>NC_085842.1:148112234-150800984 GCF_035594765.1 Anolis carolinensis
TGCATAATTACATTTGGTTGTATATCACTTGAGAAGATTCTACTCAAACGGGTTTTTGGCTGTTCTCTAAAAAGTTATGAATACAATTTTCTAAAAAGTTATGATTTCTAAAAGGTCATGCTTTTCTAAAACTATTTGTCTTTGTTTTGCTGTTGGCATTTTCAAAAAGATACTTTGTATTTCTTAATCTGTTATTTTTGTAAATGTGTTATTTCAAATATTTTGTTAAATTGCAGTTGACGGCTCTCTCTCTTCATGATCACCACTTGTGTCAGTATAACATAACAGCTTCCCAATTTGTATTCTCCACTAAGGAATCTCCACTGTAATTTCATACTAGAGATAACAACAAGTTTCCCCACCATTTACAACCCCTCTCATGAAGAACATGAGGTGCATAGGGAGGCAGTCCTCCTGACATGGGAGCGGGGCTCAAGGACATTTTTCAGATTCCTCAGAGGCTGGAGGTCCCTTCCCCTGAACTAGAGGGAGGAAAAAGTTATCACTTTGAACCCTCACTTGGCCTTCTGAGCAACTATCACCAGACTATTAGGTGTCTATCACCAGGTGTTGACTCAGGTAAGCCCACAGTGATTGTCAGGAGCTGTGGTGGCACAATGGGTTAAACCTTTGTGCCGACTGAACTGCTGACGTGAAGGTTGAGTTGACGACCTGAAGGTTGCCAGTTCGAATCTGTGAGATGGGCTGAGCTTCCATCTGTCAACTCTAGCTTGGAGGGACATGAGAGAAGCCTCCCAGCTAACACATCAAGGCATCCCCTGCGCAACGTCTCTGTAGTCAGCCAATTTTCTCACACCAGAAGCAACTTGCAGTATTTCTCAAGTTGCTTCTGACATTTTTAAAAATCGGTGATTGTCCTACTGCATCTTCTTTCCCAGGCAGACAAAGTTATCTGTTCTCGAAGGAAACTAGGCCAGCTTATGAGTCAACCTTTTCTCATCCTACAGCTTTAAAAAGTTAACCTAAAAAGAGAAGAGTCAGCTAAACAATCAAAACATAGGAACTCCTCTGCACATAGTGCACCAACACATTGCTCCCCATCCCCATCAGCAACTGGGTATGGGAGGGGGGGAGACAAATTAGGAGCCAAAAAACTTTTTATACTATTGTCATTATCTGGGGCTAAGTTGCCTTGGCTCAGTTCTGTTCCTGGCCAACAGTATATTTAGATAGCATGTTTTGCCTCCCCTTGTATTACTGAACATGGATCTTCCCCAATTTTGGGGTCACTTTTATTCCTCTCACTTCAAACATGGCTTCAGGCCTTAACATCTGGCTTCTGAGCTGTTTGGGATAGATATACCATTCTCCTTAATTTTTCAGCTTTTACCATATTTATTTAAATGTTTTGTTTATACTTTATTCTTTTCTTTTGAGGAAGCTGTGGCTTCCTTAGTTTCCTATCAATGAAAAACTATTGGTCTATTTGGACCCTTGATGGATCCTATAGCTGGAATCCAGAGAGAGGTTTTTGTTTTTACTTCTGTTTAGATCTATAGAAGCCTGTCATTTCAATCTTTGTATGAATTATTAGTTTTAACATTTTTATTGTTGTCTTTCTTATTTTGAGTTGAAGGTTATGCTGCAGGAAACTTTAAGGACTGTATCTTGCTAGTACAGAGCGGCAGGAATTTAATAAAAATAATGATACAAGCTGTTGTTAATTTTGTTTGAAGCATTCCTGCACACCATATATCTTCCATTTGATGTTTTAATAGTTTGTTTCATATTATATTTATTTGGTAAACTTTGACAAATGTATCAAAAGCATTAGAATTGTAGACTATTTTGCATGGGGGATTTTTTTCATGTAACAATAATTTTGCCTTGTGCGTCTTGACTTCAATTGTCTTTTTTCATGAAGTCATTACATGTTTCACATTTTATTTCTACATGAAGATTCTTTTGCATTGGTTGATATCCATTTTCTAGGATAGTTATAAAGTAGCATGTTTAGCTTTCATAATCATAAGGGCATTGGTTCATTATTTTGCTGCTTGAAATTTTAAATGTAAACAAATAGCCAGAAACAGCATTTTTGGTCTTTTCTCTTTCCACAGGAGCAAAAAAATAGGAATTTCATACTTGATTACATTTACAGGGCGGGAGTGGGAGGGAGAATGAGTTAAGGAGTTTAAGCTGCCTAATCCAACATTTTGTTCAGACCTGTGACCTATCAGAAAACCACAAAGGGACTTCAGCACAACTACACAACCCATCTCATGTTCTTAGATACTAATACACACAGAGACTGCCTCTGTCACTGGGAATATTATAGTAATGTAAGCATTGGCCTACAGCTCTGGAAACCAGAGTTTGAATTCCCATTCAGCCATGGAAATCTACTGGGTAAGTTACTCTTCGAGCAAATCTTGCCAAGAAAACCTAAGATGAGACCATAAATTGGATATGACTAGAACCATCACAGTAACAACACTGTCGCTCAAAGGAATATATAGCTCCTATGATGGTAAATGGAATAATTTTAACCATGTGCATGGAGAAATACTTTTTGTTACCTGTCCTGAATCTCCAATCATTCAGCTTAGTGGGGTAACTCTTCCCAAAGGACCTCAGTTTTCCTCACATAAGTATTTTCTATTACTAGAATCCTATATCACTATTTATTGTATTTCACTGTATTTTATATGTTGGAAGCCACTTTGGATCCCTTTGTAAGGGAGAAAGGCAGGATATAAATACAGATTATTTATTTTCTGTGCTATGTAACTTTATACTATACTTAGTTATCCTTTATACTTAGCAATGTAACAGAGATACTAAAAACATATTAAGTGAAGAGAAAAATGAGTAACAGGACACTGTCAAGGATCGATCTAATATATGATTCTGTATCCAATGGTGACTTGTCGTTGGCCTACCATAAGAAAGGCATGGAAGCAGGCCTGTAGTGAGGGGGGGGGGGTGTTAGGGGTTCAACCCCCCCCCCCCCGAAATTTTTCAGGTTATTAAAAAACCTGGTTTATTCATGAATTTTAACTGGTTAACCAAATCCCCATGCTAAGTCTATGAGACACAAAACATTAAGAGTCCCTCCAGGCACTATTTCAAGCAGATATTGACAGGCTTGTAGCGGGGAGGGGTGTGTGCTAGGGGTTAAACCAGTCAGAAGGGTAGGCCCCGCCCCCTTTAGGCCCCACCCACTCCATGTCATAGCAACCCCCGCAGCCACAATGGTACGGGGGATATGCAGGGTTCACTTAGGCCTCTTCCACTCTACCTATAAAATACAGATTATTTGATTTGAACTAGATTATATGGCTAGACTCAAGGCCCTTCCACACAGCTATATAACCCAGAATGCCAAGGCAGATAATCTACAGTATCTGCTTTGAACTGGATTATCTTGATTATCCACACTGCCATATAGTCCAATTCAATGTGGATTTTATATAGCTGTGTAGAAGGGGCCTCATATAATCCAGTTCAAAGCAGATAAGATTATAAATATAATATACTAGCTGTGCCCAGCCACGCGTTGCTGTGGCGAAGTATGGTGGTATGGGAAATAAAGTATTGAGGAATTGGTGGTAGTTAAGGTCAAGGGTAAAGGTTTTCCCCAGACATTAAGTCCAGTCGTGTCTTACTCTGGAGGTTGGTGCTCATCTCCATTTCTAAGCCGAAGAGCCAGCGTTGTCCGTAGACTCCTCCAAGGTCATGTGGGATGACTACATGGAGCGGCGTTACCTTCCCGCCGGAGCAGTACCTATTGATGCACTCACATTTGCATGTTTTCGAACTTCTGGGTTGGCAGAAGCTGGAGCTAACAGTGGGGGCTCGCTCCGCTCCCCCAATTCAAACCTGTGGCCTTTCAGTCCAGAAGTTCAGCAGCTCAGCGCTTTAACACGCTGCGCCATCAGGGGATATTATTTCCTAAAGGTTGTGAATATACAATATTTCTGATTGGTTTTTTTTGTTTGTTGGAGGCAAGTATGAATGCTGCAATTAGGAAAAATGATTAGGATGTAATGGCCTTGCAGCTTTAAAGCCTGGCTGTTTCCTCCCTGAGTGAATTTTTTGTTGGGAGGTGTTAGCTGGCCCTGATTGTTTCCTGTTTGGAATTCCCTTGTTTTCAGAGTGGTGTTGTTTGCGATATTTTATGTGCTTCTACTGTCTGTGGTCCTGAGAAAACAGAGGATTTTCCAGACTTTGATGATGGGAATACTTTGTTGGGAGGTGTTAGCTGGCCCTGTTTGTTTCCTGTCTGGAATACCCTTGTTTTCAGAGTGATGTTGTTTGCGATATTTTATGTGCTTCTACTGTCTGTGGCCCTGAGAAAACAGGATTTGCCAGACTTTGATGATGGGAATACTTTGTTGGGAGGTGTTAGCTGGCCCTGATTGTTTCCTGTGTGGAATTCCCCTGTTTATTTACTGTCCTGGTTTTAGAGATTATATTGTTCTGCATTATTCTATCCCAGTAATTATTTCATATTAAAGAAGAATCTCACTTATCCAACATTCCTTATACAATGTTCTGGATTATCCAACGCAGTCTGCCTTTTCATAATCAATGTTTTTGTAGTCAGTGTTTTAAATTCATTGTGATATTTTAGTGGTAAATTTGTAAATACAGTACAGTAGAGTCTCACTTATCCAACATAAACGGGCCGGCAGAACGTTGGATAAGCGAATATGTTGGATAATGAGGAATTAAGGATAACCCTATTAAACATCAAATTAAGTTATGGTTTTACAAATTAAGCACCAAAACATCATGTTAGACAACAAATTTGGCAGAAAAAGTAGTTCAATACACAGTAATGCTATATAGTAATTACTGTATTTATGAATTTAGCACCAAAATATCACGATATATTGAAAGCATTGACTACAAAAATGCGTTGGATAATCCAGAACGTTGGATAAGCGAGCGTTGGATAAGTGAGACTCTACTGTAAATACTACATAGCATTACTGCGCATGGAACTACTTTTTCTGTCAAATTTGTTGTATAATATGATGTTTTGGTGCTTAATTTGTATAACGATTACCTAATTTGATGTTTAATTGGCTTTTCCTGAATCCCTTCTTATTATCCAACATATTCACTTATCCTGCCGGCCTGTTTACGTTGGATAAGTGAGACTCTACTGTATATTTCTAATCTTATATTATCTGCTCAGAACTGGATTATCTGAGGCCCCTTCTTCACAGCTGTATAAAATGCACACTGAAGTGGATTATATGGTAGTGCGGAGTCAAGATAATCCAGTGCAAAGCAGATAATATAAGATTATAAATGGGTTATATAGCTGTGTGGAAGGGCCTTGAGTCTACACTGCCATATAATCCAGTGCAAATTAGATAATCTGTGGAAGAAGTCTAAGTGAGGCCTAAATCTGCCTGTCCCCTAACTGAAACCTGGCTGTCCCTTGGTTGCTAGGCAACCAAGTGGGCAGAGATTAGCCCTCTAAACTGGCAGCAATTGGATAAAAAAAATTATTGCTCTCCCTCTAATTAGGACTTTATTTTTCTTTTCTTTTTGTTGTATCAACCTTGAGGCGTGGATGATGGGTTGTGTCGTCAAATTTTGAGGTTGGGGGGCCTGTACTTTTGTTGTTTTGTGAATTGCCATGATGCCACCACTCTTTTATATATATAGATAATAATTACTGTGGTATAATAAAATAAAATAAAACAAAATAATGTAATCTCTAAAATCAGGACAGTAAATAAAGAACAACACTCTGAAAACAGAGGAATTCCAGACAGGAAACAATCAGGGCCAGCTAACACCTCCCAACAAAGGATTCCCCCAGGGAGGAAACAGCCAGGCTATGAAGCTACAAGGCCATTAAATGCTAATCAAGGTGACTGATTGCAGCATTCAATCTTGCCTCCAACAGACAAGAGTTCTTTCTCCCACGCTGGACATTATTCCACAGGTATATAAACCACATTTGCCTGGCTGCTTCCAACCTAGGGAACTCCAATGAAAATGAACAAAACCTGGCTCCCAGCATTAAAAAAAAACCTCTAAAACAAGGACAGTAAATAAAGAACACCACGCTAAAAACAGGGCAATATGCTACTGGAGAGGTTTGAGGTGACTGACTCATCATAATGGGAGTTCAAGTTTACTCTAAAACCAGAGACCACACTGAACCACAGCAGTGCTGCATCTAGACCAAACTTGCCCAACATAAGACTTTAAGTACTGATGGAGTACTGAGGGGTGCCTGGTGGCACATTGTGTTAAAGCGCTGAGCTGCTGAACTTGCAGACCAAAAGGTCACAGATTTGAATCCAGGGAGCAGAATGGGTGCCCGCTGTTAGCTCCAGCTTCTGCCAACCTAGCAGTTCGAAAACATGCCAATGTGAGTAGATCAATAGGTACCGCTCCGGCGGGAAGGTAACGGCACTCCATGCAGTCATGCCAGCCACTTGACCTTGGAGGTGTCTATGGACAACGCCAGCTCTTCGGCTTAGAAATGGAGATGAGCACCAACCCCCCAGAGTCAGACATGACTGGACTTAATGTCAGGGGAAACCTTTACCTTACTATATGTGTATGTTGATTTGCCAGTTTGACTGTACCTCTTTAGTGTGGAAGGAGTTATAGACATGTGATTGTACTGAGCATGTTCAAACTCAGGACTCCATTTTGTTATTCTGGTTTGCATGAGACTTCAGTGGAGGTGGGTGCATGTTGCTGTTAGGACTTCAATAGAGAAGTATACTTATGGACTTCAGTGAGTATAAGGTAAAGGTAAAGGTTTTCCCCTGACAAGTCCAGTTGTGTCTGACTCTGCAGGTTGGTGCTCATCTCCATTTCTAAGCCGAAGAGATGGTGTTGTCCGTAGACACCTCCAAGGTCATGTGGCTGGCATGACTGCATGGAGCGCTGTTACCTTCCTGCTGGAGAAGTACCTATTGATCTACTCACATAGGCTGACAGAACTGGGGCTAACAGTGGGAGCTCACCCCACTCCTCACATTCGAACCAGTGACCTTTCAGTCAGCGGGTTTAACCAGGGGCCCCTTTCAGTGAGTATATACTTAAAGACTATGGACTATTAATTAAGAATGATACCGAAGCTCGACTTCAAAACACAACATACCTCCTTTCTGTGTGTTCTGTCCAAAACGGCATTGAATGTTTGCCATGTATGTGTACTGTGATCCACTCTGAGTCCCCTTGGGGAGATAGGGCAGAATATAAATAAAGTGTTATTATTATTATATTACCCTGCATTCTGTCTATGATTGAACTTTTTTTTTTAAAAAAAAGAAATGTACATGTATGGTGAATTAATACAAGATGTTTGTGAGTAAACAAGATGTTATTTTTCAAAAACTTTGTTTTTTTACCTCTGAGTGCATATTTTAAACTAAGAGGTTTCAAGGGAGTGTATATATTTTGAGCAACCATAATCACAATCAAAACTACAAGTTCAACTTCAAAGAAACAACCATCCTCTGCTAACTAAATATATTTTGTAGTGGCATGACTTTATCCTTGGCAGTTTAAAGACATGGTTCTTCACTTTAACAGCTGAGTTACTTGTGACTATCACTTGTTCAAAGAGTTGGCTTCTAACAAGGTCATGCCTTTCCTGACTAGTGGTTTTCAAAAGGGGGTTTCCACATATTCATGGAGATTCACCTTTGCCAAACATATATGACATCATGTTTTCCTTTTCAATAAGGTTACGAATGCCATTTATTTCCAAAAGGTTATCGGCCCTGAGAGTGGGTGCTGAAATTCCCAATACAGTAGAGTCTCGCTTATCCAACGTTCTGGATTATCCAACACATTTTTGTAGTCAATGTTTTCAATACATTGTGATATTTTGGTGCTAAATTCATAAATACAGTAATTACTACATAGCATTACTGCTTATTGAACTACTTTTTCTGCCAAATTTGTTGTATAACCTGATGTTTTGGTGCTTACTTTGTAAAATCATAACCTAATGTTATGTTTAATAGGCTTTTCCTGAAAGCCTCCTTATTATCCAAAATATTTGCTTATCCAACGTTCTGCCGGCCCGTTTAGCTTGGATAAGTGAGACTCTACTGTAGTTAACAACTGATCTCTCTCCTGCCTTCATTTTTCTGTTTCTCTAACATTTAGGGAGCCGTTCGTTGTGATCCCAGTTTTATGAGTTTCCTTTGGGCGGCCGCACAGGACAGGCGCGACACAAAGAAGCGTTTTTTCTCCAAAGCGGAACCTGCCAGAAGGGCCCCGATCCCCGGACGCAGGAAGAGGCCGCCTCGCGCCAGACAATAGTGCTCCCTTTTCTCCGGCAGCAGCTCCCAGGCCACGCCTCCCCGGCTTCCCATTGGCTCCTTGGGAATTTGGGGAGCCCCCGAGCAGGGCGCGTGAAGGCGGGGCCCGGCTGCGCGCGGCGCATTGGGCGCGTGCGTGGGCGGGCGCGCGCGCCGGCAGTCGAGCAGAGAAGAGGAGGAGGCGAGGACACGCGCGCGCTTTCTCTCTCTCTCTCTCTCCGCCTTCGCTCGGGGGGCCTTTTCTCGCCTTGAGGAGGCACAACGCTGGCTCCGCTACGAGCAAGTCGGAGGAGGAGGAGAAGGAGGAAGGCACCGAAGGCGCCATGGAGGAGCTGAGCAGCGTGGGCGAGCAGGTCTTCGCCGCCGAGTGCATCCTCAGCAAGCGGCTCCGCAAGGTGGGCGAAGAGGGAAGGAAAGAAGAGACTTCGGGGCGGGTTGGGGGGGGGGGGGCAAGAAGAGCCAGCCGTGGCCGCCTCGCCTCAGGCTAACCCCCCGCTTCCTCCCTCCCTCTCCCTCTCTTTTCCCTTCCACAGGGCAAGCTGGAGTATTTGGTGAAGTGGAGGGGCTGGTCGTCCAAGTGAGTGCGGACAATGAAGGCAGCAGCTGAGCGCCAGCCGGCCGTTGGGCTGAAGGGCTCCGGGGCGGGGCTTCTCCTCAGAGGAAGGGGAGATGCTGCGCTTGCTGTGGCTGGCCAGGCCCAAGCGGGCGCGGAGTTTCGGGAAAACAGGGCGAGGGAGGGGCGGGGAGGCGGCTGGCAGAGCCCTGGGACTGAGGGGGGAAACTCCCCCCGCCCCCCAGATGTTGTTTGCACTTCGGAGGCGCTTGGAACTTAATTTGGTTCCCGCTTGGCTGTGCGCGCGCGTTTGTTTTGTGTTGCCAAAACCCACCGGGACCGGGCTGAAGAGCCTCGGTTCCTCCCGCTGGAGTTTCTTTTGTTTACCAGGAATTGGTGGCTTCCTTCCCCTTCGCGCCGCCCCTCGCCCGCCCGCCCTTGTTTGCGGTTGCTTCTCCTGGTTCCTCGGCGCCTCCTCACCTCGGCTATTTTGCAGTTGGGGAGTCGCCAAAGGAGGCCCTCATGGCCAGAGCTCTCCTCGGTGTCTCTTGAGTTGTCTTCTGAAACCTGAGCTGCCAATTGATGCATGTTGCAGGAAAAAAGGAGGGAGGGAGGGCCTCAAAGGAGGGGCACCTCTTCTCCATTTTCCCACCACCAGCAGCTGCTCCTGCGAAGCAGACTTCTCTCTGCTTTTCTCCTTTCCCTGCTGGACGTCTCCTCTTACTCCCTGAGCCCCTTGCCACTCACACATGTGTTCTCAAGTTTATTCCTAATCCATCTGAGGTTTTCTTTCTAAGCAAGCCCTCTTCTCCCTCCCCCCAGTCTCCCCTGTCTTTTTCCATTAAGCAAATTGATTTTCCACTGTCATAGGCCACTGAATTCACATCCTGTTTTATGATCCCAGGTTCTAAAATTCCACTTCGCTAATCAATGTTTTAAATTTCCTCTGAGTAAGAAGGTGACATTCAGTTTTAAACTGCCAATGCTGCTGTCCTGTAGTCCCTTACAGCTGTTTATAGTGAAAGGATAGTTCTTTCCAGCAGTAATTTTCTGAACAGGAGCATAGGCAGCAAAACAAATACCATGGGGTGTTAACCCATCCCTATGCGACCCAAAGCGCACACATACACACACACACACACACACACACACACACACACACACACATATATATATATATATATATATATGGATGGAGTTACACCTAAAAATGTACATGTTCCAGCTTACGTACAAATTTAACTTAAGAACAAAACTACAGAAACTATCTTGGGTTGCTGTGAGTTTTCTGGACTATATGGGCATGTTCCAGAAGCATTATCTTCTGACATTTTGCCCACATCTATGGCAGGCATCCTCAGAGGTTGTGAGGTTGTTGGAAACTAGGCAAGGGAAGCCAGCTAACAGCTCCCAACAGAGGATTTCCCCATCAGGAATCAGCCAGGCCTTGAAGCTTCAAGGCTATTCAGTGCTAATCAAGGTGATGAATTGCAGCATTTGCACTTGACTCCAGCAGACAAAAGTTCTTTCTCCCAGCCTGGACCTTCCACGGATATATAAACCTCTCTTACCCAGTTTCCAATATACCTCACAACTTCTGAGGATGCCTACCATAGATGTGAGCAAGATGCCAGGATAGAAACTTCTGGAACATGGCCATACAGCCCGTAAAACTCAAAGCAGTGTTTCCGGCCATGAAAACCTTCAACAACACAGTGTGTTGTATTTTTCTGAGAATGGACCTGTTTTGCTTTAAAGTAAAGGCTTATAATAGAGTGTGGTGAACATTTAACTTCTTACTTTAAGGAAACGGGCTGTGCTTGCAGTAACCTGTTACTCTCTTATAGGCACAACAGCTGGGAACCAGAAGAGAACATTCTTGATCCCAGGCTGCTCCTGGCCTTTCAGAAAAAGTGAGTAGTTCGCAATTATTGCCAAGTGGAGGCGTGGCTGGCTGGATTATGGATGCAGGATATAGAGTAGAGTAAAGTATATTCATTGTCACCTTTTAGCCAACCTTTCTGTTGTACCTGAACATGAAGGAAATGTGCAAACCTGATAGGTGTAGCAGATACAGATATAAGACTGTATAGGATATTCTTAAATTTTCCATCTTGCTGTTCCTAGGCCTGTGTCACTTGTATTCACTGCACCATAGATGCATAGCTTAAAGTATGTTGCGCACATGACATTCACACTAATTGTGAGTGGAAAGAGCCATGTGGAAAAAACATCTGTTGAAGTGGATTATGAATAATTTGTATTTCTCAGTTGCAACATTGTTTTGTGGAATCAGTATTTTGAAAAGCGAAATTGCTGTATTGTGTTAAGTTGTTGGCTATTTCTTCCTAAATCCTTCAAAATAGCTTCTTGTAACCTGGTAAGAGTACAACATTAAGTCTTAAGAGTCAGTCATACATTTCAGTGAAATTAAATCTTCTTGGAAGGCTGCTGTGTCTGAGGACTTAAAATTATAAGATTTCTGGCTAAGTACCATCAATAATTTCTACTGACTTGAATAAAACAGTGAAAACCATTTATATTAATTTCAAAAATATCTAGTAATGCTTGTCCAAGTTGCTCAAAATATGTCTTGGTCAGACAAATAGATGTTTTTGATATTTTTGTTATGATCTGTCTTTTTATTCATGTTAGATTGACACTACTAGACTAGTTCAAAAGTCTGTCTCATACAACATCTTGTTTTCCGTAGTGGTTAGCTAGTTGCTTGTGTGTATCTCACAAGCAATAGCTATATCCATAGCTGAAAGCCTAAAATCACAGAATAAACTAAAGTATACTGCAGGCAGCTTTGTGTGACTGATTGGGTAACGGGCATGGTGAATATAAATCTAAATTAGTGTACATAGACAATTTGTCCTAACCAGCAGTAATGACCAATTAGAGTATTTGTTGAAAAAACTATAACAGACTCTTCTGTGATGTTCATTTGCATCCAAGTACTGTTGGGAACATTGTTGGCCATTGTTGGTTGTGGAAGTGGGGTGTGCCTGACTGTTTGACTCCATGGCTCCTGTGCTGTAAAAGGGTGGGTGTCTTGCTATTTGGTTCTAGGGAGTGATGAACTATAGTCTGCATTGTCCCTGATGATAAATCGAAGAGTTTCTGCTTCTTCTGTGTCATTGTGCAGTAGCTTCTGGCAATTTTGCACAACTAATAACTCAACCAGGACACTAAACAGCATTAAGATGGCCATAGCTACCCAGGAAAGATTATGGAAATGTTACCTATGAGTTCAGGATATGCACTGTGCTAGGAAATATTAGGACAGTAGCTGAAAGCTAAAGGAAGCCTGGCAAAAGTTAACCAGTCTATTTTAAGGTCTGGCATTTTTGGTGTCTTGCTGTACTATGCCAAACGTGAACAAATGGAAGTGCTTCCCCTAGATTTCTGTATAACTATTTTCACAAGCATGGGATTAAAGATCTAAGGGGAAAGTATACCTTCGTGAACATTACTACTTTTGCAATTACACTAGTGGACTCTGCTAGCTGTAGGTTATTTCTCACCACTACTTTCCTGCACATTATTTAAGAAAAGCCCTTCCATGGAGGCATGCTATCCTTTTAGCAGGGGTGCAGAAAGTATCACATAACATCACATTGTTGCTCTTAAAGCAAAGCAATGGTTTGAACCACTGCAAAACTCAATGGTATATTATCCACGAAGCCCACCACAAACCATGGAAAATGTTAGCCAAAAAATTGCTGACCAAATTCACATCCTCTTACATTAGGCATGCCAGTGTGAGAAATGACTCCCACCATTAACACAATGGCCGACACCTTTATAGTATCTATAATTGTATTGAATTGTTGCCTACTTGTAAGCCACTCTTGAGTCCCCTTCGGGGTGAGAAGGGCAGGTATAAATACAGTAAATAATAAATAAATATAAATGGCAAACCTCACATAACTATAGAGCATGTTGCCATGTGATAATGTGTGATAGTATTTGCGATTTATGTGACATTCAAAATATTTGATAAGTTCAGAGTTTGGAACCCTGTTGGTAGATATTAGCCAAAGTAACTAGATAATGAATTTGTTCTTAAGGACAGTGTATCTTTAACATGTTTTTATTAATCTTATAATAATACTTGGGTGTCCAAGTCTGTTTGGCTATGGTGGGAAAGAAGACTTAAGGTAGTCTGGTTCTCTCCACTCCAGGCAGCTATGATTTGCTGCTAGGTGGGGTACAGTATTTGAACAGTACACTTAAAGAACACATTCTACTTGAAGAATACTCCAGCAGAAAGCAGGGTTATTCAGGTCATGTTGCTGAGGGATTTCAGGATTTCGTGGAAGTTTTGATTTATGTGCATCAAAATAGTAGATTGTAGAAGATAGCATTCTGTCATGCAACACTGTCATCAGTTTATAAACCCTGTACAGGGAAACAATATTTTAATGTGTTGTATAACAGTGGACTGGATGTTCCTGGCCTTGCGCTGTGTGCATTTAGATTACGAAAATGCAACAAGAGGAGAAATGTAGGAAAGAGTCCTTTGAGAGCAAACTCTTAGCACAGAACAACCTGTCCTCACAAAATATATTTGAATGTGAGTACATTGCTCATACATTTTTATCTAACACATTTGTGTTGTCAGATTCTGGATATAAACCCTAAACTCTTGGTTCTAGACAACCAGAGGTAATAGGACATAGCATTCCCCAATAGGTGAGCTAGGGGATGATGAAATGCTGTCTTGCATTTGTAGGATCTGTTTCAGCCCATGCTGTTAAATAAAGGTATTAGAATTTCCATATGTACTGGTTTGTTTGGTTTTTGTTGTTTTGGTGATAGTATGTGGAGATTCCTTTTCCATCTTGTTGTGATCCGGCTTCAGCCAGCCTTGGGGTGGGAGAAGAAGTTTGCTTGGGCTGTGTGATGATAGTGCTTTCCTCTTTTCACGCACTGTACTTCCAAGGCAGAAGTCTTTGTGAGTGCTGCCCAGCAGGGCTGGCCTTTCAGGCAGCAGAGTGGAGGCGTGGAAGGCTTGATTGGTCCTTCTAGGGCACTAGGGTTTTTTATTCAGACTGCCTAATTGGCTCAAATGTTTCATGGCAGCTTTCCATCCCCCAGTTGCAGCCTGAATTTTTCATGATAAGTTGTGGCCTAGATTTGAATTAAATTTACTGGTTTGTAAATCTACGCCTAGGCATTAACTGGTATATCCAGCTAGAACTCCTCCTACTCCATCTAGGCTTCCTATTCATGTGGAATGGGGAGAAGCACATGCCCTCTGATTCATTGGTTTGGTGTGTGCCTTTACTTTTCCCTAAATAGCAAGGTTTTTATTATTTGTGTCTATAGTTTTGTACAGGTTGAACTAAAAAAGAATGCTTGGACTTTGTAGATCTTTTGGCAAGTTATTGTTTGTTGTCTGCTTGCCTTCCTGCTCAGTTTTGGAGCTTATTGCAGCTCTGTGTCCCACATGAGAGAAACAGAATGGTTGATATTTCAGTACCACCCAACATTTAGGTAGCTATCAACAACAGTGATCTATCACTGATTGAGTGAAGAAAATTACTAGTCTTAATATGTTATTTTAAAGGAATTTGTCTTTTGTGCCTTTTTTCTGTGTTTTAAGCTATTTATATACTTTGAAAGAGATAAATATTTGCATTTTAAGGTGTGTTAAATGTTATTGCAGCTTCCATTATATGCCACACTTTTGTAGTCAGATAATCCAGTTTTTGAAATTACATGATTGTGTACATTTTTGAGGGTATTTATCTGATTTAGCATCACTTATATGTTTACAATATACAGTATACCTATTTTTAGTTCTTATATTTTAGAAGATGTTTATCCTTCACAGACTCTGTTCAGGATTTGACTTGAGACAGTTACAATTTAAAATTCTCGTCCTTTACTTGTAAAGACTAATGCAGACATTTAAAAAAACAGATTTTTGTCATGGAAACAACTCCAGAGTTGGCACTGAGCTTATAAAATGGTAAAATATATGTTTTAAAAGGCAAAAATAGAGGGAAGCATCTGCTTCTGTACACATGGACTAGGTAATAGTAGGAAAATGTGGCAAAATGCACCAAGGAGTAAATCGAAGTAGCATATCCACTGCATAGCAACAGAGCAAGCCAGAAGACTAGGGTGGAGAGAGAGAGGTCAGGGAATACTACAGAATGAGAGATGACTCTGTAGTTCAGTGTAATCCCATTCACTAAAGAAATAAGCAAGCTTCCTACATTTATTTTGGTAAATTGATTTATCTCAATTTACATACTACTAGCATATGTACCCAGAATTGCCTGGATTTACATTTTGTTTGTGACTCTTTATTTTCTTCCTCCCTTTCCCTCAATAATAATAATAATAAAGTTTATTTATATCCCGTCCCCTTTCCCCAGGGGACTTGGGGCAGCTTACAACATAAATAATATAATGAGTGCAATATAATAAATACAGAAAATGGAATTCATTCACCCTGTCCCTCTTTTCTTCCTTCCTTTCCCTCATAGAGCTTTCCTCTTTTTCTTTTGTCTTCCTTTTGCCTTCCTTCTTTTTCTCCCATCCCCAGTCACTTTTTTGCTTCCTTTCTCTCCCCCCCCCCTTCTTTCTTTCTTTCCACCCCTTCCCTCATTCCTTTCCCCTTTCCTTTGTTTTCCTTCATCCAGCCTTTTCTTGGAAGTCTCAATCTCTCAGCCACAGAGCAAGTGCAGACACACACACACACACCTCTTCCAAAATAAAAATAATTAAATTGTTTACTTCCTTATGGGGTAGATGTCCCAACTGTGGCTTTCAGGGCTTTGTTGTGGGCCTCATGGTGCAGGCATTATTCTGATTGCCAATAGCTAATGCTGTCTACTGTATATACTGCTGTCTCGTGATGGCATCTGAATGCTGTATACATATACCTATAGGCCAATAGCTAATTCCTTCTAGCTATATACTACCAGTTTTACTTTTTCAGGGCCCCTTCCCCAAACAGGGCTTGTATTCCAATTGAAGCACATCAATTATTTTCAGGTGGGTAATGAAGGTTATGCGTGCCAAGTTTGGTTCAGATCCTGCAAGTCACGCAGGAGCCTTTGTGGTACAAACATACATACATATTTTGACTTTTGTATAGCGAGATGGTCACAGGCAACCAGAAAAAGACGTGAAAGAGCAAAGTGTGAAATTGTGTGACAATGGAAAACAAGACATCTGATGAAGGAGAAAATGTGATATATGAAATTGATGGTTGGTTTGTTTTCAGAGAACATGAGAAAGAAGTACAGAATCGGAAGAAAGGCAAACGACCCAGAGGCAGACCTAGAAAAAATGTGGTAAGTAATTATGTTTTTGGGGCAGTTGATGGAAATACATACAGTCCTCCAGTGCTCTTTCTGTGTCTTCCAGTATCCCCATGGCACTTCCAAATCATCTTTTGGGAAGTGAAAAAGGGGGTTGCTTTTGAAAGCCCACATGACCTGGTGATTGCTTTTTAATTATGTTTTGGGACCACCACCAAAATATATGCTGTTTAATAGGTTTTTAAATAGATTATACTTAAAAATCCAGAAGCAGACTGTTGGCTATTTATGATTTGCTTTTGTTCTTCTATTTTTGTCATATTGCACAGAGGGTTCCAAAGACAGAAAACTGGCTCATAGACCTAGTGAAATTATCCATCCCTACTTAAGTTAATGTCATCCATAAAATGTAGCGGTTAATTTGCCATGGAAGAGCAGCTGAAGCTGTCTATAATAGCAGAAGTTAGCAGTGAACTATATATAATGAGTTTTCTGTTATAGTTGTAAGTCATTGTAATGTAATAGATTTAATAACTCATCACTCAACAGTGTTGCTGAGAAAGCAGCTCATTACACTCACTTTTTGTTTATTTGTGATGTTACACTCACTTTTTGTTTATTTACATGTTTTCTTGCTTCTTTTAAGGAACCAGAGGTACCTTCAAAGAGCAAATCCAGCAGCTCTTCCTCCTCAACCTCCTCTTCATCTTCTTCTTCTGAGGAAGAAGATGAAAGTGATCTGGAGACAAAAAGAGCTCAACGGAGCAGAGAGAGTCACCCAGTGCCTCAGAAGAAAGCTCAGATTCTGGTGGCCAAACCTGAGAACAAGGACCCTGTGAGAAAGAAGCGTGGGCGGAAACCGCTGCCTCCAGAGCAGAAGGCAGCCAAGCGGACTGTCAACCTAACAAAGGTACTTAAAACAAATCAGAAAGACATGGGAAGGGGAGGAGGACCCAAACTGATGAGCAAGATACCACCACAACATAGCGCTCAGACTTCCGGCATTGCCATGCTTAAATCCCACATGAAGGAAGCTCAAGGGGCATTTGGTGGGTTTTGTTCAGGACCATCTTCTGCTGACAATCTCTCTAGCATTGTGAAGAATGCCTCCCCTGGAAGTCCAAGCTGTGGTATCAGCTGGCAAAGCTCCATTGTGCATTACATGAGCAGAATGTCACAGAACCAGAGTTCGGCGGATGCCTCTGCAGTAGGGAGGCTGGCCCTTAAGTCAGCCATGTCCTGCAAAAGTGGCCTGGGACTTGACTTAAAACTAAAAAACCAGAAAGGAGCTGGGGATCTGGAGTTGACCATGCAAGGATCCAAAGTGACTAAGAGGCCCAATGGCAGCAGTACATTGGGGGAACAGAAAACAGGGTATGGAGGTAGTGCTCAGAATTTGCACAATGGCAACAAGGTTCTTGCTGGGAGTCAGTCAGCTTCCTCCAAACAGGAACTCAACCTCCAAGCTTTAAATCTACAGAGTGTGAAAAATGGGCCAAATTCCACTGGCAGTAGCAATCTTCCTCGCCATGGTTGTGGAACTGTTACCAAAAGTGCAGGTGGCACTCTAGCAACAAACATAGGTGTGGTCAAGGGCAGCGGGGCTGGTGGCTGTGGCCCAAATATTGCCAGTGCAGGGGCACCATCAATGGACACTGCGTCTCGCAAAAGTGAGAAGGCTTCACAGAGTACAGCCACTGATGAAAAGGATTTGACAACCAAAAGCCGCCCTCCTTGTGTGAAAGAGGGATGTCCCACAGCAGAGAACCATAAGACTTCAGCCCTGTCAGAAATAAGCACCGGAGAAGAGGAGACCAGCTCTGATTCAGACAGAGATTCGTCTTCTTTCCCTGGAGCAGGCCAGAACATGTCTGTCTCCATCCAGACTAGCCAAGACTGGAAGCCCACTCGCAGCCTCATTGAACATGTCTTTGTCACAGATGTGACAGCTAACCTGATCACAGTGACTGTCAAGGAATCTCCAACCAGTGTTGGCTTTTTCAATCTTAGACATTACTGAGTTCTAAGGCATGCAGGAGATATCAATCTTCTATCTTTCTCTCTCTCTTTCTCTCATTGACTCTACCTGATGGTTGCCTTGGATGTCAGAAAAGAAAAGAAAACCCAGGTGCTACTGCTTTGTATAAGCTAGGTGCTATTAGGTAGTAACTTTACTGGGAGGTTATGTAATTACTGGCCACATTTGTTTTGAGTTTCTGCTTGTTTTCTCTCTGGAAACTCCCTGAAACTTACAGAGCAATTCTTGGGAACCAATTTATTATGCTGCTGAGAAGCATATACATCTGTATGTAGGGATGGGATTGAAGACTTTTTCATGAGGTATTGCTTTAGATGCTTATATCAACTAAAAACAGAGGGTGTTGGATAAAGACTTATAGCCCAAGTTTTGCTATAGCTGGACCTCTTAGCTTTATTATTTGAAATGGAAAAAGAATGCGATACCTGGGTGCCTGGTAACCTGGAGCAGGGAAAAAACAAAGCAACTCTGTAGTATGGTAACACTTGTGTTCACCAAAATAAATGGTCCTCATTTTTCCATCAAACTATCCAAATATGACCTTTGTAAATTCCAGGGACAATGAACCAACCTCATCTTCAATTTAGGAGACTTAGAAAGAGGTGGGTGGAGTGAGAACTTTTACTTGTCATTTGGTATGACTTGTTTGCAAAAGCAAGTGGGGTGATATTAAAGAGAATGCTGCCTCAGGGTCTGAGGGAGTGGGCCTAAAGATCATGGGCACTATGGTCTGTGTGCTGCTTCAGTGTCTCAAAGGAAATGTTAGCATCTTGAATAAGAAATCTAGTTCTGATAGACTTTTACAGTACTTCTAACTTAGCAGTGGCCATTTACACTATATAAATATAGTACCAATATTCCACTTTAGCTGACACAAAGCCTCCTGTGGAACTGGAGCTTGTAATTTGGTCAGAGACAACAGAGGACCTCTTTGCTGGAAATGCTTAAAGCCTCCATCAAAAACTGCATATCCCAAGATAGAACTAGCAGTATAATGGCCTTGTTTAAAAGGGCCCCTGGATGTCATTGCACTCCTAAGCGGGGCCTAAATCTCATAGCATGTAGGAGAAGAAAGTAAACTGGATTAATCCTATGGAAATGCTTTGAAACCTTCGGTTGTCTTTAGGTGCAAGGGACATGTTTCTGTATAGCTCACACAGCCATAAGGGATATTGGCATTTGAACTGGAACTATGCAAATGATTCATCTGAATCCTAAATCAGGTCATATTTGATAAAGAGGTGATGACCAAGATCCTATATCAGAGCATAACGCCATCCACATAGTTTCATACATGTTCCTCCTCACTAACTGCCCAGTCACTGTCAAGTCCTGGCAGAGGCTGCTGTTCCTCCTTCCTATTGTGGAGGAGGCAAATCAATTCAGACCATGAAGTGACAGCCAGATTCAGTTCAGTGGCCAATGCAGAGAAACAAAGGTGTAATGCATTATCCATTCTCTTTCCCCTGGAACCCAGGACAGCCATATATACATACATGATCTGAATTGTCTCCCCAGTCACTTTCCCAATGGGAAGAAGTTACAGCACCCTACCAGGCGTTTGACTGCTATCTGAAGGATAAGTTTTGGGTGAAAACAAGAGCATTTCTATCACTAAGGATGCTGGCCAAAGTCTGATAAAGCTATTTATGCATTAGGGCTTTTTTTTCTCCCAAGGTGGAAACAAAGGACTTTCATGTTGATAGAATATTTTACAGAATGGATCTCCTAAACTAAGTTCATCAGTGGACCTCAATATATATATTTCATAGTAATAACAAAGTACCACCAAGGTATCTTACCTAGAACAAAGTAAGACTGCTTTTCACTAATATATGCAATGTTGTCACTAATTCTAATATAGTACATTAAGTAGGCCTGTTAAGTCTACTTCAAAATGAAAGCATCCAGCTCCAGAAATATAATAATAATGCATTTATTGTGAATGTTGGTATATTGGATCACTGGGGGATTTATATTTGTATTGTATTCACTGTTCTTCAATCTGGTTTCCTCGTTTTCTGTTTGCTCTGCACTCTCACTGCTAAATGCTTGCTCTGTAGAATAGTGTCTGCTGTAGTATATGTGAATTCTCATTTCTTCAGTGGTAGTATTTTTTCTAATAGAGCCTCTAAGACTAACATAATCTTCACCTACACAACCATTCTCTCATTTTGAGGCTGCCAAATAGTAATTCAGTTTGTTTCATTTATGCTTAGCCAGGGAATTCTCCACTTGGAAAACTGGAGTACTTCCACTGGCTAGCAATTTAAAAGCTGCTGGCAAAGCCTGTCAAGTTCAGGCTTGCATAGCCTAGATGCTGTTCCAGTTGTATTTTTTGATGTGGAATTGGCTGGTCTGACTTTTGTAGTAAGGGAGGGTTGTTTTTTTATGTTCTGCATCAGGTATTATTTGGCCTTTGTAAATGGTGATTCCTTCTTCTACAGCAGTAATTCCCAACATTTGGTCCTCCAGTTGTTTTGGACTTCAACTCCCAGAAATCCCAGCCAGCTTATTAGGAATTGTAGGAGCTGAAGTTCAAAACACCTGGAGGACCAGCGGTTGGGAACCACTGTTCTACAGTGTGCCTTCTGCACATCCCATGTGTGTTGCAAAACATGTTGCAATGACAACATCTGACTTGCTTTTCTAGTTTGGCAAGCACTGATTTGCGATTGTTTGATCTTTTTGCTGTCAGTAGCTAGCTCTCAAAGCTCTAATGGAAAAGGGCCAAGATTCTGAAGCAGAATAAGAAGATGAAACTCCACACTATCTGATCATACTTGTAGTATATGAGTTGCAGAGATCTGATAGATTGGCCAACCTTCTGATTTGTTGTTGAAGTTATCAGCTTTCATGGTGGAGCCTCCTTCCAGTTTGGTCACAAGTGGGTTAATAGGATCCCCTTCAATGGGGGTCCATTGCTACAGCTGAGATATCGGGAATAGAAACTAATTCTACTTCTACCCAGCAGTGTTGTTATTACAAATGTAAAACACCTTAGTTTTCTGTATATTGTTGCTCTTACAGTGTTGCAAGGTTTGACAAGTACATTCCATTTGACCCTGGAGCTTTCTGTTCTTCTTTTCATCTTTCCAGGTGCCTAACCAGTTCATATGTCAGTTTTGTAGATTTTCTTTCTGCAACTATAATTTAAATATACAGTGGTTCACATTTGTTGAGGGACTTTTCTTCCTTTTTTCAAACCTTTGTATAGCTTCCTTGGGATTCTTGCTTCTGCCCTTCAGTCAGTGCCATTTGGTGACAGGCATCTTTATATTGCCTGAACAAATGAAAGGCCTGTTGCTCTTTCCCCCTTATATAGAAGCCCTAATGTGGTGCCTTTCTGTTAATCAGTTCTTTCAATTCCAAAGTTTGTTATCCTGGAACTGCCTTACCTATATATAACCAGTAAGATAGCCCACTCCTCTGACAACTTGGATAAACTTTATTAGTTGTTTGATGCACAATTGGATCAAAAGTTTAAAAATACTGAAAATATGGCAATTTAAATTGAATCTGTTGTTTTTCAAAGTGATGCTATGTTCTTCATTTGTTACAGTTAGTATTCAAAGCTTACCGTTTCACTTTGTTATTAACTTTGGTGCTGATTGCATTTCTGGCATGGCAAAATTTTATTTAAAGTGTTGGTGTTACTTTTCCCAACCTTTGAAAATTGCCAAATAGTGCTACAATATTTATGTATCAAATTGATTTTTCCTTGAAGAAACTTATTTGCTCCTATACATTGGTTGCTAGAAGAGCCCAAGTATGTTCCACTTGCTAAAAGTTGCACCTACAGTACCAAATACATACATAAGAGTTACTTTATGTTGCAGTGTTTTGATACACCATTAATACACAAATGTGTACTCAATTGTGAGTTCAGAAGAAATGGCTTTCACAAGAAGGAAACTTGTGAATATTGGTTCAGTGCTTCTTGTAATGTGTGTCAATCACTGTGTGTTTAATTTTAAGAAAGCCAAATAGTTCTTGTATGACATTTTCTAATTGCTTTAACTAGAGCTGTTTCTTTGCTTTTGTCCTAAGCGAACAAAAGTTGGAGATGTTATTACCCTGGGAAAGCTTAGGTTCTTTGTTCAAGTGGGACAGACTTTCCAGCCAGAATATTAAACAAGGTTGAAAGCAACGTCTGCCCCATTGATTTTTCTTGGGGCACTTACTGCTGCATTTTGGGGTTTGCTTGTTTTCCCTGACTGGACTAGCTTGCTTGCTTCTCATGTGTGATGTCTTATCTTACAGTATTCCTGACCATTAATACTAGTTTAGGCTTGAGATTTCTAGTCTGTTTGTTTTTTAATTTATTTTGCAGGTTAAAGAAATCCTCCTAGAAGATGTTATGCTGGAGAATTTTGTATAACTTCCAATTCATTGTTTTAGTATCAATAAATATTTTTTTAACTTTTCAGCCAACTGGCCAATGGTACTTTTTTCACACAGTTAAACGGTCTCTTCCTCCACCCAACAAAGTACACTGAGTCATTGGTGCATTCATGCTTTATTTATTTAAAAATATCACTATTTTATACATATTTATGCAAAAGTAATTCCCACTAAATTCAGTGAGGATTTGTTCATAGTTAAGTGTCTGGTTCATGTAGGAAACTTCTCTCCCCCAAAAAAGATATTGATACATTACTATTCCCGTTATCCCAAGGGGTTATGTATGTTGAGAGAGGCAAAGAGAGGACAATGGTAGGACAGAACAGTAAATTTGCTGTCAGCTGCCTCCAAACTAGAAGCAATTGATTTGTGTATTAAACTAGTTATATCCAGCCATCTATCAAAAAATCTTAGTGCTTCATAGAAGAAGATCAACCTGACCAACCCCCCAGATACACAAACTAAAAGCACATTAAACAATTTAACAAGGTAGAACACTTTTAGCGTGGCTGTCCAGAAGATGCTAGATTCTAGTCCCCCATGAGCCCCCGACAGTCTGCCCAATGTTGTGGGATTATCAAGGGATCAAGCTAGTCTTCAGGTTTCTGGTGCAATGGAGAATGAAGTCCCATCAGCAAAAAAATTACTTTATTTCAACACAGGTTTTGTACATGGAATAGAGGTGGATGTGCCACATTGTCCTTCACCTTGGGTTTACTTCAATTATCTCTTATCCTTAACAGTACTACAAAACAAAAACCCACAAAAGTGATAAATTTATTGGCCAGCAAAAATTTTGATTGGCCAATAAATGTATCACTCTTTTGTAAAGTTTATATTGTATTTCATTGTGCTATCCCGAATATGTTCCCATTAATCAGAATGGCAGGGGCTGACGGGGAATTGGACCATAAATTCCCCATCTTTGGTATGGAGAAGTGCAGTGTCAATGAAATACTGTTTTATCTCGGTAACCATTCTGAAATGGAACGTTGCTTTGGCATTTTACGATACAACGGGTCATGGGCCTTCTGGTCATCACAGGATTTGGGAATATCAACATAAGGCTTCCCAACAAGTGCATTTTCCATTTCAGTTTACCATCTGAGACAGCAGACTGATGAAACTGCCCTGGGTTTTTCAAATGAACTTGGAAGGAACTATCCAAAGTGCTGAATGCGGTCTCTAAAATGGGTTCATGGATAGCTCCTGTGTAAAGTACAAATTAAAACCTGAACCAGATCCAGCGCCAATACCAGTGTTTATGTATAAATTCTTCAATCTTCTTTGGGTGGGAGCAATCAATGAAGACTGAGGTGCTTTCTATATCACCTGCCTAAATATACTGCTACAGACCACTGAGCCAGGATGAAGAACTTGACAAAGCCTTCTGTCAACAGTTGACCAAACAGGCACAGAGAAGAGATATAGTAGTCATGGGCAATTTCAACTATCCTGATATTTGCTGGCAAACAAACAACCAAAAGTAAAAAGTCTAACAAATTCCTCACTTGCCTTAAAGACAAATTTATGGTCCAGAAGGTAGAAGAGGTAACAAGGAGATCTGCTACTATTTATCTCATCCTAACAAACACAGAGGACCTGATCAATGCAGTTGAAGTGGTCAGATCCTTAGGGGCAAATGAACATGTGGTTCTGCAGTATGCGTTACAAAGGAAAGTCAAAACTAAGACAAGTCAAACCCGCATTCTGGACTTTAGGAGAAATAAATACTGAGCGGCATTCCATGAACACCGATACTAAAAGACAAGATGGATGGGAGTTTTTCAAGAGTGAAATACTCAAGGCGCAATTGCAAACAGTGCCAACAAAGAGAAAAAATAAGACAAGTGCAAAGAAGCCAGAATGGATGTTCAAAGAACTTCTAACTGGGCTAAGACTCAAAAGAGACATGCATAAGAAGTGGAAAATGGGTGGAATCATCAAAGAAGAATTCAAACGAATAACCAACACCTGTAGGGAAAAGGTTTGTAAGGCTAAAGCGGAAAATGAGCTCAGGCTTACCAGGGACATTAATAACAATAAAAAGAGTTTCTTTGTTTATGTCAGTAGGAAAAGGGAGAACAAGGAGGCAATAGGGCCTTTGCGAAGAGAAGATGGGGTAATGCTGACGGGATAGGGAAAAGGCAGAACTCCTTAATGCCTTCTTTGCCTCGGTCTTCTCACAAAAAGAAAGCCATCCTCAGCAACATGGAGTGAATGAAAGATTAGGGGAACTCCAACCCCAAATAGGGAAACAAGTTATCCAGGAATACCGGGCCATTCTAAACAAATTCAAGTCTTCAGGGCCAGATCAACTACAGTACCTCCAAGAGTATTGAAGGAACTAGCGGAAGACATTTCGGAACCACTGGCAATCTTCTTTGAGAGTTCATGGAGAACTGGAGAAGTCCCAGCAGATTGAAGGAGGGCAAATGTGGTCCCTATCTTCAAGAAGGGAAAAAAGGATGACCCAATTACTGTCAGTTCAGCCTCATATTGATACCAAGCAAAGTTCTGGGAATGATCATTAAGGAAATGGTCTGCAAACACTTAGAAACTATTGTCATTGCTAATAGTCAAGATGGATTTATCAAAAACAAGTCATGCCAGACTAATCTGATCTCTTTTTTGGATAGAGTTACAAGCTGGGTGGATGCAGGGAACACCGTGGATGTAGCATATCTGGATTTCAGTAAGGCCTTTGACAAGGTCCCCCATGACCTTCTGGCAAACAAATTAGTCAAATGTGGGCTAGACAAAACTACAGTTAGGTGGATCTGTAATTGGTTAAGTGAACAAACACAAAGGGTGCTCACCAATGTGTCTTCTTCATCCTGGAAAGAAGTGACAAGTAGAATGTTGCAGGGCTCCGTCCTGGGCCCGGTTCTGTTCAACGTCTTTATGAACGACTTAGACAAAGGGTTAGAAGGCATGTTCATCAAGTTTGCAGACGACACCAAACTGGGAGGGATAGCTAACACTCCAGAAGACAGGAGCAACATTCAAAATGATCTTAACAGATTAGCAAGATGAGCCGAAACTAACAAAATGAAGTTCAACAGGGACAAATGCAAGATAGTCCACTTAGGCAGGAAAAATGGAATGCAAAGATACAGAATGGGGGATGCCTGGCTCAGCAGCAGTACGTGTGAAAAAGATCTTGGAGTCCTCGTGGACAAGAAGTTAAACATGAGTTAACAATGTGATGCAGCTGCTAAAAAAAACAAACGGGATTTTGGCCTGCATCAATAGGAGTATAGTGTCTAGATCCAGGGAAGTCATGCTACCCCTCTATTCTGCCTTGGTCAGACCACACATGGAATACTATGTCCAATTCTGGGCATTGCAATTTAAGGGAGATTTTGGCAACCTGGAATGTGTCCAGAGGAGGGTGACTAAAATTATTATTATTTTTTTCGTGTCAGGAGCGACTTGAGAAATTTGAACGGATTTTAAGCATATGTTTTATGTTTTATGTTTTATACTGTATTTAATTTGTTGTAATACATTTTTGTATGTTGCTGTTTTTAATGATGTGTCGGCAACGAATTGTTGCCAATTGTACGCTGCCCTGAGTCCCTTCGGGTGAGAAGGGTGGGATAGAAATATTGGAAATAAATAAATAAATAAATTGCAAGTTGCTTCTGGTGTGAGAGAATTGGCCGTCTGCGAGGAGGTTGCCCAGGGGACGCCCGAATGTTTTGATGTTTTTACCATCCTTGTTGGAGTCTTCTCTCATGTCCCCGCATGGAGCTGGAGCTGATAGAAGGAGCTCATCTGCGCTCTCTCCTGGTTGGATTCGAACCTGGCAGTCTGGAAGATCAGCAACCCAACCTTCAAGTCACAAGGCTTTTAACCCACTACACCACTGGGAGCTTTGACTAATAGGATCAAGTGTCTGGAGAACAAGCCCTATGAGGAATGGCTTAAAGAACTGAACATGTTTAACCTGCAGAAGAGAAGGCTGAGAGGAGACATGATAGCCATGTATAAATATGTTAGGAGAAGTCATAGGGTGGAGGGAGCAACCTTCTTTTCTGCTGCCCTGGAGACTAGGACACAGAACAGTGGCTTCAAACTACAAGAAAGGAGATTCCACCTATACATTAGGAAGAACTTCTTAACTTTGAGAGCCATTAAGCAGTGGAACTTTCTGCCCCGGAGTGTGATGGAGGCTCCTTCTTTGGAGGCTTTTAAACAGGCTGGATGGCCATCTGTCAGGGGTACTTTGAATGCGACCTTCCTGCTTCTTGGCAGGGGGCTGGGCTGGATGGCCCATGAGGTCTCTTCCAACTCTATGATTCTATTACTCTGTGTGTGTGTGTGTTTGAGAGAGGGGGGAGTCCCCTGATGGGTGAGAAGGGCGGGGTAGAAGTGATGTAATAAATAAATGAGGGAAGCATTCTCCAAATACATGTGTGGAGTTTAAATATTTAACTAACTAATTTTGCATAAAGTTGTGTTTTTATCTCATGTTGTTGACCGCAGACCGCAGTCCATGGTGAGCTAGGAGCTACAGTTGAAGCCTGTCTGAAGAATCAAACAATCCCAGCTCCACAAGTGAGAGTGTCAGATGAGCATTCATGGCTGGAAACATATCCAAGAAATATTTTTCAGTGATCTAATCAAAGATGAGTGTGTCATTACTGGCAAGAGAGCTAAGAGTTGTCTTGCATGTTCGGAGAAGTCAAAGGCACCTCTTGGCCTGCTTGTCATCAATAACAAACAAAAACAACAAGCATTGAATGCAGTCACCCTGCCTTTGTGACAAAAATCATCTTTTTGTTATTTAATGGGGAATGTATATGGGTTCTGTGCAGCAAATCACAACTCTATGGTCATGATAAACACTCAAAGTGAGAAAAGGCACAGTAATGTGACCATAGCCCTCAATGTGATTATGTGCAATCTAGGAATCATGGACAATCAACAGGGCCCAGAGGTAGTCAGGAGGTTTAGATTGGTCTACTATGCTATTGAAATTCCTCAGTGTGACATGGATAATAACTAATTATTTTGGCTTTGCATCAGCTTTTGTGCTTTTGCTGTCATTTTCCCCTCTAGATTACGGTTTCTAGATTCACTAAAATGTCCATAATTTACCCTGTTACCTGTTCCAATGCAGTACTATGATGCACCCATTTTATATACTGCATCAAAAAAGAAATATGGATAATATACAGCCATGGGAAAAACAGTAATTAATTACAGAAGATTTGGAATAAGGAAAAGTTATGTTTCCAGGGGTAGATTTTTATTTTGCTACTAGGGTCTATCACAGCTCTATGGAGCAATGCAAGGCATTGAAGATCAGATGTAATACTACTCATAAACTATAACTAGAAAAATATGTCATCTATTTAATCCTTATTCTTGAGCAAATTTTCTGCTCTGCTTGAACTAATGTTTGCCTAAAGTGTTCAGGAGAGGGGCAGACAACTGTGGTGCTTTTGGCCTGTGGCTCCCATCAACGATAGCCTGCATAACCAATTATGGATGAGAGGAAATAATCGTCCAAAACAATCTGGAGGCTTGCAGTTGTCCACCTTCTTCAGAAGTTGAAAATTGATAGTATTTTCATTCTAAAAGTATTCATGCATTTTTATTTCATATCAAAAGCATTGCATAAATTAGGATAAAAAAGGACTACAAGTGGCTAATTATCTTTTGACCAAAAACGTGCAACAACGACCTCATTATCTGTAGCCTCAGACTTCCTCTGTACATGAGGCAGGACATTGCAGACAAGCATAGAGATGCGGAGTTGTCTGTTCTGCTCCACAGTCGCACAAGGTGGATGATTCTTCTAGGTAGTGCCATTTTGCCAGGTTGTCTTTTGATCTGCCCACTCCACTTCTGAGTCTGTTCAGGGACTTCCAAGTTGCCCATTGGTTTGCCCCAGGAGGCAATTATCCATGCTAAATAAAGACTTAGCAAAGTAAAGCTTTTCTGTATATATTTCAGATTTCAATATTAATGTAAAAAATACATAGTATGGTTTTACATAGAATTTATGCTGCATTCGAACAGTAAAGATGAATATCACTTAAGTAAAATATTTTAATTTTTTTGTTCTTTAATTGTGTTAAAGCACTGAGCTGGAGACCGAAAGGTCCCAGATTCAAACCCCGGGAGCAGCGTGAGTGGCCGCTGTTAGCTCCAGCTCCTGTCAGCCTAGCAGTTGGAAAACATGCCAATGTGAGTAGATCAATAGGTACCGCTCCGGCGGGAAAGTAACGGTGCTCCATTCAGTCATGCCGGCCACATGACCTTGGAGGTGTCTACGGACAACGCCGGCTCTTCGGCTTAGAAATGGAGATGAGCACCAACCCCCAGAGTCAGACATGACTGGACTTAACGTCAGGGGAAACCTTTACTTTTAGCTTAATATTTAATAAGGTGTAAACACTAAACTAACATGGGAATCTGCTATTGCAACACATCCAATGAAGTGGTTTAAAACCTGTAATTTAGTACCCGGTGGAGGCCAAAAGGGGGCGCTAGACAGAGAAGGATAGTCCATTTTATGGGGAGGGGAGAGATGAAGGAGGAAAACCATCTCCATTCCCCTTTTTCGCTGGTTATTCCTCCTTCCCACTTTCCATTTCATAAACCAGGGTTTGGCACATGGCTGGGGGGGAATAACAACAAACCGTATTGTTAAAGACACCTGAAAATAAAGCAGTCTGGCATGATAAAACAGGTGCTAAAAACAACTTCTATTGACCCAAGCTGAACCTTTAGACTCTGATGCAAATGGGATGCTCTAGCCTAGCATAACTTCCATACAATACTTGAGAATTTAGAAGGCTGCTGCTTCAGTGATTCTTACAAACAAGCAGCTTGCCTTCTCTGGCTTTACTGCTAGCATTTGTAAAGCAGTTTCTCAGACTCGTGCCCTAATTCAGAGACATGGGGCTAGTACTGCTGCTAGGGCCGCCAAGGTTTTAGTACCGTGTTTCCCCGAAAATAAGACAGTGTCTTATATTAATTTTTGCTCCCAGAGATGCTCTAGGTCTTATTTTCAGGGGATGTCTTATTCTTCCATGAAGAAGAATTCACATTTATTGTTGAACAAAAAAAATGAACATTTATTATATACTGTACAGTAGTTGTCATCATAAACCAGCATAATCAGACAAACTGTGAATCTTATAAATAATTTCTTGTTACTACCAATATTTCCATGTACAACACTTTATGGTACGTACATTTACCGATCCTGCATGCTCTGGTGTTCTATTCGGCGGGCATGCTTCCAAACAAAAACTTTGCTAGGTCTTACTTTTGGGGGAGGCCTTATATTTAGCAATTCAGCAAAACCTCTACTAGGTCTTATTTCTGGGGATGTCTTATTTTAGGGGAAACAGGGTAACTGCCCTGGGTAACAGTGGAGGCGGCCCAGTGTCCAGGCGCCCCTAGAGGCCACTTCCGGAAGGAAATGCCTTTGAGCCTTCACAAGCTGGTAACTATGGCGAACAACCCTAAGCCTCGCCGCTTCGCCTCTCCTGGGCTCAGATGGGGGTCTGTGACCTTTATAGACGGCTCTGAGTCCATCGATCGACCCTGAAAGTCTAGGCTCTCGTCTGTGTGAGATCTGGGGTGGAGAGGGAGCCACGAACAAGCATAGCGTTTTGTTTTATTTCATTCCTCCGCTTGAAGCATATTGGGAGGCTCCCCGTTGTACAACTTGTGGGGGGAATTAAGGAGCCTTGCGGCTTCGAAATCTACTGGAAATGGATGAGAGGGGAAGCAACAAGAACCACAGGAAAAAATCCCTGTTGCTTCAGTAGCCGGATCCAGCCTGGATGGGGCCGGAGGGGTCCCACTTTGGAGGGGGGGGGTCTTTCCCTGCGCATCTCCCTCGACCGCTAGAGGGCGCCTCTTCGCAGCCTGCCTCAGACTCGGAGGCGCATTCCCAAGAGCCCCCGCCTGGAAACGCGGACGGGTCTAGAGGGAACGGACAGGGATCTGCAGTTCCTCCAAGGCATGGGGCGGGAAGGAGCGACCGGGATTCTTGAGCCCTCGACTCGACATTTTCTTCCCAAACGGTGTTTGAAACGCGACTTCATACTTGACGGTTCTATCCCCGGGCAGCTCAAATGCAGGACAACCCTGTGCCTTAGAAGTGATCTAAGCCATAAAGGCTAACGCTTCCCTGCGTTGAAAGCATGGGTTTGGGACCCTGGCCCTCCTGGGCTCGGGCTGTGGCGCAGGCTGGAGAGCAACTGCAAGGAATCACTGCAATGAATCACTCTGACCAGGATGTCATGAGTTCGAGGCCCGCTCGGAGCCATGTTTGTCTTGTCTTTGTTCTATGTTAAAAGGCATTGAATGTTTGCCTATATGTGTAATGTGATCCGCCCTGAGTCCCCTTCGGGGTGAGAAGGGCGGAATATAAATGCTGTAAATAAATAAATAAATAAATAAATAAAAGCCCTTTCGAGCAGGAATGCCATGCTGCAGCTCTTAAGGTAAATGTTTTCCCCTGACATTAAGTCCAGTCATGTCTGACTCTGGGGGTTGGTGCTCATCTCCATTTCTAAGCCGAAGAGCCGGCGTTGTCTGTAGACACCTCCAAGGTCATGTGGCCGGCATGACTGCATGGAGCGCTGTTACCTTCCTGCCGGAGCAGTACCTATTGATCTACTCACATTGGCATGTTTTCGAACTGCTAGGTTGGCAGGAGCTGGAGCTAATAGCGGCCGCTCCCGGGGATTGAACCTGGGACCTTTCGGTCTCCAGCTCAGTGCTTTAACGCACTTCGCCACCAGGGTTACAGCTCTTATGGTGAAAGAAATCTAGAAGCGCGCCAGCCCTTTCAACTTCCAACTTCAGACGAGCACCTCCCTGGGTGCATCTACACCAGTATGGGCTAACTTCGGCCCTCCATGTATTTTGGACTTCAACTCCCACCATTCCAGACAGCCTCGACCCCCTTCCTTTTTGCTTAAGCGGCTGAAAGGAGAAAAGAAAAGGGCCTGAGGCTGTTAGGATTGTGGGAGCTGAAGTCCAAAACACCCGGAGGACCGAAGTGTGCCCATACCTGATCGACGCTGTCGATATAATGCAGTTTGGCCTCACGTTAACTGTCGTGGTCAGTGCTACGGATTCATGGGAACTGCAGTTTGATGAGGCACCGGCTCTACTTGGTAGAGAAGGCTGAGGACCGCGTGAAACTGAAGCTCCTACGGTCCCGAAGCAATGAGCCACGGCTTTTCAAGTGGGGCCAAACTGCATTCATTCTACAATGCAGATGTGCCCCTTGTGAAACCAATCCTCAGGGGCTGTCGTTGCCCAACCCGGGTGGCTCCCTCTGGTGGGGCTGGAGGGAGGGTCACTTCAGGCTCAACCCGCTCTCTCCCCAGTAGTGCGGTTAAAGGGAAATGCCCCCCCCGGCGAAGATTTGCTCCTAGGAGGCGGCACACAATGCCTTCTCTCGCCTCCTGGACCTTGATGCCATCGCTGCCTTTGAAGAGGAATGCCCTGGCGGAGGGGGTCCACGTCTACATTGAAGATTTACGGCACTTTGACACCACTTTAACTCCCATGACTCAATGCTATGGAATCGCCATAGCTGTAGTTTCACAAGGTCTTGAACTTCTCTGCCACACCAAATGGCATCTCCCAGGATTGCTCTGCATTGAACCGTGGCAGTTTAGGTAAGGTCAAACTGCGTTCATAGAATCATAGAATAGTAGAGTTGGAAGAGACCTCATGGGCCATCCAGTCCAACTCCCTGCCAAGAAGCAGGAAATCGCATTCAAAGCACCCCGACAGATGGCCATCCAGCTTCTGCTTAAAAGCCTCCAAAGAAGCCTCCACCACAGTCCGGGGGAGAGAGTTCCACTGCCGAACAGCCCAGTTCACTGTGCAGTGTAGATGCGCCTTAGGCAAGGGATCGGAAGAGGGGGTTTGGCCAGTTCCTTCCTCTGAAGTAATGTAAGTTTGAGGTTGGTGATGCATTTATTTTGAGTCCAGCGTCCAGAGAGAAGGTCAAATCTGAACGAGCTCCGAAATATTCTTGGGCAGCCCTTAGGAGGGTTGCTGTGAGTTTTCCGGGCTGTATGGTCATGTTCCAGAAGCATTTTTTCCTGACGTTTCGCCTGCATCTATGGCAGGCATCCTCAGAGGTAATAAAATATGTTGGAAACTAGTCAAATATGGTTTATATATCTGTGGAAGATCCAGGATGGGAGAAAGAAATCTTGTCTGCTTGAGGCAAGTGTGACTGTTTCAATTGGCCACCTTGATTAGCACTGAATAATCTTTTAGCTTTAAGGTCTGGATGCTTACTGCCTGGGAGAATCTTGGGAGGTGTTGGGAGGTGGTGGGAAAGTTTGGAAACGTGGGAAGGAAGCGAGGGAAAGCTGACTCTTCTGGGTGCCTTTTCTCACCCAGCGACAAGAGTCCTGTTCCGGGGCTCGGAGGGTAAGCTGCCCACTGCATAAAATAGGAAAGGAAGAACATCGACGTTTTAGGTCGGGGACGGGGAGGGGAGAGATGGCCAGATAGAGGAAACACAAGCCATTGCCAGCCTTCAACAAGAAAAGCGTTGGCACATTAGGATTTTGATTAAGTTTTAAAACTTTTGTGCCAAAGATGGTTGTTTGAGAACCTGGGTCCTGTAGGGCGCCTCTCCACTAGTTGGTGGATCACACTTCTCAGCATCCTTCACCCCATGCTTTGAGGCTGATGGGAACTTGAGCTAGCTCTGGGGGGCTGCGGGATCTTCCCAGTCCTCGGGTGCATCTGCACTGTCCAATGAAGGCAGCTGAACACAGCTTTCATCGCCAAGGTTCAGTACTATGGAACCCTGGAAGTTGTAGTTCGGTGAGGCACCAGCACTCCTGGGCAGAGAAGGCTTAAGACCAAACGGAGCATTGCCCAAACACGAATCAAGGAACATGAAAGGCACTGCAGACTAATCCAACCAGAGAAGTCAGACATAGCAGAGCACCTGAGGAACCAACCTGGACACAGCATATTATTTGAGAACACAGAAATGCTGGACCACTCTGACAACCACCATGTCACACTACACAGAGAAGCCATTGAAACCCACAAGCATGTGGACAATTTCAACAGAAAGGAGGAAACCATGAAAATTAACAACATCTGGCTACCAGGATTTTAAAAAACTCTAAAATCAGGACAGTAAATAAATAACACTAAAAAACAGGGGAATTCCAGACAAGAAACAATCAGGTCCAGCTAATCTCCTCTCAACAAAGAATTCCCTCAGGCAGGAAACACCCGGGCTTTGAAGCTGAAAAGCCATTCAATGCTAATCAAGGTGGCCAATTGCAACATTCACACTTGCCTCAAACAGACAAGAGTTCTTTCTCCCGCCCGGACTTTCCACAGATATATAAACCCCACTGGACTAGTTTCCAAAAGACCTCACAACCTCTGAGGATGCCTGCCATAGATGTGGGCGAAACATCAGGAGAGAATGCTTCTGGAACATGGCAATACATCCCGAAAAACTCACAGCAACCCGGCTTAAGACCTTGTGAAGCTATAACTCCCAGGATTCCATAGCATAGCCTCCCCCTTCCCCTTCCCCCTCCCTTTTTCCCTTTGCAAGGAGAATCCGACAGAAATCAGGCGAGCTGCGACGTTTGCCGGGCGTAAGGCGTCGGGGTGTTTTCCTCCAAGATCAGGCGGCCCAGCCCGTGTTTCTTCTGGGCTTCCCAACTGCCTGCTTGATGATGACACACAACCGAAGGAAAACACGCCGCCGCGACAACAGTAATTAAACGTCTGGAGATGGGAGAAGCGCCCGGCCAACACACGCCTTTCCTCGCAGACGCAACCAGTCTTTCCTTCCTCGCTGCCTCTCTCGGTTTGGATGTTGAGGAGAAAGCGAGGTTCCCCCCCCCCCCCCAAATGGCCTCGTGTTACCGAGTGCTCAAATGGAGAATGTTCTAGAAAAATCCTGGAGAGCAAGGGATTGCTCCGTTGCGCCGTTGACACCCGCTGCCTCTGGAATTGAGCTTCCTATCCGATATTTGGTTTTGTTTCTGATTTTTCAAAATCATCACGTGATTGACAGAGAGTGGCAGCTCCTTAAGGCCAGACAATCTCCCTTTTGGGTCTAGGAACGAAGCCTCGTCCCTTCCATTTGATCATGCGAGGGTTACTATACATTCGGGTCTGGGGCCGAAATTATTCCATCCATTCGTTCGCTACAGTGACACCTAGTAAGCTACGTGTAGCTCAGTCTACTTTATCCTAGAGCAAGATGCATTTGCTTGCAGAGTGTGGTTTAATTACTTTAAAAGGAGTCCCCGTGGCGTAGTGGGTTAAAGCCTTGTGACCTGAAGGCTGGGTTGCTGACCTGAAGGTTGCCAGGTTCGAATCCCACCCGGATGAGCTCCCTCTATCAGCTCCATCTCCATGAGGGGACATGAGAGAAGCCTCCCACAAGGATGGTAAAACATCAAAACATCCGGGTGTCCCCTGGGTAACGTCCTTGCAGACTGCCAATTCTCTCACACCAGAAGCAACTCAGGTTGTTCCTGACACGAGGAAAAAAAATTGAAAGGTATCCTAGTTTGCCTTCCTTTCCTGACCTCAGGGAGATGGTGGTGGGGGTGATCCTTATCTTTTCCTAAAGGAAGTGTTGGAAATAGCAACATCCCAAGCTTTTCACAATTTCTTTGCAAATGTATATATTTGCTAACCTGTATTCTATGTGTATGTTGAATTGCCAGTTTGACTGTACCTCTTTGGTGTAGGAGGGGTTATAGACAGGTGATTGTACTGAGCATGTTCAGACTCAGGATTCCATTTTGTATTCAGTCTGTTTTGCCACCTTAGTGGAGGTGGATGCACCTTGCTGTTAAGACTTCAGTAGAGAAGTGTGATTTATGGACTTCAGTGAATACAATTATACCTAAAGACTATGGACTATTGATTAAGAATGATACCTTGTGTATTCAACACATAGAAAGAACTACATCCTATCTATAACTGCACTTTAATAAGAAATGTGCCTGTATGGTAAATTAATACAAAATGTTTGTGAATAAACAAGATATGTTATTTTATCTCTGATTGCATATTTTAAACTAAGATGTTTCAAGGGAGAGTATATCTTTTGGGCAACTGCAACTGCAATTTCAACTTCAAATAAACAACCACCCTCTGCTAACCAAATATATTTTTGCATTGGCCTATCTTTGTCCTTGGCAGTTCAAAGACATGGTTCTTCAGTTTAACAGCTGAGTTACCTGTGTGCCATTACATGAATGCTTATGAATATCTCTTGTTCAAAGAGTTGACTTCTAACAAGGTCATGCTTTTCAAAAGGTGGTCTCCACATGCTTATGGAGATTCACATTTGCCAAACGAATGTATTTTCCTGTTTAATAACTGTTCAATGACTGCCATTTTTTTCCAAAGGGATATCTGCCCAGAGACTGGATGCAGTTATTTCCAATAGATTATGTCCAATAGGAGGGAATGAAGCAGTGCTATATGGTCCCTATGGACAAATGCAGGATGTTGTTTTATAAGGTCTTTAGCCTTCTCTGCCAAAGAGCACTCCCTCCCTGCTGCCTCCTCAAACCACAACCCACAGGATCCCATAACACTGAATGGTGTCCAGCTGCGTTCATTCTCCAGTGCAGATGCAGCCGCAATTTGCTGGGGCACCAGTGTTCTTTGGCAGAGAAGGCGAAAGACCTTGTACAACTCCAACGCAACATGGAGTCAGGGCAGTTAACCTGGTGTCAAACTGCAGTGTTTCCACAGTGTAGACGCCCCGCCCAATCCCCAGATTAAAACCCTTAGCCTGGCCGGTCACCCCGGATCGTTGAGAACATGGAGGAGAAGAACAGGTATGGGAGGCCACCGTAGTGGAGGGAGGTGGTCTTGGCCTTTCTGGTGTGGTTTTGTGCTTGGCCCGGCCTTTAGTCACTCATGATGGGATTTTGTATGCATGTATGAATGTATACACGCACAAACTCTGATCCGTTCACAGCGGATGCTCCCCAAACATGGGGTGCATCTACACCAGGCATGGGCAAACTCCATCCCTCCGGGTGTTTTGGACTTCAGCTCCCACAGTTCTTGACAGCATACAGAATTAATGCATTTGAACACCACTTGAGCCGCCATGCTTCAATGTTATGGAATCCTGAGAGTCGTAGTCTGACGAGGTCTTTCGCCTTCTCTACCCACGAGCGCGGCTACCTCACCAAGCTACAACTCCAGGCGTCTATAGCAGCCCTGGGCAAACCTCGGCCGTCTAGGTGTTTTGGACTTCAACACCCAGAAATCCCATCCAGTTTACCGGCTGTTAGGGATTGTAGGAGGGCCGAAGTTTGCCCAGGCCTGATCTATAGCTTGGAGCCAAGCACTGTCAGACTACCTGCATTCCCCAATATAGCTACACCCCTCGTCTCGGGCGCGCTGCGCCACCGGTCCATCTTCTGCTCCGCCCGACGCCCAGAAGTCAGTCCCATCGCACTCATTGGGTGTATCTTCTCAATCCAGTTGTCAAGTGGCGGGAAGGACACTTCTACTCCCCTGGGAGTCAATCATGTGAGCACCACCCCGTCCCCTCCCGCCCCGCTTTTGCGGAGCCAGGCCCTCCCCCGCCTGGGTGTTTGGCTCCTCCGCCGAAGGAAAAACCGCAGAGAAGGAAGCCGGGAAAGCCCCGCTGGTGCCCTTGGATCCGCCCAACTTGTGATCTCCTCGGGTTGCAAGGAGGAGCCCGAGCTCATCCCAGGATCAAGGCTGGAGATAAACTTTGCGGGGTTTCTGTACTCCGATCCTGGGAACCAAAATCCAGTTTCTTCTGCTGTGCTTTTCACAACTGTCCTTCTATTGTAGTGACCTTTCTGTTACGAAACGAAAACGCAGTCGAGCAGGCAGAGCCCAATGGGATCTAGTTTAAGGCCTATTTCGGCCTGCTCCCCAAACATGGAGACTAGGACTCGGAACAACAACTTCAAATTACAGGAAAGGAGATTCCACCTGAACATTAGGAAGAACTTCCTCACTGTGAGAGCTGTTCAGCAGTGGAACTCTCTGCCCCGGAGTGTGGTGGAGGCTCCTTCTTTGGAGGCTTTTAAGCAGAGGCTGGGTGGTCATCTGTCGGGGTGCTTTGATGCGATTTCCTGCTTCTTGGCAGGGGTTGGATTTGATGGCCCAGGAGGTCTCTTCCAACTCTATGATTCTATGGTCCTCCCTGCCCTGCCTCTTTAACATGGTTCCACGAATAACCCCAGGGAAGGATTGCTGACCAGGGGTGCATCTACACAGTAGGATCTCACACCACTTGAACTGCCATGGCGCAATGCTATGGAATCAAGGGAGAATAATTTCATGGGCCTTTTTGCCTGCCCTGGCAAATACTGCTGGCGTCTCACCAAGCTATGGACCCCAAGATTCCAGAGCAGTGAGCCATGGCATGCCAAGTGGTGCCAAAGTGCAGTCATTCTACAATGTAGATGCACCCCATGACCCACAGATGGCAAAACTCATCACAGCACCAGGGGGAAATGTTCTGCACAGTCCTGCAGCCAGAAGTCAGTCCAATTGAGCTCATCAAGATTTGTTTCCAGCGACATCAGGAAATGGCATGAATGAGACACCCCCCTTGCCACCCCCATTTCCCTCCCTGGTTGAGGGTAGAACTATTAGCAACCTGGAAATCAGAATTCTCAGATTGGCTCATAGATATTAATGTGCATCAGATGAAGTTGCCCATCTTGGCCAACAGAGGTGGGGCAAACCCTAGGCTTACACTTGCATTTGAGGCCTCTTTTCATCTCCAACCCTTACAAAGTGGAAGGCAGTTCTGGAGTGAAGGTGGCCACATAAAACTAGATCACTGGGAGCAGTAAGTACAGCAAAAAAAGAAATGATTCAGGCACACAGTCTTGGAAGACTCCTGTTTCCCCTTGGTTTCCAGCCTGGTCTCTGATGAGGTAGAAACAGGTTGTTGGCCGGCTGCAGAGTCTTATCTGTCTGGAGTCAAGAGACATATTTTCCACCAATCTACTCCCAAAGGAGACTTTTCACCATGCTAGCTCTCACATTCCTGCCCTTTCCCCCCCTGAATTTAGCATCTCTGTTGGGGAATCTGAGCTGTTAAGCTCAAAATAACCCTCAGTTGGAGCAATTTCACTAAAATGCAGCAGAATACTGGGAATAAACAGCTTAGCCCTGTCTCTAAACTAGCTACTCATTGAGGACTGGAAACCTGATGAGACAAGAAACTTGTGCAGCCCAGAGATGAAACCCAACAATCTCATACAAGAAAGGGAACCCAGGAAAACAGCTCCTCATAAAAGGAGCTGGACTTCTGCTCTCTGCCACAAGCCTCTCCAGCAGAAGACTTTGAGAGGTATCCTGCTAAGGAATGGTTGTCCTCCTGTTTTGAAGATGGGAGAAATCTTCACACTCACCCAGCAACACAAAAAACCAAACCCAAAGCCAAGTCTCTATTTACAAAGTATTATATATATTTCAATTCACATAGAAAGCAGGTACTGTATTAAACATTCAACATTGGCAGAAGACACCTACTTAAGCTTCTGAGACTGTTAGGTCAGATCAATGAGAGATTATAAGTTTTCTTTTCTTTTCCTTTGTACAGATCTTCAAGAGAATTAAATAGCTCACACTCACATACATTCAATATATGTAACTATGTACACACACATATACACATCCACATGTTTATGTCTGTCTAGCTTTTATATACCCATGGATGTGTGCCCAGAAACGCACAGCAGAGTTGGTACATGCCACTGTGACACCTGAGGAGGTTGGGTGGGATGTGAACTCTAGTTGGACTAAAGAGGAAGCCCTCCTGGCCACTAGCCATCCTGACCCTCCTGCTGCCAACAGATGCCAGCTGACAAGCCTTTCTTGACTCACCACCCCACTTCATGAGGGAGAACTCAACATTTCTGTGATTTATAACATGAACTGAAAGGAATTTAAATAACTGGTGTGGTTTTTGTTTGCTTAAAGAGGGAGAAGGAGAAGGGAGAGGGAACAACCTGACATGTCCTCAGTACAAACCAAACAGAAAGGCAATTTGTTATTTGGTTGAAGAGAATGTCCCAAAAGGAAGAAGCTAGGTCAGTTAAAGAAGCAAATGTTTCCACCTCAGAAGGGGAAGGGAAAGGTACTGACACTTCTTCCCACACCCACTTGTAGCTGTGACACATGTCTTGTTGTCCCTTGTTTAGTCACCACTTAGAAAATTTTAACAAGGGGACTATTCAGTAGAAAATTGTTGTGTGTGGGAGGGGGGCTTGAGGAGTGTTATGCCAGATTTGGGCTTTTTGTACAAGACAAAAGGCTTAAATCAATATCTATTGAGATACCACAGCATCTGCTGAAAGTAAATGAAAACTTCCCCAGGCCATTCATACTTTTCAACACATTCCCTTCTAATGCAAAAAAAAAAAACTGACAGGGGGTGGGGGCAAACCTGCATTACCATGAAGTAGAAAGAAAAGCTGAATCACATAAAGTCAACTAGATTTCATGTATTGCTTTCTTCAAGGGACCAGGTTAGTGGGTTTATATGCTTCATACAAATTGGTGGGTGAAAACTACTCCATTTTTAATTGAAAACATATAAATTTAGTGGAAAGAGGGAGAGAAAGTAAATGCAAGAAAAATAATGATATACAGAACAGCACCCTGCTGTGAAACTGGTCTTGCTCAACTGTTTTAACTGGCTTTAAAAAGGGAACAGTCTTCCCTGCATCTATCTCTCTTCTCAGATTTACACTGATCCAGAAGAGACAGCTTTTCTACATCACCTTCAAAACAGTCACCCAATGACTAGGGTAGGAACTGCAATGGTTCCTGGGGAGGGAATCCACTCAGTATAAGATTAGGAGCACCTACAGTATGAGCTATGACATGCTTTCCTCCCCAACTTTTCTGGCATGTGAGGAATGTAAACAGATTTTCTTTTTGGAGTGAGCAGGGAAGAACAAAAAAACCCCCTAAAGCCCAGACTATGTGAACTAAACTATCTTCTCAGTTCCCTCCTCCCCCACCTTCCTTCTCCCTTTGACAATCATATTAAAGTGCATGACAGCAGCTACACTTTCTCAGAATCTTAAAACAGACACATCCCCCTTTCCCGTGTAAGAAAAGGCTGTTCAAGTTAATACTTCATTGCTAAAACATCTCCCAACTGGTTTTAATGTACACTTTTTTAAACCAACATTTTTTTAACTGGATCAAAACAAAGGCAAGACAATACTGGAAAGTCAAGTGCTTCCTTCAGCTGTCCAGCTAGAACAGTTGTGTATACAGCACACTTGATTGTACAAAGCAACACATTATAATATAACAATCAAAAATTGGAGCCCCCTTTTTGGCCCCAGATGAATATAAGAACCCCTACTTGCCCTCAACATCAGCTTGGGGGAGAGAGGGAGCAACTGAAACAAAACTGTAACAAAGATGCTATAATTACTTAATAAGGTCCCTGCTCTTGCAACCATGGCAAGAGAAATATCAGTTCTCTGCTTACTGTCCACCTCCAAGAGCTTTAAATAAAAACAAAAACTTAGAGCTGAAATATATATATGCATATAGATATATATATATATGTATTTCTCTTTAAATAACATATTTACACCTAATAGAAAATATAACTCTAGAGATAATCTTTCAACGGAAACTGAAACTGGTGGCAGGGAAGGGAAGGGAATAAAATAATGAATTAAGGACAGATTTTGTAATCATGTCCAAGAAAAAAAATATCCAAAGCCAGAGGACTTCTACCCAAACCCATTCCATGCCGCCTCCTGCTCCCTCCCTAAGGGAATTAATTCATCGCTTTTCCTTAAAGAACCCTTGGTCTGTGCTACTCTCCTTAATGGTAACTGTCAAGAAATTTGAGGTCACATCAGTCACTACCACCTTCTCCAAGTTGTTAAGAGATGGGCTCCAAGCCTCTTCTTCTGGATCACCAAGAATCCTGGAGACCGGGATGCGGGCAATGAGGGAAGGCCTGCCAGCCTGCGTCCCTATGCCATCTCCATATAAGCTGCTTTGATTGGCAGAGCTGTGCAAAATCTTAGGGGCACCCAAGTCTAAACCACTCTGCCCTTTTGGATCCAGGAAATCTGCCCTGTGCTTGGTCAGCCTGGGAGGATAACTCTCAGGGGCACCCAGTTTCATGCCAGCTTCTGCCCTGGTGCTGGATCCAGCACTGGGCAATTCGGGCTCCCGCCTCCGGGCCAACTGGATCACACTGTGTCCCGAGAACTTGGCTGCAGAAGGGTGAGCTGCCTCTTCCAACTTTCTGGCTTTCAGGTAATCCACCACCACCTTGTCTCCTGGTTCCAATGACTTCCTTTTGGAAGTGGGATCAACAGTTTCAGGGAGGTCTTTGTAGAACTCTTTCCTGGGCTTTGGGCCCCGCTTTTTGAAGGCGCTGTCAGATCTGTCTTCTTCTGATCCCACCCGGTTCTCTTGGATGGTCTCCACTCGGGTGGTGGGACTAGTGGGGGCACTGGCGGAGCTGCTCTGGTGGAGCAGTGGGATTTGCCTCAGCCCTTCTCGAGCCCTGGAGGTGGAGGCCAGGTCTTGGGGAGAGCGGCCACCAGAGTAAGGCATCCTGATCCCCCGGGAAGAGTCACTGCGGAATTCATAGGTTTTGGCTTTGGCTTTGGCCTGGGCCTGCAAAACAGGAAGGAACTACTGGATTGTTGGGAATCACTGCAAGTCAAGGCAATTGTAAAATGTAGTCATCATACACACACACATCCAGGCTGGATCTACACTGTCATATAATACAGCATAGACTCATATAATGCACTTTCAACTTCATTGAAAGATATTAAATGGGTGTACACCAGGTATGGGCAAACTTAGGCCCTCTAGGTGTTTTGGACTTCAACTCCCACAATTCCTAACATCCTCGGGTCCTTTCCTTTCCCCCCTCAACTGCTTGTGGGAATTGAAGTCCAAAATACCAGGAGGGCCCAAGTTTGCCCATACCTGGTCTACACTGACCACATAATGCATTTCCAACACTATTATTTGGCAGTGTAGATCCAGCCTCAGAGACCCAGACACAAGAATTCATCTTTATAATACTTAACAAAAATACCAAAAAGGATCTGGTCTTTGCTGCATAGAATATTATACCAGCAACACAGAAAACACAGCTATTGCTTTCCTCTTCCCTTACCTTTAACAGGAAGGTTTTGGGTTTGGGACCTCTTTTCTTCGGACCATACAGTTCCATTTCTCTTTCCCTAAATGGGGTTTAAAAACATACAACCCATATTAAAATAACCAGGGGGTATTGGTTCAGCATTGCTCCAAAAAATACTAAGCTAGGGCTGTATGTTAAAGCAAGGGAGGTGCTCCCACTCCTACCAAACAGAGTACCTTTCCTCAAAAGCCGCCAGCAAGCGAGCATCTAGGATGTTTTCTTCTGGCTCCCAAGTGCTGTATCTAGCAAAGGAAGGCAAAGCAGAAAAGCATGCAAATGAGAAGACTTTCACGGCTGGAATCACTGGGTTGCTGTGAGCTTTCCAGACTGTATGGTCATCTTCCAGAAGCCTTCTCTCCTTTCGTTTGCAGGCGAAACGTCAGGAGAGAATGCTTCTGGAACATGGCCATACAGCCCTAAAAACTCACAGCCACACAACCCTCTCTGTTTTTCCAAAACTGCAAGGTAATCGAAAGACTACACTCCTCTCCCTGTTTAATGCAAAACGGATCCCACCCCTGTTCGGTATTTCTATTGCACTGACAGATTGACTTACTTCTGAGACCAGCCTTTCCATTTCACAAGATATTCCATCCGGCCCTGCAGAGGTCGAAAATAGGAGTCAAATGAGCACACATTTCAGGAGGAAAACGGGGGCGGGGGGCGAGGAGGAAAACGACCCAAAGTAACGAGGAAAAAAACTCTGTGTTTGCTGGCGAAAGGCTCCCCAGAAACCAAACTTCCACCTAGAAGCATGCGTCAAAAATATCTGTATATCATAATCTGTATATACCAGAGCGGCCACAAATATGCACGGCGCAAAAAAAAAAAAAGAGAAAATCCAAGAAAAAGGGGGCGTGTTGCAGAAAGGCGACCAAATCTGCATGCATGCAATGCGCGCAGCGAAAACATCCCTGCAGCTCGGAGGTGCATGCATTGCAAGGCGAGGCAGGCGACGGTGGCAGCGCTGCAGAAAAAGGGGGGAGCGGCAGGGAGGGGAGGCCGGGCTGCTGCGGCTGCAGAAAGGAAGGAGCCAAGCAAGCAAGAAGGAGAGAGAGAGAGGGGGGGAGGGAGGCAGAGGGAGGGAGAGGCAAAGAAAAGCTCGCCTCCCTGCCTGCCTGGCTGCGGCCTGCTTTGCAGAGCGCACAAAGCCCCGGCTGCAAGGGGGTCGCGAGGCGAAGGCACCTACTTTGCGGATGCGCCTCTTGAGCAAGGCCTCGGCCGCGAAGACCCGCTCGCCCACGGCGGAGAGCTCCATGTTTACTCGGCCGCGGGCAGCAGGGAAGCAACGGCGGCGGCTTCGGCGGCGGCTTCGGCGGCAGGAGCCAGCCCAGCCCAGACCATAATACTCCTCTCGCTGACGTCAGTCCGCGGCTCGCCTGCCTCCGCACTTGTTGCTGCCCGAGCGAGCGAGCGAGCCTTGCCTGCCTGCCTGGCTCCAGAGAGCAGAGAGAGAGAGGGGGAGGCCCACGCTGCGCTCGCGATTGCTGCCGCCTCCCCTTCTCCTCTGGCTGCCGGCGCTGGGCCTGGCCCTTCCCCAGCCCCGCCACCAGCAGCACGGCTCCCCCGCCTCCCTGCGACGTGATCGGCGTGTCAATCACGGGCGGGGGCGGGGCGAAGGAGACAGCGGCGGGAGGGGGCGGGGAGGCGGACTCCCGAGGAGGGGGGAAGGGAAAGGGGAAAAGGAGGGGGCCTTTGCCTGGCCCTGGAGACAGGGAGGGAGGGAGGGGGCGAGCTGGGAAGCCCTCCCCTCTGGCCTTCCCCCTCCCCCTCCATCTTGCTTCCTTTTCTTCCCTCCCTCTCTTCCTCCTCGTCTTCTCCCCCTCCTCCTCCCTCTTCCTCTTCCCCTCCCCCTCCCCTTTCCTTCTTCCTCCTTCCCCTCCCTCTTATTTCTCCCCTTCCCTCCCTCCGCCTTCTCTCCCCCTCCCTCTCCCCTCCTTCCCCTTTCCTCTTCCTCCCCTCCCTGCTCTTCCTTCCCCCCTTTCCCCGTCCTTCCTCCCCCCCCTCCTTCCTTTTCCTTCCCTTCCTCTCCCTCCTCCTCCAGCCTCCCCTCTTCTCTCCCCCCTCGCTCTCAAACCCCCCTCCGCTCCCCCCGACCACAAAAATCGATGGCGTTTGTTCAGTCTGGATGGCTTTCTTTATTTTTTCCGCTTGTTTATTTAATCGACCTCCTCGCTTCCGCAAAATAAACAACCCTCCCTCCCCACCCTCCTTCTTCCCCCGCCTAGGTTTGCATAGACATTCCCTTCTGGTGGGGGCAATAAACGATTTGGTGATAAGAAGGGAGATGAATGGGGTGAGCCGGGTTTTATTGGGGGTGCCGGAAGGAGGGCTGGGCCGCTTTGGGGGCCGAGCTGGCCCTTCGGGAGGAGGAGGAGAAGCCACCCAGAGGCCCTTCCCCAGAAGGAGCGCTGCCCCTCCTCCCTCCGAGCCCCCCACCCTCACCCTCGGAAACGTATTTTAATATCGGCGAGGGGCGGGGAAGGGAGGGGAATTAGCCCACCATCGCCTCACGTAGCTCATCAGGGGGCGGGTGGGTTCAAAGACCCCCGCGAGGGGCGACCAGGGTCCTGCTTGATGGGCCCCAAGGCTCCTCGCGCGAGATTCCTCCTTCCTCCTCAAACCCACGCCATAAAAGACCCCGAGGGGATGGACTTTGGGCTCCTGCGTGGGAAGGTTCACGCGTGCCCGCCTTTCGGTTTCATGGCCACCTACTGAGCCCAACTGGACTGCGTCTACACACGAACCATTTCATGCAGTTGGAACCTAGCGTCTGTGGCGGCCAAGCAACTACTAAGGCTGTTCACACTGCATTATACTCTCAGTGTAGAACCAAATAATGCAATAAAATGCAATTTAAACTGCTTTATATAGTCAGTGTACAACCATATAATGCAACTCAATGCAGTTCATACTGTATTATAGTGTCAATGTAGGACCATATAATGTAGTGCAATGCAGTTCAAACTCCATTACAGAGTCTTCTTTTTAAAAAAATACATTATATAGTCAGTGTAGAACCACATAATGCAACTCAATGCAGTTCATACTGCATTATAGTGTCAATGTAGGACCATATAATGTAGCCCAATGCAGTTCAAACTCCATTATAGTCTTCTTTAAAAAAAAAAAAAAACATTAGTCAGCGTAGAACCACATAATGCAACTCAGTGCAGTTCAAACTGCTTTATATAGTCAGTCTGGAACAATCTGATACAGCTCAGACTCTGGTTTATGTAATCACCGCCCAGGCCTGGTTCCACGATGCAGTGGAGCACAGGGAAATCACTTTCTTCAATACCGGTTGGAAACTGCATTAAATGGTCAGTGTAGATGGGGTCTGCATGCACTTTGCCTTCTGCTGAATTTTTCTTGAGGAAAAGGGGAAGAGAGGCAGGCGGCGTGAGAAACCAGGGAAAGTGGGAGAGGGGGTTGAGACATTGGGGGGGGGAGGGGGCGTGTAAAACAGGAACAGTGGATTTGGAGAAAAGAGTAATTCGACTACGGCTGGCACTATACAGTTCAAACCTTGGAAGGCGCTGTATGCACCCAAATGAGAGCTTTCGCTTTCTCTGAATGAATGCAGTTTGACACTGGAACTATGAGGGTTCGGTGCTATGGAATCCTGGGAGCTGCTGTTTTCCAAAGATCCGGTGAGTGCTGCTGCCTCGTCAAACTACAACTCCCAGGATTCCATAGCGTTGGGCCAGGGCAGTTCACGTAGTGTGAAACTGCAATCATTCTACAGTGTTGTACAGCCTAGAACTAGTGAGTCTCCTGAACCAACGCAAGGCGCTATTTCTGCGCCAATCGGAACACCAAGCACGGCTGCATCTACACTGCGGTTTGACACGTGAACTGCCGTGGCTCAACCTTGGGGAGCAAAAACTACAAACCTTGTCAAACTACAACTGCCACAATCCCATAGCACTGGCCCATGGCCGTTACAGTAGTGTCAAGCTGCATTCATTCTACAGTATAGATGCATCTCTTGGCTCACCAGAATGAGGAAATCTTATCCAGCTTTATCTGGAGGAGATAGTTCGCTTTTCACGCCGTTCTCTCCTGTTCCTCGCGTTTTAGGAACCAAATCAAATTACTCCGATGTACTGTTCAAAGGAAAGCAATGGCAAACCCCTTCTGGGTCTTCCTTGGCCAAGAAAACTTCATGACATTCATGGGGACGATAGGCGACTTTGGCTGCCTATAGAGATCTGGGTTCGAATCTCCGTTTGGCCATGAAAACCTACTGGATGATGCTGTGAGTTTTCCAGGCTGTATAGCCATGTTCCAGAAGCCTTCTTTCCTGACGTTTCACCTGCATCTATGGCAGGCATCCTCAGAGGTTGTGAGTGGTTTATATATCTGTATAATGTTCAGGGTGGGAGAAAGAACTCTTGTCTGTTCTGAGGCAGGTTTAAACCCCATATGACTAGTTTCCAACAGACCTCACAACGTCTGAGCATGCCTGCCATAGATGCAGGAAAAACGTCACGAAAAAAGTCTTCTGGAACATGGCCACACAGTCCGGAAAACTCAAAGCAACCCAGTGATTCCGGCCATGAAAGCCTTCAACAATACTACTGGATGATCTTGGACAAATCACACATTTTCAGCCAAGGAAAACCCCAGAATAGGTTCGCCATAAGCCTGAAACGACTTGAAGGCACACAACAACAAACAGGGAGTCCTGAATCAGCGGGAGAAAACTTCCTATGCAACTATTTCACAACCCGGTCTTAGGCTGGACCTACGCTGTCATATGCTAGAGTTTGAGCTGCATTGTATGTTCGTGTGGACCCATAGAATGCAATTCGAACCACATTATTGGACAGTGTAGATCCAACCATAGCCTTTCTTCCCTTTGCGAGGAGCCAGCCCTGGGCTAGGAAGTCTTTCCTCGCAGCCACAAAGCGCCGTGCCAGCGGTACAGCTGGTTCTGCTTAAATTTAAATACTTTCCAACAGTTTGGGGAGTGAAAAGAAAGCCGACCTCAAGAGCCGAGAAGAAGAGGCTCTGGTTTCCTCGCCACAAGTACCTCTGGCTTCGTAAGCGCCCCCAGAAAAATGAAAAGAGGGGGCCAGGGGAAGAGAAGGAAGAGACAGGCGAGCCACCAATGCCCCCCGGGGTCTGTCGCCCAAGTGGCCAGGCCAAGCCACACAGCCTTGTAGGCAGGGATTCCCTTCGGGGGTGCCCCCGCCCCGGGCTCATCCAGCAATATCTGCCTTAACCCTTCCCCAGCCCGAATTGAATCACAAATGACCCTTAAAGAGCCCCGTTATTTGCTTTCAGGGAACATGGTCATGTTCCAGAAGCATTCTCTCCTGATGTTTCGCCCACATCTATGGCAGACATCCTCAGAGGTTGTGAGGTATACTGGAACCTAGGCAAGTGGGGTTTATATATCTGTGGAAGGTCCAGGTTGGGAGAAAGAACTCTTTGTCTGTTTCAGGCTGGTGTGAATGTTGCAATTGGCCACCTTGATTAGCATTGAATGGCCTTTCAGCTTCAAAGCCTGGGTGTTTCCTTCCTGAGGGAATTCTTTTTTGAGAGGTGATTAGCTGGACCTGATTGTTTCTTGTCTGGAATTCCCCTGTTTTTGAGTGTTATTCTCTATTTACAGTCCTGATTTTAGGATTTTTTAATACTAGTAGCCAGATTTTGTTCATTTTCATGGTTTCCTCCTTTCTGTTGGAGTTGTCTACATGTTTGTGGATTTCCATGGCTTCTCTACATAGTCTGACATGGCGGTTGTTAGAGTGGTCCACATTTCTAGGAAATCTGGCTATTAGTATTTTAAAAACCTCTAAAATCAGGACAGTAAATACAAACAACACTCAAAAACAGGGGAATTCCAGACAAGAAACAATCAGGGCTAGTTAGTCACCTCCCAACAAAGGATTCTCCTATGTAAGAAGAAGCCAGACTTTGAAGCTGAAAGGCCACTCAATGCTAAGTAAGGTGGGTCAATTGCAACATTCACATTTTCCTCAGACAAGAGTTCTTTCTCCCACCTCGACATTCCACAGATATATAAACCCCTCTTGCTAGTTTCTAACAGACTTCACAACCTCTGAAGATGCCTGCCATAGATGCAGGCGAAACGTCAGAATGCTTCTTGAACATGGCCATTCAGCCCGGAAAACTCACAGCAACCCAATGATTCCGGCCATGAAAGCCTTCGACGACAGAATTGATGTCCTTTGACACCATTTTAACTGCCAGGGCTCAATGTTACGACTCCTAGGAGCTGTAGTTTTGATGAGGCAGTAGCACTCATCGGCAGAGGCTAAAGAATGGATGTAGTTCGGCACCACTGCCATGGCCCAAAGCAAGGAAATCCCGGGAACTGTAGTTTTACAAAGTCTTTAGCCTTCTCTGCCAAGGGGCCCCGGGGCTCCATGAAACTACAACTTCCAGGATTCCCTAACATTAAGCCCTGGCAGTGAAAATGGTGTCAAACCACATCCATTCTCCAATGTAGATGTGCCCCTAGCCGAATTAGTCTGGATTTATCAGTATGCAGAGGCGGAGAGAAAACTTCTGCAGACTTCAGCCTATTTCATCGGACGTATCTGGTAACGCTTACATAGCTTCAACTTCTTTCTCTCATCAGTTTCTACAAGATTGCTTTGCATACCGAGGAGGGAGGTTTCTGTGTTTAAAAAGGAGGATTTTATGCAGCTTTTAGTACAGTGGGTTGCTGTGAGTTTTCCGTGCTGTATAGCCATGTTCCAGAAGCATTTTCTCCTGACGTTTCGCCCACATCTATGGCAGACACCCTCAGAGGTTGTGAGGTCTGTTGGAAAACTATGGAAGTGGGGTGTATATATCAGTGGAAGGTCCAGGGTGGGAGAAAGAACTTTTGTCTGTTGGAGGCAAGTGTGAATGGTGTAATTGGCAACAGTGCTTGAGGGAAAGAAAAGCCTAAGAGTGAATGGCAAGTGGGACTGGAGTGATGACTATGGTAGGGACTTCGTTAATAAAAGGCGGGAGAAGAGAGTCGTTTTACCAAATAATATCTCAGGTTCCAAAGGGATTTAACTATCTCTCGCCAAGATCCTCAATTTCGACTCTAAAGACGCTGCAAAGAGATTTTAGTTCATTAGATCCTTTTGGGTGTGAAGAGTACAATGCAGCAACTCGAGAGTCATATAAGATTCAACCCCACTCTCACAGCTCCGTACTAATAGGAGTAGGGAGGTATTTCACTGGATTCCAAAGGAAGGGGATGAGAACGGTAAATGTCAAAATTGAACCTCCAGTTTGAGTCAGGACTTTATCCTGGGCGCGGACAGACCTTGTCTATTTTATTGTCTATTTTCTATTTAAAGTGGGCTGACCTTCAGGATTGGTGGTCCCTGAAGGCGAGTCTTCTTGGTCTCTCCTTGGGAAAGGTTGGGAGGTGCGTCTACACTATAGAACGAATGCAATTTGACATCACTTGAGCTGCCATGACTCAGGCCCCTTCTACACTGCCCTATAATCCAGATTATCAAATCAGATAATCCACATTATCTGCTTTGAAGTGGATTATCTGATGCCCTTTCTACACTGTCCTTATGTCCCAGAATCTGATGCCAGGTGATCTGCTTTGAACTGAATTATATGAGTCTCCACTGCCAGATAATCTGGGCTAAACAGATAATCTGGGATCAGATCCTGGGATCTGTTATAGGGCAGTGTAGAAGGAGCCTGAGGTCCCTTCCACATAACTCAATAAAATCCCACATTTTCTGCTTTGAACTGGAATATATGTCAATGTGGACTCATAACCCAGTTCACAACAGATATTGTGGGGTTTTCCTGCCTTGATGTTCTGGGTTTTATGGCTGTGTGGAAGGGTTCTCAATCTATACTGCCACATAATCTAGTTTAAAAAACAATCTGGATTTTATATGGTAGTGTAGAAGCGGCCTCTCTGCTTTGAGATACTGGGGGTTGTAGCTTGGTAAGACACCGGTCCTCTTTGGCAGAGAAGACTAAAGACCTTGAGAAATCACAACTCCCATGATTCCATGGCATTTGTTCAAATGATGTCAAGCTGCATTCATTGTATAAGGTAGATGCACGCAGGATCCAGAGCGCCAATGTCGCGGCGCCTCCACTTGGAGAAATAAGGTAAAACTCTCCCTCCGCCACCTCGGTGCTCTCCATCTGGCTGCAATTTGGACTGTCTCGGAGCAAGACGGAGAGCGCCTGGGAGAAAGTGGAAATAAAACGGTCTAACATTGCGATTTTATGAGAAGGAGGAGGGAGACAAATACCGGCGGTTTCTTTCAGGAGCGTTAGCAGGGTGATAAAGGAGGTTTCTCCCTGTCCGGTTCCCCCGCCTGCTTCTCTCTTTGTGCGCGCGTGTCTATTTCAGGAAATACGGGCCGCGAGGCACCTGTTTCCGAGCGGGAGGCGCGGGGCTTTTGTCTGGACTGGGACCAGGAGGGAGCTAGGACCGCGCGGAAGGGACGGAGAGCCGGCGGCTGGATCTATCCTACCATGTGATGCAGTTCCAACTGCATTATAGGGTCAGTGTAGAACTATGTCCTGCGTTATAGAAGTCTAGACTGACCGTAGTTGGAAGGGCATTATATGTCAGGGTAAGATTCAGCACCCGTTCTCCTTTCCTTCAGCGCGGGAGTGCATCTGCCCTGTACAATGAATGCAGTTTGGCACCACCTTGACTGTCAGAGCTCAACGCGATCCTTCAGCCTTCTCTGCCAAGGAGTGCTTCTCGCCTCACTCAACTACAGCTGCTATTATTCCATAACACTGAGCCCTAGCAGTTAAGAACTTCAATCCTTCTACAATCTACGGTCTATAGATGCAACCCAGGGCAGGCTGGGAGAGAAATCCTCTCGGGCTGGGCTTGAAGGTATTTTATATGTTGGGGAATCGGAGCTGCTAGGCTCAAAATAACCCTCAGTTGGGGTGATTCCACCATAAATATAGCACAGTACCAGAAATAAACTTCATAACCAGCAGAAACTTACATGTTATAGGCTGGAATAAGCTTCCATTCCTCAGGCTGGTTTAGGATGGATTGCACAGTCAGAACTTTAGGTTCAAAAATATTTACTGAAGTAAAAGAAATACATTCTTGATAGAAAAGGTCCTGGAACTAACTAGTTTACTAAGTCTCATCTTCTAAAGAGGTAAGCAGTGGCTAACAGGAGGAGGAAAAACAAAGCCCTTTTTGGGAAACATGCATAGAAATGCGGGGGAAGGAATCCCTCAGTTTAGTCCTGTTTGTAGTCTAGCTACTCGTTGAGGACTGGAAACTTAGAATCATGGAATCATAGAGTTGGAAGAGACCTCATGGGCCATCCAATCCAACCCCCTGCCAAGAAGCAGGAAATGGCATTCACTTGGTGACACAAGAGGCTTGTGAGGTTCAGAGACGAAACCCAACATTATATTTGCACCATATGTGGATATTTGAGCACTACCTCGATGCAACACCCTGATTTTATCCCAGATCCTTCCTTCTCATTGTCCTTGTGTCTTGAACCCCGCCTCAGTCTCAAAAGCAGCCAAGTCGCTGGGAATTGCTTTACTGTTGGAAGTAAGTGACAAGTGATTCTCCTGTCGTGGAACAGACCCCGAGGATTTGGCCTGGAGGCTTGGAAATGACCATCTACGAAGCCAGCGAGTGAAGGGAGCTTGGGTTTAAAGAGGCGCACAAGTTTAAAAATATGTTTGGAGGAATAAATGAGCTCGTCTCTGCAGGGCTCCATACCACTTTGTGATTTTATGAACTAAACAAAATCTAAGTCTGTTGTCGAAGGCTTTAATGGCCGGAATCACTGGGTTGCTGTGAGTTTTCCGGGCTGCACGAAGCATTATCTCCTGACGTTTCACCCACATCTATGGCAGACATCCTCAGAGGTTGTTGAGGTCTGTTGGAAAACCATGCAAGTGGGGTTTATATATCTGTGGAGGGTCCAGGGTGGGAGAAAGAACTCTTGTTCAGTGTAGTCTGTGTTCAGACTACACAGATAATCCATTGAAATCCACAAACGTGGACAATTTCAACAGAAAGGAGAAAACCATGAAAATGAACAAAATTCTGGCTATCAATATTAAAATAAACTCTTATATCAGGACAGTAAATAAAGAGGCACACTCAAAAACAGGGGAATTCCAGACAGGAAACAATCAGCTAACACCTCCCAACAAAGGATTCCCCCAGGCAGGAATCAGCCAGACTTTGAAGCTGCAAGGCCATTTAATGCTAATTAAGGTGGCCAATTGCAACATTCACATTTTTCTCAAGCAGACATGAGTTCTTTCTCTCACCCTAGACCTTCCACGGATATATAAACCCCACTTGCATAGTTTTCCAACAGACCTCACACCCTCTGAGGATGCCTTCCATAGATGTGGGCGAAACGTCAGGAGAGAATGCTTCTAGAACATGACCATACAGCCCCGAAAATCCACAGCAATCCAAAACCTAAGTAGATTGGCAGCCCGATTTTCAGCCACGGATTCGAACACAAGCCTTGGCCAGTTAAGCCCGTAGGTGCATCGGGAGACTGCAGCATGAATGCACTTTCGCACCACTTTAACTGCCAGGGCTCAATGATATGGATTGCTGGGAGTTGTAGTTTGACATAGTCTTTAGCCTTCTCTGCCAAAGAGCGCTGGTGTTGGTTATAGAGGCGGCAAAATAAGAGCCTCCTTCCCCTATTGGAAAGAGTTTCCTTTCACTCCCTAAATCTCTAGCATTGGAACAAATGGAAAGTTTGGTTGGCTGTGTAGAAATGCAGGCATCCAATGAAAAGGGGGAGGCATTGGCAACGCGACCGAGAGAACATGAAAACAACCAGTGTGTGAGTTAGACAGACATGGGCAATTATGATCCATGTTGAATTAGAAGGAATCTTAATAGGAGTGAGGGCAGTGTCATCATTTTGCCCACAGCCTTGAGCGGAACCTTCTCGCGAATGCAGTGCAAGGCGCCTGGAATACAAGGAAATGCGGCGCGTGCGCATCCCGGACCCAGGCGAGAGCGCCGAGCGGCACGTGGGCGCTGCAGGCTCGGCTTCGGCTCTCGGCGACGGGACTCCGCCTTGGTTTCGCCTTTAGCAAAGTCCTCCTACGCCGTTTGACACGATTTGAACTGCCAAGGCGCAATGCTATGGATCCAAGGAAGTTCTAGCTTGACTAGGTCTTCAGCCTTCTCTGCCAGACAGAGCTGATGCCTAGCCAAATTACACCTCCCACAATTACGTAGCAATTGAGCCCTGGCAGTTCAATATTTCAGGATGGATCCACTGTTTTTCACAATCGCCCAAATATATCTATTCTCTATACTTTAAATATAAGCGTTATGCATCGAGAAAAGATTCTAAACGTTGTCGAAAGCTTTCATGGCCGGAATCATTGGGTTGCTGTGAGTTTTCCGGGCTGTTTGGCCATGTTCCAGAATCATTCTCTCTTGACGTTTCGCCCACATCTATGGCAGGCATCCTCAGAGGTTGTGAGGTATATTGAAAGCTAGGTCAGTGAGGTTTATATATCTGTGGAAGGTCCGGAATGGAAGAAAGAACTCTTGTCTGTTGGAGACAAGTGTGAGTGATGCAATGAATCACCTAGATTAGCATTGAAATGCCTTGCAGCTTCAAAGCCTAGCTGCTTCCTGCCTGGAGAATCCTTTGTTGGGAGGTGTTAACTGGCCTTGATTGTTTCCTGTCTGGATTTCCGCTGTTTTCAGAGTGTTGTTCTATATTTACTGTCTTGATTTTAGAGGGTTTTTTTAATACTGGTAGACAATATTTGTTCATGTTCATGGTTTCCTCCTTTTTCCACCTGCTTGTGCATTTCAGTGACTTCTCTGTGTAGCCTGACATGGTGGTTGTGAGAGTGGTCCAGCATTTCTGTGTTCTCAGACAATATACTGTGTCCAGGTTGGTTTATCAAGTGCTCTCCTATGGCTGAAAATTAGGACAGTAAATAAATAACAACACTCTGAACATTCCAGAACATGGCCATAGAGCCCGAAAACGCACAACAACCCAACTTTCTTAAAGACTGACTCCGCCGATCCCAAGGCTGCAGCTACACACTGTATAATTAATGCAGTTTGCCATGGCTCAGTGCTACAGAAAAACAGGATTTGCCATTTGCACTGTTGGGGAGAGAAAGCGGAAGACCTTGTAAGACAACTCCCAGGATTCCATAGCACTGAGCAGTAAAAGTGGTGTTAAACTGCATTAATGCTACACCAGGCATGGGCAAACTTTAACTCGCCGGGTGTTTTGGACTTCAACTCCCAGAAATCCCAGCTAATTTACCCTCTGTTAGGAATTGTGGGAGCTTAAGTCCAAAACACCTTTAGGGCCGAAGTTTGCCCATGCCGGCTGTAGATGCAGCCTTAGCAAAGAGCTCTTCGGGAAGGATACAGTGGAACCCTTAGCATTTGACAGGGTTTCGTTCCAAGTCCCCCATGGATATCTAAATCCGTAGGGGCTCAAGTTCTTTCTAAATGAATTAAACATATTTCCAAGCTGTGGCTGGTGGAATCCGCGGATGCAGAATCCGCGGGTACGGAGGGCTGGCTCGGTTGGCATCCCTTCTACTTAGCCCCCCCCCCCCCAACCCCCCGTTGCTTTGGCGAGCAGGTGGCCTTCCTGGCTAGGCGGCCGAAGCAGCGGGAAGCCCTTCAATCCCATCAGCGCGCTTGGCTGCCTCGAAGGGGCCGAGAATAGGACGGAAAAGAGGGAGGAAAGGTGACTGGGGTCAAGGAGGGCGGGTGACCCCGAGGGGAAGGCCAACCGGGGTCTCTCCACACCCTTGGGGCAAGGGGTCCCCCAAGTTCACCCCACAGGCGACAGAGGGCGACCCAAGCAGGGAAAGAGAGGGAGAGGCCTTTTCAAACCAGTGGAGCTGGGGATTCGGGCAAGCAGGCAGGGAGACCACACAGACAGCCCCCAGAGTTACCATTCCATCTGGGTTGCACTGGAGTCCACGTTAAGTGCCATGAGTCAATGCTAAGGGGGCTGGAATTGCGAAATTAGAAGAGACTATGGGGCCGTCCAGCCCAACCGCATTCTGTCATGGAGAAATACACAATCTAAGCACTTTCGGGATGGCCAGTCAGCCTCTGCTTCAAACTCCCCAAAGTAGGAGCCTCCACCACACTCCACTGCCGAACACTTCATACTGTCAGAAGGTTCCTCCTAACGTTTAGATGGAATCTCTGTTGGAAATAGCAACCTTCCAAGCTTTCACTCTTTGTTAATACTGTATAAATATTTGCTAACCTGTATTCTATGTGTATGTTGATTTGCCAGTTTGACTGTATCTCTTTGGTGTGGGAGGGACTAAAGACATGTGATTGTACTGAGCATGTTCAGACTCAGGACTCCATTTTGTATTCAGTATGTGTTTTACTTCAACAGAGAAATATGATTTAAAGACTTCATTGAATCAGTATGCATTAGACCTCAGTGGAGGTGAATGCATGTATCCTTTAAAGAAGTGGTTCTCAACCTGTGGGTCCCCAGATGTTTTGGCCTTCAACTCCCAGAATTCCTAACAGCTGGTAAACTGGCTGGGATTTCTGGGAGTTGTGGGCCAAAACACCTGGGAACCCACTGCTTTGGAGACTTCAATGGATATAGTCTTGGACTTCAGTGAGTACTATTTATCTAAAGACTATGAACGACTGTATTGATTAAGAATGACACTCTGTGTACTCAACACAGAAAGGAACTACACCTTATCTATAACTGAACTTAAATAAGAAATGTGCCTGTATATTGAATGAATACAATATGTTTGTGAGTAAACAAGATATGTTATTTTTCAAAGAATACTTTGGGTTTCTTTAAATCTCTAAGTGCATATTTTAACTAAGAGGTTTCAAGGGAGTGTATATTTTTTGGGCAACTGCCATTTCAACTTCAAGAAACTACCATCCTCTGCTAACCCAACATATTTTTGTAGTGACATGTCTTTGTCCTTGGCAGTTCAAAGATATGGTTCTTCAGTTTAACAGCTGAGTTACCTGTGTGCCATTACATGAATGCTTACGAATATCACTTATTCAAAGGGTTGACTTCTAACAAGGTCATGCTTTTCTTGACTAGTGGTTTTCAAAAAGTGGTCTCCACATGTTCATGGAGATTCTCAATTGCCAAACGGATATGACATCATTTCCCCCTTTTAATATGGTTATGATTGTCATTTATTTCCAAAGGGATATGTGCCCAGAGACTGAGTGCAGTTATTTCCAATACTCTTTGCCTGTAATCTGAATCCATTGCTCCATTGTGTCTCCAGCTCTTATAGCAGCAGAAAACAAGCTTCCCTGCTCTCTGCGCCTGTGATCCTGGCGCAGTTGGATCCGGGGTTTCGGCCAAAGGGATCCGCACTGAGCCTGGTTCTGGCTATGCATCGACTCCGAGCCATCAAATGGGGCTGCCGGTCCAATCCCTGCTTCTGTACCTTATCTATAAAATGGGGAAAGCTCGCTGGTAGCGCCCGAAGGAGGAGGCGAGGATTGCCGAGCGGGCTGCATCCTTCGCCGTCAGAACTAGGGTGAACTGTGGATAGCAGAGCCAATCGCTGCGGTGGGGGCTACACCTGAGAAAGGGAGGGGGGAGAGGGCAGTGACGTCACGCGCAGCCTTCCGTGGTTTTGCCGCAAGACCCCCGGCCGTGCAAATGCTTTAACTGCTAGGGGATCCAGCGACCAACCGATTCTTCATTACCTGAGCTTTGAATGGGCACGTGGGGGGGGGGGGCACCACCCCACTTTATCAATCTAAGGGACATCCAGACTCTAAGAGAACGGAATTGACAAATGGAACTTGGAATTCGCTGGGGTTTGGTTCCAGGACGCCCATGGATCTCCAAGTCAGCCCCGTTGTTTACAAAGGCGTATATACACTTGTGACAAAAACAGGTTTGCTTTTTAGAATATTTTCAAGGCAGTGGATGGTGGAATCCGTGGATGCTGAATCCGTGGATATGGAGGGCCGGCTGTATACCCACTCAAGCTCCCAATCACTTTATGATGCTTTACACTGCAAATAGATAGTGAGAGAAGTAGTTTGCCTGTTTTAAGATTGAGGTGTCAATATTGGAGTAAGAAGAGCAGACACTGACATTTAGGTTTCCAAATTTAGTGTAGTTTTAAATACTACTCCCAAAATATCCAAGGACTGGTATGCGCCCTCCTCCTTATCCGCAGCTGGAAGGATCCTGGGAGTATTTTTAAGGTGGGGAAGGGGGCATCCTCCACTGACAGGCAGGTTGTTATTAATTTTGCCCATTTGCTGAGAGGGAGGACACTTTCTTTCCTCATCCATTATCATTCAAGCGTGTAACATCTTAGGAACACAAATGGGACTTAAGAGCACATGAAACCAAAGGAACTTCCTTCACTGGTTCAAATTTAGTTGACTCCCAAGTAAGTGTGCACAGAAAGGAATACAGACAGTTTTTGTTATTCCTAGGAGGACCCAAACACAATCACGAGAATAAACAACAACACTCTGAAAACAGGGTAATTACAGATATGAAACAATCAGGGCCAACTAACGTCCCAACCAAGGATTCACTCAGGCAGGAAGCAGCCAGGCTTGAATCTGCAAGGTCATTAAATGCTAATCAAAGTGATCAACTGCAACATTAACACTTGCCTCAAACAGACAAGAGTTCTTTCTCCCAACCTAGACTTTCCACAGATATATAAACCCCACCTGCCTAGTTTCCAACAGACTGAGGATGCCTGCCATAAATGTGAGTGAAACGTCAGGAGAAAATGTTTCTGGAACATGGCCATACAGCCCGGAAAACTCACAGCAACCTAATCACGACATTAATATTCCTTGATGAACTTGGTACACCTCATATCCCATACTAAGTCAAAAGCTGTGGGAGTAGACTGCTGTGCCAGGATCGCAGAGCAACGATCTATGACTAGAGCCACCCTAAATGCAAAATTCTCTTGCCATAGTGCTTTGGCTTGCTCTAGACTCTAGACAGGCGTGAATGCTTCAATTGCCACCTTGATTAGTATTGAATAGCCTTTGAGCTTCAAGGTCTGGTTGCTTACTGCCTGGGGCAATCCTTTGTTAGGGGGTGTTGGCTGGCCCTGATTGATTCATGTCTGGAATTCCTCTGTTTTCTGAGTAGTGTTCTTTCAACGTTGTGTGAGAGAGGAAAGGAAAGACAAGTTCCCTGAAGGGTGAGAGATTCCACGAAGAAGAAATAGCTTTAATGCCCTCTCTTTCGATTTCGGGGCAGTTCTGGGAGTCGCAAAAAAGAGCAAAGAGACGGGTCTCTCTCTTTCTCCGGCATAGTCCTCAATCCACGCAAGAAGCGGTTGAAGGCGGTGGCAATGTTTGTTGTGAGCCTTTAAGTGGTTTCCGACCTCTGGCGGCTCTATCATAGGGGTTTCTTGACAGGATTTGTTCCGAAGAGTTTCGGTATCGCCGTCCTTTGGGGCTGAGAGAGTGTTACTGACTCAAGGACACCCAGTTCATTTCATGGCTTGAGGGGGATTCGATCCCTGGCCGTCACTACAGCACACTGGCTCCAGTGATCACACTATGTAACACGATTTTTGTTCTTGGGTTATAAATGTCATTTCGTAATTGGTTATATCATAAAAACATTGAAAAGGTTTATTAAACTGTAAAAACTTTGTGTCGTCGAAGGACTCCCCCAGGCAGGAATCAGCCAGGCTTTGAAACTGTAAGGCTTTTCAATACTAATCGAGGTGATTAATTGCAACATTCCCACTTGCCTCCAACAGACAATAGTTCTTTTTTCCACCCTGGACATTCCACAGATATATAAACCTCCCTTGCCTAGTCTTCAATAGACCTCAACGACCTCTGAGGATGCCTGTCATAGATGTGGGCGAAACGTCAGGAGATAATGCTTCTGGAACATGGCCATACAGCCCGGAAAACTCACAGCAGCCCTGTAAAAACTTTGTTTTTTGGGGACATCCTGCAGCACATTTTGCTACAGTTTTTCAATGAACATCTGGTAAAGTCTCCACCAATTCAACATAGTTTGTGGCAGCCACAAAAACCAAGTTTGTGGAGTAGAACAACAACTTTCAAAGTAAGTACCGCACAATTAAACAGGAAAGAACACTTTCAAACCAGGAACAGAAAATGTTTCCAATTTTGTTATATAGTGCCAAAGAGGTTGAGGGGACTGCAAGGGCATCTAGTCCAACCGCCTGGTATGCAGGCTCACACGGTTAAAACACTCCTGAAAAATGCCCCGAAGACTACGAGGCAGTCAATCCAGCCCTGAACATTTTTATAGCAAACAAATATTTCAGACGAATCTCCTTTTCGTAATTAATCCATCGCTGCCTGTTCTGGTCTCTCGAGCAGCAGAACAACCTCCGACTCCTACTGGACGCGCGGGTAGAATTCATGCACTTTGATACCACATTCACTGCCCTAGCTCAAACCTTTAGAATCATGGGATTTGTAGCATGGTGACGCAAAAGCATTTTTTGGCAGAGAAGGCTAAATAGCATTCCAGAATTCCATAATGGTGTCGAACTACATTTAGTCTACGGTGTAGATACACTTCCGTTATTCGAAGGGATAGAAAAGCCCATTAAACAAAAGCTAAAGGAAAAGCTCGGGGTGAGTACTGCTTCTGCGCCAAGAAGGAGGCGGGCCAATGGTCCCAGAACGAGGCGGTCATTGGCTGGCTGGGGACAGCCGACGGGAACTCGCTCTTCCTGCTACTTGGGCACATCCCGCCTTCTCCATGGGTTTCATAAACAAATGATTTTTATCCCATTCTGCGTTAAATATCTCCTTGTAACCATCCCTCCTTCTATTGTAATGGAGAGCCAGTGTGGTGCAGTGATTTGAGAGTTCTCTCCGACTCTGGAGGCCAAGCTCTGACTCCCCACTCGGCCACGTAAACCTTGGGTAACCTTGGGCAAGGCTGACTTCCTCAACCTCGCAAGAAGGTAAAGGCCAAGCTCTTCTGCACACATCTTGCCAAGAAAACGCTGATCAGGTTGCCAGACACGCAACAAAGTTGACTGTTAAAATGTATTTGTACTTTCTAGAGCTGGAAATGTCTTCTTCAGTTGACTTACATCAGTGGTTCCCAACCTGTGGTCCATGAACCACCAGTGGTCCGCAAGTACTCGGACTCACCGTTACTACTATGGATAATAACAATCCAACCAAAAATAACATTCTTGGTGTCTTCATTTTTAGGTCTGTTCCTGGGGAGATTTGGCGTGCTGATTCAGAAAATTGCATTCGATAGACCACATCAGCTCTAGATTATTATATAGGGTTTTCTGTGGGTGAGCAGATGGTGATTAATGGATGGTTTATGTTCTGTATCAGAAACTAGAGCTGATGTGGTCTATTCAATGCAATTTTCTGAATCAGCACCCTAAATAACCAAACTGAATCTAACGTTGACAAGGTACTAATGTTGAAGAGTGGTCCCTGGTCGAAATGGTCCTGGTCAAAATTGTCCCTGGTCAAAAAAAAAGTTGGGAACCACTGGCTTACCTCCATGACAACTGCATCATGAAAACACCAAAGAACCAGTGTGGTTTGAGCTTGGGACTAGGACTCTAGGAAATCAGGGTTCAAGGCCCTTCTGGGCCATGAAGACTCCTTGAGCGACCTTGGGCAAGCCCCACTCTCCCAGCCAAAGAGGAAAGCAATGGCAAACTGAGTAAAGGTTGCAGAAAACACCTTGGAGATAGTGTTAGTCAGCTTAAGTCACAGTTGACTTGAAGGCATATAACAACAAAATGAGACCATGGGCTCTGGTTAACCTGTCATTTTGTTCTGAATTAATTAGTTTGTAGTGGTTGAAGGTAGCAATGTGAATGGGAGTCTCTTCTTTAACCAAGAGTATGGTAGGGGGGAGATTGGTTGAACCACCCCAAAGACCTGCTTGTATTGTGGTTGTGTGTTAAAGCAGCAATGGTTTTTCATGCCACAGCCCATGAGTCCAAGTCCCAGCTGCATATGATCATGTCCAGGGAAAAATGGAAAACACTCCTACCAGATCATGAACCCAAGTGCCCAAAGCCTTCCTCCGACTGAGCATTTCCTGAATCCTCAAGACCAATAATAACTCATGGGGGAAAGTACACTATCCAGATCTGATTGAGATGGTATATGACATCCCAACACTGGAAACTTTGAAACTGAGTGAAGGAATACATGTGTTAGAAAACCTCCTCACCCACATTCCTAGCACTGAAAAGTGAAAGAGCCGGGCTTTAGCACAGCAGGTTAATCACCAAGCTGCAATAAATCTTGCCAACCAGAAGGTTGAGAGTTCGAAGCCTGGGGCAGGGTGATCTCCTGATCTTTAGCCCATCTTCTGCCTACTTAGCAGTTCAAAAACAAATATACTGTAAGTAGATAATTAGGCATGACATTAAAGGGTATTTAGGCTCTGCGTTTGGTCAGAAAAAAGGAGGAACAAAGAAAGCTCTTTGGCAGGGAGATGGAGGGACAGCACCCCCCGGTGGCCAGAACCGAGCTCAGCTTCCAAAGATGCCGAAACATGGGAAAGCCTATATATACCTCTATCTGTTGTCTGTCTTGTCATTTTATATTTGACATTGAATGTGTGCCATATATGTGTTCTGTGATCCACCCTGAGTCTCCTTCAGGGTGAGAAGGGCAGAATATAAATACTGGAAATAAATAAATAAATAAATAAATAAATGAGGAAGGTTTATTCAGCTGAAGCTGGGTAGACAATGTTTTCCCTTCTCTCTGAATATAATTATTGTCACTATGAAGGAAAGACGTTCCAAGGACAAATTTTCAGTGTGCCCCTATCATCCTACCACAAGTGACCTTGTCTGAAGCAAAGGATATTTTAGAAATAGAGAGGTGTAGCCTTCCAGATGGTGTTGGACTGTATGCGAAAAAGGTGTGTTAGAATATGTTAGCCTATTTTTTTTCTGGCTACGGCCCTGATCCCACTATATTACCTTTCCTTTAATCGAAAGGGAGAAAGAAAGGTAGCTTTCTCTCCTTCCCTTCTTCATCTTCTTTTCAGCCTGATCAGAGTTCACCAGCAATGTGTAGTAGCCATTTCTGGGTGCTTGAAGTGGAGCAGAGCGGAAACAGCCATTTAAAATAAGGGATTTCTGCAAAAGCTTCACTGCAGAGATGCTCTTGTCAATCATTTTCAACAGCGTCTCGCTGTGTTAAAAATGGCTGCCCTTGTGCTGAGTCCCTAATATCAGCTTAATACTTGTTTTTCTCCTCCTCACTCTTCTTCAGGTTGGATTCTCATTCTTTACCCTCATTTCCCTATCTGTATTTATATTCGTGTAGGCATTTAAAGATCAGTAATGCAATTTATATCTCCCCCACTGTAACTTCTCACAAAAACTGATCCTTGGCTAATGTAGTTAAGACTGTCTCACAGGAAGACAGTCTTAACATCCAGGTATTAAACATGCATTTTGTTGGATGCTGCTATAGCTAGGAGAACTCTAATGGTTGTGTGACTACTGGAGTGAAAGTCCCATTGTAGTCTTCATCATATTTTGATCATCATAATATTTCATAATATTTCACACCATTTGAATCTCTGGCATCACAGTGGGGGGCATCATACTGTCAAACATATTGAGAAATTGTCCAATCAAAAACTTGATTGGACAATTTCTTAACATATTCTTCAGTATGATGCCACAGATTCAAATAGTGTTTATGATTGTACCAAGTCACTCTCTTTGCAAACAAATGGACTATTTCCATATCAGCATTCATTCCTTAGGAGTCCTTTAAATATCAAATCTTTATCTGAAAGACAAAGCAGGACTCCTTCCTAAATAGCACACATGGTTACTTCCCACTGTTGTGGTATATATAGAGAGGGGCTCTTAAAACAGGTACCTAAAAATTCATAAAGTTTCTATTCTGTGAAGGTCAAGCCTTATTTGCAAAAAGATTATGTCTTGTCCTTTTGCATTAAATTCTTTGCCAGTTGCAAGATAAACAAGAAGTTTTATATTAATATCAAAGTCTATTAAAATATTCTTGTGATTGAAGTTCTAGCTAGTGACTGCACTGTCAATAATAATTGCACTGGGATTTTGAATCTGAGCAATTTGGAGTAGTTTTTCTTTAATCAGACCAACATTAATTTGAAAATTCTCTTTCAGGTTGTTTTCTTAGAGTTGCCTTTGCTGTCTAGCTTAGGATGTGGCCTTTGTGACTGAATCCTGGCCTTTGAGTTATTAAACTTCCTCCCCCTTGTTCCGGAGGATGAAAAGTCTTTAATATGTAAATCCCTATCAACTAGATGGGCAAATTCCTGCCTTCTAGTTCTTACTTGATGGTTACACTCTATGAAGTTTTGTCTATTTTGATAGTCCACAATTTCAAAGGTTTTGATGCTCCACAATTGCAAAGCCAAACCTTCTTTAATTGGCAATGCATTAATTATTTGAGTATAATATTTTGGAAGGACAGTCAATAGCAGTCTACCTTTAATGAATTCTAGCATAAATGCTCTCTTTCTATACACACACACACACACATATATATATATATATACAGTAGAGTCTCACTTATCCAACATTAGGTTATCCAACATTCTGGATTATCCAACGCAGTTTGCCTCCCGCCCAGATGCACAGCTGTTTCTCTAGGCAGAAAGGATTGAACTTTTTATGGATTTAATTTCCAACAATGTTGCTACTGTAAATTCATTTTATGCAATTCTGTCTTTATTTGTAGTCAATTTGTTAGTAGCCAATGTTTTTGTAGTCAATGTTTTCAATACATTACAATATTTTTGTGCTAATTTCATAAATACAGTAATTACTACATAATGTTACCATGTATTGAATGGTGTTTTCTGTCAATTTGTTGTAAAACATGATGTTTTTGGTGTTTAATTTGTAAAATCATAACTTAATTTGATTTCTAATAGACTTTTCCTTAATCCTTCCTTATTATCCAACATTTTTGCTTATCCAAAGTTCTGCCAGCTCGTTTATGTTGGATAAGTGAGACTCTACTGTATATATACACGCACACACTAGATGTTCCTATATCCTAACTAATAAAAACATAAGGCAAAAGGAAGAGCTCTTGTGAGCTTTCAACTCACCATCTTGTCAGGTGGATAACAAAGAGGGGGGAAAGGATACTGATAGAAGAGAGAGAGTTTATATATGAACATCCAGACCCTAGAAGCTTCTCAAGTCACATGGTTTGGTTGCTTAGATACACAAAATATTTATGACCTGTATTGGAATAGATAGAAGAGCAAATACAGAAATTTCAGCCAAGGAACTCAGAATGGATATAGGCCTGCACGAAGCCCTGTGCTGTCTAAAATTCCCAATTGCTCTAATAGGGCAATTAATTCCCAATTACTCTAAGTGGGTGTGTGTGTGTGCTTGATTTCCCTACATATTGTAACTCCCATGATTCCTCACAATTGTCTATGTTGGCAAGAGATGCTGAGAACTGCAGTCCAGCAACATCTGCAGAGAAATGTGCATTCCCAGCCAACTTTAAACTCGACAATTACTCTCTGTTCTTCTTCTCCAGTTTCCTATTAGCATTCTGGCAGAGAAAGTAAAGGTCCTTGCACAAGGAACTGAACTTAATGGTTAATCAAGAATCCTTATATGTGAGTATTTTTTTTGTGGGGGGATGTGCAAAGTAGAGGGAGTAAGGGAGCCAGTGTCATTTCCAGTCAGAAGACAATCTTCACACAATTCATCATCCAGTAGTTGCCCTTGGACTTGCAATACTATTTTAATTAATTTGAAAAATCTTAATGTAAATACATATAACTATGATAAATTTTGTGTCTTAAAGTTATTTCCAATTCATGGCAATCCTATCCTAGGGTTTTATTGTCAAAATTTAGTCAGAGGAACTTTGCAGGTGCCTTCCTCTGAGGCTGAGAGTGTGGCTTGCCCAAGATTACCCAGGGGAGAGGAATTCGAACCCTGGTGTCTCAAAATTCTAGTGAAATATTCTAACCAGTACAACATGCTGATTTTAATACTCATGTTGTCCTTTAAAAGCTAGCGGTATCTATGGTATTTATTTGGAGGCCAAGCAAATATACCTATATTGAAGAATAAATGTATAATCAGAGTTATGAATTTCATCTTAAATTATAATTTTATGGAAGGTTTTCTAATTGTCGTTCTTGTGCATCCATGCATTACTCAATCCTATATTTTCAAAGCACAGAGTTGCAAATCTCACTTGTAAAGTTCTGGCACTTCTATATTATTGGAATCTTTAATCTTTATATATATTTGAGGGGAGGAGGCAGATTGCAAATATTTCCCCCAGTGTGTTGTTGAAGGCTTTCATGGCCGGGATCACAGGGTTGTTGTATATTTTCCGTGCTGTATGGCCATGTTCTAGAAGTATTCTCTCCTGACATTTCGCCCACATTATGGCAGGCATCCTCAGAGGTTGTGAGGTATGGAGAAACTAAGCAAGGAAGGTTTATATATATATCTGTGGGAAGTCCAGGGTGAGGGAAGAACTCTTGTCAGTTGGAAGCCAGAATAAATGTTGCAGTTAATCACCCTAATTTGCATTGAATGGCTACATCTACTAGCTACTTTCTGCCTGGGGGCATTCTTTGTTAACTGCCCCTAGTTCCCAGTCTCAGAGTGTTGCTTCTTATTTACTGTTCTGATTTTTGAGTTTTTTAATACTGGGAGCCAGATTTTGTTCATTTTCATGGTTTCCTCGTTTCTGTTGAAGTTGTCCACATGTTTGTGAATTTCAATGGCTTCTCTGTGTAGTCTGACATGATAGTTGTTAGAGTGGTCAAGCATTTCTGTGTTCTCAAATAATATACTGTGTCCAGGTTGGTTCATCAGGTGATCTGCTATGGCTGATTTCTCTGGTTGAGTTAGTCTGCAGTGCCTTTCATGTTCTTTGACTCGTGTTTGGGCGCTGCGTTTGGTGGTCCCTATGTAGACTTGTCCACAGCTGCATGGTATACAGTAGACTCCTGCAGAGGTGAGAGGATCCCTCTTGTCCTTCGCTGACCGTAGCATTTGTTGGATTTGATTTGTGGGTCTGTAGATGGTTTGTAGGTTGTGCTTCTTTATCAGTTTGCCTATGCGGTCAGTGGTTCCCTTGATGTATGGTAAGAACACCTTTCCTCTGGGTGGATCTTTGTCTTGACTCTCATGGCTTGTTCTTGACCTTGCAGCTCTTCTGATGTCCATGGTGGAGAATCCATTGGCCTGTAGAGCCCAGTTAAGGTGGTTTAGTTCACCTTGGAGGAGGTGAGATTCGCAGATTCTTTGTGCACGATCTGTCAGGGCTTTGATTGTGCTTCTTTTTTTTACTTGGGTGATGGTTGGAGTTTTTATGAAGGTATCTATCTGTGTGTATAGGTTTTCTGTAAACTGTGTGGCCCAATTGTTGATTGGGTTTGCGGATGACCAGAACATCTAGAAATGGCAGTTTTCCTTCCTTTTCCTTTTCCATGGTGAATTGGATGTTTGGGTGGATGCTGTTAAGGTGGTCCAGGAACTTGCTGAGCTCTTCCTCTCCATGGCTCCAAATGGTAAAGGTGTCATCAAGGTATCTGAGCCATACAGTTGACTTTTTTGGCGCTGTTTCTAGGGCTTGTTTTTCAAAGTGTTCCATATAGAAATTTGCTACTACTGGGCTGAGAGGGCTCCCCATCCCCATTGGAGGCCAGCATGAATGTTGTAATTAATCACCTTGATTAGCATTTAATGGCCTTGCCCACTTCATGTCCTGGCTTCTTCCTGCCTGGGGAATCCTTTGTTCGGCGGTGTTAGCTGCCCCTGATTAATTCATGTCTGAAATTCCACTGGCCTCCTACAGACAAGAGTTCCTTCTCCCACCCTGGACCTTCCACTGATATATAAACCTTCCTTGCTTAGATTTTCCAATATACTCACAACCTCTGTGGATGTCTGCCATAGATGTGGGAGAAACGTCAGAAGAGAATACTTCTGGAACATGGCCATACAGCCCCAAAAATACACAACAACCCTTTAATTTTTTTGAAATTAAAAAATATTTGGAAACCGGGATGGTTGAATCAACTGATGCAGAATCCAAGGATATGGGATGGCTTTACTACTTATTTGAGCCAGTCAGGCTAGATCTACACTGTCAAATAATGCATTTTAACTGCATCAAACTGGAATATATGAGTCTACACTGCCATATATAATGCAGTTTAGTGCAGTTAAACTGCGTTCTTAAACCAGATTATATCTATATATATAAAAGGGTAATGAAATTTCGGCCTAGGACAAAACAACAAAGCTACACATCCCAGAAACACTAAACTTGGCAACACAACCCCTCATCCATGCCTCTACGTTCATACAACAAAAAGAAAAGAAAAATAAAGACCTAATTAGAGGGAGAGGAATAATTGTTTTTATGCAATTGCTGCCAGTTAGAAGGCTAAGCTCCGCCCACTTGGTCTCCTTGCAACCCACTCAGCCCAGGGGACAGGCAGAGTTAGGCCTCATTAGGCCTCTTCCCCACTGCCTATAAAATACAGATTATCTGATTTGAACTGGATTATATGGCAGTGTAGACTCAAGGCCCTTCCACACAGCTATATTACCCATTTATAATGGACTTAATGTCAGGGGAAAACCTTTACCCTTTACCTTAACTACCACCAATTCCTCAATACTTAATTTCCCATACCACCATACTTAGCCACAGCAACGCGTGGTCGGGCACAGCTAGTGGCATTATAAATGAGGTATCAGAGACACAGGTGACAGAGCTGTGGGTGGTTCTCCTAGAAAGCTGATACCACCAGAAGTTTTCAGACCTCTGCTGACACTCTGTGTGTGTGGTTACTGGTGAGGGAGTTGGGTTATTTCTTTCATCTATCTCAGAAAAACAGCTTCCACCAGCTTCCTTCCCCTCTTTCCCTGTTCAACTGAGATCTACTCTGGCTGCCTGCCTTAAGGTATTACTCCATAGTTTTCTATTGCAAAGGAAACCACAAACGGATCAGTGGTTGGATGTGGGGGTCTCTTCTCTCTCTGAAGAGCCCAGAGGCAGAGGTTAAAGATGGGCGGGGGCACCAAGAAAGATCATTCTTGGGTTCACCTCATATAGACTAGGAGCCTTTGAACATCCTTGTAAAACACACAAAAGGAAGGAAAGCGTGGAAGAAAAGGAACAACTTTCTCTGGCCCCAGTCCTGTTGAGCAATGTACAATGACAAAGGATCACTTTGGATCGAAAAAGGGTGATGTGAACTAAATCGATCGAGAATGGCTGGGTGTGTTTGATCTCTACAGAGGAGAGGTGGGCTGTATCTAGACAGTAGAATTAATATAATTGGATTCTACTTTAACTGTTATGGCTCAATGATATGGAATCTGGGCAGTTGCAGTTTGACAAGATCTTTATCCTTTTCTCCAAAAAGGGCTAGTGTCTCATCAAACTACAACTCTCAGGATTCTACCACATTGAGCCATAGCAGTCAGTCTATATTCATTCTACAGCGAGGAGGAATGGGGTGCCTTTCCCTTCCTGCTACAGATGGAAGGATGTTATTTCTGGTCCTCATGTTCTCGGATGCAACAGGTTGGAGGTGGAGTTTTCTATATTAATACTATTAAATTGTTGTTTGTTAGTCTTGGGGCACTACCTTATCTGTATGAGTTCTTAATAAGTGTTGGCCCCATTTGCTACCATAAAGATGAGTAAGGCTTCACAAATGTTTTATATCATGTACTGAAGAGACAAAAATGAAGTAGACTTTAATAAAAGATAACATATTTTGTTTACTCATAACCTTCATGTACACAGGTACAAAACTTATCAGTCCAGTTTCAGATATGTTTGAGATAATTATCTGTGCCATCCGTCCAAGACATCTCTTACAGCAAAACAGCAAGCAAGTATGTGATCTAAGGTCGGAAGTAGTCTGTTGTCTGCTATAGTGATCATGTGGTCTGCAGTCCCTCCTAAAACTTCTCAGGAACCATAGAGTAAAGGAAACTACATACCAAAACATAGATACAGGAAACAGTAAGCAACAGGGTCATAGATAAACATTACAAGAGAAGGCTTGAAGAAGGTTGTAATTTCCAACAGCCCTTCTTAACCAATCTCAAGCCGATCACTAGTCCCATTTTGACATGTAGGTCTTCAAAAGTTTCTCTTGGTAGAGGCTTTGTCAAAATATCTGTTTTTATCTGTTTGCTTGGACAATAGGTCATCTTGATTATCACCTCTTCCATGAGTTCACGTACATTGTGGTATTTGTTCCTGATGTGCTTTGCTTGTAACATCATCTTTTTGCTTTCACTTTTATACAGTTCTGATTATCTTCATAAACTTTAATTGGTTTTTGTTCATCAATTCCAAAAACCATTTAGTGGCTGGTCAATCCATATCAACTTTTTGTTGTGTGTGATGCTGCAATATATTCTGCTTCTGCAGTAGATTGAGCCACTATTTCTTGCTTTTGACTTGCCCATGAAATAGATCCGTTTCCATATAAAAGCAGAAAACTAATTTTATCATTTGCCCAGTCTGCATCAGTGTAGCAAATCAACTTTGGATCACTATTTGCTGGTAGTCTTAATTGTAAGCCTATGGTCTTCTGTAGATATATGGCAATTCATTTTAAGGCAGTCCAATCCTTTTCAGTAGGAGTGTTGAATTCCAACAGTTGATGATATATCAGGTCTAGTATTTGTTGCTATGTACAAAAGTTTTCCTATTCCTTTCACTGCTTGATAAAAGATTATTTGTGTGATGTCTCAATTAAGGACGTCCTTGAGAAGGTGCCGGCTCTTCCCGGCTCTCCGGAGGGGTTACTGTTTGATAGAAGGGCTTTCTTAAAAACAGATTACTCTCAAAGGCAAAGTTTAAGAAGAAGTGCCAGATTAGCAGAGCGAGGCGATTGTAGCTAAACCTGGTTCTCTTGGGAAGAATTAGGGAGGCAGGCACCTGGCATGATGTTTTGGAGGCTCAGTTCTCTTGGGAAGTTTTGAGGAGTTTAACACCTGTTTTGGGGGAACTATGAACTTCATTAAGAGTTGTGCGCTGAGAATTTTCTGTGCGGTGTCAACTTAACTTTTGACTAAGAAGCATCGTCGCCTCTTGTTCCTGATTTCCCAAGCGGCCTGATGGTGCACTTACTCTGGAGTAGACCGGGTGTTGGTTTACCTTCTTGCCATGTTGGGACTGCGTTTCAGCTCCTGAACTTCCAGTTTGCCTTGCCTTGAATCCCTGCTTGGAACATTTCTTCTAAAGGACTCTTCTTGCTCCTTGCTCTTTTCCCCACTCAAAACTCAGACGGAGTTTGAGTGTGTTTCGGATTTTGGATTTTTGAACTCTAATACCGGACATAAGATTTTATATTATTCGCCTAAAATTGATATTTCCTGGAAGGTCAATTGCTACTTCTACTTTACTGCTTATTTCCATTTGGAACTTTAATTGCTTTAATAAAGATATTATATTGTTATTGGCTTCTGTGTTGGTTCCCCAGTGTTCGCGTCGCTCAGGAGTGTTACAATTTCCTTTATCATTCTTAAAATAATTTGTATTCATTGGTGTTGCTACGAGTATAGCATCTTAAGTCCAAGTGTTTCTAAAAGATCAATAATGTTTTGTTTTTGATTTAACTTGAATAAATCTCATTGTCTCTGAATTTGTATTCCAATGTAATGTGAAACTTTTCCTAATTCTTTTAATTCAACTTGTTTACTGAGATGATCTACAACTTCTGTGCAATCATCGTGTGACTATGTTGCAATAATCAAATCATCAACGTAAGTCAAAACATAAGTTAAACATCCATTTTTGCTTCTTGTATGTAAGCATTGATCTGCTTCTCCTTGTTTAAAATTTAATTGTTTTAACATTGCATCAAATAGTTGCCTCCATGTTGTAAGCTGTCCCAAGTCCCCAGAGGGGAAATGTGATGAGATACAAATAAAGTGTATTATTATTATTATTATTATTATTATTATTATTATTATTATTAAGTTTGTCATTCCAGGCTTTGGCAACTTGTTTGAGTCCATATAGTCCTTTTTTAAGTTTGCATACAAAATGAGGTCACTTCTTGTCTATAAAACCTGGTGGTTGCTCATATATCTCTTTTTAGTTATCACTCCATGTAATAATGCTGCATTTACATCTAAATGACAAACTTCCATTTTTTAGAAGTGGCTAAACTTAGAAGTAATCCTATAGTATTGTGTCTCACAACAGGGGCAAAAGTTTCATCAAGATCAACTCCATATTTTTGAGAAAAACCTTGAGCTACTAATCTTGCTTTGTATTGTTCTATTTTTCTTTCTGCATCTTGTTTTAATTTGAACCTGGATCCAATTGATTTCCTTCCTGGTGGAAATTCAATAAGAGTCCATGTTTCATTTTTGTGTAAAGCATCTATTTCTTCGAGCTGCTGTTTTCCATTGTTCTGCTTCAGTAGCAGGCATCTGTTTAATTTCTTCAATGCTTGTTGGTTCACTAGATAATACAGATTTTATGCTGTAAGACAAACGATCAAGTAGTGCAACTCTTGTTGTGGTTCAGCCTAATGAAGATGATGGGATTGGGGTTTCTGGGCTTCAGAGAGTGATAGATGGATCTGTAGATGAGGAAAAGGAGGGGTTTTGGAGCAAGATGCTGTCTCTGAAACGGAGTTTGAAAGTGGAATTGTTTTGGAATTCAACCAGCAGGGAGAGGACCTTTCACCCACGAGGAGTTTAGCAACCCATGATAACATTAGCTCATCTGAGGAAGCAGCTGGCTTAGACAGAGATACCAGGCTGCTTCTGAGGAGGGGGAGATTCAGGTCCAGAAAATCAGAAAGAATTTGTGGGGAAGAGGTGTGGAAGCAGGCACTTCAAGGTCAAAGAAATGCTTTCATGTTTTGCAGTCGTTAAATCAATAGAGTTCTGTTGGGATTGTAGATCAGACAATGTCACTATCCAAGTTAAGAACTCCAGTCTCGTTCCCAGTTTATGCCTTAGTTCAAGATTCATGCCATGTTTTGATGCTGGTTATATGGATATACCTTTGGATTCATGCTCATGTTTTAATCCTTGTTTCCTGGATTTACTCTCATGTTGGATTCTGGCGATTCTTATTCTTTGTCTCAGTAACAGCTTTGAGCTGTTTGGATTATTGCTTTTGGATTGTTTTCCTATTACCAGTTTAGTCTGGTTTATGGCCTGTGTGACTTGTTTCCTTTATTAACTCTTGGATTTTACCCTTCCAATTTCTTATGTTTTTCCCTTCTTGTATGTGTTTTATTAATAAGCTATTTTACTATCAAGTTGGGATTCTTGGTTGGTGCTGAGAGCAAGGTGAACTCCTGCTGTGGTGCAACAATTTGCCTGATCTCAACCATCTAAAACACTTTGCTCCTCACCAGGCACAATGAATCCGGCAAAGTGCAGCAAATGTAGCAACAGTTACACACACTACAGGCAGAGCTATCCACTATGAGACAGGCCCAGAAGATACCACTTGCAATGCCAGACAAATTCTGCAGAGAAGCCCAGTTGGTGAACGCTTTCATGGGACAATGTGACTCCTACATCACCACTCGTATCGCAGAGTTTCCAGATGAGAGGCTAAAGTGGCTTTTATTTACAGTTTGCTTGGTGGGAACGTCTTGCCTTGGGCTACTACCTTGTGGCTGGCTCAGTCTCCAGTGTTGGCCTCTGCTTGGACCTTTATGGACCACCTCAAGTTGACCTGGGGAAGTCCTGTGTCTGAATGTCAACTGCAGTGGCTGGTGCAGTGAGAGGGTCCATTGGCCCAGTATATTGCAGAGTTTTGTGTTTTGGCTCAACAACTGAGGTGAAATGATCCGGCTTTGATGAGTCAGTTTGTGGCTGGCTTAAATGTGGAAATGCAGTTGGAGGTGGTGAGGGTGCCTCACACAACCTCCTTGGAGGAGTTGATCGCCTTATGTCTGTGACTAAATTGTACCTTCATGAATTGTTGGGAGGTAAGCCATGGAGCAGCGGAGCGGATGTCCTGGCATCCCACACCGGTGGCCCCTTAAGCAGTGGAAGCGAGGAGCCAATGCAGTTGGGTTTGGTTCGACCCAAGATCAACACTGCAGAGAAGATTCTGTAGCAGTGCTTGGACTTGTGTTATTACTGGGGGGCCGTGGGGTATTATTCTTGGTTGTGCCCTGTGAAGAAGAAACCTGTATCCCAGCTGGTTGCCACTTCAAGAGAAGGGGCAAGAGCCATGGAGCTATCCATACAGGAGGGGCATCCCAAGGAGCCAGTGGGGAAGGAATAAACCGAGCCTAGATGCGCTCGCTAGTTTGATTGAACCCCAACCCTCAGAGCCACCAATGGGAATACTATTTTTGTTACTTGTTACAGTTTGGTTGGCAAAACAAGTCGCTGTCATGGCACAAACCTTGGTGGGATTCAGGAGTGACCAATAACTTTATTGATCAGAGGTCTGCCAACATTTTGGGGTTGGAATGCAAGGATCTACAGGACTCAAGGGTGGTACAGACCATTGATGGGTAGCCTCTGAAATCGGGGCTGGTGTCTTGATGGAAAACTCTGACCCGGATGGTGGTTCAGGGACATACCGAGAACATTTCCTTCCTAGTTGCCAAGGTTCCCCATCCAGTCATACTGGGAATTCCTTGGTTGTTGGTGCATGATCCTAACATCTCAAGGTCTCGTATAGAATTACAATTTACATTGCCTTTTGGTAAAGAACATAGTCTGCTGAGCCAGGGGAGCCAGGCTCAAGAGGTGCAGACCTTGATCACTTTGTCTATGAAATACCTGGAGTTTTGGGATGCGTTTAGTGAAAAGGAGGCTGAGCGGTTGCCTCCACGATGGCCTTATGACTTTCCCATTGACTTGGAAGAGGGTGCTCTAATTCCTCATGGACAGTTGTATTCACTTTTGGAGCCAGAGTTTGCCACTCTCCGGGAGTTTTTGGATAGCGACTAGGCTTGAGCGATCCATGAAAAAATTTATTCTAAACTCGTTTCAAAAGTAGGGGGCGCCAGCGTTTCGTTTCTGATGTCATTTCCGAATTTTGCCCCCCAAAAAATTCGAAATTAACGAAAATTCGTTAGTTTCAAAAGTAATTCGTTAATGGCGGACGCGCATGCGCAGTGGCCAAAAAAAAACAGCACGAGGGGAGATTTTACAGGACTCTCCTGCCCTCATTTTTGAGTGATCTTCTTCAAACTTGGTACAGTGGTAGAACACATTTAACACTGATAGCTCACCAAAATTTGGAACGTTTCCCTTATCCTCTGATTTTTGGCGGATTTTCATAGCTTTTATAATAAACCATTTTTTAATAATTGCAGAAATCTGTTCCTGGTTTGAAAGTCTTATTTCCTGTTAAATTGGGTTTTCTTTACTGTGAAAGTCATTGTTCTACTTCAGAAACTTTGTTTTTGTGGCTGAAACTTTGTTAAATTGGTGTGTGTGTGATATATACTGTATGTATGTGTGTGTATGTATATATATATATATATATATATATATATATATATATATATATATATATATATAGTCCCTGCATATGTGTGTGTGTGTGTGTGTGTGTATAGGTAAAGGTAAAGGTATCCCTTGACGTTAAGTTCAGTCATGTCTGACTCTGGGGGTTGGTGCTCATCTCCATTTCTAAGCCCAAGAGCCAGTGTTGTCCATAGACACCTCCAAGGTCATGTGGCCGGCATGACTACATGGAGTGCCATTACCTTCCCGCCAGAGCGGTACCTATTGATCTACTCACATTGGCATGTTTTCAAGCTGCTAGGTTGGCAGAAGCTGGAGCTAACAGCGGGCACTCACTCTGCTCTCGGGATTTGAACCTGGGACCTTTCGGTCTGCAAGTTCAGCAGCTCAGTGCTTTAACACACTTCGCCATCGGGGCTCATGTATATATAATATACATACACATACACACAATGTGGAGAATATGTGGAAAGGTAGATAGATAAGTTGGGAGCCACAGCGAAGGCACCTTCCTGGGAGCAAGGTCTAATAATAATAATAATAATAATAATAATAATAATAATAATAATAAATCCCTTACAATATCCAAGATGGCTCACTGCTACAGAATCTTGGGAGCTTTAGTTTGGTATGGTACCATTATTGGCAGAGAAAGCTAAGCTGTAGGAGTTGAAATCCAATCATTTATCCTCCCTATAGAATCAATTTTATATGCATTTTTAGCTACAGAAAAGCTAAAATCAGGACAGTAAAAGAACAACACCCAGAAAATGGGAATTCCAGACAGGAAACAATCAGGGCCAGCTAATACCTCCCAACAAAGGATTCCCCCAGGTAGGAAGCAGCCAGGCTTTGAAGCTGCAAGGCTATTCAATGCTAATCAAGGTGACCAATTGCAACATTCACACTTGCCTCCCACAGACAAGAGTTCTTTCTCCCACCCTGGACCTTCCACAGATATAAACCCCACTTGCCTAGCTTCGTACAGACGTCAAAACCTCTGAGTATGTCTGCCACAGATGTGGGTGAAACGTCAGGAGAGAATGCTTCTGGCACATGGCCATAGAGCCCGGAAAACTCATAGCAACCCAGCCAGTAGGCTGTTGCTGAACAACCTATGAACTTTTAGCATTAAAGGAAAAAATGCCCAAGATTTTATCACTTAATACTGTTGGCATGTCTGGAGAAGAATAGAATGCTTCTATACCAGGCAAGGGCAAACTTTGCCCATGTCTGGAGTTAGGAATTGTAGGAGTTGAAATCCAAAACAATTTGACAGAAAACTGGGAGTTGTAGTTTGGCATGGTACTGGCTCTCTTCTGCAGGGAAGGCTAGGGACTTTGTAAAACTACAGCTCACATGACATGGCACTGAATCTGTTGCAATTGAGCTGGTGCCAGAATCCTTTCCGGGAGATCTCCTCAGTGGAGATATCTCTTAAAGGGATATCCTCTGGCTCTAAGCATTCCGTTTAGGAAGGTAGGCAAGCCTTGTTTTGGTATTCTCCTTTAAGCCTGGCTGAAGAAGCAAAACCAAACGGCGGCTCCAGGGCGAGGCAGGGCGAGGAGAAGGCCAAGCGCAGGCAGGCATGGCTCTTCTCTCTTCTCTTCGCTCCCTCCCTGCTTCGCGGAAGGCTTCTACTGAGCCGGTGTGGTCCCCGCGGGGGGGGGGGGGGGGGCGATCCGAAGACATCAGAAACAAACGAAAAAAAAGGTACTTTTATTATTCAAATTCGTAATATTTGTAAGGCGGTGAGCAGATGGTTCAATATCAATTCAAAAGTAATTACGAAACGAATTTTAAACGAATTTAACGAACTAACGAAAAATTTGCTCAAGCCTAATAGCGACTTATGCAAGGGATTCATCCATTCCTCATAGTTGCTGGCCAGAGCCCCAATCCTTTTGTCAAGAAAAAGTCAGGTGAATTGCAATTGTGCAACGACGATTGGGTCCTGAACAACATCACAATCCAGAACTGATACCCGCTGCCATAGATTCAAGAGTTGCTGGATTGCCTGCGGAATGCACGGGTATTCACTAAGCTGGATCTGAGGGGGGCTTACAATTTGGTCCGCATCCAAAGGGGGGGGCAAGTGGAAGCCAGCACTGACACCGTTCGGTTTCTTCAAGTCCCTAGCCTTGCCGTTCAGACTTTGTAATGCATCAGTGACCTTTCAGCACTTCATGAATGACGTCTTCTGGAATTTCCTAGACTGCTTAATCATGATTTATCTCGATTATTGTCTGATTTACTTCACAAATCAGCAGGTGCACAACTAACAGGTGCACACAGTGCTGCAAAGATTGCAGGAGCATGCACTCTATCCAAAGTTGGGAAAGTGTGCTTTTGATTTGCAGGAAGTAGATTTTTTTTTGATACCGTATTTCCCCTGAAGGCCTTGCCATGGACCCAGCCAAGTTTTCGGTGGTCGTGGACTGGAAGGCTCCCATGAACAAGAAGGATGTGCAGCAATTCATGGGGTTTGCCAATTACTATTGTAAGTTCATTCCTGACTTTGCCGAATGGGCTGATCCCATCATCCAGTGTTTGAGGGGGGAAAGAGCTATTCTGATGGACAGAGATGGCCGAGCATGGCTTCCAGTAGCTCAAGCAGCTGTTTACCTTACAACTGATTCTTCAGCACCCTGACTTTGCGATCCCTTTTGTCGTCCAAGCTGAAGCCTCAGATGTGGCTGTTGGTGCTGTGCAGCTGGTAAGGGAACATCTTCACCTGTGTGCATATTACTTCCAACAGCTAATAGCCCCTGAACAGAATTATACCATTTGGGAGAAGGAACTATTTGCAATCAAGGCCACTTTTGAGACTTGGAGACACTGGCTGGAATGGGCCTGTCAACCAGTTGAGGTGCACACAGATAATCACAATTGAAATACCTGCTGTCGTCACGAAAGCTGAACCAGTGACAACAGTGTTGTGCTTTGTTTTTTGAACGCTTTGATTTCCGGGTCCAGTATGTGACTCTAGTGCAGATGAAGCCAGCTGATGCTTTATCCCGAAAACCAGAGTGCATCAGAGGCCGGGTGGAGGCCCCTGAAACTTGTATCCTGCATCCTGAGAATTTTGCTATGGCTGCCACTGCCAAGGAAAATGAGGAGTGCCATCCAGAGACCATGGCTATGTTAGAGCCCCCGATGCCTTTGAGTTCTTCCCTGGCTGACAGAATTCAGACTTGGCAAGAGTCAGATCTGTGGGTGCAGGAATGTTTGGTGTCCAGAGTAAACTTTCCATTTAGCATGGTCAATGGACTACTCTGTCTTCGTTCTGGAGTGTATGTCTCACTGGAGCCAGAGCGAGAAGAAATTCTGAAATTGTGCCATGACAGACACCCCACAGGGCATCTCTTACAGCAAAACAGCAAGTGTGTCATCTGAGGTCTGAAGTAGTCTGTTGTCTGCTATAGTTATCATGTGGTCTGCAGCCCTGCCTAATACTTCTCAGGAACCATAGAGTAAACGAAGTGTTGGGTTATCTAGCAATCATGCATGCATTTTCAATGAGGGATGGTTTATGTAGTTAGTTTTGTTTGTTGCTTAGTAACCTGAAGGCAAAGCTGCATTCCAGAGTTGATGGCACCATTTTAGGAGTTTTGCATGTGATGTGGGGAATGGGAGTATACTTCCTGGAGACATACAGGAAGTTACATATGCCTTTAGAATTTGGGACATAAAAAGGGAGACTTTCTTTTGTTCTCTCTCTTCCTGCCTCTTCCTCCTTCTTCATTCGGCCATGCTGCCTAATGTTACTTCTTGTTAAGAGATATGTAGTATCCTGAACTGTATCCTTTTGGAACTAAGATGTTTTTACCTGTATTACCATCATCATACAAGATTGTGAGTAAACATATTTTTACTATTTTACTTTTGATGTCTCTGATGCTTATTTTATGCACATGACTCTTTTAAAAGGAAAGGGAGGCTGGCTATTTTGTCTTTTTCTCACCTCTGCTCACATAAACCCCTAGACCTCTGTATTTTTGTTACTCTGCACCAATATCTAACCATATTGGTATCAGAATCCGAACAGGTTATGAATATATTCCTAATAGGAAACTGCATACCAGAACATACATACAGGACCAGTAAACAACAGAATCATAGATAAACATTACTAGAGAAGTTTTCAAGAAGGTTGTCATTTCCAACATTTTCTTAGGCAAGATTGACAGCATCGGTTAAACACAGACACAGAGAGATTCTAGGCAAACAGGCCTTGCTGTTCGGTTTACAAACTACAGGGCCAAAACAGGGAAAGACCTAGTGTTGGCTGGCTTTAGCAACCAGGGTTCAAATCTTTGTTAGGTGAATGGGATTATTAACAAAAGACCCTCCCCATAAATGCACAGTAGAGTAACTTATTAGCAGTAGCGTGATCCAGCACTAGTAGCCAAAAGTGATAAAAAGAACAAAAAACACACAGACCAATGTTATCTCTTCCTTTGGAAGCTTTTCTTAGTAGTAAAATAATATGGTTGCACAATTTACAAAAACATGGTTTTCATAATACAATAGCTTTACACACAGCAGCCTTCATATTCGAGCTTTACACACAAGGCCTTCTCACACAAAGGCAAGCTAACACTGAGGCTTCTCTCAAACTCCTCAGGAGGACACTAGCTTTGGCCCATTAACTAACAGGTTTTGGCCTACTCACTCTCCTCAGGGCAAGGTTAGTTTATTTAACCCTTTCAGTCCTTGACTCACAATTTTGTAATTAAAAATACCTAGTTAATTTTTAATATTTCTTATAATCTCCACTCTTCCCTGGATCTCACTGAGTGAAGTCTGTTGGTGCTGTGGACGATTAGAGTTCACATGGGTGGAAAATCTGTGGGTCTTCTGGTCACATTTTACACTCTGTAACACGATTTTTGTTCCTGGGTTATACATGTCATTTCTTAATTATCTATTATTAAAAATGGAAAAGTTTATTAAACTGCACAAACTTTGTTTTTGCAGAACATCCTGCAGCACATTTTGCTGTAGTTCTTCAATGAATAACTCATCAAGTCTCAACCAATTCAACATAATTTGTGGAAGCCACAGAAACAAAGTTTCTGGAGTATAGCAACTACTTTTGAAATAAGCACCACACAGTTAAACAGAAAATATCAATTTCAAACTAGGAACATATTTTTTTTTAGATTTTGTTACATAGTGTTATCATTAGAAACATGAACAATGGGGCTTTCAAAAAGGTGTTGGGTTAGTGAAAGATGTGAAGCCCAACAAAGTAAGGAGGCCCATCATGGGGCCCTTTGGATATTGATGGCCTTCTGCAAATAGTTATGCCAGCTCAAAAATGATGGGAACTGCAGTCCAAGGACACTGACAAAGCAGGGACCAAAAACCAAGCAGGGAAACCCCAGTTCCTCTCTCCTGCTAGGGGTTCCTTTTATTCAGTCGACCTGCTGGCTGCGCCAAAGAGCTCTGTTGGCTGATTTGAAGCTTGTTTAGGACAGGCATTTATGGTTTTAATGACCCCAACAACCTAGACTAGGATAGGGTTATTCAATGAGGTAGAGTGGGTTCCTTCTTCAGAAGGGGTTTGCCTTTGTCACCCTCTGAAGCTGAGAGAATGGGTGCGTCTACACTGTAGAAGGAATGCAGTTTGACAACACATTTACTGCCATGACTCAACGCTATGGAATCCTTGGAGCTGTAGGTTGGTAAAGCAGCAGCATTCTATGGCAAGGAAGGCTAAAGTCCTTGTAAAACTCCCTAGCCCATGATTCCATAGCATTGAGCCATATCAATTAAAGTGGTGTCAGTTTGAATTAATTCTACAGAGTAGATGTACCCAGTGTATATCACCCAAGGTCACCCATTGTGTTCCCATGGGCGTTTGTAATCCAACAGGTGACTCCCCCCTCCACCTGCCCGGAATTCCTTCGGGAGTGGACTCCAAGTGCTCCCGAAATTCAGGGAACTTTCTTTGGACTTTGATCTTCGATCTCCTGTTTTTTTGTTTTTGTTTTTTTTTTGTTGCAAGACAAAGTCAAACAGGGCTGTTGAATTATAATCCCAGCTGGAAACCAATAAGCAAACAAACACTAAGCAAAACAGCATCAGGTTGGACCCCAGAGCCACTGTGGTGCAGTGGTTTGAGCATTGGTTTAATTTACATTTACATTGTGGAATGAATACAATTTGAGACCACTTTAACCAGCATGTCACCATGCTGTGGAGTCATGGGAGTTGTAGTTTGGTGAGGCACCGGCGCTCTTTGGCAGAGATGGCTAAAGGCTTTGTAAAACCACAGACCGCTGGATTCCAGAACATTTGGCCATGGAAGAAACTACATTAATTCTACAATGTAAACGAACTCTAGAGCTATGAAGACCTGGGTTCAAATCCCCGCTCAGCCATGGAAACCTCTTGGGTGATTTTTGGTCAGTCACACTCTCTCAGCTTCAGATGACACCAAAAACAGACTATCTCTGACTAAATCTTGCCCAAAAAACTCCGTGATAAGGTCACCACCATTAAATTAAAAACGACCTGAAAGCACACAGCCTTTATTAAAGCTTTTCGGCTTTAACACTCCTAAAGCTGAGTTGTTGTGTGTTTTCCGGGCTGTATGGCCATGTTCCAGAAGTATTCTCTCCTGACGTTTCGCCCTCATCTATGGCAGGCATCCTCAGAGGTTATCTCACAACCTCTGAGGATGCCTGCCATAGATGTGGGCGAAACGTCAGGAGAGAATACTTCTGGAACATGGCCATACAACCCGGAAAACACACAACAGCCCTGTGATTCCGGCCATGAAAGCCTTCGACAACACTCCTAAACCTTTCGCAGTGTGTTGACTACAAGAGAGGACAAGCGGTGAGCCTGCGAGAAATAATAAATAATGGATCTGCTAGTGCTTGATGTCTCTGGCAGCGAGGGAGAAAAGGCTACGCGTCTTAAGCATTTGAGGAAGAGATGTCCGGTCACATGACTAAGAAATCAAACTCCTGCCAAGTTATTAGCATCCGATCATAAAATAAACTGAAGGGAAGGCAGCAGACGTATTGTTGATGCAGAGTAGGTTCCCCTCCCCAACAATACTTAGGCGCTTTGGAGGGTATTTACGAGGAAAATATAATCTCCCCTTTAGCCTGAATTGGAACCGGGGAGTGCATCGGTACTTCCTTTTGATAATCCCATCCTTCTAGATACTTATCTTTGTTTATTTGATCAATCAATTTTTGGGGAATCTGACCCTCGAAGTGGAAAGCCACAAGGGGCGTTTTCAGGTTCTTTCTTCTCCAAACTCCTCCGGTCGGTCCCTGTTCTTCTTGTTGTTGCCGAGTGCCTTCAAAAAGTCTCCGAAAGGGTTTTCTGGGACTGAGAGTGTGTACCTCGCCCAGGGTCACCCAGTCCGTTTCTATGGCCGAGCAGGAACTCGAATCCTGGTCTCCAGAAGCGTAATCCACACCTAGCTTTCTCTGCGATCCCTGCCGCGCTTTAAATCCAACTGGTTGCAAGACTCTCTCCCTCCATCTCCCCCACTTTCTCTTCTTCTGCTGGCTGGCGGATTCTGGGAACTGTAGTCCAACAACCTCTACATATCCAAGCCCTACTGGGTTTCTCAGGCCCCACTTTCTGGAGCCTAGGAGTGCATCTGCCCTGTAGAACTGACACCACTTTAATATCTTCCTATCAGATGCTGTTTTACAAGGTAGTTAACCTACCCTGTCATGATTCCATAGCATTGACTCATGACAGTGAAAAAAGGTCTCAAACTGCATTAATTCTGCAGTGCAGATGCACCTAAGACTATTTCGGAGTGAGGGGAAAAGCCCTTCTTCCTCTGCCAGCCTGTGTGCTGGAGGAATAATTCCAGGTACCTTCCATAGGTGGCACCGTGCTCCTAGAAATCCTCTCGAAAGCGAGGCCAAGTGGCGAGAGGGCTGCAGAGGCTCCGGCTTCGCCTTAGAGAAACGCGGAAGGGAGAGCGACCATGCCTTCAAATCCACTTGTTGGTGGGCGAGAGGAGGGGCTTCCCCCGAGCTCTGGTGCGCCTAAGCAAAGCCTCTCCCCGTTAAATCAAGACGTTTTCCTTTGCCTATATACCCCCCCCCCCCACCGGTCCCGAAAAAGCATCCTGATCCCGTCTGCTCCTGAAAGCTAAGCAGGGTCCAACCTGGATAAGACTTGGATGGGACGTGGCTCAATGTTAGAGGAAGGAACCGGCAGCCCACCCCTGAGCAGACTCTGGGTGCATCTACACTGTAGAATGACTGCCGCTTGGCAACACTTTAACTGTCCTGATTCAGAGCTATGAGAGTTGTGTTTTTAAAGGTCTTTAGCCTTCTCTGCCGTAGGGTGCTGATGCCTCACCAAACAACTCCCATGATTCCATTATAGCACTTTTTTGTGTCAGGAGCGACTTGAGAAACTGCAAGTCGCTTCTGGTGTGAGATAATTGGCCCTCTGCAAGGACTTTGCCCAGGGAACGCCCTGATGTTTGATGTTTTACCATCCTGTGGGAGGCTTCTCTCATGTCCCCGTATGGGATGCTGGAGCTGACAGACCGGAGCTCACACCGCTCCCTGGATTCGGTCAGCAGTCCTGCCGGCACAAGGGTTTATCCCATTGTGCCAATGGGAGCTTCATTCTATAGCACAGAGCCAGGGAGTTAAAGTATTGTCGAAGTGAGTTCATTCTACAGTATAGATTCGCTCTAAGAAAACTCAGAAATTCATGGGATCCCGCCCAAGCACCAGATTCCCGAAACTGCAGAACTTGACAGCCTGCTCCGATCCGTGTTTGATCCGATTCTGGATCTAAAGGGGCTTCGAGGGCAACGTGACACCCGCTGCACCTGAGAAAACCCTGGGCTCCTCAGAAATCCCCAGGCGACTTAACAACACACAAGTCTCTGGCGTTTGTTTCTGAAGAACTGGGTGTAAATTCACACGCGGACTTCCAAATGGGAACGCGCAGCCTTAGGAGGAAATCCCACGTGTGAAGGAAGGATTCCCGTGGGCTGCCAAAAAAGAGTTGCAAGACGACGGGTGTATCTACATTGGAGAATGAAGGAAGCTCGACACCACTTTTAACTGCCATGGCTCAATGCTTTCGGATAATGAGAGTTGTAGTTTGGTGAGGTATCAACACTCTTTGGTAAAGAAAGGGAAAGATCTGAGCCACAGCAGTCAAAGTGGTTTCAAACCGCATTGTGTCTAAAGCATAGATGCACTCCAATACTAATGCTGTCCTGGATCTGCACTGTCATATAATGCAGTTTAAATCGGATGAAGTCTAAACTGAACATATGGGTCTACACCAGGCATGGGCAAACTTGGGCCTTCTAGGTGTTTTGGACTTAAACTCCCACAATTCCTCACAGCCTCAGACCTTTTCCTCAGCCGCAAGTGTCTCCTTCTCCCCCTTCTCCTCCCTTAAGCGGCTGAGGGGGGGAAGGAAGGGGCCTGAGGCTGTGAGGAATGGTGGGAATTGAAGTCTAAAACACCCGGAGGGCTCAAGTTTGCCCATGCCTGGTCTACACTGACCATATATGGCAGTGCAGATCTAGCCTATATGGCTTTCCATTGGATAGCTTTTCCTTTGCAGACGGGCGTTAGAAGGAGGCGCGCAATTCACACCCAATTCTTTCGGCACAACGAAAACGCTGCTCTCTGCCGCCATTTTTAGTCCGGATATTTTCTTCCCTTGGAAATAAATGTTCAAATCCAAACGCTCACAGACAGTATAGTGTCTTCTGAGTCTGCGCAGTCCAAAGGGCAGGAGCCAGGTAATTCCCCGCTCTCTCTCTCTCTCTCTCTCTCTCTCGCGAACACACAGTAGTACATTGGACTTGCAATTTCGATTGGTCGGGGAGGGGAGTCACATTAGAATGGATGCAGTTTGACACAATTGTAACTGCCATGGCTCCAGCATATATAGAATCCTGGGAGTTGTAGTTTGACGAGACATCCGAGAAGACTAGAGCTTTTAAAACTAGGGCTGGGTGTATACTGCCAAGTAGTGCAGCCTGAACTGCATTATGACTCCCAGGGCTCCATAGAAATGAGACGTGGCAGTTCAAGTGGTGCCATACTGCATTCCTGTGACAGTGTAGACGTAGTAGAAGTCAAAGGGTGGCTAAAGGGCGGGCGATGGCTCGAAGGAATCGGGAGCTGAAAGAAACCAAGTCAATAATCCACTTTGCCTCCGGTCTAAAGTCTCCTTCTCCTGCTGGAAGCCTGAAATCGATAACTGGCCCCAACTATAAAATGCCTTTCTTCTTTCTCTCCTCCCCAACCCCCTTTCCACCAGTAAAAAGGATAAGGACGAGAGAGTTTTGGTAGAACAGGTTGGGCTGCTCCTTGTGTTTGAACCAGCCACTCCCTGGGCAGAGAGAAGATGCGGATTAGAGAGAAACTTTGGAGGGGGGCGGGGGGGGGGGTTGAGGTTTGAGTGATCCGCCCCGTATGCGTGGAAAGGGGAGGGGGCTTCTCGTAGGAGCAACGGGACGTGTCTATGGGAACTGGAGAGGTGGGGAAGGGATCGAAAGTGCGACAGGCAGCGGGGCAGTGTGGACAGCGAAAAGGGAAGTGGAGGCTCCTTCTTTGGAGGCTTTTAAACAGAGGCCGGATGACCATCTATCGGGGTGCTTTGAATGCGACTTTCCTGCTTCTTGTCAGAAAGGGGGTGGACTGGATGGCCCACGAGGTCTCTTCCAGCTCTCGGATTCTATGATTCTCTGACCCTCTCCTCCTTCCAAATGCACCTCTTCTGAGTCCTCTCTCACCAGAGTCACCCCAAACTTCAACACTCTTTGAGGACCAGCAAGTGTGGGACACAAGCCCGCATTAAACCTAGGCAGTCTGACCCCACTCGGACTGCAATGGCTCAATGCTATACAATCCTGGGAGCTGTAGTTTTACAAGGTCTTGAGCCTTCTTTGACAGAGAGGGCTGGTGCCTCACCAAACTCCAACTCCCAGGACTCCATAGCCTCAAAAGAAGCGTCAAGCTGTATTCATTCATTCTACATTCTTAGGGGCCCAGGTGTACCCCTAAAAAGCGATGGGTTCCATCCAAGGAGTCTCGTGGGCTGTAAGGGATGCACAGATATGTAGATTTAACGAAGTACTACGGATTTAATTGGAGGACTAACGACTGGGCTGGGTCTACATTGCCTTATAATCTAAATTATCAAATCATGGAATCCCTTGTGCCGGCAGGACTGCTGACTTGAAGGTTGGGTTGCTGACCTGAAGGTTGTCGGTTCGAATCTGGGAGAACTCAGATGAGCTCCCTCTGTCAGCTCCAGTTCCCCATGCGGGGATATGAGAGAAGCCTCCCACAAAGATGATTTTAAAAAATCAAATATCCCGGTGTCCCCTGGGTAACGTCCTTACAGAGAGTCAATTCTCTCACACCAGAAGCGATTTGCAGTTTCTCAAGTCGCTCCTGACACGAAAAAAGAGAATCCCCATTATCTGCTTGGAACTGGGTTATATGAGTCTACACTGTCATTTAATCCACTTCAAAGGAGATAATCGGGATTTTATATGGCAGTGTAGAAGGAGCATGGGTTTATGAACAACTGGTGGAGCCATTCCAGGACTCCGAAGTAAAAAAAAAAAAAAAAAAGACTGCTCCGGAGTAAGTCGGAGAAGCTCAGCATCCAAATCAACTTTAGGCAGGCACCAAAGTATTTAAATATCTGTTGTAGAATGTGTTGTCGAAGGCTTTCATGACTGGAATCACTGGGCTGCTGTGAGTTTTCCAGGCTGTGTGGTCATGTTCCAGAAGCATTCTGTCCTGACGTTTCAACCACATCTAGGGCAGGCATCCTCAGAGGTTCTGAGGGATATTGGAAACTAGGCAAGTGGGGTTTCTATATCTGTGGAAGGTCCAGGGTGGGAGAAAGAGCTCTTGTCTGTTGGAGGCAAGTGTGAATGTTGCAAGTGATCACCTTGATTAGCATTGAAAAGCATTGCAACTTCAAGGCCGGGGGGGAATCCTTTGTTGGGAGGTTGGCTGCCGTAGATGTGGGCGAAACGTCAGGAAAGAATGCTTCTGGAACATGGCTACACAGCCCGGAAAACTCAAAGCAGCCCATTGTTGTAGAACGATGGCATCTGGACTGTACTTGAACAGCGTTGCCTCCCTTATATGCAGTCGTGGGAGTGGTAGTTCCGCATTTCAAGCGGTGTCAAACTGCGTCCATTCCACAGCGTAGAAGCAGCTTCTGGGTTCGCTCTGCGCGTATCTGCGCCTTCATACCTAACTCGGATATTTGCAGGGCCCCCCCCCCGCCCCCGGTTTCCAGTCATTTCGCACAGGAGAGCCCTTGTGAGATAAAAGTGTTCGGTCTGTGTGCGTGTGTTGCGGGGGAGGCGGGAGGCTTTATCGGACAGCGGGCCGAGGCCACGCAAGCCCTTTCGCACAAAAAGCCTTTTGTTCCCGGCGGCGGCGGCGGCGGCACACTCCCCTCCCCCCGCCCCGATTTCCAGCCCCACACTCGCGCCCCCGAAGACAAACACCCCCTTCACCCCACCCGATCGGAATCCATTTTGTCTGCGTTCCTGAGCCCGAGTCACTCCGTAATTGTTTATCTTCCTTGCCTGGGGGCTGCTGGAAAGAGCCAGTGAAATCCAGTTGTGCAGAAAGGGGGGGGGGGGGGGAGAGGGGAGTTATGGATGAGCTCGTGCAAATGGGCCAGAAATTATCTCTGTCTCCTTCCCCTTCTCTTCCTTTTTGACACAGGGGCGTGCTTTTGAATTAAATCCTTTCTCCTGCCGCCGCCCCCCCACCCGCAATTTCAGCAGTGTGTGTGCGCGCGCGCGCGACCCAGGCACATCAGCTCATTGACGTCATCACTGAGGAGGAAGAGAAGGAGGTCGAAATGGGAATCTGACAGCTGCAAGGAGGTGTGGCGGCATCTCCTCTGCCCAGCCCTGCTTTTAGGCCCTGTGATGGCGTCCAGAGCCCCCCCTCTCCCCCTCCCTCTCTCTCTTTCTTTTCTGGTTGCTCGATTTGAGTCAGGTCTCCTGGGGAGCATCTACACTGCAGAGTTGCACCTAGCTGTCAGGGTTTAATGCTGCGGAATTCTGAGCGTTGTAGTTTGGAGAGGCACCAGAAGGGAACCTCAAAGCAACAGCTCCCAAGATTCCATTGTCTTAAGCCAGGCCTGGGCAAATTTCAGCCCTCCAGGTGTTTTGGACTTCATCCCCCACAATTCCTAACAACTTGAGCAGTTGAGGGGAAAAAGGAAATGCCTGAGGCCAGGAATTGTGGGAGTTGAAATCCAAAACACCTGGAGGGCCGAAGTATCCCAGGTCTGGATTAAGCCGTGACAGTCGAAGTGGTGTCGAGCTGCATTCATTCCACGGTGGCCTTTAGTCCTTTCTGAGGCACGCCTACTCAGGTGTAAGCCCCGTTTTACTTCAACAGGACTCCCTTGTAGGTTATTAGGCCTTGTAGACAATTATGCCTCCAGGTCTGGGATGAGAATGAAAGCTGGAGGTGGCAACAAAAATAGAAAAGATGCCATAGAGCAGTGGTTCTCAACCTGTGGGTCCCCAGATGTTTTGGCCTTTAACTCCCAGAAATCCTAACAGCTGGTAAACTGGCTGGGATTTCTGTGGGTTGTAAGCCAAAACACTTGGGGACCTACAGGTTGAGAATCACTGCTATAGAGCACGTGCAGCGTGTCTTTTCCTAAGTATAAGCACCCGCTGCTATGCTATGGCGGGAAGGTGTCCTAATAATAATAATAATAATTATTATTATTATTATTATTTTATTTTTATACCCCGCCCCATCTCCCCAAGGGGACTCGGGGCGGCTTACATGGGGCCAAGCCCAGGCAAAACAGACAATATAAAACACAACAATAACACAAATCAATCAACAATTCATAGCTTTCATTCCCAAACTGGGGAGAGGGGACCACGTCATTGGATGTGTTGCAATAGCAGATTCCCAGATTAGTTTAGTGTTTACACCTAATTTTATTTTTATGGTTATTTAATATTTAATGTTTATTTTACTTAAGTGATATTTGTCACTGTTTTAATGTAGCACAAATCCTATCATACTATGTATTTTTGACATTAATATTGAAATCTGAAATATATACATGGCTTCTCTTTGCTTGCAAAGTGTGGGAAAGAGCCACTGGGGACTATCCTGCACTCCAGGGGCCATCCAGGAGACTGAAGGTGCCTCTGCACTGCAGGATGAATGCAGTTCGACTCGATCTTCACTGCTAGGGCTCAACGCTATGGAATCATGGGAGTTGTAGTTTTGCAAGGCCTTCTCTGTCAAAGAAGGGCTCACCAGCTCCAACCCCACCCCTAATCCCAACGCATTGAGCCATAGCAGCTAAAGTGGAGTCAAGCTGCATTAATTCCACTGCATAGATGCACCTGAGGCAGGCAGGAAGGGACTTTGCAGCTGCAACCTCAACTCCACCCCCCCCTTTTTTTTTTTTTTGGCAGCCGATCCCCGGAACTGCACTTTAACAAAAGCCATTGGTGCCTTGCATGAGAATTTCCCCTTAATTTGCATCTCCTCTGATAAAGCCAAGCTGGGCATTTGCAGCAGGAGCAGTCTGCGCTGAATCAAATGAAATCAAATTAAAAATAAAGACTCCAGGCAACATCTGTGCCTCTGCTGGGCCTGCACTGCAGCCCTGCGCTCCCCCTCCCTCCTTTTCTGCTGCTGCTACTGCAGCAATAATTCCCCGCTCTGGCATCGATCGCCTTTAACTCGTCTCGCGCTGCGGAAGGGAGGGAGGGAGGGAGCGGGCGCGAGGCAGGCAGGCAAAAAAAAAAAAAAAGAGGCAGCCGAAGCGGGCGCCGAGAGAACAAGGTAGATACTGTATTTAGGTTCCTGCCCTTATATGGTGATGAACGCGGCGTCCTGCAGACCGGCCTCACCATATAAGGAAGCGGCGCGAGAGCCTGGGGTGAGCTGTTGAGCGCTGATTGGTCCGCCCGTCTCTCGGCAACCAGGCTGGAAACGGGCCTGCTCTTCCCCGCTCTCGCTTTTCACCCTTCCTTCTTTCCAGTCAGACCCCCCCTCCCCTCCACCAGCAAAAACCAAAATGGAGGCGCATCGTGAGGGGAGGGGGGGCAGGGGGAGAAAAGCCCTGAGGGTAGATCTAAGTGACCGTTTTCCTTCATGATCACGGCCCCCTTGGTTTGACACATCCCCCCCCCCCTTTACACTCCCACGCCAAGAGCCAGTGTGGCCCCCAGTGGATCAAGGTTGCCTCTCCTCCTCCCTGACAGCCATGGTTTTATATCTCTCCCCCTCCCTCCCTCCCTCCCTCCCTCCCTCCTTTCCCTCTCATGTTATGCCCCCCCACTCGCCCCCATTCACTTTCCCTCTGGCCTGTAAAGTCAGAAAGAGCGTAACAATAATTACAATTAGCTGGGAAAGAGGGAGTTCCGCTCGAATGCCTGGGAAGCGGCGACAGGCTGAAGGAACAGCCTGCGTGAGTGTGTGAGTGTGAGAGGGAGGGAGAGAGAAATGGGATATGTGTCTGTAGATATATAGGCAATGGCATACAAATAGGCGCATACACATATATATATACAGATCTGCACACACATCTATAAACACGCACATCTATATATACACATACATGCATCTATCTATGCACACACGTAGACATATATCTACACATATGATTATCTAGAAATGCACACACACATATATGTAGACACACTTAAATACATATATGCACATATGTGCAATCTATACACACATATCTAGACACACTTCTGTATACATGCATATATACACATGCACACATATATACATCTGTGAACACAAACACTTCTCTATATACTCATATCACATGAACATACCTAAAACACACACATATATATACTGTATATGCATACACACATATATAGACATAACTGTGAACACAAATACTTATCTATATACAGTACACATATCACATGAACATACATAACACACATATAGACACATATATATACTGTATATGCATACACACATATATAGACATATAACCGTGAACACAAATACTTATCTATATACAGTACACATATCACATGAACATACATAACACACATATAGACACATATATATACTGTATATGCATACACACATATATAGACATATAACCGTGAACACAAATACTTATCTATATGCAGTACACATATCACATGCACATGCATAAATACACAAACATACACACATACACACACATATATATACACATGCACAGATATATATACATATAACTGTGAACACAAATATTTATCTATATACACATATCACATCCATATACATAAACACACACATATAGACATATACAGTATATATACATGCACACATAAATAGACATATATCTGTGAACACAAACACATATTTATATATACATATCACATGCACATATATGTGAAACACACACGTATAGACATATGTATACACATGCACACATATATAGACATATAACTGAACACAAATACTATATACACATATCACATGCACACACACATGCAGACATATATATGTACATCTATATACAAAGATATTTATGCACATACAGAGATAAGCACACAGATACACCTATATTTTTATACATATATGCATATGAACACACAAATAAATATGTATACATACGTATGCACTCATATGTATCTATCCACAAACATATCTATGCACATACATAGATAAACGAGGCCGTGCGCACATATACATACATATCTATACATGCACACACATCAGTCAGTCAAGGACACCAACTAACCCACCCAGCCGTCCCCCTCCCGCTATCTAGGTTGATGTGCCTGACTGATGGAGGCGCCTGTCAGAGTGATGGATGGCCCTTGCAAGGGATACCAGGAATGGATCGATGGCCTGGACGAGGGACGCCGCGTGGATGGATGTCCACGAGGGTCGGAGAGAGAGAGAGACCGGAAAGAGGAGATGCCACGCGGGAAGAGGCTGACGGGATGAACGTGGAGGCCTTTTTAATGTTTGTATGGGGAAATAGTTGTGGCAGCATTAGTATTCCCCTCTTTGTGGAATGGCCCACGACTGACCCAAAATCTGCCTTCGAATTATACACAAGGTCTTCAAGCACCTGTCAGTGGCCTTCACGAGTTGTGAGGTGTCACCCAGGTGGCATCAGAGCCACTCTCTTTCTATACGGAGGGAACCCAAGGTCGGTCTCGTGTGGGAAGGATAGCCATCCTGGATGGGCGACCAAAATGGATCTTAGTCGGGGATCCGGCCGCATTTGGGAGACCAGCAAATGGTGGCTCTAGATCGAAGGAGCCCCGTAAGAGGTCTTGTGTGTGTGTGTGTGTTGCCTTTGAACGTCTGGGAATTAAACGGAGCCAGGAAGTCTGTTCCAGGGAACATTACAAGTTCAGGACTGGTTCTGCAGCGGAAGTGTTGCGAAATAAGGCCACGCAGCCCTGTTCCGCGGAAATGGCCAGAGTGCTCGAGGGGAAAAAGGAAGGGTGTTTTTCATTGCTCCTTTGGCAAACACACGGCATTTCTCCAAAAGCCAGGAGCCCAAAGTCGCACGGAGAGAGAAGGCTGTCATCGCAAGAGGTCTCTTTTTAGTGAAATAACTGCACCCAGTCTCTGGGTACAGATCCCTTTGGCAAATGTGAATCTCCATGAACATGTGGAGACCATTTTTGAGAACCACTAGTCAAGAAAAGCATGACCTTGTAAGAAGTCAGCTCTTTGAACAAGTGATATGAATAAGCATTCATGTAATGGCACACAGGTAACTCAGCTGTTAAACTGAAGAACCATATCTTTGAACTGCCAAGGACAAAGACAGGCCATTACAAAAATATATTTGGTTAGCAGAGAATGGTTGTTTCTTTGAAGTTGAAATAGCAGTTGCCCAAAATATATACATTCCCTTGAAACCTCTTACTTTAAAATATGCACTCAGTGATAAAAAAATAAAGTCTTCTTTAAAAAAATAACGTATCTTGTTTACTCACAAACATCTTGTATTAATTCACCATACAGGCACATTTCTTATTAGAGTTTAGTTACAGATAGGATGTAGTTCTCTGTGTGTTGAGTACACAGGACATCATTCTTAATCAATAGTCCATAGTCTTTAGGTATAGTTGCACTCATTGAAGTCCAAAAGTTATACTTCTCTACTGAAGTTTACACTGAGGTGAAAAGAAGACTGAATACAAAAGGGAGTCCTGAGTCTGAACATGCTCAGTACAATCACCTGTCTATAACCCCTCCCACACCAACTGGCAAATCAACATACACATTGAATACAGGTTAACAAATATATACATTAACAAATAAATAGTGAAAGGTTTGGGAGGTTGCTATTACCAACAACATAGTGGAGCATCGCACCCGGCACAATTGTGTGATGCCCTTATAAAATATCTGTTCCCCAGGCTGTCGTCTCAGCCTTATCTATGTGACCCCGAGAAATTCCCCTTGACCTTAATAGGTGCTTCCTTCCAAGTAGCCTTGACTAGGGGTGCATCCCTACTGTAAAACTAAAGCACCTTGACATCACTTTAACTGCCATGACTCCACGCTACGAGATCCTGGAAACTGGAGTTTCTTTTGCAGAACTTTATCTGCCAAAGAGTACTGGTGCATCACCAAACTACAACACACCGAGCAACTCCTAGGCCTCGTCCCAAGGATGGGGGCTTCCTCCCTTGGAGCCCTTTGTTGTGGATGAAGAAGGCGCTGGTCGATAGGCAGGCACAGCATCGTGTGGGCGGAGAGGCCGCCGCCAAACCAGTTTCACAAGGTGAAACAGAAAGAGGATACATCCTGATACCAAACACAGACATTTCTGATTGATTTTTTCTGGGAGATGCTTGCCACTGCCAGGACTGCGGCAGTGTCTGGTTGGTAGGCCTCCGGAGCATCCTCCTCTCTTCAAGGCGACCCCTATTCCTTTAGTTGACGGTGGATTTTGCTTCTGTGGTGCAATTCTTGATTGGAAGGCATTCTGTTTCGGAGTGATTCCAGACATAATGATAGAGTTGACAGTCTATGGGAGTGTACCACAAAGCAGGCAGTGTAGGCCTACCAGGCCTTCTCCTTCAGGGTCCAAGGATCCTCATAACTTAAGGGTCCTCATAACTTAACTAGCAGGGCCTCCTTGGTCCTAAATCCGGCACTGGTTGAAAAGAACACAGCGGACACCCCTCCTCACAAGCTCCACACACCCCTTTTAAAACAACTGGGCTCAAGGACACAGAAGCCTCAAGGTTTCCGTGGTCGGAAACTGCCTTCAGGAGAAAGAAAAGGAAAGCCGGAGTGGGAAGGGTCCCGCTCGCTTCGACCCACCCCGGAGCTGGCAAAGAAGCCCGGGTTGCATCGGGATCCCTTGGCTGAGCCACCATTCCCAGGGCTCGGCCTCCCGAGAGCTCAGCCGGCTTCCTTCTTGGCTGCTTGCAATGTAGGTCACCGCATCGGATTTTTGCAGGCGGGGATTGGAGCGGTTTGCGGGAGGGGGCGGGCGGACAAGTGGGAGAAAGTAAGAGAGCGCCTCTGCCCTGGGGTGGGATGAGGGTTGGGGTGCTCTGGTGCTCCGAGAGAACCCCTGGGAGGGAGGGAGGGCCTGCACCGGGGTCCCAGGAGGCGGCAAGATGGGGCGCCAGGCGCCGAGGGGCTGCCAGCTGCTCCGTGCTTAGGCCCTCATTGGCATCCACGGGGCGCAGCTGAGGCCTTTGCCGGGGAGCCCAGCCAGGAGGAGGGAAAAGCCCGGCTCGGTGCTCACAAGTGGCATTGCGGTACCCAGCCTTCAGCCTGCCGAACTGGCATCAAAACAGGAGTCGTTTAGGGAGAAGCAAGAAGGTCTCTATTCGCTTGACCACCCCACTCCAGCCTCCCCTCAAGTCCCGAAAGGAAGAACGTGGACTATGATTCTGGAGATGAAGGCTTGGCCTTGGGCGACCTTGGACCAAACACCTTTTTCAGCCTCAGAGGGAGGAAAACAATGACAAAACCCTTCTGAACAAACCTGGTCCAAAGCCCCGAGATTAGATTCACCTTAAATCATATTTATTTTGGAGACAAAACAACAACAACAACAGCAGCAACAAACGACAGGGTGGAAAAGAACATCCTACTGCCAAAGCGATCACGGAAGCCATTGAAATCCACAAGCATGTGGATAATTTCAAAAAAAAAAAGGAGGAAACCATGAAAATGAACAAAATTTGGCTACCAGTATTTAAAAATTCTAAAATCAGGACAGTAATACAGGACACCACTCAGAAAACAGAGGAGTTCCAGACATGACTCAGCCAGGGCCAGCTAACACCTCCTAACAAAGGATTTCTCCAGGCAGTAAGCAGCCAGACCCTGAAGCTGCAAGTCTATTCAATGCTAATTAAGGTGGCCAATTGCAACATTCACACCTGCTTCAAACAAACAAAAGCTATTTCTCCCACCCTGAACATTCCACAGATATATAAACCCCACTTGCCTAGATCCCAACACCTCACAACCTCTGGGGATGCCTGCCATAGATGTGGGCGAAAGATCAGGAGGGAATGCTTCTGGAACATGACCAGACTCACAATAACCCACCGATCATATAGTTTTTCAAAAGCTAGAGGCAGGCATTTCAGCACAAGAGCCAGGACGAGTGTGATTGTGTCAAATTTATTGTCATAGAAGGCCATAGCACCCTCATGCAATTGTATGACCGTATAAATGTCACTATGTGACTGCAACTCGGGAGATTAGGCTTCCACTCTCCGCTCGGCCAGGGATGGAAACCCACTGGAGCAAGTCTCTCTGGGGCAAATTTAGAGGAAGGCGAAGGCAGACCTCCTCTGAAGAAAGAAGAGCCGTCAGAGGGTTCCTATAAGTCGGAAACGCACAGAAACACGTCCCAGAGGCCATCATGGGTTTGACGTTTCGAAATCCGCCCTTCCAATCTTATCTCGGCCCAGGCGTCTCTGCTTTCCGCTCTGTGGGAGCCTTTCAGGAATGCGCTGCTCGCCCGCGCCTCGGGGCCTGCGACCCAAAGGGAAAACGCCTTTCGTTTCCCCAGTGGACCCCCCCCCCTATCTTCCTCGTGCCTTCTCGACAGCCTATGATTCGCGGAAAAGCGAATTTGGAGTAGAGCGGGGAAACCCGCCACGCCCGGATGCCGTGGGTCTGCAATTGACTTTCAGAGGGTCGCACCCCCGACCAAGGCTTCGCTACAGCAACAAAACGCCAAGAGATGGAGTCCAAGAACCTACTTCTTCTGGCGGCCTTTCCATGTTTCGCTGAGTCTTCCCACCCAAAGCCCTTGGGGCCACTCGTGTCCTCCTTCACTTGCCTCCCACTCCCCTGGGTGGACTTGGAGACTTTTGTGATATATAAACCAAGATTCCAAGATTTGGGCGTCAGGGAGGCTAAGCATTCTTCCAAATTCCTCCGCCTCCGAAAGGCCGCCCTTCACACACTAAACCACGAATTCCTTCCTCTCACTGGGAATGGGTAGATTGCGGATGGAGGCCCGAAGATGGACTACGTTAAGGGCAGCCATCCGTCAGGTGTGGTCCAATCATGGCGACGGGGAGAGAGGGGCCCATCCTCTTCAGCTTCACCCTGTTTTCTGCAGGGCACCCATGCTCTGGAAAAGGCGCGGCTTTCTTTGATGCCTCCGAAGGCCTAAAGAAATACTTTAGAGGCACCAGATCTCACTTGGCCTTGGCTAGCACTTGGATGGGAAACCTCCCACAAATACTGCGTGATCTGGGTTGCTGTGAGTTTTCCGGTCTGTATGGCCATGTTCCAGAAGCATTCTCTCCTGACGTTTCGCCCACATCTATGGGAGGCATCCTCATAGGTGTGAGGTCTGTTGGAAACTAAGCAAAGGAGGTTTATATCTGTGGAAGGTCCAGGGTGGGAAGAATAGCTCTTGTCTGTTTGAAGAAAGTGTGAATGGTGCACTTGGCCACATTGATTAGCATGAATAGCCTTGCAGATTCAAAGCTTGGCTGATTCCTGCCTAGGGGAATCCTTTGTTGGGAGGTGTATCTGGCCCTGATTGTTTCATGTCTGGAATTTCACTGTCTTCTGAGTGTTGTTCTTTATTTATTGTCCTGATTTTAGAGGTTTTTTTAATACTGGTAGCCAGATTTTGTTAATTTTCATGGTTTCCTCCTTTCTGCTGAAATTGTCCACATGCTTGTGGATTTCAATGGCTTCTCTGTGTAGTCTGACATGATAGTTATTAGAGTGGTCCAACATTTCTGTGTTCTCAAATAATATGCTGTGCCCAGGTAAATTGCAATATTCACACCTGTCTCAAGCAGACAAGAGTTCTTTCTCCCACCCTGGACATTCCACAGACCTCACTTGCCTAGTTTCCAACAGACCTCACAGCCTCTAAGGATGCCTGGCATGGGTGTGGGTGAAACGTCAGGAGAGAATGCTGCTGGAACATGGCCATACAACCCGGGAAACTCACAGCAACCCAGTGATTCCAGCCATGAAAGCCTTCCACAACACTGCAGCATCACAGCCAGGCCTTGAAACTGCGAGGCCATTAAATGCTAATCAAGGTGGCAAATTGCAATATTCACAGTGCCTCAAGCAGACAAGAGCTCTTTCTTCCAACCTGGATGTCTCACAGATATATAAACCCCACTTGCCTAGTTTCCAACAGACCACTCAATCTCTGAGGATGCCTGAAACGTGAAGACAGAATGCTTTTGGAACATGGCCATACAACCCGGAAAACTCAAAGCAACCCACTGCGGGATCTATTTCAGAAGAAGGAACCGTCAAAGGCACAATCGGATTATTCGTTGCCTTTAAAAAAACCTAAAATTCATAGCCCCCTTATATACTACCATATAATCCAGATGATCAAAGCAGGTTATCTACATGATAATCTATATGAATCTATACTGACATATAATCTAGATAGTCTGGATTTTCTATGGCAGTGTAGAAGGGGCCTTAGAGTGACTGTCCTACAAAGACAGGCCATTTGTGTTGAATCTACACAAAGTGGCCAGTGTAGAGACCCCCGTTCTGGGCTGAACAGATTCTTCAGGTACAAACTGCGTGATCTAGCCCTGTAGATCCAGCCAAAAAGGCACACAGGGTTTGGAAACGAGATCTATTGTGTATGAGAAAGAGGAGGAGGAGCTGGTGAGACCCGGCCAGAAACAGTCTGATGGAGGCGAGAAAGGGTTCACACCTCGCGCAAGGTGGCAGGGCTGTAACCTCTGCATGTGTGTGTGTCTTTGGCGTGTTCGGACACGCTCCTTCGGCCTTGCTAGAGGCGTGGGCCGCTTCGCCCGGCTTTACCCGCACCTCCCTCCCCGCCTCTCTCTCTTTCTCTCTCTCCGCCATTGCGGCAGCCACCGCCACCGCCTCCTTCGCCCGCCTCGGCGCCGCCGCCGCCTCCGCCGCGCTTCCTTATAGGGCTGGCGATCCCTTTTTATCCCCTTGACATCAGCGCTTCTCGCTCGAGAGGCCCCTCGGCCGCCGCCCCGGCCACCCAGTTATCCCAGGACCGGCCTCCTCCTCCTCCTCCTCCTCTTGACCTGCTTAATCCGGGTGGCATTCCAGGCCCTAAAAAGGCTGCCGAGGGTTTATGGGGCTTCTCGCGGAGGGACCAGCACCTCCACCCTTCCTCCCTCTCTCCCCAAGGGGAGGGGAAGGCCAGGGAAGAAAGAGTCCGGAGCCCTGACCCGAAAAGGGTCCTTTGGTTTCGATAGGCTGGCTCTCAGGCAACGCGATCACCTTGACGAACATTGTGACACCCCGAGCCAACCGTGGGTCTTCTGTCGGACCAAATATGGTCAGGACGGGCACTTCTCCTCCTTTTGCCCTGGCAGCGCCCCTGTGGAGTGGGCCACTCCGAATCCGATTTCTGACGGGAGGGAAATGAGTGTGACGGGCAGCGATTAATACTGGGTGTCTTTGGACCCGATACACGCGCGGTCTCCCGTGGGTCTGTCTCTCCAGTCGGACAGTGGGCTTGAATTCGGATTCCGGGAGCAGAGGGGCCAAGACGTAGGACGCTGAGAAAAAGGAACCGTCTTTTTCTTGCCTTTTCGCGATATTTTGAAACAAATTGAGTCGGTTTTTGTAGGTCTCTAATCAGGTGACCCAAGCCCCCCACCCCCACCCCACCCCAATGGGTTAAACCCTTCTGCCAGCAGGACTGCTGAAGGTCTTCGGTGAGCTCCCAGTCTATCAGCTACAGCTTCTCATGCGGGACATAAGAGAAGCATGGTAAAACATCTGGGCATCCCCTGGGCAAGTCCTTGCAGGCAGCCAATTCTCTCACACCACAAACGACTTGCAGTTTCTCAAGTCGCTGCTGACACGAATAAAAATCAGGTGACCAGAAGCCAAGAGATACCCGTTTATACACATGGGAGGTAGTAGTGTGTTATATTAATAAGTATGATTAAAAATAAAATAGTATCACCAGATTTATAGTGATTTATTTTTGGAGGATTGGGATAGGTCTCTTCTAGTTCTACCTCGGTTAGCTCTGGTTCGCCCCACCAATCCCTTATTGACATAAGCAGCGGAAAAGGTAGAGATGAAGGGTGCTGGACGTGAAGGGAGCCCTGGAAAAGGGAGTGAGACAGACTTGGGAGGAAATGCGTGGGGCCCGTTCCTGGGTCCTCCGGCGCTTGCTTTAGGAACTGAGGGGCAGACCGACCGCGCTCCTTCGAGCCTGGCTAGGATTGCTGCCTGGCCAGCTTTTTGGCTGCTGTTGCTGGGGTTGTGTGTCTTCCAGTCGTTTCTGACCCTCAGGCGGAGCTCTCACGGGATTGTCTTGGCAAGAGGTATTCCGAAGAGTGTTGCCCTCGCCTTCCTCTGGGGCTGAGAAGGTGACCCTTGCCCAGGGCCACCCGGCGGGCTTCATGCTCTAGAGGGGGCTGTTAGGGAATCTGAGCTGTAAGGCTCAAAATAACCTCAGTTGGGGTGATTCCACCATAAATATAGCAGAGTGCCAGAAGTAAACTTCATAACCAGTAGAAACTTAAGCGTGGTGAGCTAGGATAAGCTCCCATTCCTCAGGATGGCTTAGGGTGCAGAGTCAGAACTTCAGGTTCAAAAATATTTATGGAAGTAAAAGAAATACATTCTTGATAGGAAGGATCTTGGGGCTAACTAGCTTATTAAGTCTCATCTTCTAAAGAGGTATAAGGGTAAAAACCCCATGCAGCTACATTTTGCCTAGAGAGAGGCAAAATGTGCATCCTCATAGGTAGAAAGAAAAGCAGAAGAACCTAAAATGGTGGAGAAGAAAATGGTCAACCCAGGGCAGTCTAATAGAAGAGGAAGTTCCTTCAAAGAACTTCTAAATCATTTCTAAATCATCAAAGGAGGAGGAGGAGACAGTGGTTAACAGGAAAGAACCAAGGCAAAGAAAGCCCTTTAGGAAAACATGCATAGGAACGTGGAAGGAATCCCTCAGCTTGGCCCTGGCTCTAGACTAGCTGTTAGGGAATCTCGAGATTTCCCAACACTAGCTACTCATTGAGGACTGGAAACTTGATGATACAAGAGACTTGTGAAGTTCAGAGATGAAATCCAACAGAGGCTAAACATGGTCTCCAGAGTCATCAAACCATAGAATCCTAGATTTGGAAGAGACCAAAGGGGCCATCTAGTCCCCCGCCGTGCAGGGGAAGCACGGCCAAGGCGCCCCTCCTCACCTACATCCCAAACCTCCAGAGAAGGAGACTCCACCACGCTCTGAGGCTTCCCCATGCTCCACCAAACCACGACACTGGCTACTAATCCGGCTAAAACAACCTCTGCCCTGAGGTGCCCACAGGGGCCCCTTTCTGCATTGCCCTATATCTCAGGACCTGAGCTCAGATTATCTTTTTATCCCAGACTATCTGGCAGTGGAGAGTCATATAATCCAGTTCAAACTAGATAATCTGGGATCAGATCCTGCGATATAGTGCAGTGTAGATCCAGCTAGGGAGGGGCCTTACGGGTGCAAAGAGGGGGTTGGGGCAGCGGCGAAAGCGGTGGCCCTGCTCCTTCTGGAAGCATCCAGCCAGGCGGCAGCGGGCACGGCAGCCATTTTCTGCTGCTTGCTTTGTTTTTTAGGATAGGAAGAGGCGGTGGGGAGAAGAATGGGGGTCTGGGGCGGCAGGGAGGGAGTTGGGGCGGGGGGGGGGGGTGGCGTCCCAATCTCTGAGGAGACGGAGAGGCGCCGAGAGCAGGGCGCTGTGTTTCGCCGGGCTTGGAAGCCCACTCCCCGCGGGGTCCGCCATTTTGTCTTCTTCCTCCCGCTTTCCGCCTAAAAGCCGAGGCGGGAGAGGAAAGCGGGCTGCTTCGGGATGAGGCGACCCCACCCCGCGGCCTCCCCTGCCAGACCTCCTTCTTCTCTTTTCTGTTTTCCGGAGGAGAGAAGGTGCCAGCCACCGGCTCCGACCCCCTCGCCCTCTTTTCCTCTTCGGGGCTGGGAAGACGCGTGGGAGCCACCCGCACCTCCGCCATCGCCTTGGGGTTTTTGGGGACACCTTGGAGGGGGGTGGGGGTTGATTCGGCTTCTGTGATAGTTCTTCAAGCGATGTTGGAAAGACTACTTCAACCGATGCCAGATCAAATTATCGTCGCACAAATAAATGCGACAATAATTTGATCCGGAACCCCTTTCCTCTGGACCAACACTGGCTCGAAGAAAGGTGCTACACTGAAATGAATGCCGAGAGACTTCCTTGGTCAAAAACCGGCTTGTTGATGTCTGTAACTGCGTTCAGCAGGCTTCAGCTTATGGCGATCCAGTGAAGAAGAGGCCTCCAAGTCATTCTGTCGCCTTGCAGACTCAGAGCCGTGGCGTCCTCGAATGAGTCTCGCCATCCCCTTTCCCCATTTCCCTCCACTTCCAGAAACGTGATTATTGTCTTTTCTAGTCAGTCGTGTCTTCTCATAATATGGCCAAAGTGTGGCACTCAGGTGAGCCGCTTTCTAGGGCCTGGCTTGCTCTTGGTTCTTTGTCTTTGCAGCAGTCCAGGGGAGCCTCCAATCCTTTTCCAGCACCTCATCTCAAATGAGCTGCTTTTCCTATCAGCCTTCTTCATTATCCAGCTTTCACATCCACATAGAGAAATTGGAAGTATGATGACATAGACAATATTCAGTAAAATATTACACCTCAGAATCCTGTCTGGTGCCTTTATAGCTGCCCTCCAAAGTCCAAGTCTTCTTCTGTATAGTTTGACTGCATTAACCCTATGGTTAATAACTAAGCAAGAAATGGAATTATTTCTATATCTTCGTTGTCTGCTTTAAAGTTATCTAAGGCCCCTTCCACACAGCTGAATAAAATCCCACATTATCTGCTTTGAACTAGAATATATGGCAGTGTGGACTCAGATAACCCACTTCAAAGCAGATCCTGTGTAATTTTCTGCCTTGATATTCTGGGTTATTATATGGCTGTGTGGGAGGACCCAAAATCACCTGTGGTCATCATTGTTGTTTTCTTCATGTTCATCTGTAAACTTGGCTTTGCACTATCGTTCTTCAACAATCTTCCCAAATCCTTGCGCCTAGGGGGATGGTGCCAAGTGCATTTCTTAAATTGCTGGTGCTTCTTCTTCCAAAAGAGCCTGAGAGGGTAGTACCAGAGGGAATTATCCCTGATACATCTCCCTTAGTTTCAGAAACATTATTTCCCAACTGCTCACAGCTATTCCTGACCTGTTTTATTGGAACCAAGCCCTTTTCCTGTCCACAGTTATAGAGCTGTGACCCCACTTCAACTGCTGTGACTGCATCCTAAGGAAATCAGTTTTTGCAGTTTGGTCAAAAGCATTGGGGGAAAGCCAAAAGCTGGGGATAGTGGACCAGGTTGGCCAAAGCAAGTCTGCATCAGGCTCAAAACACAAATGTTTGCTAGGCCTCAGAGGCACCAGGGAATGTGGTTCAATACTGCTTCACAAACCCCAGTGTGACAGTTAGCTTTTGGCTTAAGGTAGCCAACCATCCAGTAGTGGACACCAACAGAGAGTTTTGCAGTGGCCTTCCTGAAAAGTGGAAATGGATCCCACAGAAAAGGCAGCCTTTAAGTCTGCAAGGATTGGAGGAGCAGCTTGTGTGCATCCTCAGAGGTTGTGAGGTCTGTTGGAAACTATGCAAGAGGGGTTTATATATCTATGGAAGGTCCAGGGTGGGAGAAAGAACTCTTGTTCTGTGTAGTCTGTGTTCAGACTACACAGAGAAGCCATTGAATTCCACAAGAATGTGGACAATTTCAACAGAAAGGGGAAACCATAAACATGAACAAAATCTGGCTACCAGTATTTTAAAAATCCCCTAAAGTCAGGACAGTAAATAAAGAGCAACACTCCAAAAACAAGGGAATTCCAGACAGGAAACAATCAGAGCCAGCTAAAACCTCCCAACAAAGGATTTCCTCAGAAAGGAAGAAGCCAGGATTTGAAGCTGCAAGGTTTTTCAATGTTAATCAAGATTATTAATTGCAATATTCACACTTTCCTCCAGCAGACAAGAGTTCTTTCTCCCACTCTGGACCTTCCACAGATATATAAACCTGACTGCCTGGTTTCCAATAGACCTCACAACCTCTGAGGATGCCTGCCCTAGATGTGGTTGAAATGTCAGGAGAGAATGCTTCTGGAATATGGCCACACAGCCCGGAAAACTCACAGCAACCCAGTGATTCCGGCCATGAAAGCCTTCGACAACACATGGTCTCTTCTGATTTAGGATGTATCTACACTGCAGAAATGGCGTAGTCTGACACTAATTTAACTGCCGTGGCTCAATGCTGTGGAATCTTGAGAGTTATACTTTACTTAGACCCCCAGCCCGCTTCGACAGAGAAGGCTAAAGGCCCCGTAAAGGGACAATTCTCAGGACTCCATATTCTTGAGCCATGGCAGTTCAAGTGGTGTCAAATGGCATTCATCCGATACACGCCATCCCTTGTCCTGTTGTATCTCCTAATGGGAAATGCGAGAACGGGGTCTACACCCTTTGCCAAGCCTTTGCAAAGGAGAATTACACCTCATGGGTGCGGGACCAGGGCTGTGGCGAATGAGGCAGCAAAACCTGGGACCTCTTCAACCTGTGGCGCAGACGGGATAGCAAACCAGCTGCAATTAACTGCAATCAATCACTCTGAGTCATGAGTTCGAGGCCCGCTCTGAGCTATGTTGTTTGTCTTTGTCCTATGTTGAAAAGGCATTGAATGTTTGCCTATATGTGTAATGTGATCCGCCCTGAGTCCCCTTCGGGGTGAGAAGGGCGGAATATAAATGCTGTAAATAAATAAATAAACAAGGAGGAGGAAGAGGAGGAGTGCTGATACGGAGGTTTGCTTCGGGTTTGCCTCCTTCTTGCGCCTCCAGTCCAAACCTGTCCCACGGCTTCTCACACACAGGCGCCCGGGGTTATTGACTGGGTTGAAAAGGAAACACATTCGCTCCCTGCCTGCTCAGGAGAGCTTCCACGCCAAAGGCCCCAAACTCTTGGGGAGCCCAAGTCTTTGTTCTCCTGCATTTCTTTTTTGGTCGTTTAGAGGCCACTCGTGTTTATTTATTGGGGGGCTGCTGTTTTCCCAAATCCCTGAAGGAGGGCATGGTTTGCGGGGTTGGTGACCGCCTTCTAGAGATCTCTGTCCTCATTGTGAGAGACCATGCGGATCCAGAACAGGTCTCCACAGCCATTTAGGGACCCACCGCAGAGACTCTGTCCTTGGAAGGCAATCGTACTCGGCCAGGGGGGATCGCCAATGATGATGATGATAAAATGAAGCCCAAACCTGGATGAAGCGGGATTCGTGGGTGAAGGGCCTTTTCCGCCGCGATAAGGAGCGGAAGGGAAAGAGCGCGGGGCCTCTGCAATGATGCTGCATTGCAGCTCTCGCCGCCCAGAGAGGAAGCGGGAAGGAGACCCGCAGTGTTGCAATGCAGGGCTGGCGGAGGGAGGGGGGGGGCTGCGGCGGCAAAGGCGGGAGCGGAGAGAAAACGGGATCAGAGCAGTTGGGGCGAGACTACGCTTCCCTCCAATGCCACACGCACCCCTTCCAGGCCCACGCTGGCCATTTCCTTCACCTTCCCCGTATTTGGGTGGGATCCTCATCCGCTTGCAAGCCCCTTCAGAAGAGACACGTTAGATTAGTGGGATTTACACAAGAGCCCTTTCCCCATTGACCTCCTCCGAATTGGGACCAGCTGTAGGGTTTGGTCCGATTCTGAAGAATCAGATTGAGGCGACCTCAGAGTGCACCTCCAAAGTAGAATGAATGCAGTTGATCTGCCCTGGCTCAGTGGGAGGTATGGTTTGGGAGGTATGGTTTTGCAAGGTCTTCCCTCTCTCCACTCAAGAGTGCTGGTGCCTCCTCAAACTGCAAAGATCAGGATTCCATACCTAGCACTAAGCCATGACATTTAAATGGTGTCAGCCTGCATTATTTCTACAGTTTAAATGCAGCCTAGGCTTTGGACTGAAATCCAGATGGGATTCCGGATTAGTGACAGAAGCTGGGGATGAAGCTACGCCGCCATATCCCACAACATGAGCCGCATTAGATGATCAGCGTAGGCCCATGTTGTGCAGTAGATATTGCATTATATGGTCTACTGTTGGGGAATCTGAGATGCTAGGCTCAAAATAACCCTCAGTTGGGGTGATTCCACTATACATATAGCAGGGCCATCATCCTCTGACTACGAGGGATCTCCGAAGTAAGTAACAGCAGAGTACCAGAAGTAAACTTCATAACCAGCAGAAACTTAAGTGTGGTGAACTAGGATAAGCTTCCATTTCTCAAGATGATTTAGGATTGCAGAGTCAGAACTTTAGGTTCAAAATATTTATTGAAGTAAAAGAAATACATTCTTGATAGAAAAGGGTCTTGGAGCTAACTAGGTTACTAAGTCTCATCTTCTAAAGAGGTAAAGGGGTATAAGGTCACTGCAGCTACATCTTGCCTAGAGAGAGGCAAAATGTGCATGCTCATAGACAGAAAGAAAAACAGAAGACTGAAAAATGGCGAATGGCCACATGGCCATCCCAAAGCAATAAAACTTAAAAGGGAAGTTCCCTCACAGAATTCCATTACTGCATCATCAAAGGGGCGGGGGGGGGGGGGGGGGAGAGTGGCTAGCAGGAAGAGGAAAGAAAAAGCCCTTTTGGGAAATATACATAGGAATGTGGGGAAAGGAATCCCCCAGCTTAGCCTTGTCTCTAGCCTAGCTACTCATTGAGGACTGGAGACTTGATGACACAAGGGACTTATGTAGTTCAGGGATGAAACACAACATCTACACCAGGCATGGGCAAACCTCGGCCCTCCAAGTATTTTGGACTTCCACAATTCCTAACAGAGTTGGAGTCCAAAACACCTGGAGGGCCGAAGTTTGCCCATGCCTGGTCTACACTGGCCATATAATGCATTTCATGCTGCAGGAAATGGCGGTATTGAACCAGCCTAAGAAACCCTTCTGAAAGAAAGGCTTTAGGCACAGCGAGACAGTTTGGGAAGCGGCTGTGTGTGTGAGAGCGGATTGAAGGAAATAAAAAGAAGCCACGCTCACGTCCCGAATTAAGGAAGGCCACGAGCAACCCCTCGCGACCCGCACGTGGACACCCGATTCGGTCCAGTGACGTCAAAACCCGCCGATTGTGGAGTGGATCTTGCCTGCCTCTCTCTCGGCTCCTTTGTCTCCAAAGCAGCGTTAGAAAATAGCGCAGTTTGTCTTAAGAGTAGGAGGCTCTGATTCCCTTGTTGGGAAGTTAGGTACTGTCTGTCTGTGTTAGAGGGAGGGGGAGGCATAGGAGGAGGGGGTTCCAAGGTGGCCTGATATATTTCAGGAAGCAATAAAGCTTCAGCCTGACCCCAGTCCCAGGGTGCATCTACATGGTAGAAATCATGCAGTTTGACCCCACTTTGCCTGTCTGAGCCATGGAATAGAGGCGGCTGTAGTTTAGCAAGGTCTTTAGCCTTCTCTGCTAAAGAGGGCTGGTGTCTCACCAAATCCCATTGTCTCAGTAGGGTTGAGCCATGGCAATGAAAGTGGTGTCAAGATGCATGTATTCCATAGTGTAGATGCACTTCTAGTTAAATCCTCCCTCCTGGGAGGATTAGTCCTGGGTGGCTCTCTTCACCCAGGAAAGCTTATGCCAAGGAAAACTCCTGGAGGCTAGGGTTCAAATCCCCCCACAGCCGTGAAAACCCACCAAATGACCTTGGTCAAGTCCCAGTGTTTCAGAGGAAAGTACTGACATCCCCGCTCTGATAAAAATTTGCCAAAAAAACTAACAACAGCGTTCTTTAAGGAGCCACTGAAGACCCTTTTGTTGGTTTGCAGGACTACATTTGTGACGAAAGGACAAAGAAATCTAATCTGGCGGAACTCATGGCACGCGTGGTTTAGAGAGAAGACAGGCTGCCCGGCAACAGGGCATGAACACTTCTTGGGAAGCTGATGTGTCCACGACACCTCCAAAGACTCCGCGAGACCCGAAAATCTACACTGGAGAATAAATGCAGCACAAAACAATTTTTAACTGCCAGGACTTAGTGTTATAGGATATAGTGTTATAGGAGAGCTGTAGCTTGTCAAAGTCTTTAGTCTTCGTGTTGTCGAAGGCTTTCATGGCTGGAATCCCTCGGTTGCTGTGAGTTTTTCGGGCTGTGTGACCCTGTTCCAGAAGCATTCTCTCCTGACGTTTCGCCCACATCTATGACAGGCATCCTCAGATGTTGTGAGTTATATTGGAAACTAGGTCAGTGAGATTTATATATCTGTGGAAGGTCCAGGGTGGGAGGAAGAACTCTTGTCTGTTTTAGGAAAGTGTGAACGATACAGTTAATCACCTTGATTAGCATTGAAAAGCCTTGCAGCTTCCTGCCTGGGAAAATCCTTTGTTGGGAGGTGGTAGCTGGCCCTGATTGTTTCATGCCTGTAATTCCCCTGTTTTCTTTATTTAGTGTCATGATTTGAGAGTTTTTTATTACTGGTAGCCAGATGTTCATGTTCATGTTTTCCTCCTTTCTGTTGAAGTTGTCCAGATGCTTGTGGGTTTCAGTGGCTTCTCTGTGTAGCCTGACATGGTGGTTGTGAGAGTGGTCCAGCATTTCTGTGTTCTCAAATAATATGCTGTCTTCAGGGTGGTTCATCAAGTGCTCTGCTATGATTGAATTAGTCTGCAGTGCCTTTCGTGTTCCTTGAGGCTTCTCTGTCAGATACTGCTGGTTCCCCACCAAATTACCATTCCCATTGAGCCATGGCAAGGGAGACACATCTTTATATATAGACCACTCTTGCGGAGCTCAGGCATTCCTAGCTTTCTTGGCAAGACATCTTCAGAGGGGGCTTCCCTTTGCGTTCCTCGAGGCTGTGAGAGTGTGGCATTCCCAAATACACCCAGTGGGTTTCTATGGCCAAGGGAACCCTGATCTCTAGACACTTATGGTTAGATGCCTGGCTAAGGCTATAAGAAGATGAACATATGAGGCCTTTCTTTCGGGAACCCTCTGCGGTCAGGAAAGCTGGGAGGGGTGCTGAACTGCTGGGGGTAAAGTTAATTCTACACACTGCCATAGAATGGAGTTTGAACTGCATTATATGTTTAGTGTAGAGCCATATCATGCACTAACACCTCTCAACAAAGGAGTCCTTCAGGCAGGAAGCAGCCAGGCTTTGAATCTGCAAGGCTATTCAATGCTAATCAAGGTGATCAATTTCAACATTTACCCTTGCCTCAAGCAGACAAGAGTTCTTTCTCCCAGCCTGGACTTTCCACCCTACTTGCTTAGTTTCCAATATACCTCACAACCTCTGAGGATTCCTGCCCTAGATGTGGTTGAAACGTCAGGAAAGAATGCTTCTGGAATATGGCCACACACCCCGGAAAATTCACAGTAACCAAGTGATTCCAGCCATGAAAGCCTTCGACAACACGGATCATGCAGTTCGAACTGCCTTGTATAGTTCTTCACTCACTGCAGTACACTATGTAACATGATTTTTGTTCCTGGGTTATACAGGTCATTTCCTAATTGGTTCTATCATAAAAACATGGAAAAAGTTTATTAAACTACAAAAACTTTGTTTTTGCGGGACATCCTGCAGCACATTTTGCTCTAGTTTTTCAATGAATATCTCATGGAGTCTCAATCAATTCAACCGAGTTTATGGCAGTCAGAGAAGTAGAACAACTACTTTCAAAGTAAGGACCGCATAATTAAACAGGAAATAACACTTTAAAACCAGGAACATATTGTTACATAGAGTTATAAGTCAGAGTAGAACCAGTTTTTGATTTTTGTTTTCCTATGTCCATTGAGGATTTTGAGGAACCTGATTCTCCCTTGAAGCCTGACTTCGGTGTTGAAAATAGTCCCTGATCCCCGATCCCGAACTCACACGTCGCGGGGGCCATAAAGGAGAGCCAGGATGGAGGGGAGCAATCCCATAGCAGAGGCGCCCGACCTGAGGCGGATTAATCCCGCGTTTAGCCGCAATAGCCTCGAACTCAGGCCCCTTCCACACTGTTGAATAAAATCCCACATTACCTGCTTTGAACTGGAATATGTGGCAGTGTGGACTCAGATTACCCAGTACAAAGAAGATAGCGTGGGATTTTCTGCCTTGACTATTCTGGAGTATAGGGTTATGTGGAAGGACCCTCAGATGACCTGTCTTAATCCCTTGGGGCAAGGGCGGCACTGTTTCGGGCGTGGAGATTTGACTCTGAGACCAGAGCCACGGAAACACATGGGGCAAGTCCTCAGAGGAAGCCAAGGCCCCCCCCCCCCCCCAACTAATCTTGCCAAGGCACTCCCGTGATAGATTTCCTTGAGGGTTGCTAAGAGCCGGAAGCAGCGTGATGCCAGCCTCTCAGGGTGGGTCAGGCTCTTCTGCGCAGGCGCCACGGGCCACGCGTGGACTCCCACCCCAGGAGCTGTCCTCTGGACTGCTCGGCTGGTGGCTCCGTCCTCGAGCTTCCCGTCTCCAGGGGACCATTCCCAGGCCAAATTCTTGTTCCTTAAGATCAAGACTGCTATGTTTTCTCCCTTCCATTGTTCTGTTTATATTTTTACAATATTTTAAAATATGTATTTCACAAAGCGACGCCTCCGCCCTGGCCGATGCGGCGAATCACAGGCCGTGTGCCTTCGTGGCGTGGATTCTGTGATAGGAATCCTAAAACAGCCCATCGCCAAATACCAAGAGGCCAGGGAAAAGCACCGGAGCCGGCCTGCGGTTGGGCGCCTCGTGTCTTCTGCGCCATTGTCCTTGTCCCTTTCTGGCTCCCTGAGATGCTTTCACGACATCACCCGTTTCCCCCTGCCTCTTGCATTCAGAGTGCAATAGGAGACCTCAAGAAGTGGTAGAACCAGGGCTAGATTCCTACCAGAAGCTGTGGAACCCCTTCACCTCTTTGAATTATCTTCTTTGCCCTTTAAATGTGCATATGTGTGGGGGGGGGGGGGGCGGGGGGGGAGATAATCTACCTTCTCTCCTCTTCACCCTCTAAGGAAGCCTCTGGTGCATCTACACAGTAGAATGAATGCAGCTTGACGTCATTTCATCTGCCATGGCTGAATGCTATGGATTCATGGGAGTTGCAGTTTGGTAAGGTCCCTCTTCTTCTCTGCCTGTTCGGGAATCTGAGCGGTTAGGCTCAAAAATAACCCCCAGTTAGGGAAATTCCACCAAAATATAGCAGAGTACCAGGAGTAAACTCCATAACCAGCAGAAACCTACCTGTGGTGGGAAGGGATAGGCTTCTATTCCTAAAGATGGTCCAGGATTGCAGAGTTAGAGCTTTGGTTCAAAAACATTTATTGATGTAAAAGAAATACATTCTTGATAGAAAAGGTCTTGGCGCTAACTAGCTTACTAAATCTCATCTTCTAAAGAAGGTAAAAGGTAAAGAATATCAATGCAGTTACATTTTGCCTAGAGAGAGAGAGGCAAAATGTGGGTCTTCACAGGGAGAAAGAAAAGTAGAAGAGACCCTAAAATCGCAAGGTCAACCCAGGGCAGATTAAATTTAAGAGGAAGTTCCCTCACAAAAATTCCATTACTACCTCATCAAAGGGGGGAGGAGACAGTGGCTAGCAAGAAGAGAAAACATGTATTTTTGGGAAACATGCCTAGAATGTGGGGAAAGGAATCCCTCAGCTTAGCGTGTCTCTGGCCTAGCTACTCATTGAGGACTAGAAACTTGATGACACAAAAACTTGTGCAGTCCAGGGAATGAAACCTAACACTCTTTACCCTCTAAGGAAGCCTCTGGTGCATCAACACTGTAGAATGAATGCAGCTTGACTCCATTTCAGCTGCCATGGTTGAATGCTATGGGTTCATGGGAGTTGCAGTTTGCCAAGGTCTTTTCTCTGCCAAAGAGGGCTGGTGCCTCACCTAATTACAACTCTCTGGATTCCATAGCTGTTTCAAGTCTTCAAATTCTAAAATCCAAATTCTTTGGTTTAGCAGGTTGAATTTACAGAACCATATCTATGATAGAACCACATAATGCAGTTTGATTGACATTGAATTGTATTATATAGCTGTATAGATCCAACCGATTTGAAGACACGGAGCGTCTGTCTACTCATACACAGAACATGCACTAATGTAGGCAGGTGAATATTTGGTACCCACGTGGCTCAGTGCAAGGGAGTTTGTATTTTCCTGGCTCCCATCTTGTGAATCAGGCTTATGTGAGAAAACCCTCTCAAGGATCAATGAGCCTGCATTTTTCTCTTGCAGCTCCTCTCAAGGGCAGGCAGCCGGGGATGGTTCGAGGCCTGTTTTCAAAGGAGAATCAGGCGGGTCAGAGCTTCACCCTCACTCAAGGTGGTTCCGCCAGTGCATTTGTCTGAAATAGACAAACATTTCCTTGATGGGGAGACGCCTTTTCCTGGGGAGCCTCGGGCGGGACGCTGCAGGCAGGTTCGCCCAGTTCCTCTCCCAGAAGCAGCCAGGCGAGGAGCAGGACCCAGGAAAAAGGTGGAAGGGGAAGGTGGCTTGCCCCGCCTGCCTTGGAGGACACCATAATAGATGTCTTCCATGGGAGTATAGATTTGGCAGCAGGGTTTAAAAATAAATAGGCATCCTATGGATATCTGACAGCCTCAGAACAGCTGGAACGAACAGGATTGGTCTGGGAGGGCTGTGGGAAGCCAGGTGGGAAGGAACCTAATTGTTCCCCTGAGAGTTTGCCTGGTTTCTCATGCAGAGTCTCCCCTCAGGTCCGTGCTTCCTGCTCTCTCCTTTCGTCAGTGGACTCCTCTAAGTTAAAGGAGCCAAGAGGAGGGCTGGTGTGAGGGCGGGGCCCCTTCAGTGGCAGCTTTGTCCTTCTGTGTATGGTTGCCTTTGAATGCAAGTAAAGGGAGACCAAAATGTGTTGGGTTATCTAGCAATCATGCATGCATTTTCAATGTGGGATGGTTTATGTAGTTAGTTTGTTTGTTGCTTAGTAACCTGAGCCAAAGCGGCATTCCAAAGTTGATGGCACCAATTTAGGGGTTTTGCATGTGAAGTGGGAAAGGGGAGTATCTTTTCTGGGGACATATAGGAAGTGAAGTACACCTTTAGAAATTGGGGTATATAAGGGGAGATTTCCTTTGTTCTCTCTCTTGATCCTGCCATGTGGCTTGTTGTTTCTCTCACATACATATGTAGTATCCTGATGGAGATAAGCCCTAAATTATCCTGGCCTACTGTATATTTTGTATCCTGAACTATATTCTTTGGAAATAAGATGTTTTACATGTATGACCATCATCATACAAGATTGTGAGTAAGCATACTTTTACTATTTTAATTTTTGGTGTCTCTGATGTTTATTTTTATGCGCATGACCCTTTAAGGGAAAAGGAGGCTGGCTATTTTGTTTTTCTCACCTCTGCTCAAATAAACCCCTAGTCTTCTACATTTTTGGATACTCTCCACCAATATCTAACCATATTGGTATCATAATCCTAACAGGTTATGACCATATTTTCTAATAAAATGGACAAAGGCCTGGAAGCCAAGCCCTATGAGGAGCAGCTGAGGGAGCTTAGTATGTTTCTCTTGGAGAAAAGAAGGCTGAGAGAGGACATGATAGTCAATCATATTTGAATATTTGAAAGGATATTGAGGAGGGAGGAAGCTTATTTTCTGCTGCTCTGGAGATTAGGACCGGGAGCAATGGATTCAATTAAAGAATAGAGATTCCACTTAAACATTAAGAAGAAATTCCTGGTGGTAAGCACAGTTTGGCCATATGCTGCCTTGGAGCATGGTGAAGTTTTGTTCTATAGTGGCCTTTTAAACAAAGGTTAGGTATCCATCTCTCAGGAGTGCTTGATTGTGTATTTCTGCTTGGCAGGAGGTTGGGTGCCATGGCCCTTGAGGTCTCTTCCAACTTTATGATTCTGTGCTTCTATAACTTATCAGATGTCACTTTGGAAGACACTCCTCCAAACAAGGCATCTTGTACCCTGACAGTAGCCTTTGGGGTATAAAAACAACAACATGCTAGACCACATTAACAACCATCATGCCAGACTACACAGAGAAGTCATTGAAATCCACAAGCATGTGGACAATTTCAGCAAAACGGAGGAAACCATGAAAATGAACAAAATCTGGCTACCAGTATTTAAAAAACTCTAAAATCAGGACAGTAAATAAAGAACAACTCTCAGAAACAGGGAAATTCCAGGCATGAAACAATCAGGGCCAGTCAACACCTCCCAACAAAGGATTCCCCCAGGCAGGAAGCAGCCAAGCTTTGAAGCTGAAAGGCCATTCAATGCTAATCAAGGTGGGCACAACAAGTGAGAGAAGAGCAAACCACAGAACACGTACTACAATGCAGTCTGAGCCTTGCCACATGCACAATGGAGGACCTTCCCATAGCAACACCAGAGGCACTCCAAGTGGCCAGATACTGCTCAAAAGCACATTTAGTATCTTGCCAAATTTTAAAAACTTTGTTTGTGTTTTCAAATACATTACAACTTGTTCCCTTGGTTTGCTTCTGACGGGATAAATAAAGGTGGTAAATTGCAACATTCACACTTGCTTCAGGCAGACAAGAGTTCTTTCTCCCAATCTGGACCTTCCACAGATATATAAACCCCATGGCCTAGTTTCCAACAGACCTCACAAACCTCTGAGGATGCCTGCCATAGATGTAGGTGAAATGTAAAGAGATAATGCTTTTGGAACATGGCCAGACAAACTGGAAAACTCACAGCAACCCAGTGATTTCAGCCATGAAAGCTTTAGACAACAGAACAACATCCAAGTTGCTTCTGTGGTTCAGGCCTGACTCAGCTGCTCAAGGACAGAGTTGTTGGCTACCCACAATCAATGCAGAGACCATTCTTCTCTCCTCCGAATGACTCCTTTGAGGTTTCAAAATGTGATACTTAGTTTTTAAAACTTTTAAAAGGATTTATATTTTCCTTTTTAGTAATTGCAAAGGAAGTTGTTAGTTCCCTAGATTTAACATACAGATTTGAGAAAGATAACCTTAAAGTAAATAATTATTTCAGCTTACCTGTAATGTCTGTGATTTAAACAGAACTGAGCCTCAGGTTAGATATGCAATAAAATTAAATATTTTCTAGGTTGTTATTCAGCTGGCCATTCTATATCTTGTTACTGAAGGATATTCAGTTTGAGAAAGAGGTTTGTGTGGTTTGAAAATGTGTGGTTTGTATTTGAAATATATTCACTTTTATAAAGCTACTAGCAGTGCCCGGCCACGCGTTGCTGTGGCTTAGTCTGGTGGTGTTGGTCAGTCTACATTAGGTTGTATTTATGCTGTGACCTCCACCCTCCTTTATACTCACATTAGTAATAGCATTTGAAGTCTGTTACCTTCTTCAATTTTTGTGTTGATTGATAATTGCTTGAGATCCCTGTTGTCTTTGGTTTGTTGTTAATCGTGATGTCTGATTCTGCTGAGTGCAGTTTATATTTTTATTGTGGTACAATAGTCTTTTTTTTGCCTGTGTAGGTGTTTATTATTATTGTTGTTGAAGTGGTCATGAAGGTTGGATAAGTTAGATGCTACTGTACTGTTTTTTTTGGAGGCTCAGTGTAGCACTGACTGGCCTCTCAGCCTCAGTGCCTGGCTGCTTCTTGCCTGTGATGGTGTTGATTCTTATTGTTATCATTGTAATTGTTTTTTTGGAGGCCAAGTGTGAATGTAGGGATTGGGGAGGTGGATGAGCACTGAATGGCCTTGTAGACTCAGTGCATGGCTGATTCTTAGAGCCTTTCCTGCTTGCGGAGCCATGGAACTGGGTCAGTGGGTTGGATGGTGGGGAAAGGGAGAAGGAAGAGGCCTCTAATTGAAATGCATGGACTCCATGCCATGGGGTGCTGGAATTTGTAGTTTGCATCCAGTCCAATCCCTTTCTTTCTTTTTGTCATGGAGGAAGAACCCACCCAAACCTCTCAGACAGATGGCCATCCGGTTTAGTTGTGTTGTTATAGCCACGATGCATTGTTGTGAGTTGTATGGGTCCGGATTGTGGTTTTGTGGTGTGGTTGTGTTGTTACAACCAGGAGGCAAGGCTTTTGCATTATGTTGTCAAGTTTTGTATTTCTGGGGCATTTAGTTGTGTGCCAAGTTTCGTATTTCTGGGGCGGTAAGTTGTGGTGTTATAGTCACGATGCATTGTTGTGAGTTTTGTGGGTCCAGATTGTGTTTTGTGGTGTGATTGTGTTGTTACAACCGGGAGGCAAGGCTTTTGCATTGTGTTGTCAAGTTTTGTATTTCTGGGGCATTTAGTTGTGTGCCAAGTTTCGTATTTCTGGGACGGTAAGTTGTGTTGTTATAGTCACGATGCATTGTTGTGAGTTTTATGGGTCCGGATTGTGGTTTTGTGGTGTGGTTGTGTTGTTACAACCGGGAGGGAAGGCTTTTGCGTTGTGTTGCCAAGTTTCGTATTTCTGTGGCGTTTAGTTGTATTGTTATAGTCACGATGCATTGTTGTGAGTTTTGTGAGTCCAGTGTGGTTTTGTGGTGTGATTGTGTTGTTACAACCGGGAGGCAAGGCTTTTGCGTTGTGTTGCCAAGTTTTGTATTTCTGGGGCATTTAGTTGTGTGCCAAGTTTTGTATTTCTGGGGCGGTAAGTTGTGTTGTTATAGTCACGATGCATTGTTGTGAGTTTTATGGGTCCGAATTGTGGTTTTGTGGTGTGGTTGTGTTGTTACAACCGGGAGGCAAGGCTTTTGCGTTGTGTTGCCAAGTTTTGTATTTCTAAGGCGTTTAGTTGTGTTGTTATAGTCATGGTGTGTTGTTGTGAGTTTTGTGGGTCTGGATTGTGGTTTTGTGGTGTGGTTGTGTTGTTGTAACCAGGAGGCAAGGCTTTTGCATTGTATTTCGTATTTCTGGGATGTTTAGTTTTGTTGTTATAGTCACTGCCCCCACAACTTTATCCTTTTATATATATAGATGTATTGATTCCTCAAATGAACATACTAGTCCCAAACAATAGTGATTACAATAACAAAGTATGCCACAAAGTTAGAAATTATTACTTATATTTGTTCTATTGAATCTGACTACAAGTAAGATCTTTTGTAATCCTAACCTTTGGAGGAATTTTCAAAATAGAATATACAGAAAATAGAGTAACCCTTTCATATCCACTGGGATTTCATTGCAGGACACTGTGAATAGCAAAACCAATCAATGCTCAAGTCCTATTATATATAGTGGCATAGTAAAATTGCATCCCTTATATAAAATTGCAAAATCACTTTGGGGATATATATATATATATTCAAGTCATGGATGGTTGAGCAGAATCCATGGATATGGAAGGTCAGCTGTAGTAGTCACTTCAGTGCACACTCTTAAGCCCAAATCCTCTTGGTCAGCTCCAACTAGAATAAACTGAATCAATACGAACTTGGCAAGTCAACTCTTATGTAAGTTCCATTGATTTATTGAGTCATCCCTAGTTGGGTCTAATAGTAGAATTCATATTTTAGTGCATAGCATGTGAGAGGTCAACATAATTTGCTCTGCTTTGATTTTTTTTATAGGATGGATATAATTTGATATGAATTCTTGATATTGTGTCTCAAAACCAGTTATTTTCAAAATTGGGCTTTCTTTCTATGTAAACACTATTTAAATTATATGTAAATATAAACATTATTCATTTAATGTTATGTACAGAAAATTGAACTTCTTAGTATCCTTTAAAACATTTCTTTTCATTTGAAACAGGCTTACTCAAGACTTAGGGCTAATAAATGACTTAGACCTTGCTTAGAAGAATGATTAGAATCTAAAATCACTCCAGCACAGCATTACTCTGAAAATTCACCTTTAGTGTCCCTGTTGGGTTTAGCTATACCAGTGGTTCTCAACCTGTGGGTCCCCAGATGTTTTGGCCCCCAACTCCTAACAGCTGGTAAACTGGCTGGGACTTCTGGGAGTTGTAGGCCAAAACACCTGGGGACCCACAGGTTGAGAACCTATGCATAACAGTTTTGAACTTTAAAAAATTTTCCTTGGAATTTTGCTGACACCAAGCTTATTTTTTAGATTCTTGGCCAAACTTCCTAGCAATGAATAACTGGCTTTAAAATGCTCATTGATATTGGAAAAACACTCTCATTTTCAAAGGGAGGTGAGATTGTATCATATAAAGCATAAACAAGTACATTCTGGAAACTAACGCCAGTATCTAAACAATGCAGGGGACGTCATTTGCTATCTACTTTCCAGAAACCCCCTTAGCAAACTATGATCACCAAAACTTTAATGGCATAGTTATGATTAACATTTTAAAACAGTGTTTCTCAAACTCTGCTCCTCCAGGTGCTTTGGACGTCAGCTCCCAGGAGTTCCAGCCAGCTTACCAGCTGTTAGGAATTGTGGAGTCTGAAGTCTAAAACATCTGGAAGAGCAGAGTTTGAGAAACACTGCTTTAGAAGATATCCTCCTGGAGAAAAAAGAAATGGTCACAAGCAGAATGAAGCTGCTACCCTGTGCACACTTGCAGAGAGGAAGCTCCATATGCACAACACTTATATTTTAGGTAGTCATGTATAAGAATCTACAACTAGTGTTTTATTTTTGTAACAGGCAGTGCCTCAGTTGCTAAATGGTTGAATCTGGGTCAAGCTAAGGTGTAAACACCTGCAATGGTCGTCATGAGAAAGTTGCAAAACCTGGTCTTAGTTACCTATCTATCAAATAGATTACACAGCCCAACATTTTTTTTTCTTGGTGTCTTGGTTTTTAGGCCTGTTCCTGGGGTTATTTGTGGTGCTGATTCAGAAAGTTGCATTGGATAGATCACACCAGCTCTAGTTTCTTAGATATAGTTATCATAGTTTTCCATGGGAGAGCAAATGCCAACTGGTTGATGAGCATATGCTCTGGATCTCAAAAACTAGAATTGATAGGGGGAAGCATTTTTGGAATTAGCAAGTCAAATATACCCAGATTTAACATTTGAGGCACCAAAAGGTATGTTAGCTAGTGTTATCCTCGCTTACAATGTTTAAACCCTTTTTACACAATATATTTGTATTTCTGGTAATGGCAATATCTCTCTTCCCCTCAAGAGCCAATGTAATGATTAGGGAGTGAGATTAAGATTCTGTGAGACCAGGATTCAAATCCTGCTGGACAGTGGCAACCCTTAAGGTGTTCTTATGCAAGGCACATTTTCAGTCTCAGAGGAAGACAATGACAAACTTCCTCTGAACAAATCTTAGGAGGGAAAAACCCCAAACAAACACTAGAATAGAGTCACTATAAGATGGAGTCAATTTGAAAGAATGTAAACAGTACCTCCAACAAGCCCACATACATGTCTCAGATTGTATTTCATCTTTTCCAGAAATAATCCAGTGTGGACCCACTGAAAATAATATAGATTGTTAATAAGAACTCACATGGGTTTTCTTGATTTCAGTGGGCCTGCTATAGTTGTAGGTAAAAGGTAAAGGTTTTCCCCTGACATTAAGTCCAGTCGTGACCGACTGGGGGTTGGTGCTCATCTCCATTTCGAAGCCAAAGAGCCAGCGTTGTCCGTAGACACCTCCAAGGTCATGTGGCCAGCATGACTGCATGGAGTGCCATTACCTTCCCGCCGGATCAGTACCTATTGATCTACTCACATTTGCATGTTTTCGAACTGCTAGGTTGGCAGGAGCTGGGGCTAACAGCGGGTGCTCATTCTGTTCCCGGGATTTGAATCTGGGACCTTTTGGTCCGCAAGTTCAGCAGCTCAGCGCTTTAACACACTGTGCCACCAGAGGCCCCGCTATAGTTGTAACAAACATATATTTTGACCCTATACCTGCGCTTTTCCATTTCTTTTCAAAATCTCTTTGAGATAGAATACATACTGAGAAATAATGCTGGCTCTAATTCATCCAGAGAACTTCATGTCTATCTGCCCAAATACCCTAAAAGTACCAGATCCATCTGCTCTTGAAAGCTAAACAGGGTCAGTCCTGGTTTCCATTTGGATGGGACACTGCCAAAGAATACCAGGTGCTATAGGCTATATTTCAGAGGAAAGGTTTGGCAAAACTATCTCCGAGTATTCCTTGTCTAAGAAAATCTGATGAAATTCATGGGTTCTCCAAAAGTTTACATCCGAATTCTGGATCTGAAGTTGGACCTATCTGCAACCCTTCTTTGTTATTATACATTGGTTTGTTCAGGCCATGCTACACTTCATTTTGCACACCACACTGTTGTTTTTTTTTCCTGACAGCATCTGTTCTCCCACATGCAGAATTCCTAAATTCCAAAACCTCACCAACATGAATGAAGAAACACAGCCACGTGGAAGGAGGCCAAACCTCTGTTTTTCTTAGCTCCATGAGTCACCTCTGGCTACACAAGCCCAGCCCAGTTGTAACATTGCTTCCAAGTAGGACAAGATATGGGCTTGGCCTATTAAAACAAATCCATTGGCATCATTTACACTTATTTCTCTATGTGTGGATTTAGTCACATTCATCATGAGTACAAGTTTTAACTGGAGAGGCATTTGCAGATATCTGTACTCTGAAGCTGTCTATAGAAGGATCTGTAAAAGTAAATGCTTTCTGTTAAATTATTCATTATGAGGAAGAGAAGAGACTGCACTGACAGGTTATTTATAACTTCTGCTTTATACATTGTTTGTATAGTGTTGTGAAATGCTGTAATATTTTCAAATGTTAAAAATGCAGTTAAAATCATTTGTAAAAAGAGTGTATGTGGACAGATTTTGGGAAACTGATTCCCTACATTAAATAAGTCAGAAATGATAAATTTCTAACCAATTCCTGGATAATACTAGATCATTTTAAATTGGGACTGTCAGATCCAGCCTGATCCTATGCATGTATCTCATGCTAACCCCCCTAGATGACTGGTGACAAGTGTTAAGTTGCTGCATCACAACATTTCAAAATGAAGCCCCGTCTTCCCTGCTTGAATCACAAGTTTGTCAGCCGTTATTAGTGATTCACATCTAGATTATCTTTAAACGGTGTCAACCAAGGATGTGGAATGTGTGACCCACTAGAGCAGTGGTTCCCAACCTGTGGACCATGGACCACCAGTGGTCCCCAAGAACTAAAATATGGTCTGCAGCTTCACCATTATTACACCGTTGCAATGAGAGCGACTGGTCTTGCAAAATCCTCATAGTGCTAAGGCAACGGGAATGTCAGGAGGGGAGAGACTGACTACTCATGAAAGGTGCAACAAGCCTCCTGACTGCTGCTTCTCCTCACTCCCTCCCTTCCTCTGAGCGGAGCCGTTCCATGTGGTGCCTGGAAGCAGGGACACTTTGGTGTCTTGGTTTTTAAGCCTGTTGTTGGGGTTATTTGGGGTGCTGATTCAGATAATTGCATTGGATAGATTACATCCACTCTAGATTATTAAATATGGTTTTCTGTAGGTGAGCAGATGACAGCTACTGAATGGCATATGTTCTGTATCAGAAACTAGAGCTGATGTGGTCTAGCAATGCAATTTTCTGAATCAGCACCCCAAATAATCAAATCGAATTGAAAGTTGACCAAAAACTGATTCATAACCCTTTTGGTACTAATGTTGGAGAGTGGTCCCTGGTCAAGCGGTCCCTGGTAAAAAAAAAAAAGTTGGGAATGACTGTGCTAGAGTTTTGTTGGACTGAAGCTCTCATCACCCTCATCACCCTTTTGGAGGACCACCCATTCCTCATCCACTGTTCAGATCAATAAGTCTAAATCTATATTTATTTGCTTAGTCAAATTATTTTGTGGATAATGTTTTTAGCCTCTGTGCTTACAGATCACAGTTCCAGAGTATCAGAATTCCTAGAATACAGATATGAAATTAAATTAGCCAGCAAATGTGTGCTTACAACATATCCTATGCACAGTTAGTCAATAGTAAGTCCTGCTGTTTTCAGCTGAGTTTGATTTCTGGGGGAAAAATAGAATTTTAACTTAGCAATGCAAACTTCTACAAGTCGTCTCAGAAATAAGTCTCACTTGGCTCAATGGAACTTACTACCCAGTAAGCCTTTTAAAGATCTGTAGCCTTATTTGCATGATATCAAGCTCATAGTAAGAAGGGAAAGAAAAGGATATCGTTATTAATTGCATTTTTATTCCATGCTTCCTCTGAGAAACTCAAGGTGGGTGCCAGACTGGAGCATAACAAGCAAGGAAAGGGGGGTGGGGGGGAGAGAGAAACACATTTTGTAAGCATAAAAATAGAAAAGCTTGCACAATGAGTTTATGGCAGAGAGCCACAGAAACAAAAGAGAAGGGAAGTACGCTGCAGAAATTTTAAAATACCGTCAATGTCACTTACACGCAGGCTAGCATGCTGCTCATTCTGCAACAGTGTCAAACCAGATGCCCCAGGGGAGCTGATAAGCCAGCCAAAATGGTATCTGTAGACAGCCCCTGTTGTTTGTTTCCAGCATATGGTAATTATGGAAATCATTCCTTCTAATAGTTAATTTAGGTGGTTGACTGCCTCTTATTTTGGAAGAACAACAAAAATAAGGGATTAGTTTCTGGGTGGGCACAAGAATATAAGCTTCATAAAAAGAATAAGGAGGGGGGATGAAAAACTCTAAATAGTCAAAGACTTCAAATGCTCCAGAATGCATGGGGCACTGAGGTGGCAGTTGGGAGATGTGGGAGAAGAGGAAGAAAAAGAGGAAAAGGGAAAAACCTGCTCAAGTTCTTCACAGCCCTATCAAACACTCCGGGAGGATGACTGGGGTTAGAAATTATGTGTTGGGAGCACAACATACAAACAACAACAAGGGTCAGAATCCTGTATGAGTGTAATGTCTTTGTAAGTGTACATCTGAGAAAAATAGAATTGGGCAGCTTCAAAATGTCCATATCCAATAGAGGGCTGGCAAAGTGAGCATTTCGCAACAGGAATGATACACAACAGGATGCACAATAGTATCAACCCCAATAACTATTGGATCTCAATGCACTTTGGGCACTCTTGCCAGTGTCCTGTTATTCATCTTTGCAATTCAGTAAAAAAGCTTCTTAACTAAGTATACAGACCGTTACACGACATAGATGGTGATACAAGATTCTGGGGGACTTCTCTAATTGGTACACTCACCAGAAATGTGATGTACATTGTACACTAAATACTACAATCAACAATCAATCAGCTGGCTTCCTAGTGGCAAAAAAACCCACCAGCAAAATGCTAGTGTAGGAGAGAGGGCCACCCCCTCAGTACAAACCTTGCTTCCCCAGTAAATTTTTCTTCCAGTCTTCAAATGTTTGCACCTAGAAAATGGTTTGCACCTAGAACTTGTGTATTTGCTGCATTCACAATTCTTTGGTAACCTTGCCTCCAACTTTTCTTTGGATGATTAAGTTGCATTTTCAGGAGGTCTACACAAACTTCAAATTACTGTAATGCTAGAAATAAAGGAGTTGAAGTAAAATTCATTGGGGGAAACATTCTTGTCTAGCTGCCAATCCCTTCTGTATCTATACCCTATAATAGCATTATTTCCTTTTATGGTCATTGTGGAGTGAATTTGCCATATTCTTTATGCAACACTCTGTCCATCAGAGCTGCACCTGCCTAACTAATGGACATGAGACCACTAAAGAATATCAAAGAGCATTAGAGGAAGGGCTAGGAAAACATTCGCTTACAACTGGGGAGAGCCACTGCCATTCAGAATTGTAAATATCGATATAGATGGATTAACTATCTGACTGGGTGTAAAATAATTTCCTACAATTTCAAGGGAAGAAAAGAAAAAAGAGACCTTTGCCTTCTTACCACCCAGACGGACTCACCTTTGGTGTGTGGTATTTAACATTCATTCTGTTGCTCTGCATAAAGTTGTGCATAACAAGCTCCAGACATGAGCTCTTTTGAATGCAACACAGAGTGAAATTGTGTCCCTTTTCCTAATCCTAAAATCCTCCCTCCCACGTGTGACCTGAACATCAGTATGTGGCTCTTTCTGCAGCTGTCTGGCATCCTGAACAGAAACATCTCTTTCAGGAGGTGGAGAGTTACCAGACACATGATATTGCAAGTACCACTTGGACAGTGCCTGATCTTGGCCCATCTGTTGTGACTGACCGCCCTTAAAAGAACAGTTCTGCTTTCATTTTTCTAATTCCATCAAGATGAAGCTTGATCCTCAAAATATCCTGTTGATAATCATGCATTTTGTGGTTATAAATATTTACGTAGACTGATCATAAGGTGATTAACTGCAATGGATAGCAGTGTCTTGGAATCAGTTCACATGATACATTTCTGGTTTTTTGTTTTTTGCCTAGGTGAGCAAGCATGCTCTTTCCCTGATTCATACTTCCTAGGCAAATGGAATGTGTCAAGTAGATGGTTCCATATATGGTCAGCAACAATGACCCAGCTCACAGCAGTCGGAGCAGGGGTGGAAGTGTGCTCTCAATCACAGTAGTAGCTATTGTCCATATCTAGGATTTCCCCGGTCACCACAACTATAGTGGTCTATGTGAGGACCTACCTGGGGAAGGCCAGTAATTGTTCTGTGGACCAGAAAGAAAGAAGGGGAAACATAAACTACATTATTAGCCTATAGGCTGTGTGTTCTTTACTTGAAGCAAAAAGTCAAAATATTGCAATATACGAGGTTGCAAATGGCTTTCCCCTCCAGAACCTACTGCTGCTACAGATTCAGAATCTCACGCCTAACCTGTCCCCTAGAACCACTGTGAGGCTGAAAATGCAATGCCAGTGTGGGAGGAATCATGAAACAGCTGTACCTAACCCACCCTCCTTCTGCCATTACAGCTTGTTCAAGGGCAGCCCTTTCAAGTCTTCAAGAGCAGCGCACTAGACTCTGCATATCAGCTCATCAGCTCCAACTCCTTAGACAAGCACTGCAGTAAAGGAACTGGAGATGCCACTTCAAGGTCATTACTGACACTGTAAGAAACAAGGCAAACATGCTTACATACTTGGCACAGATTAGTTGCTAAGCAAATTGGAAAGCAGAAAAAGACAGATTGTAGGAAGCATAAATGCTCAAGCATGTGGGGTGGGCAAAGAATGATCCATGAGCAGCACGTTGACCCCAATGCCATTTTAGTAATTTTTAAGAGCCCACAGTTCCATTTTAAAAAAACACACACATAACATGAAACTCAAAATAGCCCCCACAGAAGAGCACAGGACAAATTCATCATGCAGAACCACCCTTTTTGTCACTATTTCTGGTCCCGAGAAGGTTTTTTTTTATTTCCAAAATTCAGAAGTTATTTCTTTGCCTGGTTCAGAAAGAAGGCCTTTCCTGGGCCTAAAACAAAAGGAAAGGGAAATGTGGCAAAATTTCTCTCCAAGTCCCCTAGAGGAAGCACAAGGGTAATTTGAATAAATAAAAATATTAGGAGATATGCAGCCTTCTGCGATTCAGTGAAGGAAATGTGCAGTTCATGTGTCTGAGGTAGTTTGTATGTTACCAGATTACCTCAAATTACCAGATTACCTCATTCATTTCAAAGGAGTGGTTGCCTTGATTTTTTTTTTAATCATGTCAGAAGCGACTTGAGAATGGCCATCTACAGGGACGTTGCCCAGGGAATGCCCGGATGTGTTACTGGGAGGCTTCTCTCATGTCCCTGCAAGCTAGAGCTGACAGACAGACGCTCACTTGAATTAATGTTTGGCAAGGAAAGTAAGACCACATTTTTGACAGCAATTTAGAAGTCTTCCATGAAAATTTCATGGGATTGGCATGAATTGGGCAACCTCAAATGTGAGTCCTGTCAGCAGAATGCTATGCAATCCCACCATATTATTAAATCTCTATCTCTACACTTAGCTGAACTTCAATTTATAACCCAAGCACACAAATGCTCATACACTAAAAGGTAAGGCTATGTTTTTAAAATGAGAGGAAGCTGTTTTAAATGTCCAGTCTGATGCCATTTTATAAATGCCCTCTATAGTTTTACATATGGGATGCTTATTTCACTAGGCCATGAAGACCACAACCTCAGGGAACTAGATAAAATTGTTGTGGTTTCTTGCAGAGGATCTGTAGCTTTAAGAGCCTCACAGCAGACAGGAATTCAAGAGGTGTAGCTTTTGCATAGATGGAGAGCTCTGTAGAAGCCACACCTTGTGGTTTGCTGCTTGCTATGCAGCCATGAAAGCCAAAAAAGCTCTGCCAAGGCAAAAGGGTGGCAAACACTGAGCATTTCCTTTCCCATTTTTATACCTTGGCCTGAGTGCCCGGTTAACATGCATTAAGCATTTGCAATACACTTGGAATAATTCATATTAAAGCACTTTGGAGCACCACAGGAAGGAGCCAAGTGCTTTTGCATTCTTTTAAAGGGCCGAGGAAACAGTTATTAGGCTTCAGTATTAAAAATGATTTGCACAATTGAAATGCCTGAATGTGCCCTGACCAACTTGTTATACATAAGAAAAAAAAGAGAGACAAATGTTTTTGCAGCTTCAGGAGCAACTAACAAAGGGGAATAAACCTCTGGGTTACATTCTATAGAGCCCAATGCCACTTGAGCTTTTTGTTAGAGACATGTGTCTTCTCCTGATATGAGCGGGGGTTTCTTTGGAGCAGAGCTAGGGTAACATGTAGGCAAAGTGAGGCAGGTGCCTGAGGCAAAGGAGAATGTGGCAGAGAATGTGATCCCACCGCCCTGAGAAAGTGAGAGTGGCCTGCCAGTCCAGCTGGCTTTTGTACATGGATAGTGGGGGTGGGGACCCATGTTTACTTCAGGCAGAAAGATGCCTTGGACTAGCCTCACATCAGAGTATCAGGAATGACAAAGCAGTTTCTGTACACCTGGCAAAGGTTACAAGCAGGGCTCCAAGGTTATCTAGAATCATTAACCCCGCAAGGAAGACATCATGGCCGTGGGACATCAAGACCCCCCTCCCCAAGTGGTATGCCATCATTCACATGGATCAAAATGAGTCTACTTGTTTCACCTCCCTCAGCCAGCTTTGGGGAAGAGAAAACAGCAGCAAGAACAACACTCGTGGTAGAATTATTTCCTGCTAACATTCAAACTACTTTTTGCATGCAGAGCCTCTCACACTGTTTGCTTTGCCATTGGGGCAGCAAATATATGTATATATAATGTTGGGAATGGACATTTGTGCTCTCTGCAGCTGGAGGAAACAGCTTGACCCATGTGATAAATTGCCCTCATTTTGCACCTTTGTCTGTTTTCTCATCTGTCTCCAGCATCCCAACTCCTAAGCAGCTTTCTAATGGCTGCCATTAGGTTTTAATTAAAAGAACCAGCCCCCTGGGTATTGCAGCCTTTCTTTTCATGTCCATGCAAAGCACATGCATTCAGAAAATGACATCTATACTCCCTTGTCCATGTTTCTAAACCATGTATGGGATCTCTCCCTCCTTCCTTCCCTCCCTCTCAACACATATTATTAGCTCAATGAATTTTCCTGGTAAAACTAAACACAGGGGGTCACATTACCTTTATGCTGTTTCTCTCCATAGAAACATAGCAGCAGCTCTCTTTGATAATTTTCAGGATAGGGAGTTGGAGCATACCTGTTTTATTTAAAGTAAAGCCAGAACAGCAGAAAAAGCATGATGGAGCTGGGGGTGTTAATGCATCATTGGCCATTTTTCAACAAAAGTATGAATAGAACATGTTCTTGTAAACAACTTTCACACAAGGAGAACATTTCATAAATAAATATATATATATTCTCCAGCCCATGAGAATAATACAGTTTCTTATAGTAATAAAGTGAAACAATCAGCATAAAATATAAAGTATGTACCCTAAATGTAAGAAAGCACAAAGAACCAAAGATTTGTTCCAAAATTGTGTGTGTGTGTGTGCTATCCAGAAGTGACTGCAAATGAATCTAATGTCTAAGAAAGTGAAAGGCCTTGTCAGATCACTATTATCCAAAACAGATAATTATTTATTTCAACCTCTGCCAAGTTCACATTTTCCAAATACACTGGATTATACATCCTATCATTTTTAGCCCATATATCTACTACCCTTATCGGTTGAGAATAGTGGGACTCTTAATCTGACACATCTGGAGAATGTTCATATGGGGAAGCGTTTTTACTCTGTTGTTGCACTTTGTTCTCCTTCTCTTCTTGGGCACTGTATAGATTGTATTGATTTAATTAATCTCTCTTTGCTGTTGGGTGAAATAAAGGGACACTTTTTCTTCTGTGGATAAGTGACACCTTTCAGGATATTTTCTCTCATTGTCAAACACTAGACAGCTTTAAAATATTCACCACACATAAGGAAGGCATGGATGTTTAAAGAAAACACACAACTAATTAACTGGGTACTTCAGAACACCTCAGTCACAATCCATTTATCTATTCAGTACACTGCGGCAAAATGGGATAAGCAAGTGGGGTCTCCTGAGAATCAGATATGCAAACCAGGTCCCAAGATATGGTTTAATAACAGAAATTTATTGCTATAAAATGCAACCTTTTGACCTCTACAGATTTCTTCAGGAGACATAATAGAGAAATAGGTGGAAAAATTCTTTTGAATGGGCCAGCTCTACCTGAAATGTCTTTCACTGTCTGAATAAATACTATATTTAGCTCTCAGTCTAGGAAAAGCAATATTCTTTCCCAGCTGAGATGATCAGAGCATGCTTTGTGTTCTCTGTGTGCAATTCCATCTTATTCATCTTCATGTTTTACTTTTTCCTACTTTGCTCCTAATTCTGATGTGAAGGAGTATATTGCATGCTGATGTTTGACAATGAACAAATTCAGTTGATGGAGAAAAAAATTATACCACAGCATTTCCTGCCTTTTTGTAGTAGCAGACATAACATATCTATTCCTCTGGAACTTGCCTTCAACTTATGGCACTAATAAGATATTCTGTATACCATTAACTCTTTTTCATTCACTTTGAGAAATAACCTCATGCACCTCAAAAACCTGAATATTCTTGAGGAGCAGAAGTTGGATCCAGGCATTTTAGCAAGAAAAGGAGAGCCATGGGGGTGTAGCTGGACTTCTGGGGAATCCACTCCTGCTCAACAACTCTGCATTTCTACACTGGCACAAAATGCAATTTGAACAGGAGCCGCATTGTGGCCATGCATGGATGCTATCCCACACACCAGTGGTGGGTACTAAATGACCACACAGCCCAGCTATGCCAATGCCGATTCGGTATGGTTAGGCATGGACACAGCTTCCCTGCACCCCATTGGTAAAAGGAGTTACCATCCCCAAATTCATTGAAAACTTAGAATGAAGAGTGACCAGCTCTCAGCTAGCAATATTGCCACAGAAATGTATCATGGGTTCTTTCAATCTATATATATATAAGGATAAAGTTGTGGGGGCAGTGACTATAACAACAAAACTAAACATCCCAGAAATACGAAACTTGGCAATACAATGCAAAAGCCTTGCCTCCTGGTTACAACAACACAACCACACCACAAAACCACAATCCAGACCCACAAAACTCACAACAACACACCATGACTATAACAACACAACTAAACGCCTTAGAAATACAAAACTTGGCAACACAACGCAAAAGCCTTGCCTCCCGGTTGTAACAACACAACCACACCACAAAACCACAATCCGGACCCATAAAACTCACAACAATGCATCGTGACTATAACAACACAACTTACCGCCCCAGAAATACAAAACTTGGCACACAACTAAATGCCCCAGAAATACAAAACTTGACAACACAATGCAAAAGCCTTGCCTCCCGGTTGTAACAACACAATCACACCACAAAACCACACTGGACTCACAAAACTCACAACAATGCATCGTGACTATAACAATACAACTAAACGCCACAGAAATACGAAACTTGGCAACACAATGCAAAAGCCTTCCCTCCCGGTTGTAACAACACAACCACACCACAAAACCACAATCCGGACCCATAAAACTCACAACAATGCATCGTGACTATAACAACACAACTTACCGTCCCAGAAATACGAAACTTGGCACACAACTAAATGCCCCAGAAATACAAAACTTGACAACACAATGCAAAAGCCTTGCCTCCCGGTTGTAACAACACAATCACACCACAAAACACAATCCGGACCCACAAAACTCACAACAATGCATCGTGACTATAACACCACAACTTACCGCCCCAGAAATACAAAACTTGGCACACAACTAAATGCCCCAGAAATACAAAACTTGACAACATAATGCAAAAGCCTTGCCTCCTGGTTGTAACAACACAACCACACCACAAAACCACAATCCGGACCCATACAACTCACAACAATGCATCGTGGCTATAACAACACAACTAAACCGGATGGCCATCTGTCTGAGAGGTTTGGGTGGGTTCTTCCTCCATGACAAAAAGAAAGAAAGGGATTGGACTGGATGCAAACTACAAATTCCAGCACCCCATGGCATGGAGTCCATGCATTTCAATTAGAGGCCTCTTCCTTCTCCCTTTCCCCACCATCCAACCCACTGACCCAGTTCCATGGCTCCGCAAGCAGGAAAGGCTCTAAGAATCAGCCATGCACTGAGTCTACAAGGCCATTCAGTGCTCATCCACCTCCCCAATCCCTACATTCACACTTGGCCTCCAAAAAAACAATTACAATGATAACAATAAGAATCAACACCATCACAGGCAAGAAGCAGCCAGGCACTGAGGCTGAGAGGCCAGTCAGTGCTACACTGAGCCTCCAAAAAAAACAGTACAGTAGCATCTAACTTATCCAACCTTCATGACCACTTCAACAACAATAATAATAAACACCTACACAGGCAAAAAAAAAAAAGACTATTGTACCACAATAAAAATATAAACTGCACTCAGCAGAATCAGACATCACGATTAACAACAAACCAAAGACAACAGGGATCTCAAGCAATTATCAATCAACACAAAAATTGAAGAAGGTAACAGACTTCAAATGCTATTACTAATGTGAGTATAAAGGAGGGTGGAGGTCACAGCATAAATACAACCTAATGTAGACTGACCAACACCACCAGACTAAGCCACAGCAACGCGTGGCCGGGCACAGCTAGTATAACTAGAAAATATCAAGAAGTTGCATTTCCCTAAAGCCTTTCCCCAACTTTCCAGGCCAGTTACTAGCAATTGCCCATCTTTCACAAAACCTGTTCCATATTGGATTGCCTTCCAAGAGATCCCTGCATGTCCCGTTGCAGGCGGCACCCTCAGTTCACAGTGGGGAACTCCTGCCTGACATCCGGAGTCTTTCTGTCATCTGGTGGGAAATCAAGATGCACAGCACACTCAGTTGAGAAGCAGGCCTTACAATCTGGGAAAAGATCAGTGGCACGATTTTTCTTTTGTTTGCTTGTTTGTTTTTGCATTAATGAGGAAGGGGAGAAAGAGTTCCATATTTGGTTTTAGCATAATAGTGTTTAAAGAGAGACATTTCAACCATGAGAGTTGCCGTAAGTTAGAAATGACTTGAAGGCACGCAATGACAACATTTCAGTACAATGATTCAAGATTGATTAAGACATTCAGGAAAAATACAATGGATTTTCTTTAAATTAATTTTCTTGAGGAATCACATATGTGTTGCTTTTTAAAGACAAAGGTAAAAGGTAAAGGTTTCCCCTGACGTTAAGTCCAGTCATGTCTGACTCTGGGGGTTGGTGCTCATCTCCATTGCTAAGCCGAAGAGCCGGCATTGTCCGTAGACACCTCCAAGGTCATGTGGCCGGCATGACTGCATGGAGCGCCGTTACCTTCCCGCCTGAGTGGTACCTATTGATCTACTCACATTTGCATGTTTTCGAACTGCTAGGTTGGCAGGAGCTGGAGGTAACAGCGGGTGCTCAAGCCGCTCCCGGGATTTGAACCTGGCACCTTTCGGTCTGCAAGTTCAGCAGCTCAGCACTTTAACGCACTTTGCCACCAGGGCTCCATATTTAAAGACAAAAGTTAAACAAAATTGAAAAGCTGCATTATTGTGCTTCTGCAAGGTGCTTCTTACATTGGGTAAGGCCAATGATCTACATACCTTAATACAGATCAAAAGAAGTCAACAAAGATGCTGAGCAATTATACAGGAATGTCTTGATATTTATTCCTGGTTATTGGGAAGCAAGGACACCTTGAAGCCTAGCCCACAAGCATCTAAATGCTGATGGATTTGTCTTCCAGGAAGTGGATTCTTTGGTTTCAGAATACCTATATTAGTTTGTGCACTCCAGATGGGTTATCTGCTTAATTTACAAAGTGCTTGCTCCTTACAATAGAAATTTACTAACCTACTTCCAGTTATTTTATAGCAATAGGGCGAAGGTTATATAGCAAATTTGACTCTTTTCTCAAAGCTGATGAGATAGGTAAGTGTAATTCTTCTGCATATGAACTGGATATAGTGAATTATGGAACATCACTGCCCCCATTAATAGGTAGTTTCTTTAATGCATAATTCTGCATCACACCACAGATTTTTAACTTTTCTTGAAAGCAATTTCTAACAGACCCATTCTTCTATATTACCTTAAGGGCCATATGGCATCCTTGATTCTGAACCATTTTTTTTTTGTGGGTGCTGCAATTTCCTTTTTGGAGAAGGGGAAATAGAATTGTATCCATTATATGGTTCTCTTAACTTTTCTTTCCTTTTAATCTTACCATGATACAATGTACATAAACAATAAAGTCAACAACAGAATGTTTTAAATGTCTATCAGGGCATAATTATCTTGTTGGAATAGCATAATTCCTGCATAATTATCTTGTTGGAATAGCTATATTTAATGCAAGCTGCAAACAAAGAAGGTTTAGAAAACTGTTACCAGTGCATAAAATATATTTGACATTAGTCAAATGTATCCTATGCACTGTGTGTGTGTGTGTGTGTGTGTGTGTGTGTGTGTGTGTGTGTTGAAAGGGGTGGAAGGAGAGGTGATTATAATAAACAAAATGGAAAACATAACATGAGCAAAACGTTTTGGGTTTTGCCTTTGCTGAAGATGAAACTGAGTTGCATCTAAAGTACTGATTTAAAATCATTTGTTTTCAGTATTTATCAGAAATTCTCCCTTTTACCAAAAGGCCCAAAGGAGATGATACCGAATAGGCACAGACTGGAGAGGCTATAATGTTCAGAGTTAAAATGTCTGGTCACTGGTTGATCTAGCTTCCTGGTCAGGGCTACAGAAATGTGATTCCTAAAGCATGTACTCAGGTTTGTGGTTATTTTCCCCATGAATTGCAGGTGACATCCTACACGTCTGCATTTAATCACATAAACAAGATTGCAGTACCATCAGGTGATGTGTCCTTTCATAAAGTAGGTTCAACTAGCCCAGCGTTCCTTAAAGTAACAGTCTGCTTAAGGTCTTTGTGGCAGAAAGCAATATGAAAGCTGAATGTTGCTATGATCCGACAAAGTTGGTCTTATATTTGTTGGAAAATGTTTCCTAACCAAGCATTCCCTTTAACCCCTTTCAACCATTTGCTAGCAGACCAATGGAGCTTTAGACAGAAAGGGTTTCTTGCACGCCTCTAGCCTAGATGCCATATGTCTCCAAAATCTTCCCTATTTGCTCAGTCACCCATTGTGAGGATGCTTCTAAGCAATCACACCATCTGACCAGAGGACCTCCAGGTATATTTGCAATCACATAAAAGATTCCCCGCCCCCATCCGAAAACAGCCTTTACTGAGTACTGCCGCTACTGAATTGCTCATCTTGAAACTTTCCAGTGGTTAACCAGGACTTCAGCACTGCGTGTATACTTGCTTGAATGTGTCTTTCACTGTAATTAGTACAGTTTTGAGCTATTAAATTTGCATACTGCCTGTTTGTCTTACTTTGCTAAAACTTAGAAAAACCTAAGAAATTTTGTGCTTCCCAGTTATGAGCTCTGCTAAAGAAGGCTAAATCTTAACTGAACTGCTCTTCATTTTTCCTCGAAAGAGGGCAAGCATTCAAATTGAAGTGTTGGCCTCCAAAAGTCAGATAAAAAGCAGGGGGTGTGACATAATGCCCAGTGTTTATTCATCGCGCAGAATGGAAGACCGAATGTCTTGGATTGGGCTAAAGAGCTATTTAGCCCAGCATTTGGTTCCCTTGTTGGCCAGCCAGATGCCTCTGGGGATTCCCCATGGCACTGACAATCCGCTCATTATTGCTCCCACCGACTGATATTCATTGTCTCTGAACCTGGAGGTTACATAAACAGCCACCATGAATAGCAGCCACTGCTAGAAAGATCCTTAGTGAATTTGAATAATTCCTCTTTAAAGACATCCAGGCTATTGGCCATCACCATGTTTCATGACAACAAATCCCATAAAATGAATTAATATACGAGATCTGAAGTATTTTCTTTCAATCCTAATTCACTACTTAGGAACTGAATGGATTCCTACAAGCATTATAGTTAGGAAGAAATATTTATCTTTATCCACCATGTGCATTATTTTACAAATTTCTATCATGGAATGGGAAACTTGCAGTGCTTCAAAGTATATGTTGCTATTCTTCGACTTTCTTCCATCTTAGGTCCCTTCTACACTGACCTATATCCCAGGATCTGATCCAAGATTATTTGCTTTAAACTGTATTATATGAGTCTCCATTGACAGATCATCTGGGATAAGAAGATAATCTGGGATCAGATCCCAGGCTATAGCAGTATTGCAGAAGGGGCCTTAGCCACCTTTAATGGTTAGGCATGATCACACTTATGATTCAGCACAATCATTACTCTGATCATTTTGGTCAATTTTTTTTTGCACTGTCTTTAGGGCTGTAACATCCCTGTTTGAAAAAAGTAACCAGAATTGGTCAATAATCCAAGTGCAGTTGGTCACAACTTCAGTGCTATACGCAGTGTTGATATGCTTATGTTTGTCACCATTACCATATCAGTATATTTACAAAGGTGTGTATGTTATTTAAGGCTTTCACGGCGGAATCACTGGGTTTCTTTGAGTTTTCCGGTCTGTAAGGCCAAGTTCCAGAAGCATTCTCTCCTGACATTTTGCCCACATCTATGGCAGGCATCCTCTAAGGTTGTGAGGTGTTGGAAATTAGGCAACTCAGGCAGAAAAGTGTTCTTTCTCCCACTCTGAACATCCCACAGATATATGTACCCCGCTTGCCTAGTTTCCAACACCTCACAACCTCTGAGGATGCCTGCCATAGATGTGGGTGAAACATCAGGAGAGAATGCTTCTGGAACATGGCCATACAGACCGGAAAACTCACAACAACCCTATCTATCTATCTATCTATCTATCTATCTATCTATCTATCTATCTATCTATCTATCTATCTATCTATCTATCTACTTTGAACACCATTTTGTTGTCCATTCACTCAATTCTGAGAAATGTTTGCAGCCCTCCACAGTCCCCCTGGAGCTTTGTAGGAACCTCTACAATGCCAGATATTTCCCTGTAAAATAAATGCTCTTCCCTATACCCCCAACACCCCCCCCCCCCAAAAAAAACCCCAGCCAGAATGTATCCTATTCATCTACAGGAATATATTTCCCCTTTGAATTTCTACTCACAGGACAGAGGGTGTAATATTTTAAAATATCACCCTTTTATGTCTAAATATAATGATTTTGAGCAAATCTGGGGTGTTTGCCATCTGCCCGTCTGCCACACTTTCTCAGGTTGTCTGGAACTCCCATTGCATTTTCCAAGCTACATTTACAGTCATCATTGTGCTTGGCTATAATGTTTATCCAGTCTTGTCAGACCAGTCTTGTGAATAATGTAATTCTTCTTTTTCACAGGTATAAGCATCCTTTAAATTCAGTACCAGAAATTAACAGGGCAAATGGAGATTCCCCTAGCAAGTATTGTAACTTTGATTGGAACCAATAACTTATAAGGCAAGACAAAGCTTCTTCAGAATCTATGGATATTTGAAGGCAGATAGATTCAGTTACAAATCCATCTGTCCACATACAGTTGTAAAATGGATTAAGGGTTGCCAAAATGTTTGAATGCCTTATTAGGCAAGAGGAAAGTCTTTTGCCAGAAGAAAATGCTGGTTTGCCAGCAGGATTCTTCCAAAGAGGATTCTTCAACAAAAGATCCCAGAATCTTGCTCATAACCAAGTATTAGCCTGAAGCAAACTTCTGCAGAGTGCAATCTGGAAATATGTAGGCCTGACTTAATTCTACTGAAATGAAAAGACTCAATTCAGAAACAGGATTCTTCTCTCAGGGTCCACACTAACAGAGTGAAACTGTATCACAGTCTGATTCTAGGAGTGGATGTGACCATGGAAGGTGGGACACCCTTTTCGCTATGCAGAGGAGAACAAGGACACTCACGTCCAGGCATTTTTATTATCTGTGTTGTGCAAAGGTTCCTCCATTGATTTTGAAGCCTGAGAACACAGCAGAATCAGATCAATATGAATGGCCCAGTGTGGGCTAGCAAAGGTCAGTGACCTGCACAAATGAAGCCTAGCAGGAATGTAGTCCAAATTTGGCCCATAGGCCAGAGGTGCTCAACCTCTAAATACTGTTATGTATTTTCAAAGTGATTCGTGCTAACACACTGACATTTGCTCTCCCCCCCCCCCAAAAAAACCCTGAAAACAAAGTAGTAGTCTGCCTTAGCTTACCAGTGCATATCTAAAAGGAATGATAGAGATTGACACACACCACTCCTCTCCACATCAATTGTTTCTTCTCTAAGCTGTGTCAGTGTACAGATGTGCAATTGTCCGCTGGCACTCACTTGTGACAGTCATAGTACTGTAATAGGAAGTTGCTCTCAGCTGAAATCGGACAAGGCTGGAAATTTGAAACAGGGCTCTGGCATGGCTTCCTTATGTGCCAGATATTAACAGTGCTTGTTCAGATTTGAAAAATCCTGCTCCAGCCAAAAAGGCAATGTCCCTTTCCAACACCATACCATAGTTCTGTTCATACATGTCAAGAGTTTGTGAAGAAAAAAAATCTTACACGATTCCTTTTGTGTTTTGGATTCTGCGATCCATAGGCTCAAAAGCCACTGGCCTGCTCAGGCATGAGAAGATGTAGCTTACTGGGTTACTATGCACAAGCACCAAAAAAAAAGTACCAGCTGCAGATATTCTTGAAGTTTTGGGGCTTCACTGTAACCAAGTGATAGTAAACATCCCCAGCAACAAGGTAACTAACTACCCTGTTTCCCCTAAAATAACACATCCCCAGAAAATAAGACCTAGTAGAGGTTTTGCTGAATTGCTAACTATAAGGCCTCCCCCAAAAGTAAGACCTAGCAAAGTTTTTGTTTGGAAGCATGCCCACCAAACAGAACACCAGAGCTTGCAGGATCGGTAAATGCACATACCATAGATTGTTGTACATGGAAATAATGGTAGTAAGAAGAAATTCTTCATAGGATTCACAGTTTGTTTGCTTATGCTGGTTTGTGATGACAACTACTGTACAGTATATAATAAATATTCATTTTTGTTCAACAATTAATGTGACTTATTCATGGAAAAATAAGACATCACCTGAAAATAACTCCTAGCGCAACTTTGGGAGCAAAAATTAATATAAGACACTGTCTTATTTTCGGAGAAACATGGTATATGTAAAAGGGGAAAATGCTATGATATCCACATAAAAGGGAAGATTGTGGTAGGTGCAGCTGGCTATATGTAGTGAGACAAAGCTTGAATCTATGGAACACAGTAGAAATAGCTCTCTCAGATCCCAGTATTTTTCTTTAGAAAACCAAAGCAGGGCTGAATGAATAGTCCAGTATGATTAAAATACAAACCCAAGGATGGGGATAACTGAAACACTGTCATTTGGTTATGCTAACACATCAAATTGACCAAGGTGCATTAGAGGGATCTTAACCAAGCAAGCTCTCCTTTATTGTGATCCTGTGCAATGGAAATGGTGGTGTTTATATGGAATATGAATCAATGGTGGCTCCTCTCAGTAAAGATCCAAATGAAACCAGAGCCTTGTTAAACCATTCTATAGAAATATGTGCCAAGTCGAAGGCCAAGCTCCAACCACATAGTCCAGTAAGCCCATGGTATTCTACAACATCCTTGAATTTGCAGTCTTTCACTGAATGACCTCAAGATCACCCAAAGAATGGAAAGCCTTGAATAGTTCAGACTGGAATGGGTGGTTACAATGGTTCCTTAGTGGTATAATCTGCATTCATACACATTTTATGCTCATGGCAAATCTATTACAACACTGAACTAATTGCTACATTCAAGAAGAGTTGTCAGAATTGTGGTTATCGTTATTATATGCTGTCAAATCATTTCCAACTAGTTCCAATTTTATCACAGGGTAAGATTTATCCAACTTTGGTTCGCCATTACCTTATGAGGCAGAGAGATTTTAATTTTGCCAAGGTCACCCAGTGGGTTCTCATGGACAAAAAGGGATTTGATTTCTTACCTCCCAGAGTCCTAGCCTAAAGCTCAAACCACTACATCATGCTGGCTCTCCAAGAAGAGTTACTAGTCCCTTTACCAATGGTAACTCTTCTAAAGAGAGGCACATACATATTCTAAGAAATAGACTGTTAGTAGTTTCTCTCCTGTTTCTTTAATAATAGCGTGACATGCAGAAATTGAGCTTTCCTGCCATCAAAAGGAGAAGCTGCAACACTTGTTCACCACATTTTTGACAGGAAAGACTTAAGTTTCTGTAGGCACAAGATGGGTGCCTTAAAAAAACTGGCAACTCTACATGATAGCTGACAATCTGATAAATACATAACTATAGTTAATAATTTAAACACATTTGTGTTTGAAAGAAAGCCCAAACACTAGGTTTTGGATGCTAAAGCACCAATTCTGAAAATAGAATTCCAACATTCTGTCATGTGTTTTACAAATATTTGTAAGAGAAAATATGTTTGGATGGAAAACCCACTATTTTGACTCGGGAAGGCGAAAGGAAGTGCCAGGAATGAGAGCCAGAGACCAAGGAGGAGGAATGCCCTTGGCATCAACTTCTGTTTACATCACGTGGGTGGGGAAAAGAGAAGGCGGCCCACCCATTTGAAGCAGTTCCAAATCCTGCACAAGCACCAGTCCCACAGAAGCAACCAAACTGATCTTTCCTTTCATGCGTTCTTGCAGAAATTGGCCTCATATATGAATGGCAATACAGTTGCCCTCACATATGTACACCAACCAGTTAACATCAAGATACACCATTACTTCTGTGCTTAGTTTACAGGGCCTGAAAGGAACATGTTACAAGTAACAATGTCATCTGTATTGCATGATCTTTCGAGACAAAACTGCTGTGCCCTCAACACTTTCAAGATTTTGCTTTCAACACCAGACCACCCTTTCTTATGTGGAGAACAGTTTAAGTCTTCGTTCAACACTCCACAAGCGGAGCAAGCACACATGTCCTCACAATGGGGCCCTTTCACAGCACACAACTGCAGCATTATGATGGTGTTTTAACAGCTACATGGCTGCATCCCATGGAATCCGGGGATTGGTAGTTTGGTCAGACGAAACATAGGAGAAGCTCCCTTGCTGAGCATTGTCAAGGATCCCAAAAGATGCTGCCATGGAAGATAACGTGCAATCATAGTGCTAGGATTGTATGATAGACACAGGACCTAGGACTATGTTCTTATTTTCTCACCATCACTTCCTGAAACAGAAACAAGTACCCCTGCAAAGAGACTGTGCATTTGGGCTATGGACTTGTGAAATCTAAGCACAGCACAGTGTTGTGCAGGCAGTGCTGGGAGACAAAAATTATTGATCCTTCTCTGAGCAACCCTAAGGAGGAGTCAGGCACAACTGAAATATAGTGTGCATCTGTGGAATGCAGTCATGTGATCTCATGAAGGACAGGGTAAGCACAGTGGGTGGGATCGAGGCTTAGCCATGGAATCAAACAGGATCGGTTAATCACATCCAACTGCTTTCTGGGCCTGGCTAAGCCTGGATCCAACCTTTGATCTACACAAAACTTTGCATATTTCAGATGAAAATGTAAAAGATCCCCGCCATGGCTACATGTATTTCCACATGATGCACGAACAGTTTGGCTGCACATGCACGCGTGCTCACCTCCTTTTGCACAGTCACTAAACTACAGCTGCTGCCAAGCAGAGCTCAAGAGCAAACATCACACACTAAAAATACAGTCCTGCTCCTTGCTAAGCAAAGAGCGGATGGGCCACATCCGTTTTGCCTGCTTGCTAAATCAGCTGCACCTGAAGCTGCCTGTCAGTGACTTGCTTGCTCCTAATGTAAGACATGGCTGGCAGGAAATTGTGTTCCTCAAAGCACCCACAGATACCATGCCCAAAAGCTCAGCACTTCAGAGCCTCTAACCACTGCCCTGGCCAAAGATCTGAAGAGGAAATGGTAGGGGAGGGGGCATGGGCTTGGCAGGATTTAGAAACACATTGCAATTAGATTGTTTTGAATTTAGTAGTGATAAATGCATTTTGCACAAACAGCTAACCACCAATGATTAGAATGATTAAACATAATTAAGGTTACTAGAGAAGCAGGAAGATTTATCTTGCAGCCAGTGACATGTATGTAATACAGGAAGTATGGTTCAGTGCATTATGAAGGCCAAACTGCATTATGTTTCTCCAAGTTTTTCTGCCATTTTATGAAAATAATTTCAAACTGGAAGAACCCAAATCTGTGATCAGCACTAAGGTTTTTCAAAACTGCCATCCTGTATTAATTAGCTTGCTGAAGAAATCCTATTCAATTTTGTGGGGGCAACTTCTCATTAAAAAACAGCAACCCAAATATTTCTAGAATACAATAGATTTACATTCAGCAGGGCCAGCTAACACAATTAAATACAGTCTTTGGAACTTTGAAACAAGAACCCTATATTTAGATTCCTTCTTTTTTAAGAAGCTCCACAAATCAGATTAAACCACTGGGCACATAGGTACATCCACCTATGTTAGATGTCTTCTAACATCTGTATTTTGTTGAAAATAGACTTTGCTCAATTGCCACAAACTGATGCTCAGTGTTGTGACATGACTAAAGTCCTCAGTTCCCTTTCAGAGCACTGCTGGTAGAAATGAAACATTCCCAGACTAGGCCCTGTGTATGATTCTTATGAAGAAACAATTATTCTCCATTAAATTTTATTTGACAAGAAAAGATTGGGCTGTTTATTAGTAATCACAACCCATTGAGCAGCGGTGACGCAATGGGTTAAACCCTTGTGCAGGTTGAACTGCTGACCTGAAGATCGGCAGTTCAATTCTGCGAGATGGGGTGAGCTCCCATCTGTCAGCCCCAACCTCCCATGTGGGGACATGAGAGAAGCCTCCCACAGGATGGTAACATATCCGGGCATCCTCCGGGCAACATCTTTGTAGACTCTCACACTAGAAGCAACTTGCAGTATGTTCTCTATTTGCTTCTGACACAATAAAAATAATTTGTACCTTTTACCACATGCAAAGAAAATCGGTATTACTGTGTCTATTATTATTATTATTATTATTATTATTATTATTATTATTATTATGTTTATTTATATCCTGCTTTTTTTCTCTATACAGAGAGTCAAAGCAGCTATGTCATAATCGCACTCCTGTAACAGCAATGAGAAAACACTTTAAATAAGAGACAATTACAGATAACTCTCAATAACGGCTCAATGCTGTGAGCTGCTTTGGGTCCTATTTAAGGAGAAAAGCAAAATATAAATAATAATAACAATAATATCCACAAATTTTGTATCAACACCTTCAACTTCCCACAGTTTAAAAATATTTCAAACAAAAAAAATCAAGCAAACCTTGATTTTGCTATTTTATATAAGTATGACCATTTAATCAGGAACCTATTTAATTACGCCATGGTATATATTGGGAATGGAACACCCACACATTTTGATATCCTCAGGAGTTCCTGCAACCATACCCAATGGATACCAGAGGTCCACTCTAATTACTTATGGGCTAAATTCAGTTCAAACTACAGCAGACACACTGAAATGAAAGGAACTTATTACTAACCATTTGTGTAAGTTTCATTTATTTCAACAGGTCTGATCTAGTTCAGGCTTACATCCAGTGTCAGTTACAGGCATTCTGAGAACAAAGTACTGTAACAAGAATTGACCCAGAAACCCTGGACTGTGCAATCTCATCAGGCTTCTCTTTTCCAGAAAGGAATCTCATGGCAGAAAGGTGTCAGAACACCAGTCAATGCAAAGTAAGAGCTGGTGTCTGGAAGTCTATGCCTTGATCTGGTGGGCTAGTTTCACTGGCCAATTCTAGACAGCTTAAAAGCATTTGTGCAAGCTTGGGTGGGTTGGGATATTCAAGATAAGATATTCAAATGCTGTTCAGTATGACATTTGGTGGCATTTATAGGGCCATTTCCCCTTCAGACTGATTTTTAAATTGGAAGAATCTGTGGACTCAGAAAGAAAAGAAAATGGGGATCACATGCAGTTTGAAGTTTCCCTGCCCAACAGTAAACCTTTTAGTGACCAAGAGTGTGGGATAGTTTGTTAGAAATCTTTAATACCTGTCCAGCATCTACAGGTCCTTCCTTCACTGGCCTCCAGGCAATGGTCACCAAATCCAACACACCAAGCCCACTGGTGTGGTACCAAATAAGACTCATAGTATGCAAAGCACAGCCTTCCATATCCATGGATTCTGTATCCATGTATTCAATCATCCACAGCTTAAAATATTCCAGAACAAAAAAAGGTCCAATGAACAGTCCTTGATTTTGCGATTTTATATGAAGGATGTCATTTTTCTATGGCATTATATGCAATGGGATTTGGCATCCACAGATGTTGGTATCCAGAGGAGTGTGCTGGAACTGGACTGCAGCAGATACCAAAGGCCCATTGCACTTACAACATGCTAATGCAGGAGAGTCAGGACAACAACATACGTATAACTGCAAAACCAAAGGGGCACCAAAGTTGTAATAAAGACACTCAAAACATCCTATTGTTTTCAGAAAGGTTTATAGTCCTTCGCAACGACTGCATGACACACAGTTTCCGTACCTTCACCACCACCCCCCGCCCCCCAAGACGACGAACAGGTGCCCATCTGGTGCTAAGGCTGCACCACTTTACGGCTAGTCTTTGCATCCCAGACCCAGGCTAGTTGCAGAACATCAAATGCACTTTCAACATCTCCATTTAATATTTACATTCAAGCAATTCATAATAATTGGAAGCTTAGTTTAGACATTTCTAGTAGCAGCAGTTTCTATAACAGCTTGTTTAGCTTTAGATATTGATTATTATTATTATTAATTTTTTTGTTTTTGCTCATTGAAAACAACATGTGTTAACAGTATCAAAATATATATACGAGAAGGAGGGATGGTCCTGAACTTTTACGAAAAGAAAAAAATGAGAAAAACAAAACCAGGAGTGGCTTTTTTTAAAGGGAAGAAAAGAAAATATTCTGATATAACTTTTAATATATATATAATATATATATGTATTCAATATAATTATATATATATATATATATAATAGGGCAAATCTAGGGAACTCCATAAATCTAGGCTTTTTATATTTTGTTATATAAATACCTACAAATAAATATAATTGCATGACCCGCCTGGCGAGGCCTGCCTTCAGCTCAAACAATACATGTTCAGCAACACCACATACAAACGGGAGCAAGAACCACTTGACAAGTTAGCACTGTTAAAATATAATACTATGTAACTCTCCCGTGAGTTAACTGGGAAGCTGCTACCCTCACCTTATCCTGATACCAAAGACCCCTAGAAGACAGGTGGCAAACCAGAGACCAATCCAGACCAACGGTCACCCTCTGGGGAGGCAGAAGTTCTCTCATGCCCCACGTCACCTTCCTTCTTCCAGGGCAGGGTGTGTGTGTCCCATCTCAAAGGACATGCCCTGTATTCATGGTGGCGCCACAGGGGTTAACTCTACCTCGGTGGAGGAGGAAGACAGGGAGGCCAGGCTGCCAAGGGAGAGTGCACTGGAAGCCCTGCCAGAGCTTCCTCACACTGTCACATATTCCTTAAAAGTCACAGTCAGGCAGTTTGCAGTCACGTCTGTTATTATTATATTCCCAAAGAAAGGCTTGAACTCCTGCAAAGGCTCCTCTTCTTCCTCTACCTCTGTCTCAAAGCGTTCCACCTGCTTCTGAGGTTCTGGTGTTGTCTTGTCGGTCAGCACTGGGGAGGCCTCTGGCTTCACTTGCACCAGGTTGGTCTCAGTGTCCCCCCGAGCCTTGACACACCGTAAGTCTATGGGCTCATCCAAGTCCGAATCCAGCAGAATGACCTCTGGCTGGGAAGTGGGAAGAGCAGGGGGCTCCTGCCTCTCAGGAACAGAAGGGCTCAGGCAAGGGGTGGGGGCGCTGATGCTCCGGGATGTCAGGCGCTTCTTGCCACCCTCCTTGTCACCGTGGGGCTCAGAGAGGCAGCGCTTCCGGGAGACGTCACTACCACAGCTGGGAGAGAGGTTGAGCCCCACAGCGGTGGGGCTGTGTTCCCGCTGACTGGGGTCCAGGGTCCAGGGAGCTGGGTGGGACTTGGTGGTGAGGGGCAAGGGCTGCTGCTCTGCAGGAATGGGCACTTCTTGGCCAGGGACTGGAGAAGTCTTTGGGGAGACAGTCCCAGGCTCTGCTGGCACACGGCCAGCCTCTGCACCAGGCTTGTCTTTGGGACTACTACCTGGCCACCTCTCCCCACCAGACCTTTTCCATGACTCTGGCCTCTCCTCCGACCCTTTCTTGGGAGTCCTGTCCTCAGTCACCCGTTTCTTGTGGGACTCTCCGGACTTGATCTTCACTGCCTGCATGCCATTCTCCATATATTTGCTCATGACGATCACAATACGCCCATTCTTGTTCTTATTCTTCACAATCTTCATTTTCCCCCCGATGCCATTGCTGGCTACCCCATCTCGAGGTGGGAGGGGTGGGGGTGGCGCTGGGGGGCCTGTGCCACTAGAGAGGTTTTTCTCTGTCCCGCTCTTCCCTTCCAGGCCACTTAGATTCTTTACTGGGTTCAGCAAGCTTTTTGAAGAGCTGTGAGACCATTTGTCTGACTGGGACATCAGGGGGCTTTTGCTGTGGTCCAGGCAGGCCTGCCCTTGCTGAGGCTCTTTGTTGCTGGGCTGGTAGTGGGGCTCATACATTTTAGGATCCGGCTGGTAGTGATGATGCTTCTTGCTGTTCAGCTGGTAGTAGTACTTCCCTTTGCTATGGGACTGGTGTTTGATGCTGCTCTCCTTGCTGTTCGGCTGGTACTGGTGATGTTTCTTGCTATTGAGCTCATATTGGTGTTGCTGGTGCTGTTGTTGTTGCTGCTGCTGCTGCTGCTGGCTTTTGCCAGGGCTGCCAAAATCCAGCTTGGGCCGGTTCTCCATCACAGGGTCTTGGAGGCCACTCAGGATGTTAGAGCGGCGTGCAAAAGACGGCAACTGTAAAAAGAAAAATAAGCCCATTACTAAGGATGCCCAACAAGAAGAGGTGACAAATGTTATTGAACCTTTTAGAAACCTGGGTTTACTAAAATGTCATTATTCTCTAGCATGCTGGCTGCTGGGATTCTGGAAATTATAAGCAAAAAAAAAATATGACTGCCAAGCTCTGACTAAAAGACACCTCTAATACACGTTTACAACAACCATGGGATGCTCTGAATGTCAGATGTCTTGTTCTGCCCTTCTCTACTCCCCCCCCCCCCAAATCCTACTCATCCTACTTGGGTGCCAATCCTGGGAGAAAAGGAGAGTATAAATAAACATAAGAACTGCAGCAACAACATTTTATCCTCAAATCAATTGGCCTTTTGAGCCAATTGATAGCAAAAGATAGCAAAACAACCTGCCTGGAGAACCAAGGAAGGAAGTGGTTCAGTAAACAGACAGAAAGTACTGCTGTGAACTTCACCATGACTGCCTGGTCTTCATTTACGTCTTACCAAATCACAGAAGTTATTGTGCATTACTGTTCTCAAAAATTAACCAGGAACCATATTTCACATCCAGATCTGCTTCTCAGCTGAGAATGCAAGATGGAAAATATCCATTTCACAGCTTGTTCTATGAAACATCAATTAATACATTTCTTTCTGAGCATAGAGAACTCAGTCATGGACATCCAAAGCAGCAGTCTAAATTTGATGTTCTTGGTCAGAAGAGCTCTTACACACGTTAACCAAGTGGTCCTATTAATCCGTAGGTTAGGCAGCTAGCGAGGGAAAGGGTGTGCTGAGCTTCTGCTGACATTTAAAATGAAGAATACATTTGCATGCAAGCATGTCACACACACACACACACACACACACACACATTATTTCTCTATTCATCCATCCATCCATCCATACAGAGCCTCCCAGAGCATGATGAAACCAAAATGAAACTCTCTTCCCTAGGGAATGGTAGAAACAAAGATGCAGCTATTTGCCAATTAAACAAAAGTGCAGCAGCCAATAACAATGGCTTTCACAAATCATTATATCCAACAACAATTCTATCCACTTTTACATTGTTAGTTTTATACAGAGTATTGCTTTGTGTTATTCTTAGGAAAGGACTAACAAAGAATGGAGAGAATTTACCTGAACAACCATCGGCTTTGGTTTCGGCCCTCGTTTGCGGTATCCCATAAGTTGCTCCTGCCTCTCCCTGTAGAAGCATAAAAATCAATAGAGATGTAATTAGGAGACCTCCAACAGTGCACTAGAGGGCTAGGGATGGGGGAGGTTAGTGGTGTCAGGAGTGTATGTGTGTGCGTGTGTAGGGGGGAAATGGCCTTTCTCATTCTATTTGAGCATCAACACCATGCAATCCTGGGCAAACCTCTCTCTCTCTCTCTGTGTATCAAGTCACCTGTCAGCTAATGGTGATCCTATGGATGTCTAGGGTTTTCTAAGGCAAAATATTCAGAGACAGTTTTGCCAGCTTCTTCCTATGAAATATAGCTTCTGATACCTGGCATTCAATTGTAGTCTCCCATCCAAAAATTAACCAGAACTGACCCTACTTAGCTTCTAGGATCAAACCGTAACTGGTGAATTTAAGGCATATTTAGACTCTATGTACCTACTTGAGAAATAACCTCACTGAACATATGGGGATGGTGGGGGAGGGAGCTTTCCTGCATGTTTACCACAGAGCAGCGGGAGGAAGCTACAGAATGAAAGGCAACAAGATGCAAGATGGTGAAGTACTCAAAGGTCACAGCAATTAGTGCAAGCCAGTAGGCACCTCTTTCTCAAGCGTATGGAATGAGTTATTTTTGTGCAGCAAAACAGAATCCACAGATAAGCAGCAGAAGAAGGGAGGGGTGTGTGAAACAACCACAGCATTTTCACACCTTAAAAGCACCTTTGATTTTTCTCACCCTTTGCATATCTGAAAATACAAGGGGCTATATGGAATTGAATACTTTTAAAACTTGCTAATATAGGCTTTATATTGGGTTTTGAGGCACAGGTAAGAAAAAAGGGGGAAACATCCCAAACATGTATTGTGTGAAGAAAGCCTGCATCTATTTGATACAAGAAATGATCAAGGTCCTTCTAAAACTCTTGGAATTTCAGAAAGAATCAAGGAATTCTTTTATAAAAAAAACCCCTCTTCCAGATATTATGAAACTCAATCTTCTGAAACTTGCCCCAGAAGGAATACATTTTGTGATCATTCAATCTTATTTTCAGTAAAATACACTACTGAATTGCTCTGACTATGCCTCTCAGGTCTTAGTCTGAAAACTTTGCTCTTCTAATCAGTTTCACCTTCATTCCCAAATTGTCCACTGTTCTGATAAGAGCTTTAATCTTAAAATATCGGAATTAATACAAAGTGTACTGCTCTAAGCACAGTGCAACACTACACATGTTTAGGCAGAAAATGGTTCCATACAGCCCCCATCTACACAACCATATAATACAGTTGGAGGCTGTAATATATAGTCATTGTAGACCAGTGGTGCCCAACCTTTGGGTCTCCAGGTGTTTTGGACCTCAGCTCCCACAGTTCCTAACAACTGGTAAGTTGGCTGGGATTTTTGGGAGTTGAAATCCAAAGCACCTGGAGGCCCAAAGGTTGGGAAACCACTGGTGTAGATTCATATAATGCAGTTGAACTGCATTATATAAGTCTACACCGACTGCCATAACTGCATTATAGGGCAGTGTAGATGGGGCCAGAGTTCCACTGAACTTACAACAAGGAAACTGCATGTCCATTTCAACCTGCTAGAAATACTTCCAAGATTCTACATCCAAATGGATGTACAACAAACAAGTGCTGCTTATATTGACAAAAGATTGCAGCCCAAATCTAATCTAAAGAGAGACACCTATCCTGGTTTATTTGCAATGAAGGAAGACTCCCACCAGCAAACAAACAGAAGGGGCTACTCAGGTAGTGGGCCTGCCTAAAGGTGAGTATACAAAGGGTGGAGTCAGGTATTCAAGTCCAAGACAGACAGATCACTGTTAATAGAGATGTGCCGTCTGATAGATTTTCCTATCTATCGGAGGAAAGGTTTCTACAATCCTCTCATTGGCAAAAGATCAAGGGACTGCCAAAATCATATTCTGAGAAATGGATGCAAAGCAGCTACTGGGAAGATGCAATCATTATATAATAATAAAGCATGAACTATGGCAGAACTGCCAAAAGGAAAAAGGACAACCAACTGCAGATGGGCTTTTACTACAAAACAAGATGCACAAAGAGAGATTCGGAGATATAAACCAAGACTTGTGACTCAAGGCTATAGCCAACAAGATGGTGAAGAAGACTACAACAAGACTTTTTGCTCCAGTAGTTACACACATAACCAGCACAACCTCACAAGTAAAAAAAAATCACTTAATACTCCCATTTTATTTTCACATTAACAAATAGATCTGACTACTCAGCAGTTCTAAGAACCCACTAGAATGTACAAACTCTTAAGTCCAAATTTAAAGAAAAACAATTAAACAGATTTAGGTGCAAACAGGACTGCAAACTTTTAAGCCAAAGTAGGCCATTGTACAATAGTACCAAGGAAGTATTTTATTCTTATTCTTTTTTGCTCAGAGGCTGCACAGATTGGAAGATAAAGAAAATGAACAAACCCAGAAGTGACCATACATCCAGTAATGGTTTCTGAATATACAGTGTACATAAATATATACAGTAGAGTCTCACTTATCCAACACTCGCTTATCCAACGTTCTGGATTATCCAACATATTTTTATAGTCAATGTTTTCAATATATCGTGATCTTTTGATGCTAAATTCATAAATACAGTAATTACTACATAGCATTACTGCATATTGAACTACTTTTTCTGCCAAATTTGTTGTCTAACATGATGTTTTGGTGCTTCATTTGTAAAATCATAACCTAATTTGATGTTTAATAGGCTTTTCCTTAATCCCTCCTTATTATCAAACATATTCGCTTATCCAACATTCTGCCAGCCCGTTTATGTTGGATAAATGAGACTCTACTGTATACACACACACACACACACACATACATATATAATCAATAGAATCCATTAAAACATGAACTGCCACTCTTTGGCAAGAAAAAACTTCCTGAAGACCCTATGCCCCTGAGACACCCTCTGGATTTGGGGCAAAGGGGAGAGGTGGATCTTCCTGCAGGAGGTTTGTAACCAGGGCAGCCAGCGTCCCTTCCCCAGCCATTGCCTGCAGGGGGCGGGTCTGGATGCTAATTACCTCATTAGGATGCACGGGGAGCCCCGCCCCCTGGCGCTGCCTGGTGGACGGCGGGGAGACCTGGTTTTGGCTTGTTTCTCAGCAAAGGGGCCCCGCGGGAGGCGACCCAAGGCCGGCGGCGCGCGCACACAGCCCTCTTGCGCGGGACCCTGATCCTCGCGGCAGCATTGCAAGGCTCCTGGCTCCATTGCAAATCTCCTCTCCCCAGTCCCAAGCCTATGCCTCCCAGAAGGCCAGAGAAGACACCGAGTTCACATGAAAGAGTGCGACTAACGCGGGAAAATGAATGCGCCTTGATACCACTTGAACTGCCATGGCTCTGTGCTAAGGAACCCTGGGAGTTGGTGGGGCACTGCCACGCGTGGCCAGGGAAGGCTCAGGCCCGTGTAAAACTACAACTGGGCCAAGATTCGTCAAATCGCACATATATTGAATTGCTGTGAGTTTTCCGGGCCGTATGGCCATATTCCAGAAGCATTCTTTCCTGACGTTTCGCCTGCATCTATGGCAGGCATCCTCAGAGGTTGTGAGGTCTGTTGTAAACTAGGCAGGTGGGGTTTATATATCTGTGGAATAATGTCCAGGGTGGGAGAAATTACTTCTGACTGCCTGAGGCAAGTGTGAATGTTGCAATTGGCCAGCTTGATTAGCATTGAATAGTCTTGCAGCTTCAAGGTCTGGATGCTTACACAAATATATAAACCCCATGTAGTTTCCAACATACCTTATTACCTCTGGGGATGCCTACCATAGATGTGGGCGAAACATCAGGAATGAATGTTTCTGTAACATGGCCATACAGCCCGGAAAACTCACAGCAACCCAGTGATTCCGGCCATGAAAGCCTTCGACAACGTATATATATTGCAATGCAGATGCACCCTCAGCTGGCCTCACACAAAATCTTGCGGGTGAAAGCGGCGAGCAGGGCAGTTGCCAATGTAGCAGCAGCATGGCTGGGAATGGGGAATCCAGACCCGCCATCCCAGTCCCCCGCTGTGCAACCCGTTTGCAAAGGGCGCGATGGAAAACGGTGGGGAGGGAGGCGAGATGTCGCAGGCAGAGCTGCTTTCTCCAAGGGCGGCTAACTCTGCAAGCAGCAGCCAAATCAGTTCGCTAGCTCGCTCGCTCGCCCTGCGCGCGCACACGCCTCCCCACGCGCCGCTCCCTTCCGTCACGTGCGCCGCCTCGCGGCATTCCCGCGCGCCCTCTCCTGTCCCCCCCACCCCCCAGGCCGACCCCTCGTCTTGGAGTTCAGGCCAAGTTCCGCGCCACGCGCCTTCCCACCTGAGCCGCCGGCAGAGGAAGGGGCCTGGGGCTCTCCTGAGGCTTGCCCTTCCCTCCCTCCCTCTCACCTGTTTTGAAAGGCGATCAGCAGCCTCGGATCCAGGATGTTTTCCTCCGGCTCCCACGTGTTATACCTGGAGAAAGAAGGAAGAGGGAAAATCGTTAGAGAGCAAGTTGCCGTCCTTGAGAGCTACATGGGTTTTCCAGGAAGGGGTCTAGAGCAGGAAGAGGCTGGGGGGCTGGCGGGGAAGGCAAGGCTTTGGCTACAGGGAGTATAGTGTCTAGACCAGGCATGGGCAAACTTGGGCCCTCCTGGTGTTTTGGACTTCAACTCCCACAATTACTAACAGCCTACTGTTAGGAATTGTGGGAGTTGAAGTCCAAAACATCCGGAGGGCCCAAGTTTGCCCATGCCTGGTCTAGATCCAGGGAAGTCATACTAACCCTCTATTCTGCCTTGGTCAGACCACACCTGGAATCACACTATGTCCAATTCTGGGCACTGCAATTGAAGGGAGATGTTGACTCTATGCTGCAATGTGTCCAGAGGAGGGCGACTAAAATGATCAAGGGCCTGGAGAACAAGCCCTATGAGGAGCGGCTTAATGAGCTGGGCATGTTTAATCTGCAGAAGAGAATGCTGAGCGGCGACATGATAGCCAGCCATGTATAAATATGTGAGAGAAAGTCATAGGGAGGAGGGAGCAAGCTTGTTTTCTGCTGCCCTGGAGACTAGTACGCAGAAAAATGTTTTCAAACTACAGGAAATGAGATTCCACCTGAACATTAGGAAGAACTTCCACACTGTGTGAGAGAGCTGTTCAGCAGTGGAACTCTCTGTCCCAGAGTGTGGTGGAGGCTCCTTCTTTGGAGGCCTTTAAGCAGAGGCTGGATGGCCATCTGTCGGGGGTGCTTTGAATGTGATTTTCCTGCTTCTTGGCAAGGGGTTGGACAGGATGGCCCACGAGGTCTCTTCCAACTCTAGGAGTCTATGATTCCAGAGGCCAGCCAAAAAAAGCCTCTTGTCTCCGATCCCCCCCCCCCCCCCCCAGAGGTTCTGTCACCCAGGCTTCTTCCTCTTCCTCCTGCTCTTCCCTTCTTCCTCTTCTTCTTCCTCCCGCCGCGCGCTCCCGTCGGTCAAGTGAAATGTGCAGCCAAGCCGCTGCTGCCTAGTGACAGGGCTTCCCTCCCTCCCTCCTTCCTTGCAGCTCGGACCGGATTCGGGGATTGAACGCGGGCGGGGGATTTAATCATCGTCATGATTATTATTATTATTATTATTATTATTATTATTATTACTAAATAATGAGAAGACTGCGCCCTCCCCTTGGCAGCCCCCTCCTACCCCCCGCCCTGCCCGGTCAATGCCTGAGCTGCTGCTGCTGGGTTCTGCAATATGGAGCCCTGCTTCCCTGCTTTCCAAGGGAAAGGAGCCATTTTCTGCACCATCAGAGCCTCGCCGCCTGGCCACTGCCTGCTTTGGCGGCCTTCGGTGTGTCGGTCCATTTTCATGCAGCAAAAAACAAATCACCTGATTCTGATAGCGCTGGAGGGAAATTGGGGGGAGGGAGAGGGAGGGAGACACAGGAGCAGACTCTGCAGCCCGCGAGAAAAGACCCCTTGCCTTCCCTTCCCGGGACTTACTTGGACGACCATCCTCTCCATTTGACAAGGTACTCCACTCGCCCCTGTAAAAAAAAATACATGGGAGAGGAGTCAGGCACCAGAGTGACACACACACACACCCCAAATACAACACCTCCCTCCCTTTCCTACTGCATCGCTGCTCCTTCGCCACTCTACTCACCTTCCGGATTCGCTTCTTCTCGATGCTTTCCACGGCGAAGACGTGCTCGCCCACCGCCGGCAGCTCCATCTTTTATTCTTAGGGAGCTGTTGGTGACGGAAAGGGTCTTTTTTGGGGGTGTGGGGGGATTTCTCGCCTGCAGCCAGCTCCGGACTCGCTTCGCCTTTCCAGACAACTGAGCGGCAGGCTCTGGCGGCGGCGCAACTCATGCAAAGCCAAGCAGAGACGTCACAAAGGGGCGGGGAGCTCGCTGCCTGTCAAACGGAGACGCCGCAACGGGATTGGGTGAGCGCCGCCGAGGGGCGGGACAACGAGGGAGGGAGGGTGGAAAGAGGAAGGGGGGTCTTAAAGAAGCAGGGGGGGGCGATGGATTTGGATTCACTACACCCCCCCCCCTTCCCTTTCCCTTCGGCGCTGCAGGGGAAGAAATTGGGGTGTTCCCCCTGAGTCCCCCTACCGCCATTGCACGTCCATTTCTGGGAAATGGTGCTCAAGTCCCATGGATTGCGAGGGGCGTCCCCCCCCCCCCTATTCTGGCTAGTCTACCCGGTGACACAGTTTTAAGCCGCCCTGATTCGCCCACAAAACGCAGGGGGGTTGATTGGGGGGGTTTCCCCCACCCCCGGGAGATGGATTTGGTGTTTCCCCCCAAATCAGGAACGTTTTCGACCGGTTTTCTCTTTGCGGGGCGCCCTATCCGATCCCGGTGGGAGGGGGGAACCATAAGAAGCCAATACACGCGTGGAGCCTTCAATTGAAAAGAGGACGTGGCACGAAAGGATCTCCCTGGGGTGGGCGAGCCACAGGGAGGGGCAAGGTGAGCCCCCGTCACTGGATTAGCAGCGATGCCTCTATCTACACTGAGTGCAGTTCGAAGCTGGCTCTAAACTTTGTGTGTGTGTGTGTGTGTGTGTCAGGAGCGACTTGAGAAACAGCAAGTCGCTTCTGGTGTGAGAGAATTGGCCGTCTGCAAAGATATTGCCCAGGGGACGCCCTGATCTTTGATGTTTTTACCATCCTTGTGGGAGGCTTTTCTCATGTCCCCGCATGGGGAGCTGGAGCTGACAGAGGGAGCTCACCCGCTCTCTCCGGATTCGAGCCGCCAAAAAGCAGTCCTGCGGGCACAAGGTTTTAACCCATTGCGCCAGTGGGGGCCAGACAACAACCTCCCAGGAAAGCGCGTGTCCCTAGGTGTGCCCAGTGGCTTGTGGCCTCGCCATCCGGGCCTCTAAAGGGGTCCAGGCTGGTTTCCTGTGTCATCCTTTGCGCGGCGAAACCACTTCTCCAGCACTGCCTTAAATGGGCAGTGTCGCCTCCTTCAGAGTTGGCCTCCCGAACGGGAACGAATCGCCGCCCCGAATTCCTAGCTTGGGGTTCAGTTCCTCGTTTCTTCGTTGCACAATGACACGTGTCTGTGTATCGGAAGGGCTGGATCGTTCCTCTCCAAAACAGTTATGAAAGGCACGAAGGTCAAGGCGCCCTCGAATCATTCCGCTGGAGATCTGGTTAAGCCAGGGAGGAGAGGAGTCCAGGGGCAAATCCTTCTGGGGATGCGGGGAAACGTGCCTTTTGTGGTCGTTAGAAGACGCCCCGTTGGTGAAAGTAGAGTCTGATGGAAACCTCCTTGGCGCTGATCAGCCAATACAGAACCGGGGCGCATGGAAGAGAGCTGAGCCCAGACTGGCCCGCGGTGACGCAATGTTTTAAACCCTTGTGCCGACAGGACTGCTGACGGACAGGTCCGTGGTTCGAATCCGGGGAGAGCGGGTGAGCTCCCACTGTCAGCTCCAGCTCTCCATGCGGGGACACGAGAGAAGCCTCCCACAAGGATGGTAAAACAGCAAAACATCCCGTCGTCCCCTGGGCAACGTCCTTGCACACAGCCAATTCTCTTACACCAGAAAAGTCTCGCAGTTTCTCAAGTCTCTCTTGACACGAAAATAAAGCCTAGACTGGGGCTCTCATGGTCATCTCAGGAGGAGACACAAAACGGGAAGAGGCTAACCTTATCACACTAGAGCTTGGATCCACTTTAAATCCACTTTAGGGAGGGGGCTTTAAACAGCCAGACAGATCCTGAGCCTCACCAAACTACAAACCCCATAATACTGCAGGAGGCAGAAACCAGATGTAAGTGGATTCGTGTTCTAGTGTGATGTGGGGCAGTGCTGCGTCCACGCTGGAGAATGAATGCAACTTGACACCGCTTTAACTGCCCTGGATCAAGGCTAAGGAATCCTAGGAGCTGCAGTTTGGTGAGGCACCAGCACTCTTTGGCAAGGAATAATGAAGAAGACCATGTCAAGCTCCCATGATTCCATAGCCTTGAGCCAAAGCAGTTCAAGTGGTATCGAACTGCATGGATTCTGCAGTGTGGATGCACCCTGAGCCGTGATGCAAGGCTTGCTGAATCTATACTGCCAAGGAATGTTTGAACTGCATTATAGGGCTCTACTCTGGCTCTATAACGCAGTTCAAGCTGCATTATTCGACAATGTAGAATGATCCAGGCGTTTCCCCCTCCGATTGCAAAGAGGAGCACCCCGCTTTCCCTTCAGGGAGCTTCCAAGCTCCGGCTTGGAGCGCCCCGAGGGAAGAGGGTTCCTCCGTCCAGACGCTGGGAGCAGAAGCGCATTCATCGAACCCTAAGGATGGTTTTCCGCTTCACCTTCTGCGAAGTTGCCCACCAGGCCGCCCTCTATCGACGTTCGGAGGAACATGGGCATGGGCACACTTGGGCCCCTCTCTCAGGTGTTTTGGACTCCAACTCCCACCATTCCTCACAGCTTCAGGCCCCTTCCTCCCCCCCCCCCCCTCAGCCGCTTAAGCTTGCCCATGCCTGATCTAACCTGTAGAATGAATGCAGTGTTGGATCGGCTTTTAATTTTCCCTGCTATTATTTTCCTGCCGGTATCCTTTGGAAAAGTCCCCAGTCCGTCTGCTGAACAAAGCGTCCCATTCACTCGTGGGCGGGACACGGGGCGTTTGGCCACGTGAAACTCCTTCGTGTCGAGCTCCAAGCTAAGCGTGTTTATAAACAGAAATACGGTGAGTAACGCAGTTTGATCAGCGTTCCCTGGCAGTGTGGATCCACGACTCCGGGAAAGAACTGCCGCAGAACGCGCCAAAGAAATGGAATGGATTTGCGGAGAGGCGAAGACCCATCATGGGCTCTATTGGGGAATCTGAGCGGTTAGGCTCAAAAATAACCATCAGCTGGGGTGATTCCACCATAAATACAGCAGAGTACCGGAAGTAAACTTCATAATCAGCAGAAAGTTAGCTGCGATGAGCTGGGATAATCTTCATCTACATCTGGGAGTTGCAGTTCGACAAGGCTTTTAACTCTCTGCTAACAGTGCCTCACCAAAATACAACTTCCAGGATCCCAGAGCATTGAGCTAGGGCAGTTAGAGTGGTGTCAAACCGGGTTCATTCTACAGCGCAGATGTATAGGGAATCGTATAGGAATGAGAATAGTTGAGGGATAAAGGGGAGCCGGGCCTCTCTCCATCTGTTTTCAATCGAAGCCCGCTTTACGCAAGCATTCTGTCCCTAATGTGACATCATGTGGCGTGACGTCATGAAATTCCATCGAAGGCTTGCAAGTTGCCAGCAGCCTGACCCTCTCTGGCTTCCGAGGGCTCGAGACGGAGCTAAGCAGAGCCGAGAGCGTGAAATAGCCTTGAACAAAGGGCAAGAAAGAGTGTGTTTGGGTCATTTCCACATAAAGCCCATTGACTGGCGAAGCATCGCCAGAGGAAGAGCGGGCTGAAAGGCAGACTTCCACCTGGGAAAGCGGCCGCGAGGGGCGGGGGGATGCCCGTTCTCCCTTTCCATGCAGGCTTACCTGCCGATAACAACGTCATAAGGGGTCTGTGAGCCATACCTCCGTGGGCAATCCAGCGTGGGAATGAAGGAGACCTGCGTGGAGCCTTAGCCGAGGGAGCTGTCGGTTGCTCCACCGACATTAATCGGCCGGCGGTCTGTGTGTTTTGGGTAAAGAGGAGGCGCTAAATTAAACATCCCGCCCCAAAAGGAAGGGAAAGTGTCAAACAGGACAAACTTTTAAAAAATTCTGAGTAGAATAATAGAATCCTAGAGTTGGAAGAAACCTTGTGGGCCATCCAGTCCAACCCCCTGCCAAGAAGATGGAAAGTCGCGTTCAAGGCACCCTTGACAGATGGCCATCCAGTGTAGCATCTACACTGCAGGAAAAATGTAGTTTTTGACCCCACTTGAACTGCCACGGCTCAATGTTATTGAATTCTTTGTCGGACCTTGTAAAACTACAACTCCCAGGATTCCATAGCGGATAAAATGAAGTTAAATTGCATAAATTTCACAGAATTATAGGCTTGAACTGCAATATATGCTCAATGTAAACATATATTGCAGCTCTATGAAGTTAAACTGCATTATGTGAGTCTACGCTGACCATATAAGGCAGTTTGATCTGCATTAAATGGTCAGTGGAGATGGGACCATAGGTTAGATATACACCGTCGTCTAATGCAGTTAGAATTATATCTTCAGTCTAACTGTGGTCCTTCTACCCTGTACCTTTCACAGATATATCAACCTTCCTTGATTAATTTCCAATAGATCTCACAACCTCTGAGGATACTTGCCACAGATGTGGGCGAAACCTTAGGAGAGAATGCTTCTGGAACATGGCTATACAGCCCGGAAAACTCACAGCACAGTGATTCTGGTTGTCATCCTGGACAACTCACAGAATGTAGTTCAGTGCAATTCAGACTGCTCCATATGGATCTACACTAGCTTTATATGTAGACCCAGCCCTGGTTGCCCTCCATTCTGTTTCTTTCCCTCTTCGCCCTTCCTTTCTTATAGACAATGCAAGGGGAGATCCTAATGGTTAGTCCTGGCGATGGAATACGTAATGGAAGGCGATCTAATCGTTGATCCCATTGATCCAGTGGGTCTTCCTTAGTCCTGAGCCTGAGTCAGTCGCTCCTCCGCGTCATTCAAGGGGAACGATTCCCAAATCCCAAATCAATGTTCCCCGAGGACGGACGGACGGAAGGACAGAGACCCGGGACTACGCACGCGCGGGGTTTGCTTAAATCCGCCAGGATGGCGTTGGGGAGGGAGGCTGGATTTACACTACCATATAATGCCATTTGGTACCGCAAATTGCATTAGATGGCAGCGGAGGTCCAGCCTCAGTCTGCGATCCAGCCAATTCGAGACGACAGTTTTAGAGGGAAGGTCTCTTACGACCCGAGGATATGGAGCAGCTCTCCTTTAACACTTTTGTTATTCCCGGAAATTTTAGATCACCACATCTCGATGGCCCCTCTTTAGACTTTTCCGATTTACCACGACCCTGAGGGATTTTGGGGGGGGGGGCATATTTGTTCAGAGAAGGGTTGATATTGCCCTCCTCTGAGGCCGAGAGAGAGTGGCTGGCCTACGATAACCTAGTGGGTTTCTATGGCTGATCAGGATTGAACCCTGGTCTCCAGAGACCTTTGCTGGTTTATTTTTAGGAGCTGCATTACTGTATATGGCAATGTCGACTCCTATAATCCAGTTCAATGCAGTTAATCTGCATTCTGAAACTGCATTATTTGGCAGGGTAGATCCAGCCTTGTTGGAAATAGCAACCTCCCAAGCCTTCCACTATTTATTTGTTAATGTATATATTTACTAACCCGTATTCTATGTGTATGTTGATTTACCAGTTTGACTGTACCTCTTTGGTGTGGGAGGGGTTATAGATATGTGATTGTGCTGAGCATGTTCAGACTCAGGACTCCCTTTTGTAGTCAATCTGCTTTTACACCTCAGTGGAGGTGGATGCCTGTTTGCATCAGACCTCAGTGGAGGTGGATGCATGTTGCTGTTTTGGACTTCAGTAGTGAAGTATAATTTATGGACTTCAGTGAATACAACTATACTTAAAGACTATGGACCATTGATTAAAAATGATACCCTGTGTACTCAACACATAGAGCCTATCTATAACTGAACTTCAATAAGAAATGTGCCTGTATGGTGAATTAATACAAGGTGTTTGTGCGTAAACAAGATGTGTCATTTTTCAAAGAAGACTTTTTTTATTATCTCTGATTGCATATTTTATACTAAGAGGTTTCAAGGGAGTGTATATCTTTTGGGCAACTGCAATTTCAACTTCAAAGAAACAACCATCTTCTGCTAATCAAATATATTTTTGTAGTGGCATGTTTTTTGTCCTTGGCAGTTCAAAGACATGATTCTTCACTTTAACAGTTGAGTTGCCTGTGTGCCACTACATGAATGCTTATGAATATTACTTGTTCAGAGGGTTGACTTCTAACAAGGCCATGTTTTTCTTGACTAGTGGTTTTCAAAAAGTGGTCTCCACGTGTTCATGGAGATTCACATTTGCCAAAGGGATACGACATCATTTTCCCTTTTAAATAAGGTTATGATTGTCATTTATTTCCAAAGGGATATTATGTGCCCAGAGACTGGATGCAGTGATTTCCAACAAGCCTTAGGCGCCCCTTCTCTTTGTGGGCAAGAAAGGCTTCTGCCAGAGCCCGGTGCTTTTACGCCATGGAATTGACGCAGGTCGACTCCACTTTAACTGGGGCCCAATCTACACTGCCATCTAATGTAGTTTCAGAACGCAGTTTAGCTACACTGAACTGGATTATATGAGTCTGCAATACAATCCAGTTCAGTGCAGTTATTGTATTCTGAAACTGCATTAGATGGTAGTGTATGCGATGCAATCTCATTCTCTCGGAACCCCCCTCCCACCCCATTATTTCTTTCTTTGTAGAATCGAGCTGGGAAAAGGCGGCTTTTCCTAGGAGAAATTATTTTATGAATCCTCTTCTTTCACAATCCAGGGTTATAGTAAGGCATATTCGTCTTCCACAAATGGCGGTTCTAATCTGCATAAAAAAATGCTGCTGATTCAACACAACTGTCTGCACGGTATGTTTGCCCATACCCCAGATCGCGCGTGGAAACAGCCACCTCGGTATCTCCCTCGAAGGCATTCCTTAAAGAGGCAAAGGACGGAAGCGCACGGAGAGGGAAAGAGGAAGAGCAGCTGCGCCTCCCGCCCTCCCACTCTTCCCGGAAGCGAAAGGGTTAAGCGCCGCCGTATGCAAATGACGCCTGGACTGGCAGCCACGTGTGGCGCTCGCGCGGGGCAGGCGAACTGGGCGCGCGCGCGCTCGCTCGCTGGCCAAGCTCAGCGTTCCCTACGGCCTTCCTTCTGCCTTGCAGACTCTTGGCTCTTTCTCCCTGCCCACCCACGCCTGCCCTTTTCTTCCACCCCTGGGTGCCTCTGCAAATGAGGGACACCCTGCCGAGCCCGGGTCCTCTCTTTTGCAGCTAAAAGAGGGTGTATCCACACTGCAATGGTTCAAGGTTATGGTAGTCAGAGTCAGTTCTATAGGATAGATGCATCCTTAGGAGTTATTTTTCTTCTCCATGGCATGTCTCAGGGTGTAGAATTGAATGCAGTCTGCTCTGCACTTTAAATGCAATGGTTCAATGCTATGAGATCATAGGAGCTGTAGCTTAAAATTATCTAGCCTTCTCTGTCAAAGAGTGCTAGTGAAAGGCCTCATTACACTGGCAGTGTTGCCTCATATACTTAGAGATCCCTGGTAGCTCGAGGATGATGGTCTGCCAGGTGTAGTGTCTTGGCGGTGGATGCCTATGTTCTTCTGCTGTGAAGACATCAGGTTTCCAGATGGAAGGCAGTCCTGGTCAAGGTTGGCTTGACGCTCTTCCTCTTGGCACGTTTCACCCTTAAGCCCTCCATTTGTGCCTTTTCAAATTCTGCAGCACTGCTGGTCACAGCTGACTTCCAGCTAGAGTGCTCAAGGGCCAGGGCTTCCCAGTCCTCGGTGTCTATGCCACAGTTTTTAAGGTTGGCTTTAAGCCCTTCTTTAAATCTCTTTTCCTGCCCGCCAACATTACATTTCCCTTTCTTGAAGTTGGGAGTAGAGTCACTGCTTTGGGAGATGGTGATCAGGCATTCAGACAACGTGGCCAGTCTTGAGGAGTTGATGGTGTAGGAGCATCACTTCAGCGCTGGTGGTCTTTGCTTCTTCCAGCACACTGACATTTGTCCGCCTGTCTTCTCAAGGGATTTGCAGTATTTTTCAGAGACAACGCTGATGGAATCTTTCCAGGAGTTGAATTTTTGGATTTCCCGATCCTCAAACACTCTCTGCTTCATTCGGAGAAATGCTGCACTCGCAGAGCTCAGGTGGTGTTGTATTTCAGCATCAATATTGACTTTTGTGGAGAGGTGGCTGCCAAGGTAGTGGAAATGGTCAACATTTTCTAATGTTATACCATTAAGCTGTATTCCTGGCATTGCAGAGGAATTGGCTGGTGCCTCACATAACATAATAATATATGGTGACTCATATAATCCAGTTCAAAGTAGGCAATCTGGATTCAGAAACTGGATTATATGGCAGTGTAAGTTTAGCCTCACCGAACATCAAATCTGTGGGTTCCATAACACTGTGCCATATTAGTTGAAATGGTGTCAAACTACATTCATTCTATAAGGTAATACTGTAGAGTCTTGCTTATCCAACCTTCACTTATCCAGTGTTCTGGATTATCCAACACAGTCTGCCTCCCATCCAGATCCACAGCTGTTTCTCTAGGCAGTAAGGACTGAACTTTTTATAGATTTAACTTCTGACAATGTGTTACTGTCAATTATTTTACGCAATGCTATATTTGTAGTCAATCTTTTAGTACTCAGTGTTTTGTAGTCAATGTTTTCAGTACATTGCAATGTTTCAGTGCTAAATTCGTAAATACAGTAATTACTACATAACCTTAACGTGTATTGAACTTTTTTTTCTGTCATTTTTTTGTAAAACATGATGTTTTGGTGCTTAATTTGTAAAATCATGACATAATTTGACATTTAATAGACTTTTCCTTAATCCCTCCTTATTATCCAACATTTTCACATTCTGCCGGCCCGTTTATGTTGGATAAGCAAGACTCTACTGTAATAATAATGATGATGATAATAATAATCTTTATTTGTATTCCGCTCTATCTCCCGGAGAAGACTCAGAGCAGATTACAGGTACATATATGGCCAACATTCAACGTGGTTATACAATTGACAAAGACAGACAGTACATAAACAGAGACATCTGTGTCTCCGGCATTCAACTGTGCTCGACTCGGCCATGGGGAGGTGCTGTTTGATTTTCCATGCTGAGGAGCCTGTCATCCATGGACGCCTTTCTGGTTGAATTTTTTTGCCTACCTCCCCACCAAAGTGGTACCTATTTACATTGTTGTTTTCAAACTGCTAGGTGAGTAAAAGCTGGGCTGATGACGGGAACCCTTCCGATCAGCAGGATCTTCTATAGCTGACAGAGTGACAGTTTAACCACTATGCTAGCCTGACCCTAGGCAGATGCACTCTCAGACAAGCCATACAGGAACAAGCTTGGGAAAGGGGATTCACTTGTGCACTTTCTTTACCCAAATGGTGTCACCTGATTTCACCTCAAATTACAACAAACATTTGGATAAGAGTCATTCTCACACTCAGTCCAGAAGGTGTCATTTCAACTCACCCACATAACAGACCTTAGAGCCCTGCCTGGGACTTTTAAATTCTTTTGTTTAAGAATATTGTTCCCATTGACAGTGAAGACACCACTGCCTCAGTACATAAAGCTGTTCTTCTCACAATACACCCCATGGGTCTCCCTTCCTTTCCCTTCCTTGAGGTTGATTATAGCTCATAATGTTGGAGATCGCAACCTTCTCAAGCCTCCTCTATTTGATGTTTGTCTGTTTTATGTGCTGGTTTATTCCCTGAAGTGTGTGTCGTCTTTGGTTTGCAGCTTCCTTAGCTCTATGTTCTTAAAGCAGTTGGAGGGGCTGTAGACCATGTGATTGATTAGAATGTTCAGTTTTAAAAGGATGACAGAAGACAGTTGAGGCTGGAGTTTGTTGGAGTGCAGACGCCAGTGTTAGGCGTTAGAAGACATTGAGGCATGAATCTGTTTAAGTACAGAAGCTAATGTTGGAAGTTAGAAGTCAGTTGAGGCTTGAGTTCCTTTGAAGTAGACAGTTATTAAAGAGAACTGTACAAAGCAATATAGTTTTGAAGAGACTGTTAAAGACTATAAGTTAAAAATACAAACGGAAACGTTTTAAAGCTTAACCTGGCAAGAAATGGACCGATACATTTAAATACATGAAGTTATGAGTAAAACAAACACGTTATTTTAAAGAAGTCTACTTGAATAGAGCTTTTCCCACAGTGGCCAACCCCATGCCTATGCATGAGGACAGCTGATAAGCAAGGCTATGCTCCTGTGATACTGCAGATAGTATATTAGTTATCAGGACTGGCAGCTGTAGTTAACAGCTCTGGAACGTCACATCCTTTGAGAGCTGCCCAAGGAAGCAGGCAGTCACTTGGCATCAAGGTGATATAAGCATGATCAGGACAGCATGTATATGCAGCATGATAAGACTGTAGAATTAATACAGTGTGGCTCTGCCTTAACTGCCATGGGTCAATGCTATGAAATCCTGGTAGAAGCTTTTCTGCCTTCTTTGCCCAAGAGTGCTGGTGTTTCACCAAACTACAACTCTCAGGATCACACAGCATTGAGCTGTTCAGGTGAGCAGCTGCTGGCCTAAACCTGTGAATTGCGCCCACCTGATGTATACACTGAGCAGCTTTTAGAGTGGACAAGGACAATGTTGCATGCCATATTCAAAAGTAAAAGCAAAATGATCTACAGCTAAATCTAGCAATCCTAATTGAATTTTGTTATGTCCCTTCAAGTCTGCTCTGACTTGTGTCAACTCTAATCTTGGCAAGATTTATTTGGAGAAAATTTGCCATTGCTTTCTTCATTTTTAATAGTATAAGAAAATGGGGAATGGGTGGGAAGCCAAATATAACGGGCTTTCTTTAGTATATGTGTGCAGTCAAGTAGCCTGTCGGCTTATGATGATCCCATGAATTTCGCAAGGCTTTCTTCAGCACAGCTGTAGGTATTTCTTTCCTCTGCTTCTAAAAATGGCCACAAACTCCACATCTAAGGGTAAGCAATAGTATACTTTAGTTACCAAGAATGTATGTGGAGATCATTTTCTTTGACCACTAAAAGAGTACAATCATATACTTGACTCATGCCAACTGAAGGGGTACAGGAACAAAAAGTTGCAATCCCTCACTTCCACTCCTGTGTAAGTGAAAAACAGAACTAGATTTCTTGTTAAACTAAGTTATATTCATTGGGATGCTGGAGGTGAATGTTGGCAATGTGGTGGAGGGTTTTACATCCATATATATAGTGGCACTGCTCTCAAAAGTTTTCCAGTTTCTGCATAAAGTCTTTAAAGAACATCGCCAAAATGCATGGAACTGTCTTCCCCTTTCAATCCTTATTTACAGACAGCAACATATCACTATTATATAAAGATCCAACTACATTTGTTGTTTAGTAGAAACAATAATTATTGTATAGAACAGAAGAAAATGCTCTATCAACGGAGACAAATTATGGTCCATTGGGAAAAAGCACACTTCAACATATATTTCTTAAGAAATTATAGCAGATAAAATGAAATATTTACATAGCTATGTAGATAGTAATACAGATGAATAAGTACACCAACTCTTCACATACTATGGAAATACGTGCATGAACAGCTCACTTTGATATAATTTCATTACATAGAGAGCTATGGGAAGAACACTGAAATGTGTTTCACATGCAAAGTTTTTATTTCTCCTTCTATAGATTAGCATGATTTTTAAAAAATTATCTATCTGGTATTATTTCTTTTGTGCAGAATTTATTAAAATTGTTTAAATGGAATAAAAGTTAGCATTTAAGGTGTTTTTTAAGTGAGGGACAGTCTTTTGGACAAATAAATAGCAATCTGGGTACAAAGTTAATTAAAGCAGTAAATTACTTTTAAAATTACTTTTTAAAAGATTCATTAAAATAAAACAGACGATGCCAACAAGAAAACTATAGTGGAAATGCACAATAAAATACAGAGGACCCAAACTGGTTTGCGGAAATGAGGACTGAATAGCCTAGTGACAAAGGCCTTTAATACAGCTTTAAAAGGGATAACAACTGAGTGCTTGAAAAGAAAGAACCTTGCCAAATTATCCAGCTGAAAATTCAAAAGTGTCTTAGCGAGAGCTAGTCTAGCATAGCAGGTACACTTCTAGCTTGTCTATCCTTCCTTGATAATAACATCTGCCATTTGAGCACACCTTGATATTGCTTGGCCACACATGTCCCAGTTTTTAATCTGTGAAATGTTGGAAGATATGGGTTGCCCAACTTGGGAAATATGGAATACCTGAAGCACTATTGCAAAGATGTCTGGGATAATGTGTGATAATCATTCTCAACATTCAAAATTAGGACTATAAAGACTTTTGGACTTTATGTGGATCATTTAGTAAATCCCACCCACCCTTCTAGAATATCACAATCTATAGATACTCACATTCCATTATATGCAATGGTGTAATAGAATAGCTTCCCTTATATCAAATAGGAACATCAAAATTTGCGTTTTGTTTCTAGAATATTTTTTATTTTGTTTTTAGAATATTTTCAAGCCATTTGTTGATACTGAGAGCCAGAGCAGTGCTGAGTCCAGGCCTCTCATTCTATAGGTTTGATCTTAAAGAGAGTTCATCCAGAATAGGCATATTCCCACCAGTTTAAATACCATCACCTACCAGTGCTTTCCATTTTCTGACATGACAGCCTTCCTTCATTAACATATACAATTGGCTTAAAATATACACACAGGAAAGTCCTGCTACATGGAGAGTTAATGAAAAGGGAACAGCAAACTGAGTTTCAAATGTACACGGAACACAGCACAATGCAAATAACACGGATCCCTGTGGAGCCCCACAAAATTCAGCTAGGCAACGGCTTGGAGCATCCAGGAAGGGGAGCAAGTTATCAGGAAGTCATATAATGGTTTTAATAACTTAAGGTTATGCACACTTGAAGCAAATTATCGTCATCAGGATTTCCAACTAAATATGCTATGAATTATACAATGTGGCATTGAAAATGCCCCTCAGGCTCTGAAACACAATGATGTGATGTCATAAAACTAATTTTTGGTGTGTTAAGGAGATAGAGAAGGAGAGCTCCATATATTAATTTCATGGTTCACTTTGTCACAACAAAAGGATCACAGGAATTTGTGTGCACTACAGGGTTTTTTGGTGGTTGCTACTGGGCTTGCAGTTTGAATTTGTTTCCATTAGGCACCAAAATCTCTTAAGCACAACAATATATTATGTTGATTCTGTTATGGGAAGCTGTATGAGGACCCTTAATAATAAGAGACATTGCCGCATCCTGTAGTGTTGATGCTGTGAAACGGACATCTTGTTTATGATGTAAACTGAAGAGAATGTGTACAATGGCTTGGGTTGGCGGCTATTATTAAACCACCAAGTCCAATGGACCCAGACAACATTTACAGGAAAGAACCAGTAATCAATGTCTTGTCTGTAATTGACAAGACAATTATTTCGAACGGGAAGAAAGGTAGAAAACTACTAGGCTACCAGCAACCTCAACAAGGTTTGCTGGATGTCACCATTTGTATACACATTGCTGGCTAAGAGCTGAACAAAGACCCTGCCTCTGCACTGTCACTGAGCTGAGCCAATAAAAAGCAAACTGATATTACAATTTTGATTTCCCTAGGGGCCTGGCAGGGCTTAATGTAAGAATTATTATCCATTGTGAATAGCAGCTGATATAGAGTGCACAGAGAAAATGAGGGCGGTCTCTTTTCTTAAAATAAATAAATCAGCAATTTTCCTTTCCCTGCTCAAATAATGCTAAATTCATTTGATCATGCAAGTTCTAAACATTTTGTAAAACTTCTTTTAATAGAGGAATAGAATGCCTCTTCATCTTCTGTAATGAATATATAGTTAGAGAAATGATTATATATATGCATTAAAAAATCAGATCTGGGTAATTTTGGAAGAGATGGTGAGAGGAATGGAAAGATGATATTCAACCTGCTGAATCAGGGCCTTTCCCAAGCACGTCCCACCTTTAGTCCCCTGAACTTTCAATGGATGTCTCCATCTCAGAAAACTCAATATTTCCTCTTCAGAGCCAGTCAAGCTTAAAAGTGGTCAGACAGTAATTGTGCTGCTCTAATATATCTTTTCAAAGGCACAAATTAATTTACTCAGGTTCTTTGTGGTGCTTGTGCTGGGGAGTATTTTGGGTGAAACAATGAAGGCCACCAGTAAAGAGTATAAAGAAAGAAATCACATCTTGGTGACTAGCATTCAGTGTTATAATCATTCAATTTCAAAGAGTTCCAATTGCTAAAAAGCCATCTTTGACAATCTGGAGTTCAGCAGGATTTTCATCTGGTTTCTCTTCATGGACTGATTGCACATGATTTGACAGTAATGGTTATAATGGGGCTTATAATGCTGTCTGCTTTCATAGTAGTTAGGAGGTTCACTATTATCTACCTCATATCTATCTATCAATCATCTCTCTATCCATACTTTTGTAAATGCAGGAGAAGGAAAGAGCTTCTAATTTTTAATAGTTCACTTTTCATAACATAAATAGTAAATACTATGTTTTTCATCAAAGTAGAGCTGGGCTTGTTCAGCAGACAGAAGGTTTGATTCATGAAAGGCTTAATTCCTTCCTGGGGGAGGCTGAGCTGGCCCCCTCTGTATTGCGCTTCTATTACCAGGCAGAGCTTTTTTATTCCAGCAGCTTTGGGCCACTTAAATGATTTCTGTGGAAGGGTGATTCAGTGGTGGTGTTACATATTTACCTTCCTTTCTTGTTATCCATTTAAATACTTCAAATTATTTTAACACAGTGTTTGGCTTTAAATAAAATAGCTTATTTGCTGTTTTAAAAACTACTCTTTCATATTATGCTTTTAGCTATATTTTGTTTTAATGGACTGTTTGGGGTACATACACTTTTTCTGTTATATCTTGTCCCAAAAGCCAGATGAGGTAATTAAGAAGGGAGTTTCTTAACTTTAAACAATTGTCCTAGATGAACTAGAAGAAAATGATGGGCTATTACGTACATATACATACATTACATACATACCTACACATACATGCTAACCATGTGTCAAAGGGTGCATCAAATACTATTTCACAAATATTTGTATTGACACCTAATTCATACATACCAGGAGATATGTACAGTATGCTCCCCCCTCATCTGTAGGAGATACTTTTCAAGATCTCTTGTGGATACCTGAACCTGTAAATAATGGTGAAGTTTATTTGGAGCCCTCGATGACGCAGCAGATTAAACCGCTGAGCTGCTGAACTTGCTGACCACAAGGTCGGCGGTTCGAATCCAGGGAGTGGAGTGAGCTCCTGCTGTTAGCCCCAACTTCTGCCAACCTAGCAGTTCGAAAACATGCATAATGGCAATCCATGCAGTCATACCAGCTACGCACACAACTAGACTTAATGTCAGGGAAAAACCTTTACCTTACCTTATTTCCAAAAGATACCAAATCTACCTGAATAACTTTTACAGAGAAAAAAAAACATATTGAGGATATGCCTTTTTTGAAGAAAATTGCAATTTTTCCAAGCCCCCTACCAAAATGATTTGATGCAGTTTCATAGTTTGATCTGTACATAATACTGGAATCCTAGGCAACTATTGGCTACCTCCTATAACCAGAGAGGCCCAAGAACACTTTGAGATGGTGAAATATTTTTGGATGTAAGTAAGTAAAAGAATAGATACCAAATATGTTGATATGGGGGCTGTACTGTATTTATTTATTTGATAGCACAGCATTCTCTCCCAGGTCATCCAGAACTATTGTTTGCCTCTTAGAAAAACCTTGGCTGAATTCTCTTATCTGGCTTTCTGTTCAGTCCTGTACTTAAACCATACATAAACATAACTGAGCATTTAAAAAAAATCCCAGCAGTAATATCTCTTTCACTATGACATTAGACTTTACTTGTAACTGATGTTATCAATCCAAAATCTGTCAAGCTGGCTGTTGTGGGTTGTAAACAAACAGAATCCTCTTGTGCTGTCTGAGCTGACTTTCTACTCATTAAACTTCTGCTAGGCTAGCCTAACCTGCTCTGTCTCCTGATCTCAGGGATGAACTGCCAGAATAACCTGGCTGCACAATTTCTCTGCTAGCTTAGATCATCAGTGGAAAAATCAAAAACAGGGAGGACAAGTAGCACAGCAAGGGAAGGGTCAATTTCTGTTAGGTCCAAACCTCTTCCAGGACAGAGATACATTATGCTGGGACAAATTTAGGCCAGGGTAATCCTAAATCATCTTCAAGGGTTTATATTAAACACAGCTTCAGATGACATAGTGTTGGCTCACAGCCCTTGGCCATTCTTATAACATCACAGTAAGTCCCCTTCCACACACATCAGAGTTCAATCTAACTGCTAGTCTCACCTACAGTAGAACCATTGAATCATTTACTTGAAAGTATGTCACCACCTATGCAAATTTACATTAATTTTCTTTCTGTGCCATAGTTGAAATTAAGAATTGGTTGGCAGTGCAACTACTGTATGACACACCAGCTGTAGTGGGTTTGCATTAGGCAGAACTTTCTTCCTCTGGCTCAGCGCAGAGCTCTACTAATAGAAGACTTTACTACAGAACTCTTTTGATGACTAACGTCTCAGTATGTCTAGAGTACCATCCCCAAAAGAGGCAAAAAAATGAGATGAAAGCAGAGGTGAGCTATGCCAGATCCATATTTCCAGTGAGACATCAACAGCATTGGCACAAAACTAGGCCAAGGTGAGGACAGTCTTAAATAAATATTCTAATTTCTAGCTGTAGGTTGAGAAGGCTTTAGATTAAACACAGCTTTAGCTGGCTTAATGTTGACTCAGCAGCCCCATAGCTGCCTTGGCTAATTAAGGTTATGCCCTATTCGGCCATAGTCCAAGAGTGGGAATCACATTGCCTTATTAGACCAGAACTCCCAGCATTCCTCACCATGCTGGCTAGGGCTGCTAGAAATTGCGATCCAATATAACAGCCCAATAAAAATATATTGGTGTCCTGGTTTTTAGGCCGGTTCCTGAGGTTATTTGAGGCGTTGATTCAGAAAATTGCATTGATAAAGCATATCAGCTCTAGTTTCTTAGACATTGTTATCATGATAACTAGTAGAATAGAATACCTTTATTGTCATTGTACAACAAAATTAAATGCTTTCCCCAGCACACATCAGAAAACAACACACCCATCCCTCCACACTCCCACCAGCACTGAGCAACTTCCAATGCCACATCAGTGTGAAGCCATGGATTTCAATATAGTTACAGCCCTAGGATAAAAGCTGTCTCTCAGCCTGTTTGTCCTTGCCTTTGTCACCCTGTACCATCTGCCAGGTACAGTAATAATTCAAGGGCTGGATCTTTGGTCTGTTCTTTCTGTAGTCCACTATGAGCTCCTTGGTCTTACTGATCTTGAGAACCAGATTATTGTCCCTTCACCATGAGAACAACTGATCCACCTTATCCCATAGGCAGAATCATCCCTTTCAGAGATAAGTCCCACCACAGTTGTATCATCTGCGAATTTGGTAATGATGTTGTGGTGGATGCGGGTACATAGTATATGTTCAGTATCTCAGAAACTAGATCTGTTAGCTGAAATCTGGTGCCATTTTTGGAATCAGCAGGTTAAATATCCCCAGAAACAGGGCCGACACTACAGTCACCAAAATGATGTAATATTTCCACCTCTGCCACATTCTTTTAAAAATAAGCTTCTGAAAGTTGCAGTGGAATCCTGTATGCGTCTTCCCAGAGGTAAAGCCCATTGAGTTGGTGGCAACTACTCCCAGGGGGAAATAAGATTTCAGCCTTGGCTGCACAAAAAGCTTTGAATCAACAGAGAGAAAGGTGGCTGGAGGATAAAGTAAACTATGTTCCTGTGTTGTTAGAAGCTGTGTGGCAGAGGTAAATTCAGCTTACATAGCTTGCATGACAAGCTCTGTCTGCTGAAACACTCTGTACAGGTTTTAAAGATGCAGAAACACTGTCATATTTTCCAATGGTCCACTAAAGACAAGGAAAGTCTGAATAAGTCTTATTTTGAATAAGTCAAAATAGGTTTTGAGAAGATATCTTGTTGAGGGTTTCCACAGAGCATTAATGGTTTTTCCTCCTGGCAGTTAAGGGCAAGATAATGGTATTCCTGTCACATCCTACTTATTGATACTGTTTTATTGCTAATTACAAACCTTGATGAATTGCCAATACAAATTCTGTTCATTTTTATTATTTCACCCATATTTGCAACAGAGAAATACAATTTATGCATGATTTCGAATAACCTCCAAAGAGCTTTTTAGTGTTCTGTCTGCCCATGCTCGTTCATGATACTAGTATCATTAATTCCAGTTTTAGAGTTGAGGGATTTAACACCCATTAATATATTTGCTGCCTGTAGAGATCGGAACTCAAATTTCCCAGTTTAAGGTCCATATATAATAGTAAGGCATTGGCTCTCATCGGCATGCATTCAAGTTTTCATCTTTCTGTGTAGTTTCTATAGAGGTTCTATATATTTGCTGTCTGCATCAATGCTCCTTAATGGCACTCATTTTGTTTGTTGTTGCTGAAGCATCTTATTCCAATAAAACTTCCTACCATTCATAGATAGAATAACAAGAATACTAAGCCAGTCACGCAGGAAGTTCAATCTGTCTATGGATTCTAATGATTTTATTGATTACGACACAAGCTTTTGGAGGCTTTTTCTCCTGGATGCATAAAACTGACAGAGAAGTACATTTCCAAGTTTGATTGAAGAAGATAGGAGTGTAAATCAGGAGAATAAACCAATTTCCGTGCTCTTCATTACAGGAAGGCACAAACCTCTTTCAGACAGACAGACAAAGCTAATGATCAGAGAATTTCTCTCAACCTTCAGTGTCTACATAGGATATTATCCGCAACCAAAAGCTGTTTCTTAGTCCCAACTCCTATTGTTCCAGGTTCTCCTTTCAGATTTTGGTTTTTATCCTTTCCATTCAAAAGCAATTAGCAATAGTTGTAAAGGCAAGAAAAAGGAAGAACCAGGAAATGGTAAGGTTACTGTATAGAGAAGAGGGTGAAATGCTAACAGAGGACAGAGAAAAGTCAGAGCTACTCAACGCCTTCTTTGCTTCAGTCTTCTCCAAAAAGAAATAAAATGCTTAACCTCACATTGTTTCTATGGAAATGACTCTTGTCCTTCCTCTTCTACTCCATCTTGGCTAGCCGGATGACTTTCTTGAGACTTGCTCCGGCAGCATTGTCTTTCACCTCATCATTACACCTGAAAGCTTTGTTTCTGTCATGCAAACGTCACTGCACTTCTTTGGTCATCTAGAGTTTCTGGTTAGGACAAATCCGGATGCATTTGTCCACAGTGACATTATTTGTGCAGTATTTGATGTAGCTCAGAACAGTTGCAGTATGTTCTTCCAGGTCTGGATGATAAAAATGCCCCAGTTTGTCCTCTCAAAGCAATCTTGAAGTTGTTGAGAAGCATCTTTAGACCAGGATTCACAGTCTTTGTTTTAGGCAGGTCCTGTTTATTGAGAGAAATAATCTTTGATTCCTGGAAAACAGAAGAAATACCAGCAAACCAGAGGAAGGTAAATATTGTTTAAATTACCTAACTTCTGACCCCAGCATACAATGGTGATATGCTGGAAAACCTAGAGATTGCTAGAGCGACTCTATGGTGAAAGCATAATTGTAAAAGGTCTGGAAACCTGTGAGAAGCAGCATAAACAGCTGGGTATGTTTAGCCTCGGAAAGAGAAGGTTAAGAAGTGATATGATAGCCATGTTTCAATACTTGAAAGGATGCCACATTTGGAGGGGGCAAGCTTGTTTTCTGTTGCTCCTGAGACTAGGACACAGACCAATGGATTCAAACTGCAGGAAAAGAAATTCCACTTACATTAGGGAGAACTTCCAGATGGTAAGAGCTATTCCACTGATGCATACACTGCCTCAGACACTACAGGTGTGTGATGGAGTCTTCTTCTCTGGAGATGTTTAAACAGAGACTGAATGGGCATCTTTTGGCAGCGCTGTGTTTGTGTATTTCTGCATGGCAAAATGGAGTTGGGCTGGATGGCCCTTGTGTTCTCTTCCAACTCTATTGTTCTCTGAAATTGATTATAGAAAGGGATAAAATAGACAAATGCAGAAAAAAATGATAAACCTCTTGCACCTTAACCAGTGGTAATGCCTGCATGACAGACTATCTGGCAATTATCTGTTCCATGTGGCTATGAAAGGTACAAGACTATTATCCCTATAATATTGTTTTCACCAAGCTACCTTATTATAAGGGCAATGTGGATAAGATATGCACATGTTTCTTTCTGTAGGACTGTACCAGATGAGGATAACACTTCATGCAACTGATGGATTGGCCTCCAGACTTCTTTTAAATCTGTTAGGCTTTGAGGTCCTCTTTTGAGCTTGCTTCATCAGACCAAGGTGACTACTCTCTTGGGTTTTCACAGATCAACTGCTAGTCAGCTCCTTGTGACAGCAACCATTCATTGCATTTACTGCAGTTTCTCTTCTCCTCTCCCCCCTCTCCCCTCCCCCCCCCCTCTGTTTCTTTTCAATTTCTATCTAAATATTTGAAGCCATCATGCATTGGGTTTGATCTGTGAGGCAAACAAGCAAGTTGCATTTTCAAAAAGAACAATAATTGCAAGTCAAATGTGTATGTTCAATACTCTATTGACAGATTTGCCTTGGCAACCCAGAGCAGGGATTCTTTGTGTGCCTCTTACTTTGTGGCATCCCATTGATTTTCATTTTCAAACCTCTTTTCTTCTTCTTCTTCTTCTTAAAAAATCTATCTACTCATCTTTTCTTTCTTTCTTCTTCTGCATGGTGTTTGACCCTCAGGAAAGTGGATGATCACTTATATTTCAAATGCGTTTATGCTTTCATGAAGCATAGGCTAGCTAGACAAAAGCTGAGGGGAGCATTAGCAGAACAAAATGACGAAGGAGCTCTCTAGCTGTTCTGGGACTGAAGGATGTGAAGACTCACCTAGGTGGAAATTCACTTTTCCTTAGCAATATAGATTTGGCTTCTCAGAACAGCTTGAGCCTCTTACAAACTATAAAACCATTTTAGCCCCATGACTTCTTCAAGCAGCAAGTGAGTCAGGTAAGTGTTTGGAAGTGCATATGAGTGTTAGAAATTCTTTTAAAAGAATGCTGTGTCCTCCTTTACTGAACAATGTCTTCATCCATCAAAAATGTATCTTGTCGTTTTAACTGGAAAATTTCAGTATCAATAATTGTATAATTCGTACAATTTACTTTTATCCCAGTCCTCTTCTGAATAATCAAAGCTGATGCATATTGTCTTTATTAGCATTGGGTCCCGCTCTCAGAGAAAGGTGGCATATACATGAACAAATGAATGAAATATATTGTAGGTGGTGTGACATGCTGCTTTTTCTTATTCCTGTGAAAAAGAATAAGTCAAAGTTGTATCCTGGTTCTCAGTTGAACTAGATTGTAGATGGTTAAAAGTATTTTTGTTCTAGTTTTTTCCAATTACATGGATTTGAAATAGTAATAAAGGACCAGCTGTATATGGAGGGAACAAAGTACACTGGCATTATTTTTCTATGGTCAGTCATGCTCCATATAAATAGATTTTCTTGCAGAAGTGACAGGCTTGGGTAGAAGCTGAGAAGCTGACACAACTGTAACCACCTTAGATTTCTGGCATTTCCTCCATTGTTACTGGGGTTAGGGACATAGGATTCCTGTGAAAGGGAAAACCACAAATAGCAAAACTGCTATTTTTACTTCAGAGACTACCTCTCTAAGCATTTATAAATGTTCCAGCACAAGCTCTATGGTTAACTTCCACTGGAAGCTGAATACAGGACCACTTCACACAGGGCTAATATGGAGCGCCATCAGAGGATGCTCGACAGGCCCTGCACACATTCCTTCCAAAGTGGAGGGGAAGTGTCAGAAGGGGCTTCTTCTGGGAGGAAAGTGTTTTTAGATAGTTCAGATGGAGCTGCCCACATTTTCCTCCTCCTTTCCCTATCAGATGGGGAAATGGTGGTGGAGCAATGTGCGTTACCACCCTTTCTCTCATCTGATGGAAACAGAGTGCCAACACACCCTGTCCCACTATGTGATGAGGGAAGGAGGGAGAGTGTGCTGGGTGCTACGAGGCACCCTGATTGCTTTCCCTTTTGCAGGCGACTGCTGGCGAAACGGCACTGCCCCTGTGGACCATGTGAAGAGGTCCATAGAATTGCACTGGAGGACTTATAGACAGATGTTATCTGGAGAAATCTCTAGGTCCTCCAGCATGACTAAAGGAAGCTGACTACAGAATCATACTGGAGGACCTTAGAGATGTTGCTTTGTTTCTTTCTTTAAATAAAAACATTTTAAAAATCAAGCAGTGCTTGTTTCATGTAGAGATTCAAGAAACAGAAATTATATTTTGAATCATGGTTTGAAAGGAACTTGATACATAGTTATGTCAGAAGAAAAGAAAGTCAGGATTTCTAAACCTTCGACAGATGGGAAAGGTCACTTGCTTAATAAGCTACGGTGGCTGAAATCTGCTCAGTCCGATAGCTTCAGATGGAGCAGCCATGCCCTCTGGCTCACTAGAAAAGAGAGCTCTCACTTCTCTGGCTAGGAAAGAAAATTATCTTGCATTACAGTTCAGTTGCAGAGATATTTTCGTACATTTTGTGAAGTAAGGGGGGGGGGAAGAATTGCTAAATGAACCCTGATTAGTATCTGATGGTGAAGGAGCTTACAACTCCCATCAGCCTTAGTCAGCACAGCCAATGGGGAAGAATCATAGAAGTTACAGACCAAAAATAATTGGAGGATATACTTGCCTCCCTCAGACATTATCTTCTCATGTCAGTGATGTGAGAAAGGAACAGCATGGCCCAGCCCCAGGAAGCATGATAGCAAAGCCTTGTTAGAAAACTTATGCCATCAACATGGGAGAGGGAATGACAGTGACTGCTTTGCTCCCCTTCCTCCCCAATGAGCTCCAGACAGTGCTTCCATTGACACGTACTGATCAGAGCTGAGTCTATATCTGGGTGCACACCTGGGAGAGAAGGAACAGATTGTGCTCCAATAAAACTGCTACATATTTAAGTGCAGCCAGAACATGCTAAGACATAGTCCCCTGACCAAAACACTGGCTGGGAGAATGGAGATGTGCCTGAAAGCCTCCTGGATGCTCCTTTGCCCATTAGGAGCAACAATGGTGAATAAGAGAAACAGGTTCAACATCCCTTGTCCAAAATGCTTTGGACCAGAAGTCTCATCGATTTCAGAATGTCTTTATTTGCCTATAAATGCATAATGAGACATCTTGGATATGGGGCCCAAGTCTAATTACAGATTTCACTGATGTTTTATATATACATACCCTGAAAGTAATTATATACACAGTATTTGTAATAAATGCCTGCAAGAAACAAACAATTATTATTATTATTATTATTATTATTATTATTATTATTATTATTATTATTATTTTATTTTTATATCCCGCTACCATCTCCCCGAAGGGACTCGAGGTGGCTAACAAGTGGGACCAAGCCTGACAAGCTAAAAACACATTTTAAAATCATCATCATCATCATCATCATCATCATCATTTAATTTTTTATTAATCGCCCTCCATCCAAGATGCTCTAGGCGATTTACAAGATAAAATTGTAAATTTTAAAGGATAAAACTACATACATACAAATATTGATAAAATTAACATAGATTAAAAGCTCTAGTAAAGAGCCAAGTCTTGAGTGCTAGGGTAAAAGGCCCTAACTCACGCATGGCTCTCATATAGGGTGGCAAGGCATTCCATAAGGCAGGGGCAAAAATAGAAAAAGCTCTGCGTCTGGTCCTTTCCAAGTGCACTTCTCTAGGACCCGGTATATAAAGTAAGTTGCGTTGGGATGGTCGTTGCGACCTCCGATGATGGGAGAAGGAGAGACGGTCCCTAAGGTACGATGGGCCATGGCTGTAAAGAATTTTAAAGGTCAGAACTAGCATCTTATATAGACCACGGTAATCAGTTGGAAGCCAATGCAGATGCTCCAGCACTGGTGTTATGTGGCATTTCATGGGTGTTCTTGTGAGTAGCCTGGCTGCCGCATTCTGAACAATACGGAACTTTCGGGTCATGGACGTCAGAAGGCCAACATACAGGGCATTGCAATAGTCCAGCCTAGACGTGACCGTGGCGTAGATGACTGTTGCCAGAGCCTCATCAGATAGATAGGGTGCCAGTTGCCTCGCTTGTCGTAGATGGAAAAAGGCCTGTTTGCTAGCAGCAGCGACCTGAGCTTCCATTGTCAGCTGCGAATCCAAAACGACACCCAGGCTCTTAACGGTAGGCGAAGGAGATAGGGCAGCACCATCGAAGGTGGGTAGCAAATGGGTCAGATCAGTCGAGCGGCCATGCCAAAGAATCTCAGTCTTCGCTGGGTTCACGTTCAGTCTACTAGCACGTAGCCAGTTCAACAGAGCCTCCAGACATAAGGTGAAATTGTCTGGTAGTGACATTGCTCCAGGCTCCAAGCGCAGAAGGAGTTGGGTGTCGTCCGCATATTGATAGCAATCTAGGCCAAAACTCTGAGCCAAACTAGCAAGGGGTCTAACATAGATGTTGAAGAGAAGAGGGGAGAGAATTGCACCTTGGGGTACCCCACATAGGAGGGAAGATCTGTCAGAGACTTGATCCATATACTCCACGCATAATGCACATATAACAATCTGATCAAGATAATTAAAACAGCAGAATATAAAATCAACCATTAAAATAAAACAGAACAAACCTCCGTAATCAAAACCAGGGATAAGGTGGGCATGTTCAGAAATGGGAGAGGGCTGGGCATGGGTTTCTGCAAAAAGCATAGGATAGGGCCAGGGGTGGGGTCAAGTGCTAAGTTCACTGTAATTGTCAGTTTGGTCTGGAACCTTCACAGACAGTGGCCTAAGTATTATCAAATGCACACTGGAACAGTAAATCTAGACAGTAAATGGTCCCGTTCTCGCAGGCTAACTCCCTGCAGGAGAGTCCGTCACAGTTCTCTAGGATATGTGAGTCAGCCCAACACAGAGAAAGACATCCACAAGAATGACTAGATCTGGAAAATGACCCATTGCACCAATTATCTCTCAAGATAATTCATTAATCCACTCCTCCATTAAAGCACAATAACTTTGCATGATGTTCTGTCTGAGTTAAAGCCTTTAAATGGAGGAAAGAACCCAAACAGCCATTAGTGCACTAGATCTGTTGAACTATCAGAAAGCAAAGGCATCTCAGCCACCCATATGGCCAATTTAGGAGTATTTGGGGTTTAAGAATTCCGGATAAGGGATACTTCATTTGTACCCTATGCCTCCCTACGCAACATCAAAGTATATCCAAACAGTCGCAAGGGTAAATAGCTGCCTTGGCCACTAAGGATCTGGTGTAAAGGGTGTATAATAGAGAAACAAATGCATTTCTGTTTTTGGGTGGAAGAATGGTCTTGATGAAGATGGCTTTCCATCTCTACATCTATGAAGCAAGTTTAATGCAAAGAACAAATGTGTTGGGAATTCATATGTGTTGTGATCCTTGGAGAAGGGACAGGAAGAGATCTACTACAAACCTAAGACAGAATGAAAATAGCCCTGAACCTTGCTCATACCCCTGGCTGCTTGTTTCGACTTCAACATTATTGTTGAAGCTATATGACAAACATGTAGAAACATTTTAAATAAATATTTTAATTTGGAAAGTCCAATCATGCAAAGTGTATGTAACATCACATAACAAATTATTTCTGATCTCCATAGTAGAGACTCAGTTTGATGAGAGGATCTGCATTTTTTCCTTCCTATGCAAGAAAAAAAATGGTACCCAGAGTCCCCTATGGTGACAAAGATGCATCGGTACAGGGGAGAAAAGCACTGCTGTCAGACATTTATACAGAATTTATGAGTGTGATTCCATAAGGTTTATCTCCGTAACACCCTTGAGAGGCAGGGTATTATCATTCCATTATAGGGACAGTGAACTATGATTATAAAGAACATTTCTAATGAGTTCTCATTTTCTCCTCTACACAGTAACTAAAGATAGTGAATTCCTCCCTTCTCTCCCCCTACACACTCCCCCCCCCCCCCACACACACATACACTCCCCCCAAATACCTGGCTAGCTTGTGTGTGTTTAGGATCACACTCAAATACTGTCCACTCAGGTATGCTGTGATCTGTTTTGTGGTAATTAAAAGGAAAATATTATTTTCTGGGAAATGCTATACATCCAGTGATGTTATCTTGAAGACAGAAATCCAAAGGATCCCCCCCCCAAAAAAAAAACACACACACACACACACACACACACACACCAGGAGATACTTTTAGTACAGTATGACCCCAGTATCCATGAGGGATATGTTCCAAGAGCACACACAAATGGATACCTGAAACCATGAATAATAGTATCCTGCATTTTGACTATACTTGTAAGCATACCAAAGAATCCTTCTTGTTGGATGGCCACCCTGTCATGGTGAGGGTGCTTGACTGTTCCAGTGAACCTGTATGCAAAGCTGTTGGAATTCTGTCCTCCCAGAGGGGTCTCCCATGGTGGCAGAGTCATAGGGGAGGAGCCAGCTAAAGAACAATCTGAAGACCTCAGCGGCAGAGTAGGTGGACGATAACACGGTATATGTTAAAATGGTTGTGAAGGCGGATAAAGGCTGCAACAGAGATGAGAGACCACCAGTCGTGTTAATCATGCCATTGAATCAAAACCTGTCTGTGAAAACTGTGTGTTTGTCTCTGTGCAGCAATCTCCACACATAAAACAAATTTATGCAGAAGAATCTTCCAAAAAACCCCAAACCTCCAAATGTTTCATGGCTATGGAGAGTGGCAATGGGGGCAGGACTGTGAAATCTGGAAGCTCCTAACCACAAATTGACACATGGATGGTGGATATGGATTCAGTTGTTCTAACTCAAGGTCCAAGACAGTTGAGCAGTTCGGCAACTGTATATATGTCTGAGTAGTCCTGTTTAGAATCTACTCTGTTCACCTCATATAGGGAGGGGACTAGAAAGATGCCCTAAACATAGTCTGCCTCTCCTACTTATCCCAACTAGACTACCACATCCAGAGGTGTCACCATCTTGAAGACAAAAACATGGAACATGGAGCATACAAACATTGTTGAATAACACAGACAATGAATGCCCTGAAAGTTGGATTGCTGTTATTGAAAGGGAGCTGAGGTGCTTTAACACAGATATAGCAGCTCTCCAAGAGACCCAGAGAACAGGACAGCTGAAGGAAGAAAATGGGGCTACACCTTCTGATAGGGACTGCCTGAACAAGAACTACAAATACACAGAGTCGCCTTTGCTGTCAGAAACAACTTGGTGAAGCATCTGTCTGAAGCACCCATTAGCGTTAACAAACTACTCTCATCCCTCTGAATTAATCTTGCCAAAAACCAGCAGGAAACTATCATAAGTGCCTATGCACTAACACTAGGATGCTGATGAAGACATCAAGGGAAAATTCTACTGTCAGCTCGATACCATCCTATCTGAGATACCTAAGGAGGACAAAATCATCCTCTTGGATGATTTTAACACAAGAGTTGTGCAAAATTTTGATCTGTGGCCAGGAACTACAGGGAAAGACAAGGTTGGAAACAGTAACTCGATTGGCATCCTACTCCTCACCAAATGTGTGGAACACAACCTTGTCATCACCAACACACTCTTCTGCCAAAAAAATAAATATGACATCATGGAATCACTCCCAGTCAAAGCATTGGTACCTCTTAGACTATATTATTATACATGCTAGAGAGACCGCCCTGGTGTACTACTCACAAGAGTCATTATAAGTGCTGATGATTGTTGGACAGATTAATTTGATCCATGGTGTCCATCAAGATCGCTTCTAAATGCAGACTCCAAGGAAGAAAGATAAGACATAAAATAAACATCCAAGTCCTACACGACCACCAGACCAGTGTGGTCCAACCTTTAGTTACCCAAGAGCCAATCAAACTTTAGTATAGGAATGTGAGGGCCTGAGACATTCCAGAAAGAAAACAAATTACATAATTAATATTGAATTGCACAATTAAAATATTAATATTTAATTACATAATTAAATATTTATCAGTAAGAAGGGCAAGGGCCAACAAAAATGAATTGGTGGGACGCATGTGGCCTGTGGGCCGCAGGTTGAACCACACTGCTCTAGATGATCTCTTGTCCAAACAACACTTAAGGATCACTTACCCACAAAGCACCCTGAAATGTGGAAGAATATTGGAATAAACTGAAGACCTCCATCATTACAGCCTGTGAACAAACCATTGGATATCAAACTAAGAAATATCGAGACTGATTTTATGAGAATGAGAATGATAGTGAGATCCAACATATAATCGACAAGAAAAGGAAAGCCTTCTAAGGATGCCATTATCATAATCTTTTTCAAAAAGGGAGAAAGAATGGACTTTTGAAACTATTGAGGTATCTCCCTTTTAACCTCTTCAGGGAAAATCCTTGCAAGAATCCTCACAAAACGCCTTCTACCTATTTCAGAAGACATCCTGCCTCAATCCCAGAATGACTTCTCCCATTCCAGAGGAACAGTGGATAATGATCTTCACCACATGACAGCTCCAAGAAAAATGCAGAGAACAAAATTAAACTCTGTACATGGCATTCATCAACCAAGAGGGACCCATAAACACTTTTGGGGGGATATTTTTGGAAGCGTAGGTAAGTAAAACCATGCATATTGAAACTGTGGAACAAGAGGTTGTACTGTATTCAGATATGAGAGGGCTAAAGGAAGGCTGATTCCTGAGGGGATGTGTTTTGCCACTTAAGAAGATGCCGTTTATTGACAGTTTTATATAATTATTTTTTTCCTCCTTGAGGAATAGGTATGCATATATGTCTGTCTACAAACAACAAAGGAACATGTGATGGCAATAGAAGCAAGAAGGAGCTTGTGGACTGCTCAAGAGAACTGTGGTGCAAGTGGATCTTTGGCACACACGCATTTTACGGTTTCACTCCCCACCCCTTCTAGCCATAATCTAGTTTTTGTGGAAGGCTTTGCTATGAAGCTTTAGTAATATATGCTACAACAAATCTTTGAAAGTCACACATCCTTCAGAAGTGAATGCATTTGTATTAATGTTAACTCAAAATCAAGTTCCACTGTGTTAAAAAAAAGACTTATTAATGCTGCATAAGACTGCACATTTAACAAAGTCTGAAACACTTTTATAGGAAAGGTTTATAGGTTTTAGAATAAAAGCAAATTATTAAGAAAATACTTTCAAAATCACACAAATGAGAGTATGAGCTCTTTATTCAGGATTCCAACCAGCCATATCCTCTCCCATTTTGGAAATATTCCAAATATTCCTTTCCCTCTTATAGAACACTAGCTGTGCCCGGCCACGCATTGCTGTGGTGTTGTCTGGTGGTGTGGGTGAGAAATTGTTGAGGTAGTGGTGGTATTGAATGTCTGTTGTATGGTTGTCTTTATGTTTAGTATGCATTTGGTTGTTTGTGTACTGTGAAAGTGGTGAGGGTAGAGGGGGTCTATGTCCCTGTGTAGTATTGTATAGTATTTATACGTTGTCCATGTGTTGTGAATGCTTGGATTGTGTCCTGCTGCATAGTAGTAAGGGTTGGGCTGGATGGCCCTTAGGGGTCTCTCCAAACTCTTGGATTCTATGCTTCTATTATTATTATTATTATTATTATTATTATTATTATTATTATTATTATTATTATTATCTTCATCATCATTATTATGTAGAGGCTGGATGGCCATCTGTCAGAAGTGCTTGGATTGTGTCCTCCTGCATGGTAGAAGGAAGTTGATCTGGATGATCCTTAGGGGTCACTCCAAACCTTAGGATTGTATGATGATATTATTATTAGTAGTAGTATTAGTATTGAGAGGCTGGGTGGCCATCTGTTGGGAGTGCTTGGCTTGTGTCCTGCATAGCAGAATTGGGTTGGGCTGGATGGCCTTTAGGGGTGTCTCCTAACTGTCTGATGCTATGATTCGATGTGTATTACTATTGTGCAGATATTGGATGGCCATCTGTCAGGAGTGATTGGATTGTGTCCTCCTGCATGATATAAGGAAGTTGTACTGGATGATCCTTAGGGGTATCTGCTAACCTTAGGATTGTATGATATTATTATTATTATTATTATTATTATTATTATTATTATTAAGAGGCTGGCAGGCCATCTTTTGGGAGTGCTTGGATTGTATCGTCCAATGGCAGAGTTGGGTTGGACTGGATGGCCTTTAGGGGTCTCTTCTAACTGTCTGATTCTATTATTCGATTTGTATTATTATTGTGCAGATCTTGGATGGCCATCTGTCAGGAGTGCTTCGTTTGTGTCATCCTATATGGTAGAAGGAAGTTGAACTGGATGATCCTTAGGGGTGTCTCCTAACTTACGATTATATGATATTATTATTATTATTATTATTATTATTATTATTATTATTATTATTATTATTATTGAGAGGCTGGGTGGCCATCTGTTGGGCGTTCTTGGATTGTGTCCTCCATGGCAGAATTGGGTTGGACTGGATTACCACAGTAATTATTTCATATTTTAGTAGAATCTCACTTATCCAACATTCGCTTATCCAGTGTTCTGGATTATCCAGCACAGTAGTCAATGTTTTTGTAGTCAATGTTTTAAATTCATTGTGATATTTTGGTGCTAAATTTGTGGTGCTAAATTTGTAAATACAGTAATTACTACATAGTATTACTGTGCATGGAACTACTTTTTCTGTCAAATTTGTTGTATAACATGATGTTTGGTGCTTAATTTGTATAATGATTACCTAATTTGATGTTTAATAGGCTTTTTCTGAATCCCTTCTTATTATCCAACATATTCACTTATCCAACGTTCTGCCGGCCTGTTTATGTTGGATAAGTGAGACTCTACTGTATATTTATAATCTTATATTATCTGCTTAGAACTGGATTATATAAGGCCCCTTCTTCACAGCTGTATAAAATGCACACTGAAGTGGATTATATGGCAGTGTGGACTCAAGATAATCCAGTGCCAAGCAGATAACATAAGATTATAAATGGGTTATATAGCTGTGTGGAAGGGCCTTGAGTCTACACTGCCATATAATCCAGTGCAAATTACATAATCTGTGGAAGAGGCCTAAGTGAGGCCTAACTGTGCCTGTCCCCCTGGGCTGAGTAGGTTGCTAGGAGACCAAGTGGGTGGAATTTAGCCTTGTAACTGGCAGCAGTTGGATAAAAACAATTATTCCTCTCTCTCTAATTAGGACTTTATTTTTCTTTTCTTTTTGTTGTATCAACCTAGAACCGTGGATGATGGGTTGTGTTGTCTAATTTCGAGGTTGGGGGGCCTGTAGTTTTGTTGTTTTGTCCGCTACCCTGAAGCCATCACTCTTTTATATATATAGATTCCAGCCAGCCATCTCTGTTCTGTTTTTCAAAATCTTCAATTGCAGTCATGTTTTTCCCTCTTCCAGAATTTTGAATTCCATACCCCGCTTTAAACAATCACCCACCACCCAAACTTTTTTAGGCTGCTTAAACTCCTTCACTTGCTTAAAATTCTTTTCATTTTTAAATATATATATAAGTCAGAGATGTATTTGTGCTAGTCTTACCATTTTCCCAAGCCTGCTGATGACTTTCCTCCAACATATGGATGGTGCTGTTTGGCACTTTGAGAATGAGTTCACTATCAGTAAACCTGATTTAATAGAAAAGTCAAAGAGCCATACTGGCTAATCATGAGCACTATTTATGTAAGACCTCAAGAGCTTGTGGGAAAAGGCAAAATGTGTTGAATATAAATCTGAACAGACCATTATTTCTACAAACCTTGATTATCTAAACATAGATAAATAAATCTATCAACCCTGAATATCTCCACATTTGCACTGTGCTCTCACTTTATTCTTCAAGAAAAGCAATTTTCCATTTTTCTAACCTTGCCTGCACTTATAAAATTGTTTATTTCCTTCTATCTTATCCTGACCTCAAATGGCTAGGAATCTGTCTAAAAGGTAATGGCTTTGCTAGAAGCATCTGCAGTGCTATAGAATGCTAGACATACAAAACTCTTTTTCTTACTACATCTTAAGAAAAAATAAAATGGCGAGGAAAAAATGGACGGAGAAGTTGAAAGAATCAGAACTCTGGATTTTGTCATTATCTTCTGGTTGAGCATAGAGTGGGATGTGAAGAATCCAAGTGACTAGACCAATGTTTCTCAACCTGGGGGTCATGAGGGGGGTGTCAGAAGGGTCGCCAAAGACTATAAGAAAACATTCATCCCAAGTTTGGTCCAGATCTATTATTGTTTGAGTCTACAGTGCCCTCTGGGTGTAGATGAACTACAACTCCAAAACTTAGGATCAATGCCCACCAAGCCCTTCCAGTATTTTCTCTTGGTCATGGGAGTTCTGTGAGGCTAGTTTGGTTCAATTTCATTGATTGTGGAGTTCAGAATGCTCTTTGATTGTAGGTTAACTATAAATCCCAGCAACTTCAACTCCCAAATGACAAAATCATTCCCCCCCAACCCCACCAGTATTGGGCATATCAGTTATTGGTGCCAAATTTGTTCCAGTTATGAAGTTGCAATGAAAATAATTTTATGGTTGGGGGTCACCACAACATGAGGAACTGTATTAAGGGGTCATGGCATTAGGAAGGTTGATAACCACTGGACTAGACTATATTAAACTTAGCTTACAATACAGCATATACCATAAGATGGCAAGTTGCATGTGGCTATCTTAAATCAGGGCTATCAGCATATCAGGAGAAAGAAATTTAAGGTCCTGTGCTACCAGTATGATATTTTTAATTGCAGGTTTTGCAGATGGTGCTCCACCTGCATTTTGAAGGTGCTTGGTGAGGCTCTCTGTAGAAGCAGATCTGTCATGAGCCTGACCAAAGAACTCACTCTAAGGACCAATTCCTATCCATCATCCAGGCCCTCTATAACCCTAAACCCAGAGCTGGCGCCTTAGTCTGAGCAGCTAAAGAGTACCTTGTCTGCTTAACTAAGTGCCTTTGTATCCCCTAAAGATCACTTTATGATACATTTATAGTAGTATATCCCTTCCAATTCATGCTTTGCTAGAGAGGTGCCTATAGATCAGGACTGAAGAAGAAAACCCAAGGGGGCTTTCACGCCACACAGTTATAGCACCGTGATTCCATGTTAATGTCTACAAGGCAACATTCCATTAAATCCTGGGATTTTGCCCTTGCAGGAGGGGGATTTAAGAATCCCCTGCCAGAGAGCAATGGTGCCTCCTGAAACTACAGTTCCCAGACATCTGCTGGATATGACAATGTAGAACTTAAAGTAAAGTTATAGGGCTTTCACCATGTGGTGTTCAATGACCCTAGTTGTCCCAAGAATGTGCGCTACATACATTATACACAAGCCTGGTAGTTATACAGTAGAGTCTCACTTATCCAACATTCGCTTATCCAACATTCTGGATTATCCAATGCAGTCTGCTTTTTAGTAGTCAATGTTTTTGTAGTCAATGTTGTGATATTTTGGTGCTAAATTCGTAAATACAATAATTACTACATAGCATTACTGCATATTGAACTACTTTTTCTGTCAAATTTGTTGTATAACATAATGTTTTGGTGCTTAATTTGTAAAATCATAACCTCATTTAATGTTTAATAGGCTTTTCCCTAATCTCTCCTTATTATCCAACATATTCGCTAATCCAATGTTCTGCCGGCAGGTTTTTGTTGGATAAGGGAGACTCTACTGTAATTAGAAAGATCATGGCTCTACCAACAAGATGACTGGGAGAAACAAGGTTCCCAGTTACGTTGCTGGGATCTCAAGTAAGACTTGAAAACAGGATTGGCCTATTGACAAAGCAATAAATGTCTCATCCTGTGTCAAGGTCAGCCCAGTTATTTTAGCAAATGATGCAAAATAATCTTACACCTCCCCAAGGCCATTCTCTGCTAGTAAAAATGAAGTAATAACAAGTTAAATAACTAATGATTGGATGCCATTACATGACACTCCTGATCTGTTCCTTGATGTAGTTACTTCGCTCTGCTTAATGATAGAACCAGTCCTGCTGGGAGTGACTCCAGTCATTCACTCCGGAGAGCAGCTCCCGGCCAATGGAGAGAAAAAATACTAGGCTAGATGGATCAGTGATTTGCCCCAGCACAACAGATTGTCTTTTGTTTCCTTAATGGCCAGACATGTTGTAAAAGATGGAGGAGACCATTTGAAGAATTTAGTTGAAAAGTTTAATGGATATCAGTTCCTATATCCATTGTCAACATACCGGATAAGCTCTGAAACCTTCATGATTACAGGTGAGAACAAATGGTGAGGCCACACTGAAAAACATTTCCCAACACTGTGATGAAGGGAGGAATACTCAATATGCTGTGGCAAGGACCCAAATGCTGTGAAAGAAAGCATCTATGCAGCATTAACACCTTGTTGGAGCTGCTGGATATCATACAGACACCGCAGGGAAAGTGTTCTCAACAACCTTGTCTGTCCCCAGGAATATACTGGGGACAGAGCTAAGTGTGAACCTTTCAGATATTTACACCTTGTGGAAAGCCCTCACCTTTTCTTAGCCACTTCTGTGTACCTGCTTTAGCATACAAAACATCTATTACACAGATTTTCAAGTGACTCACAGACTCATTCTGTACTCTAGTTCTTTGATGCAAACTCCCAGTATTAGACAAGTTGACATCTAATTCAGTTGTTAGTATTTACAATGGGCATTTCATGAGTGTTTACTTCATTCATACCTATAATAACCTTATCTGTTGGCCAGCATTGTTATCCCCATATTATGGATGAAATCAAGCTGAGTTTGTGACTATGCTTGAAGCACTTTGAGTTAATCACTCAGGATGTCAATCACTACTGTTGTTGTTGTTGTGCTGTTGTTGCTGCTATTGTTGCTGTTGTTGTTGTTGTTGTTGTTGTTGTTGTTGTTGTTGCTGCTGCTGCTGCTGCTGCGATTTCCTGCTTCTTGGCAGGGGGTTGGACTAGATGGCCCATGAGGTCTCTTCCAACTCTACTATTCTATGCTTCTATGATTCTATGATTCTATGATTCTATGCTGCTGCTGATGATGCTGCTTTGTGCCTTTACATTGACTCTGAATTATGGAGACTCTACCCTAGGATATTCTTTGTAAGATTTCTTCAGCTTCCCTTGAGCTGACAAGGTGTAACCTACCCAGGCTCATCCAGACCCCTTCTACACTGCCATATAATTCAGATTATCAAAGCAGATAATCCACATTATCTATTTTGAACTTGATTATATGTGTCTACACTGCCATATAATCGAGTTGAAAGCAGGTAATCTGGATTTTATATGGCAGTGTAGAAGGGGCCCCATTGGATGTTCCTGGACTGGCAGATATTTGAATTCTGCTCTTCTAGAATCCAACATTCAAAACAATACCCGACCTTGCCTGGCAATGACTGTAGTATATCAGTATACTTTCAACTACAGCAACACAATAGGTGGTATGGTAGATAATAGGTTTGACAAATACAGTAGGATCTGTGACTGCAAAATCCTTTTAGATAGCAACATGGGAAAGACTGGATGGCCAGGTGTGACCTTTCATAGCTATAAAATTCCAAAGGCCTTCCACACCACTACATGTCCTAGCAAATACAACCATGTACATGTGTCAGCAATCTGTGAATCACACAAAGTCAGGAAGTGTAGACAGCTCCACTGAATGGCACAGGATGCTTCTCCACCACTTCTCATGGCTGCAGCTAATAGAGCAAGATGTTAGCTACTGCTCATGATCACTGCCAGTTGTCCCCCCATGCTTCTGCAGATTCAAGCCTAGTGTCTTGTAGCCCTCTCACTGGCTTTGCTGATGGCTCTAGACAGAAGGAGGAGACCTGCAACTGACTGCTTGGCCATCTGACTGTGCCTGTCTTCTCTGCACCTGAGCAGAGATGCTAGTGCAGTACCAGCACATACCACGTCACCACCACCATCTCCTGCCCACTTTCCCCCTGGTTGCCTTAGGCTCTGCCCACCCACCCAGTTTCCTCGGCAAAGTCTGCACTCACCAGCACTGCACTGGCAGGCTGAAAGGACATGCCAGTGCACAGCCATTTGTGAAACGATGTCACCAGCTCTGTGACCACCCTGCGGCTTTTATCCTCTCCGCAGATTACACAGGGGCCTTTATGCTTTGGAAAGATTTAGTTGACAAGCTTGCGGGAGAACTCTCCTCCCCTTGCTATGTACATGCTGTTGTTACTCTGGTGCTCTCTGCTGTAAAAGCTGCTTAGCCCTCCCTCCAGTGTGTGTGTGTGTGTGTGTGCACGTGCGCGCGCACCACTACACTAAACCTATTACCAGATGATTTGTGTTGAGGGTTGGGGCTCAGTTCCACGCAAGACCTGGCTGTGAGCAGGGTGGTTTAACTCCTTCTGTTCTGCTTCAGCCTGCAAGGCTGTTGTGATGAAGTGACAACCAGACACCTTTCCTGAGCAAAGGAAGTGAGGAAAGAAGGAAGACACATAATGAATCAGGCACGCCATGTTCTTGCCCTGAACCATTTCCTCCATTGTTTCCCAGATCTCCTTGTTGCACAGCCTGAGATCCCTGGCTATTAGGAGTGAGTGAGCCAAATTTGGCAATGATTGAGTTAATTGCCAACCAGCTTATTGTACCTGGCCAATTGAATCTATTTGCTCACAGTGGCTGCAAACAAGCATAAAGAGAGCATTGGAGGGGAGAAGTGCAACTGGAGCAGATACAACTCTGGCCAGCACATCTGGGGGAAAGATCACAAAGCTCGAAGAGAAAAAGAGCACCGGGCAAGGAGTTGCAACTGAGGAGAATCCCAGCCCTTGACAACCTTTGGAGCACCTGCTCACCAGAGACAAGGAGGTGACCCATTTGCAGATTAAATGGGCCATGTGTGTGTAAGGTTCCCATTTCCTTAACACCACTTAACTAGACAAGATGCCTCCCCTAGGGAGGAACTGAGATATTTAAATGGCGTTTGTGGGAAAGGGATCAGGCTCTATCCCAACAGAGCAAATTTTGTGTTGATGTGTTCATGTAAGTATAGAGAAAAAGAGTAGACAGAAATATCCAGATCTCGAAATATCCCCGTATCTATGTCTCACAGACCCCTTGAGGATTTCCCCCTCTTTTGGCCTTCATTTATTAATGGAAAGAAAACCCTCACTCTTCAGAAGTCCCATCTGAGTCAGCCCAGCCCCCCCCCCCCCCCCCCCGCATCTGCAGGATTCAGAAGCCTTTCCCTGTTACATCACATCTGGTTGCCATGGCAACAGCAGTGATGTCAGACAAAGGAGGGGATAAGCTGCGGGATCCTTGCTGCATAAATCTTCTTATCGGTATTGCCAAGATGAAGCCGGGATAGGCTTGCAGCAAAGGGGAGGCAAGCAGGGAGGATTCTTCCATCCCCAGGAAGGTCCCCACCCTTTATAAATATGTTTCAGATTTCCTGTTCGGTTGCCGAAAGCAAGCTTGCTGCAGCAGTGCAAAAACCAAAACCTAATAAGGAGCCACACCGTCTCATGCAGATGAATCAGGCAGCAAAACGAAGATGACATTTTACCCAAATGTGGGGCAACTGCTCTGCAGAAAGGAAACCCACAGAGGCCACTTGCTCCTTTCATTTGCCAATGTGTTGCAGGGGGGAGGACACAGATGAGGGGAGCAGCTTCATTGGGGTTCATCTGCTCTCTCTGTCGCCCTGGGTTCTGAGAACTCCAGCTGTGGGAAGCCAAGCAGTAAGAGAGAGAGAGAGAAATACCATTTCCTAGGTAGGGGGATTCTCCCTTACTGCTAATTTTATACATTGCACTGCTGGTTGCCACTGGTTTCATATCATTGTACAAGATCTGAGGGAAGCACACGCAGCATTTCCACAACATGTAGGGCAGGCAAACCTTGGCCCCAGAACAGTGGCAGCTCCTGTGTGCCTTGCCAGAGGAAGCGGACTTTCTTTTAGGAGCTGACCTTTAAGAGTTGGCTATGCGCACAGCCTTTCACAAGAGCATTTTAGCATTTCTCAAGGGTTAGTCTGACCCTTTCAGCTGTTTTTGTTCCCATGTTATGTTTTCTTTTTTAAAATAAATCACCCTGGTCTCTTGTTATTGTTTAAATTACTTGTCTGGCAGGTTTTATATTTGGTCTTGCATAAGGAGGAAGGCAAGGAAGAAATCAAATACAGTATATAAATGAACAACACCATTTTGTTTTGTATTGAATGGCCTTTGTGTGGTATTGGGAGTAAGTAGATGGATTTTAAAATTATGAATTCTATACTATAGTAGGGGGAAATTTCGGACACTCCAAATGTTGCTGGGCTACCATACCTCTCATGACAGCTAGGAGTGAGGGGAAATGAAGCCAACAATATTGCTGGTCCGTATGACACATTTCTATAAAATTTTAATTGCAACAGTTTACCTCTGTCTACAAGCAAAGAGTTAATTTTCCCAAAGCAATTGGTCACTGAAGATGCTAAGGATTGAAACCAGAAGCTTCTGTATACAAGGCATGGCAAAAGAAAGTGAATAGACCTCCTTTTCTTCTGTGCAACTTTAATGTGAAAAGGGAAGAATTTCAGCTGGTAGCACCTCTCCTACTGAAATTCCTTCTTCAATGTAAGTGTTAAAAAGCCCTGGCCACGTTTGCCTTCTTGGCCGTCCTATAGCTTGTGTTCTAAATAGTATTCATGACTTTAAACATTCTTTAATTTTAAGAACACATGCACACATTTTGCTGTATTAGGTTCTATCAAGGAGACTTTCCTGTGCTCTCAAACTGGGAGGAGCATATTATGCAGAGAAACGAGACTACCAGCTACTAAAACTAGTCTCTTTTTAACACCATATCAGCATAGCCTTTAATTTCCCAATTTCATAGGGATGTTCTATAGTCTTCTTCTTCCATCCCACTTTTTAATCTGTTTTTAAAATGTCCGTTTCTCTACTCTTATTCCCACACTCTCCCTTCATCCTCTGATTACTTCAATAGCTGCAAACTGATTTGCCCTGATTTGTCTCGGCAGGGAAAGAAGAAAGGAAGGGGGGAGAATTGTGGCCCCTTCTACACTGCCATAAAAAAAATCAAGATTATCTGCCTTGAACTGAATTATATGGCAGTGTAGAAGGGACCTGTGGCCTGCCTTGTAAACTCTGGCAAAAGCAGGCTTCTGCAGCCTCCCTTCAGCTGTCTCTATACTGCTATATAATACAGTTTGAATCTGCCTTATATGGTCAGTGTAAATCCATATCATCTATTGGATGATATGGATTTACACTGAACATATAAGGCAGATTCAAACTGTATTATATGGCAGTATAGAGACAGCCGAAGAGAGGCTGCAGCAGCTTGCTAATACTCCAGAAGACAGAAGCAGAATTCAGAACAATCTTAACAGATTAGAGAGATGGGCCGAAAGTAACAAAATGAAATTCAACAGGGACAAATGCAAGATACTCCACTTAGGCAGGAAAAATGAAATGCAAAAATACAGAATGGGGGACGACTGGCTCGACAGCAGTATGTATTAAAAAGACCTTGGAGTCCTTGTGGACAACAAGTTAAACATGAGTCAACAATGTGATGTGGCAGCTAAAAATGCCAATGGGATTTTGGCCTGCATCAATAGGAGTATAGTGTCTAGATCCAGGGAAGTCATGTTACCCTTTTATTCTGCCTGGGTCAGACCACACCTGGAATACTGTGTCCAATTCTAGTCCAATTGAAGGGAAATGTTGACAAGCTGGAATGTGTCCAGAGGAGGGTGACTAAAATGATCAAGGATCTGGAGAACAAGCCCTATGAGGAGTGGCTTAAAGACCTAGGCATGTTTAGCCTGCAGAAGAAAAGGCTGAGAGGAGACATAATGGCCATATATCAAGATGTAAGGGGAAGTCATAGGGAGCAGGCTTGTTTTCTGCTGCCTTGGAGACTAGGATGCGGAATAATGGCTTCAAACTACAGGAAAGGAGATTCCACCTGAACATCAGGAAGAATTTCCTCAATGTGAAAGCTGTTCAGCAGTGGAACTCTCTGCCCTGGACTGAGATGGAAGTTCTTTCTTTGGAAACTTATAAGCAAAGGCTGAATGGCCATCTGTCAGGGTGCTCTGAATGCAATTTTCCTGCTTTTTGGCAGGGGTTTGGACTGGATGGCCCATGAGGTCTCTTCCAACTATATGATTCTATTATTCTAATGCAGTTCAGTGTAGTTAAACTGCATTATAGGGATCTACCCTGACCATATAAGGCAGATTCAACCATGTAGATCCAGGACTAGACTGTGTGTTCTTCACTGACAGCATTTACCATCTTGATCATCTGATCTTGTTTAACCACATGTGTCCTGGTTTTCATCTGTGATCTGTTTGAGGGTAGGTACTAAGACCTTGCTATTAACATATATTTTGGAGTCTTATTGATCATAGTTCAGTTCTGATTTATCATAAATTATTTTCTACTGGATTATGGATTTTTTTTTTTTGGTTTATGGTTTCATGGTGTATTGTTTTTATTTCTGCATCATATCCCAAGATCCACTGTTGTAATATGAATACTTTTATAGAAATAAACTAGCCAATAAAACGTACTGTGCTCTCTCTCGTCCCCACAGTCAGTATAGATATTATGGAATGAATACATTGTTCTAGCCATAGGCCAAATAAATAATGGAGAAAAAAATCCATAACTATGCAGTTTCAACCATATGCATAGAATCAGCATGACAATCCACAACAGTTTTTGCAGCGCTTACTATGAACAATGGAACTATTTTGTTTATTTATTCTCCACAGTTTATAGCTTGCATGTCTATGGCATTCCTAACATTATTTCTACAATTCATAAAGGAAGAAAAGTTCAATAGCTTCAAGCATTTTTAAAACAATAGATAACATAATATGTTATCTAAAAACAAACTCAATTTCCAGGGACTTAGAGATCAAAGGCCTGGCAAACAAGAAATGTTTTGACAGCCCTTCTGAAGGTGCAGATGGAATGGATCCTCTCCCTTCGACTCACGAAATACTCAGAAGCATGATCCAGCCCAAAGCCAAGCATATACAAATCCCTCAAAATCAAACAGGAAGGATTGAAACAGCAAGGGCAGCCCATCACTGGAATGAGATCCCCGAGCAGATCCACAAGCAATAGCACTATGAGAGCATTCCCAGAGCAATAGGAGTATAATATAAAATATTTTATTAAATTGAAGTATAATATAGAGTTAAAGATTACTGTTTTAAATATGTCTAATTCCTAATTGACTCCACTAACTCCCTATCTCTTCCTAATCCTAGCCGAATCTAACTGTCCTGAGTTTTACTAAATCCTCATCTCTCCCCTAATTCTTATTCCTAACTTTGACAGAGTCATATCTCTGACTAATTGTTCTACACATCAGCCTCTCAAAAATCCCTTCAAAGAGTAATCCACTCACCATTTATTCCCAACATTTCATATTCTGACTCCCTCCTAACAGATGATTCACCTTGTTACGTACATTACACGTGATGCTGTTATTGTTGTTATGTGTCTTCATGTTTCTGACTAATGGCGACCCTATCACAAGATTTTCTTGGCAAGATTTGTTCGGAGAAGGTTTTTTTGCCTTTGTTTTCCCTCAGGTTGAGAAAGGGTTGCCTGCTAAAAAAATCACCCAGTGTGATTCCATGGCTGACTGGGAATTTGAATGCTGGTTTCCAGAGTCTTAGACCAATACCCAATCCACTATACCATGCCGGCTCTTCATAAATGGTACACATAACCACATTTTACCTTACTTTCTCTAAAAACCCAATGTTTTTTATAGTTGGGAAATTAGCCCCATTGACTCAGTAGAACTTTCTTCTTCTTCTTCTTCTCTTCTTCATTCACACAGTAGTTTCCGACTCTTCGTGACCTCATGGACCAGCCCACGCCAGAGCTCCCTGTCACCCGTCGCCGCCCCCAGTTCCTTCAAATTCATTCCAGTCACTTCAAGGATACCATCTATCCATCTTGCCCTTGGTCGGCCTCTCTTCCGTTTTCTTTCCATTTTCCCCAGCATCATGATCTTTTCCAAGCTTTCCTGTCTTCTCATGTTGTGGCCAAAATACTTCATCTTTGCCTCTAGTATCCTTCCCTCCAGTGAGCAGTCAGGCTTTATTTCCTGGAGGATGGACTGAAGATCCAACCAGTCCAGTAGAACTTAACTCTTATCAAATAAAAATTTGGCTGTTGGGACAAAATTTTCACATTAGGAATGGGATTGTGGACATATGACGTACATCTCCCAGTATTCTTCAGTATTGATTGTGCTGGGTTTAGATCTGGAATTACAATTCAACACCATCTGCTCCTAAATCCCGCTGAACAGACTTGTCTGGGAGTAAACCTCATTGAAAACAGTAGGAATTACTACACACACACATTATTGCACTATTAGAGTGTCAGACTGGGCATAAGAAAACCATGCATCATTATCTTGACTTCAGTGTTTCACTCCCACCCAAAATAATGATGAGTAATATCGATCTTAGTAGATTCAGAGATTTCATCACTGACTTAGAAACTGCAAAGAAGAAAAAAGATATTAATATGGAGAGAGTCAGTTGTATTCATTTCAGCCCCCAATAACAAATATGAAGGAATTCATTGCATAACAATAAAATATTTCTACAAAACGAATGCATTATTGAGAGTTTAATTAACTGATACATAATCAGCACAGCAGCCTACAGTACAGTCCTATTGAATCTACTCGCTGTAGAATTAATGAAATTTAACACCATTTTAACTGCCATGGCTCAATGCTATGGCATGCCAGGATTTGTAACTTGATGAGCCACCAGCACTCTTTGGCAAAGAAGGTTAAACAACTTGTAAAACTACAGCTACCATGAGTCTGTAGCATTGAGCCATGGCAGTTAAAGTGGTGTTAAATTGTCTTCTAGAGTGTGGTGCCCATTCTACATTGCCATATAAAATCCAGATTATCTGCTTTAAACTGGATTATATTGCAGTGTATAATCCAGTTCAAAGCAGATGATGTGAATTATCTTCTTTAATAATATGTATATGGCAGTGTAGAAGGGGCCCTAGATGCAGCTTCAGTCCTATTGTGTAAAAATATATGTAATCTAAGAAATTCAAAAAATTAGTTGCACTTCAGAAGGTCTACTACTACACTGTCCCACTATTGAGAGTTATTCTTCTTATTTGTAGGAAGCCATTTGTGATTTTTGAAATCTCTTTCTTGCCGACAAAAAATGAGCAGTTTGTGCGTATTTTGTGAAACCTGAAAAAGGCAAAGCCTCTACTCTGTGCAATCTGCTACTGGGGAGTTTCCCTTAATATGTAGTTTCAGACTCTGTTTGTGCTGTTCTATACAACTTAGTAAGGAACCTGGCCCCAAATTAGGAGCAAAGTCTCACATTTGACCTATCACAGCCATCATGTCTTGAAGCATTAATTATCCCCATTTGCCTGTGTCTACACTTCTCGTTGCTTCTGCAGAGGTGGAGCATTAACCAGAAGTAGGTGTGCTGTACCCCTGACCTGGCCAACAAACAAGGCACCCGTCAGGCTGCGGTGTGCCCTTGACTACACCACTCTTGCAACAGGCCTGCTGGTATGCATGTGTATTTATTTGGGTGCAGCTAGTGCTAAATCAACTCACCCAGATTCTGAATCAATGTGGTACACATTGTGTGTCTGCTAGGAATCAGCATGGACCCAACTGTTTAATGAAATGACCCACTGACTTAAGTGGGAAAAAGCAAGCCCAGGCATGTTCTGTCGTATATCAGAAGGAGAGTAATTTGCATTGTAAAAAGGCTACCTCACTAAACAAGTAGTGGTTTGCAAGTAGTCATTATCTTTTTATGTAAAGTTACAAAGCTATTGTGTCCAAAAGTGTTGTAGACTAATACACAAGCTGCTAAGAAACAAACCTACACCTCTTACACCCTGCGTCAAGAGACAAAGCTTATACTAAGGTCATGGGTAGCATTTAGCTCCTCCTCTGCATTGGATACACCTTTTGTATAGTAAGAACGATTAAGGCATCAAACAAGAAAGTACCCTCCTAAAAAAAAGGAGTCACTCACCTTGTTCCTAAGCATATTATTAACTAGAAAGGAAGTGTTTTTGATTTCAGAATCTAAACTGACAGCAGAGTTCAGTGGAACTTATTCCAGAATACAGTAGAGTCTCACTTATCCAACATAAACGGGCCGGCAGAATGTTGGATAAGCGAATATGTTGGATAATAAGGAGGCATTAAGGAAAAGCCTATTAAACATCAAATTAGGTTATGATTTTACAAATGAAGCACCAAAACATCATGTTAGACAACAAATTTGGCAGAAAGTTCAATACGCAGTAATGCTATGTAGTAATTACTGTATTTACAAATTTAGCACCAAAATATCACAATATATTGAAAACATGGACTACAAAAATGCGTTGGATAATCCAGAACGTTGGATAAGCGAGTGTTGGATAAGTGAGACTCTACTGTAGTCATGGTTTCTATGCTTGCTTGGTTTTTTTAAAATAATTTTTATTGTGATTTTCCACGGAAAAAAAAAAGAGACAAACAAAGAAAGAAAACAAGCAATACATAATAAACAATAACATTTTTAGGGATGGGGTTAAGTTGGAAAATACACATGAATAGGGTGGGGGGGGGGAAACGGGTTTGTGATTTAGGGTTTCGGGACTAAGGGTAGGGGGGTGAAACACTATAGGGGGGGAGGGGTGGGGGGGTTGGGGGGGTAAGTGGTTTGACTTCCGCTGTTGTTCTTCTCAGTTTGTTAAGTCCATCATTTCTCCTTTATATATTTGTTCCTTAAGTAGTCCTCAAACTTAGACCAGTCAGTAGCTTTCACTGTATTGCCATTACTTCTCCTGATCAAAAAGGATAATTGGTCCATGTTCTTGATTTCCATCAGTTTGTCCAACCATTGTTCTTTCGTCGGTGCTTGCGTCGATTTCCAGAGTCTTGCTATTAGGAGCCTTGCTGCGGTAATAAAAAAGGTGAAAAGTTTGTCGGTATTAGAGTCAATTCTGTCCTTGGGGTCATAGAGTCCTAACAGGAGCAGTTTGGGTTTTTTATCAAAATTTGTCTTTAGTATGTCATTGCTCTCCTCCAAAATTGTGGTCCAAAATCTATCCAATTTCCTACACTTCCACCACATATGGAAGTAGGATCCTATTTGGGCTTTGCACCTCCAGCATTTGTTGTTTGCGTTCTTATACATATGACCTATTTTTTTAGGTTAAATACCACCTATGTATGAGTTTGAGCCAATTTTCTTTCATATCTACTGAGTACATATATTTAATTTTTTTATTCCAAATTGATTCCCATTCGCACATTTGAATGGGTCTATCTATATTTCTAGCCCATAATATCATTGAATTTGATACTATCTCTGTTTCAGTTTCCCAGGACAGTAATTTGCTGTACAATATAGATATATTTTTCCTATCTATATGGATAAATTTATCCCAAAATCCTTGATCTTGTTCAAAACCCACTAATTTGTCTCTTTTGTAAGCCTCCTTAATTTGAAAGTATTGATACCAGGACACATTCTTGTTTATCTTTTGTATTTGGTCCAATTCTTTCACTTTTGGAGGATCTTTTTTGTCGTTAGCCAAAGATAACAATTCTCTATATGTCGGCCATTTCCTCCAGCCCAGTAACCTTCTGTGGTCAGCCTCAATTGGAGATAGCCATAATGGTGTTTTGGTATGAAAGCGGCATTTGTATTTTTCCCATATTCTCAATAGGGCAGATCTGATAAAGTGGTTTCCGAATTGTTTTTCAATTTTCATTTTGCCATACCATAGATACCCGTGCCAACCTTTTCTTAATTCATGGCCTTCCAAATTTAAAATTTTATTTTTATCCAATTTAATCCAATTTTTAATCCAGTGAAGGGCACAAGCATCATGGTAGAGCTTTAAGTCTGGTAGGCCAAATCCTCCCTGCGATTTTGGTGAGATCATTGTGCTGTATTTTGTCCTGGGTTTTTTGCCTCTCCAAATAAATTTTGTAATGTATTTTTGCCAGTCCTTAAATACTTTGGTGGTCCTTATAATTGGTATATTTTGAAATAGATAAAGTAGTTTGGGCAGGACGTTCATCTTTATTATTGCTATTCGTCCCAATAATGAGACATTTAAGTTCTTCCATTTATCCAAGTCACTTTGGAGTTCTTTCCACTTCTCTACATAATTTAAATCTAGTAGTTGATTATTTTTTGCTGATAGCCAGATCCCTAGATATTTTATTTTGGATGGAGTTTGCAGACCTGATATGTCGTGTAGTTCTTTCTGTTTTGTTTTGGACATGTTTTTAGTTAGAATCATTGTTTTTTTCTTATTAATTCTGAGGCCAGCCACATTTCCGAATTCTTCAATTTTCCTAAGCCAATTTTGTATATTTTGAATTGGGTTTTCTATAATACATATCACATCGTCTGCGAATGCTCTGTATTTATAGTCTTGTTTGTCTAGTCTTATTCCTTGTAGGTTCGTATCCCTCCTAATTGCCCTGAGCAAGATCTCTAATGCCATAATAAATATTAGGGGGGAGAGGGGGCAACCCTGTCTTGTACCCTTATTAATTCCAAATTTATTTGTCTCCTGTCCGTTCAATTGTATTTTTGCCCATTGGTCCTCGTAGATGCTATTGATACCGTTTTGAATTTGAAAGCCTAAATCTAATTCTTGAAATAAAAATTTGAAAAAGTTCCAATTTAAATTATCGAAGGCTTTCTCTGCATCGAATGAGAGAAACCCTACTTCTATTTGGCTATGTTGTTCATAATATTCCACTGCATCTATTATTATTCTTACATTGTCCTTAATAGATCTGGATGGGAGAAAGCCTGTCTGGTCTTCTCCCATCCATTCAGCAAGGAAATCCTTCAACCTATTCACCAGAATTTTTGCAAAAATTTTGTAATCTGTGTTTAGGAGGGATATGGGTCTGTAATTCTTGACCTCCAACAAATTTGCGCCCTCTTTGGGTATCATAACTATCGTAGCCTCCTTCCATGATTCTGGTATTATTTTAACCTGTAAAGCCTGATTCATTAATTTCTTCAGAAAGGAAATCACTTCTTTTTGTCCTAATTTATAAAAACCCGCAATGAATCCGTCTGGTCCTGGGGTTTTATTGCTATCTAGACTTTTGATTACTTTGAGGACTTCCTCCTCTGTGATTTCTTTGTTAAGTTCACGCCTTTGTTCTTCTGTGATTTTGTCCAAATTTTGTTTTCCTAAATACCCCGTTATGGCCTCCAGATTGATGCTGTCTTTAGAGTATAGATTCTCATAGTATTTTTGGAATGCCTCTTTTATTTCCCCATCCGAATTAACCACTTTGCTCTCAGTTTTAATTTTAGCAATTTGTCTGTTCTGTTTTTTTCTTCCTTATTAGACGCGCTAGCCATTTGCCTGGCTTGTTGGCGTTATCGAATGCGTGTTGCCTAACCCATTTTATTTGTTTAGCCAGGTTCTCTAAGTCCCAGCTTTCTTTTGTCTTGTTTAATAGTTCTAAACTTCTTTTTATCTTCTTATTTTTGGGGTTAGTTTTAAATTCCCTTTCTTTTATTTCGATCTCCTTATTCAATCTGTTCCATTCTACTTCCTTTTGTTTTTTTAATAGAGTTTAATTGTATTAGGTAACCTCTCGCCACAGCTTTGTAGGCGTCCCATACTATTTGTGGTTTTATTTCGTTTGTATCATTAATACTAAAGTATTCTTTGGTCATGGTTTTAATCTTATCTATGTCCTGCTTGTGTTTTAATAGATTTTCGTTTAGCCTCCATTTCCTTAAAAACTTCTTTTTATTGATTACCATTATTAACGGACAGTGATCCGACAGGTCCCTTGACAGTATGCGTATATCTGTTATTTTAGTCACCAGGGATTTAGAGGCCCATATCATGTCGATCCTGGACCATGATTGGTGCCTATTTGAAAAGTGTGTGTAATCTTTTTCTTTGGGATTAAGTTCTCTCCATGTGTCTACTAAATCATATTCGTCTTTTAGTGCCAAGAGGTTTTTGGGAAGGGAGGTGGTTTCCTTCTCTTTCTTTGATTTGTTGGTTTTGTCTAGCTCTTTATCTAATACTCCATTAAAGTCGCCTAAAATTATAATATGGTCCGACTCTACATTACTAATATTTTCTCTCAATGATTTAGTGAACTTTACTTTCGGGCCGTTTGGTGCATATATGTTACAAATTAATATTTTCTCATTTTCCAAGTCTATTGTTATCGCAATCACTCTACCTTCGTTATCTTTAAATGCTTCTTTTACCACAAGTTTATCGTCTACATATAACACCCCCCCCCTTTTCTTCACAGTATCTGCCGAGACAAAGGCTTTTCCTAGGTGGTTATTGTTTAAAAGGTTAGAGTGTGATAGGTCAATATGTGTTTCTTGTAGGGCTATGATATTAAATTTTTCTTTTCTTAATTTATTAAATAACCTTTTACGTTTATTGGGGGAATTTAACCCATTAATATTATTTGAAAAACATTTTAGTTGGCAACAGACATTACTCATCTTTGTCGATTCCTTCATCTTCTATTGGGTCTCCCGTATCAGATTCTTCTTGGTCTGTAATCAAGTCCAATTCTGCCACTGTTGGGTCGATGTCTTTCGGTGAATCAAATCTTCTTTTCTTGGTTTCTTTAGGGTTCTTGCCGTTGCTGGATGATAGCGATAGTCTATTAATGTTTGAGTCTTTCTTTAGGATTCGATAAAAATCCTTTGCTTCTTCTTCCGAGGTAATCCATATTTTGTCGTCTTTATATGTGGCCATTAGGCCTTCGTATTTCTCCCATCTGTATTTTATCTGTCTTTTCTTGAGTTCGTCTGTTAGGAAGTAATACTTTCTTCTTCTGGTTAGTATCAATTTCGGGTATTCATTTAAAATGATCACTTTTCTCTCTTTGTACCAGATGGGGTTGAGGGCATTTTTTCTGAGCACTTCGTCCCTAGTAGTTTTCTTCAGGAAGTGTACTATAACATCCTTAATTGCTTTGTTTTTCTTTGTGAAATTTGATTGAATTCTGTACACCCTGTCGATTTGACCGCAGGCTTCCTGGTCTGTGCATTGTAGGAGCTTTGCAGTTATTTGTGTGATCACCCAGCCAATATTCTCTTTTTCCTCTTCTTGCACGTTTCTATATCGTAATTGGAATTCCATAGATTGGAATTCCAATTTTTCTTGTATCCTTTCTAACTTTTTCTCCCTCTCTTCCATGGAATCCATCCTTTCTTGCAATTTCATTTGCATTTTATCATTTTTCCTGTTCACTATTTTTAATTCATTAATATCATTGGAGTTTTTTTATAAGTTCTTTTTTCATTGCACCCATCTCTCCTCTCCATTCTTTCTTCAAGTCCGCCAGTTCATCTTGCAGAGTTTTTTGTTGCAAATCTTGTTTCTTGGCTATCATTTGGACCTCATTCTGCAGTTGGTCCTGCTTCTCCGAGATTTTCTTAATCTCCCTCAAAATGTCTTTTAGGCCCCCCTCATCTGGGAGAGAGGTTCTTCGTACGTTCAACCTAGAGTCTTTATTGTCTTTCTCTATTTTCCATTTGGGTGTAGCCATTGCCCCAGGTTGTGTGATTGATAACACTTTTGAGGGGTGCACTGTACTGCTGTGGTCGGAGGGCGACGTAGACATAGCCGGGAGAGAGGGGCAAGCACAGAAAGGATGGGGAAGAGGAGAAAGGAAAAAAGAAAAGAAAAAAGAAAAAAAAGGGAAAGAAAGCCGAGGGAGAAGACCCAATTCTTGGTACTCCTCCTATTAAGAGTGTATGGTCCCTGGGATTTGCACACTGGGTGTCCTTATCCTGATGGAGATTTCTCTGTAAATAGTGATCTGACTGACCCTGTCGTTATGGCTTGGTTTTGGGGTCTAATGCTGTCACGACCCAGGCTACAGAGCACCAATAACCATACGCAGAGGCCAGATTCTATCTAATATCTTTATTAAGGAAATATATAAAGTTAGTAAAAGCAAATGTAAAAGATAGTCCAGAAGCAGACCTTTCAGGAAAGGTCAAAATTAGTCCAAGGAAATAATGTCCAATATGAAATATTAAGGTCCAAAGTTGTAATCCAATAACCGAAACACTCACTTTGCCAAGCAAAGTGAGGGGAGATGACAAGGTCCTTTAGTCCATGAAACTTGAGCAAGGCTAGGAAATAACTTGATACTTGAAACAAGGCTTAAAACGTGGAACAAGGTAACTAGGAACAAGAACAAGGTCCGTGGAATAACTTGGTAAAATCCGTGGTACAAGGCAAGGATTGGTCCTGGGAAACAAGGCAAAGTCCGTAGGTAAACAAAGGCTGGGAAGCAAGGCGAAGGCTGGATAGCAAGGCAAGGCTTGAGCAGGAGCGAGGCTTGAATCGGAGCGCGCTGTCCAGACACAACTCGCTCCGTAGGCTGACGAATTGACTCCGCGAAGTTACTACGCGGGTAAAACACCTAAATAGAGTCTAACTTTCCCGCCGAAGCAGTCCTCTGGGAATCAGAACCGAAAGCTAAACTCTGAGACCAGATGTGAGACTCCCCAAAGATTCTCACGAGAAGCAGTCTTAATTGGCCACATTCTTAGCTGCAATCCTCGCACTCCTGCGCGAAGCTGATTCCAAACTTCTCTGTTGTTTACAAAACTCCCGGCGCAAGAACACGGGAGAAGTAGGCTCTGGGATTGTTTGACATACTTCTGGGAGACAACTTTCTTGCAGGTGCAAGGTTCCCAGATCTGCCTGGGAAAGATCTGGCTGAGAGGAATCCAGTTCAGACTGGGAAGGTAAAAAACCCAAGTTTTCATCTTCATCAGGAATTACAATGTCCTGAGCAGGACTACAAGGCCCATGGGTCATCACACTATCCCCCTCCTCAAGGCCCCTCCCAAACTGGGGCCCTCTCCCCGAGGCGCGAGGTCGCGGTTTGGTGGGATAGGTCTGATGAAAGCGACGGGTTAGATCAGGAGCATGGACTGTGGAGGCGTCTTCCCAAGAGCGTTCCTCAGGGCCAAAACCCACCCAGTCAATGAGATATTGTAGGCGGCGGCGGTGAAAGCGAGAATCCAAAATGTCCTCAACCTCGAACTCCTCCTCCCCATTCATCAAAACAGGAGGGGGGGCCGGTTGGTCTGTATCAGGTCGCACACCATCCGCCGGAAGGAGCAGGGAACGGTGAAACACTGGGTGAATGCGCATTGAACGCGGAAGTTGGAGTTTGAAAGTCACGGGGTTTAATTGCGCCACCACTGGATAGGGGCCAATGAAACGGGCATCTAACTTCCGGCAAGGGCGGTGGGAGGGCAGAAAGCGAGTGGACAGGAAAACCCGATCTCCTACCTTGATTTCGAGGCCCGGCTGGCGATGTTTGTCAGCGTGGCGTTTATAGTCCTCCTTGGCTTGGTCCAGTTGCTGGAGCAAAAGTTGTTGCACCGCTGTGAGTTCCTGCAGCCAATCCTCTGCTGCGGGAACTTCTGAAGTTTCAATGACAGGGGGGAAGAAACGTGGATGGAAGCCGTAGTTTGCAAAGAACGGCGTTTCTTTTGTAGAAGCTTGAACTCCATTGTTGTAGGCAAACTCAGACAGTGGTAACAGAGAAGCCCAATTGTCCTGTTGGTAGTTTACATAACAGCGAAGATACTGCTCCAAAGTGGCATTGGTGCGCTCCGTTTGCCCATCTGTTTGGGGATGATGAGCTGAAGATAAGCGAGAGTCTATGCCCAATAGTTTTTGTAGTGCCTTCCAAAAACGAGAGGTGAATTGAGATCCACGGTCTGTGACTAAACTCTTGGGCAATCCATGTAGTCTGAAAACATGTTGAAGAAATAGATCCGCGGTTTCTTTGGCCGTGGGGAGGCCTTCGCAGGGAATGAAATGGGCTAACTTGGTGAAAAGGTCCACCACCACTAAGATCGTGGTGAATCCACAGGAAGGTGGTAGGTCAGTGATGAAATCCGCGGAAATTATTTCCCATGGGCGAGATGGGGTAGGAAGGGGGTGTAAAAGCCCTGAGGGCTTCTCCCTTCGTATCTTGGAGCGCTGGCATACTGGGCAGGTGTTGACATATTTTTCCACATCCTTGCGGATCTTGGGCCACCAAAAATCCCTTAGGATCAAATGCATAGTTTTAAATAGTCCGAAGTGTCCTGCTGGTTTGCAGTCATGACACAGACGAAGCGCTTTTTCCCTGCCCGGTCCGGGTGGGATATAAACATGATTTCTATAGCAGAGCAGCCCATCTTTAAGCGAAAAGGGAAAATGCAGACCTTGGCGAAGTTGGTCCTGCGCCCAGGCATCTGCTTGCTGACTAGCCCTGATTTCTTGAGCACAGATGGGTCCTGGAGTAGGGGAAGTTGAACCAATGGGAATGGATTTGGTGTTCCCCACCGTGAGCGTGGCAAAGTTCTCGGGTTGTAGCAGTTGGGATTCAAAGGTCTCCTTGCGTCCTGCAGCGTATTCCGGTTTACGTGACAGGGCGTCTGCTTGCTTGGTTTGGGCTGGGGTCACATAATGGATCTGGAAGTTGAAACGTTCAAAGAATAAAGCCCAACGTTGCTGCCTCTGATTTAGTTTGCGGGCAGTTCTTAGATGTTCTAGATTACGATGATCAGTGTGGACTTCAATGGGAAATTTGGCCCCTTCTAGCCAATGTCTCCAAGTTTCAAAGGCTGCCTTTATGGCCAGTAGTTCTTTTTCCCAAATGGTGTAATTCCTCTCTGGTGTGGTTAGTTGACGAGAATAAAAGGCACAGGGATGGAGGTGATCTCCCACCGGTTGTAAGAGTACAGCCCCAATTGCCACATCAGAGGCGTCCGCTTGCACCACAAAAGGGGTTCCAGGATTTGGGTGCTGTAGAATTGGCTGGGAGGTGAATAGTTTCTTTAGTTGCTGGAACCCTTTCTCTGCTTGATCAGTCCAGCGGAAAGGCTGCTTTCCACGGATGCAGCTAGTGATGGGGTCGGACCAGCGGGCAAAATCTGGAATGAACTTGCGGTAATAGTTCGCGAACCCCAAGAAACGCTGCACCTCTTTCTTGTTAGTTGGCGCCCGCCATTCCAATACTGCTGAAACCTTGGCTGGATCCATGGAAAGCCCTAGAGGCGAGATGCGGTAACCAAGGAAATCTACCTCTTGTAGATCAAAGGCGCATTTTTCCAGCTTGGCATAAAGTCCATGATCCCGCAATCGTTGTAACACCATTTTGACGTGGTTCTCATGTTCTGATTGTGATCTAGAAAACACCAAAAAATCGTCCAGGTAGATTATCAAGAACCTGTCTAGATAGTCCTGAAAAATGTCATTGACAAAATGCTGGAACGTTGCGGGGGCTCCGCATAAACCGAAATTCATAACTCGGGACTCGAATAATCCGAATTTGGTCTGGAAGGCGGTCTTCCACTCGTCCCCTTCCCTGATGCGAACTAAGTTGTAAGCCCCCCGAAGATCCAGCTTGGTGTAAACCTTGGCTCCTCGAAGCCGATCCAGTAGATCCGAGATTAAGGGCAGGGGATAGCTGTTCCGCTTGGTGATATTGTTCAATGCTCTGTAGTCCACCACCAAGCGTAGTTCCCCTGACTTCTTCTTCACAAACATCACTGGGGAGGCGGCTGGGGATTGAGAGGGTCTGATGAATCCCTTGCGAAGGTTTGTCTCTAGGAATTCCCTGAGAGCTTCTTGCTCTGGTTCAGTCAGGGAGTAGAGATGCCCTCGCGGGATCGGGGCCCCCTCCACCAAGTCAATGGCACAGTCATAAGGTCTATGTGGGGGTAATTTTTCGGCTTCTTTCTCATTGAATACATCCCAATACTCGGAGTACTTCTTTGGCAAGGTGATGATGGGCTCGGTGTCTGTGGCATGGCATACCTTGGCTACGAGGCAATGGTTTTGGCAGTACGGTGAAGCAAACTGCAGTTCTCTGTTGGACCAGGAGATGTTAGGGTCGTGGAGAGTCAGCCATGGAATTCCCAAAATCACAGGGAAATGGGGGACCTCGGTAACAAAGAAGGAAATCTCTTCCATATGTTCCCTTATCCACATCCTGGTGGGTTCCGACCACTGACTTACGGGGCCCGTCTTGAGGGGGCGGCCGTCTATGGCTTGCACCACACGGGCATTCTTGAAATCATGATATTGTAATCCCAGAGAGTCGGCATACTCTCTATCGATGAAATTGTTGGTAGCTCCAGAGTCTATCATGGCGTGGATCATGACGGGTCCCCTTTTTGCTGACCATAATGTGACCACGAGAAGGAACAGGACCCCGGTTGGCGGCTCTTGGATGGATTTTTTGACCGGGTTGGCGAGCCTCTCTACACCCGGTCGTTGGCTTCCCCCGCCGGCTGTGTGCCAGTCGGCTCAGACGCCTTCGTCTCCGTGGAGGACGCCGCCGCAAGACGGGCGGCAGGCTTCCCTTTGGCTGGGCACTCTCTGGCGAAGTGGCCCCCGTTCCCGCAGTACCAGCAGAGGTTTAAGCGTTGACGACGGGCCTTCTCGGCGGCATCTAGTCTGGGACGCACATTGCCCAACTGCATCGGCACCTCCTCGCCTCCTCTGGGGTATGGGGTTGGCGGTGGGGGTCTCCACACCGGACGTGGCTGAACGCTGGCGGGAGCGGGGGGTTTTGCCCCGGCTCTACTGCCCTGGCCTCGAACCCACTGTTTCCTGTTGGCAATCATGACTTCAGCCCGTAAACATTGATCAATGAGTGCCTCGAGGGTCTGGGGAGGATCCACCTTGGAGATTTCTTCCAGCATTTCAATGTTGAGACCCTCCCGGAATTGTCCCCTGAGGGCTACATCGTTCCAGCCGGTGTTGTGGGCCAGCACTCGGAACTCGGCTATATACTGAGACATAGGTCTGTCTCCTTGGAAAAGGCGACGGAGTTTGTGACCGGCTGCCTCCAAATTGTCCTCGATTCCCCAAGTCTCCTTGAGGTGGTCCAAGAAGTGTTGCGCTGATCTTAGGTGTGGAGAGGCTTGGTCGTACAGTGCCGTCGCCCAGCTGGCCGCTGGCCCGTCTAGAAGACTGTAAACCCATGCCACTTTGATGTCTTCTTGGGGAAACTCGGCAGCACGGGCCTCTAGATAAGCTTGACATTGGCGACGGAAGACATGAACCTTAGAAGCTTCTCCAGTAAACTTGGTTGGCAACGCCATGGCCGGAAGACGAATTCCGCGTTCCTTCAAACCCCTTATTTCTCCATCCTGTGCATTGAGCTTATCACGGATTCGGTCCACCTCATCCTTGTCGATGGTGTAGGTAATCGGCTGGCCGCTCGGCCCAGGTACGACTCCGGTAGACATTCTGGCCGAGGTTAATTGGTGCTTAGGGTGGCGGAGTCAAACTGTCACGACCCAGGCTACAGAGCACCAATAACCATACGCAGAGGCCAGATTCTATCTAATATCTTTATTAAGGAAATATATAAAGTTAGTAAAAGCAAATGTAAAAGATAGTCCAGAAGCAGACCTTTCAGGAAAGGTCAAAATTAGTCCAAGGAAATAATGTCCAATATGAAATATTAAGGTCCAAAGTTGTAATCCAATAACCGAAACACTCACTTTGCCAAGCAAAGTGAGGGGAGATGACAAGGTCCTTTAGTCCATGAAACTTGAGCAAGGCTAGGAAATAACTTGATACTTGAAACAAGGCTTAAAACGTGGAACAAGGTAACTAGGAACAAGAACAAGGTCCGTGGAATAACTTGGTAAAATCCGTGGTACAAGGCAAGGATTGGTCCTGGGAAACAAGGCAAAGTCCGTAGGTAAACAAAGGCTGGGAAGCAAGGCGAAGGCTGGATAGCAAGGCAAGGCTTGAGCAGGAGCGAGGCTTGAATCGGAGCGCGCTGTCCAGACACAACTCGCTCCGTAGGCTGACGAATTGACTCCGCGAAGTTACTACGCGGGTAAAACACCTAAATAGAGTCTAACTTTCCCGCCGAAGCAGTCCTCTGGGAATCAGAACCGAAAGCTAAACTCTGAGACCAGATGTGAGACTCCCCAAAGATTCTCACGAGAAGCAGTCTTAATTGGCCACATTCTTAGCTGCAATCCTCGCACTCCTGCGCGAAGCTGATTCCAAACTTCTCTGTTGTTTACAAAACTCCCGGCGCAAGAACACGGGAGAAGTAGGCTCTGGGATTGTTTGACATACTTCTGGGAGACAACTTTCTTGCAGGTGCAAGGTTCCCAGATCTGCCTGGGAAAGATCTGGCTGAGAGGAATCCAGTTCAGACTGGGAAGGTAAAAAACCCAAGTTTTCATCTTCATCAGGAATTACAATGTCCTGAGCAGGACTACAAGGCCCATGGGTCATCACAAATGCCTCCTTAAAAGGCCTTGGGTTAAGGTTCCAATTCGGCTGGTTCTTACTTGTTGTTTTCCTTCTCCTTGGAATTACTCTGCTCCTTTCTCTCTCTCCCTTCGTTTGTTCAGTCAGTGGGCCGATACTTTAGTTTAATCTATTCTTTATTTCCTTTGTTGTTATTTCCTATTCAAGTTCTGGTCTCGCGTCCTTCGGGATGTAGTCCTCTTAAGAAATCACTCCCGCGATAAACGTTCCTACCTCCTCCTTCCGGTTTGCCAGATATGCTGCTACGCTCGCTTGCGTCAGGTCCTGCTTGCTTCCATTTGTTTAAAGAAAGGTGGTCCGTAGACAAAACAACATGGCGCCCAAGGACATTCCTTATTTCTAATCAGGGTCTCGGCAAGATGGTAAAGTGGAATTTTGTCGCGTGTTCTTTCACTCTGTCGCTCTAGGAGCCTCCCTTTCCTTTCCTTTCCACCCTCTCCCTTCCTTCCCCCCATCCTTCCGCCCTCCTCCACTTTCACCTTCCTCCTCCTGTGAGTGCCGACAAGACCACCGGTAAGATGAATTGTTGGACTGTTGGGTTGTTGTAACTTAGCTAAAAGGATGTTCTTCAAATTCTATTACTGCTGGATTTGACTGGGTTTAACTCACCATGCGCCAGACTACTTAAATTGAGTTTGAGAGCGGCGATGTGCTTATCCGCCGCCGCCGCTGTTCTCTTCACCGATGAGGTTGGCGAGGCTTGGCTGACAGCTAATGCAGACTATTTGCCGCTTCCCGCTCGTCGACTCGCCGGCCGTGGTCCTCCGGACCCACTAGAACCTCTCCCTTGAGGGGCGAGGGTCTTTGGGGCCGTCGGAGAGATCCGCTGACACCAGCGTCTCCCCCCAAACTCGATCCGAGGGGGGAGAGGGAGCTGTAGCTCTACCAAGTCAGACCCGCGGTTGGTACACCAAGAGCTCTGTGAACCCAGCCTGTCGCCATTGCCACGCCACCGGAGGTCCTTGCTTGCTTGGTTTTTAAATACTTTTTGTTAAGCTGCTGGGAACATGAGAGGCGGCACTAGACAAACTAGACTACAAGCCTCTTATGCATGGATTAAATATTCACGGTTCACTTATGCTCTACCCCCCCCCCCCCGCCCCCTTCCTGGAAAGGGTTGTGGGCCTCTCCAGGTCCCCAAGTGTAATTCTACGCTACACATCTAGCCCAAGTATAATCAAAATATAGGTTTTGCTATTATCCACAGTTTTAGATATCCACAGGGAGTCTTGAAATGTATCTGCCATGAATACGGGAGGTAATACTGTAAATAATTCCTTGAAGAAAGCTAGAAAGACAGGCTAAGCATTGGCTCAGGCAAGTACTTAGGGAGGAGGGAGAAAGCTTGTTTCAGCTGCCCTGGAGACTAGGATGTAGAACAATGGCTTCAAACTACCGGAAAGGAGATTACACCTGAACATTAGATGGACTTCCTCGCTGTGAGAGCTCTTAGGCAGTGGAACTCTCTGCTGCGGAGTGTGGTGGAGGCTCCTTCTTTGGAGGCTTTTAAGCAGAGGCTTTGTCAAGGGTGTTTTGAATGCAATTTTCCTGCTTCTTGGCAGTGGGTTGGACTGGATGGCCCATGAGGTCTCTTCCAACTCTATGATTCTATGATTCTATCCTGATGGCAAAGTCAACAAGAGCTTTGAGCATCACCACCACAAAACATTTTGATCACTCCCTTCTGAAAACCAGACTAGCCATGAAGCCCTAATTTTATTTCTAATGCAGAACAAAATGTAATTATTCTTGTGTTCCAGTGTCTTTCTGGTTCATCCATGTCTTTTATTTCATTTTTCATAGAGGTTATCAGCCTATACATTTGAGTTAGGAATTAGTTTAACTGCAAGTCTTACCAATTCTATCTTGTAAAGTCAATGGTGAGGGATTCTGGGAGATGCATCCCAACAACATCTCTGGAGGTTTGCAGCATCCCTACTATTTCTATATAAATAAAATGTGAGAATGCCACACTGAACTCAATGGGAATAAATAAGGATAGAATTGTGCCACCACGTTTCGTATGCTATTCTTTAAGATGTGACTGATAGACTTACATACACACGCAAATGTATAAGCAGAGAATTTGAGTAAAACTACCCTCAGAGCACCGGAGCCCTCGATGGCACAGCAGGTTAAACTGCTGAGATGCTGAACTTGCTGACTGAAAGGTTGGCAGTTTAAATCCAGGTAGCGGGGTGAGCTCCTGCTGTTAGCCCCAGCTTCTGCCAATCTAAAAAGGTAAAGGTAATGGTTTCCCCTGACGTTAAGTCCAGTCGTGACCGACTCTGGGGGTTGATGCTCATGTCCATTTTTAAGCCGAAGAGCCGGTGTTGTCCATAGACACCTCCAAGGTCATGTGGCCGGCATGACTGCATGGAATGCCGTTACCTTCCCGCCGGAGCGGTACCTATTGATCTACTCACATTTGCATGTTTTCGAGCTGCTAGGTTGGCAGAAGCTGGAGCTAACAGTGGGTGCTCACTCCGCTCCCCGGATTTGAACCTGGGACCTTTCAGTCTGCAAGTTCAGCAGCTCAGGCTTTAACACACTGAGCCATCAGAGGCTCAACCTAGCAGTTCGAAAACATGCAAATGTGATCAATAGGTACCGCTTTGGCAGGAAGGTAATGGTGCTCCATGTAGTCATGCCGGCTACATGACCTTGGAGGTGTCTACAGACAATGCCAGCTCTTCAGCTTAGAAATGGAGATGAGTACCAACTCCCAGAGTCAGACACGGCTAGACTTAATGTCAGGGGAAAATCTTTACCTTTACCTTTACCCTCAGAGCAAGATTTCCTCCATTCATTTCATTTAGAAGGGCTACCAAGTTTTGTCTGTTGTTGTGTGCCTTCTAAGCATTTCTGACTTGTAGTGACCCTTAGGGAAACTTATCATGGGGTTTTCTTGGCAATATTTGTTCAGAGGGCATTGCTTGTGCTTTCTTCTGAAGTTGAGAGAGTGTGAATTGCCCAAGGTAATCCAATGGGTTTCAATGGCCAAGCAGGGATTTGAACTCTTGTCTCCCAGAGTCCTTGTCCAACATTTAAACTACTACACTTCGTTGGCTGCTACTGTCGACCTGTGGCGCATGTCCCATTTATATCAAGACGAATATCTGGACCTCTAACAATGTTGAAGGCATATGTACACAAATGTGTACAGTACAGACAGAGGACATCTAGTGTCAGTGGATGGTAATTACATTTTTGGCAAATGCATCACATAACCATTTGAAAACTGGTGTTCTCTGAAGCTTTGAACAAAGGTATGTTGGCAGAGTAGGGTGATCCAAATAATCTCATGCTCAGATAAATGTTCCAGTCCTGAACCATTATGATTAATTTCTTAATATTTATCAAGCATGTTCCCAATGAAAACAACTTAAAAAGGAGGGGATTTGAAATTGAGAATGGTCACCCATGAATCTGCTTTAGCAACACATCTGGTTTTCATTGTATTTCTTTAAAAGTGTTTCAACTAAGAGTATACTTCTACTACATTATTTTTGTGTGGTGGTAGTTGTGTAGAATTGATATTGGATATAGTTGTGCTCGTCCTCTACTTGGAAAAAATATTAGAGACTTACAACTGTTATGCTATCTTGTCTGCACCACCCAAACATCAATGCAGGTTATATGCATTGATGATGCCAACCCCAGAATGTGCTGGGAACCATACAGCATTTATCTGTATTAATATGACTTTGTTATATGGTGTACACCTTTTCTGACAATATCTGTGATTGAAAGCTGCCTTAATACATAAAAATATGGATAAATATTATGGGAAGAACATAGGACTGGACAGAAAAGTCTCATTCATCATTGCTGCTGCTGACTAAGGAAAAAATCATAATAAGGTGAGGAAAATGAAAAAGGAGAAGGATGAGTGGTTTTGAATTAGACCAGTGGTGTCAAACTTGTGAACCTCCAGGAGTTTTGGGCTTCAGCTCCCAGAATTCCTGGCCATTGGACAAGCTAACTAGGGCTTCTGGGAGTTGGAGTCTGAAAGATCTGGAGGGCCACAGGTCTAACACCTCTGAATTAGACTACAGGCACTTAGATTCATTTTCCTGCTCAGAAACTCATTGGATGGTGATGGGCCAATTGCTTTTCTTCACCCTGATATATATCATGGGGTTGTAAGGATAATATGGGATCATCAGAAACATACTGCTCAAGACTTGGAATAAAGGAAGGATATATCTATGCTAAAGAAATAAAGTGTAAGAAGAACTACGATAATGCAATCTGCATGCTACATTTTGAAAATACACCTATAATGTCATTTACCTTAGCTTTTACTGAGGCAGAAGGCATATAAAGAAATGCATAAATAAATTCATATATTTCAGCTGGATAGTGTTGTTATTGTGGTTTTACCTATATGAGACTTACAGCTCAATTGTATTTAAACATATTTGAAAAGAAGTTCCCACAAAATTTAATGAAATTTCCAGATAAAACTTAGATGTGTCTATTTAAATAAAAATCTTCAATTGTGCTTGTTCCACAAAATGAATGTCACTTGATATGGAAATCTGTATAAGTTTTGTATTTTAAAATGTTTGAATCAAAATGGGATCTGCTTTTAAAAAAATAAAATAATTCTATCTTAGGCCCAATACAAATTCTGGTTCGCCCAAGCCAGTTCCTGGCTAATTACTCCCTCCTGTCATCTAATAAGTAGCTGCTATATCCCACCCTATCTGCTCATATGTGAGCAAATTACAGGTTGGAGTACCTGTCTTCTTTGCCAGCTCAGTCTCTCCAGATTCTGCCTTGGCTTAATGTGGCTGATTCATCCTGTGCTTGGGCTTTTGCTTACGCATCATGGTGTACTGTTTATTTCCGTGCTTGAATGGCCAGACTGCTAAATTAAGCCCTTCTACAATAGCTTGTTGATTCTCCCATTACATTTCCATAGGCACTGACTTCACAAAAGGGGCTGCTTTAAAAGGGCAGGAGCAATGGCTGTGCAAAGTGATTCAGCAAAGAATCGGGCCTTTGTTGTTCTCTGAGCAGCACCTGAGTCTGAACACATTGGGAAGAATAAGCATATAAGCGTCTGCTGCTGATGGGTCCATGTGTTTGTATGCACACGCACATCTATGTGTGTACGTATGTCTGCAGGAGATAGCTGCGGCATTAGCTTGCCATGAGTGGAAATGTATTATGAGCTATATGATTGCTTTCTTCATGCTGCTCCTGACATCACTAGCTGACATGGTCAGGGATCTCTTAGGTTTATGGGCTAGAAATGATCCCAGTCTAAACCAGATTTTCTCTTGATGGGCTTTAGAGTCAGCTGGAAAGGATAAAATGTTCCTCTGCTTCTGAGTTCTTCTGAAGCATAGCATATGGTGAGGGACAACCCCACTTCCATCCATTCTTCAAAACTGTGGTTTGATAGACAAAAAAAATTTCAATAAAAGTATCTCAACCTTTGCATTTTGCTAAGCTTCAAGTTGCATCTGAAAGCCTTCGTAGCCCAACACATGTCATAGAATCATAGAATCATAGAATAGTAGAGTTGGAAGAGACCACATGGGCCATCCAGTCCAACCCCCTGCTAAGAAGCAGGAAATCGCATTCAAAGCACCCCCGACAGATGGCCATCCAGCCTCTGCTTAAAAGCCTCCAAAGAAGGAGCCTCCACCACAGTCTGGGGGAGAGAGTTCCACTGCCGAACAGCCCTCACAGTGAGGAAGTTCTTCCTGATGTTCAGGTGGAATCTTCTTTCCTGTAGTTTGAAGCCATTGTTCCGTGTCCTAGTCTGCAGGGCAGCAGAAAACAAGCTTGCTCCCTCCTCCCTATGACTTCCCTTCACGTATTTGTACATGGCTATCATGTCTCCTCTCAGCCTTCTCTTCTGCAGGCTAAACATGCCCAGCTCTTTAAGCCGCTCCTCATAGGGCTTGTTCTCCAGACCCTTAATCATTTTAGTCGCCCTCCTCTGGACGCTTTCCAGCTTGTCAACATCTCCCTTCAACTGTGGTGCCCAAAATTGGACACAGTATTCCAGGTGTGGTCTGACCAAGGCAGAATAGAGGGGGAGCATAACTTCCCTGGATCTGGACGCTATTCCCCTATTGATGCAGGCCAGAATCCCATTGGCTTTTTTAGCAGCCGCATCACATTGTTGGCTCATGTTTAACTTGTTGTCCACGAGGACTCCAAGGTCTTTTTCGCACACACTGCTGTCAAGCCAGGCGTCCCCCATTCTGTATCTTTGATTTCCATTTTTTCTGCCGAAGTGAAGTATCTTGCATTTGTCCCTGTTGAACTTCATTTTGTTAGTTTTGGCCCATCTCTCTAGTCTGTCAAGATCGTTTTGAATTCTGCTCCTGTCTTCTGGAGTGTTAGCTATCCCTCCCAGTTTTGTGTCGTCTGCAAACTTGATGATCGTGCCTTCTAACCCTTCGTCTAAGTCGTTAATAAAGATGTTGAACAGAACCGGGCCCAGGACGGAGCCCTGCGGCACTCCACTTGTCACTTCTTTCCATGATGAAGACGACGCATTGGTGAGCACCCTTTGGGTTCGTTCGCTTAGCCAATTACAGATCCACCTAACCGTAGTTTTGTCTAGCCCACATTTTACTAGTTTGTTTGCCAGAAGGTTGTGGGGGACTTTGTCGAAGGCCTTACTGAAATCCAGGTACGCTACATCCACAGCATTCCCTGTATCGACCCAACTCGTAACTCTATCGAAAAAAGAGATCAGATTAGTCTGGCATGACTTGTTTTTGGTAAATCCGTGTTGACTATTAGCAATGACCGCATTTGTTTCTAAGTGTTCGCAGACCACTTCCTTAATGATCTTTTCCAGAATTTTGCCTGGTATTGATGTGAGGCTGACCGGACGGTAATTGTTTGGGTCGTTCTTTTTTCCCTTCTTGAAGATAGGGACCACATTCGCCCTCCTCCAATCTTCTGGGACTTCTCCCGTTCTCCAAGAACTCTCGAAGATGATTGCCAGTGGTTCTGAAATAACTTCCGCTAGTTCCTTCAGTACTCTTGGATGTAGCTGATCTGGCCCTGGGGACTTGAATTCGTTTAGAGTGGCCAGGTGTTCCTGGACAACTTGTTTCCCTATTTGGGGTTGGATTTCCCCCAATCCTTCGTCCATTCCATGTTGCTGAGGTTGAAGATGGCTTTCTTTTTGTGAGAAGACCGAGGCAAAGAAGGCATTAAGTAGTTCTGCCTTTTCCCTGTCCCCTGTCGCCATCACCCCATCTTCTCCTTGCAATGGCCCTATCGCCTCCTTTTTCTTCCTTTTTCTACCAACGTAAGCAAAAAAGCCTTTTTTGTTGTTTTTTATGTCCCTGGCAAGCCTGAGCTCATTTTGCGCTTTAGCCTTGCGAACCTTTTCCCTACAGGTGTTGGCTATACGTTTGAATTCTTCTTTGGTGATTTCTCCCCTTTTCCACTTCTTGTGCATGTCACTTTTGAGCTTTAGCTCAGTTAGAAGTTCTTTGGACATCCATTCTGGCTTCTTTGCACTTGTCTTATTTTTCTTCTTTGTTGGCACTGTTTGCATTTGCGCCTTGAGTATTTCACTTTTGAAAAACTCCCATCCATCCTTAACTCCCTTGTTTTTTAATATTGGCGTCCATAGAATGCCGCTCAGTAATTCCTTCATTTTTTGGAAGTCAGCTCTCTTAAAGTCCAGAAAGCGTGTTTGACTTGTCTTAGTTTCAGCATTCCTTTGTATTGCAAACTGCAGGAGCACATGGTCACTTGCCCCTAAGGATCCAACCACTTCAACTGTATTGATCAGGTCTTCCACATTTGTTAAGATTAGATCAAGAGTTGCGGATCCTCTTGTTGCCTCTTCTACCTTCTGGACCATAAAATTATCTGCAAGGCAAGTGAGGAATTTGTTGGACTTTGTACTCTTGGCTGAGTTTGTTTTCCAGCAGATATCGGGATAATTGAAATCGCCCATGACTTCTATATTTCTTCTTTGTGCCTGTTTGGTCAGCTGTTGACAGAAGGCTTCATCAAGTCCTTCATCCTGACTCGGAGGTCTGTAGTAGACACCCACGACAAGATCTTTTTGAGTCCCGGTTCCCTTGATTCTTATCCAGATGCTTTCAAGCTGGTTTCCCGGATTACAGTCTTGCATTTCTTCTGCAACGTAACTGTTTTTGACATATAAAGCTACTCCCCCTCCTCTCCCCTTTGTTCTATTTCTGTGAAAGAGGTTATAGCCCTCAATAGTTAAATTCCAGTGATGGGAGTCATCCCACCAGGTTTCAGTGATGCCTATGACATCGTATGTGTGGTGCTGTGCTAGGAGTTGGAGTTCGTCTTGCTTATTTCCCATGCTCTGAGCATTAGTGTAAAGACATGTAAGCCCCTGTGACCTCCCCTCGAACTGTTTATTTGGGATTATTGTGCTCTCTGTACTTGGTCCTTGCTGTGTTTGTGCAGCCCTCCGTTTAGCCTTTTGGCAGTTCCCTGTGGTCGTGGGTAATATAGTGTTCGCCAGGCTGTTGTTCCCCTCCCCCAGTGGATCTAGTTTCCCACAATTTAGGAAACTCACTGCTCCCCACAAAAAAAAAAAAAAGCACCGGCACCTTCTGTGGCTGTTTCTGTCAGAAAAAATAACCATATATCTCAAGGATGGCCACATCTAACTCAAGAAGAAAACACTCCCTCCACATCCTGCGAAGAATATTATGTTTTCCCCTTGATGCTAAATAATTTGCTTGCCTACTCTTCCTCAAAGTGAATGGGTTGTCAATTCAGAAACAGAGCCCAATGCATAACATCCACTTGTAGCTCCCCAGAGGCCAGCATTCAGTATTAAGCTCTTAGGGCAAGACTAAAAGGCAATACATCCACACACAGCAACAGCAGCAGCAGCACAGCAGCAGCAGCAGCAGCAACAACAACAAAACTCAAAACATTCAGGAACATGCCATATTCTATTTCTCCCTTGATAAAAATTAAAACATTGAAAGATTCCAAATTAAATTCATATATATATCATATATATATATGATTTTCCACCTGTCTAATCCAAACAAAAGGTTAAATGCGGAGACTGCAAGAATAATAATAATAATAATAATAATAATAATAATAATAATAATGTAGGCTGAGCTCAATCTTAAAATAATCAGTTAAGGAGGGCCTGATTTACCCTACACTGAACTTTGCCTTTGATTTAATTCTGTGCAGAATTATAAGAAGATACAGAAACAGATAGTTGCTAAATCTATCTTCAACTTCCATTATTCACTTAGCAATCAAAATATTTACGATGGCTCTTCTGTTCAAATCCATTTTGTGGCACTCCTCCTTAGACACAACGACACATCAGATCTCTTTCTGGTTGAACCCTAATTCAACAAATTAAGGTGGGCCTCTTTCTACCTGGAATTTTGTTGCCTTTTTCTGTCCCTGCCAGACACACATCTTTCATCTTTACCCCTTTTGCCTACTAGAGGCACTTATGGCAACAATGCAGGTTTACAGTTAACAATTCTTTTCTCTCTTTTTTCCTTAAGACACAATTTTTCCCCCTGTTTGGTTGTGAATCAATTTAATTTTATTGCCCAAATCATTCAAAAGCAATCTTTCAAGTACAGAAAGGTCAGCACATCCTGGCCTAATCAATTTTCTTTCCCCACGGCAGGAGGCTGAGGCGACATACACTTCTCACCACACTTTTATTGTCTTCATGATGTCTGTCATTAGTAGCAGGTCTGATGTGCCCCAGAGTGTTCTTATAACAGCAAATTGGGCGATAGGAGGGGAATATGTTGCAAGAGGACTAGTCCGAGGACATTTATAGCCGTTCAGGACAAGTTTGATTGCAATAACTGTGCTCCAGCTGAGGAACCGGCCAAATAAGTAGCAGGGCTGATCAAGGCTGGGAATGACTCCCAGGCCAGTTGGATGTATAAAAAACGAGGACCAAAAGGTTAAGGAGGAAAACAGAGTGAGGAAATGAGCTGAGATGGATTTCAGAAGTCCTAGACCTGTATCGTCAGATTGCATGGATTCAGTTCCTGAAAATGCTGGTTAAAACGGTGGGGAAAGTTTTCCATATGTACCCCAATACAAATTTGGGTTTATTTTAATTTCTGTTAGACTGTAGACTTTTGGGTGAAGATTGCCTTACTTGATTAAGCATCCATGCACATACAGATACACAATGGGAGATAGTTTCGTTGCAAACATCTGTTTAAAGTGTTTTTAATAAGTAGTTTCTTAATAGGTTTTGCAGGAGTTGGAAAAGCAGCTTGCTTGAGCAATAAAAAGTACACTTTCCCTATAATTATAGAACATGTACATCATGGAAACCGTGGGCCATCTTGCCTTTGTAGGAAGCTATTACCTTTTACCAACAATGACCAATTACAGCATTAATATTTGCTGTAAGGTACCTATGCCAATGCCCCTAGAACAGCTGTTCTGGAACCAGCTGGCAAGAAGCTGTTCATCAGGACTTCACCATGTGTAATATTCTTCGTATGAAGGAAGCTCAACAGCCAGCAGAGTCTTGTAGGAAAGAGTTTATTCCAAACATTAGGAAGGCTACTGAGGCTTTGGGTGCACAAAAGCTATATATCCCAGCAATCAGTAGTTCTTACATTACAGCTGTAACAACCAGAGAGTGTGGCTTAAAGGCACAGTATACCACATCTCCCCTTCATACATAATAACTACACATCTGACAAGACAAAACAAAATACATTTTATAAAAGTGTTAAAAAAATCATACATCAAAATTACAAAAGTCTCTCATTAAAACTTGGCAGCTTCATTACATCACTAGACAGGTAAGAAAATATGTCTTCTATGGGGCCAGAGGTCACTAGTACTTAGCCCACCGTTGAGGATGGTCTTCAGCACCATCCTTCTAAGGAGTGTACCTTACAGGTTCAAACACAGGCCTGCCATGCGATGTCACATACGTTGGCTTTCTATCTGCTATTACATGTGCGTCACTTTTGTTCACAAACATCCCTTTAGAACCATTATATGTTGTATTTCCTTGAATTGTAGTTTCGGGTGTTTGGTTCCGTTGTTTTAATTGACGCCTATTACGCCGATATACGCGACCGTCCTGATTCTTTATTAGATATGACCGAGGCTGTTTACATTTTTCTATCACAACGGCAGGAAGCCATCTTTCTTTGCAATTATTGGATTGCATCCATACCAAATCTCCCTCTCTTAGTGGTTTGAGGGGTCTTGCTGTTCGATCATAAAAATGTTTCTGTCTTTCCTGAGCTCTTTGTAGATCTTGACGCACGTTAATAGGAATCCTAGGACATAATAAGTCAGTTGTTATGGGAAGTTTACTTCTCAGCATTCTGCCCATCAATATTTGTGCAGGTGAATATGATAGTCCTGTCACAGGTGTATTCCGGTACTCCAACAATGCTGCATACAGATCACCCCTTGCCTTTCCTACTTTATGTGTAAGTTGTTTTATAGACTGGATGGCTCGTTCTACCATACCATTAGATTGTGGATACCCCGGACTACTAAAGCATTGTTCAAATCCCCATTCTTTCGCAAATACTTTGAATTCTTGACTCGCAAATGGCATATTATCACTCACCACAATTAATGGAGTTCCATGTCTTGCAAACACAGATTTCATCTTGACAATTACTGTTCTTGCAGTTTTATCAGGTAAACTTACTACTTCTGGGTATTTTGAGAAATAGTCAATTACCAACAGAAAAGAGCGATTGTCCTGTTCAAATATATCCACTCCCACCTTCTGCCATGGCCCTTCTGGGATCTCATGGGGTTTAAGTGGTTCCTTTTGAGTATTTGGGGCAAAACAAGCACACACAAAACAACTGCCAACAGCTGACTCAATATCTTTGGACATACCAGGCCAGTACATCAACTGTCTTGCTCTTTCTTTGGTTCTTTGAATCCCTTGATGGGACTCATGCAGCTGTGCAAGAACATTTTGTCTTTGGCTTGCCGGAATGATTATTCTTTCTCCCATGAAAAGAACCCCATCCCTATACCTTAGGTGATCTTTAACCGGCCAAAAAGATTTTGCTATTGGAGCCACCTTTCTCATGTACTTTGGCCATCCTTGGTTTAGGTATGTTTGAATCATCCTAAGCTGGGGATCACGTTTTGTTGCTTCTTGTATTAAACCCATTTTATCTGGGTGCATGGCTAATGTATTCACTTCGTATATCACTTTCTCATCTCCTATTGGATTTTCCTGACTTCCAGGGGGATCAACAGTAGCTCTTGACAAGGTATCAGCCAGATACATAAGTTTACCTGGAGTATATACAAAGTTAAGTTGATACTTCTGAAGCTGCAACAACATTCTTTGCAGACGAGCCGGGGCACTGCCTATTGGTTTTTTATAAATTGATTCTAAGGGCTTGTGATCAGTTTGAACTAGAACCATTTTACCAAACACATACTGATGGAACTTTTGTACTGCATATACAACAGCAAGCAATTCTTTCTCTATTTGAGCATAATTTTTCTCTGCAGAACTGAGTGCCCTTGAAGCATAAGACACTGGCTTATTATCCTGTAGGAGACATGCTCCTAAGCCATCTTTTGAAGCATCTGCTTGGATAACAACTGGTTTTGTCACATCAAAATACTGCAGTACAGGTGCATCGCACAACTTTTGCTTGATCGCCTCAAAAGCTTTCTGATGTTCTGGCATCCATTGAAAACTCATATTTTTCTTTAACAGACTTCTCAATGGCGCTGTCAACTCTGCCTCTTTTGGGATGTATTTTGTCAAATACTGTACTGACCCTAGAAATCTAAGCACTCCCTGCATGTCATTGGGAGGTTTCATTTCTTGAATTGCCTTTACTTTCTCAGTGTCTGGCCTGACTCCCTCTGCAGTCACAATATGGCCCATATATCTAACAGAGTTTACCCTGAACTGGATCTTTTCTTTGTTAAACTTGATGTTTTTGACACGTGCTGTTTCCATTACCTGATGTAAAATCTCATCATGTTGTTTACTTGTCTCAGCTGCTATAATCATGTCATCAGCAATCATATATACACCTTTTATATGCCCAAATGTTTCTTGATTTTTCTGTTGAAAAACCTCACTTGAGGATTTAAGCCCAAATGGTAAACGATTAAAACAATACCTTCCCCACGGCGTATTGAATGTACATAATCTGGATGATGCTTTATCTAGTTTTACCTGCCAATAGCCATCTTTCTCATCTATTATTGTGAAGATTTTCTTTCCAGCTAGGTGACTTAAAACTTCCTCAACTGTTGGGATGGTATAATGTTGTCTCCGCACTGCCTTATTTAGATCTCGCGGATCAAGACATATACGCAGAGACCCATTCTTTTTTTCAGTGATAACAAGACTGCTCACCCAATCTGTGGGTCCTACAACTTTTGTTCTAACTCCCATATTTTCCATCTGATCAAGGGTATCCTTTAGCCTATCATGTATGGCAAAGGGCACTCTCCTACATCCTTGGATCACGGGAACTACTGTTGGATCAGTGTGAATGTGGTGATGTCCTTGAAACTCACCGAGACCCTGGAATACTTCTAGATATAAGCTGAGCAATTTTTCTTGTGTTAATAACCCCTCTGCCTGTATCAGATCTACCCTATAAATTAAACCCAAATTCTCACAAGCTGGTCTGCCTAATAATGGGGTTGTCGAGCAATCTGTCACATAAAACAACAGATTATACACTCCTTTTGCTGTTATACAATCAAACTCAACTGCTCCCATTGGTTGTATTTTTGTTCCCCCATATGCAACCAGCACTACTTTACTCTTAGACATTTGTTTTGCACCAGGTATTCTAGAAAATATACTAAATGGTAACACATTTGCTTCAGCTCCAGTATCTAATTTAAACTTAATTATACAGTCTCTTATGGAAATATCAGCATACCATCCTGCCTTGTTTGTTATCTGTGTATCCTTCATTTCTTCATCCAGCTTTCCTATCATTAAATTACTTACATTCAACTCATGAATGTGTTGTCTGGCTTGTATATTCACAGGATTGGTCACCCTTGACCTGCATAACCTGGCATAATGATTTTTCTTGCCACACTTGTTGCAGGTCTTTCCAAATGCTGGACATCTCCGAGGTTCATGAGCTATACCACAATAACCACACTTATTCTGATTTTTCCAATTGTCTCTGTGTCTTGACTCCCTGGTTCCCAGAGCTTGAGTTATAATCTCTTTGTTTTCTCCATGGCTGTCTTGTAATTCAAACACTCCTTCTTCCGATGTTATTGCCATGGTTCTCAGCTGAGCTCTCGTTGTCTCATCAACCCGGCATATCTCCACGGCCTTCTCAAGTGTAAGATCGGCTTCTTGTAACAACTTTTGTTTCAGTTTCTCTTGCTGTAAACTAAAAACAACTTTATCTCTTATCATCTCATTAACTGCCATTCCAAATTCACAGCTGGCTGCTTTCAGTTTTAGCTCAGCAATAAATTGCACATTTGTAACTCCAGGACTCTGCATATGGGTCCAGAAACAAAACCTTTCAAACACAATGTTCTTCCGAGGTAAAAAATAAGTCCTAAACTGTTCCAGAACCTCTGCAATATCTTTCGGGTTCTCCTTGGCAAAAACAAATGTATTATATAAAGAAACTCCTTCCTCTCCCACACAATGTAGCAGGATAGCTATCTGCCGCTTCTTTGACACATTCTCAAGTCCCGCTGCAGCAAGATACAACTGAAAGGCCTGTTCCCACCGTCTCCAGTTCTCAGCCAAATTACCTTGCATAGCAAGGGGAGGAGGAGGACGAAATGACTCCATGTCTAAACACTCCTTTTTCGGGGGATGCTAGCTTCCAGGTTGTAGCACAGGAGAGGTTTGTATCCCACTTCTGACACCATGTAATATTCTTCGTATGAGGGAAGCTCAACAGCCAGCAGAGTCTTGTAGGAAAGAGTTTATTCCAAACATTAGGAAGGCTACTGAGGCTTTGGGTGCACAAAAGCTATATATCCCAGCAATCAGTAGTTCTTACATTACAGCTGTAACAACCAGAGAGTGTGGCTTAAAGGCACAGTATACCACACCATGGATCACCCTGCTTCTCAAAACTAAAAGAAAAATGAGGGACTTCCATGAAGAAATGGAAGCAACCCTGTTCTCTGATGAAAATCTGTCCTAGTCTATTTTCTCTTCGAAACAATTAGGTTTTAGCCATATATTGGTTCCTGTGAACACCTGAGTTCCAGAGAAATTCAGAATAGTTATTTCAGGTCAACATTATAAACTTCAGCTCAACACTAATCTGGATAGATAGATAGATAGATAGATAGATAGATAGATAGATAGATAGGGGAGTAGTAGCAAGTAATTGCAAGAAAATCAAGAACTACAGAAAAATGGGAAACGCCAACAAAATCAACCAGCTTTCAAGTCAAATGCAATGGAATGCAAACAGAGTGAAAGACCGGATGGAGGCCATGAGGCAGGGAGTTCCAAAGGGTGAATTCTGTAACTGAGAAAACCGCCTTGTGCACTTCCACCAATCATGTCTCAGATGGAAGCAGCACACATAACAGACTCTCTTTTATTGGTTGGGGACTCACAGTTCCCATTATCCCATTGTAACACAGGTCTATTCCCAAAACCATACCATGATCCCATCTCACAATTTCAAGACTTATGAAAAGGGAATTTTAGTTTGAATGTTCTGTACTATACCAAAAGTAGAAAATAGCTGGCTTGGGGCCTACATCTTAGTATAGCCCTCGGAAACCTGAGGTGTCTCAACCAATTGTTATACCTCTCAGGCATCATGTGTGACAGGAGAGGGCAGAAGAACAGATATCTTGAGAGGGTATATTGGGTAAGTTGCAGAAATCATGGTAGATGTGCTGGTACAGCTGTACCAGAACCTTCTATTTTACTTTCTTGCTGCAAATGTTTGCAGCCATAGGACAGGCCACCTGTCAATCACCATTAAGTTTGGTTCCGCCCCCTGTTCAGGGCTCTGGGAGGGAAGGAGCCATTTTTAAGTTAGTCTCTCTTGGGAAGCTCAGCTGTAGGACATACACCAGCTTGTCCCGTAAAAGGCTTCCTATTTCAAGACCACCGGGGATAAAGAACACCAGGGTTAAAGACCACCAGGGATAAAGAACACCAGGGTTAAAGATCACCGGGGATAAAGAGCGCCAAGGTTAAAGAACCCCAGGGATATTGACTGTCCAGGGATACAGAACAACAGCACAGAAACATCTGCAAGCCATTGGCTGGTAGGTCCACTCAACAACCAGACGCACTTGGGAGTTGGCAGTGGGTCCCAGACTAGCTAGGCCCAGATAACAGATAGCCTGGGAGGGGTTATAAGAGGGTTTTCACAGTTATTCAAAGCCTATCGCCTGTCCTGTGGGATAAGACTCCTTGAAGATTTATTATTTGTTCGTCAATAAAGACTTTGTTATTTCTTTAAAGACTTCAAGGCCATCTTTTCAGGAAAATTCCTCAACTACCCTTCTTTAGGCCCCTGGCTTCCCGCTGGGCGTAAAGCATATGTCCTACATAACAGACAGTCACAGGCCCAGCGCGTGACAGAACAGTAGAGATCACTGTTTTTTCACTAACAATGTTGTTTATCAAGATCTCTGGCTGGATGAAGTTCCAATATATTTATCCATATATTAAATCCATCATTGTTTTAATCACCAATCAATTTATGTCCATCTCTCTCAGTCTAATCTCTCCCTTGCATTCCTCCCACCCAATCCCCAGTGCTGCTCCATCCACCGTCCCACACTGGCTCTCAAAAGGACTTTGGTAGGAATAGCTTAAGTTGCTTGAGGAAGAAACAAGACTCAAAACTAACTGCTCAGCACAACAACACTCAAATCCACATAGCATGGCTACTGGTTCCATTATAATAAACCAAAACCTCCCTTTCCTCCCACCACCAGGCTTAATTTCTACATGCAGAAAAATTCAAATTTTGCAACTTGAAATTCAATCAGGAATTTTTGGCAATTGCAAATTCCAGGCTTGGCAATATTTCATGGTGAGGTTGCACAGACACAATTAGACAAGTTCTCGAGGCAGGGCTACATTTATTTGAGCGAAGGCTCAGTCCCAGAATTTATCGGGAATTCTGTACAACATGTGAAAGGAAAGGAAATGCAACGAGTCTCATTACTAAGCATACACAACAAGGGAGGTGTGATGACTCATGGGCCATGTAGTCCCGTTCCTAGTACTGTTGTGACAGATGAAGAGGAAAACTTGGGTTTCCCACCGTTTCTGCCGGATTTGGAGCCCTTGCAGCTGCAAGATGTTTGCCCACAAGAAGTCAGCCAAACAAGCCTTGAGCAGAAATCTCCCCCATTTTCTCGCCGCCTTTATTATAATCAAGATAGAAGCGCTCGGGAGGTGACTCGCAGGAGCGCCAGGATTGCTGCCAGACAATTAGATGATTAAGTCTGTTTCCCTTGGGAAAGTTTAAGGAGTCCTGCATCTGGACACAGAATAGGTTTCGTTTCTTGTTCCCCAGAGAAAGTGTTCTTTGGCGGGAAAACAAGATCCTATATAGGTGTCTGGCCACTAAGGAATCCTTGCGGAGTCAATTCGTCAACTTTGGGAGTAGATTGTGTGTGGACTACGCTACTTCAGTTTCCAGGACCTTGTTCTCGTTCCCGCCCTGCCTTGTTCCCTGGACCTCGCCACGGATTTCACCACGGACCCTGTTCTTGTTCCTCGCTTCTTGTTGCCTTGAATCAAGCCTTGTTTGCCAAGAATCTAGTTTGCTCTCCAGCCTTGCATCAAGCTCCATGGACTAAAGGACCTTGTCATTTCCCCTCACTTTGCTTGGCAAGTGTGTGTTTCGGTTATTGGATTACAACTTTGGACTTTAATATCTCACATTGGACATTGTTTCCCTGGACTATATTTGACCTTTCCTGAAAGGTCTACTTTTGAACTATATTCTACACTTAATTTTATTGACTTTATATATTTCCTTAATAAAGATATTAGATAGATTCTGGCCTCTGCGCATGGTTATTGGTGCTCTGCAGTCTGGGTCCTGACAGGAGGGGTGGATCCCAGTCAGCAGAGGGACAAATTCATTGCAATTTGAATTTCTGCTTTGAGTCCCCTTCGGGGTGAGAAGGGCGGGGTATAAATATAGTTAATAAATAAATAAGTTTGTTTTTAGAGCAATGGTGGACCTAGAGGCAATAGGGAACAACCAGACATGCCTTACTGCCAGTACTCAAGTCTTAGGTTCCTTCCACATAGCTATATCACCCAGAATATCAAGGCAGATAATCCACAATATCTGCTTTGAATTGGATTATCTGAGTCTACACTACCATATAATCCAGTTCAATGTGGAGTTTATACAGCTGTGTGGAAGGGACCTTAGAAGACAATGGATGAAAAATATGAGGGAGCGGCTTGGTAAACCTCCTTCCATGTGTCATGGGGAAGGGAACGTGGCCATCTTGGAAAACTCAGAGGGTGCAATTTAGGAGGGCCAGGTTCTCATTGATAGGTGCTTCAAACCCACAAGCTTTCTAAAGGAATATTGCTTTTATGCAGGAAACTACATATTCCCCACATTTGACCATTCTATATGCTATGCTGGGTATCCAGTATTACAAAAAAAAATCTGCCTTAACAACACAATTCATGGTTTTCACACACACACGCCTTGCTAGGTGTGTTCTAGGCTGAAATAATACAATGGAAAACAGTAAAACAGTATCATAAACTCCAACTATCTGGATTTGGCAGAAACAGTCCTGATTAATATTCCATCAATTTTCAGCTGCTTTGTAAAATGTTTTTCTCTTTCTCCTGCTTTGCCCTCAACCTATTTCAATTTCTAGAATGTTCAAAAATAGTTTGCAATCAATTAACCAAGCAAGGTTAAACAAAAGAAGGTGGAATCTTAACTTTTCCAATAAGCTTAAACAAAAACAAACAGTTGCAGCCTTTCTTAGCTTTCTCATTAACAACTTTTGCCATCTTGATCTAATTCTGATCTTGCTTGGCCACTGGTGGCCCAGATTCCATCTGTGAAATGCTGGAGGGTGTGGAACATAACAAGTTAGTAAATGAATGAAAAATGAAGTGCAAAGGGCATGTATCAGCCAAATTTGATTGATTGGATCAAATGTCTTCAGCATGCAGTAAATAAAGTGGTGGTAAGGAGGCAGCTTCCCAGTTTAGGACTATGAAGTTCAGGTTGGCCTTGTCTGTCTTGTTCATGAGTGTATTAGACATACCACGTCTGTCACTGAAAACAATGCAGGGGATCCAATAATAATACAGACTCTCGTGGTGATCCTTGATAGCTTCCAGCTTTGTCTCTGTGTTTAGTAAAAGAAGAAGATGGCTAGACTCAAAAAAGGAACCCAGAGCCCTGAATCTGCAAGACCTGAACAGGGTTGTTGAACATATGGTAACTTGGTAGTCTCTCATTCATAGGGTTGCCATAAGTCAAAGCAGTAAACAACAAAAGGTCTCAGAGTGTTATGCTTTGCAAAATGCAAATTTTGAGAATACCTGGGAACTTTTTAGTCATGTAGATGAAGTGCTCTGCCAAGTCAATAAAGACCTGACATTTGTTTGAGTAGAGTTTTCTAATACAACAGTTGGCAAAATAACATTTATCCAAAAAAAAATAGTGTTCAGACATACACTCGGAGCTTGGGACTTTGTTATGCAGTTGTGTCTCTCGAGGTTATAGGCCCTTAGTTTTCACTCAAGCCAGGCTTAGCAAAGGAGTGAAGCAGGCCCCAATAGCATAAGACAACTAGAAATGAGGCAGATTTATTAACTTTGGCAGGAGGCCCAGAGTCCAGGCAAGGCTTTAGGTAGTTGCCAAGGTTTCCAGATGCTGCTGGGGATCATTTAGACAAAAACAAAAAAGAAAAATCCAGACCAAATCCTGGGAACTCTTGTCTCCAGGAGCTTAGGCTGAGGGGGCAGCAGAGTTGTATTAAGAAACCCCTCTTGCCTTTTGGCTGCAGAAGTAAGGAGCTGCCTTCACACCTCCTGCGCTTTAAAGAGTGGCAAATGAATTATGGCATTATTTATTTGGATTCCCTGATGCAAGCGCAGTACATGTGGGGAGCGAGAGGGTGAAAGCCATGGGATTCTCAATCAGCCTGCTTAACCTGAAGATGCATGGATACCCACACATTGCATGTAGGTGCTATGTGTGAAACAGTTCTCCTCTTCTGTGATAGGACCTTTGTCGCCTGTTTTGGGGCACATTACTTCATCAGGAGTCAGCCCTGTTCTATAGTTATCAGATTGAAAACTGGAGCGATATCCTTTTACCTTTAATGGCTGGAGGTAAAGAGAGACGTTCCACTAAAATCCCCTCTTCTACACAACCTTTAAAGATGCAAGAGCCACCTTCATTTTTCACTCTGTCAGCAGATTGGGTGGTGATAGGGAGGCTGCAATGTAGAAGAATCCTTCATGCTCCACTGCAAAGAAAATATTGTTCCCTGGTGTTTACATAAAGGGCAAGACATATACCACAAACCTGTTCAAATTTGATAGGTTTCATTATATGTGATTGCTGAAATGAATGTGGGAAGTTTTAAAGACTGACAAATAACTTCTGGTAAATTGGGTCTTCTCTTTGGAGAACTAGGTGTTACCACAAGCCTTTATCAGTTGGGGAAATGACATGTACAATGTAATGCTGAAATGACCTCAGTAGGGCCTGTCTTACTCCTGATAAGCTGTTTGATATACAATGTGTATATCTGTTTCTCTGCATGTACACTGGGCACAAAGATATATTAGAATCCCATTCCCTTGTCTCCTGAGATACATTATGCCTTAAAGAGATATTCAAGCCAGAGAAACCAATGTGCGCAGGAGGCAGGCATATACACTCCCAGATAAGGACATAAGGAAACCCTTCCTCTGCTGATCATACTAAAGGATTATCCAGGCAAGCATCCTGTTTTATACCAGTTGCTGAGGAAGGCCAGGGCCAACCTGACCATTTGGCAAAATGAGACACTGCTCTCAGGCAACAGAATTTGGGTGTCACAATGAAAAGATAGCAAACTGTTAGTTACTAACTTTGCTTTTATTCCATTTTCAAGATGGACTCAAATCAAGCCAAAATTATTATAGCCCAGTAGGAGAGGAATGTGTGAGATTTTATGCATTGTGTGCCAAAATAACTTGTCTGACCTAATATTCCTCAACTTAGGGGGGAAAGATTTTATTTGCTGCTGTATGAAAATATCTTTGATGGGGGAAATAGCTCTCTCCTACTATTCCCTTTTCTCTGTTCTGAATGTCTACCACAGAGCTCCATTAGATGACTCTGGGTTCCAATATTGTGAAAGGGAGAAAAAAAAAATCCAAACCACATTTTCTTCCCAAAATGTATTCACCTTGCCACAACGCTTCCCCTTAGACCTAAATATCATAAACACTCCTCATGTAGAAATTACTCCCAGCTGCCCTGATCATTTTGGTACCCCACTCCCAGTTTGGCAGAATCCACTTTTGGAGCCATACTTTTCCCAATGGATGCAAAGCAAGCAGCCTTCCCCTTCCCCCATGCCTGAGCAGCTCCTTCATTAGAGCGCACCGGCTCCTGTAACACCTGTAACTCTTGGCTGACGGTTGCGTCATAGTGCTGAGCACCTGAGAGCCCCAGTGCAGACACCTCCACCTCCAGCCTGGCTTCCTGCCATCTGTCCCTTCCACTCTCTTCTTGCCGGCCTGACAATTAGCTGAGAAAACACGTTGGAGAGGCGCCCTGTAACAGCACACAGCAACCCTTCCTGCAGCATCCAGCACACTGGCCTCAGAACTCCCATAGCAACCAAATGTCTCTCAGGGCTCTTGGCTGCCCCTCCAAGCATGGCTCTGAGCTCAGCTCAACATAGCAGAGAGTTAGAAGGGAGTGGCATTTCACTAGGCACTCTTTCATTATTATGCTTATTATATCCCGCTTTTTCTCACCGTACAGAGACTCAAAGCAGCTCACAACTAAAAGCATTTCAATACAACTTAAAATATACAAATATATTCTCACTATCATGAGACGAAGAGTGGCTTCAGTTACCTCATCCTGCTGTAGCAAAGGCGATACCGTGTTTCCCAGAAAATAAGACAGTGTCTTATATTATTTTTTACTCCCAAAGATGCGCTAGGTCTTATTTTCAGGGGATGTCTTATTTTTCCATGAAGAAGAATTTACATTTATTGTTGAACAAAAAATGAACATTTATTCTATACTGTACAGTAGTTGTCATCACAAACCAACATAACCAAACCAGACAAACTGTGACTTCTGTCAAGAATTTCTTGATACTACCATTATTTCCATATACAACTGGTATGCACATTTACCAATCCTGCATGCTCTGGTGTTCTGTTTGTCAGGCGCTGGGCATGCTTCCAAACAAAAACTTTGCTAGGTCTTACTTTCAGGGGAGGCTTTATATTTAGCAATTCAGCAAAACCTCTACTAGGTCTTATTTTTTGGGGATGTCTTATTTTAGGGGAAACAGGGTATGTGTCTGTTTCATGACAGGTGACTCTTCAGCAGTGTAACTTGGCAAGACAGAGATACTGTTGACAGTCCTTGCCTTCCTCATCTGATATTTGGGATTCCATCAGCCCCTTTCTCTCAAAAATTGACTAATTTCTATGGGTCACTCACCCATTTTTTAAAAGAAGGATTTATTATGGGACTTGGTCAGTCATTAATAAGAATGGAGATGGCAGACAAGAAATCAAAAAGTAAACGTACATCTAACGTTTCCTAGAAGCTGATGTGACAAAACTGAGTCACATGGCTATATCATGAAAAGAGATGACCCACTGAAAATATGATAATGCTTGGTAAAGTGGAGGATAGTAAGAAAAGAAGAAGACTATAGCTCAGATTGAGAAACTAAATCAAAGAAGCCTAAGCCCTGAGTCTGCGAGATGTAAACAGGGCTATTGATGACAGAGTGACTTGGAGGTCTCATAGGCTTACCATAATTCGAAGGCAGGTTGAAAGCAGTTAGCATCAACAAAAGATGGGACTCTCTCCAAAATCCCCATGTCTTTTTAATAGAAGAAAAAAAGGGGGGTTGCAGAAATTAAATCTGAAGGAACTGCCTGTTTTGAGTGTTTCTAGACAAGAGAATAGTAATGCTCAAATTGTGGGTGAGACAAGATGGCATTAATTCTTCAGGCCATGTAGAAAAGAAAACTGGACTGGCATTGGGAGAGTGTCCGCCAATATTACTGAAATATCAAATTAGTTTAAAGGAGCCAAAGCAAACTTATAGGATCTAGAGAAGGGAATCACTATTAATATCTAAATAAGGACTAATATGGGGACAAGAAGAGGAGGTTAATATTGTATGTGTCATATGAGAATATACAAAACATTTTGACATTGTTGGGAAGATAGAGAATTTTCATAAGAAATAATGACATCTCCTGGCATTGCATTGAGGCTGGAATCTGGTTTTACTCATGAATAAGTTCTCCTAGTAAAGTGGCTGGATAGAAGTGGAGTTATCGCTTGCAGTATCATTATGTATGGATATGCATTGTGCATGGATGCGCATATGTATTTAATTGCACATTTGCCATCCACAGGAAGAGATATACACCACACATCTCCATCGATGAGTTACATCAAAGAGGCAGCACCCACTAAAGCCATTTTTTCCATCTCAGGACTTCAGGATTCCTTAAGCTAAAGCAAGACTTATCAGAGGCATCTATGGACAGAAGTGGCCATAATTAAAGACAGGGATATATAGATTTGCTATGTTAAGAATGTTAGAGAACGTTCTACCCAGAATTTAGCATGGCCCACGGTGCAGGGAATTTATGGGTTGACACGGAGCATGGCACTTTGGGCCACCTGGTATGGGGCGGTATGGAGAAGAAAGGCAAGTGGGCCACTTCAGTGTGGCGGTGTTGCCTTCCTCCCATAGCACAGCTTTGTGGGGAGTGAGAATGGGCACTCATTGATTATGAACCTGCTTCAAGTTTATTGGCTGGGCCATATGACTGGCTTCACTCCGGCTGGCATGGGGTGGGTATACACACTTCTGTTTGCATGTGCGTTCAGCAGTTTGGAGCATCGTTCCACCCATCTACTCTTTGGTAATTTGGAAATATTTTAAAATTTAATAAGAGAGGTTGTTGTTATAATTTTGGGGAGTGTTTTGCCTTGGTTCTGGAACTAGGACACTGATTACCAGACTCCCTTGACATTAGTATGGTAATGCATGGCTATTTCCTTATGGGACATGATGTGTGTGTGTGCGTGAGTGGTGGAGGTGGGTCTTTCCTGGGGAGAGGGGCTGACACCTTCCCTGATGGTGGGGAAGGACTATGCCTGGGATACCTGCCCATGGGGTTTCTTCCTTGTCATCCCAAATGCTCCAGCAGCAGGCCAGAATAGGGAGTTAGTCAATTCCCTATTGATTCAGAGCTCTGTCCAGTAACGTTGTGGACTTCTTTGCCTATTCAAATTTGTGTGCACTGGTTCTGTTTCTCAAGCAAAGTGGACTCACCCCTTAACACGGAGAAGAACTATGCAAATTTGCATGCAGTTGCTTAGTTTGCATATTAATTGTGATGCTCGTTGAAATATGCAAGGAATAAAATATTTCCTTCTAGCTCTGTGATTTTATCAGGGTTTTAACATGAATTTCATAAACAACAACAACAACAACAACAACTCTACAGTGAGGGAAATGAGACGACCTGGATGCAGAATTCTGCATCTTGTTTCCACTTTGGAGTTGCATGGTAGAACCAAAGAGTCACAGGGTATGGAGACTTTACAAAAGAGAAGCAAGTTGGCTCCACAGTCTTGCAATGAATTGTTAGTCTTGCATCAGCTGAAATGGCTGTGTATGGCTGCAGATGAATTAATACCTTTAGCATTTTGCTCAGAAGCCTGGGATGCATTGTGAGTATTTGTGTCACCTGCTGACAGGCCTGACTCTCCAAGGCTGCCCTTGCTCACTGTGATTAGTATGCAATGATCATGAAGTCCCAGTGGGAGCCATTAGTTACCTCTCCACAAGAACAGAGATGTTTCTCTATTAACGTCAAAACATGGCTCCTCCACTCTCATGTCACTAGAAAGACCTGAAAGGTATTGCAATAGCAATTGTAAAGGGAATTAAATCAACATTCCCAGGAAACCAGCGAGCCACTGAGCCATTCACTGTGGCAGTTCAGGGGGCCCCTTCAAACCCCCTTTCTATTAAAAAAATGCCACAGAGAGAATGGCTTCTGCTTCACATAGGACTCGGGGGTCATAAGCCATGACATTCTGACGAAATTGAAAAAACTGGCTATGCTCAGCATAGAGTAATGACAATTAAAGCCAGGGATGTGATGATAGACTTCACATGCACTGCCACAACCAGGCTAGAATGCTTGTTTTCATTTGTTCAGAGGGCGAGGCAAGGAAAGAGATATGTTAATGTGCTGCATTTGTATTTGAAGCTCCTATCAGGCCTTCCATGTATTTCAATGCTTGGAAAAGATACATTGTTTGGGATCCATATTAATAGCACACTGCATAAGACTTTGGAAAAGTTATTCCTATTGATGACAATTGTCAGAATCCTGCAGGCAGTACATAATCCACACAAGTCATTTTCTACATTCTGTTTTAGACCCAGTACAGAAAGTTATGAGATCACGTATTTTTTTAAAAAATCAACAAATAACAAGCGGTGTGAATTATTAGTAATCTAGGGTGTATCCATTCTATCCTATTATATTTGCATAATATTTATACTCCACAATTACAGTGATTGCATACAGGTTGACTGCAACCTTTACTTTCTGATTATCCATTGTATACAAAATTCGTTTCATGCACGAAATTATTACAAAGTATTGTGTATAAAATTCAGAACATGTGTATAGGATTTTTTAAACACATCAGTTAATTTTGTGTATAGGCTTGGGTCCCATCTCCAAGATAACCCATTATGTACATTCCAAAATCTGGGGGGGGGGGGGAATCCCAAGTTCAAATCACATCTGGTCTCAAACATTTCAGCTAAAGGATACTCAGCCTGTACCATTTAGCTATTATTCCTCCATCCTCTGGAATCCTGGATCCTGGGATTTGAAGTTCATGGGAAAACACTTCAGGGTTCTCCTGTGCACTTCCCTGACTGGGGGGGGGGGGGGGGGGAGAGATCATTCAAAAACAGCACATTCCAAGATTCCATCTGAATAAAACACAATAGTTAAAGTAGTATCAACCTACCATAATTGTTCAGTATAGATATACCTAGGGGCAAACAAAACCAAAAAAATCACAATGAACTGTCTCTCCATTAACAAAACCATTCCTGCCTGGCCACCTGGAAGAAATTTTCACATCCCAAAGGCAACCAGGCAGTGGATTCTAACAGTTGGTATATCAACAAAAACTGTCTTGCATCCTGTATTTTATAGTGCAGGCTTAGACCACACCATGAATATGTTCCCAGGGATGGTTCCGACTGAGTGAAATGGGCCTTGCAGACCTGCGTTAATTATCCTCTGAGATCCCATGAAGCTTCAGAGGATCTGGGAGGAAGCAGGAGGGTAGTGGGAAAGGCTGCAGGAAATCTGAGTAAGTATCTGTATTGCATTTGGGAGGAGGGGGGGAAGTGAGGGAACACCTCCCAGTTGGGTAATATAAGTATTCTGGCAAATCCCATATTTGAGGAGTTTTAAAAAGGCTGAGAAAATAGCCAGGAGGCCTTCACATTCACTTAACAAAATGTGTTTATTGAAACACGCATAGAAAAATGAGGGACGGTTAATGATTTCATAAGTGGCTTCACCCCAGCTTTGTTCTTTGAGACAAAACACTGAGGGTAGTCATGAAGTCACTAACTGATGCAATATGTTTCCCTATGGAATGAACACATTTGGCTTGATTATAAAGGCGGAAATAATAACACTGAGATAAACTAGGGAAAAATGGAGAATGCCTCATTTTTGCTAAAGACTTTTAAAAAGTCTACCAACTCCCCACTCCCAGCTCCTTGGTCCCAGGTGTTTAGATGCTGTAAATATGGTGTGTTACATGAAGGGATACAAGGAAGGAGAAGATAGATATCTGAAACATCAGGTGGATATTTTTAATAGGAAACATAAACAGTGTGATTCCCATATGTGTTGGGGATACAGATATGCAAAACCACAGATGATAGCAGACCCTATTGAATATGACCCAAAAATACTGTGGAATCATGCTGGAGGACTTACAAAATGCTTAGAGAGAACATATTTTGTCAGACATGGATAAGTGAAACCACACATACAAGTCCCACAGATGGGGGGGGGGGGGGGGGAAGGAGTCATACTGTAATATAAAGGCAGTCAAGATTTGTTCTAAGCATATTGTAGGACTATGCTTATTCCACCCATTATCATGGGGTGCTGGTGATAATTTTGCCCTCCTGCTACCAAGTTTAAATATTTGTGTCCTATGTTGATGTGTGCAAATTTGAGTAGAACAATAGGTTCTACCGGTGGGAAGATAAGAGCACTCCATGCAGTCATGCCCATGGAGGTGTCTACGGACACCTCTTCGGCTTAGAAATGGAGATGAGCCCCAACGTCCAGAGTCGGGCATGACTCTACTTAATGTCAGGGGGAACCTTTACCTTTACCTATGTTGATGTGAATTCCCACAATCAGACTCGTGGTTGCCTTTGCAGAGCAGGTGTCCTTTTTTCTAATTTTCTTAATTTTTTTCTTGTGCAGTCAGAAAATTTTGTTGTTCGCGCAAGACCTTTTTCCATTTTACAATACTGGAACTGCTGCAGAAGGAAATTATTGCACAAGGAAGAGTGGTGAAACAGCAATATTGAATTCATTGATGATTTTCCTCTGTCAATGAAAAAAAAATCTGATCATAATTCAAACAGAATGTGGTTATGGGACAGCCATGGCACTGAGTGATGAATCACATCAACAGGAACCTTTATTCATCCATAATTGCACTTTAGCATCCGTGTGTGATAGACCTGAGTCTCCTCTCCAACCAACATTTACGTACACCCTGCTGCTCACTGCACTAATTGTGAGGAACAAGTTTAGTGTCCTATAAACATTTCACATCTAACCACAGTCCTAATATCTGGCTCTCTCCTGTTCTTGACTTACTCACTTTTGCTGGCTTTCTAATCTGCCTGCAGCCCCTTGGCCCGGCTGTATTTGTGGTTCCTGACTCCTCCACACACCCCAGACCACCCTTTCTTCTGCTCAAAAAGGGAAGCTAGCTGAATGTTGTTGCAAGGGAAGTAAGCTTAATGTTATTGCCTGGAATGTCAATTTGCTTTTTAACTTTCATGTCAGCTTCCCTGAATCATTTAACATTTTAAAAGACCAGTTTTTCAAAACCAGAAGTAGACATCCAGCCTTCTGTTTGATGTTTTTGACAATCTGAACTTCTCCTCACAATTTGAGTCAAGAAAAGCAGCACCTAAGCATGCTGCCATTACCTAACCCTAGCCTATATGATATTGGCCTATTTATTTAGTAATGTGCACACTTGGCCACTATGAAGTTGCCAAATAATATTTTATTTCAATGGCCTGTCACTATTTATCACCAAGAAAGTATTATTGAGATCATTGGAGAGTGAATCATTCTTTCCTTGTTTTTACCTACTCTTCATGCTTTTATGTCCATATATGGTGCATATATTGCCTCTGACTTGTACTAAGTGGTTGTAAACATGTATCCATGCTGCTTAACCAGATTATATTACTGCAGAGTTGACAACCCACAAGCTTTATGTTACTGGGAGTAGCATTCGACTCTTGTCCTGGAGTGCTGCAGTATGGAGAAAGGGAGCTCCTAGTGGGGACCTGACCAACTTCTTAACATTTCATATTGCAACCCTCTAAGAGACATGATTCACCACTGCAGTTGGGCAGGCAACTCTACCAGAATGTGTATCCTGGTCCAGACCAGAAATAAAAGACAGTAATGGGTGGAGGGCTTCTGTGGGTTTAAGTGGGCTGTTACCCTAAGAAGGGAGGAAAATCACGGTAATCAGGGAGCAGCTATCCCAGGAATACGGGGAAGAGGGAGACGCAGAAATGAGGGGTCCCATCTCCGCTGGCCTTCCACAAGTAGGTCAAGACCTTTGCTAACAGGCTTTTGGGGAAAGGTAAGGGGAGGCTTTAGGGAGGGTGAGTGGGATTGGGGGAGGATATGAGCTTTAAAGGCCATTTTAATGTATTTGCTGTATTTTAATTCTGTTTTTACCACATTGTTATTATTTAATTGGTTTTTTTAAAACTTTTGTATTTCTCTTTTTAAACTGTTTAGTATGGATAGATGTTCGCCATCTTGAGTCTCCATGGGAGAAAGGTGGGAAATAAATAAAGATAATAATAATAATAATAATAATAATAATAATAATAATAATAATAATAAAAATTCATTTACTGAGGAACAATTAAAATGGAGGCAGCCTTTCCCATCAGGTTTATCAGGGCAATGGCTTCCCACACTCTATTCTTGTGCACAAGAAAGCCCAACGATGCCTTTTTGGAAAAGCAAGTACATTTAACCTTGGGTTGTTCCTGGTGGCAGGGAGTCCTGATGCTAAGTTTTCTATTTGTAATCTTTCCATCATTTTTCAGATTCATCTTTCTTTTAGCCCCTCTTACCCATCCTACCCAAAATTAGAGAGGGAATGATGATGTAGGTGCACAGCACTTTGCAGATTGTAGGAACTAGGAACCAGACACCTTGAAAGCAGAGCTGGCCCTACCATGAGGCAGAGTGTGGTGGTCAACCTCGGCAGCAGTTTTTAGATGTCATGAAAGCACAATACACAGTTACTGACTTTATTTTTAACCCATTTTTTTTAAAGCAGCCAGGATGGGGCGCAGTACTTGAGAGATTTTCTGCCTCTTGTGTCAAAATAATCCCATTGGCTTTGCAAACTGTGCTCTTTGACTAGAGTGGAGATCTATGGTTATCATTTGCTTCTCTGCCTCAGATAGCAAAGTATCTTGGGCCAGGCCCTCCGCAAGTAAAGCCAGCCATACATATAGCTGTGTCACCGACTACCCTATATCCCTCTTTCCAAAAGAAGCAAGAATGATCAGATCTAGATCTGAGCTGCAGGGATTGTGCATGGCTTGCACTAGAAATTTATGCAAGATTCATGAAGCCAATGCATTTATAGACTTGAAGGCTGCTGGCAGAGGGCTCCTTTCTGTCCAGCTGATGAGGTCATAACACTGTGTGAACATGTGCAATACTGGGTGCACCTACATTGCAGAATTAATACAGTTTAAAACCACTTTTACTGCAATGGCTAAATGCTATAGAATCCTGGGAGTTGTAGTTTAGCCTTCTCTATCAAAGAGTGCTAGTGCTTCACCAAACTACAACTCCCAGGATTCCACGGCTCTGAGTCACGGCAGTTAAAATGGTGTCAAACTGCATTAATTCTACATACATTCTAACCCTTCTTCTTTTTCAGTTGCTCTCCTTTCTCTAGGCCATGGTATCATACTCACTTTCACTAAGGGTCACATCTGCCTTATAGTTGCCTTCAAAAGATGATTTGAAATTGTAATGCTGTATAAATGTAACTGTGTTGCCCTGGCACTGAAGACCACACAGGCCACGTAAAATGACGTAGTGGGTCAAATTTGGCTCCTGGACCTTGAGTTTAACACCTGCACTCTAGACCATATTCTGCTCTATCTGCTTTTCATGAGAAACAAGCCTTTCTGTCTTTTTATATCCTTTCTTTCCCACAGCATTCCCCAAGCTGTCATTGGCTGGCACTAACAAAGATTTTTAAGAGATAGAGTGGGAAAGGAGTCCATACAGAAGTAAGATACAATGTGTTTAGTGGGGGGAATATTTCCAGATAACTGTACACAGGATAGGCTTTGAGCCAAAACATGTAGCAAGAAAAGGAACACCACTTATTAGTCATGCTTCCATTCTGCACAGGTCCTCATTCATTTGACGATGAGGACATATGTTATCTCCTGGCAAATTCAGAATGCATGTCCCTTTTAATACAAACCCCAGAGGGAAGAGAAAATGAATTATCTGTACTTTGTTCCTTGGAGCTCTGTATCAGGCTGCTTTTCACGAAATCATATAATTAGAAAAGACCATAAGGTCCATCCAGTATAGCCCCTTGCCATGAAGGAAGGCACGCATTTGCGGTCTCTTTCAACGCTATGATTTCTATTTCATTTCTTCATTTTCTTTTGGATTCCCAAAGAGGCTCAAGACACAGTGCTATCTTCTGCTTGCTTACTTAGAAATATGCCTCACTAACACTTTGCATCCCTGCTTTGCCTCATAGCCATTTATCCTGTTTATTCAGTTCCAACAGCTTCCCCCTATATAAACATCTCTAAAAATGGGGTGTGTTTGAGACTTGCATGTACTTTTCATATGTATAAATAAATCTGTTTTTCTGTTGGTGATACCAAAATTAGTGTACCTCTTATTAAAGGTAAAGGTAATGGTAAAGGTTTTCCCCTAACATTAAGTCTAGTCGTGTCGGACTCTGGGGGGTTGGTGCTGATCTCCATTTCTAAGTCAAAGAGCCAACGTTGTCAGTAGACACCTCCAAGGTCATGTAGTCAGCATGACTGCATGGAGCGCCGTTAGCTTCCCACCAAATCAGTACCTATTGATCTAGTCACATTTGCATGTTTTTAAACTGCTAGATTGGCAGAAGCTGGGGCTAACAGCGGGAGCTCATCCCACTCCCCGGATTTGAACAGCCAACTTTTCAGTCAGCAGGTTTAGCAGCTCAGCCGTTTAAGCAGCAGCAGCACCAAGGGCTCCAAGTATGTCTCTTACAATTGAGGGAATATAGTATTTTTTGTCTAGCTAGCTAAGGTTTTGTTTTTGTTTTGATTGCAAGGCTGCTATGCAATTAAGTGCTATCTACAAGACTGTATCTTTCCATCTGAGTCCACCTGATATCTTTCAGGGAAGGCCCTTCTCTCAGTCCTGATGATCTCAGAAGGATGTGAGATGGGGAGATGGGAGATGGGCTGCTCCCAATGTCTGAGACTCCAATGTGATCAGTCTGTCCTAACACTTTGTTTGGAACTTCCTGCCCAATTCCTGAAACCCACCTTAAAAACCATCTAGCTATTTTGAATGATGGAGGTTTATTCTGCTTTTGAGTGGGGCACTGCCAGCAAATGAGACTGTGGTGATAGGTCCCCACAAGAGTCCCTGCTTCTGTTCCCCACAGTGTTGAGAAGAGAACTTGCCACCAGTAGAACAGACCTCTAAGGCCGGATCCACACTGCCATATAATCCAATTTGTGAATCCAGATTATCTGTTTTAATTGGATTATATGAGTCTACATTGCCATATAATCCAGTTCAAAGCAGTTAATCTGGATTCAGAAACTGGATTATATGGCAGTGTAGATGGGGCCTGACTCTGTGAACAGGTTAACATTTAAGGAGGCCTTCAGGGTCACTTGTGATTGTGGCCATAGTGCCAAGATTACAAAACAGAACAAGAATCCGAAACTTAGCTGGTAACATCATAACTGGTCTTCAGGTAGAGCACCAATGGTGTTCTATACCATCTTCACTTCTTTGTTTTTTTAATGAATATGTTTTAAATTGTTTTAATTCTGTAGATATTTTAATTATATTTCAGCAATGGATATTTGAAAGTTTTTTCCCTATGGGGATGTTTCTTTTGATCATTTTGGATCCCAATTTTAGGCGGAAAGTAGGAAACAAATAAATATGGCAATGCGTAGAAATTCAGCAAGCAAAGCATTTTGTACAGAAAAGCTGCTATTGCTAATTTTTTTATTGATATACAACAGTTATAAAGAGAGAATCTAAACCAGAAAAAAATGATGGCAATCTAAATGTGGCCGTAAATAACAAGCTCCAAACAGAATTTTAAATTACTATTTATTTATACAACATTTCAGTTGTGATTTCAGGTGTGAGACCTTCAAAATGTGATACACCATATCGGCAAAACCCATTCCACTTCAATGTTCATTACAATATAAAGGAATTAAAGAAGCTCATGTAGAAAAAAGAAAATATTTAATGTGTTTTGTCAACATGGGGTACAATTAATGCCGTTTGACACTCCTTTAGCTGCCACAACTCAATGCTGTGGAATAATGGGAGTTGTATTTTTGCAAGGCTTTTATATTTTGCTGCCAGAGTGCAGGTGCCTCACAAAACGCCACATTGCAGAATTCCATAGCATTGAGCCTTGGCAGTTAAAGTTGGGTCAAATGGTTTCGTTTAACAGTGGAGTGATGCTCACTTTTTTGCTCAAGTCATAAATGGAAGCACATTGATGAGTTTTTAAAAAATCCTGCTTTATGCATGTTGGGTAGGGTGTGTTGTTGGAAGAGACAGGAGCCCAAAGCTATCAAAGAGCACCACCCTCCCCGAGGCCTCCACCCATAAAATAGGAGCAAGCAACGCCTGGATTAGAGAGGGTGTTGGTCTGTGTCTAAAATGCTTCAGTGACTTATTAATAGCAGCTAATAAACAGAATGCAGTAATGGACACCTTTGAAGCTGTGCAAGAACAATGATTGCAGCCAAGACAAAATTTGTTAAACCATTTGAATCAGAAAGGTTTCCTAAATTAACCTCTGCTTTTAGGAAGAGATTGTTCAAGAAGCAGAGTCCAGTGCTACCTGAAGGAGTGTGAAGTAGTGCTGGTCTGCAGAGTATTTCTTGGAAGTGAAGAAACAATTGAAGTCAATCAGTATATGGTTCTCACCCTTGGCATTTTTGGTTTTCCCCTGACATTAAGTCTAGTCGTGTCCGACTTGGGGGTTGGTGCTTATCTCCATTTCTAAGCCGAAGAGCCAGCGTTTTCCGTAGACACCTCCAAGGTTATGTGGCTAGAATGACTACATGGAGTGTTGTTACCTTCCCACCAGAGCAGTACCTATTGATCTACTCACATTTGCATGTTTTTGAACTGCTAGGTTGGCAGAAGCTGAGGCTAATAGCAGGATCTCACCCCGCTCCCTGGTTTCGAACCGCCAACCTTACAGTCAGAAAGTTCAGCAGTTCAGCGGTTTAACCTGCTGTGCCAGCAGGGGCTCTGACATACTTGGGGAAAATACCTTGCTGGTCCTCCATAAGAGATAGCATAAGAAGCAAGTAGGAAAGGCAGCTTATAAATGCTAGTAACAATGCTAATTATACTAATCATAATAACAGACACTGCTATGTCACAAAGGTGGCATCCTATAAACACCATCTTTTAAGCATTTGCCTGCTGATCAGGGTGCCACAAAATGTGAACTTAGGTTCATTTCAGGAAAACAAATTGCTTATCAGTGTTTCTACTTTGGCCCATGTCCTTTTCATTACATGGACTTTTTCACTGTGTGGTTATGAATATATTGAAGCACACCTGATGCTATCGGATTACTAAGAAGAGGAGGAGGGAGGGGCCACAATTTAGCTTCCTTGACTGTAATTACATTTGAAACCTAGATTGTCTTTGTATAGAAAATGTTGCCTATGAAATGGTTTACAATTTTCTGCCCACGAGAGTACACGTTTGTACCTTCGCCTCTTTATTAGTGTCATTCCTATTGATGTGAAATCATTCCCACTTCTCCATCTTTTGCTTTCTTCTAACCATCTCTACCTTCTATGGTCTGAGATTGTGGGTTGTGAGACTTTTAGGTGGCAGTTCTCTAATCATTTGCTCTGGGCATAACCCCTGCCACATGTCGTGACCATTACTTTTGAGGAGGCCTGCAGTGGTTTGCACTATCCAAGCCTTCTTCTTTTTTCTATTAAAGTGCTGGCAATGGTTGTGGAAGGAGCAATCATAGTAATTGTTCAATTTAGTAAACAACAGATGAGACGTGGCTTGTGTTGTGTGGGTTTGCTGCTTGCATGCTAAAGCAAAGGCAGTAGCAATCATTTCAGCAAAGAGATAATGATCTTAATAAAATGTGTTAGCAGAAAATAGATACATCCCATGGAGGCAACATGCTAGGAGCAAAACACAGCAGTTTGTTACAGGAAAAGAGGTGGTCTTCTTTCTCCTTGCCTTCTTCCTTCTGAGGCTTGTTTTGTAAAAGGGGGTCCTGGGGTCCAAATATGCCTGCATCTAGGAAAAAATGGGGGGGGGGGTGAAACTTTTTTTTTAGCGAATCATGAAGAGTAGTTCTATAATGCAAAATAATTTAGAAATCAGACTCCATCGGTAAACTTCAGTGGACATTCAAGACAGATAAACTTTAGTGACCACTCATGGTGATTTGGTTAATCAGTTAAAATTCATGAGTAAACCAGAGTTTTTTTAAAACCTGAAAAAAATGGGAGGAGGAGGTTGAACCCCTAACCCTCCTCCCGTCCACCCTTGGCTACGGTCCTGCTTGCAACTCAAGTCCTGCTTTGTACAAATGTGTCCTGACAAGTGTATAGCCCGGGCATTGATTATATGCAGAAATGGAAGAGAACTTGACTGCCTCTCCCAGCATTCCTCTCCACTGGCCAGTCAGAAAACAACTAGCAACTAGCTTGGAAACTGAGGCCCCTTCCACACAGCTGAATAATATCCCACAATATCTGGGGTTGTTGTATGTTTTGCCCACATCTATGGCAGGCAACCTCGCAGGATGCCTGCCATAGATGTGGGCGAAACATCAGGAGAGAATACTTCTGGAACATGGCCATACAGCCTGGAAAACATACAACAACCCTGTGATCCCGGCCATGAAAGCCTTCAACAACATATCCCACAATATCTGTTTTGAATTGAAATATATGGCAGTGTGGACTCAGATAATCCAATTCAAAGCAGATATTGTGGGATTTTCTGCCTTGATATTCTGGGATATAGGGCTGTGTCACGACCCAGGCTTCAGAGCACCAAAAACCATACACAGAGGCCAGAATCTATCTAATATCTTTATTAAGGAAATATATATAGTTAATAAAAGCAAGTGTATGAAATAGTCCAGAAGTAGACCTTTCAGGAAAGGTCAAAATTAGTCCAAGAAAACAATGTCCAATATGAAATATTAAGGTCCAAAGTTGTAATCCAATAACCGAAACACTCACTTTGCCAGGCAAAGTGAGGGGAGATGACAAGGTCCTTTAGTCCATGAACTTGAGCAAGGCTAGGAAATAACTTGAAACAAGGCTTGATACAAGGCAACAAGGAACGAGGAGCGAGAACAAGATCCGTGGAATTACTTGGCAAAATCCGGAAGACAAGGCAAGGCTGAGTCCTGGAAAACAAGGCAAGGTCCGTGGAGGTAAACAAGGCTGGAAACGGGAACGAAGGCTTGGAAACGGAGCGAAGGCTTGGAATCAGGAACAAGGCTTGAAACAGGAACGAGGCTTGGAAACGGAGCGCGCTGTCCACACACAACTCACTCCAGTAGCTGACGAATTGACTCCGCAAAATCCCTTTGTGGGTAAAACACCTAAATAGGGTCTAGTTTTCCCACCAAAGAGCAGTTCTCTGGGGAACCAGAAACGAAAGCTAATCTCTGAGTCCAGATGCATGACTCCTTAAGGTTTCCCATGGAAAGCAGGCTTAATCAGCTGAATTCTTAGCAGCTATCCTAGCACTCCTACGAGAGGCCGCTTGAACTCCTCTCTGTTGTTTACAAAACTCGTGGCGAGAAAACACAGGAGATTTAGACTCAGGGCTTGTTTGACAGATTTCTGGAAGACAAATCTCTTGCAGGTGCAAGGTTCCCAAATCTGGCTGGGAAGGTTCCAATTCTGACTGAGACGGTGAAAAACCCAAGTTCTCCTCTTCATCTGGGACTACAGTGCCATGAACGGGACTACATGGCCCATGACTCATCACACTATCCCCCTCCTCAAGCCCCCTCTCAAACCGGGACTCTCTCCCCGAGGCGCGAGGCCGCGGCTTGGCGGGATAGGTCTGATGGAAGCGGCGGGTTAGATCAGGAGCATGGACTGTGGAAGCGTCTTCCCAAGAGCGTTCCTCGGGGCCAAAACCCACCCAGTCAATGAGATATTGTAGGCGGCGGCGGTGAAAGCGAGAATCCAAAATGTCCTCAACCTCGAACTCCTCCTCCCCATTCATCAAAACAGGAGGGGGGGCCGGTCGGTCTGTATCAGGGCGCACACCATCCGCCGGAAGGAGCAGGGAGCGGTGGAACACTGGATGAATGCGCATTGAACGCGGAAGTTGGAGTTTGAAAGTCACGGGGTTAAGTTGCGCCACCACTGGATAGGGGCCAATGAAACGGGCATCTAACTTCCAGCAAGGGCGATGGGAGGGCAAAAAGCGAGTGGACAGAAGAACCCGGTCTCCTACCTTGATTTCGGGGCCCGGCTGGCGATGTTTGTCCGCGTGACGTTTATAGTCCTCCTTGGCTTGGTTTAATTGCTGGAGCAAGAGTTGTTGCACCGCTGTGAGTTCCTGCAGCCAGTCCTCTGCTGCGGGAACTTCCGAGGTTTCAATGACAGGGGGAAAGAAACGTGGATGGAAGCCATAGTTTGCAAAGAACGGCGTTTCTTTAGTAGAAGCCTGGACCCCATTGTTGTAGGCAAACTCTGACAGCGATAACAGGGAAGCCCAATTGTCTTGCTGGTAGTTCACATAACAGCGAAGGTATTGTTCCAAAGTGGCATTGGTGCGCTCAGTTTGCCCATCTGTTTGGGGATGATGAGCCGAAGATAAACGAGAGTCTATGCCCAATAGTTTTTGTAGTGCTTTCCAGAAACGAGAGGTGAATTGGGACCCACGGTCTGTGACCAAACTCTTGGGCAATCCATGCAATCTGAAAACATGTTGGAGGAATAGATCTGCAGTTTCTTTGGCCGTGGGAAGGCCATCACAGGGAATGAAATGGGCTAACTTGGTGAAAAGGTCCACCACCACTAGGATCGTGGTGAATCCACAGGAAGGTGGTAGATCAGTGATAAAATCCGCAGAGATTATTTCCCATGGGCGGGATGGGGTAGGGAGGGGATGCAGAAGCCCTGAGGGCTTTTCTCTTCTTGTCTTGGAGCGCTGGCATACTGGGCAGGTGTTGACATATTTTTCCACATCCTTGCGGATCTTGGGCCACCAGAAATCTCTTAGGATCAAATGCATGGTTTTAAATAGCCCGAAATGCCCTGCTGGCTTGCAGTCATGACACAGACGAAGTGTTTTTTCCCTGCCCGGTCCTGGGGGGATGTAAACACGATTTCTATAGCAAAGTAGCCCATCCTTAAGCGAAAAGGGAAAACGTAGTCCTTGGCGAAGTTGGTCCTGTGCCCAGGCGTCTGCTTGCTGACTAGCCCTGATTTCCTGAGCACAAAGGGGTCCTGGAGTAGGGGAAGTTGAATCAATGGGAGTGGATTTGGTGTTTCCCACTGTGAGCGTGGCAAAGTTCTCGGGTTGTAGCAGCTGGGACTCAAAGGTCTCCTTGCGCCCTGCAGCGTATTCCGGTTTCCGTGACAGAGCATCTGCTTGCTTGGTCTGGGCTGGGGTTACATAATGAATTTGAAAGTTAAAACGTTCAAAGAATAAAGCCCAGCGTTGTTGTCTTTGATTTAGCTTGCGGGCAGTTCTTAGATGCTCTAGATTTCGATGATCAGTATGGACTTCAATGGGAAATTTGGCCCCTTCTAGCCAATGTCTCCAAGTTTCAAAGGCTGCCTTTATGGCCAATAGTTCCTTTTCCCAAATGGTGTAATTTCTCTCTGGCGCGGTCAATTGACGGGAATAAAAGGCACAAGGATGAAGATGGTCTCCCACTGGTTGTAGGAGTACAGCCCCAATTGCCACATCGGAGGCGTCCGCCTGCACAACAAAAGGGGTTTCAGGATCTGGATGCTGAAGGATTGGCTGGGACGTGAATAATTTCTTTAGTTGCTGGAACCCTTTCTCTGCTTGATCTGTCCAGCGGAAAGGCTGTTTCCCACGGATGCAGCTGGTGATTGGGTCAGACCAGCGGGCAAAGTCTGGAATGAACTTGCGGTAGTAGTTCGCGAACCCCAAGAATCGTTGCACCTCTTTCTTGTTGGTTGGCGCCCGCCATTCCAATACTGCCGAAACCTTAGCCGGGTCCATGGAGAGCCCTAGTGGTGAGACGCGGTACCCCAGGAAATCTACCTCTTGTAGATCAAAAGCGCATTTTTCCAGCTTGGCATAAAGTCCATGATCCCGCAATCGTTGTAACACCATTCTGACGTGGTTCTCATGCTCTGATTGTGATCTAGAAAACACCAAAAAATCGTCCAGGTAGATGATCAAGAACCGATCTAGATAATCCTGAAAGATGTCATTGACAAAATGCTGGAACGTTGCGGGAGCTCCACATAATCCATAATTCATAACTCGGGACTCGAATAATCCGAATTTAGTCTGGAAGGCGGTCTTCCACTCGTCCCCTTCTCTGATGCGAACTAGATTATAAGCCCCCCGAAGATCCAGCTTGGTGTAGACCTTGGCTCCCCGAAGTCGGTCTAGTAGGTCCGAGATCAAGGGCAGGGGATAGCTGTTCCGCTTAGTGATATTGTTCAATGCTCTATAGTCCACCACCAAGCGTAAGTCCCCTGATTTCTTTTTCACAAACATCACTGGGGAAGCGGCTGGGGATTGAGAGGGTCTGATGAATCCCTTGCGAAGGTTTGACTCTATGAACTCCCTGAGAGCTTCTTGCTCCGGTTCAGTCAGGGAGTAGAGATGTCCTCGCGGGATCGGGGCCCCCTCCACCAAGTCAATGGCACAGTCATAAGGTCTATGTGGGGGTAATCTCTCGGCTTCTTTTTCATTGAATACATCCCAATATTCTGAGTACTTCTTGGGCAAGGTGATAATGGGTTCAGTGTCTGTGGCATGGCAGACCTTGGCTACAAGGCAATGGTTTTGGCAATATTTTGAAGCAAACTGCAGTTCTCTGTTGGACCAGGAGATGCTTGGGTCGTGAAGTGTCAGCCATGGAATTCCCAAAATTACAGGGAAATGGGGAACCTCGGTAACAAAGAAGGAAATCTCTTCCATATGTTCCCTTATCCACATTCTGGTGGGTTCCGACCACTGGCTTACGGGACCCGTCTTGAGGGGGCGGCCATCGATGGCTTGCACCACACGGGCATTCTTGAAGTCATGGTATTGTAATCCCAGAGAGTCGGCATACTCTCTATCAATGAAATTGTTTGTAGCTCCTGAGTCTATCATGGCATGGACCATGACTGGCCCCTTTTTTGCTGACCACAAGGTGACCACTAGAAGAAATAGGACCCCGGTTGGCGGCTCTTGAGTGGGTTTTTTGACCGGGTTGGCGAGCCTCTCTACGCCCGGTCGCTGGCTTCCCCCGCCGGCTGTGCGCCAGCCGCCTCAGACGTCTTCGTCTCCGTGGAGGACGCCGCCGCCAGACGGGCGGGGGGCTTCCCTTTGGCTGGGCACTCTCTGGCGAAGTGGCCCCCGTTTCCGCAGTACCAACAGAGATTTAGGCGTTGGCGGCGGGCCTTCTCGGCGGCATCTAACCTGGGACGCACATTGCCCAACTGCATCGGCACCTCCTCGCTCCCCCTGGGGTATGGGGCTGGTGGCGGGGGTCTCCATACTGGACGCGGCTGGACGCTGGTGGGAGCGGGAGGTTTCACCCCAGCTCTACCGCTCTGGCCTCGGACCCATTGTTTTCTGTTGGCAAGCATGACTTCAGCTCGTAAACATTGATCAATGAGTGCTTCAAGAGAGTGGGGGGGATCCACTTTGGAAATTTCTTCCAACATCTCGATGTTGAGACCCTCCCGAAATTGTCCTCTGAGGGCTATATCATTCCATCCGGTGCTGTGGGCCAGCACTCGGAACTCGGCTATGTACTGGGACAAGGGTCTGTCCCCCTGAGAGAGGCGCCGGAGTTTATGGCCGGCTGCCTCCAAATTGTCTTCGATCCCCCAAGTCGCCTTAATGTGATCCAAGAAGTGTTGCGCTGATCTTAGGTGTGGGGAAACTTGGTCGAACAGTGCCGTCGCCCAGTTGGCCGCTGGCCCGTCTAAAAGGCTGTAGATCCACGCCACTTTGATGTCTTCTTGGGGAAACTCGGCATTGCGGGCCTCTAGATAAGCTTGGCATTGGCGACGGAAAACATGAACCTTAGAAGCTTCTCCAGAAAACTTGGTTGGCAATGCCAGGGCCGGGAGTCGGATTCCGCGTTCCTTCAATCCCTTTATTTCTCCCTCCTGCGCATTGAGCTTATCACGGATGCGGTCCACTTCCTCCTTGTCGATGGTGTAGCTGAGCGGCTGGCCTCCCGGTCCGGCTCCGGTAGACATTCTGGCCTAGGTTAATTGGTGCTTAGGGTGGCGGAGTCAAACTGTCACGACCCAGGCTTCAGAGCACCAAAAACCATACACAGAGGCCAGAATCTATCTAATATCTTTATTAAGGAAATATATATAGTTAATAAAAGCAAGTGTATGAAATAGTCCAGAAGTAGACCTTTCAGGAAAGGTCAAAATTAGTCCAAGAAAACAATGTCCAATATGAAATATTAAGGTCCAAAGTTGTAATCCAATAACCGAAACACTCACTTTGCCAGGCAAAGTGAGGGGAGATGACAAGGTCCTTTAGTCCATGAACTTGAGCAAGGCTAGGAAATAACTTGAAACAAGGCTTGATACAAGGCAACAAGGAACGAGGAGCGAGAACAAGATCCGTGGAATTACTTGGCAAAATCCGGAAGACAAGGCAAGGCTGAGTCCTGGAAAACAAGGCAAGGTCCGTGGAGGTAAACAAGGCTGGAAACGGGAACGAAGGCTTGGAAACGGAGCGAAGGCTTGGAATCAGGAACAAGGCTTGAAACAGGAACGAGGCTTGGAAACGGAGCGCGCTGTCCACACACAACTCACTCCAGTAGCTGACGAATTGACTCCGCAAAATCCCTTTGTGGGTAAAACACCTAAATAGGGTCTAGTTTTCCCACCAAAGAGCAGTTCTCTGGGGAACCAGAAACGAAAGCTAATCTCTGAGTCCAGATGCATGACTCCTTAAGGTTTCCCATGGAAAGCAGACTTAATCAGCTGAATTCTTAGCAGCTATCCTAGCACTCCTACGAGAGGCCGCTTGAACTCCTCTCTGTTGTTTACAAAACTCGTGGCGAGAAAACACAGGAGATTTAGACTCAGGGCTTGTTTGACAGATTTCTGGAAGACAAATCTCTTGCAGGTGCAAGGTTCCCAAATCTGGCTGGGAAGGTTCCAATTCTGACTGAGACGGTGAAAAACCCAAGTTCTCCTCTTCATCTGGGACTACAGTGCCATGAACGGGACTACATGGCCCATGACTCATCACAGGCTGTGTGGAAGGACCCAAATAGTTCCAAATAACTTGTTAGTTGAAATTAATTCCAGATATGATTATCTTAAATTATGGATGTAAAGGGGTAAATTTCACCCCTTTAGCAGAACAGCAGTTCCCTATAGTTAACATTTGTTGGTGGTGTTGTGGCCTCACTAAAGAGTGGAGGAGGAATATCACATGGTGTAACTGCTGGCCTGGGTTGCTGTCTCATGTCCTGTTGAGGTGAAAACTAGCAGGAAGGAAAGGAAAGGGCTTTGTGCCAAAGGCCAGAGGCTTGAAGTACTGGTGTTATTTTAATTAACAAAGGTTACTATTTAATTATTTTTGACATGCAAAAATGTTATTTGTCGTTGGAATTACTTGGGAGAGTTTTGATATCTCATTAATTGGAAGTTTCCTTTTCAAGCTGAACTTTCTCAGTGGAAGGGTATAAGCTTTCAGTGTATGTTCATAGTTTTATTTCTTACTAACTAGATCTAAATCCTGCCATTGAAAACTGATTCACTAGGTTCCCTTAGCTCTGTCGCTGAGCTCCCGGTGGCACAGTGCTGGTAGGACTGATGACATGAAAGTTGGGTTGCTGGCTTGAAGGTTGCCGGATAGAATCCGGGGAGAGTGCAGATGAGCTCCCTCTATCAGCTCCAGCTCCCCATGTGGGGACATGAGAGAACTCTCCCACAGGATGGTAAAAACATCAAAACATCCGGGCATCCCCTGGGCAATGTCCTTGCAGACGGCCAATTCTCATACACCAAAAACAATTTGCAGTTTCTCAAGTCGCTCCTCACACAGAAAAAAAACTGTGTCTCTAGCATGGATCACTCCTTTATCATATTTATTCATTTCACAACAATATCAGGATTTGTTAGGCCTACTTCAGAATTTCCAGTCACATATCCCTCTTCTCGTGAGTTCCTCTGTTACTATTATTTTATTATATTTCCTGAAGAGGTACAGTGTAAACAAGAAGAAATGGCCTCATAGCACCTTTTATATATTTGGATTCCACCCATTTTCCTACAGCAGGAACCCTTAAGACTACACTTCGAGCTAAAAAACAGATGGAACCAGGGAGACCTACTTCTTGGAAAAGATGATTATGAAGTAACTGCTTGTGATGATAATTATAGAAACCTGAAAAGTCAGCTAGTGTTGACTCTCTTAATACCTTCTAATGGCAAACATCCACTCCTACATCAAAATCCCTATGGATGCAGCACATGGATATGTGTGGTATATGTACGTGTGACTTTGCACTCATGAACATAACAGCTCTACAAATGGAAATACGGATATTGATGAGAGTGGTAGGTTCTAACTACCCTTAGTAGAAAGAAAGCTCAATTCAACATTATGGGACATGCTTTCTAATAAACATGGTTAGAATTGGAGCATAGGTTCATGAACATCTAACACCTTGCCTTCCACTCCATCTTCTTAGGCCACTCTTCTGAAAGCACTCTTTATGTGTTAACCAGGGCAAATTCCTAGTGCATGAAGGCATTTCACATCAAAACAAAACATAAATTGGCCCACAGGTTGGAGCGGTTAAACGTGTTTCGTGACAACACTTGTAAAATATTTCTCCATTCAGAGCACCCAGGTGAGAGTCCTTGCTGTGTGTAGGTCAAAGAACTTCCTTAGATAACAAGGAGGGAGCAGGTGGAACCACAGCTCCTAAAATAGAACATCTCTGAGAAAAGAAGCACTAACGAGAAATGTGCTGCACAAGCATCCGTCTGCCTGTAGAGAAAGAAAGAAAACAAGGGGGGCTCCCGAACAAGAGAAACTATAGTATTTGACTCAAACAATGCAGCACACTTAGCAGGTATATTTACTGAGCTATCCATTCTATGATCTTAAATACAGAGCCATTTTAAAAAATGTAATTATAGTGACATAGATATGGCAGACGAATCGCATCCTGTTGTGAGTAACCGCATATATAATCAAGCACCACAGGAGAGATCAGCAAGAGCGGTTATAATTAAATGTGGTGTACTGGAAAGCACTTCAATGATTGAAGATCTTGGATAGTACATCCTGGGATTCCTTCTTCTGGCCCTTTGACCCTGTTGTTGGAAAGCCTTTGTGTATATTGCAGTGGAACACAGAAAAGTTGAAAGGATTTTTAGACAGATAATTTTACCATTTTTAAAGGATAATTTTTATCGGGATTGCTTTGATCCTGTGTTCCTGAATGGCAGGGGTTGGACTGGATGGCCTTTGTGGTTTCTTCCAGCTTTATGATTCTATGATTTTAAATACAATTCAGACTAACCTCTTTGATGCAAAACTTAGACCTCAGCTTCAAAACGTGACTCCAGTCAACGCTCTGTATTCACAGATTCAACCATTCAATGCTAATCAAGCTGGCTAATTGCACCATTCACACTTGCCTCCAACAGACAAGAGTTCTTTCTCCCACCCTGGACATTATTATTCCACAGGGACATAAACCCCACTGGCTTAGTTTCCAACAGACCTCATAACTTCTGAGGATCATTAAATGCCATTTACTTTCATATGGGTGACTGTTTTGCTTCGTGGAGTGGAAATTTCTCCAGTTGCAAGGTGTTTTTAAAGGTCTGGAATGGCACTTGGGTCTTTTTCAGTTGGCGATTTTTGACCCAATCAGGTGGGCAATTTGGAGATTTGCCCTTCTTTTGCATTGGCTCTCTAAGTGGTCTTGACCTGTTTGGAGATGTTGGCATGGCATGGTAGATTTTTTCTGTGGTCCCTTTGACAATTTTGCCCCTGAATATTATGGTTTTATTTCATTTCCCTTTGTATTATTATTATTATTATTATTATTATTATTATTATCGACGACACAAAGACATAGTATGACACAGCAAATGAGATATATATGCTGGATTTCGTATAACAAAATTACAAGTTGAACACTTCTGAAGTGTTCAGAACTGTGTGATGTATTATTATTATTATTATTATTATTATTATTATTATTATTTATATCGCTTGTATGTTGAACATTTCTGTACAGAACTAAATACTAGATGGTGAAAGGGGGGCTTAATTCAAAAGTTGAGTCTATCGTATCCTGAAATGCTTGCTGGGACTACAGGTGTTTTGGATTTCAGATTATGGAACACCAGCACATATAGAGTCTCACTTATCCAACATAAATGGGCCAGCAGAACGTTGGATAAGCGAAAATGTTGGATAATAAGGAGGGATTAAGGAAAAGGCTATTAAATGTCAAATTACATTATGATTTTACAAATTAAGCACCAAAACATCATGTTTGACAACAAATTGACAGAAAAAGCAGTTTAATACATGGTAACATTATGTAGTAATGACTGTATTTACAAATTTAGGACCAAAACATTGACTACAAAAACATTGACTACTAAAAGGCAGACTGCGTTGGATAATCCTGATTTTAGAGTTTTTTTAATACTGGGAGCCAGATCCCCTTTTGGTGGCCTTTTAATTTTCTGCCTTGATATTCTGGGTTATAAGGCTGTGTGGAAGGACCCTCAGGGCAGAATAACCCACAATATCTGCTTTGAACTTGGTTATCTAAGTCCACACTACCCTATAACCCTGTTCAATGTTTGGTGCTAAATTCACAAATAGAGTAATTCCTACATAACATTACCATGTATTGAACTGCTTTTTCTGTTGATTTGTTGTAAAATATGATGTTTTGGTGCTTAATTTGTAAAATCATAATGTAATTTGACATTGAATAAGCTTTTCCTTAATCCCTCCTTATTATCCAACATTTTCGCTTATCCAACGCTTTTATTTTTCAGTGATTGGTTGGGGGGGGGGCAAAATTCTGTTCGCCTACACTTGAAAAATACCAAGGGCCCACTGTACTTCTGAATGTATTGCCATCCCTTGATTCTTTCCTTTGTGACAGGGTTCCAATATGAAATCCCACAGGCTCTCATCCACTTGCAGCCTGTAATCTGAGAAGGGAGGAGGCACACCATTCCTCAATGGCAGGATGAGGCATTTCCTGACTCTCCCCATCCATGGGCCATTGTGGCTGTCAACTCGTTGAAGTATAAATGCCACTGGATATGATCCATCATATGATGTAAGGTCAACACAATGTGCTTTAAGTGTTAAAAACGTTTGAAACCACTCTTTGTTACTGTTCATTGTTTCAATATTGTTATCATCAGGAGGACAGTTTGGAATCAAAAAGTTATAGGCAATATAGTTACCGATAGTATGTTATTGTGGACACCACACACCATCTCTAGAAGTGAAATATTTTGAAATATTTGTACAGTAGAGTCTCACTTATCCAAGCCTCGCTTATCCAAGCTTCTGGATTAACCAAGCCATTTTTGTAGTCAATGTTTTCAATATATCATGATATTTTGGTGCTAAATTTGTAAATACAGTGATTACAACATAACATTACTGCGTATTGAACTACTTTTTCTGTCAAATGTGTTGTCTAACATGATGTTTTGGTGCTTAATTTGTAAAATCATAACCTAATTTGATGTTTAATAGGCTTTTCCTTAATCTCCTTATTATCCAAGATATTCACTTATCCAAGCTTCTGCCGGCCCGTTTAGCTTGGATAAGTGAGACTCTACTGTATTTGCCTATACATACATAATAAGTTATCTTGGAGATGAGACTCAAGTCCAAACACAACATTAATTTATATTTCATTTTACACCTTCTAAACATATCTTGAAGGTAATTGCATACACAATATTTAAAATAATTTTGTGCCTAAAACCAAGTTTGTATACACTGAACGACCAGAAAGCAATGATGTCACCATCTCAGCCATCCATGTAGACAATTTTGGATTCCAGAGTATTTCTGATTTTGTAATTCCAGATAATGGATGTTTAGCTTGCACCATGTATTTCTCTGTTGACGTCAAAGCAACTTTAGCAGTCATACAAAAGTTCCCTTGAAGTCACCCACCAACACATAAGGAGTCTGGCACTGTGGAAGAGAATAGTCAGCACTGGCCTCAGTGGGAATAAATACTGCAAACAGATTTGGTTAATGGATTCTGCAGTAAGCTATTTGCCTAAAAGCAAGTGACTGAACCCATGTTTCTATTCCTATGTGGGAGGGTGGGTGATTCTGGGCATCACAAGTCCTTTGGGTTTTTCCAGATTCTATTTTGCAACACTAATAGATCCAAATTACATCTTTAGATAAAAAGAAACAAATCTTCTCTCCACACGAAACAATAATAGCATAATTTAACCAAGGGCCTTCTTTAGTATTTTAGTATTTTAATATTGCTCTGAGACTGCCCAGCTCTGGACATCTTGATTCAACCAAGAACAAAAAAAGTAAGCGATTGCCCCAGGTCTGATCAGCCTGTTTGTATCGGGAGGGGTGTGTGTGTGTGTGTGTGTGTGTGTGTGTGTGTGTGTGTGTGGAACGGGGAGACGAGCCTCCTGACAGTTATAACCTGGTCAAACATCCCTCTGCTCCTTATTAGGGGCACCAGCTGCTGAAGCATAATTCATTACAGATTTGCTAGCCAGCAATAAAAGCAATATATAAAAAAGCCTTGAATGTTGCAGTCCATGAGCAGTAAAATAGGAGAAATGGGGACCAAACACTTCCCTGGGCTCTTTATCCTTCTATATTTGGAGATCACTACTAAACCCTACTACAGGAACAGGCATACATATTAGTACTAGGTAGCAACAGTGTGTGTGTGTGTGTGTGTGTGTATGAAAGCAGCTTCTGCATGCTGCCCTGTCCTTGAATTGATGCCCTCTTAATATTCTACAGTGTTCAAGGATTGGACCATAGTGCTGAATCCACTGTTTAGACCCTTTCTACACTGCCATATAATCCAGATTAGCAAAACAGATAATCCACATTATCTGTTTTGAACTGGATTATATTAGTCTACACTGCCATATAATCCATTTCAAAGCAGATAATTTGAATTTTATATGACAGTATAGAAGTGTCCTGAGTTTAGGGAACTGGGTTCTAGTTCCCCTCTCAGATCAGCCAGTCCACAGAATTAAGTGGGAAAATATGTAAAAGCAAATGAGATTCAAATTACTTCTCAGGCATTAAAATATATATGAATTCTTTATAAAGAACCATCTTTATAAGCTCTGGCTGGGAGAATAGCAAAGCTCAGGACTGCTTCAATTGATCAAGCTTTTCTTATACACGTGCATATATCCATACTGCTTTTTTACCTGGCAACTGAATCAAAATGGTAGTGAAGTATTAATTTTTTTGAGACAGAACTAGGAAAACTTTTGGGACTATAGCCATACTATAGCTCAATTAAGCAGTATTTCCAAATAAGCCAGCACAAGGTAATGGTTTCAGCATTGAATTACAATGCTGCAGAACAGGGTTCATATTTCTGCTCTTCCATGGAAACCCATTTGGTAACCTTGGGCATGTTACACATTCTCAGCATCAGAGGAAGACAAACCTCCTTTAAACGAATCTTGCCAAGAAAATCTCATGACAGATTTGCTTCAGGGTTGTCATAAATTGGAAACAACTTGAAGAGACACAACAATGAGTATGTTCAAATTCTGGGTTAGACACCTGTAACATGGTAAAACAGTAGCCTATTACACTGGCCAGAAATATAATAGGGAAACCTTGTTCTGCATTCACATGGAACAGTAAAAAATAAATATCAACTTTAAAATGGTAGAAGCACAAATTTGTGGCAAGGAAGCACATTTGAAGCAAGACATTTTTGTGTTGGCCAGTGTTATAGCAAGACAAAACCTGCACTTCCACATGGAACAATAAAAAGAACAATCAACTTTAAAATGGTAGAAGCACAAGATTGTGGAAAGGAAGCACAAAGTGAAGAGGCAGAAGCATCATTTTCTTCATCCTGTACCCGTTCCAGCCTCTCTCCCTCTCTTGCTCTCTCCCCATCTCTCTTCATGAAGCCAAATATACCAGGAATAAAACTCACACAAAATCAACTAACCCAAAGTTCCTTAAAGCTGACAAGAGCAAAGTAGACAGCAATCTCCCAAAGCAGGCAAGAGCACAAGGCATGGAGGCTGCTCCCTTGAAGCCCTAAAAAAGGTAAAGGTTTCCCCTGACGTTAAGTCCATTCATGTCTGACTCTGGGGGTTGGTGCTCATCTCCATTTCTAAGCCGAAGAGCCGGCGTTGTCTGTAGACACCTCCAAGGTCATGTGGCCAGCATGACTGCATGGAGCGCTGTTACCTTCCTGCCGGAGCAGTACCTATTGATCTACTCACATTGGCATGTTTTCGAACTGCTAGGTTGGCAGGAGCTGGAGCTAATAGCGGCCGCTCACGCTGCTCCTGGGGTTTGAACCTGGGACCTTTCGGTCTCCAGCTCAGTACTTTAACACACTTTGCCACCTGGCTCTAAAGTCCTGTAATCTCGTGCTAGCACTCCCTCTCGTACTAGCACTCCCTCTGATGCTAGCTCTTAACTCAAAATACTGCTCTTATGTCAAGCAAAACCATGGCTTGGTAATAGCTCTTAACTCAAATCACTCTTACGTTGGTGTGCTTTTAAGTAGAAGTTCCACTGTAGTGGCATATGGGCAGTCTGGACAGTATCAAGCACCAGATTTTGTTTTCCATGTAGATTTTCACCCTCTTAACATGAGGAATGCACTTGTATTACTATCTTCTGCAGAGGAGATTCACTCAGCCTCACCAAGGTCAACCTTCTCTAGGCTTACAAAGCAATATGAAACAGAATCTGACTGTTTTAAAGCTCATTTTTGGGGGGAGGCAGGGAGGAGAGGACTCAATAGAGACCCTTGTTAGTTTAGGCCCAGTTTTGACCCACAAGTAACCTTGATCATGTTGATAAATGTCCTGTATGCCAACGATGAATTTTCCTGGACTTCTTGGTGGTTTTTAATATTTATTTATTTATTTACCTTATTTATACTCCGCCTTTCTCCACCCCGAAGCGGACTCAAGATGGCTTACATGTGGCAATTATTCAACGCCCTAATACATACAAAATTAAGCTTAAAATAGATTGAATTAAAATTAATGCATACTAACTTTACATTACATTCAATATTAAAATCACACCATCCAAAAATCGTAGTCTAAGGCTGTTCCGTAGTCATTGTGCATGTACTGAATCTATTACTGCACTAAGCTATTCCCTGAAAGCCTCCGAAATACCACCCACTAAGGACTATTTGCAATAAGAAACATGGTGATGCAAGGAATCCTCATCTATTTTTATGTCCAGTACCAGAGGATGGTTTTTAAGGACCATATTCAGACTTATTGTACTTATTTTGTAGTGTCCCATATACGTTTCCATATAACACTCACACCGATGCTATTTAACTCCTATATGAAGCCATAGGGCAATGTCATCAATGGATTCAGAGATGGCGATCAGCAATATGCAGATGATATTAAGCAGTATTTCTCCATAGCATTGACATAAAGTGAGGTAACACAAATGCCAAATGATTTTCCAAACATGGGTAATAAAATGCAGGAGACTCAATAAACTAAATATGGGTCCTGAGAAGATGAAGACATTACTTTGCTGATGACACAACTGTATCTCTGCTTTACATCTAAATCTGAGGTAGCTATTAGTTCTAATCCAGAGGCTAATGCCAGCAATTAATGTCAAACTGAGTGACAAATTGAAGGTCATCCAGACAAGATAGAAATGCTCCAGACTAGTCAAAAGGCAGATCAGCAAATAGGGCCACAAACAGCCTATTAAACCCACACACATTCACTGTTCTAGTATACTTTGGATTCAGACCTGAACTTGGATAACCTGGTTTCAGTGATGGCCAAAAGTATTAGCAAATTTAGGTGTACTGATTCCTGGAGATGTCAGTACCCACCGCATGGACACATACTTTAGCTACATCCTATTTGAACTAGTGAAATAACCTGTATAAGGAGCTGCACTTGAGAAGTGTTCAGTAAGGATATCTGGTCCAAATTGCTGGATTCAGACAGTTGACTAGGTATGGTCAGAGGCTGGGGGCTTGCCGGGAGCTCTATACTTTCTATACACAATTTTTGCTTATAAAATAAGGTTACATTTCAGCCACTTACATTATGATATGGTTTGGTTTTTAACTGGCTAAGCAAATTTGGAAAGTGCATGCTTATTGAGGGAAGCCACTTAAGGATACCTTCCAATTCAAGTTTTAATGGTAAGCTACATGTGGTGAAAATGCCTGTTTTTACAGAATGACTACAGTTGCAGAACCCATTCTTTGTATCTATTTGGCTTAAAGAGAGGAGGCAAATGCACAATATATTTATTTATTTAAATAGTTTAAATTCAGCCCTGTGTTCATAGGTTAGAGACGCTGAAAGGATGGGTCCTGATTTTGATAAGGCCAAAAACTTTTGCTCAAGTCTAAGTGTATTGAGAGTGTGAGTATGTCATTTTCCTAGACAAAACAATAGGAGAGAAAGTTCAAACGCTTACTTGGAGTTGGGGATCCCCTAGTGTTGGGTACTGGAATCTGTGTCAAAAGGTTATGTCTTGTCCTAAAACTTGAACTAATCATATATCAGTTCCTGTGCAACAAATGTTTTGTACCACGAGAAACATACTGGTTGCTTCATTATTGTGATCAGATCACCTCGCCTCCCACCACATCTTTCGTCTGTGGCTGGGAAAAAACATTTTCTTCAGCTGCCAAAACTTGGGAGTGAAGGAATGATACATTCTTCTTGCAGATAACACAAACTATTTCTCCTGTTGTGCAGAAGCTGTGCAGAATACAGTCATTGGAATGTCTTTCACATCAAAGGCTAGGCCAATCCCAACGATACTATTTCTGACCACACATTAGTGATTTGCGGCACTGCTCCTTCCCCATAAATAAACCAGTTTCTGAATTTCAGTTAATACTTTTTCCCAATAACTATATTCTTGGCTGTTGCATGGGCAACCTAAACACATTGTAAAAGCGAGAGTGAACTGTGCCATAACTATGGCCCTGAAGCAAGCTCCCAGTCCACTATTTGCATTACACGAGGATGGGACATGATGCTTTTGGAAGGTCAGGGTGACAGTATCACACAAAAGCTATAACAGGGATCTTGTACACTGGCATTGTGCTGTTTAGCAACATCAGGAAATTTGATGGCGAATGCATGTTTTCCCTTCTACTTTAGAAGAGTCAGAGTTAAATGTGGCCAGAGGTTTCAATGCCAACATTTCAGTAAATCCATTCTGGGTTGAACTTTTTGGGGAGCATAGGATTCAGCACCTTAGATAGCCCCTTTAAACTCTGGAGCAAACCCCAGAGTGGAGCCATTATATCCCTAATATGAAAACTATTGGTTAAACTTGTCAAATTAGCCAAGCACACGTTTGTTAAGGAAGCCCCACCAAAACAAATACGTTCAGATCCAAAATTTCATTTGGTCCAGCCAAAAATTGATATTTTAGGTACAATGGAAACTGTTGTGTGTTTTTTAAAAAGGAACTCTCAGCTTGAACAAAATGTTAACCATGCAATGGTCATAAAGCTTTACTGTAACACAAAAAGTATGTTCAGTAATTACACAAAAAGTATGTTCAGTAATTACACAAAAAGTATGTTCAGTGATAAAGCTTTACTGTAGCACAAAAAGTATGTTCAGTAATTGCCTTCTTTTGTAAGGTTTCTATTAGAATATTTTTGGCATTTGTACACATGCATGCTATTTAAATTATATTCCTGTACTAGTCCTCCAAATATAGTGTCTTGGCGGTGGATGTGTAGGTGACTGTGGAGACCTATTCTTGACCAGCATATTCTTCCGCAATGAAGGTATCAGTTTCCAGACGGAAGGCGGTCCCGGTCAGGGTTGGCTTCCTCTTGGCACCTTTCTCCCTTGAACCCTCCATTCATGCCTCTTCGAACTCCACAGCACTGTTGGTCACAGCTGATCTCCAGCTAGAGTGCTCAAGGGCCAGGGCTTCTCAGTTCTCGGTGTCTATGCCACAGTTTTTAAGGTTGGCTTTGAGGCCATCTTTAAATCTCTTTTCCTGTCCACCAACATTATGTTTCCTGTTCTTGAGTTGGGAGTAGAGTAACTGCTTTGGGAGACAGTGAGCAGGCATTCAGACAAAGTGGCCAGTCCAGAAGAGTTGATGGCAGAGGAGCATCACTTCAGTGCTGGTGGTCTCTGCTTCTTCCAGCATGCTAACATTTGCCCGCCTGTCTTCCCAAGAGATTTGCAGGATTTTTCAGAGACAACGCTGATGGAATCTTTCCAGGAGTTGGGTATATTTCTGTGTTGTGAAATTGGACTTAGTGTCTACATTGTTGCATCCCATGTGCTTTTACTGTTACAAAAATATATATTCCAGGGTTGGAAGGATAAACATTCATTAATTTTTGTTCAATGATCAGAAGAAGTTGTTGCTTTTGCTACTCACGAATGTGCATTTTCTAGATTCCAATTTCAAGACAGTGTATTTGCAGAAATTTGATCAGCTTATAACAACGTATTGCATAGCCCCTTTTCAAATCCTATATACTCTCCCTTTTGTTTTTTCTTCTCTCTTCCTTCTTTCTTTTCTGTTTCTTTTCATTGTAATCATGTTTTGTAAAATTGCAAAAATTACAAATTATTATTTTAAAAGAGGAAACCACTTGGCACAATAAATTACACCACAATTTCAAAAAACAGAGCTGTTTCCAAAGTTTATCTTCTATAGTGGTTCACTTGATTGCTTAAAGAGACTTGAATCTCTTCTTGTCTCATAATTGAGAGTGGACAGGTCAAAATGCATTCTTTTTCAAAGAGTCAGAATAGGAAAGAGACAATGTTAAGTATGCTGCAGGTAAGAATGTATAGCAACAAAGTGTATAACAATCCAAACAGAGATTCCATTAATCCGGGAGGCAGCATACTTATGATTCTTAAAATGTGGGGAAAGAAGAAAGGGTGGCTATTACATCACACCTTGGTTGACAGCTTCTTGAGACGTTTGCCCTGCTAGAAGAAGATGATTAGATTTAGTGGACCATTGTTCAGATCCAGAGGGAAAATGTTATACCTTCTAAGAAATGCAACAATGACTACCAGAGTTGAGTCAAGAAAACCCCATGGGCGGGGGGCATAGCAATAGGCCAAAGTATCTTTCCTTCTTGTCAACCTATCCTGACCCTTCTTTTGATATGAGATGACACTGTTAGGGATCTTTTACCACCTCTTTTCCCCCAGCACTCCCTCTCTTAGTTTTTGTACAAACTAGACAAATTCAGCAGCTTGAGTAACATTTCTATTTTAAGATACAGGCTAGCTCTCAGAGGCACTGCCTTTGTTTCTGAGAACAGAGAAGGAGAGCTTTTCTGCCTTGCTTGTCTGTCACCTGATGCCAGCAAGGGGTGTGTGGCCTTTACCTTCATCAAAGCTCCCTCCTCTCCATCTTAAACCCAGCTTTACTATCGCCCTCCATCAACTCTTAACATGACTTTTATCATCCAAGCCAACATTCTGCCCTTGGATACATCTGAAGGCCACACGGAATGTGATATATGCCAAGTAAAACAAAACAAAAGTCCTGGTTTTGAATAATGGGCATTTTAAAATGTTCAGCAGTATGGTGGGGTTGCAAGCTCTTTGGATGGTAAAATGCCTCTCCTTAAGGCAAAAAAAAACAACAACAAGCAGTACTCCATGGAGTCTGGGGGGTTGAGGACTCCCAGAAACAGACTTTGGGGAAAAGAGCAATTTGACTCTCAAAATACTCTTTGTCCAATGTGCCATATAGAGGTATATTTTCACAAGTGATCCTGTGGTTATAAACATGCCCCACTGGTGTGTTTGGTGGGTAAACAACAGAAAAAGCTGTTGCAATCCTATCCCAAGCTGTGCCGATTTCACAGCCCTTCTTGCAGTAGATGGAGAGCACAGGACTCACATTTTCATCACTTGAGAGAATTCAACAATTAAAGCAGTCATTTGACGGAGCACAGGACCTGGACTGGCACAGTGTGCTCGCTGGAAGTGTTAGGAGGGAGTCATCTGCGTGGAACAGAATGATCTGGTGTGCTTCACCTTTGCAACACACCGAGATCATGTTCTGGGCAGCTTTTACAAATCCCTTTGTTAATTATTCTAGCAGTTCTCTGGTCTTCTGTTCTCCTTCCCCTCCACCCCCTTTAGAAAACACAGACTAAAAGCTGCTCAGCCCAAAGTAGAGGAAAACTTGAGCAGTTTTCCTGTTATGCGAACTGTGCAGAGAGCCTTGCCCACTGGGCAGTATAAAAATGTAATAAATAAGAAATAAATTGAATAAATCAAAATCATCCCTACTATCTTGTACGGTTTCCTCCATCAACTATCAATGGTTGGTGCCTATGCTGTGGAATTAATGCAGTTTTACTTTAACTGCTCTAACTCAATGCTATGGAATCATGGGCTTTGTGATTTGGTGAGGCAACAACACTCTTTTGAGGAGAAAATGAAAGACTTTATAAAGCTACAACACCCGTGATTCTGTAGCACTGAGCCATGCCAAGTAAAGTAGTGTTAAATCACATTAATTTTACACTATAGATGCACCCCAATTATCACATGGCAATGCAGAGAAAATAGGATAATTCACCAGGCATATTTGAGGAGCAAGAATTCAAGGGGTACACATGGATCGCTGCTCACAGCCAAAGGGGTGTATTTATGTAGGCTGAGGGTAATGCCAGACACAGATTGTTGCTAGAGCTGTTGCTATCATTAGGTAAACTGAGGTAGCCACTTCAGGCAGCAGAGGCTGGAATGCAGCAGTGAAGTGCTGAGAAGAAATTCCTGTGTGCCAGGCTGCCAGGCAGCTTGCTCTGCATCTCAAGTCTTTGTGTGGGTGTGTGGTCCTGCCCCAGAGTTTATGTGGAAGAAAGACTCAACAGCCAGTTCAAATGGAGTTTCTACTTATAATGAAAGGGTGTGAGGTAGCAACTGGTTATTTGCCTCAGGCAGCAAAATGTCTTGGGCTGGCCCTGTATATTCACTGTTTTCCAATGGACGGTTCAGTTTTCACCAGTAAAAAGAACTATTTTTTTGGATTGTTGTGGATTTTGCAGACTGCATGGCCATGTTCCAGAAGCATTCTCTCCTGGTGTTTCGGCCACATCTATGGCAGGCATCCTCAGAGGTTGTGAGGTATATTGGAAAACTAAACAAGGGCATTTTATATATTTGTGGAAGGTCCAGGGTGGGAGAAGGAACTCTTGTCTGTTGGAGACCAGTGTGAAACATGGGGCCATTTCAATTCTGACAAGAACATATCAAAAAGTCTGAGGATAAAATCCTATCTTTGGACCCATGAGTACAGGCAAAAATCCAAAAGATCAAATATTCCTCCATAAATATACCTTGTCACATCTGGTTTTGCCCTAACTTCTCCCTGGAAGCCATTTCTGTGTGAATAAAGAGGTTGTCTGTATGGAAAACCAGGGATAGGTTTGTTTACTAGGCACAGAAGCAGATGAAGGGTCTTCCATCCCATCTGCTGCTGGACTTAATTCCCTCCTGCACGGCCTTCTCCTTTTCCTTGTGTGTCTTGGTAAGCTCGAGGGCAAGGAAATGTCAAATTAATACAGCTCTAAGAGCAGCTGAGGAGTTGGGTGTAAATACACTAAATAAATTCTACCAGAGCAGATGCTATGCTGAGAAACCTGTGGCCTGTCCACACTGCACAATTATAGGGCTGGGATTCCATCCTGTGGGATTTGCAGTTTAGAAGGCAGCCTTCTAAGTGGCCCACTGATGCCTTTGGCCAAACTACAGGGATTGCACAGGCTTTCAACTCTGTCAGTTAAAGTGGAATAGTAAAGGTAAAGGTTTCTCCTTGACATTAAGTCTAGTTGTGTCCGACTGTGGGGGGTTGGTGCTCATCTTTATTTCTAAGTGGAAGAGCTGGCGTTGTCTGTAGACACCTCCAAGGTCATGTAGCCAGCATGACTTCATGGAGCACCATTACCTTCCCTCCAGAGTGGTACCTATTGATCTACTCACACTTGCATGTTTTTGAACTGCTAGGTTGGCAGAAGCTGAGGCTAACAGTAGGAGCTCACCCATTCCCCAGATTTGAACCACCGACCTTTTGGTCAGCAAGTTCAACAGCTCAGCGGTTTAATCTGCTTAGCCATTGGGGGGTTCAGTGCTGTAACTGTGTAGTGTGAAAGAGTCCTGATGTAGAAATGTAACAAGAAACATTAAATAACTACAAATCAAAGTTGGAAAGCACACTGAAGAAGTAATCACTTGCTATGCATAATGCCGGGCCCCTGGTGGTGGCGAAGTGTGTTAAAGCGCTGAGCTGCTGAACTTGCAGACTGAAAGGTCCCAGGTTCAAATCCCGGGAGCGGAATGAGCGCCTGCTGTTAGCCCCAGCTCCTGCCAACCTAGCAGTTCGAAAACATGCCAATGTGAGTAGATCAATAGGTACCGCTCCGGCAGGAAAGTAACGGTGTGCCATGCAGTCATGCTGGCCACATGACCTTGGAGGTGTCTAGAGACAACACCGGCTCTTCGGCTTAGAAATGGAGATGAGCACCAACCCCCAGAGTTGGTCATGACTGGACTTAACATCAGGGGAAAACCTTTACCTTTACTATGCATAATGCCAAGATCCAAAATCTCTAGTTGGTTGTTCTTATACAGTTCTAGGAGTAACTATTTACTGTCACATGTCTCAAAGGTAACTAAAGATATCTATATTTAGCAAACCATTTGAATGAGGCAACATGGAGCACACCACAAGCCAGGGCTTTAACTATGTGATCTTACTCTTGATCACTGAGTGAGGCCATGTCTGATCACTGTAAACACAACAGTCACACTGTAAACTCAAGGAAATATATCTGTCTTTTCAGCTACTACTGTACGGTAAGTAAGTAAGTTATATCTTCATTATTGAGAAAAGGTATTGATTTCAAATGTCTCATTAGTTACATACTTAGCCTCAGAGATAAATGAGACAGAAATAACAGTGGTGAAACAATGTTCAGAAATTTAGAGCGAAGTGTATTTTGTTGTTTTATCATATCAGAAACACATTGCTTCCACCTAAGCACACTATACATGGTTGAAACTGTTGGAATAACTTCCAAAGACGCACACCTTTGCCAACACAACTGTTTTGTCATTGAAGATTACCATAAAATATGATCTGAATGATTCCCATTTTCACGCATCACCCTGAGACCATCACTATGTTCTCATGTGGTGATACAGATCAAAACGAATACAGGATAAAAATGCCATCCCTAAAAGAACCATTTATAAGTGATTTAAAAGACACAGAGAACATGGAGATAAATAATTGTACAGCCCTGCTGTATGTACAATTCCTCAGGAATAGCAACCCTAGCTCAAAGTCAGCCCATCCAACCAGGCATCATGCCAAAGTGGTCATGGGAACCCTCATGGGAACCCTCCCACAGAGAGGCAGTTTTGGGTCGTATCCAGGGCAGCACTTGACAGAAGAGGCTTTGGCTTTGGATTTGTAGAGTTTGGCTTTGAATCCTCTTTCAAATTAGCAATGTTTCAGTTCCTCATGGAAGATCAATCCCCTCCCTCTGCCCAATTGCTGGGACAAGGCTCTACCATTAGACAGAGTGAGACAGACACTTCAAAAAGCAAAAGATAGGAAGTGCAGAACTATTGTAAGGCACTGAGGAACAGAGTTATATGTGAGACATACGGCCTGTCCTGTATCTTCCAAATAAGCATGCTGTCCTCAGTGGTAGAAGATACTGTCTAACAGATGTGGAAGTAAGATTCAGCACCGCTGTCAATCTGCTTGGATTTCTATAAGCAAAAAGGAAAGGGCATCCTGCCTTTCCCTATAAGAAAAAATGGGTTCCCAAGGGCTTGAACTAACAAGTACCCACTAATGGAATAATAACAATGTATTAGATGTCATTAAACATTGTATTATGTACAGTAAATGAATATAAATATCAGATAAATGGTTACAAATCACAATCAAACTGTTGTATTCATAGTATGATGAATGGTAGTTAAATTCACAAAGGCGTAAATTTTCTTGTTTATGTTCTTGATTCTTCGTAAAAGATGAGTAGACCCCTGATCCACAACCAGTTTCGACTACCTATAGTCTTCATCTGGTGGTAGGGTCTGCAAGTATTGGGTAACATTAATACAATTGTACAAAGTATTTTCTGGCCTAGTAAAATTGACGTCTACTAATACATACTACTTACTTTTGTTATTTAGTTCAAACAATTCAGGAATGTAATCAATAAACTGTAAAGTCTTTCATAGATATTGTGGAACCTATTGGGATCATACAGTGGCTTACAAGTTGTTCTCTTGATACATTAAACACAGTGGGGATAAACATAAAATAATATATATTGAAAAGATATTATGTCTATACTTACAAAGCGTTCTATTTCCAATCAATGATACTCTGCATTCAGGTTTTATTCTACTGCGAGTAAATGGCTCAACCTGTTGTTTAAATAGCAAAGAATTGAGCTCTGGTCTTTTTGCTATGTGCACTCTAAATATTACATGATGGTTTGACCTGTATAAATATTGGTAAGAAAGGCTGATCTTCAGGCAAGAAGGGAGAGAGCTGTCTGAAAATATAGATGAGTTCCTGCCTGAGAGCTAGTGGAAATGCTCTCAGAACTTGCTTAAGGTCTAGAATTCAGGATTGCTGTTTTTAAAATATAATTTTTGGGGGGAGGAAGCAAGAAGCAAGACACAAAAGCACTGTTCAGTCCAACAGAATAATGCATAACAAACAATTATGACACCTTGGGAGGGTCTGATACTTCCTAAGATTGCACCATTCCCTTATCTTCTGTCCCAGAAGAATTCCTTCCTCGGCTTCTTTGAACATCCTGGCTCAAAGGCTAAGGCCAATGTTTCACCTGGGCTAAAGCACTCCATGCAGTCATGCTGGCCACATGACCTTGGAGGTGTATACGGCAACGCCGGCTCTTCGGCTTAGAAATTGAGATGAGCACCAACCCCCAGAGTCGGTCATGACTGGACTTAACGTCAGGGAAAACCTTTACCTTTACCTTTAAAGCACACATCGGACCGATAGAAGGAAAAGCTTATGTTGCAGTAGGCAACACCCAGCTTCTTAGTGATGATGATGATGATTATTAATAATATTTTTTGCTACAGAACAGTGAAAGAGCCAGCACTGTCTGAGTGTTAGACATGGAGAAATCCCTGCTTGGCCAAGGATACTCACTGGGTGACTGTGGACTAGTCATACCTACTCAGCTCCAGAGGAAGGCAAAGTTAAACCCTGTCTGAACAAATCTGGTCAAGAAAATGCAAATAAATAATGCAAAAAAATCCAACAGCAGAATGTTAATGCCATTGACTCGGGTATCTTCAGCCAGTGTTACTCCCCAATATTGTTACTGCCCAGTAGCTATTTGACACATTTAGCCTGGCATCTCAAAACCATGTCTGACACAAGAGACCATACCAGCAACACTGATGTCGCAAGCACTTGCCTCACAGGAGCATGCAATCCCAACACTTTGGAAAAGTAATACTATTTGTGGAATGATTGGGCTTAATTCCTATTCCGCAACTGAATCACATCACTGCTTCCTAATTTAATTCATTAAGAATGATTGGGCCTGGTTTTTACTTACCTAAGACAGGAAGCATATGTGTGATTCAGTTGAAGAGAGAAACTTGCTTGAGGTGTAATTTTGATTCATTTATAATGTGATAGCTATTTCTTAAGGCACAATTTTACACTCTAGCTTTATGGTTAAGAGAGCCACCATTCCGAAAACATTTTGAATGCACAACCTCCTGAATTTTCTAAAGTCCCCTTTCCCATTAAAGAAAATGCAATAGAATCACATTAGCAGTTTATGTAGAAATGACTTGTATTTTACTTTCCATGTTTAATGTTACAAAATGTTAGTTTTCCCCTCAATGTGGGTTATTTTAATATTATGAGCGGGAGGGAGGGAGAGAACAATTTTTATCTGAACAGAATTTAAGCCTCAAGGGCAGGAACCATCAGAGGCTATTGAGCTGCAGCTCTCATCTAAGCTAACCAGCCCAGCCAGCAGAAGAGGAGTCTCGCAGGTTAAGTGTTTTCCATCTCTAGCATAGGGCAGAAGGAGGTCTTAGAGGAGTATATACTGTAATAGTATGCTGGGACTCTGAGGGGGGAAAAGAGTATTGGAAATTAGGGCGAGAAGGCCCCTCATCATCTGACTCACTCAGGAACATATCTGAGAAAACATTGAATAAAGGTGATAACAGAATGGTAACAGGAGAGGCAGGTGCTTCCTTGCAGCTTAGCTAATGTCAGAGACAGAACGCCACCAAATAGGATACAACACAGTTTATTGAGGTTACAGAACTAAAAATTGCCCGTAAGAAACAAAAGACTAGGCAAACACTTGGCTTCAGTGTGAAAAGTAACAAAAATAGCTTCGTTTGAGTTTAAACAGTTCAAAAGAATAAACTGGATTAAACAGAAGTTTAATCCGGGTTAAAACAAAAGTGCTTACTTCAGCCTGGCAATTAAACAAACAAATACTGGTAAACAAAAGGTCAAAACGAACACAAAACCTAGCAGCAGATTCCCCTCTGCTACTCAAGAGCTACAGATGAGTAACTCAGGCTGTTTACTCCTCCGTGCAACGAGCGAAATCCAGGTCCAGGCACATCAATCAGGGTAACGGCGGTCAGCAGGGTCCCAATCCGGTCCGAGGTCGAAAGCCAAGTGCAGACGTCTGAGGTTCCACAAGTTCCACCGATAGCCACAGAAGGGATAGTCCAGAGTCGTAGTCAGTCAGTCAGTCCAACGTCAATCCAGAGTAGGCAAATAATGTCCGTCAAAAAGACGACGGAGGTCCAAGCTATCAAGATTAAACACAAGTTGCACAGAAAAACCCCACACAGTTCCTCCCGCCGTCTATGCCCAGTGTCCTTGGTAACTCCAGAATTCCAAAACTTCTGCTAAAAGACATTTGTACCACTATGAATCCACATGTGATCTTCAATAACTTTATTCAATCTCATGAGAACATGCCAGATCATTACAATATATTTGGGGAATAGTGCTTGCACATACTACAAGCATATGCCCTGATACCTGTATAGTCCGCCCACTTTATCCACGAATTCTGCATTCAAGGATTCAGCTAGCCACAACATTTTTTTCTTGTCAGGAGCGACTTGAGAAACTGCAAGTGGCTTCTGGTGTGAGAGATTTGGCCGTCTGCAAGAACGTTGCCCAGAGGGCGCCTGGATGTTTGATGATTTTAATATCCTTGTGGGAGGCTTCTCTCATGTCCCCCCTGGGGTAGCTGGAGCTGACAGAGGGAGCTCATCCACACTCTCCCCGGATTCGAACTGGCAACTTTCAGGTCAGCAACCTAACCTTCAAGTCAGCAGTCCTACTGGCAGAAGGGTTTAACCCATTGCACCAGTGGGAGCTCCTTAGCCAAAACATGAATATATATATTTTTTAAATCCAAAAGTAAACCTTGATTTTCCACTTTAGATAAGAAACACCATTTTACTACATCATTGTACATAATGAGACTTTGGCATCCAGATTTGAGTATCTTCAGAGGGTCCTGGAACCAACCCCCAAGCAGATTTCAAAGGACCACTTTGTATGATTCTTCTAACATAGACATAATACTCATTAAGAGTGTGTGTGTGTGTGTGTGTGTGTGTGTGTGTGTGTGTGTGTGTGTGTGTGTGTGTGAGAGAGAGAGAGAGAGAGAGAGAGAGAGAGAGAGAGAGAGAGAGAGAGAGAGGGCATAATTTGTGGTCTGTGAAGTATGATGTTCCTGTCCCCTTTTCTTTTTACTCTGTAAGACTGGGACAGCTGAGCATAGTCCCCAGCTGAGCTTGACAAATAAATCCAGAAAGATCACTATCAACTGATCAAAGCAACCTATCCAAGAAATGCATCCATGCTACACAAGAAGCGTTGACAGATGTCCTCACATGAATGGCAGTCATTTTAGAAAACACAACAGTGCTCCTTCCAAGATATGACAATATTCTACTGCACAACATTCAAAATCAAATGCAAAAGTCAAATGATGTACAGCTGTGGGGAATATGACAAACAAAATAACCCACCCACCTTCATAGACTCAAGCTCTCTTCATGTCTCTCCAATGATTTTTGCAATGAGCAATTATGGATTCAATATGTTTGTTCAACAGGCACCCTCCCCCCTTTTAGTAGTATCCTCTACTAGCTGCTGGCTTAGACAGTGCTTGAGGTGTTTGTGTAAGATCCTACTTTGGCACGCTGGGCTTTTGCTAGATTTCACTTCTCAGTCACTAATGCGGGCAAACCCCCGGCATGGTTCCTGGCCCTAGTGCCCAGATGGGAGTTTGAGGAGCTCAGCCTGTTTAACCACACACAAGCAGTTGAGATCACAGACAGCAGGTGGTGCTCTATTCCCATGACCTCTGGAAGAAGCCAAGCCTAAATAGTCATATATCCCCTTATCAAATGGGAGTGAAAAGAAAATGACTCCCACTGAAATTTCTCTCACAGAGCCATCTTATCTTTACTAAAGCCTAGCTGAACTGAAATTAAATTGGCTCTTTCCTGCCAGGGCTTTCCCCTCGTGGCACAAAAGTCTGAAATGCTAATTACCCACCGGGTCTGTTATATATGCAAGGACAATCCAAAGAGTAACCTGAAATGATTAGCGCTCTAGCAAAATAAAAAAAAGGAACAGCATGAGCTTGGAAGGAAGATGTGTTAGGAGGCGTAAGAGTAATAAGCTTCAGATACATACAGGGGATCCTGATACAATTATCTGCCTTGGGTAACATAGGAAGTAACAGCTTCAAACTGTAATGAAAAGGGATTTGGAACAAATGGAAACCTGTAACAAAATGTTGTGTACCCCTGGTATGCCTGTGTGTCTTTATCTGAGACCATGGCTGATGGCGAGGAAGGGGACTGAAGACATCTCCAGGTGTTGGTATGCTTCAATTCCCATCATCCTTCGTCCTCTAACCAATAGTGCGAAATATTGGGAGCGACAGTCCAACAATAACTGGAGAGTCCCATGAGTCCCATCTTCAGCTAAGGTATCTGAAAAAAAGAAAGCTTCAAACAAGAATCTGATGTATATATAAGTCTTGACATTTATTTAAATCCACCCCAAAAACCTGGGTCAATTATCTATGGGTTAAGGTAAGCACTGTACCTGAACTCTTTTTTAAAAAGAATTATTCTTCTGTCAGAGCGGCACAAGGCCTTTTTGAATGCCTGAGTGAGAAAGCGGCATCAGAGGCAGCAGCCAGGGCCTGCTAAGCCCGAGGCACTTTCACTTCCCTGTGGAATTGCTATCAGCTTATGCATGGGTCATACTGAAATCCATACTTTAGGCCCCCAGTGCATACAGCATGTTACCTCTGTCGTAAGCAATGAGTCCTACATTATGTAAAAAGTTTCTTTTAATTGTTCCAAGTGCAATCCATCTACAAATCAATGGTGTGGGGTTGTGAGACTTTCCCTTTGATCTGGATAGAGGAGGTCTGGGAAGGAAATTTTAAGTATCTCTGTATCTGCCCTGCAGTATCAGTAGGTAAAGGTAAAGGTTTTCCCCGACATTAAGTCTACTCCAACTCTGGGGGGTTGGTGCTCATCTCCATTTCTAAGCCGAATAGCCGGCGTTGTCCATAGACACCTCCAAGGTCATATGGCCGGCATGACCGCATGGAGCGGTTAACTTCCCACCAGAGCAGTACCTATTAATCTACTCACATTCGCATGTTTTCGAATTGCTAGGTTGGCAGAAGCTGGGGCGAACAGCGGGAGCTCACCCTCCTCCCCGGATTCGACCGTAGACCTTTCAATCAGCAAGTTCAACAGCTCAGCAGTTTAATCTGTTGCACCACTGGAGGCTCCACAGTATCAGTATCCTAGCCTAAAAGCCCCCTATGAAATTCATAGGGTCACCGTAATTCAATAGGCTACCTAAGACAAACACACCCACACCAGCTGTTCACTCTTTCAGTACAGCCCACTTACCTCCCAATATAGCATTGCATAATGAACCAACTTGTGGAATTCTTACAGGCTATTTAATTTGTGGTTCAGTTCCAATGCAAATTCAGCTGCAACTGATATTCTTCTGCTGCTCAGACCAACAAATGGTTCAGTCTCAATACACATCAGAAAATTCAAACATAATGCAAATTGTTAAAAAAAAAACTATTCCTGAAAGCTTATATGAAAATGATATGAAAAAGTAATAATTCTGAGCAATTAAGAAATGAATTATTTTATTTGTACTGTTTCATTGTACAAAGACATATACTAGGTGAATTCGCATCCAAATTGAATTTGAGGAAGAAATGCTGGATTTAACTGTCTACAGAACTGTCACTGTGATTTATTAATGCCATATTATAAAACTCTGAGTGACAAAACCAGGAAAATATCAAGAGATCCACCTTAAACAAGGGAACCAGGTCTCCAGGTCTATCCTTGCAAAACACTTTCCAAATCCAACTCCTGAAGAAGGTAAAGTACAGAAACTATGTCAAAATTTAAATGCGTAACTCCTCCCAGATTGTGGTTTTTAATTTCCTTTGTTTTGATATTAATTCAGTTAGTGAACTGAATGTAGAAAAGATACTACTCGGACTACTTATTGGCCAGAACTATGTATTGGCCAGGAAATTGTGGGAGCTGTACTCACAAAAGGAATGTTTCAAGCTCTGCCAATGTCAAGTGTTTTGTAGTTTGTCTGACCTTTCTGAATGAATAATCCATAGTTGTTTTTCCAGTTCTGCTCTTGACTTTAAGATCATGATCCAGGCTCTGGTTCAGGAAAAACTACAGGTTTGGTGCATGCTTAACTTCACACTGGTCTTGATACACAATGTGGTTTCTTTATTTGACACTCTTCCTCTCTTTCAGAAATTGCACACTTAATATTATATTTTAAGGGCTCACACTAAGTAAGAAGCAAGTTAGGCAGATCTCTTCTTTTTTAGTTTTTACCTACTTCTGGCCAGAAAAGGAACACTTATTCACAATGCTAGCCGTGATGTATTATTTACTTTCTCCACTGTTGTCTATCAGCAGCTCTCTGATATGTTCCTCAATGTGTACAACGAAGTGATCTAGCCAAAATAAGACTGTTCTAATGTTTTAAATCTGTCTGTTTGTTCTAGTCACCATCCTCAATCTCTTCTGTGATTTTGCCTACTCTATCAGTCAATATTCTATCGTAGTCTTAAGAATTATTGATTTATAAATAGGCAGTATTTTTTGGACCTCAGGCTCTCTTGTCTTACATTTGGTGGCAATATCGAGGCAGAGGAGGTCTGTCAACCTTTCTCTCTTGTGCATTCCAATTTATAAATCTTTGGACCAGAAACTGTGATTTGGCTCTAGCTCTCTTGTGAGAAAACTTGAAATGATACAACTCTCATTATCCCTAGGTATTTCACCATGCTGGTTTGGAATGATGGGAATTATAGTGCAACATATCATCACAACATCAGATTAGGAAGATTAGTACATATGACCATGACAAGAGTATAAAATGTAGAGCCCTCACCCAAAATTGCTTAGGGGCGAGGTTGTATTGCATCACTGGAAGTCTTTGGGAAGCATATGGCTTGATTGACAGAGGTGGGGCTGGGTAGGGGTCCTTCTCTATAAAGCTCTTATCTGTTTGGCATCCCACTCTTTCATTGTGTGGTTATAGCAGGGGTTTATTACAAGGCATACAAATACAAATTGTCACTTTAGAAAATGATTTAATAACTTAACCTATATACTTAGCATATTTAAAGGAAGGTATTTTCTCATGTTATATCAATATCAAACAAGTCACAAAGATGAAATGAATTGAGCATTCTTTTTTATTATCTTACCATTATGTGTGAGTGCTGCTTCTGAATTGTTAAGGCAGATTTTCTTCAAGAAGGCAAGCAAACGAAATATGGATCCATTTTCTCAGGACAACACTTGATTTTGCCATGTGCCACATGTCTAGGACCAGTGGATGAGGGTAGGGTTGTCAAACCTGCAGACAGCATTTGTTCTGGGGGGGGCATCTGTGCTAGGAGATCAACAGCCCGCAAACACCGACACTGTTCTAATTACAGGTGTTCCTTTGCCCCTCTGAAAATGCTCCCAAACTGGAGCAGACCCCAAAAGATAACTTTAGAAGCAAACTCAGTGGAAGCACTACATCTCAAAGCAGTCTAACCTCAAAACTGGCAGCGGGGGAGGGAGTAATTTCTTTCTTTCAGTTCCTTGAAAAAAAATCAGTTGGTTTAAAAGTTAAGTAACAGACTTTCTGGAAACCAAACAGGCCTCCTCCCTCTGAAGCTAGAAAGCCAGATGTTTCCTACAAGTGCTGAAGACAACAGCTAAGACTGATATGGTGAAAGAGGGAGCCACACTGTCCCACTTTTTCATTGCGCTTGGAGGCAGATGAAAGCTATCAGGGGTCCAGAGAATGCTGAATTCATTCCCACCTCTTTACTGTACAGGTGAATTCAAAGTATGATACCAGAGCCCAAGACAGTGTTTTGCTTATTCATTCTTGGCAACTTTTCGAGGCAATAAAACAGGGGTCAGCAACTGTTAACACTGGAAAAGAGGAAAGGTGTGGATAAAAAAGGAAAAAGGTTGCAGCAGTGGTAGTGGAACATGAAGGCCCAGCCTTTGAAACTTTGATAAGGTCCAGCTCTAAATCCTACCTATAGAATCATAGAATCATAGAATAGTAGAGTTGGAAGAGACCACATGGGCCATCTAGTCCAACCCCCTGCTAAGAAGCAGGAAATCGCATTCAAAGCACCCCCGACAGATGGCCATCCAGCCTCTGCTTAAAAGCTTCCAAGGAAGGAGCCTCCACCACGGCCCCAGGGAGAGAGTTCCACTGTCGAACAGCTCTCACAGTGAGGAAGTTCTTCCTGATGTTCAGGTGGAATCTCCTTTCCTGTAGTTTGAAGCCATTGTTCCGTGTCCTAGTCTGCAGGGCAGCAGAAAACAAGCTTGCTCCCTCTTCCCTATGACTTCCCTTCACGTATTTGTACATGGCTATCATGTCTCCTCTCAGCCTTCTCTTCTGCAGGCTAAACATGCCCAGCTCTTTAAGCCGCTCCTCATCGGGCTTGTTCTCCAGACCCTTAATCATTTTAGTCGCCCTCCTCTGGACGCTTTCCAGCTTGTCAACCTAAAACTATAGTGTGAGTACTTGCCTTAATGACCCTATGAAGGATAAGAAGCAGCTCAAAAGTGTTACCGCAGGTGGTGGTATTGAGCAGAATGATCTATTTATGCACTCCAATTGGACTGGTATATCAAATATCTCCCCACTCCAACAGCACGACATGCAACTTCACATAATTTATTATACTCACAGTGAATGTTGCAACCTTTGATTCTCTTGACCTATGCAAAACAATTTGTGTATATACACAAAGGTAATAAATTAATGTCATTTAAAAAAGTAATGATTATGCTTTGGACAGACATGCACACACTGAAATAATTCCCTTTGGGGTTCAAAAAATTGCAATTTTATTATTCTTATTCCTCTTATATATTTTTGGCAGACTATATTCCAAGTGATCGTAGTGGCTTTGTACAGAAGCCAGGAGCTGTGTGTTTTGGTTAAAGCAACGTGTGTGTGTGTGCGTGCGCGCGCACAGGTGCATGATTGTGGAATTGGGACAATGTTAACCCGACCCCATTGCCCATTGTCAACGTTGCTGGTTGTGGAGTCACGTTCCTAAGTGTCCTGTGTCCCCCTCTGACTGGGGCAGCAGGGAACAGGGCTGGAGATCCTTTTCATTTGCAGCTTAAAGTCATTGGGCTCAGATTTTTGCACTCCCTTCAGAAGTTCTGGACTGTAAAAGCTACAGCTCCATTGTAAAAGCCAGATCATGTTGCTCCTCAAGTCAAGATCCAGCTCTGACCATGGGCGGGGAGGGACTCTTCTGCTATGCACCATCTGTATTTTCCTCTCGTTTACCCATTGGTTTTTGAAGCTGAGGAGTAGCATCTCCATCTTCTCTTCAACTGGGACATACCCCTGGTACCCATTTCTTCTGTAGCCATCCCAGGCCCATGACAATGGGTGCTCATTTCCGAAAAGCGAAGACCTCTCGTGTTTTCAGTCCTTTCCTGCTTTCATTCCCTGACTTGAGTGAAGGTTCCTCCACCATACCTCCATAAGGGCAACTATCAGAGTCCGGGTGGTTACCAGTACACTCCACAGCAGGGATGTAGCCACTGTCCCACATGCCCGTGCCACACAGTTTACACAGATCATGCAGGCTGCAGGGGATCCGAGGCAGCAGGCGGAACTGATAGAGCAAACTTCTAGCCTAGAAGTAAGACAGGGCTAAATGTTAAGGCACATAGAGAGAAGAAAGGTAGCAGAAAAACAAGCATAGGAAAGAAATAGGTGAGCATGTCCAAACAATGGTTTGTCTTGAGCAGAGCTTTAAAAAGTTACTTTTTTACTTTAGTTCTTAGAATCGCCCAGCCAATATTGCCGATGGCAACACTGAATGGAGGATTTGGCAAGCTGTAGTTCCCAGAGCATTTCACAATCCCCCCCCCCCCCCAAAAAAAAAAATCCAGTCTCAGATTAAGGAACATCTGCATATTCTGCAAATATCAAGACAAACTTCTTTGATGAAGTCAAAACTGCACAGATTTCTTTTCCACTTTTGGAAAAACACTGGGATTCTATTTACCTTCCTGAGTATGAGCTCCCCATTCATGTGCATAGCCAGGTTACCAAAGTGCAGCAACATTTGGTCAGTAGCCAGCTGCTGTTCAATGACATCATCACCATAGATCACCACAATCGCCACACAAATGAAGAGATGGAAATAGTCTGTCTGTAGCAGCAGAAACAAAAAAAAAGGGCGGGGGCAGAGAAAGAGGATCAAGGAAGCTGGCTAACACCATCTTTAAGGGGCTTTCAGCTTACCAAAGAGCTACTGAGCAGGGTCATGATAGAAGGAATTATATATAATCCTAAATGATTTTGCAAGGTCAAAGGAAAAAGTGATTCACTCTCTCATTCTCTTTCAGCCATACTGAAAAGGTTAGACAAGATAACAATACTTCAAACAATGAGGGTAGTATGGTATAGTACTTATATATTATATAGTTATAGTATGGCAGAGTCATTATATAGTAGTTATATCCAGGTTCAAATGCCTACGTAGCCCCCTCCACTCAAAATCCTAGACATCCCATTGACACTTTAGACCAGGAATGGGCAAACTTTGGCCCTCCAGGTATTTTGGACTTCAACTCCCACAATTCTTAACAGCCAGTAGGCTATTAGGACTTGTGGGAGTTAAGTCCAAAACACCTGGAGGGCCGAAGTTTGCCCATGCCTGCTTTAGACAGTCCTCAAGCCCTGGACTGCATCTAGTCATGCTACCTAGTCAGGATAAGCATTTGGAAGCCCTTTAAGAGCTGTATAGCTGTGGATCTTTTCAGTCTAAGGGAAGACTATGTCATACCTGGATCAGCTTATGACTACTAAACAAAAAAACAAGACAACCTGGTATGCTTTCCCAGCAGTAACTCTCACTGAGTTCAGCAAACATGCACAGGGTTGCACTGCAAGTCACAGTCAAACAATCAGGAGAATACATGAAAAGCAGTTGTCCCTTATAGTGAATGATGGAAAATGGAAGACTGATTTTGATAGGACCTAAGCCTTTGGGCACCAACAGTGGGCAACATACATGTCCATCTTGCAGTACTTCCAGACCTTCCTTAACAATTCATCTGGCCATTCATTGGTTGCTGCCGCTGCTCAATCACATAGTCGTTTCCGACTCTTCGTGACCTCATGGACCAGTCCATGGTAGAAAATACTAATCCATTCATTCATTTTCTACCATTCATTGATAGAAAGTGCTAATCCATATATAATTACCTATGGTTTCCTGCAGTGATGTCTAAAACCCAAGCAGAAACAGAAGTCAGTTGCTGTGAGTTTTCTGGGCTGTATGGCCATGTTCCAGAAGCATTCTCTTCTGACATTTCACCCACATCTATGGCAGACATCCTCAGAGGGTATGTGGTCTGTTGGAAACTAGGCAAGTGGGTTTTATATAGTTTCCAACAGACCACACAACCTCTGAGGATGCCTGCCATAGATGTGGGTGAAATGTCAGGAGAGAATGCTTTTGGAACATAGCCATACAGCCCAAAAAACTCACAGCAACTCAGTGATTTCGACAACACAAAAACTGCAGAGAATTGTTAATTTTTGGCAGCCTCCTCTGCTGCCCCCTGGTGTATGGAAAACCAGCTAAAGCCAGGTGCTTCCACAACTACATAGAATAAGATTTAAGCAAAGAGTTAACGCTGGAGTGACTTCAATGAGATTTCATATAGGATGGAATTCCTAGATATTATTTCTTTTGTGTATGTGTGTGTGTGTGTGTTAAATTTTTAATTTTATTGTACACAAGTGACAAGCAAAAGCAAAAATTACATTAACTAGCAAAACAGGTACATTGCATCATTCTAACAAATGCTTTCTCTATTTCCTCTTACCTGAGAACCCACTACCTATGACTTCAATCACTACTCACAGTGAATATTATATCTAATATAACCTACCCTTATCAATACTTTAGTAAATTCCCCTTGTGGCTACCTAAAGTCAAAAGTTGCCTAGACAAAATTTCTAATAGCATGGATCTCACTTGGATAGGATGCCGGGCAGAGAAAAAAGGAAGTAAAGACAGGTGCGAATCCTGGTGCTCAGTTCCATGTCAAACTCCCAGATATATTCCAAGGTTTACATCACGACAGATTTGAAAAATGCTTTAAACCCTATAACTATCAATGCTTATTCTTTTTTTGAAAGGAGAGTATTTCATCTTTATCACAATTTTTCAAATTCTCCAACAAACAGATCATGTGTTTAATAAACATATCAATGTAATTTAAATCGTCCACGATCATCTCTGGTTGTAGAATTCAGTTCTTTGATTTGTTTAACATTCTGTGTTCTTCTCAATTCCGGGTTTTACAGGCAAAGGAGGCGCTCTAGACCACCTGGCTACTGGCCAGGAATTCATGTCAGGAGGATCAGACTTGTCATGCTGCAACATCCCATTAATATGAGCAGAGCTCCCTTTAGGCATTCCCTCCTATGCTTCCCACCTACAGATCACCACCAGAGAAGCAATTTCTCTCTATTTCACAGAGAGAAATGTAAGCAAGCAGCACATGGCAAAGAGTTTGATGGTAGAAGCCTCCTCTCCAGAGCCACAACGGATCAAAGATAAGTCGGTCACCCCCTCTTTTTCCCCCATTGCTCCATCCTGGGGAGGGAGGGATAACCTCACACAAGGAAGCCAAAAAGAATCAGCCTGCCTGTGTCAGTGGTGACCACCAGCAGCAGGAGCAGGCAGCTCAGGAGTTCAGTAATGAAGCCTCAGGGCAACATTTGCATCTGTTTCTGTAATGTCAGAGACAAGCAGTGGGAGAGAAGGCCAGCAGATTGCCAAATCGGGAAGGGACACACACAGAGAGACACACATGTTCATCTCATCAAGCCCAGAGCTGGGGGGAAGAGAAGAGAAAGCTGGGAACTGGTGGCTGTAATTGGCAACATTTCCATTCAGCAACCCCCAGAGAGGAATTCAGGAGTACACCCCTGATACACACACATCCATCTCTTCTCAAAGCCTTACCTGGTAGTGAGCCCAGCAGGCCTCCCATATACGCAGTGCCTCAGCATCTGGGAACTCTCTCTTAAAGCAAAGAAGGATCCAGCGGTGACAGAAGAGCATTTGAAGGCCGTCTTCCCCGAGAGAGACCAGGTGGTGGTAGAAGCGCACGTGCATCAGCCGCAGCAGTTCCCGGAGGTACATCTGCAAAGAGGAGCCAGAGCCCAGCCCTGCCATAGCAGTTTTCATTGGGGAGTAAAGGAGGAAGGGAAAGGCGGGGAGGAGGACAAGCTCAAATCCTCACCAGTTGCTTCTCCATATCCTCGTCCCGGGGGGAGCTGATAAAGATTGTGTTTTGCATCAAGCCCACAAAACACCAAAAGGTATCTGACTCATCCAGGACTTCAGCAAGTATGGGGGCCACGAGGTCAGACATGCCCTGGGAATAGCCAATGGTGGGGCTGTAGACTGCATAGTTCAGCAAGATTCGCCTAAGGCGTGGGGAGCAGAAAAGAGACCACAAGGTGAGGCTGTGGAAGGAAAGATAATCACAATACAAAAGAAATACCCAATTCAATGACTATTCAGTGCAACTGCAGTAAAATCATTGTATCTCTGCTACATATAATTGCTTGCTTAGAAAGGAGACCCATGAATTTATCTACGTGGAGTGTGTCATCACTTCAGCTGAGACTAACTAAATAGGGCTATATATCCCAAAGAAGCAAACTTTTCTGTAGAGTTGCTAACTGACCAGTTTCTTTTCTTTAAAAAAAATAAATCAGGCATAGGAGAGGACTTCAAGAATGCAGGAGACACCTGAGGCCCCCTAATACTTGGAAGGAAGAATTGCTGCTCCTTTTACAGGCAGAATTCTGCAAAAGTGGGGAAAGGGTGTGAGAAGTTCCCTTGGCTCTGCCATGAAATATTTATGTCAGTCTTAGACTAACCAGTGTCCTTCAGCTTCAGATCTGCAGCATGGAAGGGCATGATACCAACTTGCTCAATAATGATTTCATAAGGACAAATCATGCATAAATAATACATGGAAAGCGTTTGACAATGCTCTCCAAAAGAATTATGTCTGTCTGCCTTTCTTCCTGTTGAAGGCCTAGGCACTTTTTCAGGGTTCTGCTGTAAGCATGGAGCCTTGAAGGCTGCGGGACAACTCAAGCATGGATGGATCAATGGGGTAAATTACTCACCTCATTGTTTCCACATTGGGGTTGTTCTCCCCTCGGAAGAACTGGTTACTGCGGTCGGTCCTCACCACATCTTTGTCGACAGTGAACTGCACATTCCGCCAAAACACCTTCTGCTCTTCCGGGGTCATGGAGAGTCTGATTAACATATAACAATGTGAATATATTTCCTCACCAGCTGGGGAAATGTGGGGGGCTCTCACAAATGCTGCCAGAGAGACATCAGAGAATTGTGGTCTGAATATAAGGGTGAAAATGAAGGAGAATTTACTTTCCTTCTATCTCAATCTTGACTCCAAAGTGTTTCATCGGGGATTCTTGTGTTAATAAAGGACAGCTGATCCAAGATCATATCACTGAACCATGCCACATAATAGCTTGAATCCAAGCTTTGATGAAGCAAGCCCTTGATAATCCCAACAAACATATGGAAATGGGGCCAACACTTGCTTTAACACACATTGAGTTTTGCTACACAAAGTAACCCAGATCCTACTAGTGCATTCTGTCAATATTAACTATGCTAAAGCAGGTGGTGCAAGCAACAGGACAAAGGCCACAAGTGCAGCTGCTATGAAGGAATAAGGCATCAAAGAAACTCTCTGCTTCTCAAAGCTGGCAAATGTGTCCACCTTCCCTCACCCCTACTGCATGACCCAGAAAAAAAGCCTGCTAATGTAGTGCACCAACAGGAGACATTCTGGTTGGGTCTGAATTGTGTATAGATCAGTCTTGCCCAACTGGTGTTTGAGTATAACTTCCATAATTCTCTAGCCAGCCAACCATTCTGTTGCAAGAGTTATGGGAGTTCTAGACCAACATATATGGAGGGCATCGCATTGAAGAAGACTGGTATACATCACTTTTCAGACACTCGGGGGGGGGGGGGGGGAACTGTCCTAAGCAATGGTCCACATGGTCTATTTTAATATTTGCTAGTTTTCATAGCACTTCCAGTCTCTACCTTGAATTAAAAAGCTTTTCTACAACAAAGAAACACACATTTTGGTCTCACTATTCAGTACTTTGACCATATAATGAGATAACATTATTCATTGGAAATAGTGGGAGCATAGTGGGAGGCAATAGTAAAAGAAGACCAGGGCATGCTGTTCTGCCCACTCCAAAGAAATAATGATCTTTTCCCCACAGCCTTGGCTACTTTTTCATCTGCTAGGGGCATTCTTGGATAGGAAATGCTTTTTGCAGAAGGAAAGGTTGATAAATAGAGTGGTGACCAAGTCTTGATTTCAATTCAGCATTCACTTCTTAAAATGGGGATTGTAAAAGACCCCTTGACAATATTACATGGTCAGATCTAAAAACACTGGAGCAGGAGTTATCAAGCAGCACTCCCCCATCACCTTTTCTGCTGGATGGCAAAGTATTCCTCTCTCTTCTGTACTCGGAGTGCTTCCCTCTCCTCTGAAGTGGATTGATAGCTGTAGTAGTGCAACAAAAAGGGCCAAACCTCACCACGGATGGAGACATCGATCCCACCAAAGAAAATAGCCTGGTGTGGGAGTGAAGGGGAGTAAGAGAGAAAGAATTAGAAGTTGCCACCAAGAAAAAGAAGTGCCAGCATTTCTGGAACTGAACTTCTTTTTATCCCCATTCCCTGACAAATGATGCCTTGATTGAGGAACCCACAGCCTGTACATGTTTTGGAGGGAATGCCATGCCCCTCCTTTTCCCAGGAGAAACATAAATCAAACTCATTTCAATGTCAATAACTCCCCTGGAGGGCCTATACAATTAACACATCATTCTCACGTCACAGCTTAATCCCTGATCTTGGAAACTTCACACTTAAACCCAGTGCTTCACATGCATCTCTCGTCCCTTAATTATTTAAACCAGACAGCTTCCACTGCTTTTCCTTGGCTTGCCATACTACGCAAGCATTTCTGGAAACATCCATTTTCCAAAGGGCAACATAAAACAATGCATAGGCAAAAACAATCCAATCAAGAGAGATACCATATTATTCTCAGTTTCATTACTAGGCTAAAGTTTTTTAAATTAAATAATTAGCTTCCATTAGGATTGGAATTCTCTTGATGATTTTTCCTGACATAACTGCGTGGGGGGTGTTACACTTGCATTTGTACTAATTGGGATTCTGTACAAGGAGGTATCTAATTCCTTCTTGCACAATAGTTTCCCCCAGGCTGTGACAGTAAAGCCAGTTAGCAACAGCAGAACTCTGATCTTGCCATCATTCTAAAGTCAATGGTTTGCAGGCATAAAATTATCATTCCTTCAGGGCTGCACTTACTCCTTCTCCACATTTTTATCCTCCAAGTTCACCCAGTGAGTTGCAAAGTTAACCGAAACCAGGATCTCCCAAGCCCTACCCTGGTATACCAACTTCAATATCACTGGCCTTGGGAACAGCATAAAGAGCAAAACTAAGTCCACCAAAAGCAAAATGAAGACTTTGTTTCTTCTTAAACAAAATCAAAGCAACATGCAACTCTTGCCTTTCCACTCACCTTCCTCAGCTTGTACTCTTCCTCTACCTGTCCTGCCTCATTGAGATGATGGAGCCACGCAGACACATCGAGGCGCTTGTAAGCATTCTCCTCCGGATGTGTCTCAGAGGAGGGCAACTTGGGCCGGCGGATTGAGAACTGCATGCAGGTCTTCACATCAGTGAGCTGCTAAATACAAGAAGAAAAATAGGAGAAAGAGGAGGAAAGTGCAGCAGTCACAGGAGCCTTTCTCAGTTTCCTCTTCTTAGATGTCTTATCTAGGCCACTACAGTGGAATTGACAAGCTTGCTTTGGGAAACCTGTTATGCCTTGGAAAGTTTGGGAGGGCTTCAGGCCCAAGCCAGCGAATATAATTGGAGTAATTAAGGATCACAGTGGCATAAAAACTGCTTCATTATGTTCCCTTCCTTTCCCACCCTTTCCTGTCCAAGATCAGAGTCAACACAGCTTGCAGCAGTATCTCGAGTCTGCTGAGGAATGCATGCAATAAATTACATCTGATTGGCCACATACAAAAGGATCGCTGTTAGGCAAGGGAGAAGCAGCAGTGCCAGGCTCGGCGAGAGGACGCTTGCCATTCCAGGGTGAAAACTGCAGCTGACATTTAATTTATAAATCAAAAGGCTGCCTCACAGGGATGCAGGCCCCCTAGTACTATAATGAGTGGAACTCTGCAAGAGGAAAATGCACAAGGGGTGGGAGTAGTAACTGAATTCAGAAAGCACTGTTTCTAACAATCAGCTCCAGTATCTTTAAGCCATATATAATTATGCTTTTTTTTTTGCAAAGCTTTTGTGCAGAGCAAAGTGAGATGTGGCAACAGGCCTTGTCAAAACATCACTTGAACATAACTGCTAGGAGCCTTACAATGAACCAAAAGCAGAAAACTTGTCACAGAGGCAGTCTGTGGTAGCTAAAACAGTGAAGTTTTCTGGACTGGAGTTCAAATCTCGCCTTTTTTATACTCATTGCCTTTTCTGTTCTCTCACCTTGTCAGAAAGAAAGGTGAACATACAAGGGGGCCTGGGGAGAAGTGTTCCTGCCAGGTGCTCATGCCATAGGCAACTCTATGTAAATTTACTGATATTAGATTAAATTAATATTTGGATGTCTCTGTTCCCATTCAGCTAAGCAATGCTAATTAATCCCATTTTTCAGACTAAAGACATCACCAAGGAAATGGCATCAGTACACTAATGTATCACTATCATGCCCTTGCAATTAATAATAATAATAATAATAATAATAATAATAATAATAATAATAATAATAATAACTTTATTCTTATACCCCGCCCCATCTCCCCGAAGGGACTCGGGGCGGTTTACATGGGGCCTTGCCCAGACACAGCAATATAGAAGCAAAAATAACAATAAAACAAATTACACAATAAAACATAAGCATCGGTAAAAACAGTCATAAAAGTTCACCATACAAAATAAAGCGTTATCCAGACATGTCAGAAAAACACACTACTGGCAATGTCATTCTCCATTTCAAACTCACATCAAAATCTCTATCTCTCTCCCACTATATGGATTGGGGGGGGGGGCAGTATGGGAAAGGGTTGCTGCTCAGCTTTGAACTTTACAGCTTACCTGGTCCTTGAGGTGAGTCTCTGTGCAGTATTTCCATTGCTGAAACACTTCAGAAAGTTTATCCAGGCCACCATGGTGAAAGTGGAAAATCTTATATTGACTCTCCCTGCTGGCAACGACTAGTTGACCACTGGTGCACGCCTCATCACTGAATGGAAATGGATGGAAAAAGAGGGGAAAGCAGAATTTACTAGCCACAAAGCTTACCAGGAAATGGACCATTTTCCAATGGAGAGGACACAAGTAACTTCTGTGTTCTGTGTCCACACAGTGCTCATAACATTTCTAGCTCTCTTTCCAAATAAATGTGAATGGGAAATGTGATTGGAATAAGCCTTGGCAAGCAACAATGCTTGAAAAAAACCCATTAGACACACACTGGACAAACCAGGAGGTAAGAACTGTGTCACCCAGAGGCAATCATAAGTAGCATCTATCTGGGCAAAGAAGCTGTACTGGATACTCTGGAAACCAACATTAATACTGTGCTTTTCAAATGCAGATCTCTAGCTCTGTCAATGCCTAGAAATTATGCAGGAAAGGAATAGTGGTATATATGGTAACAGCAGAAACCTGCATGGAAATGTGGATTCTATCTCTAGCTGCTACACACATATACGCGCACACTATCCACAAGAATCTCTGGTTGTTCTACCCAAGTACAACAGGAAGGGAACCCTCTGGATCAAACCACTGAGTCCTTCAGTAATGGTGCAGAGAGGCATGTAGATCAGGGACAACATGTGGAATTTGCATGCAAACATGCACAGGAAAACACAATTTCTGTCTAAAATCTTGTAGAGCACCTGCCGCTCAGTCTAGACCAGTGGTTTCCAACCTTTGATCCTCCAGATGTTTTGCACTTCGATTCTCAGAAATCTTAGTTATCTTACCTGCTGTTAGGAATGGTGGGAGCTGACGTACAAAACACCCGGAGGACCAGAGGTTGGGAACCACTAGTCTAGAGTGACTGTGTGGTAGCTATTTTCATTTTTTAATGCCAAAGAGTATTAAATGACCTATGGTTTAAACAGATTTTGTTCAAGTTACAGGTGTGTTTGATTCTCCAGGTCAAAAGACTGCAGCTGCCACCATCCTCCCAGGACATGGTCTTCCTTTTGGTTCATGCTTTCAAGAGCTCTAGGCTCATTTAAGCAGTTTAGGGGGGCTGTTTGAACAGTTTGGGCTGGAAAAAAGTTTACTGTTCAACCCACGGTGCTTTCCCAGGATGTGACCACTTTTAGGGGATTGAAGAGAAACAGTGGTGTAACCTTCAGTCAGACTGAAGGACTGAGATTTCATGCTGGTTTGTACCACTTAAAAGAGAAATGTATTTGGCAACAGCTTCACAATACTTTCACTGCATATACTTTTCTTCCTTTGAAACCATGGGAATTAGACACTGGGTGGGTGCAGAGGGGGGAGGAACAGGGTTCGTTCTCAGGCTGGGATTACGTACTACCTTAGCACACACACACATTTGCTGAGGCCATATGCCGTTCCAGCCTCAAGAAGCTAAATTTGATGCAGGTTGTAAATTCCAAGCTTCAATAAGAAAAGCAACTTCTGTATGGATATACAGAATCTGACCTACTTCCAAGGTACCTTTTTTAAAAAAAATAAAAATTTAAACCCACAGACGAAAACTGCAAGTCTTCAGTGACAGGTTCAGAAGACACAGAATATATATTTGGACTAAAAGTTACTTGAAAAAAGCAAACTTAAAAAAACACATGAACCAAAACAAAGAGTATTTAATAGCATTTAGAACCTCTCAGACAGAATATTTAAGAATAGAGATTCAATTTGATACTGTAGTGTAGTACTCCCAGGGAACAAGGCAAAGATAACCATGTCAGAATATCTCAAAACACATCCTTTTTACCTGAAAAAGAGGCGAAGAGATCTCATCTGACCCAAGTCTACCCTGAAGACCCCACAGATCTGTTCCAAGGCAAACACTTTCTGCTGCTCATCCCACCTGGAGCTTTGCAGTGGCCCATTATTCTCCTGGTACTGAGAGTTGGGATCAAGACTTGAACTGGAGCTGGTTGAATGAGTCATGTGGCTTTCGCAGGAACCTCTGCATCAGGAAGAAAGAATGACACTGAAAATTCCTGACTCCAAGAGTCAGTGGTATATTAGCTCAGGGAGTGGTTTTGATTTCAGAAATTCATGTTCAACCCCATTAAGCTCTGTTGATGGCCTTGTCAACAATATCATCTCGGCCAAACTTTATCCCTATACAGCTGCTGCAAAAATAAGAATGTCAATAAAAATTTAAAATACATAATTCATTCATTTCATTATGTTTGACTAGGGTCAGGAAATGTGTCTTTCTTGTAGCTGTATAGGTGCATAGAAGAAGCAGTTAAATGAATAAAGCTCTTCCAGGTCAGTGAATCTGATCCCACAAGCAAACTGTTCATCTTTTCTCCCTTGCCTCCTAGACCCCAAATAACTCAGCAGCCCACAGTTGTTAGGAAAAAATCCCTCAAGTTGATGCCTATGTTCTGGATCAAGACAGAATCCAGGGAAAGGGAATGCAACAATGCTGAGAGGGCAAGATGTAAAATGGGTAATTTTCCAAGTGCATTTGTAAAGCTGGAGACAAAATAAACAACAGTACAGCTCCTGTGTTGGGAGCAAACTGGGAGAAAACCACATCCATGTTCCACTTGTGCCACAGATTCTCCTGGTAGTCTTGACAACTCCCTATTTGTTAAAATGGAAACAGACAGCCACTTTTATGGAGTTTTTTTTTCCTGAGCACAAAGAATAACATTGCAATTCAATCTGAACAGTAGAAATTACATTCTGTGTCAACTTTGCATGTGGTGGTCACAGTAAACAGCACGTGAGTGTCAGAAACTAATGTATACAGTGCAAGTGGACCCATTGGTCTGCCAAGGTCAGAACTGCAACCTCAGTTAGCAGAATTGCCTCAAAATATTAGAAAGAGGTTTGTCCCTGTGTTGCTTCCCAGCATCCTTTGTCATGAAGAGATGTTCAGAACAGAGTCTGAAACTTTCTGCATGTAAAGCATGTGCTCTAACACTGAGCCATGGGACAAGAGTCTCTCCTTTCCCAGAAATATGCCATTTTACACAAATGGCCTGCAAAGCAAAACCGAGCAATGCTCATTGTTACATATGGTTGCATTTCTTAGCCACATTTTCTGTCATAAACAAGATTCAGAATGGTGAATTGAAACAGATAAAATATATTTATTTGTGTGCGGGAAAGGCTGAGGCAGAGAAACAACACACACACACAGTGCATTTGTATGAGTACTAGCTGTGCCTGGCCACGCGTTGCTGTGGCAAAGTGGTGGTGATATTGGTTAAAATTGTTGTGTAATTTTTATTTCACTTTATTTGCATTTTTTATTAATTTTATTGTAAGTTATATTTTTATTTATTATATTTTATTATTTTCTTGTATTATTTTTAGTTATTTTCTGTTATTATAGTATTTTATTGTATTAATTTTTTAGTGTTTTTTATTATTTTTTATTGGGTTGCTAGGAGACCAAGTTGGAGGAGCTTAGCCTTCTAACTGGCAGCAATTGGATAAAAGCAATTATTCCTCTCTCTCTAATTAGGACTTTATTTTTCTTTTCTTTTTGTTGTATCAACCTAGAGGCGTGGATGATGGGTTGTGTTGTCAAATTTCGAGGTTGGGGGGCCTGTAGTTTTGTTGTTTTGTGGGTCGCCGTGATGCCATCACTCTTTTATATATATAGATATAAAGCCTCTCTTGCTCTAAGTATGGTCTTTCTATTGTTCCATTGTCACAGATGTGGAAGAAAATGGCTGAGCTGCTAGAAAACTTAGATCAGCCTTCACAAACTGCATCTAGGAAGAGAAGAGACTTTGAGTCCTAATAATCACAGAGAGAAAAAATGGTAGTTGTTCTCATCATTGGGGGCTTGCATTGGTGAGATTTCTTCAAAAACCAAAACAAAGCTAACAGCCTATATATGTATATTCTACCAACCTCCCATCCCCCAGAAATTCCTAAACCCATCCTACTTCTCAACCCAGCTCTGATTTAACTCTATGTAAACCTGAAAACATCCTAGATATTTAGAAAAATCATAATTAATATAATAAAAAACTCCTTACTTATTATGCCATATTTCTACACAGTTCTAATATTCTAAATACAGAAATTTAGAAGGTGGTACCACACAAAGACTTTCACTACTGAACAGGAAAAGCAGCAGCCATTGAGTCAAAAATATGACAAAGAACAAGCCAGGCACCATGTTTTTCGGCATGTTAAGTAACTGAACTCAGGAGATCTGCTGTTTGCCCTTGCCCCTCCACACACAACCCCCGTCCCCAGCAGCTCCTCCCATGGAGTCCAGAGATTAGATTTGAGAAACTAATTTATTCTCGCCTCTGCAAAATTCCACTTCCACCCTAAGAAAAACAGCGCTCTGGGAAATAAGTGAATCTGAAACTGTGACCTCTAGGATCTTGAAAAGGCCAATCGACTTGAACAGCCTGAATGGTCTCCACTGTGAAATCGTGGGTTTGCAAAACAAGGCAAGGAGCAGGTATGAAAGCAGCCCCCTGAAAAGCCACTTTATGCAGTGTTTTCTAATCCGCTTATTGAACAATGTGGGCACTGAGCACTGAAAAAATCACACACTCAGCATGCCTGTGCAAAACAGCCCCCCTTCCCCGCCACATCAGTACGCTTTCCTCTCCTGACAGCCCTGCCTCTGAAAGTAAGGCCACACCAAGCTTATTGGAGCTGCCTTATTTTTAGCATTCACCAATGGGTTTGGGTCACTGCCTTCCAATTCACATTCCCTAGACATATGGGGAGAGGGCTACGCTTCTAAGAGAGGACCAGAGAGAGGACCAAGCTCAGCAATAGAATTTGAAACATACACGCGCACACACACAACAGTGTGTGTACCTTTCTTCCCCATACATCCAATAATCAGCCTCCCAGCATATCTTGGAATTCAAATGCATGGTATTCCTGTAAACAAGCATCCCTACTCCATGCTGGCTTTCCGTTCTTTCACAGCTTTTTTGGCTCTTTGGTCCACAGACCACTTGCTTCTCTGACCACAACCCACAAACACCAAACTTCTTCTATCCTTCCCTGTGGCAATGTTTCCACACATACAAAGCAGCTTCTCCTCTACAATATGACACCAGTATCTGTGGGGGATATATTCCAAATCCCCTGTGGAAACATAAACAGTAGATAATAGCGAACCATATATTTCAGCTACACTTGGGGTGCAAGCATAGCATAGAATAGCACTAGGGAACCTAGGGAGGCCCACAAACAATTGTAGGGTGATATATTTTGCCATGTAGGTAAGTAAAACCATGAATATCAGATCCATGGTTAAACGAGTCATGCTGTAATTATTATTATTGTTAAGATTTTGCACTTCACAGACACAGAAATGAAAACATTTGAACATTCCAAGCAGGCCCATAGCCAGGATTTTGATTCGGGGGGCGGGGGGGGGGGCTGGGATTTTGATTTGGGGGGGGGGCTGAGTCTAAGCGGGAGAGGGTCTACCCTAGCAAACCTTTTGTATCATTCTCCCAATACCCCCATGCATATGGGATAGATAGAGCATGGTGATCAGATCATGATATGAATAAACATAACAGTTTAAATAATAAATGTAAGGCCTTCTCACGGACCACCCTGAGAATTGGGGGGGGGGGGCTGAAACCCCTCAAGCCCCCCCCCTTCCTGGCTACATGCCTGATTCCAAGACACAACAGATAAAATAGAGGAAGGGACTTTACAGCAGCTGTCCCCAGAGAAGTCAATTTTTAAGTGATCCAAAATTCTCACAATTTCCAGAAACCTGAAAGTTCAACCTCCAATAAATAATCCTATCCTTAAAAATGTAGGTGTTATCAGTTACACATTCAAGTTGACAGAACCTTTGAATAAACTAACATGTACAATTTGGCATCACCGATTTAGTACAACTACCATCTAAAACTCGTACCGTATCTTACAAAAAAATACTTCTAGGAAACACTGTATGATATTTTAAGTGCACAATAACATATAAGCTATGCAGAGAACTGATATATGTGTGTAGAAATCTTTTGGCTACAGCTGATTAAATGTTCCCTTCTCTAAACTCTTCCCAGTGCAAATCCTTCTCACCTTTTCTCTGTATTGTTAAACTAGAACACCACTGACTCTAAGGCCAACTACCTACTCTTTGAACTAGGGTTTACCAGCTGCTAAGCTTCCCAGTAAATAATCTGTTGAAGCCTGAAACATAGCTAACCAGTTCAATAGTTATCATCCATGCCATCTGTGAATAGTGGTAAGTAATGCAGACAGATGAAATCTAGCCAGAGAGAAGAGGAAGTATACTGACATCCTGCTCCCACACAAGATTGCAAATACTTCGTCTGCATCATTCCAGATTCATGTTAAAAAAAAAAAACATTACATGGGCACTTTGAAGCTATTCATATAAAAACCTAGTTACCTACATTTATTCTACATTGGAATTCATCTGCACTCAGCTCCATCTCAATACAGTAGTAGAAGATATGCAGTTCTTCTGTTCATCCAGACACTATGGATGAGCATCAGATGAACAGAACTGTCCTGTAGCAATGTTTGTGGGAAACAAGCCTTTGCAGCATTTGGTTTGTTGTATGTCTTTCGGGCTGTGTGGCCATGTTCCAGAAGCATTCTCTCCTGACGTTTCACCCACATCTATGGCAGGCATCCTAAGAGGTTGTGAGGTATGGATAAACTAAGTAAGGAAAGGAAAGAATATATATATCTATGTAGAGTCTTTGCAGCATTTGATTGCCTCCTCTTTCATCTCATCAAAGTGGAAAAATCTATACTCTACAGCTGGAATCCTAAAGGTAATTCCAACATGATCAGACCTAATAAATCGCTTCTTAAGGAGCCCCCGTGGCGTAGAGGGGTAAAGCCTTGTGACCCGGGGAGAGCTCCCTCTATCAGCTCCAGCTCCATGCGGGGACATGAGAGAAGCTTCCCACAAGGATGGTAAAAACATCAAAACATCCTTGCAGACAGCAAATTCTCTCACACCAGAAGCAACTCAGGTTGCTCCTGACACACACACACACACACACAAAAATCACTTCTTGGATAGCATCTCTATATTTGCACAAATCCCACCAATTAAATGGGCCTACTCTAACTAGATCCATTGAATTACTGGGATTCTTACAAATATTGAGTTGTTATCCAAGAATTTATTGAGATGCAAGCCTTACTATCTGCAGCACTTAGTGTTATATTTGAACTGACAATATTAAACAGAATCCAATTTGTGCCCCGAATCCATGGGTTGCACTATTCCAATGAATAAAGAAAATATAACACCATTTTATTATGCTCTTGCATATATAATAGAACTTGAGCACCCATGGATTCTGGTATGCATGAGGGAGGGAGGATCCTGGAACAAAACCAGCAGACATCAAAATCTCCTTCTATTCTTAAAATAGTTCTTAAAACAGGACTGCCAACAAAACATGGAAAAATGACTCCCCTTTGGATACAAACATCATGAACAGGTTTGATTAAACTTCTGCTCATAACATGTCCTTTAATGGAGGTGGGAAATGATTAGTTGTCTAGAATGTTGTGGGACTTTCAGTTATCTACAGTGATGATAGCAGGACCAACCTAGGATAATCTGGAGAGCCTCGTGTTCTCCTTTAGTTCAGAAAGCATATTATTTAGACTCCTAGTGGCAAATAATATGAGAAGGAATTTAGTCCAAGAAGGCAAAATTAAACCTTACATTCTGTTTTATTATGCATGTTATTAGAACAGCTTATAGACTATCTTGGTCAGAATAGTCAAAGGATGCAGGTAAGGGAACAAGAAAACACTGTTAGAGACTACTTCAGTAAGTCCAGAAAAACTGTTAAAAGGCAACCACTGGGTAGGAGTTAAAACCAAGAACTTCTTTGTTCCTTTTATATAGCCTGCCCTGGACTAACAATGCACATTATGTGGCCAGTGTAGACTCATATAATGCAATTAGAGTGCATTGAACTGCACTATATCAGTCTGCAATGTAGATGGGGCCCTAGTCCATGGAAACATTTTGCTTCCCGCTGTGAAACAACTGGTGGTTATATTCACTAAAAATACAGAGTGACTTATTAAAATTACAATTGGTGCTGTCATTTTTGTACTGTTTCCACTATGTTTTTAAACTATAATACAAACAAAAGTGTTTGTAATGTTACGTATGAATTTTAACAAATGATAGAAAAATTAAAATATAAATTTCTTCTTCTAGTGTTTCCAGATGAATCCTCCCACTTGTATTGTGAATGTGCATTATGTGAAGGAGATAACTTCATAGGCAGCACAGGATCACAGTATATTGGGAATGCCTTGCCCTTGCCAATTTTTTCTTCTTCTCTGTGTAGTGTTTTCTCTATGAAAGAAATGAAGCTGGCATTTGACCTATATAGATGAAAGCAACCATCAATGCTTGACATTTCCTCTGGAGGTACTTGTTGGCCTTTGGAGTGTCTTCAAAGGATGGTTTCCTAACAGTTCTAGCAACCCTTAACATCAAGTATAGTGTTTCCATCACATAAAAACGGCTTGCTAATTTGACTACACCCAAACAGAAAAATAGTACAATCACAAACACAGTGTAAAAACTAATCAGAGAGTGCTATATTTACACCCAACCAGATGTCTTGGTGGGAATTCTTCTGTCCCTCTCCCTCGAGCAATGAAAACATGTTTTTAGTTTATTAATAGCATTGCAGGACACAGGCCATGATGCTCCTGCAGCAGGTATCTCATTCTAAAAAGCATACAAAATTCTCACACATTATGTCTGTTTAGTCTGGAAAAACAAATAGCATATTTTGAGGTCAGCCTGCCCTTTTCTAAGTTGTTCCTGAACAACAAGGACTCAAAGGCAAAAAACAAAGAGAAAATCAGCAGAAGATATAGTTAAGGAAAACCTTCTTATCAAGAGATACTGCAAAGAGAAAAACCACAACATCCACAGTGCTTTTATTGGTGGGAGTTGAATGAGGCAGGGAAGGGCAGTGAGTATACTGACACACACTTGTTCGCATCCTGATATATGTTTCCGTTATGGTTATGTCAATTTTTGAATGCTGCAGAGGTTAGTATTTCCTTCATCCTTCTACATTCAAACAACACCTCCATAGCTTACAGTACTCTCTCTGAAGCCCCAGATAGCCATCCCATGTTTTGGACTTCAACTCCCACAGTTCCCAACAGCTGCTAAACTGGCTGGGATTACTGGGAGTTGAAGTCCAAAACACCTGGAGAGTCAAAGTTTCCCCATGCCAGCTGTAGAGAGCCTCAGAGGCTGAAGAGGAAAATCTGAGTTGGTGATACAGGTTTATTCAGACATAGGTTTGTATGAAGAATTACCATAATACCCAAATTCACAGAGGATTGGAGCCACTATCTGTGTCTATGCAGATTCTTTTCTCCTTACTATATTATGTGCCACTGAAGTACTGTCATGCCTTCTAACATCAGATTAAAGAGAGTGCACCTAAGTCAAGGTCCTATAGATAAAAATGCAATGTTGTGGTATGGCATTCGCTGTGCAAGGACATTTTTGTGTCATTTAAATGCAAACAAATCCTTCCCCATCCCTTTTAAAAATCTGAATCCTAAATGCAGTTATTATAAACACTATTTTTAATAGTGTATCCAACAAAACTTTGCTTGAAATGAAGCCAACTACAAATCTCTTTATGAAGTCAGAAAGAAATTATTGTGGTGTATCATAACGCCCTTGCAACACTAAGCTGAAGCCAAGGGACTCCTTCTGTGCTTTCTTGCCTCAAGGCCCTTTCTATTAGCAGTCACATGAAATGATAAGGCCATCAAAGCATTCACATCACTGCTCCTTTCTTCTCAGACTATGCTGATCAGCCACGTGAAACCACAAGTCTGAACCTTAAAGCATGTCCATATTTAGGCCTCAGAAGGTCAAAACTACACCACTTAATCACTGATTTAAGAGACGATACAATGAAATCAAAACTCAAACAAGCATTTACAATCTTGAATGGACCACTATGCTTTGTTTTAATGTTCTATGTTGTGGTTAACAGGGTGTTAAGCCCCAAACCTTCTAGAATTAGCTGCAAATCTTTCAGGGAAGAGTCAGAAGTTCATGACCAATTGTTCAACTTTTAAAAGGATTATTATCCATACAGCATAAGGCAGATGTGCCACTATCCAGAGATTCTACCCCAAATCTTATGATGTAACTCCACCTAAGAGACACTCAAGGTAAAGTACAATATTTTTTTTAAAAAAAATGCTTAACATAAGGAACAAATTAAACCATATGATAATGTTTACATGCAGGAATTAATGAATTGTTTTCAAAAAGCCCAACACCCTGAAATATAAAAAGCCTGACGGAATCAGGTAGTCTTCACTGTCCAATTACAAAGAAGCAGACAATACTGCTTCTCTCTGGAGTTTTTTTTTTCATGTCAGGAGCGACTTGAGGAACTGCAAGTGGCTTCTGGTGTGAGAGAATTGGCCATCTGCAAGGACATTGCCCATAGGATGCTCGGATGTTTGATGTTTTACCATCCTGTGGGAGGCTTCTCTCATGTCCCCACATGGAGAGCTAGAGCTGACAGACGGTAGCTCACCCTGCTCCCTGGATTCAAACCACTGACCTTTCGGTCAGCAGTCCTGCCAGCACAAAGGTTTAACCCATGGAGTGAATTCCATGTTTCTGCTACTGAAAAGGTCCTTTGCCTTAAGTTCTCACCAATAGCCTTTCTTTGTGGTGGAACATCCTGGGCTTCCAATTACAATGGTAAATTAAAAGTGAGTGTACAATATATGAAAGGATGTTGCCCTTTAGATCACAAATGGATTGGAGTTTCATAGGTCAAAATCTTCAGTTTGAGTTTGGAGAGAGAATGGACACTAGTGAGATTGTTATTAGATCAGTTTAATGTGGTCCACAAAGCAGACCCTGGTGGCACAGTGTGTTAAAGCGCTGAGCTGCTGAACTTGCAGACCAAAAGGTCCTAGGTTCAAATCCCGGGAGAGGAATGAGAGCCCGCTGTTAGCCCCAGCTTCTGCCAACCTAGTAGTTCGAAAACATGCAAATGTGAGTAGATCAATAGGTACCGCTCCGGCGGGAAGGTAACGGCGCTCCATGCAGTCATGCCGGCCACATGACCTTGGAGGTGTCTACGGACATCGCCTGCTCTTCGGCTTAGAAATGGAGATGAGCAACAACCCCCAGAGTCGGTCATGACTGGACTTAACGTCAGGGGAAAACCTTTACCTTTTTTACAAAGCAGACACTTGGCAAAAGTCTAAATTTTGCACTAACTGTGATTGTCAAGTACTTGTCAAAGGTAGCCCCGTGTAAATTGTATTACAGTAATCGAAACAAGAGGTATTTAATGATTGAGACCCAATATTTTTTGCAAAAAAAGAGCTCAGGTTCCATAACAGTCGAAGCTGGTCAATGATACCCCATGAGCATCAGCACTGGATCTGCATACCTCCTCCTTCAGAGGGAATACTATCCTACCTAAAATAGACTGCACCCCAAAACTGCAGTTGTTGGCTTATCAACCGTGTCTCCATCTTGTCTAGATTGAGTCTCAGCATGATCACCCATATCTAATCCCTCACTGCATTCAGTAAGAGGCAAGGGCTCCCACAATCTCCTTACATCTGCTGAAACACAGAGGCAAGATTATTTTGCCTCTCTTTTCCATCGCCCAGTATCCCACATCATTCTTTGGAGAGAAAGAAAAAAATGGCAACATTACAGAGCAAGATTCTAGAAAGCCAGAATAGATTCGGCTCCCACCCATACCCACTCACTCTTTTGCTATGTGTCCATTTTCCCCTAGCAAATAGCACTAAACACTCTTTAAGAAGCTAATTAACTTTCTCTGCTAGAAAACATCCTGTAATTGCATTTCTTTCACCTTTTTAGCCCAGTCCCCCAGGGGAGCTGGAGCTGTCCTCTGGCATTTGTTCTGCTCCTTCCCACCATCAAGGCACAAGTTCTTCCTTGACAGCAGCCTGCCAATCATGGCTACAGAGGTCACTAGGGACTAAATTAGGAACACGCCTGCCATGGACAAATTTGCCTAGTTATGCACAATGAAAGAAACAAAAATTCATTTTAAAAAACAAAGCATAAAAGTGCTTACACTTAATTTCTATATAAAGCTGGAAAGCAAATTCAACAAAGTTTATCTATGTCAGGAATTTTATAAATTAACCTACTTGTTCAAAGCCCACACTTTTTTTTTATTTTGCCTGCTCTGAAATCTGCTCATCAAATTGGGTGGAGATGGGGTGCTAGGAAATAAAAGACCTTAGATTGATGTGACAGCAATACCAGTCATTTTGGATTCTGAGGTGCCGCAAGAGAAGGCTTGGTGTCAAATCTTTACTTTCCAGTCGACAAACCTGAAATTGTGTGCACACAAGTGTCCAAATGCATGCAGGCATGAAAATGCACAGAGGCAGCAAGAGGAGTTAGGTTTTGTGGAGCAAGAAGATGGTTTTGTGAGATGCGTGGATGCAAGTCCGAGTGTTTAGGCTTCCGTCTTCGAAAATAGAGTAATGTTGGTGATTGTCACAGAAAAATAGGCCCTCTGAACTAGTTGTTGAATTGTGATTCAAAACATAGATAAATGTAACTGATTAAAATGAGTTACTCAATTCAGGACTAAAAATAAGACTTAGAGCAATACTCAGTGTGGGATTCTTGGAAAGAAGAAAAGTAGATCAGAATTGCAAATCATTTTAGAATCCCTCACATACTTTCTTAAAAGGCGAATCCCCTTTGTGGTTCTAGCTCAGGACACAATTGTGGGATGGGGAGGATAAAAAACGGGTCTTTAAGGAATCCCACTATGTTTCTCAATGAACTAGAAAACTATGGAAGGAAAGCTGCTTTCAGGTGACAGTTTGACAGGAATAGCCACACCTGAGGCAAAGGTTAGAATCCTCTGCCACTATCCAAAGGTCACGTTTTGCAGGGTGGAATCAGAGTATTAGTAAAGCACATTAGTTTCCACACTGGCTCTGATGCCCCTGGCCTTTAATTTTAAGGAGAAAAAAAAATCCAAGAGCCATTTCAAACATATTTAACATTTCTGAAATCATGGGTACTGTCTGCAAATGGTGCAAATACCAAAAGGAATTTTATTGGTCAGTCTATGGCAGGCATGGGCAAACTTTTTTGCCTTGGGGCCACATTGCAAGCCCCGCCAGGAGGGCGGGGCCAGGAGGGGGCAGGCCAGGGCCCGGGTCATCCTCAGGTTGTCCTTCCAGCATAATGACGGGAATGCTCACCCCATTTTTATGCTGGGAGGAAGGTGGGACACATGGCGACTGCCCCAATCCTCCCCCCCCCCAATCCTTGGGCTATCCTTTTGGCATTACACTGGGAGGAGAGCAAGACAGGCGGCAGCTGAGAGTGCTCTGGGGGGTCTCCCAGCCACCACAAGCCTTCCTCGAGCCATCCTCCCAGCATAAGGATGGGGTTGCTTGCACCGTCCTCATGCTGGGAGGAGGGTGAGACACATGGTGACTGAGAGTGCTCCAGAGGACTCTCACCTACTATGTGGCTTCCTCCCCCATCTTTTTGGCATAAGGACAACGTGGGCCACTGTGTCCTTCTGCCAAGAGGGCAGGAAAAATGAGGAGGGCCTGAGGTAAGCACCCAGGGGGGTGCATTTGGCCACCGGGCCTTAGTTTGCCCATACCTGGTCTATGGTAAAAGTTCATGAGGCACATCTCTCTGTGCTTCCCTCCACAAAATTTTGCCAACCTCCTCCATGCAGGTTGAGCTTACCTTCCACATGGTGACAGGCCAGTAAGAATATGCTCCAAAATAGATGTGAATTTATTTAAGTTGCATCACATGTTCTCTACTGCATACATTTTGATGTTATGCAGTAACAGTGCTTAGTATTTACATGCTTTGAAGTCTTCTGGTACTGAAATATGGTCATGCTGACATCTACTAAAAAGATTTACAAACTTACACCACTGAAAAGGTTTGCCAGCTACTATAACAGATGCAAAGAGGATAAACAGCTTACTACTGAACGGGATGCAAAAAAGCTGCTAGGAGTTTGCTGAGAAATAATCCATATGGTTTAATCAGCTTTATGCAAGATGTGTATGTGTGTGTATATACATTTGTGTGCACACATGAACCCATCCACATAGGCGCTCACGCTTTAGTTTTTGAAAAACATATTCACTAAGAAGGAGAGGCGTGCGTGGGTATATCCGAGGAAAGGATTTTCCTCAACATTTTTGTTGTTACAGTTGCTTAGTGGTGACAGGGCTGGTCGTCTGACACTTATGAATAAACACACTCACACAGCCCTGAGCAGATTAACACAGCTAACCATTGAGAGGCAGGCGTGGACATGAACCTGACCTCCCTTCCAGAACAAGGCAAGTATTGCAAAAGCCAAATGATACGTCTTTACGTTCTGTACAGAAGGAAGGGGGTCCTTTACACCCTGACTTCAGCTTGTTAATAAATCAATTGAAATGTAACACTCCACCACCTCCCCAAATCCTAGAGATGGAAAATGTGATTTCTTAGCACAGCATGAAGACAAATGTTTACCTTTCAGCTGGTCCAGCCTAGAAAAGGAGTGCTTTCTTACTTGTGTTTATTTTATTTTATTTTTCTTTAAAAAGAATCAATGGAGAGTTTTGCTGTGTTTTCCCTCTTGCCCTCCTCCTCACCCATCCATGCAAAAATAAAAGTCAAAGCTCATTATGCTAATTTCAATCAAGCCATCAAGACCCAAGTCACTGGAAATGCCTGAAGATGTGTTTTGTTCTCAGACTTGGGCATTTAGAGCCAAATAACGGTTCTTAGAGGGTGTTTTGCCTGGCAGATTAAAGCAGGCACCTCAACCCCCTCCCCAATTTCTATTCTGCCAAGGCCAGAGCCACCCAAAGAGATTGGCCTTGCTGTTCAAATCTTCTGAAAGTATGGCTGCACAGCTTTCCACAACCAGAGAGAAAGAGAAAGCGGGGAGAGCAGAAAGTTGCTGGATGTTGATTAAAAAAAAATCCTCTTTCAAGGGCAGCTCAGATCAGAGCACCAAGACATGTGGTGGAAAGAAAACCCTTCTTAATAAAATAATATTTAATATAATGTCTCTACTTTATAGGTCTAAACAACAACAGCAACAACAACAACAACTTAAAGGTAACAGATACTCTCTGATCTTGCCATCCAAGAACTAACCAGGATCACATTTGGGTAGTTCTTGGATAGCAGATCATCAATAAATACCAGGTGCTGTAGACTATATTTCTGAGGAAGAAACTGGCTAAACCACCTTCAATTATTCCTTGCTTAAGATAACCCTATGGAAATCGTGGAGCCACAATAAGTTGACAAGCAGGCATGATGCAGATAGAAAAAAAAAGTTCTTTGATTAAATATGGATGATAATGCACAGGAAATTATTCATTTTAAAATAGCACAGGGAAATATGTTTGGAATGAATACGGGATTAATACTGGAGTAGGATTTGCCTTTAGGTGGCCACGCAGGGGATGTTTTCTGAGTATAAAGTGCCAAAATAATCTAGGAGAGTATGCCAAGGCAAGCAGACAGCAAATATTATTGTTGGCTAATACGTTTTTGTCAGTTCTTTTACAAGGCCAGATTAATGCTAGGGTCAAGGAAACAAAAACAGTTACAATTATATCATCTTTTATTGTTGTAGCCATTACAAAAATAACCAGCAATTGTATCAAGTGGAAAATAATGTTGCAAGTGCTTGCAGACATATGTGAAAAAGTAATAAAAGAAGCGAGTGAAATGAAGAATCCAAGATTAGGATGATGTGATCAAAAGAGAACAGGCTGAGAAACCAAACATACATGAAAAGGATCTTTCCGTGCACTTTATCCTTTTCCTGTGGTTTGTTCAATTAAGTGACATTTTCCAATTTTATGGTCCTCCTGTGTTTGCTGCTGCTGCTCAGTCGTTTAGTCGTCTCCGACACTTCGTGACCTCATGGACCAGTCCACGCCAGAACTCCCTGTCGGCCGTCACCGCCCCCAGTCCCTTCAAGGATACTGTCCATCCATCTTGCCCTTGGTCAGCCTTCTCTTCTTTTTTCCTTCCATTTTCCCTAGCATCGTGATCTTTTCCAAGCTTTCCTGTCTCCTCATGATGTGGCCAAAATACTTCAGCTTTGTCTCTAATATCCTTCTCTCCAGTGAGCAGCCATTGGGCATTATTTCCTGGAGGACGGACTGGTTGGATCTTCTTGCGGTCCAAGGCACTCTCAGGATTTTCCTCCAGCACCAGAGTTCAAAAGCGTCTATCTTCCTTCGCTCAGCCTTCCTTATGGTCCAGCTCTCGCAGCCATAGGTTACTATGGGGAATACCATTGCTTTGACTATGCGGATCTTCATTGCCAGTTTATCATGGAGCTGGGAAAAATGCATCTCTGGGGTTGCATCAGTAGCACTCAATACCTTCAAAATCCCTAGATCAACCTTTCTTCTGACCAAAAAAAAATGAATTGTTGCCTGCAATTATTTGCTTTTTCAGGAGCTTCCAAGTGTCCCTATACTGTTTAAAAGCAAAAAAAAAAAAAAAAAGCAAAACAAAACAAAAAAAAACTGGGGATAGTGTCAGTTTTTAATTTTTAATTTTTCAGTAGTCCTTGAAGCCTCAGAACATAATAGTGGTCCAGTTTTATGTTCTTCTGAGCTCTTCATCAGGTCAGGAGGTACAAAAGAGAGGATCAAGAAACAGAACTGAGGGGAACACTACTACATCCAAACACTGTACAGATATACCTCTTGAAGAAGACAAAAAGCTCCCTTTTCCTCTCAGAAAGTGGAGGCACAGGATTAGATTATGAAGAATTTGTCTTGAACAAGGCTAATGTTAGTATGGCTTAAGCGATCATGTTTTTGTTATTAGTCTTCTAGAGCTGAAGGCATGAATGGCTGTTTCCTGGTGTGCCAGATACAGCTGGTTAGGAAAGAGATTATTAACATCACCAGTATGCAGTGACAGTGATTGTTCATAAATTATATCACATATCAGAAGGGGAGGGAGAGAAAACCCCAGCCTGTCAGAAGAACAAAGTGTGGACTGCAATGCCGCATGTACACATCTGTTCACAGTACAGCATTTAGCAGAGTTCATGTGGTGCCAACAATTTATTTATTTTTTGCATTCCCTATAGCAGCTTCTCATGCGTTTTTAAAATCAACTTTGATTCAACATAGGTAGTTCTTTATATGCATGATCTGATAAACCAACTACCCCAATCAGTTGGAGAGATTAACATTACCAAGCACTTGACGTTCAGGTTTTTGTGTACCACAGCATGGCACTATTACCTCCATTCACCTGGCATATTAACATAAATGGACAGTGCACAAATTTGCTGTTACAGAAGCTCAGTCACAGTGGCTTTCCATACATATGCAGTGTGCGCCTTACATTTCTGGGTGGCCTCACCCTGACACTTTCACTAAAGAATCCCTTTTGTTCTGACAAAGGCTGCAAGAGGTTTGAATACTGCCTGAAATAAGAGATCCCTGGATGGAAGAGCAAGGGCAGCAACATTATTGGTCTGCATGCACCCTTCATTGACTGGGTGAAAACAAAGGGGTCACAGGAACCTTCAAGTGCATGCACACACCTGTGCAACTTCCCTATCACCATTCAAGCCAAATAACCCATGAGGGTACCCTTAAGTGGGCAAATGCAGAGCCTCAGCATAAGCCATAATGTAATCCTGAAATGGCCCCACTCCAAAATTGACCAGAAGATTAAGGTACCACCTGGGCACCCCGTAAGATATTTTCTGCTGCTGCCTCTATCTCACTGTCCTCCATGGCATCACTTTTGTAATAATCAGTCTGTGAGCTTTAACTCACTCAAGGCCCCAGAAGTTACTTTCAGGTCTCTTGATTCTATGTCAGGCTGTAGATTGTACCATGACCATCCCCCCCAACTTCCCAGGTGTCTTGAACTACTTTTCCCATAAGAGAATTATGACCTCATCAGATGGGTCATTATTCAGCAGCATACACCAGTTCCTCTTCAGTTTTGCCACAAAGCCCATTGGCTCCCATTATACAATGTACAGCTCCTTCCAGTGAGGCTCCGTAGCAAAACTGAATAGGAACTGGCATGTGCTGCTGTAGCAACATGAGAGGCTTCCCGTTTTGCATTACCAACAACAATGGGAGGTGGGGGTGGGATCTGGGAGAATTTTTCCCCCTCTCCCCGTGGGATGGGGTTAGGGTTAAGTTGGAAGATGCGAGGTGTGGGGCACTCACCCCGCTGGGTACCACTGAATTCGCCACAATCTGTGGCGATTCTAGCAGCAAATATGACGAGAACTTTAGCTCAAAACTGCTGGATAGAAAGATTCTATGGAAGGGCAAAAGGTATCCCCTGCCCTCCATTTCATGCAGTAATTTATTTTTCAGCTCTGTATTTCAAATTCTGTTTTTGTCAATAATGCCGAATTAGGCAGACATTTGGTCCCTGTTTTGTCACCTTAAAGCCTTTCCTTATACTGCAGCAAAGATCACTGCATTCACTGCATCTGAGGGCAATTTACCCATCTTGAATTTATAATCAAATGTTGACGGAGCGTAGAAGGCATCTGTACCCACTGTGTGTTTCCAAGGATCCAAAATCAACTGGGAATTGAGAACCTGTTCTCCCATTGCTATGAACCGTTCCTCTGAACTTGTCATTCCTATTGCCACACAGCCACCATTTTCAACAGTCTCCCCAAGCATCACTGTATATAACTTTCTAAACCCTGCCAGTCACCTTCCTAACACCCTCTTCCTGTAAGTTTTGCAAAAGCATTGATTTCCCCATCTCCCCCTGCCCCAGGTTAGGATTGTGACAAGTAATATATGCATATGCATGAGCAAGAGAGCCAATATAGGAAATATTTCTCTACTCTGCAAGAAATTTGTGACAAAATGTATAGCATTTTCTTTGAACAGCTATCTTCAGTTAATTTTCCTCGCTTGAGGAAATAGAGACAGGACAACCAGATGGAGAGGAAAGGGGAGACCCTAATCTATTTTGGTTTAGTTAAAGCTCTTTCAGAAATCTAGATGTAAGATTCTCAAGAAAGACATTGATCTAAAAATAGCACTTTGGATAATACCAACAAACACTTCCCATATCCTCCAAGTCACTTTGTACAGTAACACTTCTCTAAAGATCTATGTCTGCTTCCCTAAGTACATGCCTGTAATGTTTGCAGCTCTTGGGATCACAGGAAAAAATTGGTAGAATCTGGCAGTACAACAGGAAAAGATCTTGCATACATTTTGCACAAATGTCCAGGTTCCTAAGTCCTGAAGTAGCTTAGTTCTGAGGTTGTAAACAGTCAGGCCAATAGCATTAACTGTCTCTAATTTTGTACCAAGATATATTTTTCAGAAGAGGCAATCATTCTTTTTTTAAAAAAATATCTTTCAGGTCGTACCTTTATTCAAAACTCGTTTGAAATAAAGCAGGGTTAGAATCCAATAAATGGCGACGACAAAGCAGAAGTAGAAAACAAAGACCACAGAAGATCTGTATGCTGGTCTTCCCAAGTTTCTTTCATTAAACTTGACTCTTTGTTTTCCTGAATACTTGAAAACCCCGCAAAATCAGAGTTTGTATCGCTGGTCTGAAATAACTGTAATAGTGCATTTGCTCCAGAGAAAATGAGGCAATCATTCTTATGTGTGTCCACATAAAAATGTGTATTCAGCTACAATCTCAAATGTTATTGTGTAGGGACATTTGCCACGCAATCTAACACTATGCAGATTGGCCTCTAAGCCTGTCAAAGCTCATCTTATCACCCAGCAATCACCAAATAGTGCATACATTATATCAAATAAATAGCTTTTTCTTCTGTCTTAAGGGCTAGAAACTTTGCTTATTTTAAAATGGATCAAAAGCAGCACAGGACTCTGATGCAGCTACTCCATTCTGACCTGCACAAATCAATAGCATGCAAATGCCCAGACCCCCTGCAAGGAGTCTCATTAAAATGCACATACATCACCCTCTTAAAGCCATCATGTTTAGCCCATCTATTATCCAGGCTTTCATGCTATCCTATGGGAGAAAAGGAAACCAGTGGATTTTACATTGTCCTCTATTTGAAGGCGTGCCCACACTCCAGCTCTCTCAATCATTGTCTCTCTGAGGACAGGAGGTCAGAGCCCATGTCCCTGGAGAAGAATATGTTGGCCAATCAGAGCCCTGCAGAAAGACCTTGGTTCAGCAATTTGTTTAATCACCAAAAGCCGGGCTGTCCATTCAACCTTTCTGAAGGAAACTGAAGGACACAGGTATCAAGAGGGGCTTCTTGCAAGCCCAAACACAATGGCATGTGCTCAGAAGGCAAGGGAGGCTGTCACCAGCTGTATTCACCAAGCTACAAGAACACGCAAAATATGTCTCACAGCACTGCCACTTTGCCAGATGATAACAAGAAGAGTGCACAATCTCCTAAGGAGCATCACTGCCTCCTGTTGGATTCCTCAGAAGGGTATCCAGAGGCTTTTTCTGAAGGTTAAGACAGCTTCCAGTGCCCTGCCATTTAGATTTAGCTGCCTGCCTTGCCTGCAATTGTGCTCAGTCTTATTGAGAAAAGTGTGCCATCTACTGGACATACAGATGGATGATCTCTTATGGGTTTTGATTTCAAGCGCATCATGAATTGGGGAAACTATGTGTATATGTGTGCAGGTATTAAAAACATTCCGTTAACATTCTCAGCTCCAGAGGCCAAGAGATAATGGAGAGCAGCAATACAACTTAAGTCATTGTGTGGATTAACAAAGAACTTGCCAGCAGTGCCATGACACCATGTTGCCTTCACCCCTGGCTTTGAAACACAGCAGAGCACTTCTTTTCAGAGATAATTGCTCAATCTACTGAAAGGACACATCTGTGGATGTAGAGTATCTTGATTTCAATAAGGCCTTCAACAAGGTCCTCCATGATAGTCTTGCAAACAAGATTGTAAAATGTAAGCCGGGAGATGCTACTGTTAGGTGGATTCATAAATGATTGACCATCTGAACCCAAAGTCATTTCTTCATTCTGGAGAGAAATTATTTGTGTGGGTTCAGTCCTGGCCCCAGTGCTATTCAACATTTTTATAAATAAGTTGAATGATAGAATTGAAAGCACACTTATTAAATTTGTAGATGACACCAAATTAGGAGAGATCGCTAATACCACAGAGGGCAGATTAAGAATTCAAAATGATGGTAACAGATTAGAGAGCTGGGACAAAAGTAACAAATGCATTTCAACAAGAAGAAATGTAAGGTAATATATACAAAGGCAGAAAAAATGAAATGCACAGATACAGAATGTATAACCTCTGGCTTAACAACACACATGTGGAAAGGTAGCTTGCAGTTGAAAGGGAGGACCTTGATACGTATTTACTCCGCTCCTCACTTCCAGAAGCCATGGTCAGAATTGACATTGTGCTCTTTGATTGAAGAGCACTATTAGAGATCCATCCAATAAAGTTCAAAAACAACAGTTCTCACAAAACACACTATCCAAGCGAACTGAGATCTGTACATCTAATTTATGTATGCAAGAGACAAAGGCATTTTGCAAAATTGTAGTCGTTCAGTAATGCAAGACTATAAAGAATAATAAATGACAAATATGGTGGAGGGAAAGGAAGGATGACTTTGTATAGTGGGACACAGACTAGAGGAAAACAGGACAGTTCTGAGATACTAAGCTTTATCCCCAGAAAGCTCAAATAAGCCCATCGTATGATGAACTGTCACTTAGCAGTTAATATTGTCACTAGAGCAATATATTATAATATATTGTACATGCATATAATATTAATATTATTTTGTAATACAATATAATACTAATAATACAATATACTAATGTTAATTATATACTATATATTACATGTAATATTAATAATAATATTACAATATATTGATATAGTACAATATAGTAATTTATTGCCAGTATTGTGCTATGCTAACAATATAATATTGTATGTAAATTTAATTTGTAAGCTGCTCTGAGTCCCCTTCTGGGCGGGATATAAATGTATTAAATAAATAAATAAATGTTTATTTCGGTATCATGGATTTCTAGAATAAAACACTGCAATATTATTGAAGTAGTTCATTTAGGGTATTTATATGCTTGGGGAGAGAGATAAATTACTCTCAATTCAAGAACTAATCGACAGCGTCTGCCAACAATCAATCAAAACCAGCATTCCTCCCTTGTCTTGGTGAACAGAGAAGGACCCATATGAACCAAACAAGCTAAAATAATCCCCCTGCTGTTTAAACATTTACACAATGCTAGGCAGTTCATAACTCTGACGTTTCCTGTTTTGATCCCAGTTCCTTGAAGTTGTTCCTTAGGGCATTACTGCCCTCTTTCTACAAAGCTACTCTTTTTTTCAGTCCGCAGCCAAAGCAGACAAGACAAAAACTGGATCAATTCTCTACTATGATTCACCAGTTTTTAATACCACAAGGTCACTACAAATACTTGAACACAAGAGAGATGATATTAAAAGTGAAATAACAGGAATACATTGTGTCCTATACATTATGCCCTCATGCTTTACATTGAGATTACACTCCTTAATGCCTCATAAAGATCTGATTGGAATATGGGATAAAAGGATGCAGGATGGAATACAAGATAAGAAGACAGAATACCATTTGCTCCTATATGGTAAACATTGGAAGGGAAGAGTGAGTATGATTTTAGATGAAATTTTTGATGGCTGTTTTATTTCATACCGGTAGTAGTAGATAAATCCCTTACTCAGACTGGTGGCTGACTTTGTTACTCTCTTCTGCTAATAGTGGGGTACAGTTCCTTGCTTTGGAGTTCCTTACAGATTTTATTTTTATCTTAGAGTTATATAAGAATTATTCAGATTCGATTCACCTCTGCCATTTCTTATGAAATACTACAGCTTTAATGAAACAGGCTAATCTGCTGCCACCACATTTTTCCTACCAACTTTATATTTTTGAAACTTCAAGCTTCAAGCTATGGACAAATGCTAAAAGAGCCAATCAAGAGACTAGACACTGTAAAGATAAACAGCTTTTTATTAATACTTTAATCTAGTCATATTCATTTTTTTTCATCCTGGATCATATACCAAGGATTGGAGCTAAAAGGAGTTCAAAAATGGCCTGTCAATCAGTGTCATTTCACTACTACAAATGACATTGTGCTGGCCAAAATCTGGTTCCAGACTATGTGCAAAATGGGAAATCACAGCTATCAGCTGCATAAACTTTTATGTCGCAAGGGGTCATTTTTATACAAATGGAGAAAGCAATGAACCTAGAGGAAGATGTCCAACATTTTCCTCCAATGGTATTACTTTAGATTTAGGCTTGGTATGCAGGCAAATTTTGTGAATGGGGTTGACTGGCAATTTAGGCGTGGGACTTGCTCTCTTTAAGGAGCCGCAACAAACACAGATATCTTTCCTGAAATGTAATTTGCATCATTTCAATCAGCATGCTGAACACAGGCCAATGCCACAGGTAACATGATGCCACACATTTCTGGAGTTTGCACAGTGACAGAAGACGACAAGGAGGTGCATACACACTGGAGAAGAATTCGGGCAGGCTGTCTCCAAGCTGATTTTAATTTTACAAATAAAAAAGCTGCTTTATGTTCATAATAAGTGAGCCATGTTTTAGTGTTGCACAGCAGCAGCAAAGCCCAAAGATACAAAAGACTTGCTCTCACAATACTCCAACAAATGTCTTTGCCTCACAAGTGTCCTGTCTGTAATTTCATCTCCTGTTTATTCTGCAGAGACCAAAGCTACTAACAGCCTCTGAAGTGGGTTGCCACAACAACATGATGCAAGATCCTGTAGCCATTGCTAAGATCTGACCACCAGTGTCACCTCCTCAGACACTGGCATATTCCTTGCACAATATAATTGCTGAACAAGGAACCAATTTAAAAACCATCTCCTCCTTCAACAGAAAGGACAATAAATATGCAAGAATTGCATCAGTTCAAACCCCGGATGAGCTGCCTTGTGAGAATCACACTTGTCTCTTGATACATCAAACTCTGGTTTCTTAGCTGATGCTCTTGGTTTTACTAGAAAGGAAAATGCTATATTTTCATGCTTGATACACAAAAACATATTGCTAAATAATAGCTCTATAGAGAAACATGCTAATTTTGGAGAGAGAAGAAAGACTTATTGGGGTTTGGTGACAAATGTATTCACCATGGCAAACAACAGACTATATAGGAGATAATGCCTCAAAAATTGTACACCTTTCTTGCAATTTGGTCATTTAAGATAATTTTAAAATAAAATTGATTGCTTAATAAAGTGGGACCACACTGACCAGGTTTTACAGCTGATGACATATAGCAGGCCAACGTGTTAAAGAGAGGCAGGGAGGTGATTTGGAAGTTAGCCAGTTCAGTGACTCCAGAGATGCTGCTGTTTGGTTTCACATATTTCATCTTTCTGAGCTCTGCAAAAAGGTAATGTGAGTTCACCTGACAAACCGGAGGGCCTAGTACTGTATTAGCAAAATGAGAACCTGAGGAAATCAGTGGATGTGGTCATAGCACCATGTAAAAATATCACCCAAAGTTTATATTGCGGAACAGAACTTGACTTCAGTGTATGAGACACAAAGACTTATTTGTTTATCTAGGAACATTTCAATTTTAAAGAAATCATATTCCTGCATACATTTTCAAGGAGTATCTTGAAGGTAGAAGTTATTAGAAATCTGTATAGGTGAGAACCCTTCTTTTTTAAGACTTCTGACTTCAAAGAGCAGATGTACCTAACCAATGCACACATGTAATAGGAGCAAAGTTCACTGAATCCCATTATACACATATGAGCAGAATTTTTAATGCATCATGATATTTGGCTTATGTATATATAATTAGCAGCTGAGGTTCCAAACCTCAGGCCACATGTTAACTTATTCCAACTCTGAGCCCTGTAAGCTGAGACAATTTCTTCGTAGCATTGAAAGAACTCTGTTGTTTTCATCTGTCATGCAGATGATAAAGAAGAGCTTATTGGAAATTGGTGACAATCCCAAATCTTTACTAGCACGATGAAAGCCACTGGGATTCAAAACTCAGATTTTTTTTGCAGGGGGATGGGTTGTGTTTTATTTACACCTCATCTTAAAAAATGTTTTTGCAACAATAAAATCATTTTTGACATACTGGATATATTCAAAGTCTTGATCCAATTGGTATATAGTCCATAAGGTCATGAAGAGTCGAAAGCGACTGAACAACAACAACAACGTCCTCAGATGGCTCCTACATGGCTTGATGGGTCAGGACCAAACATGGTATATGGATTCATTATGTTCCATCTCAAAATAATGACAGGTTTGGGGGAAGATTAACAGAGAATTACGGAAGCTGTCATTCACTGGCCTCTAGAAAGCCATATCATGACCACCTAGGATCACCTAGGATCTGGACCAAATTTGGCACACATACCCATCATGACCAATTTAAAATATTGGCGGGGTTGGGGGAAATCAATAGAGGGTGATGGGAGTTGGGAGTCCAACCACATTCAGAGTGCCATGGTTATATGGCTGAGTCTGCAGGCTGCAGCTCCCAACATCCTTACCCCTTCATTAGGCAGGCTGGGGATGATGGGATTTTAGTCCAAACTAGCTTTGCCCGGCCACGCGTTGCTGTGGCTTATGGGAATCCTTTGTTGGCCAGGTGGAATAGCAGTGAATAGCCTTGCAGTCTCAAAGCCTGGCCGTTTTCTGGACTAGCTGGAGCTTTTTGTTGTATGAACGTAGAGGCATGGATGAGGGGTTGTGCTACCAAGTTTAGTGTTTCTGGTATGTGTAGTTTTGTTGTTTTGTCCTAGGCTGAAATTTCATTACCATTTTATATATATAGATAGAAGGCTGAGCTATCTGTCTGGTTAGGAGGGCAGCTGTGAGTTGCAACCCAGCTAGATATGGGGCAGATGGGAGTTGAACCCTGGGCAAACTGGGCACAGCTGCTTAGATTTGGGGCTGATGGCAGTTCTATCAGGTCACAAGTAGGGTTGATGGAAATTGCAGCTCCCCACATTTGAATTCTAGCTGGCCAGATCTGGAGCTAATGAGAGTTTCAGCCTGACTAACCATGTTATCACACCAGGGCTTTAAAGTAGTCAGCCTCACATTTCTGCTGCCTGCAAAATTCTGGGAAATTGTCACGACCCAGGCGGCAGAGGCACCAATAACCATACACAGAGGCCAGAATCTAACTAATATCTTTATTGAAGGAATATATAAAGTTAATAAAAACAAGTATAGAAAATAGTCCAGAATTAGACCCTTCAGGAAAGGTCAGAATTAGTCCAAAAAAGCAATGACCAATAAGAAATATTAAGGTCCAAAGTTGTAATCCAATAACCGAAACACTCACTTTGCCAAGCAAAGTGAGGGGAGATGACAAGGTCCTTAGTCCATAAAACTTGAGCGTGGCTAGGAAATAACTTGATACTTGAAACAAGGCTTGAACGTGGAACAAGGTAACTAAGAACAAGAACAAGGTCCGTGGAATAACTTGGTAAAATCCGTGAAACAAGGCAAGGATTAGTCCTGGGAAACAAGGCAAAGTCCGTAGGTAAACAAAGGCTGGGAAGCAAGGCGAAGGCTGGATAGCAAGGCAAGGCTTGAGCTGAAGCGAGGCTTGAATCGGAGCGCGCTGTCCAGACACAACTCGCTCCGTAGGCTGACGAATTGACTCCGCGAAGTTGCTACGCGGGCAAAACACCTATATAGAGTCCAACTTTCTCACCAAAGCGGTTCTCTGGGAATCAGAAACGAAAGCTAAACTCTGAGACCAGATGTTAAACTCCTTAAAGATTCTCACGAGAACCAATGTTAATTGGCAACATTCTTAGCTGCTATCCTCGCACTCCTGCGCGAAGCTGAATCCAAACTTCTCTGTTGTTTACAAAACTCCCGGCGCAAGAACACGGGAGAAGTAGGCTCTGGGGTTGTTTGACATACTTCTGGGGCACAACTTTCTTGCAGGTGCAAGGTTTCCAGATCTGCCTGGGAAGGATCTGGCTGAGAGGAATCCAGTTCAGACTGGGAAGGTAAAAAACCCAAGTTTTCATCTTCATCAGGGATTACAATGTCCTGAGCAGGACTACAAGGCCCATGGTTCATCACACTATCCCCCTCCTCAGGGCCCCTCCCAAACTGGGGTCCTCTCCCCGAGGCGCGAGGTCGCGGTTTGGTGGGATAGGTCAGATGGAAGCGACGGGTTAGATCAGGAGCATGGACTGTGGAGGCGTCTTCCCAAGAGCGTTCCTCAGGCCCAAAACCCACCCAGTCAATGAGATATTGTAGGCGGCGGCGATGAAAGCGAGAATCCAAAATGTCCTCAACCTCGAACTCCTCCTCCCCATTCATCAAAACAGGAGGGGGGGCCGGTTGGTCTGTATCAGGACGCACACCATCCGCCGGAAGGAGCAGGGAACGGTGAAACACTGGGTGAATGCGCATTGAACGCGGAAGTTGGAGTTTGAAAGTCACGGGGTTTAATTGCGCCACCACTGGATAGGGGCCAATGAAGCGGGCATCTAACTTCCGGCATGGGCGGTGGGAGGGCAGAAAGCGAGTGGACAGAAAAACCCGATCTCCTACCTTGATTTCGGGGCCCGGCTGGCGGTGTTTGTCAGCGTGGCGTTTATAGTCCTCCTTGGCTTGGTCCAGTTGCTGGAGCAAAAGTTGTTGCACCGCTGTGAGTTCCTGCAGCCAATCCTCTGCTGCGGGAACTTCTGAAGTTTCAATGACAGGGGGAAAGAAACGTGGATGGAAACCGTAGTTTGCAAAGAACGGCGTTTCTTTTGTAGAAGCTTGAACTCCATTATTGTAGGCAAACTCAGACAGTGGTAACAGAGAAGCCCAATTGTCCTGTTGGTAGTTTACATAACAGCGAAGATACTGCTCCAAAGTGGCATTGGTGCGCTCCGTTTGCCCATCTGTTTGGGGATGATGAGCTGAAGATAAGCGAGAGTCTATGCCCAGTAGTTTTTGTAGTGCCTTCCAAAAACGAGAGGTGAATTGAGATCCACGGTCTGTGACTAAACTCTTGGGCAATCCATGTAGTCTGAAAACATGCTGAAGAAATAGATCCGCAGTTTCTTTGGCCGTGGGGAGGCCTTCGCAGGGAATGAAATGGGCTAACTTGGTGAATAGGTCCACCACCACTAAGATCGTGGTGAATCCACAGGAAGGTGGTAGGTCAGTGATGAAATCCGCGGAAATTATTTCCCATGGGCGAGATGGGGTAGGAAGGGGGTGCAAAAGCCCTGAGGGCTTCTCCCTTCGTATCTTGGAGCGCTGGCATACTGGGCAGGTGTTGACATATTTTTCCACATCCTTGCGGATCTTGGGCCACCAAAAATCTCTTAGGATCAAATGCATGGTTTTAAATAGTCCGAAGTGTCCTGCTGGTTTGCAGTCATGACACAGACGAAGCGCTTTTTCCCTGCCCGGTCCGGGTGGGATATAAACATGATTTCTATAGCAGAGCAGCCCATCTTTAAGCGAAAAGGGAAAATGCAGACCTTGGCGAAGTTGGTCCTGCGCCCAGGCATCTGCTTGCTGACTAGCCCTGATTTCTTGAGCACAGATGGGTCCTGGAGTAGGGGAAGTTGAACCAATGGGACTGGATTTGGTGTTCCCCACTGTGAGCGTGGCAAAGTTCTCAGGTTGTAGCAGTTGGGATTCAAAGGTCTCCTTGCGTCCTGCAGCGTATTCCGGTTTACGTGACAGGGCGTCTGCTTGCTTGGTTTGAGCTGGGGTCACATAATGGATCTGGAAGTTGAAACGTTCAAAGAATAAAGCCCAACGTTGCTGCCTCTGATTTAGTTTGCGGGCAGTTCTTAGATGTTCTAGATTACGATGATCAGTGTGGACTTCAATGGGGAATTTGGCCCCTTCTAGCCAATGTCTCCAAGTTTCAAAGGCTGCCTTTATGGCCAGTAGTTCTTTTTCCCAAATGGTGTAATTCCTCTCTGGTGTGGTTAGTTGACGAGAATAAAAGGCACAGGGGTGGAGGTGATCTCCCACCGGTTGTAAGAGTACAGCCCCAATTGCCACATCAGAGGCGTCCGCTTGCACCACAAAAGGGGTTCCAGGATTTGGGTGCTGTAGAATTGGCTGGGAGGTGAATAGTTTCTTCAGTTGCTGGAACCCTTTCTCTGCTTGATCAGTCCAGCGGAAAGGCTGCTTTCCACGGATGCAGCTAGTGATGGGGTCGGACCAGCGGGCAAAATCTGGAATGAACTTGCGGTAGTAGTTCGCGAACCCCAAGAAACGCTGCACCTCTTTCTTGTTAGTTGGCGCCCGCCATTCCAATACTGCTGAAACTTTGGCTGGATCCATGGAAAGCCCTAGAGGCGAGATGCGGTAGCCAAGGAAATCTACCTCTTGTAGATCAAAAGCGCATTTTTCTAGCTTGGCATAAAGTCCATGATCCCGCAGTCGTTGCAACACCATTTTGACGTGGTTCTCATGTTCTGATTGTGATCTGGAAAACACCAAAAAATCGTCCAGGTAGATTATCAAGAATCTGTCTAGATAGTCCTGAAAAATATCGTTGACAAAATGCTGGAACGTTGCGGGAGCTCCGCATAAACCGAAATTCATAACTCGGGACTCGAATAATCCGAATTTAGTCTGGAAGGCGGTCTTCCACTCGTCCCCTTCTCTGATGCGAACTAGATTATAAGCCCCCCGAAGATCCAGCTTGGTGTAGACCTTGGCTCCTCGAAGTCGGTCCAGTAGATCCGAGATTAAGGGCAGGGGATAGCTGTTCCGCTTGGTGATATTGTTCAATGCTCTGTAGTCCACCACCAAGCGTAATTCCCCTGACTTCTTCTTCACAAACATCACTGGGGAGGCGGCTGGGGATTGAGAGGGTCTGATGAACCCCTTGCGAAGGTTTGTCTCTAAGAATTCCCTGAGAGCTTCTTGCTCTGGTTCAGTCAGGGAGTAGAGATGCCCTCGCGGGATCGGGGCCCCCTCCACCAAGTCAATGGCACAGTCATAAGGTCTATGTGGGGGTAATTTTTCGGCTTCTTTCTCATTGAATACATCCCAATACTCGGAGTACTTCTTTGGCAAGGTGATGATGGGCTCGGAGTCTGTGGCATGGCATACCTTGGCTACGAGGCAATGGTTTTGGCAGTACGGTGAAGCAAACTGCAGTTCTCTGTTGGACCAGGAGATGTTAGGGTCGTGGAGTGTCAGCCATGGAATTCCCAAAATCACAGGGAAATGGGGAACCTCGGTAACAAAGAAGGAAATCTCTTCCATATGTTCCCTTATCCACATCCTGGTGGGTTCCGACCACTGGCTTACGGGGCCCGTCTTGAGGGGACGGCCGTCTATGGCTTGCACCACACGGGCATTCTTGAAATCATGATATTGTAATCCCAGAGAGTCGGCATACTCTCTATCGATGAAATTGTTGGTAGCTCCAGAGTCTATCATGGCGTGGATCATGACGGGTCCCCTTTTTGCTGACCATAATGTGACCACGAGAAGGAACAGGACCCCGGTTGGCGGCTCTTGGATGGATTTTTTGACCGGGTTGGCGAGCCTCTCTACACCCGGTCGTTGGCTTCCCCCGCCGGCTGTGTGCCAGTCGGCTCAGACGCCTTCGACTCCGTGGAGGACGCCGCCGCAAGACGGGCGGCAGGCTTCCCTTTGGCTGGGCACTCTCTGGCGAAGTGGCCCCCGTTCCCGCAGTACCAGCAGAGGTTCAAGCGTTGACGACGGGCCTTCTCGGCGGCATCTAGTCTGGGACGCACATTGCCCAACTGCATCGGCACCTCCTCGCCTCCTCTGGGGTATGGGGTTGGCGGCGGGGGTCTCCACACCGGACGTGGCTGAACACTGGCGGGAGCGGGGGGTTTTGCCCCGGCTCTACCGCCCTGGCCTCGAACCCATTGTTTCCTGTTGGCAATCATGACTTCAGCCCGTAAACATTGATCAATGAGTGCCTCGAGGGTCTGGGGAGGATCCACCTTGGAGATTTCTTCCAGCATTTCAATGTTGAGACCCTCCCGAAATTGTCCTCTGAGGGCTACATCGTTCCAGCCGGTGTTGTGGGCCAGCACGCGGAACTCGGCTATGTACTGAGACATGGGTCTGTCTCCTTGAAGGAGGCGCCGGAGTTTGTGACCGGCTGCCTCCAAATTGTCCTCGATTCCCCAGGTCTCCTTAAGGTGATCCAAGAAGCGTTGTGCTGAACTTAGGTGGGGGGAGGCTTGATCAAACAGGGCCGTCGCCCAGCTAGCCGCTGGTCCGTCTAGAAGACTGTAGACCCACGCCACCTTGATGTCTTCTTGGGGAAACTCGGCATCACGGGCCTCTAGATAAGCTTGACATTGGCGGCGGAAAACATGAACCTTAGCAGCTTCTCCAGAAAACTTGGTAGGCAACGCCATGGCCGGGAGGCGAACTCCGCGCTCCCTCAACCCTTTTATTTCTCCATCCTGCGCGTTGAGTCTGTCACGGATGCGGTCCACTTCGTCCTTGCTGATGGTGTAGCTGAGCGGCTGTCCAGCCGGCGCGGCTCCGGTAGACATCCTGGCCTCGGTTAGTTGGTGCTTATGGTTGGCGGAGTCAAACTGTCACGACCCAGGCGGCAGAGGCACCAATAACCATACACAGAGGCCAGAATCTAACTAATATCTTTATTGAAGGAATATATAAAGTTAATAAAAACAAGTATAGAAAATAGTCCAGAATTAGACCCTTCAGGAAAGGTCAGAATTAGTCCAAAAAAGCAATGACCAATAAGAAATATTAAGGTCCAAAGTTGTAATCCAATAACCGAAACACTCACTTTGCCAAGCAAAGTGAGGGGAGATGACAAGGTCCTTAGTCCATAAAACTTGAGCGTGGCTAGGAAATAACTTGATACTTGAAACAAGGCTTGAACGTGGAACAAGGTAACTAAGAACAAGAACAAGGTCCGTGGAATAACTTGGTAAAATCCGTGAAACAAGGCAAGGATTAGTCCTGGGAAACAAGGCAAAGTCCGTAGGTAAACAAAGGCTGGGAAGCAAGGCGAAGGCTGGATAGCAAGGCAAGGCTTGAGCTGAAGCGAGGCTTGAATCGGAGCGCGCTGTCCAGACACAACTCGCTCCGTAGGCTGACGAATTGACTCCGCGAAGTTGCTACGCGGGCAAAACACCTATATAGAGTCCAACTTTCTCACCAAAGCGGTTCTCTGGGAATCAGAAACGAAAGCTAAACTCTGAGACCAGATGTTAAACTCCTTAAAGATTCTCACGAGAACCAATGTTAATTGGCAACATTCTTAGCTGCTATCCTCGCACTCCTGCGCGAAGCTGAATCCAAACTTCTCTGTTGTTTACAAAACTCCCGGCGCAAGAACACGGGAGAAGTAGGCTCTGGGGTTGTTTGACATACTTCTGGGGCACAACTTTCTTGCAGGTGCAAGGTTTCCAGATCTGCCTGGGAAGGATCTGGCTGAGAGGAATCCAGTTCAGACTGGGAAGGTAAAAAACCCAAGTTTTCATCTTCATCAGGGATTACAATGTCCTGAGCAGGACTACAAGGCCCATGGTTCATCACAGAAATGTAGATTAGGCCGGGGCCTTTTAAATTTGTGGCTACAGAGGTTCTTACCTTCCCAAACTAAATTGCCCAGAATTCTGCAGGAGGCAGTAATGTGGGCTACCTGCTTTAACGCCCTGGTGTGATAACACACATGCACACACATGTATTTGGCAGGAGTTATACATAAAAAATGTTCCTGTTCCAACTTACAAATTTAAGTTAAGAACAAACCTACGGAACCTATCTTGTTCGTAACTTGAGGACTGTCAGTATCCACATGTTTGAAGAAATACTCACACATTGAGATTTCTCCCCTCCCCACTTTCCGGCCCCAACATATTTAGTATCAGAGGACAGGATACAGCCTATGAGATATGGAAACCTCAGTGGAGTGAGAACACCACAAGTCTTCGTGCCTAAGATTAGGTTGTAAAAAATTGGGGATGTGGTTGGCAAATGAAACAAATTAGCAAATTGCACTGAACTACATACCACAAATGTCTTTTCTTGCAATAACTGCCAATAGCAAAGAAACAGAGTATTACCAACTACAGACAAAGGAAGCTTTCTGGGTAGAGCTGAAATGTACTTAGAGAGTCATCACACTAGAGCATGCGTCAACTTTAAATCCTGTTTCTGCCTCCTGCAAAATTCTGGGGCTTGTAGTTTAGGGGGGGGGGGGGCCTTTAAGCAGCTCAAATAGGTCATTGGCCTTGCTGAACTACAAACCCCAGAACTTTTCAGGAGGCAGAAACAGGATTTAAAGTGGATCCCTGCCCAAGTGCAGTGGTTCTCAACCTGGGGTCCCCAGATGTTTTTGGCCTACAACTCCCAGAAATCCCAGCCAGTTTATCAGCTGTTAGGATTTCTGGGAGTTGAAGGCCAAAAACATCTGGGGACCCCAGGTTGAGAACCACTGATCTATCTAAAGGACTATGCCTTTCTCAATAAGATCTCCAGGAGAGGCCCTTCTTTCAGCCTCTAAAAACATGTAGTTATGATGGGATGATATCATGCTTTGTTTGCTTTTTTTTTTTTTAAGACTTATTGATAGCTACTATATTGAACTAAACAGGCTCGTGGTCCTAACCAACATCACTCTTCTTTGGCTGGAGATATATATATATATATATATATATATATATATATATATATATATATCAGATTATTAAAGATGATAATTCAGATTATCTTATTTGAACTGGATTATATGAGTCTATGCTGCCATATAATCCTGTTCAAAGCAGATAATCTGGATTTTATATGGCAGTGTAGATCCAGCCTTATATTCTTAAATTATTTTAGTCTCTTGGAAAAGACATATGTTCAAGTCAAACTGCCCAAGCCTAACACCACACAGCTGAATTCAACATGATCCTACAAACAGAGTCCCTGAAGAGTCTATCCTATTGATTTTGATTCTTTTCACACAAAGAGGCTTTAGACGGCAACATATTTTCTGAGAAAACAGGAACTCTTGATACTTTAAACCCCATTATTATATCAAAAACAAACTATGGGTTGTGGATGCTTTCTGTTGCTAGCATCAAGAGCACATGGGGCCTTAGAACAACTGAAAGTGGCAATGACCCAGGATGACAAAAAAAATCCTAGCCATCTCTGGTTTAATGTTTCTCCGTCTATGCTATTTTGCAATATAAGTGAAAGGCCACATGAGGGCAGCCTCTCCTCACAATGAACGTGAATGAGCATCCAAGTGGGCAAATGTGCCGCACAGCCCTAAATGGGAGAGTTGTGGTTTCAGTCACATTCTATTGATAAAGAATAAATCTTTACCCTAGAAAAGCAGGTCTGCAATTTATCACAGGGTGACAAATAGCATTTATTGTAGCTTTCAGAGCACAGGGACAGAAAAGGGTTGCCAAGGCACTACACAATAGATTTCAAGAAAAGCCAAGGGAAATCAACAGAGCAATTTATAAAGCTGGCAGCCTTCATTACATAAAGAACAGAGCAGCAAACCTAAACTACAAGGACACAGCCAGGCTACTGAAAAACACCATTAAAATGACTCTTTCATGCAAGTGGAAAGAATAAATATTCTCCTGCATACATAGTCTCATATAACTAAGCACCAATGAAAGAATCAACTAGTTAAGAAGGAAGCTTAACTAGAAATTAATCCTCCATAACACCAATAAACAATGGCTAGGTGTCTAGCTGAATCGAGATTCATACTTAAACAAGTGAGTGGGCAAAGCTTGCAAAGACAAAACTCATTGACAATAGGTTGCTGTGGGTTTTCCGGGCTGTATGGCCATATTCCAGAAGCATTTTCTCCTGATGTTTTGCCCACATCTATAGTAGGCATCCTCAGAGGTTGTGAGACCTCACAACCTCTGAGGATGCCTGACATAGATTTGGGTGATACATCAGGAGAAAATGCTTCTGGAACATGGCCATACACCCCAGAAAACTCATAGCAACCTAGTGATTCCGGCCATGAAAGCCTTCGACAATGCATAGACAATAGTTTCATTACATTTCTAGAGCACTATATACACACTCTCCAGAAAAAACTTCAGGACCTGCACAGCTTTGATGACCAAGCATTATCCTGTTTCTAGCAGTTGTTGACACTAATATGTTAAATGAAGTCACCAACTTTGAGTCTCTAATGGGGTTCCAAACCCCTATTTCTGAGGTTCAACAAGAAAGACTTAGACCACAATCCTATAAAGGTAAAGGGTTCCCCTGATGTTAAGTCCAGTCATGTCTGACTCTGGGGGTTGGTGCTCATCTCCATTTCTAAGCCGAAGAGTCGGTGTTGTCCGTAGACACCTCCAAGGTCATGTGGCCGGCATGACTGCATGGAGCGCCGTTACCTTCCCTATTGAAGTACCTATTGATGCACTCACATTTGCATGTTTTTGAACTTCTGGGTTGGCAGAAGCTGGGGCTAACTGTTATGATTGAGCCTCATGGCTCTGTTACTGACAGACGTGGGCGTAAGACTCCTCGAGAGTCAGATACTCTCGAGGAGCGAGAGAGAAAAAGACTGCGAGACATATTTGCAGCACCATCTGACGAGGAGTCTTTCGAAGGGTTTACGGAGAGAATGGAGGAGGGGCTGGTTAGCTCAGAGGAGGATGAGATGGATTGGACTCGGGTAAGGGAGGAAGTGGGTGCCACTGGCCATGATGGGACAGAAGATGAATGGGGACCTTCAGGATTAGACCCATGGTTTAGCTGGAGGGATGGGACGGGATCCACAGCTGGAGATGCTGTTGGGCGTAGTCAGAGGTGTTCCAGCTCTGACGAGGAAAGTGATGAGGAAACGCCCGGGTTAAGGAGGACAGCTGACAGTGATGAAGATTTGTAACTGGCATAAAATGGGGCTTGAGAGCAATTGCAAATTGCGTTGGGCAAGGTAATCTGGGCAAACGCTTGGGATCCGTGTGTGTGTGGGACGCTTCCCTGAAGACTTGTGTGCTTTCCTGTGCTGTGACGTAAGTTGATTGGAATCCAGGGTCAGACGGCGGGAGGGATTGTGTGGGCATTTGTTTGTGCAAACCTGTGCTTACTCTTATTAGCTTGACCTTCCGTCGTCTTCTTGACGGACGCCATCTCCTGCTTTGAGAACTCGGACTGAACTGACCACGGCTTGTCTTCCCCCCTTCTTGGACTTGGAAAAACTACAAACGTCTGCTTCTGGCTTTGATCTACGGAACGGAACTGGTCTACTCAACTGCTACAATCCTTGGCTGATTTACTCGTGTTGGAGATCCTGTCTGCTGTGTGTGTGGGGGAGCGACGCAAGTTACTCTAAGCACAGTGTTGGCAGCAGAGAGGAATCTGCTGCCAATTAGTTGCATTCTTTGTATCTTTTGTTCCTTGGCTTTCGTTTCGTTTATACCCAGGCTGAAGCAAGCAGTTTGTTTTTACCCGGATTAAACTCCGGTTTAATCCGGTTTATCTTTTGAACATTTACTTTTGCCCCTTTTTGCTCCTAAAGGCAAAAACTGCCTGGCCCTTGTGTTTTACGGGCATTTTTGAGTTCTGTAATCTAATAAACTCTGTTACTTTGAATCTTGTGGCGTTCTGTCCTTGACAGATTGCCCAACGCCATAAAGAGTTTATTGCAGCAATAAACCCGTCAGGAAGACGATGGATGAGTTAAGGGCCAAAGTAGACCAATTGCAAACGGCTTTTACCGTTATCCAAACAGCTCAGGCTGTGAAAGGACATGTTTTGACTCCTGAACGCTTTGACGGAACCAGGTGCAAGTTGCCAACCTTTTTGGCACAAGTGGAGCTTTATTTTTCTCAGCTCAGTGCTCATGCTTTTCCTACAGACACTAGCAAGGTGGCCTTTATTTTGAGTTTGTTGACCGGTCCCGCAGGACAATGGGCCACTAATTTAATTTTGGGAAATGACCCAGTCAAGGACAATTTGAATAATTTCAAAAAGTTGTTAACTGATACTTTTGGGGATCCTCTCCGCACGGAGAACGCTGGGTGGGCTCTGTATCGGTTGAAACAGGGAAAGGGGACTGTTTTGGATTACTTAAATAAGTTTAACCTGTATCGCCACCAGCTGGATTGGGGGGAAAATGCATTCATGCTTTTATTTACTGCCGGGTTAAGTGATATGCTCCAGGATGAATTAGCACGCTTGGAGCCGGCTGAAAGCTGGGACGCCTTAGTAGCCAAGGTGCTGCGTTTAGACGCAAGGTTCGAGGCTCGTAAACACTCAAAAGCAATGTGTGCGCCACCCATGCATGTAACCAGGGCACCTGTGGTGATGGGGGAAGAGCCCATGGAGCTTGGGGTCTTTAAAAAGCTGTCTACAGAGGAAAAGAGCCGTAGGAGGCAGCTGGGCTTGTGTTTGTACTGTGGGAATGCTGGGCATTTTGCCAAAAATTGTAATGTGAAACCTTCCCAACTTTCGGGAAAAGGCCAGCCCTAGTGCGACGTGAGTCCAACGCACTAGGGCTCCTCAAGCAGTCAACTGAGGGGAGGAAGCATGTTTTCGTACCCATTACATTATCTGTTGGGGGAAGGGAACTTGTTTCTACTTTGGCACTGCTGGACTCAGGGGCTACGGTCTCCTATGTAGATATTGAGTTTGCTAAGAAGCATGGCATTCCTAGAGTGCGCAAGGCATGCGACGTGTGGGTGGAAGGAGCAGATGGGAGACTGCTGGAGACTGGGGTGGTTAACCATGAAACCTCAGCAGTAACGTGGGAGGTGCAGGGAGTAACGGGAACGTTTGTGTGGGATATTACGAGCTTGCCTAGATATGATGTGATCCTGGGGATGGATTGGCTAGCTGTAGTAAACCCACATGTAGATTGGGCAACACGTAAAGTGATCTTAAAGAGGCAGGATTGTTGCACTCTAAATGTTACTCATTCTGATATGGAGGGAGTGCCTGCTGAGTATGGGGAGTTCTCTGATGTATTTTGTAAAAGAGAAGCGGACAAATTACCACCGCACAGGCCATATGATTGCGCCATCAAGTTGGCAGAAGGTGCGAAACTGCCAGCAGGGAGGCTGTATGCCTTGACTGTACCGGAAAGGCAAGCTTTGCGGGAGTTTCTAGATGAAAATTTAGCCAAGGGGTTTATTCGCCCATCTAGTTCTCCAACTGCGGCACCGGTATTCTTTGTAGCCAAAAAGACTGGGGAACTTAGGTTGGTCTGCGATTATCGGATCCTAAACAAATACACCATTCGGGATAGGTACCCGCTGCCTTTAATCTCGGAACTGTTATCAAGGGTGCAAGGGGCTAAGGTCTTTACCAAGCTTGACCTGCGGGGGGCCTATAACTTAATCCGTATACGGGAAGGGGATGAATGGAAGACGGCATTTAACACGTGTTTCGGATGCCACGAGTTCCGAGTCATGCCTTTTGGGCTTTGTAATGCTCCTGCGGTATTCCAGAGGTTCATGAACGATGTGTTCAGGGACCTAATTGACCAATTTTTAGTGATTTATTTGGATGATATCTTGATTTTTTCTAAGGACGAGAAAGAACATCGTCAACATGTCAAGCAGGTTCTGCACCGACTGCGGGCTAATGGGCTTTTCGCCAAGGCTTCCAAGTGCGTCTTTCATGTGCCTGAAGTGGAGTTCCTAGGTCATGTAGTGTCAGGTAGGGAACTTAAAATGGACCCACATAAGGTTGACGCCGTCAACTCATGGCAGGAGCTGAAGACTAAGAAGGATGTACAAAGGTTCTTGGGTTTCGCGAATTACTACCGGGAGTTTATTCCGAATTTTGCAAAGCTCACGGTACCTTTGACGCAGCTTCTGCGCAAGAAACAGCCATTTGTGTGGGGGCGGGAAGCTCACGAGGCGTTTCTACAACTAAAGTCTAGTTTTCAATCGGACAACATACTAACCCATCCTGATGTTGACAGACCGTTCGTGGTAGAAGCGGACGCTTCTAGGTACGCGTTGGGGGCTGTATTGTCTCAGAAGGATTCCTCAGGGACCTTGCGTCCCTGTGGATTTTACTCGCGGCAACTAACACCCTTCGAGCAGAACTATACCATATGGGAGAAGGAGTTGTTGGCGATTAAGGTGGCGTTTGAGGTGTGGCGGCACTGGCTTGAAGGGGCACGGCACCAGATCGTGGTCAGATCTGATCACAAGAACTTAGAGCACTTGCAAACAGCAAAGAAGTTAAACCAGCGTCAAATCCGCTGGGCTTTGTTTTTCTCCAGGTTTAACTTCAAGGTGCAGTTCGTGGAGGGGAAGGCAAACTTGCGGGCCGATGCTTTATCCCGCAAGCCGGAATTTAAGACCAATGAGCAGGTAGTATGTCAGACCATCTTGCCTACTGCCTCTCTGTGTGTTGTAGATAATGAGCTTGGGTTACATGACCAGATCCTTGAGGCTCAGAAGGATGATGTGTGGACTCAGGAGCAACTGATGCTGCTCTCTGCAGGTAACCGTACCATACTGCCGCATCTCCAGGATCAAGACGGGGTATTGGTGCGTAGGGGGCAGGTTTACGTACCAGTAGGGACCCTCAGGTTGGAGGTGATTAGAGCCCACCATGACGAACCCATGGCTGGGCACTTTGGCAGGTTCAAGACCGTACAGCTTATCACCAGGAGCTACTGGTGGCCAAAGATGCGGCAAGACATTCTGCGCTTTTGTGACAGCTGCGCCGTTTGTCAGCAGAGTAAGACGCCTGTTGGGCGCCCTAGAGGGTTGTTATCGTCTTTACCTGTTCCGGAGAGGCCATGGCAAATCATTTCCATGGATTTTATTTCAGATTTGCCTAAGTCTGGGGGTTATACTTGTATTTGGGTGGTGGTGGATTTATTTAGTAAACTGGCTCATTTTATTCCTTGTTCAACCATTCCGGCGGCCCCTACGTTGGCCTTACTATTTACAAAGCACATCTATCGTTTGCACGGAGCACCCGAGGTGATTATTTCAGATAGGGCTCCGCAATTTGTGTCACGCTTTTGGAAACACTTCCATGAGTGTTTGGGGACTAAGTTAAACGTGTCTTCAGCTTTCCATCCGCAAACGGATGGACAGTCGGAACGGGTTAATGGGCTCTTAGAGCAGTATCTGCGTTGTTTTTGTTTAGATCAACCCACGGCTTGGGTAAAGTGGTTACCGGTGGCGGAATTTGCTTACAACAATGCGGTGCACACGTCTAGTCAGCATACGCCATTTGAGCTAACTTATGGTTTTCACCCACGGGGAGGTGTGGCGCCGTCGACCAATGTGGTCTCTTCGGACCCTGTGTACCGCTCTTCGGAAATGGCTGCATTGCATGATGTTGCCCGTCGCTTACTGTTGGAAGCTAAGGCAACGCAGAAGACTCAGGCTGACCGCCACAGGCAGGCAGGGGAGGAGTTGGAAGAAGGGGATTTGGTGTGGTTATCTTCCAAACATATTAAACAGGCTGGGGGAAAGTTTGCGCCTCGGTATTTGGGTCCCTTTCCTATCGTTAAAAAGATTTCTTCTGTTGCGTTTCGTTTGCGTTTACCGTCTAGTTTAAAGGTCCATCCAGTTTTTCATCGTTCGCTGTTGAAACTTGATACCTCTAGTCGTCGTGGTGCTATAGCGGAGGGTATCACTGCCACTTCTCCGCCATCGGGGGAGGAGGCCTTTGTGAGAGGGGATAGTGTTATGATTGAGCCTCATGGCTCTGTTACTGACAGACGTGGGCGTAAGACTCCTCGAGAGTCAGATACTCTCGAGGAGCGAGAGAGAAAAAGACTGCGAGACATATTTGCAGCACCATCTGACGAGGAGTCTTTCGAAGGGTTTACGGAGAGAATGGAGGAGGGGCTGGTTAGCTCAGAGGAGGATGAGATGGATTGGACTCGGGTAAGGGAGGAAGTGGGTGCCACTGGCCATGATGGGACAGAAGATGAATGGGGACCTTCAGGATTAGACCCATGGTTTAGCTGGAGGGATGGGACGGGATCCACAGCTGGAGATGCTGTTGGGCGTAGTCAGAGGTGTTCCAGCTCTGACGAGGAAAGTGATGAGGAAACGCCCGGGTTAAGGAGGACAGCTGACAGTGATGAAGATTTGTAACTGGCATAAAATGGGGCTTGAGAGCAATTGCAAATTGCGTTGGGCAAGGTAATCTGGGCAAACGCTTGGGATCCGTGTGTGTGTGGGACGCTTCCCTGAAGACTTGTGTGCTTTCCTGTGCTGTGACGTAAGTTGATTGGAATCCAGGGTCAGACGGCGGGAGGGATTGTGTGGGCATTTGTTTGTGCAAACCTGTGCTTACTCTTATTAGCTTGACCTTCCGTCGTCTTCTTGACGGACGCCATCTCCTGCTTTGAGAACTCGGACTGAACTGACCACGGCTTGTCTTCCCCCCTTCTTGGACTTGGAAAAACTACAAACGTCTGCTTCTGGCTTTGATCTACGGAACGGAACTGGTCTACTCAACTGCTACAATCCTTGGCTGATTTACTCGTGTTGGAGATCCTGTCTGCTGTGTGTGTGGGGGAGCGACGCAAGTTACTCTAAGCACAGTGTTGGCAGCAGAGAGGAATCTGCTGCCAATTAGTTGCATTCTTTGTATCTTTTGTTCCTTGGCTTTCGTTTCGTTTATACCCAGGCTGAAGCAAGCAGTTTGTTTTTACCCGGATTAAACTCCGGTTTAATCCGGTTTATCTTTTGAACATTTACTTTTGCCCCTTTTTGCTCCTAAAGGCAAAAACTGCCTGGCCCTTGTGTTTTACGGGCATTTTTGAGTTCTGTAATCTAATAAACTCTGTTACTTTGAATCTTGTGGCGTTCTGTCCTTGACACTAACAGTGAGGGCTCTCTCTGCTCCCTCAATTCAAACCTGCGGCCTTTCGGTCCAGAAGTTCAACAGCTCAGCACTTTAACACACTTCGCCACATCCTATAGATGAGTTTTAATCCCATTGAAGTCTGTAATGCTTATTTTTCAGTAGAACATATCTCTGATTATACACGAGAGTAAAAAAGGGAGCAAACCTTCCTTTAGAATGAGAGAAAATGATTCTACAACTCTTTATTCCCCCTTGTCCTTCTGTTTGCTCTCTGCCCCACAGGAAAAACACAGGAACACAATCTCACCTGTTTTCATTAACCAGGAACACGGATCCAACATTTTCCACGAGTGCTTCACTTATGGGTGAGAGACAGAAGGGTGAGGAGAAGGCATCAGAATCAGAATCAAAGGTGCTGTCCCTGCTAACCTCATCGGCAGACAATTCCAAAGAGCCCTCGTCTTCCCCGGTCTCCAGGTGGCCCTCCAGACCTTCTTCGGCTGCCTCCTCCAACTGGTTCTGCTCATCCTGAGAACTGATTGTCGATAAGATTCCTGAGTCACTATGAGTCGGCTCCACTGAGCTATGGATGCTGTCTGTTGCCAAGCAACTCTGAGAGAGCTTCTCCCCATCTTCAGAAGGGGAGCTGACATGGGCCACGTCCCTAACTAGTTGTGACACTGTCAAAATATCCTCCTCCTCTTTCAGGGCCATAGTCCGTTTCTGTTCTGAGGGAGAAGCCTGCATAGGGGTGCCAAAACCCTGAGTGTGGTGGTTGCGCTTGCGGGGGACCTTGCGGACTGGAGAGCTCTCAGGTGTGATGTAGCGGAGGGCCTCCTCATCCTGTCTCTGGATACGAGAATTTGGGACCCAGGCCAGAATGAGCGTGGTGCCAAGGAGCTCGTCTTTCTCCATGTACAGACACAAATAGCCTGCAAAAGAACATAATGACTCAGAGTCACAGCCAAATCATCGCTTTACAAGTTTTGGATGTCCTAAAACTAGGGCTGACAAATATGTGGCTCTCCAGATGTTGCTTTCTAATCACATCACCCAGCAGCTATGCTGACTAGGCTTTTGAGAAGCTGCCATCTCTTGAGGATTTTAAAAAACATCGACAGCAATTTAGTTCAGAGCCTAACATGTGAATGATCTTATATGCCTTGGCTTGCTTTTTTTTTTTTTTTGCTGGTAATAGTGCTTCCAGCATGTTGCAAATAGGTTTTATGCTTGATTATTATTGTTGTTACATTTTGTAAGCCTTTTGAGATATACCTTTTTTGGAGGGAGACAAAAATAGAGATGAAAATTCCCTTTTTTAAGAAATTCAGTTTGATGGGGTAGTGCAAGCCTATGTTATTGGTATGTAAGGAGAGAAAGCATCTGGTTAATTGTGACTTTGACATAAGGATAAGAATGCTCAATAGTGGCAGACCATAAGGTATCATTCCAGATCTCTTTGGTGAAGCTGCAATTTGGTTTGCTAGAGTCTTCGATACTCAATTTTCTCCTCTCTGCTGGTTACTTGTGCAACAGTTTTGCTCATGCACCATAACTTGAAAACTCATTTGAAATGTTGCAAACTAGTACATGGAACACATTTCTGCACTGTATTCTTTGATAGAGGAATGAAATGTTGTGCTCCCTTATGCCATCCTAGGTGGACCAGTGGCCAAAAAAGAGGGCCATTTTACCACGTTTCCTAAAGAGTGCATCAAGATAGGCAACTTCTGACCCTCTAGGTGTGGGTGAACATCTCCTAGCAGCTCTCCTAGCCAATAATGAGGGATGGCAGGAGTGTGTTCAAACCATTGGGAGGTAGGTGGGAGCAAAAGCTTTCTGACCTTGGATTACAAGGTCAAGCATTCTCTCATCCCTGAGCAGATGGTCACCCCTTCACTAGATGAAGGGAAATTCCAGCCTTGTGTTGAGAATCTAGATCAGATATTACCAAACTGCAAATCCCAGCACCCTTTACCACTGGTTATAGTGCTCGGAGTTGTAATCTAAGAACATTTGGAGAGCTGTATGATATGATACCCATTCCTGATCTAGAAATTATGGGCCATATAAAGCCATGGAAACATACATTTACTGTGGAGGGTATTGAGAATCTTTGATTTAAGTTTTTTAGAGAAAGTAATATAGAAGCTGTTTGGTCTAAAGCAAAGTCATGTGCCAAATATTTCATTAAAATTGAACATAAAATCTTGCCAATAAACCAAATGTGATTAGTGAACTAATGCTATGTTTTCCTATACAAAACCTCCCTGTAGGAGAAATTCCCAGAAAAAAATTCTAGTGCTGATGAACTATGGAAGCAAGAGATTAGTGGGTAAAAAGGTATGCTGTGAAAAGTAATTGTGTTCAGGTTTTCTCTGCCCCTTGCAAAAACACCCAGTGAGACAGAACAGGCAATACTATCCCAATTACAATTTTCTTGTAACAGAAACTATCAAAGAGGCATTGGTTCCCTTTAACTAAATCAGCAGCAATGACTTATCTATTACAAAACAGTGGTACTTAGTGACCTGGTGTCCGAGTGTGAAATTTTCTAGAAAACACATGTGGTGAAGGAGATTACCAACAGCGAATAGAAGGGTCCACATTCCAAATTTATTTGGAGAGAAAGGAGAAGGGAGAAAATCCACTTTCACATGCAATCCAGGAGTGAAGACCAAGAAGGTACAATTTCCAAAGTTCTGTTGGAAACTAAAGTCCCACTTGGATAATGAAGCATTGCTGGTTCTAAAAAAAAAAAATTGTGATGGACATTATCCATCACAACATATACGCACACACTTCATGCAGAGATAGCCCTTCACAGAAAAAGCTTATGTTACAGTAGGAACAGTCTCATCATTCAAGCCAGCCAATGACAGCTTGCTTCCTGGTGAGGAAAAGCTAAACTTAATTGATGCAAAACATATCATCACAGGAGAGACGTGATCTTCCAATGCTTTTTAAAAGAAAATTTAAAAAGAGCTTTGCAGGCCACACAAATTGGCTTGTTAAGGAAAGGTGTTTAACCCTTATGCCCCCCCACCCCCCACTCCCACTCCCGAAACTGCTATTTCGAGTAGTGGCAATGGCATCTTTATTGTAGTGTCTTTGTTAATTGCAGGTTTACAGGCCATGAGGGGACAAGAGGCAAAAGAAGCAATTTCTGCTTGGAAAACAGCACAGTCAGGAAAGAATGAAATTGCTCCCAAACCCCCTTTTAAAGCTTTAATGTAGTGCTGATGAAAGTGGTGATTCCTGCTGAGTTTCCAAAAAAGAAACACACAATTGTAACTAATTGGAGGGGTTTGGTCCTTCTGTATGAATCAGATGGAAAAACACTCCTTTAAATCAAACAAACATTGGCATAAAAATCTTGGCTCATCTATATAAAGTAGAATTCAGTTCCACAATCACTGCAATTCTTTATCGTGACAGAAGTGACTTGAGAACGTACTGCAAGTCGCTTCTGATGTGAGAGAATTGGCCATCTACAGAGATGTTGCCCAGAGACGCCCAGATGTGTTAGCTGGGAGGCTTCTCTCATGTCCTCGCAAGCTAGAGCTGACAGACAGGAGCTCACCCCATCTTGTGGATTCAAACCGGCAACCTTCAGGTCAGTAACCCAACTTTCAGGTCAGCAGTTCAGCCGGCACAAGGGTTTAACCCATTGTGCCACTGTGGCGTCATTAATCACTGCAATAAATATTGTTTTATCACAAAATGGCCAGCCCTCCACATTTGTGTTGGTTAGGGGCACAAAACCCCCATGAAAGTGAAAACCCAATTTAAAAATTGCTGTATTTACCTGAAAGGAAACCTCTGTAATAGCATTAGCATAAAATTTTTTAAACTGGACTACATCTATAGCTGACAGATAAGAAGTCCAGGGGAGGGAGAGATTCATGACCAAAATGATAGCTAAACCATATTGCTCTGATGCATTCTGATATTCTTGCCAAGTTATCTAAACGTCACTTCCAACTAATTCTTGTGTACAATAAGGAACAAAAACCAAGAAATGGAATACTACACTTTGCACAAAATGTAATCCCATAAAACGTTCCTAGATCTCAGCTGCCTGTCCTCACCTGGGTGATGTTCCACGATGCCTTGCAGCATCTCAGGTGGATGGACACAGACATTGTTCTTGGAGTAGATGATCTCCCCATCCAATACCGAAGATGAACCTCCGCTGCTACTAGCATTTAAGGTCAGGAGGTCAGAGGCTTTAGAAGAGGCACGCCGGAGCAATCTTCCCAGAGACATTGCCAAGGGATTGTTTCCATCCTTTGCTGACTTCAGTCAAGCACTTAATACATATAGTAAGTTCTGCCTGATGAAAAAGAAGAAAATGCAGCAGTGAATAACATAAATAGGAACAACAAAATGGTATGCTCTTCCTGTCGTCATCTGGGAGAAACTGTAAAGGTAAAGGCTTTTCCTTGATATTAAGTTCAGTCGTGTCTGACTCTGGGGGTTGGTGCTCATCTCCATTTCTAAGCCAAAGAGCCAGCGTTATCTGACTTCCAAGGTCATGTGGCAGTTACCTTCCTGCTGGAGCGGTATCTATTGATCTACTCACATTTGCATGTTTTCAAACTGCTAGGTTGGCAGAAGCTGGGGCTAACAGCGGGCGCTCACTCCGCTCCCCAGATTCAAACTTGCAACCTTTCTGTCTGCAAGTTCAGCAGCTCAGCACTTTAACACACTGCACCACTGGGGACTCCTATGGGAGAAACTGTAGCATTTGGAAAAATTATGAACCCACCTCCTCCCCCCCCCAAAAAAAAATTCATTATTCACAAGCATCCTTTCTTCTTATATATCTGCCCAGTTTAGATGATAACTCAAAAATCTGACAAATAGACTACAACTCATAAAAACCTATTCCTAAATTCCTATGACACTTTCTGCTATCAAAGATTCATAGTTGGTCTTCCCGCAGCAAAACAGAACTCTGATACCAGCACCCATCTGATCTTGGAAGGCAAGCAGGGTTAGTGTAGGTTAGCACCTGGATGCAGAACGCAAATGAATACCAGGTGCTGTAGATTGCATTGCAGAGAAAGGAAATGGCAAGCCACTTCTGAATATTCCTTGTCCAAGAAAATCCTATGAAATTCACAGGGTTGTCATACTTTGACAGGCAATGTGAAGCCATACGTGCACACATGCACACACACACACACACACACACACATAACTGAAAATGCATTTGCTTCTAAGCTCAAAGCTTAGACACAGACCTTTGCTGTTGCCGTTAGTACTAGATTTGCTGTCTTTAGTACTACATTGAAATAAAAAGTCACAGAAAAATATGGAGATGACACAAAACTTGGGAATAAATGGAAGACAAATCCACCTTAACACATTGAGATATTTCCCAGTCGTAGGATACTTCAGCTTTTTTTCAAGCATGAAGGGGGACTGAGATTATCACATGAGTTTAAACTACTTCTGGCTGTCATGTATAGCCCTGTGAGACTGAAAGAGGCAAAAGTGTTCTCAAAGGAGAAAACTCCGGCAATTGACCTCATCACACTGAGAAATGTCCCTTTTGGATGCACTCTCGTGTCCAAAACAATGTGAGGTTTGATACAGAAATGGTTTTAAGCTGGAGTATTGTCGCTTGTGTCCTATGGAATTTGGGGCCGAACAATAGGATCCCATGGAAAGCAATAGTTTTAACCTGGAGCACTGTGTCTTGTATCCTATGGGGTTTGGGACAGTACAATAGGATACCATGGAAAGAAGTGGTTTTAAACTGGTGTCAGTCTCCTTTAATGTAAGCGGCTTTGGGTGGGGCAAGGGATCTCTTGGTTTTCAAATACAGTAGAGTCTCACTTATCCAACATTCTGGATTATCCAATGCAGTCTGCCTTTTAGTAGTCAATGTTTTTGTAGTCAATGTTTTCAATACATTGTGATGTTTTGGTGCTAAATTAGTCAATAAAGTAATTACTACATAGCATTACTGCATATTGAACTACTTTTTCCATCAAATTTGTTGTAAAACATGATGTTTTGGTGCTTAATTTGTAAAATCATAATCTAATTTGATGTTTAATAGGCTTTTCCTTAATTCCTCCTTATTATCCAACATATTCGCTTATCCAACGTTCTGCCGGCCCGTTTATGTTGGATAAGTGAGTTTCTACTGTATTGTTGTTTCTCCTGATTTCAAAAAAAAGTAATGCTGACCTTGTGATGAATGTAAAAGATGAATGTATTGCCAGCTCTTAAGTTTCCATGTGTGGTAGGGAGACAGAACTCCAAATGGGACTGCTGAGGATATAAGAGGGGTGATTCTCTACTCTTAAAGGGACAATCACCAATGCTTTCTCCTCTCAACGTGATGAGGTGGTAGTATCTCTTATCCAAAAATGCTAAGGACCAGAAATATTTTTGGATTATTTTTGGATTTAGCATATTTTCAGACTGAAGAAAACCTGTGTAATAAACCCCATAGGGTTTCAGTTCCAGGATCTTGTGTGGATACAAAAAAAAAACATGGATGATTACATCCTATATTATTAAATGGCAGCAACATGAATGTCCATGCTTCAGTGTGTCTGTGTTTGTATCACTGCCATTTAATAATATGGGGCATGATTTGTGTCATTTGAAATTGTGGAAGAGCAGTCCATGGATCCAAAGCACCCACTGTATCTGCACATATGTGTATACAGTACTGAAATATCATGGAGATGGAACGCAGAATTTATTCAGCCACCCACATGGAGTATTTTCAAATTCCAGATAAGGGATGCGCAATCTGTATTCCAAACTAGAAGGGATTTATACAAGAACCATGCAATTGTATTATGGAACAGATGCTGTCTCTATGTAAAGTGTTCCTAATTTGGCTTAGAAATATACAGTCAATAATATTAGTGCAACTATTGTCTTATTTCTTGTAGTTGGCTGCAGAACGATGCTGGAACGTTAAAATACTGTACTGTAGAAAACAGAATATCTTCGAGTATTTGGCAGCAAAGTACAATCTGGGAATCTGTCATGCCTATTGTTCCCCCTGCAGCACAGCAACAAGAAGGCTGTGTAAACATAGCCTTTGACTCTTCATGAAAATGGGGCTTGGACTGCCCCATTAGGTTCCTACTGTCACCATTATCTGATATGAAATGCCTCCTGCTCCACCAGAAAAACAGGTAGAAAGGAAAGCTTCTTCCTCTTTCAAACTTCCCCAAATTCCAAAGTTGTTTCTTAATGTTAAACACTATTTTTCTCCAAGGTCACTCTAGTCTGTCCTGAACCCCCTGAGGACTCCTGAAATACCTAGAGAGGTACTCCCTGCAAAACCAGAAGCAAGTGCTCCCTGGTCTACACATGGCAACCAAGATGCAGATAGAAAACAAATACTGGGAGACAAGCTCAAATCATGCCTTGTTGCATGCGTGTCCCTCCTCTATCAATTATTCACTAGAAAGAAGGCAAGAGAAAATGTCTGCGTTACGCCAAACTGGGCAGATATAAGGAAATTGCTCAGAAATGAAGAATGGAACAAAGGGGGGGAAAGGCAGAGACTGAAACAGATTAAAACAACTCACCAGAAAAATGAAGAAGTGTATGTAAGATACACAAATACTTCTCCTACTCAGAGCCGGCCCTAGGTATTTTCCAAGTGTAGGCGAACAGAATTTTGGCGCCCCCCCCCCCCCCAAACCAATCACTGAAAAATAAAAACGTTGGATAAGTGAAAATGTTGGATAATAAGGAGGGATTAAGGAAAAGCCTATTAAACATCAAATTACATTAAGATTTTACAAATTAAGCACCAAAACATCATGTTTTACAACAAATCAACAGAAAAAGCAGTTCAATACATGGTAATGTTATGTAGGAATTACTGTATTTGTGAACTTAGCACCAAACATTGAACAGGGATATAGGGCAGTGTGGAGTTAAATAACCCAGATAGCTCCCGGTATTAAAAAACCCTCTAAAATCAGGACAATAAATAAAGAACAACACTCTGAAAACAGGAGAAATCCAGACAGTAAACAATCAGGGACAGCTAACACCTCCCAAAACAAGATTCTCCCAAGCAAGAAGAAACCAGGCCTTGAAGCCACAGGGCCATGAAATGCTAATCAAGGTGATTAATTAGAGTTCTTTCTCCCACCCTGAACCTTCTACAGATATATAAACCCCACTTACCTCACAATCTCTGAAGGCCCCAAAGGCAGGCCCAGCGCGGGCACTGGGAGGCCCAGCGTGGGCACCAGGAGCCCCAAACACCTTCCTGGCGAGGCCTTCCTGGTGAGCACAGCTTCTCTGCTTCCCAAAGCCCTGAACTCCTTCCTGGCAAGAACGAAGGCGTTGGCTGCTTCTCTGCTCCCCAAACCACCGAACGCCAGGAAGGTCTTGCCAGGAAGGCGTTCGGCGGCTTCTCTGCTCTGCAAAGTCATGAACGCCTTCCTGGCGCCGCTTCTCTGCTCCCCAAAGTGGCAACCTCGGTTCCTTCCTTGCGCAGGGAGGCGCGGTGGCGGAGGCAGGCTGCAGGAGACAGGAATTGCCTCAATGGTGCCCCTAACAAGATGGCGCCACAGGCAAATGCCTAGTTGGCCTGGTGGTTGAACCGCCTCTGCTCCTACTGCCAATTTGGATAACTGAACCATCATTTGGATAATCTTGGATACTGCAGTATTTTGGATTTCAGAATTCTGGATAAGGGATGCTAAGTCTATATTACCAAAGGCATAGAGAAGCATTTTTGGGTCTCATCGGTATAATGAGACAAAGGTCCTCGGGGGAAGGGGGGGCTCTTTGCCAGCTTGCCAGAACCTGACTGGCAACCACGACCCAAAGGACCTTTTCATCGGCCACCCCATGACTGTGGAACGAACTGCAAGGAAGAGCTCTGACAGCTAGATCAGCTGTTACAATGTAAGACACAAGTGAAGATCTATCTTTTCCAGAAGGCCTACCCAGCCAGTTTTTAAGCATGAATTTTAAATGTGTGTCCTTTGTTTAATCTGTGTTGTTTTTTAAATACATATCTTATAGAAATACTTTTTAATATGTATCTTTTATAGAAATACATTTTAATATGTATATTTGTGGTATTTTTACAATATGTATGTGTTTTAATTATTCTGTAGCCCACTTCAAGCCATGAGGAGAGGCAGGTAAGAAATAAAACTATTATTATTATTATTATTATTATTATTATTATTATTATTATTATTATTATCATCATCAGTAGTTTGAAATAGTTCTAGTACATTTATATCATCCAAAACCACCTGGAGTTGGAAGGCATCTGCCCTGAAAAGGAAGATATAGTTATATGTAGGCAAAGAGGGCTTTTAAAGAAAAGGTCACATGATTGCTTCTTTTAAACAAGATGGAAAATTCTGCTCCCTGAGACATGTATTAATAATATATTGGAATGAAGATGTAATTACATCTCCTCCCTGGATGACCAGCTAAGAAAGACAAGGATCAAGACGGCAAGTGGCTGTACCTATAAGCAGTACTCTTCAATTGGAACTGTAAGATTTCAGTTGTGAGAAACCACAGCATGATGTGCCAGCTACCCATAAGGCAGTAAAATTTCAAACATTCTTTTTGGACTAACACTGAGTCATACAAGCAAGGGCTAGTTTTATGAGATGTTTTCTGAAACTAGACTACTGTAGAGGCCCTAGAAATGCTCTATGACGTTGAATTATAAATGCTTCTCTAAGTCCCCAGCCCCAATACAAATCCCAGAGATCTATAAGATGCAGCCATGACAGTTAAAGTGGAATACAAGAGACATAACTTGTTCAGAGCCTAGGCTCCATATGTCTAAACCAGGGATTCTCAAACTGCTCCATGGTGCCCTTGGGGCTCCACGAGTGATAGTAATGGGCTCCGCAGCACCATGCTGTTTCCCTCCTCCTCCTCTTTCTTCCTCCTGAGAAATGTAGGGAAATTAAAGTGTTGAGCTGCTGAAACAGCAGCAGCGTCCTCCCGAGGCACAGACTCTTTCTCTCCCACCTCTCTTGCTGGCCAGACTCTTTTTCTTAACCACCAAGGTTGGATCTTCATTGCCCTATATCCCAGGATCTCAGCTATTTTCTCAGAGAAGAGGCATCGGCCTTGACCTTCGTATGCAATGAAAGGGAGACATCACCTATCATCACCTTTTGATGAGCTCAGAAACAAAGCAGTAGCAGAAGATCAAAAAAGTTTTCCCAAGATGAAGATGGAAGGGTTGGAGGGCATGAGAATATAAAAAAGAACAGGCCATCTAATCATGCATTAAGCATAGACTCTGACACTTACTACACACAAAGTTTGCTGCTCAACATAAATCAGTGTCTTGGGTGCCCCTGGGAAATCTGAGTTGGTCAAATATATCAACATATTTCAATGCTAAGAGAAGAAGAGAGGGCCCGTGGGCTGTATGTAACTCCGCAATGGGGCATGTTAGTCACCCCAGCCCTTTCCTACCTGCTAAAAAGACCCGGCCCCCCAAAATGGAAGCTGCATCCAGTGGATTCCGAAGACACTCAATTTCCTCAACTAAATGTAAACCCTCTTCAGCATTTTTGAAAGACTTTTAAAAAAAATGTTAGGAAACCTCCAAACTTGCAGACATTTTAGAGGACAGCAGACTCCAAAGACTAATAAGAGAAAAGTGAGGGCATTGTCTCCAAGCCATTAGCGATACGGATTAGTGGCAGAGCACATACAATCGCAGTGCTCTATGGATCATCCTTCAAAAAGTCAGATGGCCTGGCAAATTTGTGAACATCCTGTGGCTCCTCCATGATAACATGATATAAATGGTGTAATAAATAAATAAATAAATAAATAAAATGATGGAAACAAAGTGACCCATTGAAGGTGGAATCAGGTGTCAAACAGGGATGTGTTATTGCCCCAACCTTATTCTCCATCTTCCTCTCTATGATACTTCATCTTGTTGATGGAAAGCTTCCCACCAGAGTGGAAATTATCTATTGGACAGACAGCAAGCTATTTAATCTCAGCAGACTGAAAGCCAAAACTAAGGTCACCACAACATCTGTTATAGAACTCCAACATGCTGATGATAACACAGTCTGAGCTCATTCAGAAGAATATCCGCAAGCCACTCTAAACACCTTTGTAGAAGCATATGAAAAGCTCAGCCTCTCATTGAACATCGAGAAAACCAAAGTACTCTTCCAACAGTCATGAGCCAATTCCTCTACAATGCCAGAAATGCAGTTTAACGGTGTAATGTTATAAAATGTTGACCATTTCCGCTATCTTGGCAGCCACCTCTCCACAAAAGTCAACACTGACACTGAAATACAATGCCGCCTGAGCTCTGTTTCATTTTTCTGAATGAAGCAGACAGTGTTTGAGGATTAGGATAACCATAGGGATACTGCAGGAATACCAAGGTGTTTATAAAGCTTTTTTTCGTGTCACGAGCAACTTGAGTCGCTTCTGGAGTGAGAGAATTGGCTGTCTGCAAGGACGTTGCCCAGGGGATGCCCGGATGTTTTTACCATCCTTGTGGGAGGCTTCTCTCATGTCCCCACGTGGAGCTGGAGCTGATAGAGGGAGCTCATCCGCACTCTCCCCGGGTGGAATTTGAACCTGGCAGCTTTCAGGTCAGCAACCCAACCTTCAAGTCAGTCCACTACGCCATCTGGGAGCTCCTATAAAGCTATTATCCTCCCAACTCTGTTATATGCCTGTAAAACATAGACTGTCTACAGACATCACACTCCACTCCTGGAATGATTCCATCAGCGTTGCCTCCAAAAATCTTGCAAATCACTTGGGAAGACAGGCAGACAAATGTCAGCATGCTGGAAGAAGCAAATACCACCAGCACTGAAGTGATGCTCCTACGCCATCAACAAGCCAACCCTGATTGGGACCGCCTTCCACTGGAAACCGATGTCCTCACTGTGGAAGAACATGCAAGTCACGAATAGGACTCCATCGTCACCTACATATCCACCACCAGGACACCACACCTGGAAGACAATCATACTCGGACAACAAGGGATCACCTAAGTAAGTAAGCAAGAAAGCAAGCAAGTACTTTGGCTGGGAAGAACCTATAGAGCAGAGCCAGTTACACCTGGAAAAAAGACACCTCTGAATCTCTGGAAAGTTACTGCACACTGAGTAAATCAGAGGTAGGGAAACTGTGACCCTTCAAATGATCTTTGTCATACAAGTTGTCTCATAATGCCTGACCTTTGACTATGCTGGCAAGGACAGATATGTAGGCAAAAAACATCTAGAAGGCCACAGTTGCCAATCTCTGGGATAAACAGGCAATACCAAACTAGACACAATATTTGTCTTGGCATACAAAGAAACGGAAACCTTATTTTTTTGGATTACAACTCCCAGAATCCTCCAGCAAGCAGTCACTATTGGGCACAGCATATGCACACATCATATGGCAGGATACAGCAGCTATCAGTTTTACGGCTCATCCAACAAGATTTGCAAACTGCATATATATATTTTCTATCCTTATGGCTCAAGTGTGGTCCATGTTTGCATAGCATTTCAGCAAATGTTTGGCTCTTTGGGAGATACAGACTTCTACAACAACAGGAACAGACTGCCATGCCTGAATGTTGAAAGAAACCCCACTGCTCTTGGTAACATGTAAGGCAGTTCCATGCTGCAACACTGAGTCCACACAATGACAGTGTGATCGAGGTGAACCCCCCCCCCCCCAGGACTTTGTAAAAGATAGTTCAAAAATCAAGACTTTATGTTCTATATTCCATATATTTATAGAAGGTGATTGTGACTTTTTACTGGAGTTTACTGTGACTCTCTGCACAAAAGGTGTTTGACCTTTTAGCCTGAGGCAAGAGATAACAACTTCATGAATTGTAAAATCATGCTGCTAATACTCCACTTTTATGAATTTCCATGCTGGGTTCTCCAGATGTTATGAACTTCGTTCTTATCAAATATTTTCAATTGTTTATATCATTCATGATTCCCCTTTATGCAATGTAACTCACTTTTATGGATTCTCCCTTATTTCCATGAAATCTATCTATCTGCCTATCTGTATTTGTACTCTTTGGGATCCCCGGAAAATATGTATTTTTCCCAGCATGGTTTATATTCCAACTTTATTTTATTTTTCATTTTATTTCATATAATTGTCAAATCATGAAATCAAATAGGAAATATTTTGAACTCAACCTGAACCCCAGAACTTATCCCATTTCCTATGACCCAGGCTTCCTTTCCCAAAAACAAAAGGATAATCTGCCACCGCTAAATCCAATCAAATTCAAATTGCATGGACAATATAGGGCTTGAGTCGCCGAATTCGGAGTTTGCTGACCTAAAGGTGATTCGCCCCAAGGCAAACATTGTCATATCTCACCCAAAGGAAAAACCAGGACACCTCAGGAAGGCGCCCTGCAGAGCCTGTCAATATGGCTCATCACCACCCATCTTTGCTTCCATCTCTGACACCCCAAGGCATATCTAAAATCTGTATACGTGACAGAAACCCGGACACCCTTGATTGCTGCCATTAATAAATTAAGCACCCTTTAGAAATCGGTCTAGCAGGACTTAATCCGCTAGTTCCTGTCCCGTCACCTCATTGTTTCGATAACTCCCGCCTTCTCTTTCCTGATTGGCCCGAGTAGAGACAAAAGGCAGCTTCCTATTGGGCCAATGGAGCAAGGCGGGAAACGAAAGCCCGCCTCGTTCAACCTTCTAGCCTATCAACGATCAGATGGGCGGGGAAGCAGGGCGGGAAATTCAAAGGGTTGTCAGACTGAAATTTTGTATAAGTATGGCTTTATTTTGATTGTATGGTACCCTAGTAGACCAAATGATCGCTACTAGAGTCCTCTTCAGCTGAATTGCTCAATAAAGACTCCTTGGCGGATTTTCCTTCAACTTTGGCAGACCTTCTTCATTTCGGCTTCAGGTTGTATTGCGGCTCGTAATTCTCCTTTTGGCTTCGCCAAGGTCCGTTCTCTCAGGACCAGATCGGGTCTCTCCTTAAGGGCCCGATCCCCTAAAACGCGGTCGACAACAACAGCAGGTGTAAATGTATGTATGGGGCTCACATACCATCTTCCTGAATAAGCACAGTTGCAAAGTTTTTGCAGAAAAGACTCTTGGTGGAGCCACAAGGAGAGCATAGCATTGTGGCTCACTGAGGACACATTTATATTCTAAATCACCTCCTGTTGAAATGCAAGGTGCAGTGCCCTAGTGTGAGCTACAAGGTAAACTGAGTGGTCACAGGCCAGTCACACTCAGCTTACTCTACCTGAGAGGATTATTGTGAAAAGGAAGAGACAGCGCTGTATATCACCTTATGCTCCTTTAAAGAAAGGCCGTGAATAAACGTAACAGTTAAAGAAAAGAAACTCTTTCAGCATGGAAATTGCTAGTTCTCTGTTGGAGCTCACATTGACTGAGTTCCACCCTGCCCTCCTTCTTTCCATAATATAATAGTACTTCATTTTTTATATTAAAAAAAGGTTACTCACACACTGCTCATTTCCTCCTCCGTACAAAGACTGCTGCCACTGAACAGCTGTACTGCAGAGAGCAACAGGCTGTTCTTATGAACAATGCACAAGATTGCTCAGTCAGCACACAATCCAAGAGGAAGGCAAGGGCTGCCCTAATCCCCTGGTGGCCTCCTCCTCCTCCTCAACCGCACAAAAGTGCCTTAGACAGCACAAACTGTTGGCCTCTCTCTGTCTTTTAGGCTCTTCCCCTCTGGCTTAAAAGCAAAAGCCTGTGACTGAGTTTCTGCTACCAACCCACTGTGTTCTAACTGTACATTTCCCCCCTTTATCAGAGAGAGTTCAAGACAAATGCCTTTTGGTAAAGGCCTAGCTCAAAGCACAGGTTTCTTCTTGAAGGCTTGCCACTCCTACAAGGATCCAATAATAATTTAAAGGCTTGCATACAAGCCAAAGATTTTCAAAAAACCCCACTGGATATTTACAAAACCCTGAACTAAAAAGGAATAGGCAAGTCACAAAATTGGGCTTGGAGTGGAGTGGGGAATAGAGACAAGGAGAAAATGCAGTTCAGAACGCGAAGCCTCTCCTAGTACCACATGTCTGATTTAAAAATAAAACAACATAACAGAGACGAAGATAGAGTGTTATGAAGACAAATCATTGGCATACAAGATAAGCACTGGATGGCACGTCACATCAAAACTTCACACTGCAAACTCACTTCACACTTTTCGGAATTATAGCAAACGGGCCTGGACCCTGTTATTAATGAATCAATGCACAGGCAGTCTCCAAGTTACAAACATCCAACTTACATACTACTCATAGTTAAGAACAGGGGTGAGACAACAGGAAGTGAGAGAAATCTACCCCTAGGAAGGGAAATTCACTCCTGGAAGAGTTTTCATGAGAAAAAGGAGCTTTATCACCAATCCTTGTTTCCATAACATGCCAATTTTTTTCAAATTCCAATTATCACAGGGACAGAAAGTGGGTTGAAATCCTTCGAACAGGGGCATAGACAGCCAAAGAAACACTGCAGGGATGTTAACTATGCTATCCAAAACTTTAAAAATATACATATTTGGCTGGAGTTACACTTAAAAAATGTACTTCTTCCTATTTACATACAAAGTCAATTTAAGAACAAATCTAGAGGACACAGTGTAAAAAATATATAAATATACAAACATTAAAACAGAATTAAATATAAACAATATCAAAATTCACAGTGCTGTGGTTTTAACTTGAATATGCATGGAATATGTTGAATGGTTTTTAACTGTGAATTCGTAATACAGTACTGTTTATATTTAATTCTATTTTAATGTTTTATATTTGTATACTTTAAATTGTGTACTAATGCTTTAATGTTAAGCCACTTTGAGTCCCCTTCAGGAGAGATAAAGCGAGGTATAAATATAATAATAATAATAATAATAATAATAATAATAATAATAATAATCTATCTTGTTTGTAACTTGGGGATTGCCTGTACTACAATGCACTGCTTCTTAAACGATGGGTCCCAACTCCAGATGGGGTCCCCTTAGCTCAATGCAGAGGTCATGAAAAACCTGGCAACAATAAAAGGTTTCCAAACACCATCCACTTACACAAATATGGTATGTTAATAACAATGTGCAGTGTTTACAGTGGAGTCGGTAGAAAATACTTTAGCTTTACACCAAAAAAGGAAAATCATGCCTTACAAATGCTGATTTATTACAAGTAAATGTTTGCTTTTCATACCTGTTTTATATAAGGTAAAGGTTTTCCCCTGACATTAAGTCTAGTCGTGTCCAATTCTGGGGGGTTGGTGCTCATCTCCATTTCTAAGCCGAAGAGCCAGCGTTGTCCATAGACACCTCCAAGGCAATGTGGCTGACATGACTGCTTGGAGGCCATTACCTTCCCACCAGAGTGGTACCTATTCATCTACTCACATTTGTATGTTTTCGAACTGCTGGGTTGGCAGAAGCTAGGGCTAAGAGCGGGTGCTCACTCTGCTCCCCGGATTTAAACCTGTGACCTTTCGGTCCGCAAGTTCAACAGTTCAGCGCTTTAACACACTGCACCAATGGGGGCTGTTTTATTTATTTATTATTATTATTATGTTTATTATGTTTATTATGTTTATTTATATCCTGCTTTTTCTCTCCATACGGAGACACAAAGTAGCTCACAACTAAAAGAATTGCAATACAACTTAAAATATACAAATTTACAAGTATTAAAACCATTTTTAAAATCATTAAAAGCACATAACTTCACATCAGACCCTGATGATCTTAAAATCCTTCTTCTTTAAAAGCCTGCCTGAATAAAAAGATTTTAACCTGCTGCCTGAAGGACAGAAGGGGGGGGGGCATTCTGGCTTCCCTGGGCAGGGAGTTCCAAAGTCAAGGGGGAGCCACTGAGAAGGAAGGCCCTTTCTCTTGTTTTATTTATTTATTTCAATTATTTATACCCTGCCCTTCTCACTCAAGGGGACTCAGGTGGTTGTTCCCACCAAACGAGATGGAGGTGGGACCAAGAGAGGGGCCTCTCCTGTAATCTCAGGGCTCAGCCAGGTTTGTACAAGGGAATGTGGTCGGCCAAATAGCCTGGAGCCAAACCGTCTATGGCTTTAAAAGTCATAACCAGCACTTTGAATTGTATCCTGAAGAGGTCATGAGTGCAAAATGTTTAAGAAGCTCTGTGAGAATCCATAATCATAGATTGAGACTTTGGAGTTTTAGATTCAGTTCCTCAATGAGCCATTAAACTCATTAAGTGATAATTGGCCAATTATTCTCAGCTTCATCTAGGACTCTCTCTAAACTGACATTAAATTAAGCTTCAAACTGGTACTGAAGAAAGTGGGTTTGCTCTTCAGATGATTACATAGGAAATCCTGGAATCAGCTGGAGACCTGGATGATGCTGACAAAACTACAGCGCACTGGTACGCATTAAGCTCTTTCTTTCATTTGTTTTTGTGAGTGTTTGTTGTCTGGTTGCCGCAGTTTGAACCTAACTTTGAACTACATTAAATGAATGGTCAGTGCAGATGGGGCCTTAGAAAGTTGTTGTGAGTACAAAGTGAAAAAAAGACAGATATGTTTACCCCTCTTCAGCTCTGGAGGAAATGTGAGATATATAATCAACTAAGGAGGATACACAACCAAAATTGTCATAGCAGTGCAAAAGTGCTAAGAACAGAAAAGGAATACATCCCTTGGTGCAAGAGTCATATCTAATATCAATTTACTGTGGGACAAACAGGTCCAGTATTAACAAATAAGTACAGCATGGTGTAGTGTTGACAAATGGTGTCAACATTTGTCTATAACTCCACAGACCAGGATTCAAATCCTTACTCAACCATTTATACTCAGTTGGTGATTTTGGGCATGTCACACTCTCTCAGTCACACTTTCTTGGAGGACGGCAATATATCTCCCTGTTTTCACTGAGTACATAAAATTCACTTAATGTAAAATAGTAAGTATACAAAAGACTCAACAAAATGAAAATCAGTTAACAAAATGAACAAGAGAACCACAAGCACACATTCCAGTAAACCCCTGCCAAAAACTCCAGGGGATAAAAGAGTGTGAGCCTGTAATTGAAAGATGACTTTTACAGGAGACAGGAGTCTTTTGAAACATACAAGACAAGCCTTTGAACTTCCCACAATGCTTTGCATCAAGCAATATCTACACTCCAAAACATCACTCTGGAATGCATGACACAAGTGCATCATGTGCCTGGAAAAAATAACTCCAAGGAGGGGGTTCCTACTTCTCAGGAATACTTCTTTAGGCACTGAACATATGTGCTCCTCAATCACTTAGGAAGAAAATGGGACCTATTCACATAATCTACAGGATTACCACCAACAGTAAACACATACCTCACCATCCAGAATCTTGCAGACACAAATGACTCAAGGAAATGAGCAAGTACTTAACTCACTGAGTCTTATCTTAAAGAATTCATCAGGCTTTGTTTTGCTAAGCAAACTTCCTGAGTTGAGTCAGACTTGAACACTTACTCAACAGGACCAACACTGAACTTCTCCCCAACTCAGTTCCCTGTTATCTGGATCACACAAAAGGCCACCATAAGTACTGCAAACTTGGCATGTCTTCCGTGACCGACAGCACAGTAGTTTCCAAACTGTGTTCAAAGGTCTGCTATGGTTCCTTTCTAATTGAGTAGGTCAGCAATCAGAGACCAAGCTTCCACATGAAATAACTTTTCCATCATCATTCATCTTTCTCTACCAGGCAAAGCTGGAAAAGCATTTTGGATGTCATCTAAGACAAGTACGGTACTCCATTCACTCAAGACAATGGGAATGCATGACAGGTCTGGCAAGTTACAGCCACCCCCGATAAACTGGATGTCTTTCTGAGTACAACATTTTGTTGCAAACACAAGCATTCTCTGACAGATCCACAGAAGTTACTCAACTGACATTTATTTAATTTATTTAAAATGAATCTATAAAAGTAGAAAGATTAACCAACCACTCAGAATGTATACAGTTTCAAACTTCACGTGCATACATTTGCCAACCTAGCGAGGAAGATAAATCCAGGTTCAAATTTTCTTAAAGGTGTTGTTCCACAAAAGCCCTTCATTGGTGTTAACCCCAAAGACCCACAATCTGACATTATTCCCTGCCACCGCATCCTCCTGCTTAAGAAAAACCTTCGAAATGCCCACTGAATTCCATCTACTCATACATTCTCTTGTTGACCTTGGTCATACTTTCATTTATATTTAAGGGCAAAGATAATATTTGATTCTCTTTCCTATAATTCCTTCAATCTACTTCCCATCTACTTAATTTTGCCCAGTGATTTAGCTTTCTCATACCATCATACCTTAGATCAAGCAGAAACTGGCAAGAAAAAATATTATTTCTAGTTGCCCTAAAATGTACTGGACAAGATGTCCAGCAGTGTGGTGTGGATGTGTATTATTTCAGTATCTGTCCTTGGCTGAGTTTTACCAGAGTGAAAAATGTCATTCTTAAGCCATACATGTCAAACACAAGGCCTTCAGGTTGAATCATCCAGCCCGCCATGTCATTTTAATGCCAGGCAACATAGTTACACATACAGTCTTATAATTACAAAAAGTCCTTTGAAGGCCACCATAAGGCTGATGTGGCCCTTGGTGAAAATGAATTTGACACCCCTGACCTAACCTTTGGATATACAGCACTTCCTCCAAACTAAGTATGACCTGTAGTTTCCCAGAGTGTTCAGAATAATTTCTTCACCCTAAATTGGCATCTTGTTTTAACTTTCTGTGTAACCCTATAATACACACTCCAAATTCCAAGCAACAGCCACAGCCTCAAAACAGCCGTGACATTTAGAAGTGCAGTTCTGGGGCTTAGTTTCTCGCTGGTATTGTAAACCACAGGATAGGCAATATCCCATTATGTTAAAAATGTGGAAACATTTCTACTTTAACAGAAGTTTTCAACTAATTTTGCACGTCTGTTTTGCTAATTATTTCAAATGTCACTTAAAGCGGGGGGAAATGCTACTGCCTGCCTTTTACCACATAGGTCACAGTGACCTTATCCAGTCTGGACAGTTCAACATCATTTTCAGCATGAATGTGTCACATTAGTTCACTTTCATATTAGCTTGCAAGACTTATTGATGCTCATACCCCACAGGTTTTTTTTAACAAATTCTGCAATATCTCCTCTTTCATATAGCTTCTTTGCAGCTGGTCCAGAGCACTTCCCTTAAGCTTGTTTCAATAAATGGAAAAAAGTCTGCCTGTCTTTTACCAGTTTTTCCATCAACAATTGCCCTGTAGCAGACCATTCTGAGTTTACAGCCCCATACAGGATGGCATTTTCACAAATGGAATTTTACACTCCCCCGGGAATACAGTGAAAGAGTATTTCTGCAGGTTACCCCAGGTGAAATGTAAAGCAATGTTTCCTTGATAAGAAATTTAACTGAATTTCTGTTTCAGACCCCTGTTGCTCATAATCCAACCTAGAACCATTTTTTGTGCGTGACAGGAGTGACTTGAGAAATTGCAAGTTGATTCTGGTGTGAGAGAATTGGCTGTCAGCAAGGACGTTGCCCAGGGGATGCCTGGATGTTTTGATGTTTTTACCATCCTTGTGGGAGGCTTCTCTCATGTCCCTGAATTGAGCTGGAGCTGATAGAGGGAGCTCATCCACGCTCTCCCCGGGTTGGATTCGAACCTGTAACAGCAACTCAACCTTCAAGTCATCAGTCCTGCTGGCACAGGGGTTTAACTCACATGTTTTCTAATAAAGAAATGGTGAAAGAGATTTGCTGGTCTTGAATATTTGCTCACAGTTTTGCTACTTTTGTGTTGGCCTAAGAAATCTGTATGATAAAACATCCTAAATGAATATACTTTAGGAAGATTTTTTACTGGCTTTGCCAGGCTATAGAAATTTCTCTCATTGGCCTTCTATTAGAGAGAAGTCATTTTTATTCAGGTATACTTTTGGTAACTGACTGGCAGAGTAAAGGGCTTTTAACAGCTTGGTACTGTAATTTATTGATGTGCTTGTCGATTATGTTATAACCAACATAATTTTAACACAACTTAATTCTGCTTTAATGCTATTTGTGTAACACTTTTAGTCTTTGAAGCCACCTTGAGTAACAACTTCAAGAGACAGGATGGATACAAATCAAAAGAAAGAAAGAAAAAGCTTTTTTTTAAAGCTTGTTTCTTTACATATCTGAAGCATGCACTTTCATTCAAATATATTTTTCACTTAAGGATCTGCAAACAGACCCATTGTGATTCTTAACACCTAGTTTCTATCAAGACATCTATTACAAAATGGATGTACACTTTTACTCACAGATTTGTTCCCTGTGGACATTACAAGGAAATGTGCACGTGGCCAAAAGGCCATTCAACTGTTAAGGCACACATCACTGGAATTAAATCAGCAGGATCTGGAACAATTTCACAGAAATGCTTCAGTAATTTTGCCATTTAAAAGTGTTAGAGAAGCAGGAAGGAACTAACGTATGCAGGAGAACAAAGACAAAAAATTTTAAATTACTTATGAGAAATACCAGGTGGGAAAAATGGAGGCTATATACTTATTACATTTGAAGCTACCATTCCCCCCCCCCTCTTTTTTTTTTTAAATTTAGCCCAGCTGTGTATTGTTCAAGTTCAAAGTACAGATACCATATGTTATGAGATCTATACTTCATGGCTTCCAGAGCTAGCATGAATTATTCATTGCATTCAGGTGATGGGGGAGGAGAGGCAAGATACAATCTTTTCTCCCTCCAGCAGCATCTCTACAAATCAAGGAATAAGCAAGGCAAACTGCCCATTAGCAGCCTGATCCTATGCGGAGTTAAGCATAGGATTAATGAGATTAGACATGCCCAACTCTGCCCAGGCTTAATGGGCTGCTTTGCACTTCCATGCTCTCAGCAGGATCATTTTAATTCAATTAAACTTTTTAAAAGCTTCTAAAACAGAAAAGAAAAATAGACATCCCTGAAACAAAAGCAGAAGGATCTAAATCTCAGAAAAACTAGGCATGGTTTTAGAAACCAGTTGCCAGTTAACTGGGAAGGAAGGAAGGAAGGCTCCAGTTTCACCACTATGTTCCAGAGTCTGGGGGGAAGGAAAGCCTGCCTAACTCACATAACCATACGCCCTGGGTATCATTCCGTAGTCCTTTCCTGCCAAACTAGATTTTGACATGTTTATTAATGAAAGAAGAATACCATGTAAATACAACTCAGGATCCTGATGTATTGACTCTCAGGAAAACCAGTGTGACATAAGTGCTAAAAGACTCCTACATTTAAAAATAATAATACTGTACACACATCCCTCTGGCAAACACACAATAGTAGGAGGTTCAGGAACCCAACATTGCACTATGTGTACCTAAGGACCAAGGGAAAGCATGCTCCCTATGCAGCCAAGATAACTCCAGAAGGCAACACGCACATTCACCTCTTTTCAAATTACATGTATATTCTGAAACGCAGCTTTGTAATATAAGATGGTCAGCCCATGCTCTTCCAGGGTGACACTTCCCTTCTGTTCATAACCAGTTTCCAACCTTTGCTTCAAAGCCATCAAATGCTAATGTTAATCAAGGTGCTAATCAAGATGATTAATTTCAACATTCACACTGGCCTCCATCGGACAAGAGCTCTTTCTCTCATCCTGGACCTTCCACAGAAAAATAAACCTCCCTTGCTTAGTTTCCAATATACCTTACAACTGATAAGGATGCCTCTCTCATAGATGTGGGCTAAACGTCAGGAGAGAATCCTTCTGGAACATAGCCATACAGCCCGGAAAACTCACAGCAACCCAACATTTCCTTCATTCACCAACATTGGCCTTACAATCCCAAATATTGCCAAACTGCATTTTAAAGTCCAATCTTGCCCTCCTCTTTTCAAATTACATTTTCGTTTTCATGTGCCTCTTTCCAATATTTCCCAATTTCCAACTTATGCTTAGAGTCCAATGCACCAAGGCTGGTTTCACAGTCCCAAGTACTCCCACAGGGCCAACCCCGTTCAAACGATAGTTGTCCTCAAGCGCATCTTTCTCCGAGCCCTGTCGCCTGTGTGACAAGCATTTCCCCATCCTGAGCTGCGAGACTACCACAGGAGGGAAGCCTTTGCGCCCAAGCCCTGGGAGACATAGATGTATCCCGACTTAAAAGCACTACAGCCGGGATCTCTCGGCGCAGCCATGGCCTCCTCCATCCCCACGCTGAGATGCTCTCCCCTCCCACCCGTGGGCCCCAAGGAAGACCCCACCCAGCCCGCTCTCCCGCCACCTCGCCCTCGGAAGCCTCCCTTTCCCTCTTCCTGGGAGAGCGGCTTCACCCACGCGCCCCGCAAATGCCCCGAAGGGCAAGTTCGCACCCAAAGGCCGCCACCTCCGCCGCTGCCGACTCCTGGACCCGCGCCGCGCGAGGGGAGGACCTGCGTGGGAAGGGGGCGCGGCCACACGGACGGCGCTATCCCGGCCCCATCCTCCTCCCTTTCTTTCTTCCTTCCTTCCTTTCCCGGATCCGCTCGGCGGCCTTGAAGGGTGGGTGGAGCTCCTCCACGTTGCAGCAGGTGCGGCGTCCGCACCCTGCGTCCGATGCACAACAAACACGCGCGGGCACACCACCCCTCCCCGGTCCCCCCACGCTTCCTACAGAAGGCCGCGGAGGCTAGCTAAGGAAGCCCTCTGTTGCTCTAAGGTCTCCTCCTGAGCCTACTCTCAGCCAGTTTGTAGCTTAAATCAATGGTCTGCAACATGAAAATGCAGGCAGCAAAGAAAGTTGAGGTGCAAAACTGCAACCCAAGGCGATCAGAGGAATTACTGAAAACGGACAGGGTGGATTTTGCAGTATTACATATTTAGCTGTATTTGGAATACATGTTATAAGATTCCACCCTAAGTCACATTTAATGATCGAAACTCTGGGCCTTTCCACACAGCCATATATCTCAGAATATCAGGCAGAAAATCCCACAATATGTGCTTTGAACTGGGTTATCTAAGTCCACACTGCTATATAACCCAGTTCAAAGCAGAAAATGTGGGATTTTTTTAAAATGAATTTTTAAAAAATAATTCTTATTGCTTTTCAAGTGTTATTTTACAGCTAAAGCAAGGAAAACAATTCTGTGGAGGATGAGGTTGGGAAAATGTGGAATTTTATCAAGCTGTGTGGAAGGGGCCTAAAGCTTCTATGGGCCCTTCCACACATCCCTATATCCCAGAATATCAAGGAAGAAAATCCCACATTATCTGAGTGGGGACTCAGATAACCCAGTTCAAAGCAGATATTGTGGGATTTTCTGTCTTGATATTCTGGGATATAGGGATGTGTGGAAAAGCCTAAAAACCTACTAGGTCAAAGGAATATGCTTGATACAGTATTTGCTTTCCACACTTGCTCATAGTACTGTAGTTTCAGGGGAAATGACTTTGTTGTGCGTTTTAGTCAACAGTAAAGAATACAGATCTACACACATCTATCCCTGAAATATAGGGCCCTATATCCCCGAATATTAAGGCAGAAAATCCCACAATATCAGCTTTGAACTGGCTTATCTGAGTTCAAAGCAAATTATTTGCTTTGAAGTGGATTATATGAGTATACACTGCCATATAATCCATCTCAAAGCAGATAATGTGGGTTTTGCATGATATAGAACGGGCCCCAGGATCATGTACACAGAAATTTGTGTGGTTCAATGACAGAATTCATTTTATTTCCTTTTCTTTTAATGAACCTTAGAATCAAAGAAAATTTCCCAGACTTGAAATCTGATACTCTGTGTCACATAAAAGGATTATGGTACTGTATATATAACGAATCAAAGGAAATGGCAAATAAACTCCAAACATATGGTCAAAAAAGAAATACTCCTCTTGTGCTGTTCTGAGGTGTCAGATATCCCATGCAACATTCAGCATGCATTATATCCAACTTCTTGGAAGTTGCAAATTATTCTATATACTGTAACTGCCTCCCATCCACCCACTGGGAAGGCAATTGAAATTGTTAGCCACTAAAAGACTCACTGCCCACCAACAGGGAATACCAATCAGATATGCTCAAATTAGCAGTTTTTAGATTTTGCTCCATTTCACAACACACAATCTGCCCAATACAAGCCTTAAATTATATGTATGTTTAGCTGTCCAGACACTCCTGAGGTGTAGAAAAAAACCTGTGTTTTTCAAAATAGCTCCTCTTAGTTTGGTCTACTTTGTCAACTATCTCTTCAATAAATGGTGTTTTAAACCAGCATAAGGGTTTATGCATCACTCAAGTTAGAACGCTAAGGCGAACGAGTAACTGACAAGTAAACCTGCAGATTTAACAAGCCAGTCTTGAAATTTGTTTGTCCATTTTGTCTTGCTACCTCTTTAGTAAAGTGTTTTACATCAGTATGAGAGTCCATGTATCACGCAAGAAGAAAAGGCTAACGAATAACCAAATCTGCAGATTTAACAAGGCATTGTTCTGCAAAGGGACATGGTATTTTCTTACATCATTCTTTTGTATCCGTTTGGACTACTTTCTCTTCAATAAACAATGCTTAAAATCAGCAGGTGAGCTTGCGCAACCCACAGGAAGTTGAGGAGCAGCTAGGCTTTAACAAAGCTCAGCATTCTGCCAAAGGACTGTTTTGCCCATGAACTGTGTAAAAGTGAAGTAGCTGTATTCAAATTGGCTTGTTTAGAAATAGAAAATGTCCCAGATTTTAGAAATGAAGGTATAAAGTGAAATTATGATACTTGAGTCAGCTTGTTTGGAAATAACAAGTGTCCCAGCTTTTAGAAAGGAAAGTGTTCCTGTTCATGTTGAGTCTGCTGTCCCTTCAGCCACAGCAGTTCTGGGGCAGAACAAGGTGTTTTCTACCTCCAAACAAGCTTACATGCTCCGGGGTTTATAATTCTCGCTTTTCTCCACTGAAATTTAGTTTGTACATATTAAAGATCTTGAGAAAAACTGGCAAATAGACACTGCACACTGATTTTCCAGCCATTATTCTGCTAAAAGGCAAATCAGGAATCAGAGGGTGACTCTGAGCATGTCTCTGCTGAGTATGTTTCACTGAGATTTTTAAATATTTTAAACAATGAAATAACATATTATTTTTATGAGTATTCCTTCTTTTTCAAGTGCTATACATGATGAGGCTAATCTTTCAAGAAGCCATGGTTTTTTGATTTATGGAATAGATATCTGAATTTAATATTAAAACTTAAAATATGTAAGAGGAAACCCCATTTGAAGTTCGAAATATCCACAGATGAAATATTTGAATCTCTTAACTTTAATTGTAAGCTTGTTTAGAAATAGCAAGTGTCCTAAGGCCCTTCCACACAGCCATATAACCCAGAATATCAAGGCCGAAAATCCCACAGTATCTGCTTTGAACTGGGTTATGAGAGTCCATACTGCCATATATTCCAGCTCAAAGCAGAAAAGGTGAGATTTTCTGCCTTGCTATTCTGGATTATATGGCTGTGTGGAAGGGCGCCCAGCTTTAAGAAATGAAGATATAAAGTGAAATTACTATACTTGAGTCGGCTTGTTTAGAAATAGCAATTGTCCCAGCTGCTAGAAATAAAGGTATAAAGGGAAATTCCTATCCTCTGAGTCGGTTTGTTTATAAGAGCAGTTGTCCCAGGTTTAAGGAATGAAGATATACAGTGAAATTCCTATCCTTGGAGTCGGTTTGTTTAGAAATAGCAAGTGTCCCTACTATACTTGAGTCAGTTTGTTTAGAAACAGCAGTTGTCCCAGGTTTAAGGAATGAAGGTATACAGTGAAATTACTATACTTGAGTCTGCTTGTTTAGAAATAACAAGTGTCCCAGCTTTTAGAAATGAAGGCATAAAGTAACATTCCTATCCTCCAGTGGGCTTGTTCAGATTCAGCAAGTGTCCCAGCTTTTAGAAAGGCAAGTAAGTGTTTATTCTGTCCACTGGAGTCTCCCACAGCTGCCTGTCGGTGGGCTCCTCCTTCACTTCAGGGGAGGACGCGCCTGTGCAGCTCCTCCACCTCGGCCTCCCAGCTGGCCTCGTTCAGGGGGTTCCCGGAGAGGTCTGTCAGCTTGAGGGCACGGAGGGTGGGTTCGCCGGGGCCGCAGGAGCGAACCAGGCCCAGCACCATCACGTACTTCCCGGCGTGGAGGCAGGGCCGGCCCTTGGGGACGCCCCCGGCTCCCTCGGCCACAAAGCAGCCGCTCCCGTCGCGCAGACGCACCGCGCCGCCGCCGGGCCCCGCCTCCACGCTCAGCACTTTGCCCTGCATCCACACCACCGGCACCGCCAGCGCCCTGCGTCCGAACTCCGCCCGGTCCAGCAGCCACCCGTCGACAGGGTCCCGGCGGCAGCAGCGCCTCAGCTGCGAGGCCAAGACCTTCACCGGAGGCGGAGAAGTCGAGGAGGAGGGCGAGGGCCTGGGAGCACCCTGCGCCATGACGACGACAACCACAACAACGCCTCGCGCCACTTTTCAACTGCCGCGAGGGATGATGGGTAGGGGGACTGTTGCCCTCTCCAGATATCGCGACAGTTGCAGGAAGGAAGGGCGTACGCTGTCTTCGCATAGCCACAGACAGTATAAAATTCTAGAGACAAAGCTCGCGCTGGATCGAGATATGTTTTCCAAAGGGTCTTTGAGTGTCGTGGCTGCTACGTTTTTCCACGCGCTTTGCGTTTCGTTGGAGACATGCTAACGTCGTGTACTTTGGTCTCCAGGCGCACCTGCACTATAGAATTAGCGCACTTTGACGCCACTCCAACTGCCATGGCTCCATGATTATGGAATCTTGCGAGTTTATTTAATTGATTTATTTATATCCCGCTTTATCTCTCCAAATGGAGACTCAAAGCGGCTCACAATAAAAAAAATTAATATATTAGTATTATTATATTACAATATTATTGTATATTATTGTCTTACATTATAATACAATTATTAATACTATATGTATATATAATATATTATTAGCATAGCACAATGTTAGTATTATATATTATGATATTGTTCTATACCACTTTACTGCAGGTTGCTGTGGGTTTTCCAGGCTGTATGGCCAAGTTCCAGTCCTGACGTTTCGCCCACACTATGGCAGGCAGCCTCAGAGGTTGTGAGGTCTCTTGGAAACTAGGCAAGTGGGGTTTATATATCTGTGGAATGTCCAGGGTGGGAGAAAGAACTGTTTGAGGCAGGTGTGAATGTTGAATGTTGCAATTAATTAGAATTGATTAGCCTTTCAGTTTCAAGGTCTAGCTGTTTTACTGCCTGGGGGCTAACACCTAAAAAAGGATTCCCCCAGGCAGCAGCCAGACCTTGAAGCTGAAAGGCTATTCAAAGTGGCCAATTGCAACATTCACACCTGCCTCAAACAGACAAGAGTTCTTTCTCCCACCCACAACCACTGAGGATGCCTGCCATAGATGTGGACGAAAGAATGCTTTTGGAACATGGCCATACAACTCGGAAAACTCACAGCAACCCATGATTCCGGCCATGAAAGCCTTCGACAACACATTATTAGTAATATTACATATAATATACTAGCTGTGCCCGGCCACGCGTTGCTGTGGCTTAGTCTGGTGGTGTTGGTCAGTCTGCATTAGGTTGTATTTATGCTGTGACCTCCACCCTTCTTTATACTCACATTAGTAGTAGTATTTGAAGTCTGTTACCTTCTTCAATTTTTGTGTTGATTGATAATTGCTTGAGATCCCTGTTGTCTTTGGTTTGTTGTTAATTGCAATGTCTGATTCTGCTGAGTGCGGTTTATATTTTCATTGTGGTACAATAGTCTTTTTTTGTTTTGCCTGTGAAGGTGTTTATTATTATTGTTGTTGTAGTGGTCATGAAGGTTGGATAAGTTAGATGCTACTGTATTGTTTTTTGGAGGCCCAGTGTAGCACTGACTGGCCTCTCAGCCTCAGTGCCTGGCTGCTTCTTGCCTGTGATGGTGTTGATTCTTATTGTTATTGTTGTTGTCATTGTTATTATTGTAATTGTTTTTTTTGGAGGCCAAGTGTGAATGTAGGGATTGGGGAAGTGTTGGCGTTGTTGTGAGTTTTGTGGGTCCGGATTGTGGTTTTGTGGTGTGGTTGTGTTGTTACAATCGGGAGGGAATGCTTTTGTGTTGTGTTGCCAAGTTTTGTATTTCTGGGGCGTTTAGTTGTGTTGTTATAGTCATGATGCGTTGTTGTGAGTTTTGTGGGTCCAGTGTGGTTTTGTGGTGTGGTTGTGTTGTTACAACTGGGAGGCAAGGCTTTTGCATTGTTTTGCCAAGTTTTGTATTTCTGGGGCGTTTAGTTGTGTTGTTATAGTCACGATGCGTTGTTGTGAGTTTTGTGGGTCCTGTGTGGTTTTGTGGTGTGTTTGTGTTGTTACAACTGGGAGGCAAGGCTTTTGCATTGTGTTGTCAAGTTTTATATTTCTGGGGCGTTTAGTTGTGTGCCAAGTTTTGTATTTCTGGGGCATTTAGTTGTGTTGTTATAGTCACGATGCATTGTTGTGAGTTTTGTGGGTCCAGATTGTGGTTTTGTGGTGTGGTTGTGTTATTACAACCGGGAGGCAAGGCTTTTGCATTGTGTTGTCAAGTTTTATATTTCTGGGGCGTTTAGTTGTGTGCCAAGTTTCGTATTTCTGGGGCGTTTAGTTGTGTTGTTATAGTCACGATGCGTTGTTGTGAGTTTTATGGGTCCGGATTGTGGTTTTGTGGTGTGGTTGTGTTGTTACAACCTGGAGGGAAGGCTTTTGCGTTGTGTTGCCAAGTTTCGTATTTCTGGGGCGTTTAGTTGCGTTGTTATAGTCACGATGCGTTGTTGTGAGTTTTGTGGGTCCTGTGTGGTTTTGTGGTGTGGTTGTGTTGTTACAACTGGGAGGCAAGGCTTTTGCATTGTGTTGCCAAGTTTTGTATTTCTGGGGCGTTTAGTTGTGTTGTTATCGCATGATGCGTTGTTGTGAGTTTTGTGGGTCTGGATTGTGGTTTTGTGGTGTGGTTGTGTTGTTGTAACCTGGAGGCAAGCCTTTTGCATTGTGTTGCCAAATTTCGTATTTCTGGGATGTTTAGTTTTGTTGTTATAGTCACTGCGCAAACAACTTTATCATTTTATATATATAGATAATATACAATTATTATTATCTTTATTCTTATATTATTTTATATATATATATTATTTTTATATATAAAAGAGTGATGGAATCACGGCAGCGCACAAAACAACAAAACTAAACATCCCACAACCTTGAAAATTGACAGCACAACCCCTCATCCATGCCTCTAGGTTGATACAACAAAAAGAAAAGAAAAATAAAGTCCTAATTAGAGGGAGAGAAATAATTGTTTTTATCCAATTGCTGCCAGTTAGAAGGCTAAGCTCCGCCCACTTGGTCTCCTAGCAACCCACTCACCCCAGGGGACAGGCAGAGTTAGGCCTCACTTAGGCCTCTTCCACACTGCCTATAAAATACAGATTATCAGATTTTAACTGGATTATAGGGCAGTGTAGACTCGAGGCCCTTCCACACAGCTATATAACCCATTTATAATCTTATATTATCTGCTTTGAACTGGATTATCTTGACTCCACACTGCCATATAATCCACTTGAGTGTGCATTTTATCCAGCTGTGTAGAAGGGGCCTCATATAATCCAGTTCTAAGCAGATAATATAAGATTATAAATATACAGTAGAGTCTCACTTATCCAACATAAACAGGCCAGCAGAACATCGGATAAGTGAATATGTTGGATAATAAGAAGGGATTCAGGAAAAGCCGATTAAACATCAAATTAGGTAATCATTATACAAATTAAGCACCAAAACATCATGTTATACAACCAATTTGACAGAAAAATAGTTACATACGCAGTAATGCTATGTAGTAATTACTGTATTTACAAATTTACCACCAAAAATCACAATGAATTTAAAACACTGACTACAAAAACATTGACTACTAAAAGGCAGACTGCGTTGGATAATCCAGAACATTGGATAAACGAATGTTGGATAAGTGAGATTCTACTGTAATATGAAATAATTACTGTGGTAGAATAATACAAAACAATATAATCTCTAAAACCAGGACAGTAAATAAAGAGCAACACTCTGAAAGCAGGGAAATTGGGAATTCCAGTCAGGGCCAGCTAACACCTCCCAAGAAAGCATTCTTCTAGAAAGGAAGCACTCTGAAAACAGGGCAATTCCACACAGGAAACAATCAGGGCCAGCTAACACCTCCCAACAAAGTATTCCCATCACCAAAGTCTGACAAATCCTCTATTTTCTGAGGGCCACAGATAGTAGAAGCACATAAAATTATTGCAAACAACAACACTCTGAAAACAAGGGAATTCCAGACAGAAAACAATCCAGGCCAGCTAACACCTCCTGTCCTGTCTGGCAAAAGTCTGCCCATGCGAAGCAAGTGGACATAGCACTAAATGAAACATGCAGAATAATCACAGGATGCCTTAAACCTACATCTGTTGATAAACTCTACAAGTTAGCTGGCATTGCCCCTCTTGACGTGCGACGGGAAGTTGCTGCTAACTGTGAGAGAAATAAGGATGAACATTGTGAAAGCCACCCGCTGCATGACTATCAGTCTCCTCCCACCAGACTCAAGTCAAGGAAGGGCTTCATGAGAACCACCACTCCTCTTGATGTTCCTCCAGCAGCAGCAAGGGTGTCCCTCTGGGCAGCTAAACCTGGCAATTCCAACTGGATGGCCCCCCATGAGGGTCTTCCTCCAGGGGCAAACCAAGAATGGGCAACTTGGAAGTCCCTGAACAGACTCAGAAGCGGAGTGGGCAGATCTAAAGACAACTTGGCGAGGTGGCACTACCTGGAGGAATCCTCCACCTTGTGTGACTGTGGAGCTGAACAAACAACTCCGCATATGTATGCTTACCCACAATGTCCTACCTCATGTACAGAGGAGGAGTTGCTTAAAGCTACGGACAATGCAGTTGCTGTTGCCCGCTTTTGGTCTAAAACTATTTAGTTGTTTTGTGATTTCCTCTATTTTTTCATCATTTTAAAAATGTATTAGTTATGCAATGCTTTTGACACGAAATAAATAAATAAACACCTCCCAACAAAAAATTCACTTAGGCAGGAAACAGCCAGGCTTTAAAGCTGCAAGGCCTTTACATGCTAATCATTTTCCCTAATTGCAGCATTCATACTTGCCTCCAACAGACAAAAAAAACCCAATCAGAAATGTTGTATATTCACAACCTTTACAAAATAATATCCCCTGATGGCGCAGCATATTAAAGTGCTGAGCTGCTAAACTTCTGGACCGAAAGGTCACAGGTTTGAACAAGGGGAAGCGGACAGAGCCCCCACTATTAGCCCCACCTTCTTCCAACCCTAAAGTTCAAAAACATGCAAATTAGAGTAGATGAATAGGTACTGCTCCGGCGGGAATGTAACGGTGCTCCATGCAGTCATGCTGGCCACATGACCTTGGAGGAATCTACGGACAACGCCAGCTCTTCGGCTTAGAAATGGAGATGAGCACCAACCCCCAGAGTCAGACACGACTGAACTTAATATCAAGGAAAAGCCTTTACCCTTTACCTTAACTACCACCAATTCCTCAATATTTTATTTCCCATACCACCATACTTCGCCACAGCAACGCGTGGCTGGGCACAGCTAGTATTATTATATATTACTATATTGTACTATATTATTATACCATAATATATATAATAAGCTACCAGTATATTATACTATTAGTATTATAGAATAGATAATAGTTTCTCAAGGTCTGGGTCCTTCTCTGTCATAAAATAATGGGCGGGGCCTAACCAAATTACAGCTCCCAGAATTCCATGGCATTAAGCCACTGTGGTTAAAGCGGTGTCAAACTGCGTTAATTCTACAGTGTCGATGCACCCTTGGGCTAAAACTCTGGAGTCCAGGATTCGAAGCTCCATTCGGCCATGAGCTCAGTCATACACTCTCAGCCTCAGAAGAAGGCAAGGAGAAGCCCCCTTTGAACCAATCTTGCCAGGAGAACCTGTGGTGAGGTTTTGACGCTACTTGAAGGCACCCAGTAACAACAACAAATGCCCGCTTCAAGGTGTTTACAGAAATACAGACATAGAGCCCTCCCACACAGTCATATAACCTAGAACATCAAGGCAGAAAATCCCACAATATCTGCTTTGAACTGGGTTATTTGAGTCCACACTGCCATATATTCCAGTTCAAAGTAGAAAATGTGGGATTTTATTCAGCTGTGTGGAAGGGGCCAAAGACTGTTTTCAAATTTCGTCCCACTTCGTTTTGGAGATGTGTCACTCTTACATTTTTATCTCTGTGTTTTTTTGCCAGCTAACGCCACTCCATACCGTTCAACGTGACTTACTCTCTTTCTCCCCGAAGCGATGGTTTGGGCTAACTTTGTCCTCCCCCCTTCCTCCTTCCCCGTTGGTACCTTCCGAACAGAAGGAGGCGGAGGGAAGGCCGGAGTGTTGACGGCGTCGCCTAGCAACAAGGGAGAGGATGGATCCCGGCGGCGAGTGAGTGACCCGGAGAAGGAGCTGGAGGGTTGGGGACCCCTGCAGACCAGGGAAGGGCGGCTTAGAGCCCTTCCACACAGCCATATAATCCAGAATATCAAGGCAGATCATCCCACAATATCTGCTTTGAACTGGGTTATCTCACTACACACTGCCATGTAACCCAGTTCAAAGCGGAAAATGTGGGATTTTCTGCCTCCATATTCTGGCTGTGTGGAAGGGCCCTCAGAGGGAAGGGAAGGATCACATGGCCCATCGTTAGGGTGCATCTTCACTGTAGAATGAATGCAGCTTGGCGCCCCTTTAACTGCCATGGCTGGAGCCCCCAGATGGCGTAGAGGACTAAGTGACTTGAAGGTTGGGTTGCTGACCTGAAAGAGTTTTTCCAGTACGATCTTTGAATCTTCACAACGTATCAGCTTTTCCAATTGCTTCTCGTTGATTCTGCTGATGATCCATACTTTGTTTTTTAACATGATTGAGAGATCAGGAGTATTGTGCTCCAAAACTCTGTCAGTTTGAATTTAAAAGTCCCAGAGTAGTTTTACGTGTTCATTTTCTGTAACTTTTTAAGGCTTGTGATCTCACCAGTTCTTTATCACAGACAAATGGTATTCGTGGCACATGTTATTATAATTACTTTTATTATTAATTTGCATTGTATGGCATTGCAGTTCTCTTCCGTTGGGATTCTCCCTATTTTCATCCTGGTTTGTGCAACAATGTAATTAAAGACTGTCTCTTTCTCTAGAAGTACTATCCTCTCAACAAACTACATTGTATATTTTTCTCCCTTCTCAAATCACAGGCAGTATACATTCTTGTACAGTAGAGTCTCACTTATCCAAGCTAAACAGGCTGGCAGAAGCTTGGATAAGTGAATATCTTGGATAATAAGGAGGGATTAAGGAAAAGCCTATTAAACATAAAATTACATTATGATTTTACAAATTAAGCACCCAAACATCATGTCATACAACAAATTTGACAGAAAAAAGTAGTTCAATCTGCAGTAATCTTATGTTGTAACTACTGTATTTATGAATTTAGTACCAAAATATCACGATATATTGAAAATAATGACTACAAAAATGGCTTGGATAATCCAGAAGCTTGGATAAGCGAGGCTTGGATAAGTGAGACTCTACTGTAGTTTATTTGCATTATATTTTAGGTCTCCTACACTGCATTTCCCTCTAGCTGGATCTACACTGCTCTATATCCCAGGATTTGAATTATAGGAGTATACACTGCCAGATAATCTGGGATTAGAAAAGAATCTGGAATCAGATCCTAGAATATAGGACAGTGTAGATCCAGTCTCTGACCTCTGGATTCAATGCAAGAATCTACTGCTTATCTCTCATTGAAAGAGCACATGTATTATTTAAACACAGAGATTGGCAACTCTGTCATTGTACCTGCTGTCAGACCATAGCATACATTATCTCTAACCAGCATAAGCAGCGGGGCAGAATTTTTGTAGTCTGCAAACATCTGGAGGTTGTAGTTGCCCACATAGCTCTTAATTCTTTACTTGTCATTTTTTCTTGTCCACCAAGAATTAAAACTTTATTTAAAAGATATTATTAAAGACTTTTCCCATAGTGTAAGATGACACGACTCATTAGAAAAGACGATAATCCATGGTAAACCTGATGGCAGTGGGAAGAAGGGGGACCACATTATAGGGGTACCATCTTAATCAATGAATCCACAGCCTAGGTCTGTAAGACTTGAGCAGGACAGTTAATATCAGTGTCTATTGGAGCTCTCTCATTACAGAGTTGCCATTGAATAAGGCTGATTTAATGGCATGTAACAACAAAGATTGGCATTTGTGTCATGTTTTATCTTTTAAGTGTTCTTAAGCTTTTTTTATACATCTATAATGCTGATATATATCCACTTGATTTTGTTTTAAAATGTGGATATAGATATCTCATTCCAGTGCCTTGTCTTGCAAATTAGCTTTGCCTTGCAAATTGGCATAAATCACATCAAAATATGAATATATTCTTTTATGGTGCTAAAACATTTCTTCCTTTCAATTTCAAATGCAGTGCTGCACCAGAACATGGTGAAATTAAAGATGAGAAGAAAGAGTTGCTTGCAGAAGATGAAGCGGTAATGTAAACATGATGGTCTAATGAATTAAGATGATACTGAAATTGAACTGAGGAGCTTACTGGTGTCATTGGATATTTTTATATGAACATACATTTACATATTAATAGAGAAAGGAGAGATAGAGAGTCTCAGTGGGGGGTATTTTAATATGTTGCAAATATTAAAGATGTGGCAGATGTGAAGTACAAATGGGAAGTAGATTCTGCTGATTCTAGACACCAATTCAGATCAAGATAATGAAACAGGCACAGCACCACCTGCTGAGGTAAGTATGTATGATTCTTCAGCTGAGGAATGATCATGTAAATTTACAAATAATAGTGTTAATAAAATAATGCGATTAATGAAATACTTCTCTGTGCAATTCAATACATGATATACCGAATCTGCTGTAGCACCAGCAGTATTTTTATGGTTCCCCCCTGTTATTCTGTTGTTTTTCATTACACATCCCTTGTTTTTTCAGGGTACCTTAAAATGAAGGGCAGTGATACATAATCTTTCCCAAAGGAAATGCTACAAGATAGTATAAAGCTAAATGAAAGTAACTTGATTCACAGCTCTTCTCAGACTTAATTCAAAAGGGGCAATGTTATTAACATTAAGCATGTTGTTCAATTATAAAAAATGAACATTTGGCTTGGGTAAAACAAAACAATTTGTTCTAGTATAATGAACGGTGAGCTAGTATAATGACAGGTGGTTTGTTATGTTAATTGCAGCCAGAAGATATTATTGCCAATGAGGAAGATGCAGGAAATGCCCCCACAGAGGAAGGAGAAAAAAGTACTCGAGTGGCCATTGTGGAGGAAGAGACAGAGGCCATTCCTGCAATGGCCACAGAGGAAGCAACAGCAGTTGCTCCTGCAGCAGATGCAGAGGAAGAGGCAGCTATTTCTTTTGAAGCAACCATGGAGGAAAGAGCAGGAGTTGCATCTGCTACAGGCACAGAAGAAGAAGCAACAGTTCCTGTTGCAGCAGCCATGGAGGAAGGGTTAGAGGCTGCTCCTGAAAAGGCCATAGGGGAAGAAGCAGTAGTTGTTGCTGCTGCAACCACAGAGGAAGGGGCAGAATTTGTTCCTGCGATGCCCACGGAGGAAGAGCCACCAGTTATCTCTTCAGTGCCTACAGAGGAAGGGCCAACAGTTGTTCCTTCAATGCCTCCAGAGGAAGGGCCACCAGTTGTACCTGCAATGCCCACAGAGAAAGGGCCACCAGTTGTTCATGCAGTGTTTGGGGAAGAGAGATTGTTGGGCAAGACCCTCAGCGTGCCAAGACCGGACATTTATGAATACAGAGAATCCCCCTTTGGGCAGGTCAGTGACACTGAATGATGTTCAGGGGTGTGGATTCACAGGTAGATGTAATGTAATGCTGTAGCTCAGGGTGTCAAACTCATTTTCACCGAGGGCCACACCAGCCTTTTGGTTGCCTTCAAAGGGCCATTTGTAATTGGAAGACTAAATGTACATACTCCTCAACATATTGTTAAATAATCTTGAGACACCATATCACACTCCATCCTCATCCACAAATCAACAAATACAAAATGAAATGCAAGCATAACCATTAAAAATGCTACAAGTTCTGAAATGTGTCCGGACCTTGTAAGGTAAAGGTAAAGGTTTCCCCTGACGTTAAGTCCAGTCATGTCTGACTCTGGGGGTTGGTGCACATCTCCATTTCTAAGCCGAAGAGCCGACGTTGTCCGTAGACACCTCCAAGGTCATGTGGGCGGCATGACTGCATGGAGCGCCGTTACCTTCCCGCCGGAGCGGTATTAGCGCTTTAACGCACTTTGCCACCGGGGCTCCTTCCGGACCTTGTAGGCCACATAAAACGACATTCAGCCTGCGGGCCATGCATTTAAGACTTGTGTTATAGCTCCTATCTCCCTCTAGTGGTTGCCTCAGAGGAAGGAATGGAGAACATGGCTTGACACAATGTGAAAAAATAAGACTCCTTAATTAAAATAAAAACAAAAATATAAAAGAGGAATAATATTTGATTTAAATAAATCACAAATATATACAGTGCCACAATTCTTTTTGATAATCATCAAGTAGTAGATAAGAGAAATCAACAATATACCATAGCAAAATATTATGTTGAAATAGGGAAATATCAACATCCTGGAAGTGTTTCCTCCTTAGATAAATGGTTTATAGGCTGTAGAATATGTTGGACACCAGTATGAAGCTCCAAACATAGTTGAGTATTATTGTCATGCTATTGAATTTATCTGTCCCAAGGGTGATCTTGGGACAGATAAAGAACTTAGGGAAATGCAGCAGCCGAAATACCATGAAGATCTCATCTAATCTTGGAAGCCAGACTTATTTAGTACTAGGATGGGAGACCACCCACAAATATGAAGTGCTGTCAACTATATTTTAGCAGAAAAAACTGGAAAATCAATTCCCTTGAGTTACCATATGTTGGCAGGTGACTTAAAGACATGTGCACACACACACACACAAGCACATCTAGAGGAGAAAGTTATGTAGTTGACTTATGGAAAGGCCTAATGGATCTAATGATTTAACTTGTATGGATTCAAATACTTTTAACTGTTTTAATGGTGCGGTTGTTTTTATTATACTATGTTTTTAAAGGCATTGCCTATGTTGTGAAGCTGCCTTGAGCCCCCTCCGGGGTTGAGAAAAGCGGGATAAAAGAGCCATAAATAAATAATAGTGATGAATGACTCCAGTTACCCTCACACAGATGTAATAAATTCCTATACATTTAATAACAAATAGGTAAAATGTCTAGATAACAAACTGGAAACAGGGTACCAACTGGAAACAGGGACCACACATGGTAGTCAGGTCCGTCCCCCCCCCCCCCCCCCGCCCCCGTGCAAAAAAAAGAATATTTATGCACAATGATGGAAAGAAAATTAAAAGGAGAACTCAATAAGGATAAATGCAGATGACAAAATATCAGCTAAAATATGGACTATAGGCCAGGAAAGGTAGAACCACATCTAAGAGGTCATCAGTATGGTTTTAAATATTGTCAGGAAGATAATTAGAGAACGGAAAGAAATTAAAGTCTTTCACTAGCAAGGAGAACAAAAAAGGAGTTCAAACTTGCACAAAAGAAGTTTATTGAAGACAAACTATTTTGAGGAGAGCTATACAATGGCCCCCTGTGGTGCAGTGGGTTAAATTGCTGAGCTGTTGAATTTGGTTAGTGGTTCGAATCTGGGGAGTGGGGTGAGCTTCTGCTGTTAGCCGCAGCTTCTGCCAACCTAGCAATTCGAAAACATGTGAGTAAATCAATATGTATCTTTGGTAACAGCGCTCCATGCAGTCATGCTGGCCACATGACCTTGGAGGTGTCTACGGACAACACCGGCTCTTTGGCTTAGAAATGGAGATGAGCACTACCCCCTAGAGTCGGACACAACTAGACTTAATGTCAGGGGAAAACCTTTACCTTTACCTGTACAATGGCATCACTAAAGGTTGTCAACCACATCAAGTGATACCATCAGAGGTAGGAGGTTTGACATAAAATGGCTATCTGTAAATTTTTGTGCAGTTTTTCAGCTGAAATGTATTATTTTTATAGAATACCATTGCAGTTAACTATAACCACAAACACGTTTTACAGCTTCTTTATACATGCCTACAAGTTTAAACCCTATGGTGGTTTTTAATGCAAAAGCTATCTGGTTGTTATTACCCAGGTGCAATAAAGCTAAGAATCACTCGGTTTCATCTGTGTGTGCTACAAGCACATGCTGTTATTTTGGTTGTTGTTGGGATTTATATTAATAATTGTAGTTTAGTTTTTGGAGGAAAAGCTGACTAAGAAGGGATAGAATTTGTGTTAAAGGTCTGTGGATATACCTGTACTGTACAGAAAGTGGATAACAAAAACTTTTATCTTATAACATCAGTGTCTGTGTCATTTACTCAAGTTGAGTAGCATCTATTTATGGATGGACAAAAATACGTCTTCACAGACCACTTACTTGTTTACACACGATCCAGTGATAGCTTCCTATTTTGATGGCTTTAACGAATGGATGAGGCAAATCCATGATAAATAAAGCTGTTAATGATTTCTAATCATGATAGGTGTATATGAAGTCCTAGGTAGGATGCCCTTTTACATCTCTTGCTAAGGCATAGATGGTGGATGTTGCTGCCTTCATGATCTGCTGTGTACTCCCATTGTAAGAACAGAGTACTGGACTAGAAAGGAGATTGTTCTCCTTCAGTTTACCTTTTACTAAGTCATTATGCGTTTGTAACATGTTTCAAACCATTCGTGTACAGTCCTTGGAACCAGAAGTAAGTATTCCATCAAAATGCTGTACAGAAGAGTTTCAAAGGTTGTCTGCGCAACTTATAGTATGGGAACCACTTTCCAGTGTATTTAGTGTATAACACATTCTTATAGAATTGCACAACAGCTTTTGGCAGTGCTCTTCTGACAGTTATCTTTGTTTCATGAACAGGTTTCCGAAATATTAGCAGACACCGGCAGCTTGCCTTCAAGACTGTACAGTGAGGCAATGTCTTCCTCTGCATCCTCAACAGCCAGCAGCTTGAGGTTTGAAATTCCCGAGCAACGTGCGACATCAGGTATGGGGTGTTGTTTTGTAGAAGGTGACTCTCCTTCCCACTAGTATAGTAATCTCTCACATAAACTCTGTTTGATGCCAATGTGAAATCAATTCCTGCATTTTCCACCATAATGTGCTGCCTCATCAATGTTATCATTATTTGAACAAGTTTTGGGCCATTCAGTTATTTGCCATTCATTCTCTGCAAATAGAGAATAGAGCAAGAGAGTAATAAATGTACCAAGATGGACACTGTTCCAGTTGTGGCCACAACTGCATGCGTTTCTTAGCCAAGGTGGGCAAAGTGTGGCTGCTGGACCTTCCCAGACACACCCCCCCCCCCCCATTTTAATAAAGGCTTTGTTCTTCCTAAGAGGATACCCTTCTAATTAATAAAAAGTAAAGTTTTGACCCCATCTTTGCTGCTGTGGTCATAGTCTTCCATATTTTCTCTTCAGTCGATCATCTAACAACCCTACCAAATAGAATTCATCTCAAATTCAACATTGACAGTTTCTTCTAGAATCAGATGTATTTGCACCCAGTATTTCTGGGCCTTTACATGAACATCACATATAATAAAATGCATCAACGTTTTCCCCACATTTCCAACACTCACTAGAGCTACTTTTATGCATCTTAGAAAGCCTTCCTGGTGTCAATCATCCTCTATGCATCATCTTACAAACATTTTTCAAGTCATTATTCAATGAAAATTTTAGATTCTGTCCATACTCCTTCCCACAGAAGAGCAGAGTATCAGAATCAACATTTAAAAAATCTGGTATGAGAATTCTGTCTATTAAACCAAGAATTGAGAATGTATGACTCTTTAGATATTTTTGAGCTGCAGATGCCATTATCTCTTCACACTTACGATGGATTTATTGAAGCTGGTAATACTTGCAACCCAGTTACATCTGTGGGGGGGGGGGGCATCACAAAAGTCTTTTATTCCTTATTATTTAAATTTCATGCATTCCATGATTTTGTGGTGTTATAAGAAATAAAATCCCTTCAATATGTTTCTTCCACAAAAAGCACTCTTTGTTGCCTTGAGTTTTTTCTGATGCCATACAACTCTACTCCAAAAACAGGTGCTACATTATCAGTTGCTGTTCCTTCCTATTCTGGATCTGCTTTTCAGCCTTCGTCTCTACAGTTTGGTTCTTTTAGCCCCATGGAAGACCATGGCAATGAAGATAGATTGCAGGTTACTGACAGAGAACTTGGTGGCGGTGAGGCAGAGGAAGAAACCCAGTTGGTTGTGTTGGATCCAGAACATGTAAGAAAAATGTAACACTTAGGGAAATTATGATGCAAACACATAGACAGAAAATTGAAATCAAATAGAGCTATCAGTCACCAGATAATGCAGATATACTCATATTTTTACATTAAGTGGTTGGGGGTGGGTAATATTGGTGTTTTCTTTAACAGCACATTATTCTCATTGGGTGTATTAGTTTTCAGGGAGAGTTTGATTTACAAGATTTCATGGTATTAGCAATGAGATGAGAAAAAGATCATAGCTGAAAAGAGCAAACAGCTGGTATGAGTAGATTCGTCCCATATTGATAAGTTCAGGCTGTCAGTTATTACAACATAGCTCCTTTTTCCTGGATGAATTCTAAGTTTCTAAGATGACTTGACATAGCCCTGCCAGCATCACAAACATCTGGGTTTTATTGTTTTGAGCATCTCATGTTTTAATTGAATTCTCTGATACAATAGGAATTCCTGAGATATAAATATTTTAGGGAATGCACATTCTTTACCAAAATCACAGGAGTAATCAATTGTTAGTAAATTAAATTAAAATTAAAATAGACCAATGGGATTTATTAAATCAACACTTATATGTCCCATTGCTTCATTAGGCCTATTCTAATTGTGAACTTAGAATTAGTTCTCTCCCCAATATCTCCCCACTTGGCACTGCTTTATTTACTAATCTCCCAATTGTCATGCTAGACTGCCTTTTGCCCTATGACCTGCTTCTCTTTCTCACTTATATTCCATTCTGATCCAGTCTCACCTATGTACAGTGTTCCCTCACTACTTCACAGTTCACTTTTCGCAGATTCGCTGTGTTGCAGATTTTCAATCAACTCTAAAAGACTATTATAAATAATAAAAAATTACAATTTACAACCTAAGGAAGGGAGGAAGGAGAAACCATAGGGAGAGAAAAGGAGCCCAAGTGGAGGAGAAGGAGGTGATTTATCAACACACGATTGGTTGATAAAGACTTAAAATAGTGTATAACTACTAAAATAATGTATAAATAATAAAATAAATATAGTGTCCCTACTTCGCGGATTTTCACTTATTGCGGGGGGTCCTGGAACCTAACCCCTGCGATAAGTGAGAGAACACTGTATTTCTGATTCCTCTCCCTTCTGTTTTCCATTGTTTCCTCTTCATCCAAGTGGTTAAACCATTCTAAATCTCCATGTGAAATGATTCAGACAGTGAAACCTTATGTATGTATATTCTTAAATACTGTTGTATCGAATGAGACTTACTTCCGGATAGGTGTCTGCAGGATTCCTGCCGAACAATTATTTATTTATTTATATATTATTTATTACAGCATTTCTATCCCGCCCTTCTCACCCCCAAGGGGTGACTCAGGGCGGCTTACAAGCAGATATAAAAGCAAAGTATATGAAACAGTTACAATACAACAAAAATAATGCATTAAATTAATTAAGTTAAAACATCCATATTAAAACATTCAAAGGCGCATTCCATGTCACAGTCTAAGTCTGTCGGTTCTTTGTCATAAGTTCAAATTATTTCCTTCTTTCAGCTACTTTTACTATCTATTCTCCCATTTTTGGCATTTCTTCTAGTTTCCTCATCTGCGCATACACAATTCTTGCTGCAGTTGCCATCAGAATGTAAAATCTGTCTTATGTCTTCAGAAATGATCTATCTGTTTTGCCTAGTAGGAATGCCTTTGAATGCTTGGGTATTTTTAGTTTTAATATTTTTTTTCTGTAGTTTTATAGATCTCAATCTGAAATATGTTTGCCTTTTTGCGGGACCACTACATATGAAAAAATGATCCCCTTGCTTGTTTACATTTCCAACAGATATTTTTCAATTGTGGCTGTATTTTTGAAGGTGTCGTGTAATATTGATAGAACATTTTGTAAAGGTTTTCCAACAATTTTTATTTCCAGAGGCATTCCCACTCATCTAGGCTAATCATATGGCCAGTATTTTTGGCCCATTTTAGCATACATTTTTTGAAATATTCATCTTCCATGTATAAATTTAGCATTAGGGTGTAGATTTGGCATAGTTGTTTATTTTTTATTTGTAATGTTTTGTTGAAATCGGTCTTTTCTTCCTCAAATCCTATGTGTATGTCCTTTTGATATTGATGGTGTAGTTGTGTAAATGCAAACCAGTTCAGGTTGTAGCCTTGTTGGTTTATTTCTGTCCTTGTTTTTAGCCGGAGATTGCCTCATGGTCTTCTTGAGTAACTCTGCATAGGTTAATCATCTTCTGTTACCCTTGGGATTTCCACTTTGCTTAAAGGCTTCCTAAATCAAAGTCCATTGTGGTATTTTTGTAATAAATATTTCTTTTGTGCTTTTTCTAAGTTCTCATCGGAATTTTCATAATTGGGTGTTTATTAAAGCTTGGGTCTTCTGCCATTTTTATATAAATTAGGTATGCATGTAAGCCAAATTTTAAATCTGCTCCTTCAAGAACTATGAGGCTTTTATTTTCAAGATGGCTCCATTCTTTTAACCAATTCAATATAGCTGCTTCTTGGTACAGTTTTATTACCAGGAGGGCAAGTTCTCCTTTTTGTTTAGTATTTTGTAATGTTTTTATCTTTATTAATCTTTATTCAAACCACAGGGATTATTGAAGGATGGATGCTGTTTCCTCAAGTGATGCAATTGTGTTTATGTGGTCTTATTTCTTTCCTTAGCCATTGATGAAAAGATTCCAAAGTGCTCTGAAGGCCTACCTCAATAAGCAGATAGGAAAACTGACTGATGAAGTTTGTGAACTGGTAGGATGTCTTTCTTCAGATTTGCTCTCTGTTCTTGTCTGTTCTTGTATTGGTATATGGTGGCTCATTTCCTCCACTTTGTATCTGTAGACAGCATCCATAAAGCATGGGAAGGGGGAGAGAGAGAACCTTGGAGTGATCTTGTATGGAGTCCAGCAGCAACTGGCCAGGCTGCAGATGGAACTGGAGAAGAACCACAACTGCCATTCCCAGATTGCCATGGCACGCCGGCAACTGGAGGAAGAGTTGCATGATCTCAGGAAGACATACAAGGCAGCATGTGAAAGCACTGAGGATGAACGCAAAAGAGGTGATATGCTTCTGAACCTCTAGGGTTTTCCTCATTCTTTTCATATTGTTTGACAAGCTTAAGCACTCTATTCAGAAACCAAGGGTTGACTAAATAAACCATTATGATAAAAGAGCTGATTGTGAACATGAGTCATGGCTCTTTAAAAGCTAAGATCTTAATTACAGAATTATTACTGGGCCATATATATGCAGCTGTGATTGATAGTCATGATATTACGATATTTTTGTTTTGTTGCAATGTGTTTGTGGTTACTGTGTTAATTTGTGGAACCAAGGAATGAGTAGCTAACATAAAAACTACCCAGATATTTGTGCATATTTCTGCAGTCAAATTCTATGAATGCAGAAAATGATATTAGACTCACAATTCAATATCACAAGGACATCAATTTTTATTTTAAATCAGCAAATGTTTAAACTTATAACTGTGAAGACAATGCAATCCATATTACTAGCCTCTTAAGTAGGTTGCTTTGTATAAAGCAGGTTGTTGTGGGAGGAATCCATCATTTCTCTACCAGCTGGCTATACTTCTGTGCAAGTGACAGACAAAAGAGCTTCCCTTCTTCTGGGACCTTCATGGAAATCAAGTAGGTTGGTGGTGGAAGAATCGAGAGATCCACTCTTGCTTCTGCCAACCTACTCACTTGCTGCATGGAATGCCTTGCCACCTATAACTACCCGCTGAACTCTTAAATACATGATTGGTCATGGAAAAAATGTGCATTGTGCAATGTTCCCCATTTCTGCTTAACATTATGAATAATTACCCAATTGAAATGGTGCAACATTGGAACATGTATGTTTGTGATTAGTTTAAATGATATACTAAGTTTTCAGAGTAAAGAAAAGTTTATATTGGCATAGATTGGGGTATTTTTAGTATTGGATATGATTCAGTATGTGAATAATGTTGCCTCCTCATTGTGGTTTTGACACAAGCTGTAGAAATAAATTTTCCCTGTTGGTTTTCTCAGTTTCAGCCATGCAGACAGAGATAGAAAAGCTGTCCATGCGCCTGTTTTACATGCAGAACATGGACAAAGATGTCCGTGATGATATGGCTGTGATGAAAAGAATAGTGAATAAAGCTGATATGGAAAGAATGCATGCAGAAATCGAAAAACAAAAACAGGTACTTAGCAATAGTACTGTGAATTATCCTCTCTGTTTCTCACCAGGTCTCCTTCCTCAAGAATCCCTGGCAAGAAAGATTGCCGCTCAATCCTTGCCAGAACTCATCTTCTGTTGACTCTCACTTCCCACTCCTGTCATTTTGTTCCTTACTCTGAGAACAGCTCCAGCAGTAAAATATCGTCCCTGGGAATTCAGAATGCCTGTCTTTTCAAAACGAACAGGCCCCTTTCTTAGGCAGAGAATATTTAATCTTTCAAGAAGTCTCACTGCTACAGCTGGGAAAATCTTTCATTACTTTATTGGAAACACTCAGCCAATTATAGCCCAAAAGAATCAGGTTTACTTTTGTTGGAGGTAGAAACCTCAAAAAAATGAAGTCCTAGTTCTTAGTTCTCTATTTATTTATTTTTTTAGGATTTTGCTGCTATGGCTAAATTTGATACCTTTAAATCCAAGAAATATATTTAGGGGTAGCCATTTTAGGCCATGCAGCAAAATAAAAGACAAAATTCACAAAACAGCAACATCTTTATTGACCAGCTAAAATGCACAAAACACATTTGGCAAGCTTTCAACATTCTGTTGGTTTCTCCATCAGACAAAAGATTCTCAGAGTCATACAGGAGACCCCCTGAGTAAAAGCTGAGGGAGCTGGGTGTGTTTAGCTTGGAGAAGAGGAGGTTGAGAGGGGACATGATACCCATGTTTAAATATTTGAAAGGATGTCACATTGAGGAGGGGGCAAACATTTTTTTTCCTGTTGTTCTGGAGACTAGGACATAATGGAGCAATGGATTCAGATTGCACCTAATTAGGAAAAACTTCCTGAAGGCTAGACCTGTTCAACAATAGAGTAGGTTACCCTGGAGTGTAGTGGAATCTCGTTCTCTCCAGGTTTTTAAACAGAGGCCAGATGGCCATCTGCCAGGGGTGCTTTGATTTTGTGTACCTGCATGGCAGAATGGGGTCGGACTGGGTGGCTACTGTGGTCTTTTCTGTGATTCTGTGAGTCTATGGGGAAATGAACTACAAAATAAGAAAATAATTAGATGCTTGATGCTGAATGTGATAATAATAATCTATTAGCATAGATGTGGGGAAAAATAATACTCCTTTGATGTGGTTATTCTCACATTGCCCGGGAAAAGTGCATTGCACAGGAAAAAAGCAGGGGGGAAATTGGTCCAATTATCATGCATGTTTTCTCTAATGTCTTAGGACCTTCATGTAGATCGCTTAACAAAGAGGGTCAATGAGTTGGAGGAGCAGATAGCTCTCTATGAAGCACAATACATGGCACAGTCTGAAGACACAAACATTACACGGAAAGAAGTGGCAGAGGTAAGAAGTCAGGCCATTTCCTGGTTTTTGTATGAAAAAGTGTAACACTCTTTTAAAATTCTCTGTATGTACTGGTTTTATCAACTTAACTATCCTGACTTGTTTGCTCGCATATGTTTTTCTCTTTCTTACAAAGAGGCCAGGGTAACTAAGAATCTATGTAAAAAGCAATACCACATGCAAATAGCATTAAAATTGTAATGCTAAAAACACAAAAACATAATAAAATACATGAAATCAGCAAAAATCTCTTCCTGAACAGTTGAAACAGTTTCCTTGCTCCAAAAATCTTGTTAATGTATTTTCAGAAGGCACTTTTAATATACACACGCAGAATATGGTTTATTCTTTTATTTTATCTGTTTAGAGCTTTTGCCTTAGAAGCTGGCATGTAGGTAACAATCCATGCAGTAGTCTGGAAATATGCTCCACTGAAGTAATTCCAAATAGGTTCATATCAAAGTGCATGGTTAATCACTGGGACAAAGTGATTTTAGAAGCTGGCTATCCAATTATATACACAGTCCTCAATTTTTTACCACTTTTTGGTATGGCTGACTCTGTTTTTCAATTTTTTTCATTCCAGAGTTTGTGAAATCAGCAAAAAAAAAAAGATCAAGAAAATAAAGGTTAAGAATCAGGATATGCAACACTGCTACTGTACTTCATGGGAATGGATAGTATGTAGTATGATTGAAAAGGGACTGGAATATCATTGCCCTGCAAAGTATAACATTTCACCACTTTGTCTTTGCAGGCAATTACAGAGATACAAGCCATTCAGTTGGAAAAAAAGCAGCTCTTGCGTAACTGGGCTGGGAGCTTGACTGGGATGAAGCACCGAGATGAAGCTTATGCTGCTATGCAAGCGGCTTTGCTGTAAGTAGTTTGTATAAACAAATATTATTTTGGGGGCTGGCCTTGCTGCTGAATTAGATAAAGGGCTTCATAATTTATGAAGGCATTTTGAACATATCTTCCCCATTTGAAGAAAATGAAGTACAAAATGATTATCAGCAAATCAGAACAGTTACTGGGAACAAGACTCCCCAAATGGAATGTCCCTTCAGATGACACAGCTGTCCTATAGCTATATCTAGCTATTAAACAGCCCATAATTCAAATAGGGATTTATATTCATGAAGTACAAATCAAAATTATATTACTTGCAGAGGATGTCTTTGTTCATAGTAAGTCTTTTTTTATACATGATAAACTACGATGGCAGAATTATTGTTTTCATTCACATATAAAGATGCATACACACACATTCATTCCTGTCATTCCTGTCTCTTTTACACATATCCTGCATCTATCCCATGGTAATTACATTTGAAGGAAAGCTGAGTGGCTCGGGGTTAATTATTTTTTTCTCATTCTACTTCTGCAGAGAATCCAGACACAAGCTCAAGGCATTGGAGATTGAAATTGAAGTCTACAAGAAGTCCATCACCAAGGAGGAGGAGAGAAACGAGCTCTTGGCTTCTCTCTTAAACCGCGCAGAGAATGATGGCAACACAAGCAGGAAGCTGATTTCCCAATGCCTGGCTAAACAGGATGCCATGAAAGTGGAGTTTGGGACTTACACCCGTGCCCTTCAGGAGACAGAGCAAGCCCTCATTCGGGCCAATATGGTGAGATTCCCTCAGTGGTTCCACAGTGGGTTTTTTCCATCGGCTTCTACTTAGTAGGGCTTTCATCCTCCTCCAACAAGAGACCTGTTTATAACTCTTTGTACTTTTTCTTCTCTTTCCAGGATCAAGCTTCTCGCACGAAAGAGTTGGCGATTCTTCGAAAAGAGATCGAGAAGGGATCAGAAACCAAGCAAGAACTCGAGAATGAGATCATATCCAAGCTTCAGGATCACCTGATGTCTAACAAAGCAGCAAGATATTATCTACAACTAGGTGTTAAACTTCAAGACCAACTGATGGCTTTGGTATGTATAGCACCTACAGCTGTGGGGATGGATAGAAATGAGGTTGAATGGATGTTGACAGGATTCTGTGTATATTTTTGCATTGAGTATTGGTTCTTAAAAGGATTTAAAAGACTACTTAGCATCTTAGTTCAATATGGGTTTTGGAAACCCTAGGATCAATCTAAAAGCACGAACAAATGCTGTTAGGCACTTATTAAAGACACAAAATCATTCCATCAGTTCAGGGCCATGCCAAGTTTGCCTTTGGATTTCTGATGTTTGATTAAACAGACACACCATTATAAGTATAGTGTTCATTTTGCTCTTTCTTGAAGAATGAAGGGAATATGTACCACATAGAAATTGATAGCAAATACTGCATTGTATATATGATTGTGATTAGGATCTTAGTTTTTATATTATACATAAACTTAAAAGTATTTATTACCCTGTGAAAATTATTCTACAGACAATAATCTCAATTTAATATTTAACTTTGGACTGCTATTCAGATGATGTTCAAGGGAATCTAGCTTTTAGGGAGGTAAGAAAAAAACAATTGATGCAAAGGAAAAAGCAAGTAAAAAATTATGCTTTTTTGTAATACAGTTCTTGTTTTGCATAACTTACCCAATACATCCAAACACTTCCAATAAACATCCATAGACACATTTTTCTCCTCTCCTTACCCTCTCCTTATTGTCCCTAGGACATACAGCTCACCAAGGTTGAGAATGACACAGCCCAAACTGAACTGAATATCACAAACACCAGCTGCAAGCTGAATATGTTTGAGAAGACCCTGTCGGATGTAGACAGCAAAATGGACAACCTCAACAAACAAATCAGTCATAGTGAAGCTGAAATTGCTAAGCGTAACCTCCTGATTGGACGCAAACAAGGGGTGATCAACCTGTACAACAAGAAATTGGAAATGCTGATTTCTCAACTTGGGGTATGTACAGTACTTATTATTTATTTATTTATCTATGTACGTATTTATTATATTATTATTTACTTTTTTTATTCCACCTTTCTCCTGGTATAAGAACTCAAGGCAGCTAACAGCAAACACAACACAATACAATTAAAAACAGAGCAAATAAATATGAATATAAAAATGCAAAACCAATTAAATATTTTGTGTCATGGAACATAAAACATTACAATACAATGTTATATTAACATTATTAAAACTACATTCAATTTAAAAAAAAAATGTTTACCATATTATTTTAACCTATCCTGGAATCTACCAGCAAACTCCTACCTTTAAAACTTGACAAAACTAGTTTTTATTTTGAATTTCCAGAGAAATTTTAAAAGTGACTTGGATCTTTATAGGGAGGTCAGAATAAAATCCCCCTGTGCCTGTGGACCAGGCCCGGTTCTTCATGGATGCCGCTGAAGCCCCCGCTTCAGGTTCAGCGCCTTCCTGGGCGCACCCGAATCGGCGGCGGCAGCAGGCGGCGGCGACCACTGGGTCGCTTGCCACGGAACCAGGAAGTATTTTGTATTCTCGCAATATTTTGCGAGATCTCGTGGAAATCTTGCGAGATCTTGTGAGAATACAGGCTACTTCCTGGTTCTGCAGTGAGCGACCCAATGGTCGCCGCCGCCGTCCGCCGCCAGTAAGTTTGGGATGGGGGCGCGCAAATTCGTGTGGGGGGCACGCGGCCCTAGGTTGGCTTACCACCTGGAAAAAACTAGGGCCGCTCCTGCTGTGGACTTCCTGTATTCTGAAATCCAGTCAAAATCTCTAATTATTTGAAAACTCTTAGCCTAAGGATAGGGAATGTGTGCCTGTTCATATGTTGCCATTGCTATGTAAATGAACACTGTAGTCTGGCATCATCGTGGGTGCCACACAAATGGTCTAGTCTTGTCTTAGAAAGCTTTTAACCCTGCAAAGTTATCCAGTAGTGAGTTAGAGTGAAAATGTATCTTACTTTTTCTTTCTGAATAAACAAGTCAAAATGGGGGAGGATGGGGGAAAATGGGAGGGGAATGAAATGCAAAGATACAGAATGGGGGACGCCTGGCTTGACAGCAGTACATATGAAAAAGATCTTGGAGTCCTCATGGACAACAAGTTGAACATGAGCCTACAATGTGATGTGGCGGCAAAAAAAAAAGCCAGTGGGATTTTGGCCTGCGTCAATAGGAGTATAGTGTCTAGATCCAGGGAAGACATGCTGCCCTCCTATTCTGCCTTGGTCAGACCACACCTGGAATACTGTGTCCATTTCTGGTCACCACAATTGAAGAGAGATGTTGACAAGCTGGAATGTGTCCACTAGAGGAGGGCAACTAAAATGATCAAGGATCTGGAGAACAAGCCCTATGAGGAGCAGCTTAAAGAGCTGGGCATGTCTAGCTTGCAGAAGAGAAGGCTGAGAGGAGATATGATAGCCGTGTATAAATATGTGAGTGGAAGTTATAGGGAGGAGGGAGCAAGCTTGTTTTCTGCTGCCCTGGAGACTAGGATGTGGAACAATGGCTTTGAACTACAGGAAAGGAGATTCCACCTGAACATCAGAAAGAACTTCCTCACTGTGAGAGCAATGGAACCCTCTGCCCTGGAGTGTGGTGGAGGCTCCTAACTTGGAGGCTTTTAAGCAGAGGCTGGATGGCCATCTGTCAGGAGTGCTTTCAATGTGATATTCCTGCTTCTTGGCAAGGGGTTGGACTGGATGGCTCGTGAGGTCTCTTCCAATTCTACGATTCTATGATTCTAGGATCTATTACTAAGACTTGTCACTGCAGTAGCCCCATTAATCTAGTGCATTCTACTGCCAATACCTTTGAGTAAAAAAAAGTCTTACAAGAAAAAATGCCATAAATATGAAGAACTAATAAAAAGTAGTTTTAAAAAAATCAGAAGAATCAGGAAAATCAGTCTAAAAGTTGCAAGGTTAACCCCATGAGATTCATGATGCTGAGGGTATTTGAACTCAAGTTTTCCCACACTTAAGCCCCATCTACACTGCTATGTAATGCAGTTTCAGATTGCAGATTAACTGCATTGAACCTGATTATATGGCAGTGTAAACTCATATAATCCATTTTCTGAGTCAGCACTAAGCAATATAATGCAGTTCAAACTGCATTATATGGCAGCACAGATACGGCCTAAGTCTAGCCAGGCATCTTCCACTATTCAGTTGATTTAAATTCAAATGCTTGTAAATCCTAGCCATGATGAACACTGGTCAAAGATAATGAATTACCACCTAAAGATATACAGCCCAGTAGGTTGGCCAATTCTACTTACCTAATCACTACGCCACACTTGTTTTTTTACTATTTTATTACAGAATGTGTTTTAGATACTATCCCACGTATCTTCTCCAAATACATTGAGTTTCATATGTTTTTCATTTTATAGCAAACAGCTATACAATGAAAGCAATGGGAAATCTACCACAACAAAAGCAACATCAGCTGTCCAAAGTGTGTGGATTGCTTGGCTGATATCATACTAATTTTGCTCTCATTATACACACACTTATTTTTATGGCTTAGAATGGACTAATACACATATGAGAATGTGTGTGGAATAGCAAATTGCAACTGCCTTAGGTATCTAAGTAAGGGTGGAGTAGTGATGAGATACAAGCTGAATCTATACTGCCATATAATGCAGTTTGGAATTATATAGACTTATATAGTCAGTATAGACCTATATAATGCAGTTCAATGTGGTTAAATTGCATTATATGGGTCTGCACTGATCATATGATGCAGTTCTAAATTGGATTATATGGCAGTTTTCATCCATCCTATATCTCCTTACTGCTGTTGCTCCATCCTCCTTTTTGACATTATTTGCAAGATTTTCAACAGGCTTGGCAGAAAATAAGGTTAAGAAGTGGGGCACTGCCTAAAAATGTGTTTTTCCTTGCTTAGTTTTCCCCAAGTTGCTAAAACTTATTTTGTTTTATCAGACTGTGTTATAAGTGTACAAGAAAAACAAATTGGGAAGTTTTTCTTGATGTAAGAGTAAACGTAGTCTTGAAGTTCTGCTGCATTCACAGTGCTTCTTGTCCATCAGGAAAGAATTCTTGTGCTTGCATCGAGTATTTAGGTCATAATGAAAAATAAGAAATTTCTGCACATGTGGATATTGCTCACTATCTCATTAAAAACATTAACATTTACTCAATTTTCTTACTGATTCTAATGCTGTCCCCATCTCTTTTCCCCCCATTTAACCGTAGTTTCAGGTACAAAAATGATTAAAATCACAGTGATAACAAATTAAGTGGATAAATCAGAGCTAATGAAAATATTCGTATTAGCTCCCCCCCCCCAAAAAAAATTGCCAGAATTCCCAGATACTCTATCCTTAGACTACACACTGTTTCAAAACAAAACAAAAGACCCATAAACTGTGAGCAGTGCAACTGTGTTCTTCTGGTGCCTCTGTGCTGAGTGTATAGCTATGCACTACGAATGAAACAGAATCATTTTGATTGACTCTAGGGACAAGAACTGGGGCCCTTGGAAATTGAAATCAAGAAACTCACTAAACATATAGATGATATTGAGTTGGAGGTGGAGAAGTTACAGAGAGAGTGGCTGATTCAGCAGAAAGAGTTAGTAAAACTTACCCAAGAGCGAGATGGGCAGCTCTCTTCCTTGGATATGTTAAAGAAAGAAATCACGATCAAGGAGCAAAAGAAAGTCCGCATAGAAAGTAAGTGTGATGCTTCCTGGAAAAGTGGTAATAAGGTAGAGCACCCCAGCTTTGACTGAACGATTTGCAGGTTTCTTTGAAAATGGACAGACAGACAAGAGATATAATCATGTCTATGACTGCAAACCAATGATTACTAATTACAGAATTAGTGTGGAGGAAGGAGGAGACATATTTTTCTGTCATAGTGATGAGGTCTTACAACAAAGATCTTTTTCAATTCCTTGAAAAATAGCAGTTTTGGTGGGTGATAATTGTCTATGGGGTCTCAATAGTAGTTGGCAATTGTATGCTTTTCTCGGATGGTTATGTGTGATGTGATAACTTTCAAGTCTCCTTAAGCAATAAGTTATCAAGTTCTACAAATCTTACAGCACCAGGTTGTGTGTTTACTAACTGATTTACTATCAGTTAGCTGAACACACAAATCACAGTACAATAGTTTATTCTCTGATGTTAAAAGATATTCCTAGATGCAGAAACCTAGTTTCTAAATACATTTTTATTTCAAGAGAATAATAATAATAATAATAATAATAATAATAATAATAATAATAATAATAATGCTCAGCATCGTTTGGGAAGAAAAATCACGTTTTGTTTTATTAGTTACACACCTCTCCTTATGGCTTCAGGTAGGGTACAACATAGCTAAAATACATAGCTAAAACAAAGGACCATAAAATATATACCTTAAAAACATAGAAGAAACAGCAAAACTAATAAAATGTAATTTTAATTTGGAGTGCTAAGATAGAAAAATGCACAGAGCACTAATTTAAAAGGACATTTTGTTCTTCAGATCCCACCAATAATTAGAGCTCTAAAGAGAAGGGTGTTTAAAGTTTTAGGCTTTTAATTTCCATGGTATGCAATGGTTTCGCCAGCAAAAATGAAGACAGGATATATGATATCTTCTCATCCACTGATATGGCACATCTGTCAGTGCAGCAGCATGGGCTTAGTGATATTGCCAGGACGCTTGTAAAACAGGTATCTGTCTGTGTATGCAGACTTCCCCACCAGCCTCTCCTCTTCATTGTGACCTGTTGACTATTTCTTGCCAGATGAAATTCAGCAGGAGAAAAATGAGCTGAAGGACATTGAGCGCCACATGAAGAACATGGCTAATGATTTAGTCAAGCTACATCTGTTGATCAACAAGAACAGAGAGGATTCTGAAGAGCTGCAGCAAGGAAACACCTTAATGGAGAATGAGTTTGTGCGCTCTCTCAAGGTATTTGCCATCCCCTTCAGACACATTTTCCAGGAATAATCTGGATGAGGTCTTGTTGTTCTGTTTTATCTGTTTTTCCCAGTAACTGGTTCGCAGACCTTTTGTGGCAGGAACAGTGGGAGCAACTGATCGCAATCTTATATGTGGAGGGTGGTACATCAGCATAGATAAACTGTTGACTCAGTACACTTTTATTGGGATGGAGGATCATGAAGAAAAGTTTAGCAAGGGCCCTGCTAACATGATATAAAAAGTAAAGCGATTATTCTCTGTGCTAAGCCTCCTTTTTGGTCCAAGTGAAATACGGATCCTAAAAAACATCCTTCTGCTGCTAGGCCTCAGAAAAAGAATCAATTCAGATGCAAGAGAAGCTGGACCGTCTACAGGAGGAAAAAGAGAGACTCCTCAACAGCCTAGTGGAGGCAGAGTGAGTTCTGTTGTTTAACAGAGCATTTGAATTCTTGTATAGTACAGTGGCAACTATATGTGTGTGGGTGTATCTCTCTCTATTTAGAGGGTTGAGGTATCAAATAATCAGTTACAATATAGCCACAATTACCAGATTTCTACATATTGTGTCCTTTAGTCCCAGAACGAATTGCATTTTTTCTGTGATCTACAAGTTTTTCTTGGGACTGTCTATTGAGAGAAGATAATATGTTCATGCCTTTCAAGCTATAGTAATTTTGTTGCTGAAAAAACTCAGTTCTATCTATCAGTGCCTCTGTGGCAAATTGTTGTTTTTTAAAAAAAAAAAAAAAAATCAGTGATTAATTTTATGTGGAATACGGTTTGTTGGCTATCCCAGAATATATTGGTTGTTTACTTCCCGAACACACCTCCATTGTTTTGTGACATTTCAAAATTAATGTATATCACTTGTGATAACACAGAGTGAACAGATGTGTTATAACCTCTTTCTTGTTATTGGGTGATATAGATGTCAGATGATGCAGTGGGAGAAGAAGATACAGTTGGCCAAGGAAATGCGTGCTGCAGTGGACTCTGAGACTGGGCAAGGCGAGATCAGAGCCATGAAGTCAGAGATCCATAGGATGCAGGTAAGGTAGGAAGTGTTGTATAGATCAGGGCTTAATATATAATATATAATATTTCTGCCCAAGAAATTTTTTCCCAACCTTGGGTTATATAAGGTATATAAAACAGGTATAAAAACCAAAAATTTCATGATAACAAATCAACATTTTTAAGGCTTGCTGAACAGGATGCTTTTCCTTTTTATGAAGTACAGCTGAAGCATTTTCTGTGGAGTCCACTATGAACACTGCACAGATTTGTGCTAACAGATTTCTGTCTGCCCAAAGCACCAAAAGCTTTCAAGAGCTGGCATAACACCAGCCTAAAGCACTGAGTCAGAGGACTTTTCAGCACAGGCAACACTCTATTTTTACTCATTTCCTGTTCCACTGATATATCCACCATTCTTGATGTCTATAGGAGAGAAGGTTGCATATAGGAATTATATTGAACTTGGGTCATTTTGTATCTTGTTTTGAAGCCATTAACAAGGACACTGGAACAGTTCCTTCAAAAAAGCGTATCACTGTTCAAATTGGTGTGACTCAGTTGTGTTCAAGGAGTATAATTTTGGTTGCTGAATCTGTTGGAATTATCTATATATCTATAGATTATCTATAGATTTATTATTGGAAGGACAGCTAAAAGATTAAGCAATATAGGGATAGTGGAGGTACTGAGTGGATACCTACGTATCATTACAAAAGATGTTTGCAGGCACGTTGGCATTTTACAACCACTGGTGAAATTCTGCAATGATTTTATGAAAACTGCCAAGGGTATGCAACAGTTGCAAAGCTGATTGCAGAATCCCAGATGAATATAGCGCCCAAGGCCTAGAATTCGAAGTCTATGAAACCACATTCTGCAAAGCTTTGGGCTACTGCCGCTCATGTGTCTCGCTATGCCTTGTCTGAATTGTTTAATTATAATACACAAAAAGTGATGTCTTCCTCATTTATGATTTAGTGGTTCTTTCAGACTCTGCCTCCCTTCCACTCTGTAGGTAAGGTACCAGCAGCTGATGAAACAGCAGGAGAAACTAATGCGAGATACAGAGGCTGCAGTGGCCCGCCGAGAGAGTATTGTGATTCGTGCAGAGGCCGAGAGCAAGCTGAACAAACAACTGCTTACCAAGGGCGATTTCCACCATAAGAAGCTAGAGCTAAAGAAAAAGATCAAGGAGACGCAGAAGGTCAGAAAGTCAAAAAAGGGAATAGTTCAGTGGGGAGGTGATAGCTAGAATCTTCATGTGTGCACGGACACAGACACACATATTTTGACCATATTTATGCTTTGTTTCCCTGTAATAGCATAAAGAACTAATCCAGCATGAATGCAACAGTTCTAATAATCAGTATGACATTGACTATATTTCCTATTTACTACCAGTTCATGGATTTATTGATTAATTGTTGAGTAAAAATAGTAAAACAATTGTAATTTTATCTCAAGTAAAATACTAATATAGAAGTAGAATCAGCCCTATCTCTATGAATTTCTAGGTCCTCCAGCATGTCTCTACAGTCAACATCCACTGGAAACTGGAAACTAATTCTAAAATAATACTAGAATCTAGAGATTCCTAGGGAGAATATTTAAATATTTAAACTCTATGAATAATCAAATCCAAAAAAAGCAAGGCTGCAAATATGGAGGGCTGACTATAGTGTGAAACTGTAAAATGGCTTCCTGAAATAGCCACCAATAAGTACAATACCGGGGGGGGGGGGGGCATTGTAGCCCTTTTTTTCTGCTGCTCTGAGTACTTTTTTTAAACATGATTTTAAAGTCAGTGAATTAGAACTGGAATTGAAGTGACATCCAACCTGGGACTGCGAATCAAAGGCCCTAATTGCATCCTAGTCAGATGGCAGTAGAATCATTTGAATCTTTGTTGCCTTTGTGACTATGAAAAGACTGAACTGAGATGTTGCAATTAAGAGAAGTTTCCTCCTGGTGCCAAAGAGAGCAATAAATGTGGCATACATTTCCTATAAAGGATGTACATATTGCACTTGTGGTGAAATAAAATATTTCCCTTTTAGCAAACAAGAGAAAGGACTTAGTAACAAATGCAACAAACCCTGGGATTTGGACTTTAGGGAAGGGCTCTTAACAATTCTCCTTCAGGAATCTCCTCCTGTGCCTCTGACCAAACTACAAATTGCAGGATTCTATAGGATACAGCTGTGGGAATTAAAATGGCATTCTAGTGGTATTAACTGTCAAGTGTGAGAAGAGCTTTTGATTCCTTCTCATAAATTACATTTTGTTTTTATTTAATTTACACACTGACTTTGTCTCAGAAAAAGCAAGATTCATTCTCTTAAATGCATCTTCCCACATAGCAAACATCAGTTTAGGAAAAAAAACATATCATTTGCTTTGACAGAGGATGTGGGTTTTTTTTTTTTGCAACATAGGATGCATCTACATTGTAGAATTAATGCAGTTTGATGCTACATTAACTGTCGGGGCTCAATGCTATGGAATCCTGGAAGTTGTCATTTTACAAGGTCTTTGGCCTTCTCTGTCAGGGTGCTGGTGTCTCACCATAGCATTGAGTCATGGCAGTTAAAGTGGCATCAAACTGCATTGATTCTGCAGTGTAAATGTACATTCAACTGTGAAATTTCCTTTTCCCATTTCGTAACACTCTGCATTTCGCCTGGAATCTACGAATTAGTCTCCTGTTTTTAACACTGTATCCTGCTTGTTGATTTTAATGATTGTTTTTATTGATGTTGAGGTTTTTTACTGGGATAATTGTTTTATTGCTTTGTTACTGTTATTTGTTTGTTTTATCGGGTCAGGCCCCATGTAAGCCGCCCCGAGTCCCTTCGGGGAGATGGGGTGGGGTATAAAAATAAAGTTATTATTATTATTATTACTCATATTCTGTAGCAGGACATGTACTGAGAGACAGTGTGTGGTTTCCTTTTACTTCCCTAGAATGCTGAGGAATGCAACAAAACTCTAAACCAGCTTGAGACGGCACAACGGAATGTGGGCAATGCTCTCCTGGAGAAGCAGGACGAACTTGCCATCTTGAATAGTGAAATAGAAGACCTTGAAGTACAGGCAGATAAGCTGCTGGCAAAGAAACGGCAGGTAAGGCTTTTCCACACTGCATATTATGCTAGGTTTATGTTTTGGATGCTGTGATTTTAATTGATGTTGTAATAATTGATGTTTTAAGTATTGGTTTTAATTGTAATTATTTGATATATGTATGTGGCATCAATTTACTGCCTGTTGTAAGGCCACCTTGAGTCCCCTCCGGGGTTGAGAAAGGCAGGATATAAATATGATAGATTAATAAATAAATAAATAAATAAATAAATGGTTTATGCCACAGCAGAAACAGCTAGGGTTCCATGGAGACCTAGGCTTGTTGAGAAGAAGCAGCACATTTGATGCAGAAACAGCTTAGTAAACCAGTTAGCTTTGCCCCACAGTTGTCTTATTGTGTCATCGGGCAGCTTCTCATCTTTGGTATGTTCCCTTCCAACTGATCAAGAAAGTAAAGACTTTCTGTATATATTTCAGATTTCAATATTAATGTCAAAATACGTAGTATGATTTTACATAGGATTTGTGCTACATTAGAACAGTAAATAACAATTGTAGTAGATCATTTTACACCACACACATATTGTACATGATTCTGCTTTCACTGCCATGGCAACATCATACATCCTACAGAATATTGGGATTTGAAGTTTAGAGCGGGATACTTAGAACTGTCTGCCAGAAGACCCAAGGCCCTAGGCGAACTACAAATCATAGCATTCTGTATGACGTAGCCATGGCAGTTAAAGTGGAATCATAGCACTATAGCTAAATAGCATGAAAAGTCCAGTGAGTTCGTTCTCTGGTTTGTGGGGAGGACTAATATAGACACAGGAACTTGCTAACTGCTTACTGAGTCCTGGATTCTTGTATCATGTAGATGAGCCCTTTCTCTTTTAGTCCATAGCCATTTATACCAGATTTAGTTAATGGTAGTTTCATCATTATTTGAAAACTTAAGCAAACTGAAAGTGATCTCTCAATGTGAACTGTGTTGGTGGTACAGTTGGTGGCATCCACTGTGACTTGGACACCATTAAGAATAGACTCTTTGGCATCTGTTTAATTGATGCAATCCATTAAGCAGACAAATTTTGCTCATACTTGGTATAACACAAAATTACTTGGATGGGTAAAACCTTTCAGCTTTTTCTTGACCTTTGTCCATCCTGGCTGGCAAAAACTAATGCAGTTTGTGTGTGAGAGAGTAATTTTAAGGTGCAAATGCCTCATTGTGATAAGTCATTCTTTCCATTTCCATAGTGTTGAGTAATTTCAAAAAGTAATAAGCATTTTAAAATGTAAAGCATCCACAGCAGTTTTAGCAGATCAGAAGTTTCTTGAGTATAGCAGTAGAGTGAATGAAGTTCAGCAAAATAGGAGCAGAGTCAAGCTTTAAAAGTTATAAAAGACTGTTGAAATAACTACATTTATATATAGCAGACTAAATCAGGACCTAGCTATCTAACTATCTCACATTGTCTGTCTCCATGCACAAAGGAGAAAAACAAAAATGCCATGTTCTCAGAAAATGAGTGTCCCCGAGAAGTATAAGTCTAACAAGCAGTAGATGTAGAGGAGAGAATAAAGGGACAGGCAGACAAAGTCGAGGGCAGTAGGGGTAAGGCTTTCCCTACCCTTGGGGAGAGAGGGCGGGTTACAAATGAATCATCATCATCATCATTATTATTATTATTATTATTATTATTATTATTATTATTATTATTAGCTAACTCAGCTGTCTATCTCCATGTTGAGAACTATAAACTTCTGCAGGACGTGGTTGACTTCTATGATGGTATTTCTAAAACCATAATGGAAAAAGCCATGGTTAGAGTCCACCACAATTGCCCATCAATCTCTAATTTTCCCTTTTTTGAGAGAGAGAGAGTGGGGGCAGAGAGAGAGACACAGAGAGAGAGATTATCAAAGCAATGTGTTTACAGTTCTCTAGCAGTACACATTATGTTTATTTCACTGTTCTTTTTATCTGGGGTCTTGTCAACTAAAAATTGGTCACTGGTCTGAAAAGGGCCCAGAACATATTTCTTCTGTGTGCCTCCTTTCACCTCTAGATGCAACAGAGGTACTTGTGATCTGTTGTCTTTTCCACAGACTTTTGTCTATTCTAAAATATTCAATGTTGCTTTTCTAAGAACCTTGCAGATATTGTGTCCAGTCAGGCACGCATGAAGCACTTGCAAGCAGTGAAGGAAGGGAAATACAACCCACTCTGCCGTTCTGAGATAATGATACGTGTTGAACGCCAGAAAATAGACGAGCGGCTGCATGCCATCAGCATCATTCTTTATCAAGTGGGGAGGGAATGCCCTCATTATCAAAGGACTCTGCAGAAAATCAACCAAATTCTAAAAAAACAATTTGGATGAAGCAGCAGCAAAGTAACAGAAAGAAGGAGACCGGGAGTACATCATTTACATTTTGTCTTTTCATCAATAAATATGTGTTTGTGAAAGGAATATTATTGTCTGTAATTTCATCAGAGGAAAATATAATGTGATACAGGGAAAAGGTGTGTGGATATAGAGCTCACTCAAAGTGAATGTTTTGAGTTCTGTTTTTTAAAAGAATCTCTTCCATTTCCTTTTTTTCTTGAAATGTCAAGTTATTACAATATGTAACATGATTTTTGTTCCTGTATTATAAATGTCATTTTCTAATTGGTTCTACCATAAAATCTTGGAAAAGGTTTATTAAACTGCAAAAAGCTTTGCAGTTTAATTTTGCTCTAGTTTTTCAATGAATATCTCAAAGTCTCAAGCAATTCAGCTCAGTTTGTGGCACCACAAAAAATGATGTTTCTGGAGTATAATATCTACTTTCAGAGTAAGTACTGCACAATTAAACAAAAAATAACACTTTCAAACCAGGAACAGCAATTTTTTTCAGATTTTGTTACATAATGTTAATGAGCACCTGTTTTTATACTGGCTCAAGTAATTATAAGCCTCCAAAATTATTTAGGGATCCACTTGATTTTGAATGATTTTACCTTTTGGAAAGTATTCATATTATTTTCCAGAGCTAGGATCAAGACCCTTTCTTTGATATTTCAGGTTTTAGGTGGCTTTGCTATCTTGTTTCCCTTTTACACAGAATAGATTCACTCTAGCCAAGAGAAATAAAAAAGGGTAGTTTTATAGTTCATGCTTTCCTTTTGTCCCCTACTTCACTAAAGACATGCTGTTATAGAGAGCTTGCAGTTAAAAGAGACTGAACTGATTGCCCAATTGTTTGAAAGATACTTGATCAAAACAGAAAGGGAGAAAATACTTAAGATACTTTTGGTCAAGTTCTATCATCTATCTGTCATTACTTAGCTGTACCATTTTTTTAATGCAAGCACTGTTTGCTTTGCTTCCCTCTGTAGCTTCCTATAATGTGTCCTAAGAAGTTGTTTGTTTGATGAAGCTTGACCGATTATTGTGTGAAATCATCCTAAGTGATCCAGGCTTTCCAATGTCCATCGAGCTCAAGGATGAACAAAATGTGGCCCTGGGGACACATACAGTCTTCCTTCCAGATTTCCTTTTATAGCTCTCAACTACTACAAATCCCTTAAACAGCTCCCTTTTTTCTGCAAGAAAAAAGTGAATCTCCTCTACTGAAAACCCCTAGATCAGTGATTTCATTTTTAAAATAGGGGCTCTCCCCATCTCTTGCACTATTTAATTTTTTAAAAAACCTAGCAGTGGATTTCTGGACACTTCTGCTATTTCCGAAGCCAAAATTCCAGTTTTCTAAAACCCACGGTTACAGAGGGCCACCTGGCGAGTTCCGCTAACCACTTATGTTCTGGATCAAAAATCAGGATCTCACCAGTTCAAAGGCAAATGACAGAAGTCTTATTCATTCTGCAGAAAGGATGTTGTGTACCACAATGGATGCCAAAATGTACAAGCATAAAGCATATGGGAGATGTAGTCACTTTAATACAGAAGAAATGGCATGCATTAACATTGCTAGGGTTTGAAATTCCCTCCCATTTCCTTGATTGGCCGGTGCTGACAAGCCGACTGGCAGGCCTAGGTGGCACAGTATCATTAGCCGGGCAGCGATGATACAGCTGGGGTCCCCTCCCTGCTGAGTAAGCAACCTTGGGGCCTGATCAGTAAGTGGAGGCATTTCCTGGGGCAGGGAGGCTCCCGGAATGTGTGCACCCATCTCTGGGTGTTGGTGAATGAAATGTGTGAAACAATGAGCATCTAGATGGTTGAATGACTAGATTATGCAGCTATCAATTCCAGAATGGAGGGGGACTATCGGTGGTGAGTCCCCAGGTCCATTCCCATGCTGGGAAGATAGTGGCTATGTCTAGAAAATGTCAATTGGAAATGGTGGAGCCATCATAATCATTGCCTGGACCTTTGTCCAGCTGGCGATCTGCGTCCCTATAGGTGAATTTCCAGATAGCAATTGGTTGACACACTGCAGGGTGCCAGGAAGGACATTATCTCTATGTGCACCTACACAAACATGCCTTTACAACTTTTTACATCTGCCTATAAACTCTAGTTGGTTCAATCTCTCAGCTGAACAACGCTGTGCATGCTTTTAATTTTGAAATGAAAGAGAAGTTGAGACAGAATGTAACTGAGAGCGTGGGTTCAGGGGATGCACTTTTCTTAGGTTTTCCATCACCACCAACATGACTAACAGTATAACAGTGATTTTGTTGCAGAGGAATTTGGAACCGATGTATCGATTTCCCAACATTTTAGAGCTTTTCTCACACGACTCAGCTTTGTGGCTTACTGTGGAGTCCTTTTGTTGACATCTTGTGTGCTATTGAGAAATCAATTTTACTTGTGATTGCCAAAGATCTGCAAAAATGAATACTTTTTATAACATGGTTTTATTCAACAAACTCCAATGCTTTAAGAAAGTTATCCAATTCTGATTTTAAAAATCTTTTTCAATAGTAACCAGATGTAGTTGCTGTCTTATTAAGTGAGATAAAACTAAACCACTTTGGCCACATCTACACTCTAGAAATAACGCAGCTTGATACTATTTTAACTTCCTCAGTTCAATGCAATGGGATAATGGAAGTTGTAGTTTTACAAAGTGTCTAGCCTTCTCTGACAAAACCTCACCAAACTACAAATTGCAGGATTCCATAGCACGGAGCCATGGCAGTTGAATGGTGTCAAACTACTTTAATTCTACAGTGTAGCTGCAGTCTTTTATTAAAGATGATATATGCTGTTTTGTTAATAGTTGCTGATTTTGTCCAATTTTCTGGTATTTAAATGACAGTATTGTGGTCTGGTCTGGTCCGGAGAAGATTCTTGAGGGTGACACTAAGACCCCTTTTACACTGCCATATAATCAAGATTATCAAAGCAGATAATCCAGATTATCTGCTTTGAATGGTTTATATGAGTCTACACTGCCATATATTCCAGTTCAAAGCAAATAATCTGGATTTTATATAGCAGTGTAGATGAGGCCTATGACTCACTGCACTGGGTGATACCAACCACCTGAATTTACCAACAGGACAGAAACAGCAGCTAGCCAAATCATCTTATTGTCACAAATGCTTTCAAAAGAGAGTACATTACAGGAGGGTGGGGGTCTACTGAAAACCCTAGGAATGGCACAAGGGGTGCATCTACATTATAGAATAAATGCCATTTGACACCACTTTCAGTTCCATGGCTCAATGCTATGGAAACATAAGTATTGTAGTTTGGTGAGGTGCCAACATTCTTTGGCAAAGAAGGCTAAATACTTTGTGATACTTCCCATAGCACTGAGTCATGGCAGTTAAGAGTGCAGTCAAACTGCCCTAATTCTACAATGTAGATATATAATATACCTGCAGGCTCAGGAAGGGCTTCCAAATTTCGTGACTTCTGGTGTTTGTAGTCCTTCGGGGGCGTCTGTGTATCTGGAAGGGAAGGAAGGGTGGGCCTATGTTGCAGCATTCAGTCATAATGTCTCTTAATTTTCTTTGCAAAATGCAGCAACGTCCCAAGTAGGTCGCATGAAAATAGCACTCAGGTTAGCACTCAACAACAGAGGGAAGGCTGGGTTGCTGTGAGTTTTCCAGGCTGTATAGCCATGTTCCAGAAGCATTCTCTCCTGACGTTTCGCCCCCATCTATGGCAGGCATCCTCAGAGATTGTGAGGTCTGTTGGAAACTAGTCAAGGGGGAGAAAGAACTCTTGTCTATTGGAGGCAAGTATGGATGTTGCAACTGATCACCTTGATTTGCACTGAATAGCCTTTCAGCTTCAAAGCCTGGCTGCTTCCTGCCTGGGGGAATCCTTTGTTGGGAGGTGTTAGCTGACCCTGATTGTTTCCTGTCTGGAATCCCCCTGTCTTCAGAGTGTTGTTCTTTATTTACTGTCCTGATTTTAGAGTCTTTTAACACTGGTTGCCAGATTTTCTTCATTTTCGTGGTTTTTTCCTTCCTGTTGAAATTGTCCGCACGCTTGTGGATTTCAATGGCTTCTCTGTGTAGCCTGGGGTGGTAGTTGTTAGAGTGGTCTTGCATTTCTGTGTTCTCAAATCATATGCTGTGTCCAGGTTGGTTCATCAGGTGCTCTGCTCTGGCTGACTTCTCTGGCTGAATCAGTCTGCAGTGCCTTTCACGTTCCTTGATTCGTGTCTAGGTAACGCTGCGTTCGGTGGTCCCCATGTAGACTTGTCCACAGTAGACTCCTGCAGAGGTGAGAGGGTCCCTCTTGTCCTTTGCTGCTCTCTTTGCTAAACGAAAGCCCGCCCCCTCTCCCTCCAACCTGGAAGAGGGCGGGGAAAGCCACGTGATCGGAAAGTCACGTGACTGTGCTGGAATTCCCTCCGCAAACTTCACTCTGGCCCTGGAGTCTCTGATTGACAGCGGGAGCTTTTGAACTGAAAAGGTAAGGCAACGACGAAGCTTCAAAGATTTCCCTATCCCTTTTCCATTGCCTTCCAACGAGGGAGCTACTGGCCCTTAGGGTTGCTGCTGGGGTTAGACCAGCGGGGTGAATTTGGAGGGCAATATCTTAAAGGGTACATCTGCTCTACACTGTAGAATGAATGCAGTTCGACAGCGCTTTAATGCTATGCAATCGTGGGATTTGACCTTTGGTAAGCCACCAGCACTCTTTAGCAGAGGTGGCTAAATCTCCTTGCTGTCACAGCACTGACCCATGGCAGTTAAAGCGGTATCCAACTGCATTAATTCCGCAGTGTAGATACACACTAAGGGATTTCTGAGCCCAGGACTCTGTTCTGAATACAAGGACTGAATAAAATGTGTAATCTCTCCATGGGAAGCTCCACTCCTGGCTCTGTCCAAGTAGGTGCCCATCATTGCAGGAGAATAATGGACGGGAATGTAACTTTCTTGCTATCATTGCTAAGTACTCAAAGTGTCAGAAATCTTGGCTGTGTCGGTCTGACTGTCCCGTGGGCTTCTGATTTCATAAATATGGCCAAGAGGCCATCATGGCACTTTGTCATGGCTCAGGAATAAATTCCTCAGTCAAGGTGCATGAAGTGGGAAGCTTTATGTTCCTCCTCTTCCAAGCATTTCTGCTACAGTCGGCCTTCTACATTTGTTGGGGTTAGGTGCCCCATTAAAGTGAAAAAGGCCAAGAAAGAAATTACTACTCTGTTACCTGAAAGAACATCTCTCTAAGGCCCCTTCCACACAGCTGAATAAAATCCCACATTATCTGCTTTGAATTGGAATATATGGCATGTGAACTCTGATAACCCAGTTCAAAGCCGGTATTGTGGGATTTTTTTGCCTTGATATTCTGGGTTATATGGCTGTGTGGAAGGGCCCTAGGAAACTCTTAAGTCTTTAGCATGACACGATGGTCAACTTCCCCTGGAAACTGACAGTAGAGTTATACTGAAAGACTTAGAGATTTCCAGTGAGAACATTTAAAATCAAATCTGTAAATGTGGCGGTCTGGCTGTATAAGTGTCCACTTGTTATGTTTTCCTTTGCTAGACATTGTGGCCAGTCCTATGCCTGCGGAGGAGAGCATATCCAGCTGTCTACTTTTTCACTGCGATGCTACTGATTGAGAAGCCTGAGCACAGGGGACTGTGTGTGATCCTGTGGGTTTTTATCAGCATCACTTTGCTCAGCGTCTCAGGGACCCACGGAGCACCTCAAGAGGCAGAGAAGAGAGGCAGGGAGAAGGACAGAGGTGGAGAAGCAGAGGAACAACATGAGAAACTTGCTGATCAGCCAGATCTGCTTAGAAGCTCCAGCATTCAACCCACCCAATGTGACATCCCTCCAGACAGCCGCTTTGATTGTGCCCCAGATAAACTGCTCTCTCAAGAAGAATGTGAAGCTCGAGGCTGCTGCTACATCCCTGCTCAGCCCAAGGGCAATGCTATTTGGCAACCGTGGTGTTTCTTCCCTCCCAGCTACCCCAGTTACAAGATGGTGAACCTGACTACCACCAAAACTGGTTATACTGCCCAGTTGACTCGGGACAGACCCACTTTCATGCCAGAAGATATAATGAACTTGGAGTTGGATGTGCTCTTTGAGACGGAAAGTAGGCTTCACTTCACAGTGAGTATGGACAGAGTCCATCCTATGTAAAATGCAGGGGCTCTCCTGCATTTTACATAGGATATTTTCTTAAAGACATAGGGTACATTTAGCTTCTCAGGTGTTTTGGGCAACCACTCCCATCATTCTTTACAATTAGTTTTGCTGTCTGCGGCTTCTGGGAGATGAAGTCCAAAAGCATCTGGAGAGCCTTGTCATTTCTACCTCTATGCTAGACAAAACTATAATTTTAGGAATGCACTATAATACTAAATTGTACAATAATGTTGAGATATTTAAAAGCCTATTCTTACAGCCACCCAGAAACTTAAGAGGGAACTAAAACAGCCCTGGTGGTTGGGGCAGGACTACGTCAATCTGTAAAGCTACTTGCCTTCCCCACAACCCACAACAAATTATGCAAACTGTAAAAACTCCAGAACACATTATGTAGATATGCTAAGTATATCGAATGCAGTCTATTCAGGTAAATATGTATAGAATTATAATTTTGTTTTGCACTTGTTTAATAGAGCCTTGGTCACAGAGATAATATTTGGATTTTGCTACTGAGCAGGGTATGTTATATCCTCAACGTTTGTGGCCCGGACTGTTTGGATCCTAGGTTAGAGATGAACCTAAACCACATAGATGTTCCTCTTTGTCTACTTCTCCCAAGTAATTTAATTATTATTTCCTATTCCGTAATAGCTCAGTAACTACCTTTAGTCTGATCTTTGAGGGAAAGTTGGGATATTGATGATGATGATGATGACAATGATAGCAATAGCCTGGCTAGAATCCTTTGTTCTCTATTCATCTCTATTACTACAGAATGAAGATCTTCTTTATGTTGCTTCCTTTAGGCCTGTCATGCTTTTTGTATGTCTCTTTCACTATAGCTTAAGGATCCAGCTAATAAACGTTATGAGGTACCTTTAGAAACTCCCCAATCAAGCAACAAGGCATCCTCCACATGGTACTCAGTGCAGTTCTCAGATGATCCCTTTGGCCTCATTATTCTTCGTACGTCCAATGGACGTGTATTGTAAGTACCCCAGGCTTTCTGTATCAAATGCATTAGTTAAAGGTAAAGGTTTTCCCCTGACATTAAATCTAGTCGTATCCATCTTAATTTCTAAGCTGAAGAGCCAGCGTTGTCCATAGACACCTCAAAGGTGTCTAACATGACTGCGTGGAGTGCTGTTACCGCCCCACCGGAGCAGTACCTATTGATCTACTCATATTTGCATGTTTTTGAACTGCTTGGTTGGCAGAATCTGAGGCTAACAGCGGGAGCTCACCCTGCTCTCTGGATTTGAACTGTCGAACTTTCAGTTAGCAAGTTCAGCATCATTGGTTTAATCTACTGCGCCACTGGGGGCTCATAACTATTTGCCTCTTGAAAATTAATTAATAAAAGTTGAAAATATGTGTGAAAGTGATATTGGAAGGAGAAATGTTGGAATGAAATGCCATTGTCCTGTTGGGTCTTGTGCCTGTAGTTAATAGTATGGTTGTTTTGCATGACATGTACCAGCTTCCCATATTTGGCATCCTCTTATGTGTCTACTAGGGAACTAAATGAAAAGCAACTCTCTGATTATATTCCCATGTATTCAAATGTGTGTTCTTATTCTACTCCTAAGTTAAATCTCATATATACTCAGTAAATTACAAGTAAGATCATATGGACCTCCAGATGATGGCAGCCAACCCCCAATGTAGGCAGTCCCCAAATTAAAACATCCAGTTTAAAACAACTCATAGGTAAGAATGGGCATGAGACAACAAGAAGTGAGAGAAATCTACCTCTTGGACGGGAAATTCACTCCTGAAAGAGTTATCATGGATGGGGAAAAGCTGTTTTTATCGCCAATCCTTATTCCACAACAAGTCAAATTTTTCAAAATTCAGTTATCACAGGGACTGAAAGTGAGGTGACATCTTCTGACAGCAAAACAAACACCACAGAGATGTTAATCCTTCCCTATGCTATACAAAGCTTAGCTTGACTGGAACTGAATTTTAAAAATGTACCTGTTCTGACTTACATACAAATTCAAGTTAAGAACAAATCTACATAACCTATCTTGTTCGTAACTTGGGAACTGCCTGTATTGAAGAATGATGCAATCTATAGTCAACATTATTAGAAAAACTCTAAGTTGCCTACCCCTGCACGAAACGTATCATATTGAGAGGTGGCCTCTATTGGCTGGGGCTTTGACCTGTAGTTCAGAAGATCTGAGTGCCATTCTATATGCAGATTTTGTTGCCTTGGACTAAAAATCTATTGGCCTTGTTTGTTTTTTTCCTCCCGGTAAGCGAGAGCTTGATTGCCAACATTCAGTCTGCTATAATTACATTACTGAGATATAATAGCGAGAACTGGACACCTGACTTGGAAACTTTCAATTCAGAATTGCTTCCCCTTTCTTTGGCTATTTAAGCAACATTTAGAAAACTAATTTCTTCTAGTGGGCAGCTTATCTGCAGAAGAGTTACATGACCCAGTCAATTGTACAAAAATAGCTGGTAAAGTGTGGTGTGTGCAAGGTTCTGGAAATGCTGAGTAGGACAAGTCAAAGGATGGTAATGGAGAATTCAGTGTGAACAGTTAGTTGGTATCCTCCATTTTCTCCCCAACAGGCTCAATACCTCAGTGGCCCCCCTATTTTATGCAGACCAGTTCCTGCAGATCTCAACTTCCTTGCCTTCCCATTTCATCTCTGGACTGGGTGAGCATTTGACTTCACTCACCCTTAGTGTCAACTGGACCAAGGTTACCATGTGGAATCGAGACATGTCACCGATGGTAAGTCATGGAGAGAGGCCATAAGGTATACATTTGAGCAGTTGGATCTACTTCAGAGTGCTCTGTGAAGTCACCATATGATGCTGAATTACCTGGTGGTGTCGGTAGGTTTTTGAGTAATTATATTGGACTACTGCCGATTTCTGAGCCTGAATACATTGCACAAGATTTCCCTAGCCTAAAATGATACATTTTAATATATTGGGTTTATGGTTCCCGTCCCCTTGATCTGGTCATGTAAGTGTGATTTATTGTTATAATTGTTTTATTTTACTTTGTTTAATAATGTTTATTATGTTGTTATGTAATGTTTGTGTTGCTTTTATGACTGTAAACCGCCCTGAGTCCCATCCGGGAGATAGGGCGGTATATAAATAAAGTTTTATTATTTTTTTATTATTTTCATCTGATAAATAGAAAATTACGATACTGATGAGGTACAGTATCATGTCCAGATCCCAAAGGTGACGGCTGCCATGCCCATTAGACGCTTATCAGCTTGCATACCTTACAAAAGAGTACCTCACAGCATGATCCTGTTCATATGTGCTTGGATGTTCAGGTAAATTCCATTGAATTATCTCAAAGTGTATTTCATACACTAAGGATAAACTTATTCTTTGGGTTACCCACACTGACATCCACACAAATATAGGGAGTTGTTGCTGTCTTGAAGGCACATCACGTTTTTCAGAGCCACAAATCATTTTAAACAGTACTCAAAGCAGTGCAGTGAGGGAAAAGCAGGAGTTACTGCAAAACACAGTTAAGGAAGAAAGGAGAACAATATTAGACTGATTGGCCAAAATCTTGAACGATATTTTTATTTCAGGCCCCACTTGTACACTCAGATCTCACTTGACCATCTTATATCTGTAATTTCCCTGTCCCCAGAGAATTGGGGGAAGTCTAGTTCTGTTTCAAGTTGTTGGAATCTCTGGCAGAGAATGATCAGTTCCTGAACTAACCACGGTGCCAAAAGCCATGACAATGACAGTGGCTTGAATTAAATATTGCTTATTATGTATTGCCTATTGTATAGACAGGCCTTCTCTTGGAACTCAACCACATTCTGCACAAGTTTGTAGTCCTCATCAAGGAAATAGTTAGGCAGATGAATTATCTGGTAGGGAAAGCCCTTCCCCATTGCCCTCTGTGTCTGCCTCTCTCTATTTTCTCCTCCTATTTCTGTTTGCTGGACTGATACTTCTCAGGGACACACCTCTTTCTATTAATTTTCCAGACCTTATGGCAAGCCCCTGAGTGCTCCATTTTCTTCTCCTGTGAGTATGGAGAGAATTAAGATGTCTCTAGAGAGGTAGATAGTTAGATAGCTAGGCTTTTATTTTTCTATATAGAAAAATAGTTCTTTAAATTAAGTCTTTTGTAACTTTTAAAGCTTGATTCTGCTCCCATAATTGCTGGAGCTCATTCACTTTACTGCTAGCTCAAGAAGCTTCTGATCTGCTAAACTGCTTTTGCTGCTTTACACTTTTAAATGCGTCTTCCTTTTTGAAATTACCCAACACATTCTGTGTATGGAAACCTGGTGAACATCCATGTCTTGTCACATTTGATTTCATTGTTCTTAAATCTGAAGTCCAGTCCTCGATGCACTTCAGCCAGATAATAATAGTTTATCTTAACTACAGCAAAAATGTGTCTGAGTCTCAAGACCATAAAACAAAAGGACACACTGAACAAAATAAAGGAATACATCACTAGATTACATTTTTAAGCACATTCCTACATGGCAGGCCACTTAGGCACATTCTATAAGGCTCCATTATTGAATTATTTCTGTTTCATTAGCATAGTAACCCTATATCATAGTTGTTCTCAACCTGGGGTCCCCAGGTGTTTTTGGCCTTCAACTCCCAGAAATCCTAACAGATGGTAAACTGGCTGGAATTTCTGGGACTTGTATGCCAGAAACATCTCAATCCTGGCTAAAACTGGTATGATCAGTTCTCTGCATTTCATCCATCAGTCTAGACATAACACAGGGGCATAACATATGCTTTCTATGTGGGAGATCAGAGGGAAGGCATTGTGGGAGGGCAAATCAACCCTTTTGCTGAAGTTAACTCTTCTGACCAGGAACATAGATCCTAATTCCTCCCAATTTGTCCTAACATCATTCATTTTACTTATTATGGCACTTGATTTTTTCCCAAGCAATTACTCAAAATGGGACATTAGAATGGAAGGGAGAACAGTATTCAACTTAGTCTAGCAATGAGGTTGTGATGTGCTCAATTACCATCAAAATCATATTGTCCATGAATGTAAATGTGTTTTACAATTATTAATATGTTTCTGAGTTTTACTTCAATATTTTACCATTTTGGAAGGCTATAATTGTAGAGCTTTTGCTAACTAAGGAGTTTTTATGACTATACATCTGTAACTATATGTTTTATATTGAATTTTCTACACTTGCCATCCTGATATCCTTGGAGATGAATGATAGCTTATAAGCTTTAAAAAATAAAATATACTCCTGATTGACTAAATCTGGTGTGATTGTGTAAGCATTGGCAAAGCCTGGTCTAGATGTATAGGGTTTAGATTGTGTGTTATTTTTATTTTCCAGCCTTCAGCCAATTTGTATGGTTCACATCCTTTCTATCTAGTGCTAGAAGAGGATGGCTTGGCCCATGGAGTCTTTTTGCTAAACAGCAATGCCATGGGTAAGTACTTCATTAGGATAGGCCCTTGGTATGCAAAGCCATCTTCTGTGTGATAGAGTATCATGATGATAATCAGTGGAGTCTTCAATAGGTTGTGTACTCGAATATACACATATCACTGCTGAAACATGTGCAGGGCAATATGTGGAGTGGCCACAGTGTTCGCCATACCATACTACTCAGCTTTGAGGCACCACCACATGGAGCTTCCGGTATTTTTAGAAACTAGGTTTCTATTGGGATGGCTTTCCTTGACTGCCAAGCAGTTGGTTTCCCTGCCCTTAAGAAAAGACCTTGGAGAGATGCATTAGTGGAGGTCTTTGCCATCTGGATGGTGTCTCCCAATTCAGCTGGGAAGGTGGCAGTTCCCTGTCCCTGCACCAGTTCCATGGTTGCACTGGCTACTGAAACAAGAACACAATTTGCAGCCAAATAAATTTAAACTTTCTTCCTCAAAATAGCTGAACTCTGTTCTAGGAATATATGGTGTATGTTTATAGCTGCACGTAACACTATATAACACGATTTTGTTCCTGGGTAATAAATGTCATTTCCTAATTAGTTCTATCATAAAAATATGGACAAAGTTTATTAAACTGCAAAAACTTTTTTGAGGGACATCCTCCAGCATACTTTGCTATAGTTTTTCAATAAATATTTCATAGAGTCTCAATCAATTAAACATAGTTTGTGGCAGCCACAAAAATGAAGTTTCTGGAGTATAACAACTACAGTAGAGTCTCACTTATCCAACATAAATGGGCCCGCAGAATGTTGGATAAGCGAATATGTTGGATAATAAGGAGGGATTAAGGAAAAGCCTATTAAACATCAAATTAGGTTATGATTTTGCAAATTAAGCACCAAAACATCATGTTATACAATAAATTTGACAGAAAAAGTAGTTCAATACACAGTAATGCTATGTAGTAAATACTGTATTTACGAATTTAGCACCAAAATATCACGATGTATTGAAAACATTGACTACAAAAATGCGTTGGATAATCCAGAACGTTGGATAAGCAAGTGTTGGATAAGTGAGACTCTACTGTACTTTCAAAGCAAGTACTGCACAATTAAATAGGAATAACACTTTCAAACCAAGAACAGAAATGTTTTCAAATTTTGTTACATAGTGTAATTTTATTAAAATTAATTCAAGTTATTCTTTCTCTGAGAACAGCTTGAAAACTCAGTGTAGTAATGTATGCACTTTACACAAAATGTCATAATGCCTTTATATGATTCTGTGGAAAGATGATGAGTCTGGAAATCTTTACCAAAATTATGTTAATGCAGGGGTGTGTGGAGGAGTATAAATGTAAAACGGAGGTACATTTAGCTGGCGCATTCTTTTAGCACAATTTCCATGTCATTGTTTGCTTTGCAGATGTGATACTGCAGCCCAGTCCAGCCCTGACATGGAGAACAACTGGGGGGATCCTGGACTTCTATGTCTTCCTGGGCCCAGACCCAAAGAGTGTGGTGCGCCAGTATATGGATGTCATTGGTAGGCACTGGAGTGCTTCGAATGGGCCATGATCATGGAACATTTTTTCATTGCATACCTTTCAATAAGACTGCTTATGAGAGGTCCAACAGCTTTAGTGTCTTCTTTGAGAAACTGAATTTCACAACCCCCCCCCCCCTTTCTGCTTCCCACAGGGTATCCATTTATGCCCCCATACTGGGCCCTGGGATTCCATCTCTGCCGCTGGGGATATGCTTCGACTGCCGTTACCCGGGAGGTGGTGAAGAACATGACAGCTGCACAGTTCCCCTTGGTACGTGGCTTCCCTTGTGTTCTGCCCAGGACTTTGTGAGGGATTGCTCAACTGTTTTGCCTTTGTAGTAGGAGAGCTAGAGCTGGGTGTCTCAGGAAATCAATCATCAAGCCTGCAAATAAGAGGATTGCTTGTATGCTTTCTAATTATGCTATTTCTGAGCTTCCCAGGATGTGCAGTGGAATGATCTGGATTATGCAGATGCTGGGAGAGATTTTACCTTCAACAAAGATGCTTTTGGGGATATGCCAGAAATGGTGAATGAATTCCATCGTGAGGGACGGAGGTATGTCATGATCGTGGTAAGTGAATGGGGAAAAAACTTAGTACGCATAGATAGAACATAGGGACTTCTGCTTACAAAGTGTTTATTTGGATTATTTAGAGCATTTATACCCCTCTCTTCAGCCATATAGCCCCTCAGAGTGGCTTACATATTAATAATTTGACAGTCCTCGTGACAGCAATGAGTGTTCCCCAGTATAAATCCATATTGCCCCCACATTTTCAAAACTTTTCGCTTTCACAACCCTGAGGACAAATAACTAAAAATGCCATTCTTAGAAATCCCCCATCATATCACATGCTCCTCAGTGAACATCCTTGTAATAATAAGACTGCAGAGTTGCAGATTTCACTTCTGATAAAAATTGCAGGCAAAAACACAATCCATCTTGAAAGGAAGAACATAACATCATTTCACAATTACCATACTTTTATTTTCTAAGGCAAACAATGCTAAAATCTCAAGCAGCACCTGCAAGTAGGATTATACACTTCACACAGGGTGAATTTCCCATCAGAAAATCCACAGTTCTTTTTTTTTGTATATCAAAAACCAGATTCATGCAAGCACCGGTGGTCTTAAACACTCCTATCCAGGATTAGGAAGATCATCAAATTGAGGGAGAACTAATGTAAATGTCCCCCAGATTATAATTGCCATCCTAGTTCCAGCTGACCAAATGTCTCCCATAGGACCTGAATCTACAGGACGGATTCAAAGCAGAAATATAATGCTTTTATTTATTTTGTGTCAAAAGCATTGCATTATAAATAAATTTAAAAGTGGTGAAATAAAGGAAATCACAAGCAGCTAAATAATTTTAGACCAAAAGCGGGCAACAGCGACCGCATTGTCCATGGCTTTGAACAACTCCTCCTCCGTGCATGAGGCAGGACATTGTGGGCAAGCATACATATGCAGAGTTGTTTGTTCTGCTGCACAGTCACACAAGGTGGAGGATTCCTCCAGGTAGTGCCATCTTGCCAGGTTGTCTTTTGATCTGCCCACTCCGCTTCTATATAATGCTTATATTGTGCTATACGAATAGTATAGTATATTGTACTAGCTGTGCCCAGCCACGCGTTGCTGTGGCGTTGTCTGGTGGTGTTGGTGAGAAATTGTTGAGGTAGTGGTGGTATTGAATGTCTGTTCTCCAAGTGCCTTTTGTAATGCAAGGCATTGTAAAGAGGCACAGGTAAGGAAAGAGCAGTTCCTTTGGGGGCATCCTAGCTGTGAAATTTTCTCCCAAAACACAAGTGTTATATTCATTTCACACCAAATTAAAGTCTGCCCTTTTTCCCTGGGCATTTTGCTAATCATTCACTTTGCTAGTCATTTACGCTGATCATTTTTTAAAGCTGGCTGAGCATTTTGTATTTATTCTATCGTTTGCGGTTTTATACTTGCACACTGCCCTGAATTGCATGTTCTTTGGGTGAAAGGTGGGCTCAGGAAAAAAAAAGAAAAGAAAAGGTGCTAAGTTTGTTCCTGCCTCCTAAGCCAAACAGAAAAGCTGTCTCTGAACCTGGGTACTCTTCCCATGCAACTGGGAGGGGCATGTTGGGAGGGGGAAGGAAGGAAAAACAACAGGAAATAGCTGCTCATCTCACTCTATTTTTTTCTATGTGGAAAGTCCAAGCCAGATATTATAGTGAAAATGTTCAGCTCTGTGTGACCTGCAGTCTGAGTCTCAGAATATGAAAGGAGTGAGATACAGCTACAAACAGAAAAATGTAATCATGTAACCACACTGCTGTGCAATCCACCTGCTATATGCCTTGCTACAATCTCTCTGGTAAACCTGGCTTTGTTTCAAGGTGCAAAGAGTACATATTTTATTTTGTTCTTGGGTCTACATGGTATTATAAGTTCTTTACCTAGACAAACATTCCTTCTTGACTCAGGAAGCAGGGATGAAAACTCTGCGTCATGGAACCTAGGGAAGGTTTTCTAAAACCAGAGCTGTAATTCTGAGTCCGTTTGTGTATTTGTTATTCAGAAAATCTGAGATTTCAATAGCCTTCATTCACTTCAGCCAAATAAACACACAAAGGAGGAAGATCCACACTTTGTTTTGCTATAATAAAATAAGTGCCTAGGGATAGTCCAGAAATAAGGCATAGAAACCAAAAATGTTCAAGCATATATACAATTTGATATAGTGATTAACATGTTGTTTTACTACATCACAACTATCACATTCCTTCACACGTGTGTGTTCAGTTAACATCCCATAATAGCCATTTATTGAATTATTTTTGTTTCATTAGCATAACAGATTCAGCCCTGAGGGTTTTACTATCATAATGAGCAATAGCTTGTTAAGGTTTAAGATTTTCCTTAGAGCCCCTCTTATCAATTAGGACAGTCCAGTCTCTGGTGTCTTTGCCAGGAAGATGCAAACTGGGATCAGTTGAAGACATTATTTCTTGGAGCATAGGTATTTGGCTAAAACAATTGATCTATTTTAACTTTGAATATGTTTTAATGGTTTTTAATGGTTAATTATTTAATTATGTTTTAATGTTTGCATATTTGTATATTTTAAATTGTAGGCTAATGTTAAGCCACTTTGAGTCTCCTTTGAGAGAGATAAAGCAGGATATAATTAAATATAGAATAATAGAATCCTAGAGTTGGAAGAGACCTTGTGGGCCATCCAGTCCAACCCACTGTTGAGAAGAAGAAAATTACATTCAAAGCATCCCCGATAGATGGCCATCCAGCCTCTGCTTAACAGCCTCCAAAGAAGGAGCCTCCACCACACTCGGTGGCAGAGAGTTCCACTGCTGAACAGTTCTCACAGTTAGGAAGTTCTTCCTAATGTTCAGGTGGAATCTCCTTTCCTGTAATTTGATATAATAAATTATTAAATAAATATCTGATTTGGCAATCTTTGTTCTTCTCACCCAAACTCAATTTTCAGTTCACCCCATCACATAGAGCAACATAGGACTGAAAGTCAATTTGTTGTCAAAGGCTTTCATGACTGGAATCATAGGGTTGTTATGTGTTTTCCAGGCTGTATGGTCATGTTCTGGAACATGGCCATACAACCCAGAAAACACACAACTACTCTGAAAGTCAATTGTCCAAGGGCAATCAGAATCTTATCTAAGTTAAGAACATAATGAGAAACAGTAACTGAAGAGTTACTGTTTTCCTGACCCTGTCAGATTTGTTATAGCGTGTCTCCCTCCCTCTGCTTCTTTTTTAGGATGCCGGCATCAGCAGTTCTAGCCCCACTGGCACTTACAAACCTTTCGATGAAGGCTTGAAACGTGGGGTCTTCATCTTAAATGCAACTGGACAGCCTCTGATTGGGAAGGTGCGCCTGGGGCCTGAATCTCAGTAGCCATGGAAATATTGCAATTCCAGATAGGGTTTTAAATTAAAGGTCTTAATCTGAGTCTCAGGTGAATGAAGCAAAGAGAGGCAGACAAGGTATCCTAAGACTTGGCTGTGGCAAGAAGGCAGAATAAGGCTTAGTTAGATCTGCCTGCCAGTTTACCCAGAGACGGTGCAGATTAGGGGCATGGGTGGGGAGGTGAAGCAGTAGCAGTGGCGGCCTTGTTGTGGGAATGTAGTCTCGCTAACCAGGGGATCTATTCAGTAGTTGCTAAGTATTTCAGACTCTTGTTCCCTCTAAAGATCAGATTTGTAGTATGGAAATGCTCCAGAATCCTATACTGCCTCTAGATTCCCAGGTGGCTGCAGTGGCAAGGAATGCATTTGTGTTGTTACATTCTTAGTGTCCTGTTTACTTAAATAGTTTCTAAACTGGTCTAATTTGGAAGGAAACATCTATGCCTTAATACATTGCATCTTGACTACTGCAATGTGCTCTGTATGGGATTAAAGAGTGCCTGGAAGCCTAAAGTGCAGCAGCGAGGCTATTAACTAGAGCACAGAATCAGGATCATATTACAATAGAGTTGGCCAGACTGGATTAACCATTAAGCAAAATAAGCACACGCTTAAGCTATTGATGGAAGAGGGACACCACAGAAATTTTTCATTGCCAGATTTACCATGTACCATCTGAGGCAAAAATGCAAATGGTGCAGCTAACCAGGTTCCACAAAAGGGCTCCCACACAGTAAAAGACTTTGCAATTAGAAAAGGTTGGAGAATTTTTTTTTCAAATATAAATAAAGTGGAAGTATACAAAAATAAACATTTTCCATCTTACTTTAAGCTTTGTTACATTTCAAGAAATAACATTTTAATATATGGTTTAATATTATTTATATTTTGAGTCAGCTATATTTTGAGGTACCAAAATCTTTATAAAATGCTGAGGGCCTCTAAGGTCTTAATTCAGCCCTACATATTTGTGGGTTTAACTTTTACCGATTTGATTAATTCTCAGATTTGATTAACATATTTTCTCTAAGAATTCCTAGTCCTTTCAGCATAACTCTGTGATCAACTTCTGCCAGGGTACACAAAGGTTTCTGACAGCTCCAATCTTTTGATCTTCCAGGTTTGGCCTGGACCCACAGCCTTCCCTGACTTCACAAATCCAGAGACACATCAGTGGTGGCATGATATGGTTAAGGATTTCCATGATCAAGTTCCTTTTGATGGCATGTGGATTGTGAGTTTCTTGTGCTCAAAGTCCCAAGAGATTTTACTCTCGTGAATCTCTTTTGGGAAGGGGCCACTACTGTACATATGATTCTTCAAAATCTCTTGCATTTTACTAGGACACTGATTAAAGTTCACGAATACCTTCTCTGTCCTTCTCTCTTCCTAGGATATGAATGAGCCATCAAATTTTGTGGAAGGTTCTGTGGAAGGCTGTCCCAACAACAAGCTTGAGGCCCCACCTTATGTGCCAGGTAAAAGAAAAGAGCAGCCAACAAAAATGGGATATGGCTCCCCTGTTTCCTTGAAAATAACGTGTCCCCTGAAAATAAGACCTAGTAGAGATTTTGCTGAATTGCTAAATATAAGGCCTCCCTCAAAAGTAAGACCTAGCAAAGTTTTTGTTTAGAAGCATGCCCACCAAACAGAACACCTGAGCATGCAGGCTAGGTAAATGTACGTACCATAGATTGTTATACATGGAAATAATGGTAGTAACAAGAAATTCTTGATAGGATTCACAGTTTGTCTGGTTATGCTGGTTTGCGATGACAACCAATGTATAATACATGATAAATGTTCATTTATTTCGTTCAACAATAAATGAATTCTTCTTCATGGAAAAATAAGACATCCCCTGAAAATAAGACGTAGCACAACTTTGGGAGCAAAAATTAATATAAGATACTGTCTTATTTTTGGGGAAACACGGTAGTAAGTGTTTTCTGGAGTTGGTAGAACTCAATAAGCTCTCTTTGGAAATACAAACAACACTTCCACTCTGGGTGAAAAGCAGCATATGAATGAGTGAATACATAAATGAATAAATAACTTCCCTTTTGACTACATGTAATGTCTCCCTTGCTTACACACACCTTCAATTCACAGGTGTATTAGGTGGATCCTTGAAGTCGCGAACTCTTTGTGCCTCCAGTAAGCAATATCTGTCTTCTCACTACAACCTGCACAGTCTGTATGGACTGACAGAAGCCATAGCATCCCATGAGTGAGTATTAAATAGAGGACAATAGGCTAAGTAGTTCTCCATTAGGAGCCCTACCTTTAAAATGGAAGGCTCCTGGGGTACAGGCTTCTTGCTTTTAGGGTGGAGGGTTGTCTGGCAAGTTGAGGCCAAACTGATTTCTAGCTGATCTATAGCAAAGTAGCATCATATAGCATTTCCTGGGTTTTCCTAGCACTTGTTCGTTCTTGATACTGTGAGTCTAGTTGTGTGTAGTCAGGAGCCTGAAAGACCCAGTTTTTAAGTATACAGACATAGATTTCTGATCTCCCTGCTTCCTTACCTCCTTTCTGTTCTTAGTGCATTGGTGAAAGTGCGAGGAAAGCGTCCGTTCGTGATCTCACGTTCCACCTTCGCCAGCCACGGTCGATATGCTGGCCATTGGACAGGGGATGTTTTGAGTACCTGGGAACACTTATACTACACCATCTCAGGTAAAAATGTTTGGAGAACCTGTGCACATTCCCAGCACCTGCTTTTACCTATGTTACATTGAGTTCTCTGATATCTCTACTAGAGTCTTCACCAACAATCTCTCTTTCACACATAAATACATAATTCCCACTGTCCTCAGATGTGCCTTTCCTAATCCATTCTATGCACCTTCCATTCTTGACCCACAGCGGTGCTGCTTTTTAACCTTTACGGTGTGCCGTTAGTTGGTGCAGATGTGTGTGGTTTTGTGGGGAGCACCTCAGAGGAGCTTTGTGTGCGCTGGACCCAGCTTGGTGCCTTCTACCCTTTTATGCGAAATCACAATGACCGCAGAAACTTGGTAAGCATGAGGGCAGGGGATCAATAAATGCATAGTGTAAATGGGGTGTTGGAGAAGAATGTGATAACTTGATTTAGAAAATTCAGACAAGAATTGTGTAATTCCCTAATCAAGAAACCTAGCTCAGTCTAGGATAAGGGGGTGGGGGTGAAAATTTCTAATATAGATTTTTATCTGTCTCAGTAATTCCAGATAGGAAGTCCAAATTCAGCTTGTCAAGGAACTTCTTAAGAGAATGGTGAAACATTTGTCTGGATTTATGCAAACCATATTTCAGGCTGTCCCTGGTAGGCAATCATCACCATATCTTGAGACAGTGAATTCCAAATTGTGACTAAGCACTGTGCAAAGCAGTTCTTTCTTTTACCTACCCTGATGACTGATTAATAGTGTTACGAAGGAGGAGGGATTTTCCCAATGCGTTCTCCATACCATAAATAATTCCATGTATGAATTGTTATGTTTCTTTTCACTTGCTTTCAAATTCCCAGAGTCTGTAACTTTCCCCAAAAGGAAGTTGCCCTAGTCCCGATTTTATTTTACTTATCCTTTTCTGCACCTTTCCAGCAATACAATAGAGCTTTTTCCAGCTCCTAACTCAATAACAAAGAGAACCATCACGTGGAGGGTTAGAACATTTGATAGGCAAGGAAGTCCAACTCTAAGTTCATTTCAGAGATGACAAGTAGTCTTTGTGTTGCTGCTTGTAAGAAAATGACATAACCTTGATAATGTCAAACTTCTTGCTTGCACAGTGCAATCTGCAGACTCTCATTTGTGGATTTGCTTTATGCGAAAAACAAATATGACCTGGAATCCATCTCATAAACTGAGTTTTTGTGATGAACTTCTATGGGGGCGGAGGGGGTCAGCAGCATAGCTATATAGCTGGGTAGGGAGTAATTCCTTCTTGGATGTTGTTGTGTTATCTCCTTTCTTCTATGGCATTCTGTTTCGGTGTGACTCTGCAAAATCAAAAGTCAGGTGGCAGAGAAGGGGTTTCTTGAAGTAGAACCCACTGATAGTTCCTGGCCTTCCACATCAGTGAGAACTGACCCCCTTTCTGCTAGTGTAGCTTTTTTAGTGCGTAGGTGGCACAAGTCCATAGCCTCATGTGCTTTGCCTCTGCCGTAGCATGGAATCATGCCCCAGACAACGTTTCTGCCAAGTGTTGTCAACTCCATACATGTTAATGAGTGTCACAGTGTTCCATACAGGGAAGAAAGACCTTGGTGTAATCAGACATTACAATTGACACCTAAGAGTGAAGGCAGGGTGCGAGAAACTTGGCTTGGCAGACGTGAGTGGTGAATTCTCTCCTCTCATTCTTTCATCTCCCTTTTTGCTTTTCAGCCTCAGGAACCATACGTCTTCAGCCAAAAGGCCCAGCAGGCTATGAGAAAAGCCCTCTTCCTGCGCTACTCATTCCTGCCTTATCTCTACACTCTCTTCCACAAAGCTCACTCTGCAGGGGAGACGGTGGCCCGGCCCCTCTATTTGGAGTGAGTGATTTGAATGCTTTGTTGGCAGTGAAAGGTCTGCTGCGGTGGGTCTCCTCTGACATCTGGCTTCTGCCAGCAAAGGTTCCCCAAGGTCTTGAATTACTATATAGCATATAGTGTAGCTAGGAAGCTTGAAAAGTGTTTGCGGGTTAGGTCTATAACTCCACTGGCCTCACTGGCTAGAGCTGTAATCCAAAACTAACTTTTCCAAGCTGTACTATAGAACAGTGGTTCCCAACCTTTGATCCTCCAAGTGTTTGGGACTTTGACTTCCAGTAGGTCCAGCCAGGAAGGCCAACTGTCAGGAATTCTGGGAGTTGAAGTTCAAACCACCTGGAGGTGTTTGGAGATAAAGAGTAGACTAAAGATTTGACAGACTGAGTAAGGTGTTCTGATTTTTCTGTTGTCACTGAAGAGCAGTGTCACAGTCTTTGTTATGTAAGTCTGAAGACCAGCAAGAAGACTAGAGTAAAATTCCCCCATTGCCAGCTGGAAAAAGAAACTTTTGTTGGTTGGGTGAAATGTTGGCTGAAAAATGTACATTTTAATCACAGGGAATGTTGTAAGTTCTTACTGTAAGAATTGTGATTTTTTTTTCTTTGTTTTGGGGAAAACATCCTTTTTACAGGTTCCCAGAAGATCCAAATACATGGAATGTTGATCGGCAGTTCATGTGGGGATCAGGACTTCTCATTACACCTGTGTTAGAGGCAGGAAAGACTGAAGTCAGTGGCTATTTCCCTTTGGGCACATGGTACAATCCTCTGACTGTGAGTATTGCTGCTTTGTCCTGACTGATTCATATCCATGATCCTTCAATGGAAGTGAAATGCACCTGATCCTTTCAGCTCTGGATGCAACATGTCCTGTGGTAGGATCATGTTTATATCTTAAGGATGTGTCCTTATATCAGGTGCTCACTTACACGAGTGTCCCTTAGAAATGTAAATCCTCATTTTTTTCATTTTCACATTTTTTACTCATGCAGAGAAACACAAGTGCAGTTAATGATATAGATATATTTCTAAACATTACTTCTTTAAAAGAAAATTTGGTACCAGAGAAATAATAGGGAAAGAATGTGAATAGAGTCTTTACCACACACAAAAAATGAAGAGCAGTTCAACATGTTTTACCAAATTTGTTATTGAAAACTAAATAATATACACATGTGAAAGAAAACAATCACTTCAGGAAAGCCTGGCATAAGTAAAACATTTTGGATCTTCAAGAGTCTACCTGAAGACTTCTTCCGAAGTGTATCCAGAGATAATATTTTCTTTCAGTCTGCTCTACTTTTCTTATGATTACCATTTTGATTTATGGTGTTTATTGGGCTATCTCTCAGACCACATAGTAAAAGTATCAAAGTAGTTTTGCTTACAAAACTTATGCAAGACACATCACACAGGTACAGGCATTCAAAGGTAGATTAAATCCAAGTTGAAAACTAAACCTGATAAAAATAGAAGTAAAGATTCTCTATTTCTCATAGTTAGAAGAGAGACAAACATCTCTCACTTCATGGTGAGAAAAACTATGTTTGCCTGCATGTAGATGGCCAAGAAAGGGTAGTTGAGTATCATGCAACAGGAAGAGTGCAATAAAACAGACATGTGAGATTGTTAGAATCCCAAGAGGGTTGGTTTTTTATTTTTGTTTTTTAAACAGACTAGGGCTTGATAATGAGATAGGTTCAGTTGCTATTATTTTTCTCCCTGTTTTGCTGTTCAGGCATGCTCAGTAAGAGATTCTGAGAGCAGCTGCTGTTTACTTTGCTTGTTGTAGGCAGACACACATGGCTACAGAAGGATTGGCTATAGCAGAGTCCTCCCCTTTCCCAGCTCATTACATTGTTTATTCTAGACCAGGCATGGGCAAACTTCAGCCCTCCAGGTATTTTGGACTTCAGCTCACAATTCCTAACAGCTGGTAAGCTAGCTGAGATTTCCAGGAATTGAAGTCCAAAAAACTGGAGGGCCGAAGTTTACCTATGCCTGTTCTAGATACACTGCTGCAACCTAATGCTGAATGTCTATGATTTTCTTGTTTCCCTTTCACCACCCACCCCAGTGCCAAAGCTGCTAAAAACCCCTGGCTAGACAGAGGGTGAGGAAGAAAGGGGATTTCGACAAGTGTAAAAATACTTTGTAAAAAGAGCTTAATTTTCAGAATTTAATTAAAGTCTGTCTGTATTCCTCTATAGCAGGGCTTCTTAACTTTTTCCACTTGTGACCCCTTTCCTCCTGATAATTTTTTTGCAGCCTTAAGGATAGAAGAATATGAAATAGGTATAACAATCAAACATTTACTGATAATAAATCAGCATTTGCAAGGCTTGCTAACCAGGCTGATTTCCCTTTTATAATAACTTTATTTTTTATTTTTAATCCACCCTATCTCCCCGAGGGGACTCAGAGTGATTTCCAACAAAGAATGGCAAATATTCAATGCCATAAAATAATACAAAATGAACAAATAGCCCCATGAATAAAACATCTATAACAAATTATAACAACTACTCACAAAGTTTAGATAATTAAACAAAACATATAACTCTATTAAACCTACAAAGTAACAAAACAAAACTTTTGTGACATACAGCTGAAGCATATTCTTCAGAGTCCACCATAAACCCTGCACATTATGTAAATGTCTAGGTGGTGTTGAGACACCTTTTACTGTTACCATTTTTTCTGTGACCCCAACATTGAGCTCAGGGGACCCTGTTTGGGGTGGGGACCCACAGTTTAAGATGCAGTGCCCTATAGTATTCTCCCTATGTCTGAATGTTCCTGGAAATTATTATGTGGATAAAAAGATGTGAGTTTTCTTGTGCAAAGAATGCCCATTTTCTGTTCAGAAATGTGTTGTTCCACACGGAATAATTCCTCCACAACATTTTGGGATGCCAAATACTAGAGAAAATATCAAAACATTTATATTATTCTTACTGGTGGGTTTTCCATTGGGAAACCCATATTTCAACCTGAGAATGAATAATTACATCTATTCTTTCTGTCACATAATGGTCAATAGGAACCTAATTGGCCCTCTTCCTCTGCCTCATGATTGCTTTCTCTTTGCAGAATGTTTAATGGCCAAATTGCTCTTCAGGCCTGAACAATCACACTTGCTTCTTGGCAGGGGGTTGGACTGGATGGCCCATGAGGTCTCTTCCAACTCTATGATTACTGTGGGTCTCAAAAAGGGCTGGGTGAATGGGTGTGAGAGAGGAAGTCAAATTCTTATCTCATCTCAGATTGATCCTACTGCTGCCCATTGGAAGCAGAGGTGCAAATGACTTCAAAGCAGGATAATTAATAATTTTAAAGTGGAAACAACTTGGATAACCCTGCATACATGAAAAGAAAAATCTGAAGTTGTCCAAAGAGGACCCTGAATTCATTGTTGGGACACAACTTCTAAATAATGCAGACATAAGCATCATTCTCAAAGTTAAAAAATGATGAGCTCTGGAAAAGACAAGCTTCACAGGGCTATGAGCTTAGAAGGCAATGTGTGTGTCCTTTTCTGTATGACTGAAAAATGGAAGGCATATTAAGAGGGCAGAAAGACATGTAAATAACAACCAGAAATAACTAACAACTTCAGAGGTTTTAACTGTTTTGTGTGCCCTCTTCCTTTGTCCCATATCCAACATACTTAAGTATCGTTTGCTGAACTTCCAGTTGGTCTTCACTGTGTCATCTGTATGTCTGGTTTTTTAGGGATTTATCATACACAGCAAGGGGCAGTGGATTCTCTTATCGGCTTCTCTTGACACTATCAATGTCCATGTACGTGCAGGTCACATCCTACCTTTGCAGGTGAGTCTCTTCCACTAGTTCCACTCACTGCTTCCTGTAAAAACACACATGCACTTTGTCACGATATAATGTGCTTTCTGAATCTTCCCCTAACCCTCACTAGGGGAATTGAGGCAGAATATGATAGGTTCTGCTGCAAGATCCTTTGGACTCTGCTTTTTTGTGGTAGTGGGGAGAGTGGGAGCAGGAGAAGATTTGTCACAGAGAAAGGATCACTTTGATGTTGTGATATATATTTTTTTTCTTGTTGCCTGCATTCCTAGAAACCAGCATTCACAACCACAGAGTCTCGCAAAAATGGGATGATCTTAGTGGTGGCTTTGACGATGGAAGGGGTAGCCCGAGGCGATCTGTTCTGGGATGATGGTGAAGGACTATTTACCTTTGAAAAGGGCGATTACACACAAATCCTCTTCCTGGCAAGAAATGTGAGTTTCTAGGAGAAACAGATTTGATCCCCAGCTAGCATTAGCTCTTGGTCTATTGTTATTTTCCGTGAGCTTTTGGTGCAAAGTAGAGCCTAATATCAAAAGTAGCCAAGGCAGCCAGTGTGGTGCAGCGGTCTGAGTGTTGGGCCAGGACTCCAGGAGACCAGGGCTCAAATTCATACTGGAAATGCATTAGGTGGCCTTAGGCAAGGCACACTTCCAGCCTCAGAGGAAGTATAGGCCAAACTGCCTCTGAATAAATCTTTCCAGTAAAATGCTGTGATAAGTTTGCCTTAACATTGCCATAAATTGGAAAAAAATATCAGGGCATACAACAACAAAGCTAGCAAAAGGGAAATTAAGGCTGTTCTTAGAAAATACTGCTTAGTCCTTCAAACACTATTGGGCAGCCTTGCTTACACGGTTGAATTGTAAGGGGGCTTCCTGATAACTCTTAGCACAAGGTTAGGCAACACAGAGAGAAAAGAAAGAGTGACTTCCTCAAGTTCACCCACCAAACACTTCCAAGCCCCAGGTCAACACTTTAGCCACTGCATAACACTGACTTTGGGAAACAGAGATTGCTGGATGGACCCACATACCACATCCATGAACTAAGTAGGGTGATTTCATGCTTTAAAACCTTGTACTATAGGTATTATTTTCTAGGTGCCAGAGGGGAAAAATTATCATCCTCCCAAATAACATCCAAATAACAGCAATGTCCCATAGCAGAGACTAGAAGGGAACAAGGCAAGACATGCTAGAAATGCCTAAGGCACCCATAAACCTTTTGAAAGCAACAGCCATTGCTTTATGGAATGTGAAAATTGTTTACCTGCCAGGCATTCCAGCCCCACTTTCCCACCTTTTCCACAGCTGAACTATGAGGAAAAACAAGCAAGCAATGAAAGGGCAATAGTAGCTCTTGCTGGCATCACATCCTTTTAGTTATAGTGGCTGGATGAGGAGGCAACTGGTTGAACCTAGTCAGTCACTCAATCTAGTCTTCCTCTGTGTTACCAGTACATTCATTATTCTGACCTCTGACCTCTCTCCCCATATATTGTTGGTCCTGCCCGTTGGGTGACAAAGAAACAAATCAGAATGAAATCCACAGGGAACATGCAGGAGCATTTACAGCTGGAGATGTCTTACAGCAGCCTCTCCTGGTCAGCCTGGTTCCCACAATATGCCATTTCCAGTTAGCAGCCTATTCTGGCTGAGATGCTGAGAATTAAAATCAGATAAATGGTTACAAATCACAATCAAACTTACATTCACAGTATGATGAATGGTAGTTGCATTCACAATGTAGTAAACTTTCTTGTGTATTTTCTCGAGTCTTTGTAAAGGATGAGTAGACCCCAGATCCACAACTTTTCATTGATTACATTCTTTGAATTAAATATTCAAAGTAAGTAGTATGTATTAATATTAGCCAATTTTACTAGGCCAGAAAACACTTTGTACAATTGTATTCATGTTATCCAATACTTGCAGACCCTACCACCAGATGAAGACTATAGGTAGTCAAAACTGTTTGTGGATCAGGGGTGTATTCATCCTTTACAAAGACTCAAGAAAATAAAAAGAAAGTTTACTACACTGTGAATGCAACTAATCACACTATTAGTCACACTATTAATGTAACAGTTTGATTGTGACTTGTAGCCATTTATGTGATATTTATATTCATTTATTGTACATAATAGAATGTTTAATGATATCTAATACATTATTATTATTCCATTAGTGAGCACTTGTCAGTTCAAACTCTTGGGAACCCATTTTTTCTTATAGAGAATTAAAATCAGACACGAGACGGCAAGGAATCTGCCTTAGATTTTGTGCTTTTCCTAAATGTTTTTTTTTATATAGCTTAGATGCCTTTCTCAAAAGGTCATGCAAGCATTGGGCAGAATTATGCTATAGAATACACCTTGCCAAAATTCAATTCCCACAAATGTAATTCTTTTCTATGCAACTTCCAACCAGTGATTGTTCTTATAAAATGAACTCAAGAGATGTTGTAACTAGTCCTAAGATGCTGTATAGCACATGCAGGAGATCTAAACTGTTATGTCTCCTCTTACCCCTTTTAGATATTTTGATCTGGACAGAAGTTTTTATCCTGTCTTCCCACCCACCACATATATACCTCACTTTGTCTCATTCTGGTAGGAGGGTGGTGGTGCTAGTTCTGATGTGGTTGCTGGCAGCTGGAGGGTTTTCACTTCCACTTTCAGATTTCATGGCAATAAGAGTGCTAGAAGGGGATCCTATACCATCCTCACCCATGTTTAATAGTATACCTCATGGCTTTCATTTGATGTAGTAACCGTATTGTGTGAGGGCTTCTCTAATCACTCAGACTGCTTCCACTCCTTTCCTATGTTAGGGTATGTTGGTGAATGAGATTGTGCGACTCAACAGCCAGGTGGATGGACTGCTATTGAAAGAGGTGTTGATTTTTGGTGTACTCAGCCCTCCTCATACTGTCCTGGCCAATGGTACCCCCATCTCAGATTTCTCCTACCGCACAGACACCAAGGTAGGTGTATCTACCCTAACTCTGCCTCTCTGCTCACATTGTGGAAAAGGTCTGCAAGTGGTTTGCCCATGCCAAGTTCTGTGAATGGCATATGAGTTCATAAGATATGATGTGCTAATAAAAATGCAGTGTTGCAATATAGATTTGGAAAGGAAGGACCACTTTAGACAGAACTTTAGAGCCCACCAGTTCTACTATTGCAACCCCTAACCCAGCAAATAACTTCCTCAAATCTTCCCAAGGCTGTGAAGTGCTAAGAAAGGGGTTGTGTAGATATTCTGATCGTTATAAAAATACTTAGGTGTAAAATGTTTATTCTGTCCTTAGTATATCTGGCCATATTTTTTAAAATAGGACACTTCTCAAATACATACGGCTGCTGCTGTGAACAGCATTCATGATTTTGTCACTCAAATATCAAAAGTAATTGACTCTGTTAAGAGGCATGTTGCCTGCTTGCATTGGAACATTTAGGTTCATGATGAATGCAGAGTTCTGATGGAAGTATCAGTTAAGTGCACCCTACTACAACTCCCAGCACCACTAGCTAACACAGCCAATTTTGAGGGATACTGAGAGTTGCAGCCCAACATCTGAAGAGCCACACTTCATCCACCCCTGGATTACATGAATTTCTGAGCCTGTGCAATGGTTGACAGCAGCCCCATTTAGATATGGGGCAATTAATAAAAAGCAGGTGATATGCATCCTAAACAGGGAACAATTTGTGCATTCAGTGTCTCAAGCATCCCCCTCCTCTACATTGTGAAATCATTCGTGGCCCCATGAGTTCCCAGGGGAAATGGCATGACCCCTTTCCCTTCACTTTGATTTTGGGGAAAGTTGTCTTGAGCAAAGGTCACAACCTTCCCTTTGTTGTTTCCTCAGATCCTTAACATCCCACTCTCCCTGCTGATGGGAGAGCAATTTGTCATCACATGGTCTTAAGCCAAAGAAGGAAAGCATCTTGGTTTCACTGGACGGCAATGAAACAAGTAGTAAAATGTGCAGGGTGTGCATAGCCTTAAAATGCTCTGATCATTCATCTCAAAGTGTCCTTCTGAAGACAATTGCTTTCTGTGACATTGTAAAAAGAAACCAAAGTCTCTAGTGGTCTTTTTAAATCTTCATTTCAGCTGGGTATTGGACAATTTTAGTTTTACTTGAATGTTACTGAATTTCATGGCATATTTGTCAAATGCCTTACAGAATTTCACTGTTCGCTGTTTGTTTTTCAAAATAATTTTCACAAACAAGAACAATATCTGCTGTCTTGTTGTGTTGGATCTTGCTTTACTGGAGTTGCCAGAACCTTGGTCTCAAGCAGATATAGAAGCCAGGTTGACAGCTGCCATATCAGATTCCAGGTTATGCTTCCTTCAGGAATTAATTGATCATCTCCATTGCCTATAACAATCCAGGACCAAGCTAAGGGCAACAGCAGATCAAATTTCCTGGATTTAGAGACAGTTGTGATGTTAATTGCAAACACATTTTTCTCTCTCCACACCATTAATTAGGAGCCCAGCCAAAAGCCTGCTGCCAGTACAGCTAGCAGAGCTGACATTTCTGCAGGCATGGGACTTGCATTCCAGGGCAAAACATTATCACACAAGAATGGAGCTACTTCGTGTGGCTTTACTGCTTGGGAGAGAAGTAGAAACAAGTTATCTGCTTGAAAAACCTGATCTTATCCAAACATGAAGCTTTTATCCTTTGAGACAGATATAAAGAAGAAAAATGCTGGTGAGCTGGGAACTTAGGGAGGGCAGGGATGTTCTTTGCCTTTTTGAAATGCACTGAAGCTTGCAATGTATTTTTCACCAGTTTAAAGAGAAATGTGTGTGTGTGTGTAGTGATTCCAATAAATATTTTTCTTTAAGCCTGTGTTTGTCTTCATTGGTGTTGAAATTACTACATTAGAGCAGAAGATTTAAAGTGACAATGGGTAATAAAAAGTGAAGTAAAAGAGCAACACTCTTTGGGCCTGTTTACACCTGAAAAATATTCTTATTTGCACCATATTTTCCTGATTCACTTAGACCTTGCCTTGGTAGAGCCACACGCAGCATACATATCATCTTGAATTCATCTTCGGTAGCCACTCTTGTTCCCTGGGCAAACTCATCTTGATGTGAGTTTCTTTCAAGGAAGTTCCTCTCATTTGTGGCAATTTCACTTTTTTTCCCTTTTATGTATGTGAATATATGTATTTCTGCCTATAGTGTCTTTATCCACTCTGTTATTCAGAGGTGTGCTAATACCAATAGACTTGTGTAGTGATATGTGAGTATACACACACACACACACACACACACACACACAGATCTATCTATCTATTTATCTATCTATCTTTAAATTTAAAATTTAACCTTTCCTAGCAGGAATGGTGGCATGACTTGCTAACCCTCATCACCTCCCATCAGCTAGTCCAAGGCACCCCAATCCCATGCCAGAGGTCCAATGCAAAGTTACCTCTTGCAGACAGCCACAAAATGGACCTCATTTGGATCTCCGACTAGAATGTGAATTATTATTATTATTTTATTGTATGACACAGCAAACAAGATAGACATCCTGGATTTCATATCACTAATAATAATAATAATAATTATTATTATTATTATTATTATTATTATTATTTATACCCTGCCTTTTCTCTCCAAAAGGAGATTCAAAGTGGCTGAATGTGGAGTAAAAGTCTGTTTTTTAAATGGTTCGAAGAAGTGGTCAGGATGCAAATCATTATGAATGCTGTGTGTCAGGATAGCAACCAATATGAGGTGACTATGGCTGACCCCTTCTATCACAAATCTCTTTCATATTAACAGTTTCCTTCAGTTACTTGGTTTTCACTTATTATTTATTTATTTTATTTATTTATACCCCGCCTTTCTCCTCGAGAGAACTCAAGGCAGCTAAAAGCCACAAACTTTGATAATAAAGCAAATACCATTTTTTAAAAAATATGAAACAGTACACTGTGTGTTAAGTTAAAAATATAGCTAAAATACAAAAAATACAATTAAAATGCATTTTAAAACATACAATCCCGCTCCACACACAATCCCAACCACAACCTCCCCAGCAATATGTCCCTTCTCCTTCTCCAAATGCCTCCTGGTCTCTCTTGGGAGGGAGTTCCACAGTCTGGGAGCAGCCACCAAAAAGGCCCTCTTCCATGTTCCCACCAAATGCGCTTGAGGGGAACGGAGATGGAGGACAGAGAGAATGCCCTCTCCAATAGATTGTAGATATCTCTCAGGTTCATAGAAAGAGTTGTGTTCCTTCAGATAACCTGGACTGGAGCCGTACAAGACTTTGTAGGTCAAAACCTGCACTTTGAATTGTGCCCGGATAGGTGTTGCCAGCCAGGGAAGTTGTCCACTCTCTGTAGCCAGCCCCAGTTAGCACACTTCTGAGCACTTTTCAAAGGCAGTCCCACATAGAGCACAATACAGTAGTCCAACCATGATGTAACCAAGGTGGGTACCACCATGGTCAGATCTGACTTCTCCAGGAATGGGTCCAGTTGGAACACAAGATTTATCAGTGCAAAAGCACTCCTGGTCTCTGCCAATACTTGGGCCTTCAGTTTCAGAGCCAATCCAGGAGTATTCCCAAACTGCAAATTGCATTTTCAGGGGAAGTGTCACCACATCTGACTCCCTATTCCCAGCTCTGTCTCACAGCTGATTAGGAGCGCCTTTGTCTTATCTGGATTAAGCTTCAATTCATTTGCCCTCATCCAGTACATTACAACTGCTGGGCACCAGTTCAGCAGAGGAACCGCTTCCTTGGAATTAGGTGGAATGTAAAGACTTTCTGTATATATTTCAGATTTCAATATTAATGTCAAAAATACGTAGTATGGTTTTACATAGGATTTGTGATACATTAGAACAGTAAAGACATATATCACTTAAGTAAAATAAACATTAAATATTAAAAAACCCAAAAACATAAAATAAGGTGTAAACACTAAACTAATCTGGGAATCTGCTATTGCAACACATCCAATGAAGTGGTTTAAAACCAGTGTAAAAAACGATTACAATTAAGTACGTTCTGGTCTACTTGGAATGATAGAATTGAGTGCAATCTGCGTATAGATGGCACTGCATTCTAAAACTCCAGATGACCTCTCCCAGTGGTTTCATATATATGTTGAACAACATGGGGGACAGCATAGAGCCCTGAGGGACTCCACAGGCCAGTGCCCAAGGAGTTGAACAGAAGTCTGCCAGCACCACCTTCTGCGAACATCCCTCCAGGAAGGAACGGGGCCACTGAAGAACAGTACTTCCAAGCCCCATCTCAGAAAGGCAACTCAGGATACCATGGTCGATAGTATCAAAAATTGCTGAAAGGTACAGGAGAACCATCAGGGACACACTCCCCCTGTCCAGTTCTCTGTGTAGACCATCCACCAAGGCAACCAAAGCTGTCTCTATCCCATAACCAGGTATGAAACCAGACGGAAATGGATCTAGATAATCTGCTCCATCCATGAACCCTTGCAGTTGAGAAGCCACCACATGCTCCAGTACCTTCCCAGAAATGGGAGATTGGAGACTGGCCTGTAGTGTTCAAGGACAGTGGGATCCAAGAAAGGTTTTAACCAGAAAATATACCGTAGTTACCTGAGATAAGTGAACATGTTCTAGAAGTAGAACTTACCTTAGTTGGAATTCCCAAACCAAAAATACTCTAAATTGTTCACATTGGTGGCTGAGATAGTGATACCTTTGCTTTCTGATGTCTCAATGTATACAAATTTTGTTTAATACATAACATTATTGAAAATATTGTGGGTAAAATTACCTTCAGTCTATGTGTATAGGGTGTTTATGAACTATAAATTAATTTCATGTTTAGATTTGAGTTTCACTGCTGCAATATTTCATTTTGTATATACAAGTAATCTGAAATCGGGGGGGGGGGGGGGGGGAATCAGAACTAAAAACATTTCTGGTCCCTAGCAGTTTAGATAAGAGCTACTCATCCTGTATTTTATAATATTATATAAGAGAATAAAAATCTATAAGATCTCACAGGTAAATGTATATTTCCTTTAACTCCTAACCACTGGCTTTTTACAAAGAGGGAACTAGAAATTTATGTTCACTTCTATACAGGGAGAAAACCATAGCCAAAGTATAGAGAGGCCTATCTGTTTGGCTTGAATAACATATGCTTCAAGTAGAGGACTATCCGCTATTTTAGAAAGAGGGACTTCCCCTTCGCCCTCCCATGACAGATTGCACCAGTTGGGAATAAGCATCTGTATTTTTCCAGAAAGATTTCGAAGGCCTATTTAAACATTTAATAACTATGTATGCTAGCATTTTTGTATTAAGCCAACAATTAGTGGAAGGATAATACTGGTATAAGGATTTCACAGATCTGCTTTGAGAATCTCTCAGACCTATTCTTCCTTATTACTTGCCTTATCATTATTAGCTCCTGATTTCTTAATTCATGAACTCTTTTAAAAAATATTTATTTTTATTTTATTGTTTACCCCCTCCCAATTTATACAATAAACTACAGAAATTACATTTGAAATATCAGTCTTAATCTCAGTTTTTCCACTCCACATCTTAATACATTCTCTAAATAGTTCCTAACTGGATCCTACAAGTTCTTAATTGTTATAACATTTTCTATTTTGTCTATATTGTTCAATTTACAATTTGTTGTTTCCACATTTAACATACTATAAAATTATACCAATTTGTCAGAGTCCACTTTATTTTATATTCCCAACCTCTCACTAAAACAATTTTACATGCTATTTCCTTCATGATCTCTTAACCTTCATTATGCTTGCCTGAAAGTTGGAAGAAGAGTGTTTCTCTTTGTCCTTTACCGTTTCTTGTCTCTGTCATGCTAGTTTGGGAGTCACCTACTTGTGGGGTTTTTTCTTTCACGCAAACACGGAGTTTCCTTTCAGTAACTTAACCAACCCTTCAGTTCCCAGCTAGGTAGAACCTCTGACTGGACGTGTAGGTATTTTGATAGGCACTTCCCTCCCAACAAAACAAAATTTCTTCACAGAAGATCTGTATCTATTGCAGTCACCAAGGAATATATTCAGACATGAAATACTTTACTATTGAGAGTAAAGGCCAATGAATGCAATGAATCTTTCCTATAATAAACCAAAAGTCAATCTTCAGTCTAGCTCAGTGGTTCTCAACCTGTGAGTCTCCAGGTGTTTTGGCCTACAACTCCCAGAAATCCCAGCCAGTTTACCAGCTGTTAGGATCTCTGGGAGTTGAAGGCCAAAACTTCTGGGGACATACGGGTTAAGAACCACTGCTCTAGCTTTATTGTGACTCGTGGTGGAAGCAACTCTCCAGAGCCTCTAAAAAGTATCTAATAAAGACTAGATTTTATCTGAGGGAATTTTAAGACAATAGCTCATGGTGGTGGTGATGGTGGTGGTTTGCTGATACATAGCTAATCTGGCATTTTAGGAAAGAGAGGAAAGGCAAGAATTAAAAATTGTGGTGCTATGTTCTGCTTACTTTCTTTAAACTGGTCTTGTTGGCCCATGGCTTTGCTGTTTGCTACAAGAGCTGAAACCATTTCAGCTTTTCTGGAGCATGTGGATAACAGAAATGTGATGATAATGTGTTTCACATTCACAGTGGCCATAAATGGACTGAAATGTATACTCCAGGGTTGCACTTCCAGGGAGATATTACTACTTTGCAGATCAAAACCAAAGGTCCTATATAGCCCTTAGTTCTGTTTTCATTATTTCTAGGGTCTAGACCTCAAAAGGAAGCTCCATTTTGGGTTCATCACAACGATTAGCCTTGAGGGTGTTGAACAAAAGGATTTAGACAGTGTCATCTGGATGCTTTGAAGTTTTCCAACACATCATTTTCTCCAGTAATGGTAATGAAGATACCAATAAACTTGTAAAGACAAAAAGCTGATGATGGTATATCCTTATTTTTATCCTTCAGCATAGCATTTTCATTTAATTTCCATACCTACATATCATTGTTCTATGTTGACTTTGCTTAACTTAAAAAAAAAAACCAAACCTATTGTTCATCACCACAATTTCTTGTGGGTTTCATCAAGCTGAGCAAAGAAGTGCCTCTTTCTTGTTGCCCTGAGTCAACACCAGTCACTAGTATCTTAGCGGGAATAAGAGAGCGCTTCTACTAATACTGAACTAGGAATACAAATAGCATAACCCTATACATGTTTCTGCTCTGACAAAAACCCCACCATGGGGTTGCATTCAGATAAGCAGGTTGTTGGAATACATAACAATTTGACTGTCTGCTTAGTCATTCATTTCTATGTTTAAAGCTGGCCTTCCACATCCTGGTGCCCTCAAGTGATGTTGAACTCTGCCATCACAGCAGTATAGCAGTTGTTTTGACTGAATGCTGTAGATAAAACAACTGGGGAGAACCAGGTTGGGAAAGGCTGCTTGAGGCTTGTCCAAACAAGTGAGCATTACAGAAGCAAAGTCTGTTGTCTGTGCGGAAGAGGCTACCTAAGCCAAAATAGAACTGATTGTATTCTTGATGTTAGTGACGAAACTAGAATTATTTCTGATGCATTTTTGTTTCTCTTGGGAGCTGCACTAAATAACTATATTAAAACACCCTGTTTTAAAGTAAGTTACCAATGTCATCAGGAGCCCCGGTGGCAAAGTGTGTTAAAGCACTGAGCTGCTGAACTTGCAGACCAAAAGGTCCCAGGTTCAAATCCCGGGAGCAGAGTGAGTGCCCGCTGTTAGCTCCAGCTTCTGCCAACCTAGCAGTTTGAAAACATGCCTATGTGAGTAGATCAATAGGTAACGGCGGGAAGGTAACGGTGCGCCATGCAGTCATGCCAGCCACATGACCTTGGAGGTGTCTATGGACAACGCCGGCTCTTCGACTTAGAAATGGAGATGAGCACCAACCCCCAGAGTCTGGACTTAACGTCAGGGGAAACCTTTACCTTTACCTACCAATGTCATCACTATTGTTTCTCATTCCTCATTTTTATCTACAGTTTCACTCTTGGCTAAGAAGCGTGTAGAGATCGTCTTCCCACCTGTGCTCCCATCGTATACTAATAGAGTACCCTTGTGGCTGATCGTTCCAAGCATAGCTGAAAACCCAGATATTAGTATAATAAAAACAAATATGTGATATAGTACCACGGCTTTCTATAGATGTTGTTTCCAAGGAAATTCAGGTTTATCACTGCATATTATTACCAAAAGTAGCCATTAAAGTTAATATCTCTCTGTTCCATTCACAAATGTGAAACCAAAGTGAGACAACAATAACTGTTTAAAGATCACAGAAAGGAAAAGACCTTTATAAAAAAAAACCCTGAAACTCATAGAATTCCCTATGGCCATTTTAGGAGATTTAGTCCAAAAAAGTTAAGTTTCCAAGATCTGGATCAAAGAAATGACATTGTTTTAGATTTGGGTGTTTTGCATTTCCACCCTCTAATCCAGATGCATATCTCTTCTCTGTAGCTAAAGGTGAGCGGAAGTAAATTCTCTGGGTGCTGAAGCCTGACTGTGCTGCAACCTTGCCCTGCACCTCCAGTGGTTTAATGTGTCTTTTAGCCTGGCACTATGCCCACGAGGAACTGCTGTGGGAAACTTCAAATCTCCATGGCAGGTAGCGCTGGCTTGCCTGAAAAACCTGTTTGCCTGCTGATCTTAAAAATCATTCTTTCTCTCTCTCCCTCCTAGACATGCAGCTAGCTGCTCATAACAACATTCATCATTGTTGTTCTGCGGGATCAGGTAAGACCAAACAGGATTTCTGCTTTTGCTTTCAACTTTTCCTTCAAATGTGTTGGCATGAAGGAAAGAAAGGCTGTTATTCAGTACTACAGTTGATGTATTTCTGAGCCTTACAATATTTCTAGTATGCCTTGGGCAAAGGAAGTGAAGGGAAAATGAGTTGTTCAGTATCTTGAAGCAATCCGTCTGGTCTTCGAGCACAGAGTCCATGGCAAATTGGCAGAAAAGACCCAGAGATTAAATAAAGAGTGAGAATCATGTGAGTTTACAGATATTAGTCTGCAGTTCTCAGGATTTTTCACCATTGGCTATTTTGGGTAGGGATACTGGGATTTCGGAGATCATTGTTGTGAGCCTTCAGATCATTTCTGATTTATGGCAACCCTAAGGCATACCAACCATGGGGTTTTCTTGGGGTTTTGCTATTCCCTTTCTCTGAAGCTAAGAGGGTGTGACTTATTCAAGGTCACCCAGTAGGCTTCCATGACTGAACAGGGATTTGAACCCAGGTCTCCCAGAATCCTAATACAAGATCCAGACCACAGTAGTTTGCTAACAACATACTGAAAAACATACAAATCATATCCTAGACTAAATGTCAGATATGACTCCTGGATTTTACCATTGCTTTTACCTGACCAATTTCCCATCTTCACTACTCACAGTAGTGAGTACAGCAGTGAAAGAGCAGGACTGTCCATGCCATTAGGCAGAGGGAGGCAACCATGTTGGGCAACAGACATGGGTTGCCATAAAAGGGAAAAGCTACAGTAGAGTCTCACTTATCCAACACTCGCTTATCCAACATTCTGGATTATCCAACGCATTTTTGTAGTCAATGTTTTCAATACATTGTGATATTTTGGTGCTAAATTCGTAAATACAGTAATTACTACATAGCATTACTGCGCATTGAACTACTTTTTCTGTCAAATTTGTTGTATAACATGATGTTTTGGCGCTTAATTTGTAAAATCATAACCTAATTTGATGTTTAATAGGCTTTTTCTTAATGCCTCCTTATTATCCAACATATTCGCTTATCCAACGTTCTGCCGGCCCGTTTATGTTGGATAAGTGAGACTCTACTGTACTTCTGCAATTTCTGCTCTCTTGTGCTATGGCTAGAATCCCCAATTGTTATTACCTTTTTTCTTCTTTCCCCTGAACTGGAACATCCTAGTTTTAGTTCACATCTCTTTCATCACATTTAATTTGCATTTCTGTCCGGTCTTGGAAAGTGTCCAAGTGTCTTCTTATTTTCTATCACATTCCTATCTGCAGTGATTTGACAGTATATGTAACTGTGACCAGGCTACATGTTACGGAGAAACTCAACAGCCCCAATTATACATTTATTTTAGAATAAAATGAAGGCAGGCACACGTATCTGGATGTGTGAGCTTTCAAGTTGCCAATCAATTTATGGTGATCTCATGAATTTCATAGGGTTTTCGTTGGCAAGGAAGACTCATAAGTGCTTTGCCATTTCCTTACGCTAAATTGCAGTTAGTTCTCTATAGCCATGGATTCAGTATCCACAGATCCAACCACCCACAGCTTGAAGATATATATTTTTTAAATCCAAAAGGCGAATCTAGATTTTGACATTTCATATACAGGACACCATATTACTACATTGTACATAATGGCACTTGAGTATCTGCCACTTTTGGTATCCATAGAGGGCTTTGGAACCAAATCTCCAGGAATACCAGATGTGTGTTTGAACGTATTCCCCTATTGTCCTGCACAATCGCCCTTTAGGACACTGAGGTCATCTGTCAGACACTTATTCCAACCAGCCGGAACCTGACTGGTTACTGTCACCCAGAGGACCCTTTTTATTGGCCACTGCATGACAGTGGAATGGCCTGCTAGAAGAGATCCGACAGCTAAAAGAGATGTCAGAATGTAAAATGCAATTGAAGACTCATCTCTTCCTGGAGGCCTACCCAGTCACCTTTCATTCATGAGTTTTGATTTGCATTCTATTACCACTATATGTCAATTCTGTATCTGTGTTTAATATAAGCTTGCATATGTGTGTGTGTGTGTTTACCTATGTAATTTATTGTATTTTTATGTTCATTTGTTTTTGAATTTGTTGTACTCTACCTCGAGTCATCAGGAGAAACGAGTAATACATAAAATGTATTCTTCTTCTTCCTCTTCTTCTGAATTTTATGTACCTGCCTGCCTCTGTGCTCTATCAATTAACCTCTTAGGGCAATGGACATAGCTCAGTGGAGGCGCACAGTTTTGCATGAAGAAGATCACATATTTAGTTCTTGCTTTTTCTTTTTTTGGATATGTGTGTATCTACCTACCTACCTACCTATCTATCATCTATCTCTACCTAATTACTAAATGAACCATTAATACAACGGGAGGTTTACTCTCCTGTGCAAAAGTATTGGCATCATTTATTGCTATTTGCAAAGTGCTAATAGAATAGATTTAATTTGATTTGATTCAACTTAAAATGTGGTAGATTTTGTCTGTGTCCAGGCACCCCTGAATTGTTTTTTCAGTGGAGGGGGAGGGACCTCAACATTGACAGACTAATTGTTATTGATTTTTGTGTATTTACAGATACGTTAGAGAAAATACACATTACTTTTCTCATCCATTATCACTGAAACATCCTTAGATATGAAGACTCCTAAAAGTGCAATATCTGCTTAGAGAAACCTTCCATGTGTTCAATGTAGCTTACTCCAAAAGCAGGTATACATAGAATATATTTTAGTCACTTTTTATTATTCCAGGGAATGCTTCATGATAATTGTTTCTTTAATATTTCTTAGTACCTGATCTTTTAGTACCCTTCTTAATGTCAATTCCCATGAATGGTCTATGATACAGAGGTCTTGGTGATACAGTTTTGCCAGATCATTTAATCTCAGCCTACCGGCCTAGTCGTAGGGAGATGTAAACCTCACCTGAACCCAAATTTGATGGTCCAGGACCTCAGATTCTTCTCAACCTTTCTCCCTCAAAATTATAATTTTCCCAGGTTGGATAAACATTTCTTGGTATACAATATAAACTTATTTTATTTATTTATTTACTTCATTTTTACCCTGCCTTTCTCAACTCCGGAGGGAACTCAAGGAGGCTGACATAAAGTTGACATGATTCTTCACCCAGTTGTACTTTACTGTGAACTCCTTAAATTTTTGCAAATACTGTAGTTACAATATTGTTCTCTTCCACTCCTGCGTCCTTGGACTATGAAGGTAGAAGAAAGTCCTTGATTTTTTTTATAGTAGGAGAATATTTTGTCTTTATCTCTTCCATGGGGATTCCTTGTTTTCCTCCTTCAATGCCTTGACATATGAGGTATGCTTAGCATCGCACTGTGGCCCATAAAAGGACCACACTGTTTTGTTGCTTGTGGTGCAGGCAGGCCTGCAATTTCTGATTTACAGTGACACTTGTGGCATTTTCTTGGCAAGATTTATTCAGAAGACAGTTGTCATTGTCCTCTTCTGAGGCTGAGAGAGTGTGATTTGCTCATGATCACCTAGTGAGTTTCCATGGTTGAGTTGGATTCAAACCCTGATATCATAGTTCAACACTAAAACAATTACATTTTATTCATTTGTTTTGTTTTATTTTTAAAATTATCAACTGCCCTTTGGACACAAATAATCTCCAGCTGGTTTATAACACATTTCAAAGGAATAGGTAAATATAAAAATCAGACAATTAAAAATTAAGAGGCATGTTAAATTTCAACCAGCAAGCTTATGAAAAAAACCCACCATTACATTTTGTAAAAATTGAAAATTTAAATTTAAAATGTAGAAATTTGAAATGTCCATCCAAAAAAGGAACTTATATATGATCAAAAATGAAAGCAAGGTGAGTGCTGATGTCCCTCTTTGTGGGAGTTTCTAGATTTTGGACCTGAAAGAACTTTCCTTTATGAATTCATATTGGGTTTTTCCAATGACAGTTATAGATTTGAAGAATGGCCTCCTTTCAAAATCTTAATCTGGGTGGAAATTTTGTAGAATGATATTTGCTATTGACCTACAACTCCAAGTGTTTCTAACCAGCATGGGATATCCCTCACCCTTTGACAGATGAAAACAGAGTCACTTGTAGTCAAGCAACAAGATGGCAAAAGTTATTAGACAGAAAGGACATGCTATGAGAGGCTGTGTCTATTTTGCCTGAGCTTTCTTGGAAGGACCAGGTTCCACCACTTCTCTCCCCCGCTTCTCTGATGAGCTAACCTGAATGCAAACTACTTTTGAAATTTGAACTGGACTTGCAACATATGAAGAAATCTGAATACAAAAGGAGGAAGTGGGTGGAGGAGAAAAAAAACTGGGACATTTTAAAAGAAAACTGGGATGGAAAGAGGGTTGACATTATCCATGGCAAAACATAATAGTTGGAGGGTATGGTATAGACCAAGTCAGCATGGCACATTTGTTTGAGTGTTAGACTAATACATTGGGAGACCAGGTTTGAAAACAGTTCTCAGCCATAGAAATTCAAAGGGTGGGGAAGCCAAAGTCAAGCCCCTCTAGGGAGAGAACCTCTAAGAAAAGGTTAAATATATAGGCCCAAATCAAAATATTTGTCCCAGTTAGGATAGACCCATTAAATTAATGGCAGTTTGATAGGTGTAGGTTCCATTGATACAGTGAGTATACTCTGGGGGAAAGACCATTAGACCGTCCAGAACAGTGTATTCTACATATTTCTGTACTTCATGGGGAAGAACAAGACATTGCAGGGCACTAAATCGTTTTCCCATTGGAAACTTTAATTCAACTCCCAGACCTACTGGCTCCTTAATCACTTGCTCAACTGTGTCTCTTTGTAAGATATTTTTAAGATAGATTTTTAAGATATGCTTTTTAAGATAAGATTTTTATTCATCATGCATAAGAGGGATAATTTCGAAAGCCCAACAGGCATATTGACTTGTTTCAGTCTTAGGTGTGTCATAGTAATATTTTTGCTATAGGTAATGCATGTGCATTTGCTTTTCTTTATATTTATTCTATCAGTTCTCTCCACAGATTTCTCTGCATTGTCAAAGGGTGAATACAATATCTGCTCCTAGTGATCTAAGGTACCTGTATTCGTTTTCTATGTTCGATTGCTGCCTGGTTTTTCTGTCAGGGCCAGCTCCCACAGTATTTCCTTACATTTTTTCCAGTGGAAATTTCTGTGATTATAACTGCAATCTCATCATTCTATAATACCCCAACTGTCTGAATATTTTGTTCGTTACTCTACAGACCTATATTATGACCTTTAAAAATCTATAAGAAGACTTTGAAATCATTTCAGCTTTTTAAAAAATCTTGCTTACAGTCTTTGTATAATCTTTCAGACCCATTTATTTATGGAAAAAGAGCATCACTCACTTTTCAGATTCTCTAGTATTATTTTAAAAAGAAAGAAAAAGAGCAATTACTCGAGTGCTGTATTCTGTATGCATTATCAGACTTTGAGGGTTTGCTGTGATTATGTAGAATAGCAAACTGGACACAACTCTGAATACACACAGTGGTTTTGGGCTAATTTGTAGCAACAGGAATCAATGGAATTTTGTATTAGATTGTAGAGGATTGTCACTTAATAATTCCAAAAATCATTTTTTCTGTGCAATGCTGGAATCTGCCTATGTGTCAGTTTGAAACAAAAACTGTAGTTAATGAAATGCTATACACAAGAGGAGCTAATCTTAACTTGTTGTGTGCCTTCAAGTTGTTTCTGACTTATGGCAAAATTATCAGGGTATTTTCTACGGCTGAGAGTGTATGACTTACTCAAGGTCACCCAGTGGGTTTCCACAGCTGAAAGGAGATTTAACCCTTTCCACAGTCATAATACAACACTCAAACCACTGATTCAAGTCCCTAGCCTGGTGCTCTCCGTTTTGTCCTACATCTTCCTTCTTTTCATGTCGTTGGCTGGACGAAGGCAGCTTTCTAGTCTGGGAGAAAGGTGGAATATAAATCCAATAAATAAAATTAGCTGGACTGGCTGGAATTTGTAAACCAAAACTCTTGGACACAGTTAGTGCAGGAAAAGTTGCCTTAGAACACTTTTGATTTCCGTCCTTCCAAAAAGTACAAATGTTTCTTGTCCTTTCAGGTTCCCACGATGGCAGAGGCAGGAGCAGACCAAGAGCTGGTAGACCAAGAGCTACGTGACATGGATGAGGAGCGTCTGTGGGAGATGGTGGACAGCCATCGCTACAGAATTGTGCGCATTGTGTCCCCAAGCCGGCTTACCCCATACTTGCGCCAAGCCAAGGTTTTTGGCCAACTGGATGAGGAGGAGGTGCTCCACAACCCTCAGTTCACAAACAGTGCCATGAGAGTGGGTGAGCAACCTGGATGTGGCAAACTATCCACTTCTGGGATAAATAAGTATTTCCTCATTGCTCTTCTTTTTTAGGATTAATTGGGAAGGGAAAGTCCCATAAACCCATTTGTGTCATTAAGTTCACAGAGATCCTCAATCATAGGCAGATAGTACAGCATACTAACTTTCTACTGGGGTCAGTTGAACTTTCAGTCACAGGATGGGCTCTGCTAGTAACAAAGGAGTAACGTGGGAAAGGAAAGCTAGCCACTGACTGAGACATTTAAATTTGCATTGTTTCCCTTGTAAGAAATATAAAGTATGCTTCTCTCTGAGAAGAATTAACCTTCTCTAATGTGGGGCTCCTTAGTCCTCTTAAATTATTTTTTTACTCTGATCCTTTCCAGGTCACATGCTGGATCTCTTGAAATCCCGTGGAAAAAATGGAGCCCTTGCTTTCCTGGAAAGCCTGAAACTCCACAACCCTGATATTTTTGTCCTCATCACTGGCTTGGAGCCTTCCATTGATCACAACCATTTCAGTGGTGAGCATTTCCACCCCCTGGACTGAACCCATCCCTATTTAATGCTTCCTTCTGGATAGAATTGGCTAGTGCATAGAACATCTTCCACCCCAAAGTTGTAAGTTTTTTCTGTACATTGGCAAGTTCCTAACTACCTCCCCCCAAATACCTTTCTGACTGCAAATACAGTAGAGTCTCACTTATCCAAGCCTCGCTTATCCAAACTTCTGGATAATCCAAGCCATTTTTGTAGTCGATGTTTTCAATATATCATGATATTTTGGTGCTAAATTCGTAAATACAGTAATTACAACATAACATTACTGCGTATTGAACTACTTTTTCTGTCAAATGTGTTGTATAACATGATGTTTAGGTGCTTAATTTGTAAAATCATAACCTAATTTGATGTTTAATAGGCTTTTCCTTAATCGCTCCCTATTATCCAAGATAGTCGCTTATCCAAGCTTCTGCCGGCCTGTTTAGCTTGGATAAGTGAGACTCTACTGTAATAATAAATAACTGTCCATTTGTTACCTTTTAGTGTTGCTAGAATTCTTCTAGCTGAGATAGAGGAGTTAGGTTCTGGAGATGGACAAAGGTCTAAATGTTGTTCCCCTTTTTCCAGACCTGATAGAGAGCTCCCAGCTAACAGAATGCTTGGCCAAAGCAGTGAGCAGCCTCCAGGAGGAGCTGAGCCAGGAGAAGCGGCAGAAAGTGTCCTTGCTCCACCATTGTCGCAAACTGAAGGAGAGCACCTCTCAGCTGGAAGCCCGAGCAGAGAGCCTGCAGGGCATTGAGGCTGAGTGTAACCGCATGAAGAGGGAGCTCAGTGCACACTTCCATGAGGCCCTCAAGCTGAAGGATGAACTTTATGGCCTCTCTTTACGCTATAGCAGTGCCCTGCAAGAGAAGGACCTGGCCATCACTCGATGCCAAAGCCTGCAGGAAGAGGTATGATAGGTGAATGAAGATAAACTAGTCTTGTGGTGGCAGTTACCATCTGCCATCAGCACTGATATTTTTTGTTGAAATTCCATAGTTACTCTTAGTAACTTTACATGCCCGAAGTTTGAGTGGGCCTGGAAAATAGTCCATTTTCTTCTCTTTCTTCCTGTGCTGTTGTTGGCTTTGTCACTACTGTTGCAGAATTATTATTATTATCATAATTGTTATTGTTATTAATATTACCATCATCATCATCCCACTCGATGAAAACACAGCAAATGTTTTTCTTCAGAGGAGGCTTAAAGCGGCTAACAGTAAAAAAATCGGACAATGTGCAGAATAAAAACAAAAGCATATAAACACTAAAATAGAAGACTATTGGAACCAACAACACTCCCTGGCTTGGTCTTAAAAACATTCAATGATTTGAAATATAGATAATTCACAGTTAGTGCTTACATGTTGATTTATAGTGAAATGTTAGAGTGCATCCTCATATCTTAGCAGGAGAGCTCCTGTTCATAGTTCTGTTAGTCAGCTATGATCTCCTCCAGGATTTGTAAATGGTCAAGGAAAGCATACCCCCTGCCTATACACACAACTTTCACACTTTTCCCTTTATATTTTTCAGCTGACTATATGCAACATTCCATGACTATTAAGTTGTTTAGTCTTCTTTATTTGCTTCTGTATGTCTCAGTGCTTTCCTGAATATACCAATGCCACTGTCTTGTTTCTGGCTGTTTTGGCTCAGCTTCTGTTTCAGTCAGAACCTAAAAAGGAGTTTAATAATGTTTGATAATATCTCTGAATTTATAAGTCTTTGACACTGGCTATGTTGGCCAGGTGAGATGTAGGGAACATAGTGGTATATTCTGAAGGTGGACAGTTGCCCACTCTGATTGAGAAAGTTCCCAGTGCCATAGTGAGTGTGACAAACTGTTTTTCCAATGTTCTGCAGTGTCGCTAATCTCTACCGCTAATTCATTTCCCCTTTACCTGCTTCTGTGAATTTCAGCTTTACCTAATGAAGCAGGAACTGCAGCGAGCCCAGGTGTCATCCTACTCTGAAAGGGAGAGACCCCCAAAGACTGCCTTAGAAGATGAGCTTCTGATGCTGAAAGAAGAAAATTCCCATCTCAAGTCTCTTGTGGAGCTGGAGACCTTCAGTGTGGTAAAAAAAATATTCCAAACTTAAGTCTAAGCACAGAGTCTTTCTGCAATTCAAAATTGATTTCATATTTATGGAAGTGCTTCAGGTAATTATAAGAACTATAGTTCATGAAAGGGGATTATGGATCTTTAACTGATATTTCTTACCAACCTCACATGTGATGGCATGCTCGAGCCTTTGGGAGAACTATGGTGTCTGGCTTTACTCGGAGGCTATCTTTATACTTTTTGTTAAGATCAAGACCCTTAATATACAGAGGTAGTTTAGGCAAGGTGAAAGTTAACCAAAACGTGTTTACTGAAAACAGGAAGAACAAAGGGCTAACTCCACTCGGGACTATGATAACTTAAAACAATACATTACAAATGAAGATTTTGCTGAATGCAGTCTTCTCTCTGGAATCCTGGAAAGTCTTTTGCCTCTGATGCAATGTGATGAACTTGGTTTTTTACTTGGTGAAACTTGGGCTGACCACAAGCTTTTTACTAGGATTAATGGTATATGAAGAGTTTATAGTGCTAAGGACACCTGTTTGGATTGCTAGGGCCTAGGATTTCCAGACAACAGCCAGGCCTCTAAACTCTGTAGCTCTGTTGCAGAAAGAAGAGAGGACCTAGCTGACTTCTAGATATGATTTTTTTAAAATAAAGAATTTAAAAGGAGGGGTGGGATTGTGGCTTTCTATAGACCCCTACACCTGCTGCAGTTGCCTATTTCTGCAATATAGATCTGAGGTAGAAATAGATCCTAGATTTGCTCATATAGGGATAGCTTTTTGCAAACGTAAACCAGAGGCATTCTCATAATTTACTATTGTGAAAGATGATTGTGGCCCATTTCAGCAAAATTAAAGGTAGATTTGCATTATACAATTCCATCAACTTTTTAATGTTTGTAGCTAATGGAGGAGGCTGATCTTCATTCGTCTGGCATATCTACATCTTCCATAACTGCCCATTCCTTCCTAGACAGGAATGATGTGTTTGGGATAGAAAGCAGCTTGTCAAATCAGCATGTCTCCTTTGTTTAGGTGCAGAAAGACATTTTAGAGCAGAACCTGGATGATGCTCTAGAAGGCAAACAAGAACTACTGAACCGTATCCATTCTCTAAGGGAGCAGGCAGCCCTGGCTGAGAATCAGCGCAAGAAGGTGAGAGTGTCATGCTAGACCAAATCATGGTTGTCTTTGCTCAAGATGTAAGGGAGAAGGCCTCTTTTCCAGTATTTAGGTTGCAGATGGGGCAACTGCAGCCCTCCAGATATTTTAGACTTTAGCTCTCACAATACTGATCTTTAGCTATGTTGGTGATGTGAATTTCAGTGCACCCAAATAGAAGATGCTTAGTAGGTTAAGTTAATGCACTAACAAAATGTCCTTTTCTTCCTACTGAATTTAGTCAGGAATTTACTCACACAGTTGCAGACCAAGAGACAGCTTCAAATTGTCTAGTCTTCTAGCAGTCACATCCCAACAGAAGACAATGTTTTTGCCACTCTGATTTCAGCAAATTCTTTTGCAATCAGAAAAAAATAATGAAGACCAATGCCTCAGTGCCTTCAGAGCAGTGGGATGGCGGGGGGCGGGCGGGCGGGGGGCAGGTAGCTACTCCAGCATATTTGACACACCTAATGCAAGATTGATGTTCCATAGTTCTTGGCTCTTAGTTCTTGCATGCAGCACACCAGTTGAGGGCCTGAGATATACATCAGAATACTGCAAAGCTAATATCAACAATTAACTTATTGAGTGAGTTTGTCAAAATGACACATTAGTTTTTTCTGTGAAATCAATCTGGAATACAACACGAGCCCTACTATTAGATAAAGTGAAGCTGTTAACTTAGGTATCTTCATACCCTGAAAGGTTGCTGTGTCTTCCAAGATAAGATTGACTGCTATGTTCAGAAAAACAGAGGTATTTGTCCCATCACCCGTGCTAATGTACGATTCAAGTGTCTGGCAAGGCAGAATGGCCCAGAGAGTGTCATCTTGCTCCAGCAGTGAAATATCCTTGGCTGGCCCTACTGTCACATGTACCTAAAATCCCATTTTATACTACTACTATCTGTGCCCGGCCACGCATTGCTGTGGCTTACGGGAATGCTTTGTTGGCCAGGTGGAATAGCAGTGAATAGCCTTGCAGCCTCAAAGCTTGCCTGTTTCCTTCTTATGGGAATCTTTGTTTCGTGAGTTGGAATACAAAGGAATAGGCTTGCTGCTTGGAAGGCATTCAAGGGTACATGCATTCAAGGGAAGTGGTTTTTGGGCATTCAAGGGTACATGCATTCAAGGGAAGTAGTTCTTTGGGCTGCTAGAATTGCAATGAATAGCCTCACTACTTCAAAGCCTGTCTGCTTGCTAGCTAGGGGAATCTTTGGTTGGTCAGCTACAATAGTACAGAGTAGTATCACTGCTTCAAAGCCTGGCCATCTTCTACCAAGGTTAATCCTTTGTTGGTCTGGTTGAATTGCACTGAATAGCCTTGCAACTTCAATGCCTGGCTGTGTTATACTTAGGGGAATCCTTGTTTGGCGAGCTAGAGTACCATAGCACCTTCAATCAAAGAGCTGATTTGAAGCCTGACTACTTCCTTTGTAGGGGAATCCTTCTTTGGCCAGCTTGAATTGCACTGAATAGTCTTGCAGCTTAAAAGCCTGGCCACTTTCTACATAGGGCATCCTTGCCAGGCCAGGTTTAATGGGATGGAGTAGCCTCGTGGCTTCAAAGCCTGGGGGTTTTCTACCTAGGGGGAATCTTGGTTGGCCAAGTTGAATAGCACTGAATAGCCTTGCTGCTTGCAAGCCTGGCCGCTTCCTACCTTGTGGAATCCATGTTTGGCCAGGTTGAATAGCAATGAATAGTCTCTGTGCAGCAACTATGAATGCTGCAATTAGTCACCTTGATTAGCATTTAATGGCCTTGCAGCTTCAAAGCCTGGCTGCTTCCTCCCTGGGAGAATCTTTTTTTGGGGGGAAGTGTTAGCTGGCCCCGATTGTTTCCTTTCTGGAATTTCCAATTTCTCTCTTTTCAGAGTGTTGCTCTTTATTTACTATCCTGATTTTAGAGATTATATTGTTCTGTATTATTATACCACAGTAATTATTATATATTATATTTATAATATTATGTTATCTGCCTAGAATCCACACTGAACTAGATTATATGGCAATGTGGACTCAAGATAATCCAGTTCAAAGCAGATACTGTGGATTATGTGCCGTGGCATTCTGGGTTATATAGCTGTGTGGAAGGGCCTTGAATCTACACTGCCATATAATCCAGTTCAAATAAGATAATCTGTATTTTATAGGCAGTGTGGATGAGACCTGAGTGAACTCTGCCTGTCCCCTGGGCACCATTTTGGCTGAGGGGGTTGCTAGGATACAAAGGGAGCAGGCCCTAAAGGCAGCCGGGTCTACCTTTCTGACTGGCAGCCGGGGGAGAACGGCTCTTCCTCATCCTCTGTAATTTGGACTTTATTTTTCTAGGTTTTTTTATTGAAAGACATAGATTGGATGACTATGTCTTTTGTGGCCAAATTTGGTGTGATTTGGTTCAGTGGTTTTTTCCATGGGAAAAACGCACATTACGTTACATTACATATAGAGATTGTGAAGATTGCTAACCTAATGTATCTGATATAAGCTTTCAACATTAAGGATAAATATGTGATTAAATATTAGAGGAAATCATCTTGCTGTTTATGCATCTCTAAACAGTGCTGGGAAGAAAAAGAACACACTTTGATAGAATGCCAGAGGATGAAGGTGGACTGTGAGATCTACAAGGAGAAAATCAGTGCCCTCCAGGCACAAGTGGCTGACCTGCAGAAAGAGAGAGATCAGGTATCTCTGGGCGGGATCTCTGACCAACAAGGAGAGGAAGCTGATTAGTCTGGGGACAGGAAGGCTGTCAAAATAAGGAAGAAGATGGCTCTAAAACTTCAGAGCATTGCAGTAGTTTCAGAAATCCCATGGCAATCCCTGATTATCACATAATATTAAATAGTAGGAATCAGCACTTGTTTATTGTAAATTCAGGACACCTAGGATCTTGAGATTTAAAATGTAACCAGCAGTTGCGACAAGATTTCCAATCCGATCGGCTACCGTATTTATTTTGATAGCTGAAATTATCAGTACTATTCAAAGGCAATTAGCAGAAGTTAACCCAACTGGTTTTTTAAATTTAGTTTTATACTTTGTTGGGCAGGTGTCAAGACAGCTCCCTCAAGCCTTTCTGCAGGATTGTGGTGGCTGCAATATTTTCTGCTGAACATTCCTCTACTTTGCAATAATGCTCTGGACTTTGTGGGAAATTACTCTCTAGAGCCTTTCAATTGCTGTGAAATATTAGATCTCTCTGTCCTTTTAGTACTGGTCCTTGAAGCGTTGTTGCTGCAGAATAGTTTCTATTGGTTTATTTTCATTTTAAAGCCCATGTTTCTGATAGCATATCTCTGTCCTTTTGCCCTAGGCTTACAGTGCCCGGGACACAGCTCAGATGGAAATTTCCCAAAGCCTCCTAGAGAAAGATTCACTCCGCCGCAGAGTGTTTGAGCTCACCGATGAGATCTGTGAGCTCCGGAAGCAGGTGGGCCCAAGTGGCTCAGCACTGATGGTGAGATTTAGTTGAGATCAAGTCTCTATGGATGAACACTACTGAATCTCCAGATCCTTATTCTATTCTGCAAAAAGCCCAATGTGTTTTTGGCCTGTACATTGAACTGAATGATGGGCTTAAAAAAAGAATAGAATACTCATTAAGACTTTTAATAGCATAAAATATAGACCATCAACAAGTATTTGGAAAGCCATCACTTCCCGCTGTTATCCTGTTGTAATTATGATTTGCCTGCCTCGTGTGATAAGCTCCATAGAGTTGTTTCCCATTATACTTTTTTGCAAGCATCCACTGTCCTACCGCTCTCCTCCAGCTTCTCTCTCTGGATCAGCAGGTTCAGTGGAATGGACCCTCCAGCTCTGAGACCAGGATGCCTTGTTCGAAGATAAAACAGCGTTTGGTACGCATGCATGCCATTTTTCCTCAGGAGGAAGACAAGCAGGATGGGCTATCAAGCATGTCTGAGGTATATGGATCAGAGCCCTCTCTACAACCCTTAATATTTTCTACAGCTGAAAAATGAGCTGAGTGACACTGCAGAGAAGTTCATCTCACTTGTCCCTTCCACTTCCTGTGAGAGCTTAGAGGCCTGTCTTCTTCCTAGGTCCTCCTTTTGGAGCAAGGGAAACCAGGGAACAAGTACCTTGTTTATAACTCTAAACTGTGATATTTGTCTTCACCATGTTGGAGTATCCTTCTGATTAAACAGACTTCTCTTGTTTCTCAGTCTTGGTCCAATTTAAGCCATATCTCCAGCCAAGAGCAAGTTGAGAGCTTTCGGTCATGCAGCCCAGTCCCACCTTGCAAATATTCCCTCCAAAGGAGAACCTTGGAAGATGACTCTTTTTCCATAAGGTGGGTAGAATATATCAGGGATTTAGGGTTTACGAAAACCTTTGTAAGGTAACGGTAAATATTTTCCCCTGATATTAAGTCCAGTTGTGTCCGAGTCTGGGGGTTGGTGCTCCAGGGTTCTTCTCATTTTGCATTCTTGCATGCTCGGTAAGGGACTCTTTGGGGAACTGCTGTTTACCTTGTGTATTGTAGGCAGGCACACCCAACTACAGGAAGATTGGCTTGAATAAAACCCTGCCTTTTCACACCTTGAGCTTCATTGCATTGTTTACAGAAGACATGTTGCTACACCAGACTCAGAAAATCTCTGCTTCTCCAGCCCTTCTTCACCATCCTCTGTATGCTGATAATGCTAAAATTGTCCAGTTAGGCAACAGATGATGAAAAAGGAAGAGGCTGGGCAAGCATCAACTGAGTGTAAAAAGAGGCTTCTTTATTGGAGGTTTTGTTAACCGAGGCGTGCCATTTTAATGCTGCTCCCTGGCACACTGGGAAAAAGTACATCACACCAGATAACATAAAAGGCGCTGCTCCAAACCAGACTTCACTTGTAAAAAATAACACATATTTATGTGTCTTAAATATATGTTAATACTGGAGGCATTAACAAGAATCTCCTGACTGAAGAAATCTCCTGATTGAAGAAATTTCTTTAATTTGACACCCTGCAGGGATTTAACTTAGCTGTTTGTCTTCCATTGTTCTCACCTCCTCTGTCTTCCTGTCCAGCAGTTCTCAGGAGTATCTGGAGGAGGATTTTTCTCTTGCCTCTGGGAAGAAAGTGGAGGATTCCTCTATTGAGTTTGAGATGCTGGGAAAAGAAGGTAAGATTTCCCAAGAAAACCCGCAACTTCTACTATGTTTTGTGCCTCATGGGTAAGGGAAGAACATATCTGTTCAACAGGAAAGTTGGATCATTCTGAAGAACTATACTGAAAAATAAACACTGGATACTATTTAGAGATTGGAAGTGGAGGAAGATACCTGCAAGTCCTCTTTCTTTCCATTAACTGAAGTCTGAGATGGGAAACCTGTTTCCATTCCTCCAGTTTTGCTTCTGAAATAGAAATTCCTTTCTTCAGCAGCTTTTCCTATGTAAAGTGGAAAAAGATATTTGGTGGCTGTATCCAACAAGGCAAGGAGGCAGAATGAGAAAACTTTGCAAACATCTGTGTAGCAATCTAAACATTGCTGCAAAACTTCAGTCCCTTTTTAATTGATGAATGTGTGATTCTGTTTGGATTAAGACCAAAAAGTGATCACTTTGTTTCCACTTATTCAAAGATTTTTTTCATTACAGACGGCACCTCTCTGTGGTTCCAGATGAACCCTTGCATCTCAGAAAGGTAACTAATGTGTGCCAGGCCACTAGTACTTTGGGTCATAGATTCCCACAGGCCCAGGGCTCAAATCAGTGGCAGGGGAGCTACATCCTGCTTGACACATTCAGAAAATATGCCCTCCAACTATCCCAGTTTAGCAGGGGCAGTGCTGATTAATCCTCTGCTGTCGTACTTTTTCAGCTCTTTTTAAAATGCCCCAGTTTTTTTTAATTTTCCCACTTTCCTGCTTCATCCTCAGCTTACTTCAGTTGCTGTGAACTGAGTTGAATGTGAAACTCAAAGAGATAAAGTAGTTTCCATTAACTCTGCAGAGTAAAAGGGGTATATGAAGGGACAGTGTTGCTTTCCTGAACGCTCATTTGCAATTTGTGATTTTTCATGCTTTCCTAAACTCTGTACATAAATTCTAGTGTTTCTCTGATTAAAGTAATAACTTTGTGTATTCTTTCTCATTAATAATTTGATTTCGTTGCCTGGCCACCCTCTTTTGATCATATCGCCACGTTGCTCAGCCACATGCATTATAGTTTCCATCTATGAAATGGTGGAGAATATGGTCAGCTCTGGCAAGTATTGATCAAAGGCAAGGGAAGTAATGAACTGGATCCCATCTACAAAAGAAGATTCAGATAGCATACTGAGAGAAATGAGATTGTTAAATCAATTAATTAATTGAAATGCAAAGGTGTATAGGCAATAGGATGCAGGCAAAAATGGAGAAAAGGCATAAGTGGGAAGGTAACACTTAAACAAAAGGTCAATAATCTGTTGTTCAAGCAAAGGATTATCAGATTTCTTGGAAGCAATTATACTTGTTGGTGTAATTAGGAACCAGTTGCCTGCAATTCAGTAATTTAAAGGACACACCTGAGTTCATGGATTCTGCTTCCATTTCTTCTTTTTTTCCAAATGAATAAGAAAACCCACATGGTATAGTGGTTTGAATGTTGGACTAAAACTCAGGGTTCAAGTCCCCACTCAGCCTTGGAAATCCACTGGATGACTCTGGACAGGTAACACTATCTCAGAAGGAGGAAATTGCAACCTTCCTCAGAATAAATATTAGCAATAAAACTGTATTTATGGGTCACCATGAATTGAGTTCAACTTTAAGACACACAATGCCAGCAATGACTGCAAACTGTTGCACTGTTCATTGAACTTTAAAATATAGATATATCTGTGAGAATCTATAGTGTATTGTCTGCATCATGTACGATACTGGTGACTGAAATTTACATAATAATTACAAGTGGCACTAGCTGTCACATTGAATAGCTCTGAATAAATAATTGTAGCTTAGTTGAAGCTAAGTTTCAAAAGTTATACTACTGTGGGCAAAACAAATGAAATGATGTATATTGTGAGATGAGCCCAGAGACTTCAATGCCCAACCTATCTGCATTGCTTTTTCTCCTCTCCACAGTGTGCCCATGCGTCGTCGACCTGGGAAGCGCTTTTCAAGTCGCATCACCACCATTGCATTTCAAGCCGATGCTTTGCTAGAACAAATCAGCATTATTGGTGGCAACCAAAGTGGCATCTTCATTCATCATGTCACACCAGGCTCTCCTGCTGATGAGATGTCTTTGTCACCAGGGCAACAGATTGTAATGGTGAGATCTTAATGGTAAGCCTATACACAAATTAGAACATATTCACATGCCAAAGTCTTGTACTTCTCAGAATGTTGCTATATGGCAAGATCTTCAAGGGCTATATAGTGAAAGGGCCTATATTCCTTTTTCTTGTGGAGATGGCACATGAGATCAATAGGATGTAATTTAGTATAGGAATGGGTGAATCCAACAGTTTCCTCATTTCTTATTTTTCTGGTCATAAGGTATTTTTGCACCAAGATTTCATAAATTCATCAAGAGTTTGACATTTTTATTCATTGTTATTTATATCCCTTCAATATGTGTATTTGTACATATTTTCTCACTTGCACACCTCTTGCAAATGATTTTCACAATGTCGTTGTGTGTGTGTATGTGTGCTTCCTTACTAATCAGATCAAACTTTTTAATTCTGAACTACCAGTATATAGGAATGTTCTGAGAAGACTTTGGCATGTGAATATGTTCTAATTTGTGTATAGGCTCAAATTTGTAAACCAGATAGGTTTGCATCAGAATTTGGATTGGATGATTTTTTCCACCATCCTCTGTCATGGCTAAGCTAAGTCCGTTGATTTCAACTGGTCTGCTTTATGCCTGGACCAAACATTCAGACTGACCATCTGACAAACATTCAGGGTTTGAGGAAGAAAACAACAAGCAAAAAACAAACAGCATTCCATAATGGTGATATTATGACAGTATAGGCCCAATGCTTCTTGCAGATTGTTTAGAGCATTTGCACACATAATAATGGTGGGTAAAGTTATCTTCCCTGTAGCAAACATCTCCTGTCACTTTTTCAACCCATCATCATCCTTAATGCAATGCGTTCCTGATTAGATCTGGACATACATTACTCTGAAGATAACTCAGTAGGTTACATCTGGATATGTCCCACCTTGGGTAGCTCATGATCTTTCTTCCTATTGACTTGTTACCCTGCATAACTTACGTTTAGGCCTTGATCCAAGCTATCCAAGGGACACTGGAGTTACAATCCAAAAAACAAAAAACAAAACCTGATGAATAAAAGTTGTGGCAATAAGATTTGGCTCCTAGACCAGTGGTTCTCAACCTGCGGATCCCCAGGTGTTTTGGCCTACAACTCCCAGAAATCCCAGTCAGTTAACTAGCTGTTAGGATTTCTGGGAGTTGAAGGCCAAAACATCTGGGGATCCACAGGTTGAGAACCACTGTCCTAGACCCTCTGTGGATACAAAAATTCATGAATGTTCAAATCACATTATATGCAGTGGCATAGTAAAATTGTGTTCCTATAAAATTGCAAAATCAAGCTTTTACTTTTTGGCATTATTGTTTTGAAAAAATATTTTCACGCTGCAGCTGGTTGAATCTATGGAGGCAGAATCTGTGGATACAGATGGAAAAGACTGTGTTGTACTCTGTCCCAACTTGGTGAGGTTACAGAACAGATGCTCCCATCTGTTCTAAGGTTGTCTTTTGGAGTCCCTTCCATAACTTGCTTTGGTTCACAAACAAACATTTCTTTTAAAGTTAGAACTATTTCTCTTAAAATGTTTAGGTGGATTATGGAGTCATAGAACCAGGCTTCAAAGCTCTCTTGGAGGAGGCAACACTGGAGGAGGCTCTGTGTGTTCTGGAGAGAGTAAATGGCTTCTGTTGTCTGTCTGTGAGGCGCAACATGGAGGGTAAGACTATTTTCCTATCGGTCACCGTAGTTTATTCTCAAATTGTGCTGGGGATCAGTGATGTGATTTCTCCCAATGTAGCCTGGCCATGAAATAAAGGAATGCTATATCTGGAGGACCTGGGAAATTGACAGACTATCACAGATGACTCACTGAAGCTAATGTTGAATTTTCAAGAGTGCTTGATCATGCAGGTGAACTGTGCTCCTTGCTAATTTGCATGAATGAGTAGATGCTTATTGAATTTTCTGTCTTGGATATCAAAATATTGTGAGCAGGACCTACGGGATGCTTACATAGGAAGCAGTTGTCATGCCTTCCTCCCACTGTTTCTACCAGCCTGCTGTGCTACTGCTACTCAGACACAGGAAAAAACAAGAGTTTCCTGTCTCATTAGGATACAAGAAGCTGTTGAGTGACCTGAACTGCAATTTGGTGACATCGGGCGACTCCTTCTATGTTCGGTCCAACCTGTGCCTTGAGAGACAGGCAACTGGGGAGCTTCCAGTTGGATGTCATGACATTCTGCATGTTACAGATACCATGTGTCGGGGCAAAGCCCAGTGGAAAGCCTGTCATGTGAACCCCTATACCATGAAGGACTTGGATGCAGGCACTATTCCCAACTACTGCCAGTGAGTATCTCCATTGATATGGGACAGGAGATAATACTTAATACACTCTTGCCTATCAGAAATGTCCATATTGTCTACCAACTCACAAGGAGGGCCCATGTCTACCACCTTCTGTCCAATACATTCCTATCTTGTTGTCTGTGTTGCAGGGCCCAGAAGCAACTTATCATTCGGATACAGGAGTTGGCCCAGAAGAGTATGATTTCCCGCAAGGTACTGTAATTAAGGGCATTCTGTGATGTAACATGGGCAAGGAATTTCTCCATCTGTCCTGCATGAGCTCAACTCAGAATAAACCACTTTGTTCAGCCAACACTTTAATTCAGTTATTTTGACTGACCTCATTGCTGCAAGCCATGCAGTCATCTTGCAACAAAATGCTCTTTAGATTCCTCTGTTTCATGGTTTGAAGTGTTGATGTATCATCAGTAAAGTTTAGAAGCATTCATTTAGACTTCATACTGCAAGGTTTGTCCACTGCTATTCTTTCTTGTAATTGCAACTGCAAAATACAGTTGGCAGACAGAAGGAATGTTTTTCTGGCTGATACTGTGTTGACAGGCATCAAAAAACCAGTAATAGTTAGGCTTATTTTTGTGATCAGCTGGGTCTGAGTGACACAGTTCATGAGATATTAAGAACTGTCCAATGTCATAGGTCTACGTGCCCCAGGATTGATTTGACCTCTTCCTTTCTGATTTGTAGAATTCTGGGGTGCAGCCCAAGATGGTCCGTATTGTGAGTACAGACAACAACAAGATTAGTCCACTCTGGTCATCCATGGATTGTGGTTTCTCAGATTCTAACAGGTCAAATTGTGAGTTTAAGTACATGCAACATTATTTGTGATTCTAAAGACAGTGTGGTCCCTTCTCTGCCTTGTCCCTATAGTTTTCACCACTCTTATTTGTACATGACACTATAGGTTATTGGCGCTGTTTCAGTTCAAATGATTATATACTAGTGGTTTTATTTTGTATTGTACTGTGTGTTTATTTTATGCATTGTTTTAGGCACCTTGTGCCATATGTAAGCCACCCCGAGTCCCTTCGGGGAAATGGAGGCTGGGTATAAAAATAAAGTTATTATTATTATACATTCTACTGAAATGCTTTGCTTCTTGCTCTGGCTACAACTGTGTCCACTATAACCCAACCACCCAAAATGGATGTGCACAGTACGATTCCTTCCAAGACTAGACAAGTACTAGTATGCTCTTTTCTCATTTATGTATCTATCAGACATGAGAGAAATGAGAAGGTCAGTTTCAGATAGATTGATGCATCCACAAATAAAATATAGGTTATTGCCTTCTTCTTCTCCCAGTTTGTTGTTGCTTTCAAGCGACAGTTGGCTTATGCATATTCTAAGCCATGTGGACAAAACAATGCCATAACATTTTTGACAATTTGCTGCAGCCTTCTGTTCAAAGCTAGAGCAGCATCTGCCCCAAGTGCTCTTCTGAGGAAAATCTGAAATAGCAGTTTTCTTTGTTTTTCCTCCTAAATCTGAGGTGACAATGAGATTTTCTGCGAGTTAGAAGTGGGAGGATGCAACTGCATCCCCAATTCTGCAACAACCCAATTCCAGGTCCATTTTTGTTTTTGTTTGTATACTTGTGTGTATTTGCTATAAACCTGGATGTTTATAGCCATGACAGTTACTGAAGACTCCTGAGGAAAATTTGTGTGGAAGATCTGAAGTGAAACTGCGGACTGAAAGGCCAAGCAGCAGCTGAGGATTCTTCAGCTTTCTTCCTGGCACCATTGACCTATTTTTGTTTTTTCTTCTGTTCAAGTGAACTCTCGAATCAGCCTCCACTCGAGGAGTTGTGTCAGTTTGATGCCGTACACTTTGGTCAAGCCATGCAGACCTGGGCGACCACGTCCAGTCTTCATGGTACCTGTGCTTTTGGGCAAGATTTTGGCTGACAAACTTTGCCTGTCCAAAAGATTTGAGAAATGCTCAGCAGGTATGTCTTGGCTAAGATTGATTCTATTGTGGGGTGAACATAATTACTAAAAAAATTCAAATAGATTGTTTATAAGCCATGGACCAAATAAGTCTTCTGGGTTTTAAGGATCTTTGGTTTGGGATTCGTGAAAGGAGGAGACAAGTTGAACATCTAGCTTAGCTGATAAATCAGACAGGTTTAATCCTCTTGAAAGCATTATGAGTTACTGGTGTAACCACTGCTTCATCTCAAACACTGTCCATTTTTTTCCTGACATTGGCAGTACATTTTCTCATTCTCTTTTCAAGTTATCCCAAGTGATATCAATGAAATCTAAAATGCCAAGCAATCATGTTGCAGATTACGCCAAAACAGTTTGGAGCTTGACCCACTTCCTTCCTACCTCTGCAGATTCCCAGAATGAAGCACAAAGCCAAGTTGCCCTCACTGAAGGAAGACAGCCAAACAACAGTTGTTGTGTTCCCTGTCAGACAATAGAGCGCCTAATGCAAAAGGTAATGGGGAGCTATTGCAGTGGGATGTAGATTCAGTGATCTCTTTTACTGGCATTTTTAGCTGCTCACACAGGACTAGAGCTACAAATATTAATCAGTGTTTGATTTGACATTCTCATCCTGATCACCTCTAGAATGTGCACGGTTGGCTGGACCTGGGTCTGGAAAAAGTGCAAGACCTTCTGGCTACGGAAATCTATCCCATCATTATCTTGCTAACCATCAATGAGAAGAACAGTAAGAAATTCCGGTGAGTGTTGCTGCTCTGGGCAAATGTCTGTGCCATAATCATGTTATTTAATTATGATATCTCCTGGTGTAGTCTCATAGCATATGGGCAAACAGGGGGCAGGGACAAACAGGGCAGGAAATGGGAAGGTGACATTAGCTGGCCATAAATACCAATGGCTTTGATGCGTGGGAAAGAGGGGACATCAAAGGTTTTGGGTGATTTGCATATGATGGGTGCGAACCCTATACATACTGTTGGCAGGGTAGGATTGATCTATTGCTCTGTTGTGTGGGAAAGGAGAGACATCCGCAAATTTCTGTGATTTACAGCATTGTAGGTTAAGCCTTATATATTTGGGCCATAGAGCATGATTCATGTATTCTGAATATTAAAGATGTTTGGTATCCTCAATTTCCAGTGCACCTTGGAGAATTCCTTTCAAGATAAGTATTATTCTATAGCCACACAGCCGATGCACAAAGGGACCTTACAGTCGGTTTTCTGTTCTGCAAAAGGCAAATGACAAGAGCGTTTTCCTCTCCCACTGGTATCATACACTTAGGAACAGTCTCCCTCTAAAACTGCAGCTGAAGGTGGCAATGGGTAAACTGGGTACATCACCTTTTGGCTGCCATCAACAACCCCTCAGCATAGTGTAAATATCAACACTTTGAAGTATACTACACAGGTACTATGTAACACACATGTTGAATAGCAACATTGTGCAACACACATCAATGACATGATGCCATACAATGCATATCTGCTGCATGCAATATACAGAGGAACATGCTGCCTGTACAAGTCTGCTTCCATTGCTACCAGAAGAATATATCCATTGAGGAATGGTGGCTTTTCAACCCCACATGTGTAATGTGATTTATGCATATGAATGTCTCTAATTTGATGCCATCCTTTATGTGTTAGGTTAGATATTCTAAGTGTACAGGATTAGATTGTCACTAGTTACATGCCTATATTCCTGAAAAAGAATTGGATGGTGGCTATGCCAGCATCAATCATTTACCTTCAAAAGAATCCAGAGCCCTAAGTTTGTGAAACCTGTTGATGACTGGTGCCTGTGGAGGCCTCTCATTGATAGGGTCACCCTAAGTCAAAGCAGACTTGATAGCAAATTACAAATAGTTACATTAATTTTCCCACTTACTTCTATCCAGGAAGATCTGTTTTTGACAACACTTTCTTTTATAGCCACCATTTAAAATCCCCATTATAGAACTAAATTGTGCAAACGTGTACCTTCTTCTGGGACCACTAGAACCTCATGGCTTTTACTGTCCTATTGAACATAAAATAAGGCGTTTTTTCCATGTCAGGAGCGACTTGCGAAACTGCAAGTCACTTCTGGTGTAAGAGAATTGGCCTTCTGAAAGGATGTTGCCCAGATGTTTTGATTTTTTTTACCATCCTTGTGGGAGGCTTCTCTCATGTCCCTGCATGGAGCTGGAGCTGATAGAGGGAGCTCATCCGTGCTCTCCCCAGGTTGGATTCGAACCAACAACCTTCAGGTCAGCAACCCAACCTTCAAGCCATCAGTCCTACCAGCACAAAGGTAAAATAGGGCTAAAGAGGCATATCCTGTCTATTACTAACTTGCTGCTGTGCATTTCAGAAAAGCTCTTCAGCGCCTTGGAGCAACTGAGGAGCAACTTTTGGAAAGTGCCCGGAAGGAGGAAGCTCAGCTGGAGACACTGTCTTGCCTGTATGGTACCATTGCTCCTGATGCCTGGAACGATTTGGAGACACTTGCCAGCTGTGTTTGTGCAGCCATTGCTGATGAGCAGAAGAAGGTAGTGTGGGTGGAACAGCTGCCCCACTAACCCTCTTTGGAGGAGACATGTGCGCTTCTCACTATGGCCAGAAGATTTGACCTCTTCCTTTCTGATTTGTAGAATGCCTGTAAAATAGCTCTGAATGCTTTTTTCCTGCTTTTTGGCAAGGAGTTGGACTGGATAGCCCACAAGGTCTTTTCCGACTCTGATTCTATGATAAATAGCTCTTTTTAAATTTCAACTATGATAAACAAAACTTCTACATTTCACACACCTTTTCTAGCATCCATCTGTACTGCCTCCTACTAGCATGTACAGTGGTGCCCCAAAAATAAATCTCTGAAGGAATTTCCAGACATGTGAAAAGATAGGAGGAAAGCGGCCTATTTCCTGTTCTTGCCTTTAGGAGATGCAAGAGGGCTTGTCAATTCAGTAAAACAGCCAATTCACCAAAACCAGACGAACTAAGACCAGCACAAATATCATTTCTTTGCCTCTTTATTGGTTTCAAAAATATTATCTATGCTTGAAAGTTGCATATTAAAAAACAGTCTGTTCCATCTGGCTGTTTCTGACATGTCAAATTGTTTCATAAGTATATACTACAAACACAAGGGTGCTTGTTTCTAGATCTGCCTTCTCCTAGCATGTAAGGTTTTCAAACTCCTAGATGCTTCATAATGGATAGCACTTTAGTGCCTGGCCCATGTGTATTCTGAGGGAGTACAATCCTGGGAACACTCAAAACCATGGATTTATCTGAATGGCTGAACAAGCTTAGTTTAACCCAATCCATTAAAAGACATCTTCTCAGGAAAGCATGATTTATAAAATTATGCCCACAGTCTGGATGGAACCAGCCCACCTCTGTTCATGTTGTTGCAGACCTTGGCATGGTATTGGCCACACCAGCTATTGAATCATCTATTAGACACTTGGGGATATTCTTTTGATCACAAACATTTTAGAAAGGGTACTGACTAAGATTGTGTATCCCATGTCATAATTAAAATGCTGACAGGCCTGATTCCCCCTGCTGTGGGTAGTAATCACGCTTCTGCATTTGACTCTGTCCCTTCCTCCACTCTTAAGCACATCAAGATTTCAGCTCTGGAAACTGCAGCATTTGCAAGTTTCATCCAAGCTCTTTTGGCTTACACAGATCTTTTCCTGTTGTTTTTCATCAAAAGGAGGAAGTTGACAGCCACCATTAAGAGGAAGGAAGAAGAAAATCACAGCTCATTATGGAGCGGGCGACACTGGGGGCTGGGCTTATCCTCTAGGACTCCGTCAGGCACACAGACCCAGGGGTCATCTGTTTCCCACTGCCATTTCTGCAGTAGCCCTCGGAGCTCCTCAACAGCCTGGGTGTAGCGAGGGTCAGAAGCCACATTGTGGCTCTCGGTGGGGTCCACACTGTGATCATACAGCTCCCAACGTTCCCGGTAGTAGTAGCTATGTAGAGTCTTGTTCCAATGAGTGGGCTGCCCTGCCTGAGTCCTATTCAACAGGTCCTGGAAGGTGGGTGAAACATAGAAGTCTTGGTCGATGGGGAAGGGTGTGCGGTTCTGCAGGTTGTGAATGAAGCGCAAGGGCCCCTGCTGCACAGCCCGCATGGGATAGTGCATGGTCACCTCGTGGAGGCTCTGACTTGCAAACACAGTTGCCCACGCTGGCTCAGAAGATAGCGCTGGCAGCAGGGACTTCCCAGTGAGTTGCACTAGCCGCTTCCCAAACAAGCTGTAGCTGGGATATGGCACTGAAAACCAGTCCAGAATGGTGGGGGTGACATCTATTGAGAGAGGGGAAAAGAAACTCATCAATGGTGTGACACCTGTGGCAGGGACCAGGGCTGTAATCTTGGATGCTGTCATGACCAGTTAGTATCCAAGATGGGTGCTTCTATGTCTTGGAAAAAGCTCACTGCTCCTGCTACAAATACTGAATTTCAAGTTCTTTACCTAGAAACTAATCTTTTCATTTGGTTATAGATCACTTAAGAGCCAGTTCTAACTCTAATTCAATATCTTGTACTTTGCCATTAGGCAATAAAATCCCAGTACTAGTACATAAGGGTCATAAAGTCATCACATCAGGAAATTACATGTGATGGGCTCATGTTAGTGTTGCTATAAGTTGAAAACAACTTGAAGGAACATGACAACAATAACCTACACTTACTCTCAATTTCTCCACAACTTATTTCCATCTTCTGCTATTCATGTGAGACAGGAGGAAAAAAGCAACAGGAAGAGAAGATGGCACTTTTTGTTATTTAAAAAAATCTGGCTTTCTCAAGTAAATATTGAACCAATATGAGTCAGAATGGGAGAATGGGCACTGTCTTTTCTTTCATTCTGAAAAGAAGATTTGAAGATATCCTAGAACACAAGAAAGGGAAACTATTAACCAAAGTTGTTTCCACTACTTGTAAGGCCCCTCTCCTGTATAAATACACAATTAATCTCTCAGCATATCTTACCCAACAAGCTGGTATAGGCATTACTGACTTGGCCCCAGCGTCCTGGATGCTCTGGCGAGGAGACAAGGAGAGGTTCAGCCGTACCAGACCAATACAAGTTAGTTCTGCCACTGGGGAAGGGAATACCGTTGTCTGAAGTGTAGATAACAAGTGTGTTGTTGTGGAAGCCAGCATTATGCAGTTCCTCCAGGATAAGCCCAATGCCTGCACATCCCACAGAAAAAGAATTAAATGGCTGCTGCACAGAAGTCTCCAGCAGCAATGTTCATCTCATTTGTACCCTGCACCTCTGGGTGAGGAACCAATTTTAGAGACAACCAATTGGAGTAATCTAGTCTTGCTAGCAAAAAACACTTCAGATAATGGAGCCTTCATGCAAATAGATCTGTTAAACATTTGTTGCCTTCTCTTTAAGCCTGAGAAATGAATTAGTACTCTGCTTTTCACATTTAAAAACCATATAGAAAAACCCATATGAGCATCAAGATTCCTGCAAATTTCAGAACCACCTCAAGTAATATTTGTATCTTAGTGGTGTATAATAGTCTGCTTTACTGAAGAGAACTCTCATCATTTCTCTCAGAACAGAATGGCAGCCTTGAATTCTTAAAACAGACTGAATTATGAGCTAAGTGTGAAAAAAATTAAAATGCACTATAAAATACTCCAAGAATTTCACTGCACTTCAAAAGCAAGACAATTCCACTCCTGCTGGCTGGCAGTAGCTGTGTATCTCGAGGATGGGGAATCTTTGGCTCACAGCAATTCCTCATCTGATTCTTCTGCCCTGTCATCTTTTCTGTAACATTGATTTGTGGAGAGGCACTTAATTCCTGATCAGTTATCCAGATAAGAGCTGGGTCTTCCCATCGCAGTTGTGTTCATTCCTATATAAAGGGCTGCCTTTCTGCAGTGCTTATCTGGGAATCCCAGCTTTGATAACACAATGTAACAAGATTTTTGTCTCTGGGTTATAAATGCCGTTTTCTAATTGGTTCTATCATAATAACATAGAAAAGGTTTATTAGACTGCAATAACTTTGTTTTTGTGGGATATCCTGCAGCACATTTTGCTATAGTTTTTCAATGAATATCTCATGGAGTACAACTAATTCAACACAGTTTGTGGCAGCCAAATAAACGAAGTTTCTGGAGTATAACAACTACTTTCAAAGTAAGTGCCACACAAACAAAAAAAAAAAATAACACTTTCAAACCAGGAACAGATTTTTTTTTCAAATTTTGTTACATAGGCCCCTTTTACACTGTCATATAATCCAGATTATCAAATCAGATAATCTACATTATCTACTTTGAACTGGATTATATGAGTCTACATTGCCATATAATCTAGCTCAAAAAAGATAATCTGGATTTTATATGGCAGTATAGAAGGGGCCATAGTGTAATTAACTCAAGCTTTCATCTCAGGAAGTAAATTTAGTCTACAAAACCTTATCCTATCCATTTCTTTCTCTATGTTAGTCCCCAAGGTGCTATACAATCACTTTGCATACTAATATTTTGAACTGACATGGCTATACTTTTGAACTGGAAGTATATGAGTAGTACAGAATGACAAACCGAAGATGTCTGGAACAGGGAAGCAGCTTCCCAGCTGGGTTAAAACAATACATCTCACTGGGTCTAAACCAGTATCTACCTTGATCCATGCGCCCAATGGTTGTGTACTGAGCACTCAAATCTGCACGAGCAGCTGGTGTGTCCTGTACAAAATATGGGAGCTGAGGACAGAAAGCAAAAGCAACCATTATTAAAAGCTACAACTGAAAGAAAATTAAGAGAACAGAAGTTAAAGCTATCTAAGAAATGGAGCAGATGTGGAGATAACTGTTGACACTGGGAATGGCCAATTTTTCTACAGAAGTTCTTCTCAAGTGATCTGCTGTACAAGCACCCCATTTGATAATGATATTGCTCTCTGCAGAATATGTGCAACATGTGAGCATCTGAGACCTCCTGTGAAGAAACTTGTTCTTGGTCTCACCTGCACTTGATCTGGGTTGTACTTCTGGGGTGTCCAGTCTGGGATCCAGCCCATTCCAGGTTCCCCGTTGCCAAATTTCTCACAGAAGGCTCCAAACTGCGGTTGGGAGTGGCCACAGCGGTGAGGATCATGGAATGCAACATAGAGGAAAAAAGGCCTAAAAAAATTCAAAATGGAGGTGTGCATGCAATCATCAGTCATTCAAGTACATCAGGGGCAGGTGGCCGCGGCATATACAGAAGCCAAATTTGTACTCCCGGGATCCTTTAGGGCTGAATGGAGTACCAAACAAATCAAAGAAATAAATCCAGAAGTAGCCAAAACCGTATTTCTTATTGGAAATAACTGCACCCAATCTCTGGGCACATATCCCTTTGGAAATAAATGGCAATCATAACCTTACTGAAAACGGAAAATGATGTCATATCCGTTTGGCAAATGTGAATCTCCATGAACATGTGGAGACCACCTTTTGAAAACCACTAGTCAAGAAAAGCATGACCTTGTTAGAAGTCAACTCTCTAAACAAGTGATATTCATAAGCATTTATATAATGGCACACAGGTAACTCAGCTGTTAAACTGAAGAACCATGTCTTTGAACTGCAAAGGACAAAGACATGCCACTAAAATATATATATATTTGACTGGAGAGGATGGTTGTTTCTTTGAAGTTGAAATTGCAGTTGTCCAAAAGTTATACACTCCCTTGAAACATCTTACTTTAAAATATGCACCTCAGAGATTTAAAAAAACAAAGTCTTCTTTGAAAAATAGCATATCTTGTTTACTCACAAACATCTTGTATTAATTCACCATACAGGCACATTTCTTATTAAAGTTTACTTATAGATAGGAGGTAGTTTTCTGTGTGTTGAGTACAAGGCTATCATTCTAAATCAATAGTCCATAGTCTTTAGGTATACTTGTACTCACTGAGGTCCATAAGTCATACTTCTCTACTGAAGTCCAAACAGCAACATACATACATCTCCACTGATGTCTGATGCAAACATAAATCCACCTCCACTGAGTTGTAAAGCAGACAGACATCCACCTCCATTAAGGTGGATAGCAGACACACATCCACTGAATACAAAATGTAGTCCTGAGTCTGAATATGCTCAGTACAATCACATGTCTATAACCCCTCCCACACCAAAGAGATACAGTCAAACTGGCAAATCAACATATACATATAATACAGGTTAGCAAATATATACATTAACAAATAAATAGTGAAAGGCTTGGGAGGTTGCTACTTCCAACATATCTAGTTTTTAAAACCGATATTAAAGAGATGAATTCCCACTCCCAACAAAATTCTCCTTTTTGCTACTCGCCATTTCCCTAAAAAACAAATTCCTCGAGTATGTGTGACAGGTGTGCTTCCTTCCAATAAAATTAACCCCAGCCAGCCCAGGTAGTGGGATCTCACCTCTCATTTTGGCTGTGGAGGAATTTCCGAACAAGCAGTTTGATTCGGGTGATGTTCCTCCCCACTTGCAGGACAGAGCCATTTTCCTCGGTGTAGGCAAAGTCAAAGGGATACACAGCCTCAGGCCCAACATGTTTCTTTCCAATGATTCCTGGAAGTGATGAGCACACACAACTCATCAGAGACTGGAATATCATAAATCTAATAGAGAACCTTATATTCCCAAAGTACTCCAACACATAATGCACTGCCTGGCTTTTTGCACCTATTATATTTCAGACCAATCCAGCACAAGATTAGATAAAGGTATCCACTTGACATTAAGTCTAGTCGTGTCTGACTCTGGGGGTTGGTGCTCATCTCCATTTCTAAGCTGAAGAGCCAGCGTTGTCTGTAGACACCTCCAAGGTCATGTGGTCGGCATGACTGCATGGAGCGTCGTTACCTTCCCAACAGAGCAGTATTTATTGATCTACTCATTTTTGCTTGTTTTGAACTGCTAGATTGGCAGAAGCTGGGGCTAACAGCAGGAGCTCACCCCATTCCCTGGGGGTGCCACCACAAGATTACTGGTGTCTTAAGAGATATCACTGAAAAACTCACAAGTTTAGGACAAAGTACTGATAGCTTTATTATTACTGGAAATACCACAAAAGTATATTTGCAAAAAAAAAAGGACAGGTTGATCACAACTGTTGACTGCTGCTCAACATTGATGATGGCTTAGATGTCTAGATCTCATTTCCTTTAAACAGGAGGCTGCTGTCAAGAATCAAGCTATCCCAAATTTTAAACGTTATTTCAATCCTACTCAGGCATTATTTCTTGAATAAGTGAGGGCATAAATTGAGAAAGAAGCATTTCAGCCTTGCCCTCGACATCCTTGCCCGCCAAAGCACGGGTCTTGGTTTTTGCATGTTAAGTACAGGGGTCAAAAGGGAAGTTTTCAGCATGCCCAACTGAATATACTTACATTTACCCCTTCAAACCTTCATACTGAATGTGCAAATTCAAGCAGCAATGTTGGCTTTAAGACTACCACAAGCATACATACACCTTATGCTATTTTTTTTCCTTTGGGCATTTGGGCTGAATGCTTAAACAGGATTATTGTACCATCAACATATGTACACCAGGAATGGTAACTATATGCCCCACTATATGTTGTTGGACTACATCATCCCTCACCACTGTTATATTGGTTAGAACTTATGGGAGTTGCACCTGAAAGCCCCCTGGAAGATCATATATTCCACCATCCCATAAAGCTTTTACATTAACAACATAAGTAAAGAAAAGGCTTGTGCCCCATATCATAACTTATAGCAACATTTACATAGCAGCAGTCAAGTCACACATACTTTCTTCCTTCTTTGCTCTTCAATGTATAGCTCTGGAATTTACGCTATGTAAACCTAGCTGCATCAAGGGATGTTATAAACAAGGAATTAGAATGCTAGAATTTCAAAACAAGTGTTTCTTAATAAGAATGCTAATATTTGATTGGAAAGGGAAAGTAATTAAAATTACTTTAGGAATATGAGTATTCTTCGGGGCCTGTGGGATCTCTGCCAATTCAGAAGAGAAGGTTATTTTGAATTCTGTCCTAAATAAGGGTGTGTGTCTTGGAAGAAGTTTACTCTTTTCAATCATCATCTTACCAGTCCGAATCCCTGCCTTGCTGAGGAGCAGTGGGAGGCTCCGCACACTATCAAAGGAGTTGAAGTGATGTACATCCTGGTGCAACCCATACATGCCATTTTGGTGCTGTGAAGAAAGAGAAACCATTCTGAATATGAGCAGGACACTGTGTTCAGTGGGCAGGAAGTAAGGTAACAGAGAGGAATCACATGGTTTCCCAATACTGCCACTTTCCCATCTAGCAAGTGTTACCTGGGGCAGGCCTGTTAGGATGCTAGCCCGGCTGGGAGAACAGCTACTGACAGAGGTGAAGGCATTTCGGAAGATCAAACTGCGCTGGGCTAAGGTGTCCAAGTGTGGGGTTTTAATGGCTGTGTTGTTGTACACTCCGCTCTCAAAGCCACCATCATCCGCTGCCATGGAGAAGGAAGTTCAGGAGACAGATAGTAAGATTACTCTCCCCATAGAATAGGGTACCATTGTCAATGGTATTGAAAGCTGCTGAGAAATCCAGGAGAACCAACAGGGACACACACTCCCTGTCTAGCTTTCTACAGAGGTCATTTACCAAAGCAACCAAAGCTAAAAAACCAAAGTTTTTAACTCTTTCCTAAAATATTGTAATGTAGTTTTGTTTCTGATGATCAAGTGTTTTGGGGAAGAGCCTGCGTGTTGCTGTAGGAAATATAAGATATACAATATATTATAGAAAATACATTCTAGCTGTAACTTGTAAATGGTTACATAAGCTGTATTGCCTCTTCAAAGTTTCAAGGAAGGGATCTGGGCAGACAGCTGAAAAGGCAGGTGGTGACTCAGTCACCAAATAGTTCCAAGAGGCACAGAGGTTCCATTAACTCAACTCGCAAGAGACAACAGGAACTAAAATCTTGCAAGACAAAAACAGTGGGAAGTCAGACTAAATTTCACACAATGATGGCTCCACAGACCAAAGCCATTAATGCTGGGAGGTACATGTATGGCCATGCTCCAGAAGCATTCTTTCCTGATGTTTTGCCTGCATCTATGGCAGGCATCCTCAGAGGTTGTGAGGTCTGTTGAAAACTAGGCAAGAAGGGTTTATATATCTGTGGAAAGTCCAGGGTGGGAAAAGAACTCTTGTCTGTTTGAGGAGAGGAGCAATATATAAAATAAATAAATAAATAAAATGTAGCAATTGACCATCTTGATTAGCATTAAAGAAAAAACACTCCTCATGTGATGGGGGGGGGGGGCAGTTAACCAGATTCGCAGCTTGGGAGTTCTCCTGAACTCATAGCAGAGCCTGCAACTCCAGGTTTCGGCGGTGGCCAGGAGAGCTTTCGCACAATTTATAACTTGTGTGCCAGTTGTGCCCGTTCCTTGGGAAGTTAGACTTGGCCACAGTAGTCCATGCTCTGGTTACATCCCGAATAGATTACTGCAACGCGCTCTACATGGGGTTGCCTCTGAAGAACTGCTCGGAAGCTTCAAATGGTACAATGGGCAGCAGACAGATTGCTCACCGGAGTGGAGTACAGGGAGCATACAACCATCCTGTTGCCTGTCTGCTACCAAGCACAATTCAAAGTGCTGGCTTTAGCCTATAAAGATCTAAACAATTACAGCCCAGCTTACCTGTCCGAACGTATCTCCCTCTACGAACCACCTCTGAGTTTACGATCATCTGGAGAGGCCCTGCTCTCGGTCTCATCTTCTTCGCAGGCGCGATTAATGGGGACGAGAGACAGGGCCTTCTCAGTGGTGGAACTCCCTCCCCAGGGATATTAGATCAACCCCCTCCCTGTGATCTTCCATAAGAGAGTAAAAACATGGCTCTGTGACCAAGCCTTCTGAGATCCTGTGCAATAATTAGAGTTGGAACAATACGTTATGACCATAGGAACGGCCCAGTTTACACTAGTGGATTATGTGATTTAAATGTGATTTTATAGTTTTAAATGTTTCTTAGTGTTTTAATTGTATTTTATAATTTTATTTTTAAATTGTCATTTTAGTTTGTATTGTTATGGCATCGAATAGTTGCCAATTTGTAAAGCCGCCTTGAGTCCCCTTCGGGGTAGAAATATTGTAAACAAACAAATACATTTTCAGGGTTGTTGTGTGTCTTTCGGGCTGTGTGGCCATGTTCCAGAAGCATTCTCTCCTGACGTTTCGGCCACATCTATGGCAGGCATCCTCAGAGGTTGTGAGGTATGGAGAAAACTGAAATACATTTTCATGGTTTCTTCCTTTCTGTTGAAATTGCCCACATGCTTGTGGATTTCAATGGCTTCTCTGTGTGATAAAGTCTGTGTGAGGCCCAAGATGTATGCAACTTTAGATGTAAACACTGGCCACTTCGAATTGTTTCTGAGCAGCAACTACTTAACTAGAAGTAGTTATGTAGGGGGGACGGTCATGATATATATTTATGTGTTTCCTTTGAGAATTCCTACCGGCTGTTAGGAATTGTGGGAGTTGAAGCCCAAAACACCTGGCGGGCCGAAGTTTGCCCATGCCTGGGTTATACAGTGCAGAGATGCACCCGTAAGGACTTGTTCCTGCCCTCCCCATCCCCTCCTCAAAGGTAAAGCCAGCGTCTGCTCCCGTAAAGGCATGCCTGCTTTCCTTCCTTCCTTAAAGGGACAGTCGCCCCCCGGGACTCGCTCGCTCACCGACGATGAGCAGGACGTTGCGGGCCCGGCCGGAGGAGCCCTCCCTCTTGGCGCTGCAGAGTCCCCAGGAGACGAGGAGGAGGAGAAAGGGGAGACGCACCGCCGAGGTGCAGCTCCGCCGAGGTGCAGACATGGCACTCCTTCCCTCTCTCCCTCCCTCCCTCTCTCCCTCCCTCCCTGCGGCGCCGCCGCCGAGACGTGGAAAGGGGTCGCCCGCCTCCGCCCCGCCCCCCGATCACATGAGGAGGCGCGTCAGTGGCTCGGGAGGAATCCGGGATCCACCCGCCGGGGAACGTGAGACTTTGAGCCGGAGCGAAGGCGCTGGGAGAGAGGCAGCACGGCATCCCTCGGCCCGCCTCCTGCTTCAATGCGGCTTCCTCCTCCAAGCGGCGCCTCCTTGTAAGTTCCCACCACCAACAGGGAGGATGGGGGCTCCTTTGCCTGCGTTTTCATGGAATTTAATGTAACCAGGCCGCCTTATGGGCGCATCTACACTGTACAGTTGAAGCGGTTTGGCCCCACTTCAACTGCCTGCCTGGCTCGCTGCTGTGGAATCCTGGGAATTAGAATAGAACAGAATTAATGTGTTGTCGAAGGCTTTCGTGCTGGAACCACTGGGTTGTTGTGATTTTTCCGGGCTGTATGGCCATGTTCCAGAAGCATTCTCTCCTGAAGTTTCTCCCTCATCAATGGCCGGCATCCTCAGTGGTTGTGAGGTCTGTTGGAAACTAGGCAAGTGAGGTTTATATATCTGTGGAAGGTCCAGGGTGGGAGAAAGAACTCTTGTTCTTACGGGTCCCACTCTCAGGGTGGGAGAAAGAACAAGTCCTTACGGGTGCATCTCTGCACCGTATAACCCAGGCATAGGCAAACTTCGGCCCGCCAGGTGTTTTGGGCTCAACTCCCACAATTCCAATTTTGGGCACCGCAGTTGAAGGGAGATGTTGACAAGCTGGAATGTGTCCAGAGGAGGGCGACTAAAATGATTAAGGGTCTGCAGAACAAGCCCTATGAGGAGCGGCTTAAAGAGCTGGGCATGTTTAGCCTGCAGAAGAGAAGACTGAGAGGAGACATGATATGTGAGGGGAAGTCATAGGGAGGAGGGAGCCAGCTTGTTTTCTGCTGCTCTGCAGACTAGGACGCGGAGCAATGGCTTCAAACTACAGGAAAGGAGATTCCACCTGAACATCAGGAAGAACTTCCTCACTGTGAGAGCTGTTCGACAGTGGAACTCCGTGGTGGAGGCTCCTTCTTTGGAGGCTTTTAAGCAGAGGCTGGATGGCCATCTGTCGGGGGTGCTTTGAATGCGATTTCCTGCTTCTTAGCAGGGGGTTGGACTGGATGGCCCATGAGGTCTCTTCCAACTCTACTATTCTATGATTCTATGATTCTTGTCTGCCCGAGGCAGCTGTGAATGTTTCAGTTGGCCACCTTGTTTAGCATTGAATCGCCTTGCCGCTTCAAGGTCTGGCTGATGCCTGCCTGGGGGAATCCTTAGCTGGGAGGTGTTCACAGCAACCTAAAACAGAATTAATTTTATTGTCATTGTACAGTGTACAACAAAATTTAATACTACCCCAATACGCATTGTATATGTAAATACGATCCCTGGGGTGTGCCATGAAAACTAAATAGATCAGTATTATATATGTAGAAGTACAAAAAACCAAAACACCAATTCTTCTACATTCTGATCGCAGTTGCACAACCCATAATGCTGCATCAGGGTGAAACCATAGTATTCATATAGTCGCAACTCTAGGTTTAAAACTATCTTTTATCCTCTTTGTTCTTGTTTTTATCATCCTATTCCCTTTCCAGATGCCAGTAAATCAAAAAGAGAATATCCAGGGTGAGATGGATCCTTAAGAATATTCTAAACTTTCTTAAGCTGGTGGGAAATAAATAATTTTTCCAAAGTGCAGAGAGGGCCATCAGTAATTCTTTGGGTTGTAGTAGTAACTCTCTGGAGCGCCTTTCTAGCTGCCATTGTGCAATTAGCAATTCATAAGGTAAAGGTTTCTCCTTGACATTAAGTCTAGTTGTGTCCAACTTTGGAGGGTGGTGCTCATCTCCATTTCTAAGCCGAAGGGCTGGCGTTGTCTGTAGATACCCTCAGTGTCATGCAACCATGCCCTGCATGGAGCAGCGTTACTTTCCTGCCGGAGCGTTACCTATTGATCTACTCACATTTGCATGTTTTCAAACTGCTAGGTAGGCAGAAGCTGGGGCTAACAGTGGGAGCTCACCCCGCTCCCCAGAGTCAAACTGCCGACCTTTCAGTCAGCAAGTTCACCAGCTCAGCAGTTGAACCCACTGCATCATCGGAACCAAACCAAAATGCAATAGCTTTAAAACTTTTAAAAAGTAAAGGTAAAGGTTTCCCCTGACGTTAAGTCCAGTCATGTCTGACTCTGGGGGTTGGTGCTCATCTCTATTTCTAAGCCGAAGAGCCGGCGTTGTCCGTAGACACCTCCAAGGTCATGTGGCCGGCATGACTGCATGAAGCACCGTTACCTTCCCGCTGGAGCGGTACCTATTGATCTACTCACATTGGCATGTTTTCGAACTGCTAGGTTGGCAGAAGCTGGAGCTAACAGAGGGCGCTCACTCCACTCCCCGGGTTTGAACCTGGGACCTTTCGGTCTGCAAGTTCAGCAGCTCAGCGCTTTAACACACTGAGCCACCGGAGGCTCCTTTAAAACTTTAGAAAACGATTAATGCATTATAACAACAGTGAAACAAACAGCAGCATTTTCCAGTGATGGACAACACCTTCTAGGTAAATAACATATGTGATTAGCTTCTAATCATTAGAAAATATCATACAATAACTTTCCTCTAAATATGGAGCACAACCCTTCTAGGTGAATTTTGATACTTAATCAGAATTTTTAAAAATAATATCTTCATCATTTCCCATACCTGTGAATCCTTTGTTGCCAATTTGAAATCATTTTCAATTTCTTTCAGCAAGAACCACCTGAGATGACATCCTTCTTGGGTTGCCTCCGTAGCCTTCATAGGTTTATTAGTTGTTTTGATCTCTTCTGGACTGGTGGATCACAAGTCAGTCGTTTTGAACTACTCTGAGGGCAACCATGGCAGAGGGAAGGCAAGAATGGCGGGAATGGTGCTTCGGAGCAGCCAAGAAGAGGCTGCCGGTGCTCAAATGGCTTCCTAAGTATTCCCTGCAGCATCTGCAGCTGGACTTCCTTGCTGGGCTGACGGTGGGGCTGACGGTAATACCCCAAGCTCTTGCTTATGCTGCAGTGGCAGGCCTCCCAGTGCAGGTGAGGCTAAGACGGTCGGATTAGTAAATACAGAATTTGCTTGTGTCAAAAATATAAACTCAGCACGGGTCAGTTTGGGACTTCCTAGTAGTTTTTGACTTACCTAGATCTGGAGTAGAAACCCAGATGATGACCAATGAAGAAATGCTTTCACATAGTAAAATATTTATATCATTTGCTTTTGGACAGATAAAGTGTACAGGTTCATACTTGGTACGACAGTGGGATCTGTTTCTTATTAACCTGTGATGGCAATTAAAGTAGCAAGCCATTAGAAGAAAGGGAAACCACCGACTGGCAAAAGATCAGCGACCTTAACAGTGGAGTTCTGTGCAAAGTTTCAGATAGAACAAAGACTATGGGTGCATTTGCACTATAGAATTAATGTAGTTTGACACCACTTTCACTGCTATGGTTTAATGCTATAGAATAATTGAATTTGTAATTTGATGAGGCACCGGCACTCTTTGGCAAAGAAAATTAAAGACCTTGCTTAATTCAGTTTCCATGATTCCACAGCACTGGCTTATGGCAGTTAAAGTGGTGTCAAATTGCATGAATTTACAGTGTAGGTGCACTGCATGCTAGGTGTTCTGTTTTGGGCCATAGCCTTATGAGTTCAGTGAGAATTTAGGCCAGAGTCTGCCACATACTTATATTCTTACAAAAATTCTTGCTTTTACTTGGCATTGTCAAGTGTGGGGAGTCCCTGTCTTGCATGTTTCTCACAAATATACTGTAACCACATGGTTCTTGTTTCTGAGCTGAATAGAATGGAGGAAAAGAAAGAAGATGTGACTGGAAACTCTGACAGGCAGCGCCTTTAATGCTTTGTTTATTTTTGTCAGTTCTTTATGAGCCTTTGCATGAATTTCCTAAGCTAGTAATTGCAAGCACTTTTATGCCAGCAAGCTGTAGGAATATCCTTCTCAATCACCTGGCCCCTTTCTTAGCATACAGAGATATACTCATACCTCTGCAGAATAGTATGTGTACATTTCTACTCAGAAGTAAGAAGACATAATAATTAAATCTAGTTTTTAGTTCCAACTAAGAATGAATTCACTAAATTGGTAATATGCTGGTAAGTGATCACTTATTTAAGTTTTGTGGGTATGCTTGAGTAGATCCTACCAACTGGATTTGGGCTACTAAATTCAATATATCCAAGTAGATATGTAAAGGATTTCCACCTAAATACATTACTTTGAGAATTAGTTTTCATGCTCAAAAAAGGGAATGAAAGCCCAATATCATGAGTGAGAAGATGTTGAAAACAATGAATTTAAAGATTTTTCAGCAATTGTCACTGCTCTGAGGCAGTTCAAAGGTTGCTGCACAGGAATTACTTGTCTGTCAGAAATACTTACATTCCTGCTTGTTCTTCGTGCTACTACGAGGAAATATTCTGAGATGGGTTCCCTCTAAAAGTTTGCAAGTTTTCTAAGGTGTTGCTACTCAAAGTGAGACCCATAGATTAGTATCAGCCCATGACCCATTGGCTGTCATTCTCTGGAACATGATCAGAGAAGGAAGGAAGGAAGGAAGGAAGGAAGGAAGATAATGTGCACAAATATGGTACATTTTCTGGTTTCCCACATCAGATAACTTGGTGCATGCTGTTTTAAAGGGACACCTTGAAGAGTTGCATTTTGTGTTGGCAGTTTTCAGCTGTTATATCTTGGTTACATTTGAGATCAATCTCTAATGGTCTTCCTCATCTCTTTTCAGTATGGCCTCTATTCGTCCTTCATGGGCTGCTTTGTCTACTGCCTTTTGGGGACCTCGAAAGATGTAACCCTGGGACCCACAGCTATCATGTCCCTTTTGGTCTCATCCTATGCATTCCATGACCCCACTTATGCTGTCCTGCTTGCTTTCCTCTCGGGCTGCATCCAGCTAGCTATGGGGCTGCTGCATCTTGGTAAGGCTTGGCCAGAAGTATAATGAAGCAAAGTCATCACTTGTTAAGCTCACTGTCCTGTGGCTAGTAATAGCTAGCCACTTATGACAGCACTAACCGCTTATGGCCCACTGCAAGGGTCTGATATTTGGAACAAAAAACTGACTTCATGAGATTGCATTCTTAGATCTTAATGGTTTGCATGCTATTTTTTTTCTACCCAGAGTAAGGGGGTTACTCCCAAGTAGGAGATTCTAGGATTACAGCTGAGTGTTCTAGCCCTATGTGTGTCTGTTTACAAATTAGATTAATTTATATCAGTATCACTTATGTTCAAGTATGTGTTTTAGGATTGCAGGCTATGTCTTTAACACTTAAATTTATTGTAGCTTGAAACACCTTACTTCCTATAGTTTTTTACCACTAGGTATGTTTTTGTAATACATGCATTTTAATTGGTAAGTGTGTTCATATGGTTGTGTTACACACACACAACTGTTTCTACATGCTTTGGTTGAGTAGTACTTCCAACATGCAAACTCATATAATAAACACTTTCCAGGTTAGAAAATATTCTGTATTAGAATTATCTGGTCTTTCCTTGTTTGATTATAAAGTTCAGGGTTAAATAGATTTTTGTTTACAATATTAATTCTAGGCATGAATGGTTCTAATATAGTGTTCAGAAGCTTCCTCTTCCCAGCAGCCTGTGTTTTTACTACTTGAGAATGGCAGAAAATGAAGAGCCTGGGATCTAGAGCTACACCCTACAATTAATTCAGTTTAGCATCCCTTTTACTGCCATGGTTTACTGCTGTGCAATCCTGGGAGTTGTAACTTGGTAAGGTACCAGCACTGTTTGGCAGATAAGGCTGCAGACCTTACAAAACTACAGGTCTCATGATTTGATAGCATTGAACTAGCATAGTTAAAGTGGTGCCAAACTGTATTTATTCTGCAGTGTAGATATAACCTAGGAAGGCGAGAGAAGATCGGGTAATAAACAAAATGTTTCGGTGGCAATTAAAATGGGCCAGGCATCCAAGGACTCCCTCTGATATGAACTACAAGTAGGATAAAGAGCAACAGCCCATTAAATACTATGAGGCCAAGACAAAGGCATATAGTGAGGAAGTAACCTCTATTTTGGGAAACAGTAGTGAAATCTAGCTAGAATTGTCCAAAGGAAAACTTTCAATTGAGATTGACAGGTGTGACAGGACATAAGGAAAATGGTGGTAATGGCTATGTTGACTCAGCTCTTTATTAAGCTAAACAGGAGTTCTTCATTCCTGGCAGGTTTCCTCTTGGACTTTATCTCTCACCCGGTTATTAAAGGGTTCACTTCAGCGGCTGCTGTCACTATTGGCTTTGGCCAGGTCAAGGTAGGCTGTTCCCTCAATTGAACCCATTTAATCTACTAGTGAAGGTTAAGCAATCTCAGTTTTATTCATATGTTCTTGATGCACCCTGCATAACTCACTGCTCCGATTTCCAGGAATAAGAAAGAGGTTATCACTTGTTTGTTAAGTATACATGATTGGTGTGTGCTTGAAAGAGAATTTTGTGTTGTTTACAGGGGACTGGGTAAATAAGAAAGAGTTTACACAAATTCTCCCCTGCCTTTATATTCACATGGGGACTTTGTTACTTACTTGGCAATCTTGCCTACTATTTTCCACCACTTATTTTGTCATGACTAGACAGGTGTTAGAGGTACAAAAATGTCTTTTTTCCTTCTGCAATGAGGATGGCAATGTTTCCCATTTTCCACACAGGGAAACTGAGAATACTCTTGAATTGGCATAACAGTTTCAAATAGTAAGGGTCCTTATTATATTCCTTTTGGCACTTGTGCTCAGTGCAATGACAAGCATTGTTGTTCAAAGTGTGATTTCAAATAAATTCTGACTTACAATGACCCTAAGGTGAACCTGATTTGTTTGGCAAGATTTGTTCAGAGGAAGTTTGCCTTTGCCTGTATCTGAGGCTGATTGAGTGTGACATGCTCAAGGTCACCCAGGAGATTTCCATAGCTAAATCCCCTGGTCTCCAAAATCATAACCCAGTGCTCAAACTATTACATTACATTGACTCAACTGTACAACTGATCTCCAGATACACATTGAAATGTACATCCCTTTGTTGTGATCTCAGCTAAGCATGATTCATGAAGCCAGAAAGCAGCATTAATTATGTTTTCTCAGTATTGTTCCATTATCCAGGCGAAGACCAAAAGAGGGTGTTAGACAAAGAAGGGATAGTCCATTTTCTGGAGGGAGGAAGAGGGTTTGAAGGATGAAAACCATTTCTCCCAGTTTTTCTGTTATTCCCCTCACCCATGTTCCCGTCGTGAAAACAATCCTCATTTATGACATGGGAAATGGGGAGGGGGAATAACCAGCGCAAAAGGGGGAAATGGTTTTCCTCCTTCAACTCCCCCCCCCCCCCCAATAAAACAGACTATTCTTCTCTGTTTAGTGCCCCTTGGGGTTTCCATCCGGATAATGGAACAGTACTGTTTTCTCTAATACTCAAACATCCTTTGTTGTCTACAACACCAGACAACTTCCTGCACTCCTCCCTCTGCCATAGGTGGGTTTTTTGTTGTTGGGTTTTTTTGTTTGTTTTTTGGACTTCTGATTTGTTACTTCTTTTGCTTTTCCTCTGTCTTTTCTTCAATGCTGTCAGGTCGGCTGTGATCTATGTAAATAATTTCCCTTGTGGTTAACCACAATCAGCTCTTCACTAGCAGGGTGAGGGGCTAGTGATAATAATCACTGAGTTAACTCTGGCAGTGATTGGTATTACTTCTCAGTATGTTTGAAGTGACGTTTCCATACTTGTTTTTTAATATCTAAGACTTTGAACTTGCTTAGGTCAACTGGAATAGAAACCTTCCTTAGATTAAAGTTTTGTTGTATGAGCAAATTTTTTTCTTTCCTTTTTGCAGATGACAGAGAAAGAGATTGGACAAAGTGTTTTAATATAAGTTTATGTTACTAGGTATTAAAAATAAACTATTAGCATGATACATAAAATTTTTACATTTTGGATATTTAAATGGCTATATGCATATATAGAGATTTGTTCAAAAAGGAAAAATAATTCAATATGTAGAGAGTAATTATATGCGGTAAACATTATAGAAGGGTTTATTGAAACAGAAAGATGCATTTAAATTTTCATGATTTAGAGCATAATTCACACAAGGGCGAAAAGCTGGACTAGACCCAGAGTTAGTGTAGTTATTTCTTTTCTTATTAGAAACAGTTGTTGGGGCGGGGAGGGGGGGGCATAAAAAGTATTGACCATCAAAAATATATTTTTAAAGGCACAGAAACATCTGTTCTAACAAGTATAGCTAACAATGATTTTATAAAGCAGATAACCCCTGTGTGCACAACACTAGAGCTCCATTTAAACTGACCATTGCATGGAAATTTAAACCACTCTTGAAGACAGTGGTTTCACTTTGCAAATGATTACATACAAAATCCTGGAAGTAGTTTCAGGCCCTGATGGTGATGAAACAAGCCACAGAGCACTGAGGCACATCAAGGGCTCGCTTTTGTGGGGATTTGTTGTCTGGCTGCTGCAATTTGAGGCTAGCTTTAACCTTCATTAAATGATCAGTGTAGATCATGGGCAAACTTCAGGTGTTTTGGCCTTTAACTCCCACAATTCCTGACAGCCGGTAAGCTGGCTGGGATTTCTGGGAGTTGAAGTCCAAAACACCTGGAAAAATGAAGTTTGCCCATGCCTGGTTAGATGGTGTTAGATTAATCTTAGTATGAATGCCAATTTTCAGGTTTATTGGTCTTGGATCTATTATGGAAATATACATGGACACACAAATAGTTTATTAGTACTGTATAATTCAGGGGTCCCCAAACTAAGGCCCGCGGGCCAGATCCGGCCCGCCGGAGCCATTTATCCGGCCCGCGGCAGCTTTCCTCCCTTTCCTGCATTGTCCCGCTCCCTGCACAAGCCTTGGAGACTTGCCTTTCCGCCTTCCCGGCCACTTTTCTGCTCTATGAGCCTTTGAGCCTCACCTGGCTCCCCACTCTCCCTGCATAAGCTGTGGAGGAGCCTTGCCTTTACTGCTGATCAAAAGGTATTTTAATTATTATTTAATTAATTATTAATGACTAAGGTGTGTTTCCTCCAGGTTTAGCAATACGTTGATCAGCAATATACTCCGGATTTCTCCCTGGGCTAGAGACCTGAGTGAGGGAGAGTTTCTTTCCCCACTCAGACTTCCAGTCCAGGGAGAAATCTGGAGTATATTGCTATTCTTGATTAGCAATATACTCCGGATTTCTCCCTGGGTTGGAGGCCTGAGTGAGGGAGAGATTCTTTCCCCACTCAGACGTCCAGTCCAGGAAGAAATCTGGAGTATATTGCTATTCTTGATTAGCAATATACTCCGGATTTCTCCCTGGGCTGGAGGCCTGAGTGAGGGAGAGTTTCTTTCCCCACTCAGGCTTCCAGTCCTGGGAGAAATCTGGAGTATATTGCTATTTCTGATTAGCAATATACTCCGGATTTCTCCCTGGGTTGGAGGCCTGAGTGAGGGAGAGTTTCTTTCCCCACTCAGACTTCCAGTCCTGGGAGAAATCTGGAGTATATTGCTATTCTTGATTAGCAATATACTCCGGATTTCTCCCTGGGTTGGAGGCCTTAGTGAGGGAGAGTTTCTTTCCCCACTCAGGCTTCCAGTCCAGGGAGAAATCTGGAGTATATTGCTATTTCTGATTTCTCCCTGGGCTGGAGGCCTTAGTGGGGCCTCTCCAGTATTATTATTATTATTATTATTATTATTATTATTATTATTATTATTATTATTATTATTATTAACATTGAGGATGGGTGGCCATCTGTCAGGTGTGCTTTGCTGTACTTTTGGTGCACAAAGGCAGAAGAGGGTTGGACTAAATGGCCCAAGGGTCTCTTCCAACCCTCTCCATTATTTTATTATTATTAGTAACATTGAGTCTGGGTGGCCATCTGTCAGGGGTGCTTTGCTGTGCTTTTGGTGCACAACGGCAGAAGGGGGTTAGACTAAATGGCCCAAGGGTCTCTTCCAACCCTCTCCATTATTTTATTATTATTAGTAACATTGAGTCTGGGTGGCCATCTGTCAGGGGTGCTTTGCTGTGCTTTTGGTGCACAAAGGCAGAAGAGGGTTGGACTAAATGGCCCAAGGGTCTCTTCCAACCCTCTCCATTATTTTATTATTATTAGTAACATTGAGTCTGGGTGACCATCTGTCAGGGGTGCTTTGCTGTGCTTTTGGTGCACAAAGGCAGAAGGGGGTTGGACTAAATGGCCCAAGGGTCTCTTCCAACCCTCTCCATTATTTTATTATTATTAGTAACATTGAGTCTGGGTGGCCATCTGTCAGGGGTGCTTTGCTGTGCTTTTGGTGCACAAAGGCAGAAGGGGGTTGGACTAAATGGCCCAAGGGTCTCTTCCAACCGTCTCCATTATTTTATTATTATTAGTAACATTGAGTCTGGGTGGCCATCTGTCAGGGGTGCTTTGCTGTGCTTTTGGTGCACAAAGGCAGAAGGGGGTTGGACTAAATGGCCCAAGGGTCTCTTCCAACCGTCTCCATTGTTTTATTATTATTAGTAACATTGAGTCTGGGTGGCCATCTGTCAGGGGTTCCTTGCTGTGCTTTTGGTGCAGAAAGGCAGAAGGGGGTTGGACTAAATGGCCCAAGGGTTTCTTCCAACCCTCTTTTTTATTATTATTATTATTATTATTATTATTATTATTATTATTATTATTATTATTAACATTGAGGCTGTATTTGTTTCTTTTTTTAACCTCAAAATAAAATATGTGCCATGTGCATAGGCATTTGTTCATAGTTTTTTTTAAAAAAAAAACTATAGTCCGGCCCTCCAACGGTCTGAGGGACTGTTAACTGGCCCCCCGTTTAAAAAGTTTGGGGACCCCTGGTATAATTACTGCAGATACGAAATATTGAACAGTTCTGGAAACTGACAAAACTGTCTTTAAGAACAACACATTGAAAGCATGATTCTAAGCAAATTTAGGAAGTGCATTTAGAGAGATCCTCCTGTTATTTCGTTTATTTATTTAGAGACAATTTACCTCACTCCTCAGCTACAAAGGCACTCAGAGTGCCATACAAAATTTTAATTTGCCCTCAGGCTTACTATGCACATAAAATCAATGCTATAATTATTACATAAATGTTACATACCACCCTTGTTTTAGTGGGAAACAGAACCGGGTATAAATGTCTTTCCTTTATATGGGTTTCCTAGCTAGGCCCACATAGCCATGAACTGGAAATTTGAGGAAAATCAGTGCAATGTCAGTGACAGTTTTCATAAAATTGTTAAGTACCTCTTCTCTGGTCTCTGATTACTGTTTTGTTTTTAATTATTTGCATAGACACTCCTTGGCCTGCAGAACATCCCCCAAGAGTTTGTCCTGCAAGTATATTACACCTTCTGCAGAATTGGCGAGACTAGGTAAAGCCTATTCCTTCACGCTTGATTCCTTCTTAACAGACCTTCTGACTGTGTAAAGTGGACGAAGTAGATGTGATAAAATAGGGAACAACAAACAATCTACTCCAAGCTTAAATTTTAGCATCCCAGAGGGAAGCTGTTTATGAGAGCCAGGTGTGGACCTGTTTGAAGTCTCTATTTCCTCTTAAGCCCCCTCCCCCCCCCAGTAACTTCAAAGGATTGTTTTCTTGTTGTTTTAAAATTTGCTTTTTTTGCTTGGATTTTGTGACATGTGTCTAGGATGCATACAGTTTGGCTTGTAGTTCTTACAGTGGTTAAGTTAGCCATGTATGTTTGTAGAATAGTCTGAGTAATGAGACTAAATATGCCTATGTCTCTTGCAGGAATGAGTGATTTTATTTAGATCAGTGTTTTCAAGCCTTACATTCTTCTCTTAGCCATGAAAGTACTGTGACCTCTGGGCTAGAGAGCTTTTATACATTTGTGAAGTAAGGCAGTGGAGCTGAGGTGCCAGTTGTGTCCCGCAAGTGCAGGTCTGGTGGCTCTGCAGAAAGGGACTGTGCTCAAAAGCGAATTGTGTTTATGGGGAAGTCTTGTGGGTTGCAATTAAGACATCAGTGTTGTCTTGACTTATGTGCAGGATTTGGGATGCCATGCTTGGAGTCTTCTGCCTGATATTCCTTGTGGGACTGCAACAAATGAAAAAAGGAATGCCTGTGATCCACCCAATGGAAACGTTTCCTATCAGAATCAGTCGGTTGATAGTTTGGATAGCTGCTACAGGTTTGTCTATCCTGTTCTATAAGGTAGCATTTTTCATTTTGTTTTCTTGACACCAAGCTGTTATATCTGTTGGATTATCTATGCATTACTATTTTTTTGGGGATGAGGCTTCTCACATGGCTTGGGTGGATCAGCATGGTGGCTCGGGATGTCTGTTGCTCAGGGAACCAAACTAGGTTTGCATTTCCTCCTGTCAGGGAAGGAAATGTTGTCAGTTTGGAAAGGAAGAAACCTGTGGCATGGCTGCATAGAACTGGTCCTAGAGATAAAAATATATGCAAAATGACTGAAGAATAGGCAAAAGACTGAGATAGTATAACATGAGCCTTAGGTCAAGAAATAAAAATAGATGAGGAATAGAAGCTAGGAACTGAACTACGTTTGAAGGAGACTGGGGTTTTCTAGTTCTCATTTTTGCAAACTGAAGTAGAATTTATTTAAGATATGCCTTAGACACATAGCCTGAAGGTAATTTCAATATTCAATGTTTGTAATGATTTTTTTTCATTAAAGAAGTTTCTGCTTATTGAACCATCAGAAAGTAAAGGTATCAATATCTCAGCATCCTTTGTGTACAGTTTGGGATTTTGGATTTCTAGCTAATGGATGTTCAACCAGTTGTTCATCAGGCTCACAGTTATCATGGCCTACTTTCAACTATTAGCTGTACACGGTGCCCTTCCATCCATGGCTACCTGTGCTGCCATCTGGTAGAGCAGTGCTTTTACCCACTTCCTCCTTTCTTGCAGCACGAAATGCTCTTGTAGTCTTGTTTGCTGGCCTTGTGGCTTACTCCTTCCAAGTGACTGGATCCCAGCCCTTCACTCTCACAGGGAACACACCCCAGGGACTCCCTCCAGCCCAACCACCGCCATTCTCCAAAGTCACTCCCAATGGCACCATTTCCTTTCAAGAGATGACAAAGGTGAGTATACCATTTCCTTTCTATATACAACTTTTAAGATGCTGATACACACAAGGCAGTTCATAACAATCAAAGTAAGTGTAGTTAAAACATATTAAGTCTTTTTCATCTGCATACAGCCAGACATCCACATTTGCTAGAGGATAAAGACCCTTGCAATAAAAAACCTGTGAATAAAAAAATGCCATTTTTAACTTCAGAGAACACCTCCATAGGAATATCTTATGTTCTCCAGCATGATTCTATAGTCAGTTATACATACTGAGAAATGAGCATTTATTCCCTGTTTTTCTTGCGTTTTCTCTGTTGATATTGATGTATGTTTTGTTTGTACATTAGAGAAATGTACGTTTGTTTGTAAATCTGTTTGTGTTGAAATACAGACCTTTCTTCTCTTTCATAGGCAATGGGAGCTGGCCTGGCTGTAGTGCCTCTTATGGGACTGCTAGAGACTATGGCCATTGCCAAATCATTCGGTAAGATCCTCAGCTTGACTGGTCACTAGGAAAGGGGAAGTCTGACTTTTCCATATGTACAGGGCAGCTGATACAATAGTTAAAAAGCAAATTAAGAACAGCTAATAAGAAGACAGTGTTCTTAGTGGAGAGGAAACAGTAGTTATAGTTAGCTATGGTATTTGCTTCAGAGTATAGGCAGTCCCTGAGTTCCAAACATCTGACTTACAAACAATTCATAATTAAGAATGGAGGTGAGACAACAGGAGTGAGGGAACCCCTGGTGGCACAGTGGGTTAAACCCTTGTGCTGGCAGGACTGATGACTTGAAGGCTGGGTTGCTGACCTAAAGGTTACCGGTTCAAATCCAAGCCAGGGAGCTCCATCTCCATCCAGGGACATGAGAGAAGCCTCCCACAAGGATGGTTAAAACATCAAAATATCCGGACATCCCCTGGGCAACGTCTTAGCAGACAGCCAAGTCTCTCACACCAGAAGCGAATTGCAGTTTCTCAAGTCGCTCCTCACACACAAGCACACATACACACAAAACAGGAGTGAGAGAAATCTACCCCTCGGTAGGGAAATTCACTCCTGAAAGACTTATCATGGGGAAAAGCTGTCTCCACTGAAGCTTTCCCACCAACAAGCCAATTTTTTCAAAATCTAATTATGGCAGGCACAGAAAGTGCTGTGAGATCTTCTGAACAGAAAGAAAAACAAACACCACAGGGTATGCTATCCAAATCTAAATATATATACAGCAAGTGGAGCAGAGTAATTTTTTCTACTGTTATTAAACAGTCGGGTATTAGACATTCGTGCTGTTCTATACTTTAGGCTACCCAGAGATCTGCTGTTTGCACACACATGAATTATATTGCAAAGTTCTTGTGGGAAAGCAGGGATGTGACATAAAATACATGGCTCAAGCTTTGCTATATAGACCTATGATAGTTTTCACCTCTTGTTTCATGTCTGTCTGTCTATTGTACCTTATGAAGTATTTATGCAGAAGATATATTTTTTTAGAATGTGTCTTGGTCTAACCAGTGTCTTTTTCCCCCCCCTTCTAGCCTCTCAACATAATTACCAAATTGACCCTAACCAAGAGCTCTTGGCTATGGGTAAGGATTTTGGATCTTCTGTTTATGGGATTTTGGGATGTGATGGTTGATGGGCCTAAGAGGAAAAAGAAATTGCTCACAAATTTTAATTAGTGTGTTTAAAAGGACTGTCAAGGTAACTGAGCATGTCGGTAAAAGAGATTTTCAGAAAAAAACATACTCTATTTACTCTCAGTGTTCGACTTTCTTTTAAGCAATCTAGCCAAGTCCTCCACATGATGCAGGAAAACAAAGGCTAGAGCATCCTTGAAGGTGGGCTGCTCTCCTTCTGCTCAAAATGCTCCACTCATCAAGAGAGTCTAGCACCAAATGACTAATGGCATTATCAAATTGCTCTTAGTTTTCCCCTTTCCATCTTTAAAGAAAAAACCACAACAACCCAACCTCTCTTTAATTTAAAGCCAAGAGACCTAGCACAACCTTAGTCATTATTCATTTTGTAAAGTGATTCAAATGCTATTTCTTCAGGAAGAAAATTATGAATCTACAATTGGAAAATTATTCTTGCCTCTATTTCTTAACCTCTTCCTTTTCGATCAACAGGTTTCACCAATCTTTTAGGATCCTTCTTCTCATCCTATCCTGTTACAGGGAGCTTTGGACGGTGGGTTAATTTTTCTATGAATAATCCAAACACACACACATCAGTTTTGTGTTTAGTCTCATATGAATATGTATATGTATATATTTGTATGTGTGTGTGAATATATATATATGAGGCTAAACACATAACTGATGCGGTATGACAGTAGTAATTTCCAGGAAATGTATTGGTACCACTGCCTCTTAAAATTTTGTATTTTCATCCTGTTACCCACATAATCAGAACTGTGGAAAGGTTTGCTTTTTCTTTTTCTGTGATAGTATATGGAAGAAAACAGTGAATATTGAGCTGCACAGTTGGTTTGGATTGTCTTTATGTTTACTTTTTGCTTTATTCAAACTGCCAGTTAAGTGGTTTTAAAGTGGGACATAGATATTTATGTAAGAGTGAGTTACTGTTGAATGCAAAAAAGAAGATGGTAGTTGAGACCATTTCTAAAGTTTGCTGCCTTCCTTCTTGATGACAGCAGAAAAGCATGCCAGATCCCCTCAGAAAGAGACTCATGAATCTGAAGAAACAGGTTATTTATTCTTGTAAACCCCTATTAATAAGTAATAGAAATAGTGCATTCTCTTTAGGCTGACTACTATTGTTTAAAATTTAGGGATCACATGCTGTTTAGAAACAAGGAGATAGAGCTACCTCCTGTCCCTATAATGACATCCCTTGATTATATTACAGGACAGCACTGAATGCACAGACAGGCGTGTGCACCCCTGCAGGAGGATTAGTCACAGGTAAGGGCTAGAAAGATGTAACTGTAGGAATTGTTATGGACTGATTGCTGAGCTATCATAGGCACACTGATTGGCAGACTGCATTCTTAATTCTGTTCCTGTCACTCCTGGGAGATGAAAACTGAACCGTGTTTGGGAAGAGACTATACAGCAAACTATCCGGAAATTGAATATCACCTTGAATATAAAATCTTCTCTTATGTATGCCACTAAAGAAATTGTAAATTATGGAAATCTCATGATGCAATTAGATAAATCTTTGAGCATATTTGTTCATAAATTTCAGTGCTGTGGAGACTTTTTTCATGTCAGGAGCAACCTGAGAAACTGCAAGTTGCTTCTAGTGTGAGATAATTGGCCGTCTGCAAGGACGTTGCCCAGAGGACGCCCGGATGTTTTGATGTTTTACTATCCTGTGGGAGGCTTCTCTAATGTCCCCACATGGGGAGCTTCCTGGATTCCAACCGGCAACCTTCAAGTCAGCAGTCCTGTGGTTTAACCCATTGCGCCCGGGAGCTAGAGACTAGAGCCCCCGTTGGAGACTAGAACTAGGTGAAAAATCAGCTACTGGTGATAAGTCGACTGAAATATTTGGAATAACATTTAATTAAATTCTAAAATCTAAATTAAATTAAAATCTAAAATCTGAGTGTTTTGGTTCATAATACTGTAAACTCATTCTCTGGCCATTGCTATGTACCTGTCACTATCATGGTTTAGACAGTATGGCGCTGACTGTTTGGCTCAAAAAAATTTATCTTGCAGTTGAATTTTTCTTAGAATAATATTATATACTCATTTCTGAGATTTTATGTAGGTATCTTCCAGAATTCTTAGCTTAGAATCATAGAATAGTAGAGTTGGAAGAGACCTCATGGGCCATCCAGTCCAACCCCCTGCTAAGAAGCAGGAAATCGCATTCAAAGCACCCCCGACAGATGGCCATCCAGCCTCTGTTTAAAAGCCTCCAAAGAAGGAGCCTCCACCACAGTCTAGGGGAGAGAGTTCCACTGTCGAACAGCCCTCACAATGAGGAAGTTCTTCCTGATGTTCAGGTGGAATCTCCTTTCCTGTAGTTTGAAGCCATTGTTCCGTGTCCTAGTCTGCAGGCCAGCAGAAAACAAGCTTGCTCCCTCCTCCCTATGACTTTTGAAAAGTAAAACTTTTAATATGGACCTGCATTTTCCTTCATTGTTTCATAGGAGATGGCTTTGGACTTTTTCCTAAGCCTCAACTGGTAATAATTTCTTGTTAACATCCAGTTTTCACTCAGTATCAATTTTGTCAAAGCTTAAGCTAGAATTAACCAATGAATAAAAATTAGAATGTATTTCTCTTTCAAGTCAGCACGGTTCTTGGAACTACCTCTTGCACTTTTCTTGTAAACTTCCAGTAGAATCTGAATGTATTCAGCAATAGCCATATCATATAATTCCTGCCTTGGTATTAATCTTGTGTTTTTTTGTTCACTTTGCCTTCCTCTTTCTGCAGGGGCACTGGTGCTGCTGTCTCTAGCCTACCTTACTTCTCTCTTCTACTACATTCCCAAGGCAGCACTGGCTGCTGTCATCATCTGTGCTGTGGCGCCCATGTTTGATGCCAAGATCTTCCGCACATTATGGCAGGTTAAAAGTATGAGCATGAACGTTGCAGTTTCTTCCAAAGCTGAAAATCTGAGGCAGGGGAGAGAGGGTCTTGCAGGATTCTTTAAATCCGTCTTGACAGCGGGAGGTGCTGCTGAAGGAGGAGAGAATGTGAGCATTCCTCTTTCGATTGCTGACTTAATCTTTTTAGATCATTCCACTCTTCCCACATTATAACATTCCAAAGTGACGTGCTACTCAGTCTTTTCAAGAGCTCATGGTCATTTTTATTAAAACAACCACAAGGAAACCTATTATGTAGGTTTCTTCATCCATGACATTTTTCTCTTATTAACAGGAACAAAGGATCCTCTGTGACTAACTAAATCTTGTATTCCTTTCAAGATTTAAGGATCTCTCTATGATAGCTTTCATATCTTCTGGTATGAACATGCCCAGGCCCTGAGATCTTCAGTGAGCCGGAGGTACCATGGATTGTTTTAGTTAGATCAGTGGTTCTCAACCTGTGGGTCCCCAGATGTTTTGGCTTTCAACTCTGAGAAATCCTAACAGCTGGTAAACAGCTGGTAAACTGGCTGGGATTTCTGGGGGTTTTTAGACCAAAAACACCTGGGGACCCACAGATTGAGAACCACTGAGTTAGATGAATAGGTTTTTAATTGGTTTAAATCTGTTTATTTTTAGTAGTGTCAGTGTTTAATTCTTCTTGAATTGTTACATATTTTTTAGTTTTGAAATTATATATTGTATTGCTTTTATAGTTAGCCACTTTGGGGCTTTTTTGATAACGTGAGATAGAAATAATAATGATGATGATGATGATGATGATGATGATGTTGCAATCCCGCCCAGGTGATGGCAGGATTGAGGAGAAACAACTGGAAAAGTTGACACGATATGAAGATTTAAAGATCAAACTACAAAGACTGTGGCACAAGCCAGTCAAGGTGGTCCCAGTGGTGATCGGCACACTGGGTGCAGTGCCTAAAGGCCTTGGCCTGCACTTAAACACAATCGGCGGTGACAAAATTACCATCTGCCAGCTGCAGAAGGCCACCTTACTGGGATCTGCACACATTATTCGCCGATACATCACACAGTCCTAGACACTTGGGAAGTGTCCAACGTGTGATCCAATTCAACAGACAGCAGAGAGTCTGCTGTGGACTCATCTTGTTGTGTTTCAAATAATAATAATAATAATAATAATAATAATAATAATAATAATAATAATAATAATTTAAAGCAGGCTTCCTTGACCTCTAGCCCAAGGAAGGTCAGAATCAAACAGATGGAGGTTCCCAGTTCATCTCCACCCATTGTAGAAAGTGCAAGAGAATACCCATTGTTATATCCATGTTATAATATAGATTGGTTGGAGAACGACATGCAAAGCTGGCCCCATATTTAGTCACTGTCTGCAGATACCAGCTTGAGGCCCAACCTCAAGATTCAGCAAATGTCGGCAAATAGCACCAGAAACCACTGTGCTCTGCTCCTTCTCGTGTTTCTCCATGTGAGGAAGGGGAAACAGATATGAAGATGGGTCTCTTGCTGAAATGCTTGCTGTAGGAGTTCCATTCAGAACCAGAGCAGGAGATCCAGTGACATCATGGGACATGGTTACAAGGGAGTAATACTGCCTTTTTAAAAAAGCCCTCTGTACTCTATAGCTGTGGGAACTGGCCCTAATGAACACTATTGGGAAAATGAGAAAATTGTTAAAAGTAGCTTGGTAAAAAGCTGAGCACTCTTCGAAAAAGCAAGATAAATTCCTATACCGCATTGTGGAAAGTGGGTCTTTATAAATATGGTTGGACTGTCGTTCCTATTAACTTTAATCAGCACAGCTAGTAATGGGATGACTGGAGTTACAGTTCAACAAAAAGGGCTATATATCCCCCCACCTTTGGATGATAATGTGTTGTCGAAGGCTTTCATGGCCGGGATCACAGGGTTGTTGTATGTTTTCTGGGCTGTATGGCCATGTTCTAGAAGTATTCTCTCCTGATGTTTCGCTCACATCTATGGCAGGCATCCTCAGAGGTGTGAGGTATGCCTGCCATAGATGTGGGCGAAACGTCAGGAGAGAATACTTCTAGAACATGGCCACACAGCCCGGAATACATACAACAACGCTTTGGATGATACTTTGGGAAACATGTCCAGCTTTCCATGATAAGAATATATTATTTCTCCCCTTTTTGGATATAGGAAAAAAATTATACTTTTTTGATCTCCAGTCCTAGCTGCAATATTCTGAGATTTTAGATTCCTGTGAAATCTTTTTAGGTAGGTCTCTCTTCTGTGGTTGCTTCTTTCCTTCTGCAGTGGCAGCTGTTTTGCTGTGAGAACAAACAAACCAAGGTTTCAAATATGTGTATTTGTTGTCTACTTCTTTGTCTCAGGGCTGGATCTATTGCCGCTGTGTGTGACGTTCTTGCTGTGCTTCTGGGAAGTGCAGTATGGCATTATAGCAGGAGTGCTGGTCTCTCTCATTCTCCTGCTCTACCCACTTGCCAGGCCACAGATAAAGGTTTGTTTTAAAGCCACAGAATGGGGATGCAATGTGTTGACAAGGGAAGGCAAAACCATTCACACTATGCACCTGGATGGGCAACCACATGGTATAGAATAGATTATAGAAATATTCAGCTTTGGCTCTTACCTATTACTCTCCATTTATGACCCTTTTATATTTGGGGAAAAAGATAATGGTTGCTGTAGAAAATTTAGAGTTCAAGGGCAGCATTTTTATGTGCATCACCATTTTTTTCAGTCATGTCAAAATCTTGCTTACATTTTAGAAGATGCACAAAACTGAAAGAAGAGAAAGCAAGCTTGTTTCACCCAGCTCTGTCAGAGTATGCTGTGGTAACCGAGGGCTGGAAGAGAGAGAAGTAGAGCAGCAGTATGTGGTGCTTGAAAAAGTTTTTTTAGACTACAACTCCCAGAATCCTCTAATAAGTGTCCTGAATCCCAAAATGTAGTTTTTCCAGGCTCTGAGCAGTAATCTGTAAATTTGATATCTCACAAATCTAATTCTCCATCCAACTGTGTTCCAATTTTGAATGCTACCCATCAGTCTCTATCCATGCCTTAGCAAGGCCATTTTTGGGTTTGCATTGGATTACCCATAGGGTTATCCTACATTTTCATTTGTTAAGATTATAAAGAAATAGATTTTTAAAAAAAAAAAAAACTTTGGTTTGCTCCCAAACACTGGAATCCCTTTATTATCTTCAGATTTCACATTTATTTCCACTATTTCTATTCTACACTTATGGAGATTAATTTTTAGAGTGGTTTTGTAAATTGTCATGATTTTAACAGGGTTTTCTTTGCACTTTCACTGTGATTTTATCTGGGCTTTTAAAAACTTCTAATTGTTGTTTATTTATTTGAATAGAACTACCTTAAGTATAATAAATGCATACCTTTCCAACATGACTGAGATTTCTCATATAGAGAACAATTATTACATGACCTTTTCCCCATGGTAATAGACTCTTTTGGTAAGTTTCTTTTGACTTTAGAGAAGTGGAGGAGTAAAATTAATTTTAATTTGTCAGTTAATAAATGTGTAGTTAATGACAACTTTTATCTTTGATTCCACCACAAAACTGTCTCCCAACCTCTTCTGTAGGTCTTAGAGCACGAGGCATTATTCATACAGCCTGCCAGTGGACTGTATTTCCCAGCAATTGAGTTTCTTCGGGATACTGTGCACAAACAGACTCTGTCAGGTAAAGCAGTACCTTTGGTGTGGCATTTTCTGTGGGGGTTATGAAGAAATAAGGCATCTCAATGTAGCAAAAAATAGTTGTGTAGAATTGTACTTTGAGAGCCTAAATGTTGACATAAAAGCGGGAAGCAAGCTCCATGAGATATAGATGGAAAGAGCCAGTTGCAAATGAGGGGAAACTCCTTCAGCTAGACTGGGAGAAACACCAATATAATTATGGTAAAAAGTACAGTGTGAGCCCATGTCTTCAAGGAAACCTCCAGGGCTGTAATTCAAGACTGTACTGTGAGTGAAATCAAGTTTGCCATATTGTAGGTGGCTGCAGATGAATTAACCTATTTGGTTAGTGAAAGATCATTAGTGACATTTCTTAAAGAATGGGAGCACCGCATTAGTGAAAAGAGAAAATGAATTGCTGTGTTTGGGTTTGATGATTAGTAAGAATATGGAAAGAAAAATACTTATTCAAAGGTTAATGACAGATATATTAAAAATATTTATGCATGTATAACTGCTGAGAGGGAGCCCTGGTGGTGAAATGGGTTAAACACTTGTGCTGGCAGAACTGCTGACTGAAAGGTCGGCGGTTCAAATCCAGGGAGTGGGATGAGCTTTCGTCTGTCAGCTCCAGTTTGCCATGCGGAGAAATGAGAGAAGCTTCCCGCAGGATGGTAAAATATATGGGTATCCCCTGGGCAACGTCCTTGCGGACGGCCAATTCTCTCACACCAGAAGCTACTTGCAATTCCTCAAATTGTTCCTGACATGAAAAGAAACAACTGAGAGGAAGTCAGGTTTTCTATTTTCATTCATTCATTGTATTGCTATAATCAATAATAAAGATACAAGTTGAATACTCCATATCTGAAATGCTTGGAACTAGAATAGTTTTGAATTTGATTTTGTTTTAATTTTGGAATATCTGTATTTGCATATATGTACATAAAGAGATATCCTGGAGAGGGAACCCAAGTCAAAATGTGAAATCATTTATGTTTCATATACACCATATGCACCTAGCCTGAATATAATGTTATACAAGATATTTTAATAATTTAGTGCATGATACAAAGCTTCTGTGTACCTTAGAGCAGCTGAAAGCAGTGATACATTACTATATCATCTATCCCTGTGGACAGTTTTGGATTTTGGAGTATTTCAAATTTTGAAATTCTAGTTGAGGGATGCTCAACCTGTATTCTATTTTTAAAAATACTGTAGGTAGTTGGTGGTGGTGGGAGAGCCTTAGTATAAATCTAATAATTATATGAAGAATGTGGAGTCCTACCAGACTTAGAAGTGCCCAGTTTTCCACACAGCAACTTCCATCTGGTCTTTTTCAACCAATGGATCGTGGAAATAATTATTGCAAGTCCAACTACTTTGCAGGTTTGAAACGGTCGGGCAATAATCAACCTCAACGTTCAGTCTTTTCTCATACATTTCTTGTCTGCCTTCAGAGCCTCGACTGCGCCGTGTTATCCTGGACTGCACCCATGTCAGCAGCATTGACTACACTGTTGTATTGGGCCTGTCTGAGCTGCTCCGTGAGTTCCAGCACAGGAGGCTCCCTTTGGCTTTTGTCGGCTTGCAGGTAGGTCAGAATGGGGAATCTGAGCATGTGTACATTCACATATATGTACATGTACATATACATTGTGACTGGGTAATTGTATTCTTCAGGCCCCCTCTCCCTGCTCCATCTTTCATTTAGGAAAGTTGGGCCAGTCTTCAGTGGCAGAAGACATGTCTTTTCTCAGAATAAAAATAAAACAACTTAGGTAGACAAACCAGGAAGGAACTGAAATTGAGAGATTATGCTTGCAAATGATGTGGTGTCTCTTTGATCTCTGCATCATCCAAGTGCTTTTGGCTTCTAATTTAGTCCTTTTAAGCCTCTTAACAGATGTCTATGTGAGGATGATGTGTGTCTGTGTAGGGGAATGGGGGTTAGAATGGGCCATTCCAATTCTCTTGTATGCTTTCTACTCACAGGCTCAAGTTCTCAAGGTCTTGGTAGCTGCTGATCTGGAAGGTTTCTATCATTTTCCCAGCATGAAGTTTGCAGGTGAGTAATGCTAGAATGGCTTTGGAGCATTTTCTTAATTCTTTGGGCTACATTGTTGATATTTCAAAGACATGATCATTCACTGCAAATTGTGGCACAAGCTCCATTTCCGTCTTTTGATTTATCCTGTATTTCACATGAAAATGGTTTCACAAAATTAATTTTAAATGAAGTACAGTGATTGATGCAGACATTGTTAGTGTCAGTGAAAATGGGACATGAGGCTTACAACTGGAACCACTAAAGCACACAAAGGAAGAGGTGTGGAGGGAAAATCTGCAATGCCAAAATGAAGTACTGTAATAAATAAGATAAATAAGTGGTGAGTTGTAAGCAGGAATTTCTATTCATGTGGGATGAGTTTGATTGTTCACTGCTTGTATTCTTGATTGAATAAAGGTAGTGCAATTATTCCATGGTTCTTGTACTCAGGCCTGTAGCCCGGGGGTGGGGGTGGGTGGGTGGGGGTTTAGGAGTTTAACCCCCCCCCCCCTGAAATTTTTCAGGTTAAAAAAAACCCTGGTTTACTCATATATTTTAACTGGTTAACCAAATAACCATGCTAAGTCTATGAGATGCAAAAAATTAAGAGTCCCTCCAGTCACTATCTCAAGCAGATATTGACAGGCCTGTAGCTGCAGGGTTGGGCGGCGGGGCTGTAAGGATTCAACCACCACCACCAACCCCCCCCCCCCTGAAATTTTCAAAACTCCCCCCCCCCCATTTTTTTAATCTTAGTTGTGTAATGCATGTAGACCTCAGCAAAGAGGACATATACTCATTTTAACATACTGTTTTTTCCCCCTTTTTCCTGTTGTCTTGCCTGCAGAGAAGAGTCTTGAGGAGGAACTGTGCAATGCCAGTGAAGGCTTCTTTAATGATGACAGTGAAAGCATATTGCCAACATCAGGGATCATCCAATGAGGGCGAAATTTTAATGTCTATTTAATAAGCATTCCTTGCCCTTGAACTGACACTCCAGGAACTTGAACAACATAATGGATAATATAATATGACAAGAACTCCATTAGTTTGAGGTGCCCTGAACTGTTGGTCTGTGAATTTTAGAGCTTTATGCAATGTGTATACAAAAGTTGCTCAGAAGCTAGAACTGTACAGTATCAAGAATGAGAATTGTTATAAGTTTAAGGGACAAAAGAGAAGTAACACAAATATGCTGTTTGCAGACTGGGAAAACTGAAAGCAATTGCTATAGGATAACAGAATCTTCCATTACAATATATCCCTATTGTTTATAATTTATTTCTTATGTATTTTGCATTCTAATGAGATCATTACAGGAGTACTAATTTGAAAAGGGAAGGGAGCCAATATAAAATGTTAAAAATTAAATGGTGGAATGAGACAGCATTCTAAGTGTCCAAGCAGTGTTTATAATGGACTTCAGTTTATTTATATCCTGTCTTTCTTTCAGATTTGATATTCAAGGCATATTTAAAAAGAGATGAAGGCAATACAATTAAACCAATTATAAACTGTTATATTATTGTATAATGAAACTAGTTATATTAAAACTACAACCAAATTAGAAGCACATGAAACATAAAAGGGAAAATTACAGTACTCTTTAAAAAATACCCTCCTCGTGTTGGTCATTTGCCATATCCTATCTGGATAAATAACATTTAGCAACTTGACTAAAGCGATTTATTTTAATCAAAAGGCAAGATTGCTAGTCAATTGAGAACTTGAAAATTCTAAAGTTATTGCTCAATCTGAACAAAAAGAGGAAAGCTTGTTTGACAAGACTAATAGGTTTCCTTTGCTTGGCACATGTTCCCCTAAACCAGTGGTTCTCAACCTGTGGGTCCCCAGGTGTTTTGGCTTACAACTCCCAGAAATCCCAGCAAGTTTACCAGCTGTTAGGATTTCTGGGAGTTGAAGGCCAAAAACATTTGGGGACCCACAGGTTGAGAACCACTGCCCTAAATCCTCTACGTATGCTTTCCAGATGACACCTTTGTACTTTGGCCACATGGGGCACATCTATGTGGACACTTTATCCCAAAGTAGGGGAGGGAGTAAATAATCTCTGTTACACCTATATGACACATGGAGTTGATTCAGGTTAACATGGGTCCAGGCCATCAAACATGGCATCAAAAAAACATAACTGTATTAACAAAAGTTGTGAGCTTCTCTGGAGTTTCCCTGAGAGTCCAGAAAAAAACCATAACTTCAGGTCCATGTAAAAAGTTGGGCCAGCTCAAAGATGGAACCAGTTTCAACTCTTTACATGGCCATTTTGTATTCCCTGGGTTTGAGTGGCCCGAGGATACCGCATAGAGCTTACCATCCTCCTCCTGTTCTCATTGTAGTAGTGACCACCAGGTATGAAATGGCAGATGGCTGTCACTTGCCCCCAGGAGTAACACTCGCTGGGTGCAAGGCTGATCACAGGAAGGAGTGAGCAATTCTTCCTCTCCCCCTTCTCTCCAACTCTGCTCTGGTGCCCTAGGAGATGTCACTCCAGGCAATGAGCAATACCAACACATTGTACTTTACTTGGAAACTAACTGACAGTCAATGGAGTGACTAGGATAGGTGTAATTTGCTCACTCCTAAGTCAATGGAGTGACTAGGATAGGCGTAAAATATGCTCACTCCTAGATGTTCCTGCAACCAATCTAACTGCTGTATTTTGAACCAACTGAAGTTTCCGAACTTGGTATAAATGTAAAGTACATTGCAGAAGTCCAACTTTGAGGTCCTCCAAATCTAGGAATCAGCACAACTGGCGTGTTAGCCAAATCTGAGAGTAAGTACTCCTGACCGTCGCATCTACCTGGCCTGACATTTGGAGAAATGGATCCAGGAGCACTCCCAAGCTGCGAACACAGTCTTTCAGGGGGAGTGTAACCCCATCCAGTTGACACACCTCCATCACAGATTAGGACCCTTGATGGCAAGTGTCTCTGATTTGTCTAGATTCAGCTTCAATTTATTTTTCTTCATCCAGCCCATTACCTCCTCCAGGAATTAGTTCAGAGGAGACACACTATCCTTAGCTGAAGCTGTTTTTGGAGGCATGGAGAAATATATTTGGGTGACATCTGTCATCAGCATGCTGATACAATACTGACCCATGCCTATGGATGATCTCACCGTAGTCAATGGTATCGATGGCTGCTGAGAAGCACCAACAGGAACACTCCCCCTGTCAGTGTTGAGACAGATCATCCACAAAGGCAACCATAGCAGTCTCAACTCCATATCCTGCTGTAAAGCCAGTCTGTCATACACACACACACACACACACACTTGAGACCATAGCAATCTCAACTCCATATCCTGTTCTGAAGCTGGTTTAAAATGGGTCAAGGAAGTATGTGTCATCCAAGACCATCAAGAGTTGGAGGGCAACTGCCTTCTCAATCACCTTGCCCAAAGAAGGGAGGTTAGACACGTCTGTAATAATTAATATCCAGGAGATCCGGGGAAGGTTCCTTTAGCAGTAATCTTAACTATTGCTTCTTTTTAACAGGATGGAAAATTCCCCTCCCTGAGAGATTTTTTTTTCTTTTCGTGTCAGGAGCGACTTGAGAAACTGCAAGTTGCTTCTAGTGTGAGAGAATAATAATAATATAATAATAACTTTATTTTTATATCCCACTCCCATCTCCCCAGAGGGGACCCGCGGCGGCTCACATGAGGACAAGCCCAGTTTCAACATACAATAAAATACTGCATAATTAAACCAACGTAAAACAGGTAAAATAGTATAAACATAAAAACCAGCATAAAACATCAACATCAAAACATTAGAACATTAGAGTCTGAACATAATATATAAACTGTAAGATAAAATTCAGCAGACTCTACAAGAGGGAATTAAGGATTACAGAGTTCAATCAATAAGAGTGGAGTGTGATAAAGTGCAGTAGTTGTGGCAACTAATAACTAACCGGAACTATTTATTCGAATGCACATCGAAATAACCATGTTTTAAGGTCCTTTCGAAAGATGGATAGTGAGGGTGCCAGCCTGATCTCCCTGGGGAGGAAATTCCAGAGCCGAGGGGCCACCACTGAGAAGGCCCTCTCGTCCCCACCAACCACACCTGAGACAGGGGTGAGAGTGAGAGGAGGGCCTCCACAGAAGATCTCAATGCCCGCGTGGGTTCACAGGGGAGGAGAGGCGGTCACGGAGATAAGCAGGTCCTGAACCGTTTAGGGCTTTATAGGTAATAACCTGCACCTTGAATTGGGCCCGGAAACTTATTGGTAGCCAGTGGAGCTGCTTAAAGAGGGGTGTTGACCGATTCCTATAGCCTGCTCCTGTTATCACCCTGGCTGCTGATCTTTGTTCCAACTGTAGTTTCCGAACCGTCTTCAAAGGCAACCCCAATGTAGAGCACATTGCAGTAATCCAGTCTAGAGGTAACTAAGGCGTGGACCACCATGGTCAAGTCAGATTTCACGAGGTATGGTCACAGCTGGCCGTCTGCAAGGACGTTGCCCAGGGGACGCCCGGATGTTTTGATTATCCTTGTAGGAGGCTTCTCTCATGTCCCCGCATGGAGCTGGAGCTGATAGAGGGAGCTCATCCACGCTCTCCCCAGGTGGGATTCGAACCTGGCAGCTTCCAGATCAGCAACCCAACCTTCAAGTCACGAGACTTTAATCCACTACGCCACCGGGGGCTCCTTCCCTGAGATAATTTGTTGTTAATAATTTGTTGTATTTGAAATTGGATTGCATCTCTTCCCTGGACAACCAGCTAAGAGGGTCTGGGATCAAGAATAGGGTAGTCTCTGTGCAAAAGATTAATGGGCACAAATCTGACATTAGAAATGGCAACATCCAAAATTCAGTTGCAGAACAATTCAACATTCTGGTCACACAGGAAGTGATCCACAGTTTGCAGTCCTAGAACTGAGAAAGAGAAACTGCTTAATTATACAGTAGTTACACAATCTAGTTCATTGGTAGAAGAATACAGGCCTCATCCCAATTCAGTTTAGCTTCTCTCTTTTCTATTGATCTTGCCATTTTTCTTTATTTTGTACACATTTGAATTGGACCAGGATTTGAAAATATCTCTCTCTGAGAGATATCAGCATTGTTTAACATTTATTTATTTATTTATTTATTTATTTATTATTACAGTATTTATATTCCGCCTTTCTCACTCCGAAGGGGACTCAGGGCGGATCACATTGCATATATAAGGCAAACATTTAATGCCATAACATAGAACAGAGACGGAGACAGACGCAGGCAGGGGCGGGCCTCGAACTCATGACCTCTTGGTCAGAGTGATTTGTTGCAGCTGACTGCTAATTAGCCTGCACCATAGCCCATTTGGACTATTTCTTCTCCCTTTTGATAATCAATATTATAGGGATACAAAAAGGATATAAATCCTGGAGAAAGATTGAAATATTCTCATTATATAATTAATCTGTTTGGATTACCATCAACATTACATGGAGCCAAGAGAAAACTTTATTTTTGAAATATAAAACTAAGGGGTTTTTTGGATTTATGTAAGTTAAATAAAGGAAAGATGTTACTTGGAAAAAGATCTGAGCAGAGAGTCTTGTGTTGTTTTGACTACATCTAATCTCAAGGACACAGTAAGATAAATCAAGCTATTTAATATCAATACTACAAGATTGTATATCACATCTATACAGTTGCCAAACAAATGGAATGTAATAATAGCTTTCTTTGGAAAATAAATTTTTAAAAAATCTTCATGCACAGAAGATACTGTTTTGTTTTGTTTTAATAAGTCAGTTTGTACTAGTTAAAAGTCAGTTCATTTTGTTGCAGTGTTTTGAGAGCCAGCATTTTACATGCAAAAGAAAAGATGTATAAAGCAGGAATGGCCTGCATTGTATTTCTTTCAGTGAAAGTTTTATGAGAAACAAAATGCCATGGTTGAAAACACGCCACTCCTCATTTATCAGTTGTTTTGCTGTTACCAGATCATTTCAGTCCAAAAAGGGTGGGTCCTTAGTTCAGACTGTTTTACTTTCACTTCTGTCCTTAAACTTGCAGCCAGATTTTTTCTTATGTAACTCTGCAAGAATGACTAAGTATTTAACTTTTGTAAATTAGTCCAAGAAATGAAACTGAATGTGATAACTTTTCTTGCAAACGTTATCAAGTTTCAACCCCCTCCTCCCAAAGAGTGCTGAAAAGCTTTTGAATATAAGACAGTGACAGTCTGAGGAAGAAATAAATGAGTTTCAAACAATAACAAAGAAAAATAAAAATACATCTGATTACAGTATTAGTTTTCAGCTGATCAGTAGCACAAACTTTGGGATGGCTGAAATTTGATAATCAACAAAGTTATCTGGCCTTCCATCCTGCTTGCCCTCTAGATTACTCCTTCCCCTCAGACAAATGTTAACTAGCAGCAGTCAAGCTGTTTCACTCCCTTTCTTTCCCAATTACATCACAGACAATTCACCTAGCCACAGTCAACCCATTTTGATTCTTTTCTTTGCTTCAGCTGTGGACTTAACTCCTCAATTATTTTAAATTGGACAATGAAAGATATGTGTGCTAGGAGTTATTTGGGTACAAACAGACAAACGAACATACTTGCAAACTTTGACTTTTAAGGACATAGATGACAACCAAAGATGGCATGGAGGGCACTATTAATGAGGAAAGATGAAGTAACTGCAGTCAGGAGATCCAAGATGCCTGGAGCTCCAATAAACTGCTGGTCCTAATTCAAGGTGCAGGTGATGACCTATAAAGCCCTATACGGCTCGGGCCCTGCCTATCTTCATGAGCGCATTTTCCCCTACAAACCAGTGCGGGTTCTAAGATCTTCTGGGGAGGCCCTCCTCTTGCCCTTGCCACCACTACAAGCATGGTTGGTGGGGACGAGGGAGAGGGCCTTCTTGGTGGTAGCTCCCTGGCTCTGGAATGCCCTTCCCAGAGGTATTAGGCAGGCCCCTTCTCTATCTTTTTTCCGCAAGGATCTGAAAACCTAGTGATTCTTGCAGATCTTTGAGCCGGGCTAATTTGTGACCCTCCCAGCTATGATCCCACTCAGCACTGTATCCACCTCCTGGCCCCATGCTATACTGTTGCACTTGACCTGCCTAGCACCTTATAGTTGGCCACCCCAACGTTGAACCCTGGTCACTGTCTCTTGGTTTGTCGATAGAGTATTCTGTCATTAGTTCTTAAGTCTGTGTCAATTGGTTGATTTGTATGTCTTGTGTACTTATGTTCACTATTGTATTATGTATAGTTTTAAGTTTTTGTTGCTATTTTGGAAACTGCCCTGACTCCCTTGAGAAGATAGGGTGGTATATAAATAAAGTACAGTAGAGTCTCACTTATCCAACATAAACAGGCTGGCAGAACGTTGGATAAGCGAATATGTTGGATAATAAGGAGAGATTAAGAAAAAGCCTATTAAAATCAAAATAGGTTATGATTTTACAAATTAAGCACCAAAGCATCATGTTATACAACAAATCTGACTGAAAAAGTAGTTCAATATGCAGTAATGCTATGTAGTAATTACTGTATTTATGAATTTAGCATCAAAATATCACAATATTTTGAAAACATTGACTACAAAAATGCATTGGATAATCCAGAACATTGGATAAGTGAGACTCTACTGTATTATTATAATTGTTATTAACCTTGGGAGCAAAGAAAGCCTCCCACAGCTGGGTGTTTGGGAGCCAAGGCTGGTTGCCTGTTTTTATCTATTATACTTTATCTCAGGCCTGGGCAAACTTTGGCCCCCTTATTTATTTCATGTCAAGCGCATTGCATAAAAAATAAGTTTTAAAAATGATGAAATAAAGGAATCACAAGAAGCTAAATAGTTTTAGATCAAAAGCGGGCAACACCGACAGCATTGTCAGTAGCTTTAAACAACTCCTCCTCCATACATGAGGCAGGACATTGTGGGCAAGCATACATATGGGGACTTGTTTGTTCTGCTCCACAGTCACACAAAGTGACAACCGGCCCCCTAACAGCCGGTTGTGGGAGTTGAAGGCCAACACACCTGGAGGGCAAAATTTCGCCCATGCCTATAGTTTGGCGTAGAGAGGCCTTCTTTCTGCGGGGCGCATCCAGGAAAGGAGGGAGGGATGGGAGGGAGGGGAAGGGAGGTAAGGCGGGGCTCAAAAGGGGCGGAGGCCGAGCTTGGGAAACGAAACCTTGTGCGCTCTCCCGCCAGGAATAGGAGAGCGAGGCGGCGCTTCGGAAAGCGAAAGCGCTTTCCCGGCATTTGAGGCTGGGCTGTGCTGGGCGCAGATCTCAGAGCGGAGCGGGCTTTGGGAGTTCAGCAGGACTCTTTGCGGATCAGGAGGCGCCTTTCCGGACCCGCCGGAGGAGGTGAGTGAGTGAGTCAGCCCCAGGGATGGATTCTCGGCTCGGCTTGACTCGACATAACAGCCCCCGGAGGCGTTTGCCTGCAATATCCGCCCTCAAGGGAGCATTGTCTCACCTTTCAGGGCACGCCTGCACTGTGGAACTAATTCACTTTGACCCCGCTTTAACTTCCACGTCTCGGTGGCAATGGCATCCTAGGAGTTGTAGTTTCACATCGTCTCTAGCCTTCTGCTGCTTCACCAAACGGCAACCCCCAGTGTTCCATAGCATCGATCCCTGGCAGTTATAGTGGAGTTAAAGCGCGTTAGTTCTGCAGTGTAGATAGAGATGCACGCCAGTGCCTGTGAGGAAATCAGCTCAAGGGCTCTTCCACACAGCCCTATAACCCAGAATATCAAGGCAGGAAATCCCACAATATATCTGCTTTGAACTGGGTTATCTGAGTCCACACTGCCATATATCCCAGTTCAAAGCAGATATTGTGGGATTTTCTGCCTTGATATTCTGGGTTATAGGGCTGTGTGGAAGGACCTGCCGTCTGCGAAGACCCATTTCTTTCAGGGGCCTTCCATACAGCCTTATAACCCAGAATAGCAAGGCAGGGAATCCCATAATATCTGCTTTGAACTGGGTTATCCGAACTCTCGGTACCGCAGTGGGTTAAACCCTTGTGCCAGCAGGACTACTGACGTGAAGGTTGGGTTGCTGACCTGAAGGTTGCTGGTTCGAATCCAGCCCGGGGAGAGCACGGATGAGCTCTTTCTATCAGCTCCAGCTCCATATGGGGGCATGAGAGAAGCTTCCCACAAGGATGGTAAAGACACCAAACATCCAGGCGTCTCCTGGGCAAAGTCCTTGCAGACTGCCAATTCTGTCACACCAGAAGCGACTTGCAGTTTCTCAAGTTGCTCCTGATACGAAAAAAAAAATCTGAACCCGTCACACTGCCATAGTTTAGAGCAGATAATGTGGGATTTTATTCAGCTGTGTGGAAGGGGCCTCAGTCTCAAAGGTGTCTAGGAGTTGTAGTTGTAGAGAAAGGTGGAAGTAGCGTTGACTTACATTTTGTTTGGGGTTGTTCCCCATTGCTACTAGCTCTTGTTGCACTTTGTTGTCCAAGTAAGCCTGCCCCACCAATTATTATTCCAAGGAAACTAATGCTTATACAGCCTAGCAATTAAAACTATCAAAAACTTACAATATCCTTGAAAAACAGGGAAAAGAAAGCATCAATTGGTTTCCTCGTCTAAGGGAGGCCTCAGGGGTTGAATTTAGACGCTTCCTAACGCTTTCAGTTTCCATATTCAGTGTCAGTCATGTTGGCCCTACAGCAGGCATGGACAAACTTGGGCCTTCCAGGTGTTTTGGACTTCAACTCCCACAATTCCTGGCCTCCTCAGCGGCTGAGGGGGAAAAGGAAGGGGCCCGAGGCCAGGAATTGTGGGAGTTGAAGTCCAAAACACCCGGAAGGCCCAAGTTTGTCCATGTCTGCCCTACAGCAACAGAAACCAAGACCCACTCGCCAAAATGCACAGAATATGATATGCGAAAGCCGTCAAAGCTCCACTGGCTTCTTCATCTGACAAAATGTGTGTTTTTAAATTTAAAAACATACAGGAGAAAAAGAGAAATAACATGTTGGGAGTCACAGGACTGTTTTTTATGTTAGATGTTTTTATGTTAGTTATTTTCTGGAGTGATCTCAGTGCAGGCAGATGCAACCCCTCCCTTTTTTTGGCTCACGTTGGGACTAAATGTGCATCTATACTGAAGAATTAACAGTTTGGAACTATAATAATAATAGTAATACTTTATTTCTATACCACCTTCTCTCCCTTAAGGAATTCAGGGCGGTTTATAGACACAAATCAAAAAGGCAAACATTCAGTGCCTCAAATGAGTACAAACACATCAAAATAATACAAGAGAATGCACAGTAACAACAGTAAACTTAACAAAGAATTAAGCATTGAGATGAAAATAATAAAAAACAAGCCAGTAAAACATAGTAGACTAAAACACGAGTAAAACATTACAATTACTTGAACTACCATGACTCAGTGTTAGGGAATTTGGGGAGTTGTAGTTTTACCAGGCCTTTCTCCTTCTCTGCCAAACTACAAATCCCAGGATCCTTTTTTTCGTGTCAGGAGCGCCATGAGAAACTACAAGTCGCTTCTGGTGTGAGAGAATTGGCTGTCTGCAAGGACGTTGCAGGGACACCCGAGTGTTTTGATGTTTTTTACCATCCTTATGGGAGGTTTCTCTCATGTACCTGCATGGAGCTGGAGCTGATGGAGGGAGCTCATCTGTGTTGGATTCGAACCAGCAACCTCCAAGTCAGCAATCCTGCCGGCACAAGGATTTAACCCACTGCACCACGAAGGGCTCCCACCAGGATCCCATAGCATTGAGCCATGGCAGTTAAACCACATTAATTCTACGGTGTAGAATATTGACCCTTGAGAAAAAAAGACAGTAAAGGGTTTAAACTCCCCTTAGTTGGCTCTTCCGCCAAGGGAAAGTGGGTGGATCTTTAGCTTCCTGTGTCTTTAGAAGGAAAAAGAAAAGGCGGGGAAGAGTGTTTTGATCCTATTGTTATTACTTCTCCAGCAGTTAAACAAGGGAGGGAAACTGCCTAGTTCTGCTTTGTTGTTGTTGTTTTTCCCTCCCCTGGAGCTTTAGGCGCCTGAGCTCTTCTTCTTTTTCCTGGTTTTCTTGCCTTAGGCAAGAGCGGCCTCAAAAGAGAAACTACAGGCCAGATCTTGGGAGAAGGCTCCCCTTCTCTTCCTCCTCCCTGCAAGAAAATAGTATTGGTTTCACAGAAGTATTATAAACAAACAGGCCAAGGGCAGTCTCCCAGACCTTTGACCATGCAATGAATTCCGGGTCTTGTAGTACGGAGGTATTTGCATGCATGTTGTTGCTCCTTTCCGATTGGTCAGAATCGGAGCATCCTTCGGTCATAAGTGGGATGTGGACAGTTGATGAGAACTTTCACCCTTATTAGCATAACCGCCCCTGATTGGGCAGTTGTTCCGGCCAGGAAATAATATGGGGGTAGCACTTTAAACTGAATTTTGTAGCCAGAAGTGGAAGGGCTTATACCAGGCATGGGCAACACTGCAAATAAAGAAAATGATACGCTTTTACCTGAGAGAACACATTGGTAGGAATTTCTATGTCTTCCTTTACAGTTGTATGATTAACATACACTGGAGACACCGAGATCCCTAGAGGTGTTCTTTCAAGAAATCTCCAGGTTTTCCATATAAATTTATTATTGTGTCAGAAGCAAATTAAGTATACAGCTGTATTAAAAGACACAAAGAATGTTAAAAAGGGTTGTTGCATGATTAATTACAACCTTCACACTTGCCTCCAATAGACAAGAGTTCTTTCCCCCACCCTGGACCTTCTACAGATATATAAATCTTCCTTGCTTAGTTTCTCCATATACCTCACAACCTTTGAGCATGCTTGCCATAGATGTGGGTGAAACGTCAGGAGAAAATGCTTCTGGAACATGGCCATACAGCCCGGAAAATACACAACCCTGTGATTCTGGCAATGAAAGCCTTCGAAAACACAAAGTTAAAAACTTGGTATCATGCTATATTTTTTTTGACAAGTATCTGGCCACTTGAAGTGCTTCTGGTGTGGCTGTGAGAACGTCCTCCATTGTACATGTGACAGGGCTCAGGCTTCATTGGAGTAAGTGATCTGTGGTTTTCTCTTCTCCACACATGTCGAAGATTCCACTTTGTAGCCTCATTTCGTAAGATTGGCTCTGCATCTTGTGGTGCCAGAGCACAGTCTGTTCAGCACCTTCCAAGTTGCCCAGTCTTCTGTGTGCCCAGGAGGGAGTTTCTCATCCGGTATCACCCATGGATTGAGGTTCTGGGTTTTAACCTGCCACTTGGACTCTTGCTGAGGTGTTCCTGCAAGTATCTCTGTAGATCTTTGGAAGCTGTTTCTTGATTTGAGGCATTGGCATGCTCATATGGAAGAAGAAGGTCTTCCATATGAATTGAGGGGATTGACCATAGAGCCACACTAGAGGCGCTATGGAGAACATTTTGATCAAGTGTGTGAATAATCAAATCTGCATAAGTCAAAACTACAAATAGAAGGGACAGTTGCTAATGGGCATTGCTTCATGATTAAAAAGAGTGGACATGAACCCACAAGTAGAATAACACCTTCATGAAGGACATTTCTACTCCGATCAGTGCTATGAGACCTCTATCTTGAGGATCTGTCAGCTGTGGTGGTAAAGGAATTCAACATTATTTACAAAAATACTATAAATGTATGCATATCATGCAGATAAAAATGTTGGAGAAGTGTTTACAACTGTGTTCTCTCAAGACATGCACATTTAGCACAAAAACAGGTATTAGGAGACATCAGCGAACCTATGTGAAAATACAGGTTTTGTGACAAGATGGAAATATGACTGAAACTGTAAGCCCTAGGTATAAGAACTGCTTAGCAATACCTAAGTCTCCATACATAATGCTGTACAGTCTTACTTTTGTTTTGTTTTTTACTCTTGTGATGCATTGTGTTTAATACTTTTCACGCAAAGCAAACTTACGTTGCTTTAATTATCCTGTTTTTCCATAGAAGATTATTAAAAAGATAGGAGCCTCCGGTGGCCTAGGGGATAAAAGCCTTGTGACTTGAAGGTTGGGTTGCTGACCTGAAGGCTGCTAGGTTCGAATCCCACCCAGGGAGAGTGCGGATGAGTTCCCTCTATTAGCTCCAGCTCCATGCGGGGACATGAGCGAAGCCTCCCACAAGGATGGTGAAACATCAAAACATCCGGGTGTCCCATGGGCAACGTCCTTGCAGATGGCCAATTCTCTCACTCCAGAAGCAACTCCGGTTTGCTGACACGAAAAAATAAATAAATAAATAATTAAAAAGATATAAAATGACAGCTTTATTTTGACATCTGTATTCAGTTTTATGTTTAGCCATTTTATGCAAAACATGGTTAATAACATTACCACATTATCTTATACCAGGCATGGGCAAACTTGGCCCCTTCAGTTATTTTGGACTTCAATTCCCACAATTCCTAACAGCCACAGGCCGTTTCCTTTTTCCCTTTCAGCTGCTTAAACCTGAGGCAGTTAGGAATTGTGGGAACTGAAGACCAAAACACCTGGAGGGCTGAAGTTTGCCATGTCTGTCTTATACAGTTAATAGTACTGATTTTCTTCTCTGCTAGTACTGAATTGAATTATCCATTCTCCCATAGAAGTCTCTCCACAGCAGGGGTACCCAAACTTTTTAAACTGGGGGCCAGTTCATGGTCCCTCAGACTGTTGGAGGGCCAGTCTATAGTTTTTTAAAAAAACCTATCCTATGCACACTGCACATATCTTTGAGTAAAAAAACAAAACTGGAACAAATACAGTCTCAATGTTAATTATAATCATATAATCATAATAAAATAAGAAATAGGGTTGGAAGAGACCCCTTGGGCCATTTAATCCAACCCCCTTCTGCCTTTGTGCACCAAAAGCACAAGCAAAGCACCCCTGACAGATGGCCACCCAGCCTTAATGTTGATGATAATAATAATAATAATAATAATAATAATAATAATAATAATACACACAGTCCTAAACACTTGGGAAGTGTTTGACTTGTGATTTTGTGGTACAAAATCCAGCATATATATCTCGCTTGCTGTGTTATACTGTGTCTTTGTGTCAATAATAATAATAATAATAATAACAATAAAGAGGGTTGGAAGAGACCCCTCGGGCCATTTAGTCCAACCCCCTTCTGCCTTTGCACCAAAAGCACTAGCAAAGCACCCCTTAATAATTAATTATTAATTAAATAATAATTAAAATACATTTATAAACAAGCAAAGCTTTGGAAGGAGCACACTGGGCAAGGGAGGAGGCGCCTTCCTCGGCGGAGGAGGAGGGAGCCGCTGCTATGTGGGCTGGATAAATGGCTTCAATAGGCCGCATGTGGCCCCCGGGCCATAGTCTGGGGACCTCTGCTCTACAGAAATGTTTGACTTCATGTTCTTTTAACAGCCAGTGAAACAGCAAGTGTCCAAGTTGTATGACTGATATTCCTTCTCCCTCCATTTGTTTTTCTTCCTATTTTCCAACAGGCTGTTAAAAGATTCACCCTGGGGCGCAAATCACGCAAAAAGGGCTTTAAATGCCCTGCCTGCAACAAGCCTCAAAATACATCACACAAGTTCTGCAGTAACTGTGGAAATGAGCTCATTCCTCCTGCCACCACACAAAGTAAGCTATTTACAACATTAAGTATAAATCATTAAGCGAGATATATTTTATGCAGTTTGCATTTATTATATTTTTTATGTTTTATATTACACTAGTGTAAATACCCAGCATTGTTTGAGTTAAGTGTTTTGTAATTCTATTTATTAGAAATACTCATTGTTTGGATATCAGTTTTATGAGTGGTCCCAATACAAAACGCATATCCATATAATGGAACCTTTAAAAAAATGGTACAGCTGATGGGCTACATCTCCCATCAGCCCAGGACCTGGTCAGGCTAGAACGCCTATCAACCCCAGATCTGGCTGGGTGGAAACTCACATCAACTCCAGCAGCTGTGTGACAAGGTCATTTATTCGTCAGACAGCTCAGCCTTCATGTTGGGCTGCAGGTCTCATCACCCTCAGCCTGTATAATAAAGCGATAAGGATGTTGGGAGATGCCACCTGGAAAGTAGACTGGGCCTTCTGACCACTTAGGAGAAGAGCCATGCTCTCAGTTGTGGGTGGGAATCATGAGGTTCTTTGGATGTGGCTGGACTAGTTTCCATGATCTTTTATCAGTCCCCCTGAAACATGTCAGTTGGTCTGCAACTCCCATAATCCCTTGATCTGATTGGCTGCAACTCCCATCAGTCCTACATCACCACGCTTCAACTCCCATCAGCCCCAGATTGCGCTGCATCTTCCCAACCAGTCAGAGAACTAGTCCTTTTGTTGAGCTGCAGCTTCCATTATTCCAGCCTTCACAGCAAAGAGTTAAAGATGTTGGGAGTGGTAGTTCAGTTACAAAGAAAGAGTGCTTGTTTGTTTGCACATTAATTGGAGGAATTTTTTGTTATAGCTTATTCTGAAAGTGATACTGTGAAGTGCACATTCTCTTTCAGCTCTCCAGCTCAATGTCCTTCCTCTAGCTCTGTTTTCAATAGGAATTTGTACATTTTCCCCAATTAAATGGACATTGTCTGTACATAAGTTGATTTTCAATTGGGTTTTGCTTTCTTCAAACTTACATAATTTTTGTCCATTTTGTATCTTTTATAAAGTTGTTTATGTTTGTACAACTTGACTTACACTCCTTGTTCTAATAGTTCCAGTTGTGTTTTAAATCTGTTTATCTTTTTCAAATATTATTAAGTCTTGACTCTTACAGGATCTTGAAGCAATGGAGGCTTGTGTCCTGAGATGTTCATGTAATTGCATCTTGTCATAACATTTTAATTTACTTCAGTCTATGTGTTTTAGTGTCTCTGTATGGCAGCTATATCCTAAAGTCCAGCCTTGAGAGCTCAGTAAATAAAAATTGAGGGTGGGAAAGAAAACCCATTTCATTGGGTTCAATTAGTTTCTAAGATATGTACTGTATACACATTTACACTACCTTGCCTCTGAAGTGACTGCAGATTTCTATTTTGTAGATTTTCAAAGAACTTTTGTTTCTGTTACAGAGAAGAGAGATGCAAACCTGACCTCAGATTTGGGGACAGAGCTAGGGGGAGAATTGAAGACGGAAGATTTTCCTTCCTTGGGATCATTTTTTGATGAACACTCACCCAATAAACAAGCACGGAGGGAGCCAGACCAATCCCTGCCAGAGAGCCTTGACAGTGATGCCTCATTCTCACAGAAAAAAGTAAGTATGACCTGTGTATAGATTGTGTGCAATGTGAAGGCTGCAGTCATCCTCATTTAGTGAAGCATGAGAATTTTAATGACCACCTCATGTTTGAGAGTTTTCACTGTATTTCATTGGGTGCATTTTGCTAAGAAAAGTGTGTTTAAATTTGCTGCATTAATAACAAGCAGTTAACTTTACATCTAAATGTAAAGTCCTTCAGCAGGCAATAAAAGTTATGAATGTTTCAATGTGGCTGATAACCCTCCTTCTGGAAAGAGGAGAAGGGAGAAACCAGACGCATATGAGAGCAGGAGCCCATGCTCAAACCTGTAGCAGGTAGCTTTTCACGTAGGTGGAATGCTGTAAGAAAGTGCACAATTCTGAAGGAGTAGGTCTGCTGTGAATTCCTGTTTAGGAAACATTTATGAAGGTGGAAGTTCTGTCTGTGAGACCTTGCAGGTTTCTCACAAACTTAGCTTTTAGGGTTTTGATGAAATTGTATCCTTACACATATGGAAAAAAAGATATTCTTGATTTGATAAAATTCCAAAAGCTGGAGAATTATTAGCTTGTGGCTTCTGACTGGGCACTTGAAATCAAGAAATTAAGAGAACTTGCCATTTTAATTTGGTAATAAGAAAAGCTGAAATAAGTCCTTGGATGGGTTTGGAGGAGTATCTATAAGTTCACATAGGGTAAACCCAATGCAGTCACTGTATTTACTAGACACTGGCATTGTGTCACACCTCAGAATAGTTCACCTTGCTATAGATACTCAGTCAGACACAGGAAAAGTCTTTTGTAGTTTTATTGAGCAAAAGCAAATACATATGCTGGAGAGGCAGGTGTTTAGTTGACAACCAAACACGATCTCCCACCTGAATGTCTGGGCCTTGCTGCTGATGAGTATCCGCCACCTGCGTGTAGTCTGCTTTAGCCTGCTCCAATTGAGCTTTCAGGATCTCTTGAACTGCAGATAACTCCTGCAACCACGAGGCGGCCGCTGGAACCTCTCCTGACTAAATCACCACCGGAAAGAACCGGTGAAAACCGTAGTTCGCAAAGAACGGGGCCTCTTTGGTGGAGCCATGAGTACTGTTGTTGTAAGCAAACTCAGCCATTGATAACAACGAGGTCCAATTGTCTTGCTGATAGTTAACATAACATCTAAGGTACTGCTCAAGGATAGCATTGGTTTTCTCAGTCTGACCATCAGTCTGTGGATGGTGGGCCGTAGACATCCGTCCCTCAATACCCAACTGTCTCTGCATTTCTCCTCAGAAATGCAACGTGAATTGAGCATCCTGATCTGTGACCAAACTCTTAGGCAACCCATGTAGACGAAAGACATGACGCAGGAACAAATCAGCCGTCTCCTTGGCAGTTGGCAGTCCAGCACATGGAATGAAATGACTCATCTTGGTGAACAACTCCACTACCACCAAAATAGTTGTACATCCTCAAGACAAAGGAAGGTCCGTGATAAAATCTGCAGACACAACCTCCCACGGCCGGGCCGGGATGGGCAATGGGTGCAATAAGCCCGCTGGCTTACCTACAGAGGTCTTGGCACGCTGGCACATGGGGCAGCTAGTCACATACGCTCCCCGTAGGTCCAACTTGGTAAAAATCCTCTCAAACGATCTAACAGTTCCGGAATCATGGGCAGGGGATAGCGGTTCTTGATGATGATGTTGTTCAAAGCCTGATAGTCATTGCACAGTCTCAATTCCCCGATTTCTTGACAAACAGGATCGGAGCCCCGGCCGGTGACTGCGACGGACGAATGAACCCCTTGCATAGGTTAGTATCCAAAAACTCCCGGAGAGCAGCAAGCTCTGGCTCCGAGAGAGAGTATAACCATCCACGCAGGATCGGAGCGCCCGGTTCCAAATCAATGGCGCAGTCATAAGGCCGGTGCGGGGGCAGCTGTTCCGCTTCCTTCTCACTAAACACATCCCAATAGTCCTGATACTTTAGAGGCAAAACAGCTGGGGGTTGCTCTGAGATCCCAACACTGGAAAACTGTTCCGAGATCTGTTTCACCTGGCACCCCTGTCACACGATGTTCTTGACAAAACGTGGACGTGAACCGAAGTTCGAACTGGGACCACAGGATGGTGGGGTTGTGTTTCGCCAGCCATGGAATCCCCAACACCACCGGGTGAGGGATCTCAGTGACCAAGAAAGAGATGTCCTCCTCATGACTCCCCACCTGTCAGGACCCAGGCTGCAGAGCACCAATAACCTTACACAGAGGCCAGAATCTATCTAATATCTTTATTATAGAAATATATAAAGTCAATAAAAACAAGTGAAGAATATAGTTCAGAAGCAGACCTTTCAGATGAGGTCAAATATAGTCCAGAAATGTATTGTCCAATATAAGATATTAGAGTTCAAAGTTTTAATCCACTTGACCGAAACACACACTTTGCCAAGCAAAGTGTGGGGAAATGACAGAGTCTTTAAAGTCCAATGTAGCTTGACAACAAGGCTGGAAAATAAACTTGATTCTTGGCTAGATCAAAGACTTGAAACGAGGCAAACATGAAGCATGAACAAGGTCCGTGGCAAAACGTGAAACAAGGCAGGCTTGAATCTTGATCCGGAAAGCAAGGAACTGGGGTACGAAGTCCACACACGATCTCTCTCCTCAAGCTGATCAATTGACTCCGCAAAGTTCCCCTTGCGACCAGCACCTATATCGGGTCTCGTTTTCCCGCCAACAGAACACTTTCCCTAGAGAACGAGAAGCGAAACCCAACTCTGTCCAGATGCATGACTCCTTAGAATTTCCCAAGGGAAGCAGACCTAATCAGCTAGTTGTTTGGCAGCGATTCTCAGGCTCCGGCGATTAGCCTCTCTGACTCCTCTATCTCTATTATAATTGTCCCTCCGGGAAAACGGGGGGGAATTCTGCCCAAGGCCTGTTTGGCTAGATTCTTGAGGGCAAACATCCTCCAGGTGGAGAGGCCCCGGCTCTGGCTGAAACGGCAGAAATCCCATGTTTTCCTCTTCGTCTGCCACAATAGTACTAGGAACAGGACTACAAGGCCCATGAGTCATCACACCACCCTTATTGGTACTGGCTCAGTGTAACAAGCCACCTGCCCCACTTTCAGCTGGTGCCCATCAAAGTTCTGTACATCCCGAGGAGGGTGTAAATCCCATTTTTGTAATGCAACAAACTTGGCAAAGCAATGGTCCATAAAGTTGTTGGTGGCTCCACAATCCACCAGCGCATGAGCCGTCATGGCGGCTCCCTGCTTCGCACAATATGTCACCAAGATGAAGAACAGCATCCCTGTTGTGGGCTCTGGGGGCGGGGAGGGGACCGAGTCAGCGAGCCCATCTAAACTCAGCTGTTGCCTTCCCCCGCCGGCTCCTCGACGCGATCCCCACTGCATCCCTGCTCCTCACCGGGACCCCAAGCCCCAGAAGCCGCAGCCAGCCGGGGTCCCGGCCTTCTCTTTGCTGGGCACTCTCGAGAAAAGTGTCCAGCTGCACCACAGTACCAGCATAAATTCAGGTGTTGGCGATGAGCCTTCTCAGCCGTGTCGATCTTGGGTTGGGTTGAGCCCAATTGCATGGGCTCCTCGACGTCTGCCGCTGGTGCAGCCACGGGTCTCGGCCGCCATGGTCCCGCCGGCACTGACCAAGACTGGCCAACTAGTCATTGAGAAGCACAGACCCCATCCAGCCGGATGCACAACTTGATCATGTCGTCTAAAGTGGCCGGCACCACAGACCTCGCCACTTCCATCTGCATTTCCCACGTGAGACCGACCCTGAAGTGCCTCATCAAAGCATGTTCATTCCAGTCAAGTTCTTCTGCCAACACGCGGAATTCAGCGATATACTGGGTCAATCGGCCCGCCTTCTGCGTCAGCATCCGCAGCTTGCGGTCTGCCGACTCCTTGGCGGCCTGTTCCCCCATACCTCCCATATGAGGTCCATAAACTGCTTTACCGTAGCCACGGCAGGGGCATTGACCTCTCACAATGCTGTAGCCCAGGACAAAACAGAGCCCTCCAGCAAGCTGTAGACGAACACCACTTTAGCCTCCTCGTTGGAGAATTCCGCTCCCCTTACCTTGAGATAAGCATCACATTGTCCCATGAAATTTTTCACCATCCGTGGATCCCCGCTGAACTTGCTGGGTAAAGCCATGGGAACCTTGGCAGCAGGGGCCAGAGCCACCACTCTGGCTTCAAGGGCTTGAATCTGTTGTTCCAGCTGCTGTAGATTTGCCATGATGACTGGTGTAAGCAAGGATTTATTTGGTGGTCAAAGCAACTTGTCGCACCTCAGAATAGTTCACCTTGCTATAGATACTCAGTCAGACACAGGAAAAGTCTTTTGTAGTTTTATTGAGCAAAAGCAAATAGATATATATCAAAGCGGGCAGTTGAAAGGTTTTTCAAAGTTGCAGTAAAAGAGTCAATAGGAATCCAATTAGTTCATAAGATATAAAAATCCATTAGTCCATAAACCATAGCAATCCAATAATCCATAAGTCAAGACAGTAGACAATAGATCCCAGAGAACAAAGGCCCAAAGGTACAAAGATCCCGGAAACTTCTCTTAGGCATGAAGCAAGAATGTCCACACAGATGAAGCGAGGATTTGCTTTGATGAAGATCTATCTGCAAACACACACTTTTAAAAGCAACCCAGAAAGGCATTTCTTTTCCCTGAAGAGGCCTCTCTCGCCTCTCTCTTCCCCACCAGTCTCACACTCCTACGGGGCTGAACTCCCTTCCATAACAACCGTTCAACCCTAGATAATTCAAGGTCTTCGTTATCTTGCACATGAACCGGGACTTAAGACATCTCTTGCTCATTAATTCCCATGGGAATGTCATCCTGGCTGTTATCTATGGCTTCTGGGGTCAACAGTTCATTCTGTTCAAATTGCAATTCTCGAGCCTCTGAATCAGCCTGTATTCCCATGCCATCTTCCTGCAGCCCATCTTCTGACTCAACTGGCTCTTGTATCTGAAACCCAGAATCCCCTTCTTCATCCTCACTTTGGTTATACTGTGGTTGAGTTACGACACATTGTGTTCTTGTTGGCCATAGTGACATAAGTGGCAGCATAGTAGCATGAGTGAAATGAGCATGGCATTGAGTGGAGCAGCAGAGGAAGACATCTTTGGTAGCAAGGAACTTTCCCTCCTGTCTATTATACAGTATTTCAAAAAGTGTTTGTACTGATGTAAGTCACCAAAAGGAATCTTGTTTAGTCTTGGTTGTTTCTAGCTGTGTGCATATGAGAGAGAGAGAGAGAGAGAGAGAGAGAGAGAGAGAGAGAGAGAGAGAGAGAGAGAGAGAGAATGAATGAGCATGTTGCAGAACTGAGAAGACAAGAAGGTTCTGGTGGTAAAAAGTCTTTGCTAGTGGCCAGAGAAATCAAATATTAAATATTGAGAGGGTTTTGTCAGTATAGTGGTCCTTGGATATACATGGAAGATTGGTTTCAGGACCTCCCATGGATATCAGAAAATGCACATGCTCTCAAACCCCTACTAAACAAAATGTGTTCCTCTTTGGGGAGAGAGGGGACCCCAGAGAATGCATGCCTGTCAGCTGCCTATGCAATTGCCCTGCTCCATTTTAATAGGTATTAATACGCTTTGCCTTTTGTTTGTAGTCTTTATAAGTCTCTCCCAGTTGTCTCTATTTGTTTTGTTAGAATCTTTCTTCAGTTCACCTGCTTATTGTAGTTTGTGCCCTGTTCTTTGTTTAGATTACAGAACCGGGTTTGTGCTTGGTTGATGACCTTTCTTCACAGAAAGGGACAGACTATGTAGGGAACTCTAGTTTCTGCCTTTCAATATTTATAACTGAACTAACTGTGCCCGGTCACGCATTGATGTGGGATAGTCCAGTTGTGTTCGTCAGTATGCATAAGGTTGTTTGTATGTTGTGACCTCCTCCCTCCTTTATACTTACATCAGTAGTAGTACTTGAAGTCTGTTATCTTCCTCAAGTTTCGTCTCGAGCGAAGATTGCTTGGGATCAGTGTTGTCTTTGGTTTGTGGTTCAACTTGATGTCCGACTGTGGTGAGTGTGGTTTATCTTTACTGTGGTAGGATAGTCTGGTCTTTTTTTGAACTGAAGTATTTTGGAAGTGGTTGCCATTAGTACAGTAGAGTCTCACTTATCCAACATTCGCTTATCCAACGTTCTGGATTATCCAATGCAGTAGTCAATGTTTTTGTAGTCAGTATTTTCAATATATTGTGATATTTTGGTGCTAAATTCGTAAATACAGTAATTACTGTCAGAACCCTGCTTCCAGGGCCTGGATTATGGCGCCAAAAATCAGGGTCACTGACATTATGAACTGATAAGACACCTGCAACGTGTAACCCTGACTTGTAACTGCTGACTTGGCGGGGAAACTTTGCAGGGTTTTGTCGGGCGGGAAATATATCTTTGAATGAGGGGGGGGGGGGGGAGTATATAAAGGAATGCTGACCGGTGCCTTCCATTCTTGGCTTTTTCATGTCGATGTTTCCTACAGTAAAATTTCTTGTGATAACACAGCGAGTCTCGTGTCGTCATTTAGGAGTGGCTGTAGTGAGCCGGCAAATTATTACATAGCATTGCTATGTATTGAACTACTTTTTCTGTCAAATTTGTTGTATAACATGATGTTTTGGTGCTTAATTTGTAAAATCATAACGTAATTTGATGTTTAATAGGCTTTTCCTTAATCCCTTCTTATTATCCAACATATTTGCTTATCCAACGTTCTGCCGGCCTGTTTATGTTGGATAAGTGAGACTCTACTGTATATATTATGTCCTAAAGCTTGTGGATATATAATATTTTTGGTTGTTCCATTTTCAGTTTCGGTTTGTTGTGAAATGGCTTCTTGTTGTGCCCGCTTTTCTCGTGTATGGCGGCCTATATTCGTTTTTCTTTGTGGAATAGCTAGGACGGGGTCCTTTTCGTGAATAGCCCTAGAAGAGAATAGGAAGCTTTCAGAATTCTGTTGGAATGTCAGGTAGTTGGTATATTAGTGTGTTTCTTGTGTATTTTGAGGTGTTGTGTTTTTGTTGGAGGGTTGGGGATGTATCAGAGGTATATATGTACGTGTTGTCCTCATCTATGGTAGGCTATGTATCAATTGGTTTGGCTGTCTGTCATTGGTGTTGGTGGAAGGTGTGCAGGGAATATTTGTGTGACATGTTTTGTGAACATGTGAGTCATGCCGCATCATTGTTTTTGTGGGCATATTAGTCTGCCTGCAGATATCTTTCTGTGGGCAATTGTGTTGTTGTGTGGTATTGTTGTTTTGTTTGTGTCTTTGTTGCTCTTCAGTGTTTAGCTGGCGGTTGTGTGTCTAGGCCTTTCTGTGCCTTGGCTGTGGTGGAGATGGGAGATAGGGATTGGATTGGTGTGCTGATACTGAGCTTTGTTTTGTGTGGTTTTGTGTTGCGTGTGGTTGAAAGAGGTGAGGCTAGAGAGGGTCTTTATGTATAATAATGATGATGATTATGTCAAGGTTGGATGGCCATCTGTAAAGAGTGGTTTGTTTGGGTGCTGCATGATAGAAGGGTTGGACTGGATGGCCACTTGGGGTCTTTGCAAACTGTAGAATTCTATGGTTGTATTATTGTTATTGTTATTACCTTCATTGTCATTATTTTGGCTTCACTGGATGGTCATTTGTCAGCAGTGTTTGGATTTTGTTGGTGTGGAAGTTTTTGTGGTTAATGGTTTGTAGTACAGTAGAGTCTCACTTATCCAAGCTAAACGGGCTTGCAGAAGCTTGGATAAGCAAATATCTTGGATAATAAGGAGGGATTAAGGAAAAGCCTATTAAATATCAAATTAGGTTATGATTTTACAAATTAAGCACCAAAACATCATGTTATACAACAAATTTGACAGAAAAAGTAGTTCAATATGAAGTAATGTTATGTTGTAATTACTGTATTTATGAATTTAGCACCAAAATATCACGATATATTGAAAACATTGACTACAAAAACGGCTTGGATAATCCAGAACCTTGGATAAGCGAGGCTTGGCTAAATGAGTCTCTACTGTATATTGTCAGTTTTGGATTCTAGGATGTTATGAGTGTTATTATTATTACGGTGAAGCTGGATGGGTGAAGATGAATGGTAGTGCTGTGTAGCTTCTGTAGTGTTACAAATGTGTGGTTGATGATTGGTGGTTTGTAGGACTGGTCTTGATATGTATATAGTAATGTTATTTTATAGTATTGGAGGATGGTGTTAATATGTTTTTTAATAGTATTGCAGGGTATCTGTCCACTTTGTTGAGCAGGCAATGCTTTCATCCCTCCAGCTTCTGTGGATTATAGAGGCAGGAGTTGGGGAGAAGGATATTGGTGTTTTGTGAATGGTGGGAGGGGCAAAGCGAGGGGTCTGTCGGAGCTATGTGTGGTGAGGGGATGGTGGCGATGATGGTGGCCATTTTGCGGCCTACGCCATTTTCTTGGCTGTCATACAGCCGTCCGCCTCCTTTGCTCCCTTCCCTCCCCTCAAAGTTTCAGAAGCGCCAGAGTTTGTCAGCCCACTTTGCTCTCCTGGCCCCTTCCCCCCCCCCAGAGGATCTTCAGGCCCGTCATTTTGAGGCCAGCTTACTCTTCTAGTGACGTAGAGCGAGGTCTGCTGTGCAGTCCCGAGAGCTGAAACGGCGCTTTCGTCATCCTTGCTTTCTCCCCGGGCGGTCTGTCCTTCCTTCCGCCTTCCCAAGCCCACCAGTGCTTTGGAAGAAAGGCAGAAGAAAAGCGGCAAAGAAACAGTGAACCCCGTTGAGGAACCCGCTGCTTTCAGCGCCCTCTCTCTTTCCTCACGCGTGCTGGTGTAGGGATGGTGGCAAAGATGGCTGCGGCGGCGGGAACAGACTAGCGTGAGAGAGATCGTTGGGGGTGGAGCGTGTGAGGGCCTCGCGCCGCGTCCTGGTCGGCGCAGGCGCACATGGCTTTTTTGTGTTTTGGGGATTTTTGGGGCCATGGTTCCGTCCCCGATGTTTGGTTATGTTGTCGGAACCTAGGGGCAGGGATTGTGGGTTGTGTTGTCAAGTTTCGTGTTTCTGGGTCATTTAGTTTCATTGCCTACTTTTAGGTAAAAAGTCCAGAACATTTTTTTATATATATAGAAGTGAGTTCATGTAATCATGTGATGGAATGGTAATTAGTGGTTTATGTATAATAAACACATAGGCATGATTATATTTGCTTGAAAAACTGTAAAAGCAGGAGTTTTTTAAAAGTAATTTTTATTCTGTTTTGCAGAAAAAGAAGAAAAATAATCAGAAAGAACCAGACTTGAAAAATCAGGAAACCTTGGCAGCACCCTTAAGTTTTTCGCCGCCTACCCTTGATCATTCTCTAAATCCAGAAAGTACCTCATCAAAAGAAAATCAGACCCAAACAGCTAAACTGACCAAATCACATACTGAGTCTTTTGATGACAGTAGAGGTCTGATTGATCCAAATCCCTTGGGCACAAATCAGAATTCAGAAAGTGTTATAGAAAATAAAGAGAGTGTTGATGTCAAAGTTAATGTGGAAAAAAACTGTAAAAATGGTGTTGATGAACAACATGCTAATGTGGCTATCACAATGGAAAAGATGAAGGAGGACGTCTCAAAAAAGTTTGTTACAAATGATGAAAATGCAAGTTCTAGCAAAAAACAAAGTGACGTAAGCTCTGTTGCAACTGAGCAGTTCCTGGAAAATACACGGAATAATCAGAGTTTGAATAGAGATGGAGTACCTGTTTCTGAAAAAGCTGGACAGAACAAGTCATCTATTCACTCCTGTATTGAATCTTCTGAAAATAAAAATCCCAAATTGAGTTCAGAAAAACATAATCTGAGAATTAAGAAATCTGAATCTGAAATGGAGCAGAGCTGTAAAACAAATGTTGGAAAGGTAGACAAGCAACAGGGCAGTGTTCCAGATACCAAAGTAAGTTGCTCATTGGTTCTATTGATTATATGATGGTTTTGGCATGACAAACCTTCCAAAGACCTCTTTGGCATGAGAGGGGGAGAGCTCACCTTCCTATCAGTGGTAGTGGACTCCAGGTATTTGAGGATTTCTCTCGCAGATTTTGTTTAGATACTGAACAATTTACATGGCACAACAAATGATGCAGGCCACCATTTGCCAAAGGCCAGGGTGTTTAATAAGAGACTTAGAGCACGAATACTTGGAACTTACTATCAGTATGGATTGGCACTACTGCGAAAATAGTCCTTTCAGTCCGAAACCTGAAAGGCTTACCAGAAAGATACCATGAATGATGATGCCAAAAGCTGCTGATAAGTGTAGCAAAGCTAGAATGATAGACAGTTTAGGATTCAGCCTTGCAAGCAGATTCCACCCCCACTTCACACTTGAGGTGTTTGTTTCTGTGGCATTTGATAGGCTTTGGACAAGGAGCATCAACATAGGAAGTACTGGGAGGAGCATGTGTTAAAACACAGAAGTATCCTCATGATTCATGGGCAGGGAAAGTGTGGCTAGTGTTCCATTCCTGACCCTTGAGCCCCACTTTGCTGTCCCTAATGCTTCCTGTGATTTTTGGTAAAGTATCCAGACCTTTTCTTATCTTTTTTTTCAGGATCTTGGGCTGCCAAATTATTAAAAATACAATAAAAATGGTCATCAAAATTCAATGAAATATGGATTATTCCTAATCCCTTTCCCCCCTAAACAGCATATTTTGGATGTACTAGGTTGTTAATCGCCACCATTCCCACTCAGTATGAACAATAACTATGCTGGTAGAGGGATAGAAGTTATATTCATACACATCTTTGGGAAGGGGCTAGGTGCAGTAGCCCACAGTGCTGCTGATGTTCCATTGAAAAAGTAAATTGCTGAGAGATTTAATGTGTAGTTCACTCACATAACAAGCTTTCTTGTGTTCTGTCTTCTGCTGGCAGATATGGACTAGACCTTGGTGTTACTCAAAATGATGATTTTTGGATTAGTGGTAGTCTGCAAGCCCTTGGGTGCTGGTTTATGACATGTTTCCAGGAGATACAGAAACAGTGTAGCTAATGGGTGCCAATACTATGCTGGCTGTTAGCTTTCTAAGTGGAAAATGTTATCAGACCACCACATTAGCTAGCTCAAGGAACACTGGAAAGGAGCACCCTTGTGTTGGAGGCAGGGATGAGTCTTTTTCAAATCTGCACTTCCATGATTTTATACTACTTGTGTACGAGAGGGTGGGGCAGGGAGGTGATCAAACATAAAGAGAGAGAGGTGACAGTGCAGTGTAGAACTTCCTTAGCAATGCTAAAAGAATAATTTATTTATACAGTACAAACACAGGTTGTGTTTGGGGTTTCTCTATTCTCAATGTTAAAGTGCCTAATCACATGTTGCAACCAGGATGAAAAAGTATCCTATTGATCAGGCCACAAATGGCTAACATGGCTGTATGGCGAGAGGTGGCAAATTTATGTACACTTGTTTTAAAGCATAATACATTTGTATGTTTCAGAAAGCAAAGATGGAAGGTGAGTCCAAAAAAGAGAGAATCTGTGAAAAAGAAGAAACTCCAATGGAAGAATCTGAGAAGAAGGGAAATATTCCTATTACAAATCAGAAGGAACAATCTAAACAAAAGCCCGGAAAGCAACAGAAAAATGACAAAGACAATAAAGTTAAGCAGAGGTATAGCATTCTTTCTAAAATTGAGATAACGATTTTTAATGTTAAAAGAACTGATGAATAAGATTTGTTTCTATGAAGATTCTTTGTTTTTGTTTCTTGTTCTGTAAGGAAAGATGGCAGTTTTACTAAGACATCAACTAAAACTTTTGAAGTACTTTATAATGTTTATTTTGTATATCATGTCAAGAAACCAAACTGTATGCATGCTAACATAAAGTATTTATTATTATGTTGAATGATATAGGAGCCAGTATACAGCCCTGCTTGATCCCATGTGTAGCACTAATTCTAGAAGTCAGCTGGCCTTCTTCAGAGTATCTAATTTGGCAAATAGTATTGGCAGTATTGGTGTACAGTTGTCTAATTAGAAACAAAAGTCTGGGATCAATATTTAGACCTCAACTTGTCCCACAACAAGTTTCTTGTTACTGAGTCAAAGGCTCCTTTTAGGATAGATCAGAGGTCCCCAAACTTTTTAAACAGGGCCAGTCCACAGTCCTTCAGACTGTTGGAGGGCCGGTCTATAGTTTTTATACAAAACTATGAACAAATTCCCATACACACTGCACATATCTTATTTTGAAGTAAAAAAAGCAAAACGGGAACAAATACAGCCTCAATGTTAATAATAATCATAACCATAATAAAAATAATAAAGAGGGTTGGAGGAGACCCCTTGGGCCATTTAGTCCAACCCCGTTCTACCTTTGTGCACCAAAAGCACAAGCAAAACACCCCTGACAGATGGCCACCCAGCCTCAATGTTAATAATAATATTTATAATTATAATTATTTTTTATTATGAAATCCAGCATATCTATCTTGTTGCTGTGTCATAATAAAATAATAATAATAATAATAATAATAATAATAATAATAATAATAATATATCACACAGTCCTAAACGCTTGGTAAGTGTTTGACTTGTGATTTTGTGATACAAAATCCAGCATATATATCTTGTTTGCTGTGTTATACTGTGTCCTTCTGTCAATAATAATAATAATAATAATAATAATAGTAACGAGGGTTGGAAGAGACCCCTTGGGCCATTTAGTCCAACCCCCTTCTGCCTTTGTGCACCAAAAGCACTAGCAAAGCACCCCTTAATAATTAATAATTAAATAATACCATTTTAATCTAGCAAAGCTTTGAAGATGAGGGAGGAGGTGGGAAAGGCATAGAATCATAGAATAATAGAGTTGGAAGAGACCTCATGGATCATCCAGTCCAACCCCCTGCCAAGAAGCAGGAAATGCGCCTTTCCCTCCTCCCTCATGCTGCACACACCTTCTTTGGTGGAGGAGTCGGGAGCCGTTGCCAGGGGGGCCAGATAAATGGCTTCGGTGGACTGCATGTGGCCCCCGGGCCTTAGCTTGCGGACCCCTGGGATAGATCAACAAAAGCAGCAAATAGCATGGATAGATGCTTTATGCATGGAGTATTTTATAGGAGACATAATAGCCATGTATAAATATGTAAAAGTGTGGTAATTGGTTATATCGAATATTTTAACTATGTTGTAACTTCTGCATTGTATGTTTTATATGTTGTAAGCCACCTTGGGTCCACTTGCGGAGAAAGGCGGGTTAAAAATATCTTAAAATAAATAAATAAGGAAGAGGAAGCAGGTTTGTTTTCTGCTGCCCTTGCAACTAGGACTTGGAGCACTGGGTTCAAATTACTGGAAAGGAGATTCCACCTGAACATGAGGAAGAACTTCCTGATCGTACAATCAGTTCAGCAGTGGAACTCTCTGCCTCAGAGTGTGGTGGAAGCTCCTTCCTTGGAAACTTTTAATCAGGCTGGATGGCCATGTGTCAGGAATACTTTGGTTGTGCTTTTCCTTCATGGCAGGGGGTTAGATTAGATCACCCATGTGGTCCCTTACAGCTCTATGATTGTATTTGTTTGCCAAATGCGAAAGTACTAAGTAGTGATCCAATGTTGATTTATCCTTATAGAATCCAGCTTGCTCAGGGCAAGTGATTTTATTATGGTCCAGCCAGGTTTGCAACTTACTTAATAAAAATTTCACATAAAGCTGTGTAATTACCGATAAAGGCTAATTGGCCAGGAATTGGAAGGATTGGTAGGAGTCACACTTTTTGTAGATTGGCACTATAATGGCAAATTGCCAATTATTTGGTAGGATGCTCAATTGCCCACTGCCACCAAGAGCGGGGTCCACCAAACAGGAACTGATTTCAAAATCTGAGATAATTAAACCCGATCAAGCCGCTTTTCCATTTTTTTTAGACCAACTACCAGGTCTTCAATTTCCTGTACTGAAACAGGAAGCCAGTCGATCAATTCAGGAAAATCTATCACGAAGCTCTGGGTTTCTAACTCATTTGCCTGAAAGTGGTTGGAAAAATAATTGCACCAGTTTGATGGAGAGATTGATGACGTAAACGTTGGACTTGAATTGCTCAGTCCATTGACCAAGTACCGAAATTGCTTAAAGTTGTTTGTTACAGATGCATTTGGAAGTTGTTTCCACTTAAATTCTGCTAGTGATTGCTGCTTAAGCTGGATAAAATGTTGGAGGTAGCATTTATAATTCCGAAGATTAACAAGATCCACACCAGATTTAGATCTTTGAAACTCAAAATTATTTGAACTTCATGTGCCCCCATCAGGTTGGGGATGGCTTCTAAGAGAATTTGCCAATTGGATGATTAAGATATGAAAAAGCCCCATCACAGTTCCTAGGCTATTTGCCATGATTATATCCCATTTTAAGTTAGAAATGGAGGTCTGCTCTATAAAGGCCTTAAAAGTGGCCACTGTTTGTAATGACCATTTCAAACATGTATATGATTCACATTTTGCAGACTCAAAATTTGAAATAGAACCAACAAGAACTCAAAAGGTGGGGGGATACCAGCACATAAACTATCACACTACAACCCCTGACCCATCTGCATCGGGAAACTTTGACAAGTCATTAAGCCAATGTTTGCTAAAGCACAGTGCAAATTTAGCTATATTAATGACTGCAAAGTTGTTAGTATGATCTTTTGATTGACAAGCTGCAGGAATAAAAATAAATTGTGTATCATCAGGGTCACAAATCACATTATCTAATTAAGAATGCATACAGTTGCCCACCCTGGCATTAAAATTGCCAGCCAGAATTATTTCCACAAGGGGAAAATTATCTTCTAAATCTTCAGTGGAGGTGGTAAAAAAATTCCCAAGAGGAGTTATATTTTAGTATCATAGAATTTGGGTAGGCTCATATATGACTTTTCAGATAATCTGCACCAGAGTTGTATATATTTTGTATAGGTCATAACTGGTAATTTGAATTGTGCAGTTGTAATTCACTGAGACAGTGTATAGTGTTTTGAGCTTTGGACTAGGACTTTTGAGATCAGGGTTTGCTTCCCTGCTTGACCATTGAAATCCACTGGGTGACCTATGCAAGTCACACTGTCTCACCCTCCATCCCTTAATAGGATCACCTTAGGGTCATAAAAAATTTGAAATGACTTGAGACACACAAAAGCAACAACAAATTTATCGGGAGACTAGATATAGGTAAATAAAAGCTCAGAAGTCAAGAAGATAAGGGATCACTCGGTAGCCAGAGACATCAAGCAAGGCAGTGTAATGAATGGTTCCAATTCTAAGAGCCCAAAAAGCAGAGTAGTCTCTCCGAATTGGCTTTGTGTGTATTTTGCAGAATGGAAGATAGATGTTTGCAACAGTTGACCAGTATATCTAACTGCCTTATCTAAGCAGGCTGATTGTTCAGTGATAATGGCTGGAGCAGCATTACCTAAACTGCAAGTGTACTGAGCCCTTTCCTAAACACTCTTGCATTGATGACACCCTACAGCAGTGTTTCACAAACTTTTCTCCTCCAGGGTTCTTATTATCCTTTAAAGAACAATAAGAATCTTCTATTATAGAGAAGAAACATAAGCTTTTCAAAATTTTTAGTAGTGAAAACAATGAATGCTAGGACAATAGGGATAAAAAACTGAATGTAAAACAATATAGTGGTTTATTTCTTATTTGCTCTCCTCACTATCCTCCTTTTTATGTATTTATTTATTTATTTATAACATTTCTACCCTGCCTTCTCACCCGAGGGGACTCAGGGCGGCTTACAGATGATCAGAAATTTGTTAAAGTCTGTTCAACTAATCTATTAAATTACTAACAATAACATGAATAAATTCTATCTTCCCTACTATACATTGTGAAAAAATAATAATAAATCCTCTGCTCCTCCTGGTGTTTTGGACTTCAGCTCCTACAGTTCTTAACAGCTGGTAAGCTGGCTGCGGTTTCTGAGAGCTGAAGTCCAAAATACTGGAGAAGCACTTCCCTAGAGAGAGGCACAACATGGTGCCCAAAGCTTTTTTGGAAGTAAAAAAGTAAACCTTAATGAGGAAGGTACAAGTTAATTTGAAAAGAGGATCGGTACATCTTAAACTGCAAAAACTATTTGAAGTGTATTTGCTATATTTTAATCTTTTTTACCACACTGTACTATTCGGTTGTTTTTTAACTTTTGAATTGCACTTTTAAACTTTTCTAAAGTGTGGAATTGTTAGCTGCCTTAAGTCCCCACGGGGAGAAAGGCAAGATATACAGTGTTCCTTCACTACTTCGCGGTTCACTTTTCACGGATTCGCTGTTTTGCGGTTTTTCAATAAACTCTAAAAGAATATTATAAATAATAAAAAATTACAATTTACAGCCTAAGGAAGGGTGGAAGGTGAAGCCGAAGGGAGAGAAAAGGAGCCCAAGTGGCAACAGGAGGAGGAGGAGATTCATCAACACATGATTGGTTGATAAAGACTTAAAATAGTGTATAACTACTAAAATAATTTTCACTTATTGCAGGTGGTCCTGGAACGTAATCCCTGTGATAAGTGAGGGAACACTATAAATACATTTTTTTAAAAATCCCTCTTCCATATAGGTGGTTAACTTTATCATTCCCATGTTGAGACATCCAGAAATGTAAATCAGAGTCCCAGCATAATTGAAGATGAAAAAAATTCAGATTCTCACATCTTGACTAAAACTATTCAGGAGATTTTTTAAATAAAGCTGAAGTACTTCAGACTTTAAATAAACTCCCTAAAATGGAACGTGGAAATAGGTTTTAATTTCATGAACCTGTGGTGTATACCCTTGGAAAAGGATTGAGGCCAAATAAATTAGGAGGGATTATTTGTGAGACTTGCTTGAAGATTTTTATTCAGTGTAGCGAGAAAAAATTAAAATAGCAGAATCTGCTAGGATTATAATTGTTAGTCCAGAAGAAATCAGATGATAGGCCCTCCACATGAACTCTACAAAAATGCCCCGTCTGACATACCAATAACCCAGGCAAAATAAAAAACAAAGATTGATGTGGAAAATGTAAGTGTATAAATATAAGTGTATCTTTTATTTGAAGTAAGTTAAAATCCAGGATCGTGTTATTCATAATTACTAGTGCCAATTAAAGTGGTACTAAAGTAGTACCTATGACATTTTTAGTGTTTCCTGTTTCTTTACACCTTAAATTTTTTCTAGTGCATGATCTAGTATCCAATTAACTTGATAGTCTTTGTTTCCCCATTTTGGTTTAATAAGTAGAATTTAAGTATGGGCAATTGATTATTATGGATCCATTGTGAGCGCCCGCTGTTAGCTTCAGCTTCTGCCAACCTAGCAGTTCGAAAACATGCAAATGTGAGTAGACCAATAGGTACCGCTCTGGCGGGAAGGTAACGGCGCTCCTTGCAGTCATGCCGGCCACATGACCTTGGAGGTGTCTACGGACAACGCTGGCTCTTCGGCTTGGAAATGGAGATGAGCACCCACCCCCAGAGTCAGACATGACTGGACTTAACGTCAGGGGAAAACCTTTACCTTAACTTTCCATTAGAATGAATTTTATTTGCCTTCTCCATTGATACACTGGAATAATTTATGCTATCTTTTTCTTACTATTGTAGCCATGTTTCACCTCGGGATGGGATTACGGTATATTTTCATGCCATACTGTCTAAAGACTTCAAACTACATCCTGAGAAGCACAAAATCTTCATTCGTGCAGGAGGAATTGATGGTTTTCAGAACTGGAAAGACAATATCTGTGAATTGAATTGTACAAAGTAAGTGCAGTGATGCATACTATAAATCCATGAGTCATAAATAATCTTGCCTGAGGCCAATATTGACAAAGGATTTAGTTTCCACTATGCCTTCATTTGTGCCATTAACACAAGTTTTTAGCCTTACCTGCCTTTTTCCAAATGGGAGTGGTTCAATTTTTTTTATTCCTGAAACTTATTTACAAGGGCAACAAGAACCCAGGATCTTGGCTTACTGTTTGCATGCTGAAGGAAGAAGATAAAGCTTCCTTTTCTTTCCTGAAAACAAATTCTGGTATACAGGGATGGGGTGCAGAGGAAGAAGGAGAAATTTCATTTCAATTAATTAAAGTCAGCCTGTAAACCAGAAATGCACTTCAGGATCACACACACTTCTCATTCTCTGTCATGGCACAATGGTCTGTGGCTCATATAAGCCTTTGAATCTTAAAGTGTAGCCCATGAAATTTCCAAGAACTCACCAAAGACCCCATACCAAAATAAACAAAACCCATTTTTGTGTTACATTTGGATGATTTTTATTATAAAGCCAACTAAAACCACCTCCAACAGCTACAAATGCACCGGTTTACTTCACTGATGTCCAAAAGTTCTACCAATTCTCAAACCTGAAAAAATAAAAAAATCAGGTAGTATGGTTATTGTCACTGACATTGTGTTACTTCTAGAGTGCCAAAACTGCCAACCACTAGCATACTCAAAGCCTTGTTTATACTTATTTGGTGCTCATTTCTTATCTGGTCTCATAGTCAAATAAATGGCTAGTGTTAGTAGAAATGAAGCCACAGAACACTAAATCCAAAAGAGGTATTTGGGGAAAACTCTGGGGGAAACCCAACCTTTTAGAAGTTCAGAGGTCTCCTCACTAATCTACTGAAAATTCTCAGTAGCCATTCAATGCTGGATGACATTTTAAAAAGAAAAAATTGAGAACTGGTGAAGGAGTGCACAATTCTGTCTAAGAGTATTTTGGATTGCCAGAATTTTAAGGGGGAACAATCCTGTTCATTAAGGATAAACTGCTATATTTTGATGCAGGTTTGTTAGGTATTAAAGGAAAAATTACACACGCACGCACACACGAGGGTTGAATGAAAAGTAATGCCTCCACCTTTGTTACTTGGGTTTGGATGGGAATATTTTAATAAATCAAACACAGAAATAATCCTTAGAATGTGCTCTTTAACTTCCACTATTCACTTTTCCACATAATACCATACAATTTGATACATTTCTGCCAACAATGAACAAGTTTTCTGAAGCCGTCACAGAAGAAGTCGACACTCTGTTTCCGCAACAAGCGTCTCACAGTTCTCTCAACGTCTTCATCAGAAGCATAATGTTGTCCCCGGAGATCTTCTTTCATTATCAGAAACAGATTGAAATCGGACAGTGCTAAATCTGAACTGTATGGAGGATGCCGTATGGTGGTGAGATCCAGTCTCTGAAGTTCTGCTGTGGTGGCATGTGAAGTGTGTTGTCTGGCATTGTAATGCTGCAGGAAAACATTTCCCCTTTTCCTTTCGGACCCTTGTTAGCTGTCGTTTCAAAGTTCACAGAGTTGTGAACTTTGAATTTATTGTTTCACGTTCAAGGAAATCAACATGGATAGCACCATCTGCATCCCAGAACACTGTTGCGATGATTTTTCCAGCTGAAGGCTGTGTCTTGAATTTCTTTTTCTGGGACAAGTCTTTGTGTCGATATTCTATAGACTGACGCTTCATCTCCAGGTCATAATGGTGTACCCACGTTTTGTCTCCTGTCACAATTGAATGAAGAAAGGCGTCACCTTCATTCTCGTAATGCGAGAGGAGTTCCTGGCAAATTTCAAGTCTGTGCACTTTCATTTCAGGCGTTGGCATCCTGGGTACCCATCGTGCACAGATCTTCCGATAGCCAAACAAAGCAATAATGTGACCCCACGTTCTTAAAATATCGATTATGCTTGAAATTCCTCTCAGAGTGATATGATGATCATCCTGAATCAATCTGTCAACCTTTTGCTTGTGAAACTCAGTGGTTGCTGTCACAGGACGTCCAACTCTTTGTTTCTCACGCAAGTCAGATGTTCCCACCTCAACATCTTTAAACTTACTCACCCAACGACTCACAATACTCACATCAACACCATCACCATGAACAGCTTGCATTCTCTGATGAATCTCCTTTGGGGCGACACCTTCTGCTGTCAAAAATTCAATGACTGCACATTGCTTAAGTTGCAATGACTGACCGTCTGTGCAGGGTTCCATACTTTGCACTTTAGCAACACAACCGTTTAATGCTAAGGCTTCCCGCCAAATGGAACTGTAGAGTCTACTGAACAAGCCAGTAACTGCCGCATACCAGTACTGTCATCTATTGAGGAGTTACGAAGGTGGAGGCATTACTTTTCATTCAACCCTCTGTGTGTGTGTGTGTGTGTGTGTGTGTATGTGTGTGTGTGTGTATATATATATATATATAAGCAATTTTGATCATGACCCATGAAACAATGATAAATAACAAGTTGTGTCAGTGATTTTTCAGTAGAGCATGCTTCCATACCTGATCTGAAAATATTAACAGAAATGTAGTTTAAAGCCAGCTAATAAAAGTTTAAATAGAGAGGGTTAATCTCCATTTTTTATACATTTATTTATTTATTTGCTAAATTTATATGCCACCCTTCTCACCCCGAAGGGGACTCAGAGCGGCTTACATATTAAATTTTCATACAATATTATATTAGCATAGTACAATACTGGTAATAAATTACTATATTGTACTGTATCAATATATTGTAATATTAGTAATATTACATGTAAAATATAATATATAGTTAATATTATTATATTGTATTATTAGTATTATATCATATTACAATATAATATTATGATTATTATATGTATATACAATATGTTATAATTATATATTATTGTAATATATATATATATATACATATATAAACACACACATATATATGTGTGTGTGTGTATATACATACATATATATACATATACATAAAACTAGCATAGCATGTTATTGTGGCGAAGGTCCTCCAGCTGATGCAAAGAGATACATATATACATGTCTGCTTTCTTCAAAGTTAGTGTTCCAAAATGTGTGTTTTTACAAGAAATTTGTAGCTTGCTTTGCTGCTAATTTATACACATGTACTTATGTGTTTAAAAAAAAAACAGGGATCTTGGTGTGCATGGTCACCTCATTCAAGGCTGTGTAACCCTTCATAAGAACAATATAAACAAAAGTATTCCCTATAAATACTATATTAACCGTGAAGAGAATGGAGAATATGAATTCATTTACAAATCTCATCCAAAAGGAACAATTGTGAATCGCTGTTTGCATATATCTTCAGAATATCTATCTGGTACAGGTAAGGAATTATTTCTAGTAAATGAGTTTAATTAGACAATGTATTGGGGCAGAAACATAGTAAGTAAAGAGGCCCAAATATTGAATAGGACTTTCTAGAAGTAGCATATATCTAGAATAAGCTCCAGAAGTTGAAGAATCTGAAGAGTTTGAATCAAAATCTCCTTAATTTTTACATGTCTAGTTATGAATGTTTTAGAACCTATCCCTTTAAGTACATTTTGCCTGTACCCTACGCCTCTCTCTGTGTCTTCAGGTGGGATTTACCGCCAAACTGTGATACAGAAGTCCCAATCTTCTGAAGATTGCATCTTCTGATGAAATTGGCTATATACTCAGATGCAGTTACAAGAAGTGTAGTCTAGAAAGATCTGCAGAGATCATGATGGCTCTATTGGTCTAGCTTCATATCCAAATCTCATGATGATGGAAGACAGTGGGCGGGTGGGCTTACAAATTAGAATGATGTTCATATCCTTCTGCATCTCCTTTGCCCCACCTGAGAAAGAGAAGTTAGTCATCTTTTTTGTTCAGATTTCTCTATGAAAGAAAGGTGTTGAGGTTTGTCTTCCTCCCATCTGACTTCTGCAGACAGTGCCAATACTAGTAGGGTCACTTCCTGTACATTTTGTGCAGCAGGCAAGGAAGGAAATACATTGATTGAAACCTGTGCTGTGAAACCTAAAGCGATTTCTTTTCATTAGCAGATTGGCATCAGTATGATGATATTGTATGTGCTAAATCCCCTGATACTATACTTCAGAACGTCAAGAACTATTTTACAAACCCAGAAAACAAAATTGTGAAAGGAAAAGAACTTGCAGCAAAAGAAATGCTTCATAACCTCTTCAGTGTTCTAAATCCGTGGACTTCTCTTAATGTCAATAATTTTCTCAAGCAATTCAGTCAGTTTTACTTTGTGAATAAAAGACCAATGGTACATGAGGTGCATCCAAAAGAATGGAAAGAGCTACCATTTAGAGAAAATGAGGTATTGTAATTCCATGTTACCAGTACCTGAAATATCATAACCAAAATGAACTGCATTCTTTCCATTTCATTGCTGTTGCTGAACTCGCTGCACCTGAGCTAGAACTGATGACTGAAGATTTTGGTCACAATACTTCTATTTCACCATGGAGGTGGATAAAATGGAAAATCTGGACTGTGTAGATGTGTGGATTCTTCTACAATGGTCTCATTTTAGTAACACTATGAGACAATGCTATTTTCCACAAATATAGAGCTGCATCATGTTAGAGATGTGGTATAAATTTCTCCTTGGTGTGCTTAAATCTTGGGATGCTATTCCTTCGCAAGCCTAGACTCCTCTGCACTTCTTTTTGGGGCTGCTGCTTCAGAAATGACACTGAGTTATATTCTATATCTTTAACTTTATACTGTTAAAGTACAGGTTTCCCCTTGACATTAAGTCTAGTTGGTGCTCATCTCCTTTTCTAAGCCAAAGAGCCAGCGTTGTCCGTAGACATCTCCAAGGTGATGTGGTCGATGTGACTACATAGAGTTCCGTTACCTTCTTGCTGGAGCGATACCTATTTACTCACATTTGCATGTTTTCAAACTGCTAGATTGGTAGAAACGGGGGTTATCAATGGAAGCTCACCTCATCCTGTGAATTCGAACCACCGACCTTCCGGTCAGCAAGTTCAGCTGTTCAGTAGTTTAACCCTATGAACCACCGAGGCCCCATATACTGTTTATACTATAGTTACAATCAAATCTCTTTTTTAATACTTCAGTTAGATTTGCTTACTATTCTTATGCACATGCTGAATAAATAGATCTAAATATGCCTATGGAGTATGCCCATGGATAGATTCAGTACTTTAAAAAATGTCATGCCCTTTGGTCCAATAGTAGAAGATATAAAATAATTTTATCATCATCTTGTTTGCTATCACTATCCAGTTTAAACTGTATAAATACATTATTCATCTTATGGCACAGGTCTTCATATCAGGACTTCATAGTGCATGGCCACACTCTGTTCCAAGTGTTATATGGACCCAGTCATGATACTGAATACTGCCCAAACCTTTCGTGCAGGGTTAGGATGATGGTGATCTTGGAGTGGAATGACTGTCCTTGGTTCTCTTGTAGTTTATGCTAATCACTACCTACTAGGCACTACCTACTAGGTTTTAGATTGTTTGGAACGCAGCTTCTGGAGTGGTAGCAGACTATTCTGCCCTAGGAGACTTGTGTATCTAGATAGTTTCCTGATGGTTTTGAGAGAGTTCCTTGCTGTCAGGGCTTGTGATGAGGATAAAGACGAAGAGTTTCTTCACCCAACATCTGAGTCAGGCAAGCAGAGAGCAGCAGCCTGACAGTGAGGAATCTACCCCTGTAGAGCAGGACCAGAAGCCTCTGGGAAGTAGGGATGCAGAGTTAAGGCAGTATAAAGAGCTTCAGGAAACATAGCAGGAGTTAAGCATTATAGCTAGGCTTCAATTAAGCACAAATGCCATTCAACTGATCTAATTGATTGGTTCAGAGGAGGGTTGACAGAAGAGAGGACTTGTGAAAGTGGTATAAATAGCTGGAGGCTAGATTTGGTAGTTGCTGGAAGCAATGTTGTGGGATGGCTATAGCTCGAATGGCTGTTGAACTCTTTGATTTGACCTTGACTTTGGTGATTGGACTGTTTTGGACTACAACGTCAGTGGGTGATATTGCTTGGCTTTGATCCTTGGAAAAAAACTTTGGACTATTTGTATGCTTGTTGAACTGATTGCTGTATACTACTTCGAACTGCCATTGACTATTAGATGGTGAGATTCTAAGGCCAGGTCTTTGACATGTGCTTTCTTTATAGGCAGTTATGGTGCTCCTCTGGGTTGGGGAAGTGAAGGGCACAGGACTTAATTCTGAGCATTACTTCTTGTGGAGTGGAGCTGAATGACCACCTCATTTTCTAGAGAGCTGGTAGTGAGGAAATGAATGAAGCAATGGAGATGTGAATCTACTCAAGCCCTTGTCAATGGCTTCAGTTTTGTTTCCCATTCTATTTATGAAACCTGATTGAAGGATTTTATTGACTGGTATACTGTTATTGTAAGCCACATTGGGTCCACATTGCAGAGAAAGGTGGGGCAGAAATATCCTAAATAAATAAAACCTCTGGTTGAGGGTATCCAGATGTTTGGTCGCCAGTGCCATCAGTATGCAGATGACAACTCTACTAGGCCTTTTCATCTTGGTCTGAGGAAATTGTCTTTATTCTAAATCGGTGCCCATCATCAGTAAAAGGACTGATTGTGGGCAAACAGATTGAGCTCAATTCAAGCAAAGCCAGAGGTGCTTCTGGTCAATCGAAAGGCAGATCAGAGTATAGTGATTCAACCTGCGCAGACTAGACTCTGAAGGTGCAGGTTTATGCATCTTGGGTCCAGATTATTTCAGAAATGCTACTTCCCAATATGAATGTGCCAGGACACCAAGATCTTCAGGGGAAGGCTTTCTTTCGATCTTACTATCAGGCTTGTTTGATGAGGACAGAAGAGATCCTTCTCAGTGGTTCCTTTTACCCTTTTGAATGTTTTTCCATAGGGGGCTAGGTTGGCCCCCTTCCCTCTTTCCTTTCCTTCACTGCCAGGTGAAGACATTTTTATTTAAGCAAGCTTTTAATGCATAGGCAAGGAGATGTTTTATTGGGCATGTTTATCTTTCAAATTTTATTTTTAACTAGCTTGGGAACCTGGCAATGCCAGGGTTATTTGATAAAAGCATTTTTTGTCTTGGATTGTTAGGTATTCTCAGTTTGGAGTGGGTGAACTATAATTCCCAGAATCGTGGGTCAGTCCTCCCCAGTATTCAAAGTTGGACATTTTGGGTCTGTGTACCAAATGTGATCCAGATCTGTCGTTGGCTGGTCATCACCTGGCTGCAGTGCTCTCTGAATGGGGATGAACTGCTACAACTCTCAGATTCCAGGGGCAGTTGTCTCAAAACATCTGTCAGTATCCACAGCAGGCTATGTAGAGTCTGTGTGCCAAGTTTGATCCAGATCCATCGTTGGCTGGGTTTAGTGCTCTTTGGATGCAGGTGAACTACAACTTCCAAAATCAAGGCCCATTCCCACAAATCCCTGCAGTATTTTCAGTTGGTCATGAGGCTTCTCTGTGCAAAGTTTGGTCCTGTCCATTGTCGGTGGGGGTCACTGTTCCTCTGGATGCAAGTGAACTATAACTCCCTTTCCCCCAAACTTGTCCAATATACTGTTTTGGTCCCCAAATGAAAGCATTCCTTGGGTGGTGGGCTGTAGTGTTTGGGGAGGACACTGGGAGGGTTTTGGCTACATGTTCATGGAGCTCGCTGTAACCGCAATGTCAGTGGAAAAGAGTGACTTCCTGGCTCCTCAGCACTGGGAACTGTAGCCTGTTTGTGGAGGCCCGAGGCTGTCTGTGTGAGCAGACACCTGTGCCACATATACACATACGGGTTTTCACTTTTATTATGGATATAGATATAGATATAGATTGATTTTAAAATTTATATAATGTGATTTTAAATTATTTTAAATTGTATAAATATTTAAATGTATTGTTTTTGGAAGTTGATTTTAGGCCCACAATAAATAAGTAAACATGTTCTTTGGATTCAGCTGTGAGCCTCTGAAAGCTCTGATCTTAGCAGTGACCAAGAGTTCAGGTTTCTGTGCTAACCTTACCTGTTCCCTGAGATGTAAGATCTGGCACATTCCTTAGTTACATTCTGATTAAATTGTTGTGATGCACTGAATGTGGGACTGCCTTTGAAAAGTGCTCGGAAACTTCAGCTAATTGAAAGAGCTGCAGCCAGATTGCTAACGAAGGCACCATCTACACAGCCATATAATGCAATTTTATAATACAGTTTAACTGCATTGAACTGCATTATATGGCAATGTAGCCTCATATAGTGCAGTTAATGCAGTTGAACTGCATTATTGAAACTGCATTATATGGTAGTGTACATGAGGCCTGAGATTAGTGCAGGGATCACACAACTCCCTTTCTTTCAATAGCTTCACTGACTGCCTGTTTCCAGGCACAATTGTTGGTTATAACATAAAAGGTGCTATGTGACCAAAGCCAGGTTTTCTGAAGAATTTTATTCTCCTACATGAATGTGCCAGTTTTGAGATTGCCTGGGATAGTTCTTCTATTTGTCTGACCAGCCTCTTAGGTAGATCTGCTGGGAACATGGAAGTAGGCCATTTGGTTGGCTAAATCATTCTCTAGCCCTAGGTTATACTGGCATCCTCCTTGTTGTCCTTCCTTAAGCAGGTGGATGCCATTTTGTTCTGATAGAGCTTTGATGGCTGGGCCAGGGTCTTTTGAAACATGTTACTCTGTTTATACAATATATGTTGTTTTATTTTTAATGGTTATACAGTAGAGTCTCACTTATCCAAGCCTCGCTTATCCAAGTTTCTGGATTATCCAAGCCATTTTTGCAGTCAATGTTTTCAATATATCATGATATTTTGGTGCTAAATTAGTAAATACAGTAATTACAACATAACATTACTGCGTATTGTACTACTTTTTCTGTCAAATTTGTTGTATAACATGATGTTTTGGTGCTTAATTTGTAAAATCATAACCTAATTTGATGTTTAATAGGCTTTTCCTTAATCTCTCCTTATTATCCAAGATATTCGCTTATCCAATGTTCTGCCGGCCCATTTAGCTTGGATAAGTGAGAGTCTACTGTACTTTCAACTGTTTTTAATTATATTATTGAATTATAGTTTGAACATATGTATGATATGTTTACTTAAAATGTTTTTAGATGTATGACTTTTAATTTTTGTAAGCCCTCTTGAATCCCAGAATGGGGAAAGGGCATGTTATCAGCATAATTCATCATCATCATCATCATCATCATCATCTGTGGAGTTACTTTCCATACTTCTTCTTTCTCTTTCTTTAGATAAAGAATTTAATTCAAAAATATATGAAAGAAGTAGCCCACCCCCTTCTAAATCAGAACAGTGCAAATGGCAACATTGCAGCACAAAATAAACTGGGCCTAGCATTGATCTTCCTTCATCTAGGAAAAAGCTACTCCCTTCCAACCTCAAAAGATGACTTGATAAATTTATGCAACCTTCTTTGTTTGGAGAAATCACCAGCAGATGTAGTGAATGAAATGAATTTTCTTAAAGAGGTGTTTCCAGAGTCTCTATGGTATGTATGCAATATGTATGTAGAGTCTATATACCTTGCTCTTCAGTGATTAAGACTTTCAGGCTTACAGTCTAATTGAGGTATAACCCAAGTGGGGGAAGGGGGAATAAACACACCAGAAACCTCTAGTTCAGGTGTTCCCAACCTGTAGGGCCCCTGGTGTTTTTGCCTACAACTCCCAGAAGTCCCAACCAGTTTACCAGATGTTAGGATTCCTGGTAGTTGAAGGCCAAAACATCTGGGGACCCACAGGTTGAGAACCTTCTCTAGTTCTTTCCCTCAGAGACCAGGCCAGTTGCAATTGAGATGGAGGTTGGACTGCCAGGTTATAGTAGCCTTTAGGCAAAATGGTCAATGCTAAAGAATTCTGGGAGTAGCAGGGCAGCATCATATGGAGGATCACACAATTGTTGCTGTGGAAGATTTCAACACATTGATACTGCTATATTTGGGAGGTGCCACCAATTTAACCAAAAATGAAAGTGTCTAAATGTCACCTCTTTCTTGTCAGGACCCAGGCTGCAGAGCACCAATAACCATGCGCAGAGACCAGAATCTATCTAATATCTTTATTAAAGGAATATATAAAGTCAGTAAAAACAAGTGTAGAATATAGTTCAGGAGTAGACCTTTCAGGAAAGGTCAAATATAGTCCAGGAAAACAATGTCCAATATGTGATATTAAAGTCCAAAGTTATAATCCACTCCACCGAAACACACACTATTTGGCAAGCAATAGTGTGGGGAACTGTCCATAGTCTTTGAGGCTTAAGGTAAATCTGAAGGAAACTGGAAAACGAGGCTTGAATCTGAGAAGCAAGGTCCGTGGTTTAAAACGCAAGGCAAGGCAAGACTTGAAACTTGGCAAGATCACACTTGAAGCAAGGCAAACATGAATCAAGAACTGAGTCCATAGAAGTCCATGGTACAAGGCTGGGCTGGAAACTTGATCCGGGATCTGGGAACTGGAGTACGAAGTCTACACACGATCTCACTCCTCAAGCTGACGAATTGACTCCGCAAGGATTCCTTTGCGGGCAAACACCTATATAGGATCTTGTTTTCCCGCCAAGGAACACTTTCTCTGGGGAACAAGAAACGAAACCTAAACTGTGTCCAGATGCATGACTCCTTAAAGTTTCCCAAGGGAAACAGACTTAATCAGCTAATTGTCTGGCAGCTATCCTGGCGCTCCGGCGAGTCGCCTCTCGAGCGCCCCTATCTTGATTATAATAATCCCGGCGAGAAAATGGGGGAGATTTCTGCTCAAGGCTTGTTTGGCTGACTTCTAGTGGGCAAACATCTTGCAGGTGCAAGGGCTCCACTTCTGGCTGAAGCGGTGGGAAACCCAAGTTTTCCTCTTCATCTGCCTCAATAGTACCAGGAACGGGACTACATGGCCCATGAGTCATCACATTCCTGTGCATTCTTGTAAGGATGACTGCCTTCTCTCCTGATAAGAGTGCCTAGCTGGGTTTATTCCTTCTGTAATCATGAAGCTTTTGGGGTTTCTGGTATGGCTTGTATAGTTTGCTCAGCTCCGTCACTTCTGCTATGGTAGAATTTCTGTAATGAAAATATTACGTGCCTAGAGCCAACAACAAGAAGTTATGATGATATATAGTGCCAGACTCTAGAAACTTGCCCATCAACAAACAAATTTCTGATATGTTCTATACTGGTCACATACATCTCAAATAAGAATCACTACATGAGCATTAGGCATCGTTCATGCATACTTTGGCATTGTCTGCATAACTCTGAAGTTCTATAAAATATTGATGCTTAAAATAAACTTTTTCTATATTGACCAGTGCTGTGAGTAGCCTGAACTTAAAGCAGTGCTGAGTCCCAGTGGAACCTTTAGTCTGGATTGTTATCTGTTTACCTTTCTGCTCTGTTATAAGGTTCATTCCAGCACCTTTCTTCACTTAGGGGATAAAATAGGGCTGATATTTCAGATCTTCCCCAATGTAGCATATAGGCCAATTTTCCTCCTCCTCCTCCTCCTCCTCATCATCATAGGCCAAGTATGATTGTCTTCCAAGAGTAGACTTTACTTACTTCACTTTCACTTAGGCGATCCCTCGTAGCTCGAGGACGATTGTCTTCCATCCCTGGTGTCTTGGGGGTGGGTTCTTAGGTGGCTGAAGAGACCTATTCTTGACCCGCATATTCTCCCGCAGTGTGGACATCGGTTTCCAGGTGGAAGGCGGTCCCGGTCGGGGTTAGCTTGATGCTCCTTCCTCTTGGCATGTTTCTCCCTTAAGCCCTCCGTTCGTGCCTCTTCGAACTCCGCAGCACTGCTGGTCACAGCTGATCTCCAGTTAGAGCACTCAAGGGCCAGGGCTTCCAAGTTCTCAGTGTCTATGCCACAGTTTTTAAGGTTGGCTTTGAGCCCATCTTTAAATCTCTTTTCCTGCCCACCAACATTACGTTTCCCGTTCTTGAGTTCAGAGTAGAGCAACTGCTTTGGGAGACGGTGATCGGGCATTCGGACAACGTGGCCAGTCCAGCGGAGTTGATGGCGTAGGAGCATCGCTTCAATGCTGGTGGTCTTTGCTTCTTCCAGCACGCTGACATTTGTCCGCCTGTCTTCCCAAGAGATTTGCAGGATTTTCCTGAGGCAACGCTGATGGAAACGCTCCAGGAGTTTGGTGTGACGTCTGTAGACAGTCCACGTTTCGCAGGCGTAGAGCAGGGTTGGGAGGACAATGGCTTTGTAAACAAGCACCTTGGTATCTCTACGGATGTCCCGGTCATCAAACACTCTGCTTCATACGGAAAAATTCTGCACTCGCAGAGCTCAGGCGGTGTTGTATTTCAGTGTCGATGTTGACTTTTGTGGAGAGGTGGCTGCCAAGGTAGCGGAAATGGTCAACGTTTTCTAATGTTACACCGTTAAGCTGTATTCCTGGCTTTGCAGAGGGATTAGCTGATGCCTGTTGGAAGAGCACTTTGGTTTTCTCGATGTTCAGTGAGAGGCCGAGCTTCTCGTATGCTTCTGCGAAGGTGTTTAGAGTGACTTGTAGGTCTTCTTCTGAATGCGCACAGACTACGTTGTCATCAGCATATTGGAGTACTATAACAGATGTTGTGGTGGCCTTGGTTTTGGCTTTCTGTCTGCTGAGGTTACCGTATTTTTCGGTTTATAGCACGCACCTGATGATAAGACGCACCTAGTTCTCAGAGGAAAAATAATTTGAAGAAGACCTTGAGGAGGAAGCGGTCGAGGATGGGCCGCTCGCACAATCATCTTGGCCGTGCGGAGGGCGCCCGCCTCTTCCTCCTCCTCCTCCTCCTCCTCGCCGCCGCCGCCTGGGAGAGCAGGCTCCGGGCGGGCCCGATGGCGGGCACGGCACCTCCTCCTCCTCCTCCTCCTCGGGCTCCTCTGGCCCTCCTGCCTTGTCCTTCCCCTCCTCCTCCTCGCCGCCGCCGCCTGGGAGAGCAGGCTCCGGGCGGGCCCGATGGCGGGCACGGCACCTCCTCCTCCTCCTCCTCGGGCTCCTCTGGCCCTCCTGCCTCGTCCTTCCCCTCCTCCTCCTCGCCGCCGCCGCCTGGGAGAGCAGGCTCCAGGCGGGCCCGATGGCGGGCATGGTACCGCCTCCTCCTCCTCCTTGGGCTCCTCTGGCCCTCCTGCCTCGTCCTTCTCCTCCTCCTCCTTGCCGCTGCCGCCTGGGAGAGCAGGCTCTGGGCGGGCCCGATGGCGGGCACGGCGCCTCCTCCTCCTCGGGCTCCTCTGGCCCTCCTGCCTCGTCCTTCTCTTCCTCCGGGCCGCTCTTTCAGGCCACCCGGCGTGCCTTTCGTGCTGGACCCATCGCCCCACCTTTTGTGTCGCATTTATAAGACGCGATGACTTTTTCCCTCTATTTTTTGGGGGGGAAAAGTGCGTCTTATAAACCGAAAAATACGGTAAATAGCTTGCCATCTGTCCGATAGATGATTTCCACTCCGGTGGGAAGCTTCCCATCAACAAGGTGAAGTAACATAGCGATGAAGATGGAGAATAAAGTAGGGGCAATAACACATCCCTGCTTGACACCTGATTCCACCTTAAATGGGTCACTTTGGGAGCCGTTGCTGTCCAAGACTGTTGCGATCATGTCATCATGGAGGAGCCACAGAATGTTCACAAATTTGTCAGGGCACCCGATTTTTTAGAGGATGGTCCAGAGAGCACTGTGATTCACTGTGTCGAATGCCTTTGCAAGGTCAATGAATGCCATGTACAGAGATTGGTTTTGTTCCCTGCATTTTTCTTGGAGCTGTCGTGCAGTGAAGATCATGTCCACTGTTCCTCTGGAGGGGCGGAAGCCATTCTGGGATTCTGTGAGGGTGTCTTCTGAAACAGGGAGAAGGCGGTTTGCAAGGATTCTTGCGAGGATTTTCCCGGTGGAGGTTAGAAGGGAGATACCACGATAGTTCCCGCAGTGTGTTCTGTCCCCTTTCTTGAAAAGGGTGATGATGGTGGCATCCTTGAAGTCTGCTGGGATTTTCTCAGTCACCCACACCTTTTCAATGAGCTGGTGGAGTTGTTGTATCAGCTCAGGTCCACCCTCTTTGAAGATTTCAGCAGGAATCCCATCAGGTCCGCTGGCTTTGTTGTTTTTTTGTTGGCTGATGGCATTGCTGACTTCTTCCAAACTAGGCAGTGCTGCAATCTCATCCCTGGTTTGTTGTTGCGGAATTTGTGAGAGGGTCTCTTCGGCCACATTGGAGCTGCGATTCAGCAGGTTCTGGTAGTGCTCTTTCCAACGTAGTGCAATTGATGTTTTGTCCTTCAGAATTTTGGTTCCATCTGATGAGCGTAGGGGCTGTATGCCATGGTTTCTTGGTCCATAAATGATCTTTGTGGCTTTGAAAAATCCCTGAGCGTCATGGGTATCTGCAAGGTGTTGGATTTCTTCAGCCTTCTTTGTCCACCAGATGTTCTTGAGTTCTCTGGTCCTTCTTTGGACCTCAGCTTTTGCACTGGCATAGATCTTTTTCTTGGCAGCACAGTTGGTGTTTCTCTGCCATGTTTGGAAGGCTTTCCTTTTGTTATCAATTAGCTGTTGGATCTCTTTGTCGTTATCATCAAACAAGTCTTGATGTTTCTTAGTTTGGTATCCAATGGTTTCTTCGCAGGCTGTGATGGTGGAGGTCTTCAGTTTGTTCCAATGTTCCTCAACATTTTCGGGGTGTTCTGTGGGTAGATGATCCTTGAGTGTTGTTTGGAGAAGGGCTCGTTTGGAGGGCTCCTGAAGGGCTTGGGTATTCATTTTACGCCTTGTTTTTCTTCCTTGAAGTCTGCGTTTGGAGACGATCTTGATAGCCATCGTGGATCGGATTAACCTGTGGTCTGTCTAGCAGTCATCGGCACCTGTCATGGCTCTTGTGAGAAGCACATCGCGGCGGTCTCTGGCACATGTAATAACGTAGTCCAAGAGGTGCCAATGCTTTGACCGAGGGTGCTTCCATGATGTCTTGAGCTTGTTTTTCTGGCGGAAGAGCGTGTTTGTGATGACAAGGTTGTGCTGTCCGCATTTGGTGAGAAGCAAGATGCCATTTGAGTTGCTGTTTCCGACCCCGTTTTTTCCTATGATCCCTGGCCACAGGTCGGAGTCCCTTCCGACTCTTGCATTAAAGTCCCCCAGGAGGATGATTTTGTCCTCCTTAGGTATCTCCGATAGGATGGTGTCCAGCTGACAGTAAAATTTTTCCTTGATGTCTTCGTCAGCATCTAGAGTTGGTGCATAGGTGCATATGATGGTTGCCTGTTGGTTTTTGGCAAAGTTAATTCGGAGGGTTGAAAGTCGTTCATTGATGCCAGTGGGTGCTTCGGTCAGGTGCTTCACCAGGTCGTTTCTGATAGCAAAGCCAACTCCGTGTATTCTTCGCTCTTCTTCAGCAGTCCCTTCCAGAAGAAGGTGTAGCCTCCCTTTTCTTCCTTCAGCTGTCCCTCTCCTGCTCTCCGGGTCTCCTGAAGGGCTGCTATGTCGATCTTAAAGCGTCCCAGCTCCCTTGCTATGATAACAGTCCTGCGTTTGGGGCGTTTGCTGTCAGTGTTATCCAACAGTGTCCATACGTTCCATGTTTTTTGGCCGCAGAGTGGTGACCCCTCTGGACACGGCAGTCCAGTCAGGGTAGGAGAGGCAGACTATGTTTAGGGCACCTTTTCTAGCCCCTTCCCCATGTGGGGTGAGCAGAGCGGATCCTAAAAAGGGCTGCTCAGTCATGGATACAGCTGCCGGACTACTCAACTGCCTCGGTCCTTGAGGTAGAATGACTGAGTCCATATCCACCGCCCATGTGCCAGTCTGTGACTAGGGGCTTCCAGATTTCACAGTCCTGCCCCCGTCGCCACTCGCTGATCGCCATGGGACTTTTGTAGGTTTGTTTTTATTTTTGTTGGAAGACGCCTGTGCGTGATTTTTTTTAATGTGTGGAGATCGGTGCACGGCCGGTCAACACACAGTCTTCACAGAGTGAGGTTCCAGCAGTGGTGTGGTTAACACAACGAGAGTGGCTTCTCAGTCTGTTGCAGCCTTCTTCCGCCTTCACAGCCATTGTAACATGTACCATGTTATCCTCCGCCTGCTCCGCCGTTGAGGTCTTTGGGTCTTCGGATTGTGCTTGGTTTGGAACCTCCCCTGCGGCCACTCCTGGGAGTGCATCACTCCAGTGGTTGTGCCCACAGGTTCATCGGAACACGCAAGCCCCCTCACCACGACAAGGTGACAATCCATCGAGGAGGTCCAAGAGTAGAGTCTTAGTAGTGGATCCGTAAGTTACTGTAGAGACCTATTCTGGACCTGCATAATCTTTTGCAGTGAGGGCATATATTTCCAGATGGAAGGTAGTTACAATGAGGAAGTTACATGCCTTCCTCTTAGCATGTTTCTCTTTCTCCCTCTATACATGCCTCTTAAGAATCCAGTCATCTACACAGTGAAACTGGTTTCTGCCAAACCAATCTCTAACCTACCTAAGTGGTCAGTGTAGATGAGTCCTCTCATTCAGGAAGTCTCCTCCCAATTTGGCAGTGGTTCTCAACCTGTGGATCCCCAGGTGTTTTGGCTTACAACTCCCAGAAATCCCAGCCAGTTTACCAGCTGTTAGGATTTCTGGGAGTTGAAGGCCAAAACACCTGGGGAACCACAGGTTGAGAACCATTGCTCTATGCCGTTCCACCACATAGGAAGAATTTAGATTTCCTATGCCCCCAAGCAGTTACAGCATACTCAATCATATCTGGTGTCAGTTTTGCAGCATTTTAAGATGACATCACCACTTGACTTGCCTAAGCAGCATATGAGGTTAATGTATTCCTTTTCTTTCCCCTTAGCAAAAATAGATCCTTAAGTTAAGATACCAGTGTTGTCTTTTTCCTCCATCCTTGTTTCTTACTCGCCCAGTCACCAGAAAATCTTGATATCCTCACACGTGGAAATACGAGGCCCAGGCTTCATAGAAAGAAACCTAGCGAAAAATTGGTGTTTACATCTTAGTCTGTAACACCTGAAGTCAGTATGTTTGCCATCTATTTTGAAGTGGGAGCACCTTTGCCACTGGGTGAAGGCACTCGCTTCCAGCCAACTGATGAAAAATATGATAATCACATTTTTCTGAATTGACTGACCAGCCCAGCTAGAAATTGTGAGCTTCTCTGTATAACAGAAAAGGGCAAGCATTATACAGTGTAGTATGTTAAAATAAATTCTGCTAGCTTTGAGTTTCCTACAGAGATAGGTGTTGAATACAACATTTTGACTCTGCTGTGCATTAATTTCTTTTTTATTCTCTGTTTCAGCATGGAACAAGCCTTGATTATTTTTTGCAATAGGTGTATTGAGGAAGACATTCATCAGTGGGTGTGGATAATCCCAATTGTTCACCTTTTCAGTGATTCTGTTGATTTTAAATGTGCTCAGATGAAGAGAATTGAATCCGAAGAGAGATGGGCGAGAATGGAACGCATTCCATTCATAGAATGCAGGGAGAAGCAAGAATATAAAGCGTAAGTTTGGCTTCATTAGACTTAATTATGTATCTCCTCCTCCCTGAAATCTTGCCAGATAATTAAGCTGATTCCTTTTCATGGTCTCTGTGACCAAAAGCGGAACCAAATAAGGTTGCCCTCTTTCTCCACTACTTCTCGCCCTAGTGATAGAATCTTAGCTAACCTAAATAGTAATACAATTATAGTGTAATGTAATTTCAAATAGGAATATAAGGAAGCCAAGTGCAAGATGGTTGCAAATCAAGTCATTTCAGTAGAGGCTGAATAATATAGTGTCAAGGCTCATGTGCCGAATCCAACCTGCCATGTCATTTCATGTGGTCTTTCAAATGCTGGACTATAACTCATTATTAGACGTCATGACTACAACTAATGGGAGTTGTGATACAGTAACATTTGGAAGTTTGCAGTTTCTTCTGTTTAGTCAGGGAAGTAGGCTTTAAATCAGTTATAGGCAAACTTGGGCCCTCTGGGTGTTTTGGACTTCAACTCCCACAATTCCTAACAGCCAGTGGGCTGTTAGGAATTGTAGGAGTTGAAGTCCAAAACACCTGGAGGGGCCAAGTTTACACAGGCTGCTTTTTAAATACAAGGCTTATGGATATGATGCCTGACTTTAAAATGTCCTTTAAACTTTTCCTCACCTCAGAGGTGCTGTTAAATTGCAATTCCCATTATCCCAAGTCCACATGGTAGATAATAAAAAATGGTGGAAGTTATCATTCAAAGGCATCTATGGACCCAAACTGGATAAACATTAAAGAGCACCAACCACTACGTATCTACAGATTTTCTGTCCATGAATTCAATGGTCCTTTGGAGACAACCATAAGGCTAATGCGGGCCTCGATGAAAATGAGTTTGACACCCCTAGTTTATGGTTATTATACATTTCTGCATAGAAACCTCATGAATTAAGTAGCCCCATTGTTTATATTTTGGGTTGCTAATATTGAGAACTCTGATCCCACAGATAGCATACAGCACTTGGTTTAGTTACCTTCTCCATAATGGAAAAATTCACACATAGTGGAAGTATTATAGTTTGATTATAAGGTTTAAACATTGAAAAAGTTAACAAGAAAGAAGTTACACTGATAGAAATTATTGAACAAAAAGTATTTTCTCACGGGATTGAAAATAAATGTTCATGCTGTTTTATAACAACAGTGATTTCAAAAATAGTTGCAAAGCTTAGAATCAGATTCTGGTTTCTATCAATTTTTTCGTGTTTATGCAAAAATTGTATTCTGTGTAATATTCCTCTGCTCAGATTTCTAATTGTATTCTGTCTGCATATTGAAGTTATTTTCTGTCTTTAAATTGCAGAAATTTATTACCAATAATGAAAACAAAGAAATATTTGGTGAAAGGAGATAAAGCGCTGTTCAGATCATGGTTCTCTTTGTTGCCTCTGAGAGACTTGGTGGAATATATGACTGACTTTTCTTCCTCTATCCCGGACTGTCTTATAGGAATTGTTCTTAGACTAAAATATATGACAATAACATATTCTAATCATGAGGTTTGTTTTTTTTCCTTCTTAGTTCATATGAAATTCTTATTTTCAATAAAAATTAGAAAAATCTAACTTATGTACCTGGCATTTCTGAGTATGCATTTTCTATCATTATTCAGTAGGAATAGTCATTGATAGCTTTTAGGATTTTATGAATAGTCCCATTGAAAATTTATATCCGCTCAACACTGTGCGCATAAACTAATTTATAATAAATAGCAATAGAAAATGCATACCTGGACAAAGCCAGATATATAAGATAGTTGTTAATAAATTATTGTCTTTATTGAGTCACACAGTCTTTGCCTAGAGTCGCACTCTCTGCAGACAATTCCCTTTTAAATTCGTAAATTGTTGACTTGAGCAAATCACTATGTTTTGATCTTGAGTTACATTGCACAGGCAGTCTTACAAATGATTTTCCGTATCATCTTCCCCTTTAAAATACATTTTAATACATTGATTGCTGCTTTGCCTGGTGAAGTCCTGGCCGCGGACTTCAGAGCTGTAATTTTCTGTCTCATGATAGACCTTATGCTGGGCCTTCAATCTTTTCATCTTGAATTACGGTTTTAATAGATTTGGCTGTTTGTGGAAGCTAAGCAGCCACACAATCGCAGCACCAGCACTGATTCCATAAATGACACCAGTTTTCTAGTTTTTGAGATACACAACATATGCCATATACCAGTCTTCATCTTCTCACCCATACAAAATCATGATAACCACTAGAGTTGATGTGGTCTATCCAATGCATTTTTTTGAATCAGCGACAGAAATAACCCTAGGAACGGGACTAAAAACCTAGATACCAAGGAAAAAAATTGTTGGGCTGTGTTCAGGTTCAGGAAAGTTAGCCTCTGCCAACTTGGTTGGACCTTCTCCATCAAAACAGTCCTCTACGTTCTGAACCAGACTAGCTACAATTACATGCCTGGAGGCGGAGTGGGAAAGGTTAGTATCTGAAGGGTATGATAAGAATGCTATTCATACCATTCTTTGAACCAGAAGATCTTCCACTAAGCCCTTATGTGAATCCACTTGGAGTGCCTTCTGTTGATGGTGGAGGCAGTGAGGTTGGTCTACAGGTGGATCCTTTGGGTCTCAGTACAGGTCTCAGGGGACAAATGTGAGCCTTTGATTCTATCTTGAAAAGGAAGTTACTGAAGCTACTTTTTCTATCACATGCAGAATTTTTGAAGGAATTCTTTGCATTGGCAGGAATGGTGTGTTAATTTTCTTCATAGAATCTAAATGTGGTATCATTGGCTTTGTTGAGTGTACCTTTTGAGCCTTGGAGATCTGTGCATTTGAAATTGTTTGCATTAAAAGTATTGTCTGTTGTTATTTTGTCTGTTTGCAGAGTGTTTGAGTAAAGCTGAAGAACAACAACCTTTAGACACCTGTTTTGATAAGGATCTGATTGTTCTTCAATTACATTCTTTTTTCCTCCTGTGAAATCAATTTTCCATTAATTTTTTCCCCCTTTTGCCTGGATCATAGAAAACACTGCAAGAGAAAGAGTGACACAGATTGGACGTGTATAGGGCACTTTAATTCTATTTAGAGAGAACCAACAATTTTTGTAATTTGGATTATTTGTGGTCTCCTTTTAGGAGTTTACTAAGACTCAAGTAGTGTCATTCTCCGTCATATCTTATTAGTGGAGGTTTATATTGAATTAGCTTATGTTCGCAATGCTATGCCAAGTCCTGAGGAGACACAGCCATATCTACTTGTGCTGCTACTTCTGTAGCCTTGAGTACAGCTGCATCTTTGGTGGATTTATAGGGCAGCCACATAGATTTCCCCACCATCTTTTGTCAGGCATTTGATAAATTTGCTTCATTAAGTGGGTGTGTTCTTTATAGCTGTGTTTTGTTGTCCACCAGTTGGTGGACAACAATACTACTGGTGTGGATTCCAGTTTAAGAATTCTGCAGTAATGAGGAGGGAACTCTTCCCACCATGGTTTGTGGCTTTTTGTTGTCTGGGTTGGTGTCTGTTTGGAGCTTGTTGTTCCATTGTTGTGGGTAAGCTTTACTACTTAGGATGGACAAGATGATTGGCCCTTGGAAGAAGCCCTGCCTTAAAAGTGCATAGGAGGAGGACCCAATGTAATGATCACATCCCAGTACTACAGAAAAGAAAACCTCATACTACCTACCAGTGTTCTAATTTAGTATTTTGGGTAGACTACATTTTTATGTTGTAATGTGGAACTGAAATTGATTTAACTAGCATAGTTGCAACTTCATAAACATAAGATACTCAATACTGTGAAGGTTCAAAATATGTTTATTGTGGCAAACTCTTTCCATTCAAACTTTGGATACATAATTTAGTACACTAGTAAAAATAATGTAGAGACTTTGAAGTAGTTCAGATGCTGGGGGGTTGGATCAGAAGGACTGAATCATAAATGCTCAGTGAAGCAACTATTTATAGTCCCCAATTCAGGCTTTCTATTTTACAAGAGCCTTACTCTTGCAAAGTAGAAGTCATGTTGACATCCTCTTTTCATCTTTCTGAAGTAGAATTAGCACATTCACATGACATAGCAGAAACAGTCCCAAACAAGGAACAAGAAAACCAGTAAGCCAATTTGGCAAAATTAGTTTTAGTAAATCTGTTTCATAAATGTTTATTGCAAATGTGTGTTTTACTATACAATAATGAAGATAATTCTAATTCTCTGGTTTAACTTCTATTTCTCTTTCCTAGGAGGTAGAAAAACTACTTGAGGCAGTTCTTCAAATTGTTTGTAATAAACAGAATAGGTAAGAAACAGAAATTTATAACTTCCATTAGACATGCTTAATTTGGAATTGGTTATAGATACTGGAATCAGATATAGTAGAATCTGTGAATAATAAGCTGTTTATAATGCACTGTTTTTAAAACTGTATGTTGTTATACTGTTCAATTTGTCTTTTTTACATTGAGGTAAGCAACTACGGTAGGGGTTACTTTGCACCTTGGAACAGGATGCATCACTGCATTTTTCAATTGATTTGCCAGAAGTGCAGTCTAAAAGTGACTAGAAGATACTTCTGTTTGTAATTCTTACTTTGGGGCCAATTTTTGGCCAGTTATTTGCATTTGAAAAAAATGTTTAAAGGTTAAGATAACAGTTTGGAGGCAATTCTAGAAGTGTTCAGGGTCATTCTGAGACCTTTTTGTTCAATAAATAACATACTTTTGGGGGAAAAGGTTCATATGGTTAGGAGGCTAAAGAGGACACAAGAGCCACAAAAAGGGGTTGCGAGCTGCATGCAGCTTAGGGGCTTCATTTTTCTCATTCATTTTACATAGATATCTATGGGATGGGGAAGTACTTGCTGTATTATACAGTTGTGAAAAACTTTAAAGTTACAGAATTGATTCCACATAGTGATTTTGTTATTAATGTTACATTTTGCAGTGTTATTACCAAAGTAATTAAAATATTCTGTCTTAAAATATAATGTAAGCAATTATAATTAGTCCAAAAATAAAAAAATAAAATGTTATATTGTCAGAGTAGTACAACTTGTCTCTTGTGTTCTTAAGTCTAATTTGTTAACAGAACTCTATTTTGTCCAGCTCCTTGACTATTTGTTATTAAGGATCTGCTCTTTCCTGATAATGTATCCTTGGTGTTTTCTAATGAAGTATCATTTCATATTTTATTTCTATTTATTTATTTATATTATTTATACGCCAGCCTTCAGCTAGATAGATTCCAGACTAGCTTACCACTTTAATTCAACACTTGGACCAATTCTTCCATAATTATTTCAATTTGATGTTGCTTGGTTTACATATTTAAAAAAGAATGAATAAATTATATTTGGGTTCCTATAAACATGATGAAGAAAGTGCATTCTTATTTGAATTTTTCATATCTATGTCTTCATTAGAAGTGCTGCTATGATCTCTGGGCATATTTTTGTGTGCATTGTTTTAGCTGAAACTAACTGCTTTGTAAAGCAAGTGTAATTAAATTGCTTGATGTTACAGCCCACTACAGCAGAATGCCTGGGAATTTTCTATAAATATCTGTTTAGACCTTTATCAGATGATATGTGACAAAGTCCAAATGGGAATTCAATACAAAGTACCAGCTACATCAGCTAAAATTGTTTCAAACCTTCTTGGATTTCAATCTGTTGAGGTGAGAATCTTTCTTCATGATATTAACATATTTTCATGACTAGCAGTCACACAAACCTTTTCTTCACTTTATGTAGGGCTAATTAAAAATGGTCAGGAGGAACAAAATAATAGTAAATATGTGTGTATGTGTATATATAAATTAATAAACACAAAGAAATTCAAGAAGAGTGAGATTTCAGAACTGGTTCGCAAAAAAATGCTATTATCAGCCTACATATACACTTTGTAATACTTATTAACCCCACACTGGATAATCAATGATACCCCCTAATTAGATTTGTATTGTTGGGATAGAAGAACGATAGTGATACATAGTAAATTTTGTCTGCACAATATTAATTTACTAACTGAATTAAACTAAACTTTTAGATTATATAGACAACAGTTAAAATTTGATAAATGAGTTAAAAGAAATAATCTAAATAAGAATAATCAAAATGGAGTTTTCATGAAGAAGAGCTGGAAGAGAAGACAAGAGTAACATGGAATAATACAGAAAATATATGAAGATATGATTATTAGGTTTTAAAAGATAATACTATTTCTCTTTTTGTTATTGAGGATATATGGAATTTGTAATTTAAGTAATGTGTGAAGAATTAGATATAACAACTATAGTTTTGTACAATGTCTTTCCCTCTGTCCATTCAACCCCCCCTTCTCCGGTGACATGCAAGATATTTTAAAGGAGTTTAAGCTACTAACAATAACTCCATTACCCATACCCTCCCTGTTTTCCTTTTTACTCAACTGTTCTATTTTCCTCTCTTGTGTGAAAAAGTGGGAATATTCCATTAAAATATTATAAAAATAGACATGTATTTATACACCACTTTTGCTTTACCAAAGGAGACTGAAAATTGCTAACATTAAAAACCACAACAATATCTGAATTAAAACCTAACACATATAGGCATTTCATTAGAATTAAGTATGGATATATTAAAATACATAGTTAAAATTGTTTAATTGGTTTTTAGTAGACTTAAAAGCCTTCCAGAAAAGAAAAATTTTAATTGGCTGCTGGAATTGGGGTGGGGGGGCACATTCTGTCCTCTCTGGGCAGGAAGTTCAAGTCGAAAGGGAGTCACTGAGAAGGCCCTCTCTTCTGATCCTACCAACTGTGTTTGAGATGGTGGTGGGACCAAGAGAAGAGCCTCTCCTGACCAGGAGATACTATCTGCCTAATTGCTGCAGCTCTTTGGACCAGCTAAAGTTTGCGAACACTCTTCAGAGGCAGCATCATGTTGAATTGTATTTGCTTGCAGTGAACCAATCCCCATCATGAATAGTACTTAAATGTAATTTGATTGCCACTATGGTAGTTCCATCCCTATTTGTTCAGTTGTGATAAAGACTGATGAGAGTATTTTTTTTCTTGATCCAAAGCTGTGTTTGTCTTTTGTAATAAAATGAACGAAGAGCCCAATGGCACCTGGAAAACTAACACATTTATTATAATATTTTATGAACTGAGTTCACTTCATTAATTGTAGGGATGATTCTGTAATCAATTTGTAGTAGTTTTAAGGATCTATTGGACTTGTTATGGTGTAATGTATAATTGACATGAAATTCAGTTAAAGGTGTGACCATTTAGCTTTAGATGGCTTTTAAAAGATTATACAGGCATTCCCCAAGTTACAAACAAGATAGGTTATGTTGGTTTGTTCTTAAGTTGAATTTGTATGTAAGCTGGTACATTTTTAAAGTGTAACTCCAGCCGTTCAGAAGATTTCACCTCACTTTCTGTCCCTGTGATAATTAATTAGATTTGACAATTCTGGTTTTAGGAGTGAATTTCCCATCCGAGGGATAGATTTCTCTCACTTCTTGTTGTCTCACCAGTGTTCTTAACTATGAGTTATTTGTAAGTCTGATATTTGTAACTCGGGGACTGCTTATACAAAGTCATAGACATCTAGATTGTCAATGCCTATTCCTGATAATAGCTATTTGAATCATCCCTATTCAGAGAACCTGTGTATGTTGCAAGATGCCAGAGACAGTACTGAGCTTATGGATGGCATGTGTTTGGTTGCTATTTGAAATAGAATGTTTTCACTGAAAACCCCCTCCATTCGAAGCAATAAGTTAATTATAGTTTCAAATATAGATTTTAGGTAGATTTGTACATATAAAATATAAAATAGGTTAATAAAAATGAAAAAGGTTGAAGTTAATGAAGAGAGTTATTGGAAGAAAATGCATGAAATTAGCTAGTGGAAATAATGTTGCAATTGTGAGTCAATTGGAAGTGATGATGATGATGATGATAACAACAACAACAACAACAACAACAACAATAATAAAACTTTATTTCTGTCCTACCACCTTCTTCCAAAAGGGGCTCAGGGCAGTTTACAAAGCATTCATAATGTAACAATACATATGGTGCATTAAATACAGATACATCAATATCAAAGGAAAACACAATTTACATCATCAATACATAAAACAATACCACAATAAAATCAATCAACCCTAAAATACACGTCGATAAAATGTTACTGTAATTATTGACATAAAATGAATAACAACCAATATGCCTACCCTTTTAATATATGTATACATTCATTAGATATTATAAAGTCAATTTCAACAGTGTCCAGAGTCTTATGTGTCTATGTGTATTTAGACAGGTAACTAATGTAATTGTCATATTTTAAAATAAATGTAATTATTCCAAATAAAGATCTGTATTTGCTTCAATGTGGTGAGGAACGTCTTTCCAATGAGCCAGATTCCGGCCATGAGGTGTGTGTGCCCCCATCCAGAATTTTCAATGGAATATTGTTTTAAAATTCATAGTGTTTTAAACTACAATAGTGTTTTGAATGACAGTCTTAAACAGGCATTTTATACTGTGGTCACTGCTTAGAGAAGATTAACATTTGCATCGTCAGCACTGTGATCCTTTCTCTTGGAAAAACCAAAGGAGAAAGAAGAAAAGCTCAGCCCTTTAAGAGCCTTTTTTCCCCAGGCCCCAGTCTCTGGAGACACTAACAACATTCCTTGGTGCCAAATCTCTTCTGTCCATTTTTGAGTGCTATTCGCATTTTCAGACTTAGAAAATTGAAAGAAGAACCAGTCTTGCTATTCTTTGTTACTTCTTTCCTCCTTAATTTGATGTAGCAATACAATTATTTGGCTATAGGAAGGGGGAAAAATTAGATCTGTCAGGGAAATCGCAGAACTAAATGCTCCAGCCACTTGCAAAGTTTGCTTCTCTGGTAAGTATTTTGTTCTGCTATTGGATTTCATTACGAGCCACATAGATCCTTGCCTCTCTTGTCAATTTGAGAGAAAGCCAAAAGCTTTAGGGCCTGCTGATCTTGCTGAAGCTTCATTTCTTTCTCTAGCTGAAATTATGCTTTTGACATCAGTTTTAAGCACTCTGCATGTTTGGGGGTGAGGAGAGGAGGAACAAAGGTGTGGGCATGCTGGCAGGGAGATAAGAGTACACAGGTGGGGGAGAATGAAAGTCTGAATGCATAGAGGAGGCTGACAGTAGTTTCTCTTTCAAAGTCATTTCAACCACTTTGGCCAGTATTACTAGAGTTGGGCCCGAATCCTATTTCATCTGTTTCTTTCATGGTTTGTACTGTTCCATCCATTTGGATGGCACAGAATGGTACAGACCCCTCCAAAATGAAATAAGCAGTGAAACGGAAAAAAAGGGGGCATGGTAGCCATTTGGTTGGCTGATTTTCAGTGTTTGGCTGTAAGCCATGGCTGACAGAGCCTACAGGCAAGCGCCGGGTGCTCAACTGTAGCCATCAATTGCTCGATATTTGTAGGCCCTGCCTGTCAGGTCTATGAGTGTCGAGCGCTCGGTTGTAGGCCCTGCAAGCTGAGCCTACGAGCTGTTGAGTGCTCGATGGCTCGTAAGCCCAGCTCATGGGGCCTACAGCTGAGCGTGGGGCCTGCTCGGATTTACGCCCTGGCTGGCAGGCCCTGGCGCTTTGCCGCCCAAGGCCTGAAAAATCTTTTTTTTTTGGACCTTGGATAAAAAGTCCATTTGTATAGGTGCCAGTTTCTGTAAGCGCGGATGGAAACAGAAACAGGGCCATACGAATGGTATGTCAGGGTATTGTGTATTGTGAAATGTTAAAATCAATCTGGATTCAGCAATTATGGAGTTAATGAGGGTCTGCTATGATTGATGTATCACAGGACCAATGGGGTCAAGTGTGTTTTGACCGGGACTTACTATCTTGTTCCTGTGGAATGTAGAGGGAGGAGTTTCCTGTGTAGAGCTGAGAACAGCGATGAGCAATGTGCTGTGTGTGTGCATTAGTGCTTTCGGCAAAGCACTCATGGAGGAAGGACTGATTTATTCTGTCTGTAAATAGATCATGTAAATAAAGTTGTTTGCCGTTGGACTACCAACTGAACCCTCATCTACTGGAGTGAGTTTGTCCAGTGCTGTTTTTCCACACCGGGGAAATAGTCTGGAGAGAAGGAGGTGAACCGGGATGGTGAATTTTTGGATTTCACTCTGCTACCCATCATCCCCGCTGACATGGTACAATAGAAACGGACAGTGGTTCTATACAAATGCACAAGACTAGTATTTACTTAAAATATTTCAACAGTATTTATGATCATGACTAGTTTTGATAAACTAAAAGCAGTATTTGCGCTCAAACATAACAACAAGCAATGATTAACCAAAAAATGGAAATGGTTGTGATTTTCCTGTGTCTACACCAGCAGATGAGAAGTAAGATAAGACTACCCAGTTATTTATTTATAGTAGTTCTGAACTCAGATGGAAATAATGTCCTTCATATGTTGCTAGACTTCAACTTAAACAGCCATAGCCGCTGTAGCAAATGATGTGGAATGCTGGAAATTGCAGTAAAAGAATACCTGTTGACCATAGGATTTCCACTATAGTATAAGTGTAGATGGCCACTGTTTTTCAGTTTTGCTCATTGTTTTTCTTTAGTAAAAGCAAAACCACTGTATTTTTCATTAGTTCTTAACAGTGATGGACCAGTTGGAAATGAAAAATCCCCTGTGAAATGTAGGGGGAATCATGGGAGATTTAGGGACCACAAAATGGGGTTCTATGTGTTGTCCTGAAATTTGCTTAAACAATACTGGCTAGAAAAAAGGTCTCTTTCCTTTTGAATGCAACAATGTTGAAATTGTTTTATTAAAAATGTAATGCCCTGTAACAGAGTGAAGAAAGCTCAGTCGAAAGGCAAAAAAACAAAAACAAAAAAACCCAGTAAAAGAGAACTGTGGGAGACAGCAAAAAAGCCAGGTGAAGAACACTGATAAAGAACAGCTGGGTACTTGGGAGGGATGTGTGATGAGAGGGTGGGGCTGGGGGAAAAGGACTGAAGGAGGTAATGGGGAGATGGATGGAAGAAAGGAATTGGAGGTGCTGCAATGGCAATTTATTTACAAAGAAGAAACAATATACAGCAGAGTTCTGGTTATCCAACATAAACAGTCGGGTGGAATTTCGGATAATAGGGAGGCCCTATTATTCCCTCCGCCCAGCGCCCGCCCTGTTTGGGGAAGCTGGATGCGTATTGCTAGGCAACGCGCACCCGGCTTCCCCAAATTGGGGCTCTGGGTGCTTGCCGAAGGGAAGATTCTCATCCTCCCGGCAAACACATCAGATAATACAGTAGGTCGAATAACCGGAAGTCGGATAATCGGAACTGTACTTCATTGCTTTCTGTGTAGACCAGCATACCTGATGTTTTTAGGACTATCTGCCAGAGAACCGTTATCACTGGCTTCATCTAGTGTTTATATTAAGCTGCTGAGAAACAAGTAGCTATTTGTTTTTCCAAAATTTGGCTGGAACTTTTTAAAAATGTGAGACAAGGCTTTTCAGGTTTCCCTTCCCATGAAAGACGGTTAATCTGCTAAAGCCCCCCACCCCCACCCATGAAGAACATGTCTATATCTACCAGACAGAAAAGAAGGGTTGCTCTAACGCAAGAGTGTCCAACCATTTGGCTTGTCTGGGCCACACTGGAAGTAGACAAATTGTATTGGGTCATACATAAAGAACATTAACACTAATTTTAACTGGTGAGCCAAAAAAAAAAAAGGTCCATGCATAATTTTCTTTATATCACACCCCACAGATAGCAAAAGAATAGTCCTTACATAATAATCCTAGTGATGTGCCACCTTGTTCGGAGGTGCTTTTAAAATTGTCCAGGAGATTGTGTATTTGCAATTATTATGCAAATTATAGATAACACTCCAATATTTTAGACATAACATCCTCCATTCCATTCCATTGTTGTCTAACTGCTCAATCAAGTTACAAAAAATGCTTTAAGTTAAGTTTATGATTTTGCGTTGGGCCACATCCATAGGCACCCTCAACCTCAGGTTGGACAAGGTTGCATTCTTTCCTCTACCCTCATTGTTGGTTTTCGATTTTACATTATGTCATTTATGAGGAGAAACATATTCTATTTTAAAATGACATTTTATAAATGTAAATATTAATGTAGATGTTAAACTTTGTGGTAAAGTGCTCACCTGTTCACTGTAATTCTCTTCCTTATGCATGATAGGTTTCAAAAGAAGTAATCACACAGAATATGTTTATGAAACAAACATTTCAAAGACTTTGTAAAGAAACCAGAAATTGCTTTCGGAAAGTTCTGTCAAAACCTTTGCTGGAAAATTGTTCTTATACTATTAAATTTTCTTTTCCATGGGAACTTGAGGTTTGTATTTTGGAATTATTTTCAAAACTTTGTCAGGTGAAAGTATTCCCCCCCCCCCCTTTATAAAAAGCATCCTGTTTGTTTTAGTTCCTGTTCTCATTTTCTTTGTATCTCCCAACATTAGGCATATTTTTTCCTTCTGCTGCACCTTATGTACACAAGCCTACACATTGTTTCTCATTTTAGTTATGTAAAAGTTGATTCATTCAGTTGATGCCCTTCTAAGCAATGGTAACCAGGAAAAGGAGAGAGAGAGAGAGAGAGAGAGATTCACTTAATATTCCAATTTGCAGAAATGTTTTTAGCCCATCCAAGACAGGTGCTGCTTTGCTTCTTTAATATCACATAATTTTAATCTAGATAGGAGAAAGTGGCAAGGGAACACTGAATGAGCAGAGCATATATCTGCAAATTCATTCCATTTTCTTAACATCGCTTGATCAAGTGTAGAGAAGAGGTAGATAACGTGACACACAACATCTTCTGTCATTACTTTTAGTTGGCTGTGCTAGTTAAGGTTAATATAAATTGCAGTCCAGCGGCATTTAGTCACAAAATGTTCACTCCAGTGGATCAGAAAAGGGGAAAAATACAAACAGATAACAAAGTGAGAAATTGTTTCGTTATTTTAGTTCAAAGTGATGTATTTATTTGTCAAGGCAGAATGAGTTACAGGAAGTACAGAAGAGGCTTCTTTCAAGAATTCAAATGTGTATTTCTGTCTGGGGAAAGGGAGCATTACCTGATCTGCTCAGCATGGGTTTCCACATTTCTCTTCTCTGTTATGCTTGATGTATTGTTTTATACCTTAGAGGGCATATTTTGACTCCTTATAAATGGTGGTGATGTATTCAGAAGCTGAAGATGCTAAAATTGTAGCATGTTAATGAATAAGTGTCCCAGGCTTCTTGCTCCTTTCTCCCCAAATTTAAGTTGATTTTGACTTAAAATAATATTTTATTTCCTAGGTATGGAATCATTTTTTGCAAGTAAGCTTTTGTGATAGAGATTTCACAGATGAATGGAAGAAAACACTAATTGCAGAGATTGAAGGCAGGATCAAACAGGTATCAAGATGAATTTCATATACTGTAAATACCATTCTTAGATTAAGCATTTTATGTAAGTCTCCAATAATAGAACTTACTCTAAGTATTCTGTGGCTATATATTTCTTTCATAATTGATCATTAAACTTCAGTACAGAATTTTGTTTCTTTGATTTTTTTTTATCCTTATGTAACTTTCCCCCTTTGTTTTGCTGTACCATTATTATATTAAAAAGATTGGTTTGAAGGAACAATTAAAACCTATATTGTCCAAAAAAATTGTAGGAAGAACCAAGAGAATTTTTTCAAACAGTGGAAAACAAACAAAGCAACAATGAGTCTTGAATTTTTTTAAAAAAAAATGAAGACTTCAGCTCAGTCATGGACAAACTAAGGCCCGCTGGCCAGACGCAACTCTTATGTCCAGCCCTCCTGGATATAAGGGCTGCATTCTTATGCCGGAAGTATAGGGGAGGATGGCATGCGGTGATGGGAGCAGTCCGGAGTGCTCTCTGCCGCCATGTGCCTTCCTAGGGCCCTCCTCCCAGGATAAGGATGGGGCAAGCAGCCACTCCCTGTTTTGCTGTCCTCTCAACAAAGGAAATGGCCTGAGGAAAGAAGGGGACACCTTTCCCTTCTCATGATGGGGTGAAGCCCTGTCCTTTGGTCAGGAGAACGGCTTGAAAAAGGGAGACACCAGCTGAAAAGACTTTGTTGCTGTTTTTACTGGCGTCTCCCTTTCTTGTCCTTCTCTCATCAGAAGTGGCGAGCCCTCTCCTTCTCCAGAGATTACGGTCCAAGGCAGGAAGCATCTGAAAGGGCTGTGGAGCCCGTTCAAACTGCCTGCCTTGGCCTTCTCTCGGTAGAAGGATGGGGGGAGACCCCCCCCAGAGCGCTCTCAACCACTGTGTGTCTCACCCTCCTGCATAAGGATAGGGTGAGCAGCTCCATCCTTATGCTTGGAGGACAGCTTCAGGATAACCTGCCCCCAGCCCTGCAACCTCCTGGCCTATCCCCTCCCCTGCTGTCCTGAGCCCCTCCCATCTTAGCCCTGCCTAGTCCTGCCCCACCCCTTCCAGGCCCATCTCCCAGCCCAGCCCTCCCAACTGGGCTCACAATGTGGCCCCAGGGCAAAAAAGTTTGCCCATGCCAGCTTTAACTGGTAGCTGTATTGATTTTCTGCAGCCCTGCTGTTAATTGTAAAGGTGTCAACAGTTGCCTTTACTTTCTCCCCTCATTATCTTAACAATTCCAAAATCTTGCCCTCATTATCTTAACAATCCTAAATTATTACCTGATTTTCAGCAAAGCTAGATACAGTAGAGTCTCACTTATCCAACATAAACGGGCTGGCAGAATGTTGGGTACGCGAATATGTTGGATAATAAGGAGGCATTAAGGAAAAGCCTATTAAACATCAAATTAGGTTATGATTTTACAAATGAAGCACCAAAACATCATGTTAGACAACAAATTTGACAGAAAAAGTAGTTCAATACGCAGTAATGCTATGTAGTAATTACTGTATTTATGAATTTAGCACCAAAATATCACAATATATTGAAAACATTGACTACAAAAATGTGTTGGATAATCCAGAACGTTGGATAAGCGAGTGTTGGATAAGTGAGACTCTACTGTATAATGCAATTCTGTGTGCTATATTAGAGGCTAAATTCCAACAACTTCAATATAATGCTTTTGTCAAGTAGGATTAGTAGTGTCCCTTTTCCAGTTTTTTTCCTGTACCTTCTGCAAGGATGATAGATCAGGGTTAATAATACCATTAATTGGCAGGTTTCCAGGAAGATCTTTGGACTGGGACTTGAGACAGCTGTTGAGGGATTCTGAAAAAAAGTAATCTTGGAGGTTATAAAGTTCTTTCTTTCTCTCATTAACATTTGTAGAGCTATATTACACAGTTGATCATAATATTGAGAGTTGTTTCTGCGTTCATCATATATGATCTTTTAAACATCCGACCATTTTTATAGAACAAGGAGGAATATGCAAAATTTGCTTATTTAGTTGTCGCCTTATTCTGTTTTTAAATCGGTGTTAATTGCTTCTATATTGGCCATTTGTAGTTTATATTTGTTTTATTATTGTTACTTATGTTTTTAATTTTTTTAAAGTAAATTTTTATTGCAAACATTTATAATATTGTGATTACAATAACATGACATAATATAACAGTGGAGAAGAAACCAAACATAAAAAAGTTTTAAAAAATTAAAAAAAGAAAAAACCCACCCCACAATGAAAAACTGAACAAAACAGCCAGCAGCAACAAAAAACCAACAAACAAACAAAAAGAGAGAAAAAAAAGAAAAAAAGAGAAAGGAAAGCCTTCCCAACACTCATTACATAATTCACGATAAAGACACACATTTATTAAAATTGACTTCCATCTATTATCTGGTGTTCTTTATATTGGTTCCCTTGGTATTTCCAATACCTTCCATTCTCCTATCTTGGTTCTACCTCTGTTCATTTACTTTTACTCTTAGACATATCTATTGCCCTTCTTACTCGTTTTTTATATTATTACTTTACATTTTTCATTTCTTAAGTAGTTTTTGACCAATTTCCAATCTGTCTGTTTTTTTTTATATTATTACTTTACATTTTTCATTTCTTAAGTAGTTTTTGACCAATTTCCAATCTGTCTGTTTTTTTGGTTTGCCCTGTGTATCGGATAGTAAGTATGTTAGTTTGTCCATATTCATAATTTCAAAGATTTTATTGAACCATGAATTAATATCTGGTCTATTTTTCATCCTCCATTCCTTTGCGTATGTTATTCTTGCCGCAGTTATTAGGTAGTTAAATAAGATTTCTTTATTTTTGTCTTCTAGATCTAACATCCCTAATAGTAAAAATTCTGGGTCTAAGTTAATTTTAATTGACAGGATCTTTTGTACTCTTTGGTGTATTTCTTTCCAAAATTCCTTAGCTCTCTCACAGGTCCGCCAACAATGATAATAGGTGCCTTCATGATCCCCGCATTTCCAACACTTGTTGGAGGTATTTTTGTATATTCTGGAGAGTTTTTTGGGGGTTAGATGCCATCTATAGAAAAGTTTTACCCAATTCTCTTTTAGGTCTGATGAGTACGTATATTTTAATCTTTTACTCCAGCATTTCTCCCACTGCTCTATTCTAATTGGTTTCCCTATGTTTTTTGCCCATTTAGCCATACATTATTTGATAAAGTCCTGCTCTGTTGCCCACTCTAATAATTTTTTATAAAGTCTTGTTATTAATTTAGAATCTGACTGTATTATTTTATCCCAAAATGTCTCTTTATCTGCGAATCCTATTTTCTTATCTCTATTGAAATGATCTTTAATCTGGGCATATTGGAGCCACCCTATGTTTTTGTATTCCTGATTTATCTTTTCCTGTGTTTTCAGTTCATGGATTCCCTTAACCTTAATTAGAATATCTTTATATTTTGGCCAAATTGTTCCTCCCATTTCTCTTCTATGACAGGCCTCTAGAGGGGATATCCATAGAGAAGTTCTTGTGAATATTCTTCTCTTATATTTTTCCCATATTTTTATTAGTGATAATCGAATGAAATGATCTCCGAAGTTTTTTTTCAATTTTTCTTTTGTCATACCACAAGTAGGCATGCCAGCCTGTTCGTAAATCTACCCCTTCTAGCGTCAATAATTTTGTTATTTTTAACATTGTCCAATCTCGAATCCACATTAAGCCGCAGGCCTCATGGTATAATTGTAGATCGGGAAGCCCTAATCCCCTCTTCTTCTTTCATCGGTCATGTATATTCTTTTAATTCTAGGTTTTTTGTTCAGCCAGATAAATTTGTTTATATCTTTATTCCATTTTTTGAATCTTACTAGGTTTCTAATTATCGGGATACAAGAGCATTTTGGGTAGTATTGTCATTTTGACTGCAGCCACTCTTCCCATTAGTGATAATTTGTGTTCTTTCCAATTTTCTAATTTTTTCTGGATGTCTTTCCATCTTACATCATAATTATTCTCTATTAATTGTGAGTTTTTGGCTGTTAATGTTATTCCTAAGTATCTTATCTTTTTACTGATATTAATTCCTGAAGTTACTACTAAATCTGATTGTCTTTTCTCTGTCATATTCTTTGTTACAAATATAGTTTTATCTTTGTTAATTTTAAGTCCTGATATTTTCCCAAAGGTATCAAATTTTTCTAGCCAAACTCCTACTGTTTTAACCTTCTTCTATTACACATATTAAATCGTCAGCATATGCCTTAATCTTATAATGTTCCTTTTTAATTTTTGCTCCCTTTAACTGTGTATCGTCTCTTATCGAATTGATTAATGTTTCTAATGCAAAGATGAACAGCAAAGGTGAGAGCGGGCAGTCCTGTCTAGTTCCTTTTGAGATTTTGAACAATTTGGATTCTATTGTGTTGACTCTTATTTTGGCCTCCTGTTTGTCATAAATTCTGTTGATTGCATTATTAAATTTAAACCCCATGTCTAATTATTTAATTAATAATTTAAAAAATCCCAATTTAAACTATCGAAGGCCTTTTCCATATCAATGGCAAGTAGAGCTATTTCTTCTTTATTGCTTTTTTCGTAATACCCGATGATATTTATAATTTCTCTGACGTTGTCCTTTAATTGTCTCCCCAGTAAGAATCCCGATTGTTCTTCCCTTATCCAGTCCCTCAAAACTTCTTTCAACCTATCAGCTAATATACTTGTAAATATTTTATAGTCTTGATTTAGGAGTGAGATCGGCCTATAATTCTTCACGTTTTGGGGGTCTTGGCCTTCTTTGTGAATCATTATTATTGTAGCATACTTCCACGATTCTGGCATCCCATTGTTTTCCAGAATCCTATTCATGATTTTTTTTAGCTGTGGAGTTAATTCTTCAATAAAAACTTTATAGTATATCCCGGTGAGTCCGTCTGGACCCGGAGCTTTGGTCCCCTCCATTTTCCTGAGTGTTTTTTTTATTTCTTGTTCTGAAATTTCTTTATTTAATATTTCCCTTTGTTGTTCAGTAATTTTGCCTAATTTTTGTTTGCCTACGAAGGCCGTGATTTCTTCCTTTTTTATTTGGTCCTTAGTGTATAATTTGCTATAGAATTTGTTGAACTGTTTGGCTATCTCCTGTTCGGTGACATAATGCTTCCCTTCCGCTTTTATTTCCAGTATGTATTGGGTCTGTCTTTTTTTTCTAATCTTCCAGGCCAACGTTCTGCCTGGTTTGTTAGCATATTGGAATTGCTTTTGTTTAATATACCTAAGTTGTTTCTCAAGTTCTTCCGTTTCTAAGTTTGTTTTTTTTCTTTAGGATTTCTACTTCTTGTTTTACTCTTCTGTCTCCTGGGGTTTCTTTTAATTTTTTTTCTTTAGTTTTAATTTCATCTAAGATTTTATTAAGGGCTTCCCTTCTTTGTTTGTTTTTTTGGGCATTCTGTTGTATAAAATGTCCCCGCATTACAGCCTTGCTGGCATCCAATATTTCTTGCTGGGTGACCTCCCCGGAGTCATTTATCTTAAAATATTCCGTAATAATTTTTTTGTTTTTCTTGATATCTTCTTCAGATTTTAACAGATTACCATTTAATCTCCAGGTACATACTTCCTGAGTTTTGTTTATTGTAAATTCTATGGGGCAATGGTCTGAGTAATTTTTTGGCAATATTTTAATTTTTGAAATCTTAGATATTAACGATGTTGACATCCATGCCATATCAATGCGGGACCATGACCTATATCTGTTTGAAAAGAAGGTGTAATCCTTTTCTGACGGATGGTGGATTCTCCATGTATCCTTTAAATCCCAATTTTGAAGCAATTTCAAAAAGTTTATCAGTAGTTTTCCTGTCTTCATCCTCTTTTTCAAATTAAAGTCCCCTTTTTTATCCAATTCTGGATCAATTATCCCATTAAGATCTCCCATTATAATTAATTCTTCAAATTCTTGTCCAGCTAATTTTTCCTTTAACGTTTTAATAAAGTTTGTTTTTGAGTCAGTTGGGGCATATACATTACATAATAAAAGTATTTTGTTATTGATCCTGATTTTTACGCCGATCATTCTCCCATCATCGTCTTTAAAAGCTAATTCAGCTGCCAATTTGGGATTTATATATATTACTACACCTTTTTTTCTCTCCGATGTTATTTGAATCAAATCTGCTAAAAGTTGAGTTACAGCTAATTTAAGATTTTCTCTTGGTTCTTCATGAAGGTTTTTTATTCTTATTTGAAGGTCTAGTTCCTTTTGTTCGATTTTTTCCTGTCTTGCTTCTAATTTCGCATTTTTCATTTCCAGCATTTCTAATTTTTGTTCAAATTTGTCCTGTGTCTTTTCCATCTTCTGTTCATCTTCTTTAATTTCTTTGATACTTTTTTGAATTTCATTCATTTCCTTTTTTATTCCTGTAAATTCAGCTGATAAGTCTCTTTGCATGTTCAGCATTTGATCTTGTAGTAGTCTTTGATTCTCTGTTATTTTCTGGAGTTCCTTTATAATATCTTTTAGGTTCGGCTCCCCCGGTAGCGAGTTCCTTCTTTCAAACATTTTTATGTCCTCCATTTTTGCTCTCTGGGTCACCATTTCTTATTTGATTGTCTCAGTTATTCGTTGAGTTTTGTCTTACGTACTCTGATTTGGTATCTTGTTATATGTCCAAGTTCTAGTTAGTCAGTTATTATTAGATGTCTCAAGTAGTTTGACGGCTTAGGTCCAATATTGTTTGACGTCTTCTGTCCTGTTGGGTGTACCTGTAGGACTTAATAATTAATGCACTTATACAAGAAGGAAAGACTGTTGTATTAGGTCAAAAAAGATATCAATTAAATAAATTTAAGTTTACCGTATCAGCGAGAGAGATAAAGGTCTAATTATCATACAAGTCCTACAAGCTTATAATTTTGTCCTGGTCTTTCTTAATCGTGCTAACACTTGGATACAATATTTTTCCTTTAAGCTATGTTTGCCCTTCTTAATCCCCTAGTCTAATCATACAGTCCAGTTAATACCCTGCTGTGTTGCTTCTGATAATGTCTATCTTACTTTCCCCAAGTTTTGTTCCTCTCAGTGTTACCAAATTCCAAATAAGTCCAAGTAAGTCCGAAGTTAAAAGTTCAGGGGGAAAGACCTTAGGCCCCTCTTCCTGTTCTCTGTTGGGTTTTTATCTTGTAAACCCCTTTATATATTTAATTGTTCTGACCCTTTAGCTTTCTTTTTATTTTGTTAACCCCCTCCTTTTTATGCCCCTATTGTAGTCTCTTGGTATCTTATATACTTATAGTATCTTAGTATTTTTTTTAAAAACCGCTCTGGGTCTTCACCGGTTGGTCATCCTTTTTACCTCTTTCTTGTTCTTGCACCTGCTCGCTCGATTCCTCAGTTCTTCCGTTCATCTACTTCTCTTCCTCGTCTGTACTTGTGTGACCGTCTTCTTCTCGTCCTCGCCTACGTCTGCTTCTCGTCCTAGATTTTATCGGCGTCCCTCGTCTGCTTCTCGGCCTTGTTAAATCAACTCTTGTCTTCTCAATACAAAATTTATTTTATTGTCCACTATTGTTCCCACCGGCCAGTTTCTTTTCCACTGGCCAGTTTCTTTTCCGTTTCTTTGGAAGATCCCTTCCCTTTTTGCTGCTCTGGGAGTAAGTTGTTTCACTTTCTCGGGCTCTCTGACTCCCTCTTTCCGGACCCGTCACTGCTCCCCCTCCTCCTCTGTTCCGTCCTCTCTTGTCTTCCCTTCCTGCTGTGTTCCGCAGTTCTTTCCGGACCTCCTCCCACCAATCTTGTTATCTCATGTTGAGCATCAGTGGAGCTTTGCAGGCATGTTACTGGAGTGTTGTTGGAGCAGTGCACCGAGACACAACAATCTTCTCAAGGTCGACTTTGACCTTCTTATCTAATCTTCTGGGCGGAGGATCGTGGGTTCTTTCTTGGCTCCCCCCCCCCCTCTTACCAGATGTATGTATATATAACAATGTATAATTTATCAAATCTTTCCGAATAAATTGTATAGATCTGTTGACCAAAATTTCTTGGGTACTGTTTTCTCTCAAATACAGAAAATACTTTTGGGTTATTCTTCTTGCCTGTTTGCTGACTCTCAAATAGTCCGCATTAATAATCCAGTTGATCCACTAGCGCAGAGCCCTCTGCTTTCTTATTCCCGAGGTGCTCCTTTCCTCTTTCTTCGCGTTCCAAATTGTCTCAGTTTCTTCTCCCTTATTTCTAAAGCTCTACCTTACACACCACATAGATTTCTGTTTCTTACACTCACGTTTCGTACACCCTTCTTCATAGTCTTTGAAAAGCACGGCTAGGCAGCTGTAAGCGGGATCGGATTTCTTCCGCCCGCGCAGCCTCGTCTCGTCCGCTACCCTTTGGCCCCTCGTCCGGATCCCTTTGACTATTCTCCTTGAGGGAAAACAGTTCTTGGGATCATCAGTGGGGGTCCTGGGGGGTTTAGCTACTCCTTGAGCCTCAATCCGCTCTAGGAGGGGAGCTTCTGCTCACCTTAGACGATTGGAGAGGCTGGTGCTCACGGAACTCTCAGCCAGCCGCCATGCCGCCGTACCCGGAAGTTTTTAATTTTTTTTATTTACTGGTCTTTTGGCTGTAATAAAGATTTTGCTTGATTGAGATCAGATATGGTACTTGGTTTTCCTTGGAGCAATAAAAGGTTTGAATGTTTCAGCACCTCTTAGTGTTGATTGAAGCTGAGAGAGATTTGTTTCTTGGTCTCACTCTGCTAGGTGAAGATGCAGCATACCAAGGCTATTTACATGCTCTGCAGTACACAATCTAAAGTTGCAGAAATGTTTTTTCATAATAATAAAAGTAATTCATACCTAATTCATGCTAAGAGAGAATAATTAGTTTACTTTTGTTGAACTAAATTTCTTCATTACTTACTTGTTTTTCCTCTTCCGATTAATCAAGTGATCAGGCTTTAAAAAAATTCTTCCCCAATAGGAGACGTCTATCCATCGCATTAAAGCCTATTGCTGTTGCCTTAAAAACTTTGAAGAGCTTGATCCACTGATTAGCAAAGCTTTTGAGGATTGTGCAATAGAGGCTATTAATTCAGCATGTCAGGTAATGTGTCAAATACTAATGGTTTTAAGACATGCACTGGTACCCAGTTGGTAGGTTATGGTGCTGTAAGTCCAATTTACACCATTATATTGTCATTGTTTTGGTGATTGGAGAGACTGGAATTCATAGTGATCAGCATCCTCAAGCTTACTATTTATTTGCTACAGTCCCCTTCCCCTTGCCATTTGCTAAACGGTTGAGGGTGGAGGAGTGGTAGAGGTTTTTCAGTTTTTGCTGTGGTAAAGATAAAGTGCTGATGTCTACTTTGGAGCTCCTCCTTCTCTTCACCAGCCATTGACTCCTTAAATTGTTCTGAGTCAGATAAACAATTTATATATTAACCATTATTCTTTGTAAATGTATCCTGTTCAGGTACTGATAATGTCTAAGTCATTATCAGATGTCCTTATTTCCAAATCTCACACATTCTGAGATGTTTGTTAAAACAGTTTGCAATGTGGGAGAGGAAATATTCCAGCCTTCACAGTGAGCAATTCTGTGAACAGCAAGTAGATGGGATTGGGTTGTACAAGAACTTCATAGTAATCTCTTTAGAATTTAAGCAGTGTAGCAAAATTCCAATAGGTTTGTGTATTATCCTATAATAATGGGCATGCTTCTGTATCTTGTATAGGAACACAATAATCTTCTGGACTTAATATCCAATTATGATCTAAACAAGCTTGGAAAACTTGTATCTGCTGTCATCACAAAATCATGGCCAACTGATGAGTTGGGCAACACTCAGAGAGATATGGAAGATGTGCTGAATCACCTTCTTGTCTGGCCAGACATCAAACATATTTTCATCTTCAATGGTAATAGTTAGCTTTAAGTGTGTGCTGGGGGGAGAGGGTGGCAGTGTGTCTGGGACTGGGAGAAAATCTGAAGGAGTGGCTTCTGATATTCATGTTAAAACTGAAATTTGGTGTGTGAATTTTCCTTCCTTGATGCCTGCAGTGAAGGACCACATTGTTGCTGTTGTTAAGTTGTTCGTATATATCTAATCTTGCCATCCTGGCATCGCATATACAACACAAATAATGAGCAACCTCACAACCTCACAAATAATGAGCAACCTCACAAGCATCCTCACAACCTCTGAGGATGCCTGCCATAGATGTGGGCGAAACGTCAGGAGATAATAGTTCTAGAACATGGCCATACAGCCCGGAAAACATACAACCCAATGAGCAATTGAACAAAATGCAAGGCTGGAGAGAGATGCAAGGGTCTTTGAAATGGTGGAAATCCAAGTATAGTGCTCAGCACAAATGAATATCTCACATCATTTCACGAATCGTCATGTCTGTCTCCAGACTTCTGCAGAGGAGGAGATCTCCGGGGAGCCTGACAGCTGCTGTGTTTGCCTTTTGAGGTGGTGGCTGCCATGCTCTTGCTCATTTATTCACAAGATAAAAGTGGGCATCTTGTGGGTCTTGAAATGACAGGAGGCATGGATTTGTGTCAAGCACTATGTTTGGATTCTTGCTATGTCACAGGATCTCATTACATCTATGTAAAAAAAATATCTAAAAATAAGGACCACTTGAAGCATTTTGAAGGATTTTGCACTGGATATACTTAACCAGTATAAACTAACAATAGAATTAAAAATAGTTATAAATCTTGATGATTTACTGCAAGCCAGTGGACCTCTTACAACAAGGGATTGTGAAGCTGTCCTGAGTCCCCCCCCTTTGGACTAGCTGAATTTTTCCAAGCATTCTTCAATGTTGTGTTACAGTAATCCAAACTCCATATATTCTTTGTGCTTTATTTTTTTATTTGGAAAAATAATTGATCATATTTTTAAGACTGGGTAGATAAATGAAATATGACAAACTATTGGCAGTGGTAGTTTACCTTGTACAGATTGAGCAGCCCTTTTCCAAATGATTTACACTACTTGCATATACATAATGAGTTATCTTGGAGATGGGACCCAAGTGTAAACATGAAATTCATGTGTGTTTCATGTACACCATATATAAATAGACTGTTTTATAGGGTTGTTGTATGTATTCCGGGCTGTATGGCCATGTTCCAGAAGTATTCTCTCCTGACGTTTCACCCACATCTATGGCAGGCATCCTCAGAGATTGTGAGGCATGGAGAAACTAGGCAAGGAAGGTTAATATATATCTGTGGGAAGTCCAGGGTGTGAGAAGAGTTCTTTGTCAGTTGGAATGTTGCGTGAATGTTGCAGTTAATCACTCTAATTAGCATTGGAAAGGTTTGTCTCTTGCCTGGGGGGCATCCTTTGTTCAGAGTCATTAGTCATCCCTGCAACATTTACGCAACATTCCAACTGAGAACTCTTCTCACACCTTGGACTTCCCACAGATATATATTAACCTTCCTTGCCTAGTTTCTCCATGCCTCACAACCTCTGAGGATGCCTGGCATAGATGTGGGCGAAACGTCAGGAGAGAATACTTCTGGAACATGGCCATACAGCCCTGTGATCCCGGCCATGAAAGCCTTCGACAACAGACTGTTTTATTTGTGTATGTTGAACCATCAGAAAACAAAGCCACCCATATTGATGATTTTGGAGTATTTCAGATTATTTCAGATAAGGCATATTCAACCTGTATATAGTTATTTCAAGGTTAAATGAGGAGGAAGCTAACGATCAGTTTAGAGCCAATTTTAATGATTTTCTGCTTGGCTGTAATGTAACAGGTTCAAATAGCAACATTTTGGAGAAACTAACTGATGAGGCTCAGGAGCTAATGGCTGTTGCAGACTCGGTATATATGAATATTACAGAGAAACTTAAAACAGGAGGGATCCTTGTAAAACATCTGGAACAAGTTCAAAAGTCCAGGAAGCAGTTTCTGTCTATTTGTGAATTAAGTAAGTTTGTACAATTTTTGTCAATTTGTGAATTAATGAACTGGTACACACACCCACTCACACACACATATGGTAAAATACCATACATGGTAAAATGTCATAATGTAGGATATTCTAATCCTATGTTTAGTTGCACTTCAGTCAGCTGGTAGAGTAATGCATCATTTTTATGTTTGTATGTTAATCTATCTATCTATCTATATATATATAAGAGTGATGGAATCGCGGCACCGAGCAAAACAACTAAACTACAGGCACCCCAACCTCGAAATTTGACCACACAACCCATCATCCACGCCTCTAGGTTGATACAACAAAAAATCCCGTCAAAAACCTCCACGGGGCCTTAAAACCCCAGCTGTCAGCCTGGCTGGAAGGCCCCATGGTGGTTGGAGGAGGGGCCTCCACACGGCGGGGCTGTGGAGTAAAAATTGTCAGGGGCCCGAGCAGCCGTGGAACAACCCCCCCTCCCCCGCGAAGAGCCACCGCGGCCTCCTCCATGTGCCAGAGGCCGGAGGGAGGCCACGCCCCCCCCCCAAGAGCCACCTCAGCCTCCCGCCAGCCGGAGGAATGCCGTGAGGTCCCAAGGTTTCTTTTTTTTTTTGGATGTTGAGGCCTGCAGAGCCGAAGGTGGGGGGACCTTCCAGAAAGCCCCCCCCCCCCCACAAAGACCACCTCCGCCTCCTCTGTGCCCCACAGGCCTCAGCGCAGCCCCGGCCACAAGAGAGCCGGAGCCCGAACCTTCCCCCCCCAAGAGCCACCTCCGCCTCCTGCCAGGCCGGAGGGAGGCCGCAAGGCCCAAGGTTTGTTTTCTTTTAACAATTTATTTTCTTTTGGAGATAGAGGTCTGAAGGCCGGGAAGCGCCGCAGCCCCAAGGAGGGAGGCCGCCAGGCCGCAATGTTTTTGTTTTGTTTTTTTTTTAGATGGAGGCCTCCAGAGGCGGAGAAAGAGCCCCCCCCCCCCCCCCCGCGGTGTCCTAAAGGGTCCTAAAGCCTCCCTCTCCTTTTCCCCTCTTCAGAGGAGGGCCCTGCCTTCCCAGCCTCAGCTGCCTGGACCTCTCTCTCTCTTCCGCCTGCCTGTACTCTCAGGCAACAAATATCATATCTACAATTACGTGATGTAATAATACAGAACAATATATCTCTAAAATCAGGACATTAAATAAAGAGAAACACTCTGAAAATGGGAATTCCAGAAAGGAAACCACCAGGGCCAGCTAACACCTCCCAACAAAGGATTCCCCCAGGCAGGAAGCAACCAGGCTTCCAAACTACAAGGCTATTCAGTGCTGTTCAACCTAACCAAGCATCATTTCCCCTTCATAGTACACCCTCAGGGTTTCAAGCCATGAGGCTACTCCATATCATTCACCCTGCCCAAGAAAGGATGCCCCTATGTAGAAAGCAGTCAGTCTTTGAAACACCAAGGCTATTCAGTACAATTCAAATTGGCTAAAAAACCATTTCCCTGCAACACAAGTACCCAGCCTTCCAAGCAGCAAACCTATTCCATTGTATTCCACCTCACCAAACAAGGATTCACGTAAGGAGAAAACACCCAGACTTTAAGGCTGCAAGGCTATTCACTGCTATTCCACCTGGTCAAGAAATGATTCCCATCAGCCACAGCAACGCGTGGCTGGGCACAGCTAGTATATATATATATTGGTTTTAGATGATGTAGGTTGGTGACATGTTTTGATAAATATTACCTAATGTGAAGCATCTCCTGTTCATGAGAGAGTTTTTGAAAACACACTATTAAAACATTCTGTGCAAAAATTTGCTGCCTGACCAATCAAGAGCACTGTTGCAAAAAGTTTGAGAAACTAAATTGAATCTAACAATACAAAACAAACTAAATTGATTAGGTATTTCAGCCAAGTAAACCTAATAACGGTCTCTTGTTTTTTGTATAGCTCAGTTTTAGAACATCTACTTAGATGTTCCTTATTTTTCAATAGGGATTATTTTGAAATAGCTGTACATTGGATTGTTAAATATTAGAAATGGTAAATCCTATTTAAAAATCTGGAGCTAAACCCACTTGTAATGTCAACTAAAGTAGTCACATTAAATCGAACACATGTAGTTCCCATTGTTATAGTAAATCTACACTAGTTAGAACATAAAGATTGGTCTCTGATGTTTTAAAATGCACAAATTGATAAGTATTTTGTAAAGATGAATGTACTAATTATGCAATTTCATTTCAGAGAACAGAGATCTTTCTTCAGGGGATAGATCAGATGATAAAGACAAACTAGAGAAAATGCTTGATTTGAGGTTTCAGGAACTACTGGCTGTCATAACAGAGAGAAAATACTTGGGGTCCCTCCTAGATATGTGCAGGAAAACACAAGATTATGTAAAAGGTAATTTTAAACAATATGAATGTTTTTCTTTGCAGTTAATTGTTAATTGGTTCCTAAACTGTGGAGTTGAAATATAGCAGGCAATGAAATCAGAAAGAAGCAAAAAGTAATTATATGTAAAAAAACATAATAACTAGGAGGGAAAGTGGGTAAAATGTAAACTGTAATATTCTTGGCATTTGTTATTTAGTGCCATAATGTCAATCATTATGAAGATAAACTGAAAAGTTAAATCATTTGAAACATTAATTCCAAGTTGTTCTTTTGACATTTCCAGTGAATATCACTGACCTGGAGGAGAAGCACAGTGAAAATCTGGCATCAAAAACTTTGAGTGATATTGTGAATGTGAGACATTCAATTTCTTATAGCTGTGATAAAATAGAGACTTATTACCATTTAAGCCCAGCCCTGAAGAGTATATCTACAACTGTGGACCGTTACAAAAACAGCCATGTCTTCCAGTATTGCTGGGAATGGGCAGCCAAGCATCCGGTAAACAAAGTTGAGAATTTGTTCGAGGAGGAGGAGGTTGCCACTTTAGATCTGGAAGAAGTGCCTGCCTTCTTGTTTAAACCTTGTTACGATGAATTCTGTAGGCTGTATAACTGTCTAAAATCTGGAGAGCTCATGTTTTCTGAAGTGGATACTCTTTTCAAAGATTTTACTAATCACTATGAAGAACTAAAAAACGATTTTCAGATTATGTGTGGTCTCCGGTCTCAAGATCAGGGTGCATGGATAAGTGAAAGGATTCAGCAGATCCAACAGTATCATGAATTACATTTGGCAGTAGACTCAGCTAAGGTTATTGACAAAGTCAGAGAAGATTTGAACCTCTCTGGTGACTTCAAAGTTCTGCAACAGTTACTGTATATTGTAAGTACACCTCTTTTAACTGCAATTCAATAAAATTACCAGTAAGCTAAAATGTTTTGAAAATGTATGGACTCTTCTAAAACGACGAAAACAGATTTTGCATTGCAGATTTTAGTAGAAAAATGTAATAATCTGCATAGTTCATGTGGGTTAGATGCAGTATTTTTAGCTATTTGAAGCAATAATGTTTGCTTCTCTGTGTACTGCTTTTTATAATAGACCAGTATAAATTTTACAGTTCTGGAATCTGGGCTTTCTCTGTTTTTAGTCATCTTTTTGTCCAGACATGAAGGGTATTCGCTAAAAGAGATAGGATATTTTCAAACAATTCTTTTTGAATGACCGTATATACTCGAGTATAAGCCAACCCAATATAAGTTGAGGCACCACAAATACTGGAAAAACTTAGTGATTCGAGTATAAGCTGAGGGTGGAAAATGCAGCAGCTACTGGTAAAATTCAAAAATAAAAATTGTCTCTGCCTCTTTCTTTCTTTACTTACTTCCTGTATGCTTGCTTTGCTTTCTCTTTCTCTGTCATGGACCTGGTTCTGTTCAACATTTTTATTAATGACTTAGATCAGTCATTCTCAACCTTTCTAATGCCACAGCCCTTTAATACAATTCCTCATGTTGTGGTGACCCCCAACCTTATTTTCATTGCTATTTCATAACAGTAATTTTGTTACTGTTATGAATCGTAAAATAAATATCTGATATGCAGGATGTATTTTCATTGTTACAAATTGAAAATAATTAAAGCATAGTGATTAATCACAAAAACAATATGTAACGAATCACAATAATAATGGAGGAAAAGCGGAAGGAGGAGAGAGTGAAGGAAGGACTTGAACAAGAAGGGAGAAGTAGCCACAGAAATAAGAGAGAAGCCATGAAGATAGGAAAGAAGGAAGGAAGGAGTTGAACAAGAAGGGAGAGGGAGCCACAAAAATAAGAGAGAAACAGCAAAGGGAAGAAAGAGGGAGCAGTCTTCCTCCTGTCCTCCCTCCCATCTGCTGCTTCCTCCAGGGCATCTTGCAGGAAGAAGAAGAGGAGGTGGCAAGGAAGGCCGAGAAGAGGAAGGCTGCTGCTGCTGCTTCTCCCATGGTGCTGCTTCTGCTGGCTCCTTGTGGCGGGTGGGCGGGGGACTTTAGGAGCCTGGCCGCCATCCTCCTTCTCTTCCTCTTCTTCATCCTCTTCTGAAGCAGCGACAGCGGCGACAACAACACAACGCTCAGCCTGCAGCTGCACTGCCGCCGCCACCGCTGCTTTGGAAGCGAAGAGAAGGATGGCGGGTGGGCACCTTAAGTCCCTGCTGGTGGGTGCCGGACTTCTTTGCCGCCGCCTCCTCCTCCTCCCCACTTGTTGCCACTCGTCCTCCCCTTTCTCTTCCTCCATGGCCAGTCGGCCTAGGAGGAGGAGCGGCAGCATTGGAATCATCCTTCTCTTCCGGCCTGCTCCATGAAGGTGAATACCAGGCCTGGGCTTTGGAGCCTCACCTTGCCTCCAGGCTCTGCTGCCCCTTGACTAATATAAGCTGAGGGAGGATTTTTCAGCCCAAATAGGGCAGAAAAAAGGCTTATATTTGGGTATATATGGGTAAATTATCTTCTTTCTTTCTTTGCTTATCACTGCAACAAACATGCTGCAGTGATAAGCATGTTTGTTCTACAGAAAACAGGAAAAAAAACTAAACAAATGAAAAGAAAGTGACAGTCTGATGCTCTAAAGTTTTCCCACCTGCCTCATGGCCTATGTTTTTTGCTCCTCTCATGAGATAAATTAGTTTTCCTTAGCTTATTTTACCCCCGCCCTCACCAAAACTCTGGAGTTATTAGCTCTATTAGAAAGAGTTCCAGGCAAAGCGTAACACTGGCAGTGGCTGCTGCTTCTCTCTTCTGTTGACACTGGGCTCCTGAATTTTGGAGGATGACTATCACAGCCTTTTAATGTGTGGGCTTTTGTGAAAGCTGTATAATGTGAGTCATGATGAAAAACCGTTGAAAGGGTAATTCATTTGAAAAATTACCAGCAAGTTATGACTTTTTAAAATGAATATTGTTGAAATGGAGAAGTGCAGTGATTTTTTTTAAATTTTGCTTCCAGGAGGAATAGATGTTTCCCCTTTTGCAGAATGGTTGCCTGTTTATATCTTTGTTTTATCCTGTGTTAAAGAAACATCACATTTACTGCACATATTAGAGACTGCAAGGGAATGTTTACTACATCTTTATAAAATCATAGTGTGGACTATTTAGGAACAAGTAGGCAGAGAATTTGTTTGGAAAATGAACCTCCAGAAGAATCTTAAGATAGAATAGTATAGTGATTTTTTGTTGCTCAGGCAGTATAGTTGCAAAAAGTGCCATGGAAAAGTCATAAAGATGCAAACTTCTTAAATGGCAAAGAGGAAAAGTAGAGAACAATTAGCAGTAGGCTTTCTCAATCTACTTTTGAATGTATTCAAGATAATCAAGTTTTCATTTGTATATCTGAGGAAAAGGTTAGAAAACCAAGTTCTTCTTGTCTAGATATGCCTGACCATCTTTGAATATATAGGAAATTGGATGAAAGAGAAGAGTTTCCGTACTCTTCTTAGAATCATAGAATTATAGGGTTGGAAGGGACCACAATTGTCACCGAATCCAGCCTCCTGCCATGCAGGTACACGCAATCAAAGTCATCCTGACAGATGGCAATCTAGACTCGTGCAACATAAAGGTGGAAGATTCCATGGCAATAAAAAAAATCAGGAATTGCAGATTTTATCCATGTTATTTTCATTTCAGACTGATGAATTTCAGTCCTTTCAGAACGAAAAACTCTCCTCCATGAGCCCTGCATTGATACATGCTAAAAGGTTGCTGCAAGGAATCACCGAACCCCGCCGTAGATGTCTTGAGGAGATTGCACTCCGGAGGGATTTTGTCAACTGGGTCAAAGAGGCTTTGGAAGGTAGAACAGATGCACATGCACAAAACATAATATGCAACCCTCTTATAGTACAGTTGGGAAGATTTGGTTATGTAGTGGGATGTTGACATTATGTTTTTTCTTCTTTGTTCACATTTCTACATTCCATGCTTCTATTTTCTTGTATGCATATATTCATCCATATTCTTGTTCATACACAAGAATATGTCCAGAAGGTAAGAGCCTCTGCAACAGCACTCCTGCTGCCTGCCTTCTGGACCACAAGAACTGCAGAAACTGCTACTGAGTAGGCCTACCTGCAAACTGGGCGTGGCTCCCTGCACCTGCTGTGGCCTCCACCTGGGGGCTGCTGCTTTTGGGTGTGGGTCGTTGGACCCTTTAAGAGCCCCCTGACTCCAGTGGCAGAAAGAGTCCAGAAGGTAAGAGCCTCTGCAACAGCACTCCTGCTGCCTGCCTTCTGGACCACAAGAACTGCAGAAACTGCTGCTGCTGCCTATTAAATATTCTGCTGGACTGGCACTTTTGAGCACTGGAGCACCTTACTGGAAAAACTTTGATTGATGGAATTGAGTTGAACCACCTTATCTTATACATCGTTCAACTCCTGCTGACCTGTAAACTGCCCTGTAAACTAACTATTAGACTATATGCGAGCACTGAAGCACTTTAGTTTATATGTGCTGCTGTCTCTACCATCTGTTATGAGTTCCAACTGTGCTATTAATTAAGGCATTAATTTTAAGGGGCAGGGAAGGTGGGTAGGAGGGTGGAAAAAAATGAGTTCCTTCTGATCTTATCTCGTAAGTACATTTTAGCCTTAGAACTAACTTGAGTACCTTACTAAAGGCTGTGGAATCATCCCCTTTATTTGGCACGTGTCACGTTAGCGGTATGATAAGATCTTGTTCATATTTAACTACTAGCATTACCGCTGTGATGGACCATGGAGAGAGGGGGGCATGTATCGGCTGGGGGGCCCCTATTGAAGTAATTCAGGGAAGGGGGAGATATGGGAAAGGGAGGCATAATTTAATTCGGCCTAGGGTGAGTAACAGAGTGCTTGTAGATTTAAAACAGCCTCCTGACACAGTAAATTTGGGTGCCCAAGGTGGCGGGTCCTCCGATCTGAAGGTGGTGCTGCTGAACGCCAGGTCTGTCAATGGTAAAGCTGCAATCATCCAAGATCTTATCCTGGATGAGCGGGCAGACCTGGCGTGCATAACGGAGACCTGGTTGGATGAGGCTGGGGGTGTCAATCTCACCCAGCTTTGTCCACCAAGTTATGCCGTGCAGCATCAACCAAGATCTGGAGGCAGGGGAGGAGGGGTTGCAGTGGTCTATAAGGAGTCCATCCCCCTGACCAGGTGCCCCATCCCCCAGTCTACCTTGTTTGAGTGTGCTCATCTGAGGGTAGGGGGCCGGGACACATTAGGGATTCTGTTAGTGTACCGACCACTCCGCTGCACTACAGTCTCCCTGCCTGAGCTAGCAGGGATGGTCTCTGGCCTAGCGTTGGAGTCCCAACGGCTCATTGTGCTGGGGGACTTCAATGTCCATGCCGAGACCACTCCTTCTGGTGCAGCTCAGGACATCATGGCCGCCATGGCAACCATGGGGCTGTCCCAATTAGTATCTGGCCCTACCCACAGAGCAGGGCACACACTTGACTTGGTTTTCTGCCAGGGAGGGGAGGAAGGTGGCGGTGTGGAGGAGCTCACCATCGCTCCTTTGCCATGGACCGACCATCACCTGATCAGGTTTAGAATCACTGCGCCTCCCAACCTCCGCAGGGGTGGAGGACCCAAAATGGTCCGCCCCAGGAGGCTTATGGATCCGGATGGATTCCTGGCGGCTCTTGGGGAGTTTCCCACCACCTTGGCTGGTGATTCTGTCGATGCTCTGGTCACTCTCTGGAACAAGGAGGCGACTAGGGCAATAGACACGATCGCTCCGGAACGTCCCCTCTCGAGTACCCGAGCTAAACCATCTCCTTGGTTCACTGAGGAGCTGGCAGCGATGAAGCGAAAGAAGAGGGAACTAGAGGGTGTGTGGCGTTCGGAGCCGAGCGGGCCAAACCGAACACGGCTGTGTTCCTATCTTAGGGCATACGCCGCGGCAATAGATGCTGCAAAGAACGTTTTCTTTGCAGCTAATATTGCGTCCGCAAAGAACCGTCCGGCGGAGCTGTTCCGAGTTGTCAGAGGTTTGTTATATCCCGTCTCTCAAGACGGGATCCCTGATAACTCGGCAGCCCGCTGTGAAGCATTTGCTCGGTTCTTTGCGGACAAAGTCGCTTTGATCCGTTCTGGCTTTGACACCATATTAACGGCAGCTTCCGAGGATGTAACATGAGCACCTGCTTGTCCCATTTTGATGGATTCTTTTCAATTGGTTGAGCTCGAGGATGTGGACAAGGTGCTTGGAGAGGTAAGGGCTACCACATGCATCCTAGACCCCTGCCCATCCTGGCTGGTGAGAGAAACCAGAGGGGGGTTGGCCGAGTGGGTGAAGGTGGTGGTGAATGCCTCCCTTCGGGAAGGCATCTTTCCAGCGAGCCTCAAACTGGCTGTGATCAAACCGCTGTTGAAGAAGCCATCACTGGACCCCACTCAATTGGAGAACTTTCGGCCTATTTCCAATCTCCCCTTTTTGGGCAAGGTCGTGGAACGTGTGGTGGCCGCACAACTCCAGGCATTCTTGGTTGACACTGATTTTCTAGATCCGGTGCAGTCTGGTTTCAGGCCGGGGCATGGTACCGAGACAGCCTTGGTTGCCTTAGTCGATGATCTTCGCCGGGAACTGGACAGGGGGAGTGTGTCCCTGCTGGTTCTGCTGGACCTCTCAGCGGCCTTCGATACCGTCGATCACGGTATCCTTCTGGGGCGCCTTGCCGGGATGGGTCTCGGAGGTACTGTTTTGCAGTGGCTCCGGTCCTTCCTGGAGGGTCGTTCCCAGATGGTGTCATTGGGGGACACCTGCTCGACCCCACAACCATTGTCTTGTGGGGTCCCGCAGGGGTCAGTACTGTCCCCCATGTTGTTTAACATCTACATGAAGCTGCTGGGAGAGATCATCCGGAGTTTCGGAGTTCGGTGTCATCTGTACGCAGATGATGTCCAGCTCTGTCACTCCTTCCCACCTGTCACTAAGGAGGCTGTTCAGGTCCTGAACCGGTGTCTGGCCGCTGTGTCGGACTGGATGAGGGCCAACAAATTGAAATTGAATCCAGACAAGACAGAGGTCCTCCTGGTCAGTCGTAAGGCTGAACAGGGAATAGGGTTACAGCCTGTGTTGGACGGGGTCGCACTCCCCCTGAAGACACAGGTTCGCAGTCTGGGGGTTCTCCTGGACTCATCGCTGAGCCTGGAGCCCCATGTCTCGGCGGTGGCCAGGGGAGCATTCGCGCAACTCCGTCTTGTGCGCCAGCTGTGCCCGTTCCTTGGGAGGTCTGACTTGGCCACGGTGGTCCACGCTCTGGTTACAGCTCGTTTGGATTACTGCAACGCTCTCTACGTGGGGTTGCCTTTGAAGACGGCCCGGAAGCTCCAACTAGTACAACGGGCGGCAGCCAGATTAATAACTGGGGCGGCATACAGGGAGCGTACCACCCCCCTGCTAAGCCAGCTCCACTGGCTGCTGATATGCTACTGAGCCCAATTCAAAGTGCTGGTCTTGACCTATAAAGCCCTAAACGGTTCTGGCCCAATTTACTTATCCGAACGTATCTCCTCATATGAGCCAGCTAGATCCCTAAGATCATCTGGAGAGGCCATGCTCTTGGTCCCACCTGCCTCGCAGGCACGGCTGGTGGGAACGAGGGACAGGACCTTCTCGGTGGTGGCTCCCAGGCTTTGGAACACCCTCCCCACAAATATCCGACAAGCCCCAACTCTTCTGGGTTTCAGAAAGGCTGTGAAAACATGGCTGTGTGCACAAGCTTTTAACGAGTAATATGATAACGTCGACATGGTCCGATTGAAGGCTGAAGCATGAGGTTTTTAGACAAATTGATCTAATTTACTTATGTTTTAATTTTTATACTGTATTTTAATGATGTATTTTTATAGTTTTAATTGATTATATGTACTGTTTTTTGTTTTATTATTATGTTCTTGGCATTAAATGTTGCCAACTGTGTAAGCCGCCCTGAGTCCCCCCGGTGAGAAGGGCGGGGTATAAATTCTGGAAATAAATAAATAAATAAATACACAGACAAGCATGTAGACCAGGGCTTCTTAAACTTTTTCCACTTATGATCCTTTCTGCCCAATATATTTCTGTGACCCCATATATATAGCTTTGTAAATTAGGTATTAAAATAAAAAAAATTGATAATAACTCAGCATTTGCAATATTTCCTAAACAGGCTGATTAGTACAGTTCCAGCATTTTCTGCAGAGTTCACTATATATATTGTACGATGTTGCTGACAGATTTGTAAATGTGTGGCATTCAGAAAACATTTGTCTTTTCCAAATTTTTAGTGACCCCAACATTGAGCTAAGGAGACCTCATTTGGAGTTGGAATCCACAGTTTAAAAAGCAGTGATCTAGACAGTCTTGGAAAAAATACCTATGTCCAAACATACATATCCAGCTCTATCACACATACTCTTTAGCAAGCAAACAAACGCATTTTAGTATGTGGAAAGGGCAGAGCAGAGGGTTTTATAACTCTTGTGTTTTACTTTCAGATGCTTATGAGCAAAAGGATCTGGAAGTAGAGGGGATATGAGTATGGTGAGATGGGGTGGGGTGCAGAGTAGGCAAGATGAATGAAACTATTGCATAACTAAATGGTACTCTGACCATGTTACAGTAGAAGCTTATGGATTTTAAATGCCATGTTGTATTCTGCACTGAATCCCTTTTCTCCCCCATTCCCATTAGATATAAATGAACTGAAGGTGTTTGTGGACCTGGCTTCTATCTCTGCTGGGGAGAACGACATGGACGTTGATCGTGTGGCTTGTTTCCATGATGCTGTGCTTGGTTATTCTTCCCTATTATATGAGTTGGATCAGGAAGCAGGGTTTGAGAAATTCATGGACTGTTTAGACAAACTATGGAAAGCCCTGGAAAGTGATCAAAGTCTCCCTACCAAACTGGTAATATATGCTGCAAATCTTAGCCCATCTTTTTGTTACCTACTTCCATGCAGTTGTGGATTTGATAAAGATAATACATTTGTATTCTGTTCCAGTGTGGTACATTGTTTTCAATAAAATATGCCATTTTGGTATTCTATATGGTATTATATCAATCTTATAACAACTCAGGGGTTTAAGATCAGAATGTGATTTATATGTGAACACAATAATGAGGCCCTTCTGCATTGTGTCTCTTGGTGAATTTAGTAGCATGTGACTTTAGCATGTGACTTTGACTTTTTCAATTATCACTGTGCTCAACATTATAAAACAAAGAATTGCAAACATTATTTACTTTGTTGAAAATTACAATTTGTCTCCAAATCATACCCAATCATAATCTGCGGATAACTAACCATTGACTAGTCTAACTGTATTGTATGATTTGATGTGGCATTATTGGAATTATTCCAGACTAACTTTTTTCTGAACCCCCCAGCGTGACTCTGCAAGGCATTTGGAATGGCTAAAAACTATAAAAGAGAGTCATGGCTCTGTGGAATTGTCATCTATATCATTGGCAACTACAATCAACAATAAAGGAATCTATAAAATTAGAGCCCCAATTGAAGGCCAGAAGGTAAGAAGGCTTAAAACTGCTTAAGGTTTATGGCATTCTTGAAATAGGTAAAGGTTTCCCCTGACGTTAAGTCCAGTTGTGTCCGACTCTGGGGGTCGGTGCTCATCTCTATTTCTAAGCCCAAGAGCCAGCATTGTCCGTAGACACCTCCAAGGTCATGTGGCCGGCATGATTGCATGGAGCGCTGTTACCTTCCCGCCGGAGCAGTACCTATTGATCTACTCACATTGGCATGCTTTCGAACTGCTAGGTTGGCAGAAGCTGGGGCTAACAGCGGCCGCTCCCGCTGCTCCTGGGGTTTGAACCTGGGACCTTTCGGTCTGCAAGTTCAACAGCTCAGTGCTTTAACACACTTTGTCACCGGGGCTCCTTATTCTTAGAATACTGCCCTAAATATTAAAAACCAAAAATACTAGCTTTATAGGGACTAGAAGACCCTTACTCCTTCTCTCTTCCAGTTCTCTGCCTTGTTCATCCCTTTCTTTGTTTACTGTAAACAGATTAAGACAATTGAATACACAAAATTTATTTATCCAGCTTATTTCCATCCTCCTCCCAGTGGTCATGCTGCTAAAATAAAATGTACTGGCTGAATGGGTCTAAAAAGATTAAAAGGAGTTTCTTTGTGAGATGCTTTGTTAACTGAGATAGTTGTAATGTTTATCTGTTGGAAGGTTTCTCTGGACACTGTGTTATGCCTGACTATCCTTGAAGGACATGAACATACAGAAGAGTTTCGACAGTATTCTCTGGAAGAGCTTAGAGAATTAATGAACAAACTGATGTTAATGTCAGGAAAAGTAGAACAAAGTGCAGAAGTGGACAAGTTTTCAGAGGTAGGTTTTCACTTGGATTTTCTGTTTGTAGTGGAAAGTGCTAGCATCCTGCACTATGTACTTTAATTTTTAGAGTAAAGGGAGTGGATGACAATAAGGAGGAAAAGAGAAGTCTGGGTGCTATCCGACATCCATAAAGACGGAACGTTGAAATCCCCACCTCCATGTTTCATGGAGTATAGACTCCAAGGGAGTGGGTAACAGTTGCTTTAGTGGATGAACGCGCATCTTCTTTGTGGTCTCTGCAAATCACACAAATCTGTATTCTGAACCTGTGCAGAGTACTCATGGAATTTTCTAGAGCTCTAAAAATAGAATTTTGGCAGCAACCCTGTCCACTATCCAAGCCTATATATATGCAGGGGTGTCTGAATTCCTTTACTTAGCTTGTGTTTGCAAGTTGTGGTTTCCACATATGGGTTTGTTTTTCGGATTGACTCGGTCTGTTTCCTTGGTATTCGCTTCCCTCCAGTTGTCCAACTCTCGGATTTAGTCTTCAGCAAAAATGCGGGTAATTTTGTCCCTTTCTCAGTTCTTGGAACTATAAATGTAATATGAAATATTTTTACTTTATATAGTGAGATAGATAGATAGATATATAGAGCAGCCCATAACATGATCCGCAAAAGGAAGAGAAGTTTCTGATGGAAATCATTCTGAGCTCCCATCACACAAAAGACTAAAAGTTTGAGTTATCTGTTCTTTTATCCAAACTAGAGCTGCAGCTTTGTAGTATAGCTTAAAGTTTAGTATAGCCATATCCCCTATGTTCTTAGCATCTTGCAATGATTTCATCTGAATTCTTTGTTTTTCGCCTTTCCAAATGAATTTGCCAATATTTGTGTATCATTATTTGAAGCTAGTATCGTTTAATATTGGTATTGTTTGGAAAAGAAACATCATTTTAGGGAGAACAGCAAAGAAAGTTCTAGCTGGGACCATTGTTTTAATTCTTTTTGCATTCCATTCCATCCTTTTTCATAGTTGTCCAGTATTTTTAATAGTCATGTAGATTCCCAGATAATTGACTTTGTTGACAATCTCAATACCTATCCTTTCCTTCAAGATACTGTGGTCCTGCTGCTAGATATTCTTAATCATTATTTTTGTTTTCTGTGTATTGTGAGTCATCCACGTTTCCAAAGTTCTCAATAATTTCCAATATTTTAGGTATGGTCTCTATGGACGCTTCTGTTGCTATCATCACATCATCTGTAAAGAGCCTCAGTTTGATGGTTTCCTTTTTGATTTTCATTCCTCTTACGGAGTTTCCTTGTTGTATTTTTCTTATCAACACTTCTACCTCGTTATAAATTGTAATAGTAGTAATGAACATCATATTCCAGAAGTTTTTTGGTAATTTTCTTTGATTCTCTTGAATTGGCTGTATAGTTTTTTATCTGTATTGAAATCCACAGTAGAGTTGTGGTCTCCCATCAGAAACATATCAGTGTACTCAATACCTTCCTCTTCTTTCCAAAGTTTTTCAAAGGAAGGAGCTTTTGCAAGGTTAGGAGCATAAATATTCACAATGAGTATTTTCTTTGTTTGTAATTCTATCATGACCATTAGAAATCTTCCTTAATCATTTGAAGTGCCAGAGTTTGGGGATATACAATAACAGGCTATTTCTTTTGGAAGTTCCCGCTGAAATAAATTCTTCTTCTGGTCTTTTTTGTTTAAAATGTCTCCTAGCCTGTTGTTTAATGTGCATCTCTTGTAGCACTATAATACCAGCATTTTTATTTCTCAAAGAATGAAAGAATTTTCTCTTCTTATTTGGTGAGTTCAATCCATTTATAGTCAGTGAGAATATCTTTAGAGTCTTCGTTCTTGTAACAGTATGTGATCATCCATTTCTTCTTCATCTTGTGGGGTGGCCTGTTGCTGTTGTTGAGTATTTGAATAAACCCTTCATGAGCAATTTCCAGATTTGAAGTGAATCCTGATTAGGATAATGAAACATACTGTGCATTTTATAGTACCATTACTTTATGCTGTCTCTATAAATTTAATTTTGGAGTCTTGTCGTTTCTGACGTAGGACAACTACCACAAAGCTTTCTTGGCAAGATTTTTTTCAGTTTGTTTGCCTTTCTCTGAGGCTGAGTGAGAATAAGTTGCTCAGTGTTACCTTTTGGGTAGCCATGAATAAGTGAGGCATTGAACCCTAGTAAAAAAAAAAATCAGAATATAACACTCAAATCACTACAAAACACTGGCTTTATAGTCTTACATGTATCTTTAATTGGACCTGGTTCTACGTGTAATTGAAAGCTCCATTTTATTAAAAAATATTCTGCTGTAATGACAAAATATTAAATATTATATTCATTTTGAAGCTCTTTATTCAGACTGAAAGTTAGAATACAGTGTTCCCTCACTTATCGCGGCAGTTATGTTCCAGGACCACTCACAAAAAGTGAAAATCTGTGAAGTAGGGACGCTATATTTGTGTTGTTTACAATCTCACTGGCAAGTAGCGTCTCTGTCCCCTCCTCGCCTCTCAAGCACACGCATGCAAGCTTGAGGCAAAAATAAAGCTGCTTCAGTCTCCTTTTCTTTCCCTTTGGTTTCTCCTTCCTTCCTTCCTTAGGCTTCTCCTTAGGAAGGAAGTAAAAAGAGGGATTTATAATATTATTTTATGATTTATACTATTATTTTAGTGTTTATTAAAAAACCGCGAAACAGCAAATCCGCAATAAGCGAACCGTGAAGTAGCAAGGGAACACTGTACTTTCCTAAACATTTCCTTTCAGTTCTAATTTATGTTTGCTTGTCCTATGCCCAGGTATTTTCTAGTGTCCAAAGACTTGCACTGTCTTTCATAGACATTTATTGTGCTGGAAACATGCTCTTCCGTTCCTGGATTGCTGAAATATACTGCTCACCGGAGAATGAATTCTCTATTATCGTGAACTTCAACTTGGATGCTAGCTCCAGTCTTGTTGGAAATGGAGAAGTGGCAGAAATTCTACCTGCCATATGCCGGAAGATGGAGAATTTTCTAGAGAGATGGAACCACTTCATGTATGAGAAGAGATCCCAGTATTTTTATCTTAATTACTACACAGCTAAGCAGCTTGTGTACTTGTGCAAGGAACTTGGCTCCAGACACCCAAATGAGGCTGCCCTAATGTTATTATCATTCATTAAGCACAATTGCAGTGAAAAGGAAATCCAAGAGATCTTTGGAATAGTGAAATCTGAAAACCCAGAGAGGCATTCCACTCATCTGTCTGAGCTGGTGGCAAGTCAAAGAGAGCTGACAGCACAGCTGGAGCATATTTGGGACTCCTACATGAAATGCATGGATTCCTTCCTTCCAGATTGCTTGGACATTGAAAGCCTTGGGGTCTACCTTGACAAACTGGCAGACCTGGAGAAGAGGAGTGTTGTGCGGATATTGCCACAAGGCCTTCATGCTGGCAGGCCCAACCTCATTCTCTGCCCTCGTCTTGAAGTGTTGGCTTCAGCCCTGGCCATTTACATGAACAGTCCAGAAGAGATGCTCCCCTCTTATGATGAAGTCTTGTTGTGTACAAGGCACACCAGCTATGAGGAAGTGGCGCTGTTTCTGAGGAGGTGCCTCACCCCAGGCTGCAAGGAGAGGAAAATTTACACCTTGTTGTTTGCTGATGAGTTAAGCTATGATGTTGGTTGTAGGTCCGAAGTATTGTTCCAGAGCCTTCACTTGAAGCATCAGGATGATTATCGCTTGGTGATCCTCTGCAATTGCGAGAGAGAGCATTGCTATATCCCTTCTGTCTTTAGTCAGTACAAAGTTCACATGATTCCTCATCAACCTCTGAAAGACATCCAGTGTTACCTCGAGAATCATTACAAAGTCACGGATCCTGCGAATTCATTAGCTTCTATTTTCAAGGAACAATTTTGTGTTGGAATTGTATCTTCCAAAAGAGCTGGAGTGGGTAAGAGAATTACATTTAAAATTGATTCCCTCTTAATTTCAGAGTGCTGAAACCCACTAAATCAGGACCATCACAGTCAATGATGAAATTTGATAGGATTTTCAGTGCAAGGAACAGCTAAATTACCCATCCTTGAAACAGATAACAACTCTCTCCCTTCTCCCTCCTTTTCTTCCACATGCACATTTGCAAGGACCACAGCAAGTCTGGAAGGTTTTTTTCCCCTCTTCTAGTGTGCCTACTTAAAAAGGTAGAAATGTTTCATTTTCAATTAACCAGGACTAACTCTTGTTATTTTCTCTAATTCCAGCAAAATTTTATTAATGTTAACTGCAGTTTGATTGAAGGAGATAAACATCAAACAATAAGAAACATGCTTGTTTAATCAAACCATAGTAACTGTTAACTATTAACGGTTAATAACAGGATGTCTTAATGCAGTGGTTCTCAACCTGTGAGTCCCCAGATGTTTTGACCTTCAGCTCCCAGAAATCCTACCAGCTGGTAATCTGGCTGGGATTTCTGGAAGTTGTAGGCCAAAATACCTGGGGACCCACAGGTTGAGAACCACTGTCTTAATGGGTTTTCCATCATAGGAGTGCCATTAGTGAACCAAAAATGGCAGTTATCAACATGAACAACAACTGGTCAACACAGTTTAGGATTCAGTTAATATTATATTTAAATGCTTAACTTAAAATTGGTAGTAGGAGCTTTTGAATTACAGTAGAGTCTCACTTATCCAACATAAACGGGCCGGCAGAACGTTGGATATGCGAATATGTTGGATAATAAGGAGAGATTAAGAAAAAGCCTATTAAACATCAAAATAGGTTATGATTTTACAAATTAAGCACCAAAACATCATGTTAGACAACAAATTTGACAGAAAAAGTAGTTCATTACACATTAATGCTATGTAGTAATTACTGTATTTACAAATTTAGCACCAAAATATCACGATTTATTGAGAACATTGACTACAAAAATGTGTTGGATAATCCAGAACGTTGGATAAGTGAGACTCTACTGTACTCAAAATCCCACTAGATGAAGGGGGAAGAGGCAGGATTTAACTTGTTTTTGTTATCTGAAAGCATGAGTTCTGGAGATAGTCTGAAATCTAAAACTATATTATGTATGTGACCTCCAGTTACAAGATATGTGATACCCAGTATCAGGAAGTAAGTTTTCGCTTTTGTAAATGTATTCCAATTCAAAAAGATTTTGACTGTTTTTAATTGTGTAATAAATTGAACAACAAATTTTTGTTGCTATACGTGCTGCAAATTGGGGTCAAAAATAATTTTCCATGCTTATGAAATATTTAAAGGTTTTAGGAAATGAACTAGGTTTTTCTTCATGATTTAAGACTTCTAATGGAGAAAAAAAGTGTGTAAGGTCATTAACTTTCAATGGTAGTGTAAATGCAACCTTAAATTTATTTATTTATTTATTTATTTACATCGCTTTTACCCCGCTTTTCTCCTCGAGGGGACTCAAGGCGGCTTACAATAAATAGGCAAAAATTCAATGCCTAAAAACAATGTACAAAACAACAATTCATATAAAACAGATACCATTACAAAATAAAATTACATTATATAAAATTTTAAGCATGTCCAAAATTAGAATCTATTCATCCAGAATCCTCAATAAGTCTTCATACAGGTCATGTAAAGTCCATGTTCTCATTTATTAAAAGCTTGTGTGCACAACCATGTCTTTAAGGCTTTACTGAAGCCTAGGAGAGTTGGTATCTGCCATATGTTGCTGGGGAGGGTTTAAATTGCCCAGAAGAATTCCTCAACAGTGTTCTGTTTATAATATTCATGAAAATAGTTTATTTTCCTTTTTTCTTTCTTCATTATTTGAATTTCTAGAATAGCACAATGCATTTTATTTATCATGGTTTTATTTTAAATTGTCCACTGTTTGGTTCCATTTTTATACTTTTATTTGACCACCAGTTGTATGTATTTAAGATCAGCACAAGAGGAACAGAGATGTCACAAGGGGAAATATTTTTTAAAGCTGCAAGCTAGGTTGCCTGTACGAAATATTTACTTCAGAGTGGGTATTTTCACCAGCTGTTTTGTGAAATGTTTAAAAAGACAATATTTATGTCAAAAGTGGGCATATACCGCAAATACATGAATTCAATATCATTGATAGTCCTGATTGTTTCACAAGTATTGCCAAAACAGAGAGCATCCACTGTGGTTGGTATATGTTTGGGGAGGCACCTTGTACTGGCCTAACCGATGTTTACATCCACACATTCATTACATAAGTCCCTTCCCTGTCCACATGCCTTCTCTGCATGTGAATGTGTATGCAGGTGTATGTTTGCCTCTATGCACATGTCTCCAAGTCACCTGTTGACTTGAGGTAACCAAATGAATCCATTGGCAAAGAATACTCTTGTTGTTTGCCATGGCTGTCCTTTGAAATATAATTCCCAACATGTGGCATTCCCTGGTGGTTCTTCTGTCATTTAGGAACTAATTGGACTTGACCCTGTTTATCTTTCAAGATTTCAGGTTAGTCATGCTTGGATACTTCTTAAGTGTTGCTGAATCAGGCTCTAAAACCTGCTTTTGCATCATAGAATCGTAGAATAGTAGAGTTGGAAGAGACCTCATGGGCCATCCAGTCCAACCCCCTGCCAAGAAGCAGGAAATCGCATTCAAAGCATCCCCGACATATGGCCATCCAGCCTCTGCTTAAAAGCCTCCAAAGAAGGAGCCTCCACCACAGGCCGGGGGAGAGAGTTCCACTGCCGGACAGCCCTCACAGTGAGGAAGTTCTTCCTGATGTTCAGTGTCCTATTTTTTTTTATGTGTCCAGTAATGTCTAAAATGTTGCTTTGTTAATTGTAGGAAAATCTCTGTATGTAAAGAGGTTGCATGAAAAAATGGAAGCAAGACTCAACAAAAGAGTGCCTTTAAAAACTATTAGACTTATAGATCCGTATGTTGATGAAAGCAAATTGCTAAAGTCTCTCCTCCCATTCCTGGACCACAAGCACCAGAAACAGCCTATGATATTTCATTTTGATATCACTTCTTCAGTGAGTATTCTACAGTTTACACACATTATTCCTTCGTCCCATGTCTCTCAATATATTTGCCATTCTGTTAATTGATTATGTACATATACAATCATTAGATCACTGAGCAAGGCAGATCAATTTAAATAAAGGTCATATAAATCACTACAATAATGACTTAGTTTAAATTATAGATTAAATAATTTGCATTTTTATAATTTAAATATATTCATAGGTATTTGCATTGTTTATAATATGTACAAGACTGCAAGGCAGACTTATGATCTTGTAACTTTAGCAGTCTTTCTTAACCAAAGAACTTACAGACACCAAGGGGTCCCAATGTGCCTGCAACTGGGAAAGCACTGCAATCATAATTTCCCAGTGCCCCAGTCAGGAGAGTCTCAGATATCCTTTGTATGGTGAGCTGCCTGTCTTGAGAGAGAGGCTTTTGGAGAGTGGCAGTGGCAGAAGTAGCTGGAGTGACAGAGGCCCATCATCATTGCTGCATCTGTTGTAACAAATCATGTCCATTCCTTTAAATCAGTGGTTCTCAGCCTGTGGATCCCCAGATGCTTTGGCCTTCAAAAAATCCTAACAGCTGGCAAACTGGCTGGGATTTCTGGGAGTTGTGGGCCAAAACACCTGGGAACCCACAGGTTGAGAACCACTGCTTTAAATAATGGCACAAATCTGGTTGTTAAGATGTGTCAGTTTGCAGCTATAGTAAAGTTCCGGTTAACCGAGACTCCGTATTATTCAAGACGCCGCCGGGGGCGCCCCACCCTCTCCCTCTCCTTCTCTCGAGTTCAAGAGAAGGAGAGGGAGAGGGAGGAGGAAACGCCCCGCAATCGCTGCTGCCTAGCAACACTCGCAGGATGCTTCCCAAGGGGCGAGGGCTCGCCGAGGGGCTTCCCTTGGTGAGCCCTTGCCTCTTGGGAAGCACCTTGCGAGCATTGCTAGGCAGCAGCGATCGTGGGGCGCTTCCCTAAACTGGATTGCTGGGAGGGATAATAGGGCCTCCCTATTACTCAGGAAGTTCGGTTATCCGAGATTGGGCCCACCCCCTTATCTCGGATAACTGGAACTCTACTGTAAATAGAGCTGTTCACAGTATCTTAAGAGAGTGTATTCAATTCTTATAAAGAAAATTATAAGGAATTATATAGGAAATTGCAGCATGTAATATGCTAATTACATATGGTATGCCATGAATGCTGTCATAATCTGAAACACATTTTCCTGTTTTCCTTTTTTCATGTTTGACTGCAGGTAATTTGTGTGAGTATAACAGAGATGCTAATTCATTTTATGCAATTGTAGACATAGGTGTAGTTAATATATTTGTGACAAGACAAAGGTTTAAGTTGTTAGTTTGGGAAACATACCAAGGAAGAAATTTAGGGTTTTATTCATGGTCTAAAAATTATGTGTCTTTTGCTATGCTCTATCCTGCCTTTAAAAAAATAAAACATTTTGATCCAGCATGCTAATAAGAAGTGACATCTCTTCCTGTTGTTGATCCATGACACTTACATACTCTTCTAGGTTCAGACTGGAATTCCAGAATTCTTGTTCAAACTATTAGTTTTACAATACTTGGCAGATACAGATGGAAAACTTTGGCTCAGGAAACAGTACCACTTGTATGTTATAGAAATTCTCGAAGTTTCTCCATCAGCATCAAAAAACCAAAAAAGATCTGTAAGTATCTGTGGGTAAATGCTATCTATAGTCTTAATTTACCAGTGTACATTTTGTTGCCTAGTTCTGTTCCACTCCCTCAGAGTTCTTATACAAAACTGTGTTCCTTCACAAAGTTGAATTCTGACACAGTCTTTCATATGTGAAAATCTGTATGTATGATTCTGTGGCATAGTAGTTCCATATGTGAAACTGCAGTATGCCACAATGGCCATTCACCACTCTAGAACTGCTGCAACCCTCTTCTCTAACGTAGCGATTCAATGACTGGTGGAAAACAAAAGTGGAGAATGATAAAAATGTCTGTCTGTTTGCCTCTAGCCAGATAACAAAATGATATCAACCGAGGTCTGCTAAGGTTTTGTGGTGCTCTCAGTGGATTATGTAATCATTGGGGTGCTGTGAGATTTCCGTACTATATGGCTGTATGGCCATGTTCCAGAAGTGTTCTCTCCTATGTGTAATCATTCTCTCCTTGCCGACTGCCCAGCAGTGCTGAACACTGTTCTGCGCTTTTGAACATCCACCCTTGCTGAAATATAATATTTTTGATTGGATTATATTTGGGAAGTTTCCATTTAAAAGATAAAACTGATGAGACAACCAAAAAGACAACTCAATAGACAAGGAGAGAATCAACAGAAATTCATCCTAAGGCAACAGAGTCGTAAAGATTCCTGGAAGAACTTCAATAGATTCGTAAAGAGATGAGGCAGGACCTGAACTCTTTGAAATTGGTATTCTGACAAGAATGGGTTTATTTCATGTCAAAAGCATTGTACAACAAATACATTTCAAATAATGGAAATAAATAAAAAATCACAAGCAACTAAATAGTTTTGGACCAAAAGCGTGCAACAGCAACCGCATTGTCTGTAGCTTTAAACAACTCCTCCTCCGTACATGAGGCAGGGCATTGTGGGCAAGCATACATATGCGGAGTTGTTTGTTCAGCTCCACAGTCACACAAGGTGGAGGATTCCTCCAGGTAGTGCCACCTTGCCAAGTTGTCTTTAGATCTGCCCACTCCGCTTCTGAGTCTGTTCAGGGACTTCCAAGTTGCCCATTCTTGGTTTGCCCCTGGAGGAAGACCCTCGTGGGGGGCCATCCAGTTAGAATTGCCAGGTTTAAGCTGCCCAGAGAGACACCCTTGCTGCTGCTGGAGGAACATCAAGAGGAGTGGTGGTTCTCATGAAGCCCTTCCTTGATTTGAGTCTGGTGGGAGGAGGGTGATAGCCATGCAGTGGGTGGCTTTCACAATGTTCGACCTTTTTTCTCTCACCGTTAGCAGCAACTTCCCGTTGCATGTCAGGAGAGGCAATGCCAGCTAACTTGTAGAGTTTATCAACAGGTGTAGGTTTAAGGCATCCCGTGATGATTCTGCATGTTTCATTCAGTGCTATGTCCACCTGCTTTGCATGGGCAGACTTGTGCCAAACAGGACAGGCATACTCTGCAGTTGAGAAAGACAGGGCCAGGGCTGATGTTCTTATTACTTGTGGGTCTGCTCCCCATGCGCTGCCAGTCAGTTTCCGCAGGATGTTATTGCGTGCAGCTACTTTGTGCTTGGTGTTCATGCAGTGTTTCCTGTATGTTAGTGTTCGGTCTAAGGTGACACCAAGGTATTTAGGATGGAAACAGTGTTCAAGCTCTTGGCCTTCCCAAGTAACTTTCAGTTTCCTGTTGGCTTCGCGGTTACGTAGGTGGAAAGCACACACTTGTGTCTTGGAAGGATTAGGCTTCAGGTGGTTCTCTTTATAGTAGCTGGAGAGATCTTTCAAGGCATTAGTGAGTTGCTTTTCAACTGTTTCAAAATCTTTTGCTTGTGTTGTGAGGCCAAGGTCATCAGCATATATAAAGCTCTTTGTGAGTGGAGGTTGTGGCTGATCGTTCGTGAAGATATTAAATAAGGTCGGTGCAAGAACGCTGCCTTGGGGTAAACCATTCTTTTGCCTCCTCCATCTGCTTTTCTGGCCCTCCACATAGAAGCTGCGGTTTTCTAAGGGGGTCTGGACAGTTTTTGTAAAGTCAAAGTCCCGGGTGATATGGTAGACTTTATGCAGCATTTTTCTATGTTGCACCGTGTCATAGGCTGCCGTAAGGTCCACAAAAACTGTTCCCGTAATGCAGCCTTTCTCATAGCCTTCCTCGATATGTTCAGTCAGATGAAGAATTTGACCTGTACAGTTTTTCCCTGGTCTGAAACCTGCTTGTTGTGCAATAAGCTTGGGTTCGATAACAGGTCCTAGTCGATTTAATAGCATCCTCTCATAGACTTTATATAGATGACATAAGAGGGAGATTGGTCGATAGTTCCTGGCATTGGAGGCATCTTTACCAGGTTTTAAGATGGCAATTATCTTAGTTTTCCTCCATGCTCTGGGAATCTGTTTGTGTGCCAAGCATTGATTGTAGAATTTCAAAAGCCAGTTTTCAGCTTTGGGGCCCAGGTGTTTGATTTGCTCCATCATCAGGTCATCTAGGCCAGGTGCTTTACCAGTCTTGCATCGCTTGATGGCTTCTCTGAGTTCTTTCAGGTTTAGAGGAGAAGACAACTGGTGGGTTTCAAGTTCTGGCACCCTGTTGATTTTCATCTTTATTCTGCTGCAGTTGGTTTTCCCATTCTGAATTAGCTGGTGAGCTATCTGATCTGGTGTCACGTTCGCGTGTCCAGGGTTGACCAGAGGGTCACTATCCAGGCGTCTCAGCAATTGCCAGGCTTTTCGGCTACTCTTGGACATGTCCAGGTTCTCAAGCAGCTCTATCCAACGGTCTTTCTTAGCATTAGCTAAGGCTGTAGATAGTTTTTGGCCTGCTGCTATAGTCCCATCACTGTATGGGTTCTCTTGAAATAATCTGAGATATTCTTGTAGCTGATTTAGTGATTCTTCGTTTAGGCCTGGTAGGTAGCTTGTGCGACAGCCTCTAGGGATTGAGAGCCTTGAGGATCTTTTCACAGCTTCTACGAACAGGTCATAATTTTCTATAGAAGGTTCTATATCAGAAATAGCAGCTTCCAAGGTCTCTGTAAACTTTGTCCAGTTAGCTTTATTGAAGTTATATCTTCTGTGGAATGGGACACTTTTCGGTCTTACAGCTGCATATGCTACGCAGCATATTGGTCTGTGTTGTGTGTTAGGTATCGGGTTTAATACCCTTTTGGTGCATTGATGGCTTATGCTTTCCTTTACAAAAATCAGATCAGGGTTATAACCACGCTTCCATCAGCCGCTATTAAATGATGGTGGTAATTTACTGTCATGAAGGAGGCTCATTCTACTATTGTCGGCCCACGTTAGAACTGCTTCGCCATTTCTATCATCTTCGTCATAGCCCCAGACACAGCTGTGGCTATTGAAATCTCCCACAACAAAATGGGCTTCATGATTGTGGCAACTGGTTGGGGGTGTAAAATAGAAATCAGCCCCAGGTGGTTTATAGAGTGATGATACGGTGCAACTATCAAGTTCCACAGATAAGATTTCAATGTTGTTCACTTCTGTGAGGGAAGTTGCAGAGATTGCTACACCAGATCGTACAAAAATGGCACTGCCATATTGTCTGTGAGGTCGTTCCACTGCCAGCTGCATTCCAAGACTTTTTGGTCTTCTCATTGAGATGTCTCTGTGTGTTTCCTGTATATATAGGATGTCACACGAGATGTCCTCAGACATTTTGGCTAATAGTTCTTCCTTAGCAAGTGACAAACCTTCTATATTAATAGACATAATCGTTAGCAATGGTCTTGATAAAGACCTTTGGTATTCATCCATTCATCCAATGCTTTTGGGTTTGGAAAGATCGGCCGCTTACAAGAAACGTTGCCCAGGGGACGCCCGACTGAATTCACTCAATCTTCGGGGAGGCTCTTTCCGTGTCCCCCAAGAATGGGTTGAAGTGAAGGTAGCTCTGAAACAAGTGACAATGGATTTAAGATTGACTACTGATATGTGTGGATAAACTTGAAAAGAAATTTCTGGAGGATTTATTCAAAGCAGCAGAAGATAGAAAAATTAACATGTGAGGCATCTTTGCTTGAACTGTTTTGCTATGGGTTTAGTCTTCTCTTGAAAGAATACACCAAGATGCACAGGGGCTGACGCTACCATACAGCTTTATTGTTCATAATACAAGAGTCTAGCACTACTGCCCATCTATATAGGGCCCTAGTTACAATGTCATCAATCACCCAAAACCTCTGGTGCCTGGCCTTTCCCACATACCAGAGCCACCTTCTGACCCCTCAGGGCAATTTACTTTTATGGCCGGTTCCTGTGTCCTTGCAGTATCCTGTCCTCCCTTCCGGCTATTGGCCATGTGCTCTGTGTCAGGACTGGGGAGCTGATCATTGCATGGAATTAGTGATCTTGATACAACGATAGAGAGAAGCAACTGGATTTACCCGCACTTCAAGATTTGAAAGAAAGAGAACATTATATAAAAATTAGAGGATTTCCTGAAGCTCCAAAAGAGGATACAAGAGGCATGATGATTGAAGCAGTAGCCAAGTATTTAGCTATGGATAAGGCTGAATGAGAATTTTAAATGGATCAAAGCTTCTCAGATTACAAACAGAAGGATTGATCAACAAGCAAAAGATATATACTACAAGTTTAAACAAGATCTGGAAAATGAAGAGCTAGAAGGAGCTCATGGCGGATCAGATCAACAGGAGCAGCCAAGTGGAATGTCACAAGATTTGAGAAGTGGGAAAGAAAAGGTAGAACAATTAGGCAGTGATATGGAAGAACTTAAGCAAAGACGAAACAGGAGAGTGAGAAAAAAGGTTGGCTGATAGATACAGGCTGACTTATATAAAGAAAGCTCAGAAACATTGGTCGTTATCAACTTTTACCATAAAAGACCAGGAATGGTGGAAAGAAGAACATTGATGAGACAAACACATTGAGTAGAATTAATAGGTTGATATATGTTTGTGTTGTTTTGTTTTTATCTGTGAGATTGGGAAGTTGATGGTACCACAACTTGTAATTGGTTAACCAGGGGTAGAGTCTGGAAGTAATCAAATGAATTCTGTTGTATATAATATGACAATGCTGCAGAATATATGTTTTTTAGGCAAATACTTTATTTCATGCCCAAACCAATCCATGTATTTGCAGTTAAGAATACTATGGGTAGACAACAAAGATGATGGTAAGTGAGAGGACAAAGTTGAAGACATTTGAAGACTATCGGTATTGTTAGGGCGTTCAATGTGTTTGTATTGATAAACAGGCTCAGACTACAATTTCTGAATGGCGTGGTTTTAATATTGAATGTAATGTTTTAAAAATGTTAATATGTGTTAATTTTAATTCAATCTATTTTAAGCTTAATTTTATGTGTTATGGCATTAAATAATGTAACGTAAGCCGCCTTGAGTCCCCTTCTGCGTAGAGAAAGGCGGGGTATAAATAAAGTAAATAAACAAATAAATAATGTATGGAGTATTTACTCATAGATTTATTTACTGTATAATTAATCAAAACGATTAAAGAATAAAAACATTTTAAAGTGTATGTTGATTGTACAGGAATTTGGTGATCTTTGTCCAAAAATTACTTTGGATGCACTTCATCACATACAATTTTTTCACTACTTTGATGTTTTTATATTGCAATATGTGCCTGAATGACTAGTATTGAAATTAGTAACAAAATTTGTGAAAGAACTGTATGGTACATTTTAGTTTGTTTTTTTAATACAACATTTAAAAATACATTACAGATACCATATTGGGGGGAGGGATTCATCCCAGCCCTGTGATCAGCCCTGTCTCCAATAGATAATTTATAAAAATAATAAAACAGATGAGAAAGGAGAAATAATGCTATAAATGAATGATCCTTGTGCTGTTTGTTCCTGGCTGTCCAAGCATATTATCTCAAATCTTAATGCATTAGAAACAAAGATGGCCAGCCCACCCTTTGGGTGTCCCGACTTACATACTTTCAGGGCTTCAAGGGTAAAACTAGCATAACCATCTAGAGTTACAGGAGCTGTAGCCCATGTTACTTGACATAGTACTGCATTGAAGGAGCTAATAAACTGACTCTCCTAATGGCAAAATTTCTCGCAGTGGCAGCAAGGCTGAAGAAGCAACTAACCTCTGATAAGGATATCACTTGAAACCATGTAGATGTATTTGGTACAATGAACCTCTCCTGAGATGCGAGAATTCAAAATGACTGTTCATTTCCTGATGGGTCTATGGACCGTAATAAATGTTGTTGAATGATCCTTCTGTACTTACTGCGATCTTACTTTAATCTTTTCTATTTTTGCACTTTTTTTTTAGATTTTGCCTGGATTGAAATACAACTTCCTTGATGTATTTCCAAAAGTAATCTGCAGACCTCCCAAAGAGGTACTAGAAATGGAAACCCAGGGGAAATCGCACAGCTCCTTCGATCCAAGAACAGATCATGAAGTGTTTTGTAGTGAAGCCTTTCAGAGACCATTTCAATATTTAAGAAGAGTCAATACAGGAGAGAATGTTGACAGATTCCAATATGAAGAAGGTTTAGTTGAAGGGACTCCTGCAGAATGTTTACAGCTGTTTCTGATACACTGTGGAGTGATAGATCCTTCTTGGTCAGAACTAAGGAACTTTGCATGGTTTTTGAACCTTCAGCTCAGAAATTGTGAAACCTCATTGTTTTGTAATGCTGATTTTGTCCAGGACACACTGCAGGGTTTCAAAAATTTTGTGGTTCATTTTATGATTTTAATGGCAAAGGATTTTGCAACGCCTTCACTCAGCATTTCTGATGAGAGTCCTGGACAGCCATTTGTTGATATGAAAGGAGTCACAGAAGAAGATCTTGCTCCATTTCAGATTCGGAAAAAATGGGAATGTGAACCTCACCCATATATATTCTTCAATGATGATTGTATATCCATGACGTTCATTGGTTTTCATCTCCAGCCCAATGCCAATGGTGGTGTTGATGCCATCAATCCTTTGAATGGAAATGTTATCAAGAGAAATGTGATGACGACTCAGTTGTACCAGGGATTGGTCCTTCAGAAAGTTCCATTTAACATTGATTTTGATGCATTGCCCAGACATGAGAAAATTGAGAAACTTTGCATGGTTTTAGGTATCCAATGGCCCATTGATCCTGATGATACATATGAACTCACAACAGACAATATACTAAAGATCCTTGCAATGGAAATGCGATTCCGGTGTGGAATCCCTGTTGTCCTCATGGGAGAAACTGGCTGTGGAAAAACCAGGCTGATAAAATTCCTGTGTGAACTACGCAAAAGTGGTGCCACGCCTGATAACATGAAGCTTGTCAAAGTCCATGGAGGCACCACAGCAGAATCAATCTATGCAAATGTCAGGGAAGCTGAAACTCTTGCCGTTAACAATAAGCAGCAATACCAGTTTGACACAATCTTATTTTTTGATGAAGCCAATACTACCGAAGCTATCTGCAGCATTAAAGAAATCCTGTGTGATCACACAGTACAAGGAGAACCTTTGCTCCCCAACTCAGGCTTACAGGTTGTAGCTGCATGCAATCCTTATCGTAGGCATACCAGCAAAATGATTCAGCGTTTGGAATCATCGGGTTTAGGGTACCGTGTCAAGGCAGAGGAGACAAAAGAGAAGCTTGGCTCCATTCCTCTTAGGCAACTTGTATATCGTGTCCATGCACTTCCTCCTAGCATGTTGCCCCTAGTGTGGGATTTTGGGCAATTAAACAACTTCACTGAAAAATTATACATACAGCAGATTGTACAGAGACTTACCAAATCAATAAAAATGTCTAGCACTGAAGTCCAGATAATAGCAGATGTACTTTTTGTGTCTCAGGCTTATATGAGAAAAAGGACTGATGAATGCAGTTTCATCAGCCTCCGAGATGTGGAACGCTGCGTGGAAGTCTTTAAGTGGTTCCATGGTCACAGTGAGCTATTGATGAAGCATCTGGAGAAGCATTTGGCAAAGAAGAATGCTACCAAAGTTTTTGTCCCAAGAGACAGAGTCATTTGGTCCTTGGTTCTTTCTGTTGGTATTTGTTACCATGCTTCCTTAGAAAAGAAAGAAGAGTACCGAAAAGTCATCAGCAAAATCGTCCCAGAACCATATGATACCGAGAAGGGAATTTTTGAAGAAATTGGCTTAGTTCAAGATCTTTTTTTAAGTGGTGCACCTCTGAGGGAAACAATAGCCAGAAACCTGGCCTTGAAAGAAAATGTCTTCATGATGGTTATCTGCATTGAACTTAAAATCCCATTGTTCCTCATTGGAAAGCCTGGGAGCTCAAAATCTCTTGCTAAGACCATTGTAGCTGATGCCATGCAGGGCCAAACAGCATATTCTGAGCTTTATAAGGAGCTGAAACAAGTTCATTTAGTGTCTTTTCAGTGCAGCCCACACTCTACACCAGAGGGAATCATAAATACCTTCAAGCACTGTGCTCGCTTTCAAGAAGGCAAGAACCTAAAAGAGTATGTTTCTGTGGTAGTATTAGATGAAATTGGCTTGGCTGAAGACTCTCCCAAAATGCCTCTGAAAACTCTGCATCCACTCCTGGAAGATGGATGTGTTGATGATGAGCCACTGCCACATAAGAAAGTGGGCTTCATTGGGATATCTAACTGGGCTCTGGATCCAGCTAAGATGAATCGGGGCATCTTCGTTTCCCGTGGTGACCCTAACAGAAAGGAACTCATGGAAAGTGCAAAGGGCATTTGCTCTTCGGCACGTGTTGTCCTACAGAAAATTGAACACCTTTTTCCTATATTTGCAAATGCATATGAAGAAATTTGCAAGGTGCAAAGTAAAGAGTTCTTTGGATTGCGTGACTATTACAGCCTGATAAAGATGGCATTTACTTTAACAAAAAAAACTAACAGATCACTAGCTCCTCGTGAGATAGCAGAGGTGGTTCTCCGTAATTTCAGTGGCAAAGAAGATGTTGATGCCTTGAATATTTTTATGTCGAAGATCCCAGAGAAAGGAGACCTTATATCTGAAGACATCAGCACAATTGATCTAGTCAAGCAGAACATTTACAGTGACTATCAGGATGGTGAATGCCGGTACCTACTCCTGTTGACAGAAAATTATGTAGCGCTTCAGATTCTCCAACAAGCTTTTTTTAAGGATTCTCAGCAACCAGAGATTATTTTTGGTTCCAGCTTTCCCAAAGATCAGGAATATACCCAGATCTGCAGAAACATCAACCGAGTGAAGATCTGTATGGAAACTGGGCAGATGGTTATCCTTCTTAATCTCCAGAATCTTTATGAGAGCCTCTATGATGCCTTGAACCAATATTATGTTCAACTTGCTGGTCAAAAATATGTAGACCTTGGTTTAGGGACCCATCGCGTGAAATGCCGAGTTCATCCTAAGTTCCGTTTGATTGTCATTGAGGAGAAAGAGGTGGTGTATAAACACTTCCCTATTCCATTGATTAATAGGCTTGAAAAACACTACTTAGATATTAACACTGTCTTGGAGAAGTGGCAAAGACGTATTGTGGAAGAACTGAAGAAATGGGTCAGTGATTTCACAGCAGTTGAAACACAAACATATTTCATGGGGCAGCAGAAATATACACCTTCTGATGTCTTTGTTGGCTACCATTCTGATACTTGTGCCTCAGTTGTTCTGCAGGTGACGGAAAAGCTGAAAGTAGGTTTTTCTCATTGGGAACTAATGAGAAAAGTACAAGAAGAGGCGAAGTTGGTATTGCTGAACTGTGCCACGCCAGACTCCATAATCCGCCTTGGTCATTCACGGCTGGCTTCCTTTCAGGCACATGATTTGGCAAGGATGTACTTTCAGCAACAGCAGCATACTTCCCTTGCAGATTTCCTCAATGCTTGTGTTGGTGCAGAATCCAAAGGTCACACAGTCTTTACCGAGGTTAGTTCTTCTAACATATTAATTTGTTATGTAATATATTCCTAAACTAAGTTAAAGAGGCATTATTGATTTGATCTAGTTCATTAGGTGCAATTCCTATTTTTTATTCTAAAGACCTAAGAAGAAACATTTACACATAACTCTCAAGGACTTGCACTGGCTTAAGTGACAAAAACTAAGCTTGTTGCGGTGGTCATTGAATTCTGGGCAGTATTGTGAAGTGGTATCCTATGTGAACATAATGAAACTGTTTTATGCAAATATTGACTTCTTTCTTTACCATTCTAGATTACTACTTTCTCCAGACTTTTGACAGCAATAGACATAGAGTCTTTGAAGACAGAAGTACAGGGCAATATCAACAACATCAAAATTATGTTCCTGCAACAGTTTGACACAGAGCATTCATTTTTGAAAGAAATCCGGTGAGTTTGTAAACTGCATTGTATATGATGATAACATTTTGGAATGTTATAGTATTTGATGTTGTTACTGGGATTCATTAGAGATCAAAAAACTATTTTATATGGCATAGGTAAGGATGTGAATTTGTTTCCCTGCCAAAAAAGTAAAATAATACTACCAACAATATTGTTTCTAACCATTAACATACCATCTCTTGATGCTTTCTTCTAGGAGTTTTCTTGATGCCACACATGGATGTAAAATCCTGATCATTCAGACAGACTTTGAAAATGGATCTCTCAGTGCCCAGCTTGTTGCTTCAGCCAAGTATGTTGGATAATGGTTTGATTGTCCTCAACCTCTTAGTTATACCAGTATTGAGCCCACAGAGTTGAATTTAAGAATTTCTATAAATAACAACTCAAGTAATATTCTGGGTGCACATGGGAAAGTGTAAATGTTTGAATAGCTATGCGAATCGAACAGTGTTCTCACTGTTTGTGGATGTGACAGATAGGTAAATCTTATATAATTTAAAGAAAATAATGATTAAATGGTAGTTCCTCATGATAGGACAGGTATAATTAGTCTTCTCCATTAAATCATGGAAATAGTGACATCTGATTCCTTTGTGTTATAGGTATTCAGCTGTTAATGAAATCAACAAGATAGATCTGAGTGAAGCCTCAGTGTTTGTATTCTTTATCACTAAACTATTACGAATTGAAGGAGGAAGTAACTATGTGGGATTTCATGGAGGTAAGATTGTGTAAAATGATGTAGAATAAATACTAGTTTCCCAAGTAATTAGTAGTGCTCCTGGAGCTATCAAAACAAATACAAAACTGATATGGGTGCAACAATAGTTGCAAATACCCAACTATATCACTTATAGCAAAAGACAATACATTTATTTCAGAATCATTACATTTTGCTACCCAATACTTCAGTGGTTTTTCTTTCTCCTAAAGCACAAACAACTTCAGGAAATAACAATCACATCCAATAATCTAAGGATTGTTTTTTTCTTATTGTGTGAGCCATCTGTGGACCCTTCAGCTGCCTCTTTCTTATAAGCCTATTCTCACATCTTATGTCTTTCTTCTATCTACATTACAATCAGATATGTAATGCACTATATGTCATGCACTATAAACGAACTCTTCTGATGACAGTCCTGTACTTGTGAAACAGCAGAAGAAATATGAAATCAATGGTACTGAGCTCACATGTATTTAAGCTCATCTCTGTCCCTTGCTTCCCTTGTTAGGATTGTGGCAGTCTGTGCATATTGATGATCTAAGGACATCCCAAGATATGATCTCTGATGTAACTGCCTTGAGAAATATCACCATCAGCCAGCTGTTTTGTACAGAAGTGGAGAAGTTTTTAGAAAGTCACAAATGTAAGAATTTTATTAACTATTCTAGCATCTAGTTTTCACAGTATTGTAATTTACAGTATGCTTGTTTACCAAGTATGCAAATTATAGTCCTTAAATACATTTTCTGCATTGCTCCCGCAGCGATGGTGAATGGAGTGGAAAGAAAGGAAGAGGAGATGGAGGTTTCTGCAACACCAAGGCTAGAAACTGAGCCTGTAAGTTCAGGTTTTGTTTGAATCTATGTGAAAAGAGGTTGTGTCAGCTTTTTAATTATACTGAATAGAAATAATTTAATGCCAAGTGTGAGATTTTATTTCCTTGTTCTGTTACAACATATTCTATTTTACTTACTTGTTTCTTTTTAAATAATTGTTATTCAGCAAAAACAATTGAAAAATATATAGTTACATAAAATTAATAGAACATACAAACAAGTTTCTTTAGTTACATGTTTTAAAAACTATGCATACACATTTAACCTATTACAACTACAACCACTACAACTAAGTACCTATTAAAAATAACACACATGTATAAATACACTTGCACAAAATACAAAACTAATAGACAAGACAACCCCCTTCCCAAATTAATCCATGAACCTTTTAGTCTTAAGGACTGTACATTCTCTGCCTGATGGATTTCCATGCCCAATAAAAGAAGAAAAACCATTAATGCATCCTTTCCCAATAAGATGACACTTTTTCTGAAGTGTTTTCTCAGATGGCATGAAAAGCAATCCACCATTCCTGGGTTCTTTATGTGTGCCGTCCATCTGGCAGTGCTGAATTGTACCTCATGCCATCCCAAAAATGAAAGATTGGATGTACCATGAGGTTCATTCTGTGATGGCAGGAAGATCAATTCACTCAGCCTTGGGAATAATTATAAAAAAGAAGGAAAGGAATCAGGAGATTTGGGGATGTTAGGGATATTTCTGTTAGTTTTTAAAGGAGAAAGGGTTGAGGGTCCTAATGGATTTTACAGAAAAGACATCAACCCCTGTGTGTCAAATGGCACACAGGAGAAATGCAGCAGTGATGGTTGCTTCTTCTGCCATCCCCGAATGAACCTGTGTAGTAAATCCAGTGTCCGATTCCTGTGTATTGAGATCTATCTATCCAAAGTCTTCAGATATGATCTCTCTTAAGGAACAGACTCCTTGCCTTCTCTTCTCTTCTGGTTTTGGTTATAGTCAAATACTTCTTCCAGCCCCTCAAAACCCTTGGGTGCTTCAAATTCTTATGAATATTGGTTGTGGGCCTTTTCCAGAGAGCTTTAGTTATTTACTTTGAAATGTTTATCTGGGACAAATTGGAGCTCCAAAGAAACCTTGGCTGCACAGTGGGCACATCCTTGAACTCCAGCAAGCGAATGAACAAGTAAATGGACACAGACCTTTTCAGATCATTAATGGGAATGTTCTTCTAGGACAGGGACATCATTTTGGCTGTACCCCTATTGCTTTATGAAAATCAGGAATGAGGAATTGAAAGCAGTAATCTGGGATTAAGAAGGTGGAAAATGATACTTTCCATTTTATGTCAACCACTAGATAGATGGGATCATAACAAATTATTGATTTCAATATGTTTTCTCCCTACTATTCTGTAATTAATGACCTCCAATTTGTGTTCTTTGTGGACAGCAGTTATCTAGTGACACATAAATGCACTAAGCCTGCTGCTTTCACTCTTTGCCATTTGCTTCTATCAGGAACATCTGACATTAACTCCACTTGCGGATTTTGGTTAGCTGAATTTCTTTTAAACATATATCCTTTTGTAGCTGTTTTTTCCAAGTAGAAAAACATGTGATTTTGACTGCAAGTGGAATTTTACACCAATACTGAGTTTCTGACCAAAAGAAAAGAAACTATCATAGGCAGAAAGTTGTACCATCCGTCCCTCCCCAAGGGCATTAGTATTTTTACTTCAGGATGCTAACACACTTTTTCCTATTGTGCCTGGAAAGAATGAAACCTTGGACATCACTGTACTTCTAAGGAGCTGTGTGCAGAGTGCTGTGGGAATGCTAAGGGATCACAATGAGGCTGCCAATCGTAGTACTAAGAGAATTGAAATTCTCCTTAGTCTCCTCTCTAAAGCAGATGATTTGAAAGGTAAGAATGATTTGGGAGCATTTGGTTTTGTAAAACAAAATGTTTTAGCAAAGACTCTTCCCAGCATACATTCTTACTCTCCAGGGCATGAAGGTACTGAGTTAACATGTACTTTTAAGAGGAAAAATGCTAAGACCAGTTACAGTTGGATAGATGTAGTCAAGGAAGCCACAGTCCTGAGTTTGCAAAACTTGAGCAGAGCTGTTGGTGACAGAGTGACTCTGAGGTCTCCCATTCATTGGTTGCCCTAAGTTGAATTCAATATGAGGGCAGTTAGCAACAAAACTGTTAGTCATGCTGGCTATATACCACCTGCAAGACCAGAGGTAGCATATCTCTATGAAACAGTTGTAGAGCGCTTTCTACAGTCTTCATTCACAGTCATACACTTGTTGTAGATAGGTCTTGTGTTAACATTTCCTGAATAGAGTTCATTTGCAATTTCGCCTTTGGTGATAGTTAAGGATGCAGAATATCAGGAAATCTTGTGAAATTTGAGATTTTGCCATAAGGAGTACTAATTATTTCATTTTCCTACCCTTTTTCAGCCAACTTCCTAAATATAACAAATAGTCGTCTCTTCAGCCTTTTGAAACAGCAAGAGAATAATTCTTACCCCATGAAAGAGTGGGTTCTCCGAGAGGCATCAAATCTGAATGCCCTTCAGGAAGCAGGAACTTTCAGGTATAGACACCCGTTTAAAATTGTCACATTGTAACACTCTAAAATGTTCAGAGAACCACTCCTATCTGGAAGTTTTGTGTGCACATCTCTTGAAGTGCTTCTGTACACATTAAGAGTCTTACTTTCAGGAAAGGCATAATTTCCCCACTTTTATAAACCCTGAACTTTTTTGCTTATGAGCAAATAAATTCAGGACTAGAATTTACTACTCGGACACCCTGAAGATATAGTCTTAGTACCCCACTCCATACAAAAGGCTGAACAAGTAATCTCATTAATTTCCCACTGTGATATTTGGGGAATAATGTTTGCTTGTTAGCTGTTCTTGCCTTTGCATGTAGATTTTTTGAAACTCAACCACATCCTACACAAGCTTGTAGTCCTCATCAAGGGCTTGAATAGTCAGATGGCAGGGGCAAGCCTTTTCCCCATTGGCCTCTCTATCTGCCTGTCACTCTGTTTTCTCCTACTATCACCTTTCTTGTTAGACTGAAACTTCTAAGGGATATGCTTCTTTTTCAGAGCACATGATAAGCCCAAGTCCTATATTTCATTCTTCTCCTGTAAGCATGGCGAGACAATATGCCTGCTGTGAGTTAGTTAGATAGCTAGGCCCTGTGTTAACTTTCCTATCTAGATATGTAGTTCTTTGAATAAAGTATTTTATAACTTGCAGTTTGACTCTGCTTCTGTATTACTTAAGCTCAGATGCTCTGCAGCTGGCACTAGAAGTTTCTGGTCTACAGAACTGCTGCTAATGCTATTGTTGCTGCTTTGTCTTTTTGGATGCTTTGCCATTTTTGAAAATGCCCCCCAACAATTTGAACAGTCAAAACAAACAGCTAAAATAAGCAAGTTAGCCAAAGTCATTAGTCCAAACCCAAGAAGCCAGATACAAAAGTCCTTGGAGTTTAAGCTAGGAGGTCCATAACTTAAGTCTGAAATCAGAAGCACAGAATCCAAAAAATGAACAGGGAAATGCAAGCCGATGTCAAGATCCCAAAGTCCAAGTAGGCAAAGTCAGAATTTTTAGGAACAAAAGTCGAGCTAGCATATGAATGTTTTTGCTGATTACATTTATAGCTCTGGGTCAGGTTTTTAGCTGCTGCCTGAGTAATGAATGTTTTCAGATAAACTAAGAGACCTGTAAAATCCCACTGACTGTAACCAAACCTCTAAGATGTGGGTATGTTTAACCCTTCTGAAGCTTGCCGAGATGTGCTTGCTTCAGCTTCACTCACTAGGCCTTGCATAGTACTTGTTTTAGCTGAGGGTTCATCTTCAACAATGGTTCAGGTAGGCAGACAGACTGCTGGGAGCCGCTTGCCTCCATCTCTTCCTCCATCCCATCAAGCAACTCTACATCTTTGCTGTCCGAGATGGCCGTGACATGACTAAGGGTGACATTCCATGGGATGATATGGATGGTATCATTCTGTTCTGTAATCAGGGCCTCCTCATAGTGTCTCTTCTTTCCTTAGTTTCTGGCGAGATCATGCACTTTAAAATCTAGAATCACAGGGCACATATTAGCTGCCCCAAATGACTATCCCTAACAGCAACGATAGGCAAGAGACCAGAGACTACTTTCTGTGGAGGCCATAATCTAAATGCTTCTGCTCTCCCATGTGACAAAACAACTTTTAAAAAATATTTTAAATTAATGCTTTTAACAATAAAAAACAAATAACTTCAATTGATGTGTCTGTCCTCTGCTTTAATTGATCTTGATGAATTTGCCAACACCCACTCTGCCGTCTTCCTCAGTGGGAAAATGCAGGATGGCAAAGTCACAGCAGTTCTTGCAATGGCTGTACTCTTTCTGGAGGATGGATACATCAATTGAAAAGATTTTGTGGTAGGTAAAACATAACAGCAAAGATTTTCCTCTCTTCCTACACAGCACCCAAACTTCTGACCTTCAGAAAGCAAACAGTGCCAGTCTAGGTAGATATCCACACTTAACTACAGTTAATGATTGTAGAGAGCAGCAGTTTTTCTCTATGTCCTTATTATCTCCTCAAATCGAAGGGTTCGCAAAACATGGAGAAATCTCCCTGTGGGAGACTAACAGGTACTTACAAAGTAATTTCCACCTGATCCTCCATGAGGTACCACTTCAGACTGGATAAGGTGCAGAACAGAGCTCTCAATGATCCCTTTATCTTCCAGATTGATCTTGTTCAAACTTGCATATGAAGGTTGAAAGGACAGATTTAGGAATCTTGAGATATTTGTCTAGAGTACTTTCTGTTCCAAAGGGACTCCATTACCTCACGTTACCCTGTGGATTTAGGATGGAAACTGTACCTTGTTTTTTTTTTTTATTTGTGGTCCAGCTGTCACAGGGCATCTGATTGCTTACTGGGGTCTTGGGTAGGACATGTGAAGTAAAGGTTATTATGGTATTTGGACCGGGGTGAGAAATTGTCAGGAATTAAGGTACCAAATTGGCCTCCTGCAGGACTTTGGAAGACTACACATTCCTACTCCTTCAGCATTCTCAGATTTTTAATCCCTCTTTTTTTAAAAAACAATAAAATAATTGAAAACGCTTTCTCTGCCCATCTGTAGGATGCCTTCTGGTTCAGAGAAGGCCAAAAATGTAATGAAATTGCCCCACACAAATTTTGCATTTTTAATTTTAAAAGAAGGAAATCATCAAAAGATAATGAGGATGTTTTGGGGTTTCAGAAATAGCTGATAAGCCAAATTTTCTCTATCCCTGGTTTAGATTGCCCTTAAGAGGAACACAAACACAGTAGTGCTTTGTGAACACGACTTGCTTGGTCTTGAAGTCTTGCTAGTAGAGGTCAGGTGAAGTGTATGCCTTGACACTTGAGGAAACTGGCAATGAAATGTCATTATATTGTAACAAGGTCATAATATGAATGGAACCCATGTGTCCAAGTAAATGTCTGGAGTCTGCTTCAGTATGTTATGTAGATTTTTATTGTTTGAGAGAGTTAAGGTAACATGAATACTATGTAATGTAGCCTATTTTCAAAGCTACGTCTCACATGGACAGTATAATAATAATAATAATAATAATAATAATAATAATAATAATAATAATAATCTCAAAAATTCTCAAAAGCAAGCTCAATGGAGGCAACACCATCAAGGCCATAAACACCTGGGCCATACCTGTCATAAGATATACTGCTGGCATTATAAACTGGACACAGATGGAACTGGACAATTTGGACAGAAAAACAAGAAAACTCATGACCATTCATCATTCACTGCACCCTCGCAGTGATGTTGACCGGCTGTATCTGCCTAGAAGATCAGGGGGCAGAGGACTCTTGCAAGTAAAACAAGCAGTCAAAGAAGAAGAACATGCCCTGGCAGAATATGTAAAACAAAGTGAAGAACCTGCTTTGATTGAAGTCAAAAATCAGAAACTCCTCAAAGCACAGCAGACAAAAAACCAGTACAAGAAAACCGCACTACAAACTAGAGCTGACAGCTGGCACAACAAAACACTGCATGGAAAGTTCCTTGACAAAATTGAAGGAAAAGCTGATAAAGAGAAGACCTGGCTCTGGCTCACGAATGGGACCCTGAAGAAGGAGACAGAAGGCCTGATCCTTGCAGCCCAGGAGCAAGCCATCAGAACAAATGCAATCAAGGCCAAGATCGAAAAATCAGCTGATGACCCAAAGTGCAGACTGTGCAAGGAAACAGATGAAACCATTGATCATATCCTCAGCTGCTGTAAGAAAATTGCACAGACAGACTACAAACAGAGGCACAACTATGTGGCCCAAATGATTCATTGGAACCTATGCCTCAAGTACCACCTCCCTGCAGTTAAGAACTGGTGGGATCACAAACCTGCAAAAGTATTGGAAAATGAACACGCAAAGATACTGTGGGACTTCCGAATCCAGACTGACAAAGTTCTGGAACACAACACACCAGACATCACAGTTGTGGAAAAGAACAAGGTTTGGATCATTGATGTTGCCATCCCAGGTGACAGTCGCATTGAAGAAAAACAACAGGAAAAACTCAGCCGCTATCAGGACCTCAAGATTGAACTTCAAAGACTCTGGCAGAAACCAGTGCAGGTGGTCCCAGTGGTGATGGGCACACTGGGTGCTGTGCCAAAAGATCTCAGCCGGCATTTGGAAACAATAGACATTGACAAAATTACGATCTGCCAACTGCAAAAGGCCACCTTACTGGGATCTGCACGCATCATCCGAAAATACATCACACAGTCCTAGACACTTGGGAAGTGTTCGACTTGTGATTTTGTGAAACGAAATCCAGCATATCTATCTTGTTTGCTGTGTCATACAACGTCGTTGTGTCAATAATAATAATAATAGCAGCAATTACAACTTTATTTTTGTACCCCGCCTCCATCTCCCCGAAGGGACTCAGGGCGGCTTACATATTGCACAAGGTGCCTAAAACAATACATAAAATAAACACACAGTACAATAAAAAATATAACCACTAGTATATAAAACAACAATTTGAACTCAGAAAAGCGCCCAATAATCTATAGTGTTATCTGTCATAAAAACATGGCCAACTGTAAACAAGAAGAAGGAAAAGGGATAGTGCAAGTTGTAACTAAGGAACAAGGGAATGGGATGAAAGTGCGGTACTGTATCATAATTGCAGGCCATTGGGCTAGATATTCTCAAAGGCTTGTCTAAACATCCAAATCTCCAATGGCCAAGAAATCTGTATCTAATAAAACCAGAAATAACTGCTGATTAACCCATATTTACTAGAATCAGGGACCCCCTGGTGTTGTAGCGGATTAAACCACTGAACCTGCTGACCGAAAGGTTGGTAGTTGGAATCTGGGGAACGGGGTGAGCTCCCGCTGTTAGGCCCAGCTTCTGCCAACCTAGCAGTTTGAAAACATGCAAATGTGAGTAGATCAATAGGTATCGCTTTGGCAGGAAGGTGACAGTGCTCCATGCAGTCATGCCGGCCACATGACCTCGGAGGTGTCTATGGACAACACCCACTCTTTGGCTTAGAAATGGAGATAAGCACCAACCCCTAGAGTCAGACACGGCTAGACTTAATGTCAGGGAACATTACCTGTTACCTACGTGAATTTAATGCACACGTCAATTTCCAAAACCCTGAAACCAAAAAAAAAAAAAATTAGCTGATAAATGTAATGTGCAGCAACAAAAGGTGCACTCTTTGTAATATGCCCATTACAGTTGCTGCCTGCTTAAAATTCCTTCTTTATAAGCAAAAGTGTTAGAGCACCAAAGCTTTCAGCAGTACAAAAGAAAAGCCATGAGCCTTCTCTGTCAAAGAGTGCAAATCCCAGGATTACGTAGCATTAATCTATGACAATTAAATTGCAGAAGACATCCCTTAAATAGGAGCTCCAGGTGCTCCTGAAGCGATTTCCCCTATTGCTTTGGCTCAGTACTAAGATTACCATATTACGCAAATTTAATGTGCATCCTGTTTTTGGCAAGGTGAGCATTATATTCAAGTATATACAGCAATAGCATATTGAAAATAAAAGTTAGAGATTAAAATACATAATCTTTTCCTAAAACAGACCTTTTAAACTGGGAAATAAATCACTAGTCATCCTGAAACATTCCAGCTTCAGGAAAAAATTGTTAGGGTATATCGAAGACCAACACTAAGGATTTATGTGTTAAAGAAAAACCCAAACTGCTGATCATAACATGCTGGAGCTAATCTAGGTCAGCAGTTAAGCAATTAAGTTTGGGCCACACCCAGTGGAGTGTGACTGTGTATGTGTGTATTAGGATACACTTTAGGTTACACTTCTGCTCCTGCTCTTGCTTTTGGTTTTGCTTTTGGTTTTGCTTTTCTCTCTTTTGGAAGAAGAGGCAGAAGAAGCCATGCTCTTTGTGTCTTGGTATGGTTTTTGCACCTTGAAATGCTTACAAAGACTATGTAAGTTTGTTTCATAGTAAGATTTATATTTTGATGCAACACTGCAAGTTTCTGTTTGGCTCTGCTGTAAAGAGTAAATGTTTACTGTTTTTTTCCTTTTGCAACTGTGAAAAGTTACTGTGCCTTTGTTGGACTACAAGGACTATGTAAGTTTGTTTCACTTGTAAGATTTATATTTTGATGCAACACTGTAAGTTTCTGTTTGGCACTGCTGTAAAGAGTAACGGTTTACTGTTTTTTCTTTTGCAACTGTGCAAAGTTATTGTGTCTTTGTTGGACTACACTGAATTCTGCTTGAAGCACAACAAATTTCACTGCCTTTCTTTACTTAGTTATTAGTTATAATATCGAGCTAGAATTTGGAGGTCTCCTTCCAATAGAAAGGGACCTGAGACCCTCCAAAGGGTTCGTTGCCGCTGGCGAGAAGGAGAAAGCCGCTAGAATCAGAATCTCCCAGTTCCCAAATAAATCTCACCAGTAGGCTGAAGAAAGAGCATCGAGATGTTTAATACAATCCAGCTGGATAGGATGTCAAACCGCAATCATTCATCAAGCAAGACATGACACAACAGAATACAGCACCCTTTATAGTGAAAAAGACAGGGCGGCAAGGTTTGATTTTCCAGCCCCGCCTCCCTCAGCTGGCTTCATGTTGATTGGTCGTTGGAGTGGAGGCGCGAACATCCTGCCTAATCAGAGAGCTATCCCCGCTTCGGCTCCTCAGCCAATCAGGAGCGAGGGGGCAGTCTGAGTCATTGACAAAGGGGAACTGAGTGGATTTGTGAATGAATCAGTGAATGTAATCTGTACATAATGGGCACTGATAGCTCAAAAGCCCTCAAGGTGTCCAAAGATTATTTCCAGGGGAAAAATATACATATTGGTCTGGCATGGCTTGCCAGATTCTGGTTTTCAAAAGGCTGGAAGCAGAGCAGATGGGCAAGTTCTTTGTCAATATGTTCGGCCGGGTAAATTGACAAAAGGAATAACAGACAGAACGATCTTGGCTTTCCGAAGGCTAAATCGTCTCAGATTTGAATGTGACAAAGAACCAAGTGATCAATTCCTCTTTTGAGCGGCCTTGCTCCGAGACTCAAAAGGGAAGACCAGTGTTTATTGTTCATGCAAGGTATTTGATTATGTTCTTTGTGAGAGGATTTACCCTCTCAGGAATGTGGATGACTTTCTGCCAACCAGGTCAAACAGAAGTGGCCCTTAATATTTCATACATTGGGGACATAAGGAAAAAAAGGAGACATATAGGGATACATTGAATACATTCATAAAATCAGAAATCATAATGCCCACTCCCACCCACCCAAAGGTCCAGGGTAAATCCATAAGTTTCATAGGAAAGTACAGAATCCAAGGGGGAGGAAAGGGGGTTTCATTGAGTGTCCATAGCATGGCCAAGCTAGCGAAGATTCAGTGGGAGGAGGTCGATGGAGGCTTTGATTATAGCCTGGGGCAAGCCAGTTACACCCAGGTCAAGGCATGTTTGGCCAGAGTTCACAGCGAGGTCACTTTGCTTCAATATATATATATACATGAGGGAAAAGACATTGCACAAGAAAATAATATTGGCAATAAGAAACAATAATAAAAATGTGTGTCAAAGATCATACAGAGAAGCAGAAAGATAAGCAGAAGAATACATTTCAAATTTTTGAGAAATAAAGGCAAGATTGTAAAGCATGTGGTTTAAAATTGGCTTTTTTTCCTTTGCTAACCTTTTGCCTGGATATGTCTCAACTCTAAACAAAAAGGGAGTCCTTTTGTTTGTGAGTCACTGGTGCAGGAAAGGATTAGGAGAGTCGTTATCTCTTGCCTCAAGCTAACAGGTCAAACACCATTTGTGCCAGGATTTTAGTAAATCACAGTAAACTCCAGTAAAATATCTCAGTTACCTTTTGCTATAAATGTATGAAATATAGGACTTAAACCCTTGATTTAAAATGTACACACTATCTAACATGGGAAGGGTCCTTGTTGTTGATATTGTGGTCTTTGCAAATGGACCAAGACATCCAGCCGGATGTCCTGGCCAAAACTATGAATTCCCTGATTTTTGAACTATTTTTTACAAAGTCCTGGGGGGGGGGGGGGGGGTCACCTCGATCACAGTTATTGACCTTTCTTCAACGATAAAGTACAAAATTTCTTGACAGAAATATGACATCTTATAAAGGGGTTTTTCTACTTTATGATGACTAAATAACTGAAATCATGAAACAGAAAATTTAGCATAGGTTTGGAGTTGGGATATATTGATAAGAAACCATTTGATAAGTCTACACTAGTGGTAGCAAAACAAAATGCAATATCTTTGACATAGGCTTGAAACAGTAACCAATTTGGAGTGTTTAAATTAATATTCCTGATCGAGGATACATATACACCATTTTAAGTGAATTGAGTTGAAATGCAGAGTTGGAGGGCTTTCCTTCCATATCATTCTCTTCTGTGATGTGTCAGAATGGCTCTCAAAGAAACCTAGTTCTTTTAAGTTTCATGTTAATATTGTGTCTTCCTTTTTGTTTGTTGACACTTGCAGACAGACCTTGTGGAAACGGGTTCAAAGTGTGGTAACTCCATTTTTGGCTTACATGCTGTCTGTCATAGACAGAGATTGTAACTTGAACCTGCTGATTAGGCCAGCAACAGAAAATTGTGTGAAAGCCTTGTGGATGTTCATCTTCGGGGATCTGAACCTTCTCAACATCCCTTATATCATGGGTCAGAATAGGTATGTTGCATGAAATAATGTGAATGAAGGTAACAAACTGGTATGTTCCTCGCTGTTAGAGTAAATAGTCACTCTTGCCGCATATAAATAGAATATTTTGTTCAGTTCACATATACAGTAGAGTCTCACTTATCCAACACTCCTGTTCTACATAAGAAGGGGAGGTTACAGAGTGCTACCTGCAGGGTTAAAATCCATGGGCAAGAACATTCACTTCGCACATACAGTAGAGTCTCACTTATCCAAAACTCGCTTATCCAACATTCTGGATTATCCAACGCATTTTTGTAGTCAATGTTTTCAATACATTGTGATATTTTGGTGCTAAATTCGTAAATACAGTAATTACTACATAGCATTACTGTGTATTGAACTACTTTTTATGTCAAATTTGTTGTATAACATGATGTTTTGGTGCTTAATTTGTAAAATCATAACCTAATTTGATGTTTAATAGGCTTTTCCTTAATCTCTCCTTATTATCCAATATATTCGCTTATCCAACGTTCTGCCGGCCCGTTTATGTTGGATAAGTGAGACTCTACTATATTCATATTAGTTGTAGGCTATGATATTTTGTCTCCCTGTTTTTCAGTGATCAGGAATAGTTAGTGAGACTAATAGCTGTTCCCTCTTCCCACAATTTTTTTATTTGAGAATGAAAGACAACACTTCTTTGAGAGTATGGAGAACTAGAAGAGTAAAACAAATTTCTATTTTAATTATGTTGATAGTTTCTTATTTTTTGCATTGGCTTTTTCCTGCTTCTAACATGCTGGCAAATACCAAGAATGTCCGTATAATTCAGGCCTATTGGCTCCATCACAGAGTAACTGATCTGCTTATGTAGAAAATAAATATATAGAAAAATAAATTAAAATTGGAGCCCCTGGTGGCACAGTGGGTTAAACCGCTGAGCTGCCGAATTTGCTGACCGAAAGGTTGGCGGTTTGAACCCAGGGAGTGGAATGAGCTCCCACTATTAGCCCCAGCTTCTGCCAACCTAGCAGTTCAAAAATATGTAAATGTGAGTAGATCAATAGCTACCGCTTCTGTGGGAAGGTAACGGCGCTCCATGCAGTTATGCTGACTACATGACCTAGGGGATGTCTGTGGATAACGTCGGCTCTTCAGCTTAGAAATGGAGGTGAGCACCAACCCCCAGAGTTGAACACAACTAGACTTAATGTGAGGGGAAAACCTTTACCTTTACCTTAAATTAAAATTGCAATAAGTTTCTGAATAAAGTGCATATTGATGTGAACCTGTGAGCAAAGCCGTTGGAGTAACGTACTCCCAGAGGGATCTCCCAAGGTGATGCAATCATAGGAAAGGAACCAGACAAAGAACAATCTGAAGATCTCAGTGGCAAAACAGGTGGATGATACATGATATATGTTACAATGGCTGTGACGGCGGATGAAGGCTGCAGCAGATGAGAGTCCACCATCTATTGGGTCAAGCATGCTACTGGATCAGAACCTCTATCTCTGAAGACTGTGTTGGTCGCTCTGCACTGATCTCCACACATATAACAAATTCATGCACAGACATCTTCTAACACAAGTCCCATGGTGATTGGCAAGTGGCGACAGGGACAGGACTTAGAAATCCAGAAGCCCCTAGTCACAGACTGGCACATGTGTAGCAGATAGGGATTCACTTGTTCTAACTCAAGGTCTGGCTGTTGAGCAATCCAGCAGCGGTATCCATAACTGAGCAGCTCTGTTTAGGATCCACTCTATTCATCCCATAATTGGAGGGGGCTAGAAAAGGTGCCCTAAACATAGCCTTCTCTCTCTTACTTATCCCTTACTTAATTCTGACTGGACTACCACATCCAGAGGGGTCACCACCTTGTGGTCAAAAAAGACCAATGAATTTTGGAACATGGATCATATGGACACTGTTGGATAACACAGACATTGAACACCCTGAACATATGGCTGCTATCATTGCAAGGGAGCTGAGACACTTTAATATTGATATAGCAGATCTCCAAGAGAGCTGGAGAGGGACAGCTGAAGGGAAAAAAAAGAAAGCAACATCTTTTGGAAGAGATTGCCTGAACCAGAACAATAAATACATGGAGTCAGTTTTGTGATCAAGAATGACCTGGTGAATCACCCATTGGCATTAACAAATGAGATTCAACCCTGCTAATTAATTTTGCCAAAAACCAGCAGGCAACTATCATAAGTGTCTACACACCCAACACTAGATGCTGATGAAGACTTCAAGGAAAAATTCTGTCAGTTGAAGGCCATCCTTTCTGAGATATCTAAAGGAGGACAAAATCATCCTGCTGGGCGATTTTATTGCAGAGTTGGGCAAGATTTTTGACCTGAGGCCAGGAACTATAGGGAAAGACTGGACTGGAAACAGCAACTCAAATGGCATCCTCACCAAATACAGTAGAGTCTCACTTATCCAACACTCACTTATCCAATGTTCTGGATTATACAACGCATTTTTGTAGTCAGTGTTTTCAATACATCGTGATATTTTGGTGCTAAATTCGTAAATACAGTAATTACTACATAGCATTACTGCGTACTGAACTACTTTTTCTGTAAAATTTGTTGTATAACATGTTTTGGTGCTTAATTTGTAAAATCATAACCTAATTTGATGTTTAATAGGCTTTTCCTTAATCCCTCCTTATTATCCAACATATTCGCTTATCCAACATTCTGCTGGCCTGTTTATGTTGGATAAGTGAGACTCTACTGTATGTGGGACAAAACTTTGTCATCACGAACACACTTTTCCACCAGAAAAATAAGTTGAAGACATCATGGAAGCACCCCCCAGTCAAAGCATTGGCACCTCTTAGACCAGTGATGGTGAACCTTTTAGAGCAATGTTTCTCAACCTGGGGTCCCCAGATGTTTTTGGCCTACAACTCCCAGACATCCCAGCCATTTTACCAGCTGTTAGGATTTCTGAAAGTTGAAGGCCAAAAACATCTGGGGACTCCAGGTTGAGAATCACTGTTTAGAGACTGAGTGCCCAAACTGCAACCCAAGACCCAATTATTTATCACAAAGTGCCACAGCAATCTAATCTGAATATTATTCTTTCCTTCTTCATCTTCTACTACTACTACTACTACTACTACTACTTACTTAGGCGATCCCTCGTATTTCGAGGACGATTGTCTTCCATCTGTGGGGTCTTGGGGTGGGTTCTTAGGTGGCTGAACTACTACTACTACTACTATCATCATTATATTATATGATCATTATATAATCAGTTCCTGACTCCCTTCAAGACTCATCCCAAGATGGGCTGGAGCATGTGACTGGAGAGAGAAACGAGTGACACCCATAGGCTCTGTGTCCCAAAACCAACTGGGTTGCCAGTTGATTTTTTTTATCACATATTGATGAATGGGGAAGCGTCTTCCACCACAACCTTGACTGTTATCAGTGGGCTTTGTTGTTACCTCCCAATATTTGCAACACTTTGCTGCTACTTCCCAACAGTTGCAGTCTGAGGTGACACTACATTCCTCTTCCTAATCCTTAGATCTCTAGCTCCTCCTCAGTTCTTTTCCTTGTTTCATCTAGTAAATGTGGTGCAATAGATTCTCAGTTAACCAACGCCTATGGAGATTGGTGCTGGATAAATGTAGCTTTGGTAGCTTTGGAGTTACTATTAAAATAGGTTTATCTTATACCATACCATAAAAGCTGTATTAATTTTATATTAATACTGAAATACAGTAATTGAAAGCAAATTAAAATAAACAAAGACAAACAACTTAATGTTACACAGTTTTATTGTAATTATAAAAACAACCAAAATGGGCTCTCCCAGGGTTGTCCCCTTTCTTGGATGTCTCCTTCTCTACTGGCTGAGAATGCATTGTATTCTAGTCAAAGAGAAAAATGCACTCAGCCCCATCTGTAGGCAGCAATACTATTTTTTCATTTGGGGATAGGGGTCTTCTCTGTCTTCCTTTCCCTTGCCTTGGAATGAACTGTGGAAGAATTAGAGGAAATAGTTCCAAAACATCACATGATTCCTTGCCCCAATGAAGCAATGACTGGAATTTACGTTTCTTGGATGGCTCCTTCTTGTTGGCTAGAGTGGACCTTTACAGTAAATGTCCAATGTGCCATTTTGGGGGGGGGGGGGGATGAATCATGCCCGTGGACTCCTTACTCTGCTCAGACTACAGCACAGTCATGGAGAGGTGACATGGAGTAACAGCAATGCATTTAATTCACTACTAATGAGTGTGCATATCATATTCTACGTTGAGTATTACTACTTCTGTTCAAACAAATCATAATTTATTTGTATGGTGTGGTAGACTGATACCGTTACAATCTGAGATGGGGTCTCTCAGTCCCACCACCTTTGCGGGTGAGTTTGGTGAAGGCATTTGGAGAGAGGCTTCTCTGTGGTTCTCCCAGGCTGTAGACCTCTCTTCTGGGGGATGTCCACTTGACCCCCTCTTAGCTCTCCTTTTGACAGTAAAATGTTTTTATTCAGACAATTCTTTCAATTTTAATTGTGGAGTTATAGTGTGTATAAGAGCTTATGTTTTAAGTATTTTACATGTTTTAAATGTGTTTTTACAATAATTTTGCTATTTAATCCTTTTTGTACCTTTTGTAAGCTAATTTATAACTTAATCTTTTAAGAATTATTGTAAGATGTCTTAAATCTCATCTTGTGAGTAAGGTGGGATATAAATTCAATAAATAAATAATTAAAATAATCCAAGTAGTGCATTTTAAACATATATATGTGTTTTTAAGTTACTGCTGCTAATGGATATTGCTGGCATCCTTTCTGTTTGAAATACTTGTTTTTGTCTTTCCCAGCTCTCAAAGTGAAACTATTCTGGTGCCAAATTACTTTGCACAATCTTTGGATACTGGTAATGAAATGCCCTTCAGCTGGAGAATAAAAGATTATCTAGAAGAGCTTTGGGTTCAGGCTCAATACATCACAGCCAGTAAAGGTGAGAGTGAAGAGCAGCCATTGTAATTAGCACCTCTTTGGGAAAATAATACGTTTTGAAAGATACAGCTGAGATACCATCCCTTTCTGATGTACAAGTCTTCTTCCATCCTTGGGAAGCTATATATATGAGCAAGGCTGGTACTATTTATGTAAGAGAATTTCTGAGTCTGAGCAATCAAGACAGATTCTTCTTGATCTAGATATGCTAATTGGGAATGTTCAAAGTAGCTTGTTTTGAGTGGTCCTGCTAAAAAAGGCCACACATCCCAGAATGTTGTAGAAGAAAGTACAGTACAGTACTATGCTACTGGTCAATTGCTAAAAAGATTGGTCGAGGTCCTACATTGGTGTGTGTGACACAAAATAATCCTTGTGATTAGCTTTGTGCACTCTGCAGTGCTTTCCCCAAAGCAGTTGTCATACTGCAGATGTGCCTGTGCCACTGTTTAGTGGCAGCTATTTAATGTCTCACTGAAATTGAGGGGAGGCAGTGACCAGGAGAAGAGGTGAGCTTTTGTGGAAGTGTAGAAAAGTGGTCTCACTACTCTTTCCCGGATAGTTGCCTCCTCTGGCCAGTGAAAGGCTGCAGCAGCATCCCATAAGGCCAACAGATTATGAGGAGAAGGATTTGAACACTGCATGCAGAGCTGGTATCCAAATCAAAATTTATGTGCATGTCACTAACATGAGAGTTCAAAACAAAACATGTTTGGACTAATTTCAATTAGCAACAGGATTTCAGCCCAAGTTTTGTCAGTGAAGTCAGAGATAGTTTTGCCCACCTCTGGATACAGTCTAGATTTTACATTCCAATGTCATCATCAGGGAAACATGACCAATAATATATCAAGTGTTTTAGGTCAGATATGTGCAGCCATGAGGAGAGGCGGGTAAGAAATAAAATTATTATTATTGACACAGTATGACACAGAAAACAAGATATATATACTGGATTTTGTATCACAAAATCACAAGTCGAACACTTCCCAGGTGTTTAGGACTGTGATATATTTTCGGATTATTAAGTATTACTACTACTACTACTACTACTACTACTACTACTAAAGCCCAGCCTTTTCCCTTTGTACTCTTGTCTTGCAGACCATGCAGAGAAGTTTGTGAGCATTTTTCAGCAGACACCACTGGGGAAATACATTGCCAGCTTCTCTGAGGAAGAGAGAGAAACTCTTTTCTACTGTTATGTCAGAGACTTCCTCCTCCTGACAATGGGTGTGTCCTCTCAGAGCAAGTTAATTGTACGTATTTCGATGACAAGTGTCTGAGTGCATGGAAAAATTAATGTTCTGATGTTCAGGAGTTCTCTACTAGTTTGTGGCAGTTCTCTATGGTATTTGTAATTACTGTTTGAAAGCTGGATTCCAGGTTTGTTTTTGGACTGTTTTTAGGATATTTTGGAAATGTTACTGTGTTTTTAAAATGTTTTCAGTCCTTGTTTTGTTTTATTTTGTTTTTATTTGCTCATCACCTCAGAATCTCTTAGTGGAAGGGGAGGTAATTCAAAAATACCTTAATACATATCACATACATTGGGCACTGTAAAAATAAAAGCTTAAACAAATGCAATATTGTTTCTACAACATAGAATATTACAACTGGATGACAAAAACTTAATTTGGCCAACTGAAAGGCATAAAATACATGACATCAGTTTGCAAAGCTCCACAGGCTTCTTCATCAAGCAGAAATGATAAAATAGATCACAGCTCAAATGAATTATCTACATTCAGCTTTTAATGTTATTGGAATTTATGTATATAAACAAATGCAGCCCCATGAACATAAGCTGAGTGGAATGGGAACAAAGGCCAGAGAATAATTTGGCTTCTCCAGCTGAAACTGTAAAACAACCGCCTCAAGAACTGTATTTGCATCAGTAGATTTTGAGGCAATATGGGTGTTCATTCCTCTGTTGTAAGGTAAATGCATGATAATAGTCTTCAAGCAGAAGCCAACAAACCGTTAAAGTGCTCACAATAGATCCAATGGACTCTGGTCTTACCCTCTCTTCTTGGCGTCCTCTCCATTTATCTCCCCCCCCCCCTACGCCCCACCCCCTCCCAATCACCCACCTGCTGTTCATCAACAAGTCTTGAGCCATGGTTGGTGTCTCTTCCCTTAGGATTACGGGAGTATGCTTTCTTCAGACCAAGAGTGGAAACGTGGAAAAATTTTGAGAGGTGATACACAAAGCCTTCACCATGTCTGTAGCTTTGATGCTTCCTATAGTTTTCCTACATAGCTAAGTGGTCATAGAGATCTTTAATGCCCTTTGCCTTCCTCACAGTCTTACGTGTGGAGATATGAAGGCAGCCTCTTCCAGTTCATCATGGTGCAGTTTATGTTCTTTGGTTCGTCTACTAAATGTTTTACTGCAGGAAGGATTTGGGATCCTGTTTGTTTTATGACCAACAGTTGTACTCCTGCAGTGTTATAATGGGGTGTATAATCATTAAGAGATATTATTGACTGTTTAAAGCCTTGTGTTTTATTTTAATAACTCAAACAGTGTTAATGACAATTTTTAAACTTGCACCTTATGTTTAATCTTTGTTTTGTGTTTTTTATTAATATGTATTTTGTGGAAATATGTTATAACGTGAATTTTAAAGAATGTTTTTAGGTAAATGTGTGTTTTAGCAATGTTGTGACCCACCTCGAGCCATGAGGGAGAGGCGGGCAAGAAATAAAAATTATTATTATTATTATTATTATTATTATTATTATTATTATTATTATTATTATTACTAGCTGTGCCCAGCCACGCATTGCTGTGGCAAAGTGCTGGTGGTATTGGTTAAAAATTGTTGTGGAATTTTTATTTGATTTTATTTGTATTTTTAAATTAATTTTATTGTAACTTATCTGTTTTATTTATTATATTTTATTATTTTCTTGCATTATTTTTAGTTATTTTCTGTTATTATAGTATTTTATTGTATTAATTTTTAGTGTTTTTAATTATTTTTAGTGTTTTTTATTATTTTTATTGTATTATTTGTATTTATTTTATTTTTATTCTTTCATTATTATTTGTGTTTTTATTATTTTATTATTTGTATGTATTATATTTTATTATTTGATTATATTATTATTATTTATGTATTTTAAATTGTATTATTTTATTTTGGTTTTTTAATTTGTTTTTGTATTTATTATAGTATTTTTGTTTCTCTTTGTATTGAGTTGCTCTGAGTTCTGCGGTCTGCCTGGTCATGTTCCAAATGTATTGTCTCCTCATGTTTTGCCTGCATGTATGGCAGGCATCCTCAGAGGTTGTGAAATGTGTCGTAACAAAAGGAAGTGGAGTTGATATATCTGTGGAATGACCAGGGTGGAAGAAAGAACTGTTGTCTAATTTAGGCAAGTGTGAATGTTGGAATTGGCACTGAATAGCCTTGTAGCTTCAAAGCTTGGATGGTTCCTACCTGCCTGGAATGAACAAAATGTGGCTCCCAGTATTTAAAAAATCAGTGAAATCAGGACAGTTAACTAAAGAACAGCACTGAGCAATCAGGGAATTCCAGACATGATGTACTGAGGGCCAGCTAACATCTCCCAACAAAGGATTCCTCTCTAAAGCAGGAAGGAGGCAGGCCTTGAAGCTGCAAGGGTATTCAATGGCAATCAAGGTGGGGAAGTGGAATATTCACAGTTGCCTGAGACAGATAAGAGTTGTCCCATCCTGGGTATCATTGGTGAGATAAAAATAAACATCCCACTTGTCTGTTTTCAAACAGATCTCATAATCTCTGAGGATGTCTGGCATTGACATGGATGGCAGTTAGGCAGCAGATAGGGTCGTGAGGGAATGGGATGTTTAATCTGCTTTTCCTGAATCCCTTCTTATTATTCAACATATTCAGTTATCCAATGTTCTGCCAGGGTGTTTATGTTGGATAAGTGAGACTCTACTGGATATCTTATATTATCTGTTTAGAACTGGATTATATGAGGCTCCTTCTACAGAGCTGAATAAAATGCACACTGAAGTGGATTATATGGCAGTGTGGACTCAAGATAATCCAGTTCAAAGCAGATAATATAATATTATAAATGGGTTATATAGCTGTGTGGAAGGGCCTTGAGTCTACAATGCCATATAATCGAGTGCAAATTAGATAATCTGTATTTTATAGGCAGTGTGGAAGAGAGAGTGAGGCCTGAGTAGGTTGCTAGGAGACCAAGTGGGTGGAGCTTAGTCTTCTAACTGGCAGCAATTGGCTAAAGACAATTATTCCTCTCCCTCTAATTAGGACTTTATTTTTCTTTTCTTTTTGTTGTCTGAACGTAGGGGCAAGGATGGTGGATTGTGCTGCCAAATTTCTAGGTTCTAGGGCTTGTACTTTTGTTGTTTAGTGGCAGGGGAGGACACCATTTGTCTTTTATATATATAGATTATTATTATTATTTATTTCCAGTTGCTGCAAAAGGCCCTTTTATCATGCATAGAGGAAATGAAGGAAACCTCTTCCAGTGCTGAAGAGAGAGTGCTGCCTCTTCCATGGATCCATCTTGCTTACTATAAATTTAAAAGTCGACTGCAAAACCTTTCCAGGATTCTTGCTGTGTATCCTCCTGTGTTGGATGTTCTTAATAAACATGCTGAGGAAGGACGCAGCATCCCATATGACCACATGGTAAGAAGACTATTCTGTAGATTAGTTTTAGTGTTCTAGAACAAAGCAAGATCTGAAAAAAAAAACATTCTCATGTTCCTTTTAAGTATTAAGAAAAATGGAAAAATTTTGAGAGATGATATGTAAAGCCTCTCACCATGTCTGTTACTTTGAAGCTTCCTATAGTTTTCCTACATAGCAAAGTGGTCATAGATATCTTGAATGCCCTTTCATATTAAATCATTTGTACATAACTACAGTGTCACAATCTTTTGTGTAAATGTACATTAAACATTTATCACAACTCCACTGGAAAAAAAATGGAAATAGAACTTGAATAATACATAGGTGAGGGAGATTGAAAAGGCTTCAAACTAGAACTGATGGAAAGTTATTGCTAAAACAAGTATATAAAATTTACTGTAGACATGCAATGACCAATCTCAATAAAATAGTTAAGAATATAGACATCACACTGGAAACAAAGGTCCTCATAGTTAAAGCAATGATATTCCTCATAGTAGTAACCTATGGATGCGAGAGCTGGACCATAAGGAAGGCTGAGCGAAGGAAGAGAGACGCTTTTGAACTGTGGTGTTGGAGGAAAATTCTGAGAGTGCTTAGGACAGCAAGAAGATCAAGCCAATCCATACGCCAGGAAATGATTGTCCTTTTCATCAATTACTTGTCAATCAGTCGAAGAGGCATTTTAACTGATAAGTAGAATAGACATTGTGAAACAGAAAATAGATAAGCTTTGGTCACAAATATATTATTTGTGTATGACAAAATGGATAATCTGCATACTGCTCAATTTCCTTTTCTGGCATATTAACAGGAAAGGGCTTCAGGATCCAGAGTCATGCTTTCCTGTATACTCATTGCTCAATCTATCGATAATATTAATTAGACTATCTAAACAAAATTTATAACTTTAGAAAGTACACCCCCTCCTTACTGTCTTGTGTCTATATTAACCATCATTGTTGTGCCTCATTATCTTAGGTACTAGATGTGTTTGCTGCAGTGGCTTGTACTGAAATGTTGGAAGAAGATATATTAAAGTGTAGACCTCAAACTTGGCTCCAGCAGGTGAAGAACCTTCAAATGCCAGTTGAACTTGTTTGTACAGGAAATTATTTGCAAAGCAGGGGAAACCAATGTGATCAACTGCTCCAGGAAGTCAAGTAAGGATTTTTCAAGGCATAAATAAAATTTGGAGATTAATGATAGATGGCAAAGGCTTTTAGTTGCCAACCCTAGTTATGTATAACTCTGAAATTTTTAGTAAAAAATTCATCCCAAAAAACCTTGGTTGACCTAGCAACAGCTCAGTGTAAGTACTGTACCTTAATTCTTCTCAAAAAGAAACCATCCCATTTTCTGAATAGAGTGGTGAAATGGAAAAGTTAGTTCTCTCACATGGTCTCTGTGAAAACCGCACATGTGGTAGTTAGTTGCACGTGTGCAGCTAGTTCGGAACCTTTAATAGCTGTTTTCAATTAGAGGGCTATGGCCCCCGCCCCTCCTCCCCAGAGGGTATATATATGGCATGCTTGGGCCATAGCCTTAGTTCCTTTTTTTTCCGCCGTGTGAGCAGCAGTCTATAGGAACCTCCTGTAACTCCCTTTCCTTCCCTTACTTACCTCGTTCTCCTTCTGCCAAACATGGCGACTCCAGTTTTCAAAAAATGCCTGTCATGTGGGGGAAAGCTCCCGGACACTGACAGGCACGACAAATGCCTTCTTTGCCTAGGAGAGGCCCACTCCACAGCCTCTTGCTCTGCCTGCCGGGCCTTCACACCCCAGGCGCGGAAAAATAGAGAAACAAGACTTAAAGCGCTCCTTTACGAGCGAGCGCTCCTCCCTCCTCAGGCGGCTCAAGCAAACCCCTCGGCACCTCCAACGCCAGGACGCTCTCTTTGTCTCCCGCCTCCGTCTCTCCCCCCAACGCCGTCAGCGGCAGCCAAACGCAGCCGTTCCTCCTCCACAACCAGGGAGCATGCTGGCGGGGAAAAGGAAAAGGAGAAGAAGAAAAAGCGAAAGAAGCATCGCTCCGCCTCCTCCAGCCAGTCTCTCTCTCACTCACTTTTCACCGCTCCGAGGGCGGCGCCATCGCCAATTCCGCCCACACCAGGGCGTCAACTTAGCCAGGAGGCGGGGGAACCCCAGCCTCCGGACGCAAAACCTTCTCGGGGTGAGGAAACGGCCCTGCTCCCAAAGGAGTCAGCCAATCCCCCCGCACCTTTGTCTCAACAAAGCCTCTCCACCCCGATGAGGCTGGACACACGGGCCCGTGCTCTCGGGACCGAGGCACGCAGGGCTCACAATGCGGAGGAGGGCCAGGCAACCACTTCCCTTCCTACCATCCCGTCGCCTGAACGAATCTCTCCTGCTCAGCGCCTCCTTTCACCAAAGGCTGCCTCCTATTCTCATGACCTCTTCCAATCTCCTCCTCGTCGCTCTACATGGAGTGAACCACCTACGCACAGTGCACTCCCTCCACTACATGAAGACCTTATTCACCGGTCTCCTGGTGGTAGAGAATTTTCTTTGGCCCAGTCGCAGCCTTTAATCGAGCTCAACCACCCTTGCTCTCTCCACAAGACCCCCCGCCCATGACACAACCTTCCTACCAACATGAAGAGCCACCACAATACCTCTCTGCCTCCAATTCAGAATCTTACATATCTGAGGGCGACCAAGCGGGGCCACCACTGCCAGACCCCACACCACCCGAAGAAATGTTAACATTTTCAGCCCTTATCATAAGACTCTTGCGGGCCTTAGCATTACCAATACCCAACCCACAGAAGCCTATAGAGGACCCGTTGTTTCCTTCAGAACAACAACAAACTCCAACCCCCGCTATGGTTCTTCCTCCTTTACCATACCTCCTACAACTGGCCAGAACCCCAGATACCCCTCCCTTTGCTGTCCCACCGGTTTCAAGGAGATGCGACAGCCTCTATAGGATTGACCTTACCTCCGCCCTTTGGGCAGCAAGACCACCTAAGCCCAATTCTTTAGCAATAAAGGTCACTCAGGGTAGATGCTCGTCCAAGTCATGCCCTACCCCGGCTGACAAGGAAGGCAGGAAACTGGAGGGATTAGGCAAAAAGGTTCACCTCACCGCTGGGTTCGTGACTAGGCTTGCTCACTATGGGGCCTATATGGCTTCCTACCAGGATTACTTATGGAAGAAGGTCGGTCCATACCTCGACATGCTACCTTCGCAACACCGCTCCTTTGCTACGGCATGCCACCATGAAGCCATTGCCCTTGCTAGAGCCCAAAAGGAGATGGCGAAACATATAGCGGATACCGCAGGTCACATGTTTGCAACGGCGACAGCTATTCGTAGACATGCATGGCTTCGAGCTTCCACACTCTCCGAGGAGGGCAGAGATACTGCGGAGAGCTTACCAGTCCATGATGATACCCTGTTCCACCTGGACACTGATGGCCAATTAAAGAGTACTCAGGAGATGAAAAAGACAACTTATAGCTACGGCTTTACTTCTTCTGGTAACTACCCTCCCAGGAATAGATGGACCCCATACTCATCTTACCAGCGCAGGCCTTATGGTTCCAATACCAGACAACTGCCGCAACCATCCCAACCCCCCCCCCCCTTCGAGGCAGCCAGCATCTACTCGCTCTCGCCAACAGGGCAGGGGACAATACCAACCTAGATCACAGGGTCGTTTTTAACAAACTTTCCCCCTGTTCACCTCCAAACCCATTTCCCCTCACTGAGTTAAGGGCACACATTCACCACCCTGTTACTTCTCCCTCCACTGATCACCAGCCTCCTGTTTATTTTGGTTCACGTTTAGCACACTTTGCACATCAATGGCACCATATTACCACAGATAAGTGGGTGCTTAATGTAGTATCACATGGTTATGTTATTGAATTTCACACACAGCCAAGGACGGGCTACATCAGATCCACAACCCCATCCCCTGTCCTTTGCCAGGAGATTAGTACCCTGCTCGAAAAAGGGGCAATTGTACCCTTGCATCCTTCCTTTTTTCCATTTTCATTTTTTTTCCGTTATTTCTTGGTCCCAAAAAAAAGATGGGGGCCAACGCCCAGTCCTTGATTTGCGACCCCTTAATTTTTATATCAGTTCTCGGAAATTTAGAATGGTGACAATAACCACAATTTTACCACTAATACCGAAAGGCGCCTGGTTTGCTACCCTGGATCTACGGGATGCATACTTTCATGTGGCTATAGCTCCAGAACACCACAGGTACCTTGCTTTCATGGTCGGTGACCAAGCTTTTTGTTTTCGTGTTTTACCTTTCAGTATTTCTACAGCCCCCCGTGTTTTTACTAAATGCATAACGGCAGTAGTAGCCCACCTCCGCCTGCAAGGAGTCACTCTTTACCCCTACCTGGATGACTGGCTTCTAATTGGGAGGTCACGACAATCCCTCCTTCACAATATTGACACTACCCTTTCCCTTCTCCAGAATCTAGGACTCGTAGTCAACTTCAGGAAATCCCACCTTCAGCCAACTCAACAGATCTGTTTTATCGGCACGTTACTAGACTCCACCACGTGCACAGCTCAACTCCCAGAAGACCGTTTTCGTGCTCTACGCACATCTCTCTTCCTCATTCTTCACTGCCCTTTCTCTTCAGCCAAGGACATACAAACCATTCTAGGCCACATGGCCTCCACAACGGCAGTCACTCCATATGCCCGCCTAAGGATGCGTCCGCTTCAGGCCTGGTTTATCAAGACCTTCGACCCCGTAAAGGACTCTCCACACACCAGACTCTCACTCCCAAGTCACGTCCGCCACTCCCTTCAATGGTGGACTCATCGCAACAACATTTGCGTGGGCGTTCCATTCCGCCCAAGTGACCCATCCACCACCATCACAACAGTTGCCTCCCTCACTGGATGGGGAGCATTCTCAGGAAACCTTGCAACCCATTGGAGGCCATTGGACCTCTACAGAAATAACACACCACATCAATGTCCTCGAACTCTTGGCTCTCTTCAAGGGCTTGCGGGCGTTTCAGGACATACTATCCAATACTACAGTTCAAGTCTGCACCAACAACACAACGGTGATGTGGTACATCAACAAACAAGGAGGTACCCGGTCCAAGACCCTCCTAGCCATCACACTAGCAATCTGGGACTGGTTCATCGATCACAACATCTATCTCATAGCCATACATCTACTGGGCCAACAAAACATCTTGGCCGACCATCTCAGCAGGGCCACACTAGCTACGCACGAGTGGTCCCTTCATCCGACCCAAGCTCTACAGCTATTCAACAAATGGGGCCAACCTCAAATCGACCTTTTTGCAACATCACTCAACACCAAATGCCATCTTTACTGTGCCCGGGCATCCCCACCAAACCTGACAAACTGTTTGGGCGATGCTTTCCTCTTCAATTGGAATGGTCCCTTCCTCTACATCTTTCCCCCGGTACCTCTTCTCATCAAGGTGATCGCCAAGGTATACAGCAACAAAGCCAATTGTATCCTACTCGCGCCTTTGTGGCCCCACCAACCTTGGTTTCCGATTCTGTCAACCATGGCAAAGGGCAACTATGTCACTCTTCCATGTTGCCCAGACCTCCTCACAGCCAACCAAGGTCGTCTACGCCACCCAGACATAGATCGCCTCCGCCTCACAGCTTGGAGGATACACGGAGACCTCTCTCTCAAGCAGTAATGGACATTATACATGCAGCCCATAGGCCATCTACCTGACGCTCCTATGAATCGAAGTGGCTGAAATTCTCTTTCTTCGCCCACCTTCATGGAGCAGACCCATTATTAGCACCTACCTCTGTCCTCTTGGAATACCTCGCCTCCCTCGCAGCTGTTGGCCTCTCACTCTCATCCATCCGCTGCTACCTTGCCGCAATCACCGCATACAGAAGACGACATGGTCACTCTTCTTGCTTCCAAGACCCCATGGTACAGCTTTTTCTGCAAGGCTTCAAAAAATCAACCCTCCCCATGCCCCTCCACCACCAGCATGGCATCTTGACCTTGTGCTCTCCGCACTCATGAAACCGCCTTTCGAGCCAATGGCAACAGTAGATCTCTCATATGTCACGTGGAAAACAGTCTTTCTCGTAGCTGTAACTTCGGGTTGTAGGGCCAGCGAACTCTGTGCTCTCTGTTCAGATGAACCCTATATGCGCTTTCACCCAGATAAAATAGTAATGAGACTTGATTTATCCTTCCTACCCAAGAGAGCATCTCTTTTTCACATCTCACAGGATATTATTTTACCAGCCTTTTTTCAAACACTGACCACACCATTAGAACGCTCCCTTCATCTTTTGGACGTACGGAGAGCACTTTCCTTTTACCTAAACAGAACCAAACCTTTTCGTTCTTCACCCAAACTATTTCTCAAATACCGTAAGGACACTAGAGGCTCCCCTGTATCTCCACAACAACTCTCGGGATGGGTGGTTGCCCCCATCCGTCTAGCCTACCAGATGGCGGGGAAGGACCCCCCATGCATATCAAAGGGCATTCTACACGAGCAGTGGCAACTTCAATAGCCTTCAACCATGGTGTTCCTTTGGAGGACATATGCAAAGCAGCAATTTGATCCACACCATTAACATTTGTTAAACACTACAAACTGGACATTCTATCGAAACGCCATGCAGCCTTTGGACAAGCAGTCCTTTTTTCAGCGGTGGCATGACACCCACCTGCCTCGGTGAGTAGCTTGTTAATCTACCACATGTGCGGTTTTCACAGAGACCACGTGAGAGAACAAATAGTTGCTTACCTGTAACTGTGGTTCTCTGAGTGGTCATCTGTGAAATCCGCACATCCCCGCCCTTCCTCCCCGCTGTTTGTCATGCCTGGGGACTCTGCCATTACACGGTGGAGGAACTAAGGCTATGGCCCAAGCATGCCATATATATACCCTCTGGGGAGGAGGGGCGGGGGCCATAGCCCTCTAATTGAAAACAGCTGTTAAAGGTTCCGAACTAGCTGCACACGTGCAACTAACTACCACATGTGCTGATTCCACAGATGACCACTCAGAGAACCACAGTTACAGGTAAGCAACTATTTGTTCATCCTGTGAGAACATAAAATATGCACCAATTTATTCTCCTTTCTCCACCACAAAGCAGCTTCTGGCCTTTTTGAATACGTGGGCGGTAAAACGGTGGTGGAAGAGGTCAGAGACAGCTGGTGACACTGCTGTTTTCACCTCTCTGGACCCTCTACTTACCTAGAAGTCATATCAAAATCACTAATCTCCAAACCTACCCTCAACTTACAATTGAGGTTGACATACATTAGTATACATGGTGCATGGCTGTTATTTAAGCCATCCATATCTCAAGTCCTTCTACAGTAGTCAGCTTTCCTTCAAAGCCTCATTATTGACACCCACTGATACTCTCAATTTCTGTCGTACAAGTTATACATGTTATATAGTCAGTCATATACATATGCAATTCTGTATAAAGTTTTTTTTGTGGAAGCTGCCATGGCAGATGGGCTAACAAATTATAGCCATGCTTATTGGCAAATCTTTTGTTTATCTTTCAGTTGGAGTGGCTTAATAGGACAGATATGACCCTTTAGCGCCCCCCTTCCCGGTCAGGCAAGAGCTGTGTATGAAGGGCAGGTGTGCTACTGGGCTCACTCTGCACTAGCTTAATTGATTATCTCTGCATAGGGCAAATATCTTAATTGTATTACACATTTGGAGTCCATTTCCTGTATCCAATTGTCTGATATTATTGGTGTATGTGTATATTTCCTGAGTTAGTGAGAAGAAGAATTGACAGAGTGGATTGCATCCTATCATCATCCAGAACAAGCAAGAAAGATAGCTGATGCTGCGTTTTCCTAAGTCCAGGTTAAATCAACATAAGATTCAGACAAAGTCCCAAAATACATAGACAGCCAAAGCTAAAGTCCTTCTAAGCCAGTTGTTTTCAACCTGTGGGTCCCCAGGTGTTTTGGCCTACAACTCCCAGAAATCTCAGCCAGTTTACCAGCTGTTAGGATTGATGGGAGTTGAAGGCCAAAACATCTGGGGACCCACAGGTTGAGTGTCACTGGTCTAGGCATATAGTTTTACACACACCAACCATTGGGGGCGATATCAGAGTCCCAAGTTACCATGGTCATACCGAGTGTATTCAGCAACAAACACCCATCAGAATTCCAGTACAAAATCAACAAAGCCAGCAGTCCAAAGCTAACAGCGTCTGACGATAAAGTCAGAATCCAAAACACAGAAGTCCGAAGTACACTCCAGAGTCAACAAGGCCAATACAAGAGAGATACACCCTGAAGCAAATACATTGCCACTTTAAACAAGACTGAAGAATGTTTGTCCTTTGTTCTCAGATGTTGCCTGTGTAGAGCCCCCTTCTCTGCTAATTAGGCAGACCTCTGAATCGCAGCATGCTCTTGTCTGAATCATCAAAGGGAGAGCATTTAACTGTACATCAGCCTGCCATAATGTACTGGCTTTTGCTTGTTCCTCCTGCTGGGAAGTGGTAGCTAATGCTGAAGGGTCTTCTTCTGTAATAACTAAGCAAGGCTGGGGTGTGTGTGTGTGTGTGTGCTGGGAGCTGCTGGTCTCTAACACTGGCCCTTCCAGCAACCCCTCATCCTCACTGTCAGAGCTAAACAGGATGGCTGATGATATCAAAGCCTAGAGTTTTCAGTCAACTTCTTGTCTGGTTCAGTTTTTTCGCTGCCATTACCCAAAGTAGAGTTTATTTTTATTTTCTCACCTTTTGTTTTTATCTCTCTTATTTCATGCATCTGAATTCCCTGCTACTTGAACTTTTTTCTTCTCCATTTTTTCATTTTTTTGTCTTTTGAACTTCAAAAAAAACCCCTTCTCTTTCTCTTAATATCTCTTCCTCTTCTTTCCTTCTCTTTTCAGCTCTGGTGGGGAAAAGGGTTTCTGCTGTGCCTAAGAAGTTTTAAAAAGGGTCTCTTCTCATGTCTTCTGACCTCTCTAAAAGAGTAAAACCAAATAAGCTCCCCTTCTCCCCACCCCCAAACTGCAAATCAGCAGAGACTAAAAGATGATTGTACATGCATATCTCCACACACAGTCTTCTACAGCCTGCATGGAGATTGGAGACAAAGGTCTTCGGTCCTAGACAAAGGTCCCAAATGAATGGGATTGCCTGCAGTCTCACAGGAGACCCCACTCCCAGTCCTCCTTTACCAAATATCCACCTCCCAAGGACAGACCTTATGTGCTCTGACTGCAGTAAGCAAGGAGTTTGCTGTGTTTGTCACATGAAATGAACAAATCATGCATTCATAGAGCCTCCTGATATTCCCCCCAGCTCTCTGTGCCTTTTTTCAGCTTTGCTTCAGGATGAAGGAGTTGGCTACCATTTTGAAGAAGCCTTTTCCAATGACTATTTTAAATGCTCTTCTCAGTCCTAGAGCGGCCATTTTGAAGGTCAGCAAGGTACTGTTGCAAACAGGTTGAAAACCAGCATAGTCAGCATGGCTGTTCTCCATTGGTTTCTCTTTCACTGCGTTTATTAGATGGTGATGATTGGAATCTAGATTTGGAATCTTCCTTGCCCCATTCTGACTATAATTTTACTTCTGCATTCTCAGCCAATGAATCAAGCACCGTTTCTCGTGCATGCTGTTACTCTACCTCCTAAGAAGATTTCTTATAGCACCAATATAGGCTGTGGGTGATGCTGCATTTATGAAAAGGGTGGTCCAAGAGGTGATTCTGTCACGATGGCAGCCACTCTCACACTCTTTTCAGGAGGTAAACCTGGGTATGTCCCACTGTGGATTACTTCTTTCATCAATCCAGAATATGCTACATTGGATACTTGTTGTGAAAGTGGGTTCTGGGTTGCTTTGAGAAAGAGTCCACACCTCCCTTCATGTCTGCTATTTCCTATCTGGATGATTGGTTTAAAGCAGAAAGAAGGGTTTTTTTCTATTTGTGTGCTTTCTTTGTGCCTATTCCGTTGTTTGACTAAGACATGAACTGGCTGGCCAAGTTAGTGATAGCTTGAAAACTCTTAGCTTTGATGATATCTGCTGACTTCCCTGCCTGTTCTGGGATTCTTCCTATCAACAATCCATAATTTCACAGTAAGTATGTAGCGTGGCATTTTAATAAATAGAATATGAATTGGTTTTCTCCTTGAAACAGAAACAGATGGAGTCGAGTTTTCTCCATGTCCCTCTTCGTGGAACATGTGATTCTTGAAGCTGAAACATTGATTCCAGAGGTGAAGAATCAGGTGAAGAGGTACAGCTTGCAGATTGGAAAAGTAAGAACCTCATTGATGAATGTAACAATTGACAGTCTTAATCATTGATTAGTAGTGCATTATACAGGTGTATAATTATTATCAAGTATGTAAATATTATCTTGGATTAAGTTATATCAGATTCAGTCGCATTTCTACCTAGCTGTTCTAATAAAAATGTTCAACACAACAAAGTCAATTGGGATAGTTCATTTGACTAGATTCTCTATAACAATGGGAACTAATGCATGTTTGTTTTTAGTTGAGCATCTTGTTCCCATCCCTGCTCGTAACCTGGAAGGTGACAGTTCTTTTTGTTATTTTCAGTGTTTTCAGTGGGATTCTGACATAAAAACCCATATCACATTCATTGCAGTGATGAAAGTGATGTGCCAGTGCAAGGATGAAACTAGTTCAACATTTTGCAAGTAAGTCTTTTGGAATAAGTTTGTTTCATTTAGTGAGTATGCTTTGAATTTGTCCTCATAGTTAGACTCAGGAATTAATATTCTAGCTGGAGATTGTTAACTGCAATGGAGAAAAGAGGTTGAAAAATATTACTATGAGACCAGTTCTAGATTTTCTTCTCCATTTTGGACATGGTAATATTTGATCCCTTTCCTTGTGATGATTTAGTTTGTTTCGTGGTTGGATATTCAAGTACAAATGTTGGAATTAAAATAGCAAAATCCAAAACTAAAAAACTCCACTCCTAAATAAGAAAAGCATCATATGCAATAGTATGGAAACAGTGGCATATGGCATATGGAAACAGTGTTTTACCCATAACTAGCTACAGCATAGACTACGAGGCAGCTAGCAGTTGCAAAGATAGGAAGGAGAGAATAAAATTATATTTCCGGAGTGGCTAGACTGTAGTATTATGTTGATGCCTGGGAATATCTCCGGTTCTGACGTCCAAAGAGGTTTTATTTCTCAAAAGGGTAACTTCACTTTTAAAGGAAAAGGGATCTGTAAAGGGAGATCTAATTATTTATTTATTCAGAGATTTTTTTATCCTGCTCTTCAGCCACAAAGGAATTCAAAACAGCTTACAAAATGATAATTTGCCCACAGGCTTACAATCAACATATGATGATGATGATGATGATGATGATGATGATGGCAATTGTAACATTTATTTTTTATTTTTTGCCCCTCTCTTCTCATGGCTCAAGGTGTTAAATACACATTCATCTAAAAACATTCTTTAAAACAAACATATTAAAACATACCTCCCTAATCAGCTAGGCTGCCTGCATGAGTCAAGAATTTGTAGTTCAATAAAGGAACTTTTGCAAACTCTGTCTATGTATCCCAAGTATCCTCAAGCTATGGCCCTTCAGATAAGTACAATGTAATACATAAGACACGGTGTAGCTGTGTCTTGCTGGCTGCCTCCCTCCCACTTAATGAACAGCGAAAAGGCAATTGACAATAGTGATTTGAGTGACATCTATAAGAGAAGGTAGTTATTTTGGGGGATGGGTTGGGGGATTAACATTTTTTTATTTATACCTTTTACTTTTTGATTAAAATGCTTATATAAATCCTTATTTGCTATGATAATGTAAGGAGCCTAGTGTTCCTCATCTTTTACCATCCATAAATTTTGGAAATAGCTCTAAAGAGACCCAACTATTATAGACAATGGTCAGATATTCCAGGAGATGAATCAAGAGACACGGTCTGAGAACGATTGGTCTAGAGACCTTTCTAATTAAATAAATGTTATATTATTATTTATTTAATATTTATTTATTTCTATCCCGCCTTTCTCCTGAGTCGGGACTCAAAGCGGCGAACAGCATATAAAAGCAAAATGACGTGACATCCAGTAAAATGAACAACAACATATATTTGTTTCAATTATTCTTGAATTCTCAGGTATGGTTTGAAGCCTTGCCCAATTTGTTTGGGAGATCCCAGAGAACCAGTAAACCTTCTTTGTGACCATGTGTATTGTCACAGTTGCATCAAACTATGGCTAATACCAGGACAGATGTTCTGTCCAGTCTGCCTGGTCAACCTACCAGATGACTATACTCCCACAGTATCTAAGGAACTCAGGTAAAGCTTTATCCCTGGTCAAGTAAAACATTAAGAACTGTTAATGACTTTCAACAAAATGACTTTGTGTTAATGTATAGGCTGTGTATTTCTAAGTGTGCTCATCATGTCATGTAAGTTCTACAGTTGTCTAGATAAATAATACCTCATGTCTTTTCTCCACAGCATTGCCATAGAAAAAAATGCTCATTTCCGTAAATTCTGCAACAGTTTTTTCTTAGACCTGGTTTCCACAATGTGTTTCAAAGACAATGAACCCCCAGAAAAAGCTGTGATTCAGGAACTGCTGAACTTGTTGTTTGTTCACAAGGTGTCTTTGAGAGGTAGGGTCTCATGATTATTATTATTATTTATTATTATTTACAGTATTTATATGATCCTGTGGAATTTTTTACCGGGATGAAGTTACTGTTTATTTCTTCAAACCAATTTGCTCTCCTATCTCTAGGTTTGGGGAATTCCAGTGTACATACAAAATCTCTGTCTCCTTTTGATGATGTGGTGGATAAAACTCCTGTAATCCGTTCTGTGGTGCTAAAGTTGCTTTTGAAGTACAGGTAAGGATTTCCTGTGGTGAGGAGAGCTGGAACATCTTGCTTCTCCTTCAGTGTTAACCCCATTAGTGAATAATGTAGTTTCCCTCAAGTCCGCGTGGTCCCTACGTTGGTTCAGCTATCATTGTTCAGAAATTCTCCCATCTATCTGCAGTCCACTATACAGCTCAATTTCAGGTGCATCCTTGTGTCTTTGGAGAACTTCTTTCATAGGGTTGTTGTATGTCTTTCGGGCTGTGTGGCCATGTTCCAGAAGCATTCTCTCCTGACGTTTCGCCCACATCTATGGCAGGCATCCTCAGAGGTTGTGAGGTATATCCATACCTCACAACCTCTGAGGATGCCTGCCATAGATGTGGGCGAAACGTCAGGAGAGAATGCTTCTGGAACATGGCCACACAGCCCGAAAGACATACAACAACCCTGTGATTCTGGCCATGAAAGCCTTCGACAACACAACTTCTTTCATGTTTAGAAAATGGTTTATATCAGAGGTCCATAAGTTATTTATGAAAAAATTAAAGTGTTTTTTTTTGTTTTCATAGCTTTGATCATGTGAAAGACTATATACAAGAGTACTTATCACAAGTAGAAGTTAGTTGCTTCCTAGACAAAGAAGATAAAATAGAACTATACACACTATTTGTCAACTGCTTTGAGGTAAGTGTATTTTCCCAGTTTACTTTATTTGTTGTTGTAGAGAGTAAGTGTGCCATTGGGGACGGCGCACTTGAGTTATCTAGCATGCAAATTCATTTGTAATTATAGCTGAATTGTTTTGCCAAAGAAGTATGCTGTCTTCCTTAAAAGAAAATGTTAAGAGAGTTTTTAGCAACAAAAAACAAAACAAAACAGTAGTTCATTCCACCTTAACTTTGCCATCCCCCAACCTTTGGGAAACTTCAGCATTGTTTAGATTCTAATAACTCTTCAGAGAAATGGGAGAGTGGCTGCAAAGATGTCAGTGATGGCTGCATGCATATTTTGGAACAAGATTGACTAGTCTAGCAGTTGCTTATGATTTACTTAGTTCTATTGAAGTGTATTAAGAGAAACAGCTAAAGTAAGAGGGGAAAGTACTAAACTGGATTTTCTTTTCATCTGAGCCTTCTTTGCCTTGCCCCCTTCCTGCTGCCACCAAATTGCATTTATAAATTTACCAGACTACTAGTTGCATGGATGATGTACAAAAGTAAATTTCCTTGCAGAAATAATAGCCTGTATGTAAGCTTCGTGTCTGAATTAACTTAAATAATTCTACCTATTTTACTGGCACAAATATGGATGTTTTAGAAAATAAGAGATGATAAATTATTTAGTATTTTCATTGTTTTAATATGCAGGTTACTGTCCACAATGCTGACAGTGGATTTAAAAAAATCAGAAAAAATTTATTGGAAAGTTCACATTTGTAACCTTTCCTGTTGTAAGTGTAAAAAACTTCTATTGGTGGTTCCCCTGCAACAGTAACCACAAAGGGGGGGGGGGGGATATTCCTTAATTTTCAGTCTAGTCATTTCTTTGGCAGTGTCCACACAAATGAAGACTGTACGTACTCTTGCTCAATTATATGAAATAAAGCAGTTTCACTGACATTGGAAAATACACTTTTATTTTTGTTCAGGATTCTATGTGTGAGAAATCAGGAGCCTTCTCTGAGGATATAGAGATGAAGCATCTGGGGGAAGATGGACACTTCTTGGCAAACTATTTACAATGGAACAAGAACAGCCAACCGGCCTCAAAAGAATCCTCCATTGAATACTTGCAGGGAGTGGCCCACATCCGGCTGTGCATGGATAAGGCAGCAGATCTACTTTTTGAACAGCATAGAACCCCAGGCAAGCGGAGACCATGTGAGATTCAAAAAAGAGAGACAATATATGTTTCTGTTTCTCTCTCTCTCTCTCTCTCTCTCTCTCTCTCTCTCTCTCTCTCTCTCTCTCTCTCTCTCTCTATATATATATATATATATATATATATATATATATATATATATATGAAAAACTAACATCTTTTGTGTCTGTATTTTACAAAAGCAGAAGACACTACTTTTGTATGTCTGTGGTACTACCAGAGTTACACCCTTTCATATATAAAACTTTGGAAGATGTTTGACTTCATTATTTCTGTAAAAAATGCTAGTTGTCAATATTTATTTTGTTTCTCTTTGCAGGTGGTATTAAAGAAAAATGTAAGCAACTCTATCTTGAAAGAGTGATGCAGTTCTGTTGTCAGACTCAGAATGACTGGTATAAAGTTTACCTTGCTCGTAAACTTACAAATCAGTACGGATTGGAGTTCACACAGAAGCTTCTAGGCAAACATTCATTTCAGTGGATCTTTCCATCAGAAATAGTTCATCAGCAACAGGTACAGCAGAGATCAATCTCTCTTGTTAGGAACTTCTGGAACAGTGGTGGGGAAAGTGCAGCCGCTTTCCCCGCCACTTGGGTCGCTTATGTCCTTTAGGCTGATTCAATCATCGGGGTCCGAAAGAACTGTATTGATTTATTTTATTGCTGTGAAAATTCTCTAGGGTGCATGGAGAGAATTTTGCCATGATTCCAGAGTCACTTCCTGTTGTTAAAAAAAGGTTTTGTTCGGGCCTGAAACAAATAACGTGGAGATTGCCTTATATTCCTCCTTAGTGCAAAATAATTTTTATACTTTTAGGTGGCAAGTGTAGCAAGTCTTCTGAAGTCTCATGGGGAGAAGTGAAGCCTTTTAACCTCTGACAGTTGCCTATCCATATTATAGGTTAATGATTTCTCAGCAATAGCTTCATTAAGAGTGTCAAGACTAAATTTGCAAAATATAAAAGTTGTTTGTCTTATTGAAACTTGGCCCAAGGCAGAGAATGTATTGCACTACAAAGAAAAGATTATAAAGTAAAATGACTAGGTAGATCTATCAAGGAAGTTTTAAAGATTAGGCTATCCTGCCTTATGAGAAGTCCCTGTCTACTTTTAAAAATGTGTTGGCTTTCTAAACATTGAAATTCTTCTTCAAGGTGACACCTTTGTTCTACACTACTTTAAAAATCCACATTTTAAAAAACTTGATTTCATATTCATGTTTTATAAACATGGGTCTGTATTTTGTGGCCTCAGAAGGATCAGCGTGGTCAAATTGATCGCTTCCTGGTCTGTGGCAAAAACTACAAAACAGTACGTGATGCTGTGGGAAAAGCACTGATTGAATGCCAGGCAGATGATATTGCAACTGCCTTTAAGGTAAGGCTCTTTCTTTTTATCAGAAATATCCACTGAAATACAGTTGGTGAAACTAGGACAAATTTATTTGATTAATTAATTTAGAACCTGCCTTTTTCTGAAATGAAACCATGCCTACTTTGATTTGCTTCTTTTCATATTACAGATGTTTCCAATATAGATATGTTTGTGTTTGTACTAGGAAAAAAGACATATTTGCAAGGTAGTTCTTATTTATTATTTATTTATTTTATTATTTTATTTATTTACTTCATTTTTATCCCGCTCTTCTCACCCCGCAGGGGACTCAAATGTATGTACAACATACATTTAGGCAAAAATTCAATGCCACATTATACAATGCAAATAAAACATAACATAAAATCAATAGAAACAATCAACATATAAATACAATTAAAATATTAAAAGATAAAAACAGCATCTAGATACAATCCCCTCCCCCAATGATCTTAAGGTTTTCTTTGGCTCTCTTACATTTCTTTTTCCTAGTTGGAACACACATGTATCTATATTGGAAACATCTGAACAGATGCCCGCAAGGTTTCCTGTTACTTTATTCTTCAAGATGTGGTGCAGTAGGGTAATGTGCCCCTATTCCGAGGAATCCGCCCTCTAGGATGTTAAAGCAGCAGTTCCTGTTTCCCTAGCTTTCTTCCTTTCCAAGCAAAATGGCCAATGACCTGAGGCCATATTACATCCTTTATTAAATATGAGCCACTTTTGACTGATCATGCTCACCAATAACTTTCCTCTTCCTCAGGAGGGAGATTGGTTTGCCATTGCCAATGTTCAGTACGCCTATTTCTATATTGATATCTGTCTGGAATATCAACAATACCTGAGATTCACAATCGGGAACAATTCTTTCATTTCAAAGTGCTACTCTTTAGTCTATCAGCCACAGCTAAGGTCATGGCTGAGTTGAGTATGACTTTGTTAACTGTGCATATTGGTCTTCCCACACTCCCATACCAGATGCAATTTCCCAGCTCCAGACTCAAGTTGCAGAGGTGGGTCTCCACACTAAGAAGAGCCTTCACACCAGTGCTCTCATTTGGGACTGCTTCCAGTCTTCCTTATATGCATACACCTTCTTCTGAAGGATCAGTAGTTCATGTAAACAGTGACAAAATTAAAGAAGTCAGCACAAACTCTCACAATATTGCAGCCATAGACCTCTGTCTATGGCATTTGTGCATTAATCTCGGGGTTGTCTTAATCCATATTGCGGGCATTCAAAATGTTCGATGAGATCTGCTAAGCAGATTGGCAGTAATCAGCCATGAGTGGATCTTGGACTCCTCCCTCTAAAACATGCAGTTCCATAAATGGGGTACTTCACTGGGGAATGTGTTTTCAACTCCCACTAGCCCAGCTATTTCGGTTTTGCAGCAGAGGGCTGAGAGGCAAGGGTTTTGATGCATTGCTTTTCCATTGGTTTACATGTTGTTCCCTCTCATTCCTCAGTTTCTAGATAATAAATTTAGATTACTTATGTCTTCTGGCATAAACATTACTGCCAATAGGAGTTAATAATCTAACAGCCAGCAATGGGTTCCACATGTTAATTCTTCTTTCTTCCTTAAAAATGGCAACTAGGCTCTTTTTTGCTGTGAGTTTAACACAGCTGCCACATTGCGCTAGGTGTTTTTTCCTGACCCCTGGCTCCTGATGCAAAAACAAATGCCTTAGCAAGCTATTAGAGCAGAAATTGGATCTTAATAGAAACCTCAGTTTCTTCCTTGCCTGGAAGAATGCCACCACCAGACCAAGGAGCTTATCAAGGGAGAACTTTACAGTTCACCATCTTTGCCCACTCTCTTGACATTACCTTCTTTCCTAAGGTAGAAGCAGACTTCCACTTTTCACAAGAGATTGTTTTACAGCATTCTTTCCCAACCCATCATCAGACCTAGAATGTTCACTCCGCTATTTGAATTTTCACAGAGCATTGCCCTTTAACAGAGTTTCTTGCTCCAGTGCTTTTCTAATGTCAGCAGATCACTTCACAAACTTGCCAGATGGGTCATTAAATTGATTGTTCTTGCCTACAAACATGCAAACCTTTCCTTGGATGACCATGTGAAGAATATTTCCATTAGGGCTGCAGCTCTGTCTTCAACTTTCTTGAGGGACATTACAGTAGGAGAGTTGTGTTGGACCACAGCATGGCTCAGCACCCAACACTCATTCAGTGCTACTGGTTGAATATGAGGGCTCATTCTAATGCTGCCTTTGACAAGACTATCAGTTTTCAACCTTTGCCTTCCCAGATGTGTGATCTTGCTAACAGATATCTTTCCATGTGATGCACGGAGACCAAGAAGAAGAAAGACAGGTTATTTCCCTGTAACTTAGATTTTTCAAGTGGCCATCTATGTATTTACACAACCTATCTTTCCTCCTGTTGTTGATGTACATCCTTAAAAATGGCAACTCCAATATCCAATTGCTGCCACTATGTCAAATGACATGAAACTTCTTTCCTATAACTTATGTTTGTTTTTTAGGCATGTAACAGCTCCAAGTCTGAGCAGACTGTCCATTTTCTCTTGGCTGTCTTCAGAGAGCTCACATCTCTATATGGATGCAAGGACCCAAGTCTTCATCCTAAACAGAAGGTAAGTCTTACTCGAGAGTCAGACTGCATATTAGTTTGCACATAAATGCTGCCTCTGATGGAGAAGGCTTTCAGCCTTTGACACTGGAAGTGGAAGTCTGATTATAAGGTTCCTTTTAAACATCTGTTGAAAAGTTCAACCTCTAAACATTGTAATCATCTTCCAAATTTTCAGTTCTCCTAGTATAGCACAGAAGTGGTGTAGACATTTGTACTTGGGCTGCCTGAAATAATACTAATTTTAGATCTAATTTTAGCTTTTCCAAAATGTTTTTCTTCTTATTTCAGCAATGCGATCTCCTTAAAGAATTTATCCATACCTCTAAAGTTCTTCCTTCTCCCCAACTGGAGGCATTTGCAGACTCTCTGGTGACAAACCATCTGTCATCACTTACCCTCAGCCCCCAGGATCCCTCTCAGAAGACTGTGGTGGTTGAAATGGCTGTGCATGCAACAGCTATTCTGCTGTCCAGACAGAATAAAATCCTTGAACCTCTAAGCAATCTGGCTTTCTTGCCCAATACTATGCAGGTAAAAAGAATCTTCCTTTTCTTGCATTTCTTTTTCTTTTAACCCTAAGCATGTGGAGTAATTTTTGGTACAGAATAGTCTTAAGACTGTCTTATTTTTAGATTACTTAAGTGAATTTAATGTGAAGAATCTTACCGGCAAGTCAGTCAAATAAATCATAATACGCCACTATAAAAAGGTAAAGGTTTCCCCTGATGTTAAGTCCAGTCATTTCTGACTCTGAGGGTTGGTGCTCATCTCCATTTCTAAGCCAAAGAACCAGCTTTGTCCGTAGAGACCTCTGAGGTCATGTGCCGGCATGACTGCATGGAGCGCTGTTACCTTCCCACCAGAGCGGTACCTATTGATCTACTCACATTTGCATGTTTTCGAACTGCTAGGTTGGCAGAAGCTGGAACTAACAGCGGGTGCTCATTCTGCTCCTTGGATTTGAACCCTGTGACCTTTTGGCCTGCAAGTTCAGCAGCTCAGCGCTTTAACACACTTCGCCACCGGAAGCCCCAATACACCACTATATGCTATTGTAATATTACTTTAATTTTCATTCTCTCCTGTTCTGCAGAATGCTTTTCTGCCAACAATGCCTGAAGATTTACTGGCTAAAGCTACGAAGTGGGCGGCGACAGCAGGTCTTCACTGGTATAGTAAGTGTAATGCCCAGTGTTGGGAGAAAGTTATGAAAAAAATATTGTTTAAGTGGAGACTAGGGTGCAGAACAATGGGTTCAAATGACAGGAAAAGAGATTCCACCTGAACATTAGGAAGAACTTCCTAACTATGAGAGCGTTCACGGGAACTTCCCTAAATCGGATTGCCGGGAGGAATAATAGGGCCTCCCGGCAATCCGAGCAGTTCCAGTCATCCAAGATTGGGCCCGCCCCTTTATCTCGGATAACCGGGACTCTACTGTAATAATAATAATAATAATTTATTTTTATACCCTGCCACCATCTCCCCAAAGGGACTCGGGGAGCAATAGACCAGGTTACAAAAAAGATTATTTTTAGTGTTTTCAGGTATTAGATTTTTTTAAGTCAAATTATTCCATAATAGTCATTTGAGCTAAATGTGGCCATGTATCGGTGTTGACTTTAAAAAAAGAAAGTCATAGTAATGTCACTTCCCAATATCTAGAGGTTGTGGTAAAAATGTTAGTAAATGTACTCCCTTGTTATTAACAAGGTGCCATAACAAATGTACTTTATACCAAGGCTTCTTAAACTTTTCTCATTCTTTATCCTTTTTGTCTGAGAGATTTTTACATGACCCTGGGTATATAGATATATAAAATGAGTATCCAAATCAAACATTTCCTGATCATTAATTTTTAAGAAATTTATATTAAAACAATTATTTAGTATACATATACTTTTACCATTGATTAAAGATAAACCAATTTTTGCAACCTCCACATTCAGTCAATGCGACCCCATTTGAGGTCACTAGCCACAGTTTTAAAAGCTATGATTTATATTACACATTTTAAAAAACATGAAAAAACCCATAATATGTATATCACAGACTCAAGTATCCATAGGAATAACCTATTTTTTAACCATACTGGAATGTTGTTACCCACAATTTTATGGCCATTAAAAACAGCACGGCAATCAGTTGGGTTATTCCTTATCCTCTGCCTTATAATAATAATAATAATAAAATAATAAAACTTTATTTATACCCCGCCACCATCTCCCGAACGGGGACTCGGGGCGGCTTACATGGGGCCATGCCCAGACACCATACAATATAACAAAATAAAACAACATATCATAACACAATATAACAGTGCAAAAATAATCATATACATTACAGCACAAATCAGAGAAAACAGTAAAAAACAGGGCGGGCCACATGAACACTTAATTAAAAACTCGGGAGAGAGAGACATAGGAATAGGGGGAAACAGGGAAATAAAATGGTGGAGCAGTCTAAAGGATAAAAACCAAGGGGAATGGCCAGAGCAATATATTACATTTACTCCCCAAAGGCACACCGGAAGAGCCATGTTTTTAAAACTTTCCTAAAGGCTAAAAGAGTGGGGGCTAGCCTAATCTCAGTGGGCAATGAATTCCACAGTCGGGGGGCCACAGCAGAAAAAGCCCTCTCCCTCGTTCCCACAAGACGGGCCTGGGACAGAGGCAGTGGCGAAAGGAAGGCCTCCCCGGATGAACGAAGGGAACGAGCAGGTTTATGGTAGGAGATACGGTCCCTAAGGTAGGTGGGTCCCAAACCGTTTAGGGCTTTATAGATGATGGTCTGCACCTTGAATTGGGACCGGAAAGTGAACGGCAGCCAGTGGAGCTCTTTAAACAGGGGAGTAGATCGTTCCCTGTAGCTCGCCCCTGTTATTAATCTGGCAGCCGAGCGCTGGACCAATTGTAGTTTCCGGGCCGTCTTCAAGGGAAGCCCCACGTAGAGCGCATTACAGTAGTCCAGTCTAGAGGTAACTAAGGCATGCACCACCGTGGTCAAGTCAGACTTCACGAGGTATGGTCGCAGTTGGCGCACAAGTTTGAGTTGTGCGAAAGCCCTCCCGGCCACCGCCGACACCTGAGCCTCAAGCGTCAACGCTGAATCCAGGAGGACCCCCAAACTGCGGACCTGTGATTTCAGGGGGAGTGCAACCCCGTCCAGCACAGGTTGCCACCCAATACCCCGATCAGATGGGCGACTGACCAGGAGGGCCTCTGTCTTGTCAGGATTGATCCTCAGCTTGTTCCTCCTCATCCAGTCCGCCACAGCGGCCAGGCACTGGTTCAGAATCCGAGGGGCTTCCTTGGAGTTAGATGGAAATGAGTAGTGGATTTGCGTGTCATCTGCGTAGAGATGGCAACACCCTCCAAAACTCCGGATGACCTCTCCCAACGGTTTCATGTAGATGTTAAATAGCATGGGGGATAAAATAGACCCTTGCGGGACCCCACAGGTCAATGGCCAGGGGTCCGAGCAGGTGTCCCCCAGCTTCACCATCTGGGAACGACCCTCCAGGAAGGACCGGAGCCACTGCAGAACCGTGCCACCGAGCCCCATCCCGGCGAGCCTCCCCAGAAGGATACCATGGTCGATGGTATCGAAAGCCGCTGAGATGTCCAAGAGAACCAGCAGGGTCACACTCCCCCTGTCCAGCTCCCTGCGGAGGTCATCCACCAAGGCGACCAGAGCCGTCTCGGTACTGTACCCAGGCCTGAAGCCAGACTGCGAGCGGTCCAGAAAATCAGTGTCATCGAGAAATTCCTGGAGCTGCGTGGCAACCACCCGCTCCAGAACCTTGCCCAAAAACGGGAGGTTGGAGATTGGTCTGTAGTTGTTACAAATAGATGGGTCAAGCGAAGGCTTTTTTAGTAGTGGTTTTACTACCGCCTGCTTAAAGTAGGATGGCACCGACCCCTGAACCAAAGAAGCATTTATTATGGTCACAAACCAATCCAACAACCCATCTTTGGCCAGCTTGACCAGCCAAGAGGGACAAGGATCCAGAGCGCAGGTGGTCGCCCTCACAGACCCAAGAATCCCCTCCACGTCATCAGGAAGAACAAGCCGGAAAGAATCCCATAAGATCGAACAGACAGGTACCTCGGTTACCTCCGCTGAGACCACAATTGAGCTGGAGTCTAGCTCAAGGCGTATCTGAGCAACTTTGCCTGCAAAGTGGTGCGCGAAATCGCTGCACCCAGTTGCCAAGTCATCGGGAAGCCCCTGGACCTCAGGAGGCCGCAGGAGCTCCCCCACAACTCGGAACAACTCCGATGGCCTGTTGGCTGCAGACGCTATGCGGGCAGTCGTGAAAACTTTCCTGGCTGCTCGCAGAGCCACGGAGTACGCCTTAATAGCGGCTTTAGCCCGTGCTTGGTCGGACACGTCCCGAGATTTCCTCCAGATGCACTCTAGTCCCCTCCTCGTACGCTTCATCACAGCCAACTCCTCGGTAAACCAAGGAGTCGACGCGACTCTACGCAGTGAGAGGGGACGTTCGGGAGCGATCGTGTCCAATGCCCTTGATAGCTCACTATTATAGCGATCAACCAGGACATCGACAGGATTGCCAGTCTCCAGGACAGGAAGATCCCCAAGAGACCTCAGAAGTCCATCCGGATCCATCAGTCTCCTGGGGCGGACCATCTTAATGGGTCCACCACCCCTGCGGAGGTTAGAAGGCACGGCGATACTTAAACAGATCAGATGATGGTCAGACCATGACAATGGAAGAATGTTTTGCTCTTCCACTCTGACTGTCCCACCGTCCACAACAAAAACAAGGTCCAAGGTGTGTCCTGCCTGATGTGTGGGCCCTGATATAACTTGAGACAGCCCCATGGTTGTCATGGCAACCATGAAATCCTGAGCTGCACCTGTCAATGTGGACTCGGCATGAATGTTAAAGTCTCCCAAAACTATCAGTTGTTGGGAGACAAGGGCCGCATTGGAGACCACTTCTGCTAGCTCGGACAGAGAGACTGCTGGGTCGCGGGGTGGACGGTACACCAACAGAATCCCCAAGCTGTCTCGGGCTCCCACCTTCAGGAAGACACACTCGAACCTCGGGGATTGTGGAACGGCGCATCTGATCAGGGCGATGGACTGCCGAAAGATCACCGCAACTCCTCCTCCCCGCCCCCCAACTCTGGCCTGTTGATGCACCCCGAAACCAGGAGGACACAGCTGGGTAAGATTCACACCTCCCAGCTCATCCAGCCATGTCTCGGTGATGCATGCCAGATCTGCCCTCTCATCCAGGATCAAATCCTGGATGACAGCTGTTTTACCATTGACAGATCTGGCGTTCAAAAGCAGGACCTTAAGGTTGGGGGGTCTGTCCTGAAGACTACCACACCTAATCCTCTCCAGGGTCGCAAAAACTCTGTTGCCTTATTCTGTAAGAAATGAGTCAAGAAGCCAGAATTATCCTTAAAATTCTACATAACAGTTTCTGAGCCAACTTTCTAGTTTCCTTTCAGCCTTGTATGACTCCAGTCTGAAGGCTGAACCAAAAATTGCCATAAATGGTTGGCAGCTGACAGTTACTTGTATAAAGTTTAGTTAAGGATCGCCCACTTGACAAGGGAGACATGTTGTGCTTATCTGTTCCCTGCTTAATTATTTCAGGTGCCATAACTCCCTGTACCTGCTACATGCCAGTGGTTATCTCGAGGAAGGGCATGAATTCTAGAGTGTAGTTTGGAGTATTTAATGAATGGTTGAATTGGACTGATTCCTTTTTTTTTTATTTCCTTTGTTCAAACTAGGATGTCCAAATGGACACCCCTGTACTATTGGAGAGGTAAGAGCTTTCTCGGATAGTGTTTATGCTATCGTTTTGATGTTTCGGTTATCTGCTAGTACAGGCAGTCCCGAGTTATAAACATCCGACTTACAAACAACCCATAGTTAAGAACGGTGTGAAACAAAGGAAGTGAGAGAAATCTATCCTTGGAAGGAAGATCCATTCCTGGAAGAGTTATTTGGGGAAAAGGTGTCTCCACTGAAGCATTATCACCAATCCTTGTTTCCACAACAAGTAATTTTTTTTTCAAAATCCAATTCTCTCAGGGACAGAAAGTGAGGTGAAATCTCCTGAACAGGGCCACAGACAGCAAAACAAACACTACAGGGGTATTAACCCTTCCCTATGGTATCCAAAGCTTAGATATACATATATATGTGTGTGTTATATTTTATACTAGCTTGGGGACCCGGCAGTGCCCGGGTTATTAGAAGAAGGCACTATTTGTTTGGGATGTTAGAAAATATCACTTAAGTTTGGTCCAGATCTGTCATTGGCTAGGTTCCGTGCTGTCTGGATAAGGGTGAACTACAACTCTCAGAGCAAAGGACAATCACCCCCAAAGCAGGCCTGTCTGCAGAATTGGCCATGTTGGGTCTGTGTGCCAAATGTGGTCCACATCTGATGTCAGCAGGGTTCAGTACTTTCTGGATGCAGGTGAACTATAACTCCCGAAATCAAGGTCCAATCCCCTAAACCCCTGCAGTATGTTTAGTTGGTCATGGGGCATCTCTGTGGCAAGTTTGGTCCAGATCCGTCGTGGCTGGGTTCAATGCTATCTGGATAAGGGTGAATAACAACTCCCAGAGCAAAGGTCAACCACCCCAAAACCAGGTCTGCATGCACAGTTGGCCATATTGGGGCTTTGTGGCAAGTTTGGTCCAGATCCGTCGTTGGCTGGATTCAGTGCTGTCTGGATAAGGGTGAACTACAACTCCCAGAGCAAAGGTCAATCAACTCAAAACCAGGCCTATATGCACAGTTGGCCATGTTGGGGCTGTGTCGCAAGTTTGGTCCAGATCCAAAGTCAGCTGGGTTCAGCGGGTGCGGCTGAACTACAACTTCCATATACAAGTGCCATGGTCCATGGTCCATCCTCCTCCAAACAATGCCAGGATGTAGGGTGGGTCATGGGTGGTCTGTGTGGCAAGTTTGGTCGAGATCTGATGTCAGCTGGGTTCCGTGCTGTCTGGATGCAGATGAACTATAACTCCCAAAATCAAGGTCAATTCCCACTACCCCCTGTAGTATGCTTAGTTGGTCATGGGACTTCTCTGTACCAAGTTTGATCCCAATCCATTGTCGGTGGGGATCACAGTACCAGTGAAGGTACTGGAAGTCCCATCATCCATGGCAAGTGTGGTCCAGATGCATTGTTGGTTGGGTGAACAGTACTCTCTGGATGTCGGTCAAGTACAAGTCTTGTAAATCATGGTGTGAATTCTCCCCTAACCTCTTGTTCAGTTGCTGATCAATTCCTCTGTTCACTGTGTGCCATAGGAAAGGGTAGAAAAGCGTTAAGGTAGAGGCGTTGGGCGGGGCCATGCAAATGAAGGAACCCTGGGATGTCCATTTTGGAGGAAAAACAAAACATCTTGGATGAAATTGGCCCTGCCTGAAAGCCTTCACTTGGGTGGGGGGCAGGATGGTGTTTGTGGAGGACACTGGCGGGATTTGGACTACATGTTTGTGGCGCTCACTATAACCTACAAAGTCAGGTGAGAGAGTGATTTGGTGGCTCCACAGCACTGGAAACTATAGCCTGTTTGTGGAGGCCGGAGGCTGTCTGTGTGAGTAGACACCCGTGCCACATACAAACATACAGATTTTTCACTTTTATTATGGATGGATATGGATATAGATATGGAGTTACACTTAAGCTGACCTACAGAATCTTATCTTGTTCATAACTTGGGAACTGCCTGTATTATATTTGGCTTGAGATGACCTTACAAAAATGTGTAAAACTTCTTATTTCATTTTTAGTGTGGCCAGCCTATGCAACTGGGTCGTTGCGTTGATTGTGGTGCTGTAATAGGAGGTGACAACCACAGGGCCGTGAAAGATTTTCACAGAGCACAGTATGTTCTTGCTTCAAATTCTTGGAAAATTGAATGAAATATTTTACAAGAATTATTTTCTGTCATATTGTTTCAGTAGACAGGTTGTTTGTGCTGTTAAGCTTTTCTTATTGTCATTGCTCTTGTACCTTCATGAAGTCTCCATTTAGTGCTGAGAGAGGCAACAAAAGCAAGAGACATAAAAAGCACTAAGAATGGGAGGGGGTCTCATGACAGGGGAACTATTACCTATTTCCACCTTTTACAATAAAGTTAAGTAAGTAGAGGAGTGTTCAGCTGCAGTATGCAAAGTTGGCATGTTCTGGAAAGATGCAAATAGCTTCTTGATGACAACCCAGGTCAGAGTATCCCACAAGGCTTTCTTTCTAATCCTCTAGTCCAGTGCCCTGGGGAAAACATGGCAATTCTCGGGGTGGCAGTTGAAGCAATCCATAACTGCTGGTTTCCTCCCGCATGCCATCCAACTGACAGGAATCAGCATTCTTTTCTATTAAAACTGCTAGGATCCCTTTCCCCTTCTCTTGTCAGTTTTTATTCTCCTGCCTATCCAGATGTGGCAACACCCCTTCTCCAGACAATAAAGAAATAAAGTATCATCAGAGAGCTGGCATGGTGTAGTGGTTTCAATATTAGGCTATGACTTGGAGTTCAGGTTTTCAGCCATGGGGAATAATTAGATGACCTTGGGCAAGTTATACTCTCTCAGCCCCAGAGGGAGGACAAAGCATCCCCCTTCTGAAGAAATCCTGCCAAGAAAACCATGTGATGGGTTCCCCTTAGGATTGCTGTAAATGTTTTTCTCTTCTGTAAAATATATTGTGGTAAGATCAGACTTTTCTCGTTGACCCTTGATTGTTCTTCTCAAGCTAATTTTCTGATATGGAGAAATTGTTTCCCCATATATAAAATAATCCCAGTCTCAGTATGGATGTTGTAGTCTTCCAGCACTACTAGATGCTGAGACACTAATACCAACCCTGACTAGCTCAGGAAAGGGGACTATTGAGCAGCAGGATACACCAACATAATCGGTTCCATGCCAGCTACCTACCTTTAGGTATACACACCCAACCCCTGTCAGGGGAATGGAATCATGACAGACTATTGTAACACAGCCTCTCTACCTCCAGATCTCGCCAGCTGCTGAGTCAAAAAACCCAGCAGGTAGAGTTGAAAGGGATTTTGTCCCCCCCCCCCCCCAAACCGGTCTCATCCAAGGAGATCTATGTAATGCAGGCTAGGTCAGCATGTTTATTTAAACAAATCCCAAATGATACTTGTTTTCCCATTTGCTTACCTGCTATTCAACAGCAGCACTTTCAACTCATGGAGACTGTCACCCAGACAGTCCAGGCTATTTGTTCTAGGAGAGAAGTTGTGAATGATGAGCACCCTGTTTTGCTCACCATTTCAGTGGAGGTGTTGTTGTCTCCTCCCTCCATCTGTATCTCCCTCTGCCCTGTATGACTCCAGTGGCTATTCCTGGGACCTTTTTCCTCTGGAAAACACACCCATATTTTTTTGAGCAGGCTAAAAAGCAACAACTAAAAACAAACGTCTATAATTTTCAGGCAGGCAGATGGTAAAAGCAAGTAACAAACCTTAGTCTCTTGTTAGGCATAAGGACAAAAGATCAGTACATCACCCCACCCCCAAAGGGGGGAACACCCTTCACTGACAACCCCTCTAGCAATTAACCAACCTCTGCAAGAGTCTTCATTTTAAGTCACAGACAGGCAAGGGAGGTCTGCAGAATGTGAACAATCCTTGCTGTGCCAAGCCTCAGACCTGTAAAGAGCAGAGTCCCACTGAAACTGAGGTCCAAGGAAGCAGCAACAAACAACTTCCTCTCAAACTGCCCCTCAACTCTGGAACTCTCTGCCCAAGGAGGCCAACTCATTGTTGTCCTTACTTTGGCAGGCTAAAACCATTTTATTCAGGCATGATTTTTAAGAAGAAGTTTTTAAAATCAAGTTTGAGGGTGCTGTGGTTTTTAATTTTGAGTACGTTTTTATGGATTTTAATAATATTTTAATACTATTGATGTTTAATTCTGTTTTAATGTTTGTATATTTCTAGATTTTAAAATGTATTGAAATGCTTTTAATGTAAGCCACTTTGATTATCCTTGTGGAGAGAAAAAGTGAAGTATAATATCTCTTCCTCCCTTCAGCTTCTTGGTGGTTTTCTCTCTCTTGCAGCTGTCGCTTAAGTTGCCCACTATGGCAACTTCGAGGCTGTCCAAAATGAGATCGCATTTGCTGGGTGATTGTATCTAAGAATCAGAAATGCCTTCCATGTATTTAGCAAGTGCACATGGTCACTGTGTATTATTCTGTGCAGGATTACAGAGGACAGAACACAAACTGGCCACGTGCTTGGAGATCCTACAAAAAGAGGTGCTAAAATGCCATTTGACAGGGAGATGCCTCCAGTTGTCTTAATTCTAATTCGTTTCCTCACTCATTTGGCAATGCTTTTAGGAGCAACAAAAGATCCCAAGGTATGTTTCAAAGATATTTGCAATCATATAATTCTTCTGGAAAAGTTTGACAGCATGATAATTGAAGGAATCTTGTCTGAAACAAAGCTGCTTTAAAAAGTACATTTCCTAGCAATATTATGTAAAGGAGATGATAGTGGTTACAAGCAATGTAGACCAGTGTGACAGTCATGAATTGATCAGTATTTGTGGCATAATTTTTGAATGTGTTATGGTCACAGAGAGGACTCCCCCACCCGCAGTTTGCTTTGTCTTAACATGTCTCTACACATTTGCAATTTCCCAAAGTGGCCAGAAGGTCAAGTTGCAGGTCATCCTCTGCAGGGGGGTAGGTCCAGGTAGCTTTAGCTTATCCAGACTGGATTCTTCTCAACTCATGTTGCTTCAGGGAACAGCCTGCATGTTGGGCTCAGAGGAGGATGAAAAAGAGGTGAACATCTCTTTAAAGTGAATTGCCTAATTGAGCAGAAGGATTATAATATATTTTTATGAGTATTTATCTTCCTTGTTCTCTCTGCATTCAGTATTGGCACTAAAATTTATTTGAATATGCTAAAATATTTCAATTATACATTGAGATTTAAGGGCCAAAGGTATTCCAAATTCACATGAAGATAAGTTTCTGAACATGCAGTTCCTGGGAAGCTAAAGTTTTTATCTGCTGTTTTCAATCTCAGTGGAGTTGATGGGGTTCTGTTTACTTCAGCTGTTTTAGTAAACAATAGACTTGTCTTTATCTTAGATAAGGTAAGATCAATTAACAGTTTGCCCAAAGACCTAGTTGGTGATTGACTGCTACTTTGCATGTCTTGTAACAAAACTACATATTTCTTATTCTGTCTCTTCTGTTTTCCAAGTCCCTACTGGGCATCATAAAGCCACCTGTTCAAGATCCAGTGGACTTTCTCCTGCAACATATTCATAAGGATTTGGAACAACTGATGAACACACTTGGGAAAAGTGCAGATGAAACGAATAATGTCATCCATCTTATTCTGAATAGTCTACTCAAGGAGCACACAGGCCAATGTAAGAAACCCATTTTGCCAAATGTGTTTGTTCCTAGTTCCTGTAAATACCTTGTAAAATCCATAACATAGACACATTATATTTTGAAGGTGACAGTAGCAGTAGGGAGAGAGAACACCAGGGTGTAGTCATTAAGGTCTAAAACTCCCACTCTGGCATCTGAATTGGAAAGGAGCCCTGGCATGGGCAAGTGGATCGAGACCAAGATTTCCCTTAGACTGGTTGGGGGGGGGGGGGGGGGGAACAAGAGTATAGTTTGAGAAAAAAACATGAAAAAATTCCTATGCACACTTATGTGTAGTGCAAAAAGGAAACAATGAAATAATACAGTATTTAAAATGAAGAACAATATTAACCAACATAAACTTACTAGTATTTCATTGGGAAGTGTGAGCCTGCTTTTGGTTGATGAGATAGTCAAGTTAATTAGGATTGTTGCTGTTGTTGTCTGCCTTCAAGTTGTTTCAGACTTAGGATGATGATAGTTCTAAAGTTTAGGGTGGGGGCTGAGTAAATGACCTTGGAGCGACGCATCCAGCCCGTGGGACTTAGTTTGGGAACCCCTGCTAGAAAGAGTAAGCTGTTGAGGAAAGCAACTGTGCTCATTATGGTTTTCATCTTTTCTTTTTTGCCTATTTCAGATTCCTGTTTTCTTTTTGATTCTATATATCCGTACATCACTATTAATATGTTTTTTCTGTGTATAATACTATTATTAGTGCTCAGTGCTGCTGCAGTTTAAAAGAAGAGTTACTTTTATAGTTCTCACTACAGCTTACTCAACAACAAAGTTTTCATTAATTCTCTCCATACCTAGAAGCAAATAAAGTTTTTAAAGTTTTTAAAAATTTCTTTGCAGGGCCAGTACAGTTTGATGATCATCTTTCCACAAAGGAGCAGAGAAATAAATGGGAAGAAATAGTTGCACACACTATTATTCTTCCTGAACTAAAGGTAAACTAAAGACAGACTATGGATGACAGTAATGGTGATGACAAATTCCTTTCCTAAGACAACTATAAAATATCTGATCACAGCAGAAAAATGTGCAGGTTTTTTTGACTTTTCATATGGTAATATCTTCAAGAGTTTACAAACAATAGGTTTTGTGAGCTCCATCTGGAATCTGTCCCTGAAATGATTTTGTATAATAATGTAATATAATATATAATAATAACACTAGGCAGTAATATACTTAATAGATAATATCCATTAATTTTGGAAGGAATTACCTAACCCTAACCTTTTACATGGTCACGTTTTAAAAATGTAGTCTTCTACACTTCAGAAAGACTGTTGGGAGGATATTGAGCAGCATGCAAATTAAATATAAGGAAAATAATATCTCTCTCTCAGCTGATTCAGATGTAAAATGCCTTAGGAACATTATCTTTGGTCCATAAGCCACATTCATTGAAGACACGGCTATCAGTGATTGCATCTTACTCTAGGCATATTCTGCCTCTAAAAAGTCAGTTACTGGAGTACACAACTGGACAATCTGTTTTGTGTTCCTCCTCATGGGCTTCCCACTGTAGGAACAGAATGCTGGACTAGATAGTATCTGTTCCAGGATGATCCTTCTATGATTTCCATCCTCACTTCCATTCTATATTAATCATGGGGGATCAAGGAATTGAAATTAGCAGGAGACACAAAGTATGTTCCTTAATGATCGGGTGGAAGACAAATGTGCAGTACATCCCACAAGTCATTAGTTGATAGTAGATTGGTTTATCCTCCTTTATCTCCAAAGTATAGATATCTTAATATCTATATTAAGAAGTAATAGCTAAGGAAATGTATGGGAGAGAATTAAGATTTGCAGTTGGATTGGATTGAACCTGTTTTTTGCAAACCTAGCATCTGTGTTCCAGATTACCACAAATAATAGTAACTTTTCTCAATAGCCTTTATCTACATTGCTCCAACTTGGGTTTACTTTGTTGGTTTGCTGCTAGAACAGAATTCTGGAATCAGGCATAAAGAACAAGTTCTAGTAAATCATATTCCAGATGGGCTCCAGCATGATGTGTCATAAAGAGTTACCCATCGTCTAGCGTTTCCCCCCACAGTTCTTAGAAAATAAACTTAACTTCTGAAAGCCAGAGCATTTAAAATTCTCAAAAGAAGTATGAGGTTCCTGCCACTGAACAACCATTTCCATACAGCATAAGAGGACTGTATTTGGTTTATTTGAAATAGGATGTATTTTCATGGTGACTCTCATACATACTATGCTTTTTCCACACAGCTTTTGGACAAAACCCTTCTGGAGCTGAATCAACAAATCCGTGAGGATGAGAGAATCTGTTCCAACCCAATAGTGAAAATAATATATGGGGACCCTGTAATTTTCTTGTCCAAGCTGCCCAAGAACAGCATAGTGCATTGTTCCAGGATGTGGAGCTGCAGAAAAAGAATCTCACTTGAGTACTTAGGGCATGTTGTCCAACAAAAAAGTGATAAGGATACTGTGCCCATCTTGTGGAAGTTTCTACAAAAGGTGAGCATGCCCAAATTTTTCATAGTAGCCCCATCTCAGGATATATTGGTCAGGTACTGTGCAGTGAAAATATTAGGTGCTCTTTATAACACTGGTCAACATACATTTTTGAGCCCCAGATGTTAGCCCTGTTTCTAGGTATATTCGATCTGCTGATTCCGAAAATGGTACCAGTTTTCCACTACCAGCTCTACTTTTTGAGATACAAAACATGTGCCATCTACCAGTTGCCATCTGCTCACCCATTAAAACCATGGTAATTGTATCTCCGAAACTAGAGCTACTGTGGTCTGAATCGCCACCTCAAGTAATTTCAAAAACAGGCCAAAAATCAAGATGCCAAGAAAACATTTTTGTTGGGTTTGTGTAATTAATAAAGGAAGTTGTTCAACATACAGCCATCATCTTCTTTTCTCTTCCTCTCCATTTCATGCATATGTGATTTTGATCTTAAGAGCAGAAATGCTGCTACCAGCTGTTTGTCAAATGCTACCAAGGTGGTTGTCAAATGGTTGCCAAACATTACAGCTTGTGGGTTCTTTGAAACATTAAAAACATTGGCTATAGCATGATGTAAATTTGTCTTGGTGTTTGAGATAATTAATGCTATCTCAAGACCCAAATCCGTTCTGTCTTTTGAAAGTGTTGAGTTTCAAATGCATTTGAACTGTTTTTGTTACATTGCTTGAACACAAGTAATTATGGAAGGGGGAAATCTGCTGTAAGTGATAGCTGATTAATTATTTTGCCTACAATCCAGCTGGTGAAAGCCTTTCACCTTGTACTATTCTTCTCTTCAAAATTTGACCGGTACGCAGCCAACCTGCCTTACCTCCGTAGGATGTGTTGTGGTATATCTTGAGCAGGGAGGCACAAGCAACAGTTGAGCATGACCATTTTTATTAGAAACTATTTCTTACAAAATATGAAGGTGCATACATACAAACAAACACAAACTTCCTAATAAATTAGCACCTTCAATTTAGCACTAATTGGTTACAAAAAAAAATGATGAAAGGGCTTATATATGATGAAGTAAGTGTGCTTGTGTCATGCAGAGATACGCTCAAAGTGAGCAGATTCACTTTAAAAACATAGTGTTCATGTTTTCCAGAATAAAATATTTCCAGAATTTGGAATACCTTTGTCATCACGGAAATGGAAAGAGGGGTTTTAGGGCTAAAGAGATGGACAAAAGCCCCAGGAGTAGACACAAACCTAAGACGTGAACTGTAACAAATAGAAACTCTGTCGAAAACTTGTTTCTAAGCTTAGCAATAACATTCATAAAATGAGCTCAGGCTTGCCAGAGAGATTAAAACCAATAAGAAGAGGTTCTTTGGTTATGTCAGTAGAAAAAGGAAGAAAAAGGAAACACTAGGGCCTCTGCATGGAGAAGGCTAACAGAGGATAAGGAAAAGGCAGAGCTGCTCAACATCTTCTTTGTCTCAGCCTTCTCCCAAAAGGAGATTGGTGTTCAACCTGAGCAATACAGAGCAGACAAGGTAATAGAGGATATGTAATCCATAATAAGTAAAGAAATAGTCCAGGAATACCTGAGTCTCCAGGGCCGGATGAACTATATCCAAGAGTATTGAAGGAATTAGCAGAAGATATCTCAGAACCGCTGGCAATAATCATTGAGAATTCTTGAAAAACAGGAGAAATCCCAAAAGACTGGAGGAGAGCATATGTTGTCCCTATCTTCAAGAAGGGGAAAAAGAGGAGCCAAACAATGACCAGTGTCCAGTCAGCCTGACATCAATACTAGGGAAGATTCTGTAGCAGATCGTTAACAAGGCAGTCTGCAATCACTTAGAAAGGAAGGCTGTAATTACTAAAAGTCAACATGGATTTCTCTCAAACAAGTCATGCCAGATTAATCTTACCTCTTTTTTTTATAGAGGTACAATCTTGGTAAGTGCAGGGAATGCTGTGGATGTAACATATCTTGATTTCAGTAAGGCCTTCAACAAAGTCGCCCATGATCTCCTTGCAAGCAAACTAGACAAATGTGGGCTAGGCAATGCTACTATTAAGTGGATCTGTAATTGGTTAAGTGACCGAATCCAAAGGACTACTTCATCCTGAAAAAAAGCGACTAGTGGAGTGCTGCAGGGTTCAGTCCTGGACCCAGCACTGTTCAACATCTTTATTAATGACTTGGATGAAGATTTGGAGGGCATGCTTTTCAAGTTTGCAGATGACACCGAATTAGGAAGGATAGCTAATACTCTAGAGGACAGAATCAGAATTGAAAATGACCTTAACAGATTAGTGAGCTGGGCCAAAACTAATAAAATGAATTTCAACAAGGTACTCCACTTAGGCAGAAAAAATGAAATGCAAAGATACAGAATGGGTGATGCCTGGCTCGACAACAGCACATGTGAAAAATATCTGAGTCCTAGTGGACAACAAGTTGAACATGAGCCAAAAATGTGATGAAGCAACTAAACAAGCCAATGGGATTTTGGGCTGCATCAAAAGGAGTATAGTGTCTAGATCGAGGGAAGTCATTGTGCCTTTGTATTCTGCTTTGGTTAGACCTCACCTGGAATACTGTGTCCAGAACTGGACACCACAGTTGAAAAGAAATATTTACAAGCTGGAAGATGTCCAGAGGAGGGCAACTAAAATGATCAAAGGTCTGGAGGTCATGCCCTATTAGGAGTCTTAAAGAACTGGATATGTTTAGCCTGCAGAAGAGAAGGTTGAGACATGATAGCCATGTATAAACATGTGAAAGGGTGTCATAAGAAAGAGGGAGCAGGGTTGTTTTCTGCTGCCCTTGAAACTAGGGACTCAGAGCAATGGGTTCAAATTACAGGAAAGGAGATTCCACCTGAACATAAATAAGAACTTCCTGACCGTATGAGCTGTTCAACAGTGGAACTCTCTGCCTCAGAGTGTGGTGGAAGCTCCTTCCTTGGAAACTTTTAAACAGAGGCTTAATGGCTATATCTCAGGGATACTTTGATTGCGCTTTTCCTGCATGGCAGGGGGTTGGACTAGATGGCTCGTGTGGTCTCTTCTATGATTCTATGAAATGTGCTGCAACCTGTGGGAAGCTGTGTATAAATGTTCTAACAGTTTTTTGTTGTTTTGTCTACTGAAAGTAATTTCGCTTCTCTGATTTACGCTATTTGATTTCTAGGAAGCTGAACTTAGACTTGTGAAGTTTTTGCCAGAGATTCTGACCTTGCAGAAAGACTTGGTGAACAGGTTCCAGAATGTTTCAGAGACAGAACACAGGACAATAAGAGAGTTTCTTCACAGCCTTCCTTCAGGTGAGACCCAACACTGCCCCATACATCTAATAAGCAGGGTATGAGCACAGAAATGAGAAGAGCTCAATACTAGGTTGCATGCTTCAAAAGCAACATTTTAGAGCAATTGGGGAGTGTGTGGACTGTGCAAAATGTCTGTGTATCAGCCACTGCAATATTTTAAAAATCTTTAATGTTTCCTGGAGAAAACATATTCAAAGTTTTTCCATTCTTTTCCATAATCTTGGATCGTTAAGTCAAATGCGGCTACTATTTATCTATAAATTGCATAAACTGCAATTAAAACTAAACTTGTTGAAGGACCATAGCTTTCAATAGTAGAACCATGGACATTTTAAAATATCTGCTGCTGAAAGGAATGGGATGTACAAAAATTTAACGTTAATCAGATTATATCAAAGTTGATAAAACATTATTTTAGTAGTTGGAACAGTCTGAATTAATTATCATTTAACTAGTAGATATGTCTTGCTTAAATATTCTTAAACATCCCACAATGCATGAATAATATAGGGAATTTGCTGCAGTGGGTTACAAAGACTATTCTCGTGTCTTTGATTAGATGCATTCATACTGGATTGAACTATCCGTGACTGTTTGGCATCCTAGCCCAAAACAATGCCTTTATCTCCCTATTGGCACATCCTAAGCATATGTAATCGGCTACTTTAGAAAACTAGATCAACTCTTGATCTGCTACAGCAGGGTTGCTTTCACATTGTAACTCTTTGGACTAGAATTTTCTCTTTTGAAGAGGTGGGAGTGGGGAGCAGAGCTGCTTTTAGGAGGAGCTACACAACTTTCCCATATTGAATGTGTTGTATGGTATTGGCAGGAGGTATGAGACATACTCTGGGAAGCAGGGTGAAAACATTTCTGGACGTGTGGAATAAGCTGAGATCGTCCTTGGAAACCAATGGTGAGCATCCTTTCTACATCATTATTCAACAGTAAAGTCAATATCATCCCATGGAAGACTAGTTCTTAATACTTCTACTTCTCAGGCTGGGTCTCTCCCTTTGCCTATTCTTTTCTTTTCTTCTTATTTTCCATAGCCTAAAAGTGAGATGTGTATGTGTGTTTGCGTTATCTTCTTCTCCAGCACTTGCTCTTCTTTCATGTTCAAGATTAATTGGCAGAGCACAACGTATTGCACTCCTATGTCTCGAATGTCCTGGCCTTACAGTTCTCACTAGAAACACGTAAATAGTCCACAATATGACAGCAAGAAGTGATATCTTTTAAAGTACAAATGATTTAGCAGGAAAGTAGGGATATCTGCCAGTGGTTTTGGGTCTGCTGCTCAGAGTTATTTTGTTGCTACATTGCAGGTGAAATTAAACTTCCCAAAGGCTATTGTGAAGCTGACCTGACACTGGAGAATGAGCTTGAGATCCTTCTGCCTCGCCGGCGAGGTCTAGGACTGTGTTCCACAGCCTTGGCCAGTTACCTCATTGCCCTACACAATGACTTTGTCTACACCATAGAGAAATACACAACAGATGCCAACAGGTATGTTCTGCATTTCCCGGAATTCCTGTTTCCTGCAGCTGTGAGTGAGCCTTGTTGATGCTAAAACAGACTTATTCCTTCTTGCTCCCTTCCCTTTTCATCCCTTCCCAACAGGTACTCGGTGAGCCCTGCAGAAGTGGCAGATCTCCATGTGATCACTTATGAGGTAGAGAGGGACTTGATCCCACTGATTCTGTCAAACTGCCACTACAGCATGGAGAAAGGAGGAGAGGCCATCCAGGAGTTTGACCTGGAAAAGATCCAACAGCAGGTCATCAGCCGATTCCTACAGGGGAAGCCCTTGATCTCACTGACAGTATGTACAACAAAAACCTAATGTTGCTTCTTACCTCTCCTGCTTTCCTGAGAGATCCGACTCCCAACTCATGGGCCACCCACTTTTTTTGTTGTAGGGTCTTCCCACTCTTGTGTACAGGCATGACCGAAATTATGAGCATCTTTTCAAAGATATCAAGAGCAAGCTGACCCAGGTGAGCATCTCAGATGAGGACAGAAAAAAATTCCAGAAAGTGGTTGAACACATTTCCTGTCAAACCCTGTTCAAATTAGGATTAGCCCCATACTGCTCATTGATCAATGTCATCCTGTGATTCTTTACTTAATAAATTAGTCTTCTGGACTCCAGTGAAATTTAAGTATGTGCAAAGTGAATGTTCTTGCCCATGGATTTTAACTCTGCAGGTAGCACTCTGTAACCCCCCCTTCTTATGTAGAACAGGAGTGGGATGTAGAGACTGAGCATAATGTTAAGAGAGTATTTGTTGTGGCTGATTTGCTACGGTGTTGTAGTTTAATCCTAGAGTGCCCATGTGACATAAGTCTCTTCTCTTTACAGCAAAGAGCAGCAGTGATTAAAGTTGATGTATTTTTTTCATCCTCTTAAACTAGAGCTGCCTTCCAAAATCCACAAGTAGCATGCTCATTGGGGAGTTGCAGTCCTACAGTGACATCTGTGAAGCCCTGTCTGTCACTGAAATAATTTTAGGTTTCTTGGCTATGGCTGGAGGTGACCCAGAGATGACTTTGACAGACTATGTTGAAAAAACACTGCAGATGAGTGGTCACACAAGCGCTCATGTGCTCAAGGTGAGTGCAAAAAGATCGGGGTCTCAATTCAAGTGTGTCAGGATAAAGCTGGAAATTTCTCACAGGCCAAGGGTAGTAGTTGGCTTCCCCATTTCAAGCACTCTCTTCATCACATTGGTCCTCACATTGGTGAGTCTCCCATAGCTGTGCTGTTTCACAGGTACCTGGAGGGTTACCAGAGTTGTAGTTCAGGCCTTTTACGTTCATTTCATCTTGCATTTTTAAAATCTTCTATTACAAACTCTCTGGAATTCTCCAACAAGTTAAAAAGGTTCCACATACATCAGCACTGTGCTGATTCAAGGCATTCTGCATCCCAGAGGTGTGGCACAACTCAAGACCTTGTGAAAAATGGGTCAGAGGCAATCTGTAGTGGCAAACCACCTGCAATGCAGCCGTCGAGATGCAGTAGGGTTACTTGTACTATGAGTTTCCTAGGATAGATTAAGGAGAACTCTTTCACGTTCATGGTCATGCCTCTAGAAGGAAAGGAAAGGGGAAAGAAAGGGGAAGGTAGCTAGGTTGGTCAGTGGAGATTCTAGGGAAAATAAAATACATAAAGGTACTATTTTGATAAAAATGATCTGGTCCATGGAACTGACCCTAGGAAGCAGCCCAGTGCCTCAGCCCTGGTCTAGTGAGATCTTTCCTTATTTCCATGGTCTTTATCACTCCTGTTCCCAATAGACCTGGGATAACCTTTTTTTCTTACAAGATATAAGCTTCTATATCTTTCTCTTTCAGACACTGAGTCGGTGTCAGCTGAAGCACTCCATTGCACTGTGGCAGCTCCTTTCTAGCCATAAATCTGAGCAGCTGTTGTGTCTGAAAAGGGTAGGAAACTGTGAATGGTGGGATAAGGTGGGATCTCTTCCACTGTTCCGCCTTCCTCTTCTAACTGTGTCACTCTCTGTACCTTCCAGGATCCCTTTGCGGAGATCAGTGTATCCTACAAAGATGAACTTGCCACAGAAAACATCAAACTCCTCAATGCCTTCCTCATCCAGTTTGGGTTGGAATCCTTCCTCCAAGAGTTGCATGAAATGATCATCCTGAAGCTCAAACATGACCGAGCTATAGAAGAGTTCAAACCCACATGGAGGTAAGAGCCTCTAGAGCTCCATATAGATTTCTTACCGGCTTATTATCCTGCTACTTTCCAGAACTGTGTTCTCTACTGCCAGTGAAGCACACCTTCTTTGCCCAGTGATTCAGCAGAGAAGCTATTTACATGCATGCTTATTCTCCCTAACTTTATTTTCCAGCCTCAAGGATACCTTGATTCCATACCTGGAAGACAAAGAGAGCAGCAGCACCCTTGTGGAAGAATTGGAGACATTCCCGGAAGAGATCCTGCTCCGCCACTGCGTTGCTGCCTGGAAAGTAGCTGCTGCTCTTAAACAAGATCGAAGGCTTGATTAGTGGAACACAACCATTGGGCAGTGGCTGCCCTCCCACTTTTTTTCCAGAAATTATCAGGAAAGGGTATGCAGGATTCTTTTTCAAGCTCCAAGCACAATAGATACATACATAAGTAAAAATATCATGAGGCAAAAAAAAATCTTAACTAAAGAGCATCATATCGTAGTATTTCACTATGTAAGAATAAACAGTGATACACAAACAGAATTTTTCCCTTAAAAAGAGGAAGGATTTTCTTTTTTAAATTTAAGATTACATTATTTTGAAATGCATGTTGAAGATCAATTACATCTGAACTGAAGCCTTTCTGATATCTTCCTGGAACAACCATGGAATAGTCAAACGGTATAGTTTACAGATCTGAAATGATGTAATGCCTTACTAAGATGTCTCCTGCTCCTTGACCTCCTTTAGCTGGGCAAGAAACAAAGTACTGTTTTCTTAACTCAGGGTTTCTAGTTTTCCTAAATGCTACCAAAGCTGCCTTCTGTTCATCAGGGGAAAATTTTCTTACTTTTTTTCCTTGCCATCTCTTTGACATCTGAACAGAGCACATTGAGAACTCGGAAATTGAATTTGGTCATACCACTTCTGCAAATATAATTCAGCACATGCCTCAAACCTAGTGAACTAGACTTTACCTATTATTTTTTCTTTAAGCGGTGATGCATCAGGTTTGTGTCTAGTCTACTGCCCTGCCTGTTTTGTTTTGTTATGTCGACTCAGACACTGTTTCTTACATTTACATGAGTTTTGAAACTATATTATCAAGAGACTGGTTTGCTATATTCACAAACTGACCAAGAGGCTGGATTCCTACTAGGTTTTGTTAACAGGATTTTTGTATTATACTTGGCTCACTGATGCAATTATGTGTTAAGGCTTTTCTATAAGTGGAGTGCCATGTATTGACTTGTAGGGAATATTTTTTAAGACAATTACGTTCTTTGAGTAGCTTGTGAAGAGGAAAGGACTGTGGAAGCGAGTAAGCTTGTTGAGGAAAAACAGTATTTAAACTTCTGTGAGCTACTGCTCTGGTTAACAATATGAAGGATCCTTTATTTCCATTCAAGACCAATGGTGATATTGTGGCCATTGTTAAATATGTTTACTAAAATAATTTTATATAATTATTCTCTCAGGGTAATGGCAATGTGGAATGTAAAAATTCAGCCATTTCTTTAAAAATTACTTTGCCTAACCATGTTTTACTGTTGCTCTATTTGTGTATGCTTTAGAAATAAAAAGTGTATTAACAAGTAGCTATACCATGTGCACTGCTTTCAATGCACTGAGTTTTCTTAAGGGCTAGAATAACATTGAGGTTTTTCTAGTTCAAAGCCAACATTTATTGATAATCTCCTTTGGATACCAAATTCATCCTGAGTGTATATTCCAAACAATTTTCAGCTCATTTTGCACTAACACTTACATTATGCCTAGGACGTTGTGCATCTGTAGCAGGATCGTCTACCATGAAAACATCAATAATGCAACAGATAATGCAACAGTGAATGATTCCCTCCCCACCCCTCTTGGATTATGCATTTACTGTAATGCCATTTGAACTAAGATTGCAGTTTGCTTTATCAACATAGTGGTGTAGCGTAGTCTACCAGTATGTCAGCTTAGAAACCATGTTTAACAAATGTGTCAGATTATTTTTATATTTTTTCTTCTTTAAATAAAAATTGTTTCTTCTTTAAATAAAAATTGTTGCTGCCAATGACTCACGTTGTGTCTTCAGATTGTATGCACATTTTGATGTGAGGAAATATTAGTATAATGAACTTGGGCTGGAAAAATCATTTATATTTAGAGCAGTATTTATTTGTCCCATCCTTTTCTGTTTTTTTTTTTTTGCTATTGGTAAAAGATTTTGCAATTCAATAATCAATGCAGTACGCCTCAGAAATTTTATGACAAGCTTGCTTTCAACTGATCATTTACTCAGCTCAATGGTACAATGTGAATATCATTTATGAGATATAGCTTCACTTATGGTTCCCACATTTGGGCCAGGCAGTTGTTTTAAACCTTTCATTTCTGAAAAGCCCCAGTCGTTGTGGCCTGTAGACAGGAATTGTGTTACAAAAACAAAAACATCAGGAGGACCAAACATAACAGTTCTGTGCAGGGGCAAGTTTTTGAAAACATGGATATTAAATCTAGGGTCTCAGTATTGTAAGGCAAGTCTTCTTCCACCCTTCCTCTTAGGATATTCTGCCCACTGTACTCGCAACACAATATATAATTTGGGCCCCACCTACACTGCAATATAATGCAGTTTGAAACTGCATTATATTGTCAGTGTAGATGGGGCCATGAATAGTATTAGAGTGACAAGATCCTGCCAAACTCAAATGCCGACTGTCCCCACATCTACTCTGGGAGCAGTATTACAGGAGCCAATAACTTCAATCTGGCAGATACACATTTATTTCTCCTTCTTCCAAAGTGATATATGTTGGGAATACCTCCCTACACTCTACATTGGACGAACCAGGGCAGTGTGTTGTTGAAGGCGTTTATGGCCAGAATCACTGGGTTATGAGTTTTCCAGGCTGTATGGCCATGTTCCAAAAGCATTCTCACGTTTCACCCACCTCTATGACGGGCATCCTCAAAGGTTGTGAGGTCTGTTGGAAACTAGGCAAGTAGGGTTTATAGATCTGTGGAATAATGTCCAGGGTGGGAGAAAGAACTCTTGTCTGCTCAATAAAGCTGGTCAATACCAGTTTCCTTTAACATTTCATCAACTAATCCATTACAGTAGAGTCTCACTTATCCAACATAAACGGGCCGGCAGAATGTTGGATAAGCGAATATGTTGGATAATAATGAGGGATTAAGGAAAAGCCTATTAAACATCAAATTAGGTTATGATTTTACAAATTAAGCACCAAAACATGTTATACAACAAATTTGACATAAAAAGTCGCTCAATACGCAGTAATGCTATGTAGTAATTACTGTATTTATGAATTTAGCACCAAAATATCACGATGTATTGAAAACATTGACTACAAAAATGCATTGGATAATCCAGAACGTTGGATAAGTGAGACTATCTGGGGCAGTGAAAACATGAATACCAACCCCAAGTGAACTTCCATGGTAAGTGTCCATTCGGTTATTCCATCTGGCTGGGCTGCTACATGAGCATAAATGTCATAAATAGAAGTCCCAATTAGGCAAGATAATAGTACACCACAACTTGAGGACTATGAGAAGGACGGGTTTGCGGTTGTGATCAAAGAAATAGAGCTGAAAAGAGCTACACAGACCATCTAGTCCTCTGGTTGTTTTGGACTTCAACTCCCAGAAATCCCAGCCAGCTTACCATTTGTTAGGAATTGTGGGGGGTGAAGTTCCAAACGCCTGGAGGGCCAAAGTTGGCCCATGCCTGCGCCTAGCTGCTAGCAAGTGCCTGCCCTTTTATGTCCTATCCTAGACGTGCCTGATCTGTGCGGAAGAGGGAGAGCGAAAGGGAAAGGACAGCCTAGAAGCAGCACAGGAAGGAGGAAGAAATCCGGAGCCCGGGCGCAATGGCCAAAAGCCGAAGCGAAACCGGGCCGCCGCTGGAGCAAGACACGCTGCGGGGTTGGGAACGGTACGTTGCAAGGACCCGCGTCTAACCTTTCCCTACAGGCAGGAGTTGGGGCTCTTTGGGGCCCGGGAGGAACCCTTCCTGACGCCGGAAGGAAGGCCGGGGCTTGTCGTTTCATTTCAGCAGCGTTGGAGCGACTGCGCTCTCGGGCGCCACCCAGGAAGCAGCGCCGCCTTGCCTTTGGCGTCCAAGAGAGGCGCCCTCTCCCGGGCGCGATCTGCATTGTAGAATTAACGCGGCTTGAGACCCCTTTAACAGCCAGGGCTCAGTACTATGGGATCCTAGGAGCTGGAGTTTGGCACTCTTTGACAGAGGAGGCTCAAGACCTTTTAAGATTGCAGCTCACAGGTTTCCATAGCAGTTAAAGCAAGCATGGGCAAACTTCGGCCCTCCAGGTGTTTTGGATTTTAACTCCCACAATTCCTAACAGCCACAACTCCAAATGGCCATCTCTGCTTCTTCTTGAATGAATTTTAACATTGTCATTTACATTCAAAGTAATATACCTTTAGAAATGAAGAAAATGACAGAGAGAGAAAAAGAAAAAGAAAAAAGAGACTTTAATACTGTGTATAATAATAACTATAATAATAATAACAATAATAATAATAATATAGTACACTGGGTGCCGTGCCAAAAGATCTCAGCCGGCATTTGGAAACAATAGACATTGACAAAATTACTATCTGTCAACTGCAAAAGGCATCATCCGAAAATACATCACACAGTCCTAGACACTTGGGAAGTGTTCGACTTGTGATTTTGTGATATCCAGCATGTCTATCTTGTTTGCTGTGTTATACAATAAAATAATAATAATAATAATAATAATAATAATAATTATTATTATTATTATTGTGTGCCAGGAGTGACTTGGAAAACTGCAAGTCGCTTCTGGTGTGAGAGAATTGGCTGTCTGCAAGGACATTGCCCAGGGGACGCCTGGATGTTTTGATGTTTTTACCGTCCTTGTGGGAGGCTGCTCTTATGTCCCCACATGGGGAGCTGGAGCTAACAGAGGGAGCTCATCTGCACTCTCCCCAGGTTGGATTCAAGCTTCAGATCAGCAACCTAACTTTCAAGTCATCAGTCCTGCCAGCACGAGGGTTTAATCCACTGTGCCACTGGGGGCTCCGAGGCTGAGCAAACAGTATTCTTACTGCAGTTCATGCGGATAATCAATATTCTCCAGTTTTTTATCTGGAGAGTAAATATTTCTGGTGATTTAGCAACACCTGTCTTTGATTTTATTTTTATTTTTAGATTAATATATAATTAGAGCAGTACCTTTCCACACAATGTTGAAAAGAATCTTTTTTGTGACATTCCTAACATTGATTTGAAACATTTTGGGACATTTTCAACAACTTGGTTGGCATTAGATACCATCTATACATCAACTTATATAGGTTTTCTTTTAAATGACTGCATAAAGTGAATTTTATATCTTTGGACGACATTTTCTCCATATATCTATATCTTTGGACAATGTTTCCACCATACCTCCATATGAACAAATTTGGGTCCTCCTTACCATGAACTTTTTACAGGCTCATCTTCTGTCCGTGATCATCTCTGCTTGAACAAAATTTCGAGCTTTAGATAGATATAGATACTGCATAGATATAGATGGCCCCCTGGTGGCACAGCAGGTTAAACTGCTGAGCTGCTGAACTAGATTTTTACAACATTTTAAAAGTGAGATGAAGGTGAATTTTAGGATTCTTGTCAAATTCTCAACATAATAATGTTGTATGGGTTAGTGTTAGTTCTGATTATCATTTTAGAAGTTGTATAGTTCAGGAACCCCCAGTGGCACAGCAGATTAAACCATTGAGCTGCTGAACTTGCTGACTGAAAGGTCGGCGATTCAAATTCGGGAAGCGGGGTGAGCTCCCACTCTTAGCCCCAGCTTCTGCCAACCTAGCAGTTCAAAAACATGCAAATGTGGGTAGATCAATAAGTACTGCTTCAGCAGGAAGGTAACAGCGCTCCATGCAGTCATGCCGGCCACATGACCTAGGAGGTGTCTATGAACAACGCTGGCTCTTCAGCTTAGAAATGGAGATGAGCACCAACCCCCAGAGTCAGACACAACTAGACTTAATGTCAGGGGAAACCTTAACATTTACTATAGATATAGATTTAGATGTAGATGTAGATATAGATGTGTGTGTGTATGTATGTATGTATGTATGTATGAGTGTGTGTGTATATGTCTCCAGTACATTAGAAAAGGAGAAATACATAAGCAGACAAAGCTTTTGAAACGTTTCAAAACCTTGTTGACTCCAGGTAATAATGGAATAAATACCTTCATCTTGGACAGTGGTGTTTCTATCTATCTGTTGCCCCAACTATCTGGGATTAAAAGCATGAGAGTTCTTTGCCCTTACCTTGTTATCCAGCTGAAATGAACAGATTCTTCCTTGTTCTGTTGTGTTTCATACAGTGACCAAGGCCAGCTGAAAGCAAATGTGATAGAAGAAGATACGCAGGAGTGGCAGAGCAGCCCGTCCTTTGTGGGACTGGAAAGAGTTGGGGGAGTCGACCTGTCTTATGTCAAGGGGGATGACCGGAGTGCCTGTGCCTCCCTGGTAGTGCTCAGCTACCCAGACCTCCAGGTAACAGCCTTGGGACATGGGGCATGTTCTCCATGAAACTCTTGAGGGCAAAGCAAGAAATCTGTGAGCTAGCAGAGGAAAGAGAATATCCCCCCTCCCCAAAATTACTTATTGTTATGTTTCTTAGGTTGTGCATATATATGCCTTCACTTTCCTATCAACTTGTGGTGAACCCATTAATTTCACAGGATTTTCTTAGTTAAGGATGACTCAAAAGGTGGTTTTGCCACTTCTACTGAAATATACCCTACAGCTGCTGGTATTTGTTGGCCATCTGCTAGATAAGTATTAGATAAATAATAACCGGGCTGATCCTGGTGTTTTTAGATATCTAGGCCCAGTCATAGGGTTTACTTAGCAGTATTTATTAAGAGGAGGCTTCCTTTTGCCTTCCTTTTAGGCTGAGGGAGTATGTTTTTCCCAAGGTATCTCAGACCATGGCTGAGATGAGGTTTGAACCTTAAAGGTAAAGGTGTTCCCCTGACATTAAGTCTAGTCTTGTCTGACTCTGGGGGTTGGTGCTCATCTCCATTTCTAAGCCAAAGAGCCGGTGTTGTTTGTAGATGCCTCCTAGGTCATGGCATGACTGCATAGAACGCCATTAGCTTTCCGCCGAAGTGGTACCTATTAATCTACTCACATTTGCATGTTTTTGAACTGCAGAAGCTAGGGCTAACAGCAGGAACTCACCCTGTCCTGCAGATTTGAACTGCCGACCCTCTGGTCAGCAAGTTCTGCAGCTTAGTGGTTTAACCCACTGCACCACCGCAGTCCCTGATTTGAACCTTTGTCTTCCAGAATCCTAGCCCAGCACACAAACCATTGTACCATGTAGGCTTTTTGTTTCCTTGCAAAAGAAAAAACCTACAATTTTTTAATTTGATGGTATCTAGAGGTTTCTTTTCATAAAGAGGCTGAGAAATATAGTTTTACAACATTTTAAAAGTGAGATGAAGGTGAACTTTAGGATTCTTGTCAAATTCTCAACATAATGCTGTTGTATGGGTTAGTGTTACTTTTTCTTATCATTTAGAAGTTGTATAGTTCAGGAGCCCCCAGTGGCACAGCGGATTAAACCATTAAGCTGCTGAACTTGCTGACCAAAAGGTCAGCGATTAAAATCCGGGAAGTGGGGTGAGTTCCCACTGTTAGCCCCAGCTTCTGCCTACCTATCCTGTTTCCCCGAAAATAAGACAGGATCTTATATTAATTTTTGCTCCCAAAGATGCACTAGGTCTTATTTTCAGGGGATGTCTTATTTTTCCATGAAGAAGAGCTCACATTTATTGTTGAACAACAAAATGAACATTTATTATATACTGTAAAGTAGTTGTCATCACAAACCAGCATAACCAGACAAACTATGAATCCTATCAAGAATTTCTTGTTACTACCATTATTTACATGTACAACAATCTATGGTACCTTTTGCAATTTAGGTTTCACAAGGTTTCCACGCTGATTTCTCTCTATTCTAGTTTCAATGTAGTCATGAATGATGAATAATATAATATACAATAATAATAATATGATAATATAATAATAATATAATGATATACAATATATTAATGAGATAATATAATATCGGATATAATAATAACAGAATATGATAATAATATGGTATTAATAGGATAATATAATAATGGGATATAATAACAGAATAGCATAATAATATAATAATAATAGGATAATATAATAGAATAATAGAATGGAATAGAATGATATAAAATATATTAATAGGATAATATAAAATGGAATATAATAATAATAACAGAATATGCTAATAATAATAAAATAATAGTATGATAATATAATAGAATAATAGTGTAGAATATAATGATATAAAATATATTAATAGGGTAATATAAAATGGAATGTAATAATAACAGAATAATAATATAATAATATGAAAATATAATAGAATAATAATATAATGATATAATAATAATAATAATAGAAAAATATAATATAATGATATAATAATAATAGAAAAATATAATATAATGATTTAAAATATATTAGGATAATATAATAATGGGATATAATAATAGTAACAGAATATGATGATAATAATATGGCAATAGAATAACAGTATAAAATAATCAGTTTCATGGCATAGGATAGGAATAAGGATGAGAGGAGAATCCCAATGCGTCCTGTACCTTTAAGGAGCAAAAGCAGCAGGACGAAAGCCCTCTTCCTTCCCTCCCTCCCACCCTCCCTTTCCCTGGCTCCAGGAGCCAATCAGAAGCCTCTGGGAAGCAAGGGAGCATGGCCAGCATGGCCTTGTCTCCGAAGGAAGAAACGGCAGCGCAGCAGCAGCCACGGAAGGTTTTTCAAGCCGCGGCTGGGGGACAGGCAAGGAAAGGCAGGCAGGGAGGGAGGCACAGAAAGCAAGCACTTTCCCTCCCTCCCTCCCTCCGGTGTATGAATGAGTGCTGGTTCTGCCCCGCAGCCATGCTTCCCAATGGAACTCTGCTGCAGCCTTAGTTGCTAGGTCTTACTTTCAGGAGAGGCCTTATATTTGGCAATCCCCCCAAATCTTTGGGGAGGTCTTATTTTCGGGGAAACACGGTAGCAGTTCAAAAACATGCAAATGTGAGTAGATCGAAAGGTACCGCCCTGGCAGGAAGATAATGACACTCCATGCAGTCATGCCGGCCACATGATCTTGGAGGTGTCTATGGACAACGCCAACTCTTCAGCTTAGAAATGGAGATGAGTACCAACCTCCAGAGTCGGACACAACTAGACTTAATGTCAGGGGAAAACCTTTACCTTTATTTTATAGTTCTGATATTTGGAGTTGCCAACCAGCAAGACATAATTCTCGAGGTAAAAAAAAAAAAGTGACATTTTCAAATGCTTTAAAATCTCTTTGGTGTTGTCTGTCTCACAGTTTTAAAACAGCATTTTTACTGCAGCAGTAATTTTTGATTATCAGTAAACACCGACTTATGATAAAAGATTGTTTTCAATATTGTAGCTGCTTTTAATGCATTTGTAGGTATTGGGTTTGAAAAAAAGACAATAAAAATGTCATATCATCCATAGTTTTTTCACAAACTTTATATTTTTATTGATGCAGTTGTTACTTAGTTTTCATTAAGTCTAAACACTGATGTTCAAGTATGGTTTCATTTTGTGCTTTTGAACAGATTTTTGTGTTTTATATCAGCAAATGGAATATCTTGAAAGTCTATTAGAAAACTTAGCCTCTTTCTTACTGTTTATTCTTTGCTCATTCTAATACTCCTAGTGAAGTATTAAGGTAAAGGTAAAGGTTTTCCCCTATCATTAAGTCTAGTCATGTCTGACTCTGCGGGTTGGTGCCCATCTCCTTTTCTAAGCCAAAGAGCCGGCGTTTTCCGTAGACACCTCCAAGGTGTGGCCAGCATGACTGCATGGAGCGCTGTTATCTTCTTGCTGGAGCGGTACCTGTTGATCTACTCACATTTGCATGTTTTGGAACTGTTGGGTTGGCAGAAGCTGGGGTTAACAGTGGGAGCTCACCCTACTCCTGGATTTGAACCGCCGACATTTCGGTCAGCAAGTTCAGCAGCTCAGTGGTTTAATCTGCTGTGCCACCAGGGGCTCCCGCAGCGAGGTATTACAAAATAATAATATCAAACCAAGTTTTGAAAAAATGTATATGATGGAGCAAATCTTATATCATTTTTGAATTTAGAACCCCAAATCCCTTTATAGCCAGCATACATTTTTCTTTTTCAAATTTGTTAAGATTCTCAGTTTTGCAAGCCTGTGTTATAATTGTAAAGGTCTCAGTTTCGATCTCAAAATGGTGTCAGGTACTTAAATGGTGGTTCTGATTACAATGGTATTTTCCATTTTCCTAAGGCTAAACATCTAGAACTCCCAGATAGACTTTTCCAATACTTACAATTGTTTTCAAGCAGTATGAGTTCACAGGTTCTGGTGTGTTTAAAATACCTCATTTTTATCTCTCAGAAGCTTTTCTTTTTATTTAAAATTCTGCAGATGAATGCACGTTTTCTGTGGTATTCATTTTTTCCCAGCAGTTTACGCAGAAACAGATAAGAAGCTGGGAAAAGTGCAGTGTTAAGTATCACTTTATTTGCTAGAAAACCAAAATGTGTCCCAATGTCTTGTTATTTCTGGGAAATCAAAAATATGCCCAACCTTGGTTATTTGCTGACAAAAATTGTTTATGGAATCTCAAGGCTGATGGACAAAGTGAGCTGACAGCCGTGGGAGTTGTTTTCCCGCTTCAGGACTCGCTGGGTGAGGAAGATCTCAGGAGGGTTCTTGTCAGACAAAGGAAACGCGTGACATTTCCTCAGGCACAGACTGAATGGACTTGCAAATGTTGTTCTCTCTTCATGGTACAGAAATTGTTATTCCGCCTGGAAATCATCTTCTGTTCTGCATTCTCCATCTGTCTCAGGTGTTGTACGAAGACTGCCGCATGGTGGGTGTGAGTGCCCCGTATGTGGCGGGTTTCCTGGCCTTCAGGGAAGCGCCTTTCTTGGTGGAGGCAGTGCAGCGCTTGGAGGAGCGAGCGCCTGGCCTCGTGCCTCAGGTGAGACACTTTCCTTGGATGTAAGATCCACCCACACCCTCATCTGGTCCTTTATCCTTTGGCTCTCTAAATGCGGTTGGACTGCATTTCCCATCAGCCTTTATGACTGTGTTACCTCTGGCTGATGGGAGCTGCAGTCTCACAGTATCAGGTGGCCTATTTCTGTAATGTCCCACAGTGGTCAGTCAGATGGCTATGGGAAGGAATCTCCATTCCTGCTCCTTCTTCCCAGCAACTGATAATCTCTGAAAGCAGAGGTTTTATTTATTCCTCAATGGCTAGTCTTTCCAGCATGGAAATTTGCTTTTTTCCTAGGATAGAGCTCCCAAAATCCCCGAAGCAACAGAGCCATTTATCACTGGCTGTGCTGGCTGGAAGATTCTGGTTGTTGTTCTACCTCAGAAATAACCTTTCCAGTCTCAACTCTTTACTTTCATTTGTTGGGTGTGCAGAGCTGCCTGTTTTGGATATTCTGTGCCCGTTGACACCAGACATTTTATAGGAATTTTTGGCAGGTTACTAGCCCAACAGAACATCCACACAAAACAGAGGGAACAATACACATTAGAACAGCCTGAGAGCATAAATGCATAAATATCATTACACCAGGACTTGCTTTTGCTCTTTTTTTTGGTCTGTTGCTTTTGGTTTTCATTTTAGTGTTTTTTTTTCTGTTTTAATATTCAGCAGAATATTTTTTTTACAGCTAAATTATTACTGCAAAATTATCCTCTCAATTTTCCTTCTGTGGTTTTCCTAGGTTCTTTTTGTGGATGGAAATGGTATACTCCATCACAGAGGTAAGATTCTTGATAATCATTATTTAGCCAGAATTGGATTTTCCTCACCAATTCTAATTGGTGGATAATCATACTTGGAAGCTTTGGAGAAGCCAGATCAAGAAGCCACCTTCTTATCTCGAGTCACTAGTGTTTGGAGGAATAGTGGGTTAGAAGATGCCACTTAGTGCTCACATTTGCCATCTCTTCCTGGACCCACTCTTTGCACATTTTCTAAGAGGGGGAATACAGGTTGCTTGGTAGAAACTACACCTCTTTTCTTGTCACTGCTTGAAGAGAGCAAATGAACATCAAGAAAAAAGAGAGGAATAGTTTTGATGGACCTAGCAGCAGACCTCTCGAAGAGGTGCAGCCCTTGACTGGTGTCCTGCTGTGCTAGTGGTTCTCAACTTGTGGGTTCCCAGGTGTTTTGGCCTACAACTTCCAGAAATCCCAGCTAGTTTGCCAGCTGCTAGGATTTCCGGGAGTTGAAGGCCAAAATATCTGGAGACCCACAGGTTGAGAACCACTGTACTATGCTGATTGTTGACACCAGCCCTACTTTTTGTATATATTTGGGAAGTTAGGGTAATTTTCTCATCTTTTCCATTATAGTTTGCTTGTCCTTTGGCAACTTGTATGTCTTGTTCTCATAAATAGGCCTTTGATTGTCCTTCAACGCACCAGTGAAGAGCATGTCTTTCTGTGTTCTTTTCTTCCACTTTCTATCTACTTCTCATTTTCCAGGTTTTGGTATTGCCTGCCATCTAGGTGTGCTGACAGGCCTCCCCTGCATTGGTGTAGCCAAAAATCTCCTACAGGTGGATGGTCTTTCCAATGATGATCTGCATAAGGAACAAGTAAGTCCTGGGAAGGATTGTTGTTGCTGCTGGGTTTGTTTTTGACATATAATGGCCCTTAAGATGGGCCTTAGGAATTTTCTTGGAAAGTTTTATTCAGAAGGGATTCAGAAGGCTGAGAGAGTGTGACTTTCCCAATCACGCAATTTCCATAGCTGAGTGTGGATTCAAGCCTTTGTCTCCACAGTCATAGTCCAGTGCTTAAACGAATATCCCATACTAGTGCTCTGACTCTGCATAGTCTGAATCCTACAATAAATCAACAGGGGCTCCTATAGGAATAAGATAAGTTGCTGGTTTACTTCCATTACAGTTGCAGTTCATGTATCCCATCTCCTTACCCACCATTAGTGGGGTTGTGTTTAAACCAAAACAGTGGTATAATAGTATACAGAATGAGATAATTTCAGATTGATTTGCATGTGCTTTAGTGACTAATGTGTATTGTCCACAAAGGTGAACATGAGATAAAGTTTATCTGTTCTACATTATTTAGCTCTTAAAAAGCTGACAAGTTGAGCAGCAAAAAGCAAAAACTTTTTTTTTAAAAAAAAAACTATTAGCCAACCACAACCAAATATGGCTTCTTGGAATGCATATGTGACTTCAATGTATGCATACTTTGTTAAGAAAGAGTGCAAAGTGTGCCAGAAGGGAAAGGCACTCTTTTCTGCTTTGAAATTGATACCTGTGAGAGAGGATCCTATCCAGTCCCGTCTCATCCTAGAATGAATAAGTATTCTAGAGCAACGGTATGAGCAGCAGAACTGAAGTTATAATGGCAAATGTCTCCCAGTTGTCACTTTCAGGAAGGGAGCTCAGGCATATTGATTGGCTGTCACAAATTTCTTTCTTGGTAATCCAGATCCAAGCCCTCCAGGCAGGAGGAGATACCTTCCCTCTCTTAAGTGCTTCAGGGACAATCTTGGGAATGGTAAGTACATAGATGTGGAGTTACAAATATATACTATATTCTTATTTTTACAGAGAAAATTGAGCTTCTTCATTTTATGCCATAATTTCTATATTGATTTGATTGCTGTATTGGTTATCAGGTGATGTCCATGTATACAGTTGTCTGAAGAATGTGTTTATAGTGAACAGACTGCTTGGCCTTCACAGCATTCATGCTGCCAGTCTTCTGCTTCATTTCTCAATCATAGCCAAAAATTTCCTACATGCTTTAATTCTGTTCTGATTCCTACTTTTGCATTCCAGTCACCTGTGATTAACAAGAAGTCCTTTTTTGGTGATCAGTTTCATTGATTCTGGCTTAGAATGATTTAATTTCTTCTCTTTCCTCCATAGTTAGAACACAAACTTGGATTATAATTATAAATATTATAAATATTGTATTATATTAGGGTGTTGTGTGGTTTCCGGGCTGCATGGCCATGTTTCAGCAGCATTTTCTCCTGACATTTTGCCTGCATCTGTGGCTGGCATTTTCAGAGGATGCCCCAGTGATTCTGGCCATGAAAGCCTATGACAGTACACTTGTATTATATTCTTTGTCTATTTTGTTTTTTGCTCTTTCTTCACTATTTCTTCTTAGATTTTCATTTCCTGAACAAAACCCTGTGTAATTATCTGACTCAGAATGTCCTCTTTCCTGTCCACTTTAGCTCACCCACCCCAGTATTGCAATATTTGTTATACATCCATTTCCTGTTTTATTATCTCTACTTTCCTTTGAGTCATGCTTCTCACAATTCCATGTTTCCTATAATACGGTATGAGTTGTTCAGTGTTGAACTTTCCTGAGTACATCAATAACTGAACATCGTTTCAGTTTGAGTTCATTTGCACCTTCTGACCTAGGAGTTTCATGTTCTGACTTTATCTCAGTAGCGCAATGGGTTAAACTCTGACGGACAAGTCAGCAGTTCAAATCCGGGGAGAGCGAATGATCTCTCTGTCAACCCCAGCACCCCGTGCAGGGACATAAGAGAAGCCTCCCACAGGATGGTAAAACATCAAACATCTGGGCAACATCCTTGCAGACAGCCAATTCTCTTATACCAGAAGCGACTTGCAGTTTCTCAAGTCCCTCCTGACATGAAAAAAAAATCTCTTATTTGATTTTGGACTGCAATCATAGGATTTTCAAAGTAGGTGAATTGCTGACAGATGTTAGCTATGATGCTATTGTCATTGTCTTTGAGAGATCCTCCACTAGTGTTAGTCTCCATTAAGGTTGCAGCCCAGTAGCTGTTTGGGACACTTAGTCTAGCTCCTCAGCAGAAATGCCTGCTTGGCATAGGAGATCTTGCCATCAGTATAGCCTCTTGCCTCATAGGAGCATGCAGCCCCACCACCACAGAAAGGGGCAACCCGTTCACCCCTAATGGTTGCTATATGCCCTGGCTCTTCTACACCTGTTTATCTCTTCCATCCCAATGTCTTGTTCCTCTGTCATTCAAGCCCTTTGTAGTTTTTATCATATTTATCTAACTTCCGCTGTCTTTGTTTCCAAATTACCCAGGCCTTGCGTAGCTATGCCAAAAGCACCAAACCTGTGTATGTCTCTGTGGGCCACAAGATGAGTCTTCCATCCGCTGTGCGTCTGGTTCACTCCTGCTGCAGGTATCGGGTTCCTGAGCCCATCCGTCAGGTGCGAACAGTTATCTTCCTCTTGCAGTTAAAAGGCGATGGTGGTTCTGGCAGCCTCTAGCCAAGGAACTTGGATGACCTGACAGGATGCTCTGCCTTGCTTACCTGTTGTAGCCCAGCTTAATGTTTCTGATAGTGGTCAACTGAGATGCCTCTGGGAGGTCATAGGCATAGCCCTCCTCTCTTGCATTTTCCCTACAGTAGTCTGAGCTTACACTGCCTTCCTAATAAGTGGAGCTTTGCAAATATATATCTCATCTGATAGCCATTGAGAGATCTTTGACTTTAAAGACTTCTACCTTTATCATATTTAGTTGTAGTGAATTTCACAAGAGAATGATGCAGTTAATGAAAAATATTTGTCTTGCCTGTCCTGGGCAAAACACAGATTGTGAAATCATTCCCAGTCATCAGAGGAAGATACCACATTGGGCTGGGAAGAGTGAGAGACAGTATAGTGGTTGTTGAACCAGGAATTTGGAGATCCAGGTTCATGGGGTGACCTTTGGTAAGTCTCCATCTCTCAATCCAATGTGCCTCATGGGGTTATGGGAAAGAAAATTGTTGATGAGCCTGACTTTATTGTGTTAGCTCACTGATGAGAAAGGCAGAAAATAAATCTGAAGCAACATAACTCTGCTGGGAGTTCATCAATAGTCTAGATGCAGTTGCACATTATCTACTACTAAGCTCCTTTTGGGAAGTTTGGGTAGACTCTATTATGGGAGCAGAGCTGAGCTGGAGAAATCAGTCTGCAGAGGAAACGGAAACAACATTTTCTCTCTTTCTTAATTTGTTTGGTTTGCCTTGTAATAATTGCCAAGCCCATATGATTATCACAACCTCCCCCCCCCCCCCCCCCCCCGGTCACTGCCTTGTAAATGGGTTGGGCCCTACATCTTCAATAATCATGGACATGTTGGCTGTTTGAAGGGGAATGCTTTCCAACAAACAGAAGGCACCTGGCTGGAAAAACATGATTGATCACCTTGGCATCCTGCTCTTCTTCCACGGGGCTTAGGGTGATGTTTTTCACTTTTCCTGCACATGAGATAGGAATAGGCAGAGTGTTTGGGATGAGCTGCCCCAGCTGCATAGGTTGGGCATTGAATACAGCTTACACTCCCTGGCACCAGGTTTAATGTTCTAGCCATTGCACTCACTGTCTCTTCCTCCTGCTATCCAAGTTAATGGTTGCTATCATTACTGGAATTGTGTTTGCTAGCAACTGTTTTTGAAGTACTTCCATCCCAATTGTATTAGCAGCTTTCTCATAAATAATGCTGTAGTTAAGAAAACATGAAGCTCATTTCCCAAGGGATGTCCTCTTTCCAAGAGAATGTTGGATAATTAATTTTCTCACAATGGCTGCAGGTACACTTAACAGTGACTTTTCCCTTTTATTAGATCCTCATTATTTCTCTCCCACATTGATGAAAGCAATGATTTTCATTTAAATAGATATCCCCATCCCCTCTCCCTTTATCAATGTAAGACATTCCTCCAGTCAAAGGGTGTACCCAGGCTGCTCAGTCCAGGCATGTTTATATTCCTTGGTATTCTGGGTTTAGTAAAGGTAAAGGTTTCCCCTGATGTTAAGTCCAGTCATGTCTGACTCTGGGGGTTGGTGCTCATCTCCATTTCTAAGCCGAAGAGCCAGCGTTGTCAGTAGACACCTCCAAGGTCATGTGGCCGGCATGACTGCATGGAGCGCCGTTACCTTCCTGCCGGAGCAGTACCTATTGATCTACTCACATTGGCATGTTTTCGAACTGCTAGGTTGGCAGGAGCTGGGGCTAACAGCGGGTGCTCAAGCCGCTGCCGGGATTTGAACCTGGGACCATTCGGTCTGTAAGTTCAGCAGCTCAGCTTTAATGCACTTCGCCACCAGGGCCCTAATTCTGGGTTTATATTCCTTTATGAAACCACTGCACATAACGTAATCAGGAACTGCCAAGGCAGCAAACATATCACAGAGTAACATTGAGGGGATGAAGGATATTGTGGAATGACTTGCCGGAAGAGATCCGACAGCTGAATGAACTGTCAGAATTTAAGACACAACTGTAAACCCATCTTTTCCAGCAGGCCTACCCAGTTAACTTTAATCCAAGGGTTTTGGATTTACGTTCTGTTGCCAGTGGTGTGTTTTGACCATGTACTCAGCTTTGAACTATTAGGAGAAGCACTTTGATGATGATGATGATGAAGAAGAAGAAGAAGAAGATCATAATGATAATAATAATAATAATAATAATAATAATAATAATAATAATAATAATAATGTACCTATTATTATTATTACCATCTTCTACCTGTGCAACCTGGGAGAAAAGTCCATTGAACACAGTGGAACATATCCACATCAGGCACCAACAACTTATGAAAAAGCATGTGGTTGCATATAACAGGATTGAGGAATATGCGATCCTCCTGCTGTTGTTGGACTGTTCTTCGCATAATCTCTCAGTCTCACTCCTATCTCCCACCCACCGGTAGTCTATACCTTTTCTGCCCCTGATGTATAAGATTTTGTAGCCGATTCTCCTTCCCAGCAGGATTAAACCTCCTCCTTGTATAGTTTGTTCTCATTTTCTGCGAACCAAGAGTTCTGTGCCAGCTGCACATTTGTCAGAAACTCATTGCGGGCACTTTACTGGCATTGCTCGCAGTACAGGCAGTTCCTGTATCCACTGCAGTGCTGATGTCCCAACTCCTCTAGATACTGCAAGAGACTGCTGTGCTGAGGTTCCAATCTGGAAAACAGCCAGTAGATGGCAGCAGCAGCCCATTCATCCTTACCTTGAGGCGCAGTAAGGTTGAGCAAGGAATAGGGAGCATATAGCATATGGTATATACTGGCATCTGGCTTGCCAGCCTTGCAGGGTGCAGCATTACCATTATTGACTGCATGGCAGGGGGGAGTTTATGCAAAGCAGCTTCTCTCCCTGCACTCATAATGCCCAGCTACCAACGCTGTAGGAAACCATTTTGAGTCCATTGTGAACCATTTGTACAACGCTTCAATGCTGTGATGCCTGCCAGCATTACCCTGAATGTTGGAACAATTCTTACCTTGAAGGCAAGAGTCATCTTGGGCACTTCCATATGGTGGACTCCCAGGAGGTAGAGCTTGTGGCCCTCCAGATGTTGAACTACAACTCTAAACATTCCTGCCATTGGCTGTTGGGACAGTCTAAGAAGAACTGGATGGGGGGGGGGGGGGGGTCTATGATTCTTTCCACTGCTTTAAATGTCAAATTATTCAGCCCTCCACTTGCAGACAAAAGGGGGGAAACTGCCAAAAATAGCCAGAAGTGCAAGAGATGGCTTTTCTCCAGTGGATGTGGGCGCCAACCATACTTTGGGATACTGCGAGTTTCAATTAGCTTGAGGACCAGTAAAATATTGGAATAGGACTCTTGGAAAATAGGATTTGAATTTATGCATAGCCATGGAAACCCACTTGGTGACCTTGGGCAAGTCACACTCTCAGCCTTAGAACGTGGCAATGGCAGTCAGAGATTCACAGTACTTGGGAATGTCCAGGTTTTTTACAACCACTTCCCAGAACACCCCAGACAGTATGGCCGTGCTCTCCAGGGAATTCTAAGTCCATCTAATAAAGTTTTCCACTGGATATTCTCCACTGTTCGCACTTCCTTCTATGTCTATCCACAAGATAATGCAGTCCTGAAATTGTGGTGTGTGTGTGTTTGTGTGAGAAAGAGAGATAGAATGAAAAGTGCAGGGGGAGAGGCATTCTAGTTCACATATGCATCCCATATCAGAAGCACTTCACAGCTCAGCAGTTGCAAAATAACTGAGTACATCAAGCATTTGTGTGAGAGAGAGTTCCTATTGCCGCAGAGCATCTCAACAAACAGCATTTTGGTAGAAATTATTTGTATTTTTAGTTAGGAGTCATTAGAGATTCAGTAATCCAGTGATGTCACTCATGCATGATCCAGCTCTGCTTGCAGCTAATTTGAACCCAAACTCGGCACCTCTCTGCTGTGCCTATATCTGTTTCTTTGTTGCGGTGTTTCCCAGAGAATTCACAACTCTTTAGCTTTGGCAGGTTGTATCATGCTACTTGGGAAAGCCTCTCTTGTCCCGTCCTCCTCAAAAGGAGTAGGGGCACTGAATGCTGGGATTTAAGGGGGAAACCCCCAAAACAGCTGCCAGTCCTTTCTCTCTTCTGTGGCAAATGAACTTCCAAGACCCTGAGGCTCTTTTTTGTTCACCCCCGCTCTGTCTGACCCAGTGTCTCCAAATCTCATTCCAAAATACTCCCAACGTAACCTCTGACTCCTAATGCCGGCTGCTAGTCGACTCCAAAAATAGATGCGATCTGGGGAGATTATTAAGGCAACATGATCCATCTTATTGATTAGCCTCTTGGTTTAATAAGCTGGGTTAAGCTGTCTCTTAGCACAGTATTAGGAGTGAAGACTGGCAAGCATTTTTGCCATCTAATGATGCATCAGCTGAAGTTGTTTCGGGGCTCTTTCCACAGCCCCCACCCTCTGCTCCACTCTCCCCATGAAAGTGAAATGAATGTCACGCTTGATGTTGTCATTCCTCTAATACTTGCTGAACTGGGTGCAAAATACACAGCCTTCCGGGTGTGACTGATACGGTGTGTCTTGGAATTCTCTGATTCTAAAGCAATTAAGCAAGCAAGCAGTGAAGCTCCTCATAAAAGCAGCTCTGTCTTTTGCCAGACCAGTAGATCTATTCATCAGCTAAGTTTAAGAAAATGGTTGTTGAAATGTGGTGATTGTTTAAAGGTGACACAGAGAAATCCACACAGTGAAGCAGCCCCCTCTGAAAGACAGTTTTTGATTTTCACCCAGGATGGCCTTGGTTTACTCCTTGAAGGCTGATGGTGAGAGATCAATCTGGGGAGACATGTGGCCCTGTAGTGCTGCTGCTTGTCTTAAGGGGGAACCATCCCAAGTAACTGCATGGGGACCTTCAAAAGAAGGAAACATACTCAGGGATAGCTGTGTTGGCCGTGCAGCAAAATACATCAAAATCTAAAATACACAAAAAACAATACCTTTATTAGCCAGCCAAAATGCAGAAAATATAGTATGCAAACTTAGAAGCTTCACTGGCTTCTTCATCAGGCAACAATGTTAAAATCATAACTAAAGAAAGATCATGGTGTTCGAGCCACAGGCCTATTTTTGATCTCAGATGTTACTCTGTTGTCAGATCTGAGGGATCTCAATACAAGCTGAGTGTACTCCATACTAAACTATGAGAAGCCCAGGGACAAAAATCTATGAAATACAGGTAATAAAATTTCAACCCCATTTGCAACAGAAAAGTAACTTTTCTTGATATGTAGGCTGTTTCTAACCTGCTCTTTTCTTATGGTGAGAACATTGAAGTATTCTCAAGAAGTATTCTTACATCTGGGGAAACCTTTAAGTGCTATATAGGTCAAAGTTGTCTACTGTAGTCCAAATGAAAGGATTTTACCTTTCTTGGCGGTAAAGTCTACAAGAGTGAGAAGTAGACCAAAAGATAACTTCTTTTTGAAGAGAGCTTTCAGTCTCTCTTATACAATAGATTTCTTGACAACTGGCCATCAACAGTTTTTAGGGCAAATCCTCAGATTACCATCTCATTGAGACTATGGGAGTGTCACTTTTTTAAAAAAAAATGCATCCTTGTAGGCATTCTGCCAAAAGAAAGCATGATGCACATGAAAAATATTTGGCTTCTCACTGGTTTTCAACTATATTAGTGACATTTCACTAAAGGAGGAATGGGGTGTGTAACTGATTGTCTCTTGCTGTTGTCCCAATGTGTTTTCTGAGTCATCACACCTGTAGTGTAGATTGTGAGAAAGAAATCCATTGATAATAGGTCATTTTATTAGTGAATTACATTTTATGTACTGGATCACAAACTAGGCCAGAGCCACAATGGGAGGTATTGAATTGAAGTTCCCTTGTTGTTTCATCCCCAAACAATGAAGAGTCTTGTGCCATCTTATTAGGCACAGTCTTTTGTGGACTCCAACCAGTTTTGCATCTGATGAAACAAACTGAGGCACAAAAGCTTATGGCCCAGAAAACTTGCTTAGAGTTAAGTTCCCACAAGGTTCTTTATTGTTACGATAGACTTGAAACCTATACTGTCCCATCCCTACCTTACTCTGGATTGGGTTCCCTTTGCTTGCTTTTAAGTTAAAAAGAAAGAACACATAGATGTTAGTAGAATGAATTTTAACAAATAGGCTGCCTATATCCCTTCTTTAACTTAGTTTCACTGCTTCAGCCTTTAAGAGAGGAGTTAAGTGGCAAGGATGTGGTTTCCTCCTTGAGTAGTCCAGCCAGATTAAGAAGGTGCTACTGGTGCAACCTTATCCCGCTTGTAGGCTTCCCCGAGGGAATTGGTTGACCACTGTGGAAACACAGTGCTCCATCGATCTTGGGTATGACTGAGCAAGGCTGTTCTCCTGCCTTAAAAGAAACCTGGTAGGAGTGAGTGAGCTAGTGAAGGAGATACACCCATTTCTTCATCAATACAGAAAAAAATGACAAATCCTGGGGAATGACTTTATGCATAGCCTCAATGTGTGCAGAGATGGGATTGCGGCCACAGTTCTTCATTCTTATTTAGGTCAATGGGCAAGGAATAGTTGGTCTTCCAGGAATTGTTGATCTGAACTCTGATCATCCCTTACAGTTGGCTTTTGGGAGCTACAATCCAACAATACTTGGAAGATCACATATCTTCATTTCCCCTCCACTTACCAACTCCCCAGAAACCTCCTTGGGCATCAGCCCACCCTCAAGAAGATGCCCACCTGATGCTCTTCTCTCTCTTTGATCCAGGCAGACATAAGATCCAGAGAATACATCCGGAAACACTTGGAAGCCACCTCCGCCGTGTTACCTCAGCCAGAGAGGTAAGTGTGTGGGCGTGGCAGCTGGGTGTCCGTGTGTCCCCTTCAGGCAATCTGCTTTTTAATGCTCTTCGGTAATGGCATTAAAGGGACAGTCAGGGTAATAAGGGAAGATAAAAGAACTACAGGGCCGCACAGCCCCCGGGAACTGCTATTTCTAGCCCAATGCCGTGTTGCAGCATGTGCTCCCTGCGAATCATGTGGTTTTCATGGATAAGACAGGAACCTTGGGAAGGTTATGGAGGATTTAGCTTTGACCGAATGTACCAGAAGCCATTTTGGCAATGCAGGCATTCTCCAGAGTTGCCGCAGGATCTGGCCAATCCGATTTTGGTTCTACTGTGTCATCAGTGGTTGCTAGTAAGTCCACAGTCATGCCGGCAGCATTCATAATGTTTTAATGTTAGAAGCAAGTCTACCTCCTTTTACTTGTAGTTAGGACTAATGCAGTGTTGCTCCCTGACATTTTGATGCTTGAGGGATATGACGCTGTCCCTTCCCTAGTCCATGCATAGAAGCTGAATAGAGTGGCTTTTGACTGTACCTCGGCACTGGCAATAAGACAAGGCTTTTCCCGATCCCTGAAGACCATTGGGAGAAAGACCAGGGAACACAAGGAAGAACGTTGGGGAATTGGGAGGGGGGGGGACTCTACTTCTGCCTCCCAGTATTCTCCTCTAAGGCAGTGGCTTCACTCTTCCTAATGGCAGTACCATCCTGGATTCAAAGCAGAAACTGACTATGGAATAATGTGACCCTATTAAACTCTAATGACAACATGTTCAATTCTGTCAAGAATGTTGTTGTGTTACACTGGCCCCCTCCATCCACCATAATTAAGCCCAACCTGGAAAATAAAGACAGTTGTTTGGGGGAAGAATGTCACATAACAGTTGCCTTCAGTCCCTGGAAGCCTTGGAGCAGGGTTATCGTGGAGAAAATGGTATTTGGGTTCATAAAAAGACTATTAACACTGAGCTAAAAATGGGATTAAAAAAAAATCCCAGATGACAAATTGCCCCCTTATGGTTTGAGGGCCTGTGTATGAAGGTTTTTGCCTTAACCCAGGAGGTAGGATTTCACAGACACCACCCGCCCCATTTGGTTCAAGGAAGCCCCCTCCTTCCACACACACATCTGGCTACCCCGGACAGAGGCTTCTTTGCCAGCACTCCTCCATCTGGTTCTGATTTTCTCTTGAAGCCCCTTATTCCACTTGGGCTCTTAGTGGCTCTATTACAGAAGAGCTTGATGATGATTAAAAATGTGGACATGCTTGCATTTATATCTGGGCTTCCAAAGTCACATTTCCTTACAGTTAGACTGCATCCTGAGAAGAGACACTTTTAACATTTGCTTTGGTGCCCTCAGCCAGGTATTTGAAATATTTCAAGTGATGCATGCATGCAAACACACATAGGTGGGCATAGAAGGAGAGAGGGGGGAAAGAGGTATACAAGCCATAGGAACACTTTCTAGGGATTGGAATTTGCATTATGAGTGGATTTTTGCACAGTCTCTCGCCCCACCCCATCATCCCACTGTGAAGAGGGGGACTGGTAAACTTTATTTATAGTTATTACTGATTGAGGAAGGACACATTGTGTTGTGTTATCCCCCAACTCAAAATAAGACCCAGAGCCACATGCTTTATCCTGGCTGCATTGCTTCTGCCGGCTTCGATCACAGTATTCCAGAGTGGAGGAAATCAGATATTGCCAGCCCCTCACATTTCCAACACACCACCCACCTTGCATTCTCCCTTGGAGGGAAAACAGCTTCGACATTCTTTCTGCAAAACTGTTGCCTTAAGAAGAAATACCCCACTGCTTACACAGTGCTCCAGATTACAATCAGGACTATATTCTAGGATGTTCTGTGACTTGTGGGGGTGTATTCTATTTTGTATTACAGTTCCCAGTTCTAGCTGCTATGGGGCACTGTGGGGGCTAGAGTCCCCCAAAGTCAGTTTACCTTCCTCTCCCCTAACCCACGGCTGGTAGTTTTCATGGCTTCTTTTCTGCTCAAGACTTTGGGGTGTCTGTTCTGCTGCTACAAGTGGGTTCCCTTGCTCCCTGCTTTCCTGAGAAGGATGGAAGTGACGAGGGCATTGTCAATTGAAGCCTGTGCTATTTTGCTGAAAAGCCAGTTTTCCTCCTGGGTTCAGTGGCACTTTTGTAGAAAGCTGGGCCTGCAATGAAGACTGGAACTTCTGGTCCTTTAATGCATTGCACCATCCACCTACGAGTGCAGAAACAGTTTTTTTGATTAAATAATTTTCAGATGATGTCTTAGTTAAGATACTGAAAATGTTGCTTGCATTGGCAACAGCAAAGCTGTTATTGGCAGCCCTATAAATTTTCTTGCTCTTTTTCCTTCCTTCCTCCTCCTCCTCCTCTCCAGGATGAGTGAAGATACTGAACAATGATGTGACATCAAAGATATCTTCACACTGTAAAAATCTAGACAAGGTACTACTCAACCTTGTGAATGGTCGGTTTCCAACTGCTACCGACTCCCCTGTGGAGCAGGAATACAGCAAGAGGACATCGGGAGGATCTGTCAGTCTTCTGCAGCTATCCTCCAAGGGTATTTCTCCCCAATTTGTGGCAGGAAGTTGGAGCCTTGTCTCCGTGGACTGATGGGCCAAATGGATGTAAAGTTAATTATGAGACAGCAACAATAATATGTGGACTTCAGTTACAAAGTCAATATCAGCCATGGTGAGTCCTTCGGAGCCTGTAGGGTGCCCTTTGCAAATGTGAGGTATTGCACCTCTAATTATCCCTAGACTGCATGGCCAGTGGGCAGGCCTTCTGGGGATGATAGGGAATGTAGTCCAAAACATCTGGATGCTCTGATTTGTTGGGAAGCCGCTGTGGTCGTTGGAGAGGGTGAGCTTAACTATTTCGTTCCCTGTCATATTTCCATTTCTTATTTGAAGCTGCTTTTTTTTAGTTTAAAAGGAATCCACCTCTCAGAAGCTTATATAGCCTTAGCCTGAAATGTAAACAGCAACTGCTTTGGAGAAGTCATTTTCCTTGAGACTTCAGAAGTTGAAGTGAGTCTGTGTGTTTAACCCATGCTCCTCAGAATGAGTGTCCACAGCCTAACTGTTGCTGACGCCTGGGGAGGTTTCAGAAAAGGATGAGATACTTGTAGCCAACGAGAAAAGTATGACGCTGGCCCCTTGCACATTGGGGTGGGGGAGTGAATTGCTAATCCCTCACATCGGATTGCTGGTTAAATAGCCTTCCCACCCACGTCTTCCAGCGCTGCTTACCTTTCCCTCCCTCTCCCCTCAGCTGCTATTTGCCCAACAAATGTCACGTCGTGTTTGGCCCCCAATCCCAGCTCCATGGAGAATATGCCTATAGTGTATGACACATGTCTACATGTTTATGCCAAACAATCGATGATACTGTTTTAATTTTCAAAGAAACTGCAAGCCTTGCTGAAATGAATGGAATAGGGTGAACAGAAATATCTGTTCGTAGTTCTTTTTTTTTTCACTGTCAGGGTCATCTTCAGAACAAAAAACCTTTGCTTCTGATTTTGATGTTTTAATAGTATGCTAGATGTTACATTGATAATATAAGCAAACATTTCACTGGTAATCCTATAAATGATTTAATGTGTACAGTTTCCTAATTTTAAGTCAGCAATGAGAAACCAGGCTGCGGAGCTAATGGAGTAATACAGAAAATAAATCAGGATTCAGAGTGAGGAATTCCACTAAGAGCTTGAAGTTGGTCGTGTAAGGAGATTCTAATTGTTTGTGCGTGCTCTCTCTCTCTCTCTCTCTCTCTCTCTCTCTCTCTCTCTTTCTCATTGCTCCTTCCCCTGCGTCTTTTTAGTGACACTCAGTTGCTGGTGCTGCTGGTTTCTCCCCCTCCCTCTGCCACTGCCACTCTCTTCGTGATCGTTGCTGTCACTTTCACACCTCCCTGGAGAACAGATGCTGAATCCCCAACTCCTGATGGTCTCAGCAGATGGATAGAGAGAGGACTTTGTGTATTGGGTGGGTGTGTAACTTGCGGAAGCCAACAATCTGCTGCTTTCTTTTGTAGGAGGCTTCAAGGCCTGGGCTGAAATTTAGGCTATGGAAGAGCTTTAAATCTTGCCTGGTGCATCGACTTTGCAGGGTTAACAGCGTTTCGCCTCCACCGCTTGGCATTGTGCAGCCCCAGTGTGGTCTTTTGGCAGTCCTGAACCATTCACTGTGTGCCTACAGCAGAAAGAATACGTTTGGTGTGTCAGTTATGTGCAGCTCTTTGGTGGCATCAAGAAAAAGCCTGTCCACAAAACACTATGGGGGAATTGTACACCCTATCCAGAGGCAGCAAAGTCTATGGACCCCACCTGGCAATTCTTGGCTTTCTTTCCTGCTAATGATTTCGCTATTATGATTTCCTGCAGATGAGTTCTGATCAGGCTCATAGCCGGGGGGGAGGGGGCTTGAGGGGCTTCAGCCCCCCCCCCCCTGAAATTCTCAGGGTGGTCTGCGAGAAGGCCTTACATTTATTATTTAAACTGTTATGTTTATTCCTATCATGATCTGATCACCATGCTCAATATATCCCATATGCATGGGGGTATTGGGATAACGATACAAAAGGTTTGCTAGGGTAGACGCCCCTCACCCAGATTCAGCCCCCCCCCCCGAATCAAAATCCTGGCTACGGGCCTGGTTTTGATAGTCCCACTTGACCTCGACTTGTGGTTCCATAGAATTTCCCCTATTGGATTTGCTAATGCTCTTCAATCCCATCCCACAATCCACCTGCTGTCCTTACATTTAGACCTGCAGCTCCACTGCATAGCCGAGTCCTCAACTCCCTTCCTTTCAATCCCACAGCCATCTGTTATCCAAAGTTTTGTTTCTCCGCCTCCTTTCCATTTATCGTGATCTGCCACTCCAGCTCTTCCATCACCAATGCTGTTGCCACCTCTGTCCTGAATTCAAGCTGAAGCTGTCTCCTGCTCCAGCATCTTTGGATGTCTCCACAATCAACGCTGTCAGTCCACTAACACTGAATCCTGAGTTGATTCCATGACCTAGTGAATATCCTAGCCCTGCAGCATACCAAAGTGTTTGGATACTAATGTAGCATTGCAGATGTTCACACATCACCATCCTTTGCCAGCTAAGTGGCACAAAGGCCCAATGCTGTCAAGGAGGCAACAGCAGTGAAAACATCCTCGCAACTGGCATTTTCTTTGAATGGAGCCACAACCTTAGCTGCCAGATGCTGCCGGGTGAGGAACCCACCTGTGACTCAAAACTGGATAGAAGTAAAGGGGTTGGTGTGAGGGGGGACGGGGGACAAAGAGAGGCAGAAGCAGAAAGAGACTATTTCTGCCACCCGCTACTTTTGTAACTGGGAAAGATCTGCAAACTGTCATTAGCAAACTCTGCCTGCAAAAGCAAATTCAATCTGGCTGAAAGAACTAGTGCCATCTGTGCACAGCTGTTGAGGTGAAAGCGACCAAGCCCTGGGGCCTTCCACCAGAAGGGTCCATCCATCATTCCAGGGCTCCACATGTTCCTTCTCACTGGTGTTCATTGCTTTGGACCTGGAAAGAGCTCTTATTGTGGCACTCAAGAGCCATTTGCAGGAAGCTACAACCTGTCAGAAAAAAACATGGAGTGAAAGAACAGGAGTTCCTCCTTCCTCTGCTACCTACATGTGGAGTCCAGAATTATCAAAGGGTCAAAGCACTGGCAGATGGCAGCATCTCTGCTGGTGAAGTGGTGAGTCTACTCCAGGTTTGGTTTGACTTTGAAAAGAACTATCTATAGTGCTGAACTCTATCCTCAAAATACACTTGGGACCTTGTAGCGATTACAACAGAGTGGATGTATCACCTTGCTTATATAAAAATCACCAGTTGTTAAAGAGTGGTAAATGGCCAGAGGGATTGAACTGAAGGAGAAAGAGTCAATCATCCTGTGGATTTGTGAGGCTGCTGAGGGGAAAAGACAAGATCAGTCACTATTCTTCATAGCTGCTGCATGTCCTTGTGTTGTGGAAGATTCCTGGAGCTTTAAACAGGACACTGCTCACCTCAGCTAGATGTGACTTGCTTTTACCCAGGCTGCCTGAGGTTGTGGAAAGCTGGCCTACTCTCTTCACTTCCACTTGCTGCAAAGAGGAGCAGCCTGAACAACTGAATGTTCATTTTTCAGGGATGCTCTTTGGCTCTCAGATTTTCCCTTCTGTCTTCTATATGGGGTAAAGGATGGGGAAAATCTGTCTGTTTCAGTTTCTCTCACTAAATGATAAAAAAGTGGAAATGACAACTTCAAGCACTTTCTGTCCTTAATATGAAAGAATTTGAAAAGTTGATAAATTATTAGAAAAGAAACCAGCAAAATTATCTCCCATTCTGCATTTGCAAAATTCAATCAGTAGATCTATTTGCAGGAACCTACTTGCCATATAGAAGTCCAAGATGGCAACCCTAGTTCGGCAAAAATTAGGTTGAGTACATGAGGATTGAAATCTGAACCGAAGCTAACAATCTGTTTGGCTCCTCCTATGTTTGAATATTTTAAATCTCATGTTCTTTTCACCTTTCCTGTTACACTTTGTGCCTGACTGGGCTCCTTGTTTTATTTTTGTTGGGTTTTAATTTTTCTGTGTTTGCCACATGTCTACAGTCCAGTAGATTGTGTGTTAAAACTGTCAGGATTGTAATAGTGTAACACAGTTTCAAAGGATGGTCACAATTACTTGCTGAGAATGAGAGACCTCCAACAGACCCCACTTTGCCAGCTCAGGGCCATGACTTCCTTGACTGAGTCATCTATCTTCCTCTTTTCCTGCTGCCTTCAGCTTTACTGAGTTTTAATGTCTTTTCCTATGCGTCATGTAGTCTCATTCTGTGTCCAAAGTACCACAGCCTCCGTTTATTCATTCAAGCTCTCAACCCCATTTATTTGTGTTTTTGCCAATCTGTGGAAGCCATAGAACTCTCCCTCAACACACGTGTTTTTAAAACATTAATTCTCTTCATGCCAGTTTTCCCCGTCCAGATTTCACAACAAAGCACAGAAATTGGAAATATAATGGCATAGACAATCCTGACTTTGGTGCTCAATTATATATGTTTCAATGATATATGCAATTTTAATTGTACAATAAACATATATTTATTGTAACTTAACTGTATTTTAACTTCTATCAATTACCCAAATATTTAATTGTTTTTAATTTTTGTATGTTTACAACTATCCATAGGTTTTCATGATCTACACCAGTTGTTCTCAACCTTTGGGTCCCCAGATATTTGGCCTTCAACTACCAGAAATCTAACAGCTGGTAAACTGGCTGGGATTTCTGGGAGTTCCTCTAGTCCAAACTTGTCAGCTTTGACTGGCAGCAGAATTCCAACAACCTCAGCAAAAAAGGATCACATACTGAAATACCAAAACACAACAGATGAACAACTAACCAAATACTGTAGGTGCATGTCAGCAATATGAGTTCCAACTAGGTGATTTCATGTATATAAATGTGCAAGATAACTTCGGTAATAAACTTTTATTAATGATTGGTAACAAAGTCTGTTCTCAGACAAAACAACCCACACAACTAATAAATCAGGTCATCTGGGACATTATTTGGAAGAGACTTAAGTCAAAATTTATATCAGTAACAGTATAAAACAATAGAAAACAAACTCACCATAACAATAACCCCACCTATGAAAGTTGAGGTGCTGGCCCATGGGGTGAATCTATAAATAAAAACATTGACTGGTAAAGTAAAAGTAGTATAAATATACTGTACAAAAGAATTCATTCTGTGGAAGACAACCTGTCTGGTAACTAAGTGAAGTATGGTATTATTTATTTGCTTTTTACATGGTTTTTGTATTCACATTTTACATGCCAATTTAGGACATTCTCCATTGTTTATAATAATTTTAAGGTTTCAGGTATGTGAGATCCTTCTGTTGTGTCCTGGTGTCTCCATGACTTCAGACAAGAAGACTTCATAGTCCTCCCTAGAGATCTATGGTCTTTGAAGGTTTTCCATGAAAGAATAAACCAAGATAAATTCTGTCTGGCTTCTAAAATCGGATGAGATCAGAAGTGGTTTAGGATTAAGTGGTGGTGCTTTTTAATGTACCTCTTCCAACAATTTGACTTCTAATCTTGCCAGAATTGTGGAACATTTGATTTCTCTGAATCAAAATAGGAAAAAAATGAACACATTGGCTAACACACAACGAGATGCACAAACAAACAAACAAACAAACAAGATTGTTGCATTATCAATTCCATTAATATCATAAGCCTTAGGATTGAAAAAGAAAACTGCATTGAATAGTTTGAGTGATACTGTTGCCCACAAGTGGCACCTTTTGCTTTTGTCTGTTTAGAAAGTATTCTAAATGGACATTTAATGGTACCTTCCTCAATTTGACTAATCCCAAATGCTTAAAAATTCCACAATGCAATGGCTGATTAGGGATGTGGATTTTGCAGTACAGCACATCTGGGAAAAGCCAATTGGGAAGGATGTCTTCAAATACCTAACAACCTGTGGAATTACATTTTGCCACTTATTTGCTGCACTTCTCTAGACCACCTCCAGAAATACTTATGGATTAAGAAAAGCATGAATCTTGGAAAATCCCTATAAATTTCTTGTCCTGTACTTTAAAATGTTTAAAATGTTACTGCATTATAGTAATGTGTATAATAGTACCATAACTCATTACAAGTAATAATGTTATTTAAAGTAGCTGCACACAATAACATCCTGCAGAAACTTGCTTGCAGCGCATGGGTTGCAGACCCGAAAGTAACAAGAATATCAGCCCTGGCCTTGTCTTACTCAACTGCTGAATATGCCTGCCCTGTTTGGCACAAGTCTGCCCATGCGAAGCAGGTGAATATAGCATTGAACGAAGCATGCAGACTAATCACAGGATTTCTCAAGCCTACACCTGTTGATAAACTCTTTAAGCTAGCTGCCATTGCCTGCCTCCCCCCCCCCACCTCCCCACCCCGTGCGAAGGGAAATTGCTGTTAACTGCGAGAGAAATAAGGCTGAACACTGTGAAAGCCAGCCACTGCATGGCTAACAGTCTCCTCCAGTAGACTCAAATCAAGGAAAAGTTTCATGAGAACCACCACTCCTCTTAACGTTCCCCCATCAACAGCAAGAATATCCCTCTGGGCAGCTAAATCAGGCAATCCCAAGTGGATGCCCCCCCCCCCCCAGGGTCTGCCTCCAGGAACAAACCAAGAATGGGCAACTTGGAAGTCCCTGAACAGACTCAGAAGTGAAATGGGCAGATCAAAAGACAATCTGTCAAAATGGCACTACCTGGAGGAATCCTCCACCTTGTGTGACTGTGGAGCAGAACAGACAACTCCACATCTGTATGGTTGCCCACAATGCCCTGCCTCATGTATGGAGGAAGAGTTCAATGTGTTGTCAAAGGCTTTCATGGCTGGGATCACAGTGTTGTTGTATGTTTTCCAGGCTGTATGGCCATGTTCCAGAAGTATTCTCTCCTGACATTTCGCCCACATCTATGGCAGACATCCCCAGAGGTTGTGAGTTATGGAGCAACTAAGCAAGGAAGATTTATATATCTGTGGAAAGTCCAGGGTAAGAGAAGAACTCTTGTCAGTTGGAGGCCAGTGTGAATGTTGTAATTAATCACCTAAATTAGCCTTGAATAGCTTCATCTCCTGGATTCTTCCTGCCTGGGGGCAAGCTTTGTTCAGAGTCGTTATCTGCCCCTGATTGATTCATGTCTGGAACTCCTCTGTTTTCAGAGTGTTGCTTCTTATTTACTGTTCTGATTTTTTAGTTTTTTAATACTGGTAGCCAGATTTTGTTCATTTTCATGGTTACCTCCTTTCTGTTGAAGTTGTCCACATGGTTGTTGATTTCAATGACTTCTCTGTGTAGTCTGACATGATAGTTGTTGGAGTGGTTGAGCATTTTTGTGATCTCAAATAATATACTGTGTCCAGGTTGGTTCATCAAGTGCTCTGCTATGGCTGATTTCTTTGGTTGAGTTAGTCGGCAGTGCCTTTCATGTTCTTTGATTCGTGTTTGGGCGCTGCGTTTGGTGGTCCCTATGTAGACATGTCCCCATCTGCATGGTATACAGTAGACTCCTGCAGAGGTGAGAGGATCCCTCTTGTCCTTCGCTGAACATAGCATTTGTTGGATTTTCTTAGTGGGTCTGTAGATAGTTTGTAGGTTTTGCTTCTTCATCAGTTTGCCTATGCAGTCAATGGTTCCCTTGATGTATGGTAAGAACACCTTTCCTCTGGGTGGATCTTTGTCTTGACTCTCATGGCTTGTTCTTGGCCTTGCAGCTCTTCTGATGTCCATGGTGGAGTATCCATTGGCCTGTAGAGCCCAGTTTAGGTGGTTTAGTTTACCTTGGAGGAGGTGAGATTCGCAGATTCTTTGTGCACGATCTGTCAGGGCTTTGATTGTGCTTCTTTTTTAACTTGGGTGATGGTTAGAGTTTTTATGAAGGTATCTATCCGTGTGTGTAGGTTTTCTGTAAACTGTGTGGCCCAATTGTTGATTGGGTTTGCGGATGACTAGAACATCTAGAAATGACCGTTTTTCTTCTTTTTCTTTTTCCATGGTGAATTGGATGCTTGGGTGGATGCTGTTGAGGTGGTCCAGGAACTTGCTGAGTTCTTCTTCCCCATGGCTCCAAATGGTGAAGGTGTCAACAACATATCTGAACCATATAGTTGGCTTTTTTGTTGCTGTTTCAAGGGCTTGTTTTTCAAAGTGTTCCATATAGAAATTTGCTACTACTGGGCTGAGAGGGCTCCCCATGGCCACTCCATCTTTCTGTTCATAGAATTCATTGTCCCAATGGACGTAGCTAGTGGTGAGGCAATGGTGAAACAGGGCTGTGAAGTCTTCTGGGAAATTTTGTTTGATTAGTGCGATGGTGTCTGCTACTGGGACCTTAGTAAATAGGGACACCACATCGAAGCTGATCAGGTTGTCCTTGGTGCTTAGCTTGAGGTTGCTGATTTTTTCTATGAAGTGTGTTGAATCAATCAGGGGCAGCTAACGACTCTGAACAAAGGATTCCCCCAGGCAAGAAGAAGCCAGGAGATGAAGCTATTCAATGCTAATGTAGGTGGTCAATTACAACATTCACACTGGCCTCCAACTGACAAGCGTTCTTCTCTCACCCTGGACTTTCCACAGATATATAAACCCCACTTGCCTCATTTCCAACAGACCTCACAACCTCTGAGGATGCCTGCCATAGATGTGGGCAAAACATCAGGAGAGAATACTTCTGGACATGGCCATACAGCCCGGAAAACATACAACAATCCAGAGGAAGAGTTGTTTGAGTCTACAGACAATGCAATCGCTGTTGGTCAAAAGACATTTCGCCGCTTGTGCTCCTTCAATTTTTATCAGTTTTATACTAATTTATGCAATGTTTTTGATATGAAATAAATAAAAATGTTATTTTGACTTGCTGCCTCCAAACTTGGCTCTAGTCCCTGTTAGATTCAAACCCCCATCAGCCACAGCTCAAAGTCAGAGACAAGGGGAGCTACAATTCAAACAATATCAGGGGGTTGCACAGGTACCCTCCACCACAGAGCTATATGAACTGGGAAGACTGTGCTTTATCTCTTCCACATTACAGTTATATATAAAAAACCCCTTCAGTCTTGCCTCCCTAGGAGAATATCCACTCCGCTACTGCTGCTGAGAATAGATCGTTTGCTGCTGAAAGAAAATCATTTCATGGACAGATGAAACTAGACTGTGATGAACAGTGAGTTGAGTTCAAGTAACTAAGAACCCTCCAGGTAGGGTGATATCTGTGACTTTTCTGTCTCTTCCTTGAAACATCAAGGGCTGTAGTTTCCAATTTATTTCAGCACCCGTTAAATACTCCGATCTGGTGACATAAATCTGTATGCTGAAATGTAACTGGGAAGAAATATGTAGATCTTACACTTGTCCTAAATAATGTTTTTTGGATGAAGCTTATGTCCAGCCCATGATCTACAACAAACTGTCAACCAGATAGAGACCTTTAGAGGTGGGCATGTTCTTATGCACTCATTTTCATATCTGGTTCATTCTGCATCATTCTTGACCCTGGGATATCTCTATGCCATGGCTCCTTTTTCTCAAATGCATGCATATCTGGCAGTGAATATGTCTACTTGGGACAGGAGAGATACAAGAGGTGGACATCTGGTAACCTGCCCAATTCCTCTTTTTTTTCACATACTTAATGATCAATGTCTAGCCATTAGTACATACCAGTAGCCCCTTCCCTTCATTCAATTCCAAAGAAAGACCCTCAAAATTACAACGAGGATAAATGAAATAAGGGAAAAAAACAATATTATTTGGATCCAAAAATAACAACAAACATTATAATGTACATAATCCCATTTCATATCCAGTTTGCTAACAATAGACAACATATTTCAAGGTCATCCTGTGTCTTACCTTGTGTCTTACAAAACAAGTGTCTTGAAAAAGGTACATATTGGATCGGTAGGACTGACAGAAACCTGTATGGTTTCTGAATTATTTTCCAGCATCCATTCTAAACCAAAGCTCTCTGTAACATAATCTAAGAAGCTCTAATACAGTTTTCAAGTGCCAGCTTTTAACTTGATTGGTTTTAGTGTTCCCAGCATAGATGGCTTCCACAAAGCTTGTGAAAACTAAGAGTGCATCTGAGTGAATTTTCAATAGTCAAGGAGTGAGCAGGATGTTCCTTTTCTTCTCTTTAATGTGACTTGTTCTCCTGTGTATGTACTTACATCACTTACTGAACATGCTTCCTAAAGTCTTTGCCTTCCTTATTCCTGTCCTCTTCCAAATTGACTCCCGTACAGAAGCTTCCAAATTTCCAAGAAATTACATATCAAGGATAAGTCTATTTGACCTATGTATGTTAAGCACTCTTTCTTCTCAGAAGGGATATCCAGTTGTTTGATCTTTATTCCTGGCTCTGTAGACACAATGGAGGATTAGCTGGGGTTTGTCTAATTGGTTTAAAGTTAAGGAACAGAGAAGTCTCTTTAGCTTTGCCATGAAACCACTGTTATAACAACCATAGTTGGGAATATCCAGATGTTGTTACGCCACAACTCCATTAGACCTAGCCAGTGCAGCCAAAGGGGAGGCTCGATCATAGGAATAGCACTCAGGCAACATTGGAAGGGCCACAAGTTGCTATCCCTGGTTAACAGGAGGATAAGGGGCTAATGTTTTATTCTTTTCACTCTATAAATCTGTAGCTTCTAATCATTTAAAAGTTTTAGAAATTACATTCAAGTTTAAAATTTAATAAATTGAAAGCTAAAGGCAGAAAGAATGATTGGTCTTCAATCTCAATGCCAGACCTTTTGCAGCAGGAGCTGCCAGTCATGACCCAGACAGTCATTTTCCCACATTTAAAAAAAAGGGAAAGGATTAACCTCATTGACTATCAAAATCAAAGATCATGCTTGGTTAGATTTCACAGATGTTTGGCAGGAATTCTGCTTGTTAGTCCCAACTAGAGTAGACACATTCAGTCATGAGGGATGTGTCAAAATTGGTAAAATCAATTGAGTCAATGGCCCTACTTAACTCAGGACTAAGGACTTCATCATAGTAGAGCATGGATTGACTTTAAATACAGCATTGCCTTCTGCAGAAAACCCTAGAATTCTGCAGGAGTCAGAAACTGGATTTAAAGTGGATCCATGCTGTAGTGTGATGAGGCTGTAACAATAAGATGTGGGCTTTTAAAGGGGCCGCAGTTAAGCAAGGAGTTTAACTTTTGTGCCAGTTGAACTGTTGACTTAATGGTTGAAGATTACAATCCACAAGATGGGGTGAGCTCCCACCTGTCAGACCTAGCTTCTCATGTGGGGCATGAGAGAGGATACTCCCAGCAGGATGGTAACACATCTGGGCGTGCCCTGGTCAACGTCTTTGTAGATGGCCGATTCTCTCACACCAGAAGCAACTTGTCTCAATTTGCTTCTGACACAATTTGTAGTGGGTGTCAAATGTGTAGTACTCCAGGTATTTTTAGAGCACAATTCCACCAGCACCAGCCAACACCCCCAACACCCATAGTTTCCCATTCATGATCTGAAGTGACCTCCCAAGCCTCAAAAGTGTCACCTTGAAGTGTTTCTTTTGCCATTGTCTCCAGTTAAAAGGATATATGGGTGCATACTGATAATCCATGACCAAAGAAATATGGCTCCATTCATATTTGTGGTTGGTTTTTTATTTATTTATTTATTTATTTACAGTATTTATATTCCGCCCTTCTCACCCCGAAGGGGACTCAGGGCGGATCACATTATAACACACATAGGGCAAACATTCAATGCCCATAAACACATCAAACAGAGACTGAGAGACACACGCAGAGGCAAGTTAACCTTCTTCTGAGGGGATGTTCGATTCTGGCCACAGGGGGGAGCAGCTGCTTCATCATCTACACTGACGGCACTTCCTCATTCCAGGGCGTAAATTAGTTAATCTTGCCTCCCCACTTTATAAGTGGTACCTTATCTCCTACTTGATAGATGCAACTATCTTTCGGGTTGCTAGGTCAGCAACGAGCAGGGGCTATTTTTTATTTTTAATTGACGGGTGCTCACCCCGCCACGGGCTGGCCTCGAACTCATGACCTCATGGTCAGAGTGATTTAAGGCAGCTGCTCAACAGCTGCGCCACAGCCCGGCCCCTTGCCCGGTTTTGCCCTTGCCTCTTGTTTTATTTCATGTTTCAAGGCGTTCAAATTGAGGAAATAAATTGGGGACAATCCTTGCTTGCAGGTTTGGATGCCATAATGAACTATGATTCAAAAGGTTGTTTGCCAGGAACAAGCAATGGGTTCAGATTGTGGTGCGGAGCTGGTTAACAAAAAGTCAGGGCTTCTTAAGAAAAGGAGGCTTCAGCCTCACAAGCCAGATTTCAACAAGCCACACCATGGCTTGTCATATATAAACACACTCAAAGACTACATAATCAATCTTCCAACTTTATTCCAGAGCATGACTGCATCTCTTTGGATTCAAGCACCAGAGAGGAGGCAAGTGGAGCTCCCATTGGAATCACTGGAGCTTCCAGTCAGCTGCCTGTTCTTGGAACGAACTGAGCCCAGCTGGCCTGTGGCCCGACATGTGGCAGCTTTCGAGCCGTGAGCCTTATTGAGCCGCTGTCTTCACCAGCATATTCATGAGGTGCTTGCTTGGCTCCCAGAACGATAGCTGCCTGGCGGGCTTGCTTCTTCAGCTGGAAAACGGGTAATTATAGGGAAGAATGACATCTCAGGGCCCACTGGGTGCAAGGAAGAGAAGGAGTCCAGGGATCTGCTCTGGAGGGCAAGCTTGCTGTAGCAGGAAGAGCTTTCAAAGCCTGCTTCCCAGTTTATGCAGGATAAAGCCAAACTGGACAGAATCCATGCACCAAAGTTAAAACTCATTTGGGGCACTATTGCTTAGCAGCAACACCAGGTTTCAAAGGCCATATTCTTCTTTATGTTTTGAGATCTGCTGGAGAGACACATGTGTTGGGAAGAGAAAGCACTTTCTCAGTGAGCGCTTCCAGACTCTGGAACTGCCTTTCCAGAGAAATTAGACTGGCACTGTCCCTCCTTTCTTTTCACAAAAAACAAACAAAATATGTTTCTGTTTCAACAGCCATTTGGTGATTGATTCTATGAAACCCACTAAAACAATTTGCTCGGTTTTTGAAATACAGTACTTACATTCGGGGGGGGGGGGGTGAAACTTTTTTTAAGCGAATCATGAAAAGTAGTTTCATAACACAAAATAATTTAGAATTCAGTGGACAACTTCAGTGGACACTCATGGGGATTTGGTTCACCAGTTAAAATTCATGAGTAAAAACCTGAAATTTTTTTTTGGGGGGGGGGGGCGGGGGTTGAACACCCAATCCTCCCTTGGCTAAAGCCCTGATTACATTGGTATGCATATCTAATGGTGTCTATTTTAATTTGGTTTTAAGTTTTTGACTGCCTATGTTTTAACTTTTGTATTTTAATGACATTTTTTTAATTTTAAAAATATTTTATTAAGTTTGCAGATTATATACAATACCATAATTGAGTTACAAGTCACTATTTATAATTCTGTTTTTAAATCTGTTGTAAGATGCTTTGCATCCCAAACTGGGGAAAAGGTGGGATATAAATAACAGCAGTATCAACAACAACAGGACACATGCAATCTAACTTTCAATCCGGAAAGACGGATAAAGCTTCCTGACTGACAAGTGCTCAGTGGATGTGGAGTTTTTCCTGTTGTTGTACTTTCATCTCAAGAGGGCTGCAGTCCTATGATAAACCAGGAATGGCTGAAAAAGACCTCTGTTTGAAACCATGGAGAACCACTGACTGTCAGTGTAGACTGCACTGAATTGAAGATGCTAATCTGACTGCCTCTCCTCAAAACAAGCTCCATCTGCTATTGGGGCCCACTATAGGTTTTGAGACAAGTGACTGACCAACATACCCAATGGTGAAGTATGAAGTCAGCTGCAGTCCATCAAATTCTAAAGAGAGCCATATGTTGCCCAGCTCCTGTTAAGATTTCAACAGGTGGTTTTAGCTATGTCTTTAACTGCAGGCTTGTCTGCATGGATGTTCCTTATAGGTGCTCTGGTCCTGACATACAACGTCCATGATTATTCATTCGCAGTGCATTTCTCTGGATTTTAAAAAATGTTGCCTTTTACCTTGAGGTTTTACAGAAAATCTGGACATTTATCCCAGGCAGCATCTTTTCAATTGGGGGGAAGGAATTAATGGTGAGCGGAACTGGTTAGTGAGAGTTGAGCATTCTCAGCAGGCAGTATTTCTGTATGAGATTGCATTTTTAAAAAGTTTTGTGTGTATGGATACTTGCATATCAATATAGCCATATTAGTGTATGTCTGCTTAACCAAAAACATGTTTATTCTCACGGATGGGGTGGAGGGAGAAGCAGAGTGCCCACCTCCGTGCAGCCACAAATAATACAAATGATTGAAAATGTGGACCATTCTTAACAGCAAGGTGGATTTGCCAGGGGAAAACGTGTGGTTAGTTAGGGAAATCTCACCATGATGTGTGGCATTAAAGGGGTCACTGTAGGGTCAAGGTGGACTGGTTTGCTATTACTATTCATGATTTGTGTACGTCTGGCATGTCTCCCAAACTCTGTTCCTCATTACACGCGCACACACTTCCTTCACACACACCTTTAAAGCCTAGGAGAAAATGTTCTAACTCTGGTTCACTTTTAAACAGGTGAATTCCCATCTTCGCTATTCAAGAGCTCCTGCCATCCAGTCATTGCTGATAAAAACTATGAAACTACAAAAGCAATGTTTTCAGAGTAACAGCAAGCCCTGAATGGGGTTGTGTCATGGAACTTTATGAAATGTGTTGACTTTGACCTTTAACTCTGAACATGTTGTTTTCTTGATAGTAATGAATCACCATCAGATGATTATGTAGTGACAGGATCAAACAGCAGAGGGTTGGTTGCAGTTTTGCTTCTGAATTGACTCGTGATGCTAAGACTTTAAGCAACAAGGTTCTGATACCAGATACAGTGAGTTGTAGGCATTCTGTTCATTGTCACAGTCATTCTATGTGTGTAAAGCAAACATATTTGGGTAGAGCAGAGCTGTGAGGTTTGGGCAATCCTTTGGTATTTGGTAAACAGGATTGCCTGCTGCTTCTAAACACAATGTCTGTTTTGATTTGGTCATTAATCGCCCTGCATTCGGTGGGGCTAAGGAATCTCAGCTCAATGAATTAAGGTTGTTGTGTCCCTCCTTCGAAAATGTTTATGTTCTACAGCACTGCAGCTCTGTGAAACATCATGTTGTTCATAATTGCAGGATATCAATAATTCAGACATCAAAACTCCAGTAAAGCCATTAGCATTTAGCTGTTACACTTCAGAAATGGAGGGTGGTGGGGCATGTTGACCTACAGACTCAGCAGGGAACAGGCTCAGAAACCTCCTTTGCAGTCCATGTTTTACAGACCAATGGCAGAAAGGACAGCGCTTTCTTTATTCTTCCAGTCCAGTCCAAACGCAAATGAGCCTTGGATGTGAAAGCTTTTCTAATTGGATTCCCGTGTCATTGCTTCATGCTGGTAATGACAGAGAATAATGACACTCCAACTTCCTCTGATCTCTGCCAGCCAGTTTGCTGCCTTATGGCTGAATCTTTATGTTATCGTCATCTCATCAAAATCTCTCCTAAAGATCACATCATTGATGGTATGAATTCCAAGTTGGAATAAGGTGCAAGAAGTCAATGTTTCCCTGGGACCAACCCAAGTTATTTGGTCCTTGATGCCCTCTCCCTATTCTGAAGCTAATTGAAATGCTAATTGGAAAACTAGCAGTGGAATAGCATTAACCTTTGCCATGCTTGAGGGCAAGAGACCTGTTGAGGGGCACACAACACCTTGCCCTCCAACAGAGGAGACTGACCAAGGGCTGCCAACTGAAGCTGATGACTTACTCTGCCCCAGGTGAGGTCTGACCTTGGGTTTTCTTACCCAAAATTCTCAGTCCATCCTGGATTTTGGATGATGCTGTCTCCCATTTTTGCTACAAGGAGAACAGGGCCATCCAGTGTACAATTAGTAAAACGCCAAACATCTTATAATGGTATGTGGACCAGCTGTTGGAAAAGAATAGGCGATGCTGGACAATGTCAGGCAAAAAGAGGAAATAAACTAGAGTTCTCTAACAATTAACCACATTTCTGATTTTGAGCCAATTAAAATGACAGATGACATTGAGAGTGTGGGTACATGCACCCCTGCACATGGAGTATGTGTGTATGTGTTTACAGAAGGGTTGGACAAAAGAGAGAAATAGTATTTTCTTCTCCAGCCTTTGTGTTTTAGGGAACTATCTCCAGACTCCTCCATCACTTGCCCAACCACATGAGGTGACGGAAAAGAGCTTTCTCTGTGGCTGCTTCCAGACTGTGGAACTCCCTTCTTTGGAAGGCCTGGTTGGATCTCTCCTTGCTGTCATTCCACTGGCAAGTAAAAACCCAGTTTATTTAAGGAGGTTTTTTGTTTTTAATATGTTGTAATAGATTGAACTTTTAATGAGGACTGTCATTTCTAAATTTTGTGTGTTTTAACCTGCATTTTTAACTTATGTTTTTGATATATAAGTTTGAAACCTAGCAGTTCAAAAACATGCAAATGCGAGTAGATCAATAGGTACCGCTACTGCAGGAAGGTAACAGCACTCCATGCAGTCATGCCAGCCACATGACCTTGGAGGTATCTATGGCTCTTCGGCTTAGAAATGGAGATGAGCACCAACCCTCAGAGTTGGATTCGATTGGACTTAATGTCAGAGAAAACCTTTACCTTTACCTTGATTTAATAGTGCTGTAACTTTAGGCCTTTTATTATTACACAATGGGTCCACATTCCCTAGACGGTTCTGAAATCATGATAGATTCCTCATAGCTTTGTAATTGTTCAGTGTAAGAAATAAACACACAAGTCTGCCAAGGCATGAGAATTACGACCACATTTCTCCTTGTGGACAAGTTCCTCTTACTCCACAGGGCCTGAAAATTCATTTTCTAACAGAGAGTCCTGTGCTTCTTTAACTTCTCGGTAGGAAGAAATTAAACAGATTCATCCCACTCCACACACGCATACTCTGCATTGAAGATACACCTGAACTGCTCCAAGGTTGGCAGTTATTAAAAGACAAAGAAATGAATGTTGCTAATTGTTCTCCAGCTCTGCCACCTAAGTGATTCTCAGCACTATAGCATGGCCAGCTTTTGCCTAGTATAAGAGCTTTCTGTATTCTACAGATCTGAAGCAGAAAAAGAAATACTTAATTGTCCTAAATTTCTGTGTGAAGATGCCGCATTGGCACTTGTAGCATCCACTCTTATCCATGTTGCAGAGGATCCGTGGTGCCACAAATCATGCTGGTGAGCTACAAATTATTGAACTAGCTCAGAATTCTTGTCTGCAGAAAACAGATTTGATTCATTATTGCAATAAGAGTAGCTAAGGATGCCTTCAGAAATAATTAGAGTTCCTGCTCCCTAATTTTTCTTTCTTTCTTTCTTTCTTTCTTTCTTTCTTTCTTTCTTTCTTTCTTTCTTTCTTTCTTTCTTTCTTTCTTTCTTTCTTCTTTCGACAGAGACTTTGGCATTTAAGGACTGACAGGAAACTACTTTATTTTGTACCCCGCCTCCATCTCCCTGAAGGGACTCGGGGCGGCTTACACGTGATACAAAGTGCCTAAAACAATGCATAAAATAAACAAGGAGTACAATACAAACGTAAAATCAATAGCATAGAAAATAACAATTTAAACTCAGAACAACGGTCAATAACCTATGGTGACAATTGCTGTAAAACATGGCCAACTGTAAACAAGAACAAGGGAATGGGATAGTGCAAATTGTAGCTAAGGAACAAGGGCATGGGATGAAAGTGCAAGAACTCTTTGGGGGGCCAGGGAGTACCTTCACTTCCAGCGCAGAGGAAGACACCCACAAGCTCACTGTATATGTGGCTCCAAACCCTGCATTTCCTTCCAGAGCCTGCTGGAGACAAGAGCCTGAGCACTTGAGGAAAGAACTCAACAGGTACCTTTCTCTCCATTCCTGCATCTCCATTCCAGGAAAAACCAAAATGTTTAAGTAAGGTGTTGTGTGGTTTCCGGGCGGTATGGCTGACGTTTTGCCTGCATCAGAAGCTGGAATCTTCAGAGGATCTGAGGATGCCAGCCACAGATGAGGTGAAATGTCAGGAGAAAATGCTGCTAGAACACAGCCCTACAGCCTGGAAACTACACAGCACCCCAGTGATTCCAGTCATAAAAGCCTTTGACAATACATCAGACTATTTAATTTTTGCCACATTGTTTTTTTGAATGATTCAGTGCCAGCATCAGAATGAAAAGCAAAGTGACAAGCTTCTTTCAGATCATAGAATCATAGAATCATAGAATAGTAGAGTTGGAAGAGACCACATGGGCCATCTAGTCCAACCCCCTGCTAAGAAGCAGGAAATCGCATTCAAAGCACCCCCGACAGATGGCCATCCAGTCTCTGCTTAAAAGCCTCCAAGGAAGGAGCCTCCACCACGGCCCCGGGGAGAGAGTTCCACTGTCGAACAGCCCTCACAGTGAGGAAGTTCTTCCTGATGTTCAGGTGGAATCTCCTTTCCTGTAGTTTGAAGCCATTGTTCCGTGTCCTAGTCTGCAGGGCAGCAGAAAACAAGCTTGCTCCCTCTTCCCTATGACTTCCCTTCACATATTTGTACATGGCTATCATGTCTCCTCTCAGCCTTCTCTTCTGCAGGCTAAACATGCCCAGCTCTTTAAGCCGCTCCTCATAGGGCTTGTTCTCCAGACCCTTAATCATTTTAGTCGCCCTCCTCTGGACGCTTTCCAGCTTGTCAACATCTCCCTTCAATTGTGGTGCCCAAAATTGGACACAGTATTCCAGGTGTGGTCTGACCAAGGCAGAATAGAGGGGGAGGATAACTTCCCTGGATCTAGATGCTATTCCCCTATTGATGCAGGCCAGAATCCCATTGGCTTTTTTAGCAGCCGCATCACATTGTAGGCTCATATTTAACTTGTTGTCCACGAGGACTCCAAGGTCTTTTTCGCACACACTGCTGTCAAGCCAGGCGTCCCCCATTCTGTATCTTTGATTTCCATTTTTTCTGCCGAAGTGAAGTATCTTGCATTTCTCCCTGTTGAACTTCATTTTGTTAGTTTTGGCCCATCTCTCTAGTCTGTCAAGATCGTTTTGAATTCTGCTCCTGTCTTCTGGAGTGTTAGCTATCCCTCCCAGTTTTGTGTCGTCTGCAAACTTGATGATCGTGCCTTCTAACCCTTCGTCTAAGTCGTTAATAAAGATGTTGAACAGAACCGGGCCCAGGACGGAGCCCTGCGGCACTCCACTTGTCACTTCTTTCCATGATGAAGACGACGCATTGGTGAGCACCCTTTGGGTTCGTTCGCTTAGCCAATTACAGATCCACCTAACCGTAGTTTTGTCTAGCCCACATTTTACTAGTTTGTTTGCCAGAAGGTCATGGGGGACTTTGTCGAAGGCCTTACTGAAATCCAGGTATGCTACATCCACAGCATTCCCTGTATCGACCCAACTCGTAACTCTATCGAAAAAAGAGATCAGATTAGTCTGGCATGACTTGTTTTTGGTAAATCCGTGTTGACTATTAGCAATGACCGCATTTGTTTCTAAGTGTTCGCAGACCACTTCCTTAATGATCTTTTCCAGAATTTTGCCTGGTATTGATGTGAGGCTGACCGGACGGTAATTGTTTGGGTCGTTCTTTTTTCCCTTCTTGAAGATAAGGACCACATTCGCCCTCCTCCAATCTGCTGGGACTTCTCCCGTTCTCCAAGAACTCTCGAAGATAATTGCCAGTGGTTCTGAAATAACTTCCGCTAGTTCCTTCAGTACTCTTGGGTGTAGCTGATCTGGCCCTGGGGACTTGAATTCGTTTAGAGAGGCCAAGTGTTCCTGGACAACTTGTTTCCCTATTTGGGGTTGGATTTCCCCCAATCCTTCGTCCATTCCGTGTTGCTGAGGTTGAAGATGGCTTTCTTTTTCTGAGAAGACCGAGGCAAAGAAGGCATTAAGTAGTTCTGCCTTTTCCCTGTCCCCTGTCGCCATCACCCCATCTTCTCCTTGCAATGGCCCTATCGCCTCCTTTTTCTTCCTTTTTCTACCAACGTAAGCAAAAAAGCCTTTTTTGTTGTTTTTTATGTCCCTGGCAAGCCTGAGCTCATTTTGCGCTTTAGCCTTGCGAACCTTTTCCCTACAGGTGTTGGCTATACGTTTGAATTCTTCTTTGGTGATTTCTCCCCTTTTCCACTTCTTGTGCATGTCACTTTTGAGCTTTAGCTCAGTTAGAAGTTCTTTGGACATCCATTCTGGTTTCTTTGCACTTGTCTTATTTTTCTTCTTTGTTGGCACTGTTTGCATTTGCGCCTTGAGTATTTCACTTTTGAAAAACTCCCATCCATCCTTAACTCCCTTGTTTTTTAATATCGGCGTCCATGGAATGCCGCTCAGTAATTCCTTCATTTTTTGGAAGTCAGCTCTCTTAAAGTCCAGAATGCATGTTTGACTTGTCTTAGTTTCAGCATTCCTTTGTATTGCAAACTGCAGGAGCACATGGTCACTTGCCCCTAAGGATCCAACCACTTCAACTGTATTGATCAGGTCTTCCACATTTGTTAAGATTAGATCAAGAGTTGCTGATCCCCTTGTTGCCTCTTCTACCTTCTGGACTATAAAATTATCTGCAAGGCAAGTGAGGAATTTGTTGGACTTTGTACTCTTGGCTGAGTTTGTTTTCCAGCAGATATCGGGATAATTGAAATCGCCCATGACTACTATATCTCTTCTTTGTGCCTGTTTGGTCAGCTGTTGACAGAAGGCTTCATCAAGTCCTTCATCCTGACTCGGAGGTCTGTAGTAGACACCCACGACAAGATCTTTTTGAGTCCCGGTTCCCTTGATTCTTATCCAGATGCTTTCAAGCTGGTTTCCCGGATTACAGTCTTGCATTTCTTCTGCAACGTAACTGTTTTTGACATATAAAGCTACTCCCCCTCCTCTCCCCTTTGTTCTATTTCTGTGAAAGAGGTTATAGCCCTCAATGGTTAAATTCCAGTGATGGGAGTCATCCCACCAGGTTTCAGTGATGCCTATGACATCGTATGTGTGGTGCTGTGCTAGGAGTTGGAGTTCGTCTTGCTTATTTCCCATGCTCTGAGCATTAGTGTAAAGACATGTAAGCCCCTGTGACCTCCCCTCGAACTGTTTATTTGGGATTATTGTGCTCTCTGTACTTGGTCCTTGCTGTGTTTGTGCAGCCCTCCGTTTAGCCTTTCGGCGGTTCCCTGTGGTCGTGGGTAATATAGTGTTTGCCAGGCTGTTGTTCCCCTCCCCCAGTGGATCTAGTTTAAAGTGCGCCTGATGAGGTTTGTGAGTCTGTGTGCAAAAAGATGTTTTCCTACTTGTGTGAGATGCACCCCATCGCTTGCCAGTAGTCCATCCTCTTGGAAGAGTAGACCATGGTCAAGGAAGCCAAAATGCTCCTCTTGACACCATTTTCTGAGCCAGTTATTGACCTGTACTATTTTTCCAGCCCTTGTAGAGCCGTGTCCTACAACAGGGAGGAGGGATGAAAAGATCACATGTACATTATACAGTTTTAGCTTTGTTCCCAGAGCTCGAAAATCATTTGTGATCTTTTGAAAAGTATGCCTAGCGGTGTCATTGGTACCTACATGAATCAACATAAGGTGGGGAGGGTGATGGGGCTTTAGGAGCCTGCTGAGCCTCTGAGTGATATGGTGTATTTTTGCCCCCGGGAGGCAGCATGTTTCTCGAGCCATCCCATCCGGTCTGGAAATGATGGCTTCCGTTCCTCTAAGGAGGGAGTCACCTACTACCAAGACCTGTTTCCTTTGAGGATTGACAGGGTCCCTTTTGTGCAAGACAGTGTGTATGTCCCCTGAAGAGTGTTCCTGTTGAAGTGAATCATGTAGGTGTAAAGTGTTGTCCTCCTCCTCAACATCCCCAGTGCATTCATCAATGACAATCCATTGAGATACATCCGAGAGCCCATTACTCTCCCAAGGATGTTCCTGTTGCTCCTGGTCTATGATTGGGGATGGAGCATTTGCATGATTACATAAGTGTGACTGTGGTGATGCACTGTCCCCGTCAGGGCTATCCCCTGCGCATTGATCCAGGGTGGTCCACTGAGTGGTATCTAAGAAACTGTGGTCCTCCACAAGATGTGTTTCCTGATTGTATGTTAATGATGTAAGAATTTCAAATCTGTTGTGTAAATGCAGCTGAGCAGAGGAGTTCTGCGGAGGCTGCCTGGTCCTGCGTCTCCTTCTATGGGTGACCTCCTTCCAAGCCTGAGGGTTGTCTACCTTTGAGTTGATCTCCCCATAAGGTTCCTGATCATGGTCTTGGTGGTGTTGGTGTGATGCAGGCTGCTGATCTACAGCAGCGTGTTGTGCAGTGTCCAAGAAGAGCTCGAGTGCCTGAATGTCCTTAAGGGTCTTAATACGGTGCTCGAGCTGTTGGATCCTCTGCTCCATCAGAGTCATCTGTTTGCATTTGGAGCAGATGTAGTTGTCTAGTTTTTGTGTGAAAAAGCGGAACATGCCACAGCTGGTGCATGTGATGGGAATGTTTTGCTTTTGTTGCATCTCTTGGTGAGCGTGGTGGCCAAGTGGGATCTTTGTACAGTTAAGTAATATGCACGCACTTTATGTGCAAACTGCAACAAACCACCTCTTTGTGTATTTGTTTATGTTGCTTTGTTTCCTGTATGTACTGCAAAGGATAGTTAGTAAAGGTGCCTAAAGGTGCAGACAATGCCTGCTGTCAATCAACTTAAGTACCTGGCTCTCTTTCAACACAACAGTCACACAACAGTTAGACTTTGACCACAGGAGCCAAGCCCACACTCAGTTTAAAATCTTAGCCAAATCTTAGCCAAATCTTAGCCAAATCCTACCTGAAGCCAGGGAGCAAAAATGTCCTCCTGCTGCCTCTGCTTCTGCGAGAACCAACTGCCCTTCTGGGATCAGGCTCTGGCAGAAACTCACACTGGCAAATAAAGCTTTCCCAGAAACTCAATTAACAGGGGACAATGCCTGCTGTCAATCAACTTAAGTACCTGGCTCTCTTTCAACACAACAGTCACACAACAGTTAGACTTTGACCACAGGAGCCAAGCCCACACTCAGTTTAAAATCTTAGCCAAATCTTAGCCAAATCCTACCTGAAGCCAGGGAGCAAAAATGTCCTCCTGCTGCCTCTGCTTCTGCGAGAACCAACTGCCCTTCTGGGATCAGGCTCTGGCAGAAACTCACACTGGCAAATAAAGCTTTCCCAGAAACTTAATTAACAGGGGACAATGCCTGCTGTCAATCAACTTAAGTACCTGGCTCTCTTTCAACACAACAGTCACACAACAGTTAGACTTTGACCACAGGAGCCAAGCCCACACTCAGTTTAAAATCTTAGCCAAATCTTAGCCAAATCCTACCTGAAGCCAGGGAGCAAAAATGTCCTCCTGCTGCCTCTGCTTCTGCGAGAACCAACTGCCCTTCTGGGATCAGGCTCTGGCAGAAACTCACACTGGCAAATAAAGCTTTCCCAGAAACTCAATTAACAGGGGACAATGCCTGCTGTCAATCAACTTAAGTACCTGGCTCTCTTTCAACACAACAGTCACACAACAGTTAGACTTTGACCACAGGAGCCAAGCCCACACTCAGTTTAAAATCTTAGCCAAATCTTAGCCAAATCCTACCTGAAGCCAGGGAGCAAAAATGTCCTCCTGCTGCCTCTGCTTCTGCGAGAACCAACTGCCCTTCTGGGATCAGGCTCTGGCAGAAACTCACACTGGCAAATAAAGCTTTCCCAGAAACTCAATTAACAGGGGACAATGCCTGCTGTCAATCAACTTAAGTACCTGGCTCTCTTTCAACACAACAGTCACACAACAGTTAGACTTTGACCACAGGAGCCAAGCCCACACTCAGTTTAAAATCTTAGCCAAATCTTAGCCAAATCCTACCTGAAGCCAGGGAGCAAAAATGTCCTCCTGCTGCCTCTGCTTCTGCGAGAACCAACTGCCCTTCTGGGATCAGGCTCTGGCAGAAACTCACACTGGCAAATAAAGCTTTCCCAGAAACTCAATTAACAGGGGACAATGCCTGCTGTCAATCAACTTAAGTACCTGGCTCTCTTTCAACACAACAGTCACACAACAGTTAGACTTTGACCACAGGAGCCAAGCCCACACTCAGTTTAAAATCTTAGCCAAATCTTAGCCAAATCCTACCTGAAGCCAGGGAGCAAAAATGTCTTCCTGCTGCCTCTGCTTCTGCGAGAACCAACTGCCCTTCTGGGATCAGGACTGCCCTTCTGGGATGAAAGCTCTTAGTAAGGTTACCTCCTTGAACTACAATTTCCAGTGTCCTCTAGCTCACTCAATAAATTAAAATAAATAAAATTTCATTAAAATGCTAAATCTCAAAGATAACAGCTTTTAATTATGGGAACACACAGCTTTGGGTAGTTTGGGTTGGAAATATGCCTTGCTTGTTGTTGTTCTTCATTGCTATTGTAACTTTCAATGCATGATGATCCTACGAATGAAAAACTTCACGGCACCCTGTTCTTGTAAGTCAGGACTATGGTTTCCTCCAGCTAGTCTATCCATCTGTAATGCAGTCTTCCTAGTCTCCTATTGCCTTCTACTTTGCCAAATAGAATTGCCTTTTGATATGACCAAAGTATGTCTGTATTACAATCTGGGTTGTCCATTTTCAGCAGAGCAAGAGATGGGATTTCACATAGTCCTGGAAGAGCTTTCCTAAAATCCCTTCTCCTAACATGTATTTATGTGTTTCCCACTAAAGATGGCCTTGGCTGGGCTAGATGTTTGCCAGTAAAACTGTAATGGGGTGAAAGGGACTTCAGTGGGCACCCAGGGACTGATGCCATTTCCTTGCTGTTCTAACCTTTTCTTCTTTATTTTATTTTTTATTATTCACAGAGCCTCTGGAAGAAAAGCATGTGCCGTGCACCATTCTCTTCATCGATACCAGCCAAGCTCTCCATGGGGGCCATCATGTCTCTCTTTCTGAGTCTGCAGGCAAAACCCTGGAGTTTTATTTTAAGAGCACATTAATTAAAGGGAAATGTGATGTATGTCTTTGACATCCAAATTAATAGTAAATTAGGCAATTATGAAAGAGGCCGTTAGCATGATGGAAGAGCCTGCCGTGGCCTGGCCCAGCCGGAGATTAGAAAAGATAGCAAGACTGATGTCAAGTAAATCCTGCACAGAAAAAGAAAGTTGTACATGGCAGACAAGGACATGGGGAGAACAGGATGGATCCAGTGATAGGTGATTTCTCCTGTTAAATCAGAGAAGGACAACTGTAGGCCTCCAAATTCTTCTTTTCCTTTCCTTCTCCTCCCACCTTTGTGTTCTCTACTTTCTTCCTTTGTATTTGTGTGTGTGTGTGTGTGTGTGTGCACTTTTATGCTGTCTGGCAACTTATGCCAGTGGTTCTCAACCTGTGGGTCCCCAGATGTTTTGGCCTTCAACTCCCAGAAATCCTGACAGCTAGTAAACTGGCTGGGATTTCTGGGAGTCGTAGGCCAAAACACTTGGGGACCCACAGGTTGAGAACCACTGACTTACGGCAACTTCATGAATTTCTCTGGGTTCTCTTAGGCAAGAATACTCAGAGGAGACTTTACCAGTTCAGTTCTCTGAGGTTTAGGTAACAATACTTGGTGTTCCTAGGTAGTCGCTCATCAAAGTACCAGTCAGGATGGACTATGCTTAGTTTTCATGATTATAGAGCTTTTATGGTATTTTATAGTAGTTTTAAAAGAAGTAACTGTGTCAGTCCCTTGTTGCATTAAAGGAATGTAGACTTACGGTATTTTAAGACTAACTGGTTTTTATTTTAGCATGAAACAGATGTCATCCATAGTAAAATAAAAATCAGTTTGTCTTAAAGGTCTTCCCCCCCTCTTCTCCCCTCTCTTCCCTTTCTCTTTTTCTTGACACTGTGTCAGCATAGCCAATCACAAGGAGTTGTTGGAATTGCTGTCTTTGCAGGGGGGGAAGGGAATGCAGTTTAAAAAGGGGAATTGCAATAAAAAGGACCACTATTTCCCATTTCTGATTGAAATGTTATAGAGTTTAATTTGAGGTGTAGATGTGTGTGTGTGGAGCAACAGAAAATGCACTGGTGGTGTAAAAGTATTAAGATGAATCACGTAGCAGAACTACTACATCTCCCTCCACTCCAAATCAGTTCAGTTTGATCACCTTAGACTGGAATCCTTCTGGGCATGGTGCAAATGGCTGCCCTTTCCTCAGCGTTGCATAGTAGTGGTAAATGAAGGCTCCAAGCAGCCAATTTCTGCAATTTCATTCCTTCCTTTGCAGTCACTGCACCAACATGCAATGTATTTTGTAGTAGTTTTCAGAGAAGTAACATCAGTTCCTTGTTGCATTAAAGGAATGTGGACTTATTTTAACACTAACTGGTTTTTATTTTAGCATGAGCTTTCTTGGATGTCATATGAAGACGTACATTGAGAGCCACAAAAATCTGTAATAAAATAAAAATCAGTTCATCTTAAAGGTTTTCTCCCCTCGCTTCCCTTTCTTCTTTTCTTGACACTGTGTCAGCATAGCCAACCACAAGGGGTTGTGGGAATTCCCTTCTTCCTACACATGTTGTACAGCAAACGAAGGTGGAGGGAAAGTTCCTAGTCCTATACTACTGTTTCCCCCTAGAATACCACCAAATTCTGAGTTTCTTTTGGGAAACAGTAGTATAGGACTAGGAACTTTCTATGTGCCCCTGATCCCCAGCTCAGTGTTTTTGCTGAACCACAAACTACCCCATGGGAAATACAGTCCAATACATTTGGTGGTACCCACTTGGCAAAGGTTGCTATATGATATTGCTTACTGGTTTGCCATGGATATTCATCTCAAAAGGGGGGGGGGAATAGTAGAGTGAATTGGGAGCTTTCAAAGCTTCTGCAAATTTTTCTATTTGTTTCCCCCCACCTTCGTTTGCTTTACAGCATGTGTAGGAACAAGGAAAGACGTAGAGCAGATCAGAGCAGCTCTGGGAAGAGCTATCTCCTATCGCTTACTTAAGCAATGAATTTAGAATACAAGGTCAATCTCTGGGTTAACCTGTGAACCCTAAAATTATGCAGTCCCAAAGCTTGTGCCCCAGTTGCTCCATCAGCCCTGGGCAATCAATCGCACAAAGCTTGAGGAAGGATTGCCTGGGATCAGGTGAGGAGGTGCTGTAGCTGTTTATAAAGGGGCAAAGCATGTTTAGGTGGCAAAGCCAGACAGGAATTCCATCTGCAAAGCAGCATGTGGCTCATTTATTGCTATCTGCTAAACAGACAACAGCTGCTTTTCGGGCTCTAGGCAATCATTCCATATTTTCCAGGCGAGCTGGAAATAACAGCCTTGGCTCACCTTGCAGGGTTGAAAGATGAAAAACATTAAACATTGTATTGTCTGAGAACAAGCCTGTGTGGGAAATAATTGGTTGGGAAAGAAGTGGGTTACCTAATAGGGCTAGGGTTTGTGCGTTTCATTTCTGATTCACAAAGTCTTAGAGGAGGAGGCTGGCTAGCACACAATTTTCACACTTTGGAGCCCACTTAAAGCTCATACAAGCACCGGATGTCACCTCATTTTCTTCTGTGACCAGAAGAAAAGTGCTTAAATGAATGGGGTTTCTGATCTGATTCACAGCCCCTCCGTTGCCCCTAAGATGAAATAGCAAAGAAGCTTCTCATTTGCCTTTTGTTTTCAGAAAGCACATACAGCAGCTTCTTTTGGGAACCTTGCTGCCTGACCCCTTCTTCCACATTCTTCTCCTGCCGCCCCCAGACACCGTCACTTTTCATTCTACCTTTCTGCAAAGAGGTGAGCAAAGAAGAACACACAGAAAGCAAAAAAGAATTGAATAAATACACTACAAATTCAAGGGCACAAAGAGTGGGGCTGAATAGAATCAGCTTCATAATTAAAAACAGGAAACGTGTTTTGGAAACTGATGTTTCTCCTTCACAAGTGGTGACTTTAAAAATAGTGGGCATATGTGCCTTCCCTGCGGAAAATGCTCTTCAGCAACCACTATGTAATGAATGACTGATGATGTGTATAAGCTAAAGGATATATGTGTGTGTATTGCTCATATTGAGGACAATTGTGGTTGGATTTTGATCAGAAATTTGGCATGCTCCCATAAGCAAAAAGATTGAAACTATCACAAGATGGTTCCTCAAAGGTAACCACTTCCTCTGTACACAGAGTCTGGTCTGCTTCCAAACTGGCTCCGAAATACCACTGTCTCAAAGGACCTGGCAAAATCCAACCTTTTTGATGTTATCATCTCTAACAAGTGTGCAAAAACTCCTAAGAGTGTCTGCAAACATACATCAAGCAGGTGATCATAATGTTTTGCCCATACAGTTTCATGTCCTCCCCCCTGACCAGAAGTTATCATTCCCCAGGAGGGGACCTTGCTGCTGGTGATTACTGGTAGGGAAGGGATGGGGAGGAGACAATCCAGACAACAAAGAAGCGGTTTATCTTAGTTCAGAGAAGAAGACATAAAGGTACACTTCCAGATGGATTTACCCTTTGTTTCCTTCCCTTTGGAGACCAGACATATGTCTGATTTGCCTTTCCTCTCCATCAGTAAGCAGCAGAATGGCCCATCTCAGGCCTTGATAGTTGCTGGAGTGCAGGGTTTCGATTGGTATGATAATTAAGGGTGACAGGATAATTCCCTGTGCTCGGTCCAAAAAGAGAGTAACCACACAACAGATATGTATGTCAGTAATAGAATGTTGTCTATCAAAGCTTAGCCTAACCATGCCAGATCCATGGATTTGCTCATGAAGAAACTGGAGTAATGTTGAAATTAGTAACGAAGTGTATCTCACCACTTCATCACACTTACTAAATTCCACTGAGTGCTACAGTTAAAATCTGAGAAGCCACTCTGCTCATCAAATTAGTTTGGCTTCAAGCGTAGGATAGAGCAGTCTTCAAGCGTAGGATAGAGCAGTCTATGCAAGTCTGTTCCTCATTGCATTTATCGTGAAAAAATGTAAGATGTTGACTAGAGGGCGAAACCTTTGCCCTGGCAAGAGAAACTTCACCCTCCACATGTTTAATTCTGACACGCAAACAAAGTTTATGGAGTAGGATAACTACTTTCCAAGTCAGGACTATACAATTGAATAGGAACACACACTTTCAAGCCAGGAACAGAACTTTATCACTTTTTAGAGGCTGCGTGGCCATATGTGTAGACAGGTTTGGTTGTGTACCTGTGCCTGGGGACTACAGGGTGATGTTCCTGGGTTATACATGTCTGTTCCTTATTGCTTTTATCCTAAAAACATGGGGAAAGTTTATTACAGGGCAAAAGCTTTGTCCCGGCAAGAGAAACATCGCCATCCACCCACGGTGACACAAGAAGCTTTTGCTGCGTAATGAAGTTTCCCCATGTTTTTACAACAAAAGCAATGAGCAACCGACATTTATAACCCAGGAACAAACCAACCGAAATAAATCCCATATTTTCTGGGTGTCACTTCAAGGATACCATCCATCCATCTTGCCCTTGGTTGGCCTCTCTTCCTTTTTCCTTCCATTTTCCCCAGCATCACAAACTTTTCCAAGCTTTCCTGTCTTCTCATGATGTGGCCAAAATACTTCAACTTTGCCTCTAATATCCTTCCCTCCAGTGAGCAGCCGGGCATTATTTCCTGGAGGATGGACTGGTTGGATCTTCTTGTGGTTCAAGGCACTCTCAGGATTTTCCTCCAGCACTAAAGTTCAAAAGCATCTATCTTCTTTCATTCAGCCTTCCTTATGGTTCAGCTCTCACATCCATAGGTTACCATGGGGAATACCATTGCTTTCACTATGCGGACCTTCATTGCCAGTGTGATATCTCTGCTTTTCACTATTTTATCGAGATTGGCCATTGCTCTCCTCCCAAGAAGTAAACGTCTTCTGATTTCCTGGCTGCAGTCTGCATCTGCAGTGATCTTAACACCTAGAAATACAAAGTCTAGTCACTGCCTCCACGTTTTCTCCCTCTATTTGCCAGTTATCAATCAGTCTGGTTGCCATAATCTTGATTTTCTTGATGTTTAACTGCAGCCTAGCTTTTGTATACAGCCCTGTATACAGAATACCAGAGACCTCAATAAAGTCTGCAAGGCAATGGGAGTTTAGGGTATCTCAAGGGTATCTCATGAGTGGCAGAAGAAGGAGGCTCCCTTCCAGAGACTGCTTGGTCCTTGGGCCCCAAAGCAGCCGATGAGCAGCCAAAGAGCCCTCGGAAGATGCCCCCAAGGGCTGGGCTTCCTCCTTGGGAAGAACCAGGGAGCCTCCAGAGGCCCTTTCCAGAAGAGGAGCCAAGGAGGCCTCCGCCAGGGGCTTCAGAGGGTCCTATAGTCCCTGAGTCCACGCTTCAAGGCAGAGGAGCGGAAAAGGGAAGATGCGCAGGGCCACCCTTCCTTGCTCGCTTCCTTCCTTCCTGCTTCCTTCCTTCCCCCCTCCCTCCCTCCTTCACTCCCAAGAGCAGTTCCAGACTGGAGGCTGTTTTCCTTTGAAAAGGTTCCATTCCTGCCAAGGTTCCAGGGCCAGTGCTGTTTACCTGGTTGCCATGGAGACCGGGGGTTCCGAGGGGCCTTCAGTTGGTTGGTCCCGCCATTGCCTTCCTGGCCACCAACATGTGCAGAAGGCTCTCGAGGCATGTCCAGCTGGGGCTGCCCCACACAGATGCCTTCCTGGCCCAGGCCCCTCTGCGGGGCCCCTCAGGATGGCCCTGGACACTTCCAGCTAGTCCTCTTCTGGCGCTGAGGGTCTCCTTCATTGCCTCTCTCTGCTTTTTCAGAAGGTCAGGACAAGGCACCCACATCTTCGCTGGGTGGGCTCTGAAAACACAGAAGGTATTCCTGTGGCTCCACCAAGGTAAGCCCTGGGCCCCCATTTCCTCCAGGGATCCCCCCTCCCCTTCCCACCCCCAAGGGAAACCCTGGCCTAAGAGGGAAGGGGTCCCCAGAGGAGGAGGGACCTGCCATCTCCCTTTGGCTCCCAGTTCTACTCTCAGGGAGTCCCTTTGAGGGTGGGCAGGGGATTTGCATGTGAGAGGTGATTGGCAGAGGGAGGGGCCTCTGGAAGGGAGTGGGATATGTACATTGTGGCCAGTGGGGATTGTGAGGTAAGGGGGAATTTGATTGGCTAGTGGAGGGCAGAGGGAGGGGCTCTTATAATCCTTGTATCCATCCAATAGTCACACCCTCCTTTTTGGCTTGAAACTTGGCCTTTTGGCTTCTCGAACCAAACGTTTTTCTTGAGCATTTTTTTTTCAAGTTTGGAAACAAAAAAGATGATAAGGTAGTGGATTTCTTGTTAGTAAATTCCTGGGCTTTAGTAGGGACTTTTGTTTTGGTTTTGTTTTCAGATTTTATTTATTTTTATTTATTTTATTTTGAGGAGACTTCTCTTAATTTTCTCACAGGCTCATGTTTACCCCTGATGACTGAGCTTGGCGAAATAAATGATGGGTCTCCACAATAATTGTAATTGGTTTTCAATGATTTTATATTTATATCTTATTTCGGGACATTATGCTTTGTGTGATTTTTCTCTTGTATTTTATGTTAAATTTTCTTTGATTTGTGTTGTATTATATTTATACACTGTGTATTTGCAATGTGCACTGAAGTGGCCAAACTGCAAGCCGCTGTGAGTCCCCTCCAGGGTGAGAAGAGCAGGATAGAAATATAGTAAATAAATAAATTATCTTGTCCCCTTCCAGACTATGGAGGAGCCCTCTCTCTGGGTGCACATCATCAAAGTGAGGGAAGTATCCAAGGTAAAGAAGGACACCTCTCCCTCCCAGGAACCTTCTAGAAATACAGGCAGTCCCCAAGACAAACAAGATAGGTTCTGTAGGTTTGTTCTTAAGTTGAATTTGTTTGTAAGTTGGAACAGGTACATGTTTAAAGTGCAACTCCAGCTGAGAAAGAGAGAGAGAGAGAGAGAGAGAGAGAGAGAGAGAGAGAGAGAGCGCTAGTGTTTTGGATAGCATAGAGAAGGGTTAACATCCCTGTGGTGTTTGTTTTGCTGTCTACTCGTTCGAAGATTTCACCTCTCCTTCCTTAGAGGTTTTTACACAGGGGCTGGATGACCATCTGTCAGGAGGGCTCTCTTTCTGTGTTTCTGCAGGGCAGAAAGGGGTCAGACAGGATGGCCCTTGGAGTCCCTTCTAACTCTATGACTCCAGGAAATGGGTCTCATGGGGACAAACCCCACCCACTGGACCCTACGCTCCCGTGCATCTCCCTCAACTTTTTTCCTGACAGACTTCAGGCAAAGTCGGGGTTAGAAGTCAATAATGAGAATGAATTAATGTGATTGACAAATGAACAGGCCTTAAACTATGATTTGAATTTTCTTAATTTCAATTGGTGTTTTAATAATTGATGTTTTAATTGTCTCAATCTTAATTGTAATTGTTTATTTTGGAATTGTGTGTTGTTGGCATCAAATTGTTGCCTGTTGTAAGGCTGCCTCGAGTCCCCTTCAGGGTGAGAAGGGTGGGATACAAATGTGGGAAATACATAAAAGGGGCTCTGAAAGCCATCCAGTCCAACCCCTTCTGGCTCCTCTTTCTTCCTTCTGGAGAGAGGGACCAGTGGGGTGCCATAAAGAGGGTCCTGTCCTGGGGCTTTCAGAGCTATGCAGCATCTTCATTAAATGACGGAATAGAAGGGATGCTTCTTGGATTTTCAGGTGAGACCAAATTGGGAGAGACCGTGCATACGTAACCGCACTCCATGCAGTCGTGCCAGCCACGTGACCTTGGAGGTGTCTATGGACAACACAGGCTCTTCGGTTTAGAAATGGAGATGAGCACCAACCCCTAGAGTCGGAAACAAGTAGACTTAATGTCAGGGGAAAACATTTACCTTTATTAACAAAGCAGTGGGTTTTAGCTGGCTAAATGTTTGGGTTAGATTAGAGATTCGTGACTTACTGAACTTGAAGGGGCATAACTTAAGATGGATGGCATGCATATTTATGGTATGAAAAAGATAATGTAAATAAAAACTTTAATAGGCATACAATAAGAGCCAATCTCCTAGCAATTTGGACATACAAGGAGGAGATGGAATTGATGACCCCTGTATTGGAAGCAGTACTAAGATCAACAGGGCTCAAAGGAAGTTGGAATCCCTTCAGAGCTGTTCCTGTAGGAAGGGGCGGCCCAGGACCTCAATACAGAGAAGTACTTCCTTACCAGGTTCAGGGTCACATGGCAGGCAGAGGTCCCCTCCCCCAATTGAGGCCAACGGGGCCTCAACCTGCAGCCCCATCCCAGGAGGCTTTGGGGGGCTCCATCTGAGAGAGAGGGAAGGACTTCTTCTGACCTTGCCTTCTTGTCTCTCTCTCCTTACAGTGTCTATGAGCTCCTTCAGAAGACATCAATGGTAAGGGAGGGAAGGGGGCGGTAAATGAGGGGTGGACTCCTTCCTCTCAATCCTCACGCCTCTTTTCATCTCCCTGCCCCTCCGTGCACATTCTTCCTCCTAATCTAGCCTTCCTCCCCTGGGCTGTCTTCCCATTCCTTCTCTTTTGGCACCATACCCACGGGAGAAGGGGGAAGCCCCTACTTCACTTCTCCTTGTCCTCAGTTCCTGTCCTGCCAGGCCTCACCTCCTTCTGCCTCGCTTGCAGCTCCCTGAGCCACGAGAAAGCAGAAGACCCGGCCCTGCATCCTAGGAGATGGTCTTCCCTGGACCCAGAGCAGTGGTCTCTTTGGCCACTAGAATGGTATGTTTGGACGCCATTGACCAGTTCCTTCCAGCAGACATCCCACACAATTCACCTGCAAGCTCTCTCCCTCCACTTTTGACCTGGGAACCTTTCCATGGCTGCCAGGTGCCATTGTTTCCCTTCTTTTTTTTCTTGACAAGTGAAAGAACACCTGCACCATCTTTGTCAGCTGGCCTGTAGTCCCTCCTCTGCAGTCCCTCCTCGGCAGAGGTCATGTGGGCAGTGGACTACGTGGCCTGAAAACATCTGAAGATGGCCACGGACCACTTTCTGGAGTCCAATGACAGGAAAGAGAGCTGGGCCTGAGGGTACCCTTCCCCTGTCCCCATGGGGCCCTGAGCGGTCTCCCCACAGGGATGGAGACAAGGCTGACCCTGACCATGGATCCCTCTTCCCTCTTCCCTACAGGGCTTGTGGTGAATTGGTATGCAGCATACTCAATTCACCCTATTGTAACCTGGAGGCGGCACTTGACCTGTTCCTGTCCAAGGTGAAGGAGGGCCCTTGGCTGGCCCAGGAAGGCAAGGACCAGGGTGGCCCCACTTTGGATGCGGCCACAGTAGGGACATCCCCACCTACACTCTGTGTTTGGGGGGCTGGGAAAGGTGAACGGGACCCCTTCTTTCTTGGCCTTCAGCAGTAGCACTCCTTGCATTTGAGCCTCCTTTCTCTCTGCAGGCAAGGGCAGCGCGGGCCATTGGTGGGATCATCAGACACATCAGAAATATCACTCGCCTGGAGGTGTTGTTCCTGGAGCTTCTGATCGCCTTGGTGACCAACTTCATCAGGGTCACAAGGCTTGGATTCGAGGCACCCAGCAGGTACCGGAGCAGCAGCTACATTCCTCCAGAGTAAGGAGAGGATGGGGATGAAGGGTCAGCAGGACTCCCAGCCATTTTGTGGGGCTTATGGGGGACTCAGACCCTACACTGAGAAGTAAGCCTTTTTCTTTCTTTCTTTCTTTCTTTCTTTCTTTCTTTCTTTCTTTCTTTCTTTCCTTTCTTATTTTTTTGCAGAGAACTGATGAAGATCATCATAGTGCTGGTGAAGAGGGTGGCCTGGGTGTCCTTCAATGAGACCTCCGAGTAGATGCTAGAAGAACCCAGCATCTGCCCCAAGGAATGGCCCTCCAGTTGCAGTAAGGAGCCAGGGACCAGAGGAGGTTCAGGGAGGAGGCACAGCTTGTTCTCTCTGGCTGAATTCCCTCACGAAGTTCTCTCTTGTCTCTCCTGCCTTCCAGGAGCCTCCTCAAGTTCTCCTCCTCCCTACTCCAGCACCTGCTTTCCACCTGGGAGGCAGAAGTGCCGCTAGAGCATTTGGCCGGCGTGGTGGCCTTCTACATCCAGGTGAGGAGGGTTGATAAGCCTGGGTTTTGCTGTTGGAAGGCAGGGCTGGGGAGGGGAGGCGAGGAGAGGTGGTGCTTCCCTTGCTGGCTCCAGCCCTTCATGCTTTTCTTCTCTTTCAGCTGCTGCACATCAGCCAGTGCCCTTACTCCCCAGAGAAGACCTGGACGCTGCTGACGGCCTGGCTCCAACATTGCAGCCTGGCGGTCCAACATCAGAGCAGGCAGGGCCTTCTCCTTCTCTGCAAGACCTACAGGGAGATAGGTCAGAGACAGCCCATGCTCTGCGCACCACAGAGAGGCCCAGCAGGCCTTGCTCTTGTGATCATAGGAAGAACATACTGTAGCCTGAAAACATCCACCCTGCACCTCTGGGCTCCTGGAGCCCAGAAGGTGTGAGATTGCCCCCACTTGCTCCCAAAACCCCTTAAAAATGGGAGGGGAGTTAAAATATCTTACCAGCCTCCATTAGTCCTCACAGCACAGTTCCTGGAATGTACTATTACGCGAGAGAAAGCAAGGGAGAGGAAGGAGCGATTCCCCCCCCCCCCCCCCCCGTTCCTCAGCAAAATGGGTACATGCCAGAAAGTATGCTGTGAGGTCTAATGGAGGCTGGTAAGTTATTTTCACTCCCCCCCCCCCATTTTTAAGGGGGTTTTGGGAGGGGGAGGGGGCTGTCTCTCTGTCGTCCTGAAAGGTTTCAGGAGGGCATCTGGACACCCAACCCAGAAAAAAAAACTTGTTTTCTGGGACGTGTTTGGACTAGAAGCTGGGAACTTTTGCATTTTTAAAATGTGATTGTTCCCAGTTTAAACTGCTGTCTGGAACCATCCTAAGGAAAAAGACCCAGGGATTTTCCTCCCTGGATATTTGTATAGTGATTGGTGGGCTCAGGAAGGAGAAAGAAGGAAGACTAGGGTTTCTCTGATTTGATTATCTGATGCAATCGTCCTAGATGTCACCTGTCATACCTTCACCATAAGCTTTTTATCAGGTATTGTATAGTCAAATCTTCGTTTAACTCTGCCAGCCCCAGTGCTTTCTTTTGTGCTTGTGGCTGTCCTCCAGGACCCAGAAACCCATCTCTGACATGGGATGTTGTATATCTCCCATCCTTTTATTTGTCAAATTTGAAAGTACTACGAGTTTAAATGAACATTTGAATGAACAGTCCCTTATAAAAAGATTATTGTGGAGATATGGCAGTAAATGGAGACTATAAAATGCAGTTTGTATTGTGTTATATCAGGCATGGGCAAACTAAGGCCCGCTGCTATTCTCTAGTCTGTTTTGTAACCAAGTCTATAATATCTGGTCTACAGTTTTCAACATCTTTGTTTAGAATCAATGTACCCCTTTCTTTTGAATTTGGCACTTTCCTTGGATTCCTTTGGGGAGGGAGACCCCAACTGCCCAGGACCTGCAACTCAGGCCCATCGGCACTGGCCCTTTCATGAAGGTTGAACTGCATTGTATGGTGAGTGTAGGCTCATCTATACTTATCTGCACTGACCATATAATTCAGTCCAAAATGCAAGAAAAGGACAGTTGTAAACGGAGCCATAAGACTAATTTGTACTGCCATATAATCCGGAATTCAGATTAACTGAAGTTCAAAATGGATTCTTTGGCAGTGCAGACAGGGCCTAAGAGGAAGAAGTGAGAGTAGTTGACAACGCTGCCATGTAGACTGGATCTACATTGCCCTATGTCCCAGGATCTGATCCCACATTATCTGTTTTAAACTGACTTATATGAGCCTGCACTGCCAGATCATCTAGGATAAGAAGAGAATCTGAGATCAGATCCTGGGATAAGGGGCAGTGTGGAAGAGGCTGTAGTTGGTACAAATATGTGCGTCATTACACTGTGATACGTTAAGATGTTGTGACCATGATACATGGCTTTGTCAATAAAGTTTGTCACATTTCTTTAAGAAGAACTGTTTGTCCGTGTGTGTTTTAAATGCTTCCCTGGGGGATAGGCTCATGGTGGAAATACAAATGTGTGGATAGCAGTGAACCCTGTTCTTAGTAGTCTGAAAACGGGAAAATGTTTCCGAAGTGTGAAGCTGCAGCGAAAGAGGCTCATGCGATTCTAGGCTGCATCAGTCATAGTCTAATGTCTTGATGGAGGAGAGTCACAGCTCCAATTTGTGGGAGGAGCCAAGAGTACCCTTGTTAGGGAAAGTCGGGAGCAATTTTAAATGCCATTATTATTATTATTATTATTATTATTATTATTATTATTATTATTATTATTATTATTATTTATGCCATGTCTCCATGCTGTGAAGTCCTGGGAGTCATAGTTTTTCAAGGTCCATACCCTTCTCTTGGTATGTTTACAGTATGGAATGAATGCCCTTGCACCGCACTTTAAATACCATAGTTCTATACTATGTAGTCCTGGGAGTTATAGTTTTCTAAGGTCTACACCCTTCTTTGTGAGGCAGCCAAGAGAGAGGGGGGGGGAGAAGGGGGAGGGACAGATTTGCTGCTGTCCCTCCCTCCCTCCCTCCCTCCCTCCCTCCCTGTTTTCAACAATGAGCAGGGAGAGGGATGGTGGCAACTGCAGTGAAAGAATACAGAAAGGAAACAGGGACATTTAACAATGTGATAGAAGGCAGGGAAAACATCCATTTCATTAAAAAAAATGGAGTACGATTGATCTCTTCTCTGCCACACACTTCCCTGCCTAATGTGATGAAGTGGTTAGTAAAAAAATCATATATGTGTACATAGGTCTCCAAATGGCGAGTGAGGAAGTACGCTTTATCTAGGCCCAGAGATCCCGAGGGTTACTTCCATGAGGAAACAACTGAGGATAAACTGTAGGGGTGGAGGTGTTTATAGAAATATGTCTCCTTGTCTCTGGTATCAGTTTTACAGATGTTATGACATTTGCTGGAGCAGAATGGGAGCAATTTTAAGCAACATTCTGGAGTGCTGGCCATCCTGCCCCAACCTTTGTCTAGGACAGTGGCAGCTGGTGGCCAGTAAGGCAGTGAATTTGCTTTGGGTTTTAGTCTTTAAAGTTCAAAGAAGCTATCCAACCCTATCCCAAAATGGGTTCCACACCTTGGAACCTTTTAGAGTATGGGCTGAAACATGTAGTAAATTCATTTCCACACTGACAGGCTCACAGAGAGAATGTGTGCTTATACAGTTAAACTAGTACACTGTAAGGCCAAGAAACAGAATGATTTGACATGTTCCATCAACTTCTATAAGTCTCTGGTGCATATACTGGAAGAAGGGGGTTTTTGTGTGATGCAACATACCATAAGACAGTGAGAAGAAGCAGTGCTGCTGCTTCTAGGAGACTCTGCTGTGCCTTAACTTCTGTTATATTACTCCCTTGTTACTCTCAGCTAAGCTGAGCTAAAATGAGACCTGAAACTGGTCAGGGAATCAAATGGCCAACAAAAATAACTTTGGTCAAAGAAACTACCACACACAGAATTGTTTTCAGTCCAGCCTACTAACAACACTGGTTGAGATACCTGGAGTTTGTTTCTGGCATCAGTATTTTATACAACTTCAGAGGTACAACGAAAAAGATAAAATGTGCATGAGCAATATCTAACATATAGATGGTAATTCTTATTTAAGGTCTATGCGACCCACACAATATGTAGTCAGAGATTGCTTGTTGTTTATGAGGAAGTTCTCAGAATCTGGCACCGTAGCCATAACATTAGGTGGAGTGGCCCTGGGTATATCATATTGCAGTTACAGCATTTCTAACATAACTCAGTCGGCAGGATTCAGCAAAATAGTACAGGCTATGGGTAAGAAGTCTGTTATTGTCAAAATTTAGTTAATTGGGTTAATTATAACAGAACAGCTGAAACCATAATTCATATTTTACACCAGCATCAGTGGCACAAGGGAGAACTTATGCCCCAGACGCATTTATTCCTTGGAATATTGAATGGAGACTGTGCAGCTAAAGCTATCATGCAAATGAAGTCACCAGACCAGCTTCTCAAGGTCCAATATAATTCATGTAGAAAAACAAATAAAAGCTTGGAAAAGTGGTGAGGGTTTTTTGGTTTTTTTGGGGGGGGGGGGGCTACAATTACAGTAGAGTCTCACTTACCCAACATAAACGGGCCGGCAGAACATTGGATAAGCAAATATGTTGGATAATAAGGAGAGATTAAGGAGAAACCTATTAAACATCAAATTAGGTTATGATTTTACAAATTAAGCACCAAAACATCATGTTATACAACAAATTTGACAGAAAAAGTAGTTCAATATGCAGTAATGCTACGTAGTAATTACTGTATTTATGAATTTAGCGCCAAAATATCACAATGTATTGAAAACATTGACTACAAAAATGCGTTGGATAATCCAGAACGTTGGATAAGCGAATGTTGGATAAGTGAGACTCTACTGTACTAGAATCCCACAGAGAGCACAGTGATTCTGGGTCTTTCAGTCTTAAAAAAGTAACATTTTGTAGCTCTGGGACCTGGTTGGAAAACACCACCATTCTCAGAATGGCTTACACCAGGAATACATTGCAAGGCCTCATTAATGACTCTTCAGATAAGACAGAAGATCAGTAACATTATTACAAGTGACCAAACAGTTTCCAGTTCACCACTTGTTGAGTTTTAAAGCAAAAGTTTCTTTCAAGCCAGATCAGTAGTTTATGACAGCCGCTTCATTTATTTCTCAGTCAATATGTGTTTGCTGGACCATGATGTGATAAACATTGTTTTTTGCCAATATATGCTTGGCTGTTACAGAAATATAGTTTTTCCAGTTATGAAGAAAACATGATGTGTGTATGGGACCACTTTGAAGTAAGGCATGAACTTTAGCTAGAGATTGCCTATCCAGCTTTGGAAGCCTCTTTTAGTTAGAGATGGGCTTGGCATTATCTGAAAGAAGAAGAAGACTACTTACATGCTTGACTCCATGGGCATCTGTTCCTCTGAAGAAATCCTCATCTGACATACAATGAAAGTAAGGGCTTCTTTTAATAAATCCCCAAAGAAAGATGAGATGAAGCTGAGAAAGCAGCTAGTTTTATAACAAGACTAGTTCCTGCTTCTCAGTGTTACGTGTCCAAGGCAATAAATATGGCTCTACCTGAAGAGTGTTCAGAAGCTCTCATTTACCTTATTCTCAAGTGGATTCATGGCTTCAGATTCGTTTGTTTATTTGTTTGTTTCCAATGCCTTTTTGTCTTATCTTTCTTTGTGCTGCAGTAGCTGCATTTCTGTGATAGGAGTGAAAGTGAGGCATAGCTGCCACTCTGACAGGTCTCTAGCCCTGTAATGTCCCTTATCTTTGTTCTGAGCCAACATGACAGGAGAGACAAGGGGCTGTGCGGAAGGTGATAGCGAGAGTGATGCATGATCTCCTGGGATCATGGAAATGACTGGTGTTAATGAGGGGCAGTTAGATGGATTCCGCAGGTCCTGAATCATCCACCCACTTACTCCCAACATTTGCACTTGGATGCACAATAGGATGTGTGACGTATGAATCCAATGGTGTACATCTCTGCACGTCATCATTTCACCCATTCTACCCAAAGAAACAGGCAGGGTGGTGGGATGGGGTGGATATGGGAGCTTCCAGATGCTCTCCTACTGCAGCTCCCATCAGTACCCAAGCTTATTCTTTATGTTGTATTCAAAGACAGGCATATTAATCTGGAATATCTGTATGCAAAGGCAACTTGCAGTACCTCAGATAGTTTTCTCTTATTCTTTATCCTAATGCCTGAAGCACATTTATTCCCCTATCTTCTACATACACTCTCTACTCAGCCAGTCTCTCAAAAATGTTAGCAGAATTCACAGGACTGGTGGCTGCCTGTGGAAATGATACAGCCCATCCAATAGTTCAAGATGTAATTATAAGTTGTGGTAAGCCACCAGGGCAGCCCTTTGCTCCACCAGAGATTGCCAAATGGGCCACACGTTCTAATTTGGGGGTGGAAATCAATCCTGGGTATGACCAAGCATATACTTGTGATTTCTTCCTCAGGAAGATGACCAACGGTGTGGTTTTTGAAGGGATTTGGTGGGTGGTAGGGTGATACTGCTGCTTCACGTGGTGTTTGAAGACATCTGTATTTTAACTATTGGAGGAAAAGGTTGGGCACATATTTGTCCTGTGGCCTGCATTTCCCCCTCTCCTGGCTTAGACCAATGGCCACATAACCCAATGTTGCAATGTAGTTTCTTAGAAAAGTAGGAACACTTATGATTCTCATACAGAATCTAGAATCTTCTTAGCCAGAGGTAGAAAAAGTTAAATTTGAGGTGGTTAAAAGATCGCTGCCACTTGGCTATGATTCCTTTCCAGGCAAGTGTTTTAGGTCCAGCATTTGTTGTATTAATACATGAATGGTAATCAAACATTTAATTGTTATTATTTTCTCAGTTCAAGAATTCTGCATCCTTTGAGTTTTTGCCTCAAAAAAAGAGAGACTCATATGAAAACAGTAGTTCCTTAGTGAGGTTTAGTTCCAGAACACACATCCACCCTGCTGATTTGATGCTCAAATCTTATTATATACAATGGTGTAGAAAATGGCAAAATCAAGATTTGCTTTTTGGAAACTTTTTTAAAATAATATTTTCATACCCTGGGTGGTTGAGTCCATGGAAACAGAATCTGTGGACATGGAAGGTTGATTGTAGTTGCATTAGTTTTAGCAATCTTGAACAGAGGAAAGCTTTGTTTTGTGGCTCATATGGTTTCTTCAACCACAACAATTTCATCTCCCTTTCCCAGAAATTGTTTCCGCCAGCTAATGAAATATCAAAAGCAATTCATCAGGGAATAGCGGGCATTGGAAAGTCTTTGAGAATGTGTCTGGCTTTGTAATTCCCTCCAAACAGCAGCACCAAGCAATGTGATTAAAGCTCTCTGATTAACAAACAAACCTTTTTTTCTTGCAAGTAGGAAGTGGCTGCACTTGGGGGAATCTACTTGGAAGGCTGCTGTGACAAATTGTTCGTATATCAATTAGCTTACTATGTGAATGTCACCTGATATCTAGTTGTTTGTAGAGGACAGAGATCCAATTAATTCAACATTGGCACTGCTGCCAGCTGAAGCCCCCCACCCCACCCACAGTAGGGCAGCAGCAATAGAGGGGACTCCAATCTGTGCCTACACATCTGTTCCAATATGTGTATCTCTGTCTAATCCAATCTCTATACATCTACATCTTTACAGGTTCTCCAGTTGCCTGTAAGATGCTAAAATGTGAATTGTGCCCAGAAAAACCCATGAGTGTACACAACAGCAACCACAATGGCATTCAGTTGGTTTTTTTAAAAGTACAGTAATAAGTACAATAACCCCACTTGATCAGACATTTAAAAATCATAGAACCCTAGAATTTGAAGAGACTACTGTCAAACAGCTCTTGCCATCAGAAACTTCTGTTGATAAGTTCTTTCTCATGTTATGAGGGCGTATCTTTTCCTATTGTTTGAATCCATTGCTCTATTGTATCCTAGTCTCAGGAGCAGCAAAAAACAAGCTTGTTCCATTCTTCAAATGACATCCTTTCACATATTTAAACATGGATGTAAGGTCACATTTTAACTTTCTATTCTCTAGGTTACGCAATCCTGGTACCTAAGATGTTCCTCATGGAAAGAGAGCTTTCCAGATCTCTTACCTTTTTGTTGACCTCCTCTGAACACATTACAGCTCATCAAACTCCTTTTTGAATTGTGGTGCCCAGAAATGGATACAGTGCTCCAAGCCAGAATAATGAGGTACTATTACTTCCCTTGGTCTAGAGATACTATACTGCTATTGCTGCACAGAATCACATTTGCTTTTTAGCTGCTGCCTTACACAGTTGACTCGCGTTCTCCTTATGGTCAGTTATGGCTTCTAGATCCCTTTATGTTGTCAAGTCAGGTGTCTCACATCCTATATCTGCATTTCATTTTTTCTGCCTAATTGTAGTAGTTCTCCTTTTTCCCTGTTGAAATTTATTTTATTGGTCATGGGCTATCTCTTTAATTTGTTAAAGCCATTTTTAATTCTGATCCTGGAGTATTAGCTACCTCTACTAATTTGGTGTCATCTGCAAATTTGATAAACATGCTCTCAGTTCCATTATCCAAGCGCCAGGACAAAACTCGATGGCACCCCACTAGTCACTTCTCTCCAGAATAAAGAGGATTCATTGGTGAAAACCCTTTGGGTTTTGTTGATCAACAAATCCACACTTTTCTTGTCCACATTTTACTAGCTTGTTTGCAAGTCTATCATGGAGGATCTTATCAAGAATATTGTGGAGGGCTTTGTCTGGCATGACTTGTTTTTGAGAAACCTATGCTGACTTTTAGTGATACCACACTCTTCTTTTCCAACATATCAATTGGAAGCTGGCTGATATAGAGAACTTTCCATCAATCCTACTGGGATTCGTCTCCTTCTTACTGAACAAGGAAGAAGTTTTTGTGCTTGTAAATGCATGTCCTTGCAATGATCCCATGTGTTCACTGCTTCCAGACTCTTTTTCCATCAATGCTTCCCATAATTCCATTAGACATAACCAGGATTTTCTTTACTAGATTAAACCTCATCTTTATTCCTTGCTATCTTCAGCACCTGCTGACAGAACCCTGTGATCCAGAAAAAACTAGGCTATTTTCCCCCTTCCAACTGTGGTTTCTATCCTCATCTGAGTGACAATTATAATTACCCAGTTTAAAAGAAGAATGAGTAGAGGAATGATTGGCAGCAGCAGAATCAGTTGGAATAGTGGGTGGAGCTGGAGTGAATGAGATGTAGTGTTAATGTGCCCTCTTGAATTCAGAAGAATTGTTTGCCTGACTGGGGTTAAACTACAAACCTGAAGTAGGAGCCCCCAGTGGTGCAATGGGTTAAATCTTTGTGCCAGCAGGACTGCTGACTTGAAGGTTGGGTTGCTGACTTGAAAGTTGCTGGTTCGAATCCGGGAAGAGTGCAGATGAGCTCCCTCTTTCATCTCCAGCTCCCCATACGGAGACATGAGAGAAGCCTCCCACAAGGATGGTAAAACATCAAAACATCCAGGTGTCCCCTGGGCAGCATCCTTGCAGACAACCAGTTTTCTCACACCAGAAGCAACTTGCAGTTTCTCAAGTCGCTCCTGATATGAAAAAAAAAAAACCAACCTGAAGTTATCCAGTGAACACTGCCAAAGGAAGCACACATCCTTACACACAAACCTGCAGATAGGCACACGCGCACACACACAGACTCAGAGAGAGAAACATATACATTCTCTCAAATGAATAGTGACTAGCTCTTTTCCATTCAGATCTTCCTAAGTCTTACTGAATCTTCAAAGGGCATACCATAGAAGCCTGTAAATGAATTAGAATGATGTGAACAGGATGGAGATTGCTAGAGATCCGAGATGAAAGATAGAAAGTAGAGACGTTATAGCAGCAACGAGGCTATGTATATGTGTACACATACATACCTATGTGCATTGAAGACCAGTGGAGAAATCCCATTACTGGGTGGCAACTGGTAAAAAGACAGTGTGAGGTATTGGAACAAAGTTCTCAATATCATTTCACCCCTACTCATAAATGCATGCCCAGAGCTGAAGGCGGAATGGGTCAAGTTTCTGCCTGTCCACTTGTAGTCGCTCCTGCTTGTGGGGCAGCCCAGCCAGGGGCAGTGTGAGCATCCCTTGGGACTGCCCTCCGGCTGGAAGGCACTTACATAAGAACTGCTGCAACCCAGCATGGAACTGGGCTGAGAAATGTAAACGGCTGCTGCAGGCAATGGCTGACCTAATTTCAGAGCTCGCTGTGGCTTTTGTCATCTGTTGCCTGTTCGCTTGGCATAGATGGGCCAACAGGGAGCTAACGAGTACACAAGAGAGAAACTGCCAAGGGAAGGCTGGCCTGGCAAGGGCAAGGAGGGAGACCAAGGAGTCATCTGCTGAAACCAATGACGGATAGTGCATGCTTGGTTCCCTGCTCTTGATGGGACCGTGGAAGGGAAATTCTATTAATAACTACACTGTGGGAGAGAATACAGAACATTTCTTTCCCTTGGGCCTGGCCCTTCATCACATGCTGGAGTGTATTTATACAAAAACAATGCTTTGGAAAACAGAGAATGCTTGTGCATACAGAAGGCATTGCCTCCTGTCCAAGATAGTTGAGGTTTGTAGGGCAACCCAAAGACTATTTTGTGTTGCAGTAGACCAAATTTTAAACTGTACATGCATGTGCCTTCAAATCGCTTGTCAACTCATGGCAACCCCATAGATTTCACAGATTTCTTAAGCAAGGAATATTCACTGATGGTTTTGCCAGTTCCTTCCTCTGAAATATATCCTACAGCACCTGATATTCATTGGCAATCTCTCATCCAGGTACTAAACCAGGGCTGACTCTGCTTAGCTTCCAAGACCAGACCGGATATGGAGCCATTAGGTTATTAAAACAGAGACATAAATACCAGATCTTTAGTTCAAAGTGCTTGTGCATTTCTGAGTTATTAAAAAAATAGAATCCAACGCCTCACGCAGAGCCCCCGCTCCATATCACTACTCTATGGAAAGTAATCAGGTTGGCCAAGAGAAAGCAAACCGTAATTCCTAGGCTCCAATTCTGTTTTTCCATGTAACATAAGGAGCATAAAGGAAGAATTCCTAGCATTAGGTAGAGTGAAGCAGCCTCCTCAACCCTCGTCCCCAGCCTTCATCCAGCAGCTCTTGTATACAGTGTTCCCTCACTTATCACTGGGGTTAGGTTCTAGGACCACCCGCAATAAGTGAAAATCCGCGAAGTAGGGACGCTATATATTTATACATTATTTTAGTAGTTCTACACAAAATAGTCTTTAAGTCTTTATCAACCAATCGTGTGTTGATAAATCGCCTCCTTCTCCTCCTGTTGCTGCTTGGACTCCTTTTCTCTCCCTTCGGTTTCTCCTTCCTCCCTTCCTTAGGCTGTAAATTATATTTTTTATGATTTATAATATTCTTTTAGAGTTTATTGAAAAACCGTGAAACAGCGAATCTGCAAAAAGTATTGAGGGAACACTGTATTGTTAGAGCTGCACCCTGCCCAAAAATACTAAATGTCTTTCTTCAAGTGCAACGGAGAACACCATCCTGTTGGCCACTGCTGAAATGCTCAGCTCATTTGATTTTTATGCATTTTGGGAAGAGGAGCAGAATCTGGACTTTTGTTTCAGGTAATGAATTTATCTAAGGGAGACACACCCTGTTTCCCAAAAATAAGTCATCCCCTGAAAATAAAACCTAGTAGAGGTTTTGCTGAATTGCTAAATATAAGGCCTCCCCTGAAAGTAAGACCTAGCAAAGCTTTTGTTGGGAAGCATGCCCAACGAACAGAACACCAGAGCATGTAGGATTGGTAAATGTATGTACCATAGATTGTTGTACATGGAAATAATGGTAGTAACAAGAAATTCTTGATAGGATTCCGTTTGTCTGGTTATGCTGGTTTGTGATGACAACTACTGTACAGTATATAATAAATGTTCATTTATTTTGTTCAACAATAAATGTGAATTCTTCTTCATAGAAAAATAAGACATCCCCTGAAAATAAGACCTAGCACATCTTTGGGAGCAAAAATTAATATAAGACACTGTCTTATTTTTGGGGAAACAGAGAAGTAGAATTGGGATAGAAGAACCAAAAGAGAAAGACTAAAGATGGCTGTGCTTATAAACAAATATTGTCTGTAACATATGGGCCAAACTAGATGAACGAAAGGTCAGGTGGAAAATTGCTTCAAAGGCCTAACCACTACAAATACTCACACTCAGTGTAGTAATTGACTGGGTTCCTGCGGTTGTTAAACTGTTAAGAAATGGGAGAAATATGATTGTTAAGAGAAAGACGTTCTCAGAACTCCATATTCTCTTACTCCCTGCTCTTTTATTATGAGGGAGTCTTCCAAGGACAGAGAGTTCAGATAATACCGATATAAATCACAGAAAACTGCTATGTTGCCCACTTTCCTTGGATTGCAAGTAGGCTTACCAGATAATGGCAATCCTTATTGTAAACAGACTGATGATTTACTCTTTCGTTGTCCAATGCTCCAATTCAGAGGATGTTCCCTGTGATTCTCTTTGTCTTTTAAATAAAACTATAACAAAATGGCCAGTGTACATTATTTCAGAATTATTGCATCTACATTCATTTGTTCATTCACTCACTCATTTATTTTGTCTACTCACAAACTGTCTTTCCCACAGGCCAATTTCCAAATAAAATTGCATCTCTAAGATCAATTGAATTTTAATCTTATCTGGAGATTGGCCAGCTTTCTAGTAAAAGAAATGAACTGCTGAAGGTAAAGGGAGGCTCAATCCCAAATTAACCCCGCAAGCCTCACTGTTGTGACACTTGGTTTTTCTCTTTTTGCAAGAATTCTTTGGATATGTGGGGTGGATACTTGCATTAAGAATTTTGAATCTAATCATATCATTTTTCATTCCTACCCCCAAGTGACACATTGTGAACAGCACCTAAATTTTGTGCAGATTTTTTACTTTCGTCATTATTCTATTTTAAAAAAACAAATGAATTATGTAGCTTGGTAGTTAGAACCCAAGAATCATCACTCATGTGCAGAAATCAAGACTGAGAAAATTTGTTAAGAGAATAAATCCTTTTGCTCCATCACTTTCTCAATGCTTTCTTTTTTGTTCCTATTTATGTAGCAAAACAGGAACCTTTTATGACAGGTATTTTTCCTGCCAGGAGACAGCATGGTGTAATGGTTCCATGTCTGACTGTAACTCTGGGGACCAGGGCTCAGCTTCCTGATTGGCCCTGAAATCCTGAGAAAGTCACACTCTCTGAATCTCAGAAGAGAACAATGAAAAACCTCCTCTGAACAAATCTTGCCAAGAAAAATTATGATAGGTTTGCCATAAGTCAGAAACAATGTGAAGGTGCACCAAATCAGCCTCAAGCCACATAGTAACATATGGATGGGCACATAATATGGATAATACTGTAGCAAAAAGGCAATAACGGAGTAGAAGAAGCAGGTAGTATGAGATGGTATGCCACAGCAAAGTGCTAGATTTTTTTGCATGAAGAAGAGAAGGGATTGCCAATTCTGAGTTTTGAAGAATAAATTAAAGTTTTTTTGTTGATGTTGTAATATGAGAAAATAGTTAATATAGAGAAGTCTACAGGTGAAGTGTATGACACAAGCTTTATTTGGGACCAGATTGGGATAGACCAGAGGTCACCTTTCTCCCCCTCTTTTTCTCTTTCCCTCTATTTTCCTCCCCGCCTCTTTTTAAGAAAAGGATGTATAAAAAGAGAGGGTGCAGATAAAAGCAATGTTACATGGAAATGAAGGGTGTATAAATGTGAGCACCAATGGAAACTAAGTGTAAGCAAAGTATTGTAAACTTGAACCAATAAAAAAGCATTGTTAAAAAAGTGATAGATCTTCTGAAAATTGAGGAGTGATTTCATTGTAGTGAGTGAGTAGTGGGTAGTTGAATACTTGAATGTTGTGCATCAACCATGTGCCCTCTTGGCATCTCTGTCCACAAGTCCATCATCTCCAACCTGCATTGCAAAGGCAATGGGTTTTGTATTCCAATGCACCTGGAAGCCATTTTGTCAAGATACAGCTTCCCAGCTGTGGCCAGTTCCTGAGTTCCACTGCTGGTTCTTCTGTTCATCTAGGAAAGCTACTGATGAGTTTCCCATTATGAATTTGCATCAGATACTTTTTCAAGATCACTGACAAGAACACCGCCTTGTACTAACAAACGCACACACATTTATTTGGTACCTTCACAGAAAAATAAATTAAATTGGTGTTATATCTGTGTGCCTTATTTGATGTATAATAGCAGCAGAAGTAGCATGTCAGTCTTGTAAAATATGAGCATTATAGAATATGCTGCCAAACTGAAGCAGTGGCTGTTGAGTTAGCCCCCAAAGCAGAATCAGGGCTGAGTGGAACACTTGATCACAATGAAGGAAACAAGAAGTATATTTTTCAGTTGGTCTACTTCTATCCTGAGGAGAAAATAAAAGACATCAAGATTGCATTTGGAGACAATGCTTCCTTATTTCAATGGTCATCATTCAAACGATTTCTGACCCATCTTCCCTCTTTCACCCATCTATTCTGTAATACCCAATTTACAAGTACCAATTCCTGAATAAAGTTGTAAGACTGCCACTACCCTGTCTTCCTAATGAATAGATGTAAATCCAATTCAGCCATAGGAAAGCTTAACAGAATAATTGACAGGTAGTTAGGAGTAAAATATGTAGGATATTATTTTAAGGTGGGGAAGTGAATACTTGAAGATAGAGAAGAAAATATTCCAAAATACTCTTCCCTGTTTCTACTGGAAGACAGAAGGTGAGCAGCAATTTCTTTAGTCCAGACACAAGAACATTAATTTAAAAAAAGGGTTCATTAATGTCTTTAGTCATTAATAAACTACAAAATCGAATTCAGTTGTATTCATACTAGAAGGGGGGAAATTAACTATTAAGTATGGGTCAAATTGTAAAGTCCATCAATTAAGTTTAAAAATAAATGTAATTAATGAAGTTGCTCCTTTTTGTTTAAAAAGGTCCCAACCTAATTGAAAATTTAATTGGTTTTAATGCTTAATTTCACTGCTGTATGCTTTAATTTCCTGAGTAATGGGAATCTTAGGCTGCATCCTTCGTGCCTGGAATTTATTTATTTATTTATTTATTTATTTGTTGTTGGTTGGTTTATTGAGATACTTAGGTTGGAGTCCTCTATCACAGTGCATGCTACATAACTATATAGTTTTGAATTAGGTGGACTAAAAGTACATCTAAGCTACAGAATTGGTGTAGTTTGACACCATGTTAACTACTATGGCTCAATGCTGTGCAATCATAGGAGTTGTAGTTTGGTGAGGCACCAGCACAATTTAGCAAAGAAGGATAAAGACCTTATAAAATTACGACTCCTTGATTTTGCCATTTTATATAAGGGACATTGTAAATAAGGGGATTTGAGCATCCATGAACTTTGGTATCCCCATAGGATTCTGGAACCAAACTCCAGCAGATGTATTCTGATCAGGAAATTACAGGTGTCTAGATTATCCCTGTCCAGGAAAGGCAGTAGCAGTGCAGATTAGTTGAAACTGGTCCCAAGCACTCTAAATCACAGGGACTACCCAAGCATACAGTGACAAAAATTGATCTAAGAGTCCTCCCAAGTTACATACCTGCTCCTTCAGGAGGAACGCCATCCCATCCAGCACAGGTCACTTATCCAATTATCAGATCTGAAAATCATTACTCTACAGAGCCTCTGTCTGATCAGGATTCAGCTTCAACGTATTGGCCTCCATCCAGCCCATTATAACATCCAGACATTGGTCAGCACCTGCATAACCTTGGCAAACCTGAACAACAAGTACAACTGGATGTCATCAGCTTATGGATGGTACTCCATCCCAGGGGTCCTGGAACCAAATCCCAGATTATACTAAACTGCTACTGTATTGGGCAACATGGAAAACAAGATAGAATTTGTGGAATCCTATAGCTTAACAGACATGGAGATTAATAAGAACTCCCCAGTGCTATTTTCTGGAACCAGTCATTCAGTGCCTCTCATCCAATGGTGCTGATCCAGCAAGATACTCTGATTAAATACCACCTGCCTCGTTATATTAGTGTCACAAGTATATTAATATATACGTAGACATTTTGCAGCACACCCCCTCATTCAGTATGGTGCAATGGATATGTTAGAGTCTAGACAGAATGACTCTAGGGATCCAAATCAACAGGAAATTATAATAGCTGATCAGGAAATACCTTCTTTCTAATCTCAGGTGTAGAAAAAAGATCATGGATGATGAAGCAATGAGATGGTTGAGAAAGAAGCCTGGTTTATATGTTCTGAGGATGAATACTGAGGATGAAACTCCCAAGAAATACTTTGTAGTATAGGGATCTAAAGTTGTCTCAGTGTTTAGACTGCCTCAGTAGCAAGACAAGACAGAAATAGAAAGATATGCAATGTTTGAATACTTATTTACCTTGCTATGTTGTGATTTGTTGTTATTGTGTTCCTTCAAGTCATTCCCTAACCTAAGGGTATCCTATCCTTGGGTCTTCTTGCCAAGATCTGTCGCCTTTCCCTTTCTCTGAGGCTGTGTCTTGTCCAATATTAGGTAAAGGTTTTCCCCTGACGTTAAGTCCAGTCATGTCTGACTCTGGGGGTTGGTGCTCATCTCCATTTCTAAGCCGAAGAGCCGGCGTTGTCCGTAGACACCTCCAAGGTCATGTGGCCGGCATGACTGCATGGAGCGCCGTTACCTTCCCGCCGGAGCGGTACCTATTGACCTACTTACATTGGCATTTTTTCGAACTGCTAGGTTGGCAGAAGATGGAGCTAACAGCGGCCACTCCCGCCGCTCCCGGGGTTTGAACCTGGGATCTTTTGGTCTGCAAGTTCAGCAGCTCAGTGTTTTAACACACTTTTTCACCGGGGCTCCTTATTACCCAACAGGTTTTCATGGCTGGGCAGGAACTACTGCTGTGAGTGGTTTTTCTCCTTATCTGTAGGTCACAGCCCCAGATATTTTTGACTGAATACAACATGCTGTTAAAAAGTCATTAAAATGCATAGTATGAGTCTGTAGATGTTACAATTGATTCACCTACTAGTAAATCCTCACTGCCTTCCCCCACTGGAACCAATAGATCTGAATACAGACTCCAGAATTTCCCTTGTGGTCTCTATTTTTCTGTTCCCAATAGTCTACTTTGCTTGCTTCATGAATATGAATAGAGAGCCTGTCCTCTGGGTCAGCTACCTGCCACTTCGAGTCTGAAAGCTTATGTTTTGTTCTGCTCCCTTGGTAGTACTGGAACTTGGCTTTCTTTTATCTTGCTGCTGATGGAACGGCTTTGAACATGACAGCAAATGTGTGTCAAAGATGTGCAGATGGGCAGCCATTCCAAGTGAGGAGATAGGATGGTGTATGCCCAGCTGGTGGCCATTTGGCAGAAGTAGGAATGCCTGCTTTTTGGACTACAGCTACCAGAATTAACCAGCTAGCTGGCCTATTTGGCCAAATTAGCTCAGGGATTCTGAAAGTTGTAGTCCAAAACATAACGTTTCCAAGCTCTGACATTTTGGGACATGATGTAAGCCTCTCTCGAGCCCTGTTTGTTTGGAAACAGCAGAATATCAATTTTGAAGATAAACATTAAAGCTGCTAACTAGCTGCATTTCCTCATACTCCTTTCACTCTCTTTTTAAAAGGTAATAAAATAATTTAGGACAATTCAAAGCATTCAAAGAGCCAGTTCATACATGCATGTTTATCACTTAATTTCCTATGACTTCAGTGTGTGCCCGACTTCATCCAAAAGCATTGTGTTTGTAGTAATATAAAAGTTCCATCTGTTCTGTTTGGTTGGGAAGGGCGCACATTCAAATGCATAAAACATACATGTGTGAGCCAACCCTGTGTATGATTCTAAAACTGGAAAACAAGATGAAAAGCAAGGGACTTGAAGAGCTCTATCTGCCAAAAGAAAGGAAATTAAAAAGAAAGGGAAGGTTCCTTCCCAGCTTCATGTTTTATGAATATCATCCATTTACTGGGGGCTTGTCAAGGGTGAGATAATGATGTTTTGTCACTAAGTATATTTCCATTTGCACGCTCATTTTAGGATGATATCTGATAATATATTCCACATTCTCTTTTCTGCTCATCAAAAAAGAAAAGAAGCTACTTTTCTGTGTGTTCATTGCAAAAGGCTAGAAAAAGGAATTATGATTAATGTATCAGAGACAGGCAAATAATATGCTATTGCAGAAAAATACTGAGCCAGAACAGGTCGGGTAAGAGACCAACAACTAGGGAAATTTCTTTTCGCATTCTAGCTAGAAACTATAATGTTATAAGTCAACTAACTGGGAGTTATAGTCCATTTCCTTCTGTGTTCTGCATTTACTGAAATAAGAGACTAATTGTAAAGATAGATAATAGGGAATTGAAAAGATTTCCAGGGTTTGCAATGTCTGGGGCCCTTTCATGCTATACAGTAGTAATCCTATGTGCCATTTGTCTCCATCCAAAGGACTCATGGTATTGATAGTTTAGGGAGGGGTCTCTGGTACCTCTGACCAAACTATAGACCCCAGGATCCCAGAGGAGGAAGCCATGGCAACTAAAATGGAACCATACTGCTATCATTGTGTTGGTTGAAGCCACCATTTTGACCTCAATACTTACTGCCTTCCATATGTTTGAGCAGATAACAAAGCTTATATCCAACCACTCAGGAGAAAATAAAATTTTCAGCTTTATTCCACAATAGTAACAAATCTCTAACCTTACAGAAGAAAAGAAGAAGTGACAGTTTAGTGGTAAACGTATTCCAGTTTTTACAAAAATAGAAGGGTGAATTTTAAAGGAGATAAGAAAGCAAGTTCTCCAGAGTATAGAAGGCTAATGACAGCTAGCCCTAAAGAGAGACATCCAAATGATCAGATGTTCTGTTCAAAGAGAATGACATAGTGATTGCTAACCTAGGCATAATGGCCAGCTGGGACAGAAGTGTCACTCTTCCAGGTTTTGGAACATGGAGATCTGCCTAAGAGTTTTAATAGCCTGAATGGAAGACCTTTATGGATTGTGTATAATAGAATGGTATAATTCCATGGTGGTTTGCATGCAGAAGCTTTCATGTCTGTTCATGGCATTCATCTGATTACAAGAATCAAGTGTAATAAAATTGGAAATACCATAGAAAGACCACAGAAAGCTGTTGTCAGCCAAAGTGGGTAATATTGGTATCTATTTGGACTAATGATCTGACTCATTATAAAGGCAGCTAAATATATAAAGTCAGATTAGATTATTGTAATAAAAATATCCAGTTTAATTCTTTTTTATGGTCTCTGTGAAATCAAACATATGGGTCTCCTGCGTAAGTGCAGTCAGTTTCAGAATTCTCTAGAACAGTAGTTTCCAACCTTTGGGCCTCCAGGTGTTTTGGACTTCAACTCCCAGAAATCCAAGCCAGTCTACCAGCTGTTAGGAACTGTGGGAGCTGAAGTCCAAAACACCTGGAGGCTCAAAGGTTGGGAACCACTGATCCATAAGCTCTACAAGATACATTTTGGGTGGTAGCCCTGCCTACTCTCCCCTTGGTATTATATAGCCAGTAAGAGGGGCTGCAGCCCCAGTTCCTTTTTCCACTGCAGTTGCAGTAGCTAGGAACTTGTCCTGCTTATTTGACTAGAAAGAAGTCACGAGTGGAATGCCGCAGGGCTCCGTCCTGGGCCCGGTTCTGTTCAACATCTTTATTGATGACTTAGACGAAGGGTTAGAAGGCACGATCATCAAGTTTGCAGACGATACCAAACTGGGAGGGATAGCCAACATTCCAGAAGAAAGGAGCAGAATTCAAAACGATCTTGACAGACTAGAGAGATGGGCCGAAACTAACAAAATGAAGTTCAACAGGGACAAATGCAAGATACTTCACTTTGGCAGAAAAAATGGAATGCAAAGATACAGAATGGGGGACGCCTGGCTTGACAGCAGTACATGTGAAAAAGATCTTGGAGTCCCTGTGGACAACAAGTTAAACATGAGCCAGCAATGTGATGCAGCTGCTAAGAAAGCCAACGGGATTTTGGCCTGCATCAATAGGGGAATAGTGTCTAGATCCAGAGAAGTCATGCTACCCCTCTATTCTGCCTTGGTCAGACCACACCTGGAATACTGTGTCCAATTCTGGGCACCGCAGTTGAAGGGAGATGTTGACAAGCTGGAAAGCGTCCAGAGGAGGGCAACTAAAATGATCAAAGGTCTGGAGAACAAGCCCTATGAGGAGAGGCTTAAAGAACTGGGCATGTTTAGCTTGCAGAAGAGAAGGCTGAGAGGAGACATGATAGCCATGTACAAATATGTGAGGGGAAGTCATAGGGAGGAGGGAGCAAGCTTATTTTCTGCTGCCCTGCAGACTAGGACACGGAACAATGGCTTCAAACTACAGGAAAGGAGATTCCACCTGAACATCAGGAAGAACTTCCTCACTGTGAGGGCTGTTCGGCAGTGGAACTCTCTCCCCCGGGCCGTGGTGGAGGCTCCTTCTTTGGAGGCTTTTAAACAGAGGCTGGATGGCCATCTGTCGGGGGTGCTTTGAATGCGATTTCCTGCTTCTTGGCAGGGTGTTGGACTGGATGGCCCATGAGGTCTCTTCCAACTCTACTATTCTATGATTCTGATCGCTATTCTAATACTGATTCAGACTGTTACGGCTATCAGTGTCGGGGAGTTTTTCTTGCATGCAGAGCAGTCAAGGGGTTCCCTTGACTGCTCTGCATGCGGGGAAAACTCCCTAACACTGATGGCCATTCCATGTGCCTACTGTGCCTGGGGGAAGGTCATGTGGCCCACTCTTGCCACATTTGTCAATCATTCACCCCCCCAGACTCAAAAGAACTAGGAGGTCCACCTCAAAGCCCTACTTTATGAGCAGGCCCTTTTGTCACCATCTGGCCAACTGGCAAAGCGCACAGCCTCTGAGCCCCCCCCCCCCGGCCGCCTCTTTCTCCGATGATGGGCCCTCCGATTCTCCCCACTTGGCTGTGGCAGCATTGGCTTTACTATCTGAGGCCATGGGAGGAGAAACTGCTGCCTCTGTTGAAGCCCTGAAGATTAATTAAGGCCCCAGGTCTTTCGTCCTCATGTGTACCACCGATGTCAAAAAAATATAAAACCTTTACAGCATTGACCTGTCCTCCACTGAATGGTTAGGGAAGCACCCCAATCCAAACTCGGTGGTGGTTGATGTGTCTCAGGCTCATCCATCCCAGAAATTACAATCTATCCCTACCAATAAGAAGGGAAAGAAATTACATTTGATGGGCCTCAAAGTCTATTTTTCAGCTGGTCTCTTCATGAGATTGGTCCGCTATAGTGCATATACGGGGGCATATCAATGCTTTCTTTGGAATACATTTGCTCCATACTTAGAGCACCTTCATGCAGAAGAACTAAGGCTAGTCAGGGCCTTAAAGGAAGAGAACTGTCAACTAACTGGACTGCAAAAGGAGCTTGCAAAACACACGGGCAACTCAGAGGACAAGCTCTTTGCTGTAGTCATAGCCCTGCACCACCATACCTAGCAGCGCTCTTTGGGACTGTCCAGCTCGTCCCATGGAGTGATAGAAGATTTGCTCATGGACGAATCAGGCCTTGCTTTGGTTCAACCTGATGGAACTGAGGGGCTTGGGGTTATAGGATCTCAGAGATCAGATGCAGCTGCAGGATCTCTTGACATATCAGATGCTGAGCAGCTTGGGGTTTCAGAGTCTCAGAGATCAGATGCAGTAGCAAGGTCTCCTGACAGATCAGATACAGTTTCAGAGTCTGGGAAAACACTGCAGTCAGATGCAGCGGAGAAGGGGGAAAAGGAGGGAGTGTTGGAACAACAAGCTGTGTCTCCGTGTGAAATTATGGATGTTTTGGAATCCAGCAGTCCTGATAACATAAGCTCATCCGGGGGAGAAGTTGACTGGCTCTGAGGGGGGAGGGAAGAATTCAGGTGCAGAAGATCAGACAAAGTTCATGAGAGAGAGAGAGAGAGAGAGAGAGAGAGAGAGAGAGAGAGAGAGAGAGACGGACGAAACTGGGCCCCTCAAGGTCAAAAGAATGTGTTCATGTTTTGTAGTCCTTAAAGCGGAGGAATCTGCACGAGGATTTTAGATCTAGCAACGTCGCTTTCCCTGTGAAGTCTCCTAGTCCCATTCTTCATTCAAGCCAAGATTCAAGTTTATATTTTGGTATCTTATTCCATTGAATATTTTGGGATTCATGTTCATGTTATGTTCCTAGTTTTCTTGATCATGTTCCAGTTTTAAGCCTTGTTTTGGATTTATTCTGCCTTTAGATTGTTTCCTGTGAACAGTTTGAACTGACATTTTGCTTGTGACCTTTACCTTCTATATTAACTCTGGATTTTACCCTTTATCCATTCCCAAGTATTTTGCCCTTTTTTATATAGGCTTTCTTAATAAACTGCTTTGACGTTCACATTGGGTTTCTTGGTGGGTGCTGTGAACAAGCTGAAACCCTGCTGAGGTGCAACAGGCTTCTTTAATCCCGACACGGATTTGAAATTGGAGCACACTCACAAGATGCGTCAGACAGCTTGGCTTCCCATTGCAGTCCTCTCATAAATCCAGGCCTCACTGGGCTCCCTATTCTCCATACTATTACAGATGGTTCAGTCCTGTGACTCCTAGGTTCAAGTTGCGCACCTTGACCCAACCAGCATCCAGCAGGAAACCACCTCTCCCTCCCAGAGGGTAGAGGAAAGCAGGCTGATAACTCCAAATGGTGAGTTTAGCCCTCCATTCACAGGAAGGGTGGGGCCACTTCTTCAACACCCCCTAATGTTGTTTCAGATCCAGTTACCTAGTTACCTGTACTTACTTATTCTCTCTTGCGTCTTGAACCCTGCCACGCCTACCTTCCTGAGCTGCCTCTCTTCCTTCTTTAGGGCCTGGCATCAAATTACCAATGACAAGTGAGTGCTTGATATCATAGAGAGAGTCTATGCCATCAAATTCATCCCCTATCCCCCAGTGGGCTAGAGTGTGGACCTTTGGGCTACACCTCCCTCTGCCCCTCCGCTAGTCTCTTCTCTCTAATTGTGCCATACTGTTGTATCCCAGCCACAGGCTGGCCAGATTCTAGATGAAGATGGAGGAGATTCTGGGGATTCTGGATTTGGAATTCAAGATCAGCAGTCTGAGGCAGAAGCTATCTCAGACATGCAGTTGCAGGATGAGCTGCTGATTCCAGGAGAAACAGATAACGGTCAAGCTGACATAAGAAATATTGAGGGAGAGACTTCAGCCTTGGAAAATAATGAGGATGACGGTTTAGCTTCTGACCAGCAGGTGCAAGATAACGAGGACTTATCTAGAGAGGACCGTTTGTCTTGGATGGGTTCCCAAGTCCGTAGAAGTGAGCGTTTGGCGTGCAAACGTGAATCTAGCTGTGGGAAGAGGAATGCATTCATAAGTTGTTATTAAAGCATGCTTTCACAGACTATTCTTTGTCAGTGCAATTTTCATCGCTTCATCTGTGTGGAAGTTCTATCAAGCCAGCGTTCTTGGATTCTTGGGCCTTGTTCTTTGGACTATTTGCCTTGTGGTTTATCTTGGATTCTTGGACCTTGTTCTTGGACTCTATGGACTAATTCTTCACCTTGTGGATTATCTTGGATTCTTGGATCTTGTGCTTTGGACTCTATGGACTAATTCTTTGCCTTATGGATTATTGTTCCTGCTATGCTTTTTGAACCCATGGACCTAGCCTTTTGGATTTGATAGACATTTATGTACTTTGTAAATCTCTTGGACCTATTGACTCTTTCACTACAACTTTGAACTACCTTTTGATTGCTTGCTTGATTTATATTCTGCTTTGCTTAATAAAAACTTCAAAAGACTATCTGTGTATCTGACTGGGTATCTATTGCAAGGTGAACTTAGCCTGAGGTGCGACACATACAGTGCTTGCAGCCCTTAGATCACCACAGATGTTTTCTAGTTCCAAAAAGGGATGGTGGCCTATGCTCTATTCTGGACCTGTAAGGTGTAAATTTTTACATCAAACTCCACAGGTTTTGTATAGTGACTCTTTCCATCATCCTGCCCCTACTACATAAGGTGTAAGGTTTGCCATGGTGGACCTTAAAGATGCTTATTTTCACATTGCCATCAGACCTCAACATCACAGATTCCTTAGTTTTTAAGTTGGACATCATTTTTATTGTTTTAACATTCTCCCCTTTGGCCTTTCCTTGCCTCATGAGTTTTTACAAAATGCATGGCAGTTGTTGCAGCTTATCTCCATCAAAGGGGCATCGTGGTGTACCCTTACATTGACAATTGGTTACTAGTTTCAGATTCTAGGCCTCAATTTTTTTTATATCTAATTTTTATTAAACAAGAAAGATATTATACAATACATAAAAAGTGGGGGAACGAGGCCTCAATTTTTATCTTACATCGAATCAACTCTATCTCTACTCCAGAATCTTGGGCGTGTTGTCAACTGGGAAAAAGTCCTGCTTAGAACTGACCCAGACCGCCAATTTCATAGGGGCCATCCTGGATTCAATAAGAGAAAGGGCTTCACTCCCAGAAAACCATTTCAGAGCCCCGAGAGCTTCCATCACTCAGGCATCAATGCAACACCTCATCCATGCCAACCCATATAATCTATTTTTGTCCACTTGGCCTCAACCATGGCAGTAACCCCCTTTGTCAGGTTAAGAATACGCCGTCTCCAAATGTGGCTCTTGAGCATTTTCAAAGTCCTAAGCAATACCCCCAGGACTTTACTATCCATCCCCACTTCCGCCCATCGGTCATTACATTGGTAGATGCAACAATTTAACGTCCAGAAGGGGCTATCTTTCTGACACCCACAGGCTCCTCCCTGAGGAGCTGGGGTGCACATTTAGACACCCTCACTGTTCAAGGATCCTGGTCTCCCAAGGAACGTCGCCACCACATCAACTATGCTGGCTGTGGAAAAGACACTCAGAGTGCTTGAGTCCTCCCTGCTGGGTTGGATGATCCAGGTGTTGACGGACAACATGGCCACCAAATTCTACATCAACAAGCAGGGAGGAACACACTTGTGGAGCTTGGTCAAGCTCACTCTCTGAATTTGAGACTGGTACATCTCCTGGGGGATCCATCTCATCGCTTTCCATCTCCCCAGAGAAGAGAATTCCTTGGCCAATGCACTGAGCAGGAACCCAGACTCCTTTCACAAATGTCACATCCATCCACAGGAACTTCACCCTATATTCCATCTCTGAGGGTTCCCACAGGTGGACCTGTTTGCCTCACCACAAAACATACAGTGTGACCGGTTCTGCGCACACCTTCCTCTGGATATTGTTTCTGGTTGTCTCGGGATGCATTCCTCTTTAGGTGGGCACCTGGCCTGCTATACACATTCTTGCCCATGCCACTGATAACATGGACTCTGTCAAAACTTCTAATGGACAATGTAGACAGCATACTGATCACCCCATGGAGGCCTCATCAGCTGTGGTTTGGTCCACTTCTCCACACCTCGCAGAACGAGTTCCATTGCCTCAACTTCAGACCAGACATTCTTATATCCCAAAACAGCCAGGTGCGGCATCCAGATGTGCAGTCCCTGCGTTTCATGGCATGGAAGATCTGACCACTCTAGACCTTTCTCATTCGGTAAGGTCAGTCATTGAGGCCACCCAGAAAGCCTCCACTAAAAGGTCTTATACTTACAAGTGACAACACTTGACTTAATGGCGACCCTTACTCTGCTACTATCCCAATGGTTTTTGGACTTCCTAGTATCACTTTCTCGAAAGGGACTATCAATTTCTTCCTTAAAATGCTACTTGACAGCCATTTCCTGGTACCAGAAGAAGGCTGGGCAGGCACCCCTCGTGTTTTTCCAACCCCTTAATTCGGCTGTTTTTGAGGGGATATAGGAACACTTATCCATCAGCATGCCCTCCAGCTCCTGCATGGAGCTTGGAGCACGTTTTGGCTCAGTTGTCCAAACTGTCTTTTGAACCCCTGGCAACGATCAATTTGGCTCACTTATCCTGGAAGACCATCTTGCTTATTGTCATCATATCAGCAGGAAGAGTCAACGAGTTGTGTGCCCTTCGAGCGTATAAATCATACCTCCACTTTCATAAGGACAAAGCAGTCCTTTGCACCGATATTGCCTTTCTCTCAAAGGTTGTCTCCAGTATATTACAAGCATTGTTCCAAAACCCGTCCACTCCATTAGAATGGTCCTTTTATATCTCAGATGTCAGAAGAGCTCTTGTGTTTCACGTTCACAGTACTCTTCCCCATAGGAAATGTCTTCAGCTCTTTCTCAAATACCATCAAGACTCTATTGACTTTTCAGTGTCGCCACAGCGCCTGTCCTCAGGAATTGTTGCCACCATCCATTTGGCATACCAGCTCTCAGGCCACGACCCTCCAACACAGATCAAAGGCCACTTGATCAGATCAGTGACTACTTCCCTGGTGGTCCTTAAAGGAGTAAGCCTGGAAGATATCTGCCATGAAAGCACATGGGCTACGCCACTCACCTTCATCTCACATTACAAGGTGGATACCCTATCCAGGAAGGATGCTGCTTTTGGCAGAGCTGTGCTATTCTCCTGTGTGGCATGATGCCCACCTTCTAAGGTCAGTAGCTTGCTAGTCACCCATATGTGCGATTTCACAGAGACCATGAAGAAGAATTGGTTGCTTACCTTTAACCATGTTTATTCGAGTGGTCATCTGTGAAATTCGCCCATCCTTGCCCATCCTTCCCATTAATCATCATGCCTTGGTATTCATGGTTGCTATCTTGTGGCTAAGGAACTGGGGCTATAGCCCCTCCCACTGGCTATATTCTACCAAGGGGAGAGTGGGTAGGGCTAACTTCAAAATGTATCTTGTAAATGTATCTAGAGAGTTCCAAAACTGACTGTGCAGGCACAGGAAACCCATATGTGCAAATTTCACAGATGAACACTTGAAGAAACATGGTTACAGGTAAGCACCCATTCTGTCTTATATATAGCAGATCTGTAAAACTAATCTGCTGTGTTTTAATAGTGCAACCATAACAGATGGAGAAAATGCTCTCTATGTGAATTAAATGTTTCCAAAATGATGCAGGCACCATTTATTTACATGTAATGTTAGACCACACTTACATAGATATAAATGAGTTTCATATTTTTGATCATGCACAGCTGAATATATTCTGTATTTATTTTGCAATGCATGATATGAGATGGCTCATTCAGCTGTAACTTGTACTTTCATTAGTTAAGAAAAATGCACATGTAAACTATCCTGTACTGAACACAAAGGGAAAAAACGAACACCCCCATCCCCCGCCCCCAATAAATCTGTCAAGAGTTTAAAGTTAATCAGCACAGTGGCAGCAAGAGAATCAGAAGGCTCACCTAGCCATGAAAGACCTGGCAATAGCTTTCTTGAAAAAGTGACTTCCCTGGAAAGTCATGATGAACATGGTGGCTATGAGGGGTTTCATATTAATAATAGTCAGAGAAGAAGAATATGCCTATTACCTTAGTTTAGTTTAGGACTAGGTGATGTTTTTGATCCCTTCCAACACAGTGATCTTGAGCATTTCTCCATTTGGAATATCAGAAACCCATCAGTCCTTTAAATCAGTTTTAAAGCAAAGTGTAGGATGGCTGATTGGATGATACATTATCTGCAGAACTTAATGTATCCTCCTGCTAGCATCACCCAGCTCTTTTGCCTATCTTCCTACTCTTCCCCTGCTGAGGCCCCTCACAGACACCAGCTCAGTAATTAGTCCCTTGCCAGAGCCTTTAGCCACGTCTCAGGGCTCCATGATAAGTCTATTTCTGTCACTGCCAACGAGTTATGGCAGCATGGCCCAGCATTGTGCAGACCCTGTAGCTTCTCATTAGCTCCTGAGCTAGAAAAATGGGCAAAGAGGGAGACTCAGAGGTGCTTACCTCTGAAACATGAAGGTTTCTTACTTCAGGTAAATTACCTAAAGAACTTTCTGTCCTCCCAAACATCTACCCAAAAGGATAAAACGAACTCATGTTTCCTGTTACTAAGAACACCAATGACCTCTTGCAGAAAACAGTTTAAGGAAGTGTCAACAACAGGCAGTGTCGAGCAAACTATAACAACAAATACTCTTCCCAATAATGCTGGTAAAGCAGATTTCTGGAAGTAGTAGTCAGTATTACCCATGAACATTGCCCAGAATTAGTCCCCTAGGAAGAGTGAGGCAGCTGCCCAAGGAAGCTGATTTTGGGTGTCATGAAATGAAAAAGTGTATGCTAATTCTTTCGTTTGCATTTACTGCGTTTCTGGTCGGTAGGGAAGGCATAAACAGCTTGCAGATTTTCTCTCTCCATGTGCTAACATGGCTCAGCTGGTTTTAAATACGGTATAACTTCACATTAGGTAGGTGCGTGGGTGTCCACTTGCTGCTCCACCTTAGGCAGCCAAGTGTCTTGGACGAGTCCAGGAGATGCCATATAATGCAATCCCCTTATGGTGCACATAAGTCGTGGCATGTGTGCTAAGGATTCCAAGCTTTAAACAGCTTTGTAGCAAACAGCATACATTGTGACTCATTACCAATTACTAGATCTGTACTTGACATAACAACTCCCAGGCTTGCCTCTGGCACAGTACTATGGTGTATAAAATCTGGTATCATGGAGGTGTCATCAGAATATGTAGTATTTGGTTTCAGAGACAATGTGTGTGCAGGGGATCAGGAAGACCATATTGTAGATAATTTCTCTCCTATATGGAAAGCATTGCAGAGGCAGAGATAATGTGAGCTATATGTGGCATATATGTGGATAATAACCATAGGTGTTTAATGTTGATATTACACTGCATGAAGTGTTTTAGGGTAGACTAACACCAAGAGTCAGTATTGTCAGACATCTATGAACAACTCTACCACTAGACAGAATTAAGTATCTGCCTTAGATGGCAAATGCTGAGAAACAGCAACCCTACTATCTATTAGAGAACAAATAGTCACATGGGCTTCCTAAACCACCTGGCTGCTTCAGGAATAGTAGAAGATGGTAGCTTATTGCAAGGTAGCATTAAAGGAAGAGTCAATTCAAAAAAATTGAGTTGGCCTCTTTACATGGTATATGATGATAACACAAATTTGTCTTTCAGCTCAGATGCAAAATGTTTTAGATTAACTTTTACGGCTCACCAACCTGTTCGTGGGACACTACCAACCCTGAAGTCCTTGGCTTTGTTTTATGCCTTTCGCTTGCTATCACTGCATGCTCACCTGTGCCTTATAAGCAAGTAAGCAGTGAGAAGAATAACAACTAAGAAATAAAACTAAGGTTCTATTCCCCAAGAAGGCATTTCTTCAGACAAATGGCATGTAGACAAGGCTTTGGGTGAAAAAGATAGACCTAACCTTTAGGCTACCTTACCTTTCACTTCTTTCATTTCAAGGTACCTGGAAAGACTGGCCCACAGAGAAAAATACAACCAAATGCAAGGCTCAACCAAGAAATGTTGCTGCCTGAGGCAGAACAGCAAGTTACATCTCATGAACTGCCTAGATCAAAACGTGTGGTGCCTAAAACAAGGATCTAAGATGGAAAATTCCACACCTGCTATCTCCCCATCTGTGAAAGAAAAAAATCTTGTGATTGATGATGAAGAAAAAAAGCTTGTGTTGATCTTTCATATGTGGCAGCCATTTTATTCTGGCTAACAGTAAAGCCAGAGGACATGGGCAGCAGAGGGAGAACAGTTATAAATACAGCTTCCAGGTAATTTCTCCTAAGCGATTAAGCCAACTTGAGCAAAAAGTTTTACCATTTAAAAAAATGGAAATGTGTCATCATGGCAGTATTCTTTGTCAAAATTCTCCAAACTGTCAAAAAGAATCTTTCTGAAATCTCTCAAGCTGCTTAACAAGTGTCATGCAGGTTATGACTGGTTCGGTCTCTTCTCATTAGCTGAATGAGGACTCTGGCATAACATTCTGAAAAGAAAAATAGAATGATTCTAGTGTCTCATTACTGTTTTTGTGTGGGTTATTGCTTTAAAAGAATTAAGTTCCTTACTTATCAGAAAGTTGTATTTTGCTACCAGAAACCAGTTGAATTTCTAATATTTCAGGGAAGAAGATGAAAACAATTTCCTCTCCAATTCTGGTTGATTTTCTGGAGTCTAAGAATAGAACCAAAACCATACTGGGGATACAGAAATGTTGATTTTTTTAATATGTGTTGCCAAGAAGAGAAGTCAGCTCAGACTAAATCCCCAGTTCTTAAGAGCCAGTCTGTTCCCTTTGACCCTTCCCCCCAAGTCTTGGGTCCTGTCCTTACTCAACCGGAGCCTTCCATCTGCTCTCCCATCCCCAGATTTAATGGGCTTTAGCTCTGGAGAATGAAATTTCTTCCCTCCACTTTTCTCTGCCACTTCCTCAAGAAAACTGTGACAAAACGTCTTCTGTTACCTCAGTCCCCTTTGCTTCTTTGTGATGGAGTGCTGAGTGTCAAGAAAAATCCTCTTCTTCATAACTTATTAAAGAGACACTCTGCTGCTGACCTGCATTCTGCCTCCTGCCTGTCCAGCAACATTGGTTTTAACTTTCCCTGATTCTTCTAGCCTCACTAGGGATGTTTGTATGGCTGTTGGGAATATCACACCCATCATAACCAAATGGGAGGCAATTGCTGTTGGGTTAATGCTGTTGTATGTAGAGGAGGGTGTAACCATGCCCCAAACACAGAGGCATGGCTACACTTGCATCATTTGAGGTTATAATCTAGTTATCTTTCTTTTATCTACAGAAGGAAGAGATGTGTGATCATGGTGGGAACAAAGGAAAAAGTGACAATTGTGAGAAGAAACTTCTTCAAAACATGTCTTTGTCTTCTTATCACCCTTACTCCTCACCACAAAGAAACTCTATATTCCTTCCATTCTAATTCAGCCACCTTGTTTGTCCCTTTGGTGCCTGAATAGGGGTGACAATGATGCTGGGGGAAGTGGAAGGCAGTCAATAGAAGACCAAATGGATTGACTCAATCCAGGAAGCCACAGTTCTATGTTTGCAAAGCTTCCCTCACCCATAGGATCACCATTAGTCTAAGGTAACTTGATAGCATTCAGCAAAGACAAAACTCAACAATTTCCCCCCAGTCTGTAGACAAGAGAAGACAAGATATCAATTTTTGCAAACAGCCAGGTTATGGGGCATAGGGACATTCCCTGTTGAAATGGAAGTATGTCTGAAAAGGATTGCAGCCATAGGTCAATGCTGGGAAAAGTTCCTTTTTTTGTACTGAGCTCACGGAAACTTCCACACAGTGTGGTACTATGTGGGAGATTCTGAGAACTGTAATCCAGAAACATTTTTTCTCTAAGCTCTACAATAGTTAATGATTGAGTCTACCCATCAGTTTTGTAGCATTACCCAGTTGTGTATATTACATTTGGACTGCATATACGTAGTGCAGTGGTTTTCAACATGTGGGTCCCCAGGTGTTTTGGCCTACAACTCCCAGAAATCCCAGCTAGTTTACCAGCTGTTAGGATTTCTGGGAGTTGAAGGCCACAGGTTGAGAACCACTGATATAGTGTTTTGTATACCTGCCTCAAAGGAAAGGTCAATTTGACTTGTTTTTATCTAATTGTTGTTAATTGTCATCAAGTTGACCTTGACTTATGGTGACCCTATGAATGAGAGACCTTCAAATCATCTTATCATCAACAGCCTTGCTCGGGTCTTGTTGACTCGGAGCCATGGTTTTCTTGCTTGAGTCTATTCATCTGGAATTTGGTTGACCTCTTTTCCCACTATCCTCCTTTTCCCAGGCATTATTGTTTTTTCTAGTGAGTCATGTCTTCTCATGTTCTGGCCAAAGTAACACCTTCAGTTTAGTCATCTTGGCTTCTAGGGAAAATTCAAGCCTGCTCTAGAACTCATGTCTTTGTCTTTGCAGCACTCTGTGGCATCTGCAGAACTCCAGCACCAAATTTCAATTGAACCAAAGTTCTATCAGTCAACTTTCTTCATTGTCCAGTTTTTATAGCCTTACATAGAAAAGCAACTTTCCCCAGCCTAGTCCCTTCCAGATATGTTGGACTGCAACTCGCATCAGGCAGCCAGGGTTGGAACGCAACACATCTGGAGAGTGCCAGGCAACAAATGCTGATCTGAAGTGAGAAAGCACAGTACAGAAAAGGAGCCAGATTGGAAGAGACAGAGTAAAATAAAGGATGAAGGCATGCAGACAAAATTAAAAGTACTGGTGAATTTGGGCATCTCCACCACCAGTACAGAAGAAGCAATGCTAGTCTTATCCAAACTTTCTTTTGTTTTCCCCCCTTGTGTATTTCTTTTGAAAAGGAACCTTCAAAGCCACCTCAAATATTTGCTTGAGGCAAAGTTGATTCATAAGTCTAGTCCATCAAAATCTGATCAAGTTTGCCCACTATAAGGAAGGCTTTCCTTCTGCTTCTTCGAACTCCCAGTCCTGGTGAGAGGTGTGGCAAAACAGCTCAGTAACAACTTATATTCGTAGGTGGTATGCATCCCAAATATGGCTGTCCATGTACCATCTGCATTACTAGATTTATCAAAACTCAGGAGAGTGGGCTTCCTTCAACATTTCTTGGATGTGCCTATACAGGGATCTACCCAGTCACATTAAAATTTTAGTTTCAGTAAACCTAAGGATGGATGAGAATAATGTACTCGTATATATGTGTACACATTAGTTAAGGTTGTGTCTACCTTATTGGTTGCACTCATTGCCTGAACAAACAAGAAGTGATGGTCTCAGGGTTTTGTTGAGGCAGGCATTCAAAGCTGACAGTAATGAGGGTTGACTCAAGATATTTTGCTGCCTGGGTGAAGTAACAAATGATACACCACCCATCCAAATCAAGAAGCATTGTACCTGAAACCTGAGCTTCAAAATCCCCCAGGAGCTTCTCCTCATCTAGTGGTGACTGATGGGTCTGCTGTAATTGGAAAGGTGAATACATCTGGGCATTTTGTACAGTATTTAAGCCTCCTGCCCAAAGCTTTCAAGTGATCTGTTCAAAGGTGTCAATGGCCAATAAAGAGAAAGAAATAAAAATCGGTATTCTTGATTAATTTAGGCAAGTTGTCAGCAACATTCCAGATATGTACACCAGGAAAACAGCACACTTCCCAATCTTGTCAGGCTGTTCACAAGAACAATGAGTCCCCAACCACTTCCACCTTGCTTCTTGTTGTGGTTCCCCTGACTCCTTCCTTGGCATGCAGTATCCATTATTGCTGGTTTCCTGTTTGAGCATCTTCCCTGCTGCTCTTCTCCAAAAGATGTAGGAAGTAATTACTCAGTTGGAGAGGTTCTGAATCCCTTCTGTATGGTGTGCTCCTGACAGTGACTGTAGGTCAGAATATTTCCGCATTGTCACAACCCTCTTCATTTTCCTTGACAGTATTTTTCTGTTGCTTCTCTAGGATCACTTCTCCCTGTGTTCTGTTGAGTACGTCCTTATGTTCTCTGATGCACTGAAGGGACTCAACACATAGCTGTATTGCACTGACTTTCTTTTCCAAGAGAGCTACCAATTTGTACTTGCTGTAGGGAGTTGGTGAGGTTTCTGACAAGAAGACAAACATTGCACATACATCTCAACAGATAACTATGGATCCTTCTCCCTCCATTCCAGTGATTATATATTTCCTCTTTTTCCTATCACATCTATATGAGATATATGGATACAAGTGTCACTCAAAAGCTTGCTGCCTCTCCTCACCTGACTGTTTTTTTTGCTCACACAACTCCAGCAAAGGCTGATGGAGAAAAGTATGCAGATGCTACTACTCTTCTAGAGCTTTACCTCCAAGTTTGGACTAAAACCTGGTATGACTACTCCAATGACATGGAAGCCACCATTTTGACTTGGCAGAAATATTAGTTCTGATTGTGTGCCTTTGTTTACGATTAACCCTTTTACAGGATTTTCTTGGCAAGATTCGTTCAGAGAGGCTTGCCCTTGCTTTTCTCTGCAGCTAAGAGAATATGACTTGCCTAACATCACACAGGGAGCCCCTGGTGACACAGCAGGTTGAACCACTGAGCTGCTGAACTTGCTGACCGAAAGGTTAGTGGTTTGAATCCGGGAGCGGGGTAGGCTCCCACTGTTAGCCCCATCTGCCGACCTAGTAGTTCAAAAACATGCAAATGTGAGTAGATCAATAGGTACCGCTCCAGTGGAAAGGTAACAGCGCTCCATACAGTCATGCCGGCCACATGACCTTGGAGGTGTCTACGCACAACGCCGGCTCTTTGGCTTAGAAATGGAAATGGGCACCAACCCTCAGAGTCGGACATGACTGGACTTAATGTCAGGGGAAAACCTAACCTAACATCACCCACTGGGTTTTCATGGTTGAGGGAGGATTTGAACCCTTCTTGCCCAGGTCACAGTCCAACACTCAAACCACTATACCACACTGACTCTTTGGGGTCTTTATTAAAATAATACAATATTTAAAAAGTTAAAAGAATTACAAATTTCTTACCCCTTCACAACTACAAGGGGTGATTTCTTTATTTTAGCACTTTTAAACGTATTTATTATGCAATGCTTTTGACATGAAATAAATAAACTACAAGTCTGCTACTGTCATTTTCTTCTATGGGAGAGATAATCTGAGAGTGGTGGTTATGTGGAGAATCAACAGATAGGTGGAGCAGCTGCATGGAGGAGCAGGCAAGTCATACACTAGTCTGGATTTATATTTATTGTATTTATCATATCAGAAGCAAACCAAGGGTACAGTTAGAATGTGTTTAAAAACACAACCAAAGTTAAAAATTTGGCATTATATTAAATGTCCTTTGAGTAGTAGCTCACCATTTGGAGCGCCTCTGGTGTTGTTTTAAGATGGTCCTCCATTGTGTATGTGGCAGGGCTCAGGCTGCATTGTAATAGGTGGTCTGTGGTTTGCTCATCTCCACCCTTTGGCTCGATAAGTGTAGAAGAGCTGGCTGGGTAACCCATTTCCAGCCATCTGCCCATCTTTGGAACTGAGGATACATGAACAAAGATAGCTTTCTGTAAGTTCCTTTCTTTGGCAGGAGATGGGAGCGGATGATCCATGAAATCCCTCCCACAGCTGAGTTTGCTGTTCCTTCTAAGCAGGAAGGAAGAAATGTGATGCAGAAGACTTTAGCCTGTTTATGGATGTTCAGAGAGTTGCAGTAAGCTACTGTAAATGAATGCTGGAAATAGAGTGAGAAAGAACTCCTTAGATCAAAAGTAAAAGTAGCTGACAGAACTCTTCAGCAAAGGATTAAATGGAAAGTAACAGCCCAATAATTATGGTTCACAAACCAGTCAGCTGGAACTCTGGTTCCAACCATTTTGGCTTTGAGGTTTATTTTGTGAGAAAGTAATACATGTTTTTAATAGAGAAAAAGGCCATGTGACCCTTTCAAACATGTCTGAAACTAAGTTGAATTTTGAGATGGTAAAAATACAAGCAAAGTAGTACTGCCTGACACCATTCTGTTGCGATGCCTGGGGCCGTGCAGAAAGCACATTTCGCCTGACTCATAAAATGACAATCACCAGGCATGATGTGGGTGTGAGACAGATGATCAGCAAGCATTCTCTGTATGTTGTCATAAAACCTACATATCCAATGACTAGGAAAAAGGAGGACACCTTTGCTATGGTACAGATATACAATCATTTAGCAAAACTTCCAAGCCTGTGCCTTGATTAAGGCTGGTACATCTTACATGTCATCTAAATGTCCTAGTTTTGAACACAGTCCCTGTAGCAAGGCTCACTATGCAAATCATGTTGTTTCATCTCAGTAGTGTGGTGTTTGTTTGTCTCTCTGGCAGCAAGAAAGCTGTGTTACCATACGTATTTTCTGAATATTATAAGTCTACTTATTCAAATGGGTGGATAAATGTGGTATGGTTATGATGAACACAGTTTGTTGGGAAGAACTAACAGTCTGGGCCACTGTTGAAAGTACATTAAGGCTTAAATCTAGGAAGAATGAGATGAGGGAAATGCCACAGGAGATCAGAACTAAAAGCACATTGGAACCAAATGCAGAAAGGGTGGCTTGAGGAGGTTTTGAGAAGTTATATCCAGATAGATGATGGTCATCTAGTTTGTCATGTGTTATTTTAGCATGCTGAAAAGCAGCAACTGCCAAGCATAGAGGAGCTGCTTCTGACTGTTATGAACAGAGATTTTGGGTTCCCCAGAGCTCACCCTCCTCACTTTTTGACAGTTGTATGGCTTTAATGTGTCATTAAGTTCTAGCCGACTCAAAATTTTGCAATAGGGCTAACAATGGTTATCCTCCATCTTTTTTGGTTATAGTGTAGTGGACCAAGATGGCTTGCTGTCATTTTATGTGCACTTCAGCATAATAAGATCATTTTGGAAATACACATAATCATGCTTGACCATCATAGTTAATCGTATGTGGAAAATACCAGTTTCTCTCTACCATTTTGTTACGGAGTTGAGATACTGAGAATAAAGGCAGCTTTTTCTATATACTGCTCTTCACAATAAATAAAAAAATCAGTGTCAGAAACCTAGCTTTAGAACAAGGGTGACCAGTGTCTGTGCCTCCAAAGGATTTTGTACTGCAGCTCCCTTAATCCTTCACCTCACTTACCTGGGATCTATGATTGTTGAATGCTGATGGGAGTTCCAGTCCAACGTCATCAGGAGGGCCAGAGTTACACAGCTCTACTTTAGGCTTAAAAGAAATACATAAAAAATTATTGAGTGGAAGGAGCTGCAAGTGGAAAAAGTTTAAGAATCCCTGATCAAGAGGATGATGTGCTGCTCTGTTCATGATATCCTGCACTAGGGGCCACATTTGCTACGTCTGATAAGAATTAGAGTCCAACAACATCTGGAAGGTCATCCAGGTTCCACAGCCCTGAATTAAAGTAATCTGTGAGTTGCACAGATTCTGTCAGCAGCAATCCCTCCCCCCTTCCCCCACCGCATAATCCTGAACATTAGCTTTGTGTTATTCTCTCCATTACAGTACAAGGCCACACATTTGAACACTCACGCAAACACGCACACCCACACAACACTTTTTGACCTCTGATTATGACCCTGATGTCCATGGGATGATCACAGTCTTGCTTAAGCTCTCTCCGTCCCCCATCCTTAACAAAAAACAAAAAACATGTAGTCAGGGGAACCATGCAATCCAAATGAAAAATGCTAAAAATCCATGTTAGCATATTATCTCTTTATCAGGCTAACTCAGAGGTCGCAGCAGACTGTGCAAGCTCTTGAGTTCTTTACAAGTCTTTATCAGGGAACACAAAGTGAAACGAAGTGGGGCGGGGGGGGGGAGGTGTTCAAGGCATGGGGTCGGCTGTATCTCATTATAGCCTTCAGATCAGATATGGGAAGGAGCTGCAGATATTCAGATCAGGTTATTCTGCCGAGTGATGGAAGGTAAACTCAGGCAGCCCTTCAGGAAGGTTGATCATACCCGCAGGGTCACAGTCATGAGTCCTGCTACCACTACTTTTACAGATACTGGGATGGCTTCCTTGCACACCAGTGCTTCTCCCAATGTCTGCTAAGGGTTCACATTTAAAGCACAATCAGTACATTCGGTGTCATGGGATGGTTATTGTCCTTTTATTCTGTAGCACTGAGGTGTACGTGGTTGGTGTTCTTTTTCCAGCAGATGGAACCCTGGATTGCAACCAAAACAACTTTTTATTATTGTTATTCCCATGGAGAATTACCTGGCTGGAAGCCAGAGATTGCTATACAGAAAGAGCAAACAGCCATGGAGTGGGAGGGTGGGAGAAGGAGGAGGACAGAAGCTCCCTTGGAAATACAAAGCAAGCTGTGTGTTTTTCCCTGTAAAAATAGCATTTCAGTTGCAAAGGCTGTTTCCTGCAACAAATAAGCTCTTCTTGGAGCAGCGTTGTGTTCTTTGTAATTTTAAAAAGAAAAAAACACACGTTAACACCATATTTGACCATCAAGAAGGGTTATAAATGTCAGACAGATACTGATTGTAAGATTATGGGTCCTTTCAACCTAGATACTTATAGTCAGGGTTGCCAGGCATCCCGGATTTTAAGGGACAGTCCCATATTTGAATAAAATGTCCCACATCCCGGGATAATAATTGTCCCGTATTTCTGATGCATCATGGAAATTGGTGGTTTGATGCCTGGCAACCCTGGTTATAGTACCATTCCTCCTTAACTGCTATGGATGCCTCCTATGGAATCCTGGGATCTGTAGTTTGCTGAGTAGCACCGGAGGAGCTTCCCGGCTGGCAATTCTAAAGGTCTCTCCCTCAATTGCAGCTGCTGGGATTCCACAGGATGGAACCATGGGTCTTGTAGTGGTATTTTAGTGTCATGACTGGATGCTATAAAAGTGTTGTACAATTCTTACCTGGTCATTGGCCTCTTTGGAAACTAGACAAATTACATGGAAACATGCTCATATTTTTTTCTGTAATATTCAATATGGTTGGGATGTACAACAGAATATTGCTGTGTATCCTTGCCTCCTGGCAAGAGTTTCACTCTTCAGGATTCCAGAAAGCCAGTCAGCCATGTCATGCTGGAAGTTACTCTATTTCATTATTAATAGCATACTTTCCCAGTGTTGTTGCAGATTGGTCCTCTTTGGATTGTTTAATGTTTTTGTTTCATTTCCCTTTTTAATAAACTTGTACTTCTGCAAACTTTGTGGATTTGATGAGCATTCTAATGTAATGCAATTTCTTTTCCTAGTTGTCTTGTCTTTTCTGTTGTTTTTGTTATTACCATTTTATTGCAATAGTCTTAATGGATACATATACAATAAAACACTTTCAATAAAATATCATAAATCATCAAATCTAAGGGTCTAGAGAACAAGTCCTATATGGAGCGGCTTAAAGAGCTGGGCATGTCTAGCCTGCAGAAGAGAAGGCTGAGAGGAGACATGATAGCCAAGTACAAATACGTGAGGGGAAGTCATAGGGAGGAGGGAGCAAGCCTGTTTTCTGCTGCCCTGGAGACTAGGACGCGGAACAATGGCTTCAAACTACAGGAAAGAAAGGAGATTCCACCTGAACATTAGGAAAAACTTCCTCACTGTGAGAGAGAGCTGTTCAGCAGTGGACTTCTTTGCCCCGGAGTGTGGTGGAGGCTCCTTCTTTGGAGGCTTTTAAGCAGAGGCTGGATGGCCATCTGTCGGGGGTGCTTTGAATGTGATTTCCTGCTTCTTGGCAGAATGGTGTTGGACTGGATGGCCCACGAGGTCTCTTACAACTCTATGATTCTATGATTCTATACTGCATGCAATGCATACTGTGCCCAATGCACATCAAACACCAATGCACAGCATGTCCCAAAATGACCAGTGCACACAAAACACCAATATGCAACATGCATGAGTTTGCATAATGCATACTGCAGACAATGCATGCTGATGTGCATTGGTCCCAATGTACATTACACTACTTTTGCTGGTGGCCTGATACCCATCTTCGCAATTAATTGAGAGGGTTTTTTAGCTGCTTTCAGGCCTCTAGCCAGAGGGAGATTGGGGTTTAAGGGTTCAACCCCCCCCCCCCAAATGTTTCAGGTTAAAAATACCTGGTTTACTCATGAATTGATCAACCAGTTAAAACTTATGAGTAAACCAGGTTTTTTTAACCTGAAACTTTGGGGGGGGGGGGTTGAATCCTTAACACTCCCCCCCCTCACTCTGGCTACAGGCCTGGCCCCTTTGTTACCTGAGTATATATAAAGTTACATTAAGAAAAACATGATCCAGATTGTGGTGTATGATTTAAATAAAAATATTATTATTATGTAACAAAGGAATGAGAGAAAAACTAGAAGTACATGAATCAGAAACACTTAGCATAATAACATCATACTAGACTTCACACAATTAACATCCCCCTCTGGTTGCAATCCAAGTGTCACCTTCATTGTGTGAAATCAACCCAGGAACTTTCAAATTCCCCCAAAGGTTCTCACCTCATACATGTCAACCGCTCTGAGTCTGATGGCTGTTACCTTGTTTTAGAGCCATTCCCAATATGCACCCACTGCCTTAACTGACTTGGGGATGGGGAGTGCTCTTAGGAAAAGAGGCATATTTAGTAGACATGTGAATACATTATTGGGCATATCTGCAAATTTCCAAAAATGTGGTGGGAGGTGTTCACCTGCTCATGAGTTGGCAGCTGCAGTTGTCCATTGATTCTTGGACAAAGCTCTGAAGCTCTATGGCAGTGGTTCTCCACCTGTGAGTCCCCAGATGTTTTGCTCTTCAACTCCCAGAAATCCTAACAGTTGGTAAACTGGCTGGGATTTCTGGGAGTTGTAGGCCAAAACACCTGCAGTCCGGGGACTCACAGTTTGAGAACCACTGCTGTATGGCAACATATTAGAGTAATGTTACTTGCTTCCTGAGTACAGTGTAGTTGGAAAAGTTACTTTGAGAGACTATAACCCCCAGAGTCTCCCAACCACTATGGGCAGGAAGAGTAATCCTAGAAAAAAAAAATCAAAGTTTTGTTCCTGAAACACCCTCTGAGTGTTAAAAGGCACCCTTAGCATTCCTTGAGAAAACATTGCATTACCTTGACCCTATCAAAGAAATGTCAGCCCCCTTATTGTTTGACCCCAAAAATTCACGTTCCCTTCTGTGTTAAAATATCGCTGAGCCTTTAATATGTGCATGCTCTCAGGAAAACATGTGTGTCAGAATCAGAAGAAGATTATGTTCAGCATCTCACCTGTCCTGACCTGATTTTATCTTACCCTTAATTACATTCAGGTTTCCTGCTATGGGCCAGCTTTAGCCACCTGGCCGCTTAACTTCTCATGTGAAACAATTTGCAGATTAATGGACTTAGAAATACACACAGCATCTGGTGAGAGTCACTTAGGTTTGTCAGCATGATGCCCAAGGTGGAATGAATTATCATGTACCCATGCTCTGGCACTTGGAATGAATGAACACTGCAACTTTTTCTGATCTATTGTTTATTTGGTCCCCAGTTCTTGGATAGCAGAGACATGCATCAAGGGGTTGTCAAGTTAAGAAAGTTGCTTTTTCTGCTCATAAAAGAGACATTCTGCTTCTCTTACAAAAAACTACTCTAAATGCCCAGGTGCCCAATAATAAAGACTGTACTATGGAGGACTCAGAAGTATCCACATGCACAAAGTTATTTTACTAGTGATCTCCCTTTTATCTCTCTTATTACTCTATGATGAATTCACAGTTTCTCCCTGAGCAACCATTGATGTCCATCCCTTAGGAAGCTAATTTCGACAGGCTTTGCAGTTTGGAAATATTACTTTTTGTATTACAACTTGCAAAATCCCCCACCAGTATGGTCAATGGCCATGCTGGATTAGGAAATCCTAGGAAACAAATTGAGGGGAAAAATTACTTCCACATACTAAACTCATTTGAGAAATTGAAATTGCATCAGGTCACCTGGAACTGCTTTAAAGATTTTTTTTTTTTCGTATCAGGAGCAACTTGAGAAACTGCAAGTCACTTCTGTTGTGAGAGAATTGGCCGTTTGCAAGGATGTTGCCCAGTGGATGCCTGGATGTTTGATGGTTTTTCCCATCCTTGTGGGAGGCTTTCTCATGTCCCCACATGGGGAGCTGGAGTGAACATAGGGAGCTCATCTGTGCTATCCCTGATTCGAACTGACAACCTCAAGTCAGCAACCAAACCTTCAAGTCAGCAATCTTGCCATCACAAGATTTAACCCATTGCGCCATCGGGGGCTTCTTTAAAGGTGTGGCAATTCAGCATTGGCAGGCTGATTGTCAATCATTTTGTTTCCTTTCAGGTACTTACAAGAGGAAGGCAAATTACTTTTGCCTATCATCTGTCATCATTAAACATCCTTAAATATGAAGACTTTCAGAATTACAGTGTGTACAGTGTTCCCTCACTACTTCGCGGTTCACTTTTTGCGGATTTGCTGTTTTGCGGTTTTTCAATAAACTCTAAAAGACTATTATAAATTATAAAAAAATATTTTACAGCCTAAGAAAGGGAGGAAGGAGAAGCCAAAGGGAGAGAAAAGGAGCCCAAGCAGCAACAGGAGGAGAAGGAGGCAATTTATCAACACACGATTGGTTGATAAAGAGTTAAAATAGTGTATAACTACTAAAATAATGTATAAATATTAAAATAAATATAGTGTCCCTACTTCGCAGATTTTCACTTATTGCGGGTGGTACTGGAACCTAACCCCAGTGATAAGTGAGGGAACACTGTACTTAGAAGTGCATGCCATGTGTTCAGTATAGCCTACTTGCACATGTGTACACAGGATAGATTGTGTTCCTGGAAAGCATTTCTGATGTCAATGGCTGCTGTAATATTTCTTAGTGCTTGACCCAGATTCCCTGCCCCTCTTCTCTGTTCTGGGGGGTTTTGAGTTGCATAGTGTGTCACTCTTCTGCTATTGTTTGTTGTCTCACCAAGAGGAGTAGATAAAACTGGACTTTTTCTTATACTATGTACTTATATAGGTGCACACCCCATCAACCTAGACCTCCATGTTGCCTTGGATTGTTTTGTATGCAACCCTCAAAGCCAGTACAACACACTCACCCCTGGGCAGCAGAGTAAAAGAGTATGTATGTGTATATATGTGCACTTGAGTTTGGTTCTGTCTCACACTGACACAGCCGCTGCCCTGGAAGATGAATCATTTCTATACCTCATTCTTGAGCCAAAGCCTCCTCTACTATCTTTACAAGCACTGCCTTATAACTCTTCCTGTATTATTGGAATTCCAGGTGCTCGTGCTCCAAACATTTATTGCTTCTTTTGAAATCATTTTTGAAAAAAAAAGTTCAATGCTTTTCTGGATCAAGGTCAAATTACTGACAGTAGGAGACCTACTCCTTCCCTCCATTCAACTCTCTTTTTCCCTGTAAAGAGAAGTAGGACAAAACTCCATTATCAAACTCTTGCAGAGAGAAAAGGCTTTCGAGTGAGAGTCACATGCACTTAGTGGAGAAGAGGCTGATTCCAAGATGCTGTTTCCCTGACAACCAGAAAGCTGAAGGTCTTGCAGGAAAGGGAGGGGATTTCTGAGAGATGCCATTAACAGAATTTTCTGAAATGGAAGTTGGTGTGGAGTTTCTGGTGGTTGCCTGCTGCAGCCTGGCCATACTGGCACTAAACCAGATTTTCTTGATGTCCCAACCACTTTTTAACTCTTCCCTCCCTCCCTCTAATTTCTGAGTACAAAGGAAGGGATCTTCAGGCCTGGAACTGAATCTGTCCTGGGTGGACTGGGGAGAAATCCAGCCAACTGGGGTTCTCCAGTTCATGCCATATCCACCTCCTCCTTCTCTCATCTTTTGGTACTTTCCCAGTTTTCGTATGGTTTCACACACTCCACCCCCACTAACTTGAAATGTTTTTCCTAATATTTGCTTACTTCATAACCATAAGATGTGTTTGTAGTTTTGGCCCAACACATTTCCCTTTGAACTTATCCAGCTGTGTAATTGAATGTACTTTTCAGACTGAAAGAGGTCTTCTCATTCTTGTCATATGGCTGTCTGCACTAACAAACAAAGAAACAAAAAACCCGGACTCACCTTGAATCATCTGCTGGCTGTTTCCATGATACGTGGGCATTTCCATTGAGTATCCCAGATTTTCTGCCCTTAATCCAATCTTATCATGTTTTAGGCAAAGTCAAGAGATACTCTAAACCAGTGGTTCTCAACATCTGGGTGTCCAGATTTTATTTATTTTTATTTTTTTATTTTTTTTGTTTTCAACTCCCAGAAATCTTAACATTTGGTAAACTGGGTGGAATTTCTGGGAATTGTGGGTCAAAAACATCTGGGGACCCCAGGTTGAGAACCACTACTCAAAACTTTACAGGAAACTCAAAAGTATCGATGGGCTTTGGAGCAGTCTAGATAGCTTGATCAGGTTCCATTGGCTCGATCACCTGTCTAGAAGAACACTGCTACCATCACTCTTTCCTCAGGGAAGGGGATGGGTCAACTTGCCCTCTCCTTGCTGGTCACACAGCAGAAACAACAGTTGATGGCCAGGTACTTGTGGAGAGCTCAATAGCAGGTGGGACATGGAGGATGAGGTAATATCCCAGTGGTACTGATGTTGACCCAACCTGACTGCACCATCTGGACATCAATGAACTGCCATAGTGAATTTAGTCTAGTGAGACTAGTTCTGGGGCCAGTCTAGAGCATAATGCTATGGAGTTGCTCCAGATTAAGGACCTTATTAGATGGGCATGGGTATACCTGGGGACCGCGGGAAAGGCATGGGACAGCAGAGGGAACCGTTAGGCTCTATTCCCTCCTGTTGGGGTCCAGCTTTTTTCTTCTTATGTTGTTTTCCTTCTTTCCCTGTTTCCTCTTTGCCTCCTCTTCCCTTTTTCAATGAGGAGTCAGATAAACACTTGACTCGTCTGGGCTCCAATGCAACCGGGCAAGGTCTCTTTTTTCAGCTACTAGCTCTCTTGGGATGTCAGTGCAAATGCCTCACTCACATATGAAGGGAGGGGAACCTTTCTACCAAAAAGGCCTAGGAGTTGGGATCTGGTATTGGCTAGTCAGCTTGAGATGTCAGTACTATAAAACCAGCCCAATTGTAGTTCTAGAACAGTGGTTCTCAAACTGTGGGTCCCCAGATGTTTTGACCTTCAAATCCCAGAAAACCTAACAGCTGGTAAACTGGCTGGGATTTCTGGGAGTTGTAGGCCAAAACACCTGGGATGAGAATCACTGTTCTAGAAGACAAGAGACAGGGATGGAGCCTGTGCTGCTCTGAGCTATAGGGATGTGTGTAGTGGATAATTCAGTCAGAGATACAAATACAGCACCAGGATCAAAAAGATATTTGGCAGATCTTTATGATGGAAGAAGAGAACAAGGCAGCCAAAAGCTCAGCAAACCTGATAGTTTAGATGGAAGGCTTGGCAAGAAATGAGAGGTTATGTGCAAGTTGTGGCCAGTTGGCAAGGCCTGGTAACCTGGTCCATTTGTCCTGGGAGCATACACAAACTGTTGTTTACAGCACTAGTTTTGCAGAACTGTGGCAGAAAGCCAATGTCTCTGCAGCAATCCTAGAAGGCCTGAGTGTATGCCTTTCCTGCTGCCTGCCAGTTTGGCTGCTCAAGGCATGTCTCTTCCCACCCAAGGGAAATGGGCTGCTGGAAGAATTCCTTGCTGATTGAAGAATTTAATCCTTGGGCTGATTCATTTTTTTTCTAGGAAAGAAATGTCTGAAAAATGAAAACCACCCTAGTGTCTTTCATCACTCTTTATTGTGTAAAAATAAACTCAACAATTCATGTTCAGCAGTAAAATGAAAAAAAAAAAGCATGACGAACCAGTAGAAACAGTGCATTTTAAGAACCGCTGATGTGGACTGTGGATGTAAAATAGAACAACAACTCATTCGAAACCCAGTAAAGATTGATAGCAAGAAACAGGAAAAATATACAGCTTTGGTCAACAGAACAATAACTCAAGAAACATTTATCCTCTTTCACAATGTACAATATATACAATTATATCACTATCACCCCTTTTTTAGTTTTTGGCAAATCACAGGCAATTTGGACTGGATTTATTTGCCTTCACATGCTTTTCCCCCTTCATCTGATTATACTAAACATTCACCATTAGCTTCAAGGAGGTTTCCAATAAGGATCATTAGGAGATCGATCTTTCAAAGTACAAGTTTGTTGGTGATTTTTTTAAAAAGAATACTGCTTAAAATATGCTGCTGTGAGCCAAGGTTTAAAAGCAAGGTACCTAGGATGGGTTTGTGTTGGTTATATTCAGATAGAATTTTCCCCCTAGCATTTGAGCATTGTGTTTTTATCTGGGTGGTCACATGATCCACTTCAATATCTAACAAACAGCAGCCTTCCATTAGTGCAGCAATATCAACCTTGAACTTCTTATTACATCCTCCTTACATATTCATTTGCCACGGCTTCAGAATTGGACAAAGTGGCTCGACTGAGCCTCACGAATTTGTCCTCCCTCCCTCCCCCCCCCTTTCCCCCTCCTAGCCAGGAAGAAAAGCTCTTGGCCGGGATCAGAGAGGGTGAGGTAATATAAAGGGCTGATGGCTGCAAGTCTATTAGTACAAACCAGGAATTCTTTTAAAAATGAAACCATATAAAAACATTTTATATTTCAAAATAAGTTTATCAATCTTTAATCCTTAATCTGTATCTTAAAAGTATTTTTCAGGGAATACCCGTTCATTTTCTATAGATTCTTTTCTAATAAAAATACCTTTCTTTTACAACAAGAGAGTGTTTGGTGTGTGTGTGTGTGTGTATGTGTGTGTGTGTGTGTGTGTGTGTGTGTGTTTACAAAAACAGGAATGCTTGACATTTTAAACTGTATTTAAACTTCCAAGGGAATGTAAATGACATTTAAATAATAATACAATGAAACCGTAATTCTAAATGCAGTTTTTGGTAAGTTCTATGGAAATTTATTTGAAAACTTACACCTGCTTAGGATCGTGGCAAATGTTGATTCACTGCCTAGATCACATAAGAGGAAAATGCGGCCTTCCAGATGTTGCTGGATTACCTTCCCATCATCTCTCACCATTGACTATGCTGCCCATAGCTGATGGGAACTCTCCATCAATATGTGGAGAACCTTTGGCCTAAAGTAGTGGTTCTCAACCTGTGGGTCCCCAGGTGTTTTGACCTACAACTCCCAGAAATCCCAGCCAGTTTACCAGTTGTTAGGATTTCTGGGAGTTGAAGGCCAGAACATCTGGGGACCCACAGGTTAAAACCACTGGCCGAAAGTATATAACTGAGTTCTCAGTGGAACTACAACTGTGAAAACAGTCAGTGAATCTCTTCCTTAAAAGGAGTATTTGGGGAACTGTCAGATAGTATTTAGGCAAACACACACAACATGTGTAGTGCTTACATTGAGTTGGTTGAAAATATAAAAGGACATTACCTGAGAGAGGCATGTATTATTCAGTGCAAAAGGGAACATCAATCATATTAAGCATTAGGCTTGTTTTGGGGTGGATCAGATGTTTATTTCATGCTCACAAAAGCCCCCTTTGTGCTGAAGTTACAGGTCCCAGTAAGCCCAGCATGGAACAGACCACTCCCAATAGCATTGAAGGGACCACTCCAAACACTTTCTGCTTTGGTAAGCATCAGTAAATCTGATCCGCCGGCACAGTGTACATTGCTTGGTAGAGGTGCTCAAAAATAGTGTCCACTGTTCTCTTTTTGGGACAGTCCTGAAGTGAGAACTTCACCGCCCCAGGAACCTACAAGATATGGCAATGTTGGAGGGGGAAATTCTCACAGATTCAAGGTCACTAGGACTGTTGTTACTGTTGTTGTTTTTAAAAAATACCAAAAAAGGTGTGGTGCTCTTTATCATGGGGGAGAACACTGCATCATTAGCCACCTTTCTCCAGCCACACTTGACCTCTACGAATGTGCTTAGATGACTTTTTTAAGCATGAACTATCACTCAGCAAACCCCCACAGCTCTGCAGTAGCCCATGCAAGCAGGCAAGCATTAGACCAGGTAAAATATGGCTGAGGCACCTACTGAAACATGCAAGAAACAACAGGGCACCCCTTGTCTTCCCTGTAAGCCTGCAGGATATCTAAGGGCACCACGAACTTGGACAGAATCATTAAGCTTCACCGAAACAACACATCACTTGGAAACCTTTCCCACTCCAAGGGGAAGAAGATGCATTCTTGTCAAACCAAAGCACAATCCACATAAGAAAAGCCAAAAACTTCCATTTTCAGTCTCCAAAAGCTGGTGCCTTTCCAAATAACACAGTTGTGTCTTGATTTGAATAAGAAATGCATGCTGTTTGCCTTGATAGACTTGGGAAGGCCTCACACACTTATAAGATCCAGTAGTCATTCCTGTTAGTTTTTCTTTTTTAAAAAATCTAGGGCTGGCTCTTTTCTGGCACGGGCAAAGAGGTGTACAGAAAGGCCTGTTCACAAGATTCAGATGTCAGGGCAAAATTTGCCCTTTGCCCAGTTTCTTGGCAAGTGTGCTTAAAAGCTCTCTCTCTGAACAGTTCCTATCTTCCTTTTGAGAAGGAAGATCTCTTATCCTTTATGAAAGCCAAGTATACCTCGCATCCCATCAGGCCCCATAAACACAGAGGGGACAGGCAAGGTGCATGGCTCTTTGCATCCTGCCCCCTCCCCCAGCAGTGAACCCGATTTGTATTTCAAAGGCAAAAATCTCAGCTCAGCAGTTACGGCCATGGAAATCAGACTGCAACAGCATGCTTTGCAGCCCCCAGCCACTACCCGCGCCCCCCTCCCACCCCAGCCCTTCAGGTTTATGGCTCTTAGAGTAAAGGAGCACTGGCAGAGGGTATGGGAATGTTTCAAACAGCAACAAGAAAGGAACCTCACCTCCCAGCCAAGTGTCTGCCAGAAGCCCAGGATGTGGGGGCTTCTGGAAGGGAAGGCAAGCCAGAGCTTGCTGGGGAACAAAGCAATGAGCAAGAAAAGGAAACGGACAAGGGGAAATTCTCTGACATCTTCAGGCCACAGTTTTGGGATAAGCAGCGATTAAACATCTGAGGAAGGGAGGTTCTCTGGACGATGCCTAGGCTTTGCAATGGCTAACAGAAGCAGCCCCTTAGGCTGTACGGCAAAATGAAGGCAGAATAGGAAAGGGAGCTGTTCTGCAGCTCCTCTGAAACAGATAGGAGGCAAAAGCTCCTATATATAATAAGCCAGGATCTGGACAAGTCGTCTAGTATCCTAGGCCTGACAATGCTCCTGAGTCTCATGTGTACCCTTTGGGGGTAGAGATGGCTCTCTTGTGCTCTGGCTGTGGCCAGTTCATGTGGACCGTGGGAGAGGGGACCGGAAGAGTTGAAAAAACTGCCCTGCCCCCTCCATGCCACAAATCTAGTCAAACCACCATCACATGTCATTCAAAAAGCATATTTTATCCTCCTCACTCAGAGAATAATTTTAATACAAAAAGGGGGAAAAAAATATCTGCCCACAGGTGAATGGCTGCTTCCAGGACTTTTGAATAAAGTAGTAATATAGAGACATCCTTTTGGAAAGTAGATGCAAATGAAGAGAAATGTGCTGAAAGAGTCGCACCAGCCCAAAGGCACTCAGGCTTCAAAATGAAGTTGGCAAGCCAGAAAAATTAGACCATTTATCATGAGACTTCAGATAGTAAAATGGAAAGGGAATAAAGTCCCAATCCAAATGGGAGAAAATTAGGACAAAAGAAGGATGGGATAAAAACAGTGAACCCCCCAAATTGTCAGGATGAAAGGTTCCAGTTGCCTTAGAGAAGACTTGGCCCAAGTCTCCTAGACAAAAACAAAATAATTACTTAATTAAAAAGTGATTGATTCTTTAGGAGAACCCATAGAATCTCTTTTTAAAGGAAAAAAACTCAGAAAAAGGAAATAGATTTGTCCATAATTCACTCCTGGGTAGGGGAGAATGTCTGTTAACCAAGGGTTAAATGAATTTTAAATGGGAAGGGGGAGAATCAGCACTTTCAGTTGATCTGGCGACAGGCTTCAAATGTCCATTTGGTGGCTCCACCATAAATATCAATGTTGGTCTCAGACCAAGCTATGACACTACCAGACAGAGCTTTGGTGCTGCAAGTGGCAAGGTTGTAGATCTCCCCCGGGGTGAGCTTTCGGTCCCAGATGTTGAAATGGGCCAGTTCTCCCACAAAGGCTTGGGTAGCATCAAATCCACCTCCAAGAGTATCCTTGAATAAGAGAAATTGAAAACACAAGCATTGAAACCACCTCTCTCTTTGTTTTTCAGGATGGTCTATAAGAGTGCCCCCCCCCCCACCCCTTTCAGGTAACCTAGCACTTGGCAGCTATAGACTGACAGAATAAGCTCTTGAAACAAGCCAGAAAGCTTTTATGGAAGCAGAGAAAGGTCAGCAGGAAAGGACTGCGTCAGAGGAGTTCAATACAAGGGAGGGAAGCTGGCATTTTGGAAACACATTTTCCTTGGCAGGAATCCCCCTCCCTCCCAAACTGGACCTTTGGTTGCTGGTTCAGCACAGCAGATACATTGGTAAAAAAGGAGGATAGAAATGGGATTAGTATTCTATACAGTTTGCCTAGTTGTTAGACTCTAATGTTTTAGGTGCCAGAAAAAGGCCTTCAAGTTTCCCTAGGCTGCTAAATCCCTGTTTTATCTCTACTTGTGTGTGTGTGTGTGTGTGCTTAATGCTTTCTCTAATTAGCTGTATTTGATTTGTGATTTCTATTCTTACTCATTCTGTTGTTGAAAACCCACTCTGAGAAATTGCTCTCTTTTATCTTTCACTTTCAAAGGGAGCCCAGGAATATTTTAAATAAAAACGCTAAACATATTTGTCAATTTAGGTTTGAGCGATGGTGTATGTGTATGTGGTGGAGTAACCGACAGTGCGGTGGAGGACAGAAAAAAATGGGTCATGCTTACATTTGGTTCCAAATCTTGAGATTTTTTTATGCATGTGAAAACATAATGCACTGAAAGAATACATAAAATAAATTGATAGTGTGACTTTCAGCTTCTGTGTGGCTTGTGTGTGTTGCGTGAATATGCTGGCAGGCAGGATGAGTGATGACACTTGTATGGCTTTGTGTGTGTGTGTGTGTGTGTGTATGTGTGTCAGCAACTTGAGAAACTGCAAGTCGCTTCTGGCATGAGAGAGTTGGCTGTCTGCAAGGACATTGCCCAGGGAACACCCTGATGTTTGATGTTTTACCATCCTTGTGGAAGGCTTCTCTCATGTCCCTGCATGGAGAGCTAGAGCTGACAGAGGGAGCTCACCCGCTTTCCCCAGATTGCCAACCTGTCAAACAGCAGTCCTGCTAGCACAAGGGTTTAACCCATTGCGCCACCGGGGGCTCCACACTCCTATGGTAAGTGAAGGGCAAAGCAACTGCTTTTGTGAGAAATGGAGGAAAGAAATTCGGATGCCCTGTGATGTGTGATTCCATATGAAATATTCATGTCTCCCTGGAGCTGGCTTTAGGTATACAGGCAGTCAGGTCAGGGTCAAGTTACCTTTCTTTGTAAAATACAGGTGTGGAATGCATTGTTGCTGCTGATCCCACAATAGACAAAACCATAGTATGCCCTGCAAATCCTGTGTGTGGGACAAATGTTCAATTTACCTAATGGGAAAGCCATTTGTAGTGCATTTTTAAAATCATGAGTGGCTTTTTAAATTCTGGAGAGAACACGGGTTGCTGTGCATGAATCTGCGTTACACTGAAGAAAGGAAATTAATGGTTCGTGGTTCTCTTATTTGTTTAAAAATTATCCTCTTCTCCCACCATTCCATTTGATTTATCCTTCCTGAGCCATCCCAATTCTCTATTTTTCCTATTCGAGAACAAAAATCTTCAAATTCTTCCGCAATCTGCAGTGCTACTTTTGGTGCAGTTGCTTTGCAGGAATCTAGGAAATCTGCTAGAGTCAAGCACTATCATATGGGACAATTGTTACAAAAGGCATTATATGCTCCTATGTGCAAGAGACGTACTACAAGAAGATGGCATGTTGACATAATCACATTACAGTGGTACCAGGGACCATTTACACATGCACGAGGAAACCTATGTAGACCAAAACTACCAGCATTTGCTGGATTTTGATCAATCCAGCACAAAAAACAACAGGCACTGAAATGGAATCTAGAATGTATCCTGAAATTCTACAGGTTTTCAAGGGGGAAATCGAGTTCTGTTTAATTTAATCCACTATTTCTAATGCTGGGTGCTTTCTGCACCATTCTTTATATTATGGTTCTGGAAAATTTGCACAGGATATAGACAAACGTCAGTGGTCACTCTTTTTACTGTGACGCCAGCCATCTAGCTTACCTGTTCCTGACCCAGAACAAGAACCCCTTGTGGCTTGATAGGATGATAAGGGGCCAGGTTTTCCCCATTGCCTCGCTGTGTGCCATCCTGGTAAGCCTCCCAGACACCATCACGAGTTGTCCACGTGATACAAATGTGGTGCCATTTTCCATCATTTATGACAAAAGGAAGCTTTGCTACCTGAGGAAAGAAAAGGAGAATTGCTGCAAACTTGGAATCCATACAGGAGGGAAAGAGGAGAATGGCATTCATAGAATTTCTAACTGCCAATTCTTCTTAATCTAGTGTGCTCTTAAAAAAAAAAGAGGAACTCTACTCTGTTTCTGTGACAGTCACACAAATTAGGATCCGAAGGGGTTGCAATGATCTGCAATCTATACTCAGGGAAGTTAATGACACTGCTTGGTTTGCTTTCAAGGACACAAGAACAGATTTGCGGCTTAAATGTCCTACCCACAATGGACAGGAATTCAAGTAATATTAATATGATTTTCACATTTTGGAAAATCTACCACATTTATATTGGCATCTTAATTCCAGAGCAAGGTAGCAAATTCCCTTCCTCCCCCCACAAGAAAACTTTGATTACATTAGAAATACATTTTGATATATTTAATGTGGCACATATAGTTGAAAGCCTAAAGCAAACTGATGCTGCAAAATGCACTAAACTGCAGACACTGCCTTTAATATTAAGGGTTTTCACCTGTCTGAAAATTCATGCAGAACTAACTTGTGCACAAAGGTATTTTTTTTACTTGCATTCACACTTAATTGTGTGCCAGGAGATTTTTTAAAAAATTATAATGCATTGTAAAAGTAAATATATACAGTGCTATTAAATAACTGTATTTGAACCTGGTTGAATCAAAAACAGAATCAGGGATTTTAAAGTCTAAAGCTACTTCCTTGGAGGGTAAACTAAATATAAGCCCCTCTAACTCAGTTTTAAAGTCTGAATATTATATTTACATTCTCCCAGAAACAGGCTGAAACTGAGAGAGGTTTAAAATCTTTTTCTATCTTGTCACTTTAAAGGCAAAACTCCAGTATTCTAATATTATTATTTGCAATATCAACATCAACATTTTCACATTCAGCTTGTGTAAAAAATAATTATAGAAAACATGCAGAGTTTTAATTGCTTAGAAATATAATTAATGTTGATTTCACTGCCACTTATTTGTGTATTCTTTCAAGCATTTCTACTTTTAAAAATCATAAAGGAAGTCCAAGCAAACCAAAGATTCAGAACAGTGACACTTACCTTGTCATTGATAAGGATCTCCATGGGATTGTTGCCCCACTCGATAAGCACTAACTCATTGGCTTGTCCAGGTACTGCATAAGAGAAAGGTGTCCCAACACCCGGGGAAGCATTTGATTTTATCCACATACAGATAGTGAAGGCGTACATCTCTGGCAGGCTTTTTTTCACCTTGGCATACATGTAATTGGTTCGCAAAGGGAAAGTCAGCTGAAACTTGTCTGTGGGTCTATTGTCTTTCTGGCCTGGGGAGAAATAGAAAGAGTGTTTGCTACATGTTGAGAAGATTGCGCTCTCTTAACACACTTCCCCATAAATAATTTCAGTTGAACTCAGTGGGTCTTATTTCTGTGTGAATATATACAGGATGGCACAGAATGGTCTGTTTCAGGCATGATGCAATTACAAGACAGATAAGAATGCCTTGAGTCCCTTTCAGGACCATGGCTAGTGGTCAGGGCTAAACAGTCTTTCCAAGGTTGTTGTATGTCTTTCGGGCTGTGTGGCCATGTTCCAGAAGCATTCTCTCCTGACGTTTCGCCAACATCTATGGCAGGCATCCTCAGAGGTTGTGAGGTATGGAGAAAACTCTATACCTCACAACCTCTGAGGATGCCTGCCATAGATGTGGGCGAAACGTCAGGAGAGAATGCTTCTGGAACATGGCCACACAGCCCGAAAGACATACAACAACCCTGTGATCCCGGCCATGAAAGCCTTCGACAACACAGTCTTCCCAAGACTTAGTACTGTGATCAACTTTCTTCCTTTCTTCCCTTCCATTACATAATGAACCTTAAGATGGCAGTATTTAAATCCCTCTAGTACATTTCTCTACTCTAATCCTGGTCACATGGACAGCTCTGGGGTCTTTTTCTCACTCCTTCCCCCACACCTTTAAAAAAATGTAATTGCCATAAAGACATTTTGGATAATTGATCCAAAAGAGAAAAAAGGAGCACAGGTGTGAGTGGAGGGAACAATGGGTCCTGTCGAAGTTTAACATACACAAATTGTTTAGTAGGCAAAAATATATGCTACAGCTTCTCCTAGGTCACTTAGAGGGTAGCTCTCAATGTATTTAAAGATATGATGCATCTCCCCAGGGAGGGTGTGCTGAGTTTCAAGATGCTTTGCTGAAAGAAGAAAGGTATGTCTTTTCGGCTTGGAAACTATCCATGGGTGATAATGTTCCCATTTTCTTTATCACACAGGTACACACAACTACATACTAAACTTATGTGTATTGATGATGTATCTGTTTAAATAATGGATGGGGAAGGCTGTAAGTCGGAGCATCTGTGTGTGGGGGACTTTTTTTTTTCATTTAGAGAATTATTACCCCGCTCTTCATCCACAAAGGCACCCAGAGTGGCTTTTTAAAAACCTTATTTTTGCCATAGCTTTGTTTTCCATGTCAGGAGCGACTTGAGAAACTGCAAGTTACTTCTGGTGTAAGAGAATTGGCTGTCTGCAAGGATATTGCCCAGGGGACGCCTGGATGTTTGATGTTTTACCATCCTTGTGGGAGGCTTCTCCCATGTCCCCGCATGGGGAGCTGGAGCTGACAAAGGGAGCTCAGCTGCTCTCCCGGATTCGAACCACAGGCCTATGGGTCAGCAGTCCTGCTGGCACAACTGGCACAACTGGCACCCCATTGCGCCACCGGGGGCCATAGCTGAACTCCTCCCTTCCTAAGGTATAGTCATGATTCAGAATCAGCGCCGAGCCCTGCCTTCCAGCCTCTCTCTCTCCCTCTCTCTCTCTCTCCCTCTCTCTCTCTCTCTCTCTCTGCGTGCTTCCTCTTTGGCCCGCTTCCCTCCCTTACCTTTCTCTAACTCACTGATCCTTTGGTGAAGGGACGTTAAAGTGCTTTCTATCTTCCCCCTTTCTTCCGACTCGTTCTTCGGGTTGTACTTCCCTTCTTCCAGGCTGTTAATGCGAGACAGCACTTGCTTCTCTAAATCGTCGATGTTGTTCTGGAGGATATCCTTCAGGGAGTTGGTCTGGCTCGACGAATTCATCCGGCTGAATTGCTGCGCGGGGTTCCGAGGCGGAAGGAGAAGGGGAGAGAGAGAGAGAATGGATTGTTGCAAACCCCATTAACACCACCGCATGATTTATTTACCCGGGGAGCGCTGCCCTGACAGCTAAACCCACTGGCAGCTTAACCAGAAAGGGAGGGTCGCTCCACGGAAAGGGAAGGCGCCATGGAAGGAGGACAGGAAAGGGGGGGCGAGGAGGGAGGGAGGGAGAGGCTGGCCAAAGCGCTCCGGCTTCTCCTGCGACATTTCCCCCTCCTGGGACGGGACAAAGGTGGAAAGTGGTCCTGGCCTCGTTCTCGGGGAAGTACAGGAGGGAGGGGGAGCTGTACCTCCAGGTTTTCCAGCCTGATCTTGAGCGACTGCAAAGTTTGCCCGAGTTGGCTCAAGGTCTCGGCGGCGGGCGTGCGGGAGAGGTCTCCCATGGTGTTCTTGGCGGAGCCCGGCTGCTGCTTCCGCCCGGGGGAGCCCTTGCCCTCCGCGGGCAGCGCCTCCAGCGAGCTCTGGCTCTCGCAGCGGCCCAGCTTGGTGGTCAGCTCCCGGATGGTCTCCTTCTGGTTCATGATGGTCTCCTTCTGCTGGAGCACCGTCTCCCGCAGCTGCAGCACCGTGGTCTTCAGGTCCTCCCCGCCGCCGCCGCCGCTCTGCATGGACGAGGTGCACATGTCCATATCCACGGGCACCGAGGTGCAGATGAAGCGCGTCTGGCCGAAGCCCTGCCCGCCCCCCGGCAGGAAAAGGCCGCAGGAGGCCAGGAGGGCCAGCAGGAGCCTGCCCGCGAGCGACATCAGGGACGGCCCGAGCGTGGCAACCCTGCCCGGACTTTCAGCACCGGGAGCTGTCCGGAGAACAGTGCTGAGCCGACTGCGGAACGCGGGCGCTTTTATAGCGCGAGGGAGGGGCACGCACGCCGCTGACGTCACGCGCGGGGTGGAATCCCGCTTTAATTGCCTGGTGGCCGCGCGCTCTCTCGTGCAAGGGGGTCTCCCTCCAAAAGAGGAGGGTGTGGGTGGGATCTCCCCTCCTGTGCTTAGTTTATGTATCCTGTCAGAAGTGAACCAGGGTACAGTTGTCATGCATTAAGTTAAAAACTTGGCATTCTACTCAATGCCCTTTGACTTGGAGTGCCTCTGGTGTTGCTATAGGAAGGCCCTCCATTGTGCATGTGGCAGGGCTCAGGCTGCATTGTACTAAGTTGTCTGTGGTTTGCTCTTGTCCGCGCACGTATATCTGGGCTCAACTTTGTACCCCCATTTCTTAAGGTTGGTTCTGCATCTCGTGGGGCCCAGGAGGGAGTCTCTCATTCAGTATCAGCCATGGCTTGAGATTCTGGGGCTTAGCCTTCCACTTTTGGACTCTCGCTGATGTGTTGCTGTGAGTATCTCTGTAGATCTTAGAAAACTATTTCTTGATTTAAGGTCTTGGGTGCTGGCTGATGTCCGACCAGGAGATGGGCCGGAGATGTCACTACCTTGGTCCTTTCATTGCTGGCTGCTACTTTCCAGCGGATGTCAGATGGTGCAATACCGGCTAAACCAGTGGTTTTCAATCTGTGGGTCCCCAGATGTTTTGGCCTTTTACTTCCAGGAATCCTATCGGCTGGTAAATTAGCTGGGATTCCTGGGACCCACAGGTTGAGAACCACTGGGCTAAACAGTATAATTTATCCAGTGTTGTGGGGCGTAGACATCCTGTGACAATGCGACATGTCTCATTAAGAGCCACATCCACTGTTTTCACGTGATGAGATGGGTTTCAGAATGTGCTCAGCAGCAGGGTAGCAAAGCGCTACTTCACTGTGTCTGGTTGTGATCCCCAGATTGTGCCGGTCAGCTTTCCCATGACATTGTTTCTAGCGCCCACTTTTTGCTTGAAAGTCAAGCAAGAAGTAGGTCAGAGTACGGTCCAGGGTAATTCCCAAGTATTTTGGTGTGCTGCAATGCTCCAGTGGGACTCCTTCCCAGGTAATCCTCAAAGCTGGAGATGCTTGTCTGCTTGTCAGAGGCTGGGTGGCCTTCTGCCCAGGGGGCTGGGACTGCGTGTTCCAGCATGGCCAAGGAGGGTTGGACTGGCGGGCTCTGGGGTCTCTCCCAACTCTGTGCCTCGGTGAATGTGGCGCCGGGGAGGCCTGTCCCGCTGAGTGAGCGTGAGGCGCCTGAGGCTCAGGCCGGGCCCCAAGGCACTGGCGGCGGGGGTGCGTGGCGCCTCCAGGTCCTCGCGGGGATCGTGCCCATGAGCGACACACGCGCGGCGCCCCGCATTAGCCGCCTGGTAGGGACGTGTCACCCTGGCCGAGGAAATCGTGCCACGCGCTTGGCAAGAGGGAGCCATCTCAACATGTCTGGATGAGTCAAGAGCTGGACGGCAGCAGGCGACGAGGGGGAAGAGCCGGAGGGAGGACGGCGGGAAACATCCGGAAAAAGAGGGGGGAGTTTCTCAGAGGAGGAGCGGGGGGGGGGGGGGTTGGGCTTCTCAGTCCCGATGCTTTTGCGACGTCGGGGCGGTGTGCTGTCTTCACTAATACTGCTCCACCTCCCCCCCTTTTTGGGCCATCTCTTTGTAGTAAAGCTAGACGGGGTTTTCTTTCCGAGGCTCGTCTCGCGTGGCAGAAGTGGCGGTTTCGTCCTCCCCTCCACCTCCCCAGGAATCTCGCTCGCTTTTCCCACCCGTGGGGATGGCTTCTGTCTCTCCCTACTCCTCCTCCGCCTTTTCTCCTTCCTCCCCACCCGCCCCCAAAGCCAGTGCTGGGAAGAGGAGACGCGTGGGTTGCTTTCCGTCCCATTCTGGCTCCCTTTTCCCACCGGGAGAGAAGCGCTGCCGGGAAGGGAGAGCTTTTCCGCAGGAGGAAGAGGAGGAGACCCGCCATCCGCCCCAGGGACGCGCCTTCGGAGCAGCGGGAGAAGACGCGCATTTCCTCTCTCTCCTCTCTTGAATGAACCGCTTCCTTGGCTTCTTCGGCTTCCTTGGTTTGGCAGGACACCCGATCTCTTCCCGCCCGGCTCCCAGGCGCCTCGAAGGCTTCGGGAGCTCTTCATAGAGCCGGCGGGTCGATCCCAGGCTCTTCCTTCCTCCCTCCCTCCCTTCCGAGGTACTTGGCGAGCGAGTGTAGCTGGCCCTCGGCGGCTAAAGGCCCAGGGACGACCTGAGTTCATGACACTATGTAACAAATTTGAAAAAATGTCCTGTTCCTGGTTTGAAAGTGTTATTTCCTGTTTCATTGTGCCCTACTTACTATCAAAGTAGTTGTTCCACTCCAGAAACTTCGTTTTTTGTGGCGACACAAACTGTGTTGAATTGCGTGAGATTCATTGAAAAACCATCGCAAAATGTGCTGTAGGATGTCCCTTGCAGTTTAATTAATTTTTCCCATGTTTTTATGATAGAACCAATTAGGAAATGACATTTATAACCCAGGAACAAAAATGGTGTTACGTAGTCTCCTTCGGAGTGGGAAGAGTTGGGTATAAATATAGTAAATTAAAAAAAAAGTGCTGTCTGCACACCTATTTTCCCTGTGTTTGGCACCACGGTGTTTTTGGCGCACTCACGCACCGAGACCCTCAAAGGCCATCCAGTCCGGTTCACCTTGAAGGAGGTGCAGGAAACCCGCTCCACCGAAGACCGACCAGCCAGCCTCAGGCGGCTCTTTCTCTTTTCCTTCCGCCGGCGTTTGAAGCGCATCTTGCTGTTTCCCAGCGTGAAATAGCTGGAGAGGGGGAAAGGCGTACCTGGGGGGGGGGGGGGGGGGAGGGGGGAGGAAAGACGTCCCTCCCAAAGACTTGGGGACTCGCCTCTGGGGCAGATGGGCCCCTGTTCCTCCCCCCTCTCCGCCGCTGACAGGCAGCCCGCTTTCCTCCGGGTCCCCAGCCACCCTGGCCCCCATCTCCCCGCCCCCGAACAACGAGGGGAGGGGAGGGGGGCCTCGTCAGAACAACAGGGAGAGCCGTCTGGTGAAGGAAAGAAGGGAGGGAGGGAGAGAGGACGCGACGTCGCGAACCCATGGATGCAGATCCCCGTATCCGCCCCTCCAGGAGCATTCATCCCTGGTGACCACCGGAGGGAGGGAGATAAAGTGGAGCAGTAGGATACTAAGTAGAGCAGCTGTGTATACTCACACTTATACATACACGCACATAGTAATAAAGAGAGAGAGAGACACACATATATATATCTGCTCCACTAGACACATACACAAGCATACATATATACATAACTCTAGAGACAGGTAGAGAAAGACACACATGCACACATACGGTGTATTACTGTTTCAGTATGCACATACATAAACATATATATATATTCACATACAGACAGTAACATATTAATGTGTTGTCGAAGGCTTTCATGGCCGGGATCACAGGGTTGTTGTATGTTTTTCGGGCTGTATGGCCATGTTCCAGAAGTATTCTCTCCTGACGTTTCGCCCACATCTATGGCAGGCATCCTCAGAGGCTGTGAGGCATGGATAAACTAGGCAAGGAAACATATTATCTAGAAATAAAAACACCTTCACACACACATATCTGTTTCATTAGACACGTACACAAGCTTATGTGCAGGCAGGGTATGCTGTTTCGCCTCAATATGTACATTTACATGTCTCTTTACAAAAATTTTGCATTTTAAAATCTGTAGTCAACTGAGCAGCTTGACTTTTGCAGCCTGTAGTTTTCTCATCAGCAAACTTTGCTAAAGAATTAACTCCGAAGGGTCCATCATAATCATGTGCTGTGAAAACAGTTCTTCCACCTTTCCTAACTCTGCAACCGCCTTGATCAATAATGATCTGGCTTCCCTTGCCTTTCAGCTTTGATACAGAAATTAAGTCGCTTCTCATTTCTGCACAATAAAGCATACATATACTCACATTTCTAGTATATCTAGAAATAGGTAGAGATAGACACACATACAGTATATTATTGCTTTCTTATGCACATCCACAAACATATATATTCACATACAGACAGTAACATATTATCTAGAAACAGAGACACCTTCAGTGCATACTTACATACATCACACACAAACATACACACATACATATATAGTGAAGCAGTAATGTAGCTCGACCTAGAGATAGAAACAAGCACACACACACATACATTGCTCTACTGTACACACACCAACATATATACGGTATACACATACGCATATATAAAGTGAAGCAGTGGTGTATATTATCTATACAGATTAATAGAGATACACGTATATTACTGTTCTGTTACACAGACACACACACACAATTGCTCTACTTATCACCTGTCTACCTGACAGCAGTATTTGGAGCGACAGTGTGTGCGTGTGTGTCTGTATTCCTGTTCCACTTTGCCTTCCTTTTCCCTTCCTTCCCTCCCTCCTTCGGGAATCGACAGGGAGGCTGCACCTGGAGAGGGGGGGGGGATTGGGGGGAGGCTGGATGTTTGGAGAGGAGGGTGGCCCAGGTTTCCTATGAGGAGCCTTTGCAGGCGGAAGGGGCTAAGGCAGTCTCTCTGTTGTCTCCACCGAGCCAGTCCGCTTTTCCTCCCAGCTCCCCTCCCTGTGTGTCTTGTGAAGCTGTAGTTTCCTTTGTCTCCTGGGTGTTCCTATTCAACCATAGCGTGAATCCAGAGTGTCTTAAAAGTCAGACTGGCCTGACTTCGGTCTCTCTTAGGATCACTTTAAAAGAGAGCTCTGGGCGGAGTGTGGGCTCTTTCCTCTTTAAGACTTCCTCCCTCCCTCCCTCCTCCCACATCTCTCTTCATCCAAATGATTTGAGAACTGGACCCACCAAGAGACACGCGTTATTTCTCTTGTGCCCCTCCCCAGCTTAAAGCCACTAGAAATCCTTGCGCGCATACACACGCCGTGTCTGCCCCTCTTTCTGAAAACAGATGCTTTCTCGCTATGCAATGTGTGTGTGTTAAGAGTCTTAATTCCCGATGGAGCCGGGACAAAACACAAAATCTGGACTTTTTTTTTGCTTGGAACTAGACTTATTTCTTCAGAGGATTAGCAAAGCAGAATGGGAGAGGGGAAGACGGCATGTAGACCTGGCATGTGTTGCTTTCATGGCCGGAATCACTGGGTTGCTGTGTTTTCCGGGCTGTATGGCCATGTTCTAGAAGCATTCTCTCCTGACGTTTCACCCACATCTATAGCAGGCATCCTCAGAGGTTGTGAGGTATATTGGAAACTAGGCAAGGGAGGTTTATGTATCTGTAGAAGGTCCAGGATGGGAGAAAGAACTCTTTGTTTGAGGCAAGTGTGAATGCTTGACTTTTTCTAAGGCAAAGGCAAGCAGCTAGCAGTGTGTCTGTGTGCGAGAGCGTGTGTATAAGAGCTTACGTGTGAGCGTGTGCTTCTGACACATCCTCCAAGGGAAGAGGAGAGAGGGGGGCAGAGTGGTGGCAGCCTCCGGCGCTGACTACTACCAGCAGCTGTGCTGAGCGCAGCCACCCAAAGGGAGCAAAGCCTTACCTCCCTGCCATGGGGCGGGGGCTGGAAGTGCCTAGCACAGCCAAGGCTTCCATCCAGGGAGAAGCGAAGCCGGGAAGCTGGAAAACGGAGCCCAGCCTCTCAGCAAAGGCACATGTTCCGGGCAGCCATCCAACAGGCCCTAGTGCTCCACTGGAGCTCTGCCTGTGATTCATTGGCTGTAATAACTACGGAAAGGCAGCAACACTTGGGGGAGAAAAATCACAGGGATGAATGAATGAGGCTCTGATGGGTGCTCTGGCCTGTTGCACAGAGAACAAAGTGCTGCTGGGAATCCACACAAGTACAAACATGGAAATACAGAAGCCCTGCTCACCTGATCTAGTATTCCATGAAGCCAGGCCCTTCATTTCTATTAATTTCTTATTTGTTTAGACTAGACATAAGGTAGCGCACCGCTGAACTGCATCTCCCATAATCTGGCCAAGCCATGACAGCCAATGAGGAATGATAGGCCATGCAGTCTGAGATTACTTAAAGGGCAATATGGGGCTGGGATCCTGTTAGTATACTATGTCAGCATGCCTAGGGTGCATCTGTACTGTAAAATGAATGCATTTTGACCTCACTTTAACAGTCAAGGCTCAATGCTGTGGAATCCTGGGATTTGTAGTTTAGTGAGGCACTAGCACTCTTTGGAGGAGCAGGATGCAGATCTTGTAAAATGACAACCTGCTCTGCAGTCAGACTGCTGTCAAACTGAATTAATTCTGCAGTGCAGATTTATTTATTTACTACATTTATATCCCATCCTTTTCATCCCAAAAGGAGGACTCAGAGCAGTCTTACAGAAAGGCAGCAATTTAATGCCATACATATACGTACACACAGCAAAAAATATATACATTAACACAAAAAAATCAACAGCAATATTAAAACAATTATTAAAATGATATCACCCAGAGTCAAATCCAAGGCCGTTCCATTAGTCAATTCACAATTTAATATACTCACATTGTACAAACTTGCTAGCCAAAAGCTTGGTCCCATAACCAAGTTTTTGCTTTCTTCCTGAAGGACTAACTGGAGGAAGGGTCCTGCTCTGATTTCGCTGGGGAGGGAGTTCCATAGCCAAGGGGCCACCGCTAAGAAGACCTTGTCTCTCGTTCCCACCAATCGTGCCTGTGAAAGAGGCAGGACTGAGAGCCGTTCAGACAGGTAAGCTGGGCCAGAACCATTTAGAGCTTTATAGGCTAAAGCCAGCACTTTGAATTGTGCTCCGTAGCAGACTAGCAGCCAGTGGAACTGATGTAACAGGGGAGTTGTGTGCTCCCTGTACGCTGCCCCAGTGAGGAATCTGGCTGCTGCCCATTGGACCATTTGTAGCTTCTGAACAGTCTTCAAAGGCAACCCCACACAGAGCGTGTTGCAGTAGTCTATCTGGAATGTAACAAGAGCATTAACTACCGAGCACAATTCAAGGTGCTGGCTTTAGCCTATAAAGCTCTAAACGGTTCCAGCCCAGCTTATCTGTCCGAACGTGTCTCCCGCTATGACCCACCTCGAAGCTTAAGATCATCAGATGAGGCCCTGCTCACGGTCCCATCAGCCTCACAGGTGCGGCTGGCAGGGATGGGAGACAGGGCCTTTTCAGTAGTGGCTCCCCGCCTATGGAATGCTCTCCCCATTGAAGTCAGGCAGGCTCCCTCCCTCCTATCCTTCCGTAGGAAGGTTAAAACTTGGTTATGGGGCCAGGCTTTTGAATAATAATTGGCAGCGTTAATTATTATCATGTATGCTGAACTCAATCGACAGACCCAGTTTTTTTAAATGAACACGCCTACCTGTATTTTATAATGTGTTTTATGAATACTGATGTAAGTTAATAATAATTTTTAACTGATTTTTATTGCACTGTATAATTTTTATATATGCGTTTTATTGTAAGCCGCCCTGAGTCCCCTGTTGGGTGAGAAGGGCGGGATATAAATATCGTAATAAATAAATAAATAAATGGACCACCATGACCAAGTCTAGCTTTTAGCACTCTTTGGAAGAGCAGGATACAGACCTTGTAAAACTACAACCTGCTCTGTTAGTTAAACTGCTGTCAAACTGCAGTGCAGATACACTCTATTTAGTGGTGGTGGCAGAATGGAAAAGCCATGGATGCAGCTGAGGTGAGGTATTGAAGAATTTGGTTGGAGAGGTCACACAAGCTGAAAGTTGTTCCTTGTGCTAGGAGATATGTGCTATGGAGTGCATCCTTGTGCAATGGCTTCCCCATAGGCCCTGCAAAGGTAGTTGGATGGCATAAGGAACAAAGCTCTGTGCCACTCAGCCCCACTGGCACCAATGAGTCATGTGGGGAACAGAGAGAGAGCCCCCCACGCTGTCTTCTGACTACCTGCTGTTGACCTTCGTGGTTAAAGCTCTCATCCAAAGGTGACATGCAGCTGGCAGGTTTTCCTTGCTTTCTTTTGCTATCACTGCATGACTTCAGGAAAATACAACTGTTGACAACCAAGTTTATTTGTCTGAAGGACAAAATAATTTAAATGCAGAATCCTGCCTCATTTCAGACCAAAGTAATACCACAGAATAGCCATAAAAACAGTTATTCTGTCTTAGATGAGGATGTGTTTCACAGACAGAAAAAGAGAACATATATCAACAACAGGAATAAAACAAGTAGAAATATACTGCAAATACATTTGCATAGTAAGTAAAGTTGCCACTGAGAACTGGAATCCAAAACCCCATCAAAAGGTTCTTATGAAGAGTAAGTGCAGTGAATCTTATAGAAGCTGGTACAACAAACATAAAACACAACCAAAGATATTTGGACAATGTTTCTAGCTGTGTGTTAAAATACAGTTTTTAAACAAAGCTAAGTGAAAACATTGTTGATAATGAAGCTGTCCTTCCTAAATTTTATTGAGGCCAGAATTCTCCTGCTTTGAAAACTGGATGAATAAGGTCTGAACTAAAATCTTGTTTTTGTAGCCTCTGCTGTAAAAAGCCATCTGCAGCCCCATAACACATGTCTGTAGATTAACCAGCACTGCTTTCATTTATATTCTTTAAGAAAAATTGTATTAGATACCACTGACACAGACTTGTTGAAATGCCTTTGTTAAAATATCTCTGTATTATAACTGTCTTGGTTGGATTAAATCATTTGATTTTTTTTGTATCTAGATATGTGATTTTATGTGTTTTAAATTACATCTCATTTTGGTTTCTGGACTACTTGAGCTGTGCAAAATTCCTGACTACAGTACTTCTTTGATCTAGAATAGTACAGCATAAATCTTTTGCCTTTGTAACAAGGTTTAGAATACTTACCTTTTGGGGTGATGACATTTAGATTCCCCCAGCTAACATGCTCTGGCCGCAACCTTTGGAAAGCAACTACTGCTCTGTCTCTGGCAACATCAGGCGATTTATCTCCTTGCAGCTGCCTGATCTTGCCATTGTATGGGTCAGGGTCCCTCAATTTCTATTCTTCCTTTCATCATTTTGGGAAATGGAAGAAATGAAGAAGGTGCAACTCCAGCACCCAAGTGCAACTTCTCCGTTATTGTTTATACTCATCTTACAAAGCATATAGGATGTGTTTCAGATGTGTTGGGAGACAATTTCTATATGAGTAGTGGTGTAGGATAACGGAGGCTGAGAAAGACTGTTATGAACAATTCTGGGGACAAACAAAATGGGCTATTCATGTGTTTTGTCCTGTGGTATCCCTTCCTGGAATGAGAAAACATCTTAAAAATTATACTAAGTGATGCTCTGAATTGGGACACCTGGGTGGGCAAAATGCACCTCTCTGGATGTTTCTGGGCTACAACTCCTATTTACAGTTAGCTTTCCAGATTTGCTAGGGTTAAGATACAAGCTTTTTGTCAAAATATAAAATGGTCAATTTAAAAATTCTATTTTTTTAAACTGAGAGAACACAGCATGACTCTGTGACTAACTTCTACCAAAAGAAGACCAAAGAATCATACTGGAGATTTAGAGATTCAAAGAAATGTGTTCTCTTGAGAAATCTCTAGGTTCTTAGCATAACTCTATGGTCAACTACTGGAGAAAGTTGACCAGAAAGCCAAACCGAAGGACCTAGAAATAACATTTTAACCGAATCCCCAAATAATCAAATTTGTAAATGTCAAACCCATAAACACAGAGAATCGACTGTTGTTCTAGCCAACACTTTGAATGGTATTGCAGTCTAGTAACATCTGCAGGGATGTGCATTGCCTACTTCTCATCTATAGCCTTCCTGCCTGCCGCTGTCCCCATCTAGAATAGCTCTATTCTGTTTGTTTTTTTTACTCAGATGGGACCACAAGTGGCTGAAAAAGGAAATGGTTTCTGGCATCATCCTGATCCCATTTCCATGCATGTCCTGTAGTTATTAAACCTAAGTTTGCATGTGAAAAAATATAACTGGACAGTAAACAGATTTAAAAGAAGAGGAAAAACACACATCTAATTTAGGTGATAGTACAGTATTTATGCATGCATAGCATTCAAGACCATTATTCCTTTGAGTGTTGTGTCTATTTGTGCTCTGCATGGTACTTTTAGGAAGAGGAAAGGAAGGAAGAAAAATCACACATATGCAAGAATAATTTAATTAGGGCAGAATGTATTTCCAGTTAAGAGAGTCTTCCTCAAGGTAATTAATCCATTTCCTTCAGGGGGATTGTTTAAACACTCATACACACTACTTGATAAGTGGTTTGTTTTGTTTAATAGGATAATGATAGCTAAATAGCTACTGCTGTCATTGCTTAACAATTTGCTGTCACTTTGCGAGAGGAAAATGTTCAGTTCCATTCCTCTTTTCTCTGTACTTGGGAGGGAGAAATACAAAAGCTTGAGGTGGCTTATGCATTGATTTCCAAGTGGGGAAGGCATTGATTTAGAAGTAGGGATGGCACCAAATTCTGACTGATCTTGGAAGCTAAGTAGGGTGAGCCTTGGTTAGCACTTGAATAGAAGGCCTCCAACAAAAAGACATCTCTGAGTATTTCCTAGCTAAGAAAATCATATGAAATTCAAGGGAGTCATCATAAGTCAACAGACAACTTAAAGGCACACACACACACACCCAAGAGAGCTGACATCACGATAAATAGTTAGACTATAGCATGCCACAAGACTCATGTACTTCCAGCAAAACTAATCTGAAATCCTCAACTAGTTTATATCTTTATTAGAATAAACTAAAATGCCACAAAATGTGCAAATTTATGAGTTCTGCATTATTCTTTATCAAGCTTGCTAATATAAAAAGCAGAATAAACTAAACAAACAGAACCCCCCCCCCCCAAAAAAAAAACCTGGCCTGATGTAGTCGTTATTAATACTGAAGTCAATACTGAATCTCAAAATTGTTTGAAGGAATCACTATTAGGTATTATAGATGTAACATTATACGTAAAATGTATTCTGGGATAGAAAAACAATGTGTGAGACATTATTTCTGGACACATATATGTAATCCTTCTGAAAGTGATCTGTTAAATCATTTAACTCGATTGATGTTTAATTTTGGTTTGCTTGTCTTTCAACATGGGTTTACTGAGGAGAGGTCAAAAGATATGATGTGTTATTTGAAAGAATTTTCCTCATTGATACTGGCCAGTTCAAAGAACATCTTTGTAGCAGTCAGAGGAAGTATAAATACTGTAATAATATTATCAACTTCCTAATTTCACTCCTACCCTCTGCCATATTCTCTGTGAAATATGCACAGAAAGATGAGGATGAATAGATATACTACCTCAGAATACTACATGGTCCTCTTTTGTTAGGGCTAAAGCCAAATCTCTGTGTCAGTGGACTAATTATGGAATCCACCATATGGTACTAAATCCCAAAGCCAGCATCTTAAAGTACTCAGCCCACCTTCCCCATTTTTTAAAATCTTGAATGTGTCCAATGCTTGTGGTATCCAACGAATGATTTTGGCCCTGTTTGGGAAACAACGTTGATTATATTTCTCCATCTTTTCCTGAATGCTGTTCCAACTCCCAATTCCTTCTTTTCTTGTTTTTTGCCATTTCAGTACTTGGTTTTGCAGCAGAATTGTTGCTTCCAGCTGTTAATCAGATATGAGGGAAATCCCAATGTACTCCAGAGGTTTCAGGAAGGGTCTGAGTGATCCCAGTGTTTTTGAGGTGTGAGCAGCTGGATCCTGGTGGATCTAGCCCAATCCAATGCCCACTCATCAACAGACCTACATCTGTGTGGCCAGCTGTTATGGTCTCATCAGAAGTGATGCCTACTAGCAAGTTTCTGCTATGGAGCTGCTTTTGTCTATTGAAACAGTGGCAGCAACTGTGGCTGCTCCAGTGCATTCTCATTCCAACTGGCTCCAGAACATCTGGGGCAGCTCTAGAGCACAGTACTCCAGATTATTCTAGTAGATGTAGATGCAGTCATAACTATTTGGCTGGGGGAAAACAGATACATTCAGCTTTTCTTACTTTGGCATAATTCTGAATTCAAAACATGTCATAGAACTGGATGTTTTGTCATGTTTTGGCTCACCACTTTTGTGACAAATCAGGAAGCCTGAACTCATTCATGTTAATCCAGTAAAGATTATCTATGTGCAGAAGCATATTTGTGAAATTAAGGATTTCAGTTTGGAAGATTATGTTTTGAACTGCTGCATATATTTTTCCAAAATCAGGAAGGACAGTGGGCATTCTGGTTGGGGGATTCTAGGAATTATAATCCAAGATATGATGACAATGCAGATACTCATTGGGACTTGACTGAAGTGGCTGAAAGTGTTTTTAGCTGTGACTGTGAACACATATCCCCATATGTTTCCCCATTAGCTGCGTGTAATCTGGGATCATTTTGTTCCATATGATGAACAGCATAAACCAGGGGTCCTCAAACTTTTAAAACAGAGGGCCGGTCCACAATCCTTCAAACTGTGGAGGGGCCGAATTATCATTTGAAAAAAAAAAACCTGAACAAATTCTTATGCACACTGCACATGTCTTATTTGTAGTGCAAAAGAACAACAACAATGAAAGAACAATACAATATTTAAAAATGAAAACAATTGTAACCAACATAAACCTATCAGAAGTGTGGGCCTGCTTCTGGCCAATGAGATAGTCAAGTTAATTAGGATTGTTGTTGTGTGCCTTCAAGTCATTTCAGACTTTGGGCGAGCCTAAGTCTAAAATTATTTATTTATTCATTTACTACATTTATTTATTATATTTATATCCCGCCCTTCTCATCCCGAAGGGGACTCAGAGCAGCTGTATATACATACAATATATTATATTATTAGCATAGCACAATATTAGCATTATATATTACTGTATTGAACTATACCACTATACTGTAATATTATATGTAATATATAACATATAATTAATATTATTATATGGTATTATAAGTATTATATTGTATAACATTATAATATTATTATCAATATTATATGTATATACAATATATTATATTATTAAAAATGATATAAAATATTATATTATAAAACTGAGGGCAGGGGCCAGGTAAATGACCTTGGAGGGCCGCATCCGGCCCCCGGGCCTTAGTTTGGGGACCCCTGGCATAAACAATATCGTAAGCTACTGACATCCATGAAGATGTTTATCAGTGCTTGCCTGCAGTAAGAACAAACTGTAATAGGGATACGCTGAAAGTGGACCTAGAGTAATAAGTGCTCACTGAAAACATTATGCTCTATTAATAGAAAAATTTGCTCTTGAAAGGAAGAGTTGAACAAATCATTTCAAAGCCTTCTCAGAAATTGTCATTGTGTAATATGTAAAGGTTTGTTATCTCTTTGAAGCATTTAGTTGGTCTAAGAGAGAAAACATTTATTGGGCTTTTAACATTTCCCCCCACATTTAAAACAAAACATAAATATTCACATTTCCAGCTGACTTCTCTTTGCAGTTCAGATAATCTAGGCAAAATGCACCAAGGCTAAAGTAATCAGTGCCTCCTTCATTAAGATCAGATGAAAGAAATGGGCAGGAAGCATGGACATAAGCATAAATCTGAGAAGGATTTACTCGTAGGGGAAATAATTTGCTCAGCATAGGAAGTGGAGGCTATGGTTGGCATTAGTGGCATGTACAGGAGTACACAGGTGTAAGTCAATTTTATTGGCAACCTGCATAGATCGTTTTGTGTGTGGATGATATAGATCAGAGGTTCTCAACCTGTGGGTCCCCTGGTGTTTTGGACTACAACTCTCAGAAATCCCAGCCAGTTTGTCAGCTGTTAGGATTTCTGGGAGTTGAAGGCCAAAACATCTGGGGACCCCAGGTTGAGAACCACTGATATAGATGTTGGCATTCCCTTCCTCTCTTTGCATCAACAAATACCCCCCTGAACTTAAGAGTTTCTGCAGTCACAATCACAGCCATTCTATTCCAAGTGAGAATGGTGGGAGATCAGAGAAGTGTTTAGATATTTCTCTGCAGGTGAAGGTGAAATTATTATATCATCAGGTGGGAATTCTTTAGGACCTCAGCAGACCTCAGAGAAGGACAAAACCATTTTACAACTGGCTATGGAAGTATTGGCAAATTCTCCTCTAATGTTTTATCAGGAACAGAATGGACAAAGGGAGGTCATCAGAAACTCTGTGGAGCAGTAAATGGCCAGCTGTAGAAAAGTTTCACATGAGGAACTAATACACACAGGAATATGGGGTAAGTGACCTTGGATAGAAGCCGATTCCTGCTACATCTTAAACCCAGGGTTGAGAGGGGGGGGAGGTCTTTCCATTCAAGAGTCAAATTCAGTTACAGCGCTCATTTTCAAGTTGCCTTCCAAAGGTGAGTAGAACCAAATGCAAAAGGGTGAGACCTATTTTAGTTTATTGTTGAGAGGGTTTGACATTGTAATCTTTTGAATTGGGGAGGCATACAAAAATGGCAAAACACCAACAAAGTGATGGTGTCAGGAAGAAGGGGAGTGTGGACATCTTGACAACCCCTGAAGACTGTGTTTTGGCCCTTGAAGGTCTGGATTTGTTCCTAAGGTCTTAAGTTCCCAGTCCCTTGTACAAAAGAACCACATCTAAAGGAAACCAATCGCCAGGCATATAAATCATTAAACATATAGAAAGAAAGGTGGCAGGGAGGAAGAGAGAGCATACTGACATTGATAATACATTTTGCTACTCAACTTGCTTTTGCATTTTCCTTGGTGTTGAGACACCTCAGATTTATTTGTGGGTAATTAGGCTGTCATAAAGAGTACGGGTAGTGCTTGATTCACTGCCATTCTACCATGTTTTTTTTAATTCAGTGCCAGAGATTGATGTTGCAAAAGATGGGAAGTGTCCCAGGAAAAACCCAAAAACCCAGGAAAAGGGCCTTGTGCCCAAGGAGCGCAGGCAAAGGCAAATGAATGAGTGCAGCAAATAAAACCTAAAGGCCGATGAGACCAAAACTGCCATATTACTCTTATCCAGCATAACCAATACTGATCAATGATAAGAGTTGTGGTACAACAAATTTCAATTATATGAATCTGTCTGGGCTCTGAGATTGGCATCTATGATAAGGAGAAAGCCTTCTTGGTGAAACTGCTTGTGGCATCCTTACATCTGCTGGCAGACCTTTTTTTAAACCCAGCAGACACTATAAAACTGATAATTTTTAAGGACATTGCTTTTTAATAATGGCTTATGGTTAGGGCCATAGCCAGATTTTTTTTTGGGGTGGGGGGTGTTTGAAACTTTTTGTGCTCAATAACACAACAACAACATTTTTATTACAGTCCAAAGACCCTTATTGCTCTGTAAAAGGTATAAGATACAAGGTATGCAAGGTAAGGCCAAAAATAGCCAAAACTGATTAAAACACATGATGTGGGTGGAATTAACAGCAGATAAAACTGATAAAACCAGGATTAAAACTTATAACCAGCATTTAAGATAGCAATGACCTAGGTAAAAGACTACAAAGGGTAACAGGCATGTTTCATCGTGCTATAACATAAAATACTTCAAATTATATGGTTTCAAGTATATTTTATATATATATTTATATTTTATATACACAGATGATATTGTTCCTTGGCAGCTTCTGACAGCTGCAAGCCTTTGCTAAGGCTAGATTTAGTGAGTGAGCACTGCAGTGGATGTAGACAACCTTTGGATACTTTTCCGATATAATTGCCTGTGCTCCACTATTATGACCACTCATATTAGCAGCTCCATCATAACCCTGTCCACACAAATATTGCAAGTTCAACCCAATTTTTTTCCAATGTTTTCAAAATGATGTCTGCAAGTCCTCCAGCTATCATATCATGTATCTTCACAAAGCCTATAAAATCTTCTCTTATTCCTCCAACTTCGACATCAATGTGCCTTACCGAGAGTGATAACTGTTCGGAGGTACTCACATCCAAAGTTTCATCTGCCAAAATAGAGAAACACTCTGATGCATTGCATCTTTCAACAGTTGTTTGGACTAGCTTGTCACCACAAATGTTTATTAGTTCATTTTGTATTTGAGGACTAGTATATTGGGCATTAATAGCTGAAGTTCTGAGATGAATTTTCAGGTCAGTGTCTCCTGATCTGGCATGAGATCTCAACAAGGCCCTGAAATTACCATCATTGTGCAAAGGTTCTTCAAGGGTAATAGGTCCTGAATCTTTGCTCCCTCTTAAAACCAGTTCTTGTTGGCCACAAAGGACAATATTTTCCACAATTGGCAGAAGTTTCTTTCTGTTTTCTCCTGCTTTATAAAGTCTAGGGTCTAACAATGGCACAGCTTCTTGTCTTTGCTCCTGTTCCATGATTTCTTTGGCAGGCCTTGGATTAGATGAACCAGTGGTAGACACCTCAGTTTCCACTGTTTCCTCAGTTTTCACCTGCAGTTCAGCTGTACATGTTCTGGGATCTTCATCAGTACCATCTGCTGCAATGGTTTTCAAGATGCTGTCTTCTTGGTTTTTATTATTTGGCTTTTTCTTTTTTGCCATGAACTCAAAAATGTTCAGTTGCTTTGATAGATGTTTAGGCATCTTCTTGAGTCAGGTGGATGACAAGAAACACTAATAACAGCTAACAGGGCTTTAAGTTTCAGAACAGCAACTCAAGTTATCAGACAAATTGCACAGTAAGGAATAACCCACAGCTGCTTTGAAGAAGGTAGAGGAAAGCTCTGAAAGGGGGAAGAGCAAGAGAGCATTGATGTGACTGTTTCATGTGTTTTTATAATATTTCAAAAACTAACTAATATTTTGCATCTCATAGACTTAGCATGGGGATTTGGTTAACCAGTTAAAATTCATGAGTAAACCAGGTTTTTTTTAACCTGAAAAATTTTGAGGGGGGGGTTGAACCCCTAACCCCCACCCCCCCACCCCCGCCGGCTACAGGCCTGCTTATGGTGTTGTTATTGCCTTTATTTTTTATTATAATTGTTCTGTCAAGTTGACTTCCAAATACGGTGAGAATGAAAGACACTCTGAGCTCTACAGGCTTGTTCAGGGCTTGCAGACTCATGCTGGGGCTTCCTTGATCAAACCCATCCATCTGGAATTAACTCTTTCTCTCTTCCAATTGCCTTTTACTTTATCAGGTATTATTTTTCTAGAAAGTCATGTATTCTCACGAAGTGGCCAAAATACAACAGTATCAGGCTGGATCAACATTGCTATATACAGTATTCCCTCACTAATCGCGGGGGTTATGTTTCAGGACCACCCGCAATAAGTGAAAATCCGCAAAGTAAGGACACTATATTTATTCTATGTGTGGAGGAGAACAAACCACAGACCACTTACTACAATGCAGTCTGTACTTTATTTTAGCAGTTACAATATACAGTACACTGGCAGAGAAGAAGAATGGAAGCTAAATAAACCTTTTTTATTTCCAACCCTTCCCTACCCTCCCCCCTTTGCACACAGCAAAAACCCATGAAACAGTGAAAATACCATGATAAATTTGTACATTAACATTAATTGAAAACCCGCGAAACACTGAGGGAGCGAAAAGCGAACTGAAGTGAGGGAACACTCCAGTTCAATGAAGTTAAACTACATTACATATCTCTGTGATAACTGGATTTTGAAAAAAAGAATGGCTTATTGTGGAAACAAGGATTGGTGATAAAGCTTCAAGAGAGACGGCTTTTCCCCATGATAACTCTTTCAAGAGTGAATTTCCTTTCCTATGGATAGATGTCTCTCACTTCCTGTTGTCTCATTCCCATTTGTAACTATGAGTCATTTGTAAATCAGATGTTTGTAACTCAGGGACTGCCTGTAATGTAGTTCCAAACTGCATAATATGGCAGCGTAGATCCAATCTCAATTTAGTCATTTTGGCTTTGAGGGAGAGTTCAGATTTAATTTGCTTTATGATTCATTTATTGGTCTTTTTTAGCCATCCACAGTGCTCATACATAGAAATGGAATAAACAACAGCATGGACAGTCTTGACTGTATACTTCAGTTAATTGAGTGCAAGCTACTTCTGCACTTTAAACTTATTTGGCAGCAGCTGAAATAAGCCAAGACCCAAGAGGGGGAATAGAGAGGAGAAGAGAGAAATGGGGATATTTTAAAAGCATCTGGAAAGGTAAGACGATAGAAGACTATAAGGGAGCATCCCTGACAAATCAGGCGGTTGGAGCATATGCAGCATGCATATATATATTTTATTTGTTTTGGACTTAGATGCCACTATGACAGCCTAAAAGTAAAGAGACACTTCTGTAGTTGTCATACTGGGCTGCTTCATAATTCAGTTGTCACACTGAACGGTTAACATTTCTGCAGATCTCTCATATCTGAATAGACAGTCTGATTCACAATCTGACAGCACTTTGGCCTGAATGCTCCCTACCTTCCTATTCTCCTTGAAATAAAGAAGAATAACTGCTGGAACCCTAAGGTCTTCAACATAATCACAGTGATGGATTGTTTGAAAGTCTACTCCACTTCAGTGAAGGTGTACTTTGCAAGTACATAGTTAGTCCACGTTGAAAGGCCCTCTGTACCTTTAAGAGGGAAAGCTCCTTTGCTCTAGGAGGCAGCAGGCAAAGATTTTGGTTTGAAGTTTGCTGCATTTTGCTGCAGTCTCCTTTTTCAGGTCTCAGTCTATGATTCTTTCTTCTCATTGTCCCACCCCCCCCCCCAAGTTTTCTCGAAGCCTGACATTTGCAGCCAAGTAATAAAACAGGGGGTGTCTTTGTACAAACCAGATTCTAGCAATGCTACAGGGACATGGAATCTTTCATTACAAATAATTAATTTTGTTACATATTGCATAAGATCCTAAGAAGCTTTCTGGGGCAATCTACTGCTCACTGGATGCACAGCTACTATCAATATTACAGTGCATTTGGGTACCAGAGTTATGAAGTTTCATTAAAAATTTAATTTGTGGTTTGAAACTGCAACTTTCCCTCAAAAAATTAGCAAAGAAATTACACAGAGTATAAAGTGAAATGGAGTGGGGTAGAATGGAGAAAATTGCCAAAGCAGAATTAAAGACGACGAAGAATCTCAGGGTGCATCTACTTTGTAGAATGAATGCAGTTTGACTGCTATGGCTCAATGCTATAGAATCCTTGGAGTTCTACAATGTCTTGGGTAGGGATGTGCGTGGTATTTGTTTCCTTAGTTTCCTTTGTGCATTCATTTCGTGTCAACCGTTCGTCTACACGAAACGAATGGCGACATTTTTGTACGAAACATAAGGCAACACGAAAATGAAAGCCACACAGTCATCATGCTTGCTTTGGTTTTCTGGCCACATGGTCTCCATGCCTGCACTCACTTCCTCATGCATCAGAGCAGGAGGCGGGGAGGAGGTGATCCTTGGCCAATCAGAGGCCAAAGAATCACTGAAGTGGGCTGGGCTGGAAGGGCAGGGAGGGTATATAATGGGGGGACTGCCCCTGAAGCAGCCATTGCTGCTGCTGCTGCTGAGTGCTGGGGCTGGGTTGCTGTTGCTATGTATCCACTTGGCTTGGCTTGCCCTTTTGCCCTGCCTTTTACCTTAATGCCTAGCTGTTTGTCTTGCTGGTGAGGGCACTGGTGGGGACTGCGGTTTTGGGTTTTGCCTGGCTACTTGCCTTATTTAATTTGTTTTCCTTTGAAAGGAAGGGGCTGGGATTTTTCAAATGGCTGGGGAGTGTGTGGGGGGTTTCTTTTTTTATTCTTGGTTTAAAACTCCCTTCTTCTTCCCTCCTATTGGTTATTTGTTTAAAAATAAATAAATTTCAAAGGAAAGAACTTGTTGGAGTTCCCTTCTCTGTTTATCTCACTGACTCTTTCTGTATTGCCTCTGCCTCTGTATGTGGCGATTTTCACCCCTCTAGCCCTAAATCTGAGTGGGGGTGAGCCTCGGAAGCCCTCTCATTGCTGCCAATGGCACAAAAAAAATCAGGTTTTTTTGTAAGTGAGACAAAATTCTACTTTTGGAAACGGGGACATATATGAAAACGAGACAAAATGAATGAAACAAAACAAAACAAAGAGCAATTCCATACAAATGCACAACACTAATAGCTGTCTCTGCCAAAGAGTGCTGGTGTAAAAGCAAACTACAGATTGCAAGAAAACTATAATGGAGCTACCATTAATTATCATTATGGGAACATCTTTACTGTAAAATGAATGCAGTTTGACATTAACTTAGGTGTCATGGCTCAATCTTATGGAATCATGGAAGTTATAATTTTACTAGTCTCTAGCCTTCTCTGCCAAAGCATTCCAGTGCCTCACCAAACTACAACTGCCAGGAACCCCTAACACTCAGCCGTGGCAGTTAAAGTGATATCTCATTGCTTCAATTATACAGTGTAGGTGCACTATGGGTCTTATGGATCAAGCCACTTGATGTGGAAGCCCTTCTCAGTCTCATATATGTAGGGGCTGATTATGTATTCTCAGTGATTATAGAAAGGCTCTATGTGCTCTGTGGGTATTCTCTTTTCATGTTTCTACACTAGGCTTTCATGCTAAAAAAAATACAAGAACTGAGCCAAAATGAGCCCAAGCTCAAATGAAATCTCTCATGAGCTATTTAGACCTGTAACAGGGAGGGCAGGATACACAGGTACAGACATTGAGATATGACTTCAGTGGGAGCCCTGGCCCAACAAACCTATACTGAATGTGCAACAGAAAATATGTTTTGATATACTGGAAGCTCTCAGGATGAGTTGTAGTAAATTGACAAAGATTTCCAACTCCCAGCAGCAACATCAAAACAGCTCAATTCTCCTTCCCTATGATATAATGGTAGAACGAAGAAAGCTTGTGGTATCCAAGAGAAATTTTTGTGGGAAAGGACTGTGACCTCTGCTAACTTCTGATTCTCAAAACACATTGTTAAGCTCAGAATTTAATTCTGATACTTGTGTACCAGTTTCCAGTTTTGGGGTGCTTAGGGCTCTAACCACTCTGAAATCTTTTCTCTAAGGTGGCTTCAGTCACAAATCATTTTGTTGAAATGCATGCTCAGAAGTAGTTGTGGCTATAAATCATATTATTTAGAACTAAAAGTGTGTGTGTGTGTGTGTGTGTGTGTGTGTGTGTGTGTGTAGGAGGGACATTTCTATGTAGTTAATAAAATACATGTACCCCTCTCCAAATGACTTAAAGCAGTCATTCTCAACTTGTAGTCCCCAACTTGTGGCTGTCAACTCCCAGAAATCCTAAGAGCTGGTAAACTAAACTGGCTGGGATTTCTGGGAGTTGTAGGCGAAAACACCTGGGGATCCACAGGTTGACAACCACTCACTTAGAGGGACTATGGGCCCTTCAGATATTGCTAAATTACAACTTCCATGGGGTAGGACTGGTGGAAGCTGAAGCCCAACAACACCTGGAAAGTCACAGATACTCCACTCTGGACTTAGAGTTTACACCAAGAGGAAAAGATAGGAATGTGGGCAGAGGGTAGATGTCAGAGTGGCACATTAATGACTCAGAATATAGCAATGGCAATGTGGCTAAAAAGATTCTCAGAGCAGTCCAAAAGAGACCACTGTCTCCCTCTATTTCTGTTTACTACCTTCCTTTACTCAATTGTACTCTTTGCACATCCTAGTACTTACCAATGTTTCCAAGGGTGCATATACAATCTAAAATTAATGCAGTAGTTTTCTTTAGCAGGCTCTGCAAAAGAGTGCTAGTACCTCAGCAAACTACAAATTCCATAGCATTAAGCCATGCCAGTCAAACTACATTTTACAGTGTAGATATACCCTCCATTGCATTAAGAGCTGAGAGTTCCAGAGAGAATCAAGCTTTTTAATCCCCTTAAGGGCTGGCTTATATTATGTGCGTGTATCACCAGCCATTTGTAGCCTTTTAGTTCTGCCTGTTATATATAACACTGCTTCATGTGGTTCTGCTGATATATATAATATAAAGAGATTTTGCAGTTGAGACCCAGACCACCTCCAACATATGACACAAGTCCTCTGTGGCATAAATACTTTCTGCATCATGACCCTGACTCTGAGTGACCCTGACTCTGAGTAACAGCCAAGATTCTGACACAAATAGAAGAGAGCTCACTGAAACAAAAAGAACAGCATAGTGGGGGAGCTGAAAAATGACCCAACATCAAGCATAGGCCAAAGTCATGAGGCCCCCAAAATAGAAAGCAGCTGCAATGTCATGAAATGGGACTTCCACAATCAGCATTTCATTCTAAATCAGATTCCCATAAGAAATTTGTTTGGGGGTTTCATACTCCTAAAAATAGTAAACACTTTCATGCCAGTTTCATAAGAGGTAATGAAACACCAGGTTCCAGATCAGGGACTGGGTGATGGGGAAACCTGTTTAGTTTCAGTCATATTTCTCAGAGGGCCCATCCAGACAGGCCCAAAAAGCAGGACCTCTCAGGTTTACTGGAGGCATCTAAACAATAAATTTCATAGAGTTTTCTTAGGCAAGGAGTTCTACCAGTTCCTTCCTCTAAAATATAGCCTATAACACCTGGTATTAGTTGGCAGTCTCCCCTCCAAGTACTAACTAGGACTAATGCTGCCTAAGTCCCAAACTTTCACGGGACCCTGCACCTTCTAGAAATGCAGGACTAGCATGACTTTGGGTTCCTCCACGCAGGCACATAATGCAGCCCGGAACTGGCATGAGAAGTGCTGGTTCCAAACTGCATTGAAGCCACACAAGGCTGTAATAAGCTGTCACTCTAGCAGAATACCAGCCTGACAGTCCAACCATGCTAAAGCCATTTCAGCATGGCTAGCCATGGGCTCAGTTTCAACCTCCCTGCACCCCCATTCCCCCACAAATGGCAAAAAAAAAAATAATCCCCCTTACCAGGGTTGCCTGCTTTTTCAGGGAGCAGAGGAGCTTGGAGGAAATCAATCCGCTCCCCTCCTCTGAAGCTGCTTTGCTCCCTGAATGATGAAGATGAAGAATTAGAAAGTAAAGAGTAGGCAGTATTGGTAATGAGGGGATATTCTGTCATTTTAGGGGGAAATGGGGGTGCTGGGCAGGTTGGGGGGCGGGACTGCCTTCCCACCTTCCCAGTCTGCCTGAACCTGAGAAGCATGGAATGGCTGTCAGGATGCACTTCTGAACACTTTACTGAAATCCAGGGTGGTATTCCCTACTGCACCAGCAATAGGAAAGGTCTGGATCTTACAAAAGGGTTTGGCCCTTTTGTCTCTGTGTTTTGTTTTGTTTTTTAGCCCAGGGTCAAGCTGCAATCAAGCTCACCCTTGGTTCAATCACACTAGCCTGTGTGCATTGTATAGACTCATTAGGTGAATGCAATTCCTACATTGCATTATATGGCAGTGTAGATTGGATCATAAATTCCACAGAGCAGATCTTTAAACCCACCCAACTAGAGAATTATAGGGAGCATTTCCCCTTTGCCAGCCACCAGCCATTGACCCATCCTCATAGGTCTAAAATGAAAGGGATATGTTAGTATCACATTATGCAAGGGTGTGCCTGAAGCCAGCAAACCTCTTAAACCACTTCAGTGCAACAGATTTACATCAAGTGCCCATCAGCCCCAGGCAGCACAAATGTAATATAGAATTGCACCATTAGTATTTACATGTCATTTCTATGATTCTGCTCAAATACACTTTAAAAAAACTCAATTTTCTCTCATTCACACTTTCAAGCAAATTAGTAAAGAGATAGTCAGTATTTTTATGGTTATTGTTAAACAACTGCAAAATTAAATCCTTCTGTTTTGTTGTGCTTTTGCATTTGGTAGCTATTTCCTTTAACACAGAATAGATATGATTCTTCAGATTTATAAAGCTCTTTACCCATTCCATATAGCAATTTCCCCTCCAGACCCAGCTGTTGCAGTGTGGAATAAACATTTCCCATGAAAAATTCAGCAGAGAATAAAGGCTTTGCTATTTCTTCTTTCGGGTCCTCAAACAAATCAGCAACATTTAGTTGTTTACAGGCAGTTTTAAGACAGGAAATATTCTAAGTATCATTATGCTTCTGGCAAACATGCTTAGAATTAGGGAATAGTTGTACCTAGTTTGAATGAAATAAGAACTAAAGTGTTGTTGCAGAAGAAATAGCAGTAACAATACTGATAGTCAACACCATAATGCATTTTTCTCCTGCCTTTCTTCCAAGAAGCATTTTACACAGGTGACTAACTGACTGTTTCCTCACAATGGCACAGCCTTCCTGTAGTGCAGTGGCTCCCAACTTTTTTTTGACCAGAGCCCACTTGACTGTAGCCCACTTGACCGAGGTCCACTTTGACCAGGGTTCACTTTGATTGGGACCCACTTGAACAGGGATCACTTGACTGGGGACCACTTTGACCAGGGATCACTCTCCAACATTAGTACCAAAAGGGTTAGGAATCAGTTTTTGGTCAACTTTAGATTCGGTTTGGTTATCAAACTGCATTTGATGGACCACATCAGCTCTAGTTTCTGTAACAGAGCATATGCCATCCAGTAGTCACCATCTGCTCACTCACAGAAAACGGTATTTAATAATCTAGAGCTGATGTGTTCTATCCAATGCAATGGTCAGCTCTGCAGAAAGGAGTGGAAATAAAATAAATAAAATAAATAAATAAAAAGGAAGGAGGTTCACGGACCGGATTTTTGTTCTCACGGCCCACTGCTGGGCCACGGCCCACAGGTTGAGAACCACTGCTGTAGTGGAAGGATCTTATGCCCCTTTGAGACAAGCGGCTGTGCCAATGGCAGCATTGCTGCTGGTAGAGTTTCTCAAGCCCCTGGATTACATTAGAGGATTACTACAAGCAGCACTGTGGCTAATGACACAAATGGACTCATGCTGAAAGGACGTTTGGCTGTTGACATACTCCAGGAATCCATAAACTAAGTCCTGTGGATCGGATGTGGCCCTCCAAGGTAATTTACCCCTACCCTAAACTTTGACTCAGGGTCTCCATAAGTCTGAAATGACTTGAAGGAACATAGCAACAACAACCCTAATCAATTTGACTATCTCATCAGCCAAAGCAGACTCACACTTTTCATTGAAATATTGGTAAGTTTATTTTGGTTAAAATTGTTCTTAATTTTAAATATGGTATTGTTCTTTCATGTATTTTTTGCACTACTAATAAGATATGTGCAGTGTGCATAGGAAATTGTTCATGTTTATTTCAAATTATAGTTTTCTCCCTCCCCCCCCCCCCCAAAAAAAAAAAGGTCTGAGGAATCGTGAACTGGACCGCTGCTTAAGAAGTTTAAAGACCCCTGGCATATTCAGAAGTGAAAGGAAAATCCGAAGCTACACAATACACATTCTAAGAACACAGATGACACTCAACACATGGCTGGGAAACAATATGAGTTGACACTATGGTTAATGATCCTATAGACAAGATCCTGAAATGAAAAGCAATGTTTTTGAATACTAAAGTTAGGATTGCCCATTCCACTATACATTTTATTTCTATTTATGATTATTAAAGCTGGACAACAAAGAAATCTGACTGGAAGAAAATAAACCCATTTGAAAGGTGATGCTGAATAAGAATTTTAAAGATACAAATGGCTAAAAAGACAAATAAATGAGTCCTAGACCAAATCACACCTAAACTCTCTCTAGAAGCTTTTGTAGACTCAGTGTATTTCATTAGATGCATCTGAAGCAGTAGATTGAGGTCCCATCTACGCTGACCATATAATGCAGTTTCAAACTGAATTATATGGCAGTGCAGATGGGAGCTAAATCTATCAAAACCTATACTTCAAACTTTTTTCTCTTAGTCTCAAAGGTGCTACAAGATATATTTGTCTATCAATACAGGCTGACGTGGCAAAGTTTTTTGGTTACTCTCCACTACTGGACTGTAAAGTTCTCTGCAACTATGTGTACCATATGTAAAAATACCAAAACTTAGCAGGCTACATATATACCTTATATCAGATATAATACAGCTTCAGACTTGGTAGATAGCAATCCCTCTCTGAAAAGACTTGGCCCTCACTGCTGTAGCTCCCACACCACAGAGATTTATCTCATTTGCATGGATGAAGACTATAATTTTAATTATGTTCTGGTTCTTCTTAGCCTTAGGACAAGAAAACCTAGCAAAGGCCTTATTTAAAGAGCCGAGGTTGCTGTTCTATTGAATAAAAGCAAATTAAAAACACTTCAGTATCCAATCATGGTCATGGAGAACCTGAATACCCTTTCAGAAATCGTTAATGCTCAACACACTATCAGGCCATTTATGTACAGTCATTTTATCACCCTCTGTAGCCTTTCATTGTCAACAGTCCGGTCTGAGAGTAACAAAAGAGCTGGGAACACAAGGAACACAATAATCTTTATTTTCAACACATAGCACAGAACAGCCACTAGTTTTTAACTTGTTTCCAATTAAATGGGTCTATTTAATGTGCCTCCTCCTCAACACATTGTTAAACGAAATGGTTTTTGCTTGTATTTCTCTCTACCATTTTTTTATCCTTTTCTCTTATTATGAAGGGATTAAATAGTTTCTCCTAGTTTTGTGCTATAAGATAGCTGCAGATAAAGCTAAGGACCAGGAGAGAATCTGTCACCTTGCAGCTTCCCTGCGGCTGTAGCTACACTGTAGAATTAATGCAGTTTGATACTACTTTAACTGCCATGGCTCAATGCTATTTAATCCTGCAATTTGTAGTTTGGAGGCACCAACACTCATTGGTAGAGAAGGATAAGGGCTAATCACTTCATAAAACTACAGCTCCCATGATTCCACAGCACTGAGTTAAAGCGGTGTCGAACTGTATTAATTCCACAGTGTAGAAGCATCCTAATACAGAAGCCTAACTCAGCACCAGAGCACCGTCTATGCTACTACAGTAGAATTCTTTCCCAGCCCTTACTCCCATGATTGGGCCTCACCATGAAGCTTGGGGGCATAAAGTTGACACCTCCCTTTGTGGTGGCTCCAAAAGACCCATGACATCAGCCTTAAATGATCCAGTAGCAATGTTGTGGGACACACAGTTCAGAGCAACCACTAAACTAAGGGTATCAATTCCACATCTAGATCTTTTCTTCTTTCTTCAAATGATGCCATGGCTTCACAGCACGCACACACATATACCCCATTACCATCACTACAGTTCTGTGAAGCAGAACACATTAACAAGACATTCACTGTCTGATCAGGATTGCCTAGTGAACTTTGTGACTGAATGGAAATTTAGACATAAATGTTTCATATGTACTATTCTGAACTCTGCCCAACGTCTGGGCTCTTGGGGCGATTCCAGACATACATTAAACCCACTTTGGAGCGGGTTTAAGAAACTCACTCTAGAGGGGATTTAAGTCACAAAGGCGTAGGTCTAGTGGGCTATCAAATTAATTCGGGATAAAGCAGGGTTTTCCTGCTTTGTCTCAAATTCATCCTCTTTTACTGGAGGCATCATTTGGATGCCTCCAGTAAAAGTGCGACAGGGCCCGGAATAAGGGCCCTGTCTGGATGGGCCCTTAGACGTTTTCAGTAGTAGCTTACTAAAATGTAAACTTTGCTTAACCTGTTGAACACAACATCTATTATATGTATTTTCTGAGTTAAATATTACTGTTTGGGAATTACCAGTATTATTGGAACAAGAAAAAGAGCAATGTGTACTATGTCCTCCAGAACAGAAAGATAGGTTTAACAAGTACCCAGTCGCTTCTCTGCCAGTTCAAATGTGTCCCTCAACCATTATTTCCCTTTGTCTTTTTGAGATTACAACTCCATTACAATGGCAACATGCTGAGTGACAACTTATCTTGTCACTCATATATTGCCTTAAAACAGTGCTGCTGCTGCTGCTCAGTCGTATAGTCGTTTCCAACTCTTTGTGACCTCATGGACCAGTCCACGCCAGAGCTCCCTGTCGGCCGTCGCCCCCCCCCCCCCCCCAGTTCCTTCAAGGTCAAGCCAGTCACTTCAAGTATACCGTCCATCCATCTCGCCCTTGGTCGGCCTCTCTTCCTTTTCCCTTCAATTTTCCCTAGCATCATGATCTTTTCCAAGCTTTCCTGTCTTCTCATGATGTGGCCAAAATACTTCATCTTTGCCTCTAGTATCCTTCCCTCCAGTGAGCAGCCAGGCATTATTTCCTGGAGGATGGACTGGTTGGATCTTCTTGCGGTCCAAGGCATTCTCAGGATTTTCCTCCAGCACCAAAGTTCAAAAGCATTTATCTTCCTTTGTTCAGCCTTCCTTATGGTCCAGCTCTTGCAACCATAGGTTACTATGGGGAATACCATTGCTTTGACTATGCGGACCTTCGTTGCCAGTGTGATGTTTCTGCTCTTCACTATTTTATCAAGGTTGGCCATTGCTCTCCTCCCAAGAAGTAAACGTCTTCTGATTTCCTGGCTGCAGTCTGCATCTGCAGTGATCTTCACGCCTAGAAATATAAAGTCTGTCACTGCCTCCACGTTTTCTCCCTCTATTTGCCAGTTATCAATAGGTGTAGTTGTCATGATCTTGGTTTTCTTGACGTTTCACTGCAACCCAGCTTTTGCACTTTCTTCTTTCACCTTGGTGATAAGGCTCCTTAGCTCTTCCTCACTTTTGGCCATCAGAGTGGTGTCATCTCTGGTAACATACCTAAGGTTGTTAATGTTTCTTTCAGCAATTTTAACTCCGGCCTTGGAATCGTCAAGCCCCGCACGTCGCATGATGTGTTCTGCATACAAGTTGAATAGGGAGGGTGAGAGTATGCAGCCCTGCCTTACTCCTTTCTCAATCTTGAACCAGTCTGTTGTTCCGTGGTCTGTTCTTACTGTTGCTGCTTAAAACAGTCCATAGCTCCTTAAACAGACTGCATGTGTATCTGCATGGCTCCTTAAACAGAACACATCTGATATAGTTGCTTCACTTCTCTTTTCCCTCAAGGTGTATACCCTCTAACTGTCCTGGATTAGCAGACAGTCATTATTCATCTACTGCTTTCCTTCTTTTTCAGCTGCTTTTAAATTTCCCAGGCCACATCTACACTGACCACTTAGGTTGATATAGAGTTCAGTGACAGCCAAACATTGTATGGAGCCGATCTCAATGCAGCCTTGCCCTGCATTAGCCAAAGTTGGGGGAACATCTGAATTCTGGCACAGTCTGAATACCGACTTTTGCCCTGTGGGAACAGTTGGGCCAGTTTCAAAACAGAATTAGATGCATATCTCCCCACTGTCATCCCATATTTCCTAGTTCTTGGGAGCTCAGGCACATGAGCTTGTGCAATCACTCCCCCCATCCCCATATTAAACAGTTGCCCATCATGTGCAAGGATATCGGCTGGAACAATGGGGCATTCTGGGAAGGGAGAGGGGAAAGGAGGGGCCCCTCAGATGCCCCTCATCCCAGATATCAGTGCACACAACAGCTGACAGATATAATCCATTTTATGGCCAGAGACTGTCACGACAGAGAAGTAAGGGAGAGAAAGGGTGCCCATCCAATAGCATTGAACTGCATTCAGCCTCACTGTGCAGTGAGGACTCCCACCTTCACAGCGGCTGATCATTCCATATGTTGCTCATACCTGGGGCTGATCCAACATACAGCACACCAAATTGGCCCTGGAATATTGGTCTGTGTGGATCTGGCTCCAGTTTCTCTCTTTTACTTCCACTTCCTTCTTTGTTTCAGATTTCTTTAGTTGCTGCAACGTGCGAAGCAGAAGAGAGAGGAAAGGGATGAATCGTGCTGCTTCTACTAGGCTCAAGTAAAAGCAAAGCCTCTCCTAGGATGTATTTCCTTCCTTGTTAATAACTTTTGCCATTTTAATCACACTCTGATGTTACCTGGTCACAAGTATTTTGGTTTTCACCTGTGAAATGTTGAAGGTTGTGAAGATGGCAAGTTGGTGAGATGGTGAAACAGCATTGCAATAGGGTCCAGAGGAGTGGTTAGGGTGCTTGGTGTCTGCTGATTTGGACGTTGCTGTTGGTATTTTCACTCAACAGCACTCGAAAAGACCTGACTGAATAATGCTGGCATAGTGCAAATTTTGAATTGTCGGTGCTCTTTGTGACAGATGCTATAACCATATCTCTATAGAGAGTCTAAACATACTTTATTTTCATTTATCTATATCAGAAAATTAGCTCTAGCTTTTTTCATTTCCACTATTTTTTCATGTCATGAGCGACTAGAGAAACTGCAAGTCACTTCTGGTGTGAGAGAATTGGTTATCTGCATGGACGTTGCTCAGGGGACACCCAAATGTTTTGATATTTTTACCATCCTTGCCTTTTGTGAATGTAACATGTCTTTTTAAAATCTGTTCATAGCCAAGAAAACCTAAAATACTTTGCATTACTACATGAATGTTACAACAATTTACTATCAACAGGGAAATTCATCAGTTCCCAGTGAGAATTGCAGACTGGGGAGGAGGGTTGGGTAGGGGAAGGGGCAGACATGTATTGTCTGGCCTGCAGCATTATCCTTGTAAGTCCTGACTCCATAGTCCCACTGATTATAAAGTGAGTTTATGCTAGATATTGCCTCTTTTCTCTTCTTGAAGTGATATTTTTAATACAGCAATAAACCCAACAAAAAGATGTATATATAAAAAGGGTGCCTGGCCTGGATGCTCCCAACTGCCCTGGACGTGCTTATCTCAAGTCCCATTTCATATGTATTAGGGGCTGTTTTGCTGCTGAGTCAAAGCTTGTATTTCTTTCTAGCACCTATCACTAAATATTTAAGGAAACATTCCCGCTCGAGGAGCGGAGAAAGACTCTCTTGTGGTGTGTATGATGCTCCTGCAGTACATCTATTTTTAAATATGCACATGGGTGGAGCTGTGGGGGAAATTATAACAAGTGTTGTGAACAAGCACAGAAAGATAGTGATATAACAAATGAGCTAACATTTTATTTATGTAACATCTTATTCAGATGCATATCAGAGAGTGTGTGTAGAATCACGAGGCTAGACAGGGATCCAAGAAGCCTCTCCCTTCAATCTGGTGCAATGAGGCAGGATTAGTTATATCTAGGCCATCTGTGAGCGATATTCCTTCAGCCAACACCTCCATCCAGAATACTTTGCAAAGTAAGGAACCACCTAGATAAAGTGAAGCCAAATCCAATTGCTAGTCCCAATTACAGTAGACAGATTAAATGCATTGGAACTGAGGTAACACTTCTGTAAATCCAATTGATTCAATACGTCTACTCAAGTTGGGCTTATGAACTGGATTTCACCCTTGAAATTAACTTCTTTGGAGTTGCTATAAACTGGCATTCCCAGTACTTGCTCAGATATTGATGGAATGGTCCTAAATACCATAAAGGTACCAGTTCCTGTTTGATCTTGGCAGATAAGCAGGATTAGCCCTGGTTAGTACTTGAATGGGAGACTGCCAATGAATACGAGATGCTGTAGGTTTTATTTCAGAGGAAGGAAGTTGTAAAACCATATCTTGTTTTAAAACTCTCTGAAATTCATGGGGTTACCATAAATTTACAGTGCACTTGAAAGCACACACACACACACACTCCCACAACAGGCCACAGGGTCACAGCAAGTCAATGAACAAGCATAATCTAAAATCCCCCTTTCCCAAATGTGTCTGCTTTGCCTTCCAGCTAGAAGCAACACCAGATGAACTGAAAATTATGGTATATGATTCTGTTTGTGGTTTCAGTAAATTAACAAAAGACTCAAGGGCCATTTTTCACAATGGAAGTGCATTAGACAAAGGACACACATAAAGCACAATACACTAACTGGTTTTATAGCAATTTGCATGTCTGCCTTTCTGTTTGATATCTCACGCAGAGAAAACAGAACATCAAACTGCACTTACAGAGCTGTCCTTAGCTGGCATCTGACAAACAAATAATGCAATCATCCTTTATCAGCAACAAATTTGCTCACTGAATGTTCACAGAGATCACATACAATCCATTGACTTTGGTTTCACAATGTTATACAAAATGTAATTGAGAATACTGTAATGCAGAACAAAAGGAGTGAGGAAGAAAAAGGGGGAAGAGTAATAATCCTAACAGAAATGAGTAATCCATAAGAAAGCACTGGAATCCAGAAGTTAGTCTGCCTTTGAGAGAAACTAAATTATTATTAACTAGCTGTGCCCGGCCACGCGTTGCTGTGGCGAAGTCTGGTGGTATGGGAAATAAAGTATTGAGGAATTGGTGGTAGTTAAGGTAAAGGGTAAAGGTTTTCCCCAGACATTAAGTCCAGTCGTGTCTTACTCTGGGGGTTGGTGCTCATCTCCATTTCTAAGCCGAAGAGCCGGCGTTGTCCGTAGACTCCTCCAAGGTCATGTGGGATGACTACATGGAGCGGCGTTACCTTCCCACCGGAGCAGTACCTATTGATGCACTCACATTTGCATGTTTTTGAACTTCTGGGTTGGCAGAAGCTGGGGCTAACAGTAAAGGCTCACTCTGGTCCCCCAATTCAAACCTGCGGCCTTTCAGTCCAGAAGTTCAGCAGCTCAGCGCTTTAACACGCTGTGCCATCAGGGGATATTATTTCCTAAAGGTTGTGAATATATAATATTTCTGATTGGTTTTTTTTGTTTGTTGGAGGCAAGTATGAATGCTGCAATTAGGAAAAATGATTAGGATGTAATGGCCTTGCAGCTTTAAAGCCTGGCTGTTTCCTCCCTGAGTGAATTTTTTGTGGGGAGGTGTTAGCTGGCCCTGATTGTTTCCTGTCTGGAATTCCCTTGTTTTCAGAGTGGTGTTGTTTGCGATATTTTATGTGCTTCTACTGTCTGTGGCCCTGAGAAAACAGAGGATTTGCCAGACTTTGATGATGGGAATACTTGGTTGGGATGTGTTAGCTGGCCCTGATTGTTTCCTGTGTGGAATTCCCCTGTTTATTTACTGTCCTGGTTTTAGAGATTATATTGTTCTGCATTATTCTATCCCAGTAATTATTTCATATTAAAGAAGAATCTCACTTATCCAACATTCGCTTATACAATGTTCTGGATTATCCAACGCAGTCTGCCTTTTCATAATCAATGTTTTTGTAGTCAGTGTTTTAAATTCATTGTGATATTTTAGTGGTAAATTTGTAAATACAATACAGTAGAGTCTCACTTATCCAACATAAACGGGCTGGCAGAATGTTGGATAAGCGAATATGATGGATAATAAGGAGGGATTAAGGATAAGCCTATTAAACATCAAATTAAGTTATGATTTCACAAATTAAGGACCAAAACATCATGTTAGACAACAAATTTGGAAGAAAAAGTAGTTCAATACACAGTAATTCTATGTAGAAATTACTGGATTTATGAATTTAGCACCAAAATATCACGATATATTGAAAGCATTGACTACAAAAATGCGTTGGATAATCCAGAACGTTGGATAAGCGAGTGTTGGATAAGTGAGACTCTACTGTAAATACTACATAGCATTACTGCGCATGGAACTACTTTTTCTGTCAAATTTGTTGTATAATATGATGTTTTGGTGCTTAATTTGTATAACGATTACCTAATTTGATGTTTAATTGGCTTTTCCTGAATCCCTTCTTATTATCCAACATATTCACTTATCCTGCCGGCCTGTTTACGTTGGATAAGTGAGACTCTACTGTATATTTCTAATCTTATATTATCTGCTTAGAACTGGATTATCTGAGGCCCCTTCTTCACAGTTGTATAAAATGCACACTGAAGTGGATTATATGGTAGTGCGGAGTCAAGATAATCCAGTGCAAAGCAGATAATATAAGATTATAAATGGGTTATATAGCTGTGTGGAAGGGCCTTGAGTCTACACTGCCATATAATCCAGTGCAAATCTGATAATCTGTGGAAGAAGCCTCAGTGAGGCCTAAATCTGCCTGTCCCCTAACTGAAGCCTGGCTGTCCCTTGGCTGGTTGCTAGGCAACCAAGTGGGCAGAGATTAGCCCTCTAAACTGGCAGCAATTGGATAAAAAAATTATTGCTCTCCCTCTAATTAGGCCTTTATTTTTCTTTTCTTTTTGTTGTATCAACCTTGAGGCGTGGATGATGGGTTGTGTTGTCAAATTTTGAGGTTGGGGGGCCTGTACTTTTGTTGTTTTGTGAATTGCCGTGATGCCGTCACTCCTTTATATATATAGATGATAACTTTTTATCAGAAAAGGTTTATGGAATTCATTGGCAACCTCCTATCCAAGTGCTAACCTATGTGCATATTTCCGGCAAAGAATAGGTTTTACATTTTTAAAATGGCACTGAGGACATGTAACTGGGTCATCTGGCTCTCCTTGAAGGCACCCAGGAAAGTCTGCCACGTAGTGTCTTCAGGTGTTCAACATGCCTCCCCCGTTCCCAGATCCTGTCCTGTTTCTTGCCCTCGAATGCTCTGATTCATATTTTCTACAAGGAGGCCAACTGCTGGAGCCTGTGTGCTGTGAATGCATAAATAATAGAACTGAAATCATCTTTAGTTAAAAATAGATATTCTTCTTAATAAATATTTTACTTGCTGTCTTTAGGATATAAAGCTTCCATGAATGGAACCTTGGGTTTTTGCCTAAACAGCTTAAGATAACCCTGGTTCTGGCTTTGCAAACAATGGGAGACTGGTATAGAAGGCTCTATGTTTTCTTTCTTAATGTATGTTATTTAAATGTATTCTTAGAGCTCAAATAATTTAAGAAGTTGAAGTGTAATGGTGAGTCTGTTTGACTAAAGGGCAGCTTCTTTTTCATGGGCAATTAGGGTAACCTTTTTGTTTAACTGATGCAAATTTGTAATGAGACTTCTCTTGAATACTTATGAATTTTTCTCTTTTTTGTGCTGCCCCTCTGTCCATGTGATGAATTGGATAAGTTAAATGGGATAACAGTATCAAGTTCTGCTGGTTTTAATGCTTCTGCTCCAAATGTGCCTGAGTCATACAGCCCAGTATTTTCTGACTGGCTAAGAGAGACCCCATTTACACTGCCAAAGTTTGCCCATGCCCGGGCTGGAGTCAACATAGTGTAGTGGTTTAAGTGTTGCACTATGACTGTGAAGAACAGCGTTCACATCTCCTTTCAGCCATGAAAACCCACTGGGCAAAGATGAGTCCCCTCTAAAGAAATCTTGCTCCCTCTGTTAGCTTTGTCTTTGGGTCACTATAAATCAGGAGCAACATCAAATTGCAGTATCTGTTTTGTTGTGCATGTCTGCAAAAACTAGATACAAAAGACCAGATGATGATGGTTTTGATGAGGATGATTAGAAATAGCATGTCAGAGTGTCTCTTCACAGTTGGAAAAAAGGGACTCTTGTCACTAATCCTTATGGGGAGTTGGTCGTGTGTACACATGAAGACAAAAAAGACCAAGCACATAACATATTATGCTTAATATGGGCCCCATTTATTAATTATTCTAACTATAAACATAATCGGTATTGTTCATACTTCTCTCCAACAGACAAGATTTCTTTCTCCAACCCTGGACATTATTCCACAGGGATATAATCCCCACTTGCCCGGCTGCTTCCTACCTAGGGGAATCCATTGTTGACCAGCATGACTAGCACTGAATAGCCTTGCATCATCAAAGCCTGGCAAATCCTCTGTTTTCTGAGGGCTACAGCCTTTCTTTTTGAGTGTGTGTGCTTAAGCAATGCATATGGGTACTTCTTCACGTACACAGACAGTAGAAGAACACAAAATATTGCAAAGAACAACACTCTGAAAACAGGGGAATTCCAGACAGGAAACAATCAGGACCAGCTAACACCTCCCAACAAAACATTCCCCAGGGAGGAAGCAGCCAGGCTTTGAAGCTGAAAGGCCATTACATGCTAAGCATTCTGGTTAATTGCAGCATTCATACTTGCCTCCAACAGACAAAAAAAAAAAGAACAACCAGAAATATTGTATATTCACAAGCTTTAGGAAATAACATATACTAACTACCACCAATTCCTCAATACTTTATTTCCCATGCCACCACACTTTGCCACAGCAACACGTGGCTTTTTAAGCTGTCATCTCATTTCCCCATATGGCTGAATATCTATACTAAAGTAGATGAAAAGGTCACAGATGCCCATCCCATTCGTCATCCTTTATCTTCTTCCTCTTTGGTGTACTTCTGTGTTCTCCTTGAAGGTATTGTTAAAAAAACCAGGCTCTATGAATTAGACAAGTTTCCTTGGTATTCAGTAGTGATACTACAGGCATTTTCTTAAAAGCAAAATACCTTTACTCTAGATTTCTTATCAAGACTCTTAAATGCAGTGAACACCTCAGAGTCAATGGAGCTGTATTTCCTATTATTGAATGAACCTCTAGTTTCCCTGGCAATTGAGACCAGTTTTTGATAAGTGATGGAAAAGAGTTAAGGATAAGTGGGAGCAGCTAGAGAGGCTAAAGTGTTGGGGACTTCTTCATTATGAACCATAACAATTTCCCCACATATCTTTACACTGACCTAGTATTTCACTTCCTATTGGTAGTGAAAGATGAATCCAATTTCCTGGGGTGTTCAATATATTTTATGGGAGTTGAAAATGCCCTAAAATTACCAGTAGCAATGAAGCATATTCCTCAATATCTACTTGTTTTATTTGTTTTCTTGACTGAATCAAAATAATATACATTCATGCTTTCCAAATAAAAGGGATGAATCCACTGAAGACAGTGCCATGAGCCTTGTGTAAGGATTTCTAAATATGATGGCTGGAATATCTCATCCCAATAAGAAATGTTTTTGGCTGTACATCAACTGAGCCTCCCCATGTTATTAGTATATGAGCAAATAAGCTGTAGCCCGTTACTGATTAAACCTTTTTAGAGCTCTCTCAACAAGGGAAGTTCTTGAGATGACTACCTGGTGTTATTAGCTAAAATTTCTGGCAACCGAATCTGGGATTTGAAGTGTAAGTAGAAATACTTCCCTGGGAGAATCTCGTACCACTTATTTGTCTTGAATTAATGTTGATGAGTAGAGGCAACAGATGTGTGTGTGTGTGTGTGTTTTAGTACCAAGGAGGTTGATATCCCACATGAGTCAGGATTTAATAACAGGTTTTGTTCCACAGCATGCACGATGGTTTATAATGTGGCAATATTAGAATATATGGAAAAGGTAGACCCATTTTTAATTAACAGGATCTTCCCCAGTGGGTCAGAAAACTATGACAGCAGCATTGAGCCCAAGTCACCCAGTTGTTAACAGCATTGCTCTTGACAAATCGGGTTTTACCAATAACTAGGGGAGAATAATTGGAGGGGGAAGCAAAATGGTATTATGGTGCACATGACATTGTTTAATAGTACTATTCAAATGCAATGCCAATCTGCCTGCCTCATGTGGTAAAGTCCCAAGTCTTTTTTCTCGAGTTTAAGTAAATATGTTAGGTATGAATTCCTAGGTTAGGTTTGGAAAGCTTTGCTTGACTAAAGCAAATTATTTAAATTTCAGTTCAGCATTGGTAAATTAGGAACTCTCCCTGTTCTGACCCTTTAGTTTATGTCTTTCTGACCCTTTAGTTTATGTCTTGCTGGCCTCAGTAATAGGGGGTGATACTATAAAATCTATCGTTGGAATATTTTCTTTCTTTCTTTATCTTGATATTTGCTTGGTTTGGTTAAGTCACAGATAGCCAGATGAAGATTTGCAGGAGAAAATGTTCTGCCCTTTTCATCATACATTAAAAAGAAAAAGTGCATTTGCAGCAAAGACCTTGCCCTCGGAGTCAGGCATCCAGTAAGCAGCAAATGGCAGCCGCTCTGGTGCTGAACAGCGTACATGCTGGGAAGTTACCTTTTGCTCTTGTACTAGATGTATTACAGAGACTAAATTCTGTTACAGCAGTACAGTTCCAATATTTTACACATGTTCTCATTTGCAACATGGCAGTGTAACCTGTGCATCATTTACACCTAGCCAGCTGGCTGGTAATTCGAACTGTCATGTGCCCGCTCCTCTTACTATTTGTATTTCCCATTCTAATTACTGAACTTTAGTAAGTGAAGTTTGGCCTTTCCTTTGAAGAAGCTGAAGTGGATGTTTCTTCTAAATGTTTCAAAAATGGGCTTCTCCCATCATTGCCTTGCTCACAACCAGAAGTGAGCAAGTATGGTCACCTTGGAAAATTTGCCTTTGCTCCTGCAAAATCATTTATGTTCTTTTTGCTATCAAGCACTTTCTGTGGGTCATGGAACATCTCTGTGGGCTTTCCTGGGCCTCTAGGAGGCCGTTTGAGACATTTCCACCCCACTCCTACCAACAAATTATTTTATTTCCTGCAGGACACAGGAGGTTCCAAGCATTTTGAAATACTCCTATGACCTATAAAGATCGTGGATGGGTATTTGGGGCAACTGTTTTTGATTGATATCTGGGGGATCCTGGATTGCACAAAAACTGCCCTGGTGGCTTTATTTCTCCCCACAGTGTTCATAACTGCAGAAGAATTTGATGTGACGTGACGTGATGTGTTTTTAGATATTGGATTTAGAATGCTACCAGTATTTGGGAGCAGAGAGAGGCATTCTTCGAAATACAATAAGACCAATCAGAGATAATGCTTAAGGGTTTTATTTGTGCTGTCCTGCTTTTTGCTCCATAACTGAACCACTGCCTCGCACACATTGAGAATCTTAGAATTCTCAGCCACAACAATTGCTTGGGGAAGGCATAAGTACACTCACAAGTGTATATTCTGGTACTAATTAGTTGCATTTCTGGCTTCTTCTTTGGGAGCAGAGATTGGAAAAGTTCCCTTTTGAATGAAGACTGTGAAAATCCTCCAGCCAGCACAGGGACTGGGGTATTCTTTGAGTTGTAGCCTAAAAAGACAATTCCAAGAGTGTAAATGGAAACTGAGGAGGAAATCAATCTAGGAACTGACCAAGATTTTCCTACTTAAATTGAGATTTTCCTAATGGGTGTTGGTTCTGAATTATTTAACTGTTAATAATCCACATTATATAGTTATAATTATCATGTCAAACTTTTAAATCAGCTCAGAATCAAATATTTGTTCGAATTTGTGTTATTCCTTTCTTTCTAAGAGCTCAGGGTAATGCCCATATGGCCTTTTGTCCAAACAGAGCATGAAAATGTTAACATATGTTATAATGGGAATAGACAGGGGTAAATGCCTCTTTTACAAAACAGATTAATATGGCATCCAAGCATTTTGATCTCCAATCAAAGGTTATGGCATAAAGTGGGAACTTGTGGGAAGACATACTGATTTCACCCCATTAAAGCAGACTACATTGGTATGAAATCATGAGATTTGTAGTTTAACAAGATCATTTAAAAGGTTTTTACACCTTTTCTCCAAAAAAAGTGCTGGTGCCTCAACAAACAACATATCCCATGATTGAGCCATGGCGGTTGAAGTGGTATTGAATTGCATTAATTATACACTGATGTGCCCAAGGTGAAAGGGAAAAGTAAGTGAAGGATAAGGGCAACACTGCTGCCTCTCCTTGCTGCAGAGAAGAGGCAGTTTGTATGTTGCTTAGTAGTCCACATTTTGCATAGGATTACAGCCTTTTCTGAATGGCCAGAATAGAGAGTGGTGGAAATTGTGGTAGAATTCAAGCCCTCTATTTTCCTCCCTCTCATCCAATCCTAGTTTCCTCCTGCAGCTTGAACGGTGCTGCAGCAACATATTTTACTGAAGTACTGCTGCAGTAGAATAAACCATTGTTTTGTTCTCTGACAGAAAGTCTGAGCTTATTCGGGTGAAGTGTATCAATTGTTATATGCTGCCTTTGTGATTAATGTTAGAGGCCTCCACACAACAAACAAGCTCTAACTCTCTTAGTCTTACATCTCTAGTCTCTGCTGGTATTATTTTTCAGCATTTGAAAGACTGTAATCACTGGGATACAACTATCTCTGAAAAATATCCATTGAAACTTACAAGTTTTTGTGCAATCAATATTTGGTTGGCTATGCCTGAAATTCTAAACAATTTGACATTTCAGAATGGTATTTTGTGTGATTGACAATTAAAAACAAGGGAATCTGTAATATCAAAAGAGCTCAGCAGATGCTTCCAAGGCTGCATAGGAATTTCAATTCAAAAAATTATTTGTAGGAATGAACGGTCTGACATTTTGGAAGGACAAGGATCTAACCTATACATTTATTTTGGTCCCTTGTGTACTACGAACAACTTGCTGGCCTAATGTGGAACAAATGTACCAATATTCATCTGTCAAAGACTCGAAGGCATTCCCCATTACAAGGATGAATAAAAACGCTGCCTCGTGAAGTTGGTCCCATAATAGCCAATCTTCTTACATTGCTTGGACCATTAGACTGGATGAATAAGTAAGTGAATCATATATAAATGCATAGTGTGAAAAAGATTGCCGTACTGTTTTTCATTCTTTCCTTTTCTTTAAGAACAGTAATATTTTCTGGCTAGTTTTCAGACTGGTGTTTTAACTTATTCCTTATTCTGGTTTTGATGACAAAGCACTGTACCATTAGTTCTTGTGCCTGAAGAGCTGGTGGGTTGCTATGCTGGCAAACTGATGGTGTTTCAGACCAGCTGGACCGTAATCATGGGGTTACCATCTTTTGAAAGGAAGTTATTTTTAATTTGCATATGTGGATTAATCTCCGATCATGCATTTTAACATTTAGTAGTTCTGGAAAATGCAAATGTAATGTCAATGAACTAACAAGACAGATGTTAGGGATTCCTCTTCTTCAGAAGAGGAAGGGGAGCAGGAAAGTGCTCATGAATCTGAGGGTAAGTTGGAATCTGAGGAGGAGATTTTGCAAGTACCCACTTTTCAGGAGAGGCGAAAGGAAACAGAGCAGAGATGTTGTTCAGCTAGAATAGCTGCCAGAAATACACGGAGTAATTAGGAACTGTCCTAGCAGCTGTGAGGGGACTCAATGCTATAAAGCAGAAGCAGGTGCAGCCAGCTCTTGCTGGGAACAAACTGACTCTAATGCCTTCGCTCCCTTTGTGCTTGCTTCAAGTCTGCATCTGGATTTATTGCTGTTTCTTTGCCAGAAGTAAGACTGCTATTTGGTTTGGGAGTTTATCAGAGACTGTGTTTGCCCTATGACTTCTTTGCTTCCTTTTGCATTATTCCACTGAGTATGCTGTACTTTATGTTTTGCTGAAGTAAAGCAGTTTTCATTTACTTACCACAGTGTTTTAAGGCTGTTCTTGAAAGACAAAACAGGACAACAGCTGAGTTCTTGCAAAGGCTTTTTTCACAAGGCACTGTTCAATAACATCATCAACAATTATTTTAATAGCTTATAATTGTATTCTATTATTGCATCCCCAATTGATGGGTAAGCTTCCTTGGGTGATAGAAGGGCTTAGATGGCAGGATAGAAATGTATCAAATACATAAAACCATTGTGTAATGTCAAATAATTCTTTATGCTGTAACATTGGGCCTGATTAGATTTTTAATATAATATCCTGGGCATGTATGAGAGCTTCATAAAGAATCCTGTAATAAGGAACAAGTTATTTGGCTGTGTTACAGTTCGGCTCAAGCTTTGGTTTTATTCAATACAGGTGATGTGTTCATTCTGTCAAAACATGAAAATGTCAGTTATGCTTTAAATCTTAATTTGTCTGTTTTAATAGCATCAAGTAGAGGAAATTACATTTTATACTTCTGTGCATGAAGTCATGTATATATATACTAGCTGTGCCCGGCCACGCGTTGCTGTGGCGAAATATGGTGGTATGGGAAATAAAGTATTGAGGAATTGGTGGTAGTTAAGGTAAAGGGTAAAGGTTTTCCCCAGAGATTAAGTCCAGTCGTGTCTGACTCTGGAGGTTGGTGCTCATCTCCATTTCTAAGCCGAAGAGCCGGCGTTGTCCGTAGACTCCTCCAAGGTCATGTGGGATGACTACATGGAGCGGCGTTACCTTCCCGCCGGAGCAGTACCTATTGATGCACTCACATTTGCATGTTTTCGAACTTCTGGGTTGGCAGAAGCTGGGGCTAACAGTGGGGGCTCTCTCCGCTCCCCCAATTCAAACCTGCGGCCTTTCGGTCCAGAAGTTCAGCAGCTCAGCGCTTTAACACGCTGCGCCATCAGGGGATATTATTTCCTAAAGGTTGTGAATATACAATATTTTTGATTGGTTTTTTTTTGTTTGTTGGAGGCAAGTATGAATGCTGCAATTAGGAAAAATGATTAGGATGTAATGGCCTTGCAGCTTTAAAGCCTGGCTGTTTCCTCCCTGAGTGAATTTTTTGTTGGGAGGTGTTAGCTGGCCCTGATTGTTTCCTGTCTGGAATTCCCTTGTTTTCAGAGTGGTGTTGTTTGCGATATTTTATGTGCTTCTACTGTCTGTGGCCCTGAGAAAACAGAGGATTGGCCAGACTTTGATGATGGGAATCCTTTGTTGGGAGGTGTTAGCTGGCCCTGATTGTTTCCTGTCTGGAATACCCTTGTTTTCAGAGTGATGTTCTTTGCGATATTTTATGTGCTTCTACTGTCTGTGGCCCTGAGAAAACAGGATTTGCCAGACTTTGATGATGGGAATACTTTGTTGGGAGGTGTTAGCTGGCCCTGATTCTTTCCTGTTTGGAATTCCCTTGTTTTCAGAGTGGTGTTGTTTGTGATATTTTATGTGCTTCTACTGTCTGTGGCCCTGAGAAAACAGGATTTGCCAGACTTTGATGATGGGAATACTTTGTTGGGAGGTGTTAGCTGGCCCTGATTGTTTCCTGTGTGGAATTCCCCTGTTTATTTACTGTCCTGGTTTTAGAGATTATATTGTTCTGCATTATTCTATCCCAGTAATTATTTCATATTAAAGAAGAATCTCACTTATCCAACATTCGCTTATACAATGTTCTGGATTATCCAACACAGTCTGCCTTTTCATAATCAATGCTTTTGTAGTCAGTGTTTTAAATTCATTGTGATATATTAGTGGTAAATTTGTAAATACAGTACAGTAGAGTCTCACTTATCCAACATAAACGGGCCGGCAGAACGTTGGATAAGCGAATATGTTGGATAATGAGGAATTAAGGATAACCCTATTAAACATCAAATTAAGTTATGATTTTACAAATTAAGCACCAAAACATCATGTTAGACAACAAATTTGTCAGAAAAAGTAGTTCAGTACACAGTAATGCTATATAGTAATTACTGTATTTATGAATTTAGCACCAGAATATCACGATATATTGAAAGCATTGACTACAAAAATGCGTTGGATAATCCAGAACGTTGGATAAGCGAGTGTTGGATAAGTGAGACTCTACTGTAAATACTACATAGCATTACTGCGCATGGAACTACTTTTTCTGTCAAATTTGTTGTATAATATGATGTTTTGGTGCTTAATTTGTATAACGATTACCTAATTTGATGTTTAATTGGCTTTTCCTGAATCCCTTCTTATTATCCAACATATTCACTTATCCTGCCGGCCTGTTTACGTTGGATAAGTGAGACTCTACTGTATATTTCTAATCTTATATTATCTGCTCAGAACTGGATTATATGAGGCCCCTTCTTCACAGCTGTATAAAATGCACACTGAAGTGGATTATATGGTAGTGTGGAGTCAAGATAATCCAGTGCAAAGCAGATAATATAAGATTATAAATGGGTTATATAGCTTTGTGGAAGGGCCTTGAGTCTACAGTGCCATATAATCCATATAACAGTGCAAATTAGATAATCTGTGGAAGAAGTCTAAGTGAGGCCTAAATCTGCCTGGCCCCTAACTGAAACCTGGCTGTCCCTTGGTTGCTAGGCAACCAAGTGGGCAGAGATTAGCCCTCTAAACTGGCAGCAATTGGATAAAAATTGGATTGCTCTCCCTCTAATTGGGACTTTATTTTTCTTTTCTTTTTGTTGTATCAACCTTGAGGCGTGGATGATGGGTTGTGTTGTCAAATTTTGAGGTTGGGGGGCCTGTACTTTTGTTGTTTTGTGAATTGCCGTGATGCCATCACTCTTTTATATATATAGATATACCTTTGCTGGATCTCTTGAAAGAAGAATTGCGAGATGAAATAAAGGGTCCCTTGAATGGTTGTGTAGACGTGTAAATATCTGTTAAAATTACAATTGAAACTTTCTGAAAACTGTTAAAGGTATAGAATCCCTACCCATTATTTCACCTGACAACCCTAAAGTACAATAGACTTTTCTATCTAAAGGCTTGAAAACAAGACAAAAGCACATGTAGCCACTGTAAATTTACTGTCTCAAGAAAGAATAGTTTATATGCAATCATACAACTTTCTCCAATTGACAGGTTATAATTACAGTAGAGTCTCACTTATCCAACACTCGCTTATCCAACGTTCTGGATTATCCAACGCATTTTTGTAGTCAATGTTTTCAATATATCGTGATTTTTTTGGTGCTAAATTCGTAAATACAGTAATTACAACATAGCATTGCTGTGTATTGAACTACTTTTTCTGTCAAATTTGTTGGATAACATGATGTTTTGGTGCTTAATTTGTAAAATCATAACCTAATTTGGTGTTTAATAGGCTTCTACTTCATCTCTCCTTATTATCCAACATATTCGCTTATCCAACGTTCTGCCGGCCCGTTTATGTTGGATAAGCGAGACTCTACTGTATAAGTGTATCTGTGCCCTAGAGGAATGGAGGAGACGAGATGAATCTTCACTGTATAATGAATGCAGTTTGACATCACCTTAACTGCCATGGCACAATATTATGAAATGATGGAAGTTGTACTTTTACAAGGTCTTCTATCTTCTCTGTTAAAGAGTGTCGGTGCTTCACCAAACTACAGTAGCCATGACTCTATAGTTTCAGCCATCAAAGTTAAAACATTACCAAACTGCATTCATTCTACAATGGAGACACAGTCTTGACTCGTCTAGTGATGTATACCTTTTTGTTCATTAGTTGTGTGCATTATTTTCAGGATTGCAGCTGAACGTTGTCTTCTCTGAGTGTAACAGACAGCTTAGATCAGAAGACCAAGGAGGCATGCTTTGATGAAAATGTCTGCTGCTGGGGGGAGGATGGATGGGGTTGGGAAGGTGTGCAGTCCAAGGCATTACTGCAAAGAAGATTAAGTTACACTGGCAAAACACAGCACTTCTCATCTCCAAGGCGGTGGAATATTGCCAAATTGCCTGGGAAGCAGATATCTCAACTAGAATGAAATGCCATTGGTCAGGATTGAGATGCATTAGCTGAGATATGTGAAAGAAAGTTGTTGACAGTCAGTCTGGCACTTACCTATGCTCTTAAGCCCTCACTCACTTGATTTTGAAGGCAAGTTTATTGTTTTTTTCTGATATTTTTAAAGCACTGCATTCTAGTTTAACACTGTGTCATCTGTATTTTCTTCTTAATTTGCCTGCAACTTTCTTACTGTTGTTTTGGGTTTCCTAGAGCAAGCTTGCCAACATGCAGATAGAATGAGCATAGCAAACCTAGTGCTACTTTGTTTTTGTTTTTACAAAACCCATATATGGAAAGGTAATTAATCCTGGGAATTACCTCTTAAGTAAGATCGATGTTTCCACAAATGTACCATATAAACAAAATAACAAGAATTTTTTTTTGCAGAAGAAAAGATGTAACCATCACCATATGCTGCATGCAGATTTAGGAGGCTGTACAGTGTTGTGAAAATGAGATATTATGCAAGTCTACTGCAGCCTTTTGGAGCATGTGAAGAGGCAACAGCTCTATTATTGCATAGCATGGATCCTGATTTACATGACCTAGCAACTCAAGGGGAAAATTTGTTATGGGAATACTAGCCACCAATTTAACAAGTCAGCACCACTCATGACATTAGCGAGGGCTGACTTGAACTGACCTCTCTCATTGTAGATTCACAACATGTGGAGCCTACAGTCTAGAATTCTCTCAAAAACAAGATGGGAGGATCTAACATATGCTTATGGCTATATTACAGTTTAGTTTAGATTATTGCAAGCTGTGCCACCTCTTTTATATCAGTGGGCATTGATCAATTACTGGGCTCAATTCAAAATGCAGATTTTTACTCTTAAAGCCGTCTCCTGATCAGGATCAGGTTACTGAAAGGAAAAGGCTCTTTCTGTATGATCCTGTCCATCCATTCAGGTGCGGCAAACCCACAACTCCCACCACTATCAGAAGCACAGCTGACAAGAATTGAGGAAAGCAGCTTCTCAGATGCAACTTCTAGAATATGGGACATTGCCGTCCAGTAGTCTTCTCTGGCTATTTAAGAGTTTTTGCTCTGATCCTACTTGATCATGAGTTTCTGTCCAGACCTAAAGACTTTGTAAAACTACAACTCCCATTATTCTGTAGCACTGAGCCATGGCAGTTACCATGGTGTCAAATTGATTCTACAGTGTAGATGCTCCTTTAATCATGATTACTGATGGCCCCTTTTGAATTCAATAGGTAAGCAAGTCTAGATCTTGATCTAGCCTACTGATTTGAAGGGTTATATTCTTACACACTTTATTCTCTTCAAAATAAATCAAATGCATTTATGAACAGTGAATGGATTGCACTGCATTAACTGGCTCCTCCCTTTTTTCTTTCTTTTTCTTCTTTTTTTTTAGCAGCCTCACTGCAGACAATATCCTAACAATTTTCACCACAGTGGTAGCCTCATCAAGATATTGGATTCTATGATTTTGCTTTATGACTAAGCCATTAGCTTCCTCTCCCATGACATGTTTTGGTCTGCAATCTCTCACACACTTCCTTGGGAAAAAGTTAATTTTCTCTTATTTGGACTTAGTTCTGCATATACATGTGGACAACTGTACCGTTGATTAACTTAGCAATATTCTCCTGATTATGCTGTTAGCAATTAGCGGGGCTCCTATCAATAGCTCTTTAATAACTTTTAATGAAGTTTGGTGCTAGTTTTTAAATTTTCATTACCGCTTTACTTGCCCCCCATGGTTATCAATGTTTATATTTTCCTCTCTAAGCCCAGTGGAAGCTTGTGACTACAATCTCAGTGACATTCACTCTGGGCTTTACTTTTGATGTTAAAAGAGCTGTCCATGGTGCTGAACCCTATCCCCGAGATGAGTTGAGCTAGGGCTTCTTAAACTGCTTCCACTTGGGACCCCTTTCTGTGGGAGAAATGTTTATATGACCTTGGGTATATAGCCGTGGCAATAAAATTAAACATTTACTGATAAATAAGTATTCGTGAGGCTTGCTAAACAGGATGATTTTCCTTTATATGAAGTACAGATGAAGCGTTTTCTACAGAGTCCATTGTAAACACCACACGTTGTTGCTAACAGAATCAGGTGATTGCAGTGTGAGAGAGAAAGCTATGGCCACAACAGCCACAAAAGAAGTACTATGCTACTCAGCTTCTATCTACACTGCCATATAACGCAGTTTCATAATGGCATATTTATTATTTATTTACTTATTAGAGACATTTATATCCCGCCCTTCTCACCCCAAAGAGGACTCAGGGCGGTTTACAAGTATATATACCTACAAAATATTATATTTGGCAGTGTATTACATTACATATTACATATGGCAGTGTAGATTCATATAATGCTGTTCAGTGTGGTCAAACTGCATTATATGGCAGTGTAGATGCATCCTCTGAGGATGAAAGTACAGCCATTAGCACTGTATACCAATAATAATACAGATATAATCTGTAATAGGTTGCTTAATAGGTTTGAATTCCTTAAATGATGCCCAACCACATCTTCCTATGATGCGTAGGTTAGATACAATCTCCTGTCCCCTCCCCTTCGGCATGAAATTAAAAATAATTTAAGTGCATCTGAACATAAATGTCTCATCTTGGTGCCATGGTCCTAGGAGGTAGAGTCTGGAAATGTCACTCTGTCCGACGACAACCGCTCAAATTACTTAGCCAGCATGGCCAGTTTTAGTCTAAAAAAGCAGCTTTTCTAAGCTCTGTTGATAGATCTGTTCTCCATTGATTTTAACCCTTTTAGTACTTCTCTTAAAACTGAAAGTGTGGGAACAATCTTTTGGAGTAGAAAAGACAAAACATACATTTATTCAGATCAGTCTTCCAATGGCACTGGGTAGTCAGTAGCACAATTCTATGTATACCAGCTCATATCTAAGTCTGACTGAGTTCAGTGATGTTTACTCTTAGATAAATGTATTGGATTGAAATCTAAATCATTCAGTTTATATGTTTGTTCAAGAATTTACTGCAGTGACAACCAACGAAGTACTTTTCAGCTGAGCAAATTGGCAGACTGAGGCAAGAGGAAGCACATGTGTCATAAAATAAATTAATACTATTAGCAAGTTTCTGTTTTTAATGATCTTTCTCCTTTTCATTTGTTGTATACAATACATGATCACAAATTTCAGTATGTTATCCTAGCAGTTCTAAATAATTTGCAGTTTAATTTACTATATTCTTTGCATATTAAAATCTCTTTTGCACACTTCTTAAGTCTTCCAAATACAAGCAGTCCATGAGTTATAAATATCTGATTTGCAAATGACTCATAGTTAAGAACAGGGGTGAGACAACAGGAAGTGAGAGAAATGTACCCCTCAGAAGGGAAATTCACTCTTGGAAGAGTTATCATGGGGAAAAGGGGGCTCCCACTGAAGCTTTATCACCAATCCTTATTTTCACAATAAGTCATTTTTTTTCAAAATCCAATTATCACAGTGCCAGAAAGTGAAGTGAAATCTTCTGAACAGGGGCACAGACAGCAAAAAAACAAAAACAAAACAAAACACCACAGCGGTGTTTTCCTATGCTATGCTATCCTATGCTATCCAAAGCTGATATATATTTATATTTGTCTGGAGTTACACATAAAAATGTACCTGTTGTAACTTTCATACAAATTCAGCTTAAGACCAAATCTATGGAACCTATCTTGTCCGTAATGTGGAGACAGCCTGTAATTGGTTTATCCCTTATTATACCCTGACAACATAGGTATTTAATGGCATCTGTCTTGGAAACATCTGCCCTTGCCCCAAATTATATTCTTGCTCTGAAATAATCTTGATTAAATTTAAAATGAACTCAGGCCAGGCTAAACTTGGCCATTTTTATGCTAGAATGTGAAACTATTTTTTACAGTAGAAAATAACATCTAAATGTAGATGTGGTTGAGTTCATGAAATGTGTATACATTAATAAAATAATATGCAGAATATCTTTTCATTACAATTGTAGCCACTGCATGAGCCAAGGACAGAGAGAAACACAACCAGTAGTCAGAGTTATTTAACTTTATTATATAACAAAGGAGTGGGGAAGTGAAAGCAGTATTTGAGAAGTATAGATTGAAAAAATTAATTGCATATGCAACTGTAAGTGGGTTATGGCAAGATGATTTTCAGATACTGTCTAATTATTTGGGTGGAGGCCTAAAGGGGGTGTTAGAGAGAGGAGAGTCCATTTTACAGAGGAACAGAGGAGCTGAAGGAGTAAAACCATTTCCCCCTATTTTACTGTTATCCCCCACTCCCCACCCATGTTGCCGTCCTGGAAACAACCTTTGTTTATGAAACGGGAAGTGGGGAAGGGGAATAACCAGCAAAAAATGGTGAAATTGTTTTCTTCCTTCAACACCCCCCATATTGCCATAACTCACTTAGAGTTGCATATGCAATTATTTTTTTCAATCTATACTTCTCAAATACTACTTTCACTTCCCCACTCCTTTGTTATATAATAAAGTTAAATAACTCTGATTACTGGTTGTGTTTCTCTCTGTCCTTGGCTCATGCAGTGGCTACAATTGTAATGAAAAGATATTCTGCTTATTATTTTATTAATGTATACACATTTCATGAACTCAACCACAACTATGTTTAGATGTTATTTTCTACTGTAAAAAAATAATTTTATGTTCTAGCATAAAAATGGCCAAGTTTAGCCTGGCTTGAGTTCATTTTAAATTTAATCAAGAGTATTCCAGAGCAAGAATATAATTTGGGACAAGAGCAGATGTTTCCAAGATGTTATCAGGGTATAATAAGGGATAAACCAATTACAGGCCTTCTACACGTTACGGACAAGATAGGTTCTGTAGGTTTCTTCTTAAGCTGAATTTGTATGCAAGTCAGAACAGGTACATTTTCCAGCCAAATACAAATTTATATCAGCTTTGGATAGCATAGCGAAGGGTTAATGTGACTGTACATGAAATAAAAACTGCCATAACCCACTTAGAGTTGCATATGCAATTAATTTTTTCAATCTATACTTCTCAAATACTGCTTTCACTTATTATCTAGTGGGAAATCTGAGACTGACACCAAGGGAAAAAGGGTGAGGTAGGATGCAAGAGCCCTTTATGTAATAAGGGGCTTTTTCACTCAGTCCTTATCATTTTGGTGTAACTGGTAATGAAGGTAACAGGGCTCTTCATTTGGGTAAGTGATACAGCACAGTTTACTATTTTATTAGATTTTTTATGTGCAGTCAAACCACTGTTTACACTGTATCCCTGACACTGCTACCGAAGATCTGTAATAATAATCTGAGGCCCCTTCCACACAGCTGAATAAAACCACACATTATTTGCTTTGAACTGGAATATATGGCAGTGTGGACTCAGATAACCCAGTTCAAAGCAGATCTTGTGGGATTTTCTTCCTTGATAATCTGGGTTATATGGCTGTGTGGAAGGGCCCCAAGTGTGATATAGGCAAACACAAGGAGTGTGGGTTAACAACCCTTCACTTATCTCTTCTGTCAATACTTCAGATTTCTTTCTAGGAACGAATCTCTGTTTATGAATCATTAATACATCATTAAGGGTGCATCTATACTGAAGAATTAATGAAGTTTGCCACCATATCTAGATCTACTGTAACATTTTGGATGTTACAGTCAGCTCTGCCAATTCACGGGTTAGGGGCACAGAATCCTCATGAGAGTAAATAGAAGAATAGAATAGAAGAGCTTTATTGCCATTGTACTATTTCACAACAAAATTAAATGCTTTCCCCAGCACTCATCACAAATCAAAACATACCCATCCCTCCACATCCCAACCACCACCGCACAGCCCCCAATGCCCCATCAGTGTGAAACCATGGAATTCATTGTAGTTACAGTTCTTGGATAAAAACTATCTCTCAGTCTGTTTGTCCTTGCCTTTGTAACCCTGTACCATCTGCCAAATGGGTAAAATAGATCCCCAAGAATGCTCTCAGCTTTCTTAAGGCTGCAGGATCTATAACGTTAATCCAAAGAAGAGAGAGGGCAACCAATGATTTTCTGGGCAGTAGTGGTGACCCTTTGGAGTGCCTTCCTGTCTGCCACTGTGTAGTTACCAAACCATGCATAGATGGACTAGGATAGGACACTCTCTATAGCACAGTGATGGAAAATCACCAGCAGTTTTTCATTCAGTTTGTGGTTCCTTAGGAGTCTCAGGTAGTACAGTCTCTGCCGGGCCCTCTTAACCAACACTGCCATATGGGTGCCCCAGGTCAGCTCCTCCTTAACAGTGACACCCAGGAACTCAAAACTGGTCACCCACACCACTTGGTCTCCATTTATGAACAAGGACTGGGTTTCTGGTATGTTCTTTCTGTCGTCCACTATGAGCTCCTTGGTTCTATTGATGTTAAAAACTAGACTATTGTCCCTGCACCATGAGAGCAGCCAATCCACCTCATCCTGATAGGCAAACTCATTCCCTTCATAAATAAGCGCCACCACTGTTGCATCATCTGTGAATTTAACAATGATATTGCTATGGTGGACGGGAATGCAATCATATGTATAAAAAGTATAAAGCAGAGGACTCAACGCAGCCCTGTGGCATCCCAGTGTTGAAAGTGAGAGTTGAAGAGGTATGATTACCTAATCTAAACACTCTAGGAATGTCCAGACAAGAAGTCCATAATCCAAGAACAGATTGAATATGACAGTCCAAGATCCATAAGTTTAGCCACCAGTCTATGTGGGAGGATTGTGTTAAACTATCCTAAACTAATATACTATATTTCATGGAGATTTCTTTCTTTTTATGCTCCCTGGGATTTCAAACGACTTTCAGTCAAAGACCTACATTTTATACAGATATGATACTCCAGAATGAAACACAGTGTTATATAAATGGATAATAAATAAATAAGTAAATTTAAGCAGCAGCTATTTGAGTGTCAGCTCTAGCCAAACCAATAAGGTAAAGGGCTTGAACTTTTTCAAACAGAAAGAAAAACACTTTGGAAAGGTGATGCTTTGAAGGGAGATAAGGCAAATACAGAGAAGGAAAACCAATTAAAAGTTATTTGAAGACTGCTTAACCAATTGTGTGTGTTCTCCTGAATGTTCACCTTTTCTCACCCCTTTTTTCCTTTCATATATATGAAGCACTGGGTTATATAAATAAAAAATAAATAAAAAATAACTTGAAACAGCAGCTATTTGCTTTCAGCTCTTATTTGTCTAAACAGAACAGTAATCTGGGGAAGAATGCTAAATTCCTATAAAAAAACACCTGCCATACAGAGGTATAATTTAAATTTCTAGTAATATATGTACTATTTGCTTATTCTGAGGAAGTTTCAAACATTTTCTCAAAGATTAAGTCTGCTTAAAGCATACATTTTATGGATATATGCATAAATATTTATTTATTATATTTATACCCTGCTTTTCTCACCCCGAAGGGGACTCAGAGCGGCTTACAATTATTGGCAAGATTCAATGCCGCATTGCACATAAATAAACAAATACAACAACTATAGCAAAAACAGTTAAAACAAATAAATACAATAAAACAGATTTAAAAACATGATGCCTAGTTCCATAATCGTTATTCATGCTGCTACATTCAAGTCAGATTTCATAGTCCACTAATTTCAAATGCCTGTGTCCAAAGCCAAGTATTTAACTTTTTCCTGAAAACCTAGAGGGAGGGGGCAAATCTGATGTCACTGAGGTAGGAGTTCCATAGCTGAGGCGTCCCCAACAATCGCGCTTGCAAAGAGGGTGGGATTAAAAGCAGCCCCACCCCCAGCAGATCTTAGAGCTCTCACTGGCTCATAGAGGGAGATATGTTTCAATAGGTAAGTTGGGACAGAACTGTTTAGAGCTTTATAGGCTAATGCCAGCACTTTGAATTGAGCCCAGTAGCAAAATGGCAGTCAGTGGAGCTGACATAACAGGGCGGATCTCAGCATTTTAACAGCTGAACAGAGAAAAGGAATTAAAATGCTGCAATTAAAAAATAATAATGAGTGGATGGGTAAAGCATGTAGAACTGAAAATTTACAAACTAGTTAAAACCTGGAATTGCTGACTGCTCAAAAACTACACAGATGGATCATGGGGATGAACGGCAGAAACAGGTAATGAGTGAGGCGATTGCATTGTCCTAGCTGCTTCCCATTCCACCAGTCTCCGAAGAAAGCCTGACATTAATTAGATATTGAGCCAGGCTAATGCTGGCTGCAGATCCAGTTATGGTAACCTGCGTGTCAGTAGATCCTTCCAATGGATTGGCAATTTTGATCTGCGCCCTAGACATCTGGCGAATCTCCAGTGAGCAACTTGGCTGGCGCCCGTTGGACAACTTGGAACTTCCAGACAGTCTTCAAATGCAGCCCCACATAGACACAAGAGATTTCATGCATTAACAATTTGAATCTCCCTCCCTTCCCCCTGATTGGTCAGCACTGAGAAGCCAGCCAGCATTTTTCAGGCCTCTGATTGGTCGAGAGGCAGGCCTTAGCTGGTGCACACCCTGATTGGTGGAGGTGGCAATGACGTGGGCAAGGATCACCTCCCAGCATGGCTGGGAGGCCCTGGGACTTCCAATGAGCCAGTGGAGGTGGTCCTGGGGATGGAGAGGTCTCCAGGGATTGTGCCAACCCCCGGATGTGTAGTAATAGAATGTTGGAGACAAAGAAAGTCCAAAAAAATGATTTATAGCAGTGGTTCTTATTCTGGGGTCTTGAGATGTTTTTGGCCTACAACTCCCAGAAATCCCATCCAGTTAAATACTTGGCTTTGGACACAGCTATTAGGATTTCTGGGTGTTGAAGGCCAAAAACATCTCAAGACCACAGGTTGAGAACCACTGATTTATAGGATTATGCAGATACTGGGTCCTGGCTGCAAAGACAATGGGCTGAGAAGACAAAGAAAGGGTCCCAGAAATGTGTATTGGTTATTTGTGACTGCAATCAAAGTTTCTTCCTGGACTTTTGTTCTGTGGATAGCTGAGGTCCCCAAAAGGGAAGTTTTGGGTGGCAGGCAGATAGCCTCCCGCTGGTATGCAGGAAGGTTCTTTGTTCCACAGGCTTTCCTGCTTCTTGCAGGGGTTTGGACTGGATGGCCCGTGAGGTCTCTTCCAAGTCTACGATTCTATGTTTCTATGACTCTGGGGGTTGGTGCTCATTTCCATTACTAAGTGAAGAGCCAGAGTTGTCCGTAGACACCTTCAACTTCATGACTGCATGGAGCACCGATATCTTCCCACTAGAACAGTACCTACTGATCAACTCACATTTGCATGTTTTCAAACTGCTAGGTTGGCAAAGCTGGGGCTAACAGTGGGAGCTCTCCCTGCTCCCAGGATTCGAACAGTTGATCTTTTGGTCAGCAAGTTCAGCAGCTCAGCAGTTTAATCCGCTGTGCCATCAGGGGCTCCTCCCTGTAATAACAGAAATACAAATATATAAAAATATGAAAGACAGTTCATGTAATGTCTTGATATAGGTTTCTAGAGGGAAAGAGGGGTGAAGAGAGGGGGTCCCCGGCGTTGCTGAGTGTAGGGTGGAAAGGGCATTTGCCTTATTTGTTTTAATTCATTCCTCTGCGCTTATGTGCATATTAGCATAGGGGAAAAAGAGAAAATTTAAACATAGAAAGATACTTTATAGTAGAGGGTCTGGAAATGGAGGTGCCTGATATATTGTAGCAGTTTGGATTAGAACTTAGTTGGGAGAGAGTGAGCCATGAGGTGTTTTCCAGCAAAGCTCTTATTTCCTATGGCTGAGCAGATGAAGACAGGTATATGGCATATGTTCTGTATTTTAACAACCAGAGCTGATAGACAGAAACTGGTGCTATTTTTGGAATCAGCAGGTCAAATATACCCAGAAACAGGTCTAACATTTGAGGCACCAAAATGTCTATTGGCTAGTGTATTGTAACTAAATAGACAAAGAAAACACATAGGTTATATTATTTGTGCCCTGTCATTCATTGCAAGTTTCTGGCATTCTAATATTGCCATGTTAATTAAATAACAAGTGACCTAGCAAAATGCTCATTGTTTCACCCCATTATAGATGGTGCACCCCAAGCTTTTTTTCCTGAGGAAGATCATTGCTGAGGATTCAAATGAACTCCTAATAAAACTCCTATGGTAGTGGTTTGAATGCTGCATTGTAAACACAAGCTCCACTTCAGTGCCCTACAATTCAAGCTACTGCAAGGTTGTTTCTGGTGTTATGCTGATTCAGGGCAGAATATTCATGAATGCTTCTTACAACTCACAAGAGCTTGGGCTTTTTGGTTCATCAAAAAGATGCCAGGGAGGGGGATTTGGCAGCGGGTGGTGAGTGCTTTCTCATTCAAGCTGATCCAATAAAGTTATTGATATCAAGTTCAGGACAAACAAAATAAACTATTTCACACCTGTCAAGGTAATTACTGCAAATTGTGGTAATGGCTGCTAAATTAGATGGGTTTTCCAAAGGCCTAGACAGGTTATTGGAGGTTGCAGTGATCAACACTTTTAAGTCATGAGACTTAACCTTCCATGACCAGTAGTTGTAAACATCTGAGTACCAGATGCTCTGGATAAACAACAGATTGGGACCTTTGCCTTCCTGCCCTTGTTACGAACCTTTAGTGCACCTGGCTGGTGATTGTTTGAATGCTGGAGTAGATGAAACTTGGTCTGAATCATCAAAACAGTTCTTCTGCACACAGAAGCCTTATGAGAACTGAGCTGTAGACAGCCAACTAAGGTGACCTGTACGTCCAAAGCACACCTTTGGGAGTAAAAATAAACAACTGAAACCTGTCAAGGAACAAGCAGAAACTGAACTATAAGTCAGGACTGAAATATCTGAGCTGAGAAAGATATTGCTGTAAACAAGCCAGTAGGAACTGTTGGGCTCCTAGATCTTTTTGCATAGAGTTTCCACAGTTCATTACCATTGGTGATGCTGGGTGGGGCGGATGGAAGTTGTAGGCTAAAACATACGAAAGGAGAATGTTTCCCCACATTAGATTTACTGTTTAGACTAATATATAGACTCATGAGTGATTGACTATGGTATAGTTATGGTCATGTATAAGTCAACATCATTTATAAGTCAAGGACAGGTTTTGAGCCAAACTTGTGGATTTTGATACGATACGTTGTGGGTCATTCACTGGAAAAGCACCAATGTTGCCACAGGGGGCCTGTCGCTCTTAAATGCTGCCGCCGCCTTTTTCTCACCCAGGCATTCAGAAGGACCAGCAGTGGCGCTGTGCAGGAGGCAGTAGAGGAGCTTTTTGTAGGTTCATCCAGGATGGACTGCACTCTTGCCCCTCACCACTCTATTCAGAGAAGGGGGTGGATTCTTCTTTGATAATGTTCTCATACCAACCTAGTTTTTGAGGTTGATTTCTGGACTTATCATGAGTATATAGGGTGGCCTTTTAGGGGCTAAGGAAGAGCAAAAGAGTATAAGAAAATAATCAGACTTGAATAATTTTTACATGTCTGGTTTGGAATGAAAACATTTTATTCCAATGGATAGCAACAAGAAACCATATTGTCCAATTAATTTGAAAAGCCAGCCATATAATTTGCACTGGCTAATAAAAATGATGGTTTAGGAGGACAAGGAATATTATGTTCTTTGATAGTTGTATAAATTCAAATCATGGCCTAGTCAATTGTTGGATAATACCCAATGGATGATCATAATGAAAATGTTAATAGTTTTTTTTGAGGTTAGAGATATTACTAGAAGTTTGCCAAGTACTAAATGTGATGTGAATTTTGTGACTACATGCTTTTTAAAAAACTCTTAAACAAGTCTGTACTAATTGAGACAGAAGTTGCACATGGATGAGAAAAGTTTAATTTTTCCCTTTCTTCCAGACACATTTATTTATTTATTTATTTCAATTATTTATACCCTGCCCTTCTCACCCGAGGGGACTCAGGGTGGCTTACAAGTGGCAATGGATGCCTTAAATAAACTTCAGTGGAAGTGGTTATAAACAACATGCTACAAATTTTGCAAGCTTGTGAAAGGAGAACAGAAAGAGAATCAGACTTGTCAGTGACAAGCAGAACAGGGCAGCAAAGGGGGTATTGAGAAAAACCCTCTCCTATGGTCCTATGGTTTTTTTAAATCTAATTTATATCACTTTCATGATAGATAATATGTTTAACATTTAATTTAAACAAAATAAAAAACCAAAATAAGATAAAACTCTGCAGTGATAATGCTGTTTTAATTTTCAAAACCAACAATTTTTTGGAGGTACAATGAAGTGCCAGCTATGTCTTTATTTTAAAGTATTTTACTTTTTCTAAGCATTTTAGGCAAGTTATCTGAGTTTTTTCCAATGTGGAAAAATACATTTAAAAACTTTTAGGGCATATACAGTAGAGTCTCACTTATCCAACATAAACGGGCCGGCAGAATGTTGGATAAGCGAATATGTTGGATAATAAGGAGGCATTAAGGAAAAGCCTATTAAACATCAAATTAGGATATGATTTTACAAATTAAGCACCAAAACATCATGTTATACAACAAATTTGACAGAAAAGTAGTTCAATACGCAGTAATGCTATGTAGTAATTACTGTATTTACGAATTTCGCACCAAAATATCATGATGTATTGAAAACATTGACTACAAAAATGCATTGGATAATCCAGAACGTTGGATAAGCGAGTGTTGGATAAGTGAGACTCTACTGTATTTGAAATGATATGCTTTCAGATGTGACAATTCAATAGGTCATACTGCAAACTACCGCTACCTGCCCTGAACTAGACAGTTTAACAGAGAAAGACTTATATGTATCAAATAATACACAGAGTATCAACAATTGTTGCTTTAGAAAATCTGATGCTTGAGTGACATGTTAAATATTATATTTTGTATTTTATCCAGATAATTTGTTTTGCAATTAGATTTTATAGTTTTATGATTTTTGTCATTCTTTTACGTTTGTATATTTAAGATTGTAAGCCGTTGACAGGACTCTCCATTTGTGGCTGTTTTCTTGTAAAGTGCCGTGGCAATTGATGGCGACACACACACATACCCTGTTTCCCCGAAAATAAGACAGTGTCTTATATTAATTTTTGCTCCCAAAGATGCGCTGGGTCTTATTTTCAGGGGATGTCTTATTTTTCCACAAGGAAGAATTCACATTTATGGTTGAATTTTTAAAAAATGAAAATTTATTATCTACTGTACAGTAATTGTAATCACAAACCAGCATAACCAAACTGTGAATCCTTTCCAGAATTTCTATATTATATTTTATTGCTATACTGTTTTTAAGTTACTGTTTTAAATTTCTGTTCGTATGTAAATGTATTTTGTTGTTGGGCTTGTCCCTGTGTAAGCTGCCCTGAGTCCCTTCTGGGAGATGGAAGTGGGATACAAGAATAAAGTTATTATTGTATTATTATTATTATTATTTCTTGTTACTACCTTTATTTCCATGTACAACAATCTATGGTTTGTACATTTACCGATTCTACATGCTTCCAAACAAAAACTTTACTAGGTCTTACTTTCAGGGGAGGCCTTATATTTAGCAATTCAGCAAAACCTCTACTAGGTCTTATTTTCTGGGGATGTCTTATTTTCAGGGAAACAGGGTATACATACACATACAGAGAGAGAAATTATGATGATTTTTAGTAAAAAAAAAGTTCAAGATACAAAATTGTTAATAATATATATCCATTTAGAAAACAGATGTTCAAAGGAGCTCTTAGTTTTACAATTGCCAATTGAAACGTATCTAGAAATAGATAAATTTAATCAACCTTTACTACTGTAAAAAAGGTATATCTTAGATTAAGGCACTAGGATGCTGGCAGCTCCCCAGTGAAGGAGACTAAAGGTGGTTAAGAATTATTTTAATGGTACTACTCCTTACTATAAATTATTGAGCTTACCTAATCTATGCTACTTACAGTTATTCTTTTTACTCTTATTTGTCTTTTTATATTCTGTTGTAAAATACTATTAACATTTTGAGCAATTTTTCCACAAGCAGCAGGTTCTTTGTTACACTTACCGCTTCAAACCAAGGCACCACCCTAACAATGTGTGTTATTGGAGGAATGGCACACGGAGAATCAATGTGGTATAATGGCTTCATTGTTAAACTAGAACTCCAGAAGACCAGGGTTTCAAATCCCCACTTCGCTAATGGAAGCCACTGGGAAGACCCCATCGATACAGATCATTTAATGCAGTGTCAAACCAGTATTGAAGAAAATGTTAATTAATTAATTAATTAACCCTATTTATACCCCGCTTTTCTCTGTTCCGAAGCGGACTCAAGGCGACTTACATATGGAAATTATTCAATAACTTAAACACATACAAAACATTGAGCTTAAGATAAATTGAATTAAAATTAATACATATTAAACATTTGAAAACATTACATTCAATATTAGGCTAGGAGGGAGGAGGGTTATCTAATGCTGCTAGGGAGGGAGTTCCACAGCCAATGGGCCACCACTGAGAAGACCTTGTCTCCCATCTCCACCAGTGGCGCGTGAGAAACAGGAGAGAGCAAGGACATGGCCTCCCTAGATGATCTTAATCTCCAAGATGGTTCATAGAAGCAGACATGTAAGCTGGGACAGAACCATTTAGGACTTTATAGGCTAAAGCCAGCACTTCGAATTGTGCTTGGTAGCAGACTGACAGCCAGTGGAGATGACACAACAGGGGAGTTGTTTGCTCCCTGTATGCAGCTCTGGTGAACAACCTGGCAGCTGCCCGTTGGACCAATTGAAGCTTCCAAACAGTCTTCAAAGGCAACCCTACATAGAGCATGTTGCAATAATCTATACGGGATATAACCAGAGTGTGGACCACCGTGGCCAAGTCTGACTTCTAAAGATATGGGAACAACTGGCGCACAAGTTTAGTTGTGCAAAAGCTCTCCTGGCCACCACCAAAACCTGGATTCCAAGCTCAGCAATGAGTCCAGGAGAACTCCCAAGTTGTGAACCTGTATCTTCAGGGGGGTGTTTTGCTGTGCAGATGAGTACAGAATTAATCCTGGAATCAATTTCAAGCCCAAATGCAGATTATAAAAGCCACAGAGCATTGATGCACATCAAGAGCTTTCTTTAGCATGCTTTTGTGGGAGTCTGTTGTCTGGCCACAACAGCTTGAAGCTAGCTCCGAAATGCATTACATAGTCAGTGTAGATGGGGCCTAAGTCACATTCTCTCAGTCTCAGAGGGAGGAAGTGGCAAACCATCCTGAACTAAGGACATGAAAGCAGAGAAAAGTGGAGGGAACCGTCTTCTTTTGTCATTGGTAGTTGGGTAGTACCCAACTCCTGAAAACGAAGTATTCCCTCTGTTTCTCTGTGTTGTTGCAACAAAGTCCTACAGGCAACCATAGGAAGTGGCCTGGTGTCATGTAATGGCCTCTGTGGGACTGTTTTGGCAGCTCTGACAAATGGAGAGAAGACTGTGTGGGATGAAGTCCTAAAGCTTTCCAGGAAAAACTAAACTTAGGTTTGCCTTAGAGTTGCCAAAAGTCAGAAATAACTTGAAAGCACACAAAAAGAACTAAGGGGTAACACATGAAATAACATTGTTCCTGAGAATATCCACCCCTAAACTTGATCTTTACTACTGGGATATTTTGCTTCTATGTCTTTCTGTAGCCAGTTCATTGTGGCATTTCTAATCAATCTAATTCCTTTACTTGTTCCTCCATTTCCCTTCCTTTGTGTCCATAATTTTAGAGAAGCCAGAGAGCAGGACCTTTTATAATGACACTGAAAAATGATGAGTTCCTCCAGTTCCCTGTATCCCAAGCCTTTTGTAAGACTTCATCATCCTCAATGTTTCACATTTGAAAACAGTGACAGTCATGGCTGAGAAATATCAGAGCATGCTTGAGATAGAAAAACTATGAATGAGGAAGACAATACAAACTAGGAGAGGCTGAAGGAGTTTGCTGAAGGATGAGATTGTGCATCCTCCTCTCCTCTCCTGCTGCTGAATTAACTGGTTACAAAATACTGCTGCACTTTCAACTAAGTTTACAACAACTGAAATAACCTGAAGACAAAGAGAGGAGGACAGAGAAATGGGGACATTTTAAAAGCAGATGAAAAATTGTGATGACAGGAGTTCAATCAGGACTGTCTCTGCCAAACCAGGACATTTGGAGGTTATCATAGTTGCATGGGCATTCAGAATCTGATCTCTCCTTTTCTGTTCCAAAAATATAAGGTGCTTGAAGCTCCCTAGGTTTTGTGATCCTCCAGCTATCCAAACTTTTAGAGCATCCTTTATCTGCCCCATACAATAGATGCTTCCCCTGAAATACTGTAGATCTGACAGTTTATATTTTCACCAGTTTGTAGTGTTAACTATGTAGTTTGTAGGGCACTTTGCAACATAGAAAAATACTGGTTTTTTTAAAACCAGAAGTGGCCAACCATTTGGGGCTTTTCTGACATTCCACGCAGCTCCCTCGAGCACACCAGAATAGGTAATTGCCCCCTGGACTTGGCACTATCTTTCCGTGGTGTGGGATGCCATGTTCCTGTGAGGCAAGAGGCCGTGCAGATGGCAGCAGTGCTGCTGCAGGGTCTCCTGTGTCAAACAGGCTTTTGCTGAGGAGCCAGACTAAATGTCCCAGAGACCTACTGGGCAGCAACACTAATGGGGAAGGGTGTTGACATTGGCAGGAGGTTTCTTAGGACCTCACCCCATGGGGAAGGGGGGGGGAGCATAATCTTACCATGGTGGTTTGTCCCGTTGTGTTTAAAATCAAATGTATCATGTCTCAAGTCCCATCACACATTGTTCTTTCTTGTCATTTTCAGATTCACACAAGCAAGTACGAACTTGCACCATGGTCCAACACTCAGACCATCTGATACCATAAGTTTTTTGTTGTTGTTTATTTGTTCAATCGCTTCCGATTCTTCATGACCTCATGGACCAGCCCACGCCAGAACTCCCTGTCAGCTGTGGCCACCACCAGCACCTTCAAGGTCAAGCCAGTCACTTCAAGGATACCATCCATCCATCTTGCCCTTGGTTGGCCCCTCTTCCTTTTTCCTTCCATTTTTCCCAGCATCATTCTCTTCTCTAAGCTTTCCTGTCTTCTTATGATGTGTCCAAAGTACTTCATCTTTGCCTCTAATATCCTTCCCTCCAGTGAGCAGCCGGGCATTATTTCCTGGAATATGGACTGGTTGGATCTTCTTGCGGTCCAAGGCACTCTCAGAAATTTCCTCCAACACCTCAGTTCAAAAGTGTCTATCTTCCTTCGCTCAGCCTTCTTTATGGTCCTGCTCTCACATCCATAGGTTACTATGGTGAATACCATTGCTTTAACTATGCAGACCTTCGTTGCCAGTGTGACGTCTCTACTCTTCACTATTTTATTGAGATTGGTCATCACTGCTCTTTTCCCAAGAAGTAAATGTCTTCTGATTTCCTGGCTGCAGTCTGCATCTGCAGTGATCTTCGCACCTAGAAATATAAAGTCTTTCACTGTCTCCATGTTTTCTCCCTCTATTTGCCAGTTATCCATCAGTCTGGTTGCCATAATCTTGGTTTTCTTGATGCTTAACTGCAATCCAGCTTTTGCACTTTCTTCTTTCACCTTGGTGATAAGGCTTCTCAGCTCCTCCTCACTTTCAGCCATCAAAGTGGTATCATGTACATATCTGAGGTTGTTAATGTTTTTTCCAGCAATTTGAACTCCAGCCTTGGACTCCTCAAGCCCCGCATGTCGCATGATGTGTTCTGCATACAAGTTAAATAGGTAGGGTGAGAGTATGCAGCCCTGCCGTACTCCTTTCCCAATCTTGAACCAGTCTGTTGTTCCGTGGTCTGTTCTTGCTGTTGCTACTTGGTCGTTATACAGATTCCTCAGGAGGCAGACAAGGTGACTTCCTACCCCCATACTACCAAGAACTTGCCACGATTTATTATGATCCACATAGGCAAAGGCTTTAGAATAGTCAAAGTTTTCTGATTTATAAAAATCCCATAACTTCCAGCATTGAGTATTCATTTCCTAAAAGCCCCCACCCTCACTAGGGGGGGGGGGGGACTGGGCAGCCCCTCCCTCCCGGAGCCGAAAGGCCCTCGCGAATGCTTGGAGCGTTGCCCTAGCAACCTTCTCGCTGTTGCTCCTCCCTCCCTCCTTCCTTTGAACTCGCCCGTTCTGAACGCGTCTCACTCAGCATGATCCAGCCGGCGGCCCGTCGCCGTGATGCATTGTGGGCCTCGGCAATATGGCTGCCTCCTTGTTGAGTTGCTGAGGGGAGTTTGGCTCTCCGGGACCTTTCCTTCCCGTTCTCCTCACCCGGCTGCCTGGGGCCTTTGTCCAGGGAGAGGAGCCGCCACCTGCCCGCTGCGGGGATGGCGATGTGGCGGACGGGCCCCCCGTCGCAGCAGCAGGAGCAGCCGGGCAGCGAGCAGGCATCGCCTCGGGGGTAAGACCGTGCTCCTCTCGCCGGCCCCGGCAGAGAGAGAGGCCTCCCGGCAAGGAGAGCTTGCCCGCGCCTGGAACGGACTGGCCTTGGTCGAGGGTGAGCGTGGCCTTCTCAGCCAGGACAAGTGAGCCAGGCCTGGATCACAGAGGCTCCAGGCAGCCCCAGTCCCTGCCAACTCTGCCGCTCCTCGTCGTCCTTTGGCCAGGGCCCGCCTTTGCAGTTCCCCCAGCGTCGCTCTTGGTTGTGGCGCCAGGGACCTCTTTCCCATTTGCCCCAGAAGCACCATTCATTTCTACAAGCAACCCCTTAAGAACACCACACAAAACGCCTCTTCACAGGGACACGCTCCGAGCAAAAACTGCTGCTTTTCACTTGAAAGGAGGTCACTGGTGTGACTCTGCAGCTGGATACCCCCACTTTACCTCTCCTCCCTTGTCCACAATTTCTCAGTGTAGTTCAAGATACCTGCTTCCTTCTGATCTGCATTTATACTTTGTTCCTTCCTTGCAGTGGTTGGAGTTCTCTGCTAGACTGTCCCCTTACGAATCGCATTTCTCCTTCCTAATATACCCGTAGGCCCTTGATTTGCAATGACTTTTATGTTTTCTTCAGATTGAGAGGCATTTCACAATTGCGTATCCCATTTGAAAAAGGAAGTGGGAGAAAGAACCTCCATGCATCTCTGTGACTTAATTCTTCATCTAGACAGTGATAATCAATTTCCTGCGAGATAGTTGTTTTGTGATTGCATTACTCATCAAGCTTGCGCCTTCCAAACTGCAAAGCCCCCCTCCCCCAGCTGCTGAAAAGTGACTATTGCTACACACTTTAACAAAAAACAGTATTTGAACAAGACACCTTTCCCTGAAGCATCACCTGGAACTGCAGTTGAGAGATTCCTTTGCTCTCATAATAGCTTTTGGATTTGTGACTTTTGATCATTGTTTCCCTTGGTTCCTTCTCCGCTCATGGAGTTAGATATGTTGCAGTCTCCCCTTCTGGGGCTTGGGGAGGAAGATGAATCAGACATGACTGACTGGAATCTGCCTTTGGCCTTCATGAAGAAGCGGCACTGTGAGAAGATTGAAGGGTCCAAGTCATTGGCTCAGAGTTGGCGGATGAAAGACCGGGTAATGATCTCTAGTTACAGTTTTTGTTTGGGAGAAATAAAAGATTGTCATGTTCTATTCAGCTGGGTTCTGCATACTTTTACTGTAGGCCTTGTACCTTCCTGGTTGAATTTTACCAATTTGTTTTGTGTTAAACACTCAATACATATGATTAACCCTGCATGCTAACACTGCTACCAAATTATTAGGTTTAAATCATATGCTTTGTTCTTCTTTAAAAATGAATTAATTTTAAAGAGGTCTTACATCTATTTGGCAAGTATCTGGATGGAGATTATTTAATGTAGGAGTGTCATGTGCAGATTTGCTCTATTAGTAAACTTAAAGTTCCATTTCCTTAACCATGTGTCCCATGGGACATTTCATTTTTAATGAAGCTAAAATGGGAGTGACAATATCTATGGATATTATATGCAACAAAATATATTTATACAATGGTTTCTGATTTTATTTTAGAAATGGAAATCCATAACAAATTGTGGAGTCTCTGTTCCAGACTCAATTATTTCACCTGCTAACTTTTTTTGCAGGAAAGATTATCTGCAATTCTTTTTTTAAATATTAAGTTGCCTTTGAGTAAGTTTAGATAATCAGCTAATGAAGACATTTTTGAGAGGTAGAGAGCCAGTGGGAAAATCTTTCAATCAAATCAACTCCTACAGTATTCCCTTATATTCATTTACAGAAGTACTGTTTAATATCAGTATGGAACTTATCTTTATAGCAAGTGAAAAAATTAACCAAAATAACTTAGAATGTTGCCTCATTCCAAATGTGTCTGAATATATAGCTGTCTGTGAACCTGATTCCATGGTTTGTTTCAAAGCATCAGCATGTACATAAATTAGTACTAGTCTTACAGTGCTAAAAAAAAGAGATATTTTCTCGCTCATTCACTGTAGCAAAGTGCTGTACCGATACAGCTGCTGTGGAAACTTTATAAGTGGTTGGGAGAAGTTCTTCTATGGCATCTGTTTTCTATACAAATGAAGTTGTAGTGTGGAAATGAAAAGTGATTTAGAACCTCTAAAGCTTCTTGAATCACATCTTGCAGTCTGTCAGAATCTGCATTTTCCTGTAAAACAAAAGAAGGATTTGTGGGTTTTGGCAGTATCCAAGACAAATCAGCATTTTTGTCCAGTGGTTTGCATTGTAGATGTTATTTATAAAAATGTATATTCTAAATGGTAGCTTAACTATTTTTTTATTTAAAAACACTAATTAGATATTGCTAAACTTGAAACAAATGTTTGTGACTGTCATACTGAACTTCGTTTTAATGAGATTGTAAAGGAGCTTTGCCTTCTCTGAGTTCATCCATACTTTCTTACTTGTTCCTTTCATTCCAGTCAGGAAGGCTTTTAAAAGCTTTTTTTTGGAATGAGTTGTTCACCAAATGTTAACAATGGTTAGATTCTAAAAAGCTGACCAAATGATGGTTTTTGAAATAAATGCTTATATTAAGCATGTCGAACATTAATTTCGGTCACAGCTCTTGATGACATTGCAGGCTATCACTGACTGAAAGTGAAAGTGTTCAAACTCCTTCAGGGCTTTGCAAGAAGAGAAAAGGGGAGCAGGAAGTTCTTAAGCCTGGGAGATACATTCATGTTTTTCTAAGGAATAAGGCAAAAACTGGCAATGTATTTTATATAAACAATTCCAATATCTGTCAACATTTTCACTGTGTATAATGCTTTGACAATGAAAGACATCAAAATCTGCAGGTTTTTTAAAAAAGAAATCAATCTCCTGCTTGCATCATCTACTTACTATTGAGTATTTCTATGTTTGCAACATAGTGCATTTTTATGTTGATCTTCTATGCTAATCAAGTGTTGTTTGGGATTATTTTCTGTGCCTTGTTTTCATCTTCTATTTTTATGAAGAGGAAAATACTTCTTTAAAATGTTTGTAAGTGAAGCAGGAATAAAAAAGGTACACAATATATTAAGTATAGAAACATGTGTCAGAATTGCATTTCTCTTTGTCTCTTTCATATAGATTTTAAATTATGATACAATAAAATATTTGATTTTCCATCCTGATAACAAAACCATAGGCAAGCATCTCTCTTGTTTCTCTCTCCTGGAATTAATTTGAGCAAGGATTACTAGAATTCAACCCAGATCTTGTTTTTGTTTCCATGGAGGGCTCAGCTGAAGAAATCAGATTATTTCAGATCATTCATAAGTGTCTTATTTGTCAATGAGTGAAAGAAATATGTATTATCTTGCTTTAAATAAACCCTGCACTGAGCTGATTTTTATTTAAGGCAGCAGCAAGTACAGCATTTAATTGGAGTTTATTTCACACCTTTTACTTGAGAGTCAAGAGTTCTTAAGCCTGTTAACGCTATACTTTTGGGAAAATGAACTTGCTATTGATATACTGAGTAACAGCGCCTTCCAGAATGAAAACCGTATTTACACAGAAGACCATTTACTAGAGCCAGTGATTTGTTTACTTGATCAAGGTAAAAAGATGTTTTAAAACAAAGAAAGCTTTTGTCACAAAAGTGGAAACTGCATAATTAATAAAAGTTGATTCAATACTGAATAAAGTTAGTTGCACAATTATTTAGTATTGTTTTAAAGGGCTGCATATATGGATGGAGTAGTTATAAATCAGATGTTGTATGATACCACATATTTATTTGGGAGTAATTTGTATCAGCAATGGTATTAGGTGACTTGTTAATGATACTTCTGTATTCTCTTGTCTATGTAAGGGATTCACTGGGGTTAGAGGTATTAATGATTTTTATACTAGTGCTGATTTTTGTTACTATTACCATTAATCTATATTCCACACAGTAGAAGTACATGGTGCTTTACAATCAAAAGCAGTGTGTCATGCCAAAGGTGCACAATCTAAAGTTTATGTGTACACATACATACAGAGGTAAGGAAGCAATTAAAATATAAAACTACACAAGAAACCATACTTGTAAAATTATCTAGATAAAATATAAAGAATACAACACAATATAAAGCAAGTTGACACATACGTGTAATCAAAATATGCAAGATTCTAAAACAATGTTACATTAAAATTCCAAAAACTTGGAAAACAGAGTTTTTAATTGAGAGTTTAAAATAAGGAGGGAAGAAGCAGTCCACAAAGGTTCAGGGTGGCAAATCCAAGAATATGGCGCAGTAATTGAAACAGCACAAAGAAGAAGAAAGGGGAAACTATTGCATGGATGAGAAAAGTTGAGTCCCTAGAACATAGATCTTGAAGAAACTGGTAAATAGAAATAAGGGCTGAAAAATAGTGGGGATCTAGGCTGTGTAGGACTTTGAGTGTTAAAACAAGAAGCTTGATCAACTCTATCAGTGGCTGTGGACAAATCAAGGAGAATAAGGACTGAATTGGCCTAATGAAGATGATTTGTTAGTTAGAGCTGTCTCTATATAGTGCAAAAGATGAAATCCAGTTTGAAAAGGTTCGGTGCAGTGGTTCTCAACCTGTTTTCACAGGTGTTTTGGCCTACAACTCCCAGAAATCGCAGCCAGTTTACCAGTTGTTAGGATTTCTGGGAGTTGAAGGCCAAAACATCTGGGAACCCACAGGTTGAGAACCATTGAGTTACAGAAATGCAAGAAGGCTGACGCAATGTACATAAACAGCACGTTTGAAACTTCTGAAAGGAAACACAACAATGAAATGGTGATCATCAGAAAGAGAAGAGAGGTAAAGTGAAGGCTTCTTGAGAATTGTAGAAAATGTTTAAATCAGAAGGAAATGAACCAGGAGAAAAGAACAGATTAATAATGTGGAGATGAGATCAAAGAGTGACAGGGGCAACAGTAATTTAGAAGCAAAAAGAAACAAGATCAAGAGAGCAGATAGGAGATTTTGAAGATGTCAGCATTTTGCATATTTTATCTAACAAGACAACAGATAGTAGAAAATGTAAAAGAAACTGTAATGTTCGTAATGAAAAAGGTTTAGGAGCAGCAAGATCAGAATGGATAGCTTTAGTTTTAGTATTAAAGAAAGTTGCCAAATCATCAGCAGAGAATGATGGAGGGAAAGGTAGAAGAGAGGAGTTTAAACTTTAAAAGAGAGTTAAAGATAGAAAAAAGATGCTTTGGGTACTGGTTTAGCATAAATCAATGAAGTATAGTATTTCTGTTTGGCCAAGGAAATAGCAAGAGAGTTAAGTAAGAATGAATTTATAACGAATGTAGTAAACCTTCCCGCTAGTCTTCCTCCAGAAATGTTCATATGTGTAAGAGCACTCTTTTCATCAAGGCTGACACTTGATTGAATAGAAAGCATATGTTGACAAAGAGGCAAAACTGTTAAGAAACAGCTGAATTCAAGGAGCCAACAGAATTGTAGAACGGCAGAAACGATGTTGTTGTTTGTGAAAAGGCCTTGAATTTTAATTTTAAAGCATGGTTAGAATATACAAAGTGATTTGATTTCTTTTTACTGAAGACTTCTGTTTGTATCTCACAACTTTTTCATGGTCTGAGTCAGTAGCTGTGATAGTGTTTTTGACATTCAGAAACAAAAGCAAACACTTATAATTTGAGTTGAACTATTGGGGTTCAAATATGTCTATTGATATTGGAGCTTTGTAGCTAGGATCACATTGTATTTAGTGTGGAATAAGTGCTTGAATGTTCTTGTAGATGACATCAGCATAAACTTATCCTATATATGCAGGAACTACTGCTTTCCCAGTTGATGTTTGCTTTATTCATTTCTCCTTTATGTTTCATATTGCATTTTAATAGTCTGATCCTTTGTATGCTACACTACTAGTAGTGGCCAAATCAAAACTTGCCTTTTAATGAAAGTATTTGTATTTAACTGATTCTATCTAAAATGTGCATGTCTTACGATTGAGTTATTTTCAAACTGTTTTAAATAATCTGAATATAATTGATAAATTATTCATTATAGTTTAATCTTTTAAAACAATTGTTAGTATTTGTTGTTTTGAATGGGCTTTATTGTAAGCTATCCTGAAATCTTTGTGAATAGAAAGATAAGATTTTGAGTGGTACACCTGTATATGCTACAAATTCTTAGAGTTTGGGATGGGGCAGGATATCTGTTATTTTTCTTAGCGAATAGGCTGTCGAAAACATTTTACCTCCTGATTTTGGCTATAAATAGTTTTATTTGACTTGCTTAGGTAAGTTAATATAGGCAACAATTTTCAGGCATTCTTACATCTGTTTCTTTGCAATATTGCAATTAGTGGATGAAAGTTACAATTCATAAGATGAGTCACAACGATGAGTTGCAGGTTCTGATTCACGGACTTCCATCAAGTCATGTCTGAACACATCTTTTAGTTTATACTGTAAATTATATTTGCAGTTGTGTAGTCCTCTAGATGTTGGACTGCAACTCATAGCCTTCCTACCAATTGGCTCTGCTGTTTATTTATTTAATTAATTTATATACCTAGCTAAGCTGCAGTCCAACAATGGACTGTTAGCTGCCTTGAGTCCCCATGGGGAGAAAGGCGAGGTATAAATAAAACAAGCAAACAAATAAATAAGCCCATCTACATTGAACATTTCATTCAGTTTCAAACTGGGATTGAAGAAAGTGGTTTCACTGTGTAGATGATTACACAGAAAATTCTGGAACCAGTTTGAGGCCCAGATGGTGATTACACAAACCACAAGGAAATGTTGCACATTAAAAACTTTCTTTTGTGTACTTTTGAGGGAGTTTGTTGTCTGGCTGCCTCAGTTTGAGGTTAGCTTCGAACTACATTAAATGGCCAGTGTAGATAGGGCTAATATCGGCGGGGCAGGGTAGGCATGACTCCTGCTGCTGGTATAAAGAACAATGGTATTATGGGATCCTGACTTTGAATGCTCTGTTTATAATACCAAACTATATGTGTTTTAGTTGGTTGATACCTTTGCATTTTAAAATAAATAGCTTTTATTTTTAATTTTGAAGCTACCTGTAATCTATTTTTAAGATTCCTAATCTCAAAACAACATAATTTGGTCTTGAAGGCTAGTACTGGTTGAGAATCTCATATCTAGAATTGTAAAATCCAGAATCCTCTGAAGTCCTAAATAGTACACATGGGTGGCAGAGATAGTGACACCCTTACTTTTTGACGGTTCACTGTACACAAATTTTGTCTCATGTATACAGTTATTAAAAATATTGTGTATAAAATTATCTTCTGCCTGTGTGTATCAGGTGTATTAATTTCACATTTACACCTGGATCTTGTCTCCCAGATATCCCATGATGTATGCGTAAATCTTCTAAAATCAGAAAGTATCTAAAATACGGAACTCTTCTGGTTCCAAGCATTTCAGATAAGGGATACTGAACTCATATTTCAATTTTCTGCTTCTATAGAAACATGGTTTAAATAATTCTACAGATATTTTCTTCTAACATAAATCCGGTTGTAACTAAAGTGAACTGAATTTGGCATTGGAATCATAATAATACATGTTTTCTTTAAATATTATTAGTAATATCTTAAATATGAGAAACAATCTCATTCTCAGAGTGAATTTTTCAGTGTTTTCCTGGTTGGCGGAATCTCTATAATATTTTAAAATCCCTCATTGATAAATCTAAATAGCTCGATTAAATATTCACTACTTTCTTCACCCAGAATTCTGTAAGATTTATTCCTCCTAGCCTAGATCCATGGTATCCGTATGCTAGCAGAATGGCACTCCTTTGATCTATTATTTATTTAAAGATTTTTTATCTGACAGAGTAGAAATTACACTTTGAACACAGAATTAAAGCTCATAGTTTTAGTAGCAAGGACTTCATTAAAATAAGTATCTCAAATATGTTAGATTTTTACTGACAAGTTGCTTCCAAAGTCAGAACATTTAAATTGAGCTACATTTACTTACATTGATTTCTCAAACAGATGGGAGGCAAAAATCTGGTTTTAGTAGTCTCCTTTTAACAACCTCCCCCACCATGTTGCCTTGTAATCTACCAAGTGAGAATTGAAATCTTTCCTTATGGGAACAAGAAGACAATGCATTTTTGCTGGAAAGTAAAAGCTATAGGAAGGGCTTTTATATTTTAAATGACAGACAGAGCCTACAGGTGTCTTCCTGAGAGCTAGCACTAATAAATAAGATTAGCTAAGTTTCAGAAGCTAAGATATAGAAACAATTGTCACATTCCAGACGATAGCTGCTGGAGGTTATCAATGGCTGCTTCTGCCTTTTTTAAAAGGCAGGTTTAGTTCTCCCAGTAATCTTCGTAATTTTTATTATTTATTATTTATTATTTCCGATATTTCTACCCCGCCCTTCTCACCGAGGGGACTCAGGGCGGCTTACACAACTGGCAGGATCACTACCAGTATATCATAATACAATAAAATAATACAACAATTAAAATAGTTAAATAACATAGTAAAATACCATATATAAAAGATTAATTTTTTTAAATTCTACTTCGTGTCAAACGCATTGCATAAAATAAATTTTAAACTAATTAAATAAAAGAATCACAAGCAGCTAAATAGTTTTAGACCAAAAACAGGCAACAGTGACTGCATTGTCTGTGGCTTTAAACAGTTCTTCCTCTGTGCATGAGGCAGGGCATTGCGGGCAGGCATACAGATGCAGAGTTGTTTGTTCTGCTCCACAGTTGCACAAGGTGGAGGATTCTTCTAGGTCAGTGGTTCTTAACCTGTGGGTCCCCAGATGTTGACTTTGGAGTCCAGGAGGCATGTGCTTCTTATATATCAATTTGTGCCTCTTCCTCCAATTTATCTTGCACTTTACACTTAATGACTGGATTATTTATTTCAGTGTCAAGTTCTCCTTCCTGGTTGTTCTTCCCTTCTCTTTTATGCTATTCAAGCTAGTGTGGTTCTGTAGAGGATCATGCTGATAATAGTAATCTAAATTCAGATCTCGGTGGAAGTCATGCAGAAGTCTTTTAATTTAGCAAAGTAATAATCCCTTGGCTTAAGCTTTGAATGCAGATGTTATATGTAGTTTTTATATACAGAGATAGTAAAGAAACTTTTCAATTTGAAATTCTGTTTGAGAAAATGTGATTGTTGTCAACTGGAGTAAGTAACATGATAGAGATATAATTTAAATAAAAAGGCTAATATCTTTTTAGTTCAGGCATGACTCTGCAGAATGAATGATAGCTCTCTTTTGAAAAAAGATTATCAGAAAGATAGATGTCAGACTTGAGCAGACGAGTTCTTATCTGAAACTAGCCTAGAATGTGATTTCATCTTGCATGTTAGAATTCATTCATTGACCCAAAATAGGCAGTTGCCATATGTTTTGATCCTGATGGTTTATGTGCATACATTTTAGGACTGGAGACCAGGCCTAAAAATTGTATGCAAGCTGTCAATAGAAAATCCGTGAAACAGAAATGTTTTTCTTCTTCCTCTTTTTTAAAAAATCCATCATGATGTGATCTTCCCCTCTTTCTGTTTCCTTTCCTGTTCTAATAGAGAAATGAAAAACTAACAGTGGCAGCCTCAAAATGCGGAGTTAAGTAGCCATATGGTAGTGGGCTGCTTCTCCTAAGCTTCTTGTGAGAAAAAAATGGTGCAACATCTGTTCATTTGACAACTACCACTTTTTATTTTAACATTGTATATATTTCTTTAGTTGGGAGACAGAAGGTTATGTGAACTTTGTGAAAGCAATATATAAATGCTTCTTTGATTCTTTTCCAGTATGTGGTGTACTGGAAATTTGCTTAAGTAATTCTTTAGTCGTGTCCATACATTATATGCAATTTTATTTATGGATAACAGTTTTTCTGGATGTTTATTGTGGCTTCAATTGTTTCTCAAGGTAGAACTTTTTCCACCACAAGACTTCCAATATGTGAACCCATTTTGGTATCTGATTTCTTTATTTGCTTTCAGATTTGGTTTGTATTGCAAAAGAATGTTATTCAAATTAAAGCTTTAACCAGCCAATAATCAAGTAGAAATATAATACATTCAACACCACGTGTGATATCTCCTCTGTTTCATCTACATTTGTTTAGCCTTTTCAAAATTGGGGTTTTTTCTAAACGCAATTTCTTTTATAATATCTTTAGGATTCTCCAACACAAGGTATAGGGTTACAGCCTGTGTTGGACAGGGTTACATTCCCCCTGAAGACACAGGTTTGCAGCTTGGGAGTTCTCCTGGACTCATCGCTGAGCCTGGAACCTCAGGTTTTGGTGGTGGCCAGGGGAGCTTTTGCACAATTAAAACTTGTGTGGCAGTTGTACCCATACCTTGGGAAGTCAGACTTGGCCATGGTGGTCCATCCTCTTGTTACATCTCATATAGACTACTGCAACGCTCTCTATGTGGGGTTGCTTTTGAAGACGGCCCGGAAGCTTCAATTAGTCCAATGGGTGGCAGTCAGATTTCTAACTGGGGTAGCATACAGGGAACATACTATTCCTCTGTTACATCAGCTCCACCGGCTGCCAGTCTGCTACTGAGCCCAATTCAAAGTGCTGGTCTTGGCCTATAAAGCCCTATACGGCTCTGGTCCAACTTATCTGGCCAAATTCATCTCCCTCTATGAGCCTATAAGAGCTTTAAGATCGACTGGGGGAGGCCCTGCTCTCTGTCCCAACTTCTTCGCAAGCGCGACTGGTTGGGATGAGAGACAGGGCCTTCTTAGTGGTGGCCCCTCGGCTGTGGAACTCAGTCCCTGGTGACATCAGGCAGGCCCCATCCCTCCTGGCTTTTAGAAAAAAACTTAAAACCTGGCCCGTTTGGTGAATAAGAAACTACGGAATGAGTCTGTAACAGCTTGAATAACATACTATGGATTTTGGAAAACGATTTGGTTATGAGATCATGACTCGGCATTTTATTTGGTTTTAATCTGTTTAATTGGTTGATATGTGTTTTCATTGCTCATGTTTTAGATTTTTTATTTTGTTTAGATGCATTTTAATGTTTGTAAGCCGCTTTGAGTCCCCTTTGGGGTGGAGAAAAAGCGGGATAGAAATGAAGTAAATAAATAATAAATAATTAAATTACTACCAAGAAGATGCTCTCTTGTAGAGCATATATATGAAAACATAATTTTCTCGATCATACTCTCATTTCCTCAAAATATGGTGCTTAGATTTAAGGTAATATGTTAAGTAGAGCAAGATGAAGCAAATTACTTCCTGTTTTCCAGTGAACTCCCTAGTCAATAAACGGTCTGGAGAATTAATGCATTTTGGTACCAATTTGGTCCATGGCTCAATGTTATGGAGTCCTTGGATATGTAGTTTAGTGATGCACTCTTTGACAGAGAAGGCCAAAGGCATTGTAAAACTACAAATTCCATTATTCTATAACATTGAGCCATGGTCCTTAAAGTGCATGAATTCTACAATGTAGAAGCACCCTCTGCTGGTGTGCCACTCCGTTATGGTAGCAGTTCTACTTTCTATCCCTACTAATACAGAGAATTGGTAGTAGTGGTGGTCCAGGCAGTAGTTCGCTAGTAACTCCAAAGAGCCTGCTTCCAATTTCTTAGCTTTGAGTTGGGGGGCTCAAGCCACTCTTTCAGGAGCACCTTTAATTCTGAGGAAACCATCCTCAAAGTCCAGCATTTGGAAATAGATTACTTGGATGTGATGGTAGTTTCCTCCTTTGGTCGCTGCTGCCCTTGTAGTCCTTTCTTTGTTGCCACTGACCTGATGACTTTTTGCAACTTGCCACCACTAGTTCATTTGCCTCTACTAGTATAGCTGGAATCTAGTAAGGCCTCCTTTCCCAAATATTTTATTAAGTTCTTTTGTGGAAGCATTCATCTTTGTCATCAATTCTGGAATTTACTATGCATGTGTTGCTGATGTCAGTTGAGATTTAAAGAAAAGATTAGAAAATGGCAGATTGAGAAAGAGGTACAGTGTTACTTAAGAAAATTCTGCTCATTCAAACTCCTTCCCTCCCATCCATCTAGTGGTCCTGCTGAAAATGCTCATATGCTTTTTCCGAACTCTGGTAATTTGAATTCTAGACCTTCTCCTGACTGGATATTTGCAATCATCTTGAATTACTACAGAACGTCCTGTTTCAGTGATGGTAATAAAAGTTGCTGAGTGGCTCTAAAGTATTTTTAGTAGTTCTGTGATGTTTCAGGAATTAGTGAACAAAGTCTAATGTTGGAAGAACTAACTAGATCTTTGTCTTTCTTCTTTGTAAATTTATCTTTGTTAAGAGAGTGATTTGTTGGTCAGTAATGACTACTCTCTGTGTGACATAAATGAAGGCTTCATTAAGGTTAGTAACCAAGATAAAGTATCTGTCGTGCCATCCTAGGATTTTGAAGTGCACTCTTCAAGGTCAAATTGGAGGAAAGCGTTTTACTACTGGAGTATGAACAGCAGGAGGCAGAATCCCTTTAGCAGTAAGTGAACTCTGTCATTAAGCACTGTTCATCTCTTTGAAGTATTCTTCATTGCCACTTTTCCAACATTGTTCTCAATTTCTTTCTCCTAATACAAATGTCACTATTTCCTTACCATGCAGGTTCCAAACATTGTCCTGCCCACTGGAATTGTTTTTGTCCTTAGCACCTAAACCTAAAAATGTTTCTCTGTTCTTGGAGAAACTTGTTTAACATTCAGCAGCTGTATTTTTAAAATTTATACTGAAGTATAGAAGTATGCCACTTGAAAGAAAGACAGACTGCAGGTTCAACAAAATACTTCATGCACTAAAAAAACTCTTAGAAATAAGAAATAGTTACCTCTGAATATATTTTGAGGGTAAGCATTTGCTTTTAGTAGCAGCACCAAAATGAGCCCAAAATAACAGAAAAGTCCAGTCATGACTATCTCAGGTGTTCCAATACCCTAATGTGAGTGAAAAAAAATTGTTAGCATTTAACTACTGGAAATTAGAAAGATGTGCTCACCTACTGCAATGTCATGTAGAGATATTCTGGTAGATCACAACTATCCTTCTACCTTCTCCTGTGTGACTGAATGTGAACATGTTTGCTGAATTATAGCAAACATCTTCACAGTTGTTGAGTTTGTTCATTTTACAGTTTGAGCAGGAAATGTGGCCTTTGTTGTAAGGGTATTTTTTACACCTAGCTTCTGCTTTTAAATTTGCTGCCATGGTAATGGTGGCATAGGAAATAAAGAGGCCCATTTTATTTAAACCAAGGCATATTATCCTTATGTTCATGTTTCCAAGTGGAATTTACTTCTAGATGTTTACCAGAAATGTGATTCTATACTTGCAAATGAAGTGTTTTGGGAAAGCATGCTTTGTCTTAAAGTGATAACCTGCATTGAGGAGAGGCTGCTGCTGCAGTGTGTAGGTGTGTTTGTAGGGTTAATGGACCTTAGAAATAATCAACCACTGCTTTATAGTTTTAAGAATCAGGAGACTGTGGTGCAAGAATCAACAAACAGAAAGCATATGAGCATGTATAAATTAAATATTGATTGTTTTTCCTATTGATTGCTGTTGTAATACTGTCCAAATAAGCATTATTAGGTTCTGTTTTTTATTAGGAGCGATAAAAGCATTACTTTATGTGCTCGACTAGAATTTTTGCATAACTATTTAAATTTACTCATGAAATTGAGGAAACTTGGCAGCTGGTGGAATTTTATGGAAAATGGTACCTGCTCAATATGGATACTTAAAAAGAAATGCAGGTAGTCTCAAGGAGCTGATCTGGGAATCTGATGCATGTTGTCTCTATAGTCATGGTGAGCACTGACCTTTCAGGATGCATATGGCTCTGGACTACCTGCAGGGCCATGTGAATTATTAATATTTCTTGTGCTTTTGTTAACATTTAATGTTGTAAAAGGTTCATCAGTGCTGAAAATTTTTGACCTATTTTTGTTCAATGTTATCCAACCTTTTTTTGAGTTTTTCTCTAGTGCATTGAGAGAGCTTCTGAGGAAGTGTTGGAAGGGGGGAGATCACTTATATAAACCTATTTATTAACAGGAAGAACTCCTAGAGATAATTAGGACTGTTATGCAGACCTTTGGAACAGGGTCAGTAAGGCCTGAAACCAAGGCACAAAGTGTGATATTACCTGATGGAATTGTCATTGAGGTTAGTGAGGCATAGGAAATGTGAGGACTTGTTTGTTGTAGTGAACTTATTGGCTTATTTTATCTTTAATAGTTTCATTACGATGAAGTAATCAAGGGTCGTACAGGATTCATTCCTGGTGCAAAGGAGCCCCAATTGTTCTTTGTAACAAAGATTCTTAATTACATTATATACCACTAAATGGGAGTTTCAGAAATATGACTCATTTGGTAGAGATTACTGAAAAAAAGGAGAGCCAGAATGGTATAACAGTTTAAGTGCTAGAATTCAAGCCTATCTATCCTTGGGAAAGTCATACTCTCTCAGCCCCAGGAAAAGGCAAAGGCAAATCCCTTCTAGATAGATCTTGGCAAGAAAACCCTGAGATATGTTCCTCTTAAGGTCACCATAGGTTGGAAATGACTTAAACGCATGCAACAACAACAAGTGCTGATCCAGTTTTACTGAGAAAAAGAGCAGTATGTTGTAATAATCCAGCTGGGGAACATAATAAGCTCTGTGGAATTGATTTTACTGTTGTTAAATGTTGCCAGCAAAGGAATGATTAGATAATAAAGCAAGTAATATATTAACCAAATGATAAAATGGCTAGATCATGCATCTATCAACATATAATAGCCGGTTTCCATTAGATCCCAGAATTTGACATTTTTGGCTTGGTGGCAGTAGAAGGCTGTATACTGAGGCACTGTTTCCTATAAAGGCAGAGTATTACAATTTATCTCTTTGCTATTATTTCTTAAAAACTTATCTGTGGCTCGAAGACGCTTCACCTCTTTTAATTTTGGCCCTTTAATACTGACAGATTCTGCAGGCCTGCTATAGACCTATGCAGTAGTGTTGTAGAAGGGAATTGTTAGGGATAATGTTACATGGATCTGTACTGAAACTACCATACAATCGACCATTTGCTCAGTTGCAGTGGACAGCTGTGGGATTGGTTGGTTGACTTGTCCCAGAATTGCTAGTTTGTATAATTTACTACAGATGTCTCTCTATATCCATGGATTTAACTGTCCACAGCTTGAAAATATTTTTTAAAAATCCCAAAACCTTGATTTATCAGTTTTATATGGAGCTCCCAGTGGTGCAGTGGGTTAAACCCTTGTGCCAGCAGGACTACTGACTGACAGATTGGCAGTTTGAGTCCAGGGAGAGTGGGTGAGCTCCCTCTGTCAGCTTTCGCTCCCCATGTGGGGACATGAGAGAAGCCTCTCACAAGGATGGTAAAACATCAAACATCCGGGCGTCCCCTGGGTAATGTCCTTGCAGACAATCAGTTCTCTCACACCAGAAGCGACTTGCAGTTTCTGAAGTCACTCCTGACACAGTTTTATTGAAGGGACATCATTTTGCTTTGCTATTTTATCTAACAGGACCTAAACATCCACAGATTTTGGTCTTCATGGAAGCCCAGCAGATAACCAAGGGCCCACTGTATAAAAAAATTGTGTTATCTGCTGCAGATAACCTTTTAAGTGAATATGTATCAAAGGAACTGTATAAATAATATAAGAATAGTAAAATCAAAATTATTCATGGAACCATGGGCAGAATTGGATATTTAAAATGGTTCATTAGATCTGCTTTTCTAAGGGCATTATTTATAAACTGCCTGCCAGAGCATGTACCCTTAGTTTTGAATGGGTTTAAAAGTAAACCAACACCATCATTTTGTGTATCTCATACTTTTTATTCCATATTATTCGTTTTTGAAAGGTTGACAGTAGGAAAACTGTAATCCTTTTTTGGCCTTCCTAATCTGAACGGCAACTGGTTCCAAACATGGTGAAATTACAATAAACCTAAAAGCTTTTAAAGCACCATGTCATGGGAAACTCCTTTAAAAATGATTGTATTAAACGAGATTTGAGAGTTGTTCTAGGAAGCAGTGATTAATACAAGCAGGAGCTTGGGTGAGTGGGTATCCACTGTTCTGTTGTACATGTAGAGAGAATATTAGACAAATATCACCACCTCCTTTCCTTCTGAACATTTTTTTGTTTTTCTTTGAGGTTTCTTTGCTGTTTTCTTGTCTTTATTAGCTAATTAGTTGATGAGTACAATCAATTTTTAAACAGCTTATCAGATCATTAATATGTAGAATTAAAAAAGTTCATGTGCAGAAATAAGTGCCTTGCAAAAAGAAAGGGAACACAAATTACAGTGAGCAATATGTGAAAAGGAACCAGAAAAAACAACATGGAATTGGAGGAGCAGATGGCAAGAGAAAAATTAAAAACAATTTTTCAAAGTAGCAAGGAAGTCCTAAAGGGAAAGATTAGAGAAAAGTGAATGCAACCAAGAGTTTCTTAGAAATGAAGAGTAATAATGTCTTCCTAACCACAGAGAATTAAAGGGAGTTATTTCATTTTTCCTGTTGACAAAATTGAAATAATTCTGAGGTTGATACGTTGTAAGGTTTCAGAGCTATGCACTTTAGTTATCTGTGTTTTTGACAAATGTTTTGAATTTTAAAAAGCAGACTAGATCAGTTAGGTGGGTCATACAGTTTAATTCTGCTTCATAGAAAATCTTTGACTTCTATATTTTAAGCAGTTCGGAGGTTCATTCTGTGAGCATGCAAATATTAAATAGCAGCCCTGAACACAATGGTGAATTTTGACTATGTAGCCAGGCTTGAATAAGACTGCAAGGTCAACTGCGGGTCAAGATAACATTTCACATTACCTGGATCACTATGTCCTAGGAAACATGGGCACATGAGCCAATCAGGATGAACAAGTGTGCTGTAAAGGAATTCAAAATAATGAGCTAATGATAATTTGATGTACATTGCAGTATGCATGCAATCCTCTTGGACCTTGTAGTGGCATCACCCCATGTCTTCTGAAACACAGAGCTGTAGTAAATCTGCTAGCTTAAGTAAAAAAGCATTCCTAGTTGTACAATGGACAACTTTGCGGCACACCAGTTCCTGAAATCAGATATAGAACTTGAACATCTTCCACAGATTTCAGGAGAACTCAAATAATAGAATAATAGAGCTGGAAGAGATCTCAAGGACCGTCCAGTCCAACTCCCTGCCATGCAAGAAAAGCAAATTCAAAGTGCTCCCTAGTCTCTGAGGCAGAGAGTTGAATAGCTCTTATAGTCAAGAAGTTCTTCCTAATGTTCAGGTGGAATATCCTTTCCTGTAATTTATCTAATTGCTGTGAGTCTTGGTTTCCTGGACAGCCCATGGTATTTAACAAGAGTCTTCCAGCACCATGTTCTGCAATCACCCATTTAGAACTGTAAAATAATTGTTTCCAAGTCTCTGCCCAGACTGATGTCTCTAAGAGTATCATGGTCAATGGTATCTAAATCCACAAAGAGGTCCAAATGAACTGGATCTTTCCTGTCTATGAATCTCTTGTCCAGTTCCTAGAATAAATCATCAAGGTGATCAAAGGATTCTCTGTATAATTGGATTTTGAGGTAAATTTGAATGAACCTATATGACCTAACTTTAGACTGTGGAGCAAAAAAGACTTCTAAACCTTGTCAGGGGAGTCACTGTATTAAGTACAAATGTCCTTTTTAAAATCAAGTCTAATACCGTATATCTGGAAAGTTGCTTAGAAATCTTAAAGTGACAGGATTATTGCTGCCTTAGCTTGTTTCCTTGCAATTATTATATTTCTGCATGTTTGAAAAAGGGGGAAAACAACTATTTATAAATGGAGTCAAATTAGTGGAGTATAGAGTACAGTGCTTTTTTCTAACTTGAGAGCACAGAAGGGAAACAACTCTATTAGTGTTGTCAAAGGATTTCATGGCCAGAATCACAGGGTTGCTGTGAGTTTTTCGGACTGTATGGCCGTGTTCCAGTAGCATTCTCTCATGACGTTTTGCTTGCATTTATGGCAGGCATCTTCATACAGCTTGAAAAACTCAGAGCAACCCAACTCTATTAATAGTCTTCAGGAGCAGCTAACAGGACTGTTGCTTTTTCATGCCAGTTTGGTGTCAGTTTTCAAGGAAAAATGCTCCTTTAAAACACATGGAATTCAAGAATAGAAAATAAATATTGGCATGCACAGCGTTGGTCACAGATCAGGTACTTGAAATGAAATATTGCAAAATAAGACAGTGTTAGGCCACAAAGGGGAAGTTAGTTATAAATAATGTGAGGTAGAGGAAAAGATTATTTGGCAGCATTTTAAGAATTATTTGTGTGTGTTTCGTTCTAATAAGATAATCTATCTAGTGCAGACAAGAATTGTTTTATTGTCTTATGGACTTTTAAAACACAAGTTTCTGGGTATGTTGCTATTCATTGTAGAATGAGATCTCAGACCAGCATGCAGTATAATGCATTCAAGCATTTTCACTTTTAAAAACAGTTTAAAACAGTTTTAAAACAGTAAAATAGAATGTAAACAGTATAAAAAATATATTGAACAAAATGAACATTTAAGAAAAGTTAGAACCAGATACAGGCAGTTCCCAAGTTACGAACAAGGAAGGTTCTGTAGGTTTGTTCTTAAGTTGAATTTGTATGTAAGTCTGGACAGGTACATTTTAACTATAATTCCAACCATATATATATATATAATCTGTTACCTTTTGGTGACACAGGGAAGGGTTAATATCCCTGTGGTGTTTGTTTTGCTGTCTGCGCTCCTGCTCAGAAGATTTCACCTTACTTTCTGTCCCTGTGATAATTGGATTTTCAAAAAATTAATTTGTTGTGGAAACAAGGATTGGTGAGAAAGCTTCAGTGGAGACACCTTTCCCCAATAATAATGCTTTCAGGAGTGAATTTCCCTTACAAGGGGTAGATTTATCTTACTTCCAGTTATCTCAGCCCCATTCTTAACTATGAGTTGTTTGTAAGTCAGGTGTTTGTAACTTGGGGACTGGCTGTACATTTATGAAAATAATAAAATCATTAGATCCCAAGTTTTTAATAAAAAACACAGTACATTATTTTGAGATGCTTAACTATGAATCTTGGAGCCCCCGGTGGTGCAGCGGCTTAAACTGCTGAGCTGCTGAACTTGCTGACTGAAGGATAGGTGGTTCGAATCTGGGGAGCGGGGTGAGCTCCTGCTGTTAGCCCTAGCTTCTGCCAACCTAGCAATTCGAAAACATGCAAATGTGAGTAGATCAATAGGTACTGTTCTGGCAGGAAGGTAATGGTGCTCCATGCAGTCATGCCGTTGTTTAAGGATAATGCCGGCTCTTCGGCTTATAAATGGAGATGAGCACCAACCCCTAGAGTCTGATGCGACTAGACGTAATGTCAGGGGAAAACCTTTACCTTTACTAACTATGAATTTGATCATTTGGGAGCACACATGCTAGATGTTGAGACCGATTTCTATGGAGGAGGCCTGTCTCACTGTCTTACCAATGTCTGAGGTGTGTCTTACAGGCACTCAAAGAAGTGGTGGCTCTTAAATCGATTTAAGAAGGGGCTGGCATGCCTATATTTGGTATGACAAGACAAAGGTTGAAAGAAATTTCTCGAATCATTATATTAGAGCCGGTCTGATAAAAATTTGGAACAGACATAAATTCAGATTATATAGACAGTGCCCTTTGTGGATATCTCCTTTCGAAGCTTTTCAAAGAAGAGAATTTGGATGGCAAGTTTGGCCCATCTATGAAGAGTTGATAATAAGGGGAAAAGACAAAATAGAACTAAAAGAGGAAAAAGACATTAAGTTAAAATGCCCAAGCTGTACATGGCTTCATTATAGACAGCTACTGGAACTCTTTAAGAAAGACAGAGAGAATGGTTTTGCAGACAAAACTGGTTTCTGGGATAGTATAATGAAAACGGAGAAAAAACTGATCAGTAAAATTTATAAAAAACTATTAGAGTGGGCCACGGAGACTGAACAGATAAAAGATTGTATGGTGAAATGGGCCCAAAATGTTGGACACCAGATCGATTTGAGGCACTGGGAAAAAGCCTGGAACCAAAGATTGAAATATACCTACTCATATGACTTAAACGAGAACTGGTTTAAGATGCAATATCGATGGTATTTGACACCAAATAAAATCTCAAAATGCTATAAGAACGCTTCCAACAAATGTTGGAAATGTGAACAACAAACAGGTACTTTTTTCCACTCCTGGTGGACTTGTAAGAAAGCGAGACAGTTTTGGAAAGATATATGGGAAGTTATACAATCAATTTTAAAAATAATAATCCAAAGAAAACCAGAACTCTTCCTGTTGGGAATGTTGGATATTGAAAACGACAAGAAAAAAGAAATTTTGTTTAACTTTTTGGTCACAGCGGCAAGGCTAGTCTATGCAAGAATGTGGAGACAAAAAGAAATACCTAAAAAAGAAGATTGGCTAAATAGGGTATTAGAAATTATGAATATGGTCTGGTTGACTTACTGGTTATCCCCAAACCGAGGACTACCAAAAAAAGAAACCAACTGGGACTTAGTCAAAGACTATCTAAAATAGGCAAAATTAGATCTTATCTGCTGAAGCTTAATATTTCCAAGATTAGAAGAGGACGAAGGGGATGTAGTTTAATGGAACATTAATTACAACGGTTTAAGGAATAGCAAGAGCAGGTTGGAAGTCTAGAACTTTTAGGTTTTTTAATTGTTTTATTTTGTGTATATGTATGTGTGTGTGTATATATGTGTATATATATATGTGTGTGTGTGTGTGTGTGTGTGTATATATATATATATACACGAGTGTATGGATATATATATATATATATATATATTTCTTTTTTCCCAATATCACTCTGTTTTTTTTCTTTCTTCTCTTTCTTTACTTTTCCTACTTTTCTATAACAAAAATATTGTTCTCCCACTTTCGATGTATACCAAATTTTTTCCATCTCTTCCTATTGTATATGAAATCTCAATAAATACATAAAGAAGTGCTGGCTCAGTGCTTGCTCTGGAGTTTAAATGAATCCTGGTTATCAGAAAATACAAGACTGTTTACAGCTAAAAACAGGCCCATGGCCCCTAGGGTTATTTCACGATTTTCCTTTCTTGTGTTTTTAAATTCATTTTATTCTGAAGTGAGAATGATGAAACAGGGAACACACCCATCTGGAGCCCTCTCAGACCACATTTTGAAAAGAGAAATTTGCAAAAGGTCCCTTCTCATCCAGGGCAAGGTTTCATGGTTATAAAGGGGCATGCACTATGCACATTCTCAGGAGACCCCTTCTGACTCGGGAGGGCTCGGTGGAAGGAACAGACCAAGAGTTGAATCTCTCTGAAGATTAGCTTTATTTGCTGGCCAAGGAAATGGCGGCAGTTGTGCTCTAGTCATGGAAACACTGCCACACTCCCAACGTGGGGCCACAAACTCTTATTGTTTTACAGAAATCCCAAGAGCACATTTTTATTGGTGTCAATACATTGTCCATTTAATTGGTCTGTGTTTACCTAATACATTTTGTTTGGCTCTCTATTACTATGCAAGCAAACACATGCAAACCAGCAGAAACTGGAATAAGCTGAAACTTCATATCTTCTTCGAGTGACCTTGACTGATGGGATGCACTAGGCAGGCACAGGCACTTATTGTTACAAGTAAAAGCAAGGATGCTGTGTGAATAAAATGGAATCACTCTTCAAACTGCAGTGGCAGTTTTTTTTTAAACTACACCTTTCTTTGTATGTACTCTACAGATGGGACTTTCAGTCACATATACCAGCTATAAAATCTTATAAAACTACATCTCCTTCAGTTAGACACTCTTTTGGTAGGCCCAACAACTCAAAATCTGTTCTGGAAGTGACCGGTATGTTTTGGTTCAGGAAAGTTATAACTAGCCGCAGAAGTCACCTCCATGACCATTGGAGGGGTTTTATTTTAAAAGCCCGATTAGCCAAGGTCTGCTTAGCCTTTCCTCTCCTAGCATGTTCCTCTACCTGTCCTGATAGAGTCTTAACTGCTGTGTTTTTGTCTGTTCCAGTTTTTTATTCTGTATTTATTTTATTTTCTTGCTAGTTACACTTGCATGGAAAGGTGAGATATAAATTTAACCAACATATAATTAAACCATAGGACTCGATCGGTTTTTAGCTTGCTCTGATTGTTCAGTGGCTGTGGCTGGCCACCTTAGGCAGAAAGAACTGTCTAAAAAAAATTAAAAACAGGATCAATAAAGCCAGTTCACCGTGGCTTTAAAGTAAGATTCTGATTTTGGATGTCCAATTAATATTGTAGAAGTAATGTATCTTTAGAAGATATATTTTATGTATTAAAATGTGTTTGGATGTTTAGGTTAGTGAATACAAGTCAGCAATGGATGTGAATCATGGCTGTTGGGTTCTGGTGTTGTAATTGCATTGTGTTTCTGCTTTACTAAATCACTGTGGCTCATTAGTAAAAACAAGGCCGCATTAGTCATACCCCATCACACTTTCTTTAGTAAGAATAAACTACCCAAGTTGCAATGTACTTGAGTGTTAATTAAAAAGTGATTAAGCTGTAATGCTGCATACTGCCTTGCTTGTTTAGGCAGGCACTGACTCTCGAAAAACTCTAGCAGGAAACATTTAAACACCTTAGTTTCTAGAACTAAGGAGTCGAAGGAATGTTTTTAAAACCAATTTTCCACCTATCTCATCTGTCCTCATTCAAGGATTTTGCTCGATGATGAATTCCTTCTTACTGTTGGATGGCAAATGAAGCCGCTACAATACAGTATGGGAGTCAGATTAAATCTTGCTACGAGGAAGTCCAAAACAGGCCAAAACATAAGGATGTGCCAATCTATCTATATCTGTTTATCTAATGCTTTCTTAACATAACTTTGATGTATCGTTGCAGTGAAGTGATTTGAACATAGTAAGCATGTCCCCTTGCTTTAGCCATTTCTTTCGAATTGGTTATACATATTCACCTTCTGTATGTATATGTTTCTCTGTGGGCCAAAAGTCATGAAGGGGTTCTATATATACTGTATATGATACTATAGTATTGGACGCCATTTGTGAGATGTGGTTTTTCACAAATAATGTAATTTCCCCTTATATATACTGCATATAATCTCATGGAATTGTAAATTTAAAAACAAAAAAAATAAAGGCGTTGCTAAATAGTGAAAATCCTTTGTGACTTTTTTGCCCATCCTGTATTTCATGGTAATATGACATACATGCATACATACATGCGTGATTGGTTGACCTCGTTTTTAATTAGGGTGTTTAATAGTATTGTTTAAAGGAAGTTAAGTCTTTGGTCCTACATTTACTTCAATATTACACACTCTCAACCTCACAGGGATGCAAAGGCAAGTTCGGTCTGAATAAATCTTGCCAAGAAAATTCTGTGATAAGTTTCCCTCTGGGTCACCATAACTCAAAACTCATAAATCTTTTATAAGAAAATAGTTGAAAAACAATATAAACTGAAACAAACATTAGTTGATATATGGAAAGAGGATATAAACTGCAATGGATTAACACTGGATTAACTCAGTTTAAAAAATTAAACATTTTAGGATGAGAGAAACACAGCGGAAAATACTGACCAAATGGTAAAGATTTAGCCCATATACCAAAATCTTCATCAAAACTATGTTGGCACAAATGCGGTAAAATTGGCTCTTTTATGCACATGTGGTGGAACTGTGATAAGATACAAAAAGTATAATAAAATAAAGAAATGGAAGAATTAATAGAGCAAAATGTAGGGCTGAATAAAAGGGATTTTTTAATTCAGAAAATAGATGGCAACGATAGTACTAATAAATAGGCTGATAACATAAAACATTTGATAGACGTGGCTCAACAACCATAGCTCTGGGCTGGAAAAAGCAGGAAAAATGGGAATTTAAAAAATGGTTTGAATATTTAGCAGATGGTATGTTCCAGGATTATCTTTTTGAAATGAGGATGAAATATACAACAGGCTGTTGTAAGAAGAACTGGGACTCGATATGGGGAATTCTGATAACTAGAGTAAAAGGAAAAAGAAGATATAAAGAACTGAACCTTATTCTCTTCATGACTGAGTAAAATAATACTTGAATTGAAGACACAACTGTTCCCGGCAGGTAGGGGGTGAAGAGGGAGAAAGGGGAGAAAAAACCTGCTGGATACAAGTGGAAGATAAGTGTGGAATTGGGATTGATATAAGAAAATAAGACATATTGATATCCTTATCAAGATTTGTATTACTCTATTTGTGTTTACAATAAAAACAATAAAAAAAATTGGTACTGATCCATTATCCAGGCAGAGGCCATCAGGGGGCACAAGAGAGAGTAGTACTGTCCAATTTATGGGTGGGAGTTGAAGGAGGAAAACCATTTCCCTCATTTTTGCTGGTCATCCCCCCCTTTCCCATATCATAAACTAGGGTTGCTTTCACAATGGGGACATGAGTTGGGGGAATAACAGGAAAACAGGGAGAAATTGTTTTCTTCCTTCAACCCACCCTCCACCACCATAAATTGGACTATCCTTTTCTCTCTAGCACCCCCTGGTGCCCTCAGCTCAGATAATGGAAGAGTACCCCTTTTTTTTAAAACTCAGAAATGGCTAGAAGGCAACAAGATCTTTCTACAAGTATATTCATTTGTACTTAATGTTCCAACACATATGCATAGAACTCTGCTGCAAGTAAGATTCAAAGGAATAGGTCTCCATATAAAATCAAGACAGTGAAAGCATCTCTCTTTTTTTTCCTTCTCTCTGAAAGTAGAGAGTAGGTTTGACCTCCTTTTAATACTTCCCCAGTAGCAATAGTTGTATTATGGTTATGCATTGTCCATTTTTATCACTAAGTCCTAATCTTTAAAATTGTAGTAAGAGAATTTTAAACTGTTTAAGAGAATATGGGAAACAGAGGTCTGAATAGCTGCCATTTTCATAATAAAAGTTTCAAGCTTTTGTGTTTTGATGCCCAGTGAGTTTGCTACTTTGTTTTCAGGATGATTTTTCTGTATAGGTTTTTCTTTCCTTTGAGCTGTCTTTAAGAGTGCCTGTTTCAAGTAATATTTATTTTATCTGGCAGAAACCCTCCTAATAGTTTTAGTAATACATTAAATACACATTTTAATTATTAATTGTAATTTAATTTATTTTACAATCCAGTGTTCTTATAGTAGTTCACTCATATGCTATTTCTGAGGTATGTTTAAAAATGTTCATATTAAAGAAAATCCTGTGTTTGTTTTCATGGCACATTATTCTAAAAGTCAATTATTAAAATGGAAATTCTTCTTCTTAACATTATGATTTCTATAGTAATCCAACAAATGGTTTCACACAATCAATGAAGAGCATGCAATGTGTATCCTTTTCCCTTGAAGTTGTATTCACCTACCTTATTCTATCTAAAAGTGGACCAATGAATACATGCAACCCTTTCATCTGTGACACCACAGTATATTATATGTATCATATTCTTGATCTGTAAAGTATGAAGAGGGTTTGAATGTGAAGTGGCTATGGCTGGTTTCCTGGCTAACTCATTTACTTGAAATTAAAAAGTTGCCATTATCTTCAGCATTCCCAGTATGTTTCGTTTGTGGGATGGGGAAATCTTTCATTTAGAGTACTGTTTCTCAAACTCTGCTCCTCCAGGTGTTTTGAACTTCAGCTCCCAGAAATCCCAGTCAGTTTACCAGCTGTTAGGAATTGTGGGAGCTGAAGTCCAAAACACTTGGATGAGCACAATTTGAGAAACTCTGGTTTAGAGTTCTCTCCTTGGTTGTAGTATTTCATTTCGTTCTCTCACTGTTTCCTACAAAGGATGCAAAACCATCTGTGAGCTATCCCAGGCTGCCTTTGCCACTTCTAAAATGGTGATGGCAGAACCTCATACAAAGAGGTTTCTGCGAGCATGAATCTCTGTCTGTGAAGAGGAATTCTCTGGCTTTGGCAATACCCATCTGAAATCTATGTTAAGCCCTGGTTCTAAAATTTCCAGTATTCCTGATTGAATACAAAAGGTGCTTTCCATTTACTGGCAAACATAGTTTCTCATATACTGTTTAGAAGAGAATGAACACACATAGATACCCATATAGTCAGCCCTCCACATTCACATTCATTTTTTATCTCTGAGAATGCCTCTCTAGAAATTTGGGAACCTCAGTGTGACTCTAGTCAATGTCTGGTAGAAATTGACTATAGAGTAAAATTGGATGATCTAAAGTGCATCTACACCATAGAATTAATACGGTTTGGCACCACTTGTAACTGCCATCAATGTCATGACTCAATGAGATAGAATCATGGGAGTGATCGTCTTTGGCCTTATCTGCTCAAGAGGGCTGGAGCCTCACCAAACTACAGATACCATGATTCCATAGGACAGACTTATCAGATAAAGTGGTGCACAACTGCATTGAATCTTCAGTGTATATGCACTCTTAGAAATTCCTAGAGACACTTTTTAATCAAATCCATGACTAACCAAATCCACAATTGTCAAAACCTCAAATGTGGAGGGCACCTAGATATACACATGCACACATACGTGTACAAAATTTTTAAAAATTGTTTTTTTCTTTAGATTAGTGTTGCAGGTTTTATTTTTTTCACACCACCCTGGTGGTGGCGCAGCGTGTTAAAGCACTGAGCTGCTGAACTTGCAGACCGAAAGGTCCCAGGTTCAAATCCCGGGAGTGGAATGAGCACCCGCTGTTAGCCCCAGCTCCTGCCAACCTAGCAGTTCGAAAACATGCAATTGTGAGTAGATCAATAGATACCGCTCCGGCGGTGCTCCATACAGTCATATTGCCCACATGACCTTGGAGGTGTCTACGGACAACACTGGCTCTTCGGCTTAGAAATGGAGATGAGCACCAACCCCCAGAGTTGGTCATGACTGGACTTAACGTCAGGGGAAAACCTTTACCTTTACCTAAAGAAATGAAATCATCTGTAATAATCCTGTAGCCTTTTGACTTGGAAAAAATATTACACTGTCAGCAGAGTCCCTTCTTTTGATGCATCAGGAATCTGGGCGCATTAATGAATTGATTCCATTGATTTATTAAAAGAACTTTGACAAAATATAGCGTGTGTTGCAAATAAATTATATTTTAACATTACTTTCAAGTTGACACACTAGAATTATGGCAGTAATTTTAAAATGCTGAGCCAGTGGAGTCTTTTGCCAGTTGTGAAACCACAGAGGGATGGCAGCAGTTCTTTCAGGTTTTGTATAAATGTGTTTAAGTGGCATTTGTTGTTTATGTTGCATCTGCAGGATTTTTAAAAACTTTGCTAATATGATATGTTGTCAGGCTGATTTCTCTAACTTGCAGGGAAAAAACAAATGCAGGCAGTCTCCCAAGTTGTGAACAAGATAGATTCTTTAGGTTTTTTCTTAAGTTGAATTTGTATGTAAATCAGAACAGGTGCATTTTTAAGTGTAACTTATATATTAGCTTTGGATAGCATAGGGAAGGGTTAACACCTCTGTGGTGTTTGTTTGGCTATCTGTGTCCATGTTCAAAAGATTTCACCTCACTTTCCATCTGTGTAAGAATTGGATTTTGAAAAATGTGGTTTGTTGTAGAAAGATTGGTGAGAAAGCCTCAGTGGACATACCTTTTCCCTGTGATAATTTTTTTCAGGACTGAATTTCCCTTCCTAGAGATAGATTTCTCTCACTTCCTGTTGTCTCATCCCTGTTTGTAACTGAGTCATATGTAAGCTGAATGTTCGTAACTCAGAGACTGCCTATAATAGGAAACTTATCAAGTTAGAGACAACAGTTCATAAGATGAATACAGGTGACCTTTGAGACTACATCTTGAACATATTAAAAGGGATTGTGTTTCCAGATGGACAGACTGACCCCTTAGTTGCTTGTCTTAAGTTCATCAGTAGATGCTGTGAGAGCACTTGCACTCACAGTGAGCTTTGATATGTATTATTTACATTGCTGTCAACTGTGGTATACTCTGAACATCTTGATCATTTGGCCTTGTGTACTGTCCCCAAAGGTCCTAGAATTTCAGTGACAGATAAGCATTTGACCTCATTATCTTTCAATATTTCTCTATATTTCACTGAAATACCTTTCAGATTTTATCTGGAGGAATGATTTTTAAAAATTGCCTGTGCCTAGGGAATGCAATCTTCAGTTTCTTAACATCAAAAGATAAGAAGGAGGTAGATCACTTAGGAAGACCTAAATACTCTAAAGGCATCAGATCTCATTTGCTCTTGGAAGCTAAGCAGGATCAATCTTGGCTAATACTTGGATAGGAAACTGGTAAAACCACCTCCGAGTATTAATTGTCTAAGGAAAGTCTTTGAAATTCATGGGGTAAGTTGACAGGCGAGAACACAGACCTCTTAGATCCAGTTTATAGTTACAAATCATGGCCTTCCAGATTATGGTGGATTGCAACCCCCAGTGTTCTTCGCCATTCGTTATGCTGGCTAGGACTGCTGGAAATTGCAATTTATTCAACAGCATACTAAGAGCTTACTGGTCTCTATTTCTGACATCGCTGAATGGGTCACATATTGGGAAACAACAACTGAAAAAAATTCCAACAATGCTCAAGTTTCTAATTATATTTCTTTTATTATTTGCCATCAAGTTGCTTCTACTTATGGTGGCCCTATGAATGGGAGAGAAACAACAGCCCAAGTGTGATGAGTCATGGGCCATGTAGTCCCGTTCATGGCACTGTAGTCCCAGATGAAGAGGAGAACTTGGGTTTTTCACCGTCTCAGTCAGAATTGGAACCTTCCCAGCCAGATTTGGGAACCTTGCACCTGCAAGAGATTTGTCTTCCAGAAATCTGTCAAACAAGCCCTGAGTCTAAATCTCCTGTGTTTTCTCGCCACGAGTTTTGTAAACAACAGAGAGGAGTTCAAGCGGCCTCTCGTAGGAGTGCTAGGATAGCTGCTAAGAATTCAGCTGATTAAGCCTGCTTTCCATGGGAAACCTTAAGGAGTCATGCATCTGGACTCAGAGATTAGCTTTCGTTTCTGGTTCCCCAGAGAACTGCTCTTTGGTGGGAAAACTAGACCCTATTTAGGTGTTTTACCCACAAAGGGGTTTTGCGGAGTCAATTCGTCAGCTACTGGAGTAAGTTGTGTGTGGACAGCGCGCTCCGTTTCCAAGCCTCGTTCCTGTTTCAAGCCTTGTTCCTGATTCCAAGCCTTCGCTCCGTTTCCAAGCCTCGTTCCTGTTTCAAGCCTTGTTCCTGATTCCAAGCCTTCGCTCCGTTTCCAAGCCTTCGTTCCCGTTTCCAGCCTTGTTTACCTCCACGGACCTTGCCTTGTTTTCCGGATTTTGCCAAGTAATTCCACGGATCTTGTTCTCGCTCCTCGTTCCTTGTTGCCTTGTATTAAGCCTTGTTTCAAGTTATTTCCTAGCCTTGCTCAAGTTCAAGGACTAAAGGACCTTGTCATCTCCCCTCACTTTGCCTGGCAAAGTGAGTGCTTCGGTTATTGGATTACAACTTTGGACCTTAATATTTTATATTGGACATTGTTTCTTTGGACTAATTTTGACCTTTCCTGAAAGGTCTACTTCTGAACTATTTCATACACTTGCTTTTATTAACTTTACATATTTCCTTAATAAAGATATTAGATAGATTCTGGCCTCTGTGTATGGTTATTGGTGCTCTGCAGCCTGGGTCGTGACACCAAGTCACCAATAGTTCTACCCTGGTCTTGTAAATGTAGGAATGTGGCTTCTTGGATTATATAAACCGCAATGGTAATTTTCTGATTGCCTTCCACTTTTGTGAGTATTATTGTCATTTTTATTGGGTCATGCTATTTCATGATATATCCAAATTTAGTAGCCTTAGATTCTATGGCTCATTTGAGTTGTACACATAAAGCTGCCTGTGGTGTTGGGCAAGATATCCCAGATGAATTTTAAGCTGTGTTTGGAAGCAGTGATGAGTTGGCTGCGAGCTAGTAGACTAAAAGTGAATCCCGCAAAAACTGAGATACTCTGGCCCGGCCAGCCACCAGAGTTAATCCAGTCACTGCCTGATTTTGATGGGGAAGTTCTGGTTCCATCTGCTACTGTTAAAAGCCTTGGGGTTGTGTTGGACTCATCGCTGACAATGGAGGCCCAGATCACTCCCATAAGTAAGCAGGCCTCTTTACATCTTTGCCAGGCAAGGAAATTGGCACCCTATCTTTCAACAGAAGCATTGGCAACAGTAATCCATGCAACAGTCACCACTAGGTCGGATTATTGCAATGCCTTATATGCTGGCTTTCCAAAGACAAAAAACCAGAAGATCCGAATGATCCAAAATGCGGCGGCCAGGCTGCTAGCGGGATCATCTATAAGATCCCATATTACACCGATTCTGAAACAACTGCATTTGCTACCAATAGAACATCGGATCTCTTACAAAATACTGATCCTGACATTTACAGCTTGAAATGGCCAAGGAACATTATATCTTAGGTACCGCCTCATTCCTTTTTTTCATCAGTGGTCACCTCGATCATCCCAGGAAAATCTCCTATACATACCGGGCCCTAGGGAGGTACACCTGGAAGCTATAAGGCCTTTTCGACCTATGCTCCAGTTCTGTGGAACTCATTGCCTCCATATGTTAGAGCAATGTCGGAGTTGCGACCTTTTGTAAAAGCGCTCAAGACTTGGCTGTTTGGTTGTGCATTTAAGTAAATCAGATCTAATTTGCCAAATAGTCACTGTTGAATGTTTTTATGTTGAATGTTTTTATATTGTGGAATGATATTTTAAATTGTAAGTCACTCAGAGCACTGTGGTGGAGAGCAACTAATTAAGAAATGAAGTGAAGTGAAGTGAAGATGGGGATAGAAGAGGGAGAAGTGGCTGTGGCCACGAAAAAAAAGGTTGTGGCCACGAAAAAATTTCCCTCTGTCAGACCTAGTGAGAAGCCAGTTTCTCATTAGCCTTTTTGCAATAATTACCAGCTTCCTACCAATCTTTTCACAGCTACCTCTGCCTTGCATTACAATAAATCCTTTTTTTTTGGGGGGGGGGGGGGTACCATTTGCATTTGAGGTGGTGAGAATGCTTTTTTCAGATAAATTGTGTTTCAAGAATGAACTAGTGGATCTGTTTAGTTCCCTGCTTTTCTCAGTAATTTCACTGTACAAGCCTTACAAGGGCTAGTTATTACAGAATCTAATTCAAAACTACAGGTGTTGATCTTGCTTTAAAGCTATGACTATGATATCCTGTTGCTATACCCAAGTGACATGTATATATATATATGTGCTTGTATGCATTAGCATAGGTTTAAACTTCAGTAAATGCGATATTCATGTGTGTGTATTAAAACCTTCCACCTGTTATTTTGTTCTGTTGAGTAATAAAGCCCATGAGCTGAAATACAGGGCAACTGTAAAATGGTTTTCTTCTATTTCCTAAGGGCCTTTCAATTCCTTTGGGAATTCTTGTGAAGTGCTAAAAGAATAAATCACTTTTGAAATTGTGCTGCTTTCTCATACATCCTAGAAAGCACCATTTAATCCCTTGTTAATAAAAAAATGGGGAATGTGGATCTTGCACAGCATCTGTGATGGCAATGCCTTTTGATCAATGACTTGCCGAAGGAAGGAGCCAGTGCCCTGCTTTGCGTTCTTCCATCTTGTGATAGCAGAGGAGGAGACAGCAGAGATTGCAGAATTTTTACCCTGAAAACACTAGGGAGTCTCCATACTCAAGCCCTCCCTTGAAATCATTCCTCACATAGTCTTTTTCCATGTGCTCCAGTTTCTAGGTTTCTTTATAAATTATGCATTTGTATGGCTTCAGCTTTACTGTACAATTTTTGCCTGCTGTTCTGAATCTTAATGAGCACCCCAGGGAAGTTGAGGTGCAATTGGCTTTCCTTTAGACAGACATGGGAATGCTGAATACAGCTTGCATAAGTGTTTGTCAAAGGAGGTCTCCCGTACCTGGGATTTTGACAGAAGCCATAGCAGTAAACAATACTCTCAGTGGTGGCATTTCAAAAATTAGTTTTGTGATACTTTGGAATAAGATGTGATTAGTTGTAGATTTTATCCCTTCTCATAAATATATTTCAATGCATGTTTTTTAATCAGGCTTTCGTCTTTTGCCATTAAATTGACAACCCTGGGCAAGACAGGGTCATGAAACCAATTGGCAGTTCCTGACTAGACACTTCAAATCTTTCTAGTAGTAAAACACATTTTAATAGTTTTACATCTTTATAATTAAAGCAGTCAATGTCTGAAGTAGAAAAATGCAAAGGTAAAAGCCAAAGAAAAGCAGCTATTGAAAGTTTTGTGCTATTTTTTGTATATCAGTTCAACTATTAGAGATTTTTTTGGGAAAATATATTGTTTGGAAGCATGTTTTTAAATAATGCTTGTTTCTCTTCATGCTCTTGATTTCCATTCATTCCTTTGATTATGACCCTGATTAAAATACTCTAGCCTAAGAGGAGTTGGTTGAACTTTGCAAGTTTAGGAATAGACCCACTAAGGTCTCTGGAAAAATATTTAACTCCAAAGTAGTAGAAGACAAAGCAAATTTTTGATTTAATGTGGCTGTCTATCCTTCGTCAAAATTGGATTTCTGAATAATCTTATTATAATCTCCACCTGAGGGATTATTGTGACTCAGACCCCATATCGATTAAAGGGGGTGGTATTGTGCATAGGTTGCTCCTAAGATATAGGTAACTCCATATTACTTGCTCTCCTGATACAATAACTTCTAATGGAACTGGTCAGAATGATACATCGCTGAAAAAGAAATTCCTGCCACAATTTGAGATAAATTTAGATGACTCAGTCACAATTGCACTACATAATCTGATTAATTTGGGTAGTAAGACAGTCAGACCAGAGTCATAGAGTTCAGTTGGGGATCCTGTTGACACCGGGGGTGGGGGAAGTAGGCTAAGAAAACTCCACCTTTTATTCCAAACTTTCCCCTTATTTACAATTTCCTGGATATACTCTGTAAATGTTACTTCTTGACTTCCAGATCTATCTCTGAAATTCTCCATGAGATACATTGTTTCAAAAAGTCAGTCACAGGTTCTAGGGCAGTATTTGGACTGGTTGCTCAACTAATTAAGGAATGTTAGTTGCAAGTAAAGATTAGATAACTCTAGAAGCAACTGATAATACCACTATCTTAAGCTTGAAATCATCTACATGTCAAGACAGAGGTACTCCTGGTCAGTTGCAAGACCGAATAGGGTATAGGGTTACAGTCTGTGTTGGACGGAGCTACACTCCCCCTGAAGACACAGGTTTGCAGCTTGGGAGTTCTCCTGGACTCATTGCTGAGCCTGGAACCCCAGGTATTGGCAGTGGCCAGGGGAACATTCGCACAATTAAAACCTGTGTGCCAGCTGCGACCGTACCATGGGAAGCCAGACTTGGCCACGGTAGTCCACGCTCTGGTTACATCCTGAATAGACTACTGCAACACACTCTATGTGGGGTTGCCTTTGAAGACTGTTTGGAAGCTTCAAGTGGTCCAACAGGTGGCAGCCAAATTCCTCACCGGAGTAGTGTACAGGGAGCATACAACCCCCATATCATGTCAGCTCCACTGGCTGCCCGTCTGCTGCTGAGCACAATTCAAAGTGCTGGCTTTATCCTCTAAAGCCCTAAATGACTCCAGCCCAGCTTACTTGTCTGAATGTATCTCCCCCTATGAACTATCTCGGAGTTTAAGATAGTCTGGGGAGGCCCTGCCCTCGCTCCCGCCTCCTTCGCAGGTGCGAGTGGTGGGGACGAGAGACAGGGCTTTCTCAGTGGTGGCCCCTCGGCTATGGAACTCCCCCCCCAAGGATATTAGATTGGCCCCCTCCCTCCTGACCTTCTGTAAGAGAGTGAAAACGTGGCTTTGGGATCAAGCTTTCATATAACATTTGGAGTTCAATAGATGAATATGGAATTATGTGTAATGACTACTGGAATGACCTGGAATATGAATGCGGATAGCATGGTTAATAGTGAATGTAATTTTCAAATGTTTTAATGTGTTTTTAATTCTATTTTTAAATGTTTATTTTAATTGTACATTGTTCTAAGACATCGAATAGTTGCCTAAGTGTAAGGTTGTCTTGAATCCCCTTTAGGGTTGAGAAAGGTGGGCTTTAAATAGGGTAAATAAATAAATATCTGAATAAAGTTATTCCACTGCTACCTCATTTGAGCCACCTAGTTAAGGAGGATGGATTGCTAGATACTAACCACCCTAAGGTAGATGTTCCCAATTTAATCCACAAATGAAGAGGTCAGGCCCTGGAAAGGAGCACTAAATGTGGAAGAAAAAACAGAGTAAATGTAAGTTTATTAAAATCTTTGGTACAGAGATAGGGAAATTGTTGGGGAAACAGGTAAGCATAAACAAGAAGGTCAAAGGTATGAATTTCAAATTTTTACTAATTTGGACAAGGCACATAAGTCTAAAAGGAGAAATAAGGTGCTCTCTCTCCTTAGTGGTGGTGGATAGTTCTTTTCTAAGAGGTGGTAAGAGAGGGAAGTGCAAGCTTAAGGCTTACTTTGCCAAATGAGAATGTTTGGTGGGTTTATGTTAGAGAAATGGCAAGATTGGAAGCTGTGCAGAGGGCTAGCTCAAGGTTTTTTTTCCTGTCCATCATTCCATTCTACACAATCTGTCTCTTCTTTACTGGAAATTAAAATAAACTAATCTGCTTTGAGTTCACAAAGGCGCACTTCTTTTTTCTTTAGCTGACACATTGTGTACATTGAAAGGGAAGTATAGTGAATTCTGCTCAGGAGTGATGCATCTCTCCCTGGCAAAATGGTTATGGATCAGGAAACTTTTGTCCATTTGCCTGGCTCTGAGCACTGTGGTGATGAGGGGGTGTCTAGAGAAGGAGTGTCAATTCTGTGACCCTCTGGGTATTTGGACTTCAGTTCCCAGAATTCCTCACCATTGGACAAGCTGATTAGGGCTTCTGGGAGCTGAAGGCCCAAACATGCAAAGGGCCACAAGTTTGACACCTCTGGTCGCAAGCATTGGTGCCAGAATGTGGTGTCCTAATTTTTGGAAATCATTGAAGATGTTAAGGAAAGATTTTACTCCAGAGCAACTTTAATGTGTTAATCCAGCTTGACTGGTAGATGCAAGAGAAGGAACTATACAACCTTGAGCTCAGCAAGAACGTATGACTGAATGAAATGAAGAAATTTGAACTGTGTCAAATGGCGTAGATGGGCTTGTTACCGATCTTCATTGTCTTATTTTGAGGATATTCCAACTTTCATAATCTGTAAGGACAAAAATTGTATTAGCAATAGAATTTTGGAGTTTGATTCTTGTGAAAATCTGCTTGCTAGCCAAAAGCAAGTGTTTGCTCCTTATTACAGCCTTCTGAAGAACACAGAATATTTTCACCAATATTTTTCAAGACTTAACCTTTGTAGGTTTGAGAAACGCTTTTACTGCTTGTTTTCAAATAAAGGGATCCCCTACACACAGGGGCTATGCATTTGCATTTTGAGATGTGTGTGCGGAAGACCTATTGCACTGTTTATTAAAATGGCCATTATATAGTGAGGTCAGGATGCATTTCTTGGGAAACCTATTGAGAGTGAGGGCAGGTTGGATGTTGCATGATAATATTTATGACCTTTGGGCATATCATTCTAAATTCAATACACTCAAGATTGCAGTAGCAGCCTCAGGATCAACTGCTAACTCCTAAAGATACCAGCAGTGGTTTGCTCAGGTGATCCATTTATGTATTTGGCATTATTATTGTTGGTTTGACATTTTATCCAGTGACTCCTGGTTTTGCTGACCTTTGGTTGAAGTGAATCAAGTATATGATTTGTCGTACCAAATACTGTGTTATCTTATTGTTTTGTAATCTCTGTAGTGCTACAAAGTATGGATTAATGGGGGGGGGGGGATGATTTAAAGCCTAAATGCTTTTATGCCAGAAAGGAGAAAATATAAAACAATTAGTATTAAATTTCTATTTAAATGCCTTATGAAAATGAAACTGGCAAATGCTGTCTATGATTTCACCATTGCCTTCATCCTCCAGCTGATCTTTGCTGGGTGAGAAGGAAATAGCTGCATGTATTTGTTAAAAAAACATTTCTCATCTGTCACAAATATTTTATTCTGTTCTTTCCGTTTCTTCCTTCCTTAGAAGTTCACCTTCTTGTACCTATCTTTTTTATCTTCCATGTGGATTTCAAGAGAAATATATTTATTTATTTCTGATATTTCTACCCCGCCCTTCTCCCTGAGAGGACTCAGGGCAGCTCGAAGTTCCAAGGTTCCTGGGACAGATGATTCCCTTCTTTGTTGCTCCTGGTGTAAGACACAGGAGGACAACATGAATGGAAAGGAGACCCCCTTTTCCAGCCAGCGTTTACTATGTGTGCTAGTTTAAAATAATTTAATTTTGGCATTAGTTGAACTATCATAGTATAAACTACAGTGTGGTTTGATTTTGTTACCTAAACACTGTACTGAACCCCGAAAAGCAAGAAGTAGTTTTGCAAAAATCTAGTAGAAACAGCATAAAAAACCAGCTGGTTCTTTATTGGCTTTTCAGCACAATTTCTCAAATTATTCAGTTAATTCATAATATCATTCTGGAATAATTAATACTGAATTTCCAACTGAAGTTAGTTAAGTTTCAGTATTAATTCAGTTAATAAGCTGGCTTCCCTTAGAAAAATTCCAATTTACTTGATAACTCAATTTTTATTAGTTAGTTCCTAACTCTGGTTAGATATATAATACAGTTTTGTACAGTACAGTACAGTCATATTGGGGAAGACTGATCATATAGCCTTTGGTCTTGCCAGAGTTAACTCTGATTAAGGATTACTGAAGTTGTGTGGTGAAAGTGCTTTGGCACTTAAAACATTTCTAAACTTTATTATTAGTGACTTTACCATATAATAACAGAAATGAAATAATTAAGTAAAATGAATTTATTTGGTGAAAAGAAAAGATCAAAAAGAGATCTGACAGCCAGTAGCTTTAAACATGTACACAATGTACCTCGTGATTACATTAATTTAAAATTCAATGGAATTTACTCCTGTTTAAGTGAAATTGGGAAAGGTTGTGGCTTGAAAAGCACTGCGAAAGACAACTATCGTGATCCCAGTCTCAGCCTTTTTTGTCTGTCCCTTTTCTCTCCTTTGCCTCTCTTATCAGAGAAGATAATCAGGGACAGCTAACACCTCCCAACAAAGGATTCCCCTAGGCAGGAAGCAGCCAGGCTTTGAAGCTGTAAAACAATTTAATGCTAATCAAGCTGGCCAATTGCAACATTCACACTTGCCTCAAGCAGAAAAGAGTTCTTTCTCCAACTCTGGACACCATTCCACAGATATATAAACCCCACTTGCCTAGTTTCCAACAGACCTCACAACCTCTGAGGATGCCTGCTATAAATGTGAGGGAAACATCAGGAGAGAATGCTTCTGGAACATGGCCATACACATCTATTTATTTACAGTATTTATATTCCGCCCTTCTCACCCCGAAGGGGACTCAGGGCGGATCACATTATATACATATAGGGCAAACATTCAGTGCCCATATACACATAGAACCGAGACAGAGACAGACGCAGAGGCAATTGGCCATACAGCCAGGATAACTCACAGCAACCCCTTGATTCCAGCTAGGAAAGCCTTCGGTGTGAATTCTACGATGCAGCCTTGCATAACCGCTCAATTTCTTCAAAAAAAAAAGAATAAAAACTCCAGAGTTTGGGAAGCTCCAGCCTTCTGTTTCTATTTCATGTCATGGGGTTTTTAGGATATTTGGCATATGCATAAAGGAAAGCGGGCAAAGGGGCCAGAAAAACCCTTCTGCAAGGCTCCCAGCTCTTCTCTCTCTCTCCTTCTGGGCCTCTTTGGCGCTGCGTTCGCGCCCTGCCTCTTGCCTCCTGCCTCTGGCACAGCCCTCACCACTCGGCCCACCACCCTTCGTCCACAGGGAGGCTGAGCATTCAAGGCGAGCCTTAGGAGCTTTGAAGGTACTTCTTTCAGACTCCAGGGAGAGAAGGGGCAAACTACATTGGGCCGAGTTGATGGAAATTATTAATGTAGCATACTATTAGCTATTCTGTTTATCTTTGATAATGAGTTATCTTTAAAGGTATGCATTTTAGCCTGGTGTGATAAAAACTGTGAATTATCCAATGATCAATTTCATCGCTCTTTGGTAAGTTTTGCATTTATACCACACCCTAAAGAGAGAAGTATTGACGTGATTACCTGACGGGAACATTTATTTTATCTTGGTAGAAGGAGAGCATGTTTTTAAATAATGAAGTGTAATAACTACATTTTAGAGGATCTGTTACATGTCAATATATATAGTAGGCAAACCTGCATTTTTCAGATTTAATTTTCATCAAATAGAGCATAAGTGAACATGATACATCAGACCTAAAACGTGGAAAAATTGTTTCATTTGTTAAATTATTCATTCTGTAGATCTGCTTCTGCAATATAGATGAGTCTAAGAATCCCGTAAAAATGTGTGATCCCCATCAGTTATTACAACTTATTATTCAAATGTATGCCCTACTTTTACCAGGATAAGATAAAAGTGGTGTCCTCAAACCCAATATTTGGATCAACTCTTAATCAAGATGTTCCCAATGGACTCATTGCCATCGTTAAAATCATCACTTCCTGTTTAATTGCCCTTTGTCCAGGCCCAGAATGATAAACAGAGGCCAACAAGATCAATGGAAGGTGATACTCATTCCCCATTCTCTTACCACTGCTTGTCCCTCTAGGGATGCTAGATGAAAAGTGGCAGAAGTGGCAAAGAGAAATAGAGAAACATTGGTAGGGGAGGTGGTTGTAGATGTCAGACTGAAACACACGTGGCAAACACACGATTATACTAGCCTTGCATGAAGATTGTATATTTAGAGTAGTGAATTTTGGCAAAATCTTCATACACATGCACGTGTATGAATGTTAGGCTCTGTCAACACTGCCAGACTTTCTACTCTTAATATTCTGTATTTGGTTCACATTGGTTGCAGTACATTGGGTTTCTATTTTATCTAATGACCATTTATTTGCTTCTGGTACCTGTCTGTGTATGTTAGTTTATGCTGTATTTAGAGAACAGATTTTGAGTGCTGTTTGCTTGTCTCTCAGTATTCCAAATTCAGCTTTTAAAATAATGTCTTGCAAGGCTTGATTTATACTGCATGCCCCTTTGATATCCCATACTTGCAGTGAACAATCAAAATGATATTGAGTAAATGGAGAGAGACAACATTAATCCCAGGGCAATATTGGCTCTACCATATTACATTTTTTATAGTAGAGTGCGATAGTTAAGTGCTGTATCCTGCAGCATTTCCTAGTCTTGTTTTTTCTTTTTTTCTTTTTTGCAGATAAAGAAGGTTATATGTATGTTAAACCGATAATAAACTATGTTAAATGTACAATAAAAGTGCTAGAGATAAGACATTAAACCTCTACTTCTATTGAGAAGATATAGTCTCCTTAGAACCAAATTTCTTTCTTCTTGATTATATATTTTATGCTTACCACCTATACGCAGTAGATAATTTTATTTTAAGAAATTGCTGCTAAAAATTTGTATGAAAACACCTTTCAAGTCCTTTTTGTTTTCTGGCTTTCTGAGTGGTCACTTATGGCAAGACATACTGTGTTGCATTATTGATTTGCGAATCTGGAATAATGTGTTTCCATTACTTTTTAATAGGTTTCAGTTGGACTCTGTCTAATCCATGATGCTTGGCAGAGATCCATTGGCAATCCGTTTTCTATGTAGAGGCAGTAAGAGCTTCAGAAACAAAAGCTTTAAGACTGTATTACATACATATATACAGCACAGCCATGGGGCTTCTGAAGAAAGATGAACTAAAACAGTTTTCTTAGTAGTTGAAACAGATGTGAAGATTAGCACATGGATTTTGAGGGTCTTTTATTTTTAGTAGTTTCTTTGTATATGTAAAAATAAGTGTTGGTAAGCAACTCATCTTGGTTAATCTCACACATAAATACAAGCAAGTAAATAAATCCTGCTGGCTCAAATTCCCTAAAGGCACCAGATCCCATCTGATTTTAGAAGTTAAGCAGGGTCAGCCCTGGTTAGTACTTGAATGTGGAGACTATAATTGAATATCAAGCGTTTTTGACTATGAAGGAACACCTTTGAGTATTATTTACTTAAGAAAAAGCTTATAAAATTCATGGGGTAGCCATAGGTAACCTGAAGGCACACATGCGTGCACACACACAAAAATAGGTTCTGACAGCATCTATATAATTTCATTAGAAAATACTAAATTGTGGCTTTCCCAATACTTCTTGGTTTTTGGAAACACGTAGGTTCCAGAGGAAATGTTGCCACATCACTAGTTATAATTTATTTACAGCATTTTTTGCCACACTCTTCTGAAATTTTGAAGTTTCAGACTTTTAAAACCATGTTCAGATACAACTACAAGCACTGTCAGAATGAATTCAGACACAACAGATTATCCATATTTCCTGTAAATATGTCAAATTGTATGAATTACTAACCCGTATTTCATGTTGTTTTAAGGACAAAAGCCTTGTGAAGGTGGCTTACTTAATATAATGACATTGATAACAAAACAATAACAGTAAGACAGTCAGTCCAAGCAAAATGAAAGTCTGTCACACAGTTCCAGAAAAAAACCAAGGGCAGTTCAATAATGCACAATCAAGAAAAGGCCAAAGAAAACAGATTGGTCTTCAGAGTGTAATAAATAGACTGCTATAGATTTAATAGGGAAAAATGAGTTCAGTTCTTGGTTTTATGTACTTACTCACTGCAATCATTACAGAAGAAATATTTTATTATTATTTGCTGAGCAGATACAGGCCCTGTTAGAGACTTAGATTCAAAGACAGAAATGAGAAGACAATTTAGAAGATAAGCTTGTCCAGTACTTTTCAGTGTGTTCATCCCAACAACCTCTGTAGCACACCTCCTCCCTGGATCCGTATTGGATAATTACCAGCCAGTTTCAATCTAGTATCAGGCCTTGTTGTGGTGTGAAAACAGCATTTGGTGCATTGGTGGTCTGTGCTAGGGAACGTTCTGGTGGGGTTTGGGAGGGGAGATGCACACTGGACAATGGGAGTTGCAGTACATGCACCCATATCCAGAAACCACTGTGAACTCCACCTATGACCTGTAGCACATTGGACTTGCACTTTAAGATCTATAAGGCAAAAAGGGAGTGCATTGTTCCAGCGAGCCTTAAATTGGCTGTAATCAAACCGCTGTTGGAAAAGCCATCACTGGACCCCACTCAATTGGATAACTATTGGCCTATTTCCAATCACCTCCTTTTTGGGCAAGGTCATGGAATGTGTGGTGGCCGCACAACTCCAGGCATTCTTGGATGATACTGATTTTCTAGATCCGGCGCAGTCTGGCTTCAGGCCGGGGCATGGTACCGAGACAGCCTTGGTAGCCTTAGTCGATGATCTATGCCGGGAACTTGACAGGGGGAGTGTGTCCCTGCTGGTTCTGCTGGACCTCTCATCGGCCTTCAATACCATTGACCACGGTATCCTTCTGGGACGCCTTGCCGGAATGGGGCTTGGAGGTACTGTTTTATAGTGGCTCTGGTCCTTTCTGGAGGGTTGTTCCCAGATGGTGTCTTTGGGGGACCCCTGCTCGGCCCCACAAACTTTGTTGTGTGGGGTCCCGCAGGGGTCAGTACTGTCCCCCATGCTGTTTAACATCTACATGAAGCCACTGGGGGAGATCATCTGGAGTTTCGGGGTGCGGTGTCATCTGTATGCAGATGATGTCCAGCTCTGTCACTCCTTCCCACCTGTCACTAAGGAGGCTGGAGGTCTCTGGAGGGATTTATGGGTGTAGTTCAGAGCGCAGTATGAACTCAAACAATGATGGATCTGGACCAAACTTGGCATGCATAACCGATATTTGAATACTGATGGCCTAGACATTTTGGAGATACAGATAGGTACTGGGATTTATAGAAACTATGTCATCCACCGATGATGGACCTGGTCCAAACTTGGCACATAGAACCCCCATGACTAGCTCAACCTACTGGAGGGGTTTGAGGGGGCTGACTCACCATAGTGGGAGTTGTAGTTTCCCCTACAGCCAAAGAGCACACTGATCCCCACTGATGATGCATCCAGAGCAAACTTACCCAACACAACAAACTTTACTTACTGATGGAATTTCTTGGTGTTAACCTGGCATGATGTCAGCTGTAGTCAATCCACAACCTTATGCATTTTGTACAATTTAAAATGGACTTTTTCAAATAACCTGGGCAACGCAGGGTACCCAGCTAGTTTAGAATAAATCCTTCTAGAAAGTCATATTATTTGGATCTAGGTAGTCTGAAGGGCTACGTCCTCCCATAAAAACATACCCTGGGTTTCATACTTTCAGGGAAATCACTTCTCTCAAACTCAACACCTTTACAGAAAGCTGTTGCTGGCTGATCCTAATCACATTTTAAACATACATTTTGTATGTGTTTAACTACATGTGTATCTGTGTTTTAATGTTTGTAAAGTGCTTCAAGTCTGTTATGAACACAAGGCAGGATTTTTTTTTGAAATAACAGAAATAAAGCAATTGATAGTTCTTACGTAAGACAGGAATTGTCAGCCTCTTTTTTCATTTTGCGAACCTCTGCAGGATATGTGACCTGCTTATGACTTGGAATATCTCATCAGTATGATTGCCTTCATTGTCAGTCTAGAATAAATAATTGCAATTTAATAACTGAATATTTGGAGAGGAAGACACAAATATTCAACTTAATTGTAAAATACAATTATTCTAATAGAAATTCCTGACCATATTTTTTTTTCTTTCCTAGATGAAGACCGTTAGTGTTGCCTTAGTATTGTGCCTAAATGTTGGCGTGGACCCTCCTGATGTGGTGAAGACAACGCCATGTGCTCGTCTTGAATGTTGGATAGGTGAGCCCCTTTGAATATTACTTATTTGGGCATTTCAAAAGTATGGTTTTGAGGCTTTGGATACAGGTAACAATATTTTAAGCAGAAACTTTGTATTAAAATGCAGATTACAGCAGTTTGAAGTACTTAAATGTCACACATCCCACTCTTTGACATAGACTTAATTTTAAGCTGCTGAAATATAGTTCTTGTTGAAAAAGAGCTGAAAGAGATTAGCCCCAAGTTCAGGTGAATTATACAGGCAAGAAAATGATGGTAAAGAGAATGGCAAGAACATTTCTCGATCTGTCCCTTTCTCATTGATGTATCTTCATCAATGTCATGTTGATTTTATGTGTTCCAAAAGAGTTGTCTCCCACTCATGTTGACCTCAGTGCATTTTGGACGAGTCCCTTTGAACCTTTTTACCTCAGCACTTCCCAAACTTCCAATCCCGATCAGTCTCTATCCTCTCCCATCAACAGGAGTTGTCATCCATTAGTATGGAGAGGGCATGAGCTTGGATAGGTTGTTTTATTTTGTTTCTCCTTGAAATTGTACGTTCTTTCTTACGCATCAAGTTAATCCATTGTGCATTTCCTTGGCTTTAGCTAATATAAAAAGAGGAAGTCATTTGGCATACCATATATACTCGAGTATAAGCCGACCTGAATATAAGCTGAGGCACCTAATTTTACCACAAAAACTGGGATAACTTATTGACCCGAGTATAAGCTAAGAGTGGGAAATGAAGCACTTACTGGTAAATTTAAAAATAAAAATAAAAACCAATAAAATTACATTAATCGAGGCATCAGTAGGTTAATTAATGTATGTGTGTGTGTGTGTGTGTGTGTGTGTGTGTGTGTGTATATATATATATATATATGGATACAGATATACAGGTACATGGATCTATATGTATATAGGATTTGCAAGGACCTGCAGACATATGAGGAGAAAATTAATGTACATTGATAGATACAGATATATAAGTGCATAGGGATTGCAAATGCATGCAGGGAGTTAATGCCTATATATCTGTAGGAGAGATTAACAAATATTTTGGGGGGAAATGCTTTTATAAGATTAATGGATATATATTTTTCTTCTTCCTGACTTGCAAGGTTATCTTTCCCTTTTCAAAACTTTCCCTTGGTTAAGAGCGAGGCAGGCTTTGGAAAAGTAAACACACTGATAAGGGAGGGTAAGAAAGAAATCACAGCCGGGCTGTGGCACAGGCTGTTGAGTAGCTGCAATAAATCACTCTGACCATGAGGTCATGAGTTCGAGGCCAGCCCGTGGCGGAGTGAGCACCCGTCAATTAAAAATAAAAAATAGCCCCTGCTTGTTGCTGACTTAGCAACCCGAAAGATAGTTGCATCTATCAAGTAGGAAATAAGGTACCACTTATAAAAGTGGGGTGGCAAGTTTAACTAATTTACGACCTGGAATGAGGAAGTGCCGTCAGAGTGGGTGATGAAGCAGCTGCTCCCCCCGTGGCCAGAATAGAACATCCCCTCAGGAGAAGGTTAAATTGCCTCTGCGTCTGTCTGTCTTGGTCTCTGTTTGATGTGTTTATGGGCATTGAATGTTTGCCCTATGTGTGTATAATGTGATCCGCCCTGAGTCCCCTTCAGGGTGAGAAGGGCAGAATATAAATACTGCAAATAAATAAATAAATAAATAAATAAATAAATAAATAAATAAATAAATAATATGTTGCAAGCAATGGCCTCCAGTTTCTGTTGCTCGGCTTGGCCTTGACCCCATTATAAGCTGAGGGAGGCTTTTTCAGCTCAAAAAAAAGGGCTGAAAAACTCAGCTTATCTTCGAGTATATACGGTAATTAGATTTTTTCCAAATTTAGCCATTTTAAATTACAACTGCTGCAAAAGAGGGCTCATAATACAGATGTTGACCTTGGTTTTTTTTTGCTACCACATGGCAACAGAAATTCCACATAATTTTTGTTTGCAATTCTTGTCAGTGAAACAGTGTGATTACTTACTGTCCAACAAAAGGTCTTGCCAGAAGCCTTTAATTTTTACATAAAATTTTGGTATAAACATTGAGCCAGCTCATTTTACTTATTTAGGCCCCAGTAAATGCTATATTAATATAGTCTCTCTAAATAGACCACTCACACACACACACACACACACACACACATACACACTTTATTCGCATACAACAAAATTGACATACAACACAGGTATATAAAGCAAGAGGAAGTCACAGATAAAAAGAAAACAGATTTAAAACTTATTAATCTCAAGGATAACATTTGTGAAGATATTCTTCAACAACAACAACAACAACAACAACAACAACCTTCATTTCTAGACTGTCCTCTCCCCCCAAAAGGACTCAGAGAGGTTTACAGACACAAAACAAAAAGGCAAACATTCAATGCCTCAAATGAATATAAACCCATCAAAATAATACAAGATTTTTTTTGTGTCAGGAGCGACTTGAAAAACTGCAAGTCGCTTCTGGTGTGAGAGAATTGATGGTCCACAAGGACGCCTGGATTTTTTTAATGTTTTACCATCCTCTGAGAGGCTTCCCTCATGTCCCTGCATGGGGAGCTAGAGCTGACAGAGCTCTTCCCGCTCCCCAGATGCGAACCACTGACCTTTCAGTCAGCAGTCCTGCTGGCACAAGGGTTTAACTTATTGCACTACCGGGGGCTCCATAATACAAGATAATGCACAGTTGTAACAGTAAACTTACAACAAAGAATTAAGCATCAAGATGAAAATAAACTAAAACAATGCAATAAGACATAGTAAACTAAAACATGAGTAAAACATTACAATATATACCCTAAAAGCAGTTAAGATACAATTACATTAAAATGTCTTTAAAATGGCTAACACTGATGTTCATTCAAGATGTATCGTAGCAGTCATAAAATACAAGTGGGTTAACCATAGTTATAATGGGTTAAAATGTTCTAGTCGTCCTCTCCATATTCTAAAGTGTACAAGTGTGTGTTTTAGAAGTTTCTTAAAGGAGAGGAGGATGGGGGCCAGTTTTATTTCTTTAAGGGAGGAAGTTCCAGAGGTGGGGAGCGATCATGGAGAAGGTCCCCTCTGTCATTCTCACCGACCGAGCCTGGAATTAATGATGTGGTAGGGGAACAAATTGTCTTTGCTGCAAGAGTCAGATTATGGAAGTCAAGATCCAAAAGTATGCTCTTGACTGACTGGCAGGCTTCCACATTTGTGAGCATTAAGAGTGCTTCCAAAGATAGGCCAATTGCTTTCTGAGAATCAAAAATACCATTCTGAAATAAATGATCTGATAACAGAGAGGGAATATAGCTATTGGGGTCTGCTTGAAAATGTATTTTATAGAATTTTATAGCTTTCATCCATGCCAAGGTTTCAAGAGTGGTTTGACCTGTCTCAATGCATAGAATGGCGTAAGGTACACATCTAGGGAGTCCCATTAATTTCTGGAGAAACTTGGAATGTGGTGTATTAAATGATTTATTGACTGCAGAAATCCAAATAGGGGAGCCATACAGTAACAGAGAACCAATTCTAGCCTCAAAAACCTTGAGGACAGCAGGGATATATTGGTTACCCTTACTGCAGAAGAAACAATAAATTGCTGTAATGTTAGTTGGTGTAGAAGTCATTACTGCTTGTCACTATGACAGCCACAACAGGTTATAGCTATAGCAAATACCAAGGTAAAGAAAGTATTTGACCTGTTCAGTTTTGTGGCTCCTGATCTGCCAAGATATGGGCTTTCACTTTTTGGCAAAAATTAGAATTTTGGATTTAATATAGCTAATTTCCAGTCTATCTATTTCGCAGTAATTGGCAAAGCAATGAATTAAGCTTTTAAGGCTGATACTAGATAAGGACAATAACACAGCATCTGCATATAAGAGTTAGAGAACAGGTTTCTTGTTATGGAGTCAAAGGCTCCTTTTAGAATAGATCAGTGAAAGCAGTAAATTAAATAGTTTGGAAGCTTTATAGAATCATAGAATCATAGAGTTGGAAGAGACCTCATGGTCCATCCAGTCCAATCCCCGCCAAGAAGCAGGAAATCGCATTCAAAGCACCCCCCGCAGATGGTTTGGAGTATTATGTTTGGAGTATTTGTTTGCCATATGCAAAAGTACTAAGCCAATGGTTCTCAACCTGTGGGTCCCCAGGTGTTTTGGCCTACAACTCCCAGAAATCCCAGAAATCCTTACGGAATCCAGCTTGCTCAGGGCCGATGATTTTATTATGGCCAGTGTCACGACCCAGGCTACAGAGCACCAATAACCATACGCAGAGGCCAGATTCTATCTAATATCTTTATTAAGGAAATATATAAAGTTAGTAAAAGCAAATGTAAAAGATAGTCCAGAAGCAGACCTTTCAGGAAAGGTCAAAATTAGTCCAAAGAAATAATGTCCAGTATGAAATATTAAGGTCCAAAGTTGTAATCCAATAACCGAAACACTCACTTTGACAAGCAAAGTGAGGGGAGATGACAAGGTCCTTTAGTCCATGAAACTTGAGCGAGTCTAGAAAATAACTTGATACTTGGAACAAGGCTTGAACGTGGAACAAAGGTAACTAAGAACAAGAACAAGGTCCGTGGAATAACTTGATAAATCCGTGGAACAAGGCAAGGATTGATCCTGGGAAACTAGGCAAAGTCCGTAGATAAACAAGGCTGGGAAGCAAGGCGAAGGCTGGATAGCAAGGCAAGGCTTGAGCAGGAGCGAGGCTTGAACCGGAGCGCGCTGTCCAGACACAACTCGCTCCGTAGGCTGACGAATTGACTCCGCGAAGTTACTTCGCGGGTAAATCACCTATATAGAGTCTAACTTTTCCCGCCGAAGCAGTTCTCTGGGAACCAGAAACGAAAGCTAATCTTTGAGACCAGATGTTTGACTCCTTAAGGATTCTCACGAAAAAGGAGACTTAATTGGCAGAATTCTTGGCTGCTATCCTCGCACTCCTGCGCGAAGCAGCTTCCAAACCTCTCTGTTGTTTACAAAACTCCCGGCGCAAGAACACGGGAGAAGTAGGCTCTGGGCTTGTTTGACATACTTCTGGGAGACAACTTTCTTGCAGGTGCAAGGTTCCCAGATCTGCCTGGGAAAGATCTGGCTGAGAGGAATCCAGTTCAGACTGGGAAGGTAAAAACCCCAAGTTTTCATCTTCATCAGGAATTACCATGTCCTGAGCAGGACTACAAGGCCCATGGGTCATCACACTATCCCCCTCCTCAAGGCCCCTCCCAAACTGGGGCCCTCTCCCCGAGGCGCGAGGTCGCGGTTTGGTGGGATAGGTCTGATGAAAGCGACGGGTTAGCTCAGGAGCATGGACTGTGGAGGCGTCTTCCCAAGAGCGTTCCTCAGGGCCAAAACCCACCCAGTCAATGAGATATTGTAGGCGGCGGCGGTGAAAGCGAGAATCCAAAATGTCCTCAACCTCGAACTCCTCCTCCCCATTCATCAAAACAGGAGGGGGGGCCGGTTGGTCTGTATCAGGACGCACACCATCCGCCGGAAGGAGCAGGGAACGGTGAAACACTGGGTGAATGCGCATTGAACGCGGAAGTTGGAGTTTGAAAGTCACAGGGTTTAATTGCGCCACCACTGGATAGGGGCCAATGAAACGGGCATCTAACTTCCGGCAAGGGCGGTGGGAGGGCAGAAAGCGAGTGGACAGAAAAACCCGATCTCCTACCTTGATTTCGGGGCCCGGCTGGCGATGTTTGTCAGCGTGGCGTTTATAGTCCTCCTTGGCTTGGTCCAGTTGCTGGAGCAAAAGTTGTTGTACCGCTGTGAGTTCCTGCAGCCAATCCTCTGCTGCGGGAACTTCTGAAGTTTCAATGACAGGGGGAAAGAAACGTGGATGGAAGCCGTAGTTTGCAAAGAACGGCGTTTCTTTAGTAGAAGCTTGAACTCCATTGTTGTAGGCAAACTCAGACAGTGATAACAGAGAAGCCCAATTGTCCTGTTGGTAGTTTACATAACAGCGAAGATACTGCTCCAAAGTGGCATTGGTGCGCTCCGTTTGCCCATCTGTTTGGGGATGATGAGCTGAAGACAAGCGAGAGTCTATGCCCAATAGTTTTTGTAGCGCCTTCCAAAAACGAGAGGTGAATTGAGATCCACGGTCTGTGACTAAACTCTTGGGCAATCCATGTAGTCTGAAAACATGTTGAAGGAATAGATCCGCAGTCTCTTTGGCCGTGGGGAGGCCTTCGCAGGGAATGAAATGGGCTAACTTGGTGAAAAGGTCCACCACCACTAAGATCGTGGTGAATCCACAGGAAGGTGGTAGGTCAGTGATGAAATCCGCAGAAATTATTTCCCATGGGCGAGATGGGGTAGGAAGGGGGTGTAAAAGCCCTGAGGGCTTCTCCCTTCGTATCTTGGAGCGCTGGCATACTGGGCAGGTGTTGACATATTTTTCCACATCCTTGCGGATCTTGGGCCACCAAAAATCCCTTAGGATCAGATGCATGGTTTTAAATAGTCCGAAGTGTCCTGCTGGTTTGCAATCATGACACAGACGAAGCGCTTTTTCCCTGCCCGGTCCGGGTGGGATATAAACATGATTTCTATAGCAAAGCAGCCCATCCTTAAGCGAAAAGGGAAAATGCAGACCTTGGCGAAGTTGGTCCTGCGCCCAGGCATCTGCTTGCTGACTAGCCCTGATTTCTTGAGCACAGAGGGGTCCTGGAGTAGGGGAAGTAGAACCAATGGGAATGGATTTGGTGTTCCCCACTGTGAGCGTGGCAAAGTTCTCGGGTTGTAGTAGTTGGGATTCAAAGGTCTCCTTGCGTCCTGCAGCGTATTCTGGTTTACGTGACAGGGCGTCTGCTTGCTTGGTCTGGGCTGGGGTCACATAATGAATCTGGAAGTCAAAACGTTCGAAGAATAAAGCCCAACGTTGCTGCCTCTGATTTAGTTTGCGGGCAGTTCTTAGATGCTCTAGATTACGATGATCAGTGTGGACTTCAATGGGAAATTTGGCCCCTTCTAGCCAATGTCTCCAAGTTTCAAAGGCTGCCTTTATGGCCAGTAGTTCTTTTTCCCAAATGGTGTAATTCCTTTCTGGTGTGGTTAGTTGACGAGAGTAAAAGGCACAGGGATGGAGGTGATCTCCCACCGGTTGTAAGAGTACAGCCCCAATTGCCACATCTGAGGCGTCCGCTTGCACAACAAAAGGGGTTCCAGGATTTGGGTGCTGTAGAATTGGCTGGGAGGTGAATAGTTTCTTTAGTTGCTGGAACCCTTTCTCTGCTTGATCAGTCCAGCGGAAAGGCTGCTTTCCACGGATGCAGCTAGTGATGGGGTCGGACCAGCGGGCAAAATCTGGAATGAACTTGCGGTAATAGTTCGCGAACCCCAAGAACCGCTGCACCTCTTTCTTGTTAGTTGGCGCCTGCCATTCCAATACTGCTGAAACCTTGGCTGGATCCATGGAAAGCCCTAGAGGCGAGATGCGGTAACCAAGGAAATCTACCTCTTGTAGATCAAAGGCGCATTTTTCCAGCTTGGCATAAAGTCCATGGTCCCGCAATCGTTGTAACACCATTTTGACGTGGTTCTCATGTTCTGATTGTGATCTAGAAAACACCAAAAAATCGTCCAGGTAGATTATCAAGAACCTGTCTAGATAGTCCTGAAAAATGTCATTGACAAAATGCTGGAACGTTGCGGGAGCTCCGCATAAACCGAAATTCATAACTCGGGACTCGAATAATCCGAATTTGGTCTGGAAGGCGGTCTTCCACTCGTCCCCTTCCCTGATGCGAACTAAGTTGTAAGCCCCCCGAAGGTCCAGCTTGGTGTAAACCTTGGCTCCTCGAAGCCGATCCAGTAGATCCGAGATTAAGGGCAGGGGATAGCTGTTCCGCTTGGTGATATTGTTCAATGCTCTGTAGTCCACCACCAAGCGTAGTTCTCCTGACTTCTTCTTCACAAACATCACTGGGGAGGCGGCTGGGGATTGAGAGGGTCTGATGAATCCCTTGCGAAGGTTTGTCTCTATGAATTCCCTGAGAGCTTCTTGCTCTGGTTCAGTCAGGGAGTAGAGATGCCCTCGCGGGATCTGGGCCCCCTCCACCAAGTCAATGGCACAGTCATAAGGTCTATGTGGGGGTAATTTTTCGGCTTCTTTCTCATTGAATACATCCCAATACTCGGAGTACTTCTTTGGCAAGGTGATGATGGGCTCGGTGTCCGTGGCATGGCAGACCTTGGCTACGAGGCAATGGTTTTGGCAGTACGGTGAAGCAAACTGCAGTTCTCTGTTGGACCAGGAGATGTTAGGGTCGTGGAGAGTCAGCCATGGGATTCCCAAAATCACAGGGAAATGGGGAACCTCGGTAACAAAGAAGGAAATCTCTTCCATATGTTCCCTTATCCACATCCTGGTGGGTTCCGACCACTGACTTACGGGGCCCGTCTTGAGGGGGCGGCCGTCTATGGCTTGCACCACACGGGCATTCTTGAAATCATGATATTGTAATCCCAGAGAGTCGGCATACTCTCTATCAATGAAATTGTTGGTAGCTCCAGAGTCTATCATGGCGTGGATCATGACGGGTCCCCTTTTTGCTGACCATAATGTGACCACGAGAAGGAACAGGACCCCGGTTGGCGGCTCTTGAATGGATTTTTTGACCGGGTTGGCGAGCCTCTCTACACCCGGTCGTTGGCTTCCCCCGCCGGCTGTGTGCCAGTCGGCTCAGACGCCTTCGTCTCCGTGGAGGACGCCGCCGCAAGACGGGCGGCAGGCTTCCCTTTGGCTGGGCACTCTCTGGCGAAGTGGCCCCCGTTCCCGCAGTACCAACAGAGGTTTAAGCGTTGACGACGGGCCTTCTCGGCGGCATCTAGTCTGGGACGCACATTGCCCAACTGCATCGGCACTTCCTCGCCTCCTCTGGGGTATGGGGTTGGCGGTGGGGGTCTCCACACTGGACGTGGCTGAACGCTGGCGGGAGCGGGGGGTTTTGCCCCGGCTCTACTGCCCTGGCCTCGAACCCACTGTTTCCTGTTGGCAATCATGACTTCAGCCCGTAAACATTGATCAATGAGTGCCTCGAGGGTCTGGGGAGGATCCACCTTGGAGATTTCTTCCAGCATTTCAATGTTGAGACCCTCCCGGAATTGTCCTCTGAGGGCTACATCGTTCCAGCCGGTGTTGTGGGCCAGCACTCGGAACTCGGCTATATACTGAGACATAGGTCTGTCTCCTTGGAAAAGGCGACGGAGTTTGTGACCGGCTGCCTCCAAATTGTCCTCGATTCCCCAAGTCTCCTTGAGGTGGTCCAAGAAGTGTTGCGCTGATCTTAGGTGTGGAGAGGCTTGGTCGAACAGTGCCGTCGCCCAATTGGCCGCTGGCCCGTCTAGAAGACTGTAAACCCACGCCACTTTGATGTCTTCTTGGGGAAACTCGGCATCACGGGCCTCTAGATATGCTTGACATTGGCGACGGAAAACATGAACCTTAGAAGCTTCTCCAGTAAACTTGGTAGGCAACGCCATGGCCGGGAGGCGGATTCCGCGCTCCCGCAAGCCCTTTATTTCTCCATCCTGGGCGTTGAGTCTGTCGCGGATGCGATCCACTTCGTCCTTGCTGATGGTGTAGCTCAGTGGCTGCCCACCGGGCACGGTTCCGGTAGACATTCTGGCCGAGGTTAATTGGTGCTTAGGGTGGCGGAGTCAAACTGTCACGACCCAGGCTACAGAGCACCAATAACCATACGCAGAGGCCAGATTCTATCTAATATCTTTATTAAGGAAATATATAAAGTTAGTAAAAGCAAATGTAAAAGATAGTCCAGAAGCAGACCTTTCAGGAAAGGTCAAAATTAGTCCAAAGAAATAATGTCCAGTATGAAATATTAAGGTCCAAAGTTGTAATCCAATAACCGAAACACTCACTTTGACAAGCAAAGTGAGGGGAGATGACAAGGTCCTTTAGTCCATGAAACTTGAGTGAGTCTAGAAAATAACTTGATACTTGGAACAAGGCTTGAACGTGGAACAAAGGTAACTAAGAACAAGAACAAGGTCCGTGGAATAACTTGATAAATGCGTGGAACAAGGCAAGGATTGATCCTGGGAAACTAGGCAAAGTCCGTAGATAAACAAGGCTGGGAAGCAAGGCGAAGGCTGGATAGCAAGGCAAGGCTTGAGCAGGAGCGAGGCTTGAACCGGAGCGCGCTGTCCAGACACAACTCGCTCCGTAGGCTGACGAATTGACTCCGCGAAGTTACTTCGCGGGTAAATCACCTATATAGAGTCTAACTTTTCCCGCCGAAGCAGTTCTCTGGGAACCAGAAACGAAAGCTAATCTTTGAGACCAGATGTTTGACTCCTTAAGGATTCTCACGAAAAAGGAGACTTAATTGGCAGAATTCTTGGCTGCTATCCTCGCACTCCTGCGCGAAGCAGCTTCCAAACCTCTCTGTTGTTTACAAAACTCCCGGCGCAAGAACACGGGAGAAGTAGGCTCTGGGCTTGTTTGACATACTTCTGGGAGACAACTTTCTTGCAGGTGCAAGGTTCCCAGATCTGCCTGGGAAAGATCTGGCTGAGAGGAATCCAGTTCAGACTGGGAAGGTAAAAACCCCAAGTTTTCATCTTCATCAGGAATTACCATGTCCTGAGCAGGACTACAAGGCCCATGGGTCATCACAGCCAGCCAGGTTTGCAACTTAATAGGAATTTTGCATATAACTTGCCAATTAATGATAAAAGGCTAATTGGCTGATAATTGGAAGGATCTGTAGGGTCACCCTTTTTGTAGATTGGTACTATCATGGCAAATCGCCCATTATTTGGTAGGATGCCTGTGGTGTTAACGATGAACACTGCCGCCAAGAGGGGGTCCACCACTCAGGTTCTGATGTCAAAATCTCTGGGATAATTAAATCTGATCAATCAGCTTTTCCATTTTTTAGACCAACAGCATAGTCAGGTCTGCAATTTCCTGTACTGAAACAGGAGACCAGTTGGTCAATTCAGAAAAATCTATCACTGAGTTCTGGGTTTCTAACTCATCGCCTAGAAGAGGTTGGAAAAATAACTATACCAGTTTGATGGAGAGATTGATGAGGTAAATGTTAGACTTGAATTACTCAGTTTATTGACCAAATGCCAAAACTGCTTAAATGTATTTGTTACAAATGCATTTAGAAGTTGGTTCCACTTAAATTCTGCTAATGATTGCTGCTTAAGTTGGATACAATGTTGGAGGTAGCATTTAAGATTCTGAAGATTAGCAAGATCCACACCAGACCTAGATCTTTGGAATTTCCTGTACAGGGGTCGAATTTGTTGGTTCATTTTAATACAATTAATAAGCCTGTAGGGATATAAACATTTACTATGATGTAAGAGGTTTTATCCAAGTGGAGATTAATTGCTTGAGCTAAAGGGGGGCAGCTTGGGAGAGTTGTAGACCAATACACCTGGGTACTCACAGGTTAAGAATTACTGCCATAGAGGTACATAATGGTTTCATTTTAAAAGTTTCATACCGGTGCCTAATTATAGTTCTAGTGATATGAAGAATGGGTTTAAATAATAGTACGAAAAGCTTTACAATATGTAATATCATTTATCAGTTGGATTTGGGGGGAGGGGTCAGGGGCACAGCAATGTCCAAGTCTCAATGTTACCTGTTTAATCTTTTTTTCATTGTTAATGCAGTCCTAGCCTTTCATCAGACATTTCCCAGTGTTTGTTGGTTTCATGCATAAAATGGTTAGAGAACTCCTCTGTGGGTTTGTGGCTTTAATGAGAAAAAGTATTGTAACAACATATAACAAATGCTGCATAGTTCTAAGCTTATAGAATATTGTAGCAAATAGAGGCAGTATATCTTATATGAACGAAAGGACAGAAGTAATCCTATTGTCTTAATAGTTTACAAGTTTTGCTTGATTTTCCTATCCAATAAAGCTGCTGCAACATCAGGTTTAACGAGTTGCTAAGAAGACAGAAGGTTTTTAAAAGGGACCTTCACACTTACTGCAGAGTTGTTAACAGAAGCTTACAATTTTAGGCATTCTTGTTCAATTGTATGAACTACCTATGGATTTATTTTATTTATTTTTATTTCCAACATTTATATCCCGCCCTTCTCACCCGAAGGGACTCCAGATCGCATAACCAAGTGTTTTATTTGTGCTTGGGGTGTTTCAATATTTATTTTAAATTTATGTTATTAGTGTACAGCATGTGAATTATAGTTAGGAAGTGTCCTTCCTTTCCCCTTGATTGAAGACACTGGCATCCCCAGCAAACAGAGAAAAGCAGTCAGCTTTCATCTGTCTTTGTACAGGGGTCTTACCCATCTCCCACTTGCTTGTTCAGTGTGCTGTGTAAATTGCAGAAGACCAGCTGGGTGATGTTTGTTTCCCTGCAGGATTTTGCCTATTGTTCAGAAGGGCTAGAAAATGTTGTGACCCAGTCTGCTGCTTGCTGGTGAAAGCAGGAGACAGCTTAGAGAGATGTTTACTATAGCTTCCTTCCATGCCAATTGGATAATAAAAATGTTAAAAATTGTAGTGCTTTGTATGTGTTTTCTTGTATCTGCAGCACAGCAAATTAGTGAGTGAGGAGATGCAGTGCTTTCTCACTCCATACAGTTTTGTATCTTAGGATCCCTGGCATATTAAATAAGCAGGAGGCAGAAGAAAGGTAAAGTGTTCAGACTACTTTTGTAAGGCTACTTGGGCATTTTTTCCTACCTTGTAGCATCGTAGAATAATAAAGCTGGAAGAGACCCCAAGACCTGTCAAGTCTAACTCCTGCCATGCAGGAAAATACAAGCAAAGCAATCCTGACAGATTGCCATCCAGGCTCTGTTTAAAAACATCTAGAGAAGAAGACTCCTCCACACTCTGAGGTAGCTCATTCCAGTGTTAAACATCTCTTTCCATAACTGTACAAATGTATGAAATATTCATATATGCAAACACCAAATACTGTAGTGTTTTAATATCTTCCAAAGTATCCGTTCTAACTCTGTGGGTGGGGGAGTAAAAGATAAGCTGTTGAATGTTGCAGATCTACCTTTCTGCTATTGGCTCATCTTCTGAACAGATAGAGGATGTCTGCTGTCTGTAGTTTCTTCTTTGGGGAATTTTTTGCTGTTCTGTCAGATTGGGAGAAAGACCTTGCACCTGCCAGATGAATACATTCCAGCATGTGAAAAAAGCCTGCCAGTAGTGGAGCTGGCATAATATAAATTCCCTGATTGAACCTAATGGTAAAAATAAATAAGATTCCTAACCAACATTAGGAAGAATATCCCCCACCCCCAGTAACTCCTGCCCTAGGTTGCATCAGTCTCAGAGGGCACAGAGTATGGCAATTCCCCCACCTATGACACTTCTCTCCACTCAACCCCAGTTGGATTGCTGTGCAAATAATGCTTCTGCTCTGTAGTTGTTGTTGTTTTTTTTTTTTTTTGCTTTCCCTTAAATCTACCCCCACCCAAGATTAAAACTGGAATGAGCCATTATGTCTTGAAGGAAAGTGAAGGATAGGTGTACATATCTTCAGTAATTTTCTCTGAATGAGCTATAAAACATTATTGCATTCATCTTATAGGAAGGGATGGCTGTTAGGTGTGCTGTTCTCACTCTAGTGTTCACATAATATTGCTTCTTCCCCTTTTAGAGAAATGACATCTGTCCTTTATTTTGGTTTTGCTTTATGGTCAGGCATTAAATGTCACAACAGGAGAGTAGAAAATGTCATTAAGAAAGATGCATGCCCTCTAGCATTTTAAGGAAAAAAAATCTGTTCAACAGTAGTATAAATGGATTGCATAGTGAGCAGAAACAATGTAATTCAGCAGAAGTCTTTCTGTATATACCGCATAATGGGAATTGTGTATTAAAGCAAGGGAAAGGATGTAAAGGATTTGTGAAAGTTCTAGAAACGGGTTTCTGTAAAGCGCACAAGACTTGACCTTTTCCCCTTAAAATGTTTAATGCTTTGTATTATTTTTATTTTGTATTCTGCCCTCAGAGAGTACTCTCCTTAAAGAAGGGGGAAGGGGCAAAATGGCATCCTCCAGCTTTTGCTGGGTTGGCAGTCCCATCTATCCTTACCAGGAAAGCTTGTTCTGAGGTATCATAGTAGTTGCAGTCCCACAGCAACTGGAAAGCCAATTTGCTCACTCCTGCCTTAAAACAGGCTGAAAAGGCATCACAGGCACAGAGAGAGGCTTAAAAATTGCTTCAAGCATAGCCTCTAGCCGTGATTTGTAACTGAGAACTTGAAGGAGATATCAGGGTATCTAGAGTGATGTAATGATTGTTTTAGTACACTAAAAAGAATCTCACTTAGCCGAAATGTCTATTTTAATTTTGTTTAGTACTGTACGTACCATTCTGTTGTGCTAGGTAGGAAATTATAATTGAGCCATTCCATGTCAAATCAAATGCAAATGTTGCACATTTTTAAAAGAAAAGACAACCATGCAGAGTCATTATACATTTTGAAATGTATCTTTAACCAAACAAGAATAAAAACTACAACTCTCTGAAAATCTGTTTAATTGCCTGTAAAAACGTGTATTTTGTTTTGTTTTATCCATGGAAGAACATACCATTGGTTCTTGATGTCCATGGATTCAACCATCCATGACTCGAAGTAACCCCCTCCAAAAAACAAACTGATTTTGCCCTCTTATGCAAGAGATAACATTTTACTATGCTGTTGTGTATAATTTTAGTACCAAATAGATACCAAGGGCTCCTTGTAGACTTTGCCTGTAGTTATTGACAGTCTTAGTTTGAAGTTCAGAATCAAAATACGAGTTGTTTGTCTAAAATAGATAATTGACAATAAAATAGTTATGAAAATTACAAGATTTCTCTTGTATCCTCACCAGATGTGCCTGGGATGGTGGTGGAACCAAGAAAAAGCCTTCCACTGCTGATCTTAGCATACATGACAGCTGATCTACGGAGAAATGTTTTTTCTAGTAGTCTGGGTACAAGTTGTGTTTATAAACATCTGTGCTTATTACTTTCTATGTGCAAGTGGACACCATACTAGCTTGGTTATAATCATTTATGTACGGCACCCAGTATGTTTCAAAGCAGTATTCTCTTATACACATTATGCTTTGGATTGCCAGATTTTGAAAAATGCAAGAAACCAGCTATCGCTACATCTTCTTTTTCAAAATGTCCTGATTAATGGGGCATAGGTACTTAAATTAATTTTCCGTATATGTGTGTCTTTGCCCTCAGTAATGGCAGGTAGATAAGTTGGCTTCATCTGTACGATCTCCACAGAATATAAACTACCACATGTGCTCACATATAAGTTAAGTTACTATAAATTGAGGGTTGGTTTGGGGGCCAAATTATGGATTGTGATATCACTCAATGATAAGTCAGAGATGATTTTGTGGAGAAAGTTGAACACCAATCTATTGACTCCTGGCCGCCACTGCTTTTTCCTCAGCCTGGCATTAAAAAACGCCAGAAGTGACATCACGATGGAGCAAGTAGAGGTGATCAGTGTTTCTTTTAGTTTCTCCTGGGACAGGCTGAAGCTGCCACTCTACTCAGAAAAGGAGATACAGTAGAGTCTCACTAATCCAAGCCTCACTTATCCAAGCCTCTGGATAATCCAAGCCATTTTTGTAGTCAATGTTTTCAATATATCGTGATATTTTGGTGCTAAATTCATAAATACAGTAATTACAACATAACATTACTGCATATTGAACTACTTTTTCTGTCAAATTTGTTGTATAACATGAAGTTTTGGTGCTTAATTTGTAAAATCATAACCTAGTTTGATGTTTAATAGGCTTTTCCTTAATCCCTCCTTATTATCCAAGATATTCGCTTATCCAAGCTTCTGCCGGCCCGTTTAGCTTGGATAAGTGAGACTCTACTGTATTTCATTTTCTTAAGAGTTAAAGTGCAGTACTAACATTGACCTGTGGATAAATCAACCCATGCTTTTTTGTGTGTGTGTGTGTGTGTGTGTGTGTGTGTGATTTTTTGACTAAAAAGTCTAGATCCTTGATTCCCTACAAGGAGGCAATTTGATTTTTAAGGCGGGGCAATTCAAGAATGAGTTATTAAGAGTTAATATTTGGCTTTTCTTCATTGTGGTGTCTGTGAAATTGCACATATGGATCTTCTGCACACACGTGTAGATTTTCGGAACCTTCTAGATGCCTAGATGTTTCAGATAGAAACATTTTCATGGTAGCCCTGTCCATTCTCCCCATATAGTATAAATTAAAAACAGAATGTACACTATGGTCAGTACAAGGATATCACTAAGTTAGTCTACCTATTTTGAGGTGAGCTCAAATTGTATTATGAATTTGTTAGTTACCTTTGTTTTATTGTATAGTAATTACAATGATCAAAGTATCACAGAAAAAGCTTCCATTAAAACATTTCATATTTAGGCATTTCAGCTCTCCATTATATGTTTTGCAGCTTTATTTGTTATTTTATATCACTTTATATTATTTTTAACAATTTCTTAGTAATTCCTTTCTCAGTACTTCAACTTTCCTTTTGTTTTGTTTTTTATTTTTCTCTTCCATTGATGTCATGTTCTTTGGAAGCTTGTTTAGACCAAGTTAGTGGCCTTTTAAGCTTCCTCCACATGAATAGTTCACTTTTTAAATAATACGAATTATGTGTTGGGGGGAGGGAGAGATCAGGAATTTAGAGATTCTTCAGTGGGGCATGGCCAAAAAAGGTTGGGAACCACTGGTCTAGATGCATACATGTGTCTATAGGGCAATACTACATATCATCCATGATTTTAACACAGTCTTAAAAAAACAAAAAAACAAAAAAAAACAGGCAATTTCAACTGGATGGCCCCCATGAGGGTTTGTCTTCACAGACAAACCAAGAATTGGCAACTTGGAAGTCCCTAAACAGAAGCAGAGTGGGCAGATCAAAAGACAACTTGGCAAGATGGCACTACCTGGAGGAATCCTCCACCTTTTGTGACTGTGGAGCAGAACAAACAACTGCATATGTATGCTTGCCCACAATGCCCTGCTTCATGTACGGAGGAGAAGTTGTTTAAAGCTATGGACAATGTGGTCGCTGTTGCCCGCTTTTGGTCTAAAACTATTTAGCTGCTTGTGATTCCTTTATTTTATCACTTTTAAACTTATTTATTATGCAATGCTTTTGACACGAAATAAAAATAACACAGTCTTGATTATCCTTTTTTGAATTTTATATGGAATTTCTCTGCTGAATTCTGACTTTCAAGTTTGTTCTAAAGTGTTGCTTCTGAGTGCATTCATGATTTAAGGTTATATCATATATAGGATTTCACAAGCCTTCTTATACGTAGGATTGCTTCTTCTCCCAGTCTTCTCGGACACGTGTCTCTCATCAGCTTCTCCCCTCTTACTTGTATTTGCTACTGCTGTTTGGCCATTTGATAGTCCAGAATGCAAATATGAGAGAACATTCAAGCTCTCTGTGATCCAATTCTTTCTGATTTATAGGACTGAGGACTGATGTTCTTGAAGCATAGTGCAGAGCTAGCAGAAGAGTACTGGCTGAATGCTCAAAGCATTTCTATAGCCGCAGAGAGATTTCAAATGTAATTCTGTAATACGATGTGTGGATAGTGGAGTCTTTATTGGAGGCACTTCACAGTGTGAAAGCGGGGTAGTATCAGAGATCAGAAAGTTAGTATAAAGGGGTTAATGCAGTTAGTTAATCACTAAAAAGCTAACAACTCTAACTCAGTAAAATTTATTTTAGAAGTAGGGAAAGGTGAGCTATGACTTTTATGTTTAATTGCTATTTTAGCTTAAGTTAAAAGCCTGTGAAGTAATTTTTACCAAAATGAAGATGAAATATGCCATCATTGATTTTCAAGACACAAACACATACATCAGTCCCTCTTTTGAGCTTTAAGAGAAAGAAGCAGTAGCGTACATTTTTGAAAACCTCATTTCTTATCTAATCCACCCAAAACACTTATCTTGCTTTTGCTTTCACCCTTCCTGATAATCTCATCTCTTTTCTTCCATTCAAAATTTTATTTCCTGGTAGAAATGAAGAGCTTCTTTCTGTATGACACAGGAGCAACAGAAAAGACAATTCCTTCCAAACTGTCCTTATGCCTTATTTATTTAAAATATTTTAACCTTGGAATTAATTAAACCATCATGAACAAAAATAAAGATTACAGTAGCGCTTTTATTAAAGAACTAAATTGACAATGTAACATTTGTTGGCTCTTCAGTATAGTTTCTCATTTAATTATTAACTTAATCCTTAATTCTGAAATTAAGTTAGAGCTGAAAGTCCATCTTAAATCAATTACTGACATTAAAAATTAATTGAATTACCTCTTTTCATTAGCAAATTTCTAACTTATTTGATTGTAAACAGTTTCTACAAATGGATCATTCTATAATTATTGTGTTTGTGTGTGTGTGTGTGTGTGTGTGTGTGTATGTATGGTCGATGTGCATGTTTATAGGATTTTAACCTATGCCTAGCTGTAATAGCTCCTGGAAGTGATGCTGAACATGATGTTGAATACATGATTATAAAACAATTCAGTGTATAAATAGTAGACATAGCAGGATCTTTTAAACAGGCACATTGGGTAGCGCTGTAACCAATTTTTCTTTTCCTAGACCCTGTTAGACATGGCTTCCAACCTGAAATAAAATATGTTTTTTTGCCTGAATGGCAAGTTCAGTGGGCCCTTGGTATTTGCTGTAGTTTGTCTTTAGGATCTCCTGTGGATACAAAAGTCTATGGATGCTCAAGTCTCATAATATACAGTGTGTCCCTTATAAAAATGACAAATTTTAGATTTGCTTTTTGAATGCATAAAAATATTTTCAAACCATGAATGGTTGAATGTGTACATACAGAATCTGTGGGTACAGATGGCTGATTGCTATTTTTTAGGTTTCTTGCAAAAAAATTTTTTTAAGAAAAAACGTTTATTTTGCAGAGGTGCATCTTAAACAAATATAAGAGATTTTAATTTAAATAACAAATATCCTATCATAAATAACAAATATCCTATCATATTGACAGGATTAAGGATTAAACCTTTCCTTTGTAATATACATGTGCAACAAAATGAAAATCACACTATCTTATTGTTTAGGATATGTAAATCAACTGTAATGTGTAATAGAAATGTGGGTACTGATAACATAACTAGTTCGACTATGACTTTCTCAAGGTGCATCTACACTAAAATTAATGCTATTTGGCCTCACTTTCACTGCCAGTGCTCAGTGGGATCCTGGGAGTGATAGTTTGGTTAGGCTCCAGCACTCTTTGGAAGAGGAAGCTAAAATTCTTGTAAAACTTCAGCTGCTAAGATTCCATAGTATTCAGCCATGGCAGTTAAAGTGTTGTTAAACTGCATTAAACCTACAGTGAAGATGCAGCCTGAGTATTTCTAAGGAACAAGGAATACCTTAGTTCAACCACATAAATCCCAGTATTTTCAATGAAGTATATCAAAGCCCTTTTTACCAAGGTAGCTATCATTCTATGATTTATTAAACCAAATCTGTATGTGAATTAACAGCAATTATATGTCACATTTTATATTTCTTAGATAAAAAATTTGAAAAGCATTCTAGGTGCACTTATGGTTAAGGTCCCTAAGATTTTGCTACTACAGGTTGAGTATCCCTTATCCAAAATGCTTGAGACCAGAAGTTTTTTTTTTTTTGATTTTTGGGGGAATACCTGTATTTGTATATATTTACATAATGAAATTTCTTGGCAACGAGACCCAAGCCTATATGTGAAATTCATTTATATTTCATATACACCTTATCCACATAACCAGAATGTAATTTAATACAATAGTTTACATAATTTTGTGCCCAAAGTAAAGTTTGTGTATATTAAACTATCAAAAAGCAAATGTGTTACTGCTTTGGCACTTACTTAAACAATTTTGGATTTTGGAGTATTTTGGATTTGGGAATTCCGGCTAAGGAATGCTCAACCTGTGCCAAAGTAAATACATTGTTTGTGAGCATAGTTGGCAGGGTTTGAAACAAGGGGCATGTGTGGAGATTATGTTGATGTAACCTGTAGAAGTTGGAGCTAACAGATATGGTTGTATAAAAGGACCATTATTGAAATATTGTTTAGTGTATGCCCCATTGCTTCTGTCATAGCTGTAGTATACTGAGAACATTTTATGAATTTTTATTTTTGCAAAGTAGAAGTGGGCACAGTTCAAGATATGGAAATCTTCTGTGCTGATACCACATTCTATGCTTGTACTGCAGTGGCCTTGATTATATCTGACCTAAGACCTCTTTTTTGATTAAATATTACCAGAACAGTGAAAGGGATTACTTTTTCCTTTTGTTTCTTAGCCAATCATTTTGATTTTTTTTTTGCCAAAGTAATAGCTGCAAACGTATATTGCCCCTGCCCTCCTGTTCTCTTATACAAAGAAAATTAACCAGCAAAATATAAATGTGAAGTTTATGCTGATAACCTTCATTCACATATAAACATTATAATATTTTGAAATGATAGGCCAGAAGATCTTAAATTGAATATTTATGTTAAATATTAGAAAGGCATGTAGGTTGATCTATCACGGGGGAAAAAACTCTGTTAAAGAATTTCAAATATAGGAACCTTGACTTAAGAGCACCCCAACTTAAATAGCATTTTGAGTTAAGAGCCTTCGCTTGACCTGGACTTCACTTTGACATATGAGCAGTATTTTGAATTAAGAGCTAGCGCCAGAGGGAGTGCTAGCGCCCGAGGGAGTGCTAGCGTGAGAGTACAGGGCTTCAGGGCTTCAAGGTCTCAGTTCCTCGTGCCCCTGTGTCTTGTACCTCGTGCTCTTGTCCATTTTGGGATATTGCTGTCTGCTTAGCTCTTGTCTGCTTTGAGGAACTTTGGATTAGTTGATTTTGTGTGGTTTTCATTCCTGGTATGTTTGGCTTCATGAAGATAGAGAGGGAGGGAGGCTGGAATGAGTACGGTAAGAAGAAAATGATGCTTCTGCCTCTTCACTTTGTCCTTCCTTGCCAAACTTTGTGCTTCTACTATTTGAAAGTTGATCTTTTTAATTGTTCCATGTAAATGTGCAGGTTTGCCTAGCACATTTTGTTGCCTTAAATGTGCTTCTGTGCCACACAACTTAATGTTTCTACCATTTTAAAATGGATCTTTCTTTTTTTATTGTTCCATGTGAATGTGCATCTATACATTATTTGTTATTTATAAAGTACATTTTGTTATTTCAAAACACGGAGCAAAAATGGGGGGGGGGATGTGTTAGGAGGCCGGAATGAATTAATAGCATTTTAATGCATCTCAGTGGGAAATCTGCTTTGAGATACGAGTGATTTAAGAGCTCAGTCATGAAACGAATGGAACTCTTAACTCAAGGTATCACTGTACAAATTTTCAAGGGCTTGAGTATGAAGCACAGCAATCTAATGTTGAGTATTTTTTTGTGGAGACTTATTTTAATTTTCTTGCTGGGTCATGTTTATCACTGATTACTGAGCTTAGCGTAATATACTATTTAATTGATGAGTGTCCACAATAATTGTGATTGATTTTGAATGTTTTTTGTTAATGTGGGGTTTGTGTATTGATAGTGTTTAAATGCAATTTGTGTCTTGCCTGTATTGCATACTGATTGCATCCAGAGTGTGCTATAGTCTGGAAAGAGTTAATTGCTGAGAAGCTGTGTTGACCTTGACGTGTGGCTGGAATCAGGGAGTGTCCAGACACAAGTGTTTGTGCATTGCTGATTGCGTTCAGTTCTGAGTTGAGTCGAGTGCTGTCTGCCTAGATTGAGAGTCAAGTCCTGTGTTCATTTGCAAGTCTCTTTGTCTTGTTTATTACTGCTTACAGTAAAACTTGTATATAGTTTTACCAACTTCTCTTGGTGTCACTTCATTCTGTGTTCCACTGACTCCATCCAACTACTGCTGTGCTGCAAATACTCTGACATTTGAATATTTGCCTTTGTGTTGTGTATGCTGGAATCTGCCCTGAGTCCTCTTGGGGAGATAGGGCAGAATACAAATAAAGTATTATTATTATTATTTTATTATGACACAGCAAACAAGATAGATATGCTGGATTTCGTATCACAAAATCACAAGTTGAACACTTCCCAAGTGTCTAGGACTGTGTGATGTATTTTCGGATGATGTGCGCAGATCCCAGTAGGGTGGCCTTTTGCAGTTGGCAGATTGTAATTTTGTCAATGTCTATTGTTTCCAAATGCTGGCTGAGATCTTTTGGCAAGGCACCCAGTGTGCCCATTACCACCGGGACTACCTGCACTGGTTTCTGCCAGAGTCTTTGAAGTTCAATCTTGAGGTCCTGATAACGGCTGAGTTTTTCCTGTTGTTTTTCGTCAATGCGACTGTCATCTGGGATGGCAACATCAATGATCCAAACCTTTTTCTTTTCCACAACTGTGATGTCTGGTGTGTTGTGTTCCAGAACTTTGTCAGTCTGGATTCGGAAGTCCCACAGTATCTTTGCATGCTCATTTTCCAATACTTTTGCAGGTTTGTGATCCCACCAGTTCTTTACTGCTGGGAGGTGGTACTTGAGGCATAAGTTCCAATTAATCATTTGGGCCACATAGTTGTGCCTCTGTTTGTAGTCTGTCTGTGTGATTTTCTTACAGCAGCTGAGGATATGATCAATGGTTTCGTCAGCTTCCTTGCACAGTTATTATTATTATTATTATTATTATTATTATTATTATCATTATTATTAATGGGGTATATGAAAAACTAGCAACCTCCTTTTTGAGTTGAAGGTTTCCAGACTGTAAAGCAGTTCAGTTTATATTCAGTAGTGTACTTTTTTCTCTAGAAGTAAGTAGAGAAGCTTTTCTCTATAACCCATGTTAGAGCAAATCTAGATGTTATGTTAAGTACTGTATGTAATTTGACTTGGCAGGCTTGGGTCTTCTTTACTCAATAGTGTCATGGAGGCTGCTGGACTGCAGAATGGATTTAACTCTTTATTCCTATTGTGGGCTTGACCCCTATTTATTTATTTGTTTATTTATTACATGCATTTATACCCCGCCCTTCTCCCAGAGGGGACTCAGAGCGGCTTACATTCTGCCACGAGGGCCAGCAACAAATATACTATAAAAACAAAACAATTAAAACATGATAAAAACATGATAAAAACATGATAAAAAGTATACAAAAATTAAAACACTGCAAAGCAGTGATATTGCACCATCCTCAGTCATTCACTACTGCTACAATTACAGATTTGTGACCCGATTACAACAGCCAATGAGCTTATTCGCTGAATGCCTGGGTGCAGAGCCAAGTTTTTAGTTTTCTTCTAAATCCCAGGAGGGATGGGGTTTGCCGGATATCACTGGGGAGGGAGTTCCACAGCTGAGGAGCCACCACCGAGAAGGCCCTGTCACTCGTCCCCACCAGCCGCGCCTGCGAGGCAGGTGGGATCGAGAGCAGGGCCTCCCCGGAAGATCTTAAGGTTCTAACGGGCTCATAGGAGGAGATACGTTCGGATAGATAAGCAGGACCAGAACCATTTAGGGCTTTGTAGGTCAAAACCAGCACTTTGAATTGGGCTCGGTAGCATATCGGCAGCCAGTGGAGCTGGCTTAGCAGGGGGGGTTGTACGCTCCCTGTAAGCCGCTCCCGTTATTAACTTGGCTGCCGCCCGCTGCACCAGCTGGAGCTTCCGGGCCGTCTTCAAAGGCAGCCCCACGTAGAGTGCGTTGCAGTAATCCAGCCGGGATGTGACCAGAGCGTGGACCACCGTGGCCAAGTCAGACCTCCCAAGGAACGGGCGCAGCTGGCGCACAAGGTGGAGTTGTGCGAAGGCTCCCCCGGCCACCGCTGAAACTTGAGGCTCCAGGCTCAGCAATGAGTCCAGGAGTCCACCATTACCCTAATGGTGGTCACTAATGGTAGTTCTCGTTAATGATAAATAACATATTTCTTATGAATGTGGATGGAAGCACAGTGATAGCACATGCATATTAATACATATTTGCCTTGGAAAAAACACTAGCTGTTTACTTATATCTCACCTCCCCACCTGTAAGACTAATGTCAACGTCCAAATAAAAAAGCTTAGTTTGTTTTGGCAGTTTTCATCCCATAAAAATCTGGTACCATTTTGTGAAAAGTATGAATCTATTCTCCCATTATGCTGAGATCCTTATTCAGATGACTCTCCCATTGTTAAGTTATATAAAAAACAGAAACAAATTACCCAAGGGGCAATCATGTGTCTAAAGCCAAGCTGATTGGTCTAGGACTGTTGTCAGAAAATGTACTTAAGAGTTCAAGATAACTTTAAATTTTGTTGAGGACAGTGCATGTACAACTTCCTTCTTGTTGTATCATAGTGTTTGCCATGATACAGTAGTATTTGAAAATATTTATTCATTTCATTTTAGGAAGGACTGTAAATGTTGGCATGAGAAGACACTGGTCTAGATATCCTCCTAATTTTGGATATGATATTCAAGAGGAGAATGAACACAAAACACATTTTAAATTGTTTTTATAAGTTGATTTAACAAGTGGTGTCAGCTGCCTGGCAGATCCTATTGGGATATATATTAACTAGGTGTGCCTGGCCATGCGTTGCTGTGGCGAAGTATGGTGGTATGGGAAATAAAGTATTGAGGAATTGGTGGTAGTTAACGTAAAGGGTAAAGGTTTTCCCCTGACCTTAAATTCAGTCGTTTCTGACTCTGCGGGTTGGTACTCATCTGCATTTCTAAGTCGAAGAGCTGGCATTGTCCGTAGACTCCTCCAAGGTCATGTGGCATGACTGTATGGAGCGCCGTTACCTTCACCCCGGAGCAGTACCTATTCATCTACTCTCATTTGCATGTTTTTGAACTTTAGGGTTGGCAGAAGGTGGGGCTAACAGTGGGGGCTCTCTCTGCTCCCCCAATTGAAACCTGTGACCTTTCAATCTAGAAGTTCAGCAGCTCAGCGCTTTAACACGCTGCGCCATCAGGGGATATTATTTCCTAAAGGTTGTGAAGGCCCCTTCTACACAGCTGGATAAAATGGACATTGAAGTGGATTATATGGCAGTGTGGAGTCAAGATAATCCAGTTCAAAGCAGATATAAGATTATAAATGGGTTATATAGCAGTGTGGAAGGGCCTTGTGTCTACACTGCCATATAATACAGTTAAAATCTGATAATCTGTATTTTATAGGTAGTGTGGAAGAGGCCTAAGTGAGGCCTAACTCTGCCTGTCCCCTGGGCTGAGTGGGTTGCTAGAAGACCAAGTGGGTGGAGTTTAGCCTTCTAACTGGCAGCAATTGGATAAAAACAATTATTCCTCTCCCTCTAATTAGGACTTTATTTTTCTTTTCTTTTTGTTGTATCAACCTAGAGGCGTGGATGATGGGTTGTGTTGTCAAATTTTGAGGTTGGGGGGCCTTTTGTTTTGTTGTTTTGTCGGTCGCCGGGATTCCATCACTCTTTTATATAGATAGATAAGCAAACATAGAAGGAAAAATGCATGAATGATACATTTATTTGTGTGTCATTTCCCCACAAGATCGAGCCTAGAGCATCTCATGACATAGCAACTGTATGACAATAAATACAATATTTGAAAAAACTAGAGTTTGAATAAGTACAGCTTTAAAAATAACATAATATCAACATGTAAATACATATCGGTCATTCTGTACAAAATGTGTGAAATATTAAAAAAAACCTGTTGCAAGACAGACCCCTTAAAGCACCAGACCAGTCTTTAGTAAAAGTAGAGTTTATTAGTTCACAACAAAAAGAGCCCAAAAACAAAGTCAAAAAGGCTCAAAACACTTAATCTTCAGTGTGAAGCACAGTATTTCCCACAGTTAAAGCAAAACCCCAAACCCTGGAAAATAACCCGGATTTAACCGGAGTATAATCCAAATCAAACTCTAAACTTTGCAAAACAATAGAAAAAGCACTCCAATTCACAGCAGGACGCCAGCAGGCAGAAAGAGACGAACAGCGGGCGGGGAGGGGGGGGGGGAGACGTCTGGCGAAGTCAGTCAAACACAGTATCATCGTCGTTGAATCCAATCCAGATCAAAGCAGGAGAAGGCAGCAAACACGAGAATCCGGTCCAGGTCAAAGCAGGAGAATGCAGCAAACACGAGAATCCAGTCCAGGTCATACACAGAGCCAAGGCGTAGAGTGCAGCACGGCAGCTAATGCACAAGATCAACACAAGGCAGTCCAGAGAAAGCCCTCACAGTTCCAACCCCCTTAGCCAAGAATAATCTGGATTAAATTTACATCCACAGCAGTCTTCCCAAACACGTCTTCCCAAACAGCTCTCAAGGACACACGAATACCCATCAACACCTTGCCGATTGCAAAGGGCCCCATTTCCCAACCCCACTTTTATTCAAAATTCCTCCTCAGAACTGGAATCAGCCAACACCCTGTTAGCAGCTGAAGCCTCTTGCCTCAATTCCTCCTCAGAACTGGAATCAGACCAACGCCCACCAGACCTCCTTTCAGCTGAAACCCCTTGCCGAACCTTCCACTCTGTCCATCTCTTATCCAAACCCATAACTCCCCAAGATTCAGCAGGATCCCCACTGTTGCCAACCCTCGAACGTGTCGCTACTTGTGGGTTCTCTAAAGATGTCCTGGATCTTCTGCACCTTAGTCCAGTCCATTACCTCATCCTCTGAACTCATCATCCCATCCTCCTGAAAGGCACTGCAGACTAACTCAACTAGGAAGTCAGCCGTAGCAGAGCACTTGATGAACCAACCTGGACACATTATATTATTTGAGAACACAGAAATGCTGGACCACTCTAATGACCATGTCATACTACACAGAGAAGTCATTGTAATCCACAAGCATGGGGACAATTTCAACAGAAAGGAGGAAACCATGAAAATGAACAAAATCTGGCTACCAGTATTAGAAAAAACTTTAAAATCAGGACAGTAAATATAGAACAACACTAAAAAATACAGGGAAATTCCAGACAGGAAACAATCAGGGCCAGCTAACACCTCCCACCAAAAGATTCCCCAGGCAGTAAGCAACCAGACCTTGAAGCAGCAAGGCTATTCAATGCTAATCAAGGTGGCCAATTGCATCATTCACACTTGCCTCCACAGATATATAAACCCCACTTGCTTAGTGTCCCACAGACCTCACAACCTCCGAGGATGCCTGCCATAGATGCAGGTGAAACGTCAAGAGAGAACGCTTCGGGAACATGGCCATACAGCCCAGAAAACTCACAGCAATCCAGCTTCACTGAATTCTTCATTGGGCAAAGATGATAAAAATCAGAAAAGAGAAGAAAGATGACAGGTTTACAGTTTATCTCAGTTGTTGCATCTTTCCTCAGTTAAGATGGTCAAGAGGGATCTCAATGCAGACAAAGGCCAACTTCCCTTCTTAGTAACGTAAGGACTAGTGTTAAAGGTCAATGAAACAATTAATAAAAATTTTAACTCCATTAACAAGTTTTTTTGCATTTTGGTTGGTTAGTTAAGATATCTGTTTTCTGGATTTTGGAATTTTGTTGAGTTTTGCTGCATAGCCAACTCAGCTTCCCCTATATGTTTTCTGAATTTGAAGATACAATGCTGGCCAGTTATACTTCTTACCTGTGGCAGCTGTTCTCGCTCCTCTCCCAGTTCTTTCCCCATCTTTTCCAGGAGCCAGGCAAGATGGCCATTCCTTACCTTTAGTTTTGGTAACAGCGAAGTCTCCATTTACCAAGCATTTATTTCAGCTTTGCCTTCAAGGTAGTTCCAGGAAACCTTTGTGCTAGATACATGGTATTGTTTCTAATTGTCATCCTGAAAAACTGCTTTAGATTGGCAGAAATAAATGTCCTAACAGGTTGTAGGATTTGTATTCCAATACATGTGTGCATGCAAACATGTACATGCACTTGACTGAAGCAGAAAGTACTATTTGATCAGGTGCTAGATAGGTAATCTAATGATTATTTTGTATTTCTTAGATCCTCTGTCAATGGGGCCGCAGAAAGCTTTGGAAACAATTGGTGCAAATTTGCAGAAACAGTATGAAAATTGGCAACCAAGGGTAAGTATGTTTTATATATGAGCTCACAGCTTTCCTCTCCTAATGTTTGTGTTTACTTCCAGCGTGCCCCCCCCCTGTGAAAATGATCTAGGTTAATCTTGAAGTGTGAATATATCGTATAATTCATGATCTGACAATATTCACCAATGTATGTTTTTTCTTCCTATACATCAGTGATTCTCAAACTTATTTGGCCTGCCGCCCCCTTTCCAGAAAAAATATTACTCAGCGCCCCCTGGAAAGGGAGGCGTGGCTTAGAGGGGTGGGCATGGCTCCTGCTCAACAGGGCGGGGCGGAGCCTCTCCCCTAGTCCAAGATGCAGGGCTGCGAGGGGAGGTGGGCGGGGCCACAAATAGGCAGCCAGGACTGGGATGGGCGGAGTTACGAGCTCTGAGGCAGAGTTGAGCTTCTATCACTGTCCTGCAGCGCCTGCCAGGACACAGGAGGCGGGGCTAGAGGAGGGGGCGGGGCGTCTTCTCAATTGCCTCACGAGGCTGAACCTCTATACCCCTCCCCCGTATTCTAACAAGCGCCTCAGGGGAGGTGTACAGAGGCTCAGCCCTGTCTCGCGCTCTTGGGAAGAGGCCCCGCTCCCACCCCTAGCCCTGCCCTTTAGTCCTAAAAGGCCTCTCAGGAGAGGTATAGATGCTCAGCCCTGTCTCGGGCTCTTGGAAGGAGGCTCCGCCTCATTCCCTAGCTCTGCCCTCTGTCCCAACAAGAGCCTCAGGAGAGGTATAGATTCTCAGCCTTGTCTCAGTCTCTTGGAAAGAAGCCACGCCCACTCCTCTAGCTCCACCCCCTGTGTGTCCTAACAAGTGCCTCAGGTGCTCAGCCCTGTCTCCGGCACTTGGAAAGAGGCCCCGCCCCTCCTCTGGCCCCGCCCCGTGTCCTAATAGGTGCCATCACCGCCTCTGGATCGCTCCAGCACCCACCGGGGGGGGAGGGCGGTAGCGCCCACTTTGGGAATCACTGTTATACATCATCATCAATCTTTATTATGGCCCAAAGACCCAATTTGCTCAGCAGAAAAAGTTCACAGCAGATTCAAAAATGAATGTGATTCTAGATGCATATGAACATGGGTAAAACACTGGAAATATATAAAGGGAAGTTTCAACCTGTGTCTAATACAGGAAGTTGTCTTATCCTGGCTACCTCAGAGATAAACTCGGCAACAGCCAAGGTCATCTGGGGGAAATTATCATCTAATAAAAACTTTACATAGAATTGGGCTGATCTACTGGGAAGGTTTCTCAGTAGTGTTAATAATATGTAGCCGAGCCTGTTTGTAAATAGGATGTGATACATATATTCAACATCCTGGTTATTACAAGGGCAAAATCTTGCATTGTATAGGATTCCCACAAATCTGCCTCGAAGCACTTCAGATGGGAACGTGTTGTACCTTGCCTTGGAGAATGGGTAGCAATATTTGGTCACAGTCAAGTTCTTAAGATAATTTGCTTCATGAAGAGGCTCAATGTAATGTATGCTCAGTCACTTGGGCAACAAGAAATATAAGAGCTGGAATGCAACTCACAGAAGTCAATGTCCCACATTTGTTGTTTGTTACATTTAAGTGCCATGTCATAAACCAGATGAGATAAGAGGGAGGAAGAGAGGCCAATAGAAGAGGCTTTTTAAGAGTTAAACTTGAACTAGTTGCTAGTGTAATCATCCTGGGCTTACACATATACTTTTGTATTTGTTTAAAAGCTATTAGGATTCAGTGTGGTTAACATTTTATAAGAGGAGCTATTTTTAACATTTTAACATTTTGTGAAATGGTTTACTCATTAGTGTTGTTTTGCAAAATAGTTGAAATAGCTGTTCATTAGCTTTAGTATCTTCCTTTAGTTTTAGTATATGGAGAGATGAAAAGTGGCAGCGTTGAACATATAGAACAGTAATGGCAAATCGGGGGGGGGGGGGGCGAGCAGAAGGGGGCAAGCGGGGGGGGGGGGTAAGCGAGTTAATAATAATATATAATAAACTTTATTCTTATACCCTGCCCCATCTCCCCGAAGGGACTCGGGGCGGCTTACACAGGGACAAGCTCGAACAACAACATAACAGCATTTCATGTATAAAATTTAACAGCAGATTAAACATTCCAACAATAAACAGAACAACATACAAGACAGTTACTTAAAAGCCTGAGCATCAATTATTGCACACGGCAAAAGATGACAAGTGCAGCGCTCAAGGTCCATAGATAAAATCAAAATGAATAAAGGAGAAATACGGGGACAGGTTCCATAAAGTGCTATAACATATGGGATAAGGAACAGTGATAAGGTGCCAGATGATTTTGTAAACATAACCAATAATAGTATGAAGACAAGACTGAAGGGCCTATTCATTCAAACGAGTTGGGGGCGGGATGGCAAGCGGTGGGAAGGCAATAGCATGCGTGCCAGGAGAGAAGGTGTGCATGCCCCTTCTGGCATGCATGCCATATGTATGCCACCACTGATATAGACTGAAATGTATTTGGCTTCAATAGATACATTTCTATGAGATAAAATTTCATCTTTCTGGGTACAAAAGGCAAACATGGATCTCTCTGGCATATGAGATAATAGTTTCCTTTAGAAAGAAGTTGTTTTGTCTGAACTGGAAAGTTTGGTTTGTTCTTGTCTGCAAACTGATAGCAAATGGGTTAAATAGAAAACCAGGAAAGTAAGCAGGTAAACTTCATGCATGAAAGAAAGAAAGAAAGAAAGAAAGAAAGAAAGAAAGAAAGAAAGAAAGAAAGAAAGAAAGAAAGAAGAGTAATTATGATGATGCCAATGACAATTTCTTGGCTATTTTTGAGATTTATTCCAGACATGGACACATAATGAATCACATCCTTGGCAGTAGTCAATGTAGCTCTTTTTATTAACAATGGACACATTTTACTGACACATTTTAGTGAAACCTAACGTTCCCACACCACAAGTTTCCATGTGTATTGTATGTTTCTCCAGGTTTCATATTATTGTAAGGCTATGCTTCATTCATTGATTGTTTTTCTTCACTATTCTGAGTTTCACATGCATTGTTCGTCAATAAGAGAACTGCTACATTCTTGTTCTATTGACCTGGGCATCTTATTGCTACATGTACAAATTTAGACAACAGTCTTTTCTGTCTGAAATCTTGTTCAGTAGGCAGCTCTGGGATTTGTTATGGAATTCTTAAAATCTTGTTTCTTTCCCAAAAGGAACTCTTGAATGAGAGTTACCTTGCCCTATAACAATATCCTTGGGTAAATGTATTCCTAGTCATCCTACTTTAAAGCCAAATTGGCTGTACATAGAAATGTACTGTATACCTGTCATGATTAATTTATTGGTTACTGTATAATTTATAGAATCAATAAAGGTAATAAGTGGCTAAAGCAAACATTTCCTTTGGTTTTCTGGATTGAGAGCACAGGCTTCCCTTCATCAACAATTCAAAATGAAATTGTTGTTTAAGCAATAATAGTAGCAATGGGAACAGATTGATATCTGGATTAGTTTAATTTTGGAAATGTGGATTTTCTTTAAAAAAGTGTGGATGAGAAGTGTTTCTGAAGCATTTTGCCAAAACCAAATGGAATGACTAGAGACCAAAACTCAATAGAATTTTCAAAATGAATTTCCAATGAGTTGCAAAGGGCACAATCCCCCTTTTAAAAAAGTTCTTGGCAAAGATGTCCCCCTTTCAGAGTCTAGAAATAATAGAACTATTCTTGTCTTTTCAGTGAATTGTCTGTTCAGAGCAACGCAGCTTCTGTGTTTATGACTGAAAACAAAACTGAAAACTCAGTCCCACAAGTTTCCTAGGTTTTGTAGATACTTAGGGTACTTCCGAAGTTCAGAGTGTCATATTAGATGAAATAGCAGCTCCTATGGGAAGGGGCACAGCTGCTAGTGAGTATAAATTATGTCTAGCTACAAGGGTAACCAAAGGTTTCAAACGTAATTGCAGGAGTGCTGTTGATATCGAGCTAGGATTTGGGGGGGGGGGTTCTCTTCCTTGGAGAGGGGACCCTAGCTCTTTCCCCCAGGCGCAGGTCCGGGGATCCTGGCAAGGGGGGGGGGAGTCGCTAAAGGTCAAGGTTTCTCGCTGCAAAGATCTCACCCTCAGATGTGAAGAAAGAAGACCAAGTTGTTTATTCAGTTCAGCTGAAAAGGATGACACCCGCAATCGTTTGTCTGGGAGCCATAACACACAATACAGAGCAGCAACTTTTATAATACAGAAAATGGAGAGGTGCGATTTGAAATTCACTCCACTCATCCCCCCGCCCACTTGCACGCTGATTGGCCCCTGAGGGAGCAGCGCGAACCCTCGTCCAGTCAGGGAGCTCCTGCCGTCTTGGTTTCTCCACCAATCAGAGGCGAGAAGGTGGGCTGAGCCGAAAACAATGGATTGCTAGGGATTATGATAGAGTCATTGAGTCAATATGCAAGAAGGAAATTCCAAGAGCCTTGATATGCCCTCAAGGTAATTTCCAGATTGTTTCTAGGGGTGCAAATATACATATTTGTCTGGCAGGCTTGTCAGATTCCGGTGAGTCAAGGCTGATCAGATGGGCAGGCTTTGTTTCTGAATGAGTCCAGTTCATTTGACAGCTGGGATGATCATGAGCTTTGATCGTCCCCATTATAAGTGGTCCGAGAACCAGATAGCCATCTTCCCATTAAATGGGCTAGCTCCGACGTTCAATGGGGGAAGACCATATCTATTGTCCATGCAAGATGAGCGTCTGACAGTCTCCTGGTGTGAGGAATAATCTCCTCCGGTCAATGTTGCAACTGTCTGTTCATACTGATTTCCAGGTCAGATTTCGGTTATTCTTTAATATAAAATATATCTCATGGTAATAAAGGGGAAAGGGTACACAGGACACATGTGGGAACATAATTCATTTTGTTTCACCCATCCCAGAGCCCAAGATTCAATGCAGGGAGTTCATAAAGTGATAAAAGTTCAGAAAAGGGGGAGGAATCTGTGACAATCCAGGCAAAACGGCCCTTCTGGGCCAAAGGTCAGCGGGGGGGGGGGGCACTCCGAAGGTGAGGGCAATTCATGAATGGCAAGCAGGGAGCCCTGGGTGGCCCCCTCTGCGCCCAGCACGTAGTCCGAACCTCCCTTAGTCTGTTCTTGCAGAGAAAACTATGCAGCAGCGTGGGGAAACCCTGTTTTGACAGTTTTGACAGTCAGCTGATTTGCTTCTTAAAACTTTATTAATTTGAGAACAGGTGGTCTCGTGATGTGGAGGTCTTTGGAGTTAGGGGTGAGGAAGATGGTCATGCTTGGGGTCAAAATGAGAAAGGTATGACTGGAAATAGGGGCTGGGGGGGGTTAGTCCACGGTTCGTCCAGAGAGAGAGAGAAAGAGAGGGAGGCAGGGCTTCTAAGATCAGAAGGGAATTCATGCTATAGTGCAAGGAAGGATACAAAATAGCCACGAGAAGAGAAGTTGGAGCAAGGAGACTGCTTTGTTAGAGGTTTGTTACATAGTTAAAAGTCAGAAAGGGACAGGGAAGAGGCAGAAGATATATCTTAAGCTACTGCTGGGGCATGCATGCATGGCCAGATTGGTCTCAGCATGGTTCCTTCTGATCGGTGGAACTCACTGCTGCAGGTCAGATTAGGCTGAATGCAGATGGCCACCCTGGTTCGACCACACTGTGAGCCCTCTTAAAGAGTTGCTGCTTTAAATATGGCAATATAATATCCATACAAAGGAGTGGTTATGCTGATCCAAAATCACTCATGTGGCTAAGAAATCAGGAGACAAAAGTAGTAAGACAAGTAAGGTTTCTGCAAATTCAACTTGCATTCTGGTCACTTACAGGATTTGTATAATATCTGTGTTTATTTCTTTTTCTTTTTTCTTTTGGTGGGTGAATTTGAATGAAATCCTTTGCTTATACTGGGTTGGAGTTTTGTCCCTGTGAGCCTGTGAGCTGTGTTTCAAAAACAGTTTTAATATCAGGGGAAATTTCCATGTGCATCCTTTTAATAACCTCTCCCAGAAATTATATAGATTTGAAAAAGTAGGAGTGAGCTGGTATTTTAAAACACTCCACTCATCCAAGAAAAAGGCCAGGATTCCCAGAGCACCACCTTCTCAAATCTCATCTCCCAGAAAGCCTACAGCAACCATAACACAGGTTTTTAAAATATATTGGCTAGTTGCCCTGCAATTGGAAGGAAAAGGAAAGAAAGTGTTAATATAAAAAGACTCAGCATAAAAGTACTGGTCTAGGAGACATTTCTGTGAAATGACTGTGTATTGTGTTAGAATAATATTGCAAAGTCAAAGATGCAGAAAGAAAACCAAGCTATAAACATAAGTTCATGGCTGTAGATCACATAGCAAGGTAATTTTAATGTAGTCAGTATATTTAAGAAGTCATCTTCTTTGTTTTCAGGATTAAATGTTGTGTCTTCATCAGGGCCTGAATCACTACTAGGTCTTTAGCTGTACAGATACACAGTAAACTAGATGAGGGGGAGGCACACAAATGGGAAGTGACTGGAAGTCCCTGTCTGGTTTGAAAAATTGTTATATTTTAATGACAAACAGGGTGCTGTGGTGGGTCTGTGGCTTATTTAAAAGGAAAGGGAATTCATTTAAAAAAAATAAATATGGTCAATCTAGAAAATGAATTTGGTACTACAAAAATCAACAGCCAACCTCAGAGATCTACAGTAATCACTGTACCATTTTTAGTTTCCTGGGTTCTTTTATTATTTGCATTTTGCTATATTCTGCATTTTCCAAAATATAAGAATCCCCCAAGCAAGAAAACAATGCTAAAGGAAAAAGGGTACTAAAATAGGTCATTAGATGATGCTTTTGATATCATTCCTTTGTAATTGTTCTGTTGCAGTGTTTTTGGAAAGTTGCCTTAATGGTAGAAATCAGAAAGCCAAATTTTCAAAAATATCAGATGTTTTATATAGTAATACACAATTACATAGTAATATGAATTCAAGAAGGGAGGAGGTCATTGAAATAAAATCTCTTTGTCTGAATATGTACTACTAACACACTTTCCCCTTGGACAAATCATAACCAGAATACTCTATTGCTTTATTCTTTCTGAAATGCTTTGGTCAGAAGTAATATGTGTATTAAACAAAGAAAGATGTATTGTTACCATCCAGGACTAAAGTAATTTCAGTAAGCATCCTGTGAGTTTCTGTTTGTATGTCGATGAATTGGGAATAAAAAATGGACACCTGATGTCTGTATATATATTTTGGTGCAGGTTTGTAGAATCTTTTAGCAGTCATATTTGTGAGCAGGAAAGACCGCAGTGGTTTTTATGAATAAAATTGCAATGATGGCACATTATTATACCTATTGATGAGTCATGCAGTTTTGAGTATCCATGCTACGTGCCATTCCAGAGCCATTCTGTTTTCAGCAGTAAGGAGAATAATGAATCCTCTGGAAGATAGACTATTGGCTGGCTGACATGAAGCTTTAACACAGCATGTGGAGCCTAACGTATAGTAAAACCTCAGGGCACAACGAAAACAAACGTGTCTCTTCTCCTGTTTTAATAACAGAGCTGGTGGAATTGGGGGAAGGAGGTGCGAGGAGGAGGCTTCTGCTAGCAGCAGGTACTCTGTGTGTGGGCCAACATCATGCTGCCTTGTATAGTTTGCACAAAACATGAGGCAATTACTAAGCTCAGATGTTTTGTGTGAAAGGTATTGGTTCGTAGCAGTAAATCACTTCCCTTTGAAACATTACAAAGCTGAACACGTATCACTTTATTGCACACAGCCAGTTTTTGAGTTTTTCTGCAGTAATAAAGAGAAGTTCTTGGGCTATCTGCAATAAAACAAAAGGGGAATGATTGCATTTCCTAGACCTTTGCTATAAATACTAATAGACCTACTTTTGTTTTTAGTCCCTCTTCTGCCCCAATCCCAACACTCCCTTAGATTGCAAGTCATCAAGATTTGATTGAATTTATTTCAGTGGCCTGGAATTTAACTGTAAAGAAGGGGTCCTGGAAATGATGCACTATGAAGTGACAAGTATTGATTGGGAAAATGGTTCCTGCACACATAAATAATCTTGGAAGGATTATCCAATCAGATGTCATTTCTCTTACAAGAGTTGTGAGAACGGACGGAATCCAAGAGATAACTCTTGTCTTACTTTTCCAAAGTGACTCTGTTCTGTTTGGACTGGTGTACCTTTCTTTGTCAAGTGTCATTGAGCCACTAGAACCATAGAATCATAGAATCATAGAGTTGGAAGAGACCTCATGGGCCATCCAGTCCAACCCCCTGCAAGAAGCAGGAAAAATAGCTTTTGTTTGTCAGTGTTCTGCAGCTTGGTTAAAAAAAACACACCATGTATTTCTTGTATTGTGCAACTGCATAATTTTATTCTCTGCAGGAGCAAAAACTGCTTTAGCATTTCAATCTGTGAAATAGTACGATCAAATAAAGCAATAATTTCATTGCAAGGCTCAAATAAAAATGTTTTTGTGAAAACGAATAGAGGATTTAAAAATAGCTGATATGCAATCATGAATCCATCTCAGGAAGCTTCTTAATAAATTAGAGCTATGCAATTACCCATGGTTTTTTTCAGCACTGCTTTCATAACAACTGTGTTTGAGAAGATTAATTGTTACAGATGGATAATAATATATGTTACTTGTTTGGATTAAGGCCCTCTTGATACTAAATTCTGTTTACATGAACCATGCTAATTTGATTCACATTCCTTGTCCCTTGTTCTTAATTGCTGTTGCATGATACTGGGATTTCAAAATTTAAATCTCTAGTGTCTCACCATTGGGTCGTTAGACAAATCCTCCTCATACTGGTGCTTTACAGTTTATTGTTGTTCAAGTTATCTCTGGTTTATGGCAACCCTATCCTTGGATTTTCTTGGCAAGATTTAGTCGAAAGAGTTACTATTGCCCTTCTCGCAAGCTGCAACAACATGACTTATTGAGGATCATCTAGTGGGTTTCAGTGACTGAGTGGGACTTTGACCCCTGGTGTTAGTTCCCTTCTCAAACCACTACACCACATTAGTTCTCTGTATGCAGCCTTATCATCCACAGCCAGCATACGTGCTCTTATGAGCTTGGGGATAATGGGAGCAGCTATCCAGCATTTGAAGAGCCATGCATTCATGATCCCTGCTCTTAAAAAAAGTGAAGGTTTTTCATGATATTTGCCAATGTTGTGCTTCTTTAGTGTTTCATGCTACCTCTAGGCAGAGGATGGACTTTTGCAAACTCACAGTAGCTTTGGTGCAATTAACTCTCAGCTTTAAAGAAAGGACAAAGGCAATACCACCCCCCCCAGCAAAGCTTGCCAAGAAAATCCTGGAAAAGGGTCATCATAAATCAGAATCAACTTGGAGGCAAAACAGCAATAATAATACTTGAAGCTGCCGTCACAGAAAGGGATGGAGCAGAGACATTTTTTATTTAACTCACCTTTTCTTGTTTCCTCAGAGTAGCTTGTAATTGGCTTAAGATATCAGTAAAACAATATAACATGCCAAACTTGCACGGACATATAGCCAAGGGGCTGCTTACAACCTGCCAAAGGATTTTGGGTGGTCTGTGAAAAACATTAGAAAGTAAAGATAGGGAAACAAGAGGATAAAGTAAGAGCATTTGTGGATGACGTCATTGGGATTATAGAAGACCCATGTGTAAATATAGACAATTAGATGCAAAAAATAGAAGAATTTGGGAAATTGGCAGGCTTCAAACTCAACAGAAAGAAAACAATGATATTAACCACAAATATTTTGGGGGGGGGGGGGGGGACAAGAAGAACTACAAAATAGGACAGGAATACAAATAGTTCCCAAAATTAAATATCTCGGAATATGGGTTACGTCTAAAAATTCACAACTTCTAACAAACAATTACGAGAAACTATGGAAGGAAATAAAAAGAGACTTGGAGAAATGGAGATATTTAGACCTCTCCTTATTAGGAAGGATCTCCTTAGTAAAAATGAAAATCTTACAAAAAATACTACTTTCAAAATCTGCCGGTAATACGGAATGATGAAAAATTTAAAGAATGGACTAAGGACTTGCTAAAATTTGTTTGGAAAGGGAAAAAGCCAAGAATAAAATATTTAATTCTGACAGATAAAAAAAATAGAGGAGGGTTTGGATTCCCGGACCTAAAAATTTACTATGAGGCCTGTGTATTAACCTGGGTAAAGGACTGGATGACTCTAAAAAAATAAAAAAAAATACTAACTTTAAAAGGCCACGACCTTAGGGTAGGATGGCATGCATATACCTGGTACGACAGAAAGAAGAAAAGAGAAAAACTTCAGAAACCATTTTGTAAGGTATTCACTACTGAGAGTATGGGACAAATGTAAAAGAAATTTTTACACTAAAACTCCGTTATGGGTGTCTGCAATGGAAGCCAATCAGAGAAGATTACTAGGTAGGACTAGATGGCCATCTTATAAGGATATTTTAAATAATAATTCATCGAATTTGAAATTGCATCAAGAACTAAAGTGGACTTTTGATAATATTTCATGGCTTCACTATTTACAAATTAGAGACCATTATATTCAGGATAAAAAGATAGGATTTAACCTTAGTGAAGAATTTTGGGACAAAATACTCCAAACGGAAACAAAATTGATTACAAAATTTATAATAAACTATTGGACTGGGCAACGGAGAAGGAAAGTATCAAAGCATGCGTGATTAAATGGGCTGAAAATATACGCAGACCAATAAATCTAAATGAATGGGAACTAATCTGGAATAAAAAGCTAAAATACACATACTCGACTGACTCGACTGACACCTACAAAACTATCCAGAATGTATAAAAACGTAGCAAAGAACTGTTGGAAATGTCATGATCAAGATGGGATCTTTTTCCATATGTGGTGGACTTGTAGTAAGGCCATGAACTACTGGGCCATGAAATTCAAAATATTTTTCAAAGGAAGTTCCCAAAAAACCCAGAATATTATCCATTAGGCTTAACAAAAAAGGATCTAATCATGTCGCAAAATGAGGACATTCTATTCACCTATATGACCAAAGCAGCCAGGATCACCTACGCAAAGTACTGGAAAGTAGAAGAAACGCCAGCCTCCGATCAATGGACAACTAAACTTATGGACATTAAGGACATGGACAAATTAACCTTTTTAATTAAAAAGAACTTGGGTAACCCTATAAAACAAACAGCCTGGGAATAGGTAGAAAATTATTTCAGAAGAAGAAGAAATAAATGACTACCAGGTGAGGAACAGTAATATAACAGTATCCCCATTTGAAGGGGAATTTAGAGATTTATAAAAGAACCAAGCCGCAAAGGACTAGAAGGAAGTTGACACTCCAATTTTTTTTCTATTTTTCAATTTTATTATTTATTTTTTTAGTATTTTTTCACTACTACTACTACTACTACTACTACAGGTTTTTCTCTCTCTTCTTAATTCTTTTTTTCCTTTTCCCTTTCCTCCCCTTTCCACCACCCTTCTATTTTCCTTCACTTTCTCAACAAACATTGTTCCCACTCTTTTGATGTACTTCAATTTTACATATACAGTAGAGTCTCACTTATCCAACACTTGCTTATCCAACGTTCTGGATTATCCAACGCATTTTTGTAGTCAATGTTTTCAATACATCGTGATATTTTGGTGCTAAATTCATAAATACAGTGATTGCTACATAGCATTACTGCGTATTGAACTACTTTTTCTGTCAAACTTGTTGTATAACATGATGTTTTGGTGCTTAATTTGTAAAATCATAACCTAATTTGATGTTTAATAGGCTTTTCCTTAATCCCTCCTTATTATCCAACATATTCGCTTATCCAATGTTCTGCCGGCCCGGTTATGTTGGATAAGTGAGACTCTACTGTATTAATAAAAATAATAAAAAAGAAAGTAAAGATGTTACAGTAACCCTGTATCAATAGGGGTATAGCGTCTAGATCCAGGGAAGTTATGCTCCCCCTCTATTCTGCCTTGGTCAGACCACACCTGGAATACTGTGTCCAATTTTGGGCACCACAGTTGAAGGGAGATGTTGACAAGCTGGAAAGCGTCCAGAGGAGGGCGACTAAAATGATTAAGGGTCTGGAGAACAAGCCCTATGAGGAGCGGCTTAAAGAGCTGGGCATGTTTAGCCTGCAGAAGAGAAGGCTGAGAGGAGACATGATAGCCATGTACAAATATGTGAAGGGAAGTCATAGGGAAGAGGGAGCAAGCTTGTTTTCTGCTGCCCTGCAGACTAGGACACGGAACAATGGCTTCAAACTACAGGAAAGGAGATTCCACCTGAACATCAGGAAGAACTTCCTCACTGTGAGAGCTGTTCGACAGTGGAACTCTCTCCCCGGGGCCGTGGTGGAGGCTCCTTCCTTGAAGGCTTTTAAGCAGAGGCTGGATGGCCATCTGTCGGGGGTGCTTTGAATGCGATTTCCTGCTTCTTAGCAGGGGGTTGGACTAGATGGCCCATGTGGTCTCTTCCAACTCTACTATTCTATGATTCTATGATTTGCTCAAACTTGCTGGAATAGAGAAGGAACCCCTTTCTGGGTCGGTGGAGAGAAGAACATGGGAACCTACTGGCTTTTTAAAAAAAGCCAGTTATAATAATAATTATAACTTTATTCTTGTACCCTGCCTCCATCTCCTCGAAGGGACTTGGGGCAGCTTATATTAGAAAAACAGTCCATAAATTTAAAACACAATATAATAACATAGTTATAAAACAACATAACATGACCATTATTAAAACCAAGACATCATTTACTATGTACAGAGGGTGATTAGTGCAAAACTCTGAGTAAAGTCCGTGTGTAAAATAGAGATGGGCGGGGGAGGACAAGGAACCGATTGTGTTAAAACACTAAAACCTATAAAATGGATGGGGGGGACAATATTAAAGTGTAGCACAGTTTGAAAAAAGATACATGGCTGGTGGCCCCCTCCACTCAAAACGCTAAAACCTATAAAATGGGGGGGGGGGAAATATTAAAGTGTAGCACAGTTTGAAAAAAGATACATGGCTGGTGGCCCCCTCCACTCAAAAGCGCACCGGAACATCCATGTTTTTAGACTTCGGCGGAAGGTGGACAACGAAGGAGCCAGTCTAATCTCCCTTTGAGATTAGACTAATCTCAGTTGACTAATAAATATGGAAGTAGGTTTCTATCTATTACTCAGAATTAACTCTGCCCACATTTGAAAAACAGAAGAACATTTGTGTGGGAAGTGTGTGATTTTGACCTAACAGTCTTCATGTCATTGTGCCATATTTCAGTTTATATTATCACTACTAGCAAGAGCAAGCTAAGCGGAATCTTAGAATCATTACAGGCAGTCCCCGAGTTACAAACATCCAGCTTACAAACAACACATAGTTAAGAACCAGGTGAGACAACAGGAAGTGAGAGAAATCTACCTCTAGGAAGGGAAATTCACTCCTGGAAGGGATATCCACTGAAGCATTCTCACCAATCTTTGTTTTCACAACAAGCCAAATTTTTCAAAAGCCAATTATCACAGGGATAGTAAGTGAGGCGAAATCTTATGAACAGTGGCACAAACAGCAAAACAAATATTACAGAGGTGTTAAACCTTCACTATGCTAGCCATATATATATGGCTGGAGTTACACTTCAAAAATGTACCTGTTCTGACTTAAATACAAATTCAACTTAGTAACAAAACTGCAGAACCTTGTTTGTAACTTGAGGACTGCCTGTATAATGATAGTACATATGGTATATTAGTGAAACATATGCTAAAACATATTTTTGCAATATAAGATAGCCTAAGATAAGAATAATAAGGTTTGAACTTTATTTGTTGCTAATCATTTAAGCTTGATGTTTAAAGAAGGAGAGGTTTAATCTATATCCAGAATTTACCTGGCTGTGTATAAACTGATGAGGTATGTGTGAGAGAGATGTAGGAGGCTGGCATGCTGGAACATATGAATACATTTATTCTGCACTAAGATCATTGGAAAACAATTTAGGCTTGCTGTCCATGTATTTTTCAAAGGAATATTTTACATTAATATGCATCTATATGGCATTGATGTGCACATTTGCAAAAACAATTCTGCACTTCCCACCCCTGTCCATAAACAGTTTAGTACAATATAAGAGATTACTTTAGCAAACATCCACAGGTCAGTTAGGTTTCTTTCTTTGATAGACTGTCAAAAAGTGGTCGAGTCACATGGGAGAATAAAGAAAGCATGAGTTCTGGTTGGTAAAATTTACATGCTGGTTTAAGAGAAAAGCACTCTTTTCTCTGCAGCAAATTGGCCGCAGTTTTGGAATGGGATTAGAGTGTTGTCCCCGCAAAACATTGACTTTTCCTTTTGTATTTTGGTAGTTTTAGCATGGAGAATTAAAGAGGAGCTGTTACAGATTGTTCCATATTCATTGGCAGGTACTGTTCAGGGAGACAAATAATGCCTGTGTCTCTGGCTGTAATGGTCACCCCCGGCTTTCTTTCCCTCTAGATGCTGATCTTTTGCCTAGTTCATATTATTTTGTGTTTGTGACAAATTGAAAATGAGGTCGTGTAGCTAAAGGCAAATTTGCAGGCTGGATGGCACAGTTTACATAATTTAGAATCTGGTGTGAAGTACTTTGCAGCATATGCTCATTAAATTTGCATGAAATTAGATTTTTCTTCTCCTTTTGCTCGTTGATGGTTTGTTGTTGTTTGTTTAATTTTTTTTATTTTTCAGTGTCCAAAATATTTAAGCTGGTGCTTAAATGTATCATTTAAAAAATGCCATGGTCATTTTTGTTGCTGACTACATTGGATGTTCTCATTGCCATAATTATTGGAACATTTTAAGGTAGTCCTCTGTTTGGGGTTGTTGTTGTTTTGACATCTTCCTCTGAAGGCCCTTGTAATGGCATGGTTTTTTCCATTATTATTGGGCAGGTTGAAAAAAACAAATGTCATCACGATAGAGAGAGGGACTACACTTATTTTTCAAATAGACATTCTACATGGACGAGAATTGATATGGCCTGGATGACTCCCCCACTGATCCCCAAAGTAGAAAAAATTAAAATCGCCCCCCGATACATTTCAGATCATGGCCCAATAGAATTTACAATCAACAGGACCCAGAAGAAATTTAATTGGAGATTAAATGAAAATCTTATTAAAACAGAAGAAGACATCAATAAAAATAAAAAAATTCTCAAAGAATATTTCGAAATAAACAATACAACAGATGTCCCCACACAAGTGATTTGGGATGCGAGTAAAGCATACATGCGGGGACATTTTATCCAACAAAGCATCCTGAAAAATAAAATAAAAAGGGAGAAAAGGACTAAGTTATTAGAAGAAATTAATATAAACGAGAAAAAATTAAAACGGGAACCAACAAATGGGAAATTAATACAAGATTTGGAATTATTAAGAAATCAAATGATCTCATTAGATTTAGAAGAAACAGCCAAAAAATTGAAATTCCTTAAACAGAAACACTTTCAAAATGCCAACAAACCGGGAAAATGGCTGGCCTGGAAAATTAAAAAGAAAAAACAGGGAAATACTATATTGGAAATAAACTCAGACGGAAATAGATTTACAACAGAACAGGAGATAGCGGCCCAATTTAACAAATTCTATAGTAAATTATACTCGAAAGACCATATTAGGAAAGATAAAATAGGGGAATTTCTCAGTAAACAAAAAATAGCTAAAATATCGGAGAAACAAAGGGAACTATTAAATAAAGAAATATCGGAGAAGGAGATCCTAAAAGCAATAAATAGTATGGAGAATAACAAAGCCCCCGGCCCGGATGGATTAAACGCGCTCTATTATAAGACATTTGCGGAAGAAATGATTCCATTTTTAAAGGAAATTATGAATGACGTCTTAAACAATAAAGAACTGCCAAATTCTTGGCGCTATGCAACGATCACGGTAATCCCAAAAGAGGGACAAGACTTAAAGAATGTGAAAAATTATAGACCCATCTCCCTGCTAAATTCGGACTATAAAATATTCACAAGTATACTTGCAGATAGACTTAAGACATTTTTGATGGAATGGATAGGAGAGGAGCAAACGGGATTCTTGCCTCAAAGGCAAATGAGGGATAATGTGAGGGAAATTATAAATATAATTGAGCACTATGAGTGCACAAAAAAGGAAGAATTGGCTCTATTAACAATTGACATGGAAAAAGCATTCGACAATTTGAATTGGGATTTTTTCAAACTACTGATAAAAGAATTGGACATGGGATACAAATTTTCCAATGCGATTAACCAAATTTACGACAAACAAGAAGCTAAAATAAAAATAAATACATCAGAATCCAAAAACTTCATGATTCAGAAAGGGACTAGGCAGGGTTGTCCCCTATCCCCTCTCCTATTTATTTTCTCAATAGAAATCTTATTAAATGTAATTAGAAAGGATCACCAACTAAAAGGTACTAATATTAGGAAGTGCAATTACAAAATTAGAGCATTCGCCGATGATTTGATCTGTATAATAGAGGACCCAATTAGAACAATAAAACTATGGCTAGCAAAATTTAAAGAATTTGAAGAAATCTCAGGACTAAAAATAAACTTAGAGAAAACCATGATACTAACTAAAAACTTAACGAACTCTTGACAGAAGAGACTAACAGAGATAACGGGAATCCAAATTAGAAAAAAGATTAGATATCTGGGCATAACTATAACAGCTAAAAATTCTCAACTTTTGGAGAATAATTACGACACCAAATGGAAAGAAATTAAAAGGGATCTAGAAAAATGGAAACATCTCAAACTCTCGCTATTAGGGAGAATATCAGCTATAAAAATGTCCATACTCCCAAAAATGATCTTCCTTTTCCAAAATATCCCAATTATAAGAAGTACTCAAAGATTCAAAAATTGGAATAAAGACCTGAGTAAATTTATTTGGGGGGGGGAAAGAAACCTAGAATTAAAAGAACACACTTGACAGATGAGAAAAAAAGAGGGGGTTTAGGTTTACCTAACCTCCAGCTCTATCACGATGCATGTGGGCTAACCTGGATCAAAGATTGGGCAACACTCAAAAAAACCAAAATTTTGACATTAGAAGGGGCAGATTTGCGATCAGGGTGGCACGCATACCTTTGGTATGACAAAAAATCAATAGAAAAAATTTTTGGGAACCATTTTATTCGGTCTTCACTAATAAAAATCTGGGACAAATACAAAAGGAGATTTCATCTAAAAACACCTTTATGGATATCACCACTAGAAGCCTGTGAAAGAAAAGAATTAGGAAGAGACAATTGGCCAAAATATAAAGATATCCTAATAAGGACGAATAATAACTACCAAATGAAGAGTAAGGAAGATGTAAGCAAGCAGTTCTCAAATATAGGCTGGTTTCAATACATCCAGCTAAAAGAATATTATACCAAAGACAAGAAACTAGGATTTGAGGATCAGGAAGGATATTGGGAAAAGATCATGAAACTAGAAAAAAAGGTGATATCCAAAATCTATAAAAAACTACTAGAATGGGAAACAGAAACGACCTTGATTAAAGAGTGCATGTTGAAATGGGCAAAAAATCTGGGAAAATCAATACAACTGGCAGAATGGGAAAAATGTTGGAATACAAGACTCAAACACACGTACGCAATAGATCTGAAAGAAAATTGGATTAAAATATTTTACAGGTGGTATTGGACACCACAAAAAATGGCCAAATTTAACAAAAAATGCTTCAAATAAATGCTGGAAATGTGGAATAGAAGTGGGGACGTTCTACCACTGTTGGTGGACATGTAAAAAAGTGAAAGTCTATTGGAAAGAGGTACATTGGAGAATCCAAAAGATGTTGCAAATTAGGATTGATCTGAATCCAAAATACTTCCTCCTGGGAATGTTAGATATAGATAAAGATAGAAATAAGGAAGTTTTATTTAATTACCTAATAACTGCAGCTAGAATGAATCTAGCCAAATTTTGGAAAGATAAAGAAATCCCTGAGATAAGAGGCTGGATAAGCAAAATTTGGGAGATTATGAATATGGATATATTAACCTTTTGGCTACAAAATGCTAATGGCAGACCGATGAAACAGACGAATTGGGAATTGGTCAAAACCTACTTGAAGGAAGAAAAATATAATATAATTATTTGATATGCCACAGGAGACAAGACAGATGAAACATTGTAATATGTAAATAAACATGGTTTTTTTTACTTCAGAGACACTAGATAGAATTGGTTGGGAAAAACCAAATACAGCTCAAGATTACATATTGGATAAGATACTGTGTAAAGATGGAAGTCAAATTTTATTTTTTGTGGGGGTGGGGATCGGGTTGTTGTTGTTATATTTTATTCTTTTTTTTTTTCTGGGTATACTTTGTCTCTATCTTGTCATTACTTTGTCACTTCTCCAAACTCCTATTCCCCCATGTCATCACTATTTTCTTTAATCTGACACTTGGATCTTACTATATTGTATGTTAAAAACACCAATAAAAATTGTTAAAAAAACAAACAAAACAACAACAACAAATGCTTCTAGTAATTTACCATTACTAGATTGATTCTCTCATTCCCCACTTGACCCCCATTCCCATGTAGGAAATATTTGGACTTTTCATACCCATTATCATGGAAATATTAGCCTTTGTTACCTACTCTATTGCTTCTCCCTCATAGAATCATAGAATAGTAGAGTTGAAGAGACCTCATGGGCCATCCAGTCCAACCCCCTGCCAAGAAGCAGGAAATCACATTCAAAGCACCCCCGACAGATGGCCATCCAGCCTCTGCTTGAAAGCCTCCAAAGAAGGAGCCTCCACCACTGTCTGGGGCAGAGAGTTCCACTGTCGAACAGCCCTCACTGTGAGGAAGTTCTTCCTGATGTTCAGGTGGAATCTCCTTTCCTGTAGTTTGAAGCCATTGTTCCGTGTCCTAGTCTGCAGGGCAGCAGAAAACAATCTTGCCCCCTCCTCCCTATGACTTCCCTTCATGTATTTGTACATGGCTATCATGTCTCCTCTCAGCCCTATTGTGTTGGTTATTAATTTAGTGGGATATCCTAGTTGTTAATATGAGGGTACTTTCTTGTTGTTCTTGTTGTTCTGTACCTTCAAGTTATTTCTGACATGGGGGATTTCTTGGTGGTAGAATTCATTCTGAGGAGATTTGCCCTAATTTTCCTCTGAAGCTAAGAGATAGTAATTTCCCCCAGGTTAGTCAATAGGCTTCCATGCTGAGCGGGTATTCAAACTCTGGTATCCCAGAATTCTAGTCCAACATCCAGACCATTTCACCATGCTGGCTGTTAGGAAGACAGTATGCCAATAGGGCAGTGTGCATTTCCTTTCCATTCTGTTAGCTGTGTGTATTTACCTGTGTACTACTTATTATTTATGGAAATATGTTAAAACTGTCTTTCATTATTGTAAATATCATGGTGATATGAAAGAGCAACATGAATATACGTAATCATAATGAAAATAAAGAAGAGCAGAGATACAACTACTTACCCTCCTCGAGCCATGAGGAGAGCCGGGTAAGAAATAAAATAATTGTTATTGTTATTGCTATTATTACTGTGTTACACACATTGTATGCAGAAAGACACTTCATGTGTAATGCATAACATTGTTCTTATGTCCTTAAGCATGAGATGTAAGCTGTGTTGCTCTTCATCCTATTTCCACCTTCCAGGAAATACTTTGTTTCCCCAAAGTTCTGGTAAAGTGCCAATAGAGGTTGTTAACCAAGTGCAGGGCAGGCAGCTAATTCTCAGTTTTGGAGCACGGGAATGATGTGCCAGTCTTTTACTGATGCTTGCAATTGAGCATCTGGTCTAATGTTGTATAGCAGATGGTAGAATTGTCTTGGAAATGCATCATTATAAATGGATGGTTGGGTAACTTTTTATTTATTTTGGAGAGACCCTTTTTTCTTGATACTGTCTTTATATTCAGAATTTGATTTTTTTCTTGTATATGGAAGAAATTTGAGACCTCTTCATTAGTTCAGTTATCTAGAAAGTCCAAGGGGAAAGATATAAAACTATCTCTGGTTCCTGAATTTATAACTAGACTTGGAGTTTATGTTCCAGCTTCTTCTTGTTTTTCAAGGTTGACAGTGGGAGTGGGTGGGTGACTAAACTCACTGAACAGAACTTTTTAAAAAATAGCTCTTTCTTATACAGCAGCTTCTAGAGCTCCTAATTTGTTTCTTCAGAGCCTGCAAATATCACCAGTCATTTCTTCATTTTAGTGCAAATTATTAAAAGCATCCTTAGTGTCATAAACTCATTTTATGTGGAAAAATTGGCCTGAACACACTTGAAATTCAAACTGTAGCAGTAACATTTCTAGTGGACCGTAATATCTTGGTTACTTTTGTGGCATTTATTTGCTAGCCTGAAGCATTGAGATAACACTCATCGGTGATTATGAGCATTGGCAATTAAAATGTCAAAAGCCTTGCCCCCCAAATACCGGTTTATGAACAGTTTGAAGTCAAGTTGATAGAGCACCAGAGATGCAAACATTAGCAGCATAAAACAATAGAGAAGCCAAATGCCTGTTCCAGGGTCATAGGCCAAATACCAGAGAGTCCAGAGAACAAGTTTGAAACAGAACCTGCAAACCGAGGTCCAAGAGTAAGTTCAGGAACACAAGATAGCAAGACTCCAAGGTCATAGCTTCTAAAACTATAATTGTAGCCAGCAACAAGGTATCACCCTTGAATTCTTAAATCCTAAATTCACGGGGGTCACCTGTTCCTTGCTCACTTCTCAGCTATCTCGAGGGCCTGTGCAGCTGAGACCTCTCTTCGCAGATCCACGAAAGATGGAACAGTCAACTCTTTCTCAGCCTGCTCAGAGGATCTTGCATTTGGTCTGCAGGCTGAGTAGTAGTAGCTCCTTCCTTGGGCATTGCTTCAAAGCTTGGCTGAGGGAGCTGCGGGGCTCTGCTGGGCTCCAGCTTGACCGCTGTGCCTTCCACCAGCATCTCCTCATCCTCACTTTCCAAGCTATCCACGACATAAAAGCAGAGGCTTCTGGGACCTGCAAGTTCTTTTAATAAACAAAGTATTATTAACTTTAGAAATATATTCCAGTGAGTTTAAAGTGAGCAGACCTCTACATATGAATAGCTTACATCTTATAAAAGTAATTAATCTCTTTTCTGTTATTTAAAAACTCATTGTGAAATTCATTAACATTAACACACATGTATGACTTCACTTGTCCTTGGATGTGAAATCCTTGTTGTCTACAAAGTGTTTGACAGGAAAGTGAACACCCTCTCTCTAACATTGGTCCCGTCTGTGTCTTGTCTGTACTGGACTACTTGCTATTATTAAAAGCCCGAGTTCATGTTCATAGGAAACATAGTATTACAGTGACTGTTTACAATAAAATGCTTGTCATATCTAATGTTCTATCACTAGTTTGAAATGAACTCTGAATGTATTTGAAATCAAGGTACTAAAGTATACCTAGGAACAGCTCCCTAAGGTGTTTTCAATACCAAGTAGTGATCTGTGTGGACCGATGCTGGTCTGTGAGCCATTGGCTACTTCTCCCTGTAGTGTTTGCAGGAAAGAAAGAAACATATGTAACCATGGACATAAATGTGGTAGTAATCACTAAGTTAATAGGAAAATAATAATTGCCCCCTCCATTAGATAGCCTAAGTAGCACTGCCTTAAAGCATTATCTTAGATCATGTGGCTCCATAGGTGTTTTTTTTTGTAAAACAGTATTGAGCTAGAAGCTTAAATATGTAACTTTTGTGGGTGGTGCATTATAAATATGATATAGTGTAGTTGTGCAAAGTGTCAGCATAATTCAAAACCTTTGGCCATGTAGTCCACACAGATTACAAAAATGGCGATTCCTTAGAGACAAGAAACAGTTCTTTGTTCAGTTTTCTATTCATATAGTACGTGAAAGTAATATAAGCAAGATCAGTTCTATGGAGGTTTAAAATATGGCATCCAGCCTATAATATGGGATCCTGCCACTGGGTTCCCAGATGTTATTTGTTTTTCGAGATCCTATTATTTTATTGAATTTATGAAATGTATCTAAGCAGGGATGATTGGTAGACTATTTAGAACTCATTATTTTAAAGGTGACTTGAGTAGCCTAACTACCGTGTTTCTCCAAAAATAAGACAGTGTCTTATATTAATTTTTGCTCCCAAAGATGTGCTAGGTCTTATTTTCAGGGGATATCTTATTTTTCCATGAAGAACAATTCACATTTATTGTTGAACTAAAAAATGAACATTTATTATATACTGCACAATAGTTGTCATCTCAAACCAGCATAACCAGACAAACTGTGAATCCTATCAAGAATTTCTTGTTACTACCATTATTTCCATGTACAACACTTTATGGTACGTACATTTACCAATCCTGCATGCTCTGGTGTTCTGTTTGGCAGGCGCTGGGCATGCTTCCAAACAAAAACTTTGCTAGGTCTTTCTTTCAGGGGAGGCCTTATATTTAGCAATTCAGCAAAACTTCTACTAGGTCTTATTTTTCGGGGATGTCTTATTTTCGGGGAAACAGGGTAATCTGACAACAGCAGCATTAAATTAACCATGACTGGATTGTTTGTTGCTAAATATTGGCAAATCAGCAAAATGCCTAGTTCAACTGAATGGCTGCAAAATGCCTTGAGTCACATCATTATAGTTAAAATTACACGTTTTATTCAGATGCATGTGGGGCTTAAGTATGCTACAATTAAATAGGTCCTTGTTTATTAATAACTGAAGTGGAAAATACTCGATGAATCCTAAGTAATACTTTACAGTTATTGGTAGTTAAATATTTTTGATGATCATAACCACATGATCAGGCCATGATCGCATTGCTTTTGTTTGGAGATGTGTGTAAAGCTTCTTCCCACAAGTTTTAGAATAAGTTTTTGGGCTAAAGTGTTTAGCCTCTTCATTTTGAGCGTAACTAATAGTGTGGGTTTCCTGTTTGTTGACTTAACTTTATTTTTAATTCCTCTATGATGCAATTAAAGCTATGTCTAAGAGCTTAAAATAAGAACACGGATGTTTTCTTTTACAGAAATTACAGGGTTTTTTACACTTTGCATTTTAATTATGGTGGATTATCTTTAAGTTTAGGTTACCCCTTTATTTGAGATTTAATTTTAAATAGGTAAGTAGAGAAAGGCTGCTAATATTGATTAGTTTTAGCTGCAATCTTTACCTCTTGGCGCCTATGCTCTTTCACTTCTCAGTTCCATTATTTTTAATTTATTCCGTCTCATACCACTTTCCCATTCATTGCCAAACCTTGAAAAGATGGTGGGAGATTCTTTCTCTGAACGTGGATCTTAGGTTTCCTTTGGTGATGGATGGAAGGATGGATGGAAGGAAGAAATATTATTTTATCCCCCATAACCAGTAGATATAACAGCTAAGTGCAGATCATATAACAGCATTTCAAAATACAATGTTTTCATTAAAAGTTGCATTTTCCAATTCCCCCTTTTTCTGGAAAATTTGCAAATTTTCTATCATGACTATCATTGTATCAGTCCTAGGAAGAAGACAACATGCCACATAAAGTTTGTCAGTACAGGAGTCTTTTCTTTGTCTTGTGAGGTTATCTCCAGTGTCATCTCAGTCTAAAATCATTGGTAGATTAATTGGTGCAACTTGTTGCTTAGTTCATTCATCATAATCTTTATATATAGATTTTAATTGAATTTTAATTGATGAGGTTCAGTGATGATAGCAGTTTTATAAAAAGTGTATGTACATTGATGAAGTCGGGCAGCCTGATTGAGATTTCTGGATAATAATTTGTTGTATTAAGCAAGAGAAATGGTAATATTTATTAAATACCCCTCCAATATAGATTTCATTTCAAGGATGTGATATTAATTTTAATTGGTTAATTGTTTGATTATTGAAAAGCATGGCAAGAAGTTTTCTTAAACTTATTTTTAAAGTGATATTACTGTTTCCAAGAGATTCCTTAGGAATTATTTCCCATGTCCAGTGAACATTTAATGTGCAGAATACACTAAGAATGTATGCTGTTAAAATAGTATGGAAAATTCTATATTGATTTTCTAGATTTTTTTTCTTCATGTCAGGAGCAACCGGAGTTGCTTCTGGAGTGAGAGAATTGGCCGTCTGCGAGGATGTTGCCCAGGGGACGCCCAGATGTTTTGATGTTTTACCATCCTTGTGGGAGGCTTCTCTCATGTCCCCGCATGGAGCTGGAGCTGATAGAGGGAGCTCATCTGCGCTCTCCCCGGGTGGGATTTGGATCTGGCAGCCTTCAGGTCAGCAACCCAACCTTCAGGTCACAAGGCTTTTATCCCCTAGGCCACCAGAGACTCCATTCTAGATGAGGAACTGAGGTTAAGTGTTGATCAAGTTTCAGCAATTAATTCCACAGGCCTCCTTGTATGAATGGGCATTGGTATACTTTTCTCTGATTTATGTGCCTGCTAAGATATTCATAAAATATCATAGAATGATTTGTCTGTCCGTGGTTTGGGTAAATGTCTTAGATCAGACTCCATCCTTTCAGCACTGCTTCACATGTGTGATTTCTCTGTGTGGAAAGCATTTTGTTACAGAAAAATGCATTCAACACACGATTACTCTTAATCTTTTTGTTCACGCACAATTTTTCTCTCCTTTATGATAGTAGTAATATCAGAAGAGTTGTTTTTGCAGTTCTGATTGGGAGCTAGTCTAAAGGGTTTGTTGTGCTGGGAACATAAGGAAGAATTGAGCTGCCAAGAGTGAAGGGATGTGAAATGTTCATTGCAGTGTCCCAACTTCACAGTTAATTCTTGCTTTACTCACCTGGGGAAATGACAGGTTTCTGCTTCCTGGCTGTGTAGAAATGAATGAATGAAGCAGACAATGACTGCAGAAAATTGTGATCCAAAGGTGAGCCTAGCAGAGGAATAGTTTTGAACCTGAGGAAGATAGCACGCTCCTCTATAGAGAAGGTGATATGCAGCAGGAAGAAAAGGTCTGCCATTTGGGAGCATTGTCTGTGGTCTTAATGAAAGTTGTTCAGCACGTGAGAAAAGGGCAAAAATGTTGAGTGTTTGTGTGTGCATATAAGTTGTACAGCAATATTGTACTCAAGGGACAGGGAAAATAATTTTGTTGGCTAAAATAAACTTTTGCAACAGTTTCTGAAGTCTTGCACAGCTGAAATTTTAGCATTCCTTATTTTGTACTGGAGAACAGAGAGGATGAAAGTGTCAGCTTTTGGTTTTAAATGACACTGTTTCATCATTTAGCATCTGTGTGGCTTTATTGTTAAGGAATAAAGGAAAGCTTGGATTTGGATGGTGGTGGTGAGGGTCCAAATAAATTAAAATCTGTTTCATGAGATCTGGGTATCCTCCCCCTCTGAAGATGCAAAGCCAGGAACCTTTGTAGTGTCCAGTTCTCATATCTGCCACAACCTTCCGAATTAGTACTGTATATACTAATGTATAAATCTAGAATTTGTAGTCAGAAAATTGATGCCCAGATCCTAGGTCGACTTATCCACAAGTCAGTATAAGTATTTTAACTGCTATCAAAATAATGAACTGCTCCCTATTCTGATCAGAGTGTTGAAATGCAGCTTAGTCTTTCCTGGGAGACTTTCAAAGAAGTATTGACATCCTCCGCTTTCACTGCCTTTTTTGAATGTCGGGGTGGGACAGTGGGGGCCATGGGGGCCAGGGCTAGCTGCCACCTAGAGGTAGCATTGACACTTTTCCCTCCTTGTAGAATGACCCTCAGTTTATTAGTGGTGATATTGCAATCCATAATTTCAATTACTGTGCTCTATTTATATATGAAGTCAACTTATAAGTGACTATATATAATATTGCACATCTTTCATGCTATTACACATTTGTTAAATTAAGATAATTAAGTAAGTATTGTTGCATTTATTTATTTATTTATTTATTTACAGCATTTATATTTTGCCCTTCTCACGCCAAAGGGGATCACAACGTACACATAATTGTCAAACATTCAATGCCATATACACATAGAACAGAGACAGAGACAGACATAGAGGCAATTTAAACTTCTCCAGCTCCCAGCTTCCTGAGGGTATGCTTGATCCCGGCCACAGGGGGAGCACCTGCTTCATCATCCACTGCGACGGCAACTTCCTCATTCCAAACACTTGCTGGACGATTTTTTAGGGTGTCGTAGGGTTCTAGTTTTGTTAAAGTTTTGTTCCCCATTTATGTGTCCAGTGCTACTACTGTGGAATTGCGACTAAACAGCTCAATGCACTTAGATCACTTTAGTTGCTTTTGACATTAACCAAAATGTAGATTTGAAGGAGTTAGAAAATAAAGAAAATCTAGGGTGACCAGATAGTAGAATATTATTTAAAGCCAGATAAGGTTTGTAAAATAAGATTGCATAATGCTCTTGATAGAAGCTTGTACAGTAGAGTCTCGCTTATCCAACATAAAATGGGCTGGCAGAACGTTGGATAAATGAAAATGTTGGATAATAAGGAGGGATTAAGGAAAACCTGTGCGTTACTGCCTAGAGAAACAGCTGTTTGAAATACTGTCCCCACCTCCCAAAGTTGAGGCTCCCATGTGAACATTGTCCACAGGAGGTAAGCAAGGGGCTGTTTGGGAGGTGTAACGCATTTGTTTTGCTGAGCACTTTCCTTCTTTTGTCCAGCTGTAACATAAATCTGCAGCAGTGTAGGTAAGAGAAGGAACTAGTTCTGCCAGGCCCCCGCCGGGAGGGGTGAGACATGGACGGCGCAGGCTTTCCCCATCGGTCACAGCGTCCAGCCTGCACCAGCTACATCCCGCCCCTCCCGACGGGTGCCTGACACTAGGAGAGGCAAATAGCTGTTTTTCTAGGCAGCAATGTGCAGCTGGCCTCTTCAAGTGCCGTGTGCTTGCTGGGAGGGGCGAGATGCAGCCAGCACAGACTTTTCCCTCCCGGCAAGCACCTGGCACTTGGAGAGGTCTGCTGTACGTTGCTGAGAAACAGCTGTTTTTCTAGGCAGCAATGAGCATTGGGCCTCTCCAATCACCAGGTGCTTGCCGGAAGGGAAAAGTCTGCGCCAGCCACATCTCATCCCTCTTGGTAGGTGTCTGGTGCTTGGAAGGCTTGCTGTGCGTTGCTGCCTAGAAAAACAGCTGTTTCTCAGCAATGCACAGCGGGCCTCCAAGTGCCGGGCGCCCGCCGGGAGGGGCGAGATGCAACCGCCGCAGACTTTTCTCTCCCAGCAAGTACCCAGCATGTGGACAGACCCACTTCGGCGGCCCCAGCTCATGGAGAGGCCCACTGCGCTGGCCCCGGCGCATGGAGACGCCCGCTGCATTGGCCCATCGGATAATACGGAGTGTCGGATAAGTGGAGGTCAGATAACTGAGACTTTACTGTACTTTCAAACAAGTTCAGGAAGGGTTAAACATAAAGAATATTGCTTTCTTACCTAGGCATGTTCTATATTGGTCTGTTCTTGTATGTATTTGAATAACTAAGTCAGACCCTGTTATGTTTTGCAGTTTGACATTAAAAGTCAAGAAGGCAAGGAATGAAAGAGCTGATCCATTTCATTTGGAACATCAGAAAGAGCAATTATTTGATCAGCTAACCATCTCTCTCTACACATCTCAAATGTACCAGTAACTTACATTGTTTTATTAGAGTCTAGCTTGGGGACCTGGCGGTGCTCGGGTTATTAGAAGAAGACACTATTTGTTTTGGGATGTTAGGAAATATCATTTAAGTTTGGTCCAGATCCATCGTTGGCTGGGTTCAGTGCTGTCTGGATAAGGGTGAACTACAACTTGCAGACTCCCAGGACAATCACCCCCAAAGCAGGCCTGTGCAAGTGCCATCGTCCATGGTCTATCTTCCTCCAAACAATGCCAGGATGTAGGGTGGGTCATGGGTGGTCTGTGTGCTAAGTTTGGTCGAGATCTGACATCAGCTGGGTTCTGTGCTGTCTGGATAAGGGTGAACTACAACTCCCAGATCCAAGGTAAAGCACCCCAAACCAGGTGTGTATGCACAGTGGGCCATGTTGGGTCTGTGTGCCAAGTTTGGTTGAGATCTGACATCAGCTGGGTTCAGTGCTTTCTGAATGCAGGTGAACTATAACTCCTAAAATCAAGGTCCATTCCCACTACCCTGTGTAGTATGTTCAGTTGGTCATGGGGCTTCTCTGTGCCAAGTTTGATCCCCATCCATTGTCGGTGGGGGGTCACAGTACCAGTGAAGGTACTGCAAATCCCATCATCCATGGCAAGTGTGCTCCAGATGCATTGTTGGTTGGGTAAACAGTACTCTCTGGATGTAGGTCAAGTACAACTCTTGTAAATCATGGTGTGAATTCTCCCCTAACCTCTTGTTCAGTTGCGGATCAGTTCCTTTGTTCACTGTGTGCCAGGAAATTGTATGAAAGGGTTAAAGTAGAGGCGGTGGGTGGGGTCATGCAAATGAAGGAACTCTGGGATGTCCATTCTGGAGGAAAAACAGAACATCTAGGATGAAATGGGCCCCGCATGAAAGCCTTCACTTGGGTGGGGGGCAGAATGGTGTTTTTAGAGGACACTGACAGGGTTTGGGCAGCATGTTCGTGGCGCTCACTATAACCTGCAAAGTCAGGTGAGGGAGAGACTTGGTAGCTACACAGCACTGGAAACTATAGCCTGTTTGTGGAGGTCGGAGGCTGTCTGAGCGGACACCTGTGCCACATACACACATACAGATTTTTCACTTTTATTATGGATATAGATATAGGTATAGATTGAGTAGGGATGAAGAAAGGGATAAAGCCATACAAGATTTCCTTCAAAGACTGCTTCATTGATAAATTTCTGTATAAAATATACTTTTATGGGAAAATAATGTGCAACTGAGATGTAGGCGGTGACATATTTTGTGTATTTTTGTCACTTTGAACCATGACTTACTAGTGTGTGTTTACATCTATGGACTAGATGTGTGTAAAAGTTACTTTGGTTCCAGTTACCAGTATAGTCTATGTAGAAATGGATCTCTCTATGTTTATAAAAGCCATAAGAAGGATATTAACACCACTGTTTCATGTTTTGTTTATTAGAAGAAAGGAGGCATTAAAAGTAACAGTAGTCTGTGTTTTAATAATCCTGCATTGAAGTGAACCAGAAGAGGGATGTAAGAAAAATCTACTCTGTGCATAGTTTAAAGACCTGGTTTGTATGTTTAACTAGTGTCAGTGCAAAAATAGGATGGTAGAAACCTTTCATTGGCATTTTGTGCTTGAATCAGTTTCTCTATAGGAATACCTGGTAATCAAGAGGCCTGGTTCACATTATTCCTTGCCTCATTTTCTTCTGGTTGTGGTGGGGAACCAGGAAATAAGGCCTCTGAATGGGGTCACTATATTACCTGGTTAACCAGATTTTAGGCATGCCACCTGCTCCTTCCTTCCTTCCTTCCTTCCTTCCTTCCTTCCTTCCTTCCTTCCTTCCTTCCTTCCTTCCTTCCTTCCTTCCTTCCTTCCTTCAAAAGCAAGTAACACATTTTTCCGTGTAAGAGTCACATTTTATCCCCTTTTTTGTGGAAAAAGAGAGTGCGACTATTTCATGGTGAAAATAAATTCCAACTATGGGGCTTCATTTGGCTAGTAGCCAAGTGAAGATTCAAATAGTTGTTGGTAGACAGATGTCCTAGTACAGATAAATGGATTAATGTCTGTATCATTAACAATTCCCATCCAAAGACAAGTAGGACAAAGAATATTAAGGTAATGTAATTACAATTTATAATAAAATATGTAATATGGAGAAAATGAGAAATTGCATCTTTCTAGCTATTACTGCTATTTAACTTTTCTTTACATTGTCCCCTGTGAACCAGTTGTTAGTAACTCTCAGTGGTTTCTTGTGGTATTTTCATGGATCTGATGAAAAACTGATGGAAAAGAGTACACACAACAAAACAAATCACAGTGGACTAATGAGAATAATATTGTGGATGCCAGGATCTGGCAATGTGCATAAATTCCTATACATGGGTTAAATGTGCTATCTAAATGTTAAACAGAATTTTGATCCCATACCTTTTTCTGTAATATTGACATGTTGGATTATTGACATGTTGTGTCGTGGTATAATTGATATAGTGATGCCTGCATCTACTCATATTTGTTCCCTTCTTGACAGTGTTTCCTTAATATCTGAAGTAATTCACATTATTTGCTTGAAGCATCTATGCAGAAAAGTTGCATCATCCCTTTTTTGTGTTGCCTTCTGTTAATGTTGTTGTACTCCTCATTAGATATCTATGTGGACTTTGATATGGTTTATGAAGTTCCGCTGTCTTGCATAACTCCCCTCTTCCTAATTAAGTGGTGCACTGCCTAGTGTACATCAAAGGCTGAGCATTTTCTAAAGAGTAACTAGTTAAGCATGAAAGCTAATTGAACACATGACCTAATTATTGGGTACTCTTTAAACCATTGCTTTTCCTTTATTTTTGTGGGGTTTTGCTTTTAAAGCTATGGCAAATGCTAATTACTGTTTGAAAAAGAAGGAGGAATATGCCAAGGGAAATGTTTCCTCACCCCAACATTCATGCTTTGGAAAAAGGTGGTTTCATTAACCAGGATTTGCCACAGATGCTGTGGTGGTAATAACCTTCTCCCAAGGCTGACGTCTTGAATTTAGTGCAGAAGAGATTAAAAACTCTGTGGAGGCAATTTCCCTTGTGAAATGTTGAGCTCCCAATAATTTTTAATATTCACTATTCAGTCACATATTTTGAAGACTTGAAGAGTAAGAGAATTGGCTGTCTACAGAGATGTTGCCCAGGGGACGCCCGGATGTGTTACCATACTGCTGGGAGGCTTATTTCATGTCCCCGCAAACTAGAGCTGAGCTGACAGACAGGAGTTCACCCTGTCTTGCGGATTCGAACTGCCAAACTTCAGGTCAGCATCCCAACCTTCAGGTAAACAGTCCAGCCGACACAAGGGTTTAACCCATTGCACCACCGTGGTTCCTAATAAGGAGGGCGGGATGGATGAATTAATGAACAGATAGAAGTAGGAGTAGACTGTTCTTCTGTTCTGGAAAATGATTAGGGCAGTATATACTGGTACCAACAAAGGAGGAGAAATGACTTAGGTGTAGGATGATGGAACTGTGAAAGCATAGATCACTGACAGTCATGTATCTATATAATAAAAGAAAGGTGGAGTAAAAAAGGTGTCAGACCCGAGGCAGCAGGGCACCAAGAACCATACACGGAGGCCAATCTCTATCTAATATCTTTATTAAGTAAATATATAAAAGCAATAAAAACAAGTGAAGAATAGTTCAGAGGCAGACCTTTCAAATAAGGTCAAATGTAGTCCAAAAATGTATTGTCCAATAAATGATATTAGAGTTCAAAGTTTTAATCCAAAACCGAACACACACTATTGCCAAGCAATAGTGTGGGGAAATGCCAGAGTCTTAGGAGTCCAAGGTAGCTTGACAACAAGGCTGGATACAATCTTGATTCTTTAACAAGGTCCATGACTAGGAACAAGGCAACAATGGTTCTTGGAACAAGATCCGTGGTTAAAACAAGGCAAGGCAAATCTTGAATACTTGATCCGGGAAGCAAGGAACTGGGGTTACGAAGTCCACACACGATCTTACTCCTGAAGCTGCTCTGTTGACTCCGCAAAGATTCTCCTGTGTCAGGCACCTATATTGGGTCTCGTTTTCCCGCCAACAACCTCTTTCCCTAGAGAACGAGAAACCCAACTTTGTCCAGATGCAAGACTCCTTAGAATTTCCCAAGGGAAGCAGGTCTAATCAGCCTGTTGTTTGGCTGCAATCCGTAAACTCCTGCGTTTCTGTTCCCTCACTCCTCTGTCTGCAGCATAGGACTCTCTCCTAGGGAACGGAGGAGAGGAATGCCCAAGGTCTGTTTTACTGAGTTCTTGGGTACAAACATCAACATCCGGCAGGTGAAAAGATTCCGGCTCTTGTTGAACCGGCGAAAACCCCATGTTTTCGTCTTCATCTGCCACGATGGCACTAGGAACAGGACTACAAGGCCCATGAGGCATCACAAAAGGTGATAGAGACTTTGGGAGAGTAGCAATTCTTCCACCTTTATGAGGAGGTGTAGTGATAATATATAGAGCTTTATTATCTTGCAGAATAGATAGCTTTCAATGGATAGGCGTATATTCCCCACCTTGCACCTTCTGAATAGTTTTGGTAATGACTATGGCTAGCATCTTGTTGGTTAGTCCCAATTAGAGTACACACTCCTTCTGTTATTGAACGGTGAGTTAACGGGTTAGTAAACCTCACCAATTTAGTGGGTTTACTAACAATAGAAGCTATTCCTATTTCTTGTCTGCTATTTGTATTTTTTAAAACTATCAAATGCCACAGTTCTTTCCTCTTGTATATCTAGATGCCTTCAAGTCACCTGTCGACCTATAACGACATCATGAATTTCATAGTTTTATCAGTTCCTTCCTCTGAAATATAGCCTACAGTACCTGGTATTAATTAACAATTTCCTATCTGAGAATTAACAAGGGCTTTGTACATGTAATTAAATTTTAGATTGTATTATATTTCAAATTATTTATTTTAGTAGTTTACAAAAAGAAAATATACTTTACATATGTGACTGTCTGAAAGGGAAATGTGTGCTGAGCAGAACATAGAACTGAGTTGCCAGCTATATGGGAGTGTTTAGGCTAAAGGTGAGAAGAAAAGTCAAAGTTCTATGAAAAGTGAAAGGTATGTCTGCAAAGTGTATTGAGAAATTCTACCAGAAGAGAGATAAGCACTGGGCATTTATGTATTGTTGTTTTTCATGCATTCTGTAGCAGTGACCTGTCATCTTGGAACTAAATCAAGAAGCTTACAAAATCATTTTAATGGGAAAATCCTTTGGGTCTTGCCATGATGCTAAGGAAGGCAAGTGCTACAGGCAAAGTGACCTTGCTGTGGAAGAAACTAGGGCAAAGGGAAAGTTGGTGCCAAAGTCTAAAAGGACAGAGGAAGTATAACTAGAAGTCATTGCTATCCAAGCTTCAGGCAGCTTTTTTTTATTAGTGTTTCTGGATTACAGAATGAATCAAGCATATTCTTGTGATATTTTGAATATTCCAGCTTTCTTCCCCCCCCCCCTCTTTCTGTTAGAGCAATAAGGATTTTATATAGAATAGACACTTTGCTTGTCAAATCTTTATTTCTTTCATCTAAACCTCTCACATTTGCTCTTACTCGCTTTTAAAATGCATGGTTATAAACACCTTGCATGTAGACGATACCCAACACAAATAAAATGGGGTATATTTTGTCTGTTACTTTGCTAAACAAAGGCTACATCCTATTAGTTTTAGTTTTCATCCTTTCTCCCAAAATTCTAACAATAATTCCCAACATGGAAGAAAACTTGAAATTGACCTTAGTAGTGTTTACAGTGCAGACATCACAACAGTAACTGATAGATACTCAATACTAATCTATTTGTATATTGCAAGTATGTTCTCTTTGAACAAATACCTGAGTCATTGTAGTCCTGTGATTTTGAAATTTTTACAGGCATGTTCCATAAGAGCTGAACTAGTCATGAAATACACAGGTATCACTTTAATATTTTTCCTCCTGTTTTTATTATTATTACTGCTGTCTAGAAGATCACACATCCTAATCCCTTGGGCAAAGGCAGGAGATCTGGCCAACCCAGAGCTTCCAGCATATGCCTTCCTCCATTCTCCCCTATGAGAAATAAAGTGATGATGAATAAACTAAAGCAAATCAATTTTTCCTCGCTTTTCCCCCTGGAGGAAGTTCAATCTAAGGTGCAAGCAATCAAATAGTCAATAAGGTTTAACAGAGACGAATGGAAAGAATTTTTAAAATTCTAAATAGAGATTATATCAGGCCAGTAAGGCATCACACTGTTTAGAGTTTATCTCCAGATAATTATAATACTTCTAAGTGTGTTTGGAATGGATAACAAGCTAGACATCATCCTTGATGTGATTAACTAAACCTTTACTATAAGCCCTTCCTCAATCTCATGCCAACGAAAAGGAGTGAGAATAAAGATGGTAAACCCTTTGTCTTTTAAATTACCCCTGCCCACCCATCCCTAGTTATTCCAGTTATTTTAACATATCTATCTTAGTTATCTATGGAGTTCTGTTCTCTAAGTGGTTAAATTAATATTTTAGCAATTCGATGCATCTTTTTACATAGTTATTGGATAATAGCATGGACTAGCACTCAACTTCTGTGGGAACTGGGTGTCAAAAATCATTCTGAGGACAACTTTAAGAGGAGCAGCTGTTAGTCTATTGCAAGGCAAAAAAGAAAAGAAAAGAAAAAGAAAATAGATAACTATCATCTTAAAAGGCAAACAGCATTATCATAGTATTTTTCCTGGAAATAATAGGCAATTTTTCCTGCTTCTGCTGCCTCAAAAGCTAATTTTCTACCTCTCTGAGGGACAATTGGTTATTTTCACATCAAACTTCACAGGTAGCTGTGAGGTCTGAGATAAGGCAAAAATGACCTACCAAAGATGCCCAGCACTGGTGTTAAATGAAGATTTTCATGGGTTAAGCATCTTAGAATTTTTGTTATTCATTACTTTATGTAGTAAATTGTTTCATTATAATTCACGATTTCTTGTTGCCAGGGATGGTGATTGATATCCAGGGAACTTTTTCAACCATAAGGACAGGCAGTTTGTGTGTGGCTTTATTGTGTTTTGTTGTAATTAGAATTTGCAGGAAGACCTAATGTCAGAAAGACTTCATGAAGGGGCTGAACACTTCTACTGTTTAAACCTGATTAAGTTCCCCTTCCCTGTAATTACCATCTTGCCTCTAGGTGACCTATTTAAAAATACCTTATCTTTTTGATAAAGGAAAGCTTCATCAAAGGAATAAATATAATTTTTGCTGTGGAGCTCCTCTTATGGAGAACTATGTGAATGTGAGCCAGATATTGTAAATTATCGTAGTTTTAATAAAGTAAGCATGGAAAAATTAGAAGAAGTGATATATTTGTATTTCTCATGCCATGTGAAATCCCAAGTTGGTGTACAGCCTATATATGTTTATTCAAAAACAAGTACAGTAGAGTCTCACTTATCCAACATAAACGGGCCGGCAGAACGTTGGATAAGTGAATATGTTGGATAATAAGGAGAGATTAAGGAGAAGCCTATTAAACATCAAATTAGGTTATAATTTTACAAATTAAGCACCAAAACATCATGTTATACAACAAATTTGACAGAAAAGGTAGTTCAATATGCAATAAATCTATGTAATTACTGTATTTACGAATTTAGCACCAAAATATCATGATGTATTAAAAACATTGACTACAAAAATGCATTGGATAATCCAGAACGTTGGATAAGTGAAAATTGGATAAGTGAGATTCTACTGTATCACTGAATATTAAGGGCTTGTTCTCAGAAAGTGTGCTAAGACTTAAGATTTTAATTCCTGTGATACTTCATCTTGTGGTGACTCTATGAATGAGAGACCTCCCAAGTGATCTTATTATCAGCAGCCCAGCTCAAGTCTTGCAGAGTCAGGGCCATGGCCTCTTTGATTGCGAGTATCCATCTGCTTTCTATCTTCCCAAACACTATTGTCTTTTTGAGTGAGTCATGACTTGCAATGATATGTTCAAAGTACGACAGCCTTGGTTTAGTCATCTTGGCTCCAAGTTGAGGCCTGATCCATTCCAGGACCCATTTACTTGCCTTTTAGCAGTCCACAACATCTGTAGAACTTTCCTCCAGCACCACAGTCTGAAGGAGTTTATTTTCATCCAATAAGATTTCTTCATTGTTAAACTTTCACTAGAAGACATAGAACTTGGAAACACAATGGCATGAACAATACAATCTTTTTAATTCACTTGAGGATTTTCTCTACTAATGTTCCATCTGACAACTTGGCAAGGTGGCACTACCTGGAGGAATCCTCCACCTTGTGTGACTGTGGAGCTGAACAAACAACTCAGCATATGTATGCTTGCCCACAATGCCCTGCCTCATGTACGGAGGAGGAGTTGTTTAAAGCTACAGACAATGCGGTTGCTGTTGCCCGCTTTTGGTCCAAAACTATTTAGTTGCTTGTGATTTCTTTTCTTTTTTATTTTATTTCCATTATTTGAAATGTATTTGCTGTACCAATGCTTTTGACACGAAATAAATAAATAAATTAGGAAGAACTTCCTAACTGTAAGAGCTGTTCAACAGTGGAACTCTCTGCCCCGAACTGTGGTGCAGGCTCCTTCTTTGGAGGCTTTTAAACAGAGGCTGGATTACCATCTGTTGGGGGTGCTTTGAATGCGATTTTCCTGCTTCTTGGCAGGGGGTTGGACTAGATGACCCATGAGGTCTCTTCCAACTCTATGCTTCTAGCTTTCTTCCTTTTTTATTTCAGTCTCTATTCTGAATAATGAGTTGAGCTGAGGCACAGGAAATCTTGAAGTATTTCAATGACTTCATTATCTACTTTAAAGCTATAGACTCTAGCAAAGCCTTTGATTGTATGGATCATCTATGGTCATTATTTTTGTTTTCTCAAAACAACCTGCCTTTGCACTTTCTTGACTTTTTTCAGTAATCATTCCAAATCTTTGCTATTTTATCCTAGAATTAAGGTATCACTTCCATATCTTAGATTGTTGAAGTTATTTCTTTGTTTTTACACTTCCGTTGTCCAATTCTATTTTGCTTAAAATATGATGTGTTCAGCATACAGTTAAACAGATTTGCTCAAGCCTCTTGCTAATTGGAAACCATTCCATCTCTCTCTATTCCATCCTGATGGGAACCTCTAGTTCAAAGTATAGGTTACACATCAGTTCAATCCAATATTTTGGCACAACTGCTTCTTTAAGAGCAGTTCATAGTTTTTAATGAACTACACAGTCACTGACTTTGCTATAATCTGTGCTATAAAGCACAAACTGATCCCCCACCCTGAAATTCTTTGGTGTGTTCTAGTGTTTAGTGTAACTTTGTATGATAGAAGTCTTTTTTGCAGAATATTGAGCATCAATTTGAAGAAATTGGAAATAAATGCAGTGGACCTCTGGTTACTGCATTCATTTCCCATGCCTTTGAAGTTTTGTTTTCTATAATTTGTAGGCAGATTAGAACTAGAGTATATTCTGTTTCTGTACTTTAAAGCAGCAATGTTGATCTGTCACTTATTCCTGGTAATTTATTACTCCTATGCTCTGAGTTCAGCTTCCATTCTGCTTTCTAAAATTATGGTTTCATGTTTAAATGGTTCTTCTTTGAATGAACACCTGGAATACTGTGTCCAATTTTGGGCACCGCAGATGAAGGGAGATGTTGACAAGCTGGAAAGCGTCCAGAGGAGGGCGACTAAAATGATTAAGGGTCTGGAGAACAAGCCCTATGAAGAGAGGCTTAAAGAGCTGGGCATGTTTAGCCTGCAGAAGAGAAGGCTGAGAGGAGACATGATAGCCATGTACAAATACGTGAGGGGAAGTCATAGGGAGGAGGGAGCAAGCTTATTTTCTGCTGCCCTGCAGACTAGGACGCGGAACAATGGCTTCAAACTACAGGAAAGGAGATTCCACCTGAACATCAGGAAGAACTTCCTCACTGTGAGAGCTGTTTGGCAGTGGAACTCTCTCCCCCGGACTGTGGTGGAGGCTCCTTCTTTGGAAGCTTTTAAGCAGAGGCTGGATGGCCATCTGTCGGGGGTGCTTTGAATGCGATTTCCTGCTTCTTAGCGGGGGGTTGGACTAGATGGCCCATGAGGTCTCTTCCAACTCTACTATTCTATGACTCTATGATTCTATGAACGCCATCCATCCATCTCCTACAATCTTTGATCCTGCTCTCTTTCTCTTTGCATTGCAGTCATCTATGATTACCAAAAATCTGTTTTGTTGTGTCATCAATTTCCTCCTGGACTCTAATATAGAATCTTTAAATTTCTTCTTCTGCTTCTGTAGTTGAATTATAAACTTAGATTATGTTAATATTGATGGGTTTCCCTGAAATGTTATAGATATGATTTAGTTAAATTTTACACTATTTCTTTTTACTGCATTTTACTGCTTTTGTTATATTTGTTCTCATTAATGCCACCCCATTTCTTCTTAGATTTTCATTTCCTGACTAAAGACTAATTATTTTATACAAAATATCCAATTCATGTCTACTTTAGCTCACTAAGGCCCCTTCCACACAGCTGTATAAAACCCACATTGAACTAGATTATATGGCAGTGTGGACTTAGATAATCCAGTTCGAAGCAGATATTGTGGATTATCTACCTTGATATTCTGGGTTATATGACGGCATGGAAGGGCCCTAAGACACCCTCCTCCAATGACACCCCCCTCCACATTGCTGCTGGTGCCCAGTAGCTCTTTGAGACACTTAGTCTGGCTCCTCAGCAAAAGCCTGTTTGACACAGGAAACTCTACCAGCAGCACTGCTGCAGTCAGTATAGCCTCCTGCCTCACATAATCCCATCACCATGGAAAGGTAGTGCCATTTATGGATTAAAGATGATTTCTTAATTTCTGTTGATTTCTGTTTATCTAATTGAGAAAATGGAAGCATAAATAACATTTCTTTACTCTTTGTTTTAATAACCCATTTTCTTATTAGCTCATAACTCAGTTTTTTTCTGTTATACTTCAATGATATATTACTGTCTTCATCATCCTACTTTTGGATAGTAATTCTCATTTCATTTCTGCATTTTAAAAAAATGTATCCTCAAATATTACGTTTCCACTAGATGGTGTGCCACCTTTTTTTTACTATTAGTCTGTTTATCAGACTGTAGAGACTGCTAATTTAGGGTTATAAAGATGCAGTTGCAAAAGTGTGCACATTCCAGTGTGAGGTAGTGTTCCCTAGTGGCAGGAGTTCATCTGGCAATCTACAGAGGTAAAAATAATTCCCTTCTGAATTTTATCTTTACATCAGGCTTCGAGATCACAGCCTGAATTGAACCTGGAATACTGATGAGTTTACATTTAGGAAATGAGGAGCCATGTGTAGTCTGAAACTTTAAAGAGCTCCTAAAATAGAAAAATAAAAGAGGAAGGATAAAATGACACAGCTGTATGGCAATTATGCAGTCTACTGACTACGAAGATTTTCAAGTTGTGTCCTGGTGTATACTTAAAATCCTGTTACAGCATTTTATGATACAGCCTTTTAAGGTTCTGAGACTTCTTTTAAGCTATAGAATAGCAAGATAGGAATGTGGTTTGTTTTTTGTACTACAATAAAAGAGGGAAAATATTTACTACCTTTACTATCTGAGGCTTTGAGAAATTATTTTGCTGATCGCAAGTAGAAAGGCAGAAATGGAGTGCAGCATTAGCAGAATAAACCTCAAAAAGCCCTTGTTACCTTAGAATATGACAACAGTTTTACAAACACAAATGAAAGAAAATTACTTCTATATTGATATGTTATACTATTTCATGAAAAGGTAGAGAAAAGACTGCATAGTTGTTAAGAAAAGGATTGTATCATTTTGGGGATATGTGATACTAGTCTCAAATCTGTGGCTTAGGTTTAAGCTGTTTGAACAAATTGTACCTCTCTATACAAACCTGCCAGAGTTTTCAGATCTCTGGGGGAAAGACTTTATCTTCAGATTCCTACCAGCATGACAGACCTCGGTGGTGACACAAGAGAATGCCTTTTCAGTGGTTGCTCTAACCCTCTGAAATTCCTTTTCATGGGAGGCTGGGACGTTCTGCGTTTGCTGGCGGCTTGCCCTCCATTGCATTTGCCGGTGGCCTTGCTCCTCAACCATGCAGGCCCAGAAAGGCACTCAAAAGAGGGCATCCTAAATAAAAGAATTGTCACAATATAATGTTTGTGCTTGTGGTGTTTCTAATTAGCAAACATTCTTACTGCATTTATTATTTGCTGAAATGCATAACTTAAAAATGTTGAATGAGCACTTTGTAATGAAATCACAATTATCACTTGGAGCCTCCGGTAGCGCAGTGTGTTAAAGCGCTGAGCTGCGGAACTTGCAGACCGAAAGGTCCCAGGCTCAAATCCGGGGAGCGGAGTGAGAGCCCACTGTTAGCTCCATCTTCTGCCATCCTAGCAGTTCGAAAACATGCAAATGTGAGTAGATCAATAGGTACTGCTCTGGCGGGAAGGTAACGGCGTTCCATGCACTCATGCCAGCCACATGACCTTGGAGGTGTCTACGGACAACGCCGGCTATTCGGCTTAGAAATGGAGATGAGCACCAACCCCCAGAGTTGGACACGACTGGACTTAACGTCAGGGGAAACCTTTACCTTTACCTTATGTATTATTCCATGTATCATCTATATAGTTGTGATATTGTCAAGGCAGCAATTTCAGACATTTTGGGTATAGGGTAAGGATGTGCAAGAAAATCATTTTCAAGGGCTATTGAAATTCGGTGATAAAAAATGTGTCAGTTTAAGGCTAAGGTTAAGTCTCTCTCTTGTTGCCTTATGACATGCTTCATAAAGCCAGGATATTGGAAATCAAGGCTTCTGTCTCAACCACTGTGTTCTGTGATCAAGCTAGGAATTGTCACATACTATGCTTGCTTACAATTTGCTCTTTATTCACCCACACTTTGCTTAATCTTTCAGGACCAAATCCATATGAAGAATGTAGTATCATTGGGATATGGCTTTCTCAGGTCCAAATTCCCGTCAGATCCTTGATTAACAAATATGAAACAAATCCAGCTGTGTAGAGGAGAAAAATGCAATGTATTGATTGCAAGCTGTTGGAATGTGGAGGCAGATGGGTACAGATAGATCACTAAGCTATGTTCTTTATATTTACAAAAACGTTATTTTACTTTCAAACCACTATTGACGTGGCATATGACTTTTAGCCATTAAACATGTTATGGCCACGTTTTACCATTTCCCCCATTTTTTGTGATACAATTAATATGTTTCAGTTCTGGAATGCAATAAACACTTGTATATAAGTCAGCCGCATGTATATGCCAAAAACTGGATTGCGGCCAAAATTATGATTTTTAGAATGACCTATGGATAAATTGAGAGTAATTCAGAAAAGGGAAAGCATTGCTGGTGCTCTTTTCTCATACAGGCAATCAAAAAGATCTTTCAACATTCTATTCAGAGATGGGGGTGGTTCCTTTTTAAATAACCATTAAAGTACAGTATTTTTTATTTTAAAAAAGCAACCATACCTTCTCTGAGTAGCATGACTAAAGGCAAGAGTTTAGTGCATTCCAGGAAAACCTAACAGAAGCACTGATCTCTCCTGGTGATCCCTGAGCGGAAATGCTAAAAAACTGTTCCTGCTACCATTTTCCTACCCAGGCATTAATGGCAGAAAGAGTAGAAGGGTAAGGGCTGGCACTTCTTTTAGGTTCTCTCAGGATAGACCAAGCTCTTTCTTTTGCCACTCCACTCAGAGAAGGGGATAGGTTTTTTAAAAATAACAGATAAGGTATAGTACTCTCACTGATCCATGGATAAGTCAATCTAGGTTTTAGGTCAATTTTTTTATTATGCTTTCTAGACTTATATCTGAGTATGCATAAGTGTTCCCTCACTTATCGCGGGGGTTAGGTTCCAGGACCATCCGCAATAAGTGAAAATCCACGAAGTAGGGACACTATATTTATTCTAATATTTATACATTATTTTAGTAGTTATACACTATTTTAAGTCTTTATCAACCAGCCGTGTGTTGATAAATTGCCTCCTTCTCCTCCTGTTGCCGCTTGGGCTCCTTTTCTCTCCCTTTGGCTTCTCCTTCCTCCCTTTCTTAGGCTGTAAATTGTTATTTTTTATTATTTATAATAGTCTTTTAGAGTTTATTGAAAAACCGCAAAACAGTGAATCCGCAAAAAGTGAACCGCGAAGTAGTGAGGGATCACTGTATACCTATGCCTAGAGTACCTCCTTGGTCCTGTTCTGTAATCGTGTTCTGTGTGCTCACTGCGGGGGAGAGGAGAATCCAAAGCATTTACTTCTATTATTCCTCCTAATTCTTATTCCCTTGGATAATTAGCTTGAACTCATTTAAGCAATATTTCCCTCTGGCTTTTCAGTCTCTGAGTGGGTGATCTAAAGAGAATTCACAGTCATACAGAAAACGAAATGTGGTTTATTCCTTGCAAATGTAGATTAATTCAAACTGTAATGTGAGATGATGGGAAGATATAACAAGTAGTTTTTTTGCTTGCCTCATCCCTCAGGCCTCTAACTCAGTCATTTGGTTAGCCTCACATCTCACTTAAACACACAAGGAGCTATAAAGCACAAGATGATTACTACCTGTATTGGTAGTATTGAAGGATAATTGAACTTCATAAATGAACCTGAACTTAATATAGCTAGAGTTCTTTTGAAGTGCAATTCATTCAATGCCTTTCCCATAGCTCAACCCCTGTTACTACATCCAAAGCTTAGTCTCTTCTTGGCATGCTGTGGTATTACCCATAAGTATTAGTAATATAATGTTTATCTGTGCATGTTATTCCTAAACTGGCAATTATAGCACGTTTTAGGGCTGCACTGTAATTGCTGTTTCTGCATCAGAATTCATAATAGGCTCTCTAGTCAGATGGCGCAGTATTAAATTGGCTAATGTAGAACATTTTCTACAGAGATTTATTTCTCTTTCTGTGCTCTATTAACTATTTATTTCAACCCTATGAAATTATACAGTGAGAATAATGAGACTTATTGGGAGCTGTTAGGAACCACTAATTATATAAACACATGAAAATATGAATACAAGTTGCTTGAACATTGATAATTCCATATTGTGACTGCAAAAAGGGAAAGTTTTGAAGAAGAGCAATAAGTAAACCAGCTTCCATAATTTTTTTTTTATTATGAGACAATGGATTATCTCATTTTGGTAGAAGTTATAAATAACTGTGAGAAGTGAAGATAATGTTTGGTGTTGTTTACTGATGGGGATGTGACAGTGAGAAATTTAATTTTGATGTCTAAAATTAATTTGGTTTGGCAGAGCATTTAAGCAAAGGAAACGTATAAGAAAGTAATGCAAAAATATACATGAATACCTGTATTTCTATAATAAATTCCCACAAATAATCTGTTCAAAATAATTCATTTTTATAGTAACACTTATTTTACATCTTTTCCAGAGCATCATAACAGGTTCATGTACTATAAAAGGCATCATGAAAAACATCGTAGAATTGGGTTGCTGCTGTCTCACAAGTGCAGACAGTAAGCATTGTTCTGTGTTTTCCCTTTGGGGAGATAAAGCGGGGTATAAATAACTGTAATAATAATAATTCCACAAAACAGCAAAATGAGTTCAAAGTTAGGAATTTTTGAACAATAGCCATTCAGTAGCTGTTTGAATTGAAGCAATTCCTGATGAATTGCAGTCTTATTGGCATGGGCTGTCTTTGGTGCCCCTCCATCTGTCTTTGGTGCTCCTCCAGCTTTATTCGAGATTTCATTATTACAAGAGTGCAAATAACATACTCTCCTGCTGATGCTGGCTTGCACCTTCAAGTATTCCTCACCATTAATTGTGATGGCTGGTTTGCTGGTGATTGCAGTCTGGCAATATATAGGGGGTCTCTGGATTCTCACCTGTGTATTATTGCCCTATGATGATAACTAAAGTGCTATGGAACCAGCTACTGAATCAGTATTAGCATCATGGTGAGCATCTCAGACCACCCCAGAAAGCATGGAATGGATTTCAGTATCCTGGAGAGTAATCCTGCAGCTAGAGTTCCTGTTTGTTTCCCTTCAGATTGAATAGAATAGATGGCAGTGGTTTATAGATATAACAAGAGTCTGCCTCAAAGTGCTACCATTTCAGGTACTTTGTCTAGCTAAGAAAGAGTCAGTCCTGTATTGCAAGTTTCATTCTGATCTTGGGCCATGGTCTCACTGAAACTAGAGCATTCCTTTGCTGTTTATTTCAAAATATACAGTGCTGGAGCCATTTGAGATGTTACATTCAGGCTGATGTAAATGGTATCACTTGTAAATTGCTAGAATGATTGCAACTTTGATGTACAGCATGACCTCCATATCCACTGGACCAATATTTGTGGTTGCATTTATCCACACGTGGCAAAATATGACATTTTCTAGGTGCCAGATGTCCTGCACTTCAATAAGCTTCGCTATTACCCATGGTCTCACTTATCCAAACAAAATCTGCGAAGGAATCGCTTGCAGATATGAAGGTTTGTACTTTATACTTATGGTAAAATTGAATGTAATCAAAATTACATAACAGTTTGCACAACTGAGTGCTCGGCAAATGTTGTGCTGCAGTAGAGTCTAGGCCAGTGTTGGGAAGTATTTAGAAATGTAATGTGAATGTGAATTTATAAACTTTTTTTATTTTGTATGATCTCCGGCTATGTTGCAAAGTGTGTGTCCTTTGTTGGTTTGTGTACAAACTTTGTATTCCCTTCTATTAATTTTTGTTGACTGTACCTTGAAATCTGATACAGTTAAAAACAAAAAAAGTTTTAGTCATGTATGTATGAACGGCAGGGTGGGATAGGCTTGAATAATAAAGATGTTTCAGTTAATTCTGAAAAAAGAAAAGAAATGTAATGCCTCCTTCTGTAATATGTTTTTGCATAGAGCAAGATACAAAAGTAATTTTTTCAAATATGATATACAGTATGTGCAGAAATTGAAGGATATGATAATGCCAACACAAGAGAGATGGTTAATGAAATTAGGCGAACTTGCTGAAATTGATAAATTAACCATTTTAATTAGAGAAGAGTCAGTGAGTAGTTTTATGAAAGACTGGAGAAATGATCAACAGTGGGATTTGAGGCTTAGTAGGAGTAAATAAATAGTAGAAGTAGAAGATATTTTGCAGTAGAGAAAATAAGATATCATATTTAACTGTTGGTAGGAGAGTTGGAACTTATTTTCTTTTTCTCCCTGCTCCTTTTTTGGTAATCATTTGTATTTTTTTGTAATTTTCTGTAGTTTTATATTTTTCTATCTTAGTATCCCTAGATGTAATTTTTTAGTATGGAAAATTGTTCTTAATAAAAATATGAGACTGAAAGACCTCTCCGCTGCAATTTCACGTGCTGAAGAAACTCCCTTTGGAGTTGGTTATCAGGAAAAACAGAAGGATGCAAGGCAAGAAAAATTGAAGCGAATTTCAGAAACTTTGCTAGTAGAATATTGAATGTAATCCATGATTGTGTAGACAGTTAGCCCCAAATGGTTTGTAAAATATCCTGTTGTCTAGAAAACATAATGTTACCATTGGCAAAAGTTTGTTGTAAAAATTAAGAAAGGAAGAGAGGGAGTTTCAGAGGGAGAAAAATGTATCCAGATAGTACATGCGGAATTTCACAGTTGGTTTTGACATGGAATAAAATAAACCAAGATACCTAGGCTGTTCTCCAAACCACAGAGAGACTTCTGCAGATGATGAAATATTTCTCCCTTACAAAATAAATAAAACATATACAGGCAGCCCCCAGTTACAAACATCCAACTTAAAAAAGACTCCTAGTTAAGAGACAACAGGAAGTGAAAAAAAATCTACCCATTGGAAGGAAAATCCACTCTGAAAGAGTTATCATGGGGAAAAGGTGACTCCGCTGAAGCTTTATCCCTTTCCTATATTATCTAAGGCTGTCTGTCTGTCTGTCTGTCTATCTATCTATCTATCTATCTATCTATCTATCTATCTATCTATCTATCTATCTATCTGGCTTGAGTTACACTTAAAAATGTACCAGTTCCGACTACAGAATCTATCTTGTTCGTAACTTGGGGACTGCCTGTACCAGTAATAACTAAGGGAAAGGCACTAAAAGTTTTCTTAGCTGAATATGTTGGAGATTGGACATATGGTACATACACTCCACCAACTGAAATGAAACTGTATCTGAGTGGACATGGAAGTACAGATTATCTGTCTTCAGACAATATTTTGTCATATCTACCACTATGCCTTTCTCTTCAGCTCCTTGACCTGCTCACCTAATTGTCTCTTAACTAACTTCAGAGCTTTGTGCTGCTATCCATGACTTCTGTGTTGTCTCTCCTTCTTTTTGTTTTTGGAAAAATAAGATGCAGGTTTAGTGGATAGAACATTAGACTGCAGAAAACAGAGTAAAACTCCCAGTGGCACTGTAAATAAATGCCTCTTTTTGCTTATTGTACAATGTATGTTCAGGTAGGTCATTTTCAAACATCATCAGAGCATGTGCATTTCTGGATGATGCTTTCAATTTAGGAAAAAAACACACTCTATTTCTATATCTTCATAGCTTTTCACAGATTTGAAGTTTAGAATCTTTTCTTTTATTAAATGAAAGCTTTAGGCTTCAGGGTGTATGATGGGATGTAAATCTCTCCCCCTCCCTGGTCACAAATGTATGAATTTGTAATGCAAATTAGGTTTGTTTTGGATCAAGCTTGCTGGGACTTTGAAGATGGGGAGGGAAATGTAACATCATGGTATTCAGAGAATTATGGAACTGAAATAGAGCAAACTGCTACCATTGCTTATACCGTTCTCTTTTTATCCACTGTGGTTTGATTCCAGGAACTGCAATGAATACCAAAATCCATAGTTGCTGCAGTCATATTATGGAGCTTCTTACGATGGATAATACTTATAAAATGGCAAAAGAAAAGTTTTGGGATTTTTGTTTTGTTTTTCAAGCTGTGGATGGTTGAATCCTTGGATACAGGATTTGTGGACATAAAAGGCTTGGCTGTATTATCAGACCCAACATAACTGTATTACAGATAGTAGCTCCTAATTTCTTTGTGTAACTGTATAACACATCTGAAGCAGTTCACAATAAGTACGAAGGGAAGTCTGCAAATTGCCATTGACATGCTTTCTTCCCTTTTCATTTCAATCTGTGATCTGGACATGGAAATCCTTATGTAGTGCTGCTGATCTTGATGTAGTTCACTGATTCCCTCTGTCATCTGGAGTCCCCTGATCTGCTTCTACAGTATTTCACCTAAAGGAAATAAATGAAAGGAATCATCAGTCAGGAATTTGATTGCATAAAAGTGTTGCATAAATTGACATTTGTCATCTGAGAGAACACATTTATTAGTTTTTTTAAACATCACAAGTAAGCTGTGCTTTGTATTTAAAGCACAGCTTGCCTCAAATGTTCTGACATCAATTTTGATTTTCTGATCAAATGGTTTCTTTTGCTCTCATCTGGGATTTCTTCTTTTCTGTTCTGTGCTATATTATAGCAAAGAGGTGCTTTTATATTTTCATTCTTCAGCTAATTTTTACTTCTTTGTTAAAAAGGTATTGTGTGTGAATGTGAGTATACATTGGTAAGGAGAAAATATCATAAGTCTAACTTGAATATTGATAATTTTGAACTTCAGTTCAGTTATTCTGAGATTACTGTTTATATACCTATGTATACATTGAAAACTTTATGTTAAAACACTTCAGAAATTTGAGTTAATATATCAGTCTGTTGAGAAAATAAGTTAATGTAACAGGAATGGCAAGGTATAAATTGTTTTAATGGTTTTATAATATTTATATGTTTTAATTGTCTATTATATTGATGTATATTGTATTTTATATTGTATATGTGCAGCATTTGTTTGCTGCTCTGAGTCCCCTGCAAAGGTGAGAAAAGCAGGATAGAAATAAAGCTAATAATAACAACAACAACAACAACTTGGGAAGTGTTCGACTTGTGATTTTGTGAAAAGAAATCCAGCATATCTGTCTTGTTTGCTGTGTCATACTAATAATAATAATAATCATCATCATCATCATCATCCCCCCATTGGAAAAAACATGGCTGTGGCTCACAAATGGGACTTTGAAAAAAGAGACGGAGGCCCTGATTCTGGCAGCCCAAGAACAAACCATTAGAACCAATGCCATCAAAGCCAAAATTGAAAAGTTGATGACAGATCCCAAAAGTAGACTCTGCAAGGAAGCAGATGAAACAATAGATCACATCCTCAGCTGCTGGAGAAAGATCATACAGACAGACTACAACCAAAGACATCACACTGTTGCTCAGATTATTCATTGGAGCTTGTGCCACAAATACCATCTGCCTGCGACAAAGAACTGGTGGGATCACAAGCCGGAAATAGTGACAGAGAATGAACATGTCAAGCTACTCTGGGACTTCCGAATTCAGACAGACAGGGTTTTGGAGCACAATACTCCTGACCTCATGATTGTGTTAAAAGACAAAGTATGGATTGTCGATGTTGCAATCCCAGGTGACAGCAGGATTGAGGAGAAACAACTGGAAAAGCTGACACGATATGAGGATTTAAAGATCGAATTGCAAAGACTCTGGCACAAGCCAGTCAGGGTGGTCCCAGTGGTGATCGGCACACTGGGTGCAGTGCCTAAAGGCCTTGGCCTACACTTGAACACAATCGGCGCTGACAAAATTACCATCTGCCAGCTGCAGAAGGCCACCTTACTGGGATCTGCTCGCATTATTCGCCGATACATCACACAGTCCTAGACACTTGGGAAGTGTGCGACGTGTAGTCAAATTCAACAGCCAGCAGACTGTCTGCTGTGTACTCATCTTGTTGTGTTTATAATGATGATGATGATGATGATGATGATGTAGAATTGATGTATTTTTCCCTTGGTCAGCCTCATTAAGTTTCGAGTTACCAGTATAATCAGATTATAAGAAAGATCCCAAATATTAAATTCATCTTATTTTTGTTGGCATTTTCAGCTCTTTAAACTGGTATTTCAGGCTTCATACTCAGCTTTCTGTGGTCTTGCCCTAACCATCTTGAATTCCAGTTTAGAGACTTCCTTCTTTTGAATGATCTAGGGTAATCAATAAGATTGGGCAATGAGACTATCATCTACAAAAAAATTAAGGCATGTAGAAAGATGGTAATATTTCAGAAAATGAGATTTCTTTCTGCTAGTGATGATTAGCAGGTTTAAAAGCACTTATTTCAGTTGATGGTGTATTTCTTTTGTGAGGCCATGTAATCTACTGGTGAGGATGTTGAACTAAGACCCTAGGATACAAAGATTTGAATCTCTGCTCCATCATGCTAAAAAAAATCCAAAAATATTATCGCTACAACTCAGTGTTGATGGGAAGGCACTATGCATATTTGTTTGCCCTGTGTCCTGCACGTTTCTAAACAACTTATTTCTCTTTAGCCTGCAACAGGAGAGTAACATGGAAATTCAAACAGAAAATTTGGATAATCTATTAATAAACTAGCTGTGCCCGGCCACGCGTTGCTGTGGCGTTGTCTGGTGGTGTTGGTGAGAAATTTGAGTTAGTGGTGGTATTGAATGTCTGTTGTTTGGTTGTCTTTATGTTTAGTATGTATTTGGTTGTTTGTGTAATGTGAAAGTGGTGAGAGTAGAGGGGGTCTTTGTCGCTGTGTAGTATTGTATAGTATGCATACGTTGTCCAAGTGTTGTGAATGGTTAGATTGTGTCTTGGTGCATAGTAGAAAGGGTTGGGGTGGATGGCTGTTAGGGGTGTCTCCAAATTATTGGATGGTATAGTTCTATGATTATTATTATTATTATTATTATTATTGTTGTTGTTGCTATTATCATCATGATTATTATCTTTATTATCATCATTATTATTATTTAGTGGGTGGATGGCCATCTGTCAGAGGTGTTTGGATTGTGGAAGGAGGTTGTACTGGATGATTCTTAGGGCTGTCTGCAAACATAAGGATTCCGTGATATTGTTATTACTTATTATCAAGAGGCTGTATGGCCATCTGTTGGGAATGTTTGGAGTATGTTCTCCATGGCAGGAAGGGGTTGGACTGGATGGCCTTTAGGGGTCTCCTATCTCTGTGACTGTAGGATTCTATTATTATTTTTATTGTGGAGATTGTGGAGATACTGGCTGGCCATCTGTCAGGAGTTTGTCGAAGAGATAAGCAAACACTCTAAAGGTTCAAAACATAAAAAGAGATGTGAGATGTAAGGGCCACAGAAATAGTCAGGCCTCTGTGAGTATAGAGCTATCTTCTTTCTATGTGAAAAAGTTAAGCAAATACTATAAAGATTCAAAACATAAAATGCACTATGTTATTTAGAGCATCATGTGCAAACATTATTACCTGAGAGTTAACAATAATAATGAAAATAATAAGTACAGTCAACTGTTGTAATTCACAGTAGTATCTTCCAGACTGTAATGTTTAAAGGAAACTGTAAGTGTTGCCAAATCCAATTGGAGTCTTCAGAAACTCCTTAAATAGTGGAGACTACTTGATATGTTTTGACTTTAGTCCACATTTAAGGCTTGATAATTACAGTTTCCTTTAAACATTACAGTCTGTAAGATACTACTGTGAATTACAACAGTTGACTGTACTTATTATTTTCATTATTGTTGTTAACTCTCAGGTAATAATGTTTGTACATGATGCTCTAAATAACATAGTGCATTTTATGTTTTGAATCTTTATAGTATTTGCTTATCTTTTTCACATAGAAAGAAGATAGCTCTATACTCACAGAGGCCTGACTATTTCTGTGGCCCTTACATCTCACATCTCTTTTTATGTTTTGAACCTTTATGGTGTTTGCTTATCTCTTCGACATGGTCTAGTATAGACATTTGTGTGTATTTATCATCTGTCAGGAGTGTTTGGATTGTGTCCTCCTGTGTGGTAGAAGGAGGTTTTACTGGATGATTCTTAGGGGTCTCTGCAAACCTTAGGATTGTATGATGTTGTTGTTGTCATTATTATTATTATTATTATTATTATTATTATTATTATTATTATTATTATTATTATTGAGAGGCTGGGTGGCCATCTGTTTGTCACGACCCAGGCTGCAGAGCACCAATAACCATACACAGAGGCCAGAATCTATCTAATATCTTTATTAAGGAAATATATAAAGTTAATAAAAACAAGTATAGGAAATAGTCCAGAAGTAGACCTTTCAGGAAAGGTCAAAATTAGTCCAAAAAAGCAATGTCCAATATGAAATATTAAGGTCCAAAGTTGTAATCCAATAACCGAAACACTCACTTGCCAAGCAAGTGAGGGGAGATGACAAGGTCCTTTAGTCCATGAACTTGAGCAAGGCTAGGAAATAACTTGATTCTTGGCACACAAAGCTTGATTCAAGGCAACAAGGAAACGAGGAGCAAGAACAAGATCCGTGGTAATTACTTGGCGAGGTCCGGAAAACAAGGCAAGATCCGGGGAGAAAACGAGGCTGAGAACGAAGGCTTGGAACAGGAACAAAGGCTTGAAAGCAGGAGTAGCTGTCCACACACGCTGCTCCGGTAGCTGACGAATTGACTCCGCAAGATTCCTTCGGGAGCAAGGAACCTAAATAGGCCTCGTTTTCCCACCAGAGAACACTTCTCTGGGGAATCAGAAACGAAAGTCAATCTCTGTGTCCAGATGTATGACTCCCTAAAATTTCTCATGGCAGCAGGCTTAATCATCTGAATGCTTTGCTGCAATTCTCAAACTCCTGCGATTAGCTTGTTGCACTCCTTTTTGCTGGAGATAATAATTACGGCGCGAAAAAGGGGGAGAACTCGACTCAGGGCTTGTTTGGCAGATTTCTGGAAGACAAGCCTCCTGCAGGTGCAAAGGCTCAATTTCTGGCTGGGATAGTTCCTTTTCTGGCTGAAATGGTGGAAAACCCAAGTTTTCCTCTTCATCATTCACAACAGCACTAGGAACGGGACTACATGGCCCATGAGTCATCACACTGTTGGGAGTGCTTGGATTGTGTCCTGCATGGCAGATCGTGGGAGGTGTTAGCTGGCCATGATTGTTTAGTGTCTGGCATTCCCCTGTTTTAAGAGTGTTGTTTTTTATTTGGTGTTGTGATTTTAAGCTTGTTAAAATATTATGAGTCAGATTGTGTTGATTGTCATGGTTCATAGCATATATTTAAAATATAGAGTATTAAAATGGGTTGGATATTGTAGAAGGTTGGATAAGGGAGAGAGTAGTGGAGATAAATAATTCGGATGATGGGCGGGCGCTAGGACCCAGGGGACAGCTTTTTCCCATTGCCTGCCTTTCCTCTTGCCGGCCGGCCATGAGGCTTTCTCTTCCCCCCCCCCGGCATGGCTCCCGATGGTGCGTTGTGGGTTCTGTCCATGTGGAGGTGCATGACGTGATTTTTTGTTGTTTCAACCTTAAGGCGTGGATGATGGGTTGTGTTGTCAAATTTTGAGGTTGGGGGGCCTTTACTTTTGTTGTTTTGCTCGGTGCCGCGATTCCATCACCCTTTTATATAGATAGATAGATAGTCCTCCTTTATATATTACTAGCTGTGCCCTGCTACACGTTGCTGTGGCCAATTGGAATTGCAGTGAATAGCCTCGCTGCTTCAAAGCCTGGCCATTTTCTACATAGGGTATCCTTGCTAGGCCAGGTTGAATGAGATGGAGTAGCCTCGTGGTTTCCAAAGCCTGGCTTTGAAGCTGCAAGGCTGTTCAGTGTTAATCAAGGTGGGCCACAAAGGGGTTGATATATGTGTGGAATAACGTCGAGTGTGGTAGAAAGAACTGTTGTCTGGTTGAGGCAGGTGTTGCCAGGGATCTCCTTGATTAGCATTGAATAGGCATGCAGCTTCAAGGTGTGCCTGGTTAGTACCTGGAAGAATCCTTTACTGGGACGTGTTAGCTGGGTGTGATTATTTAAGTTGTTTAGCATTGAATGGTCTTGTAGCTTCCAAGCCTGGCTTCTTCCTGCCTGAGGGAATCCTTTGTTGGGAGGTGTTAGCTGGGCCTGGTTGTTTCCTGTCTGGAATTTCCCTGTGTTCTGAGTGTTGTTGTTTATTTAGTGTCCTGATTTTAGAGATTATATTGTTGTGTATTCTTATTAGAGCACAGTAATTATTACACATTATATTGATAATATTATATGATTTGTCTGGAACAGGATTATATGAGGCCCCTTCTACACAATGGTTTAAAATCCACACTGAAGTGGTGCTTTTTGTTTTGTTTTTGTTTTGTTTTTTTGCTGTGGCCTAGGAGGCAGCCTGGCTTTGAGGCTACAAGGCTGTTTAGTGTTAATCAAGGTGGGTCACAAAGGGGTTGATCTATGTGTGGAATAACGTCCAGTGTGGTAGAAAGAACTGTTGTCTGGTTGAGGGAGGTGTGGATGTTGCCATGGATGTCCTTGATTAGCATTGAATAGGCATGCAGCTTCAAGGTCTGCCTGGTTAGTGCATGGAAGAATCCTTTACTGAGAGGTGCTAGCTGGCTGTGATTGTTTCCTTTCTGGTATGTCTGGATGTGTATTTGAGGTATTTTGTAAGTGTAATGGTTGTAGTGTTGTATTTTTAGTATGCGGCTCCCCCTTTTTCCCCTCTGTCTGATGGCAGTGTTTTTGTGTGTTTGTGTGGTATGGCGTTGTCTCCCTCCCCTTTTCCCTTCCTTTCCCTGAAGTTTTTTTAAGTTCTGTAGTTTTTGTGGGGCTCTTGCTGTCCCATGGTGTCTCTTTCCCCTTGGTGATGTCCCTGATGGCTGCATTTTGGAACGTACCTTGTTGTTGTAGTGTGTTGTTGGCTGTGGAGAGACTGGTTTTTTTCCTTCCCTGCTTTTGTCTCTGGTGGGGGGAGGTGAGAGCTGTGGATGGCAGAAGTGGGGAAGGGAAAGTGATAGTGGCTCCTGCGGCTGGGAGGGGGGGGGCGGTTTGGAGGTGAAAAACGTCGCAGGGAAGGTAGCTCCAGTGGCTTGGGGGGGGGGGAAGTGTTAGGGGTTTTTTTAAGAGAAAGGGGGCTGGGCGGCTGGCGTGTTCTTGTCTCCAGGATGGTGTGGACGGTGTGGAAAATGGCAGCGAAGTTTGTGGCACGAAAAGGATTGCGCACGAGATGGGCCGTTGAAGGGAGGGGTGGGGGTTGTGCTGTCTGTGCTCGGACTGGCCTTTGGCGCAGGCGCAGATGGAGCATTCCCGTTTTTGGGGTTTTTTTTGGGCCCATGGAGGTTGGGGATGTGTCGTTTGCTTGTAAGAACGTAGAGATGTGGATGAGGGGTTGTGTTAACGGAAAGCAAAGATAACATTTTCAAATTGCTATGAATTCCCCCACATTTGAGTATGTATGTGAATCTGTGAATCTTCATGCATGTTACTATTCAGGGGCTGTCTGCTGATTGAATTGGTACTAACAAGTAGTAACTATAGTAGTTATGGTAAGAGAGATTTTAAAATGTTCAAACATTATCCAGGAAAACCAGCTGTTATGGACAGAGTCACACTATAGGATCTGGTTTTCCATGGATCAAATCAGAAATTTTCTGGGAGTTTTTTTTGGCTATTGCTCCTGCTACAGCATTGCATTTCAATTAATACCAGGATTTTATTAATATTTATTAACATACCCACTGAGACCTATTAAACTGATGTATACATTGTTGATTTTTGTTAAAATATCTATTAACTGAATGTGGATGCTCCATTGGATAAAGCAAATAAAATATACTTATCCCTCAGGGTTATTGATTGTTAAGATGGAAATGTAATTTAAGAAAAACAGATTATCAAATTATCCCAAAGACTTAGGCCTTTACATTGTTATCTTGCTTTTGCTTGTTGAAATTTGTTTTAGTAGTCTTTTTAACCAAGTACATTTTTCTTATAATTTTTGAGTAATGGCAGTAATTTATATCCCTTTCGCTATTTGCAAACCAAACTAAAACTGTGTCAATAGTGCTTTAAATATTATTATCACAGATATGAGTATTTATATTTCACTAGGCTAAATTCAATGCTAGGCAAAATCATTCTGTCATTTTAATAAGAAATATTTTATCAGGATGTCCCTGATGTTTGCAGAAAATTAAATATCAGACACTGGGTTTGTATTTGAAAGAGTTGGTTTTCCCCAGCCTTATCAGAATTGCTTTCCAAATTAATCAGTCAGTCAATAATACAATCAATTTCTGTAGGATTAGAGCACTAGCAACCCAATGCCTCACCCATCCCCCATGCCTGTGTATAACCTTGGAAGTTTTCTACCAAGTTAGAAAACAGAAAGTTCTTTTCTCCCTGTATGGCAACTGCTGTGAAAATAAGAGAGACTTTAAAGGTATCTTGCCATTGGTATGCACTACAACTTCTGTCTTCCATGTGTGAACCAAAGAAAATGTCACTGAACAGTTCAATAGACCAAGTGGAGTACTGAGTCAAAGCTGCCTAACGGCACATTCACCTGCATCCTATTTACTTCACTGTGTCTTACTTCCTGATAAGAAGATGTAGGATTGCATCCTAATAATGTTAATCCAGTGTACAAGAACTGGGCCAGAGCTTGCATTCAAGTGTCAGTAAACAGAGTGAAGGCAAATTACATTTGAACTCTTTCTTAGTTAAAAATACTGTTTATGTCTGGGGGAGGGGGGATTGCTGAATAGGTATGTTCTTGTTGAAATTTTCTGTTGGTGTTTTTATGTGAAATTATGACTCACTTCCATGTGTGATGATCATGTTCCATAAAATAGATTATCGCTCCTATAAAATGGAAAGTCAGTGTAATTATCTTCATTTGCACATTCTTTTGAATTTATTTTGACATTCTTTATTACCACTTTGAGTAAAGATGAAGGCTGATAGTTAGAGCTTTAATAAACGTCATAATAAGTAAAACATTTTCTTCTGTATATCTTTTCCCTTTTTGTTAATCCGTTTTGCTAATAGATCCAGTGTAGACACAACAGTGGAATTTTGGGGAGGCTTGTTCTCTTCTACCTAAGACATGTCTCCACCTGCCCCCCTGCACACACATATTGATGGGGAAGAGCGTATAAGTCGGCCATCTGAAGATACTTCTGACTCCCCTCTTCCCATTTTATTATGTTGGTTTTCCTCCTTGCATTCAAAGGTCTTCAATTCAGAATTTCTGGCTATGAGCCTGTCCTCCCCTGCCACCTCCACCCCCTTTCACTTGTTGACTTGTAAGCATGTTTTGGTATGGCATGAGCACCGTTGTCAACTATGGTTAACACTAGCCACGGTTCTGTCATGAATGAAAATTACAAGTAGATTTTGCAAATCGTTAACATCAACTATGGTTTGTATCAGTATGTACAAAACTAAATATCATAATAGCATATGTATATTTAGAGGAAAGTCTATTGGTGAAGTGTATATAGAGAGATGGCCTGGTTTTGTTTGCAAAACTTTGACTAAACAGTCCATGAAGAGATGAGGACTAATGCTTCATTGTATACTTTCCCACACATTCAGCATTTATAATTTTAAAATTGCTTGTTTTACATCTTGTGACATTTGAAATTGCGGACTAAGGCAGTAAAAGCCATAGGCAGTGCCAGAGGGTAAATGGAGGCACCTTTTAAAAAGGTGATTTTCCTAGAGCTGGACTCATATGGTTTCTTGAAAGGAAGCATTGCAAGTTGAGAATCCTTTTGACTGGGATTACAAAATTTGAAATGTTCCAAAATTGTTCTTCTGGATTGCTGAAATAGTAACACCTTTGCATTCGGATGGTACACAAATTTTTGTTTCATACACAGAATTATTAAAAAATATTATGTTTAAAATGACCTTCTAGCTATGTGTATAAGGTATAAATGAAACTATTATGTTTAGGCTCTGATTACATCTCTAAGCTTTATGTCTATCCCAGTATTCCAAAGTCTGGAAAAAAATTAACCCTGAAATACAGAACACTTCTGGTTTCAAGCATTTCAGATAAGGGATACTCAACTTGTATCTGTCCCCCAAAAATTCACTTTACATACAGTAGAGTCTCACTTATCCAACATAAACGGGCTGGCAGAGCATTGGATAAGCAAATATGTTGGATAATAAGGAGGAATTAAGGAAAAGCCTATTAAACATCAAATTACATTAATTTTATAAATTAAGCACCAAAACATCATGTTTGACAACAAATTTGACATAAAAAGCAGTTCAATACAGCAATGTTATGTAGTAATTACTAAATTTATGAATTTAGCACCAAAACATCACAATGTATTGAAAAGATTGATTACAAAAGCATTGATTACTAAAAGGCAGACTGTGTTGGATAATCCAGAACATTGGATACACGAATGTTGGATAAGTGAGACTCTATTGTACTTTGTTCTGTGCCCAGGCTCCTGGTACTGCAACTATCTTGGTGCATCTCTGTCTAAATTTCATCTGATGCTTGGCACTGTGGTTCTTTAATAAGAAGACAACATCTTACTTTGCCATTCAGGGACAGAAATAATAATATGCAGCCAGTGAACACCACAGACTGTTATTTTTATTCTTATAGGTCCCTATGTTTAGTTTGTATGCCAAACTAAGATTGAACACGGACTATGTCTGCTTAGTGCTGTTGTAATCTCGTTTGCGCTAGTAATACGTTCCCCCATCACTTGTTTATAACTTGGTTTCAAATTCAGTTTCATCACATATTATGTTTCTAACTGTGTGTGCTTCCTTCTGTGCTGATAAGTATGGCATAAATAAGTGGTTTTGTTGTAATGTCATTGAACTCAATGTGAATGGAGTATCTCACTTTGTCTTAAATTGTACTAGTAATTGTTTGTTTCTTGCCTGATCCTGATATTCTGTTTGGTTCTCCTTTCCCTGACTTTTAAAAAATGCTAGCCTTTGTACTTTAATGCAAGTTTGTGCTATCCAAACATGAGAAGTCTATGTAGCCTAGATTGCTCTGACTCTGCTGGCAATTTCAGTAGTGCTGAAATACAACCTATTCACATGGTGTTTAGTAACAATTTGCACTGCAAAGTGTGCGGCATGATGCATTGCAGTTCTTGATGGGGAAGCCTACATTATTTTAGCTTGCACAGTAATTTGTAAGAAGTGATTAGAAGGTTCCTAGAGGTACTTATAATTAAACCACTTTGCCCTTTCTGAGTGTTCTTGCCTGCAGGCATCAGTGTCCCCGTTGTGGCTTGAAGAGAGCAAGTCATTGTTAGTTAGAAATAATCAAAAAATCTTTGTAATTGCATTTTAAAGAAGAGAGAGGCGCAGTGCATATATAATCATGTTGCTTGAAGAGCTAGTATCATTTTAATAATGATAACACTTACAATAACAGTCTTTCCTTTATACTACTTTAATATTTTGGAGCACAAGAAAAAAAATCTAAATTGGATTTCACTTTAACTCATAACCCATAGGGCAGATATGCAAGGACATATTGACCTTTGAGGGGTAGTATTCAATGTCAGCCTCATGCCAAATGGAATGCCTGTCCCTACTATTGTTTTAGGAACTACACTATATTTATGATTGCATCAGACTGAAGAGAACATACATTCAAATTGGTGAAAAGTATATGGGAAAAGGGAAGTGCTGAACTGGTTGACCAGATTAGTGCATGCTAGTCAATAGGTTTGGGTGGTGGGACATAGAATTCAGGATACCTGTATTCATTAATCCCCAGTTCAATCTCTCACATATCCAGCTAATGGAGTTCAAGTGCAAAATTTTGTTAGGTCTAAATTCTGCAGTACATTTTCAAAGTAGCACCAAGAGCATGGCTCTGATACTCTCAGAACTTTATGTGAATTTATTCATAGAAATAAACAACAAAAGGGACTTGATTTTACTCTTGAGAAGTTTACTGTCCTTCCCTTGCCTTGATGGTACGCTCACATGTGGTGGGAATGTCCAAGGGTAAAAACATTTTGGGAAAAAATAATGGGGAAAATAGAGGAATTATTCAGAATATAATTTCAAGTAAACATGGAATTGATGTTGATGGGGATATTAAGGAACAATAAAATCAATGTAAAATATCAAGATCTATTCAAAGCTATGATTCTTGCAGGGAAGGCAGTAATAGCTTGGGGTTGGAGAGACGAAAAAAAAGTGAAATATGGTGAATTGGAATAATTATTTGTTTGACCAGGTCCAATCAGAAATTTTTGCAAATGTAACCTCTGAGGATAAGAAGGAAGATAAAATGAGGAAAATTAAAGAGGAATGGACAATATATTCGGATTGGATAAAAACTTATCCAAGCTAAACGGGCCGGCAGAAGCTTGGATAAGCGAATATCTTGGATAATAAGGAGGGATTAAGGAAAAGCCTATTAAACATCAAATTAGGTTATGATTTTACAAATTAAGCACCAAAACATCATGTTATACAACAAATTTGGCAGAAAAAGTAGTTCAATACGCAGTAATGTTATGTTGTAATTACTGTATTTATGAATTTAGCACCAAAATATCATGATATATTGAAAATATTGACTACAAAAATGGCTTGGATAATCCAGAGGCTTGGATAAGTGAGACTCTACTGTACTTATAGACCTACTAGCTTTGCCCGGCCACGCGTTGCTGTGGCTTATGGGAATCATTTGTTGGCCAGGTGAAATAGCAGTGAATAGCCTTGCAGCCTCAAAGCCTGGCCATTTTCTGGAGTAGCTGGAGTAGCACCCTCAATCAAAGAGGGCCTGGCTACTTGCTTTGTAGGGGAATCGTTGTTTGGCCAGCTTAAATTGCACTGAATAGTCTTGCAGCTTAAAAGCCTAGCCGCTTTCTACATAGGGCATCCTTGCTAGGCCAGTTAAATGGGATGGAGTAGCCTCATGGCTTCAAAGGTTGGGAGTTTTCCATCTAGGGGAAATCTTGGTTGGCCAGGTTGAATAGCACTAAATAGCCTTGCTGCTTGCAAGCCTGGCCGCTTTCTACCTTGCGAAATCCTTGGTTGGCCAGTTTGAACAACAATTAATAGTATTGGTGTGGCAGGTATGAATGCTGCAATTAGCCACCTTGATTAGTATTTAATGGCCCTGCAGCTTCAAAACCTGGCTGCTTCCCGCCTGGGTGAATCCTTTGTTGGGAGGTGTTAGCTGGCCCTGATTGTTTCCTTTCTGGAATTCCCAATTTCCCTGCTTCCAGAGTGTTGCTCTTTATTTACTGTCCTGATTTTAGAGATTATATTGTTCTGTATTACTATACCACAGTAATTATTACATATTATATTTATAATCGTATATTATCTGGTTAGAAGTGGATTATATGAGGCCCCTTCTACACAGCTGTATAAAATCCACACTGAACTGGATTATATGGCAGTGTGGACTCAAGATAATCCAGTTCAAAGCAGATCCTGTGGATTATGTGCTTTGGCATTCTGGGTAGTATAGCTGTGTGGAAGGGCCTTGAGTCTACACTGCCATATAATCCAGTTCAAATAGGATAATCTGTATTTTATAGGCAGTGTGGATGAGGCCTAAGTGCACTCTGCCTCTGCCCTGGGCGCCATTTTGGCAGAGGGATTTGCTAGGATACAAAGGGGGCGGGGCTTAAAGGCAGCAGGGGGAGAGCTAAAGGCAGCGGAGCCTACCTTTCTAACTGGCAGTTATGTTTTTTCAATTGAAAGACATACCTTGGATGACTATGACTTTTGTGGCCAAATTTAGTGTGATTGGGCTACGTGGTTTTGCTGTTTACTCCATAATAAAGTGCCACATTACATTGATAGATAGATAGATAGATAGATGGTAACCCCATGGATTTCAGAAGGTTTTTTAAAGCGAGGAATACTCAGAGGTGGCTTTGCCAATTCTTTCCTTCAAAATCTACCTACAGCACCTGGCATTAGGTTCTTATAGCGGTTACTTCCGGCATGTAGCATGCTATGTACATATGTAACGTATGGTGTATATTAAAGCTTCTGATCTTCTGCCTCTGTCTCATGGTTTCTTTCATTGCATATATGATAGACTGCCCATGGGAATTGGTAGATGCCAGATAAATGTGGTTTTTGGTTGCTTGGGAGTTATTATTAAAAACAAGCCTAACGAATACTATAACCATACTATACCATACCATAAACACTCTATTAATTTTGAAATGCAATATTCAAAAGCAAATAAAGACAAATAAAGACAAACTTAACTTAGTGTAACACAATTTTGCTGTATTGTAGAAACAGCTTTGTAAATGCAATATTCAGCTTTAGTTATTTTTTTACAGTTGCTTGAGAATTTTGGTTAATTGAAAGTCTTCTATAATGTTAATACTTCTCCATCATTCTTCCCTGTTATACATAAAGCAGTTGGATTCAGTATCCCCCCAATGAATTCAATCCAAGAAACATAAAGTCTGTTGTTTCATAGCTGTTCTGCAGATTTCTCTTACTTTTGGCATTAAAGAAATTATACCACCTTATATACACAGAGGAATTTGTTGTGCCAAATACCAAGATGTATTAGAAGATCGTCTAAACTGAAACTCCATGATATTTTGTTTTTGGTTTCTGTAGCTTTACAATGAGTAAGTATCCTAAAGTCCATGCAGCACTTCAGAACTGTCCAAAGAACAATTGTGCTGATTGGCCATGTTTAATTTTAAAAGGATTTGTGTGTGTGTGTGTGTGGGGGGGAGGTGGGAGGTAAGATAAACCAGTATGAGTTGGTAATACAGGGAAACAAAGTTTAGAAGACTAAGGTTGGTATATTTTTAGTTATGGATGATATATCCACAATATCAACATACTAGCCAAATAATAGTTCTGAACACAGTTTGGCAGTATATTATTTTATGCTCAGTATATTTCTGATGATATTCCTAGGAGCATGACAGAGTCTCAAATAGAAGACTCTACTTCCAACCCCTCCAAGCTTGTTACCACAGCTGCAAGTCTCCAGTTGCTTAGCCTTCCTTACCTGGATGGTGTACCTGTTGTGCTAGAGACCGAGAGGGAAGTTTCTTCCTTTCTGCCCACCAACAACACAATTTTCTAATATCCCAAGTACATTATGCAGAGAATAGAATGGAGATAACTCTTTCCCAGTCTTCCACTGCAGCAGTCATAGCCAGGTAATTGGAGATGGAGGAGAGAGAGAGAAGGTCTCCTATTTTGTATTACAATACCAGCGGGAGAAGAAAGATGAAGCTGTAAAGCTTGCTGCAAATAGAGAGGAGCATTACAAAGTTCATATTCTGAATCAAAATATTGGAAACATTGGTGATTTCTCTGTTTTTACTTTAATGGAAGGAAAACTGTTACCAATATAAGAAAAACCCTGTTGGTTTAATATGTGATGAAGCAGAGTTACCTCGTGTTTATTTTTATATCTGTCAGCTTGAGATGAGAAAACTATAGGTCCTTTCCACATGGGAGATTTCTTTGCATATAACAGGAGAGCTAAAGATGGTAGAAGTATGAGGAGACTGCTGTTCTCCCCTTTTCTTCATTGTTACATGGAAAACAATGAGAGGATAATAGTAAGTTTCAGTGCTAAAAATGAAAACTCTTATAAATTACAAACAAAATAGTAATAGAAAATTATATTGTTTTTACTAGTAGTAGGATGCCAGGTTTATGTTAAGAGGTAATTTGGAGGGGAGGTATGATCCTCTAATATGCATTTTAATGAAACAATCTATTTTCTTGATGACAGGAGAAATCTTACTCCCTCAGTTCTTATTGTACACAGAAAAGGGAGGGCTATATAAATAAAGAACCCACCTCACATTTTCTTCTGTTTACTGAAAGCTATGTCAACAATTGTCAGCTAAATAAAACAGCAGGAGCTCCCTATTAGGCTTGAGGTGTTAATATAGCATCTGTACATTTCTCATGCATTGCTAAAAAGGGGGAAGATAAAGGAGAACACAAATTTCTTTAGAGATTGTACTGTGTGGAAACATTATTTGAAAATACAGTATTGCCCCAGATCCATGGGACCTGTATCCACAGATTCATTTATCCACATCTGACCAAAATACATTATCTCTAGGCATTTTCTAGATCAGGGATGGGCAACTTCGGCCCTCCTGATGTTTTGGACTTCAACTCCCAGAAATCCCAGCCAGTTTACCAGCTGTTAAGAATTGTCGGAGTTGAAGTCCAAAACATCTGGAGAGCCGAAGCTTGTCCATGCCCGTGCTAGATCCTCCAGATTGTATCATAGATTCTGTGATATTTCTTGGCCTGGAAGTCCTTCTTTTCAATAGAGTTCACTATTATCTACAGTTTCACATATCCACATGAATTCCAGCAACAGGAAAACAGGAATCCAATTTTAATGACTGATCAAAATGTAAATACATTACATTTCAGCATGGTGGAGAAGACGTTAACCAGTTCATCTGCGTGCCTCCCCAATGATGTGGGTAGATGTTTACTGTGCTTGGGCAACTTCAAGGTGTTTTTTCTTTCTAGTTTAGGGTTCTTTATGATGGACTTAAAGGAACCCCGGTGGCGGAGTGCATTAAAGCACTGAGCTGGAGACCGAAAGGTCCCAGGTACAAACCCTGGGAGTGGCGTCAGCGGCTGCTGTAAGCTCCAGCTCCTGCCAACCTAGCAGTTCGAAAACATGCCAATGTGAGTAGATCAATAGGCACCGCTCTGGCGGGAAGGTAACGGCACTCCATGCAGTCATGTCGGCCATATGACCTTGGAGGTGTCTACGGACAACACCGGCTCTTCGGCTTAGAAATGGAGATGAGCACCAACCCCCAGAGTCAGACATGACTGGACTTAACGTCAGGGGAAACATTTACCTTTACCTATGATGGACTTAAATTGAGAGATTATTATTATTATTATTTATATTTATTTATGCCAGTGGTTCTCAATCTGTGGGTCCTCAGGTGTTTTGGCTTGCAACTCCCAGTTTACCAGCTGTTAGGATTTCTGGGAGTTAAAATAGAATTAAACACAAACAACATTAAAAATTTCAGTTAAAAACCATCAAAATAGATTCAGAGTTAAAAACCATAGCATCCCCAGACTAGATCTTCAACACCTTCATCTTTAAATGCTGTTTAAATAAAAAGGTTTTAGTCTGCCATCAAAAGACCAGCAGGGAGGGGCTTCCTTGAGCAGGGAGTTCCAGAGTCGAGGGGCATCTACCGAGAAGGAGGTTCCTCTCTCTCGTTCCCACCAACTGAGCTTGAAATGGAGGTGGGACCGAGAGAAGGTCCTCTCCTGAAGATCTCAGGGTCTGGGCAGGTTCATACAACAGTTCATCATGTTGTGGTGACCCCCAACCATAACATTATTTTTGTTGCTACTTATTTTATTATTTATTAGTTACTACATTTGTACCCCGTCCTTCTCAACCCCAAGGGGGTTTCAGAGCGGCTTCACACATTGACAACAATTCAATGTCTTAAAAATAACATACAGTTGATAAACATGTATGTTAAAAACCACAGAATTAAAATAATCTAAAAACAATTACATCAATTATTAAAATTACACAATCCACAACTGTAATTTTGTTACTCTTATGAATTGTAATATAAATATCTGATATGCAGGATGTATTTTCATTGTTACAAATTGAACATGGTCACAGCATAGTGATAAATTACAAATACAATATGTTTGGGGGAGTATGGACAACAGATGATATTTTTTTTTTGCTTGCTTCAAAGTTACTATTAAAATAGGACTAATGCTATCCCCAAACCACACAATACATTCTGCATTTGACTTAATATTAATATTGAAATATAGTAGTTAAAAGCAAATAAAGACAAATGTAACTTAATGTAACACAGTTTTACTGTTCAACTGTAATGCTAAAACAGCTTGTAAAATTTAAAGTATTATTTTTGGGGGTTTGCCACTTGTTTGAAAATTTCGGTTGCTTGAGTTCTGATTAACTAATATTGTACTTTGTTTCCAGATGGAGGCCTGGGTATCAAAACACATGTAGGCAGGCCACAGACAAATACTTTTAACAAAAAGGCCCTACCTCTGCTATGGTTTAAGTTCCATACATTTCATCAGCAGCTGAGTATGACTGTGTCTGGACCTAAACCTGTGTGTTCACATGTCTGCCTTTTACTCCATTCATAGACAGCCTGGATTAGATTCTGTATACTGCCTAGCTCTATTACACTGGCTAATATTTTTCCATTTGCCAATTATTTAAGCTGTAATGTAAACAGACATCTCTGATTTATACAGCAGGGAAGAAAATTCGTGTTTTATAGACTGGAGGCAAGTGCAATGTTTTTGTGGCTTGTCATCAGTATGGGCACTCTATCATAGCACTTGAAAATAAAATATGATAGACATGGATGTGTGCAGATCTGGGAATAAGAAAAAACATTGCATCTTGACAATTTATGGAAGATCTAATACAACTATTTCGCAATGTAGAATTTTATAGCTGCATCAATGATTGACACTGTGTCTACACTAAACATAAAAATATTTGTCCTTGTACATTATAACAGCATTCTTTTTAATTCAGCCTTTCAGGCATTTATGTCATTTTCTTTTTGTACTTGCCAGAATGTAAAGTTTGGGTTATGATGCAAAACAAGTGTGCGAGAGAAAAATCACTGGGAGAGAAGAGTGAGTAGTACAGTGGGTCCTTGATATCCATTGGGGTTTGTTTCCAGGATACCAAAATCCATTACTTCACAATTGCATAGTCAAAGGGTATATTGTATATAAATGGCAAAATCAGGGCTCATTTTTGGGGATGAGGAACATTTTCAAGCCATGAATGGTTCAGTCAGTGGATGTAGCATCAATGACTGTATCTGCTGGATACCTGCACATTCACATGGAACTCTAAAAAAAGAAAGATCAACTTTAAAATGGTAGAAGTACAAAGCTGTGGCAAAATGGTAAAAGCACAAAGCTGTGGCAAGGAAGCACAAAGCACAAAGTGAAGAGGCAGAAGCATCATTTTCTTCATACTGTACTCATTCCAGCCACCCTCCCTCTCTTGGTCTCTCTCCCTCTCTTTTTTCTTAAATATGCTTTATACCTGACGCCTTAAGACCATTTAGCACTGCATCTGAAGAAATGAGTTTATAACCACAAATGCTTGTGTGCACCCTTCTTTCCTCCTTTTTATGTTGCAAAGGGCCTACTTCTTTGTAATCTTCACAGTATTTCTCTCAGAGGGACCAGGGAGGGAAAAGCATCACAAAAAAAATCTGCAGCTCTACTAAGCTCAAAGCCTTTTTGGTACCCATTTGCTCCATCCAGACTCCTCAGTTTTCTTCTCAGAGATTTTTGGGCTGGTTTCCAGAAAGCCTTCAGGAGTCCAACTTGTCTTTTCAATGGGTTGTTTCTTAAACTAGATACAAATTTCCAGATTTTTGACAGTAGCATAGAACAGGTCTTTGAACCCACTGAAGTTGCTTGTTTCTGCAGTAACCTCTAATAGATGCCTAGTTTGAATCTATGTGTTTACCTTTACTTGAGTCCTTTTTAAAAAGATGTTCTCATTAATATATTGCTATACTTGACTACGTTGTACCTTATCTAACTGTTATTATGTCTGAAGAAAGTGGTAACTAGTAAGCCTGGTTTTAACTATACTTTTGTTATTACCTTTTATTGGCTTTAGAGAAAGCCAGGATGGTGGGTTGAAAATAGAATGATGCAGTGTTTTCTTAACCTGCGGTCCAAAGAAGTCACATGCATTATGCATCCACTCTTCCATTTAAATTGTCGTTTGTCTTTTCGCCAGAGAGAATGGCTGCAGCTGGACTGTAATTTGAGCTCTGTCAACATGATAGTTCCCTCCTGTGCATTCACCTCAAGAAGTTGAATTTTAGAAAACACCACACACCTGAGATGCTTTTTTAGACTTCATTTTTATCTAGATTGCTTCTTATAGTCTGTCTGTAGCCTTGGAAAATCCCAGTATCAACATTTTTTCTCCATTCATAAGTTTAGATTACTGTAACAAAGGCTTTTGGCATATTGAAATTTTGACAGAGTGATTCGAGACAAAAAGTCAAATTATTTGGGAGAAATAATAGGCCATTGTGTTAGTTAGCGTTTTCATTTTTAAATCATAATTTAATCAAATAAAATTGCTCTTGAAACCTCAAACAGCTGTACATGAATGCCTGAGAAACAAAAGAATTGGTAATGCATTTTAAGACATTTATCTGGGGAAAATGCCTTTTGTAGTATTGATTTAAACTTTGTTATTTTTCCCCTCCCCACATCTTTGCTGTCCTAAACCTTAGTAAAACAGGATTGCTACTTCCAGATAGTCATAGATTTGGCTTTCAGGTTTCAATTTATTTAAGTCCTTCCTTGCTTTTCTTCTTCTAAGTAGCCACAGTTGCTGCAGAGTGGCCTCTCTGATAAATCAATAACAGGGAATAAAATAGTTGGAAATGTTCCATTATATTTCCTCATTTTGAAATGTCTCCTCTATTGAATGAAATAAGTAGAAGTGTTCCACCTTAATTGTATAAATGCAATTGAAGCTATTCCCAAACTAGACTTCCCCAAGGCTTTTCCTGTTGACAGGATGTCTTGAGTCACTCTGTAAAGTGATCAGAAAAAACAGATTCTTGCCAGAAAAGCAGCTGACTGACACCACCATCAGCAATCCTTGTCCTACAATGTACATCACCGAGGCATTTTGACAATTTCTGTGGCTGGTGTCAGCTTAGGATAAACAGATAAAGCTGAGTGCCATCAACAAAAGAGTAGCAATTGAAAATGTCTTCAAGCCCTAATCAGAAACAAATCCTTCTTACTGTGGACTAGACAGTACTGTGCAAAAAAATAAGTACACAAGTAATCTCCAAGAATTTACTGAAGCAAATAAAGACTTTACTGCAATGACTCTTTGTTTGGACTATTTCTAGCAGTTGAGAGAAAGTAGTATGTGCTCTAGGAGGAACCGTAGCTACAAGATGCTTTAATGATTCTTTTAAATCATAAAATGTAGTGGACTGTTGAAAAGTACAAATCTGAATAGAAGCAAACCCATATGCCAAATGGTTTGCAAAGCGGTTTGCTTTGATAACCTAGAATCATAGAATAATAGAGTTGGAAGAGACCTCACGGGCCATCCAGCCCAATCCCCTGCCAAGAAGCAGGAAATCGCATTCAAAGAGCCCCTGACAGATGGCCATCCAGCCTCTGCTTAAAAGCCTCCAAAGAAGGAGCCTCCACCACACTCCGAACAGCTGCCGAACAGCTCTCACAGTTAGGAAGTTCTTCCTGATGTTCAGGTGGAAATAAGATAGTCTAAAATAAGATAAACTGGCAATGAAAAAGTAACCTTCATATAAACATTATCAAGTAGAAATAGAAAAACAGAGAGAAAATGTTAGTATTCATATAAATGACACTAATCTGTGTTGAAGAGAAAGAAGAAAATAAATTGTAAATGGTAAAGAGAATTAATTTTCTAAATGTAATATTATCTGTTATCTGTTTTCAGAACTTGGATTTAATGCCTGTACAGGTAAAACCATTTATGTAGCAGATGACTATGATTACTGTAATATTTAGAAAGTAGTCAACCTTAAAACACTTTTCTCTTGCAGGGAAGAAATGACTGTCCATGAACTGGTACACAATGATGAGGTTCACTCTATTTAATTCTAACAAAACCAATATGATCTTGTGCTTTGGTGCCCTTGGTAAATCTTCCTAAGGGGAGGGTTAAGTTGTAAACCTGTCAGTTTCTAACTTGAAAGAGTGCTAAGGCAAAGTGCTGGGCAGATTGGAAGAACAAGATGTGCTACTTTGGCTTCCCAAAGCTGGGTGAGCTGAAAATTAGGTTGGCTTCACAATGATATGCTGCAGATTTTTGCCCTTTGGAATCTGAATTTGTAGCTTTCATGATATATGGGGTATGGGAACAATGAAGAAAAGAAACTAATCATGTAAAACAATGTGCTACTTCTTTGTCTGTTATTGTCATATGAATCTCCTTCTCAGATGGTGTTGAGAAATCTTTTTATTAGTGGCCTATATTTCAAGCATAATGTTTGGGGGTGGGGTGGGGGCTACACATACTTTCAGGGCAGCAGGAGACCCCTTCCTTGACAGTGTCTTGACTCACCGTAAGGTATGTGACCCAGTGCCCTCTAGGTGTTGTTTAACACTGTTCACTGTTTGCTATGATTGCAATGTTGCAAATCTTATACTAACTTTCAGTTAGCATTCATGAAAGGAGAGGTGGGGGAAATTCATACAAGAATGGAACAAGTGGATTTGAAAGAGGCAACATTACATTTGCACTAACTAGTTCATGGTGGCTGAAACATCAACTGGCATTGGGAAATAATTTATTCATTTTGAGTGCAGGACACACTGTCTGTCACCTTTCAGTTATATTGCCAGCTGGATATTATTTTGACTAGAGCAGCTAATGGGATTTTGGTTGACAGGCATGGAAGTCTTCTTTACTACAATCTATTTCTAGGCATGTGTCAGTTTTCTGACAGTGGGATCTGTTCTGATGTCCTTTTTGCAGAAGCAATTTAGTTAACAACTCTTATGGTGTTCACATAATTTATGTTAAGGTAGATGTGTTTCTTGTTTCTTCTGCAGTTGTTCCTGAACTACCAGATTCTGTAATCTATTTAAGATTTTTCAGGGAGTTATTCCATTGAAGTCACACAGAGGTTTGAAGTACTGCACCCTTATTCCTAGAATTAAAAACCCCTTATTGAACAACCTAATGGGATTACTAGCTCCTAAAAATTGTGATTTTAGAGAAGTAAAACTCTGCAGCAGATATAAAGGATCTCAGTCTTGGGGTGCATCTACACAGACATTATAATGCAATTTGAAGCCAGCTTGAAGTTGGAGTGTCCACAAAAGATATACCCACAATGTGTACTGCACGATGTACATATTAAGCCAGAAACAGTGTGTCAAAAATAGGCCAGAATAAGCCAGAAAGTCTGCTGGAGCCTATCAGAGACTATATGCCATGTAGGGCTTGAATCAGGGCAACCCTACTGCTGACAAAATTTTAACAATCCTGAAACACAGCTGTCCAGAAGGTAAACAAGCACCGTAGAGAGAGGAAACAACATCATTCCCAGAGACTCTCACTTTCTTTTCCCTTGTTTCAATGTCCTGTGCCTGCCATGGCTAGCGCTGATCCCAAGCAGACATGGTGATGCATATCAGCGCATCTCAGAGTACTGGATGAGAGAAAAAAAGTTTCCCAAGTTTGTTATTGGATAGTGTGGCCACTGCACGGGGCCCTGAAATGGTCCCTGGGGTGCTTGTGTAGGCACAACACTGCAGAACTGCTTTGTTTAAATCCACCTCCAAACTGCATTATAGTGTATATGTAAAAGCAGCCTGAAGAATGATATTGATCCATTAGCCTGTTCTTGTCTCTCTTGGATCTAGCTAACCCAGGGGCATTTGAACTAATTGGATTTGTTGACAGAATATGTTAGACATGGTACTGCAGTCAATCTAAATAAAAAAACTTACAATTTCAGAACTTCCTCTGACTGCTGAAGTAGGCTAATGATCCAGTCAGCAGCAGTAGTTGAGCAGCAGTAGCTGAGCCTTGACTCAGCGGTTTTTCTTTCAACCCTTCTAGCAGATATACAGCATCTATTTCATGGAGCCATTCCCAACAGAAGACTCAAAACTTTACACTTGAGACTACTCTCTGATAGGGATGTAAAAAATCTTTTGAACAAAGGAAATCTTTACAAAATTTAGTTTCTTGCTGCTGCAAGAAACCTAACTAAGGAAAAGCTTTGTCTCCTGTAAAGTTCCTAACATATAGGAACAAGAAAAGGTTTACATTGATTGTATAGCTGTTTTTATGACATTTGCTGTAGGATGACAAAATATGCAGAAAAGGGCATGCTTTGTCAAAATCACAAATTTGTGCAGAATTTATTGTGTATTTTGTGCAAAGTTATTTTCTACATTTGCTTCAATAAATTGCAGTGCCTGTCATTGAGGCAAGTAAACAAAATGCCTTTTAAAGTTACAAAGAATGGCAAATGGCTTATTTGCCTTGATCACTATCAGGAATAAGAGGAATGAAGGTTTTCATCCCTATTTTCTAATTGAAGGCCTAAGTGATATTTTTAATGGAACATACATATGAAATTGACATAATTATGAGATTCAATTCAGGATATTTGGCAGCCAGTGCTGACGTCCCAACTCTGCCAGATTCTCATTTGCCAGTTTTCATAACTGGGATTTTTTTCCCCTGCACTTTACCAAAATTCCTGGAAGCAGTTTAGACCTTCAAAGTTGATATCAACACTTGAACTTAAGTCCAGAAACATTTAGGAATCATTATGCAAGCACTGACATCACATGGTTTTATTGACTACTTCCTATAAGTAACCAAACAGCCCTATTATAACTAACTTTGCAGTTGTTCTGAATGGTAGATCCATTTGATACTCCCATTGGACTATTCCATCCAGTGGGCTATAAGAATTTGGACAACTGTTTCCTGGCTATCTCTTTCCAAATGTAATTATGATGGCATGTTAGCCCACAGTGGTAAAAAAACACACTAACTATTCCTAATGCAATAGTGGTAGAACCAGGAGTGCTCTGAGTGGTGTGTGTAATCCTTTAGGACAGTGGTTCTCAACCTTTGGGTCCCCAGATGCTTTGGCCTTCAACTCCCAGAAATCCTAACAGCTGGTAAACTGGGTGGGATTTCTGGGAATTGTAGGCCAAAACACCTGGGGACCCACAGGTTGAGAACCACTACTTTAGGGAATGTTACTTCATTCAGAATAGTCTTCACACTACTCAGTTGAACAGATGAGTCCACTAAAATGTATTGGCTCAAAAAGATATTCAAGGTGTTATCTTCCTCACTGCCACCATGGACTTCCATGATATATGGCAAGGTCGTAAGTGGATAGACATGTGCACTAAACTGTCTTTACTAAATTGTAGGATTTAGCACTACTTTCTTCTGAAACTGTATAACTTTGGAGGAAAGGAAGAATCTTTAGCGCCAAGAGGAAAGATAGACAACTACTCTGGTGTAGTTACTCATGCTACACTGTGAAAGTTTTCCAAAGCATTTTTACCAAAGAGTAGTATTACTAGGAGTACAAACAAAAATATGAGTCTGTTCAAGAAAAAAGTGGTTTTTTGCAATGCACTGATCCTGGAATCTGCGCAACTTTCTTTTCTTTCTTTTTTACTTCTTAGCAACAGCTCTTGGGACACATTTCATATATTTTCAAAATATTTTATAGTCTCCAGAACAGTGGTGATTTTTTATCCCAAACAGTTGCAAAGGACTCAAAGCATCAACAAAACTCAAAGATTTTACCTCCAAATCCCACGTGATGCAAACTCTCTCACACACATACACAGACACTCACAAACCTGAAAAACGTTGTTGAAACTGAAATTGGAAATGATGCGGCATCACTTCTGATCATAACAGAACCAACTGTGCTGTCTTTAGGGGGAAAGGTGAGAAAAGAACTGCTCTGTGATAGAACATATAAAGAATTATACAGATTTCATAGAAAGGTACATATTTTACACACAATAAGGTGGAAACACATCAAAAAATTCTGCAGGTTTCACGGTAAGGTATGTATTGCATACACAAGAGGTGGGATGCATGATACATTCAAATTATTTGGGTTACTTTACATTGCCCATGATGTGGTGAATACAGTTTGAAATTGGATGTGAGAAGACTAGGTTTTGTCCCTCCATAGAATTGGCCTCAACCAATTGTTGTAAGGATACATTTAAGCCTCTAGGTAAGGCACAGGCAAACTTTGACCCTTCTGGTGTTTTGTACTTCAGCTACCACAATTTCTAACAGCCGGTTAGATTCATCAGAAGAGGGAGTGGGGTAAAAATGGGATAATACACTGAGAAATTCTAACTGCATAGAAATTGTGTATGTGTGTGTGGTTATTTGCCTTTTCTTTAATGCATAAGTGAAATATAATTTCCTCTCCCCTTAAATATGTCTCAGAATTCATACCTGATTTGAATGGTTGAAACAGAGAAGAATTGGAAGTGGGGGAAGAATGGGCAATACTTGCAGAAAATATGCTTGACTGTGGTGCTGAGGCAAAAATAAATCCAAAATAGCTTTGGGGACAAGAGAACATTCCTTAGAAAGGAAAGGAGAGGAAACTTTGAATGGCAGTTTTATGAGATGAAAATTGATTATTTGGAAATTTCAGCCCTGATTTATTGTTGACCCAATATTTTTGTCATCATTAAAATGACACAACAGCTGTGGACATAATTTTAAAGAACTCGTTTTGACAAGATAACATCTAGGGGAAGGATAAATAATTCTGAAACAAACAAGTTACAACTGGGCTTTTCAGATTGCTCCCCTACTTCAAGTTCTGTTTTAGTCATAAAAATATCCCCTTCCTTTTTAAATGGGATGAAGGCCTCATCCAGAGAAGGTTCAGATAGTATACCTGCTTTTTGATTAAATCAGTAAACCAAATTAATGTGACTGAATCATTTTAGGATAAATGTGACAAGCATTCATTCTTTTACATGAAGGTGGAATTAAAAAACACTTAATCAACAAAGCTTGTTCCAAAATTATTACACAACCTTTTTAATATGCAGTACATGTCAGAAGTTCATGAATCTGATAAAATGGTCTGTGATTTGCAAGTGTTTTGGGTTGTTTAAGCATTAAAGTGCCTCAAGTCTCACTGCCTTTTGTTTAAACACACTAAGGCAGATACTCTTTGTAAAGCAGGGCTTGTCACCACTAAAAGGAGTGATGGCTGTAAGTGGAAATGAATTCAAACCTGAAGGGATTTAAACAAACTTCAACCGAGATAGAAATGTCAAAAGCAATAGATTAAAATGGTCATGAAAATGCATCATCATGTTCAAAGCACTCCTAACTTTTAGTAGAAAGGCTAGGGAATAGCACACAGTTAGTGCCCTCTGCTGTTAATGCAGTTCTGTCAATATTCAGATCAGTGATACAAGCCACACACTCGATGCCTCGGTAACTAAGTTTGGAAATTGTTTCTAGCATGTGACTTTTAGATTTAATTCTGGGTGTTGCTTTGCTGTCACTTCAGAATTCTCTAGAATTATGAGATGGTGTATCACAAACCAAGTTTGTTAGCACTTCATAAACAGTGTTTTCCATTTTGGCACTACCTTTCTATGGGGATAGGATTGCAGAAACCTAAGAGTCTATACTGATGGTAACAGTCCTAGTGGATGAAGTCTTCCCACTCAGTCAGGATATATATACTCTATTTGCATATTGAAATCCTGAGAGTAATGGAACATTTGAAGGGCTGAGATATTCTATAATATTTTTGTGCTTGTTTCTGAGTCTCATTTATAGAGAGGGAATTTAGATGAGGCATTAGTGAAACTGGGCTAATATCTCCCTACTCCACTCCATCCTCCCCATGGAGGCAGTATGTCTCTCTGAGCCCAATAACATCACTAGTCCTAAAGTTATGTAACATATACAGAAAAATTAGGCAAGTAAAATGATAATAGCCTTAACCTCCTGCTGGAGTGTATTCAGTCTAATTTAATTGTACAGTTTGTCAGTATCTGGATATCTCTCCTCTGTGGTAAAAATGTGGCAAAACATGTGGATTTCAGCACACCTGTAGTTTTATTTTTCTATTTAGCATCACTCTATTTACCTGGATTGGTTGTAGTTCATGAAAATGGTGACTCAAGTTTTGGGATTCAATTTTGGGATTCAGTTATGGCTTTAGTCATAATCCTGTCTCTAGTATGACCTTACTACGATGAAGAATTGCAAATTTTGACAAGATTCCTAATATTCTATTCACTGTCCTGCCTCTCCTATATTTTAGTCCAAATAAAGTATGAAAGAGTTCCGACAAAGGCAAAAACAAATGAGTGGTTCCTCCTCTCCTCATGGGCAAAACAAGTAAGAGGTTTGATTTGACTGGTGCATTGAAACACTGTTTAATAATGTAAGGCTAAAAGTCCTTGGTTGACAGGTAGATGCTTAACTGCTCATTTAGAGGCATCCTATTTTCTTTAGTGCTCTGCTCTCTATGTTTTTATTCTATGTAAAGTTTGGTTACACATTCCCTTTTAATATGTCCATTCACTACTAATGAGTCCAGTTTATGCCAGGGGAGTGTGGTGGAGATGTCAGCCAGGAAATTGTCTGTACTCCCCCCGTGTGGGAACTGAAAAATTGCCTACCACTTGAAGGCTTAGTTATAGTGTCTTGTAAAGGTGCCAACAGGCAGAATATGATTTAGGGCATGCATTTTGCAAATCAGCACCTTCATAATAGTGCTGAAAGATACCAGAGTGAGATAGAAGGCAATGCTTGCATTAATGCAGTATACTGTGAGCAAAATCACTGAGTGACAAACCTTAGCATCTTTCTTGCAGCTGCTTATCTCATGCTTATAAACACAGATGAACAAAGTGAAATATTGCACTGCAAGGCACAGTTCACTGAACAGCCAAAAACGATAAGAACTATCATGGTACAAACATTTTAGTCTACACCTGATGGGGTGCTGAATATGGAGTGGGTAGTACAAGGTTACTGGTACTGCTTCTAATGTAGTAAAATATAGCAGTTCATTTTGGTAATTTGCAAAAATAGCGTGAGAGGGCACTATGCAACATGGCAGCATGGGACAACATATCTTTGTTTATAAGTATATTTTATTTTGCCCTTAAACTGCTGTAATTGTTTCCTCCACTATAAGTATTAAACAGTCTGACGAACAAAGATATTAATGGAGTTGGCTCAAACTATGCTCAAACAATTGGGTTCAGTGTAAGCGCTCTCAGGTTAGCCAATATAGATAAATGAGTTTTCGTTCTTCTAGAAATGTCCATGGGAGTTAAACATGAAAACATTACATTAAAATCTACAGCTAACAGCGCCTTTACAGAAAAGAGTTTAGGCAGGACAAGCCAAGAAGTATTTATCTTTTTTTGGAGGTATTCTTTTAGGGAAGGAATATCCTGTACTGGAATTGGCACTGTGGTTTTGTTGTCATCCCTGTTCGTTTCAGCAGTGGTTATGCAGGAGAATTTTGTTTGTAAATTATTAAGTTCAGTTCTCAGTATTTTGCTAACACATAGTCCTCACTAAAAAAGTAATTAGTGATGGAGTGAGAGGAAGGAGAAGGACATTTTATCTTCAAAAATAGCTTAATTCCAGCAGGTGTTGGTGTTAATAGTACTATAGAAACCAAAAGAAGCAGAAAATCATAGCAGAGGTACTATAAATGATATCTTTTCTTTCTGTTTTTGGGAGTTTTTGGGTGTCATTTCTAAATTATGGCAACCCTATGAAGGAGTTTTTGTGACAGGATTTGTTCAGAAGGGATTTTTTGAGGCTGAGAGAGTGTGAGCACAATAGGCTATCAATGCTGGTGGGTTCAGCATGTTCTTATGTAGTGTTGCAATCCTTCTTTTGGCCAGTGGAAATGATTGGTGCATGATAACTAAAGAGAACTCCTGTGTTCTCAGGTGGTATATCTCTGTACATCTCTGTATACTGGGGGCAATGGACAAGGAAATCTGTTGCCTTTGTGCCCCAATGTTGGGTTTTGGAGACCACTGTTGGTGAGACATATCCTGGCTTAGGGTCCTATTCAGCCAGGGTCAAGAGGGGGTAAAAGGGGAGGGGATTTAAAGCTTCACTTGTCATTTCGTTTATCTCTGTAGTTCTTGGTCTGAGTTTATAAACAAATTAGAGGCTTAACTTACAATAAGCTTTTATTTGAACAAGCATTTGGACAAGAAAGTTTGCCTTCTTGAAAATTTAATGATCTATTGTCTATGTCTAATGGTTGCAATATCTCTAGCTTTACACTTTATTCAGCACTGCTGATAGTTCCTTTGGCACCAATATAATTTGTAGGAGGCCTTATGCATTATGAAGAAAGAAAAACGCTTTTATAGCAAGTGACTGTTTTTAAGTTATCTAGGTTTATTTGGCTGTTTAATGCAAAATAGTGTCAAAGAGAGTTGATGAGAGGTATACAAAGTAATTTTAAAAGCAATATACCAAGTTACCTATTGGTATATATTAGATAAAGGAGTATGCGCCTCCTTCCTCTGCAAGTAGATATTATTTTTCATTCTCAAATATATGGAAAATTAAATAGGGAAGTTAATTTTGCTTCCCTCTTTCTGTTCATACAGGCCCGATACAAACAGAGCCTTGATCCTACAGTGGATGAAGTTAAGAAGCTATGTACATCACTGCGTCGAAATGCCAAGGAAGAGAGGGTCCTTTTCCACTACAATGGACATGGTGTCCCCAGGCCCACAGTAAATGGAGAAATCTGGGTGTTCAATAAGGTAAATGGTTTGGAAATGGAATTCAGATTTGCTCTGAATTTATTGGGAAGCCAATACAGTCATGTTTCTTCACTCACTTTTGTATCCCAAGCCAAGTTGTTATAAACTGTTAGTGTATATATTTCTGTAGGACAATATTTGTGTATCTTCTGGAGAATTAAGTGCATGTGTGTGTGTGTATGCACATGCATGTAATCATAACACTACAGGGGGACTACTAATGAGATAAAAGGTGATGAATGAGCAAAAATAGGGTAGGCATATATGACTCAGATGTTTCTCAGGGGATGTTTCGGCAGAACACACATGTTGTTGTTCCAGCTGCCTGAACTGATAAAGGAACATAGCACAGGAATGTTTTAAGGGGGGGGGATGAGTGGAAAATGCCACACACACACACTGGCAACATAAAAGCTGTGCTCCTTTCATTGAAATTGTGTCCAGATTCCCAACACTAAATGGGTCTTCAACAAGGTACATAAGTTGCAAATTGGATCAGATCACAGCCCCTATCATGTATAACAGTATACAGTGTGTGTGTGTGTGTGTGTGTGTGTGTGTGTGTGTGTGCATGCACGTGCACCTTCAAGTCACCAGTCAGCTTAGGGCAACTCCATGAATTTCATAGGGTTTTCTCAGGCATGAGATACTCAGAAGTAGTTTTGCCAGTTCCTTCCTCTGAAATGTAGCCTAAAGTACATGTATCTGTTGGTTATATTACACCCAAGTACTATTTCAGGATGATTCTGCTTAACTTCCAAGATAATTCTGACCCCATCTACACTGATCATTTCATGCAAACCATTTCAAACCAGTATTGCAGTGGTTTCACTCTGCAGATGATTACATAGGAAATCCTGGAACCAATTTGAGGCCCTGATGTTGATTACAGAAACCACAGAGCACTACTCTACATGGCCAGTGTAGATGGTGCTTAAGTCAGTGTGCAGTACAGTTATGTAACAGTGAATGATGCTTATGTACAAATGGAGCTGGCTCACAACCTATTTCTGGACTCACTCAGTTTTTAGTGTGGTCTGTTTGGTGGTTTTGACCTAGACTTGGTCTTTGCCTGAGTTTCTTCAAGTCAGTTTTACAATGCAGTTAATCCAAATCCAAATATAACATGTCTTATCCTTTTAGACCAGCCTGTTTTAAAGGGAATTTCTTTACTGATAGTGGTATTCTTGTTATCCCACTTAGAGTAATACAGTGCCACCAATATTTATGATGGTCTGCAATACTGTTTTATGGAGGAAAGACCCTCAAAGGAGATAATAATCCCACTGAATCTTATAGTACTTACCAAATAGAAGAACATGGTTTCAATGCATGTGGTCATAGGCATAATAATAATAATAATAATAATAATACATCATTCACTGCACCCTCGCAGTGATGTTGACCGGCTATATCTGCCTAGAAGATCAGGTGGCAGAGGACTCTTGAAAGTAAAACAAGCAGTCAAAGAAGAACATGCCCTGGCAGAATATGTAAAGCAAAGTGAAGAACCTGCTTTGATTGAAGTCAGAAATCAGAAACTCCTCAAAGCACAGCAGACAAAAAATCAGTACAAGAAAACTGCACTACAAACTAGAGCTGACAGCTGGCACAACAAAACATTGCATGAAAAGTTCCTTGACAAAATTAAAGGAAAAGCTGATAAGGAGAAGACCTGGCTCTGGCTCATGAATGGGACCCTGAAGAAGGAGACAGAAGGCCTGATCCTTGCAGCCCAGGAGCAAGCCATCAGAACAAATGCAATTAAGGCCAAGATCGAAAAATCAGCTGATGACCCAAAATGCAGACTGTGTAAGGAAACCGACGAAACCATTGATCATATCCTCAGCTGCTGTAAGAAAATCGCATAGACAGACTACAAACAGAGGCACAACCATGTGGCCCAAATGATTCATTGGAACTTATGCCTCAAGTACCACCTCCCAGCAGCAAAGAACTGGTGGGATCACAAACCTGCAAAAGTATTGGAAAATGAGCACGCAAAGATACTGTGGGACTTCCGAATCCAGACTGACAAAGTTCTGGAACACAACACACCAGACATCACAGTTGTGGAAAAGAAAAAGGTTTGGATCATTGATGTCGCCATCCCAGGTGACAGTTGCATTGACGAAAAACAACAGGAAAAACTCAGCTGTTATCAGGACCTCAAGATTGAACTTCAAAGACTCTGGCAGAAACCAGTGCAGGTGGTCCCGGTGGTGATGGGCACATTGGGTGCTGTGCCAAAAGATCTCAGCCGGCATTTGGAAACAATAGACATTGACAAAATCACGATCTGCCAACTGCAAAAGGCCACCCTACTGGGATCTGCACGCATCATCCGAAAATACATCACACAGTCCTAGACACTTGGGAAGTGTTCGACTTGTGATTTTGTGATATGAAATCCAGCATATCTATCTTGTTTGCTGTTTCATAATAATAAAATAATAATAATAATAATAATAATAATAATAATAATAATAATAATAATAATAATAATAGTTTTTTGCTTCAGTCCATGCTATGAATGTATAAAACATGAAATGTATCCACTAGAGGTTTCAACTTTAAGTTGCAATGTTGGAAGCCAAAACCCTGCTTACACTCAGGATCTTTGTTAGTATTGTTTGAAACAGAACTACTGTACTCTGTTGCATGAGTTTGTAATTGAAAGCAAAACATCTTCTTGTTTGTATTACTATAAGAGGGAGGTGATGGGTTTTGGTGATTACAAACTGCATGAACTAAAGTGTGTTCTGAAATAACATAATCAGTATTTCTTTAGTTGGTTTGTTTTAGCTTATAAAATATGTGAGAAGGGACAGTCTTTAGAAGGAAAAATTAAGACGAGGCAGATTTCTATGTTGTGATTCAGGATGCTTGCAGCATTCATCTAGTCACCCTAAAAAGACAAATAATGAAACTAAATCTAGCATGTCTCCTAACCTAGTATTTGTTTCACCTAACTGGTTTGATTGAACATCTGAATCCTTCCCAGGAAATGGTCTATCGGTTATCAATAACTTCAGTTTAAAGCCAAGGCTTGTTGCTGTCTTTGTTTTATTTAGGTTGTTGTTATATAGTTTGCTGCCGCTGCTCCTCAAACAAGAATGATAGGAGAGGAAAGTAGGTAGAAAGGAAAATAACTTTAGGTAAAATGACTTTTTTTCTTAATTTAGCTTTTTTTGTCTCTATTCTTCAGTTTGCCTGGATTTGTTGCTTCTGGAATGTGTATGATAAGAAGGGTTTGATATCCAGAAGTCTTCAGGGTATAATTAGGTAAAAGTGCCCCTGACGTAGAACTGCCTCCTACTAATGAAAGTAGGTCTAGTTTCCTTTTGAGGTGGTTGATTGTTAACACAATAAGTATTCTCATGCCCCTTAGCCTCTGCTAAGTCACTTATGCAGGCTGTTTAAAGAGTTCAAGAAAATCCCAGATGTTGCAATAAAGAGTTTTGAAAAAAAAATTCTGCTCATTCTTAGTGGCAACAGAAAAGGGCTGTCCAGAATTGACCTCTGTAACAAAAAATGAGTTTAAGATCACAGGTGTGCATTCTCTATCTGTTTCTGAAACCAACAAATGGTAGGTGAGATAGTGACAGGATAAGACCACGTCTGTCTTTCACAACATTGAAAATATTTGCAGTACAAATCTAGAAATGGCAGAAGAAATGGGAAGGGGCAGAGGAAGACAACATCTGTCCAGATGTTGGCAATAACATTTTCCAAGCAGTGATGTTATCTGCAATGCATTGCTTGTTAGGGATAAAAAAGATATTGTATAATGAGTGTAATTAGTGTAATGAGAAACATTTACTTACCACATCTAAAATATTGGGGATATTTAACAGATATTTGGACAATATTCCAGAAAAGCTATATTCCAGAATAGTATTATGGCTGTGGCTGGGCTGTGGAGCTATGTAGATATGGAGAAAAAACTGTACTTTAAAATGTGGGCAAGAGCTTGAGCAGCATGGAAAAAACAGTTCTCTTGATGACAGCTACCTTCATGACAGCTATGATTGTAAGTCAGACTCTGTGTGCAAATCTTTCCCCTCTCTCAAGCTAGTATTTCATGATGAGAAGTGGTGAAGAATTTTCTTACACCAGGAAGCAGTGATGGTGGCAGTAGTGGCACAGGCAGTCTTGAAACAAATTATTCAGCCAGCCAAAGATGCAAAGGTATACATAAACGTTATTTGACAATAAATAAATAAATAGACTACATAATTTAAAGTGAAAGATTGAGAAACTCTAGTCTCTCCTCAAAAAGATAACCAGAAGCAGGTTGTGGCACAGACTAAGAACTTCTGATATCAAAAATTAGAGTAAAGATCAAGATCACTGTTCTGGTCCCGCAAGCCATTTGCATGGAGGTGTCCAAATCTTACTGGAAACAGAGTTGATATGCTCAGAGTTGATAAAGACTTTAATAAAACAATAGTAAGATTCAGATCCCAACTCCTCCTGATCTAACTGGCAAAGGTCTCTTAAAAGGTTGGGGATCTTTGCCTACTTGTCTGTTGTCTTTGCTTCTTTATAAAACTTACCGTATATACTCGAAGATAAGCTGAGAGAGATGTCTGGATAGATACGAATACATTCTTACCTACCTATATATAGGGCTTGCAAATATTACAGGGAGGAAATGAACACACAAATATATATAGACATGTCTCTCTATATATACACACACACACACACACACACACACTCATTTGTAAGCCATATATATATACAGTATGTGTGTGTGTGTGTGTGTGTATGCGTGTGTGTGTGTGTGTGTGTGTGTGTGTGTGTGTGTGTGTGTGTGTGTGTATATATATATATATATATATATATATATATATATATGGCTTACAAATATTGTAGGGGAAATGCACACACACACACACACACAGAGGGGATTTGCAAACGTTTCAGGGGGAAATGCATATGTGAAATTAGTATCTATAATTATAGATCTATATCTAGCTCTGCATTGTTTATATAAGCATTGAATATTTGCCTGTTACTATGTTGGAAGCTGGCCTGAGTCCCCAGGGGGAGATAGGGTGGGATCCAAATCAAGTTGTTGTTGTTGTTGTTATTATTAGATTATTGTTGATACCATATTGTTTTTGTTGCCCCAACTTTTCCACTTATATAGCTAGTTTATTGTTTTTCTTTGAAATATGGTAAATCTTCAAAAGCATTTAACCTACTGATGCCTCGATTAATGAAATTTTATTGGTATCTATTTTTATTTTGAAATTTACCCATAGCTATTGCATTTCCCACGCTCGACTTATACTTGAGTCAATAAGTTATCCCAGTTTTTTGTGGTACAATTAGGTGCCTCGGCTTATATTCGGGTTGGCTTATACTTGAGTATATACGGTATATATAAAAATTTTATTTGTATACTCAGGGCGGTTTCCAACATAGTTAAAGCATTCAATTACCAACACAAAATTATACAGAATAATCATTATAAAACATGAACATAATACTATTAAAAGAACCATACACATTTAAAATTTAAAAGCCTTTGTTCTCTGTGTCTTCAGGAAAGCTACTTTGCTTACAGAATGTTTAATTGTTTAACTACTAATGATCAACCATTGCCTATCAATCTTGACGTGGAATATTTTTAGCATTTCCACTCCTTTGACACCTCCTGGTCTATTGGCTGACTTCCAGAGATTCAGTTGAGTCTAGCTGAAAGGCTTTACCCCTTGGGAAAGATTCGAAAAGCGGGGAATATCTTAAAGGGAAGGGACTAATTCTGGATCCCTCCCATAATGTCTATTTCCAATATGCAGGCGAACTTCTCCTAACTAAGGAGGAAAACAGAGGAGGTTTCTGTGGGGTCATGGCAATCACCATTAATTGTGCCAAAATGCAACCTGAAGAGCATCCTTATAGAATTTAAAGATAATATAAAATTATTTTCACACTGTTAATCATTATTAACTTGGAGCCATAAGAACTATGGACTGAAGTTAGGGACATTGTAAGGAAAGAATGCAAAAATGCTCTGTCTGAAGCCAAAAGAATGGATAACAGATGAAATTCTTGAAGCAGTTGATGACAGATAAGAGGCAAAAGTAAAAGGAGACAGCAATGGAGTCAGAACCCTGAATGCAACTGCTTAGCTACTTGTGTGTAGAGATAATGAAAACTACATTGATAACAATGCAGATAAATAGAAAATGACAACAAAAAAGTAGAAAAGAGTCCACTTGCACAAGATCTAAGAACTCAAATGGGAACTTAAGCCCAGAGTGGGTATGCCAGTCAGTCAGTCAGTTGCCTTTATTACAGTCAATAAACCTTCGGCTGAAGTCAAGTGGGAATAAATTATTACAACATTTGAAATCAAGTGGGAATATATTACAACATTACAAGCCGCCCCAAGACCTAGGGGAGTGGCGGCATATAAGTTTGAAAAATAAATAAATAAATAAATAAACATGTAATTACAAATTACAGTATTACAAAATTTGAATCCTAAATAACATCAAGTTCTGACTTATGGTTTGGCGATAATAGATATCTCCAATCTCTACCAACTTGAATGACTGTCTTTGTATCATAGGACTAGTTAAAGTTCTAGATTAAGTCCCCTGAGTTCTCATTATTACTCTTCCACCATTACAAGTTGTTCATGAAGCACTTGCAGCTGCTGCAAAAAAGAATTTAGCCACCTTTCTGTCAATGTCACACAGTAGGTAACTAAGGTACAATTGTAAGGTTCTTCCTGGCCACTTAGTAAGTAAAGGGGATATTATCCTCAGTCTGTCATCTTTGTAGATTGTACAAGTAAAAAGCATGTGTGTTATAGTTTCGACTATACCCTTCCCACAGGGGCATACTCTGAGTTTATATTCAATCCCTTTGAATCGACCCTCTAGCATGGCTGATTTGATTACATTAAATCTGGCTCTGCAAAAAGCATGGTGAATTTTGGGATGTTTAAATTTACCAGATATTTAGCACCTCCCAAGGAACTGAATGCTAAGCCTAGACTCAGTGCGGAGCATGTGGAACGTGCCAATGTCATTGAGTGGGTATGCCATATGATCCTCAGTGAACAGGCTACACAATCAAGAAGAAATAAAAATGCATTTGAAGAACCATATCAAAAAGATGAAAGGATGATAGGCTTATTCTGGGAATAATCATTTGAAGGTGAACCCTTCAAATGATTTTGGAATTTTGGAAAGTGAAATGGGGGAGCACTAAAAGCACAGGAGAAATGAATCACAAGGAACAGATGACATACCAATAGAGCTATTTCAAGCCACAGAGACAAAATCCATTCAAATTCTAGCTAAAAACTGTTAATAAATGTGGGAAACAAATGAATTGCCTAAAAACTGGACATGAACAATATATATTACAATCCCTGCTAAGAAAAGGGACACCAAGGATTGCAAATGCAACCATAGGAGGACTGCATCTGATCAACAGATCAGATATAAAACAAACAAACAAACAAACAAAAATAAGTTGAACCAAACAAATATTATTAATCACAAGATTATAAAAATATTTATTAAATACAGTTAAAAATTCCCTTAAGTTTATCATGACTTTTTTTGGTGACAAGCGAGCACTGCATCACAAAAGGTGGCCACTTTAATGGTTACCATTGGATTCTGATCTGTCAGCAAGTAATGTATGTAAAACTCATCAGGAAAGCTTTTGTAGAATTGGGTGGATAAAAATAGGTCGGAAGCCATTGTAGAAAGAACAGTATAACAATACATGTCTTAATGTATTAAGGGTGTGTATTAATTCCCCATGCAAATAAAGTGATGCTCTAGATTCTATAACATTTACCATATATAGAACAAGATATGCCAGATGTCCAAGCTGGATTCAGACTAGTTAAAAGCACTAGCAATCGTATTGCAAACATATGTTGGATAATGGAAGATACCAAAGAATTTCATCAGAAAATCACCCTGCGCTTAATAGATTATTCCAAAGCCTATGATTGTACAGATAATGAAAAACTATGGATCACTCTTAAATAAATAGGACAGAATATGGATAAACAGAATTGTTTCCAGATGGGGGACAAGGAAGGCTGCATTTTATTCTTTCTGTTGACCTGTACAGTAAAAGTGTAATATACTCGACATATAAGTTAAACAGAAAGGACGATAAAGCAGGTTAATACCCTGAAAAAGAAGACATGAAATTCAGAGGAAGAAAGATTAATAACTCAAGATATACAAATGATACCATACTACTAGCAGAAAATGGTAAGGACTTGGAGCAGCTACTGAAGAAAGTCAAGGTAGATAGTGGTAAGGTAGATTTACAGCTGAACATTAAGAAAACAAAAGTGATTATTTGGATAACTTTAAAATATACAATGAACACCTTGAGATAGTGAAAGATTTCTTTACTGCACCTCAGTAATCAAAATGGAGACTATAGTCAAAATAGAAGAATACTGAGACTTTAAAGGGCAAGTATTAATGAATTAAATGAGATCCTCATGTATAAAGTGATATAATTGAATACCACAGCCAGGATTGTCCATGCTGTTGTATTTCCAATTTCTGTATATTGATGCGAAAGATGGACAGTGAAAAGAAAGAAACTGATAAGACCCCCAAAACTGCATTTGAAATGTGCTGCAGAAGATTTCTTTATATATTGTGCACTGCTAGTTGACAAAGAAATGGGTCCTAGAGCCAGTCAAGCCTGATCTCTACTTAGAAGCTAAGATGACTAAGCTGAGACTTTTGTACTTGAACATATCTTAAGAAGAGATGACTCACTAGAAAACACAACAAGGCTTGGCAATAGGAAAAGAAGAAGACTACATTCCATAAGGATAAATGTGACCAAGGAAGCCCTGGTCCTGAGTTTGCAAGACCTGAGCCAAGCTGTTGATGACTGGGTGGCTTTGGGGTTTACCATAAATTGAAATCAGCAGGAGTTAACAGCAACAATAATTCTTAGAATTTGGCATGGAGTAGTAGAGCTAACATGTTTTAAACTGCCTTTTTCTTACTGCAGGAGTAACAAAAAGTAGTATTCTGGATTTCGTATCTAGAGGGGTATACTGTAATCTATGTCAGAATCTGTTGCTGCAACTCGATAAGACTACTTGCTGCAGTTTCAAGACCAAATACATTTATCGTAGCCTAAGCTTCTGTAGACTGAACTCCACTTCATCATGATAAAGTGAACTCCAGCCCATAGAAGCTTAGGCATAATAAATATTCATGCTATACTGCAAATAATAAATATTCATGTATTAGGGAAATTTGTTTAAATTGCTTTTGTCCTCTGCTCCCAAACATGTTTAATGTTCTGCATAAGTGAAAATGTTGAGATTTCAAGTATAGGATAAATGCCACTTTTCTTGCGCTAAGGCAGTATTTTTGGGAAAGTAAATTTCTCCCACTGGCCTTATTGGTTTTTAGATTGAAATCTAGTGACAGTGCAATCATGGCACAGCAACTGATTTGACTATACAGTATTTGGATGGACATACAACTTGTTGTCCCTAAAATGTCCTTGATAATCACACTCTAGTTATGAGCTTCTTTCCAGCTATGAAATAGCTGCTCGTGATAGGAGACTTCATATTATCTCTTTGCCCTTCACTGGAAGCCCAGTGAGTATTCAAGTCCAAGCACTCAATATTTACTGTTAGTGCTATATTTATGAGAGATTAAGATTAATATATTCTGATACATAGATTAAAAAGGATAAACCCTTCAGGAAGTATTATTTGAGTCTGATTTGATTCAGCCAAAAAGCCAGATCTCAGTTGCTTTGGTTAACAAAGCAGAGCTGAGCTTCCACAGGGACTCAACTAAAATAGGGGTGTGTGGCACAATTTGAATGAGTCACTTTTAAAAACTAATTCTTAAATTAGTTTCTTGTTTTTAAAAAAAATGCAGCCTCTACTCTCCTCTTACTTGTGCTTCATTTTTTTCTCTTTAATTTTTCATCATTCTTCTTATATTTGGTATAAGTGCTGTTGTGGCTATCTTAATCTTCTAGTGCCGCCTTGCAAATCAACCCTATCTTTTGATGTTTAATGTAGCTTGACAGATAAAGAGCATCTTAATAAATAAATAATCTGCAATGCATCTCTGTTCATTTATTTGGGGTGAAAACCTGGTTTCTTGCTATATATTTATTTAGCATAAGAAAAGGAGGCAATTGCAATGTGTTTTCCATTTCTTTCTCCTATCCTGGGATTTCATTGCCTTGGGAAGGAAATGAATAGTAGACATGTCTGTTTTGTCTGAAAAGTGTTGTCTTATTTGTGTCCTGTACTTTCAGAGTATTAACTTGTAGGAGGGACATATGTGCAAAAATACAGAGTGTTTCAAAATGACTGTACTATAAAGGGGGATTGCAGAAAACGTACTGCTGTGATACCTCCCACCTACATGTATCTTTACTGCAACAGTTTGATGTTGTACTGCAGCATAAAATGATTTGCCATTCCTTTGAAGATTTTCAGTGCTTTAATTTTATTTTGCAGCTTGGCAAACAAAGGAAGACAACTACTAAATGCTAATGTACTTCATGGAAACAAAGGATGGGCATCCCCCATTGTTTCCAGTACTTCCATTAAGTCACACATTTTTTTTCAGATGCACAATTCAAGTTGTTCTTCTTTTACAGTAGTTCAGGTGACTGTCAGTGGCTTATATTTCAAATAAGATGATACAGAGCACTGAGAACAACAACACAGAAAGCTGTGAAAAGGTTACATTTTTTCCAACTTATTTTTTCCACCTGTTTTTCCAGGTAGACAAATAGATTTGAAATATAGGGTGGACTCAAAGGATTACTGTATCTCTACAACCACAAACTCTTTCTCTTGAAACCCTTACCCCTTAAAGAGTGGGGCACAGAATTTCAAACGATTACCACTAGATGCCTTTCACAGCACACAAACAGCCCCTAGTTTCAGTCATTCACAAGTTGATGACTCCACATCCTAAGGGATTTTGTGTCCTGCAGTTCAGCAAGACTGAATCTATAATTACAGAGCAGCATGTGTGTCATCGGTGTTTTGTCATTGATCTGTCAGTGCCAAAGATCATTCATCGGTACCAACGATTTGAGAAAACAGGCTGTAACTGTAGCATGTTGTCATTGTGAAATATACTGCTTTGTAATTGAGATTATCACCTTGTATTATGGCTGTGAAAAATTTTCAGATTGATGGCGCGATCCAAGAAGTTTAAACTACTGAAGGAACTTCTACCAGCAAAAAGGGGTGCGGGTGGGGTGAGAGAGAGTCATGTTCCTTTCCATTCGGCATCCCTGCTGCTCGCCCTCCTCCAATGCATCATCAGAATGTGCTTAAATGGGCCTGATAAATCTGTAGTCCATGTTTTCAGAAAACATGTCAACATGGAGAACTGGGTGAAACCAAGTTGTTTGCTAATGGATGCTTTTTAGGATTAAGACCTAAGCTATGAAACAAACACATTTCATCAACTTGAAATTGATACATGCTTTATGAAAGAAATCTATTTATGATAAGTTTTAAACAACTTTAAAAAAGATGTAATAATCACATTAGAGGCTTTTTGGGTTGTTTTTTTCTTTTGCTTGCCTAAGGCCACAATCTGTCCTCATGTTTAATGTTCAGTGCAAACCTAATGATTAATTATAGAGTGTACACTCTGCCAGGCATGCTTCCCACACACAACTGTTTGAAATGAATGGGATTTGTACAAGTCAAGCACTCTTGTGCAGCCCCCATACTTGGCTATATTTGTGTTTACAAGAGACATTTCTGATTAATTGTTCCAGTATTCCCTTGTGACTGTGCTTGTAATAGTGTTTTCAGAACTGCCATTCTGAGAGCAGTATACAGCTAGTGATCCAGACAGTACATTGTGAAAGTAGTTTGGGTGTGAACCCTACTACGAAACATTTACAGGAATGTCCCTTGTATAAGCCACAAGCAACAGAAAGCATTTTGGTGTAATTTATACAATTTCTTCATGTTTTCTCAAGAGTTTGGATGAATCAGAATCTTAATATCTAAGTCTAGTTGGACCTGAATATTTCCGTGACTATAGCTTTCTTTGGTATTAACATTACAGGTATAGTTATATTAATATTAGAAAAAAACTGGGTAGTTCACTTCAAACTTCTGAACAAATTTATGGTGTATAAAGAAACTATTTGATGACATGGGTGATAAAAAACAGCATAGCAATTGCTGTTGTTGAAATTGTTTGTAATAGACCTTGAACACAGTAGCAACTTGTTCACTACTGCTATATATCCCTGGCAAAAGTAGGGATGGATATTAGACCTACTGCTTCATTTTATGTAATGTTTCAATTTTTCAAGCAAAAATTCAGTTTTTCCATCTATATAACAATTTGCAAATGTTTCTTCTTGAGAAATTGCCCTTAAAAATGGGTAAACATTTGCATGCTATTTCTCCTAAGGGAATACATTGTTTTGTGTTCTGAAAACAATATAGGAAAATTTGAGAATTATGCTGTGCAGAATTTTGTATTCAAATATAAATGAAAGAAATATGTTGTGTATCATTAAGAATTATACAATATAAAATATAATTCATGTCCTTTTTGTTGTCTTTTCAGAACTACACTCAATACATCCCATTATCCATATATGACCTACAGACATGGATGGGCAGCCCCTCCATTTTCGTGTATGATTGCTCCAATGCTGGACTTATTGTCAAATCTTTCAAACAGTTTGCCTTGCAAAGGGAGCAGGAGCTGGAGGTGAGATTTCTGACCATTGCAGTGAGTAAATGGGTCATGAGGAAAAGTTCACTATTCTTTTTTTACTTTTTTAGGATAAGATACATTAAGGAAGATGGCACTGGCAAAAAGTGCACTAGTCTGATAATTTTAGTAACATCTTTTGGTAACATGATTATTTCAGTAGAATCTGCTCATTTCAATTTAGTCTTCTGTTTGCTATCTAGCAATATAGATAATTAATAATGATGCTAATTGCATGGTAATATTTATACAATTTGTTTGTGTTCTGCTTGAGATTTTATCAGGAATTAATGCAAACGTGAAATATGCCCATTGTGCATTTGGGCCAGCATAGAGACCTATTATTGTTTCTTGTTCCTGAAAATGAATTTACAGTTCCAAAATTATATGCTCTGAAGGAGTTACAAAGCAGAAACTCACTGTTGTTGTCATTAATTTTTCAGCAAGATCAAATGCCTTAAGTGTTACTAAAATCAGACTTTTGAGATTGTAGTATCACATTTATTGACACAAATGTATATGGTAAAAGATGAAAATATTACATTTAAGATGCTTTTCTGGCACCTTTCGACATAGACTTTTGCTGGATATTTTCTTTCTACTGTGCTATTCAAAATCCAATTTCTTAATTTATGTCATGCTAACATAAATTAAGAAATGTTTAACTTTCACTTTGAATGCAAGTATCCAAGCCTAATAGACCTGAACAAGATTGCAATCATCAAAGTTACTCACAATTCTAATATTTTATTAAAATAGAAATTATGTACTGAGATTTAGTATGCTTATCATAGTGAGAAGGTAGCCATCTTTAATATGTAGTTGAATTTTGTGACACCTGAGAGCACTCTCCTTCAGTTAAAACAAGCATTAATATCTTGAATCCTTTTAGACCTGCTACATTTTCTAGGGCAATTGCTTAGAGTCTTCCAAATAGTTCTTCTGCAAATTATTATATGAGGCAAGACACTAATATTATACAATTAAGCAACTAAGTATTAAATAAACTGGTTTTGCGATTTATGAAATCTCTTCAAACTTGCTTCTACAACTCTCATGTGGTGAGTCTCTTGGTTTTGTTTTTGGTGGTGTTGTTTATGGACCTTCACTTGCAAAGTGGAATTACATCCCAGGAGATCAATCTATGGCAGAGCTTGGCTCCAGTGGCTGATACAGGTGACATGATGTTATTTGAAAGGCACTTGGTTGATTTTTGTGGCCATCTTGCCTGGATGCTTCAGTTTAAGCTGCTTGTTATATTTCTTGTAAGGAATTTGGCAGTAAGAAAACAAAAATTGCTGAGACATCTCAGAATCTAGGGCCTGTTGATATGGCCTCTGGTAGTTTAGCAGTTGAGGAACCAAATCAAACAACTTGCCTGAAAACTCACAGCAATTCCAGTGTAAAAGAGGAATATTGATCTTACTTTCTGCTTTTCCAGTTTCATATGCTAACAACAAGCCACTTTCCTTACATACTAATTAGTTGCTTTAAGTTACTATATATACTGTACTCATACATTAAGTTGACCTCATGTATCAGCTGAGGGCAGTTTTATGGATTTTGATGTGACCTATAGATAACTTGAGAGTCATTCCATTGAGAGGGGAAACCACCAGTGCTACCTTAGAGGGCAGTTACCACTGGATGCCAACTCAAATAATAAATGTTAGGAACAGTATTTATTCTTATCAAAAAAAAAAAAAAAGGAAACATTGTAGAATGGAAAAATGTGAGAGCTTAGTTCATCCCTGGCAAGCCTGAGCTCATTTTGCGCTTTAGCCTTGCGAACCTTTTCCCTACAGGTGTTGGCTATACATTTGAATTCTTCTTTGGTGATTTCTCCCCTTTTCCACTTCTTGTGCATGTCACTTTTGAGCTTTAGCTCAGTTAGAAGTTCTTTGGACATCCATTCTGGCTTCTTTGCATTTGTCTTATTTTTCTTCTTTGTTGGCACTGTTTGCATTTGCACCTTGAGTATTTCACTTTTGAAAAACTCCCATCCATCCTTAACTCCCTTGTTTTTTAATATTGGCGTCCATGGAATGCCGCTCAGTAATTCCTTCATTTTTTGGAAGTCAGCTTCTTTTACTCATGTATTCTTAATTTTTTCATAATGAGATATGGAGGAGAACCCCAGAGCTTTCTTTCTGTGTACTTGATTTTTTAAAAGCTGTTTCTATTTTTTTATTTTGTTTTCTTATTTTTTTGATGGTAGCAAACTGGAAAAACAGTATACATATTTAAACAAATTTATAATCAATACATAATTTCAATAAAATAAGAAAAGAGTTTTAAAAGGTTAAAAACTAAAAAGAAACCAATGTTGGTACCACTTGGGCTTCCAAAGGGAGGATATTATACAGGTGGGCTGGCATAACCACAAAGGCAGTCCTATGTCCTCTCTCTGGAAATTGCCCCTAGTGGTGGGTAATAGAGACAGATCGCTGTCCTCAGGCAGGAATATTTAAGGAGAAATGCTCCTTCAAGTATCAAGGTCTCAGACCTTTTATATCTTTGAATGTCATCACAAGGATCTTCACTTCAGTCCAGAAACATCTTGGTAGCTGGATCATTTCCTTGAAGATTTGTGTTATATAATACCTGTATTGATTTTCTCTTTCTGTTTATACTATTGTGTTTTGTTGCATTGGGACTGTGAAGCAACCCCTGTTTCTGTACATGCATGTGTGTGTGTGTGTGTGTGTCTTTGTGTTTTAATGGGGACTTAGCTATATCCTTCCTGTGGATCTGGAAGCTCAGATTATCAGCACTAGCAGCTCATTTATTCTAGTAGTCCTTTTACGACATTTACATATAATTTTGTCAGGGGATTGGAGATTTCCTTCTTGTGTTGCTGAACACTTTAAAAACGCATGCAGCTCCCTCAGAAATATTCAGCGACCAAGCCAACTGTTGTGATCACCTCTTTATAGCCCCTGCACAACAGTGCTGTAGAATAACCTCGATTTATTGTTCATTTTTGGCCATTGTCTTTTAACTGCTCGCGAACCCACCCCTACACTAAAACACATTCTTACAGTATATAAATAAACAAAACAACATTAAAAACACCACCACAGGAAGGTGGATAGCATTCTGCCCATAACACACACAATCCTGCTCGGTCACTTCACTCACCAAGAGATGGATCAACAGCAAATACTTGCCACCACATGCACAAGTTGCGGCATGTTCACCTTCTTTGCACAACAACTACTCAACTACACCTGCACCAAGTGTAAACAAATTACTCTGATGGAGCAGAGGATCAAACAACTCGAGGCCCGCATTAAGATCCTTAAGGACATTCAGGCACTTGAGCTCTTCTTGGACACTGCACAACACGCTGCTGTAGATCTGCAACCTGCATCACACCAACACCACCATGATCAGGAACTTTATGGGGAGATCAACTCAAAGGTAGACAACTCTCAGGCTTGGAAGGAGGTCACCCATAGAAAGAGACACAGGACCAGGCAGCCTCCGCAGAACTCCTCTGCTCAGCTGCATTTACACAACAGATTCCAAATTCTCACACCATTAACATATAATCAGGAAACACATGAGGAGGACCACAGTTACTTAGATACCACTCAGTGGGCCACTCTTGATCAATGCACAGGGGATAGCCCTGACGGGGACAGTGCATCGCCACATTCACACTTATGTAATTATGCAAATGCTCCATCCCCAATCGTAGATGAGGCACAGCAGGAACACCCTTGGGAGAGTGATGGGCTCTTGGACACATCTCAATGGATTGTCATTGATGAATGCACTGGGGATGTCAAGGAGGAGGGCAACACTTTACGCCTACACAATTCACTTCAACAGGAACACTCTTCAGGGGACATACACACTGTATTGCACAAAAGGGACCCTGTCAATCCTCAAAGGAAACAGGGCTTGGTAGTAGGTGACTCCCTCCTTAGAGGAACGGAAGCCATCATTTCCAGACCGGATGGGATGGCTCGAGAAACATGCTGTCTCCCGGGGGCAAAAATACACCATATCACTCAGAGGCTCAGCAGGCTCCTAAAGCCCCATCACCCTCCCCACCTTATGTTGATTCATGTAGGTACCATTGACACCGCTAGGCATACTTTTCAAAAGATCACAAATGATTTTCGAGCCCTCGGAAGTAAGCTAAAACTGTATAGGTGATCTTTTCATCCCTCCTCCCCGTTGTAGGACACGGCTCTACAAGGGCCGGAAAAATAGTACAGGTCAATAACTGGCTCAGAAAATGGTGTCAAGAGGAGCATTTGGCTTCCTTGACCATGGTCTACTCTTCCAGGAGGATGGCCTACTGGCAAGTGATGGGGTGCATCTCACACAAGTAGGAAAACATCTTTTTGCACACAGACTCACAAACTTCATCAGGCGCACTTTAAACTAGATCCACGGGGGAGGGGAACAACAGCCTGGCAAACACTATATTACCCACGACCACAGGGAACTGCCAAAAGGCTCGGCCAAGAGCACTAAGTCCAACAAATTCCTCACTTGCCTTGCAGACAATTTTATGGTCCAGAGGGTAGAGGAGGCAACAAGGGGATCAGCAACTCTTGATCTAATCTTAACAAATGTGGAAGACCTGATCAATACAGTAGAAGTCGTCGGATCCTTAGGGGCAAGTGACCATGTGCTCCTGCAGTTGGTGATACAAAGGAATGCTGAAACTAAGACAAGTCAAACACGCATTCTGGATTTTAAGAGAGCTGACTTCCAAAAAATGAAGGAATTACTGAGCGGCATTCCATGGACGCCAATATTAAAAAACAAGGGAGTTAAGGATGGATGGGAGTTTTTCAAAAGTGAAATACTCAAGGCGCAAATGCAAACAGTGCCAACAAAGAAGAAAAATAAGACAAGTGCAAAGAAGCCAGAATGGATGTCCAAAGAACTTCTAACTGAGCTAAAACTCAAAAGTGACATGCACAAGAAGTGGAAAAGGGGAGAAATCACCAAAGAAGAATTCAAACGTATAGCCAACTCCTGTAGGGAAAAGGTTCGCAAGGCTAAAGCGCAAAATGAGCTCAGGCTTGCCAGGGACATAAAAAACAACAAAAAAAGGCTTTTTTGCTTACGTTGGTAGAAAAAGGAAGAAAAAGGAAGGCAATAGGGCCTCTGCGAGGAGAAGATGGCGTGATGGCGACAGGGGACAGGGAAAAGGCAGAACTGCTTAATGCCTTCTTTGCCTCGGTCTTCTCACAAAAAGAAAGCCATCTTCAACCTCAGCAACATGAAATGGATGAAGGATTTGGGGAAATCCAACCCCAAATAGGGAAACAAGTTGTCCAGGAACACCTGGCCACTCTAAACGAATTCAAGTCGCCAGGGCCAGATCAACTACATCCAAGAGTACTGAAGGAACTAGCGGAAGTTATTTCAGAACCACTGGCGATCATATTTGAGAGTTCTTGGAGAACGGGAGAAGTCCCAGCAGATTGGAGGAGAGCGAATGTGGTCCCTATTTTCAAGAAGGGAAAAAAGAACGACCCAAACAATTACCGTCCGGTCAGCCTCACGTCGATACCAGGTAAGATTCTGGAAAAGATCATTAAGGAAGTGGTCTGCAAACACTTAGAAACAGATGCAGTCATTGCTAATAGTCAACACGGATTTACCAAAAACAAGTCATGCCAGACTAATCTGATCTCTTTTTTCGACAGAGTTACGAGTTGGGTCGATACAGGGAATGCCGTGGATGTAGCATACTTGGATTTCAGAAAGGCCTTCGACAAAGTCCCTCACAACCTTCTGGCAAACAAACTAGTAAAATGTGGGCTAGACAAAACTACAGTAAGGTGGATCTGTAATTGGCTAAGCGAACGAACCCAAAGGGTGCTCACCAATGCGTCGTCTTCATCTTGGAAAGAAGTCACGAGTGGAGTGCCGCAGGGCTCCGTCCTGGGCCCGGTTCTGTTCAACATCTTTATTAATGACTTAGACGAAGGGTTAGAAGGCATGATCATCAAGTTTGCAGACGACACCAAACTGGGAGGGATAGCCAACACTCCAGAAGAAAGGAGCAGAATTCAAAACGATCTTGACAGACTAGAGAGATGGGCCGAAACTAACAAAATGAAGTTCAACAGGGACAAATGCAAGATACTTCACTTCGGCAGAAAAAATGGAAATCAAAGATACAGAATGGGGGACACCTGGCTTGACAGCAGTACATGTGAAAAAGACCTTGGGGTCCTTGTGGACAACAAGTTAAACATGAGCCAGCAATGTGATGCGGCTGCTAAGAAAGCCAACGGGATTCTGGCCTGCATCAATAGGGGAATAGCATCTAGATCCAGGGAAGTCATGCTCCCCCTCTATTCTGCCTTGGTCAGACCACACCTAGAATACTGCGTCCAATTCTGGGCACCACAGTTGAAGGGAGATGTTGACAAGCTGGAAAGCGTCCAGAGGAGGGCAACTAAAATGATCAAAGGTCTGGAGAACAAGCCCTATGAGGAGAGGCTTAAAGAACTGGGCATGCTTAGCCTGCAGAAGAGAAGGCTGAGAGGAGACATGATAGCCATGTACAAATACGTGAAGGGAAGTCATAGGGAGGAGGGAGCAAGCTTATTTTCTGCTGCCCTGCAGACTAGGACACGGAACAATGGCTTCAAACTACAGGAAAGGAGATTCCACCTGAATATCAGGAAGAACTTCCTCAGTGTGAGGGCTGTTTGGCAGTGGAACTCTCTCCCCCAGACTGTGGTGGAGGCTCCTTCTTTGGAGGCTTTTAAACAGAAGCTGGATGGCCATCTGTCGGGGGTGCTATGAATGCGATTTCCTGCTTCTTGGCAGGGGGTTGGACTGGATGGCCCATGAGGTCTCTTCCAACTCTACTATTCTATGATTCTATGATTCTATAACTGTTAATTTGACTTCACTCCTTACCACCCTTAAGACACATGGTCTATGAAAGCATGTATAATTAGCCTTTGCGGCAGGAATAGACAAGGGCCAGGGGGACAGACTGAGAACCATCTCCCCCACTGTACTCTTGCCTCCAGCTTTTTAATGTTGATGTCCCAAATCTGCCCTTCTCAGGGGGCATGTGGGGCATGTTTTTGCCCCAAAATGTCATTCTTTTTACCCTCCCCCTGGAGATCCACATTGTTTTCAGAACCAGCCTTGAAGGCTAGATGTTGCCCACAGCCTTTGCTTTTTTCACCTCTCCTTTACTGGGTTTTGTCATTTTGTCCTTCGAGAAGTGTTTGAAACTAGGATTGATTATACAGTTGAAGAGTATGAGTTCTTGTCTGCAGGGAGACATAAACAGCATCTTGTGTAATGAAAAATATTTCAATATTACTCCAGTGCTAGTTGGAAATAGGGGCATTGAAAGTTTTGTGTGTGAGAGAAGGGAATATGATCATCAGGTTTTATTCCCCCCTCAATCACAACCTTGACATCTCTAGGTGACAGTTTCTGCTGTATTTTTAAAAAAAATGCACCACCTTTGCCCTCAGGTGAATAAACCAACATTTCCCTCATAGCATCTTTATCGATTGCAGTAACCCTCTGCCTGAGAATGACAAGTGTTGCTGTGGGTTATCTGGTTAAGAAAGGGGGCTTTCAATTTCTTCATGTACTTTTTATAGGAAATGTTATTCACCCTGCTAAAATACACTCTACTTAAAATCACTTAAGTGATTAAAATGTAAGTTATTTTCAGATGACATATGCAGAGCACAAAAGTGCATGATGGGCTTCATAATTAGTTTAGAGATTTGTATCTTCTATATTTTTAATTAAATTTTAGAAGTGCCTCTATCATTTCTCCCTGCCTCCACCTTAGGCTTAATATGGGCTATTGTTCAGATGATTATTTGTTATAAGGAGCGGATATTAAAAATCCCAAGCTGTTAATAGTTAGCTAAATATTTGGTTTGCTAAATATATTTCCAGTTTGAAAAGGTGAAATCCGTTCAGCCTAGAGACTGAAGAATATGAGCTGCATTTATTTAGTGCTGCTGGAATTTATTTTCTGTTTTATGTGTCTTTTGAAAAAGGCTTGACCTACTGGATTATTGTCTCATGAAGTAATTTGACATACTTTTCAAAAAATTTGGACTATGGTAGTAGTAGGGATTAAGGGGTAGCCAGATGGTATGCTGAATTGCTAGATCAGAAATTATTGCGTATTTGGAATTCAAAAAAGAAAAAGAAAAAAGAAATGAAACAGTAGAAATGTGAAGCATGTGACCAGATTATGTTTTCTCTTCTCACAGTTCATAACCAATAGCTAAGCTGCTTGGGAGGCCTCTGCAGTTCAAGATATCCTTTATTAGTAGAGGCCAGTATTTTTCCATGTCTCTATATCACATTTTTTCTGAATTAAAAATAAGGTTGATTTCATATAGCTGCATCTTTTCCTGTTATACATAAAGGCTTTACAATGAGAACTGATTCACACAAAGCAACTTATTGCATTGTGAATATACTTTCATAAGATAAGGTTGTGGAGTATCAGCATTATGGAAAGTAGTGTGTTCCTCTGTGGGTGCTGGTTGGGAATGTTTGCTCGAGTCTTTAACTCTCAGTGGAAACACTGCAATTAGGAGGAATTCTTTCTCAGCATGAAGACTGTTCCTGAGGGACAGAAAGATGAAGGGCAGAAATGCCAGTTCAGTGTTCTGAAAATGTTAAATGCCAATTCAGCTATATTTGTATTCTGGGGTTTTTTTTAAGACAAAAGTTAAAATCTCTTTCCTGTTACTCCTCTGTAGAATTCTCTTCTCTAATCACCTCCTTGACTTAACAGAATCCCCAGCAGACCTTCCAAAGCTCTATATAAGATTTCAGCAAGAGCTTGACAGTGAACAAAAGATGCAACTTGCCATCCAGTGGTGTATAGATTGTACAAACATTCTTCGGATAAGATTATTGAAAGGACAGCAAGGCCATGTTACAAGAAACCCAAAAACTCAGACGTAGCTTGTCTCATTGGAAAAAAAGAATGTTTTCAACATCCATCAGATATGCCCTTGTGGGCAGATTTGGATGTTTTTGCCACTCTAAAAAGGGAACTGGCAACAGGGCTCTTGCATGAGTAACAGAAGAGTTTTTCAAATAAATGTGTGCACTGGGAAGGTTTTCTCCATCTTTCCTCCAATCTCCACTGATGGCTACATAGAGGATCTGAACTTTGATACATTGCTTCTGCTAATAGATCTTTTGATGACAGAAGAAGGGAATAACATCCCATGGAGTAGGCCTTAAAATAGGCTGTAGCTTCTCTTTGACAAAAGACTCACTCCAGGTCTTCCTCCAATGCAATTTCAGCCCCATCTCACTTGCTTCAATTACCACTGGGTATTTGGGTTCTATTCTGTAAGAAGACTCAAGTGTGATGGTGTCCATGGTCCTGACCATTTCCCCATTCCAGAATCATCTGTCAGGGGGACAGGAAAATCCACTAGAGCCATCAGGCATCCATCTAGATTTATCAGCCTGAAGTGGTCCATCTTAATTGGTCCTCCACTCCTGAAGAGGTTCCATCTCCCAATGTGTTTATGGTAAGAAATAATCTGTTCATGACAATAAGACTGCAGACCACCGAAACCAAGATCACCATCAGCCCATTTAGCACAAATAATGTTTGTTATTTTTGCTCAGCACTGTGAGTAGGGACAGTTACCGCTTAAGACAGACTCTGGTCATCATGGAGACAAAGAAATCCTAAATCATGCCTGACAAGGTCGTCTTGACATGGATGTTGAAGTCCCTCCCCCACTGCTAGCTACAGAGACTTGAAGCCCAACCCCAAGACTACTACAACTAGATCAGGAGGAAAGACCATTGAACAGCAGGATAGGTAGTACAGCAACAAAATCCCTACTCAGCCCCATCTATCAACCTTAAGGTATAAACACTCAAAACGTGTAGACTGTTGAATAGGGACCTGATCAGGGGAATAGAATCAGAATAGATCACTGTAATCCCATCTCTCTACCCCAAGATGTTGCCTGCTACTGCACATAAAAATCTGATGAGAAGTGTTGAATTAGATTATCCCATCCTTCCCCTCCCCATCCAGCCAGTACTCTGTGATCTAAGCCAGATTGACATGCTCATTCAGAATCAAATCCTGAATGGGACTTGATTTCCATTCACTGACCTGAAATCCCACTAGACTTAAATATGCAAATGCACTGCTGGCTGAAGTTTGGGTCACTAGTTGTAAGATTCCTGAATTCACAAGGAAACCCAAACTAAGGATGTGGGTCTTCAAGGGGAGTGTGACCTTATTCTACAAAAGTTAAATTTTTATTCCTCTGACTTGCCTCTTGAATGAGCCTCTGCCTTTTCTAGTGTTAGATTCAATTAATTTGCCTGCATTTAATCACACAAAATTTAAAAAAACAGAACAGCTTCCTTTGATTTAGAAGAGAGAAAGTTGGAAACAGCCTATACTGGAGACATCAAAACCCAAAACTTTGAATGAATTCTTTAAGTGGTGTCTCTCTATCTATATGTTGAAGAACACAGGGAATAAGATGAACACTCAAGGGACAACATAGGCCCACATACTTGTTTGCTTATCTCCTACTTTTTCTCTTGTGTGTATGTGTGTGTATTTGTCCATTCAGCCCTTTGGCTGCTTTTATTGAAGACTGAAATCACCCTGTTATGGCTGTCAGTTATTTAGTTAGTTGTTTCATTGTATGTCCATAAGCAAATCCTAATTTTGGATGGCTGTGTGAGTTGCTCAAGAGCACTGTGTGAAAGAAATAGCTTTAATCTTCCCTTATTATGATCCTACATAATGCATACACCTGAAACTCCTCATTACATGTCATGAGAAACTGAAAAGAGGAGTGGGTCAGGAAAATTACACATTACAATGTTTTGCAAGACATGAATATTTAGGTAGCAGTGTTAGGTGTGCTTAGTTTACCTCACATCCCTTCACCAGCCTTATTTTTAGTTTTTTTTCTTCAGTTTCTGAGGTATTTTGAGTTAGAGCAATAGACTTTTCTGTTTCTTCCGTCTGTATGGGAAATAAATGCTACTGTGGGAGTATACTTGTTCCTCTGGTCTCAAGAATGGTATATGACTAAGTGTTTCTTGCCTGAACTGATGAAATCAAATGTGTAGTTCTGATTTGTTTTCCATCTTCAGTGCTGGTGAATCAAAGTTACAATTCAAAGGAGAACAGCAGTATATATCAGTGGTTTGCAGCATTTTCTTCATTTGTCACCTGCTGGAAGGAAGGAAATGTTCCCCCCTAGCTTTGTTACAACATAAAAGGTGGGGATGCTGTCATTTCTGAGAAATCAAAAGGAATGGTGAATATTGAGAATTATGGGAACTGCAGCCTTAAGTCTCCGTGTCCTGTCTTGTTGGCCATGTTGCTCTTAAGAAAGAAAGCAATTGTTTGCTCAGAATAAATAATGATATTATTGAAAGATCCTGAAGATTAGCATCTAAAGAAAAGCAAATGAGATTCAGAACCATTTGATGTTTCCCTAAATAGGAATGCAGGAATCTTTTTTGGCGACCGGGGTGGGGGGATGTGGATGCACCAGGGATGTATCTTTTTATGTCATTTTAAACTATGAATCTCCTCATTCTTCACCATTGTCTTTGCTTGTTAGACTGATGGAGATCCTGTCCAGTGACATTGGGCAAGGAGGTAGGAAGAAGCACATACTTACTACATACTATTGGGCATAGGGGTCATACATGTCTTCGCTAATCATCCATCTGTTACGAAGCTGTGTCCGATAGGAAGTTCCTTATTACAGTATACTCTTTCACATCAGAACATGAATATTTTATGTACAGCAACAATGAACAACCAATCTAAGAGAACAGGCAACAAAATGGCAAATATTGTTTAATATTGCAAAGATACTAGATGCATTGTAGGGCAAAAGAATCCTAACTTCTTATGGAGCTGAGAGGGACTGAAACTGATCTTGGATCTTGATAGATTCCTAAATTAAAATACTGATCATTGAAATATTGAAATGCTGCCTTCCTCATTATTTGAATTACCAGTTCTCTTCTGCTAATTCTTTTACTCTCTGAACATGGTGGATGCATCTTTGTTGGATGCTTCCACTATGAATATTAGACATTTAAATGCTGTTGCTAGGAACGTAGACTTTGATAAAGTTGAGTCTTCTGATGGCATTATTCTTAGCTTCCCTAATACAAACAGATTTGGGTGTTACATTTGAGGAAGTAGACCTAGTCTGTGAAAGGTTAGGCTATGAACTTCTTCCTCTCAGTCTCTAAGGTGCTACACAATCCTTTGCATACCTTCTCATTGCATTAATGTAGGCACCAAAGGGAGAGGATAATAACCTTGGATCCTGTACAGGGACAAAAGTGAGCTAGACAATTTTAGAAAAAAAAACTACATAAAATAATATGCTACTTCCAAGATTAGAAGGAGCTTGTCTCTGGATATCAGTTGTTGGAGAATCACAGTAGGGGTTTTTATTACCCTCATGTCCTTTTTGTAGGCACCCTGTGATCATGTGATTGTCCACTATGGGAGACAAGACACTGGACTAGGTAGACCTTTCGTCTCAGCAAAGAGACTTTCTTACCTTTTATCCTTATATTCCAGTGCTGTGTACAATCTGGAGAGAACTCGGTGTGCATGCATACCTCAGCCTCCCATGCAGTGGGAGTGCACTTAACTCCCTCTAGATTATCCCTGGTATTTTTGTATTCAGGATGAAAAATGTCCTAGAAAATGGAATGCTGCCCAGAAAAACTCAAGGCCAGTTCTTCAGATCTGGCAGTAGCAATCATTCAACAGAACACAGAGTGGTCCAGCTGATTTTGTGCCATCAGAAACGCTTCTCCCAATTCAGATGGCACAGCTTCTTGGCTGACTCTGTTTTCTGGATGCTGAGAGTTCACCAGATGAATGTTTCACATTTGCAAGGAGCAAAGGTTTTAAGATATGCTGAAATCAATCTAGAAGTAGTTGTCTTTTTGGGTGTCAGCAAGGAAAGTAGGGTCACATTTGTGATTAATGAAACTGGCCTTGAAAGGGCAAGGGTGATTCCCCACAGTGCTTTATTTTTCCTTGTGAAAAAGTCAGTTTCAAAACCATATATAGAATAACTTTTGTATAGTAAAGCTGTTTCCCAGAAAATAGTGTGCCATTGTTAAGTTCTATATTCTGTAGCACAACTCAATAATTTCCCTATTAATTATACATTTTATCCTGTGCTTTAATGCAGGAGTGGGTAAAATGCTGTCCATAGGCTATGTGTGGATTCCACTTTTGTGTTTCCCTAAAGCCGTTTGCTGGTTTCCCTCAGACCCCCCCCCCCCCTTGCCTGCCCAGTTGTGCAGTTTTTAGGTGTCTTAGCCCTAAAACCATGCAGAATACCCCTCAAACACACAGTGATATGCAAACACACCTCACCTCCCACAACAATCCAAATTGTGGTATTGTGATCTTTGTGGCAGGGTACAGCCCTTTACTCCCCATGCAGTTACCCACTATTGCTTTAAGAACTTAATTAAAATTAGGACATTAGAATTCAACAGAGTAGATGACTTGTCCTCTGGCAGATTCAGTAAGGCAGGAAAAACGAGAAGATGTATGGATAAGAAAAATTAGGACTGGAGAAAATGCACCACATGTCTGTGTTTCTAGAGTGGGAAAATCAGCAGAAGAGTGGCTAAGAAATATTTGAAGGGATTGGAAAAGTCATGTGCGGATTTGAATGGAGGCTAAGTAAGTAGCCATGATACTTGCAGAATGTCAGGCCCTTTAGTCTTCAAAGGATTCTGCCTGAGCAGGGGCCTTCCAACTCTTTTCAGTTCTGCTCCTCTGTTGATTTAAGTGAACAGGCTGCAAGAAACACCTTTAAAATCCTTTGCCGTCTTATGTTTTTATTGTTGATTACTTAATACATTGCTGCAATTAACTGATTTTTCCCATCCCTCTTTTCTCTTTTCTTGGCTTCTCCCATTATCTCCCTCCCAGAAAATATTCTATACTTATTTCATAATTCACAATAGGCCATGAGTTTTGAAGGTCATGGTGATTTGGAAGTTTTAATTTAGGGCCAAAAGATTAATTCACTTAAACATCTCATCCAGTGCTCAGAAATATACCCCATTGAACTGCTTTCAATGAGTTTAATGTTGATTGCCCTGTGCTGGGTGCTTAGATATTGAAGAAGACCCCCTGAAACTTCCAATTTCCTTCTCTCTGTCTTTCCCTTCCACTCCTACAGTTCTGCTTTTTATACATCCTCGTGTCCAGTGGGCCACACATTTTGAGAAGTTTGGTAACACTGGAACTACAATGCAAAGATTTGCACTCTCCCCGTTGCATCCTCTGTCTATTGCCCCCTTTTGGCCTCCATCCGGATAATGGAACAGTACCTATGAAAGTATTTTACTTACGCAAATGAGACCCAAGCTCTCAGAAACAGTGAATTTAAAATGTTCACATTGACCTTTAAAAAATAATCACATACACAATATAACACCATCTTAAAACAAAGATTAAAAAGCTGAAACATCCCAATAAAAGGCCCCTGCTTACAGATAAAAAGCATGCTTAAATAAAAATGTATTTGCCCACTGGTGAAAGAAGAGCAAGCGGGGGGCAGCCTCACTTCCCTAAGAAGTGGGTCCCAGAGGAAGGGAGGCACCACTGAAAAGGCTCTTTCTTGTATCCTCATCAAGTGATTCTATGAATGTGGAAGGAGCAAGAGAAAGCTTTCCCCCTGTAGGTCTTAGTACTACTAGGTTATAGACCTAAGTCCTACAGGGCTTTAAATGTCATGACCAAGACTTGGCATTGTGTCCAGAAATGAATTGGTAGCCTGTGAAATTGTGTAACAAAAGAGTTACAGGTAGTGCCTGAGTTACAAACATCCAACTTACATACAACTCATAGTTAGGAATGTAGGTGAGCCACAGGAAGTGAGAGAAATCTACCCCTAGGAAGAGAAATCCACTCTTGTAAGAGTTATTATGGGGAAAAGGTGTCTCCACTAAAGGTTTCCCACCAATCCTTGTTTCCACAACAATCAAAATTTTTCAAAATCCATTTATCACTGGGACAAAAAGTGAAGTGAAAGCCTCTGTACAGGGGCAGAGACAGTAAAAGAAACATTACAGGGTTGTTAACCCTTCCCTGTGCTATCCAAAGCTAAATGATATATTTGGCTGGAGTTACACTTAAAAAATGTACCTGTTCCGACTTACATAAAAATTCAGCTTAAGAAAAAACATACAGAACCTATCTTGTTTGTAACTTGGGGACTGTCTGTATATGGTTTCTATAAGAAGAAGCTCCCTATAAGAAGACATTTATGGTGTAATTCTTAACTTTTAAAGAGCTAAATGTGGCTAAGCACACAGTTTAGTTTAATTTCCTTTCCTTTTCTTAGCATACATTTTTGAATAAAGATTCTTTTTCTACTGTCTCATGCCCCTGGTGAAGAACATGCTTTATCTCTTTATTTGTGTGATGCCTATGAAGACAGATAAGGGTTAGTTTAGCCAATTTTCTAGCTAATTAGTATCTTTATTCTTCATATGGACAATGTGACCCTCTGGAGGCAGTATTCAAGGGTACATTTGTGGGTCAGAACAAATGCTTTTATGTAGTCTGGATTTCAAAACTAAGAATCTCATTAAGAAAATTTCCAAAAAAACAGGTATAATGTATCAGGTACAGCAGCTACCTCATGAAATGCTGCTAAATTGTTTTTCAGTCATCTTTCTTTGTATGCATTTTTAAAAAATGATAAAGGAGTTCCTCTTCCATAATAATTTTCAGACAATTTATCTTTACATTATAGATAGTTTTTTGGGATAAGATAACAATGTGGATAAAGTGAATTCAGAGATTACCTAGTTGATTGATTCCATCTTTTAGTATATTTCATAAAGAAACCAACACTTTTGCAATATGTTCAGAAGCTCTTCTTGGGGGGGGTTGTATCATAAAAATAGTCTGCACATACCATATTTGTATAAAAGAAGCAGATACACACTTGTGCCTCACATTTAAAAAGATCAGTTCTAAATTTTATAGCTGTTGTTAAAGTGATAAAGAAAAAACTAAAGCAAGACTTAAATGAAGCAGTTTAAGACATATGGGTGACAGTGTCAAAGAGCATCTGAACTGATCTGATGAACTCAATTCAATGTCTTACCTTTGTCCTACAATAAGTAATATATGGATATATTTTCCATTTTAAGATTTCATTTTCCCTGCCCTGGTTTTACATTTTCATCATCAAATGGTTGATGACTTCAGGTTACCTGAAAGGCCATCTTCACCTATGTCAGCAGTTGGCAACTGGCTGAGGTTTGAAGGTTGTACAAAATCTTTACTGTTCTATGTTGCTTTGTACTTCATAATTTTGAGACAGGCTTTAAAATAATTGGAATGCTCTTCTAGGCTCACCCTCCTCCCCACTGACACACAGCTATTTTAAACCCAACCAAGATTTGGAATCCTTCTTGTTTTGGAAAATGCAAAAGAAAAAGGCTACTGGGGCAAAAAGAACTGGGGATCCCCATGCATTGCCAAGAGCAGTTGATCTTTCAGGTGCTCACAGAATCTCTGACCATTGGCCAAGCTTACTTGGACTTCTGGAGTTGAAACCCAAAATTACTGGAACACAAGTGTTTGAGAACCCATACTCTGTAGTTGTAGAAAATATTTTGAAGTGGGGGAAAAACATTTTCAATTAAGGAGGCTTCTGGGCTGCAAAATGTTTCTGATGCGGATTATTTTGTCATTCTCCACTTCCCTCATATCTTTGCTATTAAGAGCTGTTAGAGATAATCTCCGCTGCCACCCACTAATATGTAACGTATGTTTGAAATGTAGACATGAACCTTTTGTTGCCTGTATCCAGACACTATAAGCCAGGGGTCCTCAAACTTTTAAAGCAGAGGGCCGGTCCACAATCAATCCTTCAGACTGTTGAGGGGCCGAATTATCGTTTGAAAACAAAAAACAAAAACAAATTCCTATGCACACTGCATATTTGTCTGATTTGTAGTGCAAAACAACAACAGCAACAACAATGAAAGAACAATACAATATTTAAAAATGAAAACAATCTTAACCAACATAAACCTATCAAGATTTCAATGGAAAGTGTGAGCCTGCTTCTGGCCATTGAGATAGTCAAGTTAATTAGGATTGTTGCTGTTGTGTGCCTTCAAGTCATTTCAGACTTTGGGCGAGCCTTGAGTCTAAAATTATTTATTTATTTATTTGCTACATTTATTTGATACATTTATATCCCACCATTCTCACCCCGAAGGGGACTCAGAGCAGCTGTATGTACATACAATATATTATATTATTAGCATAGCACAATATTAGCATTATATATTACTATAGTGAACTATACCACTAGACTGTAATATTATATGTAATATATAACATATAATTAATATTATATTGTATTATTATTAGTATTCTATTGTATAACATTATAATATTTTATCAATATTATATGTATATACAATATATTATATTATTAAAACTGATATAAAAATATTATATTATAAAACTGAGGGCGTGGGCCAGGTAAATGACCTTGGAGGGCTGCATCTGGCCCCGGGGCCTTAAGTTTATCAATATTATATGTATATACAATATATTTTATTATTAAAACTGTTATAAAAATATTATATTATAAAACTGAGGGCGGGGGCCAGGGCCACATCCGGCCCCCGGGCCTTAGTTTGGGGACCTCTGCTATAGAAGTACAACAACAACTCTTTATTGATTAGTCAATTTTGACCATATCAAAACACATGAAACATACAAAACGTACACACTTACCCATACATACAGTAAAACCATAAAAGCCTCATGACTTGAAGGTTGGGTTGCTGACCTGAAAGCTGCCAGGTTCGAATCCCACCCGGGGAGAGCACGGATGAGCTCGCTCTAATAGCTCCAGCTCCATGCAGGGACATGAGAGAAGCCTCTCACAAGGATGGTAAAACATCAAAACATCCAGGCGTCCCCTGGGCAACGTACTTGCAGACGGCCAATTCTCTCACTCCAGAAGCAACTCCGGTTGCTCCTGACACGAAGAAAATAAATAAAAAAATCCCGGCCTACAGGCCTACCAACCCACTCCTAGGTAGTTGTGCAAATCTATATATATAAAAGAGTGATGGCATCACGGCGATTCACAAAACAACAAAAGTACAGGCCCCCCAACCTCAAAATTTGACAACACAACCCATCATCCATGCCTCAGGGTTGATACAACAAAAAGAAAAGAAAAATAAAGTCCTAATTAGAGGGAGAGCAATAATTGTTTTTTATCCAATTGCTGCCAGTTTAGAGGGCTAATCTCTGCCCACTTGGTCGCCTAGCAACCAGCCTGTCAGCAAAGGGACAGCCAGGGTTCAGTTAGGGGACAGGCAGATTTAGGCCAAATTTAGGCTTCTTCCACAGATTATCTAATTTGCACTGGATTATATGGCAGTGTAGACTCAAGGCCCTTCCACACAGCTGTATAACCCATTTATAATCTTATCTGCTTTGCACTGGATTATCTTGACTCCACACTGCCATATAATCCACTTCAGTGTGCATTTTATAAAGCTGTGAAGAAGGAGCCTCATATAATCCACTTCTAAGCAGATAATATAAGATTATCAATATACAGTAGACTCTCACTTATCCAACATAAACAGGCCGGCAGGATAAGTGAATATGTTGGATAAAAAGAAGGGATTCAGGAAAAGCCGATTAAACAAATTAAGGACCTTATACAACAAATTTGACAGAAAAAGTAGTTCCATGCGCAGTAATGCTATGTAGTAATTACAGGAGAGTCTCACTTATCCAACACTCGCTTATCCAACTATCTGGATTATCCAACACATTTTTGTAGTCAATGCTTTCATTGATATTTTGCTGCTAAATTCATAAATACAGTAATTACTACATAGCATTACTGTGTATTGAACTACTTTTTCTGCCAAATGTGTTGTCTAACATGATGTTTTGTGCTTAATTTGTAAAATCATAACTTAATTTGATGTTTAATAGGGTTATCCTTAATCCCTCCTTATTATCCAACATATTCGCTTATCCAACGTTTTGCCGGCCCGTTAATGTTGGATAAGTGAGACTCTACTGTACTGCATTTACAAATTTACCACTAAAATATCACAATGAATTTAAAACACTGACTACAAAAACATTGATTATGAAAAGGCAGACTGCGTTGGATAATCCAGAACATTGTATAAGCGAATCTTGGATAAGTGAGATTCTACTTTAATATGAACTAATTACTGGGATAGAATAATGCAGCACCATATAATCTCTAAAACCAGGACAGTAAATAAACAGGGGAATTCCACACAGGAAACAATCAGGGCCAGCTAACACCTCCCAACAAAGTATTCCCATCATCAAAGTCTGGTAAATCCTCTGTTTTCTCAGGGCCACAGACAGTAGAAGCACATAAAATCTCGCAAACAACACCACTCTGAAAACAAGGGAATTCCAGACAGGAAACAATCAGGGCCAGCTAACCTCCCAACAAAAAATTCACTCAGGGGGGAAATAGCCAGGCTTTAAAGCTGCAAGGCCATTACATCCTAATCATTTTGCCTAATTGCAGCATTCATACTTGCCTCCAACAGACAAAAAAAACCAATCAGAAATATTGTATATTCACAACCTTTAGGAAACAATATCCCCTGATGGCGCAGCGTGTTAAAGAGCTGAGCTGCTGAACTTCTGGACCGAAAGGCCGCAGGTTTGAATTGGGGGAGCGGAGAGAGCCCCCACTGTTGGCCCCAGCTTCTGCCAACCCAGAAGTTCAAAAACATGCAAATGTGAGTGCATCAATAGGTACTGCTCCGGGGGGAAGGTAACGCCGCTCCATGCAGTCATCCCACATGACCTTGGAGGAGTCTATGGACAACGCCGGCTCTTCGGCTTAGAAATGGAGATGAGCACCAACCCCCAGAGTCAGACATGACTGGACTTAATGTCAGGGGAAAACGGTTACCCTTTACCTTAACTACCACCAATTCCTCAATACTTTATCTCCCATACCACCAGACTTCGCCACAGCAACGCGTGGCCGGGCACAGCTAGTACAGAATAAAAAGATTAAAATTAATTATTCCCTTTAGGTAAGGTTTGAGCGGGGGCAAGAGTAAGTGAAACTAGTGGCTTGTCCATAGTAAATTTTAAATTTGGATTTTGTTAATGGCATTAATGTCACAGCTCTCAGCTTCCATCTTCTCGCGGAAGCCCCTGCTATAAGCTTGTCTGCCTTTTCTGTCTATCCAGCCCCTTCACTATTTGCCTTTCTGTTTGCAACAGGAAGCAAATACCTTCCTATTGTTGGTAGTTGATTCTAACTGCTTTATCCCATTGTTTTTTTATGTGTTTTCTGTGACCTCCACAAATGGATCTTTGATCTGGAAATCTTTGCTGAAATCAGTGATTGTGTTAGAAATGAGCTCCATCCTTGGCTAGCATTTGATCTTATTCATGGTATCAGCAACACAAACTTTTTGTTAAGCAGTTTCAGTATTAACTATCCAAGCAAATACATCTTCTTTGAATCAGTGTTTTTGAGAGACGCTTTTCTTCCCTGTGTAAGGAAAAGGAGAGACTATATAAGGAGGAAGATTTAAAAAAAAGCATATAATGCTGTGTCTGTGTTCTTGGTTTTATTGAAGCACACAGAAATTGTGACTGACTCTATGGTACTGATCATACCTAGTGTCAGAACAGATGCCGTGCATGTCAAAAGTACAAGCAGTCTCTACCACATTATATATTATTTCATATCCCTAATTCCCTTGGATCCACTCTTTCCATTACTGTTATTTAAGGATTTCTATTTGTGACATATGTCTTCAGGTAACATTCTTTATCTTGGTTTGTATTCAGGGAGATTGATAAGGGATCAGTTTCAGTCTGAGGATTCTTATTTCATTTTCCTACTGCCATACATCATCACGCTACCTTTTGGCTGTTGCATCTGGTTCAAAGAGATTACTGTTATAGAGATGATAGTCCTAGGCTGTACACATCAAAAGCTGTACTATTGGTTCTTTGTGGTTTCCACAATCAGTTTCCCTCCTTTCATTGACACCATGATTGTTCTTTGGCCCATAGTATCAAGGCTTCTCCATTTAAATGTAGCTGTAGCATTATCTAACACAGGTGCCTCGATACTAACTATACAGTCTACTCAGCACCTGGCCTGTTACTTTCTTTGGCATCTCTCATTGTGTTGACTCCGTTATCCATACTGCCTTCTTTGCTTCTGAGCTAACAGCTCCCCAAACCATATGTGGCTGCAATATCTGTTATCTGCACGAACACCAAACACAAAGTAGCTGCACGCAACAACATCCTGCGGAAACTGACTGGCAGCGCATGGGGTGCAGACCCACAAGTAATAAGAACATCAGCCCTGGCCTTGTCTTTCTCAACTGCTGAGTACGCCTGTCCTGTCTGGCAAAAGTCTGCCAATGCGAAGCAAGTGGACATAGCACTAAACGAAACATGCAGAATAATCACAGGATGCCTTAAACCTACACCTGTTGATAAACTCTACAAGTTAGCTGGCATTGCCCCTCCTGACGTGCGACGGGAAGTTGCTGCTAACTGTGAGAGAAATAAGGTTGAACATTGTGAAAGCCACTTACTGCATGACTATCAGCCTCCTCCCAGTAGACTCAAATCAAGGAAGGGCTTCATGAGAACCACCACTCCTCTTGATGTTCCTCCAGCAGCAGCAAGGGTGTCCCTCTGGGCAGCTAAACCTGGCAATTCTAACTGGATGCCCCCCCATGAGGGTCTTCCTCCAGGGGCAAACCAAGAATGGGCAACTTGGAAGTCCCTGAACAGACTCAGAAGTGGAGTGGGCAGATCTAAAGACAACTTGGCAAGGTGGCACTACCTGGAGGAATCCTCCACCTTGTGTGACTGTGGAGCAGAACAAACAACTCCGCATATGTATGCTTGCCCACAATGTCCTGCCCTCATGCACGGAGGAGGAGTTGTTTAAAGCTACGGACAATGCGGTTGCTGTTGCCCGTTTCTGGTCTAAAACTATTTAGTTGTTTGTGATTTCCTCTATTTTTTTTCATCATTTTTAAATGTATTTGTTATGCAGTGCTTTTGACACGAAATAAATAAATCTTGCCAATGTCTATTGTTGTGTTGGTATCAATAGCTCTGGCTATTCCAATGTTGCATGTTACATTTATACTTCTTTTGCCTGGCCTGTAATCATTTTTGTTTTCACATCTTTAGTTCCTGGTAATTTCATGGAAAGAACCAATGTGGTTCTGCACATTATTTTAAGGACTTTGTTTATCCTTCCAATTTAGAATCCTGTTCACCTTTCACCATCAGATCATCAATCAAACCCATCTTGAGTATATCAAGATATATTCTGAACAGATCCCCTGAATGTTTAGGCCTAGAAGTTAAGTTCCCATTTCTGATTCTGTCTTTGACTTCATGAATTGTCCCATCTGATTCAGTAGTCATGTGACAAACCACAATCTATGCTGTTTATGTCCTGGAAAATTGAAAATCTATAATCTATTTGGGAAGATGGTACACGTATTCTCTTCCAGTATATAACTTTTAATTCAGTTGTCATTGAAGCACTGTAGATGAAATGCAAGCAAAATGTTCACCCTAGTCCAATAGAAAAATAAGACAGACAGTTGGGCACAATGGGACAAAATCTCACTCATTAATAGCCCTAACTATTCATGTGAGTGACTGTTTAGACTACATGGCTGCATTTCAATTTTTGTGAGAGAAAGTGTAGTCCTTTCCTCCCTACTCTCCTGTTGAACAAAATAATGCAGCTCTGTTTTTCAGTCAGAGGTCACTTTCTTAGGGTCCAGGAGAGCAATAATATCAGTCATGCTTTGAGTATGCCACCTAATTATGGCAAGTGCAATTCTTGGTTGCTGCTTTGTGTGGCTAAGATCTACAGGCATAACTGAGGGCATGACCTGCATAGATCTATCATTCAGTAGGGAAAGCTTGCTTAAAACAAACAATGCCACAGACTATCCTTTTGGTATTTGTAGAAGATTGAAATTGAAATTGGGCACCCACTGCATTGTTGTTTAGTATTCTCATTCTGCATATCTCTAATGACTCCTTACCTTTTGTCTAATGTCACCTTTTAAACAGTATACACATAAGCACTATCATCATTTTCAAGAAGATGCTTGGACAGTCAAAACTCTTATCTGACTTCTTAAATACTCCACATTCCCTCGATGGCCCAATTTGCAGGGCACCACTCCCTAAACCTATGATGTCCACTCTGTCACAGCATTTCAACATCTGGAGAAACACTACCAGTGACTCTGAGGGTTTGCGTTATAATTCTTCTGGATTATGCAGTAGATTCTGACAGTTTACCATTGTTGATTGTGCTAGTCTATGGATGGGTGCTAGTCCAAAATCCATAGGATGCCAGTCTCTGTTGAGTTTCCAGGAAAGAATGAAACAATTATAGCCAATAAACACAAATATGTAAACAACCTCGGCTAATTGGGTGGGCAGGAAAGGGGTGGGGAATCCTGGTCCCCCATATCATATAGCTTGGAAAGCATTTCTCTGTGGGTTTCATGACCATTTATCTGTTTGAAGAAAATATTGAAACTCTCATGAAAAAAGTGGCCATCAAGAAGGGTTCTTTTCCTTTTGCAAAAGAAATGTGCAGGGTTTTCTCCTGGCACTTTATTAGTGCTTCATTACTCTACCAACACTTTTTCCATTCCATTGGCTTTCAACTTTCAGTTTAAACTGACTGCTTGAAAATAATTTCAGGACTGCAGTGCCACAGTTACCTTTGATTTGTGCTTGGTCATTGCACATTTCAATTTTGAGTCCTTGATAGCATTCCCATATTTTGATTGTTTTCTGGTTATACATTCTCACCTTGTGTTGCAACCTGGACATTCTTTTGTCCCTGCTAGGAGATTCATCATTTTTAAGAAATATTAACTTGCTTGTTTCCATTTAATACATTTTATCAACTTTCATAGTTGTGTTGAATACCTTTTTGGCTAGACAGATCTCCAGCTGTTTACTGGCTGTAGCAGAAGGGCCTTTTAATGAGGTATAATATATTGTATTTTAAATGCTTTTCAAACCATTTTAAATTAAAGTTTTTAATTTGATTGCTTATTTAATTTAAAAAGCCTTATAGTATACATTATTTTAGTGTCAACTGCCTTGGGTCCCACATTGGGAGAAGAATAGGAAATAAATCAATTAGTAATACATTAACATCTCAGGAAGCAAATCAGTCAGTAATACATTAACTATTATCTCCCCACCACCATCACAAACTGCTGCCTTAATGGTCCTTGCATGGAAGATATTTGCTTGACCCAATTGCACTTATGACAACTATAACTTCCTTTGTGCAATATGCTTTTCTATGATTTCTCCTAATGCAGAACTCATTCTTGGTGAGGTTCAATTAAAGGGGCCCAATGGGGGGAAGTTGTTCCATCTACTTGCAGAAGTCAAGAGAAGCAGAGGCTGGTGGATAGCTGTGTCTAGTTTCAACAACAGCACCCATTGGTTAAGCTAAGAGAATTTACAGAGATCACAAAGAAGAAGAGTAGATTGCTGCTTAGATTAGCACGAAGGAGTAACTTTTGAGTGGGATGGTCATAGTGGAAACCTAAGGATCCTGCTGAAAACTATTCAGGTTTAGAATGTTCCTGGTGTGACTCTGTGCATGCGTCAGACCCATTTGTTCACAACTTGCCATTTAAGGAACAAAAACTAGAGGAAAGATACATGTTCTTTTATTATTTTTCCCTTTTGTACTTTGTTGCATACATTTTATTGTGTTTTATTTCAATTCTGTGAGTTATTATTTGTTAGTCACCTAAAGTATTGAAGATAGAAATATGTGATTTAAATGTTCAAGAAATTATGTAAGATTTGAGGCTTCCACTCCTTATCTTTGTTTTGATCTCCTCCAAGTTATGAGAAATACATGAACATATAGTCATGTATAAGTCTTTAAATTTTGTCACAAAATCACCCCACCCCCCACCCCAAAAAAACCAAAAAACCGCTGAGTCCATTTATTAATGGGTCAATGTAACTTTATCTCATATTACAAAAGGAAAACCCCACTTCTTTGCCCTTGTGTAGAGTGGCAAATATTAAAGGTTTAGTCTATCTCATGAAAACCTAAAAGAAGAAACAACTCTTTTGGTGCTTAGTTGAGAGAAAGAATCAATGAGCGGGCGGTGGGATTTTCTTGCCCATGCATTCAAAAAGTTGGAAGTGGCACTGTGAGAGTAGAGGGGGCTACTGCCTTTTTTTGAAGTTCTTCTGGGATGGGCTAAGCTTTTGTCTTTCACCTCTTTATTCAGAGAAGGGGTTGGTTCCCTCTTTGATAAAAGTGAATATTATACCTTAATTCTTATCAAAATGTATTAAAAGGTCTTTTGTAGTGCTGACATCTTTCTCTTTCCCCAAAATGATCCTCAACTTATCTCAAGGGTCACATCAAAATCCTTGTTCATCTTTTTGCATTCATCATGATGATATGTTGGAGCAAAGTTACCTTTTTTTTTTTACAGGGTGCTATCTGTGATTCTGTAGAAAGCCAAAGGAAAGCTGGAAAACATCTTTATGATAAACATTTAGATATAGACTAGAGTTAGTGAGTTCTGAATTATTCTTGTATATCAGTATTGTTAATGATTGAATCACTGCTGAATACTATTACAGTAGAGTCTCACTTATCCAACACTCGCTTATCCAACGTTCTGGATTATCCAACGCATTTTTGGAATCAATGTTTTCAATATATCGTGATATTTTGGTGCTAAATTTGTAAATACAGTAATTACTACATAACATTACTGCATATTGAACTACTTTTTCTGTCAAATTTGTTGTATAACATGATGCTTTGGTGCTTAATTTGTAAAATCATAACGTAATTTGATGTTTAATAGGCTTTTCCTTAATGCCTCCTTATTATCCAACATATTCGCTTATCCAACATTCTGCCGGCCCATTTATGTTGGATAAGTGAGATTCTACTGTATTTTCTATGCTTTGATATCTCTCAACTGTTTGTTTTGACACATATTTCTAGGATGTAATAGATAAGCAGTAGGCAACTTACCCTCTTTTTGTTTGTTTGTTATTTCCTGTGAAGGTGGCAGCAATTAATCCAAACCATCCACTGGCTCAAATGCCCTTGCCTCCTTCAATGAAAAATTGCATTCAGCTGGCAGCTTGTGAAGCTAGTGAGTTGCTGCCAATGATCCCTGACCTACCAGCCGACCTGTTCACATCCTGCCTTACTACACCAATCAAGATTGCACTGAGATGGTGAGTGGCTTGTCTTTCGTATCAGTGTGTTTATTGCACATTCTATGGGTTGTGCATATTGGGTGATAGACTTGTTGACCCAGATACTTTAGCTGCTCAAAAAAAAATGCACTACTAAATTGCAAGGATTTCTGGTATTCAGCTGTGAGAGTATCTTATTAAGCACACTTCCACCTTTCTTACTTCGATTATCCTGCTGTTTATTACATCTTCAGTGGATATTTAGGTTGGTTCAGATTAAGGGATTTACTGTAGTAGAAATTAAAGAAGTCTGTCTTTTCACAAATCAGAAATGCCATATGGTGGCACAGTATGTTGTATCAGCAGATGATTTTTCAGACAAGCTATAAGGCTGATCCTCAAGTTCCTCTACCTGTTTATTGCAATGAGGTGCTCCTCATTGGTATTGTACTTTGAGAGTTGGTTTGCAACTCCCATATGTTACAAGGATGCTTTAGATAAGCTGGTTAATTAATGGTATATTGAAAACAATTAGGAGGCATAAAAAAGAAGATAATGAGAAGGGCTCTGGCTTCCTGTTAAGGCTGAGAAAAATAAAAGCGAATTTCAGGATGTTTAGTGTGCCGAAACAAAAGAAACACAGACACATGTACACACACATCTGACAGCTCACTGTTTTCTTTTATTTAATCTGTTTTTCATGCTACAGTGCAGTGCAGAACAGGGATATATCTGTTAATTCTGTTTTTACAGAAAACTACACTGATAGAAGAAAACTAAAAACTTGGCTCTGCGCCCAGGCATTCAGCGAATAAGCTCATTGGCTGATGTAATCGGGTCGCAAATCTGTAATTGTAGCAATTTTGAATGACTGAGGATGGTGCAACATCGCTGCCTTGCAGCGTTTTAATTTTTGTATATTTTTTATCATGTTTTAATTGTTTTGTTTTATAGTATATTTGTTGGGGAGAAGGGTGGGGTATAAATGCATGTAATAAATAAATAAATAATGGTTTATTGTACTTAGGGTAGAATGCAATTGCTATCCAAATATCCATGTATGTAAAATTACTATACATATCTTTGTCCATATCTGGGCAATTCTACACTGTACAGTAGATTGCAACCATATTTTTGGATTTTATGCATTTATCTTAAAACATAGATGCACACAGTTTTATATTTGTGTATTTCAAGGAAAATATATTTGCTGCAAAATACAGTGATATAGAATGTTTCCTACTGCAGTTGAGTGTACTGTCACCAATCAGGTATGAAGCACAAAACCACAGCTGGGTGCATTCTATAAATGTTGTGTTTCCTTAGATGCAAGAGTCTCAATATTGGACTGTTTTGCACATTAGTGTAAATTATGGAGCTGCAAGTATCTGGCTTACTGTGGACAAGTATTAGGCTGTTCAAATGTACATCTTTTCCCATTGCTCTCACTTTCTTTAAGAGGTCAAAAAAAGCCATGGTCACTAATCCATAGCTGCTCAGCCCCAATTTATCATAACATCTGAATTTTGCTGTAGCAATATCTCTGACTTTTGTTCCCTGCAACAAGGGGAAAATGCCAAGAATAAACTTTGGATTCTTTCCAGCGGCAGCTAGTGGTTTCCATGTCATAGGGCAGGGCAGTGAATCCGCTACATTTAGTTTAGTACAACTAGTCTGACTTTTTATCCAAACCAATCAGCACCATTGAAGTCCAAAATAAAACCCAGAATGGTTTTTAGACTGAAATCCCACTGACATGGAATTGACCAGCTGCTGCGGATTTTCTCTTGCTTATTGTGAGAGAAACAACACAGAGTACCAGCTGTTGACGCATTTAACACAAATTCATGGGCCAAAGCCTGGATTTGTTGTAGCTGCTCTCACTACGAGTGGGAATGATTGGAAAACAGGATCTAGAACACTGATTTGTATAGCAGGCATGGGCAAAGTGCAGCCCTCCAGTTGTCGTTCGACTGCAGCTCTCATTCCCCCATTAAGCATAGCCAATGATGAGGAATTCTGGGAGTTGAGATCCAGCAACATCTGGATGACTGCATTTCTTCAGTCTGTGGCGCAGGCTGGAGAGCAGCTGCAATGGATCACTGCAATGAATCACTCTGACCAGGAGGTCATGAGTTCGAGGCCCGCTCGAAGCCTATGTTTGTCTGTCTTTGTTCTATGTTAAAAGGCATTGAATGTTTGCCTATATGTGTAATGTGATCCGCCCTGAGTCCCCTTCGGGGTGAGAAGGGCGGAATATAAATGCTGTAAATAATAAATAAATAAATTTCCCTCTCTTGCTGTGTAGATTTAATATTCCTAATGAGGTACCAATATGTTAGAAGCATATGTTGAAGAGAGAGCAACTGAAGGCCATTATCTTCAGAATAATTACTGTAGAATAATCTTGCTAACAAGAAATTTAGGAAATAAGTAGCTTTAAGGTTGTAATATTAAAGGTATTGTGAAAGGTATATGCTTGGTAACATATTTCTTTCACACTTTTGCTTGGTTATTACTTGATATCACTAGAGCAAACTGTGATCTGGTGATCTTATCCAGGTTTCAGGTTCCACCTCCCCCTAAGGAATCATTTTTTGTCATCTTTGGTTCTGAATAAGTAAGATAGAAATTGTGATGGACCCTTATAATTGTCGTGAGTCCTATGAAACCATTAGTAAAGTAGAACTCTTTACAGAGAAATGTTAGAAGTTATGAATGTAATTATTTTAAATAATAGAATAGTATGTCATTGACTTTCTGTTCCTTATGTTTCTCAAAAGATAGGTGAGTGACTGCAGAGTGTATTCATAGGCTGCTAACAACAAACTGCAGTACCACTTTTATAATGATATCAGCATTCCCTTGAGGTTCCTCCTTTATCGCAGACAATTCTTGTAATTAAAAGACTGTTTATAACTCTATCCCAGATGCAGGAGGGAAATATAAAAATAGGTCTTTATTTATAAGGATGTCATACATCCTGTAAAAACTGAAATGTAATTTCACCAAAAGGTTTACATTTATACTATTGACCTATGAAAAAGTCTCCTTTGGCTGTAGAAGTGGTTATCTTACCGAAACAAGGTGGATATATGCATTTAGCTTTCTTTCATCCATAGCCATATAATTACTGGGCTGAAGTAAGTTGAACAACTTGTACCTTGTTCATTTTTGTTATCAGAACTTGAAGCTGACAGCATTAAAACAGGTGTGAATCAGAATCCAGAGACTTTATATTTGTGAATGTAAATGTGACTGCTATTTTTGCAAATTTCAATCTCATAGGAAGGAGCTAAGTCTGTCTGTATTCCAAAAAAGGCAGACATTCAGTGTCCCATACAGTATAAAATGACATTTAAATAAACTTCAAAACAGATAAAATATTACATGTTCAGGTGATCTAAATTCAGTGTAAATTACATAAATGATAGCTGCAAAATCTTAAGAACAAAGATTAGTTTACAAAGCTCACAAACATTGAAATGTATATCTGATGGATTATTTAGGGTCTCCCCAATTCTCAGTATTTTAAATGAGGGAAGGTTTGTGTTGTCAAAGGCTTTGATGGCTGGAATCACCGGGCTGCTGTGAGTTTTTCGGGCAGTATGGCCATGTTCCAGTAGCATTTTCTCCGGACATTTCGCTTGCATCTATGGCAGGCATTCTCAGAGGTTTTTCAGAGGTCTGTTGGAAATGAGGCAAGTGAAGTGTAGCTACTCATGCTAATCAAGCTTGCTAATTACAACATTCACACTTGCTTTAAACAGACATGGGTTCTTTCTCTCACCCTGGAATTCTACAGATATATAAATATAAATACACACACACTCCACTTGCCTCATTTGCAACAGACCTCTGAATAAATCTCTGAGGGTGCTTGCCACAGATACAGGTGAAATGTCAGGAGAAAATGCTTCTGGAACATGGCCATACATCCCAAAAAAACTCACAGCAACCCGAGAAAAGGTTTGTTTAGAGACTGGTTCCCATCTTCATTCAGAATAGCCTGCTGATTTCAAAAAGACCTTTTAACCAGCAATGCTATGTCAGCCACAAATATTTCATTTTGTTTATTCTAGGAACAAATGTAATTGTATAAATGATTATTACTGCCCCTCTTTCCTTTTTCAATTGGTAATGTTTGGGGATCTAAATTGTTTGACTTTGCTTTTCCCTCTCAAGTGGGCAGCTGATGGAGCAAATGTTTACAACACAGTACCAGTGTGTCCTTTTTGTTGTGTGAGGTTTTGTTTGGGAACTGAAAAGAGGAGAAAGAGATCCCAGGCTGTTGTTTTCAGCAACAACCAGATGACAACAACATCAACAATACTTTTTATTTATTACCCACCTCTCCTTTTGGTTTGAGGCAGGGGCACAACTATATAAATAGAACATCTATAAAATCACGTTAAAACATAGTTAAAATGCAACCATAAAAGCATATATTAAAGCATATTTTAACATATTAAGATACCTGAGACAAAGGTAAGGCAATCCTGTAGGCAACCTGGAGCCAAACCATGTAGCGCTTTAAAAGCCAAAACCAAAACTTTGTACTTGGGCCGAAACTAACAAAATGAAGTTCAACAGGGACAAATGCAAGATACTTCATTTCGGCAGAAAAAATGGAATGCAAAGATACAGAATGGGGGACGCCTGGCTTGACAGCAGTATGTGCGAAAAAGACCTTGGAGTCCTCGTGGACAACAAGTTAAACATGAGCCAACAATGTGATGCAGCAGCTAAAAAAGCCAACAGGATTCTGGCCTGCATAAATAGGGGTATAGCATCTAGATCCAAGGAGGTCATGCTCCCCCTCTATTCTGCCTTGGTCAGACCACACCTGGAATACAGTGTCCAATTTTGGGCACCGTAGTTGAAGGGAGATGTTGACAAGATGGAAAGCGTCCAGAGGAGGGCGACTAAAATGATCAAGGGTCTGGAGAACAAGCCCTATGAGGAGCGGCTTAAAGAGCTGGGCATGTTTAGCCTGCAAAAGAGAAGGCTGAGAGGAGATAGCCATGTATAAATATGTGAGAGGAAGTCATAGGGAGGAGGGAGCAAGCTCTTTTTCTGCTGCCCTGCAGACTAGGACATGGAACAATGGCTTCAAACTACAGGAAAGGAGATTCCACCTGAACATCAGGAAGAACTTTCTCACTGTGAGAGCTGTTTGGCAGTGGAACTCTCTCCCCTGGGCTGTGGTGGAGGCTCCTTCTTTGGAGGATTTTAAGCAGAGGCTGTGGATGGCCATCTGTTGGGGGGTGCTTTGAATGCGATTTTCTGCTTCTTAGCGGGGGGTTGGACTAGATGTCCCATGAGGTCTCTTCCAACTCTACTATTCTCTGATTCTATGATTTTATGATTCTACTTTGCCCAGAAACTATGAGGTAACTGACAACAAGTGGAGAATTTAGTATAGGGATGATATGCTCACTCCTAGATGTTCCTGTAACTTGTCTGGTTGTCATGTTTCAATGGCGGTGTCATGTAGAGATTTTTGCAAGATAAACAGAAAGTGTAAACATGAGTTTTTCCCCCCAGTACATAGTTATAACTATTGCACTAAAAAACATTTGATCACTGGCAATGTCCTTGTGCTTATATGCAGACAAGCAAGAGCCTAACCTATTTGCAGTTTAGGACACCAAGGAGCTTTTAGGATGTTTTAGTTATTATAGTTCAGAAAAATAAATTTTAAGTAAAACTAAATAACCACTTCCTCCTCTGTTGGCCAATGTGGAAAGAAAAAAAAAAGTTCTTACAGTTCCTCTAATGTCATCATGCACCAGGACTTCAAATTATTTCCACAACTTTTGAGAAACATAATCTACAAATCAAGTGAAATACATCATTTCCCTTATTTTGACATCTATAGCTCTTTTGGGCTTTCAGGTCATAATTGTTCAGTGTAGCATTGTATATAACCTGCCCATACAGCAAATAGAAAATCTGGAAATGTTGAAAGGATATATTTGAAAAAGTAATGGCAAGACCCTAGGGAAAATATACACTACCAAAAATCAGTAAGGAAGCAGAAATGTGGGCATGAGAGAAGAACTTGAGTCTGTCCTTTAAAAGCATTTCAGTCTTGTTGTTTCACAGCAATGATGGGGGATTTTAAAAATGTGGTATTAAATTTGCAATGTCTGTCATCTTCTACCTTTCACGCTCATAGGAATGGCAGTCCAAAAATATTGAGATGTCCACTCATTCGCTACTCATATTTTAGTGTTTTTATCAGTTGCTCTCTCTGAACAGAGAAGTATTTAATTGTCCTTTAGTATTAAAGCATATACATACCAGTCCTTGCAGAAGGGTGAGAGAAGATATCCTTGTCGTCAAGTCAATGATGATGTTCGCTTGTTGAAAATAGTTGTCACTATAGAATAGGGATCATTTGATGTTTGCATGTCAAAGAAAGTCAATTTTGGGTAAAAGGTGCTGTGATAATTTGTAGAGGGAAAGATACTGCTTGCCTACCAGATCTGAAAAGGATGTCTTAAAATTGCAGCTCGGTACCAGATAGATAAAATGATAAACAATTTAGGATTGTAACATCTCAAAGTTAATACTTCTGGCATCTCAGTGCATTGAGTAAATTCTAGTACTGGATCTGATAGTCTTATGGAATATTATGTTCTTTTTCTGTCTCTTGGTTTATGGTACAATGTAATGAAATTTATATAACTTCAATTTCCTTTGGCATCATTCTGTGAATGAAGAGTGAGTAAATAATATATTGTTTTATTGGAGTCAATATAGTATGACAAATAAACCATGACAATACTTAAATCTAGTTATTATATTCATTCTTTCAAAATCTACATATTGCTTGAACGTAACTCAAATAATACATTGGGGAACTGGGATCTAAGTAGCGATTGTGATATGTAAAGTATCCTTGAAGATTGTTTATTTGTCTAGATTTCCTATGGATGTTTGAATCATTTTGCTATGCATTTAGCACATATCTGGTCATTTGTAATTATTGAGGAATGTATTGTGAGTTTATTGTATTGTACAGTGATTTTAAAATGGGAAGAACAAATTTGTATTTTATTGTTTCATTACGCATGTATTATATTTCTTTACATTCTCTCCCTTCTTCTATTTCTTTCTCTGTTACGCCAGCTCCACTGGCTGCCGATTTGCTGCCGAGCCCAATTCAAAGTGCTGGCTTTAGCTTATAAAGCGCTAAATGATTCCGGCCCAGCTTACTTGTCCGAATGTATCTCCCGTTATGACCCACCTCGCAGTTTAAGATCTTTGGGAGAGGCCCTGCTCTCGATCCCACCACCTTCGCAAGCGCGACTGGTAGGGACAAAAGACAGGGCCTTTTCAATGGTGACCCTCCCTAACAAGATCAGGCAGGCTCCCTCTCTCCTGTCCTTCCGCAAAAAACTGAAGACTTGGTTATGGGACCAGGCTTTTGAGAGATAGATGCAGCATTAATGATTGTGAACTCATGACAAAGAACTGACAGACTTGGATTGTGACTCAGATTACGCCTCTGAATGTATATTTATATGGATGTTTTAACTTAATTCAATTTTAACTATTATTATTGTTGTATTGTAATTGTTTTATATACTCTGTTTATATTGGTTGTAAGCTGCCCTGAGTCCCCTCTCAGGGGTGAGAAGGGTGGGATAGAAATGTTATAATAATAATAATAATAATAATAATAATAATAATAATAATAATAATAATAATTATTATTATTATTATTATTATTATTATTATTATTATTATTATTATTTATCCAAATCATTTGCAAGACCCAACAGATTGCCTGGAAAATATCTATAGTATTTTGAAATGATTTGGACCACCTCTGAATATTGTGTGTTTAGAAAACCCTGTGAAATTCATGAGATTGCCATAACTTAACAAGTGATTTAAAGGCATGTGTGCGCATGCACACATACATAAATATACACATGCTACTGTAAAGAGGCAGAACAGACCATGAAAAACGTGAATAACTATTTTACTTACAAATGAAATCTTTCAGAAAAGCCAAAGTTTGGCCTTTCTTTTGTCATCAAAGGGATGGTCATGTAGACTGCTATATAACTTGGACTGATGACCAATATTTTTCTACTAGAGTGATTTTTTTGGTTTAAAACAAAAATTGTTGTCTTCTAAATACAGGAATTTTTTTAAATAGGGGGTTAGTTGCATCTTGAGAACTTAAAATAAGTGCTTATTGTATTTGAAGTCTAGTAGGTCTAATACAATTGTTTACTACATTTGCCATCAGTAATGAATACATTTCATTAGCACCCTATAGCCATCACCTTCTGTTATGTTCAAAAAATCCCGAGCACATAATCCCAATATGTGAGAAAGACACGGCAAAAATCCACTTGGCATATAAAAGGCAAAGATGAAAAAAATGAGCCAGAGATATCTCTTTTTTATTGTGCCTGCATTCACAATTCCACAACATTATTCTTACCATAATGAGTGTCACTCAAGGGAGTTACTACAAGATGGGCATTTTGATTGGACTACATCCTTTTAGCATGGAATGCAACATAATTTATTTTCATTTACTTTTTCTTTGAGTCATAGAGATGACAATTGCAAACATCAAGTAAGTGTAGTGACATGTGATGGTACATGGTAGTTCTCCAAATTTTAAAAATATTACCTGAAATTTTGAGCAATCCTGTGCAAGTTGTAGTTTATTGCTTCCATATCACAGCCAGTGAAGGCATGTAGACCACAACCTGCATTACACATGCTCCCAGAAATTCTGCTGGAGCTTTATACTAGTGTAGTGGTCCGGTACTCCAAGTTACTTTTTGGAGTGTAATCAGACAACATTACTGGCCATTTAGAATTCATCTGGGGGTGTCAGCTAACACCATTTGGCTGAATTGTAATTAAATCCTATGAATGAATGACAGTCCACGGTGCTGTACCCATTTCTATAGAACTAGAGATGTCAGAGGAGAATGGGCAGGCTAACTTCTTAGAACAGAGTCATATTGACTAATGAGGGTTCCACTTTTGAGGTGGCCATTTGTTTTTGTTTTTTTCAAGAATTCCCTTTAGCTCACTCAGACTGTCTTTCATATTACTCATCTTTCATCATTTCTCTATGTAGCACAACTGTAACCTGTAAAGAATTTTAGGGTGAACGTGCTTTATTATAACCAGTTTCAGGCACCAGTTATTTACATTTCATTTTATTTAAACAAAGAAGTGATACGAGTAAAAAAGCACACACACTCACATTAAAAATAATAAATAACAATAAACTTTATTTATACCCCACTCCCTCTCCCTGAAGGGACTTGGGGCAGCTTTCAAAAATACAGGAAAAGTAAAATCATAGTGGTTATGTTGCTGCTGCTATTGTTTGTTAAAAGCCTGAAAAAGATCTCCACAACCAACAAGAGGAACTGAAGCTTCTGTTGCAACTCTGCACTAGACTGAGAGAGGACAATACTAGAAGGGGTAGGGCTAAGTGGTTGCATGAAGACAAGGATCAAAACATCCTTTAAGGATATTGAACCTCCCAGTCATTCTTGTTGGTTCTATATTGCCTCTATGTGTGTGAACACTTCAATAAGAGTTTTCTGAATGCTGAAGATCTTTTTTCTTTTTCCATGGAGAATAAAAATGCAAAGATTTGGTTTTCTCTTTATATTAAATTTGATTAAGAGTGCAGTACTTTCACAGAAGCTTTGTTTTAGTTAAGAATGGTGGGCAGACACTACTTAAGCCATTTATCTCAAGGCACTGAATGTAATTATGATGAGCGAATAACCCTATGGTGATAAAGGTCACAAATTTTAATATATCAATCTTCTCTCCCAAATGTTCTCCTCCCGTTGCAGGCATTTCTTGGGAACTACTACAAGCCCAGTCCATGCATCTTTGTAAAGCTTTTTATATTTGTAATGCCTTAAGCTTTATAGTTACCTAGCCTTCCCAGCCAACCTTATTATATCCAATGATTTGTGGCTTGCATGTATTCCAAGGGCTATAGTGTGGAGAACCATTTAGAAACTAATTTGACCCAATGTTTGAAAATTGCTTATATAAATCAGGGATTTTTTTGGATGGTACTGTTGCTACTTGGCTTTTGCTTTGTTTTTCTATTTTTATATCACCTGGCTCCTGCTCAATCATAAAGTTGAGACAGAGAAAATCTGTGCTTCGAAATTAGTACCCCTGCCATCTTTAAAAATGATGTTTGGCAAAGGATTGCCATATATATCTGTTGACTGACATCTAGCAAAATCATAGTAGTTTTATTGTGAAAAGATAAAAAATATGGTACTAGGAAACAGTTCTGGTTTGTATAACTTTGCATAAAGGCATATTTTTATATGTGTTGAATGTATCATAATCCATAAACCATAATGCATAAACAATAATCTTGAGATTTGATGGAGTTCGGAGATTAAAGCAGGAGAGTTGGGACTATGCTATGCAATGGTAGATTATTGACCTTGAAATGGAAAGAACCAAACTACAGTAAAGTCTCACTAATCCAAGCCTCGCTTATCCAAGCCTCTGGATAATCCAAGCCATTTTTGTAGTCAATGTTTTCAATATATCGTGATATTTTGGTGCTAAATTCATAAATACAGTAATTACAACACAACATTACTGCGTATTGAACTACTTTTTCTGTCAAATTTGTTGTATAACATGAAGTTTTGATGCTTAATGTGTAAAATCATAACCTAATTTGATGTTTAATAGGCTTTTACTTAATCCCTCCTTATTATCCAAGTTATTTGCTTATCCAAGCTTCTGCCGGCCCGTTTAGCTTGGATAAGTGAGACTCTACTGTAGTACAAGAAAAGTGATATCCTTTGCAGTTTTGGAGGTGTTACAAATTGCACATAGCTGCTTAACAGAGACCTTTGTACATAAAACATCTCAAAGGATCTGAAATATGAGTTGAGAGCAGTTTGCCAACTTTTTCCCATGCACCTTTGAGTATGTTACAGGAAGCTGGCACTGATATATATTTGCCAGGACACATCTCAACATAGAAACTGCTTGAGGATATTTTTAAAAGGCCATAGTACTTTCTCTAGATACTGCTTTTACTTTTTAAATGCAGTCCAGCTCTTATTTTGAGAAAACATACCTGGGCTGAGTTATATGGGTACCATGGAGACTGAATCATTCTCAAGTGAGAAGTATTCCCTTACCTCATAAGCTACAGGTTCTTATGCAGTGCTTCATTGAAGAAGTCAGCTGCTACATGCTGCTGTCACCTGAAAGGCCAGAGGTCCATTTAAATTTTACATTACTTGGAGATTAGTGTTTAAAGATCATTGCTTCTCACATGACTTCATGACAAACTTGCTAATAATGTGAGCATCGGACTTTTCAATAGACGTTTTAGAACATTTGCTGTTAAATCCTGAGTCACTGCATAAATTTCATCTCTGCCAAAAGTAGGTCACCAAGATTCTGCAATTGTTACAGGTGAAGAAGAGCATTGTGCATACCAAGCAGTGAATGTTAAAAGCTTCCAAAGCCCCCTCTTAATTAGAAAAAAAGGAATCAGTTATAACCCCCCTCATCTGTATTCAAAAACTGATTATACTGTGGTAGAGCATTACCATATATACTCCTATAAATTGAACTCATATATAAACTGAGGGCAGGTTTTGGGCTTAACATTGTGGATTGTAAAACCCCCTGGGTAGGTTGAGGGTTATTCTACAGGGAGGAAAGTGCCACTGCTGTCTCAGGTTGCTGATTGCCGCTGTCATTGTCCTACCCAGGGATTAAAATGCCAGAAGTGGTGCCTTGATGGGGAGAGCTATGGGAGCTACCTCATTTTTGCCACTCTACTCAGAGAAGGAGATGGTTTCTTGTAAAATAAGAATTAAGGTACAGTTATAACATTGACTGATGAATGAGTCGACCCAAGGTTTTTGGATTGATTTTTTGACTAAAATTTCAAGGCATATACACACACACACACACATATATATATATATATATATATATATATATATATATATATATATAAGGCTTGCTCAAAGAATTCGATTTCCCCGTTTGTCGTTACTAATTCATTAGTTTTGTAACTTGTGAAGCAATATTCGACCTAGATTGTTCAGTCGTGTGGATCCCGCGGTTTCGAACCACGATAAGCCCTTTTTCTAATGTCGTCGTTTTTTTTTGTTAGGAATACAAGCTTTTGCAAATCACCCAAACTTGGTTCAGTGCACTGGGGCAACCTAGCGTGTTGTTTCCACCTTGTGGCCAATCAGAGAGCACGTTTAACCCAGGGGAGGGGCTTGTACGTCCTGAATGAAAAGAGCGAGCACAGGGAGCCTCGTGGCTCATTTGGCTCGGGATCTGCAGAGAGAGGGTGGTGGTTGGGACTGAGATTCCAGGCAGGCAGGCAAGATTGCTTCCTTCCTTGGCTGAGCTAAAGAAGACCGGGAGAAAGGGTGGGTGGGTGAGGACTGAGGAGGAAAACGGGTGGGTTAGGGTGTTTTTTCAAAGGGCCTGTGGGCTTTTTTCCCCCACCAGCTTGGCATTTGCCATTTGCCCACCAGCCCTGCAATTTTCCTGCTGCGCCATATTGCCTGGGTGCGGGGTGGGCTTTCGTTTGATTAGGAAACTTTTCTTTGCATAGGCATTAAAGTGAGTTGCAAATAGAAGAAATCAAATATTCCAATTTTCATTTTGCAAAGTCTGGCAAAACTCCCCATAATCCACCAAAAAACAACTTGGGCAAAAGGGAGGGTGTATTGTTTTCTCTTTCCTCTCTTACCTGAGCTGCTCAATTTGGGCTTGCTGCAAATCTCTTTCTCCTATCAACCCTAGCAAAGTCTGGCAAAAGGTTGCAAGTCCCATCATCCTCCGCAATACCATTTGGCTTGGGCAAAAGGGAGGGTGAATTGCTTTCTCTTTCCTTTCTTCCCTGAGCTGCTCAATTTGGGCTTGCTGCAAATCTCTTTCTCCTATCAACCCTAGCAAAGTCTAGCAAAAGGTTGCAAGTCCCATCATCCTCCGCAATACCACTTGGCTTGGGCAAAAGGGAGGGTGAATTGCTTTCTCTTTCCTTTCTTCCCTGAGCTGCTCAATTTGGGCTTGCTGCAAATCTCTTTCTCCTATCAACCCTAGCAAAGTCTGGCAAAAGGTTGCAAGTCCCATCATCCTCCGCAATACCACTTGGCTTGGGCAAAAGGGAGGGTGTATTTGTTTTTGTAATTTGTTTATTTGTATTTGAAGGACTTTCACAGTGAAGGAACCCCTATTGAACAGGAAATAACAATTCAAAAGCAGGAACAGATTTTTGCAATTATTAAATAAAGTTTTTAAATATGAACTATGAAATTACGCAATAAATATTAGGAAAGGGCAAATGCTCTGCAATTTAGCAAGCAAGCAGGGTGGATTGTGTTCTCCCACTGTACCAAATTTGATCAGTATAGCTGAAAAAATGAGTGCAGGAGAGCCCCATAAAAGCCCCCCCCTTGGGCTGTTTTGGGCCACTGCACATGCGCGTCCGCCATTAATGAATTACTTTTGAAACTAACGAATTTTCGTTAATTTCGATTTTTTGGGGGGGAAAAATTCGGAAATGACATCAGAAACGAAACGCTACCCCCCCTACTTTTGAAACGAGTTTAGAATCAATTTTTTCGTGGATTGCTCAAGCCTTATATATATATATATATATATATATATATATATATATATATAGTACATTCCAGTAACATGTCATGTCTTAGTTGTGATCCGCTCCATTTTTATTTCTTGGGTTGTTTCTGTAACGAGTCAGATGCCAGCCAATATAAATAACTCAGTTTATTGCAAAAAAACAACACAAAAGAGCCTAAGAAGCAACCAAAAAAGGGCTCAAAACACTTTCTCTTCAGTGTGAAGTAACAATGTCCAAAAAGAACTCGAATAACCCAAACTCAGGATATAATCTGGATTATCCTGGGAAATAATCCAGATTAAAGCAAACTTAGTTGAAAAGGCTGGGAACTCACTCCACCTGCTGGTTGGAGCTAAACAAACACAGGCAAGCTACCAGCAATTACCCACAGTGACCAACGGCCACACAATGCCCCAAAACGTAGTTAAAGCTAAACCACGTCATAAAGGAGAACTCACAGCCGCCACATCCGGTCCACGTCATTAGGAAGAAGTCACAGGCATCGAGTTCCAGTCCAAGTCATCAGGGAGAAGTCACGGTCATTGAGTTCCAGTCCAAGTCGTCAGGGAGAAGTCACAGTCACCGAATTCCAGTCCAAGTCATCAGGGAGAAGTCACAGTCACCGAATTCCAGTCCAAGGTAAACACAAAGAGCCAAAGCGACGGAGGCAAGCCGGCAGCTAATGCATAAAACCAACACAGGACAATGCAGCGCAAACCCACACAATGCCAGCCCCCATTGCCACTAAAAACCCAGGTTAACACTTAAAAGCAGTCCCAAAGCAGTCTTCCAAACACGTCTTCTGAAACAGAGATCCCAAAAGCGCCCAACAAACACCTTGCCAATTGCAAGGCCACATTAGCAACAAACTTACTTTTATTTACAAGTCCTCCTCAGAACTTGAGCCAGCTAACGCCCCACCCACAGCTGAACTTTGGTGCTGCAAATCCTCACCAGAGCTGGAGCCGCCCAACGCCCCATCTCCAGCTGCTGCCCCTCTACAATCTCTCCAGCCAGTCCACCTTCTATCCAAACCCATAACTCCCCAGGATCCATCTGTATCTTCTCTGTGCCATCCCTCAAATGTACCACTGCGTGTGGGTTCCTCAAGAATCTCCCTGATCTCCTGAACCTTAGTCCACTCCATCACTTCACTCCCAGAGTCTGACATCCCATCCTCCTGACTCCCAGCCCCATAATCCCCTTCAAAGCCCTCAAAGGTATCATCATCAGTGGGCTCCATAAGTATTTTCCGGATTCTCTTCCTTTGTTGCTCCTCATCAGAGTCTTGCTCACGAGCAGTTTTCCTGCCTCTTCTAATACAACTAGTAGGATCTCTACTTGAAGACTCCATCACAACAGTTTCAAAATAAGAGAGTAGCTATTTTCCTTCCTATTGATAAATATTTCAGACTAATCTGAATTTAGTAGGATCATTTTGCACTTCTAGTCAAAGATTCAATTTTTTCTCCCAAGCTTCCTCCATGCTACAGCCTCAAATGTTAAGAATACTGTTAGATGTAGACTACATTTCCCAGTGATCCTGGCGTGTGGCTATACCAGTGTCAGATGCATATGGTAGGGTAGCAGTATGCAGATGGTGATCTTGATGACAATAAGGGTATTTGCCTACTTCTTCCTATAGATTGAGGCAAGGAACAGCAACAGATTGAAATGCAATATGTACATAGGTAAAGGTAAAGGTTTCCCCTGACGTTAAGTCCAGTCGTGACAGACTCTGGGGGGTTGGTGCTCATCTTAATTTCTAAGCCGAAGAGCCGGCGTTGTCCATAGACATTTCCAGGTCATGTGGCCAGCATGACTGCATGGAGCGCCGTTACCTTCCCGCTGGAGCAGTACCTATTGATCTACTCACATTTGCATGTTTTCGAGCTGCTAGGTTGGCAGGAGCTGGGGCTAACAACGGGCGTTCATTCTGCTCCTGGGATTTGAACCTGGGACCTTTTGGTCCACAAGCTCAGCAGCTCAGAGCTTTAACACACTTTGCCATCAGGGGCATAACATAACATCAGTTAAAAACACACACCATCAGTTAAAATCACATACTGTCAATTAAGGGCCCTTCCATATAGCCATATAACCCAGAATATAAGGCAGATAATGTTAATTTGTGTATTGATAGTGTTTAAATGCAATTTGTGTCTTGGTTTGTATTGCATACTGATTGCATCATCCAGAGTGTACTATAGTCTGTAAAGAGTCAATTACCAAGAAGCTGTGATGACCTTGATGTGTGGCTGGAATCTGCTTTGAACTGGGTTAATCTGAGTCCACACTGCCATATAATCCAGTGCAATGTGGATTTTTTACAGGTGTGGAAGGGGCCTTTGAGCATATTAAAAACAATCAATTCATACTTTAAACTCATAGTTTAAAAATAATCTGGATATGTCTGTAGGACAAACTAGCAGTAGCCAGCTACAGGTGGTATAGGTGACAAGGGCATTGAAATCTGGTTGATAGGAATGGAATTTAATTCTTCAGTTAGGAATAAACTGAAGCTAGGGAACTTATTGTTACAATGCTAACCCAGTATATGAGTCACTGAGGTTTATATTCTAAAACAATGAATTATTTATTTGTGAAACATCTTTAGTTGTGGTAGCAAGAATGTTATATTAAAAAAGAAAGTTCCTTACCAGACCACACTTTTTTCAGATGAAAACATGCTTTTTGTCTCTTTATTCACACTTACAACTTTGGACTAGTTGTCTTCTTTTTCAGAAAGTTCAAAATAAGTGAGCTTGATTACAGAATATTTTTGTATAAAAAAAATAGAGCGCTAGATTACAGACATACACAAAAATAAGACAGAAATTGTAAGAAATTCTTACTCTTCCTTTCAGTGGAAGCAGCTGCACCAATCACAACTCACCAGAAAGCCTCATATTACGTTTGAATTGGGGCTCTCCATTAGTTGCTGTTTGAATAAGTAAAGAGTTAGAAACCAAGACTAAACCCTACATCAGAATCTAGCATGTGATTTTGACTGAATTTTGTGAGGGCAATTTTTTCATGTGCTTCTTCTAACTGTTGTAGGTTCAGGACAGGCGTTTTCTGTTGTATTTATTTATATATTTATTTACAGCATTTATATTCCACCCTTCTCACCCCGAAGGGGACTCAGGGCGGATCACATTACACATATAGGCCAAAATTCAATGCCTTTTAACATAGAACAAAGACAAACAAACATATGCTCCGAGCGGCCTCGAACTCATGACCTCCTGGTCAGAGTGATTCATTGCAATTAATTGCAGCTGGCTTGCTCTCCCGCCTGCGCCACAGCCCGGGCCCAGAAAAGCATTACTGTGTTCTGAAATTGTACCAGAAAGGCATTACTGTGGTCTGAAATTCATTGATGTGGTAACTATTTGAATGCTTCTCATATGATTCTGTGATTACTGTCCAACAGAAGCTGGCCATAGAATCACACTGTAGTATCTAGAGATTCCCAAAGAGAATATTTTAATCAAATCCATGAATAATCAAATCTGTAAATAATCAAATTTGCTAATGGGGAATACTGACTGTAATAGTTACTAATACAAAAATTCATCTCCTTTTTGTTTTTTTGTATCTGAAATAGCAGCAAAGTAAATCCAGTTGAACTACTACGCATTACCCAACATTTCACAAATGAAAAAGGAGATACATGGCCAAACTTCTTTGAATCCCATAGTGGAAGAAAGGCAGAGTATAAGTGCAATACATAAATAAATACCATTAGAATGTCACCAATATTAATGAGGAATAATAATAATAATAATAATAATAACAATAATAATAATAATAATAATAATAATAATAATTTATATACCACCCTATCTCCCCAAGGGGACTCAGGGCGGTTAGCAACAAATATCAGCAAATATTCAATGCCATAATAACTAGACCAAGACAAAATAATCCACCCCACCCTAACCCAAAACAAACCACATCTACATCAAAGGTGATAACAGATTAACAAGAATTAAATAATAACATTACAAATATATGATTCCACAGCTTACATTGAGAAGAAACTGCCAGAATCTAAACACAGCAAAATAAGGTAAAAATATTGACATTTTTGCAGTGAGCAGACATTTCCCGACCAGAATAGACATGCCTGTAGAAACTGAGCAGCTTGCTTTTGTATGAACTACCTGGGAAAGGTACAATTCCACTTCTTCCTCTCCCCCCATGATGTCAAGGACAAAATACATTTTTTGCACTTTCAGCAATTAAAGTGAGCCAAAAAAGGAAGAAAGTAGGAGGTAAATTAGAATAATTTTAAGCAGTCTGTACTTGCCAAATTAGGATAGTTGGAGTGTATGCTACAGGGCTGTCAAATGTCTTCCACTAGGGCCATTTTGACAACAGAATTTTCAGGGCAGGTCTTGAGCTATAACATGAGAAACCATCAGTTGCTACTTGAGCAAGGACATGTCTGTATGCGTTCCAAACCAAGGACTCACCCTGAACAGACCATTGGCTGTCCTCAAAATGCAGGCTGACTTCCAGTGAATATCACAGGGGTTTTCAGTTTAAACCAGCTTTGTACTGCTTTTAGCCAAGTCGGAGACTTTGCTGGTAATTTCACAGAATCCTGGGCTTTGCAGCAGTCTGGACAGTGGGATTTGCTCCAGTTCAAGCATACCTTTCACTGCACTCATCAACAACACACCTACACCCTGCAGCCGACATTGCAACACAAAGTTTGTAAAGCTCTGTACTAAACCTTTATACAATTTTCACGAAGGAAGAATTTTATGCATATAACAAGAGGCCTGTTTAACTTTGGAGGATATTTATTTATGTATTTACAGTATTTATATTCCACCCTTCTCACCCCAAAGGGGACTCAGGGCGGATCACATTATATACATATAGGGCAAACATTCAATGCCCATATACACATAGAACCGAGACAGAGACAGACACAGAGGCAATTTAACCTTCTCCTGAGGGGATGTTGGATTCTGGCCACAGGGGGGAGCAGCTGCTTCATCATCCACTGTGACGGCACTTCCTCATTCCAATGTCGTAAATTAATTAAATTTGCCTCCCCACTTTATAAGTGGTACCTTATTTCCTACTTGATAGATGCAACTATCTTTCGGGTTGCCAGATCAGCAACGAGCAGAGGCTATTTTTATTTTTTAATTGACGGGTGCTCACCCCGCCACGGGCTGGCCTCAAACTCATGATCTCATGGTCAGAGTGATTTATTGCAGCAGGCTGCTCACCAGCCTGCGCCACAGCCTATGTGGCAGAATGTGGTTGGACTGGATGACCCTTGTGGTATCAGAGGGTTGTTGGTATGTCTTTCGGGCTGTGTGGCCATGTTCCAGAAGCATCTTCCAACTCTAGGATTCTATGGTTCAGTGACTTTGAGTAACCATATTCAGGTTATCATATTCACAAGCCTTTTGCATGCAGACCAGCTTCCATTGAACCCACCAACCACTATCGCTTCCTTTTGTTTCCTATCACAATAAATTATATTGCAAGATATAGCCTGCAAAATATTGCAGGGGTCTATGAGGCTATAGGTAGGAGTCTGCATAAGCTTGGGCCACAGGTTATTTCACTGTAAAAAGAAAAATGTAAAAGGCATGGCTCAGGAAAGGAGACTGGTTCTACATTAAGTAAGATTGGGTTTCTTAGATCATGGCCTACACTTTTATAAAAAAGGGCTTTGAGCAAGAGTTGATTAGTACTTCACAGACATTGGCAATAATGTGTTTGCTAGCAGTCCCACAAATGTCATCAGAGGATCTTTGAACTCTACTTGAGAGGGAAACAATATTCTAGATAGTAGAAAGATGGTAAGTATCAGGAACAATAGCCTCCATATTACAAGAGAAATTCCAGGGATGCTACAAAAGCTCAACAGTAGGCAAAAAACAACATCAAGGCAACAACTGTAAAGAAAGATTCATGGTCTAGTTTTCTATACACAAGCAGTCCACAAGTTACGAACAAGATAGGTTCTGTAAGTTTGTTCTTAAGCTGAATTTGTTTTAAAGTCAGAATACTATAAGTACATTGGTGAGAAAGCTTCAGTGGAGACACCTTTTTCCCATGATAACTCTTACAGGAGTGAATTTCCCTTCCCATTAGCAGATACCTTTCATTTCCTGTTGTCTCACCCTCATTTTTAACTATGAATCGTTAGTAAGTCGGATGTTTGTAACTCAGAGATTTCCTGTACTAAAGCACAGAAATAAATAAAATTAAATTGGACACTTCAAAAGTGAGGCAATTATTATTTAATAGGCATCACTGAAATTTGGTGGGTGGTACTTGAAAAAAAATCACTTTATTTGTACATTTTTTAAAAAGAAAATCATAGTGAATTCACTGAAAACTTTTGCCCAGTTGCGTCAATTTATTTCTTAATCTGTTAGAACTGCAGATGAATTTAATATAACAATTTCTCATGTGAATTTATGGAAAAAAACTGTGCACTTACAATTAACCTTTATATATACTTTTTCCTTGTATTGATTGAAATTTGGTTATCTGATAATTTTTCTCTATGTGAGTGTCTTATTTTTGATGTATTTGTAAAAAGAAGAAACAACCCAAATATCATGGGTTGCTTACTGAAATCCTTACTGAAATCAAGCGGAATTCAAAAAGTCAGAGATGAAAGAGATCTTCAAAGCCCTTTTTCTGGCAGGATGGTACAAAAATTAGGGGATAAGAAAAGACACAAAAAGTCTATAAATCTGGCCTTGCGGATTTACCATTGTTTATCAGCATGGTATACCAGTATAGATTTATTGAGTGGTATAGCCTTTGAGACTGATAGGTTGTGACTTGTCCAAGGTCACCCATAGGGTTTGAACCCTGTTTTCTAGAATTGTAGTCAAACACTCCAATCACTACACCACACCACACCACACCACACCACACCACACTGGCTGGTTTTGAATTATCATTTTGTTGCAGTGCAGGCTAGTACAATAATATAAAATGTAAAGTAGGTCAAAATAGGAAATCTCCCTTTTGCTTGCGACAGGACGACCAACAAAGTGAGGCTCATGTTAAATTCTTCAGCTCTGTTTAAAATTCTTTGCAGCTCTATGTGAACTCTGCATTATCTGCTTTCTTCTTTTACTGGCATTGTGGTGGGAGAGCCAGGGCTTGGCTGATATTCAAAGCTCTGCAATAACATCAGTTTCATATCCATATAATGACTGGGCTTGGGAATGATACATGTGAAGACATTTTGCATGGTAAAGCAGTATAAAATGCGGTTGAGTGGCTGTTTAACTCTGAAGCACTGCTTCTCTCAGCATGATTCTGGAGCCCTGTATTTTAAAGAGGGTCAACCCTGAGTAAGTTGTCCCATCTGATTTAAAAGAGAAAAGAAGCTTATGCTGCAGTGATGTTTTGTCTTTCCTAATTCGATGGTGCAGTGGAATTGGTAGCGTGTTTTTTATTTATTTATTTATTTATTACAATATTTATATCCTGCCCTTCTCACCCAATAGGGGACTCAGGGCGGCTTATAATAAAACACATATATAAAATTGTACAATACATTGTGAATCAATTAAAAAGTTATTAAATTACATCAGACATTCATAAAAACACTTATAAAATACAGATGGGCATGTTTGAATCTAAAAGACTTGTCAGTCTTTTGTGGATTTATGGTGCAAGGTTATTATTATTTTAATAACAAATGAGAATACAGTCTGTGTTCCTGCTCTTCAAGGATGACTTGTTGAAACCAGACTAGAGGCTTGCAGGAATGTTAGTCCTTTCAAGATAGAGAAAGTCAGTGGTGGCTCTGCAGAATACTGCAACTCTTGACAGTCCTAATTGCATAACCAATAGCGACAGATCATGGGAAAAAGTTATGGAGAACAGTTGTTTTCCATCCTAGTTTTATGATATCAACATTGGGCCTTTAACTAAATGAGTGTCAGCAACAAATCCAAATTGCAGAATTATATAATAACTGTAGTGCTAACAACTTAACTTGCATGTTAAAATGAACATTATATTTGTTCAGCTACAACTTCTGCTATGCAATTAAATAATGTAATAATCCACGCTGCCAAAATGAATGACTAGCTGTAAAGCCATGCTGGGCTGTCTGCCATGCTATAAGCCACCATTAGGTCACAGGAACTTTGTGGCCTACAAGAGCAATGGGTATGGCAGTATGCTACATTCCAAAGGGATGAGTGAACGGACCATATAAATGCAAGGCCCTTAGTCAACTTCCCTTATTTTTATATGAAGTGTTTTCCCTCTGTCTATGCCAACTTCTGTAATCTGATGCCTGTCATGAGTTGGGTCAGAACTACTATAGTCGCTGGTTGTTAGTCCTGCTAGTTGGAACTTATGGAAATTGACTAAAACAGCTTGAAAGTCTCAGGATGGAGAAGGCTATCCTTTGGTATTACTTGTTTTTATCATCATTACTATGAGTTAGACCAGTGGTTCTTAACCTGTGGGTCCCCAGATGTTTTTGGCCTTCAGCTCCCAGAAATCCTAACAGCTGGTAAACTAGCTGAGATTCTGGGAGTTGTAGGCCAAAACACCAGGGGACCCACAGGATGAGAATCACTGAGTTAGACTGACAGTATCTTGCACAAGATCATTTAGTAATCTTCATGGCTGAATGGGATTGTGAACACAAAGCCTCCATTTCTTACAATACTTACTTTGCACTTTTTCTTTGATGAGTACAGGTAGTCCCCGAGTTACAAACATCCGGCTTACAAATGACTCATAGTTAAGAATGAGGGTGAGAGAAGTCTACCTCTTGAAAGGGAAATTTAAGAAAGAGTTATCATAGAGAAAGATGTCTTCACTGAAGCTTTATTACCAATTCTTGTTTCCTTAATAAGCCAATTTTTTCAAAATCCAATTATCGCAGGGACAGAAAGTGAGCTGAAATCTTTTAAACAGGGGCACAGACAGCAAAACAAACAACACAGATGTGTTAACCTCTCCCTATTCTATCCAAAGCTTGCTAATATATATGGTTAGAGTTACACTTAAAAATGTACCTGTTCCAACTTACATACACATTCAACTTAAGAACAAACCTACAGAATCTATCTTGTTTGTCACTTGGGGACTACATACTTCTTTCTTGAGCAAAGAGACCCAGAACCCTGTTTGTCTTGGCATTTTTCTAACATTGCTTCAAGAGGTACTTGCCGATGAGTATTAAATTCATGATTTAACATTTGTTGAGTGCCAGCATTTTAAGATATGACTAGATGATTGTATTGAAAAGCAAGCTCTAAATTTCATGAAATTTCAAATTTCATGTAAATTTCATGGCATTGTTCAGGTCCTCTGTATTGCCCATTGACATTTTCTGTATAGCAGAGCCACTTCAGCGCTTACAGGAGCGTTTCCATTCATCCCTACTTATTGAAATATTAATATAGTGCCTTGATCCTCTCTGTTACCTCTTGCCTTGCTAATATGAGTATACTGGTTCCTATTTTTCTTCATTTTTTTTCTTTCAGAAGTAAGCACGACAGTAATAAATATAGTATATAAGCAAATTTGCTTGATTTGTCTTTGCTATTCATGAGAGAAAATGCATGAGTTCTTGGCAGAATTATTAGTGTCAGCCAGTTTTCCATGTACAGAATCAAGTGTGGGGATAGCAGAGGCTCATTAAAGGGAGAAGACTGGGAACATTTTGACTAGTTTAGTCCAAAGTTTGGTGGCAGACCTTATGGCCGCTGTAGACCTGTGAACATGAAAGCTACGAGTTGCTTGCTGAGTTTGTGCCATCATGATGAATACCAAGTGTGTTCCTGATGAACTGGCATTACTCTAAAAAGGATGTTTTCCTTGTTAATCAAAAACAGCCTCGTCTGATTCATTATTCTGTTTCCTTTGAGAAAACGAGGTCCCCCCTGAAATTTCTGAACTCTCAGCTTTATTTACATCATGCTCATACATTTTTCTTCAGTGCCTTCGAGGGGGTGAGCAGAATGACAGCTTTGTAATGTGTGAAAATACTTTGTTATAGCTGACCCCAGATGTGTACTCTGTTTTCATAAATTGGGTGGGGGGCTGATTGAAGCACTTGACACAGTGGCATTCTCCAGTTCCATTAGGCATGTGGAAGCCTGCCACAGAAAAATCAGCAAGTTTGAATCAAAAGCTGGCTGCTATGTAATACCCGCTGGAATGCTCCTTTCAGCAAGCAAGGTAAAGCATCTGTTTGCTCCTGACAAGGTCTCTCTGCATTGAGGCAGCTGACTGCAGTTCAGTCCCTAGTCTTTTGATGTTGAGCCTGGAAGGGATTGAGAGAGTGTTGATGAAGGCAAAAGGAGCTATGTGGCCAAATTATTCTTTATGTCACTCTGTTCAATTTAGTTCAGGTCACCGGTAATAGAGCTTGTTTTAGAAATCCCAGGTTTAAAATGAGACAATGGCGATTAAGCTGCTCATCCCTATAGGATTTTTGTTTTGTTTTGAATATCTATCGTGGCGTATGCATTATTTTATACCAGGTAACACTGATTCCTCAGTCACAGGACATTGTGCATCAGTTTTGTAATCCTGTCCGAAGATCTGTCATTGAGCTTCATATACAACCTTTGCCAACATATTTTGGTCATCAAACACAATTGTTTAGTGGTAGTTTGAAAGTGTCAGAATATTTTATGATGTTTAAAAAGAGTGAATGGCTCTGTTACTGTTGAATCAGAAACCAGTCAAGGATGCAAGTAAAAGAATGCACAGTCATAAAACGACTGTAATCTGTATTAGCAGCCAGCCCTGAATTTACTACTCCTTGTTTGTCTGCATCCTTTCTATTATTGTTATCCCAGTCTTTACCACTGCTATTCAAAACTTTTTTTAAACTTTTCCCAAGAAATATATGGAGCAAAAAACATAAGGGAAAAATATATAGGAAATATTACTTTAAACACCCCATCCACTTCAATACACTAGGATTAACATATTTATTATTTTCCATCATTTCTGTCCTGCCCTTCTCACCCGAAGGGACTTGGGCAATGTATTCTCATACAGTTTTTAAAAAGAATTGCAAGGTCAACTCATTCATGCTGAGTAGAAGCATGCTTGTATATTTTACTGGCCATAACCCTTTGGGGAAAAGAACAGGTTGATTTTTATGTCCCTTGAGCAGGAATGATATCACATTTATATTCTGTAAAGCAGTTAGTACTCAGCTGCTATAAAATAAACATTAAATGGCAGGTTCAGTGCTGCGATTGTTGCATTCAGGATAGAGAGAGAAATCAATATCTGTATTGTAATGCAATTAGGTATTTGGCAATGGTATTAGAATCTTGGGCTATAGGCAGGTAGGCTACCCTAAAATTAAGTCTAGGCCAGTAGAAGAACCTCTCATTAATACTGCCTGAATTCTGCCTGCCTTTGATTATACAAAGAACAGATGGCACATGCTAGATCAAAGGACAGAGATCTTTGAAAGGCAGAAGCATGAAAGCTGAGGTGGTAGCAGGCCATTCTTGGTGAGTAGGCCAGTGGCACAAAATAGGCTTAGCTTGCGCCTTGCCCTCAGCCAAACATTTATTTTCAGTGTGATGGTTATTAATGCTTTATTGCTGGAGCTGATGATGAATCCATGTCAAAGTTCCTCTTTGTGACTTCTGAGAAAGGGTCTGTTATTCAGAGAAAGAGAGATTAAAATGAGATGCAAATGATCACAATTTGAGACGGGTAGGTGATAGCCCTCTCAGCTTGAAAGATACACAGCACTTTTTGGGCTGTAGGCATACCTTAAGTTATTCTTGCTAGAAATATTTGAAATCTCTTTGCTGCTTGTTGTGCTGCTGGGTCTGGAAGAAGGAATTGGTACATTCCTAATGGATGGCATTCTTCTCTGAATGCAATGGTTTTGTCCAGACTTGACTTTCTTGAGTTTTCCCCACTGCTTCCTTCTTCATTTTCAATTTTCTGGGTAAGCTCAGTTAGTATGGAACATTGTTCTATTATCTCAGCTTTACTTCGAGCCTTGATTCTGTTTCATAAAGATTGCAGTGAACTACTGGACCTTTCTCCTCTCCTTTATACTCATTGTTGAATTAATTTTGAGTTTGACTGTATTGTCTTCTGCTCTACGGTAGCAATATCTTTGCCACATCTCATGGATCCTTTAGAAAATATTTTAAGATGAGGAACTTAATTCCTGCTATAGAGCATTTGTATAACTTGTCATTAGATATTTAATTAGTATGATTTATTCTTAAAATGTTATTTCTCTGCAGGTTTTGCATGCAGAAGAGTGTGAGACTCGTACCAGGAGTCACGTTGGATTTAATTGAAAAGTAAGTGTGATTTTGAGACCTTAAAATTGTTCTTGTTTAGTTAGGGTTTTTTCTTAAATATAAAGTTGGTAGGTTAAATAAAATTTTACATTTCATTCAAAAATCAGTCATTGCATAGAAAAAGTCAAGTCAACAAAATATTGCTAAAGCTAACTTCTTGCATGTCTTGTGTAGTCAGAAAAAGAAAACAACAAAACAACAAAAGCACAACACTAAAGTGTGACTTACACATATTCATTCACAATAAGAAAGTATTCTTGATCATATTCTAAATGCAGCTTGGGAATAGAATCGGGGGATATTTACTCAAAAACTCTTGATTTGCCCATTTTCCAGCAGCAAGAACATCAATTCCCCTCCTTCATACAGCAGCTGAAGGAACAGTCTTGTGTAATTGTTCTTGCTCTAGCTTCACTTTACTAAGAGGAAAGTGGTCCTAATACTTTCAACTATTTATCTAGCCTTTCCCTGCCAGCCACAGTGGGCACTGAATGCTAACCTCTGACTGTGATCATTAGTCTTTACTGCACTCCCCTTTTCCTTCTAGCTTTGCCTGCTGTCATTACCTTTTTTCCTCTATTCAACAAGAGCTTGTGCAATTTCAATCGATCTAACTTTGAGAATTCTTGAATTCATTTGCCCTGTGGTTAAAGTACACAGTGAGCCATTTGCATGTTTCAATGTGCAAAGATTTTCACCATCAAGCTTTGTTAAAACTAGTTCTTTGCAGAAAGCAAGCTTATTTGGAATATGGTTTAAGAGGCCCCTGGTAGACCCTTACTGGACGTTCCAACAAGAATTGAAGAAATACTCCTCCCCCACATATCATTAGCTTATGGCAGGGGTAGAGCAGGGCAAGGTGGGGGACTATGGCTTTAATTAATATTGTAGTTGTTGCTGTTTTTGTTGTTGTTGTCTTTATTTATATCCCGCCTTTCTACCCATGTGGACTCAAGGCAGCTAACACTTGACACTGGACAAGTTTAAAACACGCAATACAAAAGTTAAACAATTAAATAGTAACAGTATGGTTGCTATTTCCAGCTAGAATAGAATCAATTTTTGAATGGCACATCAAAGCTATTTTAGTTAGCATTCAGGACTACATGTGTGAAGAGGCCACCTTTAGCTTTTCCCTTTTTTAAATTGTTGGTTATCTCATTGGTAAAGTGAAGGCATCGTAAGGGATATTTGAGGTAGGACTGAATCACACTTCTGAATAATAATAATAATAATAATAATAATAATAATAATAATAATAATAATAATTCGTTACCCACCTCTCCTGCAGCTTGAGGCGGGATACAACATCATTAAACAAGAGATAAAACACCATTAAAAGACATATAACAAGATACACAGAGTTAAAATTAAAGTTAAAATCCATGGATAAGCTGTAGATAAAAATTCACAACTTAAATTGACGGGTAGGCTTTCCAGAAGAAATGGGTCTTTGATTATGTCTTAAATTCTGATTCTTCGGGCAGGTTGTTTCACAGTGTTGGAGCAGCTGATGAAAATGTCCTTTTTGTATGAATACAGTGGAGTCTCACTTATCCAACACTCACTTATCCAACATTCTTTATTATCCAACGCATTTTTGTAGTTAATGTTTTTAAAACATCATGATATTTTGGTGCTAAATTCATAAATACAGTCATTACTACATAGCATTACTGCATTTTGAACTATTTTTTCTGTCAAATTTGTTGTATAACATGATGTTTTGGTGCTTAATTTGTAAAATCATAACCTAATTTGATGTTTAATAGGCTTTTCCTTAATGCCTCCTTATTATCCAACATATTCGCTTATCCTACATTCTGCCGGCCCGTTTATGTTGGATAAGTGAGACGCTACTGTACTATCTCATCTATCCAGAATAGTTAGTATCCTCAAGTAACCGTGTGGTGTTGTATCCATGTCAGTCACTTTTAATGCCCAGTACCTTCAGCTGTCTAAATAATTTCCAGACTTTCTTTCTCTTTTTTTCTTGCACCCAAATAGTGATGATCCTATTTTTATATATTGCATATTGTTGTCTCATTTTCTATGTAGTCACTGGTTTCATGTCTTAGTCTTCATGCTTTCTTCATACTAAGCCTAAATACGTGTGACAAAATCAATCTTCCTTATTCTTGCTTCTATCTTTCACTCCACCTGTTGCTTCCTCCTGTGTAGTGTAGAATTTTACATTGTAAACTGCTTATAGTAAATATTTGTTTTGTTTATCTAGAGGGATACATATTTTTGGCTGTAGGAAAGAGAATTAGAGAGATTGCTGGTTTTGTTTGCAGTTTAGTAGACTAAAATAAATCCCTGTTTCTGAGCACTGGCTAAAGACCCTTTTGCTACATTTTCTAGCCTCAGAGCAGGAAAAAGAAGTTGTTAGTTTGGTTCCTCATTACCTGCTTTCCTTTCAGCAATCTCTTCACCTTCCACATTGGAAAAAAAATGTTTATCAGTCATCCTTATCACACACACACACACACACACACACACACACACACAAATAAGGCCTGATCTGGCATCCCAAACACTCAGATGTGACATGGAGTCACTATTGTCCAGTAGTGACAAATACAGTTCCATACTGCTGGACAACCATCCCATGAGTCGTAGCTGTCCCTAGCTACGACATGCTACCTACCTTCTCCTTGGCACTCTGCCTAACATCAGGTAGAGTGCTGCCATGCTCAAGAAGCTCGCAGACGGGCCCTCCTCTCTCTTCTCTCATCAATCTTGACTTGCGGATGCTTTGCCTGACATCAGCTAGAATGCCTGAGAACGAGGTAGTTGGGTGGTCACTGCTGGGAATAGCTGTAACACACCAGGGCAGGAAATGACAGGGGGCTGTTACCCTGTGTTGCCTGAGACGGAAGAATGTGGGATGGCAGTCAGTCCTGGTTAAGAGTCATCCCAACTGTCTTCAATGGCCCCAAATTGGAGTCAGTATTCAGACTGTGCTCTGACTTAGCTTGCCTCAGGTAAAGCCGGATCAGTTCCCTGCGGCATTTAGCCACCACTGATCTGATGTCACACTGATCTAAGTGCTCAGCATAGATGAGTGCATTGCCTTCACAAAAGCATATGCAATTGTGCATATATTGAGACTTCGTTGCTTATTAAAATGCCATGCACTGAGATAGTAAGGTAAATAAAAAATAACCTTTCTGTTGTGACAGAACTAAAAAAACCTTTCTTAAGAGATGGTAGTGGTGGCATATTAAGTAGCGTCTTTCACCCTGAAGGCAGCTATCAATAAGAAATATGTCAACTCAAGTTCAAAGCATTTTTTTATTTGAGGTAAAATGATAACTGCCACCCCATTCATCCAAGTCAAGGTTCAGAAAACCCACAGTAGGCCACTTTATTTTGTTATCAAAAAGAAGACCTCTCCAAAAATAAATAAAATTTCCACCCCTGCAAGTACAAATGCAGCAGAAACAATTAAATAGCTAGGAATTTGTTGTTGTTTTGTGATATTGGAAAAAACCTGAGAGAATTGCCTCTTTCTGTCTGATGGTATAGTTGTGTTTGAGCTTCAACTCACATGTTCCTTTGCCTTTGATGCTGCTTTTCTACCATATATGCCAGCTTGCACCCATATATTGTGAAGCTACGTGTCACCACATTAAGGAAGTAGGCAAAGTTTTATACCTCTAACCTCTAACTGTTGTCTGTTTTTTGAACATGTATATTGCCCAATGTAAAAAGGATGTGTACAAAAAAATAACAAGCCATAATCTACATTTTGCTTTGTAATCCTTTAAGATTGGTCCTGTATATTTACATACTTCCCTTGATGTTGCAGTTTAAGATCTTGAACCTTCATGTGGTCTAATGACTGGATTCCTAATGGAGAAAGCAGAGGTTCCCCCCTTCCTTATATACTGTTATTTCTCTCAGCACCTGTTATCTGGGGTGTAGAGGATAATTCTCTTGCAGCTCTTGCATGGCTTGTTAAGAGGGAATGTGATTAGTTTGGTCACTCACACTTTTGGCTGTGTATAGACGTCTCTCTATAAATAACAGCTACCTTAGATGAGCATCATTGTTTTGCCTGCCTGATATATTTATTTATAGAAAAACCTTCACTGTTTTAGTGTTTTCAAACCACTTGGCATGTTTGGTTTGAGTTCAGAAAACAGACTTCTTTGCACGTGCAGATTTTTCTATTTCCTCCTCATTATCAGGCATGTTTAAGCATCCTTTGAAGTAGGCAGCACAGTGGAAGTTGGTAGGTCATACGATGGTGTAGTGCTGGGACTGCATGAAAGCTTCGATTGAAAAGAGTTATACTGCTGATGCTGAATATGCCTGCTGCTGAATCGACAGAGACCTGCTTTCTATCCAGCACTGGAGTAAGCATGGCATTGCTGTAGGCCTAATAATGTTCACTGGCACAGATGTTGAGGGCTGCAGCACTGCAGAAAGAAAGTTTTTCTAGTGCTTACTCAAGCAATGACTATCTTTCAGCCACTGCAATCATTCTCCTTTATGGTCTGAAATCCTTCTGTATCTTGAGTTTCTGCCAAAGACTTGTGAAAAGGCAAACAAACAACCTGTTTTCCACTGAGACACATTAAGTCTTTTAGAGCAGAACACAAAAGGTTTTTTTAACATTAGTTATCAGCACTGTTTTTAGCCTTCATCATTCACCCCAGTTGCATCTTGCCTTATTAATAGATACATTCCTGGTACGGGGCAAGCTAACAAGTATGGATAGAATTGAATTCTCAAATCTGTACTTCTGTTTCTCTAAATTTTATATTGAGAAGTTCTCAATTTTTGTAATGTTCTTGTAAGAATTGTTGATGCTTGCAGTCTTTTTAGTGAAGCCAGAGTTTTCTTTTTTGGAATGTACTTTTGTGTCCAAGTACAACTGAATGGGAAGAATTAATAAAGGATATATTTGCTCTCAGTGAAATTCTTCCTTTAATTTTTTTTCCTTAGATCAGTTGGAAGACTAGGCTATAGATTTGTTTACATTTGATGTGCAATCAGTTAGTTTTCCCCTTTTTTACCTGTTGAACAAAAATGGTTAAATAAGAATGCCTACATTGCATTATAACAGTTATGAATAGATATACATACACAGGTGCATTAGTATAATTGAAATATTTTGTCAGAAAATCCTGGGATACTATAGTTGCCTTAAATTTTTGCTTATCACTATAATTGCTGTATTCTTTTCCAGCTTTATGTTTAATCTGGGCCAGAAAAGAGCCCTTCCATCCCACTCACCCATCTGTGTCCCTCCCTCTCTGTTGCCTGCCTGTTGCTCCAACAGAAGGGCTCCCTTTTTCCCCAGGTTGTTGCAACAGCAATATTTCATGGACTTTGTGGGTGGGATGGGCAGCACAGTGTACATAAGCATTGCAAAAGTCACCACCAAGTAATGAGAAACAGGACTAAAACATGTTTCTGCCATCTTGTTGTCTTTGAGAATATCACATTGGTTTCTGAATCCCTTAGTGGTTTTGCAGAAATCAAACTATACTCAGATTTTCTGAATTATAACTTGAATTGGGATGAGGGAGACATCCAGTCATTGCTGCTTTACCACAATGTGAACTCATTTCTGGGGGCCCTTCCACACAGCCCTATATCCCAGAATATCAAGGCAGAAGATTCTACAATATCTGTTTTGAACTGGGTTATCTGAGTTCACACTCAGATAATGTGGGATTTTCTGCCATGATATTCTGGGATATCAGGCTCTGTGGAAGGGCCCTTGAAGAACAAATCCACATCTGAATTACAACCAATCATGAATTCTAATCATAAATCTAATCACAATTCTGAATGGAGTAATTCTAGAAAGACCTGGGGCTCAGTCACGTTACACCATTGTACTCTTTGATCCTACTTTAACTGCTGTCGCTTCTTCATGCAGAGTCCTGGGATCTGTAGCTTGCTCACATGCATCACAGGAAGAGCTCCCTGGCTGAGAATTCTAAAGGTCCTTCTCTTGCCTACAACTCCTAGGATTCTGTAGGACGGATCTGTGTTACCTGAAGTGGAACAACATCACTATAATTATTTAATGCAAATTGGCCCCTAGTGACAGAAAACTATTTGACAGTATTATTTCACAGGAGTGAAGCCAGTTTGTTTCCTGCTGCTCCAGAGACTGGGACATGGAGCAACGAATTCAAACTACAGGAAAAGAGATTCCACCTAAATTTTAGGAAGAACGTCCTGACAGTAAGAGCTGTTTGGCAGTGGATTATGCTGCCTTGGAGCATGGTGGAATCTCCTTTCCTCGGGAGATCTTTAAGCAGAGGGTGGGCGGCCGTCTGTCAGGGGTTCTTTGGTTGTGCAATCCTGCATGACAAGGAGTTGAACTGGGTGGCCCTTGTGGTCTCTTCCTGTGTTTTCTAAGATGAGCTAAAGGCAGTCATTTGCTCTCTCATGGAATATTTCTTTAACACTGCATTTTAAAAACAACAATACATGTCATCATTCTTAAAAGACTTATTTTAATAGAATATATTAAATTATATAGAGACAGAACCAAAAATTTAAGTTTAATAGTACAAATTTGTGACTTAAAATGTTGAATCACAGATTTTATGAAAGTTATACTTGGTTTTCTTCAAATGGCAATTCCATGTGAAATGTGGCAAAAAATGGCTGGGTGAGGTGGACAATTTGACAATAGTTTTGATCTTATTCCCTCTTATTCCTTAATTGTAACTGGAGGCAGTGATGTACTATTTCATTTGCTAACCGGAAACTACTTACTAATCGTCCCAAAGAAACTCATCATAGACCATATTTGGGACAAGGAAGTCATGGCTGCTTTCCAGCCAACCACTCAATAGCAGCAGCCGTGTCTGCCTGCTGGCCATTTAATAGGGTTATGTTGTCTGCCTTCACATTTTTCTGGTTTGGATGTGTGTGAAAATATGACAATATGCCCCAATATTACTTTAGAATACTACATATCTACATCATTACTTTGAATGACAAACACCCCTTTCAAATGGATCCATACCTAAGTGAAATTCTGTTTGTTGTCCTGCCTGTCATTTTGATAGCTGTTACAGAATTTGTACCCATTGGGTGAAATTTGCATAAAACACCAAGAATGGGGAAGTTTCTATTTCCCCACTGTCCTCCTTCACTCCCAAAGTAGCTTTAGAGAATTGCAGCTGTCAATATGAGTAGTTGAGAAAGGAACAAAACAACTCTTCCATCTCTCTCATCCCCCCTTTCCCTCCCTTATAGACAACATCTGACAAATCTTCTGTGAAGTTTTTGACTGGCTAGATCAATATTCAAAGCAGACTGGGGACTTTTTCCAACCATAAAGGTATAAGTCAAAACATCCTTACATGAAATGTTTTGTCAGCTCCCAGCTGTGCTCTGCAAGAGGAGAGCTGCTCACCATGACTGGATTGGTTGCTGTTGGGTACTTAGACCTAGATCTGAAGATCTGATACTGCATGGCCTATGCAACACAGCCTAATCTATATTTTGGAGAGTGCTTGGTCCTCGGTAGAGATAAAATCCAGGTTGACTGAACCAGGCAGAGTAAGGCTCCTCGGTAGTGACAGATTATATGGGAAAGACAAAGCAAAAACTCTGGCTCACCATATTTGGAAGGGAAGCTTGTAAAACAGCTTTGTGGATGTGCTTGGCAAAATAACAGGCAAAATGACTGCAACTCTTTCATTTGTCTTGGGGATTATTTTACATATTCACTTTGGCCTTTTATTTAAAAGCCGAGTAGACTTTTCAGGATTTTGTTTCTATTGGGCCATCACATTAGAATTCTTTTTTTCCTTTTCTTTGCACCACAATTCTTGTATTTTTAATCACAGTCAGGTTGCATACTGCATGCTCTGAATTGTTTTCTTTTTCTTTTATTCTGTTCTAGTAATTACAGTTGCAATTTGTGTTTCACACTGTAAAATTTAAAATGTGTGCTTTTAAATGAGTCATAACCGGGGGGGGGGGGGGCGCAATCCTGAAATATCCATTTGTATAGGCAACTAATTGGCACCTGCCTCTTCTTCTTTCTAACCTTATGATTTAAAAGATTGGCTTTGCCAGCCCAGGATGATTTGTCACATGACATTTTTAGTTTCTTTGAATACTGATACATTTTTGTGAGACAGTAGCTATTCTTTTTATTAGGCAGGATATGACATGTAGGCTTATGAGGAGTTGGAAGAGGAACTGTACTGTAGCAAGTACAGTTTACACATTTAAATTGTACCATTTGCTTGCAAGTAGAGTTAAGAGTTCATGTACATTTGTTTTTTCTAAAACCTTTGTACTTTTTCTCTGTCCATCAGGGATGTCAAGAATTTGTTGCACTTGTGAATGGTGTGTGTATTCTTGAGGACAGGATTGTTGGCTGTATTGTGCATCCAGCTCCATCCTTTTTCTGTGTTTCCATGGAAACCCAACATATACATTGCTCTCCATATATCTGATGTATAAAATCCAAGGCCTGACTATGCTTCCTGTCCAAACAGACAGTAGAGGGTTATTTTCATTCATGACTTGATTTGTTTCTGCATTCAGGTAGCAGAAGCAGAACAAATGTAAAACAATGCAAACTGCCTAGTAATTTCATGCTTCAGAAAAATTATGTAAATTTGTTTACTTATTTGGAGAGAAGTGACTAGTAAGGTATGACGGGGTTCAATCCTGGGCCTTGTGTTGTTCAACATCTTGGATGATGGAATACATGATATGCTCATCAAATTTGCAGGTAACACCCCAGGGAAAAAGATCAAGACTGAACATTACCTTGACTAGTAAACTGAATTTCAACAGGGATAAATGTAAGGCATTATATTTAAGCAGGAAAATGAAATGTACAAATATTGGATGACATCTGGTTTGATAATCATGCCTGTGAAAATAATCTAGGGACTCAGTAGACCACAAACGAAACTTGTCCACACTGCGATACAGCAGCCAAAACAGTCATTGTAGTTCAAGGCTGTATCAACAGGAGCATAGTGTCAAGATAAAGAGAAATAACAGTCCCACCCTCTTCTGCTTTGATAAAATGTTACCTGAAATACTAGGTTTAGTTCTGTACATCATCGTTCAAGAAGTATATTGAAAGGTGGAGGAGCATGTTCACAGTCAAGTGCCCAGGTGATCAAAGGTCTGGAACCAAACTCTAATGGCATAAGCTAGAGCTTTCTAAAATGTGTATTGCAACATATTAGTGTGTCGGTTAATGTCATCAAAAATGTGAGGAACCCTCAGTAGTGTAGTGGATTAACCCTTGTGCCAGCAAGACTGATGACTTGAAGGTTGGGTTGCTGACCTGAAGGTTGCTGGTTCGAATCCAACCCGAGGAGTGCATGGATTAGTTCCCTCTATCTGCTCCAGCTCTATGCAGGGACATGAGAGACAAGCCTCCCACAAGGGTGGTAAAACATCAAAAAACAAACAAACAAACAAACAAAAAACATCCAGGCATCCCTTGGGCAACGTTCTTGCAGACAGCCAATTCTATCACACCAGAAGCGATGTGCAGTTTCTCAAGTTGTGCCACACACACACACACACACACACACACACACACACACACACACAAATGTGGACTCCCTTCACTGGAAGTTTGTAAACAGGTTATGTGATCATTTTATTCAATATGCTTGACTATAAAGTGTTTGACTCTGTCTTTTTCCTTTAAAGTGCTTATGCAAATGATTACAACTTTTCTTCTCAGTATATATGTTGCCAGGAAAGTGGGCAGCAGTGGAGATAAAACTGAGAAGTTTAAGAACAGCCCCTTTGTAGAGGAGTCTCTTCTCCTCTCATGTATAATTGAGATTTTTTTTTTGTTCTACTAGAAAAAAACATTTCTGTCTCCATATAGGTTGCCTGTGAACCGAGAAATTAAGGGTTGTGCCTTTTTCGAAACTGCATTGATAATTCTGTCAGATGAGAGCAAAGGAGGAGAAATCACAAAATCAATAGAAAATATCTCAATGCAATGAACCCATCTGGTATAACTGGTTATAAATAGCCAGTATGGTTGAAAAAATTCTCAAGGCTACCACATTGTACACTCAATGCATAGAAAAGAGCTTCATAATTAAACCACTGATATTGATTAAACTATTAGAACATCTGTCAAAATAGGTTTCTGCATTTATTGTTTAATTGGGAAAAGAAGCTTGCTATATGTCCTTATTGCAATCCTTTTTATCCTTTTATTCTCTGCTACCACCGCTACAGCTAAACAAATAAGTCCTTGTACAATGTTTTTCTTAAAGCAGAAATGACTGATTCCTCCCTCCAAACACCCATTTTAGACTATTTGAAGGACTTGCATTTTCTCCTTCTTTCCAGTCATTTTCATGTTTGGGTGCAGCAGTAGAAGCTTGTTAAACAATGAAATAAGTAGTGTCAAACTGTGTTATATCGTATTCATGTTGATTTGGGGAGCCTCACTGGGCAGAGGAAATACTCTTTCTTGCTACTTTAGTTTAACCCTGTGCTGAACTAAAGGTATTTTGAAAGTAGGGGCACCAGCACCAGTGGGGTAGATTAGACACCCACCTTTCATTCAGCAAGTCCTTTAGATGTCATTCAGATATTTAATTGTTTATTATATCATTGAACTGTGAAATCATTGTATGGCTTTTCTTTCTGAAAGAAAAGAGAGAATATTGTGTAAAGCAAAATACAGATTATTGCAGGAGAAATAGTAGAAAAACAACCAATTCTGAGCATTTGAGACTGAGGGAGCTATAAAATCCAAAACAATTACAATATTGAAATAAAGCATTATCTTCACATATCCTCTGAAATTATATATGAAAAAGATAGGTGGAATAGGAGTTAGTGTCAGCACTTTTGATTTGTGGGTGCAGCCATTCTGAGGCTGAATAGATTATTTAACTATACTGACAGGCACAGAGAACATAATTCAGTCTCAGACACCTAAAGAGAATCAGTGGGATGTGATTATGTCTGAATGTGAACCTGATAGAAGACAGAATTGGTTAATTGAGGTATATACAGTACCCCTAATGAAAAAGTATAAATTTTGAAAGGGACAGATCTCTTCGCCGAATTAGAGGTTATTCTGTTGTGTGTCTTCAAGTCATATCCAACATACAGTGAATCTAGGACTAACTTGTCATGGGGTTTCCTGGACAAAACTTGTTCAGAGGGGGTGCCTTTGCTTTCCTCTGAGGGTATGTGTGTGTGTGTGTGACCTTATTTAGTCCACGTGATACATTCCAGTTTTGGAAGTGTCCTGGTGGCTGCCTGATCCAGACATGGATGAGTTGGAACATATATGATCAGGTCATATCGACAGAATAAGTATCACTGGAGCAAATTAAGTGAGGTCCAAGCATAATTCTCACCAGTTCAATCTTTTCACATCAGCATACAAAGCACCAATCCGTTCTATGCATGTCTGCTCACAAATAACCCTTGTAAAATATTCCTAAATTCTATGCATGTCTGCTGAAAATATTCTGATTTTCAATGTCACGCAGTTTGAAAGAGCCATTAAATATTCTTCTGTATCTGGTTATTGACTGGTGATGATAGCACTTGTCTGAGGAAGGTTTCAGCTCTCACCACTGATCAGTACACAATAATTGGTTCAGCACAACTGAGCACATAAAGTACACAAAAAATCAAACTGATTAAGGGTTGGCACAATTCTCTTATTAGGAAGGTATATAATGTTGGAGCTAATTATTTCAGAAAAATGCAAGTAAGAATGTGTAAAACATGATAGAGGCATATAAAGTATCATGTGTGTGTACATTTACGTATAGCATGGCAAAAGTAGAGAAGAAAAGTTTTGCTATGTGTCTTATAAAACCCCAAGTTTGAAGGCACGCATAGAAGACAAGTGGATGGAAATTCGGGTCAGGTGAAAAGGAGAAATTTCTATATATTTTGCTTTTTGGACTTTGCTTCCGTATGATATTTTGCTGATCACCAATGAATAGCAATCAGACAAAGTTCATACGTATGGCTATTGAGACTAGATATTATTCAGGCATTCTGTAATTGTGCAGATTGAACACATAAGGAGAGACAATGTGTAGTTCTGCTCTCATGTATTTCTCCCATTCACATTTGCTCTTCACATGTGGAAAGCTGCAGAGGAGAGCCTGCTTTGTCTGTGAGTTCAGAGTTCTATCTTTCCAGGATTCTGAAATATGTGGATTACTTCCTTGCATTGAGGAGCCTCTCTTTAGAAAAGTGGAAAGCAGTGGAAAAGACAGGACAGTATGCTGATGTTGTGCTCCGCTCTGTTGTTCTCCACAGTCCACAACACTTCAGAATAGGGCTTTTCTTTAGTCTCAATTGCAGAAATTAGACAGTTCCTTCTTGTCTTGGAACATAACTACCATATATCTTGCTGAACGTACCTTGTTCATATAAACAGGTAAGGATGTACAGTAAAAAAAAACAACCCATCCATGGAATTGACACCCCGAGCTCACTTGTTTGTGGGTCTCTCAACATCTCCCAGTGCTTTTCTATGGCATGTTTCCCTACCAAGTATAGTAAAAATGTAGGGTCTACAGTTTCAGGTATCCATGGGGAGGTGGGGGTGGGATGGGGTGTCTTGCAGTATATTGCCCAAAGTTGTATTATACATCGTTGTTTGTAATAAGTAGGAATAGGTTGTCAGTGGGAAGCAACCAGTTCAGAATAATGTGTGCCAGTGTAAGAAGAAGTAGTATTAAAGTTGTTTGAACCCGTTTCTCTAGAATATCATACATAATAAACCATTGCCTCTGATTTGTCACATGTATCAGTTACAAGGGACATCTGTATAGAATTCAGGCATAGATGTGTGGCATCTGATGAAATAGACAGAAGTCCACAAAAGTGTGTCCTGTCAACTTCGTGTTCTCAGTCTCAACTGTGCTACAAGATTCCTTTGCCAAGGACTTTTGCCTTTTAATAATCCGAAATCAAAATGTAGATTGGCATGTCTGTTGTGATTTAAATTTTAGCTGCCTTTAAATCTCGAGGAGTTTGTTTTCCAATTAAGCTGCTGACTTTTTCAGGAAATTACCTTGCACCTTCTTTGAAGAGATGAGATTTCTCATTATCCAAGCTCACACAACAGCCTTGTGAACAAACGTGTTGCCAACATTGCCTCCGCTGCTGCTAGAGCTGCCATATGGGTATACTTTTAAGTCTTTTACTGGAGTGACCAAAATATCCTTGTGTTTGAGAGGCTGAGCATTTGCCTACCAGCAGTAACACTTCAGATGTATGCACATATTTCAAAAATATTAAATGTCTGAGAAAATGTATGAGACAGGAGAATGGCCACATTTTATTCTCCAACAGTCATGCACCTTTCTTTCTGAAATAAATTTGTTCCCAGCATTTACAAAATCCAAATATGAATAGTCTGCCTCAATATCTGGAAACAACTGCTGGCATGAATAAGTGGTAGCTTACTTTGGGGGGTGTTAAACTACCTCTTCCTCAGAGGAAAATAATATTCTGAGTTTAATTTCAAATCTAACAAATAATCAGAGGTTGAGGTTTAAATCCATCAATGCAAAAGAAACCTAGGGCTAGGTATCTTTGTTACTGTTTATGCTATGGTCATTCAGAAAAGACCTCTTTGATCTCTGATTCTTGTGTTTGCGCAGAATTCAGAGAAATTATTCAAGTAACAAGCCTTATTCTAAAATTACCTTGTTTCTATTATAATGATCATGGAGGGTGTCAGCTGGGTATCAGTAATTCATTAATGCCTGCCAGTCATTGATACAATGAGTAATGATTCAAGAGGAGCTAATTTAGAGATGAAATGGGAAAAACAAAATCCCCAGAGTCTGCGCAGCGGGAAGAATGTGAGTAATAGCAGGAAATGTGGAAATCATGCTGTAGTGTAACAAAATAACTATGTTCTTCAGTGTACCATCAGGCAGACTTAATTAACAGGGTTTCTTTTTACCATAGCATTGGCTGAGGGTTGTAGTTGATTGTGAACTTATTGTTTTACCTTTACAGAAATATCTTCTATCAACTGGGGACATGGATCAAAATCTGGGGGCTTATGTTGAATAAGAATTCCCTTTCCCAGCTTCTTATCATATCACATTGAAGGGTGGTCCTGAAGAATTCAGAAGAATATAATCTGAGGACGTGCCATTTTTTGTTGGCGTGTCTGCTGTTTATCAATACTAGTTGTGTGTGTCTTGTACTTTCTTAGATCTTTGCATGCTAGATATTTCTTTATTGGTAGTAAAGTTTGCTACTGATTATTCATTTTCCTTATGCAGGCTAACTTCTTTTGCAAAAAAATTTGTAACATTCCCTAAGGCTGTGATGGTATTATATTTCCTATTTCCATGATACCAAAGGAACAAAAATTATATGTGGATGGCATATAGCTCAAGAGAGCTTATTACTTTAATTGGTCATTCAAATGTAAGATAAATTCAAAGTTAAGTGGACTAAGGTACTATTGTCTAATTGACCTCTCTTCTGTCATAACTTGTAAGAAAGAGTGAATCAGATTGTGAATGTTGTTTATACAAATGATAATACAATTTTACTTAAACAGTATTTTTTGGATTTTGTGGGCCCCGTGGTGGTGAATGACCAGTATAATTTTCTACAAAATATGTCATGGCTAGTGTTTATGAGGTAGGCAGCTCTGTGACTTCTCAAAGGTTTTTGTATGACAATAAATCAATGTATTTTACTGAAATGCACTTAGTTTTATCACCATTGGTACAGAGGGAGCTAGACTCCGAGAAGAAATATTGTATATGTAAAGACCATACTCAACAGCATAGTTTTAATGCCAACACAGTGCCAATTTCCTAATCTAAATAAATGATATATATCTGGAAACAGGTTCTCAGATATGGAGCTACTCTAGGATAAACACTTCAAATATTATAGCTGTTGCAGCAGTTCACTGGCTTTGGAAATGTAATCAAATCCTACCACAATTGTTTCATTTCTGTAGCGTTCACATTTAAGAAAGGGCAAAAGATTAGTTTTCACGTTACTCTGTGAGATTATTATAGTTATAAATTCAAAATTATCCACTTATATCAGTCAAAAATGAACTCTTTCCCCTCAGAAGCTTTCTGAAAGGAAGATGGATAGATTTAAAGATCCAAGTGTGCACTGAATATCTTACAACCTAGATATATGTAGAAGACTACAATCAAAAGAAGAAGGAAAATGTTAATAGTTATTTTTGCCTTTTTAGCATGCTTAGTAGTTTTTAATTTTTCAAAGAGAATTACTTCACACTATCATTCCAGATAGTGGTGTGGAAAATGGAAGGAAAAAGGAAGAGGGGCTGACCAAGGCGAGATGGGTGGATGGTATCCTTGAAGTGATTGGCTTGACCTTGAAGGAGCCGGGGGTGGCGACAGCTGACAGGGAGCTCTGGCGTGGGCTGGTCCATGAGGTTACGAAGAGTCGGAAGCAACTGAGCAAATAAACAACATAATTCCAGAATATCTCTATGGTACTGCACTGGTGATTGTGAAGTGTTTGGTACAGATTAACTGAGATGATGTAATAACGGAGTATGGCACCCTCTGGATGTGTTGGTTCTCTGGTGATTGACTTTGCCTGCTTTTGGAGATGGAGTTCATAGTGCAATGCATCTGGAGCCTAGGGTGTTTGGGCAGTCTTGTGTAATGACTTGAAATATTTATGTGTTCTAAGAACTCAGCTGTCAAGTGATTTTCCAGTTAATCTAGCGGAGGAATGGGGATATTTATTAGTTTTGATCAATGTATACTCTAGTGTAAGATTGTCGAAGCATAACCTTGTGAACCAGTTGAAGACTGGGAAGAGATGTCTGAGGAAAGATAAGATGGGCAGTATATGCTACAGAGTCAGCTGTGCACTGAAAAAGAGGCAGCTGAGGCCACTATTGGCTAATCAAAAGGGAAACTGAAGAGGTGTCACCATATTTAAGATTAGGAAAAGTTGTTTGTTGTGTGTAGACATGAGGGGTGATGAGGTACAGTATACAAAACAAATGTCACTGCTGTATGCCTTCAAGTTGCTTTGGAGTTATGGCAACCCTAATGGAAGCTATTGTGGGACTTTCTTAGCAAGATTTGCTGAAAGGGGAGTTGCTTTTGCCTTTCCCAGAGGCTGAGGCCCCTTCTACTCTGCCATATAATCCATATTATTAAAGCAGATAATCCAATATTATCTGCTTTGAACTGGAGTATATGAGTCTACACTGCCATATAATCCAGTTCAAAGCAGATAATGGGGATTTTATATGGCAGTGTAGAAGGGGCCCGAGAGATTATTGCTTGTCTGAGCTCAGTGGGCTTCTATGGCTGGAGCAGCTCCAAATTCCAAACTCCAGTGTTGTAGTCCAATCTTCAAACCACTGTACTGCAGTGGTTGTCACAAAACTGATAGTACACCAAAAATTAGCTCAGATAAACCTTTCATCAATATAGGCATGTTAATAAAACTGTTATTGAAGACAAAGTGATGAAGAAAGAAACAGGAAAGAGGGAAGTAAAATCAGGGGCACAGCTTTACACTAGGTGATGGGACTAGAGCAGCTCTGTACTACTGTAAAAAATGATGGGTAAGGAAATTTTACGGACTTAAGTGTGATCCAAGGGGTGTGGGATTGCAAGGGTTATGTCAAGAGTCAGACGCCAGTTAACAAACAAAACAGAGTTTATTCTGAAGATAAGCCAAAAATAACATAAACACAGGAAGTATCCTTGAAACACTTCACTTATCAGTGTTTCAAGAATAGTTTGGACAAAAATAACTCAAAAACAAGCCACGCTATTTTCCCATGCTGGCATTCAATAAAAACTAAAAGACGCTTCAATTCAGCTTTGGAGAACAAATAGAGTTGACTGCTAGAAAATATGCAAAATAAACGAAGGCTAGAAACCTTCCAGAAGCTGCAGAGTATAACTGAAAGTGCAAAAGCCTCTCTTGGCTTCAAACCGTTTCTGAAAACAGACAGCCGGCTCTGCGGATTTAAAAGGACAGTTCCCAAAAGAAAAACAGCAAACTGGCTTGAAAACAAACAAACTAGAAGAGCAGTAAAACTGCTTCCACGGTGCAGATAAAGCCGAGAGCTTCAAAGGGATGATGAATAGCCGTCGTCAGAAGAATCCAAGGTCAGGTCAGGAGGCAGCAGCAAATTCCGAAAGGCAAACCAGTAGTCAGAAGCCGGGAGTAGTCGTCAGTCAGAGGGCGTAGACAGAAGCCAGGTCAAATTCAATCCAAAGTCCGAAGAGGGTGCAGTCATCCAAACCAGGTCCACGATAAGACACAGCGAGAGCCAAGCCAGATGGTATCAGCAGCTAGAAATAATAATCAGAATGCAGTCCAGGGAAACCCACACAGTTCCATCCCTCTGCTGCAGAGCAGTCCCAGATAACTTACATCCAAATCACAGTCCAAGTCCAGTCTTCACGGAAACACAGAGATCCCAATGGCGCCTCAGCAACACCTTGCCACACGCAAAGTGCAGCGACCAAACATTCCCATTTTATTCCCCTTCCTCCTGGGTGACCAAACACTCACACCCAAACACCAGGTGTCCCAAATCTACTCAGAGTCCGAACTCCACACGGCTAGAGCTCGTGGATCCGGAGTACCTAGCAATTCGTCAGAGTCCCAGTCATCCTGCCCACACTTAGCCCCATGAACACTTAAAGAACCATCCTCCCTTCTCCAAGCATCCCAAGTGGGATCAGCTCCTGCAGAAACCCCAGGTTCAGTAGTATCCATAGGCCCCAAATCCCCAGACATCTCCGGTGGCTGTGCCCATTCAGTGCCCGCTTCCCCAGCCACCACCTGTTCCTCAGCATCCATTTCCCCAAACTCCCCATCTGAATCTTCCTCAGAAGATCCCCCATATAGCTCTCTAAGTCGCTTCCTGCGCAACTCCTCCAGTGAACCCTCATCACGAGGGTTTTTTCTTCCTCTTCGAATCCCATCACCATCAACCATAATCCCCGAAGGCGCAGTCACAACAGGTTAAATGCTGACAGAGCCGCTATACTTTTAGACATTTAGAAGATGTAGATATTCAGCTCCTTTTTCATGTAAGTATGTTGTTATTTATTGTGTCCATGTTTTTAAGTTGCTGGTTTAGATTTTGTTTTATTTGCTGATGTCTTAAAAGTGTTTGTTTTTATATTAACTTGGTTATTTATGTTGCAGTGTTTTCTTGTTTTTAATACTTGTAATACAATCTGTTTTGTGTGTCTGTGTTAAAAAAAACTGGAGTTAATGTGATAAATCAACCTGCATAGAAGGGAAAATCTATCCTGCCATTATGACCAGGCAGCAGCATTATGAAAGGTAAAGAGCTCTGGCAGGACGTGCATTTGATCTGAACTAAGGAACGGTATTTTGGTTGCAAACATCTAGTATTGTGCATTATCTTTTAACTTTTTTATGGAACATTTGGTGCTTACAGCTTTTCTCCTGCCATTCAGGTGAATGTTGCTATTTTATTCTTTTATACATAAAATTCCCATATGTATAAAAGTTTTTTTTCTTCCTGTCTTAACTTAAATTTGGTTATTTGAGCTAAGCTCAGGAGAAGGCAGGTACACAAAGACAAATATTTACACAGCTGGCTTGATTCATTGAATATTTATTAGCCTGCTCTTAAAGAGCAAGAAGCACTGCAAATTTTTTGGATGAATGTAAAAGAAACCTTCTTAGCCTTCATATATATACTTCTAACAATGGTATACAATTTTTTAAGTCAAAGAATTGTGAGCAAACTGGCGTGCAAACTATTTTCCTTATTTAGAGACTGTGCAGTTTTTGCACCTTCTTTAAAACTCCCCCTATGTTTCTAAGTGGCTTGTTCTTAAGAGCAACATTTTAAGAAGGAAAAAAGAGGAAAATTGGTGAATCTAATGAATTTTTAAAAGAAGTTATGGTCTGTAAAAAGCAATTTGATTAGTTTTGAAGAGCATGAGTAGTTGGCACAGCTAAAGATTCATCTTGCTGATACTGTACTAACTGTAATATAAATAAGACAACTACTGGGCAGCATAAACGGCTATCTAATTGCTATCATGTAGATTGTAATATAAGCGAAGCAGCTACTTGGCTAAAACAATAGTGGACAAACAACCATCACATTGACATTGTATGAGTATAAGTGAAACAGCTACTGGGCAGTGGCAGCCATTGTGAAGGGTGACACTGATGGTGGTGGATTTCTAAGACAACACCAGTGGCATCATAGCTAACACAAAAGGAGAAATGGTAAATCCTCCTTTGAAAATCTTTTGCCATAGAAATCCCATAATGAGGCATTCCAACATGAAATAAGTGATAGTGCCAGGATATACTTAGCAAGCTAATGGGATAGAGCAGAAAACATCTACATGTAACACTGAAGCGATTCACTCAAGTGGACTCAAGTCAAAAAGGATGTTTAGATGTTATGCTCAAAGGTAATAGGAATTTGTGAAGCTGTACGACAGATATTATAGAAGGATGGAATGTGGTAATGACAAATCATGAAGTTAGACATAGTAAAATAATAAATTGATAATGTAAACACCACAATGCATGGAGTGAGTGAGCTAAAATATACAGGAATGGGGCGTTATGAATCAGATAATTATACAGTGTTTTATTCAGAAATAAGAAAAGGAGTGAGAAGAGTCAAAGAATATAATGCAATATCTGATTAAATCATGTCATTACAAACATAATACAAGTTTTTGCTCCAACTACAGTTTATGTGCATCAATACAAGCTTATGTTCCAACTATAGAAGCAAAAACGAAGAAGAAATTAAAGGATTTTATACTGGAGTTCAGGAGAAAATTCTTCACAACATTGGATATGTATAAGTAGTAGATAACTATAGAAAACAGGAATTATCAGAATATTATGAGAATATATGGAATTTTTTTTGTAAAGGTGACTGTGACAATGTTATAATTTATTTATATAACCACACACACACATACACACACACATATGAAACACAAAAATAGGATTTCAAATATAAACATCAAATAGATTACATAATTGGAGTTCAGAAGCTAGATTAACTGCAGACTGAAGCCTGGGACATTTTCGAGGAGAAGACTAAATACGCTATAAGTAGTCAAAAAGAGAAACTCAACTTGATAGCAGTTGACACTCTTCAAGCAGCTAAGGACAGATGAGAAGCAAAAGTAAAAGGCATCAGAAGTAGAGCCTGAACCCTCAGTGCAACCATCCAACAACTTGTTCACAGGTACAAGGAAAACTCCTCTAACAACAAATGCAGAGAAATAGAAGATAACAATAAAAAGGAAGATGCTTATTTAATAAGATCAAGAAACTAGAGGAAAATTTAGTCCGAGAATGGGGATACTTTATGCCAAGCAGAGAAACACACGTGAACAGTAGGAATAAAAAGAAGATGGGAACAATACACAAGATAACCATATAAAAGAGATGAAAGGATGACAGATTATTTTACAGAAGAACCATATGAAGATAAATCTCCATTTTTAAAAATAATCACTAAAGAAGAAGCTGCACTCAGAGCACTTGAGGAAAATAAATCTCCATGAAAAAGTGGCATACCAATAGAGCTGCTAGACCAAATCTATTCTAGTTCTAACTAAAACATGGAAAATAAACAATGTCATATAGATTGTAAGCCATCAATATACATTCCAACTCCCAAGAAAGAAACAACAGGGATTAAAGTAACCACAGGGCCATTACATTAATTACCCATGCAAGCAAAGTGCTGCTTAAAATTCTACAACAAAGAGTTTTGCCACATATGGAGCTAGAAATGCCAAATATCCCAGCTGGATTCAGGAAAAGTAAAGTCATAAGGAATCATATTGCAAACATACGTTGGATAATAAAGCACACCAAATAGTTTCAAAAGATAAATAGTCTAGGAGGATTATACATTATAGCAAAGTTTTTTACTATATAGATGATGAGAAATTATGCATTGCTCTTTAAGAAATCTCTGTACATTTGACTACTCTGATGCTCTGGACAAGAGGCTACTTACCATCCAGACAGAATTACTGAGGAAAGTAAAGAAATAAAACACAAAGGCAAGTTTACAGTTGAATATTAAGAAAACAAAAATAATGACCATAGATGAATGAAATAACTTTAAAATAATCAACAAAGACACTGAAATAGTGAAATATTATCAAACTAAGATTCATTATTGGGCCCTGGGATTTGGAAAGCCTATTATTTTTGAGATTAAAGAATATTTTAGAAGTTGGGCAATACAAGTATTTATTGACTATTGTTTTTTTTCCTGTATCTGGGAAAGGGGTAAAGAATGAAGCAGACAATCAGGAAATTAGAGCAAAAAGATCCTAGACTTTTAAAATAATAACAGCGAGGGATAATCTCAACAAATATTGTAATTAGGCAGCTCATACCTGTGTTTTGCAAGCAGTGATACAGTTAAGGGATATGGGGCATGATAGTTTCCAGCTGCGTGTGTCCTTAGTCTGCTCAGGTGGTGGGGCACTTCACTTCTTTGCTGCGTTTTGGGACCTCTCTGCCAGTTCTTCTGAGTGGAACCCTGGATATTTGTCTGAAAATTCTACCTTGATGATTAAAGATTACTGTTTGTAATCTTTTAAAATTCTGACTACAGAAGTTTTTTTCTACCAGTCAGATTAGTAATTGTTAGCTGAAGGTTAAGTACAGAAGTCAGCAAAGTGCATTTCTATAGGGCACATGTTTCTTCCCAAGTGTGTTAATGCAGCTCACCCGGTTGCACTCCAGAATTTCCCCACCCTCCAAGAATTTGACGTGAGTGTTGTTACGAAAATTATGTGGCGTAGCGCAGATGAAATAAAGATATTGACTATGATCAGTATCATAGTTGATGTCAATTTAAATACAATATAAATTAAATGATAATGAAATATAAGTAGGAGTATTTTTGTTAATAATGAAGGAAAGGACTTTATTTGTCCTTCATTATTAAAAATATTTTCCCAAAATTTTCACATTTTTTTAATAATGAAATTAATCTTTCCAAATATTAATCAAGCATGATTGGGGGGCTATTGCTTAATAAAAAAGAACATATAATCAGTTTTGTATCCATTTTATTTATATTTTTCATGTTGAGTCTGCCAAACTCTTTCCTGCCTCCTTAGTTTGTTTTTTTTTTTTTTTTAATTTTTAGCTCCATGGACTGTTTTTCATACTGTCTCTTATTTTCCACTCAAATAATTCCTGGCCCTAAATTGGAGGAATCATACTGTTTTCCAGTAGTTGTTAGAGGAAGGAACATAGATCTCAAGCTTTTAAACGAGTTTTGCAAACAGATGACATTTTACAGAAATTAAACTCTAAGACTATCTTTTGTGCAGTGTTTAAATGGTCCATTCGGAAGACGGTTGCACTGATTACAGTGCTGTAATAGCACAAGACAACATATACCGTAAAGAGATTTATAACTGACAGCAAAGTACTTGGCTATGCCACTTTAAGCAGTAAAGCTCTGGGATTGTCTCCCATCTGTTTTTTTTTTTATTATATTCTAAAAAACTAATCTATCACATATTATTGTAATGAAGTAGATTTACATTGTTGCCTCTTCATGTATATATCTTAATCAGTGCAGCAAATCCCCTTCTACTGAACGCATATTTTGCAGACCTTTGTTGCACAAGATTACAGAGAAATACCTGGAAAAGGGCCATGCTGTATTAGCACTGAACCTGGTTGTGAACATTAATGTGAAAACATGGAGCAAGTTCTGAATGAGTGTTGCTTTTGCTCTCCTCTGCCAGGCAGGATGAGTGTCATGAATTGAGTTATTTGTTCGATTGCCAGAAAGCATGATTGGCGTCACTAGAGCAGTGACGATGAAAGCACATGCATCACTTACTCATTGTAACAGAAGTGGGTTCTTTGTAGTGATATTTCAGTTCTAAATGTTGTGACCATGCTGGGTGCAAGATTGATTTGTGGAAAATCAAAAGCTGGTATCATAGTAATAGCTAGTGACTTGATCCTAATTTATAGCCTGGTGTTTTTTGGTAACATTTGCAGTAACATTTGCACGAAAAGTAGTTTCTGTCCAAATTGAGATCCACAACAGAAAGAGTTTGTAGAAAAGCCATATGGACATTGCAATTGTATGGTTGTCATTCATACAGATTTCAGTTTTCTAATATTATGTGGTGATGAAATTGTTTCAACAGATCCTGAAGCAAAAGATTAAAGTGCGCCAAAATGTATCCAGTTCTGCATCCAGTGTAAAATCTTTTTGTTTGGACAGGAATCATGTGTCTGATCAAAAGCTCGTTTAACACTGTGACCAAAATTCAAATTTTTTATTCACTTACTTACATATTCAATATTACATCTTTTTCCCAATATGTGAATCAACTAGATTTAAATTCATACAGTATTATTTATTTCATATATTTTTACCAGCCCCGTCTTACAAAGTTAAAATAAGTAAATGCAGCAGTTCATGTCATAAAATGTACATACTTGTGTACATTCAAATTATAAATGTAATCAAAAGAAATGTAAAATTATACCCACAGAAAAAAATATAAACAGCCCAGCATATTACTGAGAGCTCTTTCCCCATGACAAGTTAGTTACTAAAGGTTTTCAATTCAAAATAAATAAATGATTTGTCTGCCACCAGGAGGACACCAATGATGTCACCATTCTATCCTTCCTTGGGGGCTCTAGAGCTTGAAGGCAGTAATGCGAAGCCTTCTCTCATGTTCCCACCAGATTTGAGAGCTGTGGGATGCAAAGAAGGTCTGAAGATCTCATTACAAAGGCAAGCTAACATAAAAATATGAGAAAATACAATCCTCCAGACCCTGGAGCCTGATAATCTACAGACATAGCTTTAAATTACACATAGAAACAGACAAGTAGGCCCTCGATCTGTTTTTTAAAAGCGGGGGGGGGGGGGGGGGGGAGGTGAACTCCCTGTAATTTGCCACAATCAGTAGTCTGGCTGTAGTTATTTGGACTACTTGACATTTCCAACATTTTGTTTTGCAAATCTAAATGAGATGTAAGAAAGACATTTGTCGCCAGAGCCAGAATCTATCTTGCTGAAAGACACAACTCACACACAAGGCTACTACTCTTGGCCACCATGGAAACTTGAGGTTCCAGGCTCAGGGCTGAATCAAGTAACATACTGAAGGGGAATGTAAGTACAAATTGAAGCCCTATTTCCTGCCCTGCCCTTTGACCATGCATGAATATCTGTCTTACCTGGATTAACTTTCAGTTTCTTTCTTCTAGTTCATCTAGTTCATTACTTAAAACAGTTATCAGTTTAGATCTGAAACAGCTCCCTTGATGGAAAGGATTAATAGATAAGTATGTCACCCTCACACCGACTGCACGAGACTCCAAAAATCTGTGCACCTCTCTGTGCAATGGTAAATAGCATGGAGAAATGAACTGAGCCCCGAGGGACCCCACAGGTGCTACCTGCTGAATGTACACCTCAGAAAGAGATGGAGCCACTTGAACAGGTCCTCTAAGGCAAAGCTTCTTAAAGTGTCGGTCCCGATCCTAAATGGGGTCCCCTTCACTCACATTGGGGTCACTAAAAATTTGGCGACAGGAAAAGGTTTCTGAACAGCAACTAGACATTTACAGGGATCTGTTAGCAACAGTGTACAGTGTTTGCAGTGGACTCTGCAGAGGATGCTTCAAGTGTACTTTCAAAAATAAAGGAAAACCAGCATGTTTAGCAAGCCTTATAAAGGCTGATTTATTATCAATACATGTTTGATTTAAAAGCCTATTTATAAACCTATATACCTAGGGTCATGTAAAAAATTCTTGGGCAGAAAAGAGTCACAACTGGAAACAGTTTAAGAATTCAAGCTCTAAATCATCTTACAGGAGCTGTTTATAAAGATATCATAGTTGACAGTATCAAAGTCTTCAGAGAGGCCCAGAAAAACCCATAGAGACATACTTCCCTGTCCTGGTCCCAGGGTATGTCACCCAGCAATGTGACCAATACTTTTTTTGTCTAATAACCAAGCCTGAAATGAGATTGAAATGAATCCAAAGGCATTTTATCCAGGAACCATTGGAGCTAGGAGGCTACCATAAGTTCCACCATTTGCCTCAGAATGAAAAAGCTGGAAATTGCCCTGTAGTCATCCAATAGAGTATGATCTAGGGAGAGGTTGTATTCCAGTATTCATACCCATTCTTCCTTGATACAGCCATGATACAACATCTTCTTGTTTTAGCAAAGCCATTAGCAGGACAAAAGGAGTGATAATAAGCTCGTATTGGGTTTTAATACACATACAGAGACATATTCAATTTACATTGATACAGTAAGGTTAATTGCAACCTTTCACCATAATAGATGGGTTGCATGTGTTCTTCTTGATAAGAAGAAGTCATACCTAGATACTCTTTAGTCTATTAAGTATTTAGTGTGTACCATCACACAATGCGATCTTTCTAATCTCCAGCAAACTAATTGTGGAATCATTGCCAGCTTTATCAACTGCTAAGCTTGCTTTGAGTTTCTGTCAGTTCTGCTTCACTGGAGAGAGGGTCACTGTGTAAACATTTTGGTGTTTGCACAGATTTGAATTGATTTCTTACCCCAAATGCTCAAGCCTATGAGACTCTGCTAGCGAGTTTTCTGCCAAGCCCCTGAGGATGTGAGCAGCATGATTAAGCAATTTTTGCTTGCAAAGCTGCCAGAGCAGGGAATGAAATTTGACTTTTTTTTTGCTTCTTATTAAAAATCTTTAAAAATGAAATACCGACCTATGGAAATTTATAGTGGTAGTGCTGAGAAATAATTACATTTGTAGTTTCTTGCAAGAAAAGTTAGACATCTCTAGAATATACTTGTTCTCTCTTTCCTAACTACGGTGGAATCCATATGTTGTATGTATAAGCAAAATCATAGCGTCATTGAATCATATTCCATCATCACGCATACTGATTATTTTAATGAATTAATGTAAAAGCTGTTCATTTTAACTGAGCGCAAGAATGCAATGTGATATTCTACCTTAATTCCAGAAATAATAGCAAAACATAAAGCATCATTAAAACACCACTGAAACAGGAGCAAATGAGTAGCAATGGTACTCTATAGTAGTGTAGTATCAGCTGCCAGAACTGTCTAAATGCCCTATAATCCCAAATCTAGTTAGACCTTGGATGGGAGGTAGCCAGTGAACATCAGGTTCTGTTATTTATATTTCAGAGGAAGAAACTGGCTAAACAGTCGCAATGTATTTCTTGCTTAAGAAAACCCCATGACTCTCTTGGGGTTTCCATATTTTATCAGGTGATGTGAAGGCACATATTCACACAGGCATCAGTGAAATATTTAATCAAAATTGATGTATCTACCCCAAGTTGCCTTGCTCCTCCAAGCTAGTCCTAATTTAAGTGCAAGTACTTGTAATGTTTACTAATTCTTGAGTAGGAGTTGTGTGTGGATTCTACAGAGTCAGTGTTCTGCAACCTCTTAGGCTTTGGAACATGCCTTATCCTACAAGGACCTTTGAAAGGAAACTGAAAATCGTTTAAGGGGGTAGCTTTGCATATGAAGGTTACTCGTTCCCCCCCCCTCCCCAGGGAAATGTCTTTCTGGCTAATTAATCTAATATCCTTAATGAATATAGTGCCTCCTTCAGAGGAAATCCCTGGGGATTGTATCTATTTAAACATTTCACACATTAGTGAAGACTTTAATGTTCCACCTTCATTAATTCTGTCTAGATGCTGATCTCTTCCAAGTAAAAAAATTCTTGAACATAGAAATGCTGCTTGTTGGAAAGATAAGAAATTAAATATAATTACACATTAACTGAATGGAAGACTATCCATCCAATAAGATACATTTGTAGAACCTGGAAGCAGAGAGTATCATTTAGAAATGTATTTCAATATTCATATCAGATTCAATATTTTATTTATTACGTAGCAGGAAGTTAATTCTGCATCTATAATAACAAATCATTGCAAATTGTATTTATGTATGAAGTAGCCTTTACTGTGAGAGTAATGTGGATTTCATGACTTGAAAGGATGGTATTGTTTTACATCATTTTTCTTTAAAAAGGAAGGATAAAAAAACAGTTCATGTTCTTAATCTATACTTAGACATTTACTTCACTATGTTGCCATTGGCCAATGTCTGTTTTGCAATTCTAACCTCTCACAGGATTGGGTTACTGTGTCTCCAATTCTAGGCACCACAATTCAAGGGGGCTGTTGACAAGCTGGAAGGTGGCCAGAGGAGGGTGACTAAAATGATCAAAGGTCTGGAGACCATGCTCTATGAGGAGCGGCTTAAACAGCTACATATGATTAGCCTGCAGAAGAGAAGGTTGAGAGGAGACATGACAGCCATGTATAAATATGTGAAATGCTATCATAACGAAAAGGGAGCAGGCGTGTTTTCTGCTGCCCTGGAGACTAGGACCCGAAGCAATGGGTTCAAATTATAGGAAAGAAAATTCCACCTGAACATTAGGAAGAACTTCCTGACTGTAAGAGCTGTTCAACAGTTAAACTCTCTGCCTTGGAGTGTGGTGGAGACTCCTTCCTTGAAGGCTTTTAAACAGAGGCTGGGTTGCTATCAGCCCAAGGACACTTTGTGCTTTTCCTGCATGACAGGGGATTGGACTAGATGACCCATGCAGTCTCTTCCAACTCCCTTATGAAAGGGAGCATTGCTTGGAAACCCTTTTCAGCTATTGAATCTCTTCAGTAGCATAACTTTAAATTGCATTTTTAAAGCAGAGGCACATTGAATTTCAGTAAGACCTTCATACTCCGGCACAGACTTAAATTTATTTTTTTAAGGTTAAGATTTTTCGCAGAACCCCTACAGTACTTTTGTAGAACCTTGGGTGAACACAGTTTGGGAAACACTGCCTTAGACAACAAAAACCCAATTGCATGCTTGAGACTCACTTACTGTATCACTGTTTCTGAAGGTGAAAACAAATCACAGGTATCATTATTGGCATACTCTAGTTAGGACCCAGAGTACCAAATAAGATGGAGTTAGACAGAAAACTACTCTTCAAAGAGAAAATATATTCTATATCTCTAATAACCCCAAACCTTGCAAATAATTTGTTCATATAATTTGTATAGTTCTTATGTCTAAATTGAAGTTTTAGAAAAAGTTATTTTTTCCTCATTCAGAAGCTTTATAGCTGGATTAGTGAAAGAGATACTGCTATATCTTTGCATAATGTCATTTCTCTGTAGATGTTTAGTGAAATTGTTAATTTTTTATTTGTGTCTTTGTCCTCCACAAAACGGTCAGGTTTAGAGAATGTCAATTTTTGGTACCACGTGTCATTCAAACACAATAATGCATTGTGAATTGTTCGCTATTCCTTTACTTCCCAAGTTGATCATTTTAAAAATGTACTAATTTCTAAGTCACTTAATTCAAAGATTTAGTTCATCCTTACTCATTAATTAGAAAAAATACCATAGATTGTAAAAGTATTCCCATGTTTACTTATTAACATTTACTCCGAACTATGTAAGGGCCTTTGTTGTCTAGTATTTTTATGTTCTTGATGAAGTTCAAAGTCAAATATCAGTGTTGAATACCAAGAAGGAACTAGGGAAAAGAATAATAAGTGGGTGAGTTATCATGTGAACATTTAACAATACAGATGCAGACCTGTTGAGGAATGTTGTGAAGAATATGCATTTTAATTTTGGAGTGTGGAGTTAAGGCCTAGTTTCCTAGCATAGCAATTTTATGTCCCTTGTTATAGATTTAGCATGTTTCTGTTTAACAATAATATTTTATTACTTCTAGAATTCCTGGGAGGCTGAATGACAGGCGAACGCCTCTGGGAGAATTGAATTGGATCTTTACAGCCATTACAGATACAATTGCATGGAATGTCCTACCCAGAGGTAAAACTATGGCAGACGAGACTCAGAATTACTGGCATTATATAGAGTTTGATTGTAATAGAAGAGGACAGGAGAATGAAATAAGAGCTAATGAGGAAAAATAAGAAGCAGTAGGAAAAAATGAGGAAAAGAAGCAAAAACAAGAGATTGGAAATGCTGTTATGTTACCCTTCAATGCTAGGTGATTTTAGTTAAGTGTATTTTGGTTTCCATCTTGCTTAGTCATTGTGCACTATAATTCTGTCTTCTGAAAGTTGTATTTGCAACTGAAGACCCATTTCTTCTGACAGGACTATCCAGTCAAATATAACTTGTGAATTTTAATCTGCAATTCATGAGTGGATTTTAATTTGTATTTTAGCTCTGTGTGTTATGTTGTATGTGTTTTAATAGTGTTTTATCTCTTGTTTTAATGATGTTGTATACCTGCCACAGGGAGGGGCCTTAGGGAGGGGCTGGTAATAAATTGCTATTATTATTATTATTATTATTATTATTATTATTATTATTATTATTCACATTAAGGTTTCACAGTGTTATATGGGAGACACCATGGTGGTGAATTTTAGGATGTGGCATTGATAGAGTTATACTATTGAATTAGATTATCATGCTCACTTGCAGGCCTGTAGCCGGGGGAAGGGGGGGGGGAGAGACGTGTGTTAGGGGTTCAACCCCCCCCCCCCCCCCGAAAATTTTCAGGTAAAAAAAAAACCTGGTTTACTCATGAATTTTAAATGGTTAACCAAATCCCCATGCTAAGTCTTTGAGACGCAAAAAAATTAAGAGTCCTTCTAGGCACTATCTCAAGCAGATATTGACAGGCCTGTAGCCGGGTTGGGTTGGGGGGGGGTTAGGGGTTCAATTCCCCCCTCCCCGAAATTTGCAAACATCCCCCCCCCCATTTTTTTTCTGGGTAGAGCCCTGCTCACTTGTAGTTTCACTTGTGCAAAGTCATCTTCCTGTCTTTTTTGCAGACCTTTTCCAAAAGCTCTTCAGGCAGGATCTGTTAGTGGCAAGCCTCTTTCGAAACTTCTTACTGGCGGAAAGGATAATGAGGTCTTACAACTGCACCCCAGTCAGCAGCCCTCGTTTACCTCCAACCTACATGCATGCCATGTGGTAAGTTGTCCACAGGAAATTATCTCATGCTCTGACTGTTTTCCAGGGTGGCCACGCAGATGTTTTAGACTGTGCTGTCATGTAATGCTGTCTCCATGCATATCTGTACAGTGCCTTGTTGTTATTAATATGTGGCTCAGATATGAAGTGCACATGGCCACATAATACACATTTTCAAACATCTTCCTTAGGCCATTTGTGTTTCTTTAATAAGTAATATTTTTCCTAATATCCATTTTATTTATACTTAAATAATCTCCTGCCACAGAGCCTCTACTACATCAGCCATTGTGGTGCCATTTTGTTCTAGATGTTAAGCTATAAGTATAAAGAGGATACCAGAGATTAAAATACAGTAGTTAAAGCACTTCCGTATATGCTTCACTTCCTCATCCTATGTATTAAACAGAATTTTTAAAAAATGTTTCTGTTCCAACTTACAAACAAATTCATCTTAAGAACAAACCTACAGAGCCTATCTTGTTTGTTGCTTGGGGACTGCCTGTATATCTACAAATGGTACAGAATTGTCTAACATGCTTTTCTTCCTGTCATCTTTCTTCTCTCTAATATGATGAATGTGGTCATAAATGGCATGGTTATTAACAAGAATTTCTTAAATTAATCCCTGATTAGCAAACACTCAGTGACTAAAAGCAGGGGCACTGGAGGTGGGATGATCCATCCATCAATTTTCTTTGTGATTTTGAGGCCTTTCTAATTAGAGACATAGTAATGCAATGCTTGAGTAACACATCACCTAGCAGAGTCCAGTTAATATGGTTTGAGTGAAAAGTTTCACAGCTCTGTAAATGTTAATTGATAAAATGACCCAATGACACTTTGTCTGTTTTCTAAAGTCTTTCGAAGCAATCTCCCCAACGTAGTTATTTAAAAGAGTGACAAAACTTAGCGCAGAGTATGTTCTGTTATGAATCATAGTAGCTGAAGCAACAAAAAACAAGAGACAGAGCATAATGAGAAGATAGTCTAAAGGATTTGTGTGTATCCTATATTTAATCATTTCTGGAAAGCAGCAGAAAGTGAATAATAAAAGTAAACCTTACCTGAAAACAGAGTTACTTGTTATAATAAGTTTGAAGGCTTAAAAGATTTAAATTGTATTGCAGATGAGAAAGTGATAGCTCTAATTAGCATGAGCAGTTGGATTTTCTATTCAGGAGGAGGGGGAGGAGCACACAGTCTGAATTAACAAAGGCCCCCTCACACAGAGCTTTGTGTACGAATTGTCATGGAAGCTATTTCTTCATATACCGCTGAAGAATATTCCAACTACAACCGGCAGGGCAGGGCTAGTTGTCTTTTCCAACTGATCAGCAGCCAAACTAATGGCAGGACTTCAGAGATCAGTCCTTTCCAGCAGAGATGGTGACAGATCCAGAATGCAAGTTGCAGTGACTCCCTATTGCAGACAAAAGTAAATGGAGAGAAGGAAGAGGAGGCAGAAGATTAAAACTGGGTCAAGAAAACTTTTATATTTGAAATACTAAGGAAAAAAGAACCATAGGAGCAAATACAAGAATAATTTAAATAAATAAAAGATAGGAATAATCTAAGTAAAAAACTAAGGCAGACATGTGACAAATGTGACAACAGTATTACCAAGCCCCCTAAAACAACCATATTCCAAGAATAAATCAGGTCAATCTCAGTTAGTCTGTGTAGTTATTAGAGTTGATAACTGTATTTATTTATATTTCTTTCTTGTCTTATGCCAAAGCTTAAGTCTTGGTCCTGCGGCATCCTATATTTAGTTCAATATATTATGCAACAGGCAATATATTAGATAGCATTGGCTGGCATCAGTGAAGAAATACTAGCTTTGCCCTGTGTTTTAAACCACTGGCCATGTTTACTTAGGCAATCCCTCGTAGTTTGAGGATGATGGTCCTCCGTCTTCGCTATTTTGGGGATGGATCCGTAGATGGCTGAAGAGACCTATTCTTGATCTGCATGTTCTCCCGCAGTGAGGACATCGGTTTCCAGGTGGAAGGCGGCCTCGGTCAGGGTTGGCTTGACGGGCCTTTCTCTTGGCACGTTTCTCCCTTAAGCCCTCTATTCGTGCCTCTTCGAACTCCGCAGCACTGCTGGTCACAGCTGACCTCCAGTTAGAGCGCTCAAGGGCCAGGGCTTCCCAGTTCTCAGTGTCTCTGCCACAGTTTTTAAGGTTGGCTTTAAGCCCATCTTTAAATCTCTTTCCCTGCCCACTCTTGAGTTCAGAGTAGAGCAGCTGCTTTGGGAGACGGTGATCGGGCATTCGGACAACGTGGCCAGTCCGGTGGAGTTGATGGCGTAGGAGCATCGCTTCAATGCTGGTGGTCTTTGCTTCTTCCAGCACGCTGACATTTGTCCGCCTGTCTTTCCAAGAGATTTGCAGGATTTTTCTGAGGCAACGCTGGTCGAAACACTCCAGGAGTTGGATGTGATGTCTGTAGACCGTCCACGTTTCGCAGGCGTAGAACAGGGTTGGGAGGACAATGGCTTTATAAACACTTTGGTATCTCTACGGATGTCCTGGTCATCAAACACTCTCTGCTTCATTCTGAAAAATGCTGCACTCGCATTTCAGTGTTGATGTTGACTTTTGTGGAGAGGTGGCTGCCAAGGTAGCGGAAATGGTCAACATTTTCTAATGTTACACCGTTAAGCTGTATTCCTGGCTTTGCAGAGGGATTAGCTGGTGCCTGTTGGAAGAGCACTTTGGTTTTCTCGATGTTCAGTGAGAGGCCAAGCTTCTCATATGCTTCTGCGAAGGTGTTTAGAGTGGCTTGTAGGTCTTCTTCTGAATGTGCACAGACCACGTTGTCATCAGCATATTGGAGTTCTATAACAGATGTTGTGGTGACCTTGGTTTTGCCTCTCAGTCTGCTGAGGTAAATAGCTTGCTGTCCTGCTCACTTCAAACAACCAGCATGAACGCAGATCAAAGACAGCTGCTATCAGAACCGATCTTTATTGAAGAACACACGACTTGGAAAAGTCGAGAATGACATAATGTTTACATACAAGCAATTTTATCACCTTGGTTGCAACGTTACACCACACGTAAATATCATCACCAAATCCCACCCCCTGTCTCACATTTCTACTATTCCCACACAAACTACTCATTATAATTGTTTAGATTTTCAACCCCGAGTTCCCATGCTCTGCTGCCAGGTGCTTTCCTGAGGCATTCAGGATTGTTTATGTTATGGCTCCAAATCCAGGGCTTGCAAATTCAGCCCTGGGAATTGGTCCCATGACATGGCGCCCCCCTTTTCTTCGTCCTCCTCTTCCGTGCTTCTTCCATCACGACTCTGAAATAAATCAAACAAGAACACTAGGTATCCATTTTGTCCAAAGTACCCATATACTTTTTCAATAAACTGCGATGGAATACTGGATGTATTTTCCCCAAACTTTTTGGCAAGGACAATTGGAAAGTCACTTCGTTTATCACATCCTGTATCCTGAAAGGTCCAATAAATTTGGGGCCTAGTTTCCTTGAAGGTAGCCCCAATTTGATGTTTTGTGTGCTTAACCACACTAAGTCCCCTTTCTCCAGTTTATCGCCTTCCACCCTTTTCCTGTCTGCGAATGTTTTATACTTTTTGTGTGCTTCTTTCAAGGATGCAGTCACCTGACTCCAACATTCGAGCATTTGAGTTTTCCATTTCCCTGCCCCTGTTTCTTCATCCTCTGCCCACCTTGGCAATTGGGGCAGAGGCTGGATTTCATACCCGTAAACTACTTCAAAGGGGGTTTTATTTGTTGCGGAATGTATGGTAGAGTTAAAAGCTAGTTCAGCGAAGGCTAGCCACTTAGACCAATCATTTTGTCTCAGATTAGAGTACATGCGAAGGAACTGCCCCAGCGTCTGTTGAGTACGTTCTACCGCCCCGTTTGTCATGGGGTGAAAAGCAGAACTTAGGCTCCTTTCTGCTCCTAGCATTTCCAAGAATTTTTCCCAGAATTTTGCTGTAAATTGAACACCCCTATCACTGACCACTCTACTGGGACATCCATGAAGTTTGTAAATGTGGTTTATGTATAATTCAGCCAGTTTCTCTGCCGATGGTAGTTTAGCCAGTGCTATAAAGTGGGCCTGCTTAGAGAATAGGTCTAATACTGTCCATATGTAGCGATGCCCCCTGCTAACAGGCAGTTCTCCCACAAAGTCCATGGCTACACATTCCCAAGGCCTGGTAGGTTCTGCTACCGTTTGTAATAGTCCCATTGGTTTCCCTCCTCTCGGTTTATTTTTGGCACAATCATCGCATTGGATAACATAAGTTTTTATGTCCTTTCTCATCCCTGGCCACCAACAGTGTTTTGCTATCGCCTTCGTCGTTTTTGTAATCCCCATATGACCAGCGCTCTGGTTATTATGAAAACGATGCAAAATCTTAATCCTCAATATCGCTGGGATATACAGTTTCTTGTTCACAAACCAAAATCCTCCCTTCTGCTCCCCTTTTCCCGCGTTGGATAAGATCCACTGATCTCCTTCATATGACTGCCTCAGTTCCTTTTCCCAACTATCTTCTCCTTCAAATTTGACAGTAGCAATGCTCTCCCTTTGAGCCTGCGCTCTTGTACTGACAGCTAAACCCCATTGCCTTTCAGAAAATAACGTTCCCTCTTTTGCTGTGGTTATGTCCTCGTGCTGAGGCATGCGTGAAAGAGCATCTGCCAAAACATTCTGTTTCCCTTGGAAAAACTTTAATTGGAAATCGAACCTGCTAAAATATTGTGCCCATCTAATTTGTTTGGGGGATAATTTTCGAGGAGACTGTAAGTACTGGAGGTTCTTATGATCAGACCAAATTTCAAATGGGATTCCACTCCCTTCGAGGAAGTGTCGCCAGCATTCCAAGGCTTTTAATATAGCTAATGCTTCCTTTTCCCATATGGGCCAACATTTTTCAGTTTCACTGAATTTCCGAGATAAATATCCGCAAGGCTTTAAGTTCCCATTTTGATCTTTTTGCAATAGTACTGCTCCGTATGCACAATCCGAAGCATCACAATGTATTATGAAAGGGCTTTGAATGTCGGGGTGCTTTAGGACAGGTTCTTCTGTAAAGCGTTCTTTTAGGGTTTCAAAAGCCTTTTGGCATTCTGGCGTCCAGCTCAACTTGGCGCCAGGGGCTTTCACTTTCGCTGTCTCCCCTTTCCCCTTTGTTTTTAAAAGTTCTGTGAGGGGTGCGGTTATCTGTGCAAAGCCTTTTATGAATGATCTATAAAAATTTGCAAATCCTAGGAACGATTGCAATTGTCTCCTGGTTTGAGGCACTCCCCATTCCCTTACGTCCGACACTTTGGATGTGTCCATAGCTAACCCCTCCGGAGATATTCGATACCCCAAAAAGTCAATTTGCGTTTTATTAAATTCACATTTGGAGAGTTTCGCATGCAGTTTTGCTTCCCTCAGCTTTTGCAAAACTTCCCGGACTAGTTCAATGTGTTGCTCTTTGTCCTCGCTTACGATAAGGATATCATCCAAAAATATGAATACTCCTCGATATAATAGTGGATGTAAGATTTCGTTTATAAGCTGCATAAAACAAGCGCCTCCATTTTTTAATCCAAAAGGCAAAATTTTATATTCAAAATGGCCGAATGCGCAGGAAAATGCAGTTTTCCAAGTATCCTCGGGTTTGATTCTTAATTTATGATAAGCTTCAATTAAATTAAGTTTGGTAAATATGCTTCCTTTCTTTAACACGGTAATCAGATCCTTTACTAAGGGCATAGGTATTTATTATCCTTAGTAATGGCATTTAAATTTCGATAGTCAATGCACAGTCTTAAAGAGTTGTCTTTCTTTCTCCTAAATAACACTGGGGCTCCCAAAGGGGAGCTGGACGGCTTAATGAAGCCTCGCGCCAGATTCTTATCAATGTATTTCCTCAATTCCTCCTTCTCCTGGACAGACATGGGATACACTTTTGGTTTTGGTAAGTTTGCTCCTGGGGTTATTTCGATTTCTACTTCTATATTCCTTTTGGGAGGTAATTTACTTGCCTCTTTCTGATTGAACACATCCACAAAGTCCCTGTATTCAGGGGGCAATAGTTCTTGGTCTATTTCCCCCCCTTCATCTTCCTCGCTCTCCTCCTCTGCTATTTTGCTTAACTCCCATTGTGTTTGTTGCTCTTTAAATGCCAGGCTCTTTCCTCTCCAATCCACTGCGGGGTTTGCCTGTTCAAGCCATGGAATCCCTAGTATGATATTGTATGTGGCAATAGGGGCTATCACAAAGGATATTCTTCCTTCCCATTTGCCAATTTTGCATGGGATCCCCTGTATTTCTTTCGTAGATACTTCCCCAGCAGCAACTGATCCATCTAGCTGCGAAAATGCAATTGGGGAGTCAAGCAGCGTCTGCTGGCACTTTAGTGCCCCTGCTAATTCCGGAGTTATAATGTTCCTAGAGCAACCACAATCCACGAACGCTCTACAGGTAGCCCGATTCTCTAACCCCGACAAGCAGATCGGCACCACCAGCATGCGTTTGTCTTGACTCACCAGCCTCTCCGGAGATTCTCGCACCTCCTCCTCCGCTCGTCTCCCGGCTGCTGGCGTGGGCTTTGAGGCTTTGGGCGGTTCTCCCTTTCGGGCCCAACATTCTGCCGCCCGATGGCCCGTCTTCCCACATACAAAGCATCCCGGTTTAGGTCTGTTGTCGTCTCCTTTGAAGGGGATTCCCGGCCTCCCTCCGGGTTTCTCCTGCTTCCTCGTTTCTCCCCGACCCCTCGCCACCGGTCTCTGCTGGCCGCCGCCGCCGCCGCTCCGGAAGCGCTTTACTTGGGACAGGGTGGATTCGACGCGCCCTGCCAGTTGAATCCAACCCCGTAGTGTCTCTGGGTCATCTCTGTGTGCCGCCCAACTAAACACCTCGGGGCGCAGTCCCTCTTTGAATATTTCCACTTTGGTCACTTCGGACCACTCTGGTACCCTTTCCGCGAGATGGAGGAATTCTTCTGCGTACTCGGGTACCGTCTTATCCCTCTGCTTTATTCCTTTTAGTTGGTCTCGAGCCCTCAATTGCTCCAGCGGGTCTCTAAATCGGTTTTCCAGTGCGGCGAGGAATTGGGGCACTGACCTCAAGCACGGATCGCGTCTGGCATGTAGTTGCACATACCAGCTGGCCGCTCCCCTCCTCAGAGTATTACCAATGGCCCGCACCATGCTTCCTTCGGAGGGGAATGTGTGTGCATTGTCCTCCATGTATCCTCTGATGCCAATGAGGAAAAAGTTCAGTTCGGAAGATTCCCCTCCGAATTCTAGTTTGAGCTCCTCTCTCCTAGGCATCCATTCTGCAGCCCTCTCCTTTTGCATGGGTAGTCTGGGGAGGGGTTGCATCAGGTTCCCCTGAGCTGGTCCTTTGATCACTCCTCGTCCCAGCCCAGCGGTCGTTCCCCGCGGCCCTCGGGATTCCGCTGCTGCTGTCGGCCCTTCCACCCATTTGAATGCAGGTCCTGCTGTAGCCCCCGCACTTCGCACTCCTTCGCCGTACGGGGCATCCTCCCCGTCTTCGGGGATCTCCGGCTCCTCCTCGCCTTCATCCATTAACCCGCTGGAGCCGATCCCTGGTCCCAGCGGTCTTTCAACCCCGACACCCATTCGGGGGGTCGGTAGTACTGTTGGAGTTGGCGGTCTCAGAGTCTCCAAGGCTCGCTGGCGCTCCTCCTCGCGCGCCATCCTTTCCCTGAACTCATCTCCTGCCAGTACTCCTCGTCTCCGTCGCCGCCTGCCGCCGCCGGGCTCTGCGTCGATGCGCGCTGGCCCCTCTGGCCCCAAGCCTCGTCCTTACTCGGCTCTCTTTTGGCACCGTATCGAGTGGGCTCCTTCTGGAGATTCTCCTCCAACAGCGGCACCAATCTTCCCACGGTCTCCGACAGCCTGGACAGGTTGGTCTCCAAGATAGACAACCGTAGGGCCACGGTCTCCGGCATGCTCCCTCCAGACCCCCAACTGGTCTCTGCAGCTGCTGAGACACCTCTCCCTCCTCTGGGGATTCTCTGGGTAATTCCGTTCGGTCTGGGGTATCCGGTAGAGGAAGCGATAGCTTGTAGCGTTTCCTCTCCCAGCGGCCGAGCCTCTGGCATGGGCCCCTCTGCTCCTTTCGGGCTTTGATCGCCCCCTCCACTCATTTCCACTTCACTGCGGCTCCGCAGGAGGGTGAGAATGGGGATTCTCGACTTAAATGTCCTGCTCACTTCAAACAACCAGCATGAACGCAGATCAAAGACAGCTGCTATCAGAACCGATCTTTATTGAAGAACACACGACTTGGAAAAGTCGAGAATGACATAATGTTTACATACAAGCAATTTTATCACCTTGGTTGCAACGTAACACCACACGTAAATATCATCACCAAATCCCACCCCCTGTCTCACATTTCTACTATTCCCACACAAACTACTCATTATAATTGTTTAGATTTTCAACCCCGAGTTCCCATGCTCTGCTGCCAGGTGCTTTCCTGAGGCATTCAGGATTGTTTATGTTATGGCTCCAAATCCAGGGCTTGCAAATTCAGCCCTGGGAATTGGTCCCATGACAGCTTGCCATCTGTCCGATACATGATTTCCACTCTGGTGGGAAGCTTCCTATCAACAAGATGAAGTATCATAGCGATGAAGATGGAAAATAAGGTAGGGGCAATAACACATTCCTGCTTGACACCCGATTCCACCTTAAATGGGTCACTTTGGGAGTCGTTGCTGTCTAAGACTGTTGCCATCATGTCATCATGGAGGAGCCACAGGATGTTCACAAATTTGTCAGGGCACCCGATTTTTTGGAGGATGGTCCAGAGAGCGCTGCGATTCACTGTGTCGAATGCCTTTGCAAGGTCAATGAATGCCATGTACAGAGGTTGATTTTGTTCCCTGCATTTTTCTTGGAGCTGTCGTGCAGTGAAGATCATGTCCACTGTTCCTCTGGAGGGACGGAAGCTGTTCTGGGATTCTGGGAGGGTGTCTTCTGAAACAGGAGAAGGCGGTTTGCAAGGATTCTTGTGAGGATTTTCCCAGCAGAAGCTAGAAGGGAGATGCTGCGATAGTTCCCGCAGTCTGTTCTATCCCCTTTCTTAAAAAGTCTGCTGGGATTTTCTCGGTCACCCACACCTTTTCATTGAGCTGGTGGAGTTGTTGTATCAGCTCAGGTCCACCCGCTTTGAAGATTTCAGCAGGAATCCCATCAGGTCCGCTGGTTTTGTTGTTTTTTTGTTGGCTGATGGCATTGCTAACTTCTTCCAAACTAGGCAGTGTTGCAAGCTCATCCCTGGTTTGTTGTTGTGGGATTTGTGAGAGGGTCTCTTCGGCCACATTGGAGCTGCGATTCAGAAGGTTCTGGTAGTGCTCTTTCCAACGTAGTGCAATTGATGTTTTGTCCTTCAGAATTTTGGTTCCATCTGATGAGCGTAGGGACTTGGTCCGTAAATGATCTTTGTGGCTTTGAAAAATCCCTGAGCATCATGGGTATCTGCAAGATATTGGATTTCTTCAGCCTTCCTTGTCCACCAGATGTTCTTGAGTTCTCTGGTCCTTCTTTGGACCTCAGCTTTTGCACTGGCATAGATCTTTTTCTTGGCAGCACAGTTGGTGTCTCTCTTCTATGTTTGGAAGGCTTTCCTTTTGTTATCAATTAGCTGTTGGATCTTTTTGTCGTTATCGTCAAACCAGTCTTGATGTTTCTTAGTTTGGGATCCAATGGTTTCTTCGCAGGCTGTGATGATGGAGGTCTTCAATTTGTTCCAATGTTCCTCAACATTTTCGGGGTGTTCTGTGGGTAGATGATCCTTGAGTTTTGTTTGGAGAAGGGCTCATTTGGAGGGCTCCTGAAGGGCTTGAGTGTTCATATTACGCCTTGTTTTTCTTCCTTGGAGTCTGCGTTTGGGGATGATCTTGATAGCCATCATGGATCGGATTAACCTGTGGTCTGTCCAGCAGTCATCAGTACCTGTCATGGCTCTTGTGAGAAGCACATCGCGGCGGTCTCTGGCACGTGTGATAACATAGTCCAAGAGGTGCCAATGCTTTGACCGGGGGTGCTTCCATGATGTCTTGAGCTTGTTTTTCTGGCGGAAGAGCATGTTGGTGATGACAAGGTTGTGCTCTCCGCATTTGGTGAGAAGCAAGATGCCATTAGAGTTGCTGTTTCCGACCCCATCTTTTCCTATGATCCCTGGCCACAGGTCGGAGTCCCGTCCAACTCTTGCATTAAAGTCCCCCAGGAGGATGATTTTGTCCTTCTTAGGTATCTCCAATAGGATGGTGTCCAGCTGACAATAAAAAATTTTCTTGATGTCTTCATCAGCATCTAGTGTTGGTGCATAGGAACATATGATGGTTACTTGTTGGTTTTTGGCAAGGTTAATTCAGAGGGTTGAGGGTCGTTCATTGATGCCAGTGGGTGCTTCAGTCAGGTGCTTCATCAGGTCATTTATGATAGCAAAGCCAACTCCGTGTATCTTCACTCTTCTTCAGGCAGTCCCTTCCAGAAGAAGGTGTAACCTCCTTTTTCTCCCTTCAGCTGTCCCTCTCCTGCTCTCCAGGTCTCCTGAAGGGCTGCTATGTCGATCTTAAAACGTCCCAGCTCCCTTGCAATGATAGCAGTCCCGCGTTCAAGGCGTTCACTGTCATTGTTATCCAACAGTGTCCATACGTTCCATGTTCCAAAGTTTATTTCTCTTTTTTGGCCGCAGAGTGGTGACCCCTCTGGACGCGGCAGTCCAGTCAGGGATAAGAGAGGCAGGCTATGTTTAGGTTACCTTTTCTAGCCCCTTCCCCATGCGGAGTGAGCAGAGCGGATCCTAAAAAGGGCTGCTCAGTCATGGATACAGCTGCCGGACTACTCAACTGCCTCGGTCCTTGAGGTAGAATGACTGAGTCCATATCCACCGCCCATGTGCCAGTCTGTGACTAGGGGCTTCCAGATTTCACAGTCCTGCCCCCGTCGCCACTCACTGATCGCCATGGGACTTTTTTGGTTTGTTTTTATTTTTCTTGGAGGACGCCTGTGCGTGATTTTTTTTAATGTGTGGAGGTCGGTGTACGGCCAGTCAATACACAGTCTTCACAGAGTGAGGTCCCAGCAGTGGTGTGGTTAACACAACGAGAGTGGCTTCTCAGTCTGTTGCAGCCTTCTTCCGCCTTCACAGCCGTTGAAACATGTATCATGTTATCCTCCGCCTGCTCCGCCGTTGAGGTCTTTGGGTCTTCGGATTGTGCTTAGTCTGGAACCTCCCCTGCGACCAATCCTGGGAATCCATGACTCCAGTGGTTGTGCCCACAGGTTCATCGGAACACGCAAGCCCCCTCACCACGGCAAGGTGACAATCCATCGAGGGTATGGCCATGTTTACTCATAATGGAAAGCCACAACTTCTAGTAAAGAGATGCTATGCAGGACAACTATTTCAATACATGTAGTTCATTTTTTCCCTTATTGTGGACAGGAAACCTAAATAGGATTATTTCCAAACAAGCAAGGATACAACTTTCTTGGCTTAGAAATACTGACTTATTTGGAGGAGTGGGTTGTCCCTATGAGTGTGATGGCCAGTTTTCAGCCTCATCTCCCTAGAAGCATAGCAAACCAACCACCAATCCCATTCACAAATCATCAGAAGTCTGGTTCTGGTTGCAATTTGGAGAGATTGGGAGGGTGATAGCAATTTTTCAAAATGAGACCACATTCCTCTAGGCTTTCAGAAGTTTCAGATTGTCTATGGAAAAACGTTCCTCCTCCCCACCCAAATTTCACCACAGTGATGTTGAGAGAAATCAATGTAATTGTTGTGGGAGCTTAAAAAAAAAGAAAAGAAAAGAAGGGAGGGGGAAAGAAAAGTCATGGGTCACCATATAGTCTATGCCGCCGATTCCTGAATGTAACTAAATCTCAATTTAGCTGTAATAGAGCAGCATTAAGTCTTGAATTAATTTTCCAGCTCACACATTTTATTTTTCAGCCTAGATGGAAGAGTGAATTGCCTTTCCTTTATATATAAACCTCTATATTATCATAGCTATTTATACTGAATGTGTCCAGCACAGAGTGGGAGGAATTAACTTTCACCTCTTCACCTGCTCTGTTGTCCCCATTGCAGGAAAATACTAAAGCTGTCTTTGTTCTCTTTAAATAGTAAAGACAATGAAAAGGAAATCATACTGTACTATTTTGAATGCTTGGGAGAAATGCAAGTATCACATCTATAAGCCCATGAGAATTAGTACTTACCTTCTACAGTATAAATGAGTAATTTGCTTAGGCACATTGGTTTATAACACATCAACCAGCTTGCCTTGGGGATCTGTTGTGAAATTATAATAATGTTCTATATCTCCTACTGGGCTGCTTGAAATTTTATGCTTGTTTTTCTATATAATAATAGATAGATAGATAGATAGATAGATAGATAGATAGATAGATAGCTGTGTGTTTAGGGACTTCCACTTGCATGCCTTCCTGGCTGCACTGTTTTCTCAATCTGTCTTCTAGATCACATTAGACCATATTAAGCCCCAGAGTCATATTCATTATGCCATGACATCTTATCTTAACCCATGCTGCTATTATATGGCATCTGAAGTGCAGATGAAGGATCGCTTTGGGAGAAGCAGGGAGACCACTCACTGTTGTCATATTACATACATAAGCAATAACCTCAACTCTGTATAATACTTTTCTCATGTGGTTCTACAAGTTTTACATTTTATTTACATTATTGTAAAATACGAATGGATACTGCTCAGGGTTTGAATAAGTCTTAATCAAGCTTTTACTTTCCATTCTTTTTTTTTTTATCTTGTTCTTCATTCATTTGATTAAAACATTGCTCCTGGGCCTCTGCCCACATTAAATATATTGGGTAACAAAGAGCTATAACTTAGCAAATGCAAGCTCGTGTCTAGCCACTCTCAAAGCCTACATGCTCCCTTCTCCTTAATATCTGTTGGAAAGCAGCAGGTATTAAGTTCGTTACATATGGAAGCAACAACAAAGGACAGAACTAGCATGCTGTCCCCTTCAGATGTATTTTTTTATCGTATTTGCCTTCAGGTAAACAGTATTTCATGGTGATCGTGTCGTAGGATTTTCTTGACAAAATGTATTCAGAAATAATTACAGGAAATGAGATTCCACCAGAACATTAGAAGGACCTTCCTGACCGTGAGAACTATTCAACAATGGAATTCTGCTTCGGAGTGTGGTGGAGGCTCCTTCTTTGGGGGCTTTTAAACAGAGGCTAGGTGGTTATCTGTCGGGGGTGCTTGATTGTGCTTTTCCTTAATGGCAGGGAATTGGACTGGATGTCCCATGTGCTCTCTTCCAACTCTGTGATTCTATGATCCTATGAAAGTTGGCTGTTGTCTTTCTGTCAGGCTGTGAAGTGCTACTTGCCAGTGGTCACCCAGTGAGTTTCCATGGAGAGTAGGGATTCAAACCCTGGCCTCCCAAAGTCTTTATACATTTTTTACGTAAGCCTAAACAGAATATCTGGCTAGAGATTTTAGCAATCTCCATCAGAAGAGAGAACTGAATGTTTTGCAAGTGGCGGGGGTTTCTGCATAGTTCGTAAGGAAACTTTGCTGTTTTCATTATCATTGGCTTTTTCCAAGTTCAAAAATTGTGATTTTAGAAAAATATAGGTGACATCTAAGTTGTTTTTGATAAGTCAGTACTTACAGCACAAAAACAGTAAATTGAATTTTTAATCAGACTTTTAAAAAAGCTTAGAAAAATACAAAATTTTTGTCTAGTAATATAATTAAACACTTTGAACTTCATTGAACCTCCACTTTATTATGCCTTAATAGTATCTCTACAAAATATCTGAACTGACATTCATTTAAATACACATTTCTAAGAGTGAGCTAGTGAAGTTATTGTTATCATTGTGTAGTTAAAACTAGGGGAAACCCAAATAGAATAGAGCTTTGATTGATGGTTCCACAAACAACTATGGTAATTACTTGATCATTTTAATCGGCACTGAATGAAATGCTTAAAACACTATTTCAAAAACATATAACACAATCAGGCAGCCTGGTATCATTGCTTGTGGAATATGAGTGCATTACAGTTAGATTCTCTTAGCAGATAATCCATTCCAATATTCAAAAAGAAACTTATCAGGCTGAGATAGAAGTAATTCCTTGCCAAAGCACGGAGTTGGACTAAAAGCATTTGCAAGGATCAGTCAGCTCAGAAAATTAAAGCAAAACCAGATCATACCTGGCAAAATAGTTTGAAAAGTGAAGCACAAAGAAATCCTTTGTAATTGTGCTTCATTTCTGCTAAAATAGAAGTGTCAGTTTACAATCTTGAACAGCCTAGAGCTCAGCCTAGTAAACCAATCTTTAAGGGAATTCAGAAGTTATCTAACTTCCTTTTCTTACTCACAAAGATAACTATTGCTGTATCTCAAGAGATATAAAGTAGATGCAAGTTTGGAGAGATTGGAATCAATTATTCAGAAACATATTATACTTTTGTGGTATGTGTGTTTGTAGTGGTGGAAGATGGAATTTTCTGTAGGAAGAAGTAAACACAGTTTAGTCTGAAATAAAATACTGTGGTGTCATTCCCTATAGCAAAAGGGGGAAGTTAATGACAACAAGTGCAATGGCTTTTCCTTAATTAAACTTTTGAGGGAATTGCTGTGTCTCTATTTTTCAAAGTACATGTTTCTAAAAGTGGTAGTTTGTATTTTAAAACTTTATTCCATCGTATTACACTTGAGAGAAAAAGGGGGCTGGAGATTTCTTAGGTCTGCCCTGAATTTTTGCTCATAAACATTCTTTAACTATAAATGGTAGGTTTCAGAAAGGGAATTGATGTTCCTTTGAAAATGAACGAATTGTAATTATATATATGAACTGTCCCAAAATGGTACCGATTTGTACATAATTGTGGGAGAGGACACAGAAAACTCCCACGTTGTTTGGTTCAAAATTAATTGTTTTACATTGTATTGTGTTCTTTATGTGTTATAATTGTGTTTAAGGGTTTTTAATCCCTCAATAGTCTCATTATCTTTCGTAGTTCAGTAATTTAAATGTACATTTTTCATTAGAAACAGGGAAACACTTTCTTTTATAGTATAACTGTAATCTTATAGCCTAACTGAAAACAACCCATGATATCCTGGTTGAGTTTGTGGTGTAAAAATTAAATCAAGGAAGCAGAATATTTGACACTCCAAACATTTGAACTACAGCGCCTGTGTCAAGAGTCAGACGCCAATTTGAGAGCAAAACAGAGTTTATTCAAGAGATAGCCCAAAAAAATAGACACAAACACAAAAGATGGCTTTAAACCCTTAACTTTCAGTGTTTTAAAGCAGTCCAAACAAAAATATATCAAAAAGTATGCTTTAGCAACCAAACCGGATTATCCAAGCAAATAATCCAGATTAAACAAAAGGTGCTTCAATTCAGCTCTAAACAAACTAAGTTGGCTTGGAAAAGCAACCAAAACAAAACAAAGACTTGGAAACTCCCAAAAAACTCCCAAGAGTCACAAGCTAGCAGTTTTAACACAAAGCTCTAAACAGAAACCAAAACCGGGCAGAGCTTATAAACAAACTTGGAGCCAGTGCAAAAGGGAAGGTATGTCTCCAAGCCCTTACTGCGGCAAGCAACAGGCTTTGGGGATTTAAAGGGACAGTGCAAGAAGATGTCGTCAAACCGGTACAGAGTCGAAATAGCAGGAACAGCAGCAAACTGTTTCGAGAGTGCAGGTATGTCACGCCCGGGGCAACAGAGCACTAAGAACCGACACACGGAGGCCAAAAACTATCTAATATCTTTATTAAGGAAATATGTAAGAATAATAAAAACAAGTAGGAAATATATTCCAATAAAAGACCTTTCAGGGAAGGTCAGAAATAGTCCAAAATTATATTGTCCAATATTTTTTATTAGAGTCCAAAGTTGTAAATCCAAACCGAAACACACACTATTTGCAAGCAATAGAGTGGGGAAACGTCCAAAATCTCTCCAAAGTTCAGAGTAAGTCCACAGCAAGAACTAGAAACAAGGCTTGATATTAGAAACAAGGTCCAAGGCTGGAAGCAAGGCAATATAATTCTTGAATACTTGGCTAGGCAAGGCAAGGCAAGGCAAAGGTACTGGAGTTGCGGACTTCACGAAGTCCACACTTGGCTGGAAACACGAAATCACTCCTGAAGCTGATCTGTTGACTCCGCACGGAATTCTTTGTGTCGGGCACTTTTAACTCAGTCTGATTTCTCTGCAAAGCAGGTGTCCTGAGCTTCCTTTCCCAAGGGAAAGGAGAGCGAAACACATCTCCCTCCAGATGCGTTCCTCCCTAGAATTTCCCAGGGGAACATGGCTAATTAACATCTTGTTTAGCTGCTATTCTCAAACTCCTTCAAACCTGCTCTTTCTCGCCCCTGCCCGCCGCATAGAACTGTTTCCTAGGAAAAGGAGGGGAGGCAGTGGGAAAGGCCTGTTCAAGGTCTTCCTTAATGGGCTCTCGGGTAGAATCATCAACAACAGGCATCTGGAAAGATTCCGGCTCTTGCTGAGCCAGCAAAAATCCCGTTTTCTTCCTCATCAGCCACAATGGCACTGGGATCAGGACTCCATGGCCCATGAGACATCACAAGGTAATGCCACGAGTTCAAGGGACAAAGCGAAGAGACGTCATCAGGTCGATCCAGGGTCAGGACAGGAGACAGCAGCAGGGTCAGGAGGCAAGCCAGAAGTCAAGAGCCGTGGGTAGACCAATCAGAGAGTGAAGGCAGAAATAGGGTTGAATTCCAGTCCAAGGTCCAGAGGTTGTAGTCATCAATTCAAGGTCCACAAAATGGCACAAAGAGCCAAAACAACGGAGGCAACAGCAACTAAAAATAGTAATAACAAGTGCAGTCCAGGAAAACCCACATAGTTCCTGCCCTCCGTTGCAGAGCAACCCAGATAAACTTACATCTGAAGCAAAGTCCCAGTCCAGTCTTCTTTAACACGTACAGGATTCCCAGTGGCGCCCAGCAACACCTTGCCACACGCAAAGTGAAGTGACCAAACATTCCCAATTTATCCCAATTCTCCCTGGGTGTCCAAACACCAACACCCAAAGAGCAGGTGTCCCAAATCCTTAATCTGAATCAGAACTCCACACGGCTAACGCTCGTGGATCGGGCGTGCCTAATTCTTCATCAGAATCCCAATCATCCTGCCCACGCCCAACACCATGCACACCTGAGGATCCATCCTCCCTCCTCCAAGCAGACCAAGTGGGATCTGCTTCTGAAGATACCCAAGGTTCAGCAGTATCCATGGGCCCCAATTCCCCAGGCATCTCTGGTGCCCGTGCCCAGTCAGTGCCCACTTCCTCAGCCACCACCTGTTCCCCAGCATCCATTTCTTCCACAGACTCCCCATCTGAATCTTCCATAGAAGACTCCCCATTGAGGTCCCTAATTCTCTTTATGTGCAAATCCTCCAACGAGCCCTCCTCGTGAGGGTTTTTCCTTCCTCTCCTGATCCCACCACTATCATCCACAGTCCCCGAAGGCGCAGTCACAACATACGTGCCATGAAAACTAAGTTCATCAAAATTTTAAATGTTCCTATGAGGCAGAATTATCCATCTTTTGAGGCCACAGCTTTTTCCCTCTATGCAGATGCTGTCAAATGGTACATTGAACAATACAGAAGCTCAGCAATTGGATACTTGAAGACAGTAACACTTTGCGATGTGACCATCAAATGTAGTTCAGAAAAATAGCAGATGTTTTGCAAACACTGGCCTGACCCAGTGTTATAAGATAATGCTTTGCCTGTTCTCTCTATGTGTGATGCCTCATGGGCCTTGTAGTCCTGTTCCTAGTGCTATCGTGGCAGATGAAGATGAAAACATGGGGTTTTCACCGGTTCAACAAGAGCCGGAGTCCTTTCACCTGCTGGATGTTGATGTTTGTCCTCAAGAATTCAGTAAAACAGACCTTGGGCATTCCTCGCCTCCGTTTCCCAGGAGGGAATCTTACTCTAGAGACAGAGGAGTCAGAGAAGCAAATCGCAGGAGTTTACGGATCGCTGCCAAACAACAGGCTGATTAGGCCTGCTTCCCTTGGGAAATTCTAAGGAGTCTTGCATCTGGACAGAGTTGGATTTCGCTTCTCGTTCTCTAGGGAAAGAGATTGTTGGCGGGAAAACGAGACCCAATATAGGTGTTTGACGAGGGAGATTCTTTGCGGAGTCAACAGAGCTGCTTCAGGAGTGAGATCGTGTGTGGACTTCGTAACCCCAGTTCCTTGCTTCCCGGATCAAGAATTCAAGTACTGCCTTGCTTTGCTGTTATCCACGGACTTTGTTCCAAGATTCACTGTTTGCCTTGTTTCTAGTCACGGACCTAGTCAAGAACCAAGTCTATTTCCAGCCTTGTTGTCAAGCTCCATTGGACTTCTAAGACTCTGACATTTCCCCTCACTATTGCTTGGCAATAGTGTGTGTTTCGGTATTGGATAAAGAACTTTGAACTCTAATATCATTTATTGGACAATACATTTTTGGACTATATTTGACCTCATTTGAAAGGTCTGCTTCTGGACTATATTCTTCACTTGTTTTTATTGCTTTTATATATTTCCTTAATAAAGATATTAGATAGAGATTGGCCTCCGTGTATGGTTCTTGGTGCCCATCTGCCAGGGGTCTGACACTATGAAACTGTAGGTTTTCTTTCTCATGATGGCAACAATTCTTTGGTGCATACATTAAAATAATGAGTAAAGTGGACCTGAATATTATATCAAATATTAATCTTGCATTACCACTTTGTGGCAGTGCAGACAATACCTTTAAGTTGGAACAGAACATACATTTAGCCAACAGCGATCATATTTAAAGAGCCTATGTATAAAGAATGTGAGAGTGTTCAAAAGTGTGTATCAAATAGTCCAAAGAATAGGGTTTGGCAACTTGTGCCTGTCAACTCCAGTTCTCCCTTAATATTGACTGTTCTTGCTAGGTTTGATGGGAGTTATATTCCACCAACATCCAGAAAGCTCCTACCTTAAGAGCTCCTACCACTCACTGCTTTTGGTAAAAAACAAAATACAACATAAAGTATATAGCCGAAGTTTTCAGAAGATTACTAATGAGTAATTGAGAAATTGGACTTACCGTAAAGGTTCATTCTGGGATGGCATGAAGAGCAATCCACAACTGCTGGTCCAGCCACTCAGATGACTGCACCAGAGTGGGTCTCTTAGACTGGTACAGTACTCTGGGAACACTCAATAAGGAGTTACTGTTCCAGCATCTATTTTTATACAAGTATACATACACAATACAGGCATCTTATCTGTTAATGTTTCCATCATTTACTGTGTAGGGATCTAATGGAAAGCAATCAGTTGCCAACCTTGACATCTTTCTAGGATTTGTGCAGAAAATAATTTCTGCATTATTGCAGAAAATAAGCCCAGTATTAAGCACATCTCTTTTAAAAGCATATGACTTTTATCTCAGCTGCAAAATTGAACCCTGCATGAGAAAAGTGTATCAGACGATAGTTTGAAGCAGCTCAGTTGCACCACATGTGTCCTTTGCAACAAAATCCATGAGACAACACCAGAAAGTAGAACTTGATCTGTATAGTATTCAGATCTTGCTGTGGAACTGTCAGAAGCTTTCATGCTTTTTATTTGTTCACAGAATATTTTTAAATGAGATGTACTAGGACTGGTGATAACGGTATTAGGAAATGCTAAAATGAAACATTTAATTTAATTCTCATTTCTCATGTTGCAAATACTAATTTAGAAAATTATTTTCCCATTGCTAAATTGAGTGTAATACCGTATCTACTTGGAAAAGTGAATGCTCTGTTTGTGCTCAGAAACTTTATGGTCTTCTACTACTACAAGCCTTGGTACCACATTGTACAAAGCTCTGTAAGATCCCATTTTCAGTTGTGTGTTAAAAACTGTATAGTGGGGCATTAACAGCTCAGCTTCCTGCTTGGGTGGCAGTGCTTTTGCCAAAATACACAGGTTTTTCATGCATACAAATATTCTGCTTATATTTTGTTGTGTCCTTGCTGCTATAAAATGCTTCTTAAATGGAAACCCTGCTCTGCTCTGCTTTGCTTTGCTTCTCCATGCTGGTTGAGAGGAACTCTTAATTGGCAACAGATCCTGATTGATCTTGAATGCCAAAAAAGTTAAACACTGGCTAGATGTTGAATGACAAATCTCAGAAGAAACCCAGGTGCTGTAGGCTACACATCAGAGTAATTACCTTGGCAAATTTCCTATTAAATTCATGGTGTTGCTATCAACAGGCAACTAAAAGGCATGTAAGCACATTTTATGGCCCTCTTTTGTCACCTCTTTAATTTACCTTCAATTTTGCCTCTCGGTGGCTTTTCTCCAAGTGATATTCCTTTTTTGACCTTTTGTTTGACAATGCCCCCTTTCGCTTGCATATAATATTGCATACATATTAATATTCATGAGAGTCAATATAGTGCAGTATTTTGAACATTGCTCTACTCTGTAGACCAGACTTGAAGCCCACCCCGTGCTCATGACAGAAATCCATTGGGGGATCTTGGGCACTCAGGATTCTTGGCCTCAGAGAAAAGCAATGGCAGCCCCTTCCTCCCACTAACACATTTTGTCAAGAGACCCTACCCCCCCCCCCCAACAGCCTTAGGGTCACCATGTCATGATCACTCAATAATGCCATCCAGCTAACAGTGATGAGGTAGAAGACATGACCTTTGGCAAAAAGGAAGGACAGGAATAACTTAAAGGTGCAGAAATAACTTGAAGGCAAACAACAACATTAATTTTGGTTCTCCTTCGTGGTCTCTGTGAAATCGCACATGTGGTAGAAAATCTCACCAATGCGCAGCAGTTCGGAACCTATAACAAGCTCTCCGGCTCTTTAACTACAGCCCCACCCTTCCTCCCCAGAGGATTTATAAGAAACAGATGGGGATGTAGCCTTAGTTCCTTTTTTCCGCCCTTGCAAAGGCAGTGTTAGGAACCTCTCTCTGTGCTTTGGATAAAGACATTAGATTGTGTTTGACTACTGTTTTGGATATTGATATTGGACTGTTGAATTACCTTCTCCATTGACCTGGACTGTTGACCATTCCTGTCTTCTGGTGGCCCTGACTTGGACTGTGTTTGACCATTCTTAAGGCCAGTATGTCTACAGCACTTTTTAAAAAGTGTGCTGCTTGTGTGGGAAAGTTGCCTGATTCTGACGGTCATGCAAAATGTTTGCTATGCTTGGGAGAGTATCATTCAACTAAAAGTTGTGTTGTTTGCCAGTCTTTTACTCTCCAGGCCACAAAAAACTGCCAGGCTCGCTTGAAAGCTTTGTTGTATGAAAAGGCACTTCTCCCTGCGGCGTCTCCATGCCGTGCGGCCTCAGAGCCACTGCCACTTTTAGCAGCAGAAACTCCCGCCTCTGCACTATTGGCGGCGTCGGCGCCCACAGCGACGCCAAAATGCCACCACTCTAAGTCTCCCCGGCAAGCCTCACCTTTGAAAAACAGCTCCGGCAAGAAGCTGATTAAGCTGGCCAGATCACCAGATCTTCCACCTGGAACCGTACCACCAGTGGCAGTGCTATGTATCGTGTTGACCTGGCAGAGGCTCAATAGGTAGCGAGGCCACCTAAGGCAAATTCTGTTGTGGTGGATGACCACCAGGGAAAGAATTCCAAAAAGACACTCACTACTCCACTGGATAAGGATGGGAGGAAGATGGAGCACTTGGGAAGAAGGTCCACACAGGTGAAGGCTTTGTGGCACGCCTCGCCCATTATGGTGCCTACATGGCTGCATACCAGCATTTTCTTTGGACCAAGTTAACGCCTTATCTAGATCTCCTACCTGCAGATCAGCAGGCTCTTCCTCGAGTGTACCAGCAAGAGGCTTTGCTTTTGGCCAGGGCTCAAAAAGACATGACCAAACACACCGCAGAGACATTCGCAGACATGCCTGGCTGAGGACATCCACTTTCTCTGAGCCTGGAAAGACTCTTGCAGAAGAATTACCTTGGCGTGATGACACCTTGTTTAATCCAGACATGGATACTAATCTTAAAACCAAGCAGGAAGCGTGACAAGCAGCCAATAAGTATGGCTTCTCATCGCAAACATCTCAGCCTAAACCACATTGGCAGCTGCCTCCTGTGACTTCTCGCCGTTCATATACATCACAGCGCTCGTTCCCTCATGCTCAGTCTCCCTCCATGGGCAGACAGTCTCAATCTGGGAGAGATCGACAGCCTTGTAAGGGCAAATTCCAGGCTAAGCCAAGGCGGTGATTTTAGTGCTTCTTCATGGTCGTCATCCCAAAGCTCACCTTCTACACACACAGTGTCAGGTTCTTTGGGGAATCTATCTCCGCCTCTACTTTCCACCTCACCACAACAACCGCCTTCGGTGGTCTATTTTGGAACATGGCTTGTGTCATTCTTTCCAGGATGGCAATATATTACTTCAGACACCTGGGTGCTGGATGTAGTACAAAACGGGTACTCTATTGAGTTTAAATCTGCCCCAAAGGTTGGACGAGTTCACTCCTCCCCCCCCTAATCTCCCAGGTGCTTCTGGATGAGGTCCGTACCCTGCTGCAGAAGGGCGCAATTGTGCCCTTGTACCCATCCCTTTTTTCTCAGGCTTATTTCTCTAGATATTTTCTCGTGTCCAAAAGAGATGGTGGGCAACGCCCGATTTTAGACCTCAGTGGCCTTAACAGGCATATTCGTTCACAGCGGTTTCGCATGGTCACACTTCACCATTCTCCCCCTTCTTTCACGGGGTGCTTGGTTCGCCACCATAGACCTTAAAGATGCTTACTTTCATATCTCTATTGCAGCAGAACACCACCGCTATTTGGCATTTATGATCAGCGACCAAGCCTTTCCTTCAGGTTTCTTCCTTTCGGGATCTCCACGGGTGTTCACTAAGTGCATGGCAGAGGTGGCAGCAGCACACCTTAGGCTCCTGGGAATCACGGTGTTCCCCTACATTGACGACTGGCTTTTAGTTGCCCAGACTCATGAATATCTTCTCCAAGACATAAACATTACGTTATGCCTTCTTCAGGATCTGGGGCTTGTCGTAAATCAAGCCAAGCCGCACTTGCAACCAGCTCAACGCATTCAGTTCATTGGAACCACCCTGGACTCCACGACCTCACAAGCCTACTTTCCAGAGCAGCGTTTTGAGGCCCTTTGATCACTGCTGCTTCAAATCATCAGGAAGCATCGGGTGCTAGCCAGCCATATTCAGTCAGTTCTCGGCCATATGGCTTCGACGACATAAGTGACTCCTCCCTCACATCTCAGGTTGTGGCCACTCCAGTTGTGGTTTCTGCACGTCTTTCACCCTCTTCATCACAGCCCCTGCCGCATCCTGTGCATCCCTGCAAGTGTACGTCACTCCCTTCAATGGTGGTTGCACCCCCCCCCCCAACATCTGCAGCGGCATGCCATTTTGGCCACGGCAGCCAACAGTTCAGCTTACAATGGATGCATTGATGCAAGCCTGGGGCGCACACATGGGGACCCTCACCGCCCATGGTAGCTGGTTTCCAACAAGAAGCCACAAATCACAAATTTCCTAGAGCTGTTGGTGGTCTTCAAGGTGCTCAAGTCATTCGAGCCCTCTCTCCATGGTCAAGTCGTGCAGCTTCTGACAGACAACACAACTGTGAGTTGGTATGTCAACAAATAGGGACGCACCCGCTCCCGCTCACTTCTTCGACTCACCTTACACATATGGGACTGGTGTGTTCTCGGGAACATACATCTCGCCAACATCAATCTGCCAGGAGCAGTTAATACTCTGGCAGACCAGCTCAGCAGACGACTGCCATTGACGCATGACTCGTTGCACCCCGACGAGATCGCCACTCTCTTTCACAGGTGGGGACTACCTGCAATAGATGTTTTTGCAGCACCACACAATGCAAAGTGCAAACTTTATTGTGCAAGGATGCCTCGCGGCTCTCGCCAAGGCTGTCTGGGGAATGCTTTCCAATTCAGTTGGCACGGTCCTCTCCTTTACATGTTTCCTCCTATTCTCCTTTTCACAAAGGTCATGGCAAAGATAGATGAAGATGATGCAGATTGCATTCTCATCACCCCATGGTGGCCTCACCAACCATGGTTCACATCTCTTCTGGCCCTGTCCGCCAAGGACTTCATCTACCTGCCCAGCAGACCCGATCTCCTCTCGTCCCACTCCAGCCAGATGCTGCATCCGGATCTGCTTCAGCTCCAGATGACGGTGTGGCGCATCAAGCGCCAGAGCTTTCCTCAGCAGTGACAGCTATTCTCAATGTGGCCCATCGTGACTCTACGAAAACATCTTATGCCACCAAGTGAAAATGATTCACGGACTTTGTTGCTGAGCGCAACGCAGATCCTTTGTCGGCCCCTATGCCTCTACTTTTGGATTTCTTGGCATCCCTTGCAGCGGCTGGATTGGCCTTGTTGTCCATAAAGTGTTATCTGTCTGCCATATCAGCTTATCGTAAAAGGGCAGGTCTGCCATCCTGTTTTATTGATCCTCTGGTGAAGCTGTTTTTACAAGGCTATAAGAACATTCGGCCGCAAGTCAGGCCTCCGCCTCCAGCATGGCAGCTAGATCTTGTTCTCTCAGCGTTGCAGAGACTGCCTTTTGAACCACTCCATTCAGCTAACTTAGTTTACCTGTCATGGTAGACAGCATTTTTAGTTGCAGTCGCGACAGCTCATAGGGCCAGCGAGCTCTGTGCCCTCAGGGCAGACAAGCTTTATATCAGATATCATGGATATATCAGATATCATGGATATGCAGACAAAGTTGTCCTACAGACAGATATCACATTTCTCCCGAAAGTATCCACTTTGTTTCATACATCTCACGATATCATCCTTCCTGCACTTTTTCCTAATCTGACTACAGACTTGGAGAGCTCTCTTCATCTCCTCAATGTTCGACAAGCCCTTTCTTTCTATTTGCATAGAACAGCTTCTATCTGTAAAACTCCGAGGCTCTTTCTTGAATATCGAGCTGATACTGCAGGTCTTCTTGTCTCTTCCCAGCACATCTCGGGCTGGGTGAAGTCCACCATCCGCTTGGCTTACCAGGTGGTGGGGAAAGATCCTCCAGTGACGATTAAAGGCCACTCCACGAGGACAGTGGCCTCTTCAGTAGCGTACCTCAGCGGTGTGCCGCTGGAAGAAGTATGTAGAACAGCAACATGGACTACTCCTCTCACCTTCGCTACCCACTACAAACTGGACATGCTCTCCAAGCGACATGCATCCTTTGGAAGAGCAGTTTATTTTTCAGCGCTAGCATGAAGCCCACCACAGTACGTAGCTCACCAGTCTACCATATGTGAGATTTCACAGAGACCTTGAAGGAGAAAGATAGGTTGCTATATGTAACCATGTTTCTTCGAGTGGTCATCTGTGAAATCCGCACATCCCCACCCAACCTCCCCGTTGACATCATGCCTCAGTGACTCTGCCTTTGTACGGCGGAGGGACTAAGGCTACATCCCCACCTGTTTCTTATATATCCTCTGGGGAGGAAGGGTGGGGCTGTAGTTAAAGAGCCAGAGAGCTTGTTATAAGTTCCAAACTGCTGCGCATTGGCGAGATTTCCTACCATATGTGCGGATTTCACAGATGACCACTCGAAGAAACATGGTTACAGGTAAGCAATCCATCTTTTCTCTTTCATATTGCTAATGAAACTTACACTGTATTCTGTCTCTCCCCCCACCCCCCAAAAAATCCTAAAATACAGTATGAAATCATGTTCCTCAGGGAAAGTTGCATATAGGAAAATTGAGCAGTGCCTGTGAAGCAGTTCAGATTAATCACTAGCTCATTAAACTGCTAAAGACATTCAAAATTCAGAAACTGGTGAATTTATTATGGTTTTCAGAAAGACTGAGTACTGGTGACTGATACGATCACATTAATGTGTCTGTAGAAAAAGGAAAAGGAATTTGGTCTTGATCTGTTGAAAGCTCTTTTCAACTACTATTTTTTCCCTTCTGATCAAGATTTTTAAGCATTCAAAAATTTGACCTTGTAGCAAGTGCTTTCAATTTTTTCCTTTTGTGGGGGATAGAAATTTTGTGTTTTTTTTCTGAATGTCTTTGAAATGTTCACCATCTTAGCAACACCTTTCTGCTAATAACTTACACTAGTGTTTTCTGCAATTTACCACAGCACAGATTAGGACTGTAAATATTACTTTTCATGACCCCCCCCCCCTTCAGCTTTAAGCAATAAAGTATAGACAAAGAACATTCATCTCAAAGAGAGATTATGAAATTATTATCACTTGTGGGTTTCATCCTGATGTGTTTCTTATTCCTGAAATAAGGCAATATCATTAGTCCTCCAGTTGAAGCTTAAAAATATAGAATCATGCTCCTTCAAATTTACAGATAATTTTTAATCATAGCCCCTGAAACAGAATTTTAACTTCCTAACTGAAGCTTTCACCCGCCATTCTCACAGTTTCTTGCTAAATAGTGAAATGTTAGCACTGGTGGAAGGTGGGGTGGAGTGGTTTCATACTGACTCAGAATACGGCATCCATTTTGTTCCTGAACTACTTTCATCAGATTGGCACTTAAGGTCATACTCTTATAGTTGTAAGGTTTCTCAAGTAGTAGCTGGAGCAATCGTGTCTATTACCGTAGTCATCTCCCTATTTCAGAGAGTGACCAGAGCATCAACAGGATCACCTTCAGAGGTTGCGGGAAACTCCCCAAGAGCCACCAGGAATCTATCCGGATCCATAAGCCCCCGGGGCAGACCGTTCTAATTGGTCCTTTACCTCTGCAGAGGTTGTGGGCACAGTAAGCCTAAACCTGATCAGGTGATGGGTCAGTCCATAGCAACGCAGCAATGGTCAGCTTCTCCACACTTTCCTCCCATCCCTGGCAGAAAACCAAGTCTAGTGTATGCCAATCTCTGTGGTTGCCATGGTAACCATGAAGTCCTGAGCCCAACAGAATGGTCTCCGTATGGACGTTGACGTCCCCCAGCACTATGAGCCACTGGGACTCCAACACCAAGCCCAAGACCACCGGCTAGCTCAGGCAGGGAGACTGTAGTGCAACAGGGTGGTTGGTACACTAGCAGAATCCCTATTCTGTCCCGTAACCTATTGGACAACTTATTGGACAACCTATTGGAGAATAACTGCATCCAGTCTATCGGCACATAACCTTTTGGCAAATGTGAATCTCCATGAATGTGGAGACCATCTTTTGAAAACCTCTAGTCAAGAAAAGCATGACCTTGTTAGAAGTTAACTCTTTGAACAAGTGATAATCATAAGCACTAATGTAATTGCACACAAGTAACTCAGCTGTTAAACTGAAGAACCATGTCCTTAAACTGCCAAGGATAAAGACGTGCCACTACAAAAATATATTTGGTTAACAGTTGTAATTGCCTAAAAGATATACACTCGCTTGAATACTCTTAGTAAAAATATGCACTCAGAGATTAAAAAAACAAAGTCTTCTTTGAAAAATAACGTATTTTTTTTAGTCATAAACAACTTGTATTAATTCGCCATACAGACACATTTCTTATAAAAGTTCAGCTACAGATAGGATGTCGTTTCTCTGTGTTGAGTAGTGTACACAGGGTGTCATTCTTAATCAATAGTCCATAGTCTTTAAGTATAGTTGTACTCACTGAAATCCATAAGTCATACTTCTCTACTGAAATCTCTAAATAGCAATATTCATCTACCTCTACTGAGGTCTCGACACATACATCTGCTTTCATTGAAGACCAAACACATACTGAAGACAAAATGGAGTCTTGCGTCTGAACATGCTCAGTACAATCACATCTATAGCCCCTCCCACACTAAAGAGGCAGTCAAACTGGCAAATCAATAGAATACATGTTAACGAATATATACATTAACAAATAAATAGTGAAGGCTTGGGAGGTTGTCATTTCCAACATGGTCACCTATCCGCAAGTGGACACACAAATGTGGTAGACTGCGGGATGGGGCACCTGGTCAGGGGGGTTGAATCCTTATAGACCACTGCAATCCCGTCTCCTCACCCTCCAGATTTCGGATGGTGCTGCACGGAGTAACCTGGTGGACAAAGCTGGGTAAGATTTACTCCCCCGGCCTCATCCAACCAGGTCTCCATTATGCACGCCAGATCTGCACGCTCATCCAGATCCTGGGTGATAGCTATTTTTCCATTTACAGATCTGGCGTTCAACAGCAGCACCCTTAGTCCAGAGGGACCACCATCCTGGGTACTCAGTTTTACCATGCCAGGAGACTGTTTAGGAATTATTCGTGTTCTAGCTCTTTCCTTTGGCCGAATTATTTCCCCTTTCGCCCCCCTCCCCGATATTACCTCTATGGGGGTCCCCCATCACTGGAATTCTCCCCTCCCCCTATATGCCCTGCCCCCTGCCCTCAACCCATGGCCCAGCAGTAGATGTTTGATTTAATATTTTTCCATCACAATTTGGCTATCCTCCCCATTCTTTCCCCTTCCCCGCCCTGCAGATGCCAGTCCCCTCCAGTCCTCCCAACCCCTTACAATTACATAAAGTGCCAACACAATTACATAAAGTGCTAGGTACAGCGTTTAGAAGTAACAAGGGTAAACACATCTTTAACAAGAGTCTTCAAAGTGCCAGGTAGGTCATAAGTAGATTGTAAACAATGAGGTATATTCGCCAGTTAAAGTGCTAATATATAAAGTGCTATTATGTAAACCAAGACTTTACAGTGCAATTAAGATAGATGGTAAACAGTCACACAAGGCTCCACCGGTAATAATGGATTGATCTTCGCTGTCTTCCCTCTCTTTTTCTTATAACAAAGGTCTTACTATTTAAAGCTCATTGATGGAATTGAGGAAAAAGAAGGGTTGGTCCATGTAAGTTATTTGGCCCCTCCGACTTGCCAGTCAAGATTTAAGTACTGGATGATGATGAATAATCGATAGTAGGCTTCCAGTTTTAATTTCAACTGCAACAGGTTGGAGAGAAATATAAATCCAGCTGTGGGGTGGTGGTAGGCCTCTCACCAAGATGGTGGTATCAGCCCACTGATGTTAAAAGGGACAGAAACAACAGCCACCCGTTGATGGGAAAAGGGCAACAAGGAGCTTCTCAGTAGTGTTCTGTTGGTCCAAACACAACACATTGCCAGCAGATAAGAGTGGCGATGAGGCGGTGGTAGAGCCCGGAACACTTCAGAAGTGACTGCTAATTAACACAGAACAAACATAAGTCTGTCTCCTAGCTTAAAGGTATATTTGCATGATAGATTTGTTGCCCTTCAGAAACTACACATCAATTATGAATTTTGAAATACAAGTTACCACCTTTTTCACTTCAGAATGAATTTGCTATTGGTTCTATAACTCACTGTTTCTTCCACACAAAGATACTACTTAGAAAGGTGGTTATATTAATTATTATTTAGTATTTCAGGTGAAATTAGTGATGATATAAAACCTTTTAATATTGATACCTCTTCTTTATAATTCTTCTCTCAGAGAAGTATATCAAGTCCTAGACTTTTGTGTTTTGATGCTTAGTGAAAAACCTACTTGTGCCAGGTTCACGGATGGGTTTTATTTTACTGGCATGGAATTTTCAGTGATTTTAAAGCTACAAGTTTTAGCAGTGTTCCTTGTTATTGATCTGAAGTGACGAGTTGTTTAAATTGTTTCGTTCTAAATGGATATTTGATTTGGACAATCTTTTAAAATTGAACAAGGTGGAGTCACCTTAGGTAAGTAAGTAACTATGAAATGAATATATGTTGTAATCCCCCCCTGTTATATAGGGTGGGCAAAAGGTCACAAAGGTTCTGATGTATGTACTTGCTGTAGCAGGTAAAATGAGCAAATCTGTTATCTCACATATGTTTTGTTGAATTAGTTGTGGTAAACCTCTAATGTTGTCATGTTCCATCTTTCTCCAGGCAAGCTTGGGACCTTGCTGTGGATATTTGCCTTTCTCAATTGCCTACTATAATTGAGGAAGGAACTGCATTCAGGGTAAGTGTCCGAGTTAAAATGTATATGTATATTTTGAATCACTGAAACTTTGTTTTGTTCTTATAATCATACTTGTACCAAATGATATTACCCAACAAGTATTAGTTGTGAGCTGCTGATCAGTAACTTATATAAAGGAGTAGACCTTATTATATGCAGCATATGACTAATCAGTTCTGATGGCATAGTTAACATAACATTTGTTCAAACACCATCTTTTATTTTGCAGTTTATGAATCATAAGTCTGGCTATAATTGAATGCTATATACACTTCTATGCTGGTTGCATATGCTTTTGGATACCTCTGAATGTGTGATTGTAATAAGTGTACAACGAAATGCAGGATATCATATAACTGGTTTTTAAGTTCTTGCTTTTCTTTAATCCTAGCAGTGACATAGCAATATTTGCATGTTATCATTCTCTATACGAATGGCTTCCTACAATTATAGAGTAGCATACTGCTTGTGTTCATAGAAGGCATACTATTGTGACATTCACACTGACATGATTTTAGTTTAGAATTTTTGGATGTAGGCTAATTCTTTTGACACCAGCATAATTGTAGATACCATAGTGTATGTAGGTTTATATTATGGAAAATGAGATCAATTTCTTTTTTATGTTTCCCCTTCCTTCCTTCCGTCCTTCCTTCCTTCCTTCCTTCCTTCCTTCCTTCCTTCCTTCCTTCCTTCCTTCCTTCCTTCCCTACTTGCAGAGAAATCAGTAGACTTGTTGATCTCTCTTTTTGCTTAGTTGATTTTGAAGGGGCAATTTAAAAAACTGTTACTTACTCTTTCAAGCTGAAGAGATTCCTTAGGCTATTGCTTTTCCATTTTATAGACAAAACCATTTAAATTATGGATCTTTTATAGGCTCATTAGCCTACTTGGTCATGATACATTGATAGATTCTGGGCTGAACTCCATTATGGATACTTGAGAAAACAAAATATGTTTTTTAAATCTAAAGTTGTATTAGATTGCACAATAAGTTGCTATTTAATTTGGATGCAAGCTTGTACGAGAAAGGAAAACAGTCATCTTTCTACGTAACAGCTCTATAATTAGATTAGAATTCAGGTATTTTAGCACACGAGGGCTTCACTTTAAAAAAAACCCACATTTTGTCTCTTGCTTCTCTGGAATGTTTTGCTTAAACATCAACTCAACTGCATGTGGTAACACCTAAGCCTCAGTGGGCATTTTGTTTTTGAGAATAGTTTTGGGGCTAAGTGAATGGAGAACTATAGGGAGAGAAGTACTGAGTTCTTTCTCTAACTGCTATTTAACAACTTAAAATCCCCCCTTTTACCCATAGCAGATTTCAGATCAGTCTCTAGAAAAGTGCCTTCTTATTGGGAAATGTGGCTTCAAGACCTTGGAGTTCTTTATACAAAAAAAGGTGTAGGTGCTACTTTTTTCATTGTCATTAATACTTCCCAAAGCTGTTTCGGTATTTTAAAAGTGTTTCTTGAAATTTAAAAGCAAGTATTTGCACACTTTGAATATTATACTTTTTTCTACCCAAAAGGAGGAATGTACTTCTTTGGAAAGGAGAGAAGCCCAAGAAAAAGAACACATTCTCTCTTTTTTATTTTGTTAATCTCATGAGGTGATCAAAATGACAGAGTGCCTGCTTTTTTCTGCAGCTGTCTTCAGTTACATTATTGAATCTTTAGATTTTCAGATTGCTGTTGATACAGCAATAGAAGCTTTATTTTAAGGATAGGTGAATTAAGTAGCGTTTTCCAAAAGAGGTAGTGAGGTGAGCAGGTGGATAGGTGGGGGCCACATAAAAGAACATAAAAGAAAAATGTCGGTAAGATTTAGCATTGGCCATAGAAGGGCGCAATAAGGACGACATGTAAGAATGAAGCCTTCCACTGCAGGGTCAGGAAGTATAACTGAGATTTTGGAAGAAAAGAATCATTCAGTAGCTTTGGAGAGAGTGACTGAGTCATAGCAACAGGCCAGAAAGAGCTGTGAGTATGTTTGATAGAAAAAAGGAAGGTGTGAAAAAGGCCAGGTAGGAATAGATTGCTGTAGAACAAAAGTTCCTCTGAATGCTGAAGGGAGTGAAAATGATTTTGTAGTCTGTGTTGCCATTTTCAGTACTTCAAACTGGGTATATGGCAGGAAAGGTAGTGAGGTATGTGTGATTAGTCCCTTCTCGGTGGCTAATGCAACACTCCAAGCTTTTTGAAAAACGCATCTAGGAATATAACACTGACTGGCTGAGAGCCCAACAGAAATTTATTAGAAGAAAAATTGGATTTGAGTCTGTTAAACAAAGACAGCAACAATCTGTGGCTCTAAAAATGAATTATTTCTGTACAAATCGTTGAAGTCCTGAAGCTAATGAGCCAAAAGGAAAACTATAGTGTATATACTGTGTTGAAATTCCTCATGGAGTATGATATGCCAAGTGCAATTCAACTTGTACTTGGCATATAATATTCTTACATTTTGTGTCTACAAATTATCACCAATCTAGTAATGAAAATAATCTTTGCCGTCTCTGAAAATATCAATGGATCTTTGTCTGTCCAACCAAATGGATTTGGTTATTATTATTTGTTTGACACTACTTTCAGAAAACTCTCGGGATTTGTCTGTAGCCGTTGTTCTAGTGTGGTTTGCCTTATCTAAACAATTTAAACAAATATATTTAGCTTCTGAATTGACTTTCCTATTTATAACACAGTCCAAAAAAAAAAAAATCTTGGAATCTTGCCTTTTTTAGGCCTGTTCCTGAGGTTAATTGGGGTACTGATTCAGAAAATGGCATTGGATATATTGGATCAGTTCTAGTTTCTTAGATATTATTATCACGGTTTTCTATGGGCAAGCAGATGGTGACTGGTAGATGGCACATGTTGTGTATCTCAAAAACTAGAGCTGTTAAGGGAAAATTGGTGCCATATTTGGAATCGGCAGGTCAAATATACATAGAAAAAGGGCAAACATTTGAGACACCAAAATGTGTGTTGTTCAGTGTGATATAATCGGAATTGTTATATCAGTTTAAAAATATGAGGGATGTATTAATGAGAAATAATAAAAAATGTGCAAAAAGAACTCTTGATAACCCTTCTTTTTATATATACCAGGGAAGGGAAGGGAAGGGAAGGGAAGAAACAAAGCTTACAATATACAGGCTATCTTTTATCTAAAATGCCTGGGCCAGAAGCGTTTTGGATTTTGGATTTTTTCCCCAACTTTGGAATACTTATATTTGGAGATGGGACTCAAGTCTAAACACAAGATTGATTTGTGTTTCAGATACACCTTATACATATCGTCTGAATGTAATTTTATACAATATTTTAATCACATTGTGTGTGAAATAAAGTTTTGTATGCTGAACATTCAGCAAGCAAAGGTGTCATTGTGGACAACTTCAGATTCTGGAGTATTTTGGATTTCCATGTAAGGAATGCTCAACTAGCATTATATAAGATGGGAAGGGATCAAAAACCCTAAATGAAGAAAAAGAAATGAATAACTTGATGATGACAGTGACTCAGTTGAGCACAGTCCATAATATTCAGAAACCCGTGATTAATTCTAATTTAAAGTGGTACAAATTAGGAATGCATTCAGACAAACCAGTACTGTTTTCTTCTATTTAGCCTTATTACAGCCTGTCATGCATTTAATTGTTTATCTTTACAATTTGCATGTTTTTATAAATATATTGTATATTTTATAGCAATTCTGAGTACACAAACACACAAACATGGTTTAGTGCCTTAATGAATGGTTTATTTCACTTATTTTTATTTGCTTTGTGTCTTTTCTATAATTTTGTAAAACATTTTTCTGTGGATACTTTTTCATAAATATGTAATAAATTAGTAATGGTGGTGGGTTGTGGCAATAAACATCTAAATGCACGCCAGATGAGATTGGATTAGAATAAAATGCACAGGAATATAGGTATAGGTCCACTTCAACAATAGTTGTTATTCTAGCAAACTGGTTTGAGTTAAAGCATCTGGATCAGTGTCCTCTTTTCTTTCTTGCTTTGTCTAAGCAGAGTTCCTTACTACAACTTTTTAAAGAAAATTAATTACATTCTACAAAACAGATTTACAAGCCACAGATTGATCTTAACCTGTGAATCATATCCGAAGACAAAGTTCAAATCACAGTTTAATGTGAAACGGTGATTTAACAATTCACAGGTCATAAAGACAAGAATAGAAGGATGAAGATAGGGAGAAAGGCAGGGAGCATTCATTGCTATCTCACAACTGTGTGTTGAAATATGCAATTACCTGTTCTTTCTGAAATTTTGTAGACAGAAAAAATGCATTGTGCACATATGACTGACTTCAGGGTTCTTTATAGAAATGTATGTATAAAAATGTATACCTAAGTCATTTCTTGTTAATTTGAAATAATTATTTACCCCATCCCACTTCTGTTTGTGCCTGAAGTTTTATTTCAGTTTAATAATTCAATTTTCAATATATTGCCTTCATGCTATTAACCCCTTTAATAGAAAGCCACCATGTTTAACTTTTTAAATATATATGACAGAAGCGATTTGAGAACTTACTGCAAGTCGCTTCTGGTGTGAGAGAATTGGCCATCTACAGAGACGTTGCCCAGGGGATGCCCAAATGTGTTACCATCCTGCTGGGAGGCTTTTCTCATGTCCCCGCAAGCTAAAACTGACAGATAGGAGCTCACCCTGTCTCACGGAGTCAAAGCGGCAACCTTCAGGTCAGCAACCCAACCTTCAGGTTAGCAGTCCAGCTGGCACAAGAGTTTAACCCATTGTGCCATTGCTGCTCCATGTTTAAATCATAGATGGGCTGAGAAGAAAATTGCTTTTGAGGGCTCAGTTCATGCATGTTGGTTTTCTGTACTTTATTCAATTAATCTAATTTTCCTTTTATTTTAGTTTTCCTGAAAGCATTGGAGAATCTTTTAAAAAGACAAATAAAACAAATCACCACATAATAGTATTTTTGCCAACTTCTGATCGATTTTTGTTGTTCTATATAGGCTAGACAAAGTGTCCATCTTTCCACTAAATCCTTTGTCTGGCATCTATCTGTTATTCAGCTTTTGTCTCACATTTGCATCCGGAAACTGTGCATTGTAAAATTGAGGGGCTTAGTTTTCCATTACATTGCTTTTCGCACACAGCTGATTTGAACATTACTGAATATTCTTGATCCTAATTCCCATTTCCTAATCAACATTTTGCTCTCCAATCCATCAGGAAATGCCGTGCACCAACTAAGTTAGCTTCTGCCAGCCAGCAATAATCCTATAAGAAATTGTGGTTTAATGGAGGCTCAAGCGTTAGCCACGAGGGGGAAGAGAACTTAAGTATTATTAAGGTTAGTCATTCAGTTTTGTAACTGGACTGGCAGAAGTCATGCTCAGTATCTCAGATGTCAAAATGCTCTCATACAGACTTTTTAATGCATTGTCATAGCAAGGTCAAAGAACAAATAGTTTTAACTGCATTGAGAGTACCAAGGACCCATTAATAGGCAGAGCTCATTCACACCTTGGGTGAAGAGTGGAGTGCATCAAGGTGATGAGCATGGAGCACATCCTGCTTTATGGTGCTCAGTAGAAAAAAAGCAAAGTCACTGGAAAAATCTAACTCTTTCAAATGATAAAATTCAAAACACACATGACAGTGACAGTCTTTATTAGGCTAACCAAACATTGCAGAATATGCTAGCTTTCAAAAATCACTGGCTCCTTCATTGGGCAAGGATGCTAAAAAGCGTACAGGAGAAGAAAGGTGAAAATGCTGGCATCACAATAGGCCTGCATCTTGTTTTCTTTCAAATAATGAAAGAGTTATTTAACATTCAGTTTTAACCTTCAGCATGTGGTTTCTTGTCATGTGTGATACTTATGGAACAGTGTCCTCCAAACAGATGCTTACAGTTGTGTTGGACTGCCAGCTATCCCGATATGGTGTTAGTATAACATCTTAGGGGGGAAGACTGTAAGAGAAAGTCATCCTTCTGTAGTTCATAATCTTGCTTTAAAAAAGTAAAGCTTTGTGTGAATATAGTACAGGTCAGTTTGTTGGTGCCTATTTCTAGAAGTTGTTTCCCAAAATATTATACAGGTTGAGCATCTCTTATCCGGAATTCCAACATCCCAAATAGTCCACATGGATAGCTGAGATAGTAACACCTCTACTTGCATACAAACACTTCGTTTCATGCATAAAAAATATAAAACGTATTGTATCAAATTGCCTTCAGGCTATGCATATCACATGTATATAAATTTAATGTTTAGGCTTTTGCCCCAACTAAAGCATATCTCATTATGTATGTATATGCAAGTACAAGTATTCCAAAATCCAAAACATTGATTGCCCCAAAGGTTTCAAATAGGGGATACTCAATCTGTAATTATATTAGAGTGATAGTAGTGTTAGATCTGGTAAAAACTGAACAGTGGTGCGGTCACTACTCCTGGGAGATGGCACTATGAAAGGAGCAGCCCCACCAACTTTATCCGCAGCTCTACACTAATCCCAACTTCTCTGTAAAATCTCCAAAATCTCCAATATCAAAATAGTTATCAAGTTGCTATGCATGCTTCTGTTCAAATCCCACCCTCTCCTCCATTGTCACTTCAATAGAATGAACCATAAGTTTTTCCATTACTATGCTTTTGCTTATCACTAGCCACTCTGAAGCATGAAAAATGTCTGTCAGAATGCTTCTTAGTTGCAGCAGAATATCTAGGAATTAAGTCTGAAACTTCTGCTGCATGAAGGCCATGTTCCCAAGAACCTAAGTACAGACATTATAGATCAGAGCCAAAAGGCCATCTAGCCCAGCAATGTGTTCCCACAATGAACAGCTAGATACCAGAACATGAGAGCAATGGCACCTTCCTGCTTATATTCCCTTGCAAATTGTCTCCAGAGTCATACAACCTATGATACTGGAGACAAATTATAGCTATCACTACTAATAATCACAGATAGTCTTATATTCCAGTCGTTCCCCTGTTTGCTGGAATAAATTTGAGAAAGGAAGTTGTGTTGTGTTGTATTGAGTCATGGTAGAATTGGGGCCAAAAAACCTCTAGGCCAGGAATCCTCAAACTTTTTAAACAGAAGGCCAGTTCACGGTCCCTCAGATTATTGGTAGGCTTGACTATATTTTGGGAAAAAAATGAACAAATTCCTATGCACACTGTACATATCTTATTTGTAGTACAAAAACGCATGAAAGCAATGTTTAATATGAAGAACAATTTTAACCAAGATTAATTTTCAAGTATTTCAATGGGAAGTGTGGACCTGCTTTTGGCTGATGAGATAGTCAAGTTAATTAGGATTGTTGTTTGCCTTCAAGTCGTTTCACACTTAGGGTGACCCTGAGTCTAAATTTTAGGGCCAGGGGTGGGTAAATTACTTTGAGGGGCTGCATTTGGACCACGGGCCTTAGTTTGGGGAAACCTGATCTAAGCCATGTCAGGGGCCCCATTGATATTAGAAATATGAGAAAACCCTATCTGAAGAAAAGCTTGAGCTGAAATTAGTTAATTTGGTCTTATTTTCCATCCAAATCAATATTTGTCATGTGATCAAGTAGAGCTTGCTGTCCTGAGTTGCAATTTCAGTAATATGGTCACTTGTGTATGTGTTTAGCTTGTGCTTTTCACACTCGCAACACCTTAGTTTCAGAAAATGCTGTACCCAGTGACTTCTTTCTTACATACGCTCTACTGAATTGCTGGAGATGTCCTTGGAAGTGACCCCTTGGCAGAATATCCTGTCATGTATACTTCAGTAGCAAACTAAACACAGTAGAGTCTCACTTATCCAACATAAACGGGCCGGCAGAACGTTGGATAATCGAATATGTTGGATAATAAGGAGAGATTAAGAAAAAGCCTATTAAATTTTATTTATTTATTTATTTACAGTATTTATATTCCGCCCTTAAATTAAATTTTATTTATTTATTTATTTACAGTATTTATATTCCGCCCTTCTCACCCCGAAGGGGACTCAGGGCGGATCACATTATGTACATATAGGGCAAACATTCAATGCCCATAAACACATTGAACCGAGACAGAGACAACAGACAGACAGACGCAGAGGCAATTTAACCTTCTCCTGAGGGGATGTTCGATTCTGGCCACAGGGGGGAGGAGCTGCTTCATCATCCACTGTGACAGCACTTCCTCACTTCCTCATTCCAACGTTGTAAATTAGTTAAACATCAAAATAGGTTATGATTTTACAAATTAAGCATCAAAACATCATGTTATACAACAAATTTGACAGAAAAAGTAGTTCATTACACATTAATATTATGTAGTAATTACTGTATTTACGAATTTAGCACCAAAATATCACAATGTATTGAAAACATTGAGTACAAAAATGCGTTGGATAATCCAGAACGTTGGATAAGTGAGAGACTACTGTATATGTAATTAGATGGCCAAACACAAAGTAGTATCATTTTCTATCACTCCTCCTATTATATGCTACCAGGAATAAAATATGTTGCCATTCCACTTTTTTTCAATCAGATATGATTTATTACTTTTGAGCAGAATGATGGCAGGGATATATGATATAGATCTTTGTGTGTGTGTGTGTGTGTATGAGAAGTAGAGGACCTGTGGTTCTTCAGAGTCAGCTAAAACACCACATTAAAATACTTTATCTATTTGATTTCTGAGATATTTATAAACAAAATGTCAAATGCAAAATGCATTGTTCAAATCAAAATACAGTAAAATACATGGACATTTTCCGTCTCCCCCCCCCCCTCTCTCTCTCTCTCTCTCTCTCTCTCTCTCTCTCTATATATATATATATATATATATATACTCCATTATTTCCTTCTTTAAGACCATATACATCTGGTCTTAAGACCAAATACTTCTGGAAGTAGAAGAAAGGAAATAAAAGTTTGGATATTTTATGGGGACTGGTTTAGGGCAGGGGGAGCTGTAATCAAACAACAGGTCACAATAACTTCCTCATTCAAATTAAATGTTCCATTAAGCCTTGAAACATGCCTTTGTTTTGAAAGCGTGAATGTAGGCACATGGAGTCATAGACTCATAGAGCTGAAGGGCCTCATAGGTCATCTGGTCCAGCTCCTGGCTCAATACAGATTCTCCAGCTTAAGCATCCCCAGTAAGTAGCTCTCCAGCCACTTTTTGAATATGTCCAGAGAAGGGGACCCAAACTACCTCCGTAGACAATCAATCCCATTGCCAAACAGCTCTTTCAAGATATGTCTTTTGAAGTTCATTCAAAATCTGCTCTCCTATAATTTCAAATATTAGATTTGGTCCTATCCTTTGAGGCAGCAGAGAAAAGGCCTGGCCCTTTCTTTCTGTGACAGCCCTTGAGGTATTTGAAGAATGCAATCATATCACCCCTCAGACTTCTCTAAGCTAAACATATCCAGCTTCTTCAACCTTTCATCATATGTTTTATTCGCCATACCTCATACAAGTATCTTTTATTGCTATTAAGAAGTAGTCTATATATCTAATGAAATATATTTGGGAAATGGTGTTTGCAATATTTAAAATGTCTTACCATGTTGATTGTCTTGTTTTGTGAATAGTTCCAAATAATTTGCAATTAAGGGGCTAGCTGCATTTATTCAACGTAACAAACCAAAGATTTATCACAGAGGTGGGGAAAGCACAGATCATGGGCCATGTGTGATCCCGGGGTTCCTCAAAGCATTGTCAAAAGATTTTTAGGACAAAATTGCTCCCAGGTGTCCCCCTGAAGATGTGGCTCATTTGCTGCCTTTTGGACTCCCAAAATGTTTTAGAATTGGGAAAATCCTTTTTTTCAACAGTTAGTGACCTAGAAATCAGTTTCCAGTTTTTCCATTGGAAACCATTCCTATCTACTTTGGAATAGCTAACTTTATTTTTTTATTTCCATATGGGCAACAGCAACAAAATAAACAATCAAATTTTGAGATAGCTGAGGCCCCTGAAGTGCATACTGCCTTAGGTTCCCACAGTAACAGTAGAATCTGTGACTTGATGCTGTAGGCCATTTTGACTCCTGTATCCATATGCTGTTAATTTGGAGATATTCAGGAGATTCCTTAGTTTTGCATTTTTTTAGAATGTCATGAAAAGCACATCTAAAAACAAGAGCATTGTCCTTGGCAAGATTAATTTTGCATGAGTATGGGTTAAAACAGAGACTACCCCATCTGGCAAGCACGGGCCTGTGATTTCATGTCTGAATTGTGAGTCTCTTTGCCAAAAGAAAAGGAAAGAAAAGAAATATTTTTCATTGTTGCTGAATCATTTTCACCTTGGACTCAGCAAAGGTGGTTCCATGACTAAATATATGAAAGCATATCTATGAAGAAGAGGAAATGAATTAAGACCCTGTCAAATTTATGAGTGGAAAATGTGCATGTGAAATTTTATTGCCTTAGCATTGTTCCATAAAAGATTTCTCCCACTGATTTGGCATTTTTTTAGGAGTCAGATTATTTTAAGACTGACTTGTTAACTCCTAGTGGAGCTGTAAAATCATTATTGAGCAAACTTGGTAATTCTCCATTACAATGTGTAAAAGTAGACCCAAACACGTATTTCTAGTGCTTGCAATTAGTAAACAAATAAGTAAACATGTGGTCCCTGTTTGTTTTCTGGCATGCCACTGTCACCACAATTTACGATGACTCAATGTCTTTCGTTCCCCCAACAGCACAGCCCATTCTTTGCCGAACAGCTCACAGCATTTCAGGTATGGCTGACGATGGGAGTAGAAAACCGCAATCCGCCTGAACAGCTTCCCATTGTCCTGCAGGTGAGTTGTCTTGGCAAGCAGTTACACTGCTGGCTTAGCTGAGGCTGCTGAAACATGTGGACAGCAGTATTCTCTGTGTGTATTTATGGGCCTGTCTTTGCCTGACTGTCTTGTTCTCTGCCAGATGGTGTTTGGGTAAATAAATTATGTGGACTGTGTTCAAGACTAATTGGAGCTGATTGTTTCCTGGGTCTTTGCTGATAAAGATACATTACACATAAGTGCCATTCCACTGCCCCACCCCAAGTGCTCCCTAGATGAGCATTAATTGCGGCTGTAGATTATTAGCTGCTTCTACGAAATTTAACTCCTTTATTTTGCTATGTTATCTCTGTATCAGGAAAGTTCTTATTTGAGGCAGCCAAAATGGGAATGTGTCAGACTCTTTTAAAATGCCCAATTTGTGGTCTGCCAAGGACAGTTATAACTTTTCCGTATACATCCAGAAACCCACAGCAGTTTTTTCTGTGCTAAACAAATTGCTTCCTTTATTCCTTCTTTTTAAAAAAAATAAAAAAGCATCAGGGGACTGATTAGAAATCTCTCATAGATTAACAACTATCTAGTCAAAAGTCAAGGGTAGCTATCCAGTAAATAGATATGTTTCTCAAGTGCAAAGACATATATATGAACATCATGGCCAAGATCATTGATGCCATAGTATTTTTATGAATATATGTGAAAACTGGACAGGAAAGAATGCTGAACAGGGGGAAGAAACAAATAATTTGAAATGTGTTGTTGGGTGCATATCATACACCATCTAGGGGGTTTCTACACTGCCATATAATCCAGATGATCAAAGCAGATAATCTGGGTTTTATATGTAGAAGGAGCCAAAGAGACAAATCTGAGAGCGAGTGAAATTTTAACTACTACTAGACATCAAAATGATTAAATAGCTTAATGTAGAATTTAAAGAAGTAAATGTGTTAGTCTGGATCAGAATGCAAAGGGAACTTGTAGCACTTTACCATACCCACAAGTATTCACACATACTACATGCTCATAAAGGCCTGTCCCTTGGCACTTCACTCCATGTATCTGATATGATGGACATAAAGCTATGAAAACTTGTGCTGCCAACTTCTTTCTATCAGTTAGTTTCAAAGATAGATGGGTGATAATGCTTTGTAAAGTTATAAAAAATGGAAGACTACATTTCCAGTAAATGAACTCATTAAAGAAAGGTACTGCAACAAATTTGCAAAATATGAACAGGGCTTTTCAATAACAGAGTCTCTTGGAAGGCTGTCAGACAGAGGGTTGTCATAAAACAAAGCTAACTTGACAGCACATAACAATAGCAGAGTCTAAGGTCATGGACAAGGCTCATTTCAGAGGAGTAAAGAATTACCATTTTGTGTTCAGCTTAGTAGTGCTGGTAGTCATCTCTGTCTGTTGTCTAGACATTTCATTTTTATTCAATTTAAGAAGTATACAAGTTATATAATAGATAATTTACATATAAAATTATTTGCTTTTATGTGCTGCCAAATTAGCTGCAGTGTTCTTCAAACTTTTTAAGCAAGGCAAGACAGAGAGAGAGAAAAGACAGTTGTGTAGTTGCATACCAGGAGTGCAGTTTCTAGAAAGCCTAAGACAGAATGGTGGAGCTTTGCAGACATCAATGCATTTAATAACCTTTTAAGGTGCAAGATAAATCGTACTGGTAAGATTCATTTAGAAGTGCAGAGAACTCATAGTAGTCATTCTGAGCCGTACATTAATATTTGCTTTTTCCCAATTTTTTTTAATAATGTGCAATTCTGGTTCTAAAGACAATCAAAAAGTTTATAATTATTCCCTGTACTTCTCAAAGGACACTTGATCATTCTTCTCCCCCCCCCCCCCCTAAGAATCATGAACTCTTCCTACTAAGAGGAATAGAGCTACATATATTATTTAACCTGTCCAAGGGCGTCCATTTTCTCCTCTTATAATGGGTAAAGACTCTCATTCCCATTTAGATCTACTGTCTTGCATCATGGCTGACAGCATTATCAATCTCTGTGAGTCTGCTCCTCTTTTTCTAGAATATCCAGAGCATAGGAGATGGTTGGGGTAGTGATTCTGGGGTAGTTTATCTCTGACAAAGCCAAGGAGAGGGAAAGATTCCTTATGTGGCATGAGTTCAGTTGAGTGACTTGACACCAGAGACTGCACTGCAAGTAATTTTGCAGCAGTATTTAGATGTCTACCTGTTTCCTTTTACTTTTCAGAGAGAAGTCACTATGCTAATGTAGATGGCAAATTATTAGGACAGTCATGTTCATATTATAGATTTGAATCATCATGGACTTAATCAATTTTGGCAAAGGACATAAGCACTTTACCTTCTTGAAGGGCTAATTAAAATAAGCAGAACCCCCCCTCCCACCATGCCTTGTCTGACACTGAAGATAAGGAACATATGACAACATGTACAGATATTTTCGCCCAGTTTAGCAAATCCTAGAAAAATAGTGCTCTTGTAAAAGTTATTTTACTGCCTTTTTAGAAGACACAGTCCCCTTAGAATTTTTGATATCCCAGGAAATACCTCCTGGGAAAGTGCAGATTCCCAATGCAGAAAGTAAAATACAGAGGGGTGGGCGGATTTTCAAGGCAACAATGCTGTCTACTTTGGAACACAGCTGAGCAATAGCTGTTAATGCTTTCTGGGGCATTTGCCTTCTAGAATATATCCAATACAGCTCAATAAGATTAATAGTTGTCCTGTGGAGGAGAAATCTAATTGCAGATGCAGAGGTTTTGTTTTAAATCCACTACTGACTTTTAATAATGGTTCTAGCTGCTGCTTGATGTGTGGCATCTTGCAATTTTAATAGAAAATCTCCATAAATTTATCTCTTCCTACCTTGTGTAGGACTTTTGACATTTGCATACACACCAAGCAATTTTATTTAAAATACACTGTTTGCTGTATTATTTGCCTCACTGTTTTGAAAACAAAAACCCAGCATTTTCTCTTTTGGGGTAAGGACTGCAGTTTGCTAAATTTGAGATGGAAAGTTTCTTCTACTTTGTATTTTCCTGATGGTTTTTAGGACATTCTTCTGTAGTCAGAAACAAAATATCGCCTCAGTTCATCTGTGTTTCAATAATTATGTATCTGTTTCCAACATAGAATGTAGTTGTTCATATGCAGAACAATAATCTCTGCTATGTCTAATGTATGTACAATTTTTTGAATTTGAAATATTCTTTCTACTGCATTATTTCATTTACCTCCGAAGTGCCTGATGGTGCTTCTGCTCATTTTCCCACCCCATTCAAGATCAATTCCCAACTAGTTTCACACATTCTGCTCCACATGAATTGCTCTTACCAAAATTTATAGTGCCCTTTCCAGGGATTGCCTTTGCCTGTCTTAGCCTTAATTCTTTTCAGTACCTCTGGAATGATGTTTTTTTTCTTTGCGCTTACTGCTGAACCTCATATTCATACTCCTGCACATCCTGCAAGGCTGCCAGAATCTCTTACTTGCAGAACTTTCTTACTACTTTATTTTCAGTCAGGTCAGATGCAGCCAGATGATAATTAATATGAAGGTTCTTTAAAAGTCAAACATAAAACTGCTAATTATTAAAATCACTGCTGTTAGAAGATTGGAAACTAGCCATAATTCTAATTCCAGGAATGTATCTAGAATCTAGATCAAGGGAGAGGTGATGGAGCCAGGGAATTGCAGATCCATATGCCTACACTTCTGCTGCAAATAAATTGGTAGAAACATTTATAAGAAGGAAAACCAGTAAATGTACAGAGCCGGAACAGAGTCTGCAGGCTGGAATCTCCACATCACCTTTCTTGCTCCCCTGCCAGCCCCCGTTTCAAGCCTTCTTCCACCTTCAGCCTGGCTTCACCCCTTTCTTCCATGGCCCTCCACTGTAACTTTTGGTGACCACTTGCCAGAATTGCCACAGCAACCAACTCATTCACTTTTCCTGCCACAAAGAGATTCTGTCATTTTTAACTTCTTATCAAAGGCTTGTCAAGCACTTTGGCAATCCTTGGGGATCATCTGTAGCACTTGGGAAGTATCAGCAGTGGTTGTGAATCTTTCAGCACAAAGCAAAAAGGCACTCTTCCACTTCTCACTCCCTTTTGAAATTTAAAACATGGTTTGGAAAATTACCGTATATACTCGAGTATAAGCCGACCCGAATATAAGTCGAGACACTTAATTTTGCCATAAAAAAACTGGGAAAACTTATTGACTCGAGTATAAGCCGAGGGTGGGAAATGCAGCAGCTACTGGTAAATTTCAAAATAAAAATAAATACCAATAAAACTACATTAATTGAGGGACCAGCAAGTTAAATATTTTTGAATATTTACCGTATTTCAAAGAAAATCAGTAAACTTGCTCTATAAGTGGAAAAGTAGGGTCAACAAAAACAATATGGTATTAACAATAACTTAACAACAACAACAACAATAAAACTTCATTTTAATAATAATAATAATAATAATAATTATTATTATTATTATTATTATTATTATTCATTTATTATCCTTCATTTTTATCCTGCCCTATCTCCTTGTGGGGACTCAGGCCAGTTTCCAACATAGTAACAGGCAAACATTCAATGCCTACATAAACAATGCAGAGCTAGTTATAGATCTATAATTATATATACTAATTTCACATATGCATTTTCCCCTGAAACATTTGCAAATCCTCTCTATATATGTGCATTTCCCTCCTGCATCTATCTATAAATCTCTATATGTGTGTGTGCATTTCCTCTGTAGTATTTCCATGCCCTATATATCTATATTCCTATATATCTATCTAGACATCTCTCTATATATAGGTAATTATATCTGCATAGGATTCGCAAGGACTTGCAAACGTGTGAAGCAAAAATTCATATATAAAAATAATGTATACACATAGATTCAGATATACAAGTATATGAAATCTCTAGATATGTATATGTACAAAGGATTTGCAAAGACTTGCAAACATGTGGGGAAAATTAATATATAAAATTTATATATGAAATTTATTTCAGGCAAAAATGCTTTTATAAGATTAATGGAGATATATATACAGTAGAGTCTCACTTATCCAACACTCGATTATCCAACGTTCTGGATTATCCAACACATTTTTGTAGTCAATGTTTTCAATACATCGTGATATTTTGGTGCTAAATTCATAAATACAGCAATTACAACATAGCATTACTGCGTATTGAACTACTTTTTCTGCCAAATTTGTTGTATAACATGATGTTTTGGTGCTTAATTTGTAAAATCAGAACCTAATTTGATGTTTAATAGGCTTTTCCTTAATCTCTCCTTATTATCCAACATATTCGCTTATCCAACGTTCTGCTGGCCCGTTTACGTTGGATAAGCGAGACTCTACTGTGTGTATATATATATATATATATTCTTCTTCCTGACTTGCAAAGGCTTATTTTCCTTTTCAAAAAATTCCCTTAGTTAAGAGCAAGGTAGGCTTTGGAAGAACAAACACACTGATAAGGGAGGAGAGAAATCTATCATATATTGCAAGCAATAGCCTCCAGGCTCCGCTGCCCGGCTTGACCTTGACCCGATTATAACGGGGAGGCTTTTTCAGCTGATAAAAAGGGCTGAAAAACTCGGCTTATCTTCGAGTATATACATTTTGGACTTATTTCCCAGAATCACCAGGCGGCGTGATCAGTGGAAATCTGGGAGGTGTAATCCAATAACTGTCATTCCAGAGCTCCAAAGCAAACAGATAAAAGGACCCAGGGCAGAGCTTTTGAATTTTTCTAGGAGGGAACACTTAAACACTCAACAGTAGTTAGGCAGGGCAGGGAGTCACACTATTGACATAATTATAATGACACTGGCCATATAATCCTGATTTTCAAAGTAGATAATCCACATTATCTGATTTGAACTGGATTATTTTAGTCTACACTATATAATCAATTTCAAAGCAGATAATCTGGATTTTATATGGCAGTGTAGAAGGGGCCTAATAAGTAGAGGAATCCATTATTTCCTGACTGTGTGGTAATAGTAGCAAGGAGGTAGAACTCTGAAATTTCTGGTGAAATAGATGGCTTCAATTTGATTAGTTCCAAAGGGAATCTCACTATACGTATTAAAAGGAGGGTGGGGGAGATTGATAGGTGGGGTGTTTAAATGGGGATGAGAGAACATGAGAATGGGATAGTGCTAAGTATGTTTATAGATGTGTGACTATGTGTGAATGGGAAAAGTCTATAAATGGCTATGTGTAATGGTGGGTGCCTGGTGGTATATTACTTTGTCTCTATCTCCTGGTGGCATTGAACCCTTAGAAGCTTAATCTGAAGGGAATGTGACCCTGAAAGGGTGGGGGGCTAATCCTGATATAAGAGAACATATATTAGACATGTTTTGGTGAGAAAAAATTACTAATTTTGCAAAGCAATACTTGCCCGTTAGCTTTTGGGAATTCTTTCAGAGTTATCATGTCCTTGGATTTTCAATAACCTTTTTGCCAAGGGCTTAGAGGGGAATAAGAGGCTGCATCCCTTCATAGGCTGATAAATGGTAAGAAAAACAACCAGAAGGCAGTGAGTAGTAAAGGGCAGACTATTTCCATAAAGGAGGAGGAAGATACCATCTGGTCCCCAGTACCTTTCATAAATGAGTTGTAATCAGAGTAGTGATTGTGTGTTTTGTGTGTGTGCGCGCATACAATGTCCCACACATGCATACGCTGGGTAAGATAATGATAGCATGTGTGTATGTGCATATGTATAAGCACTAATATTACAGATTGAATATCCCTAAATTCCTGAACCCAGAAGGGTTTGGGATTTTTAAAAAATTTGGAATATCTGTATTTACATATACAGTAGAGTCTCACTTATCCAACACTCACTTATCCAACGTTCTGGATTATCCAACACATTTTTGGAGTCAATGTTTTCAATATATTGTGATATTTTGGTGCTAAATTCATAAATACAGTAATTACTACATAGCATTACTGCGTATAGAACTACTTTTTCTGCCAGATTTGTTGTCTAACATGATGTTTTGGTGCTTTATTTGTAAAATCATAACCTAACTTGATGTTTAATAGGCTTTTCCTTAATGCCTCCTTATTATCCAACATATTCGCTTATCCAACATTTTGCCAGCCCGTTTATGTTGGATAAGTGAGACTCTACTGTACATATATCATGAAATATCCCCAAAATCCAAAATTGTCCACATGGTTGACTGTGGATTTGATTAGTACATGTTTTATTGATTAGCCCATCAGCTGTATCAAAACATTTAACACATAGACATACATACAACATACAACCCACTGACATGGTTGACTGAAATATGGACTCCTGTGCATTCTGATGGTTCAGTTCACAGAAATTGTGTATAAAATAAGATGGACATGACCTATACATGAATTTTGTGTTTAGATTAGTGTCCCACCTCTAAGACATCTCATTATATACAGAAATGCAAATACAGATATTCCCAAAAAAATTAAGAAATCACAGAATCTTGGTTTGCGAATTTTATCATTTCACTTACATTTGTAAGGCAAGATTAATGTTTTAAGGAGAAATAAAACAGATGGTTTCTTAGGAGATTTGTTATATATACATGTACATGTATTTATGCTTGTGGAGATATGTTTATGCATCACTTATTGGGTTAAAATATTTATTTATTAAAGTACTCAGTCTTTATTTAATTCTTTTAAGAAGTCTGATTGCCTCTTCTTTGAAACACACACACATTTGCACAATAGTTACTGTAGAGAACAGGCAAAAAGATCAAATGGCTTGAGCAGCTACCTAATAAAGAGAGGCTTTTGGATTCAGACCACTTTTAATTTAATAAAAGAATGGTGTTTAATACCAAATGGAAGGTATTATAGAGGGGTTGCTAAAGACAAGTGCTAAGTTTAATGAATTTTAAATCTAATCCAATAATCTGATTTAAGTGCTCTATTCTTCTATTTCACTGGTATTCATTAGTCTCTCTTGTTGCTTTTTGTGTTTCTACACATTCCCAGCTTCCCCTTACTTATATCTTTATAACCAATGGGATCCCCCCCCCCCCCCAAACTCCAGTACTCTTTGTTTGTTAGTTCTTGCACTTCACTTTTGGACAAAGAAGATGTAACTTAATTTTTGAACAACTTGTATGACAAAGTTGCTCAGTAAATACTCGATTTGGCATTTGGCAGTTTCCTGTGTTTATTTTCTGTGATATCATTGCACTACTTCATCTAATTATGTCCCGAAATATAGGCAAACAACCAGTTAGCTTTGTTGGCTAAATCCACTCTCTTTCGGACTATATCTGTACAACAATAGATAATATCTCAATACAATTTTGAGATGTGATGATAACGAGATTTTGCTTTTCAATACTATTTTATTTTAATTTAAAATGGAACTTCTGAGACTCTGAGCTATCAAGCACAAAATGAGGTTTTTTTCATGTCAGGAGCGACTTGAGAAACTACAAGTCACTTGTGGTGTGATAGAGTTGGCCGTCTGCAAAGATGTTGCCCAGGGGACGCCTGGATGTTTGATGTTTTACCATCCTGTGGGAGGCTTAGCTCATGTCCGCTCATGGGGAGTTAGAGCTGACAGACAGTAGCTCTTCCCACTCCTCGGATTCGAACCATGGACCTTTTGGTCAGCAGTCTTGCCAGCACAAGGGTTTAACCCATTGCGCCACCAGGATAAAATGAGATAAATTTTTGGAGTGCAAATACCAGTATGTAGTAAAGCAGGCCGAAAAACATTACAGTGTTAAGAAGAGAGGATGGCAACCACTAAGTTATGATCTAGGCTGGAAATATTACCAATTTGTGACTAAAGATTGAATTCAGAATCTTAATTCTGTGAAGACAGTGAAATCAGAGGCAGGTCACAGGCTTGTGCCCATCTAAATTTAAGTCTACAGAGCTATTAGTTCATTAGCACAGTTAGACATGGCCTTAATCAGTTTCTATTAGATTTGTATTATGCTAATATCACCAATACCCCTTCAAATCCAAGTTGCTACCATTCATGAAAGCAACGGTGTATTATTGCTTCCAAGTCCCTTTGAGTAGTTTCCTGCTGTTCATTATATCATAGACTGGAAATTTAATTTTCACCTGAGTATCACTGCCTCACTCTCCCTCGTCTTCAACCACCCACCCACCCATACTGCTTTAGCGCATACTAAGCAAGAGCCTATTCATGCACAATGTCTGTACACTGTAATAAAGAAATGTAATATTCGAGATTAATCCCTTCTAATCCATAGTGACTCCTTCCTTAGTTTGAACACAGTGATGCACTAGCATCTTGAGAAGAGATTAACATTAAAATTAAAGAAATCTAGAAAAATTGCAGTGTATTTTCTGTCCTCAAAATGTGCTGATCATCATGGCCTAATGACATAAGACTGTAGTTTCAATGTATCACAATAGGAAAATAAATGTGGGTTGTAGTGTTCATTCACTGTGATGTGATCCTGATATTTCCTTTGAAATGTCAAGTAGGCACCTGCACTGTCAGTTCAAGGGGAAAGGGTGAGTGGAGAAATTTAGTTTTAAAAGGGGGTTGCAATATTGGCTGCTGCCTGCTGCTTATCTAGATATACATTTTGAAACTCTAACTTCAGACTGCACCCTCAGACACTCACTTCTTTGCTTTCCATGTCCCAAAAATGTGCCAACAAACATTATTTGGAAATTGGGACATGTTTCCTTGAGACTTCATTATATTCTCATCTCTACAATACATACTGTACATATTTTCTGGAAACCCTCTTCTTGCCCCCACCCCCAACCTATCTGATTTGTTGGTTTGAGAAAAATACACTTCTCTTCATATGATCCAGCAGTGTCTGCACCTCTGAGAAGTCTCAGCAAAATCCAGTTTTCAGTTCCACAGCATGTGCCATTCAGAGAGAAAAAACAGTGGAGAGTAAATGTGGAGCTTGTTTCCAAAAGGTACCAAATCCCCCAAAATTGAAAAATGAGTTATAGGTGGCAACATATTGTCAGCAAGGAGAATATTATGTATGGATCAAAGCTACCAAAATGTACCAAATCAAAAGTATCACATCCAGTTGGTGTTCCATAACAAAACATACCAAATCCACTCATTTGTATAGATGGCTTGATAGAGAAGGCTGTAGATGTCCTTCAGAAATTAGTTTTTATTTATGGCATTTCTTCAGTACGTATCTGAAACCATTCTGTGATGCTAAGAAAATCAAATACACTGAGTGTTTTGTGATACCATGTGTTCATGTTTTGTGTAATTGTGTCTCAGTATGCTTTTTAAATGTAGTGTTTTTTCCTGTCCATGGCCACAACTATATGCTTACAGACAGGTCATTTGGCACTGTTGAGAAAGAAGCTTAGAATAATGAAAACCATAATTTCTTCTGAAAAGTATGGTGAAGTAATTAAGAATGTTGGGGCAGTTCACATTCTAGGATGAGATTTTAAATGGGTGAACTGCAAAGAAATAGCAGAAAAGGGTTCAAAATTAGTGAAGCCAAAAGACTGACAATTCAGGCAAAATAGGGTTCGGGTGGGCTTCATGCTGCTTATAGTATGGGCCCTGATGATAAAACAAGGATCGAGGTGTGCCCTTGTAATAGGAAACATAAAGTGCAGTGTAAGAGTTATATGCAGGAGGCAAAAAAGAAAGATATGGCAGCACAAGGTAGTAGCCATAGGGTACAAAGATGCAAGCCAGTTGCCATTTTGCAAACATATTGTATGTAGAGGGTAATATAATGGTGAAAGTACCTCATTTTTATGATGACTGGATAATATCATTGTGCTCATTATACAGAGAAAAAAGAACATGTGTTAACATTAAAATGACCTTTCTTTATTTGAAAAATTAATTGTATAGAGGGGAATACTTGCTATTAAATAACATAATAAATAATAAAACATTCTTCATAGGGTAACTGAGCTACGTGTATTTTAAATTATAGATTCATGCCAAAGTGTACCAAAACTAAATTTATTTCTTGAAAAAATCCACAATAAAGAGCAAAATATCTTTATGAAATATGTAAATATGATATTTGGCACAGAAAGAACATATAGGCAAATGATGACTTCCATTGCCTGAGGGTCAGCCTGTTTTTTTCAACTTGGGTAAAATTTGTTCAGATAGATTTGGTACCTTTTGGAAACTGCTCCACAAGTATACACATAGATACGTGTGCATTTTCCATATATATGTGCATCTTTCCCTAAGGATTAATTATACTGTATCTTCATCTTTACAATATGTGAATATTGTCTGGAAACTCCTCTGTGAGCTGAAGTTATGTAATCGGTAATAAAAGGTATATGTAGTGTGCGAAGTATATAATTTCAATTGTTCCCTCCTGACATAATTGCTCTCCATATAGATTATGATCTTTTACCTTGATTCTGATACTGAAAAGTTGATGTTTGACCATAACTTCTTCTCTCCTACCTTGTTAAATGTGTGCTAAAATTTCAAAGATCTGTAATCTGTTTTCCTTGTTTTCTGCAGGTGCTGTTGAGTCAAGTGCATCGGCTGCGAGCCCTTGATTTACTGGGTCGATTTTTGGATCTGGGTCCTTGGGCTGTTAGCTTGGTGAGTACATATTACAGAAATCTTTTTTTTTGTGGAAGAGACAGTATGTTTCCTATATAGTCAGCATGTATAAATAATGAACTGTCAGCAATCAGATGACCGTGAGGTCAACATAAATCAGACTGCCAGAGTTCAACAGGCTGTGGAAGGTGATGAGATTCCTTTTTATATGTAGTTCACATTAGCCAAAGATAGCAGTGCTCCTCTTTGTTCAGCCTCTCCAATTCCATCTGACGCTAGGCACAGCAATAAGAGGAGAGGAGATGTGAATGTGCAAATACACTCACATCTTGTGGTCATGCTGGGTTTATGAGTAAACTGTTTCAGCAAAAGAATAAAAAATGGAATGATCTTCCCAGCTTTTGTAAGGGTTATCAACATCTGAGATATGACTCCTTGGATCTTAAGAGAAGAGAGCCTTGGATTAAAAAAATCTTGAGGGTTTAAAAATATGCAGGGCTGGGTGCACGAAAGTTATTGATCAAGTAACTACTTATATGTAAAAATGAATTATTAGAATTAGAGGGGGGGACACCATGTCTGTTAAAAACAGGATCAATGTTAGTGAAAGATAGGTGACTAGATGGAAGAACAAATCAGAATTATATGGGTAACAATGAATCATGAGTACATTGTGGACTGAGCAAAATTTTGTACTAAATTAAGCTTTGGTTTTGGCAAGCCATGTGAATTTGAAATTCTAGGTGACATCCAGGATTAAAATTGACCTGAGAGAAATATGCAGTTTATCACTTCAGCAGCATTGTTGTAATGAAGATTGCTTATCAGACATACTTTAGGTTATTAATGTTGGTGGGTAGATTAATGCTATCAACTTTCTATCTGCACATCCCAAGCTCATGTCCCATTCACATTGTTTTGTTTTCTCTTCAGGCATTGTCTGTTGGCATTTTCCCCTATGTGTTAAAGCTACTTCAGAGTTCTGCTAGGGAGCTAAGACCTCTTCTGGTCTTCATCTGGGCCAAAATCCTTGCAGTGGACAGTGTAAGTAACCATGAAGTTTTGGTTTCTAATGGTGAAGACTACTGTAAAAGAATATTATCATTAGTTGCAGCATCAGCAGCGAGCTAATTTATTCATGATTGGAAATGAAATGAGAATGACTTACTCAAGGGGACTCAATTTGCAACTAAGAAAAAACTCTTAAACCCTGCTGATGAAATACACCCCTACCTTGTCCACTTGTTTCACATTACCTCTTTTCTGTTGGTAGATTTAACCTAATTTCAACAACTTCTGATGGAAAGTGAAATGGAACATTAGAGATTTTATGATGAAATGTGGGAAAGATTGAAAAATGGGATACTTTTCCACTTGTGAGATCATTTTCTCTTGTGTTGATATGACATCTGCATTAATTGGAACATCAAGTATAATTATTCTTTGCATAAAACTGCGAGTTCATTAATGTTTTTACTAATGAAGTATATCTGATTTCCCTTCTCTGAGTTTTCTAATCCATCTGTTACTCTTGAAAGACTCAGTTCTAGGCCCTTTATTCTGGTTAATGAATGTGACAGGCAAAGCCAATTCTGACCACGGTGGTCCATGCTTTAGTTACATCTCATATGGATTACTGCAATGCACTCTAAGTGGGGCTGCCTTTGAAGACAGCCCAGAAGCTACAATTGGTACAAAGATCTGCAGCCAGGCTGCTGACAGGAATGAGTTATAGGGTATGTACCACCTTCCTACTAAAGCTTCTTCACTGGCTGTCTATATACTTCCAGGCCCAATTTAAAGTGCAGGTTATCACCTACAAAGCCCTACACAGTTCAGTTCCAGCCTACTTATGTGACTGCATCTCCCCCTATGAACCTGTTCGGGCTTTAAGATCTGCTGGGGAGGCCCTCCTCATGGCCCCACCTCTGTCACACTACGGTTGGTGGGGACGAGAGAGAGGGCCTTCTCGATAGTGGCCCACTGGCTGTGGAGCGCCCTCCCCAGGGAGATTAGGCAAGCGCCCACACTCATGTCATTTGGGTAGGAACTGAAAACTTGGCTGTTCAAACAGACCTTCGATAATGGCAAAAGTAAAAATTCTTAACCACTAAACCATGGCTCATATTGATCAATGCAATGGTTTAGACTTTTAAAAGCTTGTTTAATTTTTTTATATAATAATTGTTTATGTGTTGATTGTTTTGTGTTAATTTTGACTTGTTTTAATTCATTATGACACTCAGTTGTTTTATGTATCTATTATGTTTTTGTGATTGGAAGCTGCTCCGAGTCCCTTGTTAGGAGATGGGGCGAGGTATAAATAAAGCTATTATTATTATTATTATTATTATTATTTACATTATCACATAGTTTGGTCTATAGGGGACTCCAAGAACAAGACACTGGACTAAAACCACACATAGAATGAGGTCATGGAATTGCTGTGAGATGCAGAGTTTTAGAAACACTTTCCCACTTGGGTCAGTCTAGGCTTGGCAGTTCTTTATAGGTTAACACAGTGGTTCTCAACCTGGGGTCCCCAGGTGTTTTGGCCTACAACTCCCAGAAATCCCAGCCAGTTTACCAGCTGTTACGATTTTTGGGAGTTGAAGGCCAGAACATCTGGGGACCCACAGGTTGGGAACCACTGGGTTAACAGATGTTCATATGCTCTTTGTATAGCTCTGCTAGACAGTTTTTTTTTGTCTGTCTCTTATAAGTCTATACCTAAAGACTTATTGGGTTGCATTATGCCACTGTTCTGCGCAAACAGAAATGTTTACCTGGTGAAAATATTATTGTATAAAAGGGCAATATTTCAGAAATGCCTGACAAATCTGAATGTATTGTGGACTATGCCCTTTTTTGATAAATAATTTTAGGCTCAAGCAGAAGGAGGGAGCCATGACCAAATGCTGACATATTTTCCTATGGCTGTAGTCATGCTTAGTATTATTTAATATATTTTGGAAAACATTTTAAGAGGATTTCAACTAGGAAAGAAAATGAAAAGCTCCTCTGGGGTGATGGGGAAGCTTATTTCTGATAATATGCTCATGTTTGGCTAGGGATTCAAACTATGTATAATTCAGATTAGGAATATATTGTAGCATGCAACACTGCCCACATGCCAATAATATTGTTGTCAGAGAGTATAGAACAAATTCTTGGGGTTTTTTTTTTTGGGGGGGGGGGAGTACAGATCTATCCTTGCATCCTTGATCTATCCTGGTGAAATGCATGCCCCAGAAGGCAAGAGACATAAATCCTTTAGAGCTGAGACTATGCTTCTTCATTATATTTTCTATGATCCTGCATTCAGTAGAAGTTCTCACCTTGCCTATCCCATCTGCCATATACTATTATTTCCAATTGCTTAGCTTATATGTCTAAGCCAAGCAGATGTATATAGTTTTTTCCTCTTTTATCATTTGTGGGGGTATCTTTCTACATCCATGTACTGATTTTCCATTATCTTCCGAAATATAATAGCAGCCCTGGGGGAGTTATCAACAACTAAGCCCTGAGCTTGAAAAGTATTTCCTGCCAGTTGAAGAGGAATCATGTCAGATCATTTCTTTCCTTATTCTCATGAGTTGCTATTGAATACTGGTAAAATACAGTATAAAAGTCTGGGTGTAGCATGTGTGCTTCTTCTTCATGGTCTCTGTGAAAACACAATCAAACACTTACAACAACAACAACAACAACAACAACAACAACAACAACAGAAACCCCAGAGGAGGTGGGGTGCCTGCAGAGCGCCTGAACACCTTTCACGGAGCCCCAAGGGCTCTCCAGAACACAGTTTGAGAACCGCTGTCTACAGATCTACAACCCTTTTCCAACCATCAAAGGAGATCCCCTTTTCGATACTCTGAGGCAGTCCTTTCTGACTCACCAGCAGAATAGACCCCAATCAAATCAGCAGACCCTCCATTCCATAGGAAGAATTGACTCCTGCATCAAGACATAATTCTTCTAGCCCTCTTTCAAAACAATATAGAGATTGCTACATTGTTTGAATGTCAGGAGGGCTCTGGCATTTTATCTGGACAGAACCTCAGTTTTCCAAGTTGTTTATCTGCTATAGGGTTGAAAGGAGCCCCCCCCCCTTTTTTTTGGCACAGCTCTAATACAAATGGATTGTTTTATGTTATGAACTCATGGGCCAGCAGGCCCTGGGTCGGATCCAGGCCCACTCAACCAGGGCCACAGCACCTTCTACTGCCTTCATAAAGGGCGTACCCTTAGACGATAACTGTAAGTCTGCTACATAATCAAATCCATCAACCTTTATATTACACTACTGATTGGACTCTAGATCTCTAGCTTTCAACCATTTTGGACGTTCAGTTTTGCTCTCTTGTGTATCCTGACATGGTTGCAAAAATTATTAGTTCATGTATTTTAGGGTTGATACCTAAAATAATAACATTATTCTTTAAATTTATTCAACTCTCAGCATTTATTGGTATTCTTGCATTGTTAGAAACAAAACAAATTAGAAAAACACAAATGAACCACTAGGTGGAACTCATTTTGATTTCTGCAAGGGTTGCATTGTTGTAATAGCCCTCAGGTCATCAGAGTTTTATTAGGTTTTTATGCTTTCTGTAACATTCCTGTTTACGCTGTGTGCCTCCTGCAGAGAAGACAAGATGATCGATGTTATTATATGGCAGTTGACTTATGCATACATGCAATTTAATATTTTTGCATTAATCCCTGCTGCTGCTCAGTCGTTTAGTCGTCTCCAACTCTTCGTGACCTCATGGACCAGTCCACGCCAGAGCTCCCTGTCGGCCGTCACCGCCCCCAGTTCCTTCAAGGTCAACCCAGTCACTTCAAGGATACCGCATTAATCCCTACCAATGTGTATCTGTCAGTTTTTTCTGGTTTTCAGAATTGCAATTTGGTTTTAAATAAATTGATTATTATTACTATTCTGGTGTCATGACTACCTCTACCTGATCATGAATTCTTGCTAGTCACCCAGTTGTGTGATTCACAGAGACCACGAAGACCACAGATTGCTTACCTCTAACATCTGTGGTCATCTGTGAATTCATACAACTCCACCCATCCTCCTCACTGTGTCATGCCAGGCTGCTTTATAGCCTCGGGAGAGTGGGTGGGGTTACCACCAAAATGTTTCTGCCTAGTGATTCTGAAAGGTTCCAAAGAGTTTCTGTGCAGGAGCAGATATCTGTAACACAGTTACAGGTAACAACCTGTCATTTCCAGTATTCATCTAAAATAAATGTGTAGATTTCCCTAGCCGTGTCTTATGTTTCAGAACTATGAAAGTACTGAGGTGAAAATAAAAAAGGAAGGGACATAGTCCAGTGGCTGACACCACAGCGCTCGTGCCATAAGGTTCAAAATAGGTGGTACTTTGCCTACCCGTCCTGATGTATGCATTTGTTGCTTTACCATGGCATTCCAGAGTGAGTTGCTTTATAAAATTTATGCCAGGGAGTGGTTATAGCAGATGAATACCCTGTGAATGTAAGTGAAAGTATTATCCTTGGTGCTGTAGGCAATCATGAGGAGCTATTATTCATTGTGTTGATTGAAGCACAGATGTAGTGATTAATTGTTTAACTGCAGTAAATCATTTCTGTGCTGTAGAAGAAAAAAGAGAGGGGAAGTGGGGGAAGGGGTATAGTGGCTGACAGACTGAGCTATGACTCAAGAAATACCTAGTTTGAATTTCACTTTCATTGTGTCCTTCAGGGTGCTTTTAGGCAGTTTTATTGACTAACCTTACTGGGTGGTTGTAATAGTAGTTAGGTAGTCACAGGGCCGGTTTGACCTATGAGGCCCGTTAAGCCGTGGCCTCGGGCGCATGACGCTAGGGGGCGCTGTAGATGCCGCGACAGCGCCCCGTAGTGACGCTGCTGCCGCCACCGCACCAAACGGCAAAGCGCGGAAGTTGCTGGATGCAGGCGCAGATCAGCTGGGCGATCTGCGCCTGCGTCCAGCAATTTAGGCTGGCTAGACCAGGGCGCGCTGGGCGGGAGGCGGGGCACCGTCAGGGCAGTGCCCCGCCTCCCGCCCAGCATGCCCTGATCCCACCTCCCACGCAGCGTGGGAGGCGGGGCCAGGGCACGCTGGGCGGGAGGCGGGGCACCACCCTGACGGTGCCCCGCCTCCTGCCCAGTGCGCCCTGGTCTAGCTGGTCTTGTGGCTTGGCTGGCCTTGCCCGCCAGGAAAAGCTGGAAAAGGCCAGACGGGCGAGGGTGTGTAGCGTGGGAAGCAGGGCCAACCCTGGCCCCGCCTCCCGCGCTACTCGCCCTGACCCTGCCTCCCACGCAGCGTGGGAGGCGGGGCCAGGGCACGCTGGGCAGGAGGCGGGGCCAACCCTGGCGGCACCGGCCAGGGGGGCGCTTTTCCCCACCCCCGCTTACTATTATAAATTTTCTCCGGCCGGCCCTGGGTAGTCATGCTTTGAGCACTTGAGAGTGTACTAGGCAAACAATTAATACATTGAATAGCAGTACTAGTGAGGTTTTAGTTGTAGTTACTATATAGAACTATTACAGAAATAATTGCCAAAAGATTTTTTTCCAATGTGCACCAGTTATATTTAATTGCATATACTTGCTTAGGATCTAGGGAATGTCCTGGGAGTACTTAGGTTCTGAAAGCTCTAAATCAGGGGTTCTCAAACTTTTTAAGCAGAGGGCCAGCCCACAATCCTTCAGACTATTAAGGGGCCGAATTATCATTAGAAAAAAAAATACGAACTGATTCCTATGCACACTGCAAATGTCTTATTTGTAGTGCAAAAAACCAACAAAAACAATACAGTATTTAAAAATAAAAACAATTTTAACCAACATAAACCTATCAGGATTCAATGGGAAGTGTGGGCCTGCTTTTGGCCAATGAGATAGTTAAGTTAATTAGGGTTGTTGTTGTTGTTGTTGTGTGCCTTCAAGTCATTTCAGACTTTGGGTGGGCCTAAGTCTAAAACAGAGTGCTGGGGCCAGGTAAATGACCTTGGAGAGCGGCATCTGTCCCACGGGCCTTAATTTGAGGACCCCTGTTCTAAATGACCTTCCACAACTCTGTTATTGCCAGAATATTCCTAGCTATTCGTATTACTAATCTGAATAGGGGATTCCTACTAATATCAGGTATAATAATCACAATCTTAAAGAGAACTCTAGCTTAAGCATTTTCTTGGATCTGATTAAGTCAGAGTTTGGATTATATTCAGATCTTGTTCTGTTAGATCTTTGTTCATATTCTCTCCACTAAATATGCTGTGGCGTAATTTTATTTTCAAGCGTTCTGATCCATGGATCATGGTTTATAATTCCTTCATTGTTTACACAATGCCTCCATCTGTTTTGAGCAGGAAAGATTCTACTTGTTCCTCCCAATGAGCTCTTCCTTCATATTCCATGATTCAGAAAAAAAGGCTGCATTTTTCTAGCTTTGTCTGCAAGATGAACAAAAACATGAGAAATCAAAAAGAAAAGAAAAAAGAGGAGAATGGTATGAATGTGTAATTGTATGCATAAATACATGTTATATTAGTTTTGGAATAGTACTTCCTATTGAAAATAATGTATTTATTTTTGGCAAAGTTGACAGAAGTAATGAGTCTTATATTTCTGTGAACCTTTTTTCCTGCAAACTTTTCGATGTTTAAGGACATTTTGTTTAATCCAGACATTTCTTGCTGCACTACTGACAAATTGTTTTTAAATTTGTGTTCATTTTTCATTGTCCATCTGAGCACATGTGAAAGAGAGAAAGGTTGCACAAGGTTTCCTGTTGAGCAAAGTATACTGAAATATTTCAAGGCTGTGGCAGTGTGTTGCCTACAGACTGTGTTCTGGTTCCAAATCTATATAGGAAATAGATCTGGTGATAATTGGGCTCCCTCATCACATAATGTTTAGCCAGAGCTTGACCAGAGAATGACCTTTGGTGTTACGATGCACTGAATGACTTGGTCTTGTGGAAACTCCTTTTATGCCAGTTTTTGTAGGGAATATTAATGAGCTATGGAAAAAAAATGAGAAAAAAATGAGAGACACTTATCTTAATATTTTTTGGGATAAAAATGTGATGAGCTATCAAAAGTCATTGTAAAGGTGAGGTTAAGACGAGTGATCCATATGCATGAACATCAGTTACAGTTTTGATTGAGAATACCTTTTAACATTCCCAACATTGTTTGCTTCCCCCATTCTCTTGATTGGCCTGTAGGGCATCTAGAACTTTCCATTAACTAGAATGGTTGAATGAATTTCAGAATGTTTGTGTGTGCCTGTGATCGGATGAGATGGACAAGGGGGAGTTTGCAGACATTACATACATAATCAGAACATTAAATATCTTTGGAATGTCAACTTTCCTCTTTGGATTTTAGGGCATCAATTTAAAGAGGATCTAAATACCCTAGAGTCATCAGATCTTGTCTTATCTTGGAAAGCTAAACAAAGTCATGCTGGTTAGTACTTGGATGAAAGACTGCTAACAAATACTGGCTGCTATAGGCTATATTTCAGAGAAGTCAAGGACACTTCCGAGTAGTCCTTTTCTAAGAAATCCATATGACATTCATGGGGTTGCCATAAATCTGCAGATAAGTTTAAGGCATGCACATGCACAACTCTTTTTATGGTCATAGTCAATAGGTTCCCCTTAAGCTTGCCATAGCTTGGACATGAAGGCACACAATAAAGTCCAATACAAACAAGGTCCTCAATCTACTAGAGGGCAGCAGAATTGATTCATGAATTGTAATGTGTCCTGCAGTATACTTAGTAAAGAAGATTGTAATGGGCCACCCCCACCGCACATCAGGAAGCATATAAGTTAAGTAGTGCAGATCTAAACTCCATGTTAACAATCGTGCCAGTGGAATGCTCATTACAATAGAGAGAGAAACAGCTTCATCAGTAAGAGAAAGATTGCTCTATATTTAAAGTGCATTAAAACAATTTGCATTTAAATAGAAGCGTTCTGATATTTTCAAAGAAAAGGCTGTTTTAAATGTGGTCTAAAGTACCATGTAAATATTGTGCTAGAATAATGCATTGGAACAGTGAGGTCTTGCGGCTGATAAAAATGTTCCAGACATGTTTTAAAATAGAGATGGAGAATTATACTTTGGTCATCTTCTGCTATAAATACTACATCTTTTACATAAATCTGAGTACTAATCACCAAACTTACTCATCATAGGCAATCCCTCGTGGCTGAGTATATTATCTTCCAAGGGTAGAGTCTTGTCAATGGATCCGTAAGTGACTACAGAGAACTATTCTGGATCCTCATTATCTTTCGCAATGAGGACATACATTTTCAGATGAGTGGTGGCCCCAACAAGGGCAGACTTCCTCTTGTCACATTCTCCCTTTCGTGCTCTATTGGTGCCTCTTCAAAATGCACAGCACTGTTGTTAACAGCTGACCTCCAGTTGCAAGGCTCAAGGGCCAGGGCTTCCCGGATCTTAGTGTTTATTCTGAACAATGTAACCTGAACAATTTACTATTCCCTTGCATCTTTGTCTTCTTAACCTCCTTTTTTGGCAATCTGAGCCCTCTTCTCTTCATTCTTTATTTCTGATTAAAAATGCATTACTGTACCCATCCACCTGTCCTCTGGTATGTAGCATAAAGCAGAATGCACTGTTACAAGTAGAGTTCAAAGTAAAGTTTGTTTTCTTTCTTTCTTCTCTACCAATGTTACTTTAGTATTGCACATAAAAATATGTATGTATATATTTATTCATCCTCTTTTTCTGCCCTTAATATGTCATCCCAAAAACATGGGATGCCTGGAAAGGCATTATTGGATGATAATTATTAACAGTAAAGCCCAGGCTACCTGATTCTCATTTTATTGACATCCTGTGTGAAATGTGGGGAGAGCTTACTTTCAAAGCAAGATTGATCAGAAGAACTTGGTTGTGTCCCATTCTTAGACACTATCAAAATGATGAGTGAAGTGCATGTGTAAGGAGGACATGCATATCTCAAGGATGGAGTGACTCTCTGTATATTCTGTATTGAGAGACAACCCCCCCCCCCCCCCCCATTAAAGGTCCCTGGGTGAAGGCCAAAGCAGTATCAGAGATGAAAAAGAGTGTTCTAGGACATTGATTTATGTTTATGCACATGAATAAAAAGTAACAAATAAAATAAAAAGACTGCTATTATTTGCTTCTTGTAGCAGTACATAAAGTAACATTATAAAAGCAGTAACGATGTACATTAGGTGATCAACCTATCTATCAACTAACTTGCTTTAATATATAGGCTTATTGTCTAATCAAAGCTTTACTTACAAACCTTGTGCTGCAAGCTGACTGATGATGGCACTTCAGGTGTCTTGAGAATGTTTGATGTATGTCAGAAGCTGCTGCTGACATAGCTTGCTCCATAAAGCAACCATTAACGGAGATTAACTTACATTGGGTTCTGGGGTAGCAGCTTCTTCGTGTTCCTTTTACTTTGGAGTAATCCATTCCATATCCATGGAAATCTGCAGAACTGGAAAGAAATCCACTGAATTTAAAGTGAATGAGATATGTAATCTTGTAGATTCATAGTTTGCCTGTCATTTGTTTCACCATGTGGGTGATACAGAATATATATGTGTGCTCTGAGAATTCTTTGGAAACATTCCTGTTGTCTCTCAGATGAAGTTCCATTATCTTGACAGAATATACTTTTCTTTGGTATCTATACATTGCCTTTGCTTATCAACTTTCTCCAGTAATAATAATTTTTCCAGTTCCCATTTCCTTTCCCTGTTTCTATTTCTTTCTAGTGCTGATAGGTTCCTCCTTCTATGCTCTGTCTTTACTCTCATCTTATCATCATGTCTTGATGAGTCTTAATCTTTTCACTCAGATGCCAATTTTGTCTTTGTTCTGGAGACAGACATTCCTCTCCACATCTGCCCATTTCTTTCCTGCCTAACTTATTTCATTCCCTAACTCAGCGTTTGTCAACCTGGAGGTTGGGACCGCTGGGCAGGTCATGAGGAGGTGTCAGAGGGGTCACCAAAGACCATCAGAAAACACATTCACATTTAGGCATATTGAGTATTCATGCCATGTTTGGTCCAGATCCATCATTGTTTGAGCTCTCTGGATGTAGGTGAACTACAATTCCAAAACTCAAGGTCAATAACCACCAAACCCTTCCAGTATTTTCTGTTGGTCATGGGAGTTTTGTGTGCCAAGTTTGGTTCAATTCCATCATTGGTGGAGTTCAGAATGGTCTTTGATTGTATGTGAACTATAAATCCCAGGAACTACAACTCCTAAATTACAAAATCATTAACACACACACACACCCCAACCTTACCGGTGTTCAAATTTGGACATATTGGGTATTTGTGCCACAGTTGGTCCAGTAAATGAAAATACATCCTGCACATCAGATATTTACATTACGATTCATAACAGTAGCAAAATTACAGTCACCACAACATGAGGAACTGTATCAAGGGGTCGCGGGCATTAGAAAGGTTGGGAACCACTGTCCTAACTGTCCCAGCTGCTCCAAGCCTCATCAATGCCCCAGTTTGAAACAGGGTTTTTTTGGGGGGGTGGGGAAGGGGGTTGCTTTCATTGCTTTAGTTTTACCATTTCAAACAAAGCAAACTGCTGGATGCTATTGTGCTCTTCTCTTAGAACAGATTTGTAATTTAGTTTCTGACCCCAACTTTGTTTGTTTGAACTGTTCTCAAACCTCAAGGTATGTACAAGTGTATGGTCAAAAAGTCATACAAAATACTAGAAAAACAATAAGACCTAGGAGTATAAAACCATAGAAGGACAGAATCATTGTAAATTGAAATATCGTGCCATGCAGCTAAAATGTTAGGGCAGCAATTTGGTTTTGAGCGGATGTCAAAAAGGTTAAAGTGTCAGTAGCAGTCACACTTCCCAGGAGAGCACAATCTCTAGTCCAACCTCCACAAAACTGAAGGCTATCTTCCTTGCCACATAATGTGAAATAATCTCTCTGGCAGTCTTAAAACATGAACAGGCTATCAGAGAGAGTATGTCCTAAAGCTGCTTGTGGTGTGTCTTCCCCATGATTTGGGTTCAGGGATGAAAGGGCAGACAATGAAGTTCTATTAGAAATGGTACAGTGTGATTCCACCGCCGTACTGGTTATGATCTTCGAAAAACATGTTTCAAGGCACTCAGTTGATGGATATTTTAGTGGTATAAAAACCCTAAACATTTCAGCTTCTATTTCTCAAAGCCTTCAAAGGCTATAGAAATTATTTAAAGACAACACATAAATATGTATTAAATATTTGAAAGGGTATCATATTGAGGAGGGGGCAAGCTTGTTTTCTCCTGCTCTAGGAAATAGGACACAATGGACCAATGGATTAGGATTGCAGGAACTTCCTAGTAATAAGAGCTGTTTGACAGTGGAATTTACTGCCTTGAAGTGAAGTTTTCTTCTCAGGAGGTTAACAGATGGGTGACTATTTGTTGGGAATGCCATGATCATGTTTTCCTGCATAGCTCTTGTGGTCTAATAATAATAATAATAATAATAATAATAATTTTATTTTTATATCCCACCCCATCTCCTCGAAGGGACTCGGAGCAGCTCACAACAGGGACAAGCCCGAAACAACAACACAACATATTTGACAAAAACTTAAAACATTCCAACGATACACAAAATAAAATAATGGACAATACATTAAAATCCAAGCAGATAAAATCAGAGTAATTAAAAGCAAACCAGTGGGGACAGGTTTCATAAAGTGCTGTATCATGGAAATAAGTAACAGTGATAAAGTGTCTTACGCTTTTAAAACAGAAAGAAGTATTCTAATGACAGCTGTATTGGATCTATTCATTCAAACGCGCTCTGGAACAACTATGTTTTTAATTCCTGGCGGAAAATGGGCAGGGAAGGAGCTAACCTGATCTCCTTAGGGAGAGAGTTCCAGAGCCGGGGGGCCACTGCCGAGAAGGCCCTCTCCCTCGTCCCCACCAGCCGCATTTGAGACAGAGGCGGAAGCAAGAGGAGCTCCTCCCCGGATGATCTTAGAGTTCGTGTTGGTTTGTAGGAGAGGAGGCGATCACGGAGATAGGCAGGTCCTGAACCGTTTAAGGCTTTATAGGTAATAACCTGCATCTTGAATTGGGCCCGGAAACTTATCGGTAGCCAGTGGAGCTGTTTAAACAAAGGAGTTGACCGTTCTCTGTAACTAGCTCCTGTTATTAATCTGGCTGCTGATCTCTGAACCAACTGAAGTTTTTGAACCGTCTTCAAGGGCAGCCCCAAGTAGACTGCATTGCAGTAATCCAACCTGGAGATGACTAAGGCATGGACCACCATGGCCAAGTCAGACTTCATGAGGTACGGTCGCAGCTGGCGCACAAGCTTTAACTGTGTGAAGGCCCTCCCTCTATTCCATTTCTGTGATTCTGTGATTATAACTATACATTATATAACACTATATGAAAGTATCTTAATCAGCACACCACAGTGACCTTGTTTAGAATCTAAATTCAGATATTTTGGGGAGGGGGGGAGGTCTGCTTCAGCCAGCCAGTCAAATTCATTTTAGGCCTACCATAAGTGAGAAATTATTTTGTAAGGGGTGATTTGGGCGTCCCCCAGACATTTATACATTACCCGAGTTCGCCAAGCCGCTATGAGACCATTCAAGAGCCCAAAATAGTTGAGGACAAAACACCTTTATTAGGTAGCTACCGACAGACAGGGCAACACGGGCTGTTGCTGATCCAAACTGTCTGTCCAGAGCTAATCAGCCCCGGACAATATATACCCTACTTGTTTACTACATTTCTAGTTCCCCTTTCTGAACTTCTAGTTCCCCATTCTGAACTGGGCTTTACTGGAAAAACCACAAACACTTCCTGAGTTGTAAACAACTTCGGGATATTGCCCAATCATGAACTGTAGAATATTTCAACAGGTGCAGCAAAAAGTACATGTATTGCATACATTGCATAAATTTCTCAGAATCAACTGATTATTGCTAAACATAGAACATCTGCTATCTGTCGCAAGACAGCCAGTTGCAAACTTTTATCTTTAATTCAGAGGGGAGACTGGTCTTCTAAGTTCCAATCAGACAGGCATTCCAAAATGGAGTCACTTTGGTTCAGTGACCCCTTCATTCCCCCGTTTTTTCATGTAACCAAGAAAGACAATTTCTTGGTTGCACAGGTATCCAATTATAGTGGGGTGGTTCCCTTTTCCAGGGTGTTCAGCTGTATGTAACATGTTGAACTTTTCTGTGCTGAGTGAAAGTAGCAGTGATCAGTCTCGCCATTATTTTATCTTTAAGCATGACATGATACATGGCAAAAAGAAACAAAGCAAGAATCATGATTTGTAACATGACAAATAATATTTTGCTGAGGTCCCTCAGCCACCCAATCCACAAGGTAATCAGCGAACCTGTTTTAAATCTTTCTCCCTCAGTTAGATATCAGGATCATAGCCACGTTTTTCATCATAAGCTCTTTTAGGCCTGTTTCACCGGTCTGTTGCCCAATGCCTGCAGGGGCTGCTCTCGCGGGTGTATCTCAATAATGGTGGGGACTAGGGTACCAATGGTGCAAGTACCAACCCACAGTGGGGGTAAGATTTTTACCTCCCCACTTCCCACATATCCAGAAATACCCCGGAGGCAATCCTCCCATGGCATGGTTGTCAAGCAAAATGCCGGGCCTTGGCCTACCAGGAATTTGATATTCCATTGGGAAGTTTCCTCGTGTCCGGACCAGATCTTGCCGTGGTGGAGGCTTGCCTCCCGCCGCAGGTGGCTGAGTTGCTGCACGAGGCAGCTCCGACCCGGGCGTAACCACATACATCTTAGGGGGCGTATTTGTTTTCCCATTACGTGCCGGACGAGAGGGTGGTTTCTTGTCATCACCCTCTGGCGAGGAAGCTTGCCTTCTCAGTCTTTGTGGTTGTGGCTGTTCAACTCTATGGTGTATGTTGTCATAGTATACAGGGAGAGAGAGATTACAATGGGGGTAATCTCCTACCTCTATGAGGGTGGCTTGGGGAGAGTTCTTATGATCAATTCCTGAGATCCCATCTTTGGATCTTGCCAAACAAGCTGATGCAGTTGGTGCAGAATCATCATGGGCCAACATAAATTGAGCCGAATCAGTCAACCCCTCTTGGTCAGCATATGTCCAAGGGGTGAACAATTTCCATCCAGATACATCCAGCAGTGGCCCTGCTTTCATGACCCAACCCTCATATTGGGAGTGAGGGCTATGGGCACAAATCCAGCAGTCTTTAACCTCTGCTTCTTTACTATATCTTTAATTAGTTGTTGGAACGTGTTTCTGTCCCAACCCATATGTGCCCGCACCAACGGCATCATGATCAATATTAAAAAGCATAATTGTGTCCTCATTTTCACACTTGTGTTTGTCCTCAATATTACAGCACAGAGCACAAAAACAGAATACAATACAACCCACGAATCCCCACACCCAAAACCCAGTGTCCATTCGGTCTTTTGGGACACTCTCGGAAGTGTACCCTCCTTCCTTCTTCAAGGCGGTTCTAGGTAACCTGACCTCTGGGGCTAGCTCTAGGTAGCTTCGGGCCCCTCCTCTTCAGGGCAGCTCTTGGTAGCTTGACCCTTAGGGTGTGTGAATTTGAGTGGATTGTCCTTATGCAGGTTTACCTTCCAGATGTCAGGGTCTTTGGTGGTGTAGTCCTTTTTTGGTACCCCCGGCTTCACATCTCTTAACTTCACAGTAGTAAGAGCTATTTGGACCACCTCCAGTGGTCGAACACCTCTGGTGGTCCCTTCCACCTTGGGCCGAGGGTATCACACTTCCAATCTTTCAGCCAACCCTGGTCTCCTGGTAAGAAAAACATGTAGCGCAGTAACCGGGAAAGGGATAACGCAGCATTCAGTACATTTATACAGTTTGTTTAACACCATATCCAAAATTTGGACTTCTTTTATCAATCCTTGTTTTCTCAATTCATGTATGTCTCCTTGCAGAGATCTAATTTTTCAGAGGGGGTCTTCCATACAACAACTCATAAGATGACAAACCCCCACTTTCATACATGTTGGTTAACAACCTGTCCAAAGATTGGACTTTTTTCCAGAGCCCTGTTCATTCTTTTACCCGAAGATTAGGGTCAATTACAATGCAATTTCCAAGCGGTGCCTCCCACCTGGGCTAGGCACCCAAGGACCTGGTGAACAAAGACCGCGGGCCTCTGCCACCTGGTGACCAAATGACTGAGCCATTGTCACCCCAATGTGTAGAGCATCCCGTGCCCAGGGATTGCATCCCTTGACAAGGCACGCCTGACCTCTACAACTCTTTCAGCGGTGGTTGGAATCCACCCTGAATACTCCAGACCCTTGGCATCTTCGGCGAAATCAACTACCAAGGACTCAAAAGATTTAAAGGGTGTTGTTTACAAATTTCACATCCTGGGGCAGCAGCTCCGGCCAAGGCCTGCAAGCCATCCACCCAGAGCTGCCCCTCCAAGAGTGAAGCTATTCCAATTGCACCTAAATGGGTTTATCTACGAATTTCTTTGATAATTTCCATCCCAAAGCTTTTGGGACATAAATTTTCTCATTGGGTAAGATAAAAACCTTACCCTTCCATTTTTCCCCTTCTGCTAGGGCCCACTCCTTCTCTTGTGCGGAGTAAGTCATGGACTCTACTACGGGCGTAACATCCAATTGTAAAATTGCTTCTTCTGATGTGCTTTCATCTGCTGCTTTCCTAGCTTGTTGGTCTGCCAGGCGATTCCCGTGTTACCTGATCCTCACCATACTGATGTCCTTTGCAATGCATGACTGCTATCTCTTTTGGCTCCCATACTGCATTTAAAAGTTGCAAAATTTCTGTTGCATTTTTGATCTGCTGTCCTGCAGAGGTCAGCAGTCCCCTTTCCTTATAAATGGCACCGTGGGCATGCAAAGTGGTGAAGGCATATTTCGAGTCAGTATAAATATTAACTCTTTTTCCTTTAGCCAATTGGAGGGCCCCAGTCAGAGCAATCAGCTCGGCCCGTTGTGTAGAAGTCCCCGGAGGCAACCCCTTTGCCTCTAGGGTTTCCTCATTGCTATTCACCACTGCATACCCCGCTTTCTCCCATTTCTGTTCATTTTATATAGATATTCCTGGAAACTCAAATTCATCATCTTCTCTCAGAAAAACCAGCCCATGCTTCATCCAATGCAGGATCAACCAATCCAATTGCAACCGGACCCCTACTGGGCTGGTTAACAGCTCCACGGTTCTGTCTCCTTCCTTTCCAACTTCCACTTCCATTTTGCACTTTCCTATTCTGTCCTCCTCCAAGATCCACCTTACAATCCGCCGCCCAGTGCCTTTGCTTGTGGCACCGTGCGCATTTATTCTTTCCAAGCTCATGCCCTAACACAGCGGCTATAACCTTGGCCCTACGAGACACCGCTGCCTCTTCCCGTTTGGCTTGCACGGCCTCCCGGGACAAATAAACCTGATTTGCTATTTCCATTATCCTCTCCAAAGTCAAATGAGTCAATCTAGCATCCTTTTGTAACCTTCTCCGTATATCCGGCCAACATTGGCTGGCAAAAACACTCTTCAGCACTATCCTTCCTTCAGCTCGATCACTAGGATCATCCATATCATAAGGAGAAAACTCCTCAAATGCTTCCCTGAGCCTTTCTAGAAATGCTACTGGACTTTCATTCTGCTCCTGCTCCATCTGGTAGATCTTTCTCAAATTTGGAACTCTTGGAGTCCCTTTTTCCAGGGTACAAACATTCAGGTTCTGATACAGCCTCAATGAGTTTCTACCATTTACTATACTCAGATCCCCTTGAGGGTCTACTCTCACTGGGAACACTTTCTCTTGGTATACATCCACAACATCCAAACTTCCAAACAGTGCACTGAGCACAAACACAAACCAAATACAGCATCCAAACCACCAAACACAAATCCAAACCAAACACAGCATCCAAACCTCCAAACAAGGCACCATTTCTGCCTCGGCTGTGTACTCCTTCAATTGCTCAAAGTTATTCAACATACATCGGAGGGGGGTCATTGGCCCTCCTGTCCCTTTCGATTCTTTCCCACCCATTGGGGTACGCGGATTTGACCCTGGCCCGCACAGCCGGAAGATCAACGGTCTTCCTCCGCTTTCCCACTGGACGTGAAAGATTATTTTCCTAGTGGAGTATGTCCCCAGACCGTGGTCGGACCATCCTTGCACGTCTTGCTACTAGGGCCTGCCTCCGGACCTGGTCGGATTCCCCTTGCAGGTCTTTCCCAGAGCTCTCTTCCCTTTGGGGTTCTCTTGGTTCCCAAGGGATTCCTACGGGACCCAGAACTGCTTCTACAATTTAAAACTCTCCCTCCCCGCAATGCTAAACAACAAGCGGTTTTAAGAGGTATACTTGCCTAATTCTCGTTCCGTCCCGCGGCGGCCGGCCGACTTTCCCAACGGTGGTTGTCTCACAACTTCTGTTTTGGAGGAGAGCACGCCTTTCCTTCGCTCGGGTGCCGCGAAGGGAACCACCGGTCTTTACCTCTATTGAGAGGCCGTGCGCACGTCTCGGCGCGGACCGTACGCAGCACCCCGGAAGGGGGAAGCGGACACGCCTTGCTCCCAAGAGCAGCTCCGAGTGGGCTACAACGGAACCTTGGCAACTAAAAAACACTACAAAGCCCAAAATTTCATCACTACAAAGCCCATAATTTCATCCCGGACGAGCCCCCAGAAATGTAAGGGGTGATTTGGGCGTCCCCCAGACATTTATACATTACCCGAGTTCGCCAAGCCGCTATGAGACCATTCAAGAGCCCAAAATAGTTGAGGACAAAACACCTTTATTAGGTAGCTACCGACAGACAGGGCAACACGGGCTGTTGCTGATCCAAACTGTCTGTCCAGAGCTAATCAGCCCCGGACAATATATACCCTACTTGTTTACTACATTTCTAGTTCCCCTTTCTGAACTTCTAGTTCCCCATTCTGAACTGGGCTTTACTGGAAAAACCACAAACACTTCCTGAGTTGTAAACAACTTCGGGATATTGCCCAATCATGAACTGTAGAATATTTCAACAGGTGCAGCAAAAAGTACATGTATTGCATACATTGCATAAATTTCTCAGAATCAACTGATTATTGCTAAACATAGAACATCTGCTATCTGTCGCAAGACAGCCAGTTGCAAACTTTTATCTTTAATTCAGAGGGGAGACTGGTCTTCTAAGTTCCAATCAGACAGGCATTCCAAAATGGAGTCACTTTGGTTCAGTGACCCCTTCAATTTGAAGGCACACAACAACAACCAACAATAAAACTACAATCCCATTACATACACTATTTGGTGCTAATCTTAATGGTCACTTACATTGACACTAGTCTACTTCTCAGAAAGTTAAGTGCTAGAGAAGAAATGTAATATTAATATCATAAGACAATGTGTTGTCAAAGGCTTTCATAGCCGGATTCACTGGGTTGCTTGAGTTTTCCAAGCTGCATGGCCATGTTCCGGAAGCATTCTCTCCTGACATTTCACCCACATCTATGGCAGGCACCCTTAGAAGTTGTGAGGTCTGCTGGAAACTAGGCAAGTGGGGTTTATATATCTGTGGAGTGGGAGAAAGAACTCTTGTCTGCTTGAGGCAAGCAGCCAGGCTTTGAAGCTGCAAGGTCATTCAGTGCTAATCCAGGTGGCCAGTTGGAACATTCACAGTTGCCTCAAGCAGACAAGAGTTCTTTCTTCCATCCTGGACCTTCCACAGATATATAAACCACACATCTGAGTATGCCTACTATAGATGTGGGCAAAATGTCAGGAGAGAATGCTTCTGGAACATGGCCATACAGCCAGAAAACTCACAGCAACTCTATCATAGAACAGTTAATTGGGGTAAAGTAGACATTTACTACACTTGGGCACTTAAACCATCACTGCTTTTGACTTCCAAAGCTCATACCTAAAAAAACCCTGAAAACCACATTTTGCCATTTAATGATATAGTTGCAAGCCTCAAATAGTATCTACCTCTGTATTTGCTTCTTAAGGACTTAGGGGAGAAAACAAAAACTGGAGAGCATCTAATGGAATATTTAAAGAAAAACACATCCCTAGATGTTATAAATATGAACTGTTTTACATCCTGAAATGTCTAATTTTTCTTATTAATGACTTAGACTAGAAAGACTGATGTTTCTGTTATGAAGTATGTTCAGATTAGCAGCATCTGTATAGCACTGTGATATACACATGGTTAGAATGTGGACTAAGTGCTTTCACAGCAGAGCTTTACAACTTATCATATTATGTGAAGAACAAAGAAAAATGCTAATGCCCATTGACCCACTTGGATTCCAAAGTTGTCTCTGGGAAGGAGGCACATACCCACTATTACATAATAATAAATAATGATAAAAACTTTATTTATATTCCGCCGTCTCTCCCCAAGGGAACTTGAGGTGGATTACAACAAAAGATGGCAAACATTCAATGCCAGATCCAATACATAGAGATATAAAGCAATCAATTAATCTACATCTAACATAATAGATATTAAACATACATTATAAACAACACTTAACATTCATTTAAAATCATTATTAAAATGTACATAATACAATCAATGGAGCCAGCGAGATCAACAGAGTTCTTTCTACCAACACAGTTCTGATTTTAGGATGCATAGAAGGCTGAAGGGCACTGCTCTGCAGTGGTTCTGGTCCTTTCTCTTGAATCGTAGCCAGAAGGTAGTGTTGGGAGAGTCTTGCTCGACCTCATGGCCATTGGACTGTGTGGTCCTGCAGGGCTCATCACTTTCCCCGATGTTATTTAACATCTACATGAAACTGCTGGGACAGATCATCCAGAGTTTTGGGGTTCGGTATCATCTGTATGCAGATGATGCCTAACTCTACTACTCCTTTCCACCTGATAAAGCCAAGGAAACCATGCTGCACCTGAACCAGTGCCTGGAGGCTGTGATGGAATTGATGAGGGTAAAAAAACTGAAATTCAATACAGATGAGACAGAAGTACTACTGGTCTTAGGATGTAGGATGGATCGGGAATAGGGTTACAACCTGAGTTGAATGGGGTTACACTCCCCCTGAAAGCCCAGGTCTGCAGCTTGGGGGTGATTCTGGATTCCTCCTTAAACCTGGAAGCCCAGGTGACTGAGGTTACCAGGATCGCCTTTGCAAACTTAACAAACAAACAAAACTTTATTTGTATACCGTTCTATCACCCAGGAAGGGACTAAGAGTGGTTTCCAGCATAAACAAAACATTCAATATCAAACTGGTGCGCCAACTGCAACTGTTCCTAGAAAAATCCAACTTGGCCATGGTGGAACATGCTTTGGTTAAATCCTGCCTGGACTACTGTAATGCGCTATACGTGGAGCTGCCTTTGAAAATAGTTCAGAAACTTCAATTTGTTCAAAGATCTGCAGCCAGGCCGCTAATGAGAGCGGATGTGAGAGAACATACTACTCCGCTCCTAACGCAGCTTCATTTGCTGCCAATTAGTTTCTGGGCCCAATTCAAGGTTCTGGTTTTGACCTTAAAAGCCCTTCACGGCATCGGCCCAGACTATTTGTGATAGCTGGTCCCACAATACACGCCAATGAGAACTCTCAGATCTAGTTCCGTGATTCACTCAGATTAAAGATTTCAAGAGATGCGTCCTTTATGGGAGTGGCACCCATCCTTTGGAATGCCCTCCCAGGGAAAATTAAAGCAGTGGCCTCTCTGTTGGAGTTTAGGAGGAGCTTTAAAACCTATCTTTTTAAGGAAATCTTTGACTAAACTCAGGACTTAGAAAATTGAAGAAGAACTTGGAGTGTATGATGTATTTGTGGGTGGTTTGAATGTTTTAATATTTGTACATAATGTACATTTTAGGACGTGTGACAGCAGCTACTAATATTTGGTTTTAAATGTTTTAACTTTTATTATGCATGTTTTTATCTGCTGTAAGCCGCTTTGGGCCCTTAAGTGGGGAAATGCAGGATATAGACTTCTTAAATAATAATAATAATGATAATTAATAATAATAATAGCAAAAGCTCTGGCATACACCAGTATAGGTGGTCCAGATGGTAATTGGTGCACTGGCTGCCATGCCAAAAAATCTCAGCCGGCATTTGGAAAAAAATAAATATTGACAAAATTACGATCTGTCAACTGCAAAAGGCCACCTTACTGGGATCTGCGTGCATAATCCAAAAATACATCACACAGTCCTAAACACTTGAGAAGTGTTTGACTTGTGATTTTGTGATACAAAATCCAGCATATGTATCTTGTTTGCTGTGTTATACTGTGTCTTTGTGTCAACAACAACAACAACAGAAGGAGACCAAGAAGAACTCTGAATTTTATTGAGTTAGGGAAGAAATATGGTTATGTAACATACATAACCTACACCTGGCTTGCAAATGACTATATTTTTGGTACATTGCCTGGACTGAATGAGCAACAACTGAGATATTCTCTGCAGATGTGTTTTATTGATAGTTGCTACCAATGGCTTTCCAAACAGAGTTGAAAAACTGAATGAACAGCTTGTGGAACCTTGCCCAAGGGCTATAGACTCATGAGTTTTGGAGCAGTTGTTTTGTGCTTCCATAATATAAATCTTGACCAAGGTTTCTTGGCCAGAGTCCTGGGAAAAGGACATTCAAGTTCTTTGTTTCTCAAATCAATTGGAAATTGGATTTGAAGCCAAAAAATTACTATGTCATGAAATATTCAAAAGTCTCCTGATGGCTTAAAAGAAATTCTTCTCAGGTTATTGTACTCTTTATTTTCTCCCCCCTCCCTTTCTTGTTTTTCAGTCATGCCAAGCTGACCTTGTGAAAGACAATGGCCACAAATACTTCCTTTCTGTTTTGGCAGATCCCTACATGCCGGTAAGGTCAAATAATCACTCCTATTTACACCCAAAAATATTACATAAATTCTCTTTGCTTTATTTTTAGCTGCTCTTATGATGTAGTGGTACAATTTGTTTTGTACATGGTGAGAGTTTTTTTTTTATCATGTCCATATACCATTTTTCTTGAATCTATTTCACACTTCCAAAACCCTGAAACCCAAAAAAGTATTTGCTGCCAACTGTAACGCACAATAGCAAAAAGTGCACTCCTTGTAAATTGGCCATTACAGTTGCTGCATACTTCAAATTCTTTCTTTAAAAACAAAAATGTTAGAGCACCAAAGCTTCCAGCAGGGGGTGGGGAAAAACCTTGGGGTACATCTATGCTGTAGAATTAATCATGGCTCAATGCTATGACAATTAAATTAGAGATGACATCCCTCAGATAGAAGCTCCGGGTACTCCTGAAGCAGTTTTTCCTTTTGCTTTGACTGAGCACTAAGATTACTGTATTATGTGAATCTAATGTGTACCCTAATTCTGGCAGAGTAATTTAACCAATAAAGGTGAGCTTTAGACTTGAGTAAATACTGTAACATGCATAATGTTTTGTTAAGTAAAATACAGAACAAGCAGATTGAAAATACTTTCCCTTAAAGGCTTGTTACTGGGTGAAAGTGATATATTCATTGCAAAAAAATGTGTCCAAGGATTTGTCTCTTGCAGCAAAACAAAACAACAACAAGCCTCAGATGTTATGTTGTGACATTTTAAAACCTAATCTGTTTTCTCTAAAATAAGTGTTCATGGAGGCAATATGTCACTGGATGTGTTAGAGTGAGAGGGAGATATCAATTTTCTGCCCTTCTTATGAGCTTCCCAGAAGAATCTAGATGCCACTATTAGGAAATAGAGCACTAGATCTAATCCATTATGGGTCTTCTTATGTTCTTAAGTTACTTTTTTTTTGTTTACAAAAACATAGGTAAAGGTTTTCCCCTGACATTAAGTCTAGATGGGAGGTTGATGCTCATCTCCATTTCTAAGCCAAAGAGCCGGCGTTGTCCATAGACACCTCCAAGGTCATGTGGCCAGCATGACTACATGGAATGCCATTACCTTCCCGCCAGAGCAGAACCTATTGATCTACTTACATTTGCATGTTTTTGAACTGCTAGGTTGGCAGAAGCTGGGGCTAACAGCGGGAGCTCACCCTGCTCCCTGGATTCGAACCGCCAACCTTTTGATCAGCAAGTTCAGCAGCTCAGCAGTTTAACCCGCTGTGCCACCGGGGGCTCCTTTCTAGAACATAGTGTACTTGAAAAGCCAAAGAGCAGATTTCAAGGATCTTGCTCAATAGAAGTCTTTAGCTGAGAAGACATTTTTATTTTGCTCTGTGTTTTTATTACTTGAGAATGAGGCCATAGTGGATTTGAATTTACTGCCAGTGGCATGTAAAATACCTGTTCCATTTGAAAAGGGTATTGTACACATTTTTAGAAAATACATAGTTCAGGCTGTCAGGAGAAGTGGCTACCTTAAGGACAATGTCATTTCTTTATTATTCTAGGGCTGTCTACATGAATCAATGTGACACTATATTTCTCTAATTTTTTTCAGTCTTATATTTAAGAGGAAAATATAACAAAGCACAGACCACTTGTGATCCAAAGAGGCCTTGCAAACTGTTTATATCATTCTGTAAATATATTGAATTGAAGCACAGAGTAATAATATTGTTGGCATTGTTGGTATTCAAAAGATACCCAAATTTCTTTTAGAGAAGGATACATTTTTTAAAAAATCTCTTTACTTTATCTGATATATTTCTCTCTGCATGTTATATATTAGCAGAAGTTTTGTTCTCTGACAGTTGACATTTACATTGAAAACAGCACTTAACTCCCTCATACTGGAAGACTTGAATTCACCTTAAAAATGAACGAACAAATTCCCAGTCAAAGGGAGGCCCTATTACTGCATGAAAAGGCTGCATAATTTTCATGGCCAGTTTCTTGTTTTCATCTAACCACATTTTTCTTATATTTGAAGCAGAAAGTTCTCAACATCTCACCTTGTCAGAGAACGTGCATTCCAGAAGCAAGGATGTTATCTGTCTTTTAAAACTTTGCTCTGAAGACTTTTTTATTGTTTTCTTGAAGCTCCCAAAATAAATATATTTCTTGTGTATGTGTTGTTAAGGCTGAACACAGGACAATGACAGCTTTCATCCTGGCAGTGATTGTTAACAACTACAATACAGGGCAGGTGAGTACAAGTGAGGAAGTAGATGGTAGATTCCACATCTGACTTCAATAATTTTGAGTTTTAAAAATCTACATATTACTATCTTAAATTGGTGGATTCTCCTCACACTCTGGAAAATTATTCTTATAGTTAATATTTTGGAAAGCAATTCATTGCACTTTCATGTGCTATACTTTGTTGTAGGAAGCCTGTCTTCAAGGGAACCTTATTGCCATTTGTCTGGAGCAGCTAAATGACCCACATCCTCTTCTACGCCAGTGGGTAGCTATTTGCTTAGGACGTATCTGGCAAAATTTTGACTCTGCCAGGTGGTGTGGAGTGAGAGACAGTGCCCATGAAAAGCTCTACAGCCTTCTGTCTGACCCAATCCCAGAGGTAGGTTCTAGCTGTGGAGTTAATCATCCATTTGGAAGAATGGAACTTGTGCTGAATTTGGACACACAATTTTTTTTTGCAGCTTTGAGCTTTTGAAAGACTTCACCTAACATTATAAAATCTTTGTTAAATCTTAATCAGTAGGGCTGCAACTTGATTAAAAAAATTTCATCTTATTTAATTGTGTTAGTATTAATTGATTAATCTGGCAATTAAATATGTGTATTGCAGAAATGGTATGAGTTAAACAAGACATGCCTCTTATAAGACAATACTCAATAATGCAGTTCCGAGAAGAAATTGTACTATATATCAGTACTAGAACGTTTACTCGGTTTTTGCAAGATTGATGATTATCTCATCTATATTTTGAATGAGCTTAAAGTAGTGCCTACGGTCCTTAAAATCTGCTTCATATCTCATTCTAATTGCCCCACTTTTAGCCATGATGCCTGCTGATGTATTTTATGTTGTTTATTGTACTGCACCTCACAGAAGTTGGCAGGAATGTTTTTGCTAAGAACCTCACAAATATGATCAAGGTGGATTTAAAAAGAGCTGAGGGAGGCAGACAACATTTTCAGAGAGAATACCCCAACTGTCATAGAGAGAACTGGAAAAATAGAAGAACTCAACAAAAAACTCAAGCAGATAGTGGGGATAACCAATGGTCTTAGATGTCTCTACACTAATACACAAAACATGGAGAATAAACAAAGTGAACTCGAACTCTTAATATAACAAAGCAAATATATTATTAGCATCGCAAAAACCTGGTGAGATGAATTTCATGATTGGAATACAGTAATACAGTGATATAACTGTTTCTGAAAAACAGGCCAAACAGGAAAGGAGGACGCAGAGGAGTAGTGTTGTATATCAAGGACATTTATACCTGTGAGTATGTCCATGATGTAAACTCTGAAAGCCAAGCTGAGAGTATCTGGGTAAAAATTAAGGGGAAAAGAAACATCACTAGAGCCAACTTTCGGGCAAAGGTTTTCTAGAAGCAACCTTAATTGCTGAATCATTCAAGTACAGTGGGAAAAGAAGCCTGAGAGGGGACATGATAGTCATCTTTAAATATTTGAAAAGTTGTCACATTGAGGAGGGGGCTGGCTTGTTTTCTGCTGTGCCGTTACAATGTTTTGGATTGACGAATATGTATGTGACAAAAATTATCCTAAGTTGGCAGTCAGAGGCGTGAGGAGCCTGAGAGATGAGGCACTTTTATCTCAAAGGCTCTCTTTCCTCTGAAGCTCTGCTGGTTGTAGAGTAGTTGAGTAGAAGTAGTGACAGAGTTCTTTTTCTTCTCTATGCAGCATGTGTTTAGTTTTCCACCAAAAATAACCACAATTTGCCTGAACAGTTGGATGTATAGATTGACCCCCATACCCGCAGGATCAGAATCCATGGTTTCACCTAGCCACATCCAACAAATTTGTTTTCTCTAAGAATATTTTGGGTCCTCCATGCAATTTTGTGATATGTTTCTGTTGGAAGTTCTCATAGAGTCACCCTGGAGGATCTAGCAAATTTCTGGAGATGACATATTTTCTCACAAGGAATTTTGTAGGTGCTTCGGTTGGGGGGGGGGGGTATTTTTGATCACTTATGGCAGAGCTCATTTCAGTAGGATTTGCTATTATCCACAGTAAATTCAGAAATTCATATATGGGAGTCATATAGCATGTATGAGATGTTTTCTTCATAATAGGGTCCACAGGAGGGATCCACCATCATAGCTCTTCCACCAAAGTTGGGGCATTTTTAACAATATTGGGGGAATATTTCATTGTGTGCCTCTGGAATGCATTCTTGAAACCATAAGGATTGCAGTGTATTCGGTTTGGTCAACTGTGGTCAATTTATTTTGCAGGTTCGCTGTGCTGCAGTCTTTGCCCTTGGTAGCTTTGTAGGCAATTCAGCTGAGCGGACTGATCACTCTACTACAATTGATCACAACGTTGCAATGATGCTGGCTCAGCTCATCAATGATGGAAGTCCCATGGTCCGAAAGGTATAGCAAAGGGATGGGAGGGGTAGGTCCTACTGACTCCATGTTACTCAAAGAACTGTACACCTTGGGTTGTTATTCCTTTTTATGATTGCTTTTCATTGTTCATTTCAGCTCTTCATCACTTAGATAGACTGAAAATGGAGAAAGACCATAGTTCAGTGGCCAATAATGTTTTTTGTTTATAGTATCCATATTTTAGTCTCTCTGCCAGTCAGAGTAAATGTGGCTGAACTAAATGGACCAATGATCAGATGATCTGTTCAGACTGTAGTTTCCTATTTGTTTGGAGGTAATTGCTGCTAGAAATATCGCTAATATTCAGTGTATTTAAATAAGAATAATTTTGCCTTCCATTTCCCCCTTCCTTGCCTCTTCAGTCAGTCACCTCAGCAGTTTCATCAAGCCTCTCTTTTACACCATGATTTACATGGTCAGAGGCTATCCCAACCACTTTGCTTCTTTTGGAGAAGTATGAAAAAATAATATGAATATATTTTGTAGAAGTGGTAGTGCTGATGGTTGTCTGTCCTTAGATTTGCTTTGTTTTCTGCACTTGTCTTGTTATCATGGTGCATGAGCACAGCTAGGTGTGCAATCAGGTTTTCTTACATTTTTGCAGATTTTCTCACATCTTTCTGTAGTCTCTTTACCTATAAGCCAATAGAAAAAATCATAAAATTGATATCACAGCAGTCTTCCCATTCTGTATCTCACATGGCCACTGTTCATCCATTTACCATTGCTTTAATCTCTTGCCTTCAGCACATTTGCAAATAAGAGATTCTAGGGTGTCGGGAGGGAGTTATTAGGTTGCTTGCTTGTTTTGGATTGAATTCTGAATTTTTGGCAGTTGAAGCTGTCTCGGGTGCCATTTCCCCTGTGAAAGAAGCATTTATTATTTACAATAAAATTCCTTTAAACAAGGAAGAACTTGGCATTGCTGTCGCAAGAGAAACGTGTAATGTAAGGGTTACTGCCTAGAGTCCCATTCTAGGATCTTGGGTGGCTGATGTTTTGGCATTCCTGCAAGTCTTACTATCTGGCAGCTCTTCAGGTTCCCGTCCCTCTTTTGAATGTCTCTTACCATCATAGATCACGTTCTCTTTCTATATCCTGGGAGGCTTGTATAAATGTCAGCTTGCACTTGGCTTTGTGTTTTCAGCCTGAAGAATAACATTGTGTTGCTCCGTTCTTGTATTGGAGGAAATAAAATTAAACTCATCACTCAAAGTAGCACTCATCACTCAGAGGACACTTGGCTGCAAAAAATGGTGTGGGGTGGTTGCAGAAGAGAAGCCCTTGAGTTGAAGGCAGGAGCACCACGGATCCCTTTAACATCACCACCTCCTCCCAGGGAACATCTTTCTAAAACACAGAATGCTGCTCCTTGACAATGTTGAACGTCAGGATGCTCCGTTTTGCCCAGCGGGGGCAGGCATGAAGTCTTTATCAGTGTGGCATTTCATTTGCTGTACAGTATGAGAAATCCCTTTGAAACAGAAAAGAGCATTGTATAACAAAATAATGAAAGACCAGGCATTTTTAAAAAGATTATTTTAGGCCTGGCAACATATCCACTGTTGGAAAGTACGCTGCTGAATGCCAAAGAAAAATGATATCTATCAGCAGCAAACTGTCAGGCTTATATAGCACCATTTTCATTTTTGAGGAGTAAAAGGAAATGAGATTAGTTCCCTCCGCTTTTATTGCCAGCACCTAGACCTTCTGCAGAATCTCTCATGGCTTTTGTTATTTTCTCTGAAATCAGGAGTCACCTTCTCTCTTTGTAATGTTGTGCTATTCATCCCCATTTTGATAGTAGAGAAGGGGTGGGAATCACATGGCTTTCCATATGTTGTTAGGCTATGGCTCCCACCATCCTTCATTATTATGTGCTAGCTGGGGCTGCTGAGATTTGCAGTACAAAAATAGATGGAAGCCTGCATGATTTGCATCCTTATAGTATCATGCATTAAAACATGCAAAATTTAAAAAATGAAATATTAGTTACTGGTAACATGAAATATGTAGCAATGCTGTAAGTGGAAGGAAGATGGATATGGAAGTACAAGGGAGAAGCCAGATATTTCTCTTCTGCAAAGGGTTTTCTATAATCTGAAGAAAGGATTGCAATGTTGTTGTTATCATCATCATCATCATCATATTTATGATGGGGACATAAAGTGGCTTGACATAAACTCATTAGTATATAATTTAAAATATAAGGAAATGCAAACATTAAAATAGAATTAAACACATACATCACATACATTCACAGTTAAAAACCATCAAAACAGTTAATAAATTGATCGCCAGTCCCTTGGAAATGTAACATTTTGACTTTCTGTTACAGAGCAGTGGCACACTAATCATTTGATGGTTACAGAGAGACACTGTGGCCAGAACTGCTTGATTTTAGCATATTTATTGCAGGGAAGGTGCCTTTCATTTATTCTAATTCCTATTTGTGTAAATAGGAGATTAGTAGTACAGTCATAGCTATTAATAACGAGCAGTGATATAAGTTGCTTGTTCTTCTCTGTAACTGTGCAATTTTTCTCAATTCTTGCTTTCTTGGCATTTTAATACTATAGTGGCTGGTGTTTTGAGGGTCCAAGTTTCTTCATCAAGAACCAGAAATCTTTCACATAGTGAATTGAGCTCCTTCTAACTATACTAAGCTATCAATTTTCACATTCACCAAATATCAGATTTGAATTCTTCCGCTGAGACAATAATCCTGCAGTTCTTGTGATAAACTGTGGTATTTCTGTTAGGCACATTGGAATCACTATAGAATAGATGAGGTGGCCGAGTTATCTTGTGTAAGATTTTTGCCATTTAATAAGTTTCAAGATGTTGTTGAAGGCTTTCATGGCTGGAATCACTAGGTTGTTGTGAGTTTTCTGGGCTGTATGGCCATGTTCCAGAAACATTCTCTCCTGATGTTTCACCCACATCTATGACAGGCATCCTCAGAGGTTGTGATACCTCACAACCTCTAAGGATGCCTGCCATAGATGTGGGCAAAATGTCATGAGAGAATGCTTCTGGAACATGGCCATACAGCCCAGAAAACTCACAACAACCCAAGATTCAAAATGTTTCAGAGGAGACATATGTGATCAGAATGGAGCTATGGTCCAATTTATGGTTCAGTATTTCCAATAACAAACTATCAGTTTGAAAATACTGCATTGGATAAAAGAGACCGAGGAACCTGGCCAAGAATAAAGGGCCTCTTTGTTGCAGAGGATTTATTTTGGAGACCAATGAACAAACTTTCTTCAGATCCTTACCCTGAAGTGAAGGGAAAATCAATGCTTCACCAAGCTAAGTGTAAAAATGTTCCCTCGTCCCTACTCAAAGTGACAGATTGCTATTAATTTTGTCAGAATACTGGTTTCTTAGGGACTGATTCTTTTACATTTTTATAAAACAAAAAAGATCTTCACAGGACAGAAGTTTTATAATGTGTTTCAGGAAAAAAGAAAACATGTGACGATGAAAGAAACAGGGAAATTCATCTACTATTAATGCCTGAACACTAGTATTCAGAAGGAAATTTTTACTATAGAGAGTGAGCTGAGAAGAAAAGTACATTTCTAACAATCTTGGTCTTTGTTCTGCTAGGCTGAGTTAGGAAATACGCATCTCTGATTTAGAAAGTGGAATGGAGGTTATTGCTTAAATTATATTTTTATACAGACATACAAGATAAATTTGTTTTTGTCTGTTTTGGGGATCAGATATGTATGTATTAAGAGAAAACTAGAATCTTATGGGTCTCATCAAAACATAAATGTTCATCTTAGTTGTAAGTGAACCTTTGAAACCAGTTCCCATAAATACTATTGTCTTCTATTGAGGTTTACATGGAAAATACTGTTGAGCTGTCAATCATATTTTTCTCGGAGAAGACTTTTCAGTAACACCAATTTCTATAAACTCTTCTTTTTGTGGGGAGGTGGAGAACACAGTCATTTTCAAAGTAGTATTTCCCATGTGTATGCGTCCACAGGAATCATTCTTAAACTACTTCTATGGTGATAGATATTATATAGCAATGAGCTGTATTGCTATATTAAGAGATTATTAACTTCTAAGTCAAGGGAACAATACTGCCAGATGGACTCAAAAAATGTCATAATTTTTTAAGCAGTTCTGTCTCCTATCTGGGATATATTTTCAGTTCAGCACTAATAGGTGCTATACAACTTTTGAGATTAATAAATGTGAACAATCAAAAACTATATTTTTGAGAAAGAAGTTCTTTTTGCTCTTCTCCACTTGATCTATGAGCACTATTTCAAACAGTTTAGGACTATCAAATATGTAACCTTTAGTTCAGGTGTGGGCAACAGACCACAAGTGCATCCTCTTTGCACAGACCATTCCTACTGAACTCACTACTATGCATCCAAAAATTTAACACCATGCTACAGGCACACAGTTTCAAAGCACTAACATGCTCACAGAAGGTACATTTTCAACAAAACACAGTCTAGAAGCATGTGATTGATTTTAAAGGGAAATGTGGCCTCCTTTCCCACCAAATTGCAAGAATCAAAGAACCCAGCCTCTGGGGATTATATTTAACCTCCAGACCCATGAAAGTATCTGGCCCTGGTTTAGATGGACAGGACTAATGTTAGGTGAGCTATGCACTGCAAAAGTTGCTTTAGCAGTCAAGAGAATTACAGCATTTCAGCAAATACTGCTTGAATTTGAACTTTTGATGGCAGATACTCTATTTTCTTCTCTCTGGGATATTTCTAGTCTTTGCTTTTAAAGTCATAAGAGTACTTTGTCGTCAACGATTTGACAGTCACTGTGTTAGCGGCCTGTTTTTCCTTCTTTGCCTCTCCGCAGGAGTTGGTGGTTGCATTGAGTCACCTTGTAGTCCAGTATGAAAGCAATTTCTGCACTGTTGCCTTGCAGTTTATGGAAGAAGAAAAGAATTACACACTGCCTTCACCTGCTGCTCCAGGTACTGCTATACTTCTTGTGTGGAGGAAGAAAGCTAATTCTAAGAAAGAGCAGAATTTATTAGCTTGACTGCAACACCAAATTATGGTTTAGTCTTACATGAACAAGACCCACACTTCCTCCTTCCCAGGTGTGCCATGAGTTCTTTCCTAATTTGCTGTTTGGCATGAACTAACATTTGCTTTTGCGGCAGAATCAGTACACTGTGTTTCTTACTTGCTCTCCAAAGCAGAACTGAAAGCCAGAATCAAATCCTGTTTTCCAATCTTGATTTGGAAAGCGAGGACAAATCTGCTTCTGTTTCTCATAAATAGGAAGCCAAAGAGGGCATAGAAGCATGCGAGGTGAGAACAGGTGAGCACATGGGCCCACGGCTCACTGTTGTAATAACAAACCATGCTTTGATGTAGCACATGAACTTTGACCTGTTTTATAATATGTACACAGATGTCTCCTGTGTTAAATTCTGGAGCAACCAATATTTTAATACTGATCTAATCAAGAATTCCTTTTCCCGTTCTCTTTCTACCCTGTTCTCAGAAAATACTGTACATGTAGTACTATGCAGAGAGGGTCTGCAATCCCCAAAGGCTAGTTCTGTGTGGGGTTCAAATGAAGATTTGGATTCCTTTCTATTCCATTTTTGTTTTTTCTTCTTTAGGAATTTTCTTCATTTGAGACATTAAAAAACCCAGACAAATTGTTGCTACCCTTTTATTTCATGAAAATGTCATCTTAAATATTAAATATTCCAGATAATCTCTAGAGACACTGGAACCTCTATTGTCAGATCATTTAGATGAAAGCACAGTTGTCTCCTGCTATAAGTAATTTAATAGCTGCTTTGTCTGAAAAAGTGTATTTCATTAAAATATGAAAACCTACTCTTCTATCCCCTTGCCTCATGTAGCTGATGCAGAAAATATCCCAAATGGTTTACATGTCACGTTTATTTATTTTGGAAAAGCCCAAGATGCTGTGTAAATGAAATGTATAGAAACCCTCTTCCCTCTGTAATGTAAGCGACTATCTCTGATGGAGAACATAAACACCATTGTATAACATAAATGCTTCTTGGATGTATCTTAAGGTGGAAATGAGAAATAAATCAAACTATTGAGATTACAAGCACTCATATAAACTAAAGAATTGGCTAGGGAAAATTCCTTAAACTTCTGTTAACCTTTTGTTACAGAGACAGTGTCTATCCTTGTACCTCACCAACACACACTGCCACATTTAATTCAGTAGTATCTTTATGGAGCTGTCTTGTAAGTTTCATTCATCAGCAATTAATGCATTCTTATGCTTTTTTGAATGAGCAGATCTCAGTTTTAGCTACTTCTTGCAATATGTCTTCTCTATTAAAGTTGCTTTTAATTAAATTTAAGGTCACTAATTTACAGGAGAGGTAAAAACAGGTGTTATATGAAAGCAGGTGTCATTGAAAGCTAGGTCAAAATAATGCTATTAGAACACAGAAAGGGTTCTCCTGTTATTACTCAAGAAGATGATGAAGAAGGAAATGAACCTGACAGCAATTCTTCAGTATTCCAGAGAGTGGTTATGGCTGTTATTTGCTTGTGACAATTACAGTAGAGTCTCACTTATCCAACATTCGCTTATCCAACATTCTGGATTATCCAACACATTTTTGTAGTCAATGTTTTCAATACATTGTGATATTTTGGTGCTAAATTCGTAAATACAGTAATTACTACGTAGTATTACTGCATATTGAACTACTTTTTCTGTCAAATTTGTTGTATAACATGATGTTTTGGTGCTTAATTTCTAAAATCATAACCTAATTTGATGTTTAATAGGCTTCTCCTTAATCTCTCCTTATTATCCAACATATTCGCTTATCCAACATTCTGCCAGCCCGTTTATGTTGGATAAGTGAGACTCTACTGTACTTGTTTGAAATTCTTTCCCTTCCTCATCACAGTGGAACTGTTTTCTTATTGTTCTTGTCTGTGTGGATAAACAATAATGTTGCTCCCTAGAGGGTGGAAGCCTGACTCCAGTGAGGGACAGCCCCTGCACACCAAAACTCCGTTCTGTCAGCTCCTATGGGAATATCCGAGCAGTCACCACAGCAAGGAACTTGAATAAGTCTCTGCAGAATCTCAGCTTGAATGAAGAAAGTGAGTTGATTTTTCATAATCTCATTTTAACTTGCATTCTTTCTTTCCCTTCCTCTGCCCTTCTTTCATAGAGCTTAGTCATACAACAAATACCAATCATGAATGAGATATTTCAGGTTCCCAAGACACCATTCGTGAATGGAACAGTATAGGATTGGTTGAAGAGAACCATAAAACAAAATTAATTCATAGAAATAGTCATTCCCACTTTCAACATTCATTACAGCCTCACACCCTAAAAACAGCAAGAAGGGGTAAGGGTATTATCTGGAAGAAGATGTGGAGAGGTTGCTGAAAGTAAAAGGGAGCAATCAACCAATTCCTGACATTCCTAATGTTCAGAACACAAATAAGGAAAATAACGTCAATTTGCCCTTTTGTCAGTGATTCCTGCTTGGATTTCACCCTCTATATCCTACTGCATGCCAGGATGTAGCCTCATAGTAGATTGGAGTGCAATGATGGATGAGAGATCCATAGTATTGGGGCAGGGAACTCAGTACACACTACTACACTAGTTTTCAGCCATTGTGAAGATGCGGCTATGATGTGGTAACTGAACATTTTTCAGTGCTCTGCTTTAGGGGCAGTTCTACGTTAACTACTTCTCCCCCCCCACCCCCAACCATTGTAGAACTGGGATGGAGGCATGACAGTCCAGGAGGGCCAAACGTGGTTCAGTACTGTTTCATGGCCATTCTTACCATCCCCTCCTGTTGTCTTCCTCACAGCTACCAGCAGACACAACCTGGGTCTTGCCAGTCACTCATTGACTGGAGTGATATCGTCCAGAGTGCCAGAGCAAGAAGGAGAGAGTAGAGGAGGCATCACCTCCTCCCCTTCCCCTTCCTTCTCAATCATTTCGTCACTCTAGCCAGTGTGACTCCAGGTGACAAGCGTCTAGCATGACTCGCATTGTGACCTCTGGCCACCATGATGAGGAGAACAGGAGAGTATGGTGAATGCCATCCCATGTCCCCAGGTCACCTGAGCTTGAGGAACACAGGATGGTTGTGTAAACAGTTGTGACCAGTTACATCTTGGAGTGGCTCATGTGTTCACATGGTCCCAAACTCTCATTTTTCTCTAGATATTGGGGGAGAATTCAGAGCAACCCGCAACTTTGGTTAGCAAAGTTCAAGGCTGCAGCTTTTGCCCGTTAATCCAGATCAGCTCCATGCATCATTTACCTGCCATGGAGCGGATTCACTGGCCTTTTGCACTAAGTGGTCAGTATAGATGTACCCTAGTGAATGTTAGCTGCTTCCCCACACTACTTCGCCAGTCTTCGCATATGTTGCTTCACTCAACCACACACTCTTCCTCTAAGCTAACAGGAGAAAGCAAAACAGTGTACCAAGAGTATGTGCTTAGTTTCCAAGACTGAGAGGAGAAGGAATGTCTTTTTCGAAATGATGGTGGTAATACCCACATAACTGATAAGAAGTTATACTGCAACATTCTTTGGGTTCTACTGAAAACCAATGCCCTAGAAGGGTTAACCAGATATTATGACTTATAAAGGGAGAAATCGATGCCTTTAGCCTAGAAGAGAGAGAATCGTTATCCATAAGGGCATTTCTCTGACCGTCTAAGCAACTGAATCATAAATACTTAGCATTGATAGAGTGTGGATTTTTAGCATTATTTCCCTAATGCAGCTATCTCATTTCTGCCATTGACATAGAAAAAGTGCATGAATGTGTAGGGAGTGTAGTTATTATAAATGTGTTTCTTTTAAAGTCTTTGTCCTTGTGTTTCTGCAATAGCTGGAAGCTCTGTTGCATTTTCTCCTGGGAACCTGAGCACCAGCAGCAGTGCCAGCAGCACCTTGGGCAGCCCTGAGAATGAGGAGTATATCCTGTCCTTTGAGACCATTGACAAGATGAGAAGAGTCAGCTCCTACTCATCACTGAATTCCTTGATAGGTAAGCCTTGGCATTTGTGAGCCATACCCACACCAGTCTGTAGAGAGGCAAGACTCTAAGGAGTAGTTTGAAGCAGACTTTTTTGCCAGGGCAAGATATCTTAAACAACTGATAATGCAAGAGTTTGTTTTGATGTTTTTGAAAAGGAATGTACAAATGCAGAACAATGACAGCTACATTTTATACAACTACATTTTATTATGTGTGTTTATAGAATTTTTTTACAATGTTTGTGTATTTTAACTGCTGTGACCCTCCTCAAGCCACGAGGAGAGGCGGGTAAGAAATAAAATTATTATTATTATTATTATTATTACATGCATGAGCGGAAATGTCAATTTTCTGACAGGGAATTATGAATTTTTCTACCACAGTCAAGGCAAAAGAATGAAAGGAGGATGTCATAAGGAAGCGCGAGCAGGCTTGGTTCATGCTGCTCTGAAGACTAGGACCCAGAGTAATGGGTTCAAATTATAGGAAAGGAGCTTCCACCTGAACATTAGGAAAAACTTCCTGACTATAAGAGCTTTTCAGCAGTGGAACTCTCTGCCTCGGAGTGGGGTGGAAGCTCCTTTCTTGGATGCTTTTAAACAGAGGCTGGATGGCCATCTGTCCGGGGTACTTTGATTGTGCTTTTCCTGCATGGCAAGGAGTTGGACTAGATGGCCCATGTGGTCTCTTCTAACTGTATTATTTTATGAAATGTTTTAGGGGATTTGCAATTGCTTTCAACATTCTGTGGTATAACGTAGATGAAGAGGCTCTGTGGTTCATGCTCTTGATGCACTGTCTTGTTGATGTTCTCTGCAATGCACTGTTAAGTTGGTCTTTATCTCTGTGTAAGATTTATGTTTCTACCTTTCCTAGATATTAGAGAGAAGACTCATTGTACCAGTATTCTTAAACTATCCAAACTGTCTATACTGAGATTACTAGAAAGAGAGTAAGGAGTTTAATCAGAGGAATCCTGTACCTCACATCCTTCTTTTTCTGTTACAATTACAACCTCAACTCCCTAAACTGGTTCCTGTCAGGGTAGGACAGGAAATCACTATGTTGGACTAGTGAATCATTTGCATCCTGATGTATAGATAGAGAGTGGGAGGGGACATAGATGTAGCATCCTGGGATACAGGTATGGCTCAAGATGAGAGTACCCAAACCTGATTTCCTCTTTTCACTTATATCTCAAAGAATCCATATGCAGACTTATCCTAAGATTGTCTGGGGAGTAAAGATTTGAAATGTTTTAATCACTGCTCAGCCAGGGAAACCTGCGGGTTGAGTTTCAGCAAGTCACACTCTCTCGGGCTGAGGGGAAAGAAAATCTTGCTAAGAATATCCTGTGATAGGGTTCACCTTAGAGACTGTATACATCGGAAGTGACTTGAAGGCACACAACAACAACAACAACAACAACAACAAGTCTGCCTACTCCTACTCTTAACAAAATTGTTAGTCCATTCATCTACATGTATAACTGTAAGATGAGCAAGGAACAGAGCCTCCTGTTCTAGACTAAGCCACAGATGGGGACAGAATCCATATTTTGCATGTGGGTAAGATTCGTATCAAATGCATCTAAAGATGCATTTCCACTTTGGAAAATCAAGATTCAGGCTTGAATCTTTGATTTATGATCCCAGCAAAAGATTTATTTATTTCTGTCAAAAGCATTGCATAATAAATAAGTTTAAAAGTGATAAAATAAAGGAATCACAAACAGCTAAATAGTTTTGGACCAAAAGCGGGCAACAGCAATCGCATTGTCCATAGCTTTAAACAACTCCTCCTCCGTGCATGAGGCAGGGCATTGTGGGCAAGCATACATATGAGGAGTTGTTTGTTCAGCTCCACAGTCACACAAGGTGGAGGATTCCTCCCGGTAGTGCCATTTTGCCAGGTTGTCTTTTACTCTGCTAACTCCGCTTCTGAGTCTTTTCAGGGACTTCCAAGTTGCCCATTCTTGGTTTGCCCCTGGAGGCAGACCCTCATGGGGGGCCATCCAGTTAGAATTGCCTGGTTTAGCTGCCCAGAGGGATACTCTTGCTGTTGCTGGAGGAACATCAGGAGGAGTGGTGGTTCTCATGAAGCTTTTCCTTGATTTTAGTCTACTGGGAGGGAGCTGATAGTCATGCAGTGGATGGCATTCGCAGTGTTCGACCTTATTTCTCTCACAGTTGGTAGCAACTTCCCGTCACACATCAAGAGGGGCAATGGCAGCTAACTTGTAGAGTTTATCAACAGGTGTAAATTTAAGGCATCCTGTGATTATTCTATGTGTTTTGTTCAGTGCTATGTTCACCTGCTTCGCATGGACAGACTTGTGCCAGACAGGACAAGTGTACTCAGCAGTTGAGAATGACAAGGCCAGGGCTGATGTTCTTATTAATTGTGGGTCTGCACCCCTTGTACTGCCAATAAGTTTCTGCAGGATGTTATTGCATGCAGCTACTTTGTGCTTAGTGTTCATGCAGTGTTTCCTATATGTTAATGTTCGGTCTAAGGTGACACCATGATATTTAGGATGGAAACAGTGTTCAAGCTCTTGGCCTTCCAAAATAACTTTCAGTTTCCTGTTGGCTTCACAGTTATGTAGGTGGGAAGCATACACTTGTGTCTTGGCAGGGTTAGGCTTCAGATGGTTCTCTTTGTAGTAGCTGGAGAGATCTTTCAAAGCATTAGTGAGTTGGTTTTCAACTGTTTCAAAATCTTTTGCTTGTGTTGTTAGGCCAAGGTCATCAGCATATATAAAGCTCTTTGTGAGTGGTGGTTTTGGCTGATTGTTTGTGAAGATGTTAAACAAGGTCAGTGCAAGAACGTTTCCTTGGGATAAACCATTCTTTTGCCTCCTCCATCTACTTTTCCTGCCCTGAAACTCCACATAGAAGCTGCAGTTTTCCAGGAGGGTCTGGACAATTTTTGTGAGGTCAAAGTCCCAGGTAATATGGTAGACTTTATGCAGCATTTTTCTATGTTGCACCATGTCATAGGCTGCCGTAAGGACCACAAAAACTGTTCCTGTAATTCAGCCTTTCTCATAGACTTCCTCGATATGCTCAGTCAGATGAAGAATTTGACCTGTACAGTTTTTCCCTAGTCTGAAACCTGCTTGTTGTGCAATAAGCTTAGGTTTGATGACAGGTCCTAATCGATTTAATAGCATCCTCTCATATATTTTATATAGATGACACAAGAGAGAGATTGGTCGGTAGTTCTTGGCATTGGAAGCATCTTTACCAGGTTTTAAAATGACAATGATCTTAGTTTTCCTCCATACTCTGAGAATCTGTTTGTGTGCTAAGCATTGATTGTAGAATTTCAAAAGCCAGTTTTCAGCTTTGGGGCCCAAGTGTTCAATTTGCTCCATCATTAAGTCATCTATGCCAGGTGCTTTACCAGTTTTACATCGCTTGATAGCTTCTCTGAGTTCTTTCAGGTTTAGAGGAGATGACAACTGGTGGGTTTCAAGTTTTGGCACCCTGTTGATTTTCATCTTTATTCTGCTGCAGTTGGTTTTCCCATTCTGAATTAGCTGGTGGGCTATCTGGTCTGGTGTTACGTTCACGTGTCCCTAGTTGACCAGAGGGTCGCTATCCAGGCGTCTCAGCAATTGCCAGGCTGTTTGGCCATTCTTGGACATATGAAGGTTCTCAAGCAGCTCTATCCAGCAGTCTTTTTTAGCATTAGCTATGGCTGTAGATAGTTTTTGGCCTGCTGCTATAGTCTCATCACTGTATGGATTCTCTTGAAATAGTCTGAGATATTCCTGTAGCTGATTTTGTGATTCTTTGTTTAGGCCTGATAGGTAGCTTGTGCGACAGCCTCTAGGGATTGAGAGCCTCGAGGATCTTTTCACAGCTTCTACAAACAGATCATAGCTTTCTATAGAAGGTTCTATATCATAAATAGCTGCTTCCAAGGTCTCTGCAAACTTTGTCCAGTAAGCTTTATTGAAGTTATATCTTCTGCAGAATGGGACACTTTTTGGTCTTACAGCTGCATATGCTACACAGCATATTGGTCTGTGTTGAGTATTAGGTATCGGGTTTAATACCCTTTTAATGCACTGGTGGATTATCCTTTCATTTACAAAAATCAGATCAGGGTTATAACCACGCTTCCATCGGCCGCTATTAAAAGATGGTGGTAATTTACTGTCATGAAGGAGGCTCATTCTACTGTTGTCAGTCCACGTTAGAACTGCTTTGCCATTTCTGTCATCTTCATCATAGCCCCAGACACAGCTATGGCTATTGAAATCTCCCACAATAAAATGGGCTTCATGACTGTTGCAATTGGTTGGGGGCGTAAAATAGAAATCAGCCCCAGGTGGTTTATAAAGTGAAGATACGTCAACTATCCAGTTCCACAGATAGGATTTCAATGTTGTTCACTTCTGAGAGAGAGGTTGCAGATATTGCTATACCAGATTGTACAGAAATGGCACTACCATATTGTCTGTGAGGTTGTTCCACTGCCAGTTGCATTCCAAGCTTTTTTGGTCCTCTCGTTGTGATGTCTCTGTGTGTTCCCTATATACATAAAATGTCAAACGAGATATCCTCAGACATTTTGGCTAATAGCTCTTCCTTAGCAAGTTACAAACCTATATTAATAGACATAATCGTTAGCAATGGTCTTGATAAAGACCTTTGGTATTCATCCATTTGTGGAGAGATAAAACACATTTTAAAATGTTAAAAAATGTTTAAAAGCAATGCAATGCTTTTTGGTTGGAAAGATTAGCCATTTACAAGAAACGTTGCCCAGGGGACGCCTGACTGGATTTACTCAGTCTTTGAGGAGGCTCTTTCCATGTCCCCCCCAGCAAAAGATTGGCAAAAGATTGTGAATATTAAGTGACAAATCAAGATTGATGTCTAGATGATAGCATTACAAAGCCATACCAGAGAGAAGACAGGAAATGTCATCCTCCCTCTGAACTAGCAAGCACTTTTATACCTGTTCATAGACATGTTCCATGAACATTTAGTAGGATGGTACATTTTCCTTCCAGGTTGTGAAGGCGTATATAACCAAACCCAAATTTAATTTGGCCCTGCAAAGCTTTGCCTTAACCTGCTATAAAGTGGCTCATATTTAATTGTTTACATGTGTTTTAGAAGTTTTAAATGTACTGTATAGGTTTTTAAAAATCTGGCAATGAATTAGAGATGCCTGAGAGCAACTTATAACGCAAAACAATTTCTCCAGGGCCGTCCTCATTCATATTCAGTCAGGAACAGCTCATATCCAGCTGTAAACGACATAGCTTATGGAAGTGTTTAAAATTCATAACTTGCACAGAATCCCATTACTTTCGACAGTTACCTCTTTAAGGACAGGTTTTTTCTTCTTCCCCATGAGTTCCTCTCACCCGCACCCATCTTATTTTTTTCCCCCTGAAGAGTATTTTGGTTTCTGTGTTGCATCCAAAGGAAAGAGTTTTAAGAACTTTAACTTAGTCCACAGGCTTGTGCTAACAGAGCTCAAAAGTGTTATTTAAAAAGTCAAAATCTTCCTGTTCAAGGCCATTATCTCCTATTTAAATTTCTGTCCACTTATACAGGCCAGAAAGGGATAATATGTTCAGGACCTAAGGCCACAATAAGAATTTCATGAGCTAAAGAAACACAGACCATTTACAAATGACATGATGGGCTGCTAAATAATGTCAGCTCTCACTTTCTGCTCAACACCATTTGTGTTCAGGCCAGATTGGGACTTACTGAGTGCTGAACTACTTCCAAAGGCGATGGATCTGAGACATGAACCAGCTGTGAGGAGCAGGAAGTCCAATCTCTGGGGTAGATAATACAGCTCAGGGTGTGTGATAGCTCTCAAAGAAAGCTTTCACAAGCATGCGCGTTTTTTGACAGGGATCTAAGACCAGTTAAATAGTGGAACAGATGAACTGATTGCCTAAGCCTCTCATTTTAACTAAGGGCTTGCAAAAATGAATGGGCAGGTATCTTAGCAGGACACCTTGCTTTCCAGCATTGCTAGTTAGCCTCCAGGTGTGTCTTCTGTGCTCTCGTATTGATAACTTAAAGTAAAACAAAGGGTCTGAATAGGGTTGTTGTATGTTTTTCGGGCTGTATGGCCATGTTCCAGAAGTATTCTCTCCTGACGTTTCGCCCACCTATATAGCAGGCATCCTCAAAGGTTGTGAGGTATGAAGAAAACTAAGCAAAGAGGTTAATATATATCTGTGGAAAGTCTAGGGTGAGAGAGGTCAGTGTGAATGTTGTAGTTAATCACCTTAATTAGCATTGAAAAGCTTATATGCTGTCTTCTTCCTGCCTCTGGGGCATCCTTTGTTTAGAGTCTGGATAATTAGAGATACAATGGAGCTGTGAATACTAGTTCTTGTCTGAGGATGGGCCAGTGTTCTAATACTGCATAAGTATTACAACCTCTGCAGATTCAGCTGGAGTTTTATTTCATAGTGATTAACAAGCTAGGCTTATACTCACCCTCACATTCTAAGGTTCTTTCTTGAACCCAGAGTTTCTGCACCAAATGAAAGAACGGCACTATATAACATGTAGTCATGATGTTGAAACCAAAATTAGCAGATGAGATGTAAAAACGTATGAGTCCAATACTTCCCTGGTAAAGCATACAATTTTCATGCTTAAGGGCAGGTTCCATCTCTGCTCTCAGACAACAACAGTTAAAGAACTCTGCTGAAGACAATAGAAAGCTATTTCTAATCAAAATAGTTGTTCCAATACAATTTTAAAACAATACAATAATTAGAATAAATATAAATATAAACTAACAATTTGTAAATTAAAACATTAAAATGCTACATAAAATGTGTTTTATACCTTGCTTTAAATTTTTTTTAAAAGCATGACACAGCTTTTACAGCCCACAGCTCACCAATTCATAAGACCTGATAGCATAGAAATGGCTTACTTGAAGCAGTAAAGCGACCAAGGATAGCACGTCCATGGCTTCTCATGGGAGGAAGTTCCAAAGTCTGGGAACACCACCAAGAAGGCCCTCTCCTCTGTTCATGCCATGCAGAGCTGGGAAGGTGGCGGAACAAAGAGGATTGTCTCAAGACAATCTTAGAGCCCTAATGGGTTAATTAAGGGAGCCTGTTATCATCTCTTGTTATACAACTATTGTTTAAACTGTTTAAATTATTGTTGTTGCTGCTTCTGTTACTATACAAAGAGCTTAACGTCTTAGGTTTTAAATCAGAAAGATCATAAAGGAGGCAAACAGAAACAGGGGCTGAATATGTGTTGAGTTCTGTTATATGTACTTAGGCTTGAGTGGGCATAGCAAGGGAATCAAGAGTGGATGACAGAGATAACCAAAAGGTGTGAACTGCAAGTGGTACAGAGTAGATAGAAGCAGCATAGGTGTGGGAGAGGAAAGGACCTTGAAGACATCCTTGTGACCAATGAACTGAAGGTCAGAGAATGACCAAGAGACAGAATGCATTACACTTATGGTGAACATTCAAAAGAGAAAAATCAGAGCAATTTATGTTGAAGATAATCCTCAAGCCTGTGCACAGGGAAGTCTATCCAAAGCCAGGAAGAGGTGTAGGTCTGGAGTGCAGACAATTGATCATACTTTTAGTGCATTTTTCAAATTGTCAGTAAGAAGAGAATGAACTAGGTAAGACTATCTAAAATACAGATTGGGAGAAAGCTACAGCACCATATCAGGGCAAGATATGAGAAGTAAGGGATAGCCATAGGACAGAGCAATAGCCATGACCAAAGAGAGAAACAATGTGGTTAAGTAGCTGGAGGGAGTGAGGAAGAAGATTGTGGTTTTCTTGTGGAGGGGAAGGGAGAGAGTTCCCAGGAAAACAGGTGGTAGAAAGTGGGGACAGTATAATAGAATACATGAGATGAGACACTAATGAAGGGCTCCTGATGCTGAAAACAGAAAGCTGAAAAGAAAGATGGCATTTTGTTAAAATAATTTTTATTAAATTTTGAAAATAACAATAAAATCCACCTTCGTGGACTAGGGAAGTCCACTAGGGATCCTTGTCGATTCTTCACTTCCATTCTTCTCTATAAAGTTGACATAGCTATTTATATTATTTAAGTTGTTGATATTCATTTTTTGTGTCGACAGCTGACACATCTTCTAGTTAAGGGCTTTATAACAATATTCTAATTTTTTATTTCTCCATCCAGTCCTTTACCGGTGTCCAATCTATTCTTCTTCTTCTTCTTCTTCTTCTTCTTCTTTTTTGGCTTATTTTGTGTTGTTGATAGCAAGAAAGTTAGGTAGTCCATATTCATTATATCCCATAATCTTTTTATCCATTCTTCCACTTTTGGTGTTGATTTCTGTTTCCATAATCTTGCAAGAACTAATCTGGCAGTTGTTGTTAAGTGTGTAAAGATTTTGTCTTCATTCTTTCCTCATTGGATATTCGTCATGCCCAGTAGAAAGAATTCTGGGAGTAGTGGTACTGGTATTTTTATCTTTAATTTTTTTTGACATTTCTCATGAATTTCCCTCCAATACGGTTTTACCTTTTCACAAGACCACCACATGTGGGGGTATAATCCTTCACCTCTTCCACATTTCCAGCATTTAATCTTCTTGCCTTTGGTAAATTTTAATATCCATTTTGGGGTCAGGTGCCACCGATAGAACATTTTCCACCAATTTTCTTTCAGTTCATAGGCATATGTGTAATTTAATTTTTTCCCCCATAAAAGTTCCCATTCCTCTAATAAAATAGTTCTTCCTAGATCTCTTGCCCAATTTGTCATACACTCCTTTATTTGTTCCTTCTCAGTGCTCCATTCCAATAGAATTTTATATATTCTTGCAATTTTCCTCTTTCCCTTGTCTAATATTACATCCCATGATGTTCTCTTTCCTCAAAACCTGAATCTTATCTTTATTGAAACTTTCTTTTAATTGGTAATACTGGAGCCAAGTTAGATTACCATATTTTAATTTTAATTCTTCCTGTGATTTTAATTTTATTTCCCGTTCTTCTTTTTCTAGTATATCTCTATACATAGGCCATATGTTCCAACCCAGTTCTCTTCTCTGGCACGCCTCCATATAGAAGAGACCCAGAGAGGGCTTTTATTATTGATTCTCTGTTTATATTTATTCCAGATCTTGAGTAAATGGTTGCCGGGTTTTTTTTCCGATTGGTGCTTTGTTGTACCACAGGCACGCATGCCAACCGACTCACAAATCGTGTCCTTCCAGGGTCAACATTTTCTTATTTCTTATTGCTTAAATTGATCCAATCCCTTACCCAGTCTAGCCCGGAGGCTTCCGAGTAAAGGGCAAGGTAATAGAAATGTATTAGAAAGGCAGGCATCAAAGAAGCATTGATCACAATTGGGCACCAAACAGGCACTGAGCAGTTTTCCGTCCTTTCAGCTCAGATGCCTCTTTGGTGTAAGAAACGGAAGTATTCTCCAGTCTTCAGTTTGCCACAGCTATAGCTGATGAAAAGCAGGAGAAAATAAGTGCTGTAAATAGAAATCTCATCCTCTTTTTGCTTAACAACATACATGGACAGAAGAAATATAAACAATTGGGGAAGGGGAGAAATGTTGCTTTTCAAAAATGAAAATCTGTTTGACATGCTAAGTGCTGTGTTTCCATAAATGATTCCATGTCATGAACTCAAGGTCAATGAGGAGATTTTATTGTCATGAGTGGAGTGCCGCAGGGTTCCGTCCTGGGCCCAGTTCTGTTCAACATCTTTATTAACGACTTAGATGAAGGGTTAGAAGGCACAATCATCAAGTTTGCAGATGACACCAAACTGGGAGGGATAGCCAACACACCAGAAGACAGGAGCAGAATTCAAAACAAATCTTGACAGGCTAGAGAGTTGGGCTGAAACAAACAAAATGAAGTTCAACAGGGACAAATGCAAGATATTCCACTTCGGCAGAAAAAATGAATGGCTCGACAGCAGTACGTGTGAAAAAGATCTTGGAGTCCTTGTGGACAACAAGTTAAACATGAGCCAACAATGTGATGCAGCTGCTAAAAAAGCCAATGGGATTTTGGCCTGCATCGATAGGAGTATATTGTCTAGATCCAGGGAAGTCATGCTACCCTCTATTCTGCCTTGGTCAGACCACACCTGGAATACTGTGTCCAATTCTGGGCACCGCAATTGAAGGGAGATGTTGACAAGCTGGAATGTGTCCAGAGGAGGGTGACTAAAATGACCAAGGGCCTGGAGAACAAGCCCTATGAGGAGCAGCTTAAAGAACTGGGCATGTTTAGCCTGAAAAAGAGAAGGCTGAGAGGAGACATGAATAAATGTATAAATATGTGAGGGGAAGTCATAGGGAGGAGGGAGCAAGCTTGTTTTCTGCTGCCCTGGAGACTAGGACGTGGAACAGTGGCTTCAAACTACAGGAAAGGAGATTCCACCTGAACATCAGGAAGAACTTCCTCACTGTGAGAGCTGTTCGGCAGTGGAACTCTCTGTCCCGGACTGTGGTGGAGGCTCCTTCTTTGGAGGCTTTTAAGCAGAGGCTGGATGGCTATATGTCGGGGGTGCTTTGAATGCGATTTCCTGCTTCTTGGCAGGGGGTTGGACTGGATGGCCCATAAGGTCTCTTCCAACTCTACGATTCTATGATTCTATGATTGTTAACCCTCACTCAGAAACCCAGTCCTTCCCTGCAAACACACCTAGATTGCATTTGATTTTTACTTCCTCTCCTGCCTAACTGATGCTATAAGTTACTATAACTGTGTCAAAGCTCACACATTATTGTTGATCAGAAACTGCAGACCTCACAATACATTTGGCCAAAATGATATCTAAATAATGGTGGAATCCCAAATTTAGTGGTTTCTTGCCTTGAATGTACTGTATTTGTATATTTATGGTAATGCAATTATCTGACAAAAACATGCTTTGTCTTGGAAATTAGTTTTTGAAACCTCCAGGAGCTCAGAAAGATTGGAGTTTGAATGCTTTCAGCAGGAAACCAAAATTGTAACCTGTGTCAGTGAGTAATCTACCCAAAGGGCTGGTACATGATGATATTTAAAGAATAATGTCGCTGTTCAGTGAGTAAAGTAATAGTCTTTGTGGAACTGGAGTGAGAAAGGATGAAAAGTGATGGAGAAGAGATCACAGATCAAATTTATTATGGTTTATTATTACTACATTTATTTGCCACATTTCCTGCAAGGAGCCCAGAGCAGCATACACCGTCATCTTCTCTTCACACAACAATCTTGTAAAATAAATTGGACTGAGAGGGTGAGACCATCTACCCTCAGCCACAGAGTTTAAAAAAAAAAAAACTGGCCGAGGAGGGATTTTTAACTGGGATGTCCTTTGTCCTAACTTAACACTTTTTTTACCAATAAATCACAATAGCTCATCCATCAAAACAGTTCTGTGCAATCATATACAAGATGTTGGGATTTTTTTTTAGTGCCTAACATTATTGCTTGGTTCAGAAATTGTATGCATTTTAACCAATACATCAATATTCATGTATTTGCATAAGAAAATAGTTCTAGAAATGTACACACATCACAATAAGTATAATCCTAAAAGAAATATTCCAAACCTCTTTTAGACATTACTTGACTTAAACATGCTGCTTGATTTTCAAGGCATTTTATTAGTCAGTCAAAAAGGTTTGATCAGTTGACTAGTTAATCCGCTCAACCTTGCAATCTTTCTTTAATTGTATGTCATATTGGCCTAGATACATGATTTAAAAAAGCAGAGTGCAACAATATAATATGGAAGATGTACTATAGGTAGTCAAAGGATATGTAGAAATGCTTATGTTGCCTAAGTTCTTGGCTTTACAAAGTCTTCTTGAAGACCTACTGATTGCCATGTGTTGGTGCTACAAATAGAGACTGCTATCTTCTTCTTTTTTTAATCCATGAAAGATCAGAGAGCCTGCTGGCACTTTTCCTGCCTTCCAGCACTGTGACCAATGTATATTCCTAAGAACCTTTATGCTGTCAGGAATTTGTTTTTCTTATTCTCTCCTGGCTCACTTCTTTTGGACAGGAAATTATAAATGAATAAATATCCACATAGTTGCTAGTGGAAGCTGGGCCTTCCACTGTCTCCAGTTTGTCATACTGATACCTCCTCGCACCCCACCTTAAAGCAAGGAACATACATCAAGAAATGTCTGATACATAGACAAACTACAGTAATTATAAACTGAGACAAACTTCAGAAAGGACTTTGGCTCAGTAGACAATTGGTTTTTACAAGCCAAATATTCCCATCTCCTTGAATTCTGCAACTGAGAGTGCTGCATCTGGAGATTTTGATGGAGATTTTGATGTTGAATTCTTGCAGCTTTTTATCTCTAGCTAAGACAAGCATTGGAGAAAAATTAATGATAATATAATTACATATCTTAACTTTTGTGTGCCATTCAGCCATGCCCTTTTAACAGGGTGGTAAAACTGAAAAATGTAAACTATTTGTACTGCCCTAATCAGAGCTGTTATATTGAATATGGAGCCATGCTATAAGTGAACAAAGGCAATTTACTGCACACATTTATTACTAAAAGGAACCATTTTGCAATTCTCTATACTGCAGGGCCCATTTAACCAATTTTAAATTGCCCCAGCTAATTACAGAGCTGTCATTTTAGATGGACTTCCAGCATATCTGGTCCTGCCTTGTACTTTGTCTCTGCATCCCTCCTTTTTCATTTATTATTACAGTCCATTATGCAGGAATAGCACAACTTTCTCCTGCTGCTGCTAGTATTTCCTTTCATCAGCACTCTGACTCAGTTGGTTCAAGCTTGACAAGAAGCTATTTTGGATGCGTCACTCATGTGAATCAGTGCTGTGAGCATTCCTTTCATTAAAAAAGGAGGAGGGCAGTAGTACTGTAACGTATGTAGTAGAAAGCACACCTTTCAGTATTCGTCTAAAAATCCTTCATAGAAATCCCCTCTGTTCTTCATAGCTAGTGAGTTAGATAGTGTTGTGGTATATTACATTTTTGTTTTGTTTGTTGTTTAAGGATGAGATCTAGTGATATTGTGTGCGTTTTCCTTTCTTTATTCCCAAGTCATGAGAGAAAATGTGTTTGTGTGCATTAAGCAGGATATTGAAGTGCTGAAAAAATGCATCCCTTCTCTGTCCTGCTACTCTTTCATGAACTTTAAAAGGAATCTCAAACATTTGTGATTTCCCTGCAGTCCTTATGTAACTTTCTGCATAGAACCACGAGTGCAGAAGGCAGAGTGCTGATCAGGGGAGAAAAGGACTGTGGAGAGCTCTCCTGATGGTGCAAACTGCCTGACACATTGACAGCTGGCATCTTCCTGACTTTCATTATCTTCCCATGCTTCTCTCTTGGGGCTTTTGTGCCAAAAGTCAAGCTTGTTCAATGACCCCCCAACCTGTCACAGCAAAATATATTCATTGTCTTTCAGACAAGCAGGGTGGGAGCTTAGGAAATTAGTTAAAACTAAGGTCTCATTAATATCTAGATACTTAGGTAGCAGTCCATATAAGTTACCGTCCCAATAATCTTTTATTCTTTATCATTTTATTAAGAGTGGAGAAGTAAGAGTTACAGGCTAGATTAACCAAACTTAAACATTCTATTTATTTAACCAGTTTCCTATTTATTTTATTGATATGCTGCTCCTCCCCATTATAGAATTTAAGGAGTTTTCTATTCCATTGCATATCATTTTAGGCCAATTATTTAGTGGTGAAAGGGCGTTGGGAAGTCAGTGTGAGAAATTCAACACTCTATTGTTTCAGGCATTGGTACCATTACATTTGAGGAATCTTAGTTATAGGGATTCCTTTCTTAGTCATATGACATAAATGCTGCAGTGATTTACAGAATAACTGCAGTCTTTTACCAGTGTTCCCAAAACTACCAGGACCGTATCAGTGCTAAAGATGGCTATAATAAGTACACTTTTAAAAAGAGTGGGCCTGCCTGGGCCATGCGAAGTGGGTGAGATTGAGGTTCCATTTTTTCTTTTTTCCTTTAGACCACCAGCTTCTAAGTTTCGCTACTGCATGAATATAAAACTGTCAGTAGTTAATAGTCATTCTGATTATTATAGGTAATTTCCAGGATTAGAGTAGCATTCCTCTGAATATGAGTTTCTGGGAAGCTGGAAGAAAACTATTGGCTGTTGTGGAAACAGGGATTCTTGATGAGAGAGTCTTTTTGATCTGATACCAGGAGGACATCTTTTATGTTATAACAAAAACACATGAGACAGTATATTATATTTACTCAAATCTAATGCTCACCTTTTTTTGCTAAATTACATAGCCAAAAGTGAGGTGCACATGAGATTTCACAACGCATTAGAATCGCACACATAAGCGTACCTGCGTCCCTCTGTCAGAGTGATGCTGCTGAACTCGCCAACCTCAGCCTGATGGAGAGGCACAGCTTCTCACCTGGTCTCATTCACAGGACCTTCAAAACCTCCCCCTCGGTTTTGAAGGCCTTATCAATGAGGCCTTAGTTGGAACGCCGCTGTCCATCCATCAAGGTGAGGCTAACAAACTCACCAGCCTTGGCCTGATGGAGAGTCATGGCTTTCCCTTGTCTGCCTGTCGCTCTGAGGCAGTCATCAGAAGAGCTGACAAGCAAGGGCAAGGTGCGCATTACATTCAGCAACAAATCATTTCTTCTTTTCATTTCTTTTTTTCAATGTACTCCTTCAAAATTGTGGTGCACATTACGATACACCTTATATTCGAGTAAATATGGTAATTTCCCAAACCTCACAGGCTGTATGGCTGTTCATCCTAATCCAGACAGGTGATTTTTCCATGCTCTGGTAGCAAAATGCCTTTATCGGTTGTCAGGCAAACTAGGTATCCCAGACTGACTTTGGCCACCTGAAAACATCATGTTTTTCAATTAGGATTCTTTATTCCTGTTTGGAAGAGCATATCTTTAGAGCCTGGAAGGAAGTGAGAATGAACAGCCATTTTGATGATACTGCAGTTAGAGCAAGTACTTGTCTTGTGCTTCCTGGGAGCTATATTCTTTAGACTCAGAATATGGATCTTACCAAAGCTTTGAAAACTTCAAAGACTAACCTCCATTATGAAGTCCTGTTCTTCCTATTCAGTATACCTTAGCTGTATACTGATGAACGTAGCTTTATGTATGTATGCTCAATTAGTGAAGGCATATAGCCATATTTCTTACTTGCTTGTATAGTTATCAAGGGATGACAAAATATTGATTCTGCCTTCTGAATGTGCTTACTCAGGGATAGCATTTCTGTTTACTTTTCCTAACTAGGACATAAATCTCAGTATAATTTTTAAAAACATGAAGATGATGAAGTGATGAAAGTCAACTGCTAAGTGAAATGAGTATCACTTTTTTCATTAGTAAATGATGGAATATCTCTGGAAAATGGTGTCCATAGTTTCTTTCAGAAATACAATGAGGTATTAATGATAGAAGTCACTCAACCAACCCCATGCATGGTATTTTGTAACAAAGAAAAGAAACTATTTTATACCAGTTCTTGAAGGAATACAACAGTGGTGTTAGTTTTCAGACAGGACTGATATTGTTCATTTTGATCTATACATTCATAGATAGTCTGGTCATCTGAAGATCTCTTTTGCATATTGTTTCTTCCTGTTCATTATGATTGTCTCAAAAAGCTCAGTTGCAAATGACCTTCTCAGATCTCCTGATGGCAGCCAAAGCTAGGGCATTTATAGTAAAGGTACCACACCAGTACTGGACCAGTTCTTTGCCCTGTTTTATGACGGATCACACAGTTTTGGAGGTTTTTTAACATCTGAGATGAAATGACTGATTCTGACATTTGAGTTTTTAAAAACCCTGTTATTTATACTATAATAGTGAAGAGTAGAGACATCACATTGGCAACAAAGGTCTGCATCGTTAAAGCAATGGTATTCCCCATAGTAACCTATGGATGCGAGAGCTGGACCATAAGGAAGGCTGAGCGAAGGAAGATAGACATTTTTGAACTGTGGTGTTGGAGGAAAATTCTGAGAGTGCCTTGGACTGCAACAAGATCCAACCACTCCATACTCCAGGAAATAATGCCCAATTGCTCACTGGAGGAAGGATGTTAGAGGTAAAGATGAAGTACTTTGGCCACATAATGAGAAGACAGGAAAGCTTGGAGAAGAGAATGATGCTGGGGAAAATGGAAGGAAAAAGGAAGAGGGGACAACCAAAGGCAAGATGGGTGGATTGTATCCTTGAAGTGACTGGCTTGACTTTGAAGGAGCTGGGGGTGACCACGGCTGACAGGAAGATCTGGAGTGGGCTGGTCCATGAGGTCACGAAGAGTTGGAAGCGACTAAATGAATGAGCAACAACAATTTATACTATTACATGCTTTATGATTTTCTAATGGAAGTAGGTTTTAATAACACTTTTGTCCACTATTATGATATACATTTCATGGTATTATTTTAATTGGTTTATATAACATAACCACTGTTTATTTTTATTTATAAATGATAGTTGTCTATATCAATTTAACATGTTGGTTTCTTTTTATATTATTTTATGTCTATATTTTTGTTGATTTGAGTTAATTTCATTATATATCTTAATAGTTATTGTTTATTATTTAACCTGTTATTTTGTTGTAAGCCGCTCCAAGTCCTCTCGGGGAGATGGATGGGATACAAATAAAGATGATGATGATGATGATTATTATTATTATTGACACAAAGACATAGTATGACACAGCAAATGACATATATATGCTGGATTTTGTATCACAAAATCACAAGTTGAACATTTCCCAAGCATTTAGGAGTTATTATTATTATTATTATTATTATTATTATTATTATTATTATATAATGGTGGTTGTAGCAATGTTAATTTTAACTGAGGTGCAGTAAGGCATTTCAAAGGTTTAGTCTAAAAGCAGAAATTAAACTTGAGAGGAGTGGAGATTTCCTAATATATTGATAGCATGTTAATTGGAGTTGGGACACACACAAGAATCTCATGGAAGCATCTAGATGTAAATGGAAGTATGGGAAGAATTGTTTCATTGCTTCCTGACATGCACGATTCGTGATCTGTTTAGTCAAGCAGTAAAGCCTCCAGTGGCAAGTAGTCTTCCCCAATATGATTCCTCTGATATGATTCAGTTTATGAAAAGCTTGAAAGTTTGTTTCAGGTAAAGGTTTAGATCACAGCATAATCTCAGTAACATGCAATAGATTTGTAGTAAAATGAATTGTATTCTAATTCTCATAAAAATTATTGCTTTCTAGGTCAGGCTGATTAGCAAAAGAATCTGGTACATTTAACTGGGCCACTAACTAAAAGTGCCTATATATGGTCCACTGTATATGGAGAACATGTTTGAACATCAACCACTCTGCCAGTGGTTAGTATCACGTTGAAATTGGCCTTCAGTTGTCCATACTGTCATGTATGTATCTGGCCCATGCTGTCTTTCCATTGTAGATAGCAATAGCAATGAAGCATTTAGGAAGGGCTGAAATTGTATTAGGGCTATGCAAAACATAGTTTGTAACTGATTTGTCGTATATATTTCGTAAGATTTGTACATTATTAAGAAACATCAGAGGCGGCCATGCAAAAAACGTAAGATTCAAAACATTGATCTTTGACTTTCGAAAGAGTCATAAATAGCTCCAGGTCTCCATAGTGGGCACCACTTCTCCCCCAAAAGGGCTGGGTTTGGTTCCCTCAAAGGGCCCTGAGGAGGATGGAGAGGCCAGAGGGAGAAACCCTGCTCTTTCCTCAAAGTGGCAGGTGAGGGGGCCTAGGGAGGGAGGGAGGGAGGGAGGGAGGGGTACCTGGCTGGATGGCCAGGCAAGGAAGAAGCCCCTCCCGTAGATGGCTAACCCAGAGAGAGACAGGCAGAGACCACACTCAGGCTTTAACATTGAAGCGAGAAGAATTCTGGGAATGTAGTTTAGAGCAAGTTCTTTCCAAACTGCATTTCCCAGAATTCTGCTTGCTGCCTTGTGCCTCCTCCTCCTCTCCCCTGAAAGTTTTGGTGGGGAAACACCCGTGTTCATTCTCTAAAGGGATTTTGAGATAAAAGGGGATTGTTGGGAGTTGAATCAACCCTGTGAGGTAGGCCAAGTTTAGAGGCAGTAACTCCAAAGTTTATCTAGTATTTTTCCTATTATTGTTGTTGTTATTATTTCAAAGGCTGGATGGGCATCTGTTGGGGGAGCATTGACTGTGCTTTTCCTGCCTGGCAGGAGGGATTTGGGCTGGATGGCCCCTGGGGTCTTTCAGTGAAATAGTACTGTTCAGTTTATGTTGGTTAAAATTCCCTCAAAATCAAGTGGGTGTGCAAATCTTTCTGAAACTTTACAGGGAATGATGCTCTGGTTCTGTTGTATCATTGAAAATAGCAATTCAAGAAGAAAAATCCTGTAGTTTTTTTAAAGGTTGTTCATAAAAAAAAACTTAGAAATTCCCAAAAATCAGTGGATGAGTGAAACATTCTGAAACTTGGAGGGGGGGGAGGACAGTGGTAAATGTGTTCTACCATTGTAGCAAGTTTCATGCAGATATTTCTAACAATGAGAGAGAAAGCTCTCCCCCCCCCCCAGGCAATTACTTAACGAAAAAATAACGAAAAATTCATTATACCATTTGTTACGATACGTACCCCTAATGATATTTCAGGAACACTTCAGAAACTATTCACCGCCTGCCCCGCCCCCCAATTTAGTAATGAGTATTGAAACTTTTTTTCATTGATCCCACAGGCCTAAATAGTATCCTGTTTGTTATACTGATCCCACTCCAGAAAATAACAACAGTGTTCTTGCTTCACAGTCATTCAGTAGATTTCATGGCTGAACAAGACTTTGAATTCTGAACTTGAACATTGGAATACTTTCTAAAAGAAGGAAATGGCACCGCTGAGCCTTCTCAACTGTGTAGTAAGAAGACAGAGCATTAAAACTAAACAGAATATGCTGCAGCATTTCCGTTTCATGTCAGACAGTAAAACTATCATTTAATCTAAAAAAAAAAGAGCAGATAAAATTAGGAATGAATGGCGTCTCCCATTTTTCCAGAGCAGAAGTTGACAAACTTGATAAAGATTTGCCCATGCAAGACAAAGTAATCCTCCTATATAGCTCCATTCTGATAACGTTTTAAGCAAGGATGCACTGGTAATCTATCAGAATCCATTCTCTGATATAGGAATAATACTGGTTTAAACATTCTTTCCAGAATGTGCAGCTTTTAAAATTCCTTTTGGTAAATACCAGTACCAGCATCATTGGCTAGTATTTTATGATTTATTTATTTATGTATTTTAAATTGGTGATCAAGTTGAAATGGCTCAGCTTCCAAAAATCCTTTTGCATATATAATACACAATGTAAGATTCCAGGATAAATTTTCACTGCCATTGACCATTGTATCCTTCTAGAACGCCTGAAAGGGCTGGAAATCAGAGACACTGTGCTGCAGTGGTTCCAGTCATACCTCTCAGGCAGGTTCCAGATGGGGATAGCTGCACCTCAAAAAAGGAGCTGTGTGTCGTTTCACAAAGGGCCATTCTATTCCTAATGCTTTTTAACATTTACATGAAACCACTGGGAGAGATCATCCGGAGGCATGGGGCGGGTGCTGTCAGTATGCTGATGATACCTATGCCATCAAACACAGCAGTGTGTCTCCTCTGAACGAATGCCTGAAGGAGATAATAGGCTGGATGAAGAAAAACAAATTTTAATTGAATATAAACAAGCCAGAGGTGCTTGCTATCAAGGTTCCTAACCTAGGGAGGGAAGTATGTCAACCAGTTCTGGATGGAGTCACAGTCCCCCCGAAAGACTGTGTTTGGAGCTTAGGAGTGCCCCTGGATCTGTCTCTCCAAATATCAGCCCATGTACATGCAAAAGTCAGAAGTGCTTACAATCACCGACTGATAGGCTAGCTGCGTCCCTTCCTAGATTTAGAGGACCTAAAGGTGCACATGCTAGTAACCTAAAGGTTGGACTGTTCAGTGTGTTTTACATTGGATTGCCTTTGTACGAAGTTTGGAATCACCAGTTGGTTCAAAATACGACAGCCAGACTGGTTACAGGAACATCCAGGAGTGAGCAAATTACATATATATTGAAATCATGCCACTGGCCACCAATTCGTTTCTGGGCAAAGTATGAAGTGTTGGTTTGGATCTTTAAAACCCTCCATGGTTTGGTCCAGATTACCTACAGGATCACCTTCTCCCATACAACCCATCCCACACACTGAGTTCCTCTGGGGGGGGCGTCTGCTCCAACCAGCTGGAACCCAACTCACAACCGTCACCAACAGGAGCTTTTCATCGGCTGCTCAGGACTGTGGATAGACCTACTGGAAGATCTCCAACAGCTCAATCAGCTATCACAACTTAAGACATAATTTAAGACTTATCTCTTCCGGCAGGCCTACCTAGTCAATTTTAACTTGTGGATTTTAACCTGCATTTTATTAGTAAATTTTAAGCTGCATTTAAACTGTATGTATGTTATATGTATTTTAATAGTGCTTTGTTCTACTTCACTGTTTTAACTATATTGTACCTACCCCTGAGTCACAAGGAGAGTTGGGTAATAAATATAATAATAATAATAATAATAATAATAATAATAATAATAATAATAATTATTATTATTATTAACATCATCATCATCATCATCATCTCAGTCATTGGATTTCATTCAGAGACATAATTAGTTTTTCTCCTCTTCTTCTTTTACTTCCAGGGGTTTCTTTCAACAGTGTTTACACACAGATTTGGAGAGTCCTTTTGCACCTAGCTGCTGACCCATACCCAGATGTTTCAGACTTAGCTATGAAAGTGCTCAACAGTATTGCTTACAAGGTAAATCTACATGTGCCGTTTAGTTTTCCAGTTTGTGCAAACTGAATAAATGGATTTTAAATGTCCCTTTTTCAAAGCTTTCTGAAATTATTTTATCATGTGCCATTTTACCAATTTGTGGAATACCTGAGAATAAGAAATTCTTGCATAAATGTTTTTAGTTAGTAGATTCTTTGTCTTTATAGTCTATGTTAATTTAAGGGTTTTTAAACAAACAAACAAAAAAGAGATTTTGGGTTTTTTACCCCAGATATATTGCAGTCTAAATCAGGCATAATTTTCACATAGGGAAACAGGAAAATCACAGTTATTTAAATTGTTTTGCTCTGAAAGTTTGTTAAATCCCCTTTCCCTTCCTTGTTTATTTCCCACAGCTGTCCAATTCCCTCAAACACAATATGCAGCAGTCCATTCAATTCCCACCACAAAAACACACCTTGTCCATCTCCTGCTTTTACTGTGGGGTTAAAACTGATTCTTAACTCATACAGTCTACAGGGCCTGGGGAGGCGGGCAGGAGAATAAACGTCCATCCATTGTAGAAGTGGTCCTATCTATTAGCCAATTACTCACGTTCAGTATATTAGAGACAGTAGTACTAATTTGAGGGATTTGAATGATGTACTGTGTATACTCATGTAGAAATCTAGAAATTTTGTCCAAAATCAACCCGCCATGGATAAGATCTGTGGGTTGTCTTATTCACGGGCCAATGTGAGAACTGTACCTTAATTCTTATCAAAAAAAGAAACCATCCCTTTATCTGAGTAGAGTGATTAAAGGCAATAGCTTAGTCTGTCATGGGAGAATGTAAAAGAAACACCAACCTCCTCTATCTAGTCGTCTTGAATAGTAGTGGTGACCAGAGGCAGCTGGCACTCTGAGTTGGTATTGATGTTTTCACCTCTCTATGATATGACTCAACCTATCCATAGGATATACCGAAATCCATAATTTTGGTTCCAAAACCGTCCATCAATTTATACATGTTGACTTATACATGAGTATATTAAAGTAACAAATAATCTTAAAAATTGAGATTTGCTTGAATTTCTAGCCCACAATTCTAATGCATTATGTTATGCATTTTTGGTTATTTTCTTTACAAACTCATTTAGATTATGCAAGTGAAAGTAAAACTGGATTGCAGATTGAAGCCACAACGGCTGCCCAGTGCAGGTGATCTAGTACATGTGAGTCAGCATGCAGACACCCATCCCACTTCTCTATTTTATGGATTGAAAACACCACCTTTATTTTGCAAGGATAATGTGTTGTTTTAACTCCAAACGCTACTGTCACTAGAGTTCTGTAATTATTATTTCACAGAGTAATTGTAGTGTTATCACAAACTAACTGTGATAACAAATCTTGTGTCACACACCAAGTGCTCTGTAAGCACTTATGTCTATTTGTTCTTATAAATATTTCCCTCCCTATTTTCATCCAATTGAAGCTAAGAGGAATTCACACATTGTGATTTTTGTGTTCTGAGCTGAAGCATTTTAGCTGGGCCAGCAAATTCTTTTGATGATACGTACTCTAGGTTGTTTTATTAGTTTGATACATGCCTATTCCAGGTAAACATCTTTGCCATAGCAATTCGATTTAGCAAGCAAGAAGGTATATTTTTCCCCACTATAAGTTTGCATATTTTTTAAAGAAATATGATATGCAGTTTTTTCATTGGACCAATTTGCTATTTGCAACTATTTGCATTAAAGCTGGTGTGCTTGCATCTATATATAGCACACAACTCTATGTATAGGACAATGTATTCTAGGACAATACATAAGAGATATACCACCAGAGGCACTGCTCAGTCACCTATAAATTTTCTTTATATGCTGATTTTTAAAAGTCACTCAGGTTGTATAGTAGCTGCTAAGGAAATGATGCTGTGCTCAGATCAGATACTGAGTATGGCAGAATAGTACTTAGCTAACAATATTAATGACTAAGCTATAAGGCTGCCTAATAAGTGGTTAGAGATGCTCCCCTGAATTAGAAAGACTTCTTGTTGCTGATACTCTTCAAGGGGAGATTTGTTTATCAAACAGTAATCACTTTCTTGATTGTTATTGAACTAATTATATCATATATCTTTTCCGGCATGGTTAGTGTCCCCTTCCATCTTGAAACCCAATGCAAATTTATACTGGAGAGGTAGATTTTGAAAAGGCATGACCTTTTAAGAGATCGTAACCTTTTAGAAAACCAGAATCTCCATAACCTTTTGGAGAAAAATGGAATTCACAATCATTTTAAAATCATAACCTTTTGGAAAAGTATGATCTTCCAGAGAAGAGCCAAAAATTTGTTTGAGTAAAATTTTCTCTTAAGTGGTATATATCCATATGTACTTATGCAAGGCAATTTGGCTTTTCAGGTGTTAGACTGATAACCTAGTTATCTCTGATCTATTAGAGTTTATGCCAATGCACAAAAACAGCAGTTCTTCAGAAGTGTTCCTTTCAGTGCCCAAAAATATCCACTCTCCTATAAAATATCTTGTTTTTATATCATGCTTTCAAGAGACAAAAATAAAGCTGACTTCGTTAAAAGTAACATATTTGGTTTACTTACAACTTTCATGTATTCAGCATACAAGTATATAACAGATTACGGATAGGATTTGAAGTAGTTTCTCTGTGCCGATAATACACGGCATCTTTTTTATAATCAACAGTCCAAAGTCTTAAAGCATCTCTCTGTGTTCGTGCTCCAATGGAGTCTGAGCTCTAACGCATCTCATGGCTAAAGCATTTCTGTATTATATAATGGAGTCTCAGATCTCAGCAGTTCCAGATCTGATCATGTGGTCTGCAGCTCCTCTCGCAACCTCAAGAAATCTAGAGTAAAGGGAAAGCTGCATACCAAAACATACATATACAATGCAGTAAGCAAACAGAATCATATACAAACAAATTACTAGTGGAGGCTTGAAGAAGGTTGCTATTTCCAACAGTAGAAATATATATGTAATAGCACATACAATATTACCAGTGTTTTACATTTCTAAGTCAGGAAGAAGAAGCCATACCATAAATTTTCTGGCTTCAGAGAAGAATCCTGAATTTCCTTGTTATCTATTTGTCATAAACATAACTAGAAGTGTTCCCTTTGAACCTTCAGCACCAAGTAGACAACGTCTTTATTAAATCCTCATTGAGGACTATGATTTTGATTTCTACTTACTCGTTTCCTATCCATCAATATGTTTTTGTGCACAGCATTTTCTTAGTCAATCCTCTTGTGAACTCCTTTCAGTTATACTGCTAAGAAAGATTTGCAAAATGTATGCACAAACTCAGATTATCAGGAGAAAGGCCACTAACCATGACTATCAGAGAAACTCAGGACAGCCTAAATTGTAATGGACTTAGGACTGGCAATCTCATAAGGGAAAATGCATGTAATTGCAAAAGCAAGGAATTGGCAAAAAGCAATGGAACATTAAAGCTTGTTTGTGCTCAAGGATTTCAGCAGCCTCCAATTATTCACCTGCCACCCCCACGCCCCTTGGTGTCTTTTGCTGCCTAAGCACGTACAACATCATGTTGGTTCAATACATTCTGGAATTTCACATTTGCCATAGTTTTCCCAGTAGTCTTTGAACCTGGTGGTAACTGATCCTTTCTGTTCACGTAATAGCATCTGGACTACATCCCTAAATATACTATGCATTTTCCTGGCTTCATAAAGAATATACAGAAAATGGCTACAATTGTTGGCAATGTATTGCTCTGTATTGTTTGGCGGAATGGTACATAACATATCGTAATCCTGCATTCAAAAGAAATGTTGCTATGATTCCTTGCTGTGAGTTGCATGAAATAGCATTGCAGTTATGTTTAGCGTAAATCACATTTACCTTGTAATGCAGCAAGCATCATCAATCTGACAAGACATCTGAGTTACAGGTGTTCTGGCAAAGAGGGTTTCTTTTTAAGTATTGATTAAGTTTACTACAAGTAATTTAAGAAGCATGACTGTGTTGTGTCTCTTATTCTACATCTCTGAAGAATTGTGATAGCGGTGATTCAAGTTTTTCTGAAGATTCTCCTGATCCTCACCAGGCATCAGAGTTTTTATGTGAAATGTTCATCTTTGTGGTTAAATTTACTCCATTGTTGTCAACTCAGTAGAGAAAGCTGTTAACTTGATCTTTTCATAGTACAAGTTGAGAACACCTAATTTGGAAATCCGAAATCCGAAATACTCCAAAATCCGAAATTGTTCACATGGGTGGCTAAGACAGTGACACCTTTATTATCTGATGGCTCAGTGTATGTAGACATAGTTTCATATAAAACATTATTAAAATATTTTATTAAATTACCTTCAGGAGTTGTGTATAAGGTTTATATGAGACATACATTAATTCGTTTTTAAACTTGGGTCCTATTTTCAATATATCTCAATATATATGAGATATATTGGAAACAGGACCCAAGTTGAAAAACGAATTAATGTATATCTCATATAAACCTTATACACACCTTCTGTATTTGCACACACAGGAATGAAATCCAAAACATTTCTGGTCTCAGTTTCAAATTAGAGATAGTCACTTGCAGTCTTTCATACCCTCAAAGCACCAGTTTTCAAGCCATTGTACTAAAAAGAGTGTTTGGTTCCATGAAAATGGAAAATTAAAGCCATTAAATCCTGGTCAACATCTTAAACATATTCTGTGTTCTGTGATATGCTTAGTTTAAGGACCCAAATGTACCTCAGTTTGACTATTGAGTAACTTTTGTTAATTTTAGAACTTTCATTTAAACTACTACTTTGATCGGGTAGTAAAACATATTTTGCTTTTTTAAAAAATATCCAGTAACATCTTAAAACTACACTAATCATTTCTAATAGACAGAACCATTCAAATAGACAGAATTATTCACCGAGTTCCTGAAAAAATGTATAATATGCAACATATGTGTGAAATTAGTAAACCATGATCTCAGTGGCCACTCACCAAAATAAAAATTAGAAGTTTTAATTAACGCATCAAAGTGACAATATGAATGTGTCTGCCTGTCATTCTGGAAGTAAATCAATAAAATTATGTTCATAAATTGAAAATCAGGACCAGGATGCAAGACTTTTTACAGATCAGCTCAAGTTAACATATCAACCCAACATACCAGCCTGCAAACAAGATCATGTTTGGTGCCCTATGTATTTAGGCGGGGAAACTTATTATGGTTTTATAGAAAGTGCTAAACTGAACTGTAAAATGCTAGTTACAAAATGTAATGAAGTGTATAAATTTCTCCCTTTTTTATTCCATTCTGGTGAATCAAGAGAGATTTCTTCCACATTAGCAAAACTGGAAGTTTAGGTAACCAAGTATGTAGCAAAGAAACTAAGTCCCTAAGCCAGGGGTCCCCAAACTTTTAAAACTGGGGGCCAGTTCACGATCCCACAGACCGTTGGAGGGCCGGACTATAGTTGTCCAGGTGACCACTAAACAATAATAATAATAATAATAATAATAATAATAATAATAATAATAATAATGATGATGATGATGATGATGATGATGATGATGATGATGATGATGATGATGTGGTGATTGGCACATTGGGTGCTGTGCCAAAAGATCTCAGCCAGCATTTGGAAACAATAGACATTGACAAAATTACGATCTGCCAACTGCAAAAGGCCACCCTACTGGGATCTGCACGCATCATCCGAAAATACATCACACAGTCCTAGACACTTGGGAAGTGTTTGACTTGTGATTTTGTGATACGAAATCCAGCATATCTATCTTGTTTGCTGTGTCATAGAATAAAATAATATAATAATAATAATAATAATAATAATAATAATAATAATAATAATAATAATAATAATAATAATAATACAGTAGAGCCCCCACCCTGGTAGCATTCAGAAAGAGCTTGAAAACCTGGCTCTTTACTCAGGCTTTTAGTTAAAGATTGCTCATCCCCATAGCAATCTGTATCTGTGACCATTCCTGTACACTTTTTACCTATGTCCACTTGATAAAGACACAGGGTCTATTCCCATCCCAATTTGCACTTCCAAGAATTTGCAGCTCTTTATCAGTCACCTCGTGTTTACAATATTTACATGGTGCACCTTACCCAGTCTACTTTTATAACCTCTCCATTTTAATCCATGTTTTAATTAGCTCTTGTCATTTGTTTTTACTGGCTAATGTTTAAATTTTTATAATTGTGCATGTTTTTTGTCTATTGTTGTGTTTTATATTGCTATTGTTTTTATTCGGGCTTGGCCCCATGTAAGCCGCCCTGAGTCCCCTTTGGGGAGATAGAGGCGGGGTATAATAATAAAGTTATTATTATTATTATTATTATTATTATCCAACACTCGCTTATCCAACGTTCTGGATTATCCAACGCATATTTGTAGTCAATGTTTTCAATACATCGTGATATTTTGGTGCTAAATTCGTAAATACAGTAATTACAACATAACATTACTGCGTATTGAACTGCTTTTTCTGTCAAATTTGTTGTATAACATGATGTTTTGATGCTTAATTTGTAAAATCATAACCTAATTTCATGTTTAATAGGCTTTTCCTTATTGCCTCCTTATTATCCAACATATTCGCTTATCCAACATTCTGCCGGCCTGTTTATGTTGGATAAGTGAGACTCTACTGTAATAATAATAATAATAATAATAATAATAATAATAATAATAATAATAATAATAAAAAAGAGGGTTGGAAGAGACACCTTTGGCCATTTAGCCCAACCCCCTTCTGCCTTTGTGCCATGGGGGCTGGATAAATAGCTTTGATGGGCTGCATCATACACATGTGGCCCACGGGCCGTAGTTTGGAGACCCCTGCCCTAAGCTATAGAAAGGGAAACATATGACCTCAGAAGCCATACTGTGTCTCTCTTGCATTAGTTCAAACAGTTTACAAGTCTGAACATCACCCCTTATTTCAGAGGCACTGAAATGTTCTATATGTAAAAGAGAGACTATATTGTTGTTTGGTCTCAAAGCTGAATAACTGGATGTGGGCCAGAGGTGAAACTTCTGTTCATGACTCTAGTCCTTTTAAATATAAATTTAGATTTTGTTTCCAGAAAAGGCTAACATAAAATCTGCAAAGAAACATAAAAACAAGAATACAAACCATTAAACGAAAGACAAAGACAAAAAAATAGAAATATATTTTTCTAATATTAAAACACACTGCTACTACAACCAGTAAGATTTACATAGTCTTCCTAGTGGTTTTATTTCCTCAATTTCCACATGCATTCAAAGCAAACCCATTAACACTCCCTTTCCCATAAGATGATGTAAGTATTAATGTTTTTTTTCTTTTCTTAATGGTGGAGGAAAATTGAGGAAACAAAACCACCAGGTAGAAAATGCCATCTCCAAGGGAGAAGAGGGGTCAGTGTGGTAACCTCAGCAACTATCCCCACTCCCTTGGGATGGTCACTGTGATGCGTCCCGCACTATCACCTGCTGTGCTCCAACCAGTGTGGGCTACCTATGTAGCCACTTGAATCCTGATCCCAAAGAACCCAATGGCTAAAGGGGCCTCAGGTGTCAACTATGACATGGGTGAGGAGCTGGGCCTGGAAAAGGGCCTGCTCTGCCAGTTCATCCACTCCCCAGTTTACAACCTTTTCCCCAGATCAGCAGTTTTTGAGAGCAACTTCATCCAGGTAACCAAGAAGGGGAGATGGGTGGACATCAACAACGTGCCCACTGTTGTGACTATGGGGGTGACCTCCACAGACCCCTGCCTCCCATTGCCCAATGTCCTGCTGATGGCCAAGCGGCGGCGGCCCCACAGAAGAGAGGACCCCAAGCGACCCACCCTCGAGCTCACGAGGATGCTGCCCCTGCGCTACCTGCGCCTGTCAGTCCAGAGCTCCAGACAGCGCACCCTGCGCTTCCAGATGATGACTCGTAGTGACTTCTTCCTGCAGCTGCACCCCAATCACCCCAGCATCGTCTTTGCCCTCTGGACCCGGCTGGTCAACATCCTTGAGCACGGCCTCTCCATCACCACCAAGGACCCTGCCATCCGCATCCGGCACAGCCTTGTTCCCAGCAGGCCCTGTAGCAGCAGCTCCTCTGATGAGGGCATGGTGAAGATCATCAGTAAAGAAATGTCAGGCGTCGTCTCCCAGATTTCGGAAAAAATAGAAAAGGAAAAGGAAATACAGAGAAGGATGTCCTTCCAGAAAGAGGAGGAGGAAATGTCTGCTTTATCCAATGACCTGAGAATGCTCTTCTATGACATGCCTCGGCCGCTGGTGTGTGCCAAGTGCAAGGGCCGCCTGCCCAGGAGCCACCTGCGGAGGAGCGCTAGTGAAGAGGCTGCCACCGACTCAGAACCTAACCTCCTGCCCTGGACCGACAGGCACAGCTATGGCCTCTGGCAGCAGGAGACCCCCGGCTGGCTCCAGCCCCTCTGTCGCCTCAGCAGTCTGGCTGCCGCTGGAGGAAAGTAACATCTATGTGCGCCTCACTTCCACCATTTGCCAGGGCTTGGCTACCTGGTGTCCCAAAGAGGTTGGCTGGAAGCACCAGTCTGCAAAGAGAATAGAGCAGAGAATATTAAATGTACCAAGATGGACACTGTTCAAGTCGTGGCCACGATTCTGTTTGGGGGGGGGGGGGTTGCATGCATTTCTTAGCCAAAGTGGGCGAAGTGTGGCCCTTGGATCTCTCCAGACACACACACCCCATTTTAATAAAGGCTGTGTCCTTCATCCATAAGATGATACTCTTGTTTAAAAAAAAAAACTATAGTGAAGGTTTGATTCCATCTTTGCTGAAGAAGCACAATAAATAAGTAGCAGTTTTTCTTTAAACTGATTAGAGATGTCTCCTTAATCAACATTGCGGGTTTTGTGTGCTTTCCTCCTACGTAACTGTGAAGCCAACAGGAAATTGAAAGTTACCTGGGAAGGCCAAGAGCTCAAACACTGTTGCCTTCCTAAATATCTCGGTGTCACCTTAGATCAAACACTAACATTTAGGAAACACTGTATGAACAATTGAACACCAAGCACAAAGTAGCTGCACCAGTAATATCCTGCGGGAACTTACTAGTAGCTCCTGGGGTGCAGATTCAAAATTAATAAGAATATCAGTCCTGACTTCGTTTTACTCAGCTGCTGAGTATGCCTGCCCTGTTTTGCACAAGTCTGCCCCAAGTGATGCAGGTGAATATAGCACTGTATGAAACATGCATAATAATCACAGGATGTCTCAAACCTGTTGATAAACTCTATAAGCTAGCTGGCATCTTGTGCAACTGTGTAGCAGAACAAACAACTCCACATCTGTATGCTTGCCCACAATGTCCAGCTTCATGCACAGAGGAAGAATTGTTTAAAGCTACAGACTATTTATTTATTTATTTATTTATTTATTTATTTAAAACATATGTATTCTATCCTTCTCACCCTGAAGGGGACTCAGGGCGGAGCACAACATATATATGGCAAACATTCAATCCCGGAACATAAAATAAACCATAACTGATTTTAGTGTTTATGTATCTTCACACAATGCTGTCACTGTTTTCTGTTTTTGGTCCAAAATTATTTAATCGCTTGTGTTCCCAATTTTTTATTGTTTATTCAGTGCTTTTGACACAAAATAAAAAATATTGCAAGTAAGTTGGATGTTTGTAACTCGGACTGCCTGTAATTTGATGTCTTGTGACCCAAGATATTAATGGAAGTGAATTGCTTTTTTAGTGTAGTTAAAAGAAATGAACATGTGTGGGGGTGTTAGTGCAGAATATTCACAATTTATTAAGGAATTTCCCAGATTGCTTCAGTTATTTTCAATGGATGTGTTAGGACTTGACAGTGAGCATACCTCTGTGGTGTTATCTCCATGACAAGCCATTCCATGCATGAACAAGCACTAGTCCCTAGTTACTCTTCAGGCTACATTATTCACTGTCTGCCTTCCTAGAAAGGATGGATGTGGTATGACTAGTGTGGGGATAAGCCTTCAATTTATTCTCCAGCCAGAGTAATTTAGAGCATATTTCCCAAATAGGTTATTCACTTCCAGGACAAAGTTTGTATTGCACCTGCTGGAAATTAGAGTTTTGTATGGCTTGTGCTACATTTGTGTCTTTACTGCTGTGTTAGAAATAAATCATTTGTTTGTGTGGCAGAGGATTATGCCATAAGGCCAAAAAAAAAAACCTACATTGTCAGTAAACATCAGGATTGAGACTGTGGAATGTTTGATCAATTGCAGTTCTTTTATCACCTTTCTAGATCATCCTTCCATGTACTCATTTTAACATAAATATACAGTGGACCCTTGGCATCCGCTGACATTTGGTTGCAGAACCAGCTGAGGATAACAAAATCTATAGATGCTCAAATCTTACTATATACCAGTGGTTCTCAACCTGTGGGTCCCCGGTTGTTTTGGCCTACAACTCCCAGAAATCCCAACCAGTTTACCAGCTGTTAGGATTTCTGGGAGTTGAAGGCCAAAGCATCTGGGGACCCACAGGTTGAGAATCACTGCTATAAACAGTGGCATAGTAAAATGATGTTTCTTATGTAAGATAGCAAAATCGAGTTTTGCTTTTACTATTTAGGGGAGATATTGTTAAGCCGTGAATGGTTGGATCCATGAATGCAGAATCCACAGATACAGAAGGCCAATGCAATATGTTTTTGTAAATTAGCAAATTTCAGAAATGTAAAAGGATATAAAATACTATTTGCTATTGTCCTGACATAAAGAAATATTGTATTTACTGTTACAACTTGTCATTCATAGTCTGTCATTCCCAAGTATCAATTTGAACAGCCAGTAATAATTGGGTTAAACTTGTGGTACTACTCTCCATCTGGGAAACTTTGCAGTTGCTATGATCTTTTAGAGAAAGGGAAGTACAACTTTAGAGAGAGGAACAGGAAGAAGACACCTGTGGCAATTTTCTGCTTAATCCTTATACTGAATGTAATGTGTAGGTTCCTTTAACCAAAAAAGTAACTACCTGAAAAAGCAAAACTTCATTTGAAACAAAACATTTTGACTATATACATCCTGACATTGTAAATGGAAGTGTTGGTTGTCCTACTGTCTTTCAATGTATTGGGTGGGTGAGAAATTGATTTTTCTAAATTAGTGCAGCTGTTTCCTTCCCTTCCAGATTCAAAGTAAAAAGTGGGAGGAGGGGAAATAAACAATCAATAAGATTTTCCAGCTTCTTCTTAACTCAGTTTTGGTGTAGTAACATAACATACATTTGAATGTGTATTTAGTATTAAATACACATTTAGGGAGTCCCCAGTGGTGCAGGGGGTTAAACCGCTGAACTGCTGAACTTGCTGACCGAAAGGTTGGCAGTTCAAATCTGGGGAGCGGGATGAGCTCCTGCTGTTAGCCCCAGCTTCTACCAACCTAGCAGTTTGAAAACATACACATGTGAGTAGATCAATAGGAAGATAACGGCACTCCATGCAGTCATGCCGGCCACATGACCTTGGAGGCGTCTACGAACAACACCGGCTCTTCAGTTTAGAAATGGAGGTGAGCACCACCCCCAGAGTCAGACACGACTAGACTTAATGTCGGGAAAACCTTTACCTTTTTACCTTAGTATTAAAGGGTGTGTAATAACTATTTCCTTTTCAACAATTAAAACAAAGTTTTTGAAGAAAACTCTGTAAAAAAATAACTTCCAAGCTTTCTTTCGGATGTTGACTTCTGAGTATATTGGAGAAGGGAAACAGGAGTCTTTGCCAGTTCTGGTGTGATTTGTTATTCTGTGCTTAATAGAAAAAAAATGAATACATTTTTAACGTCTTTTAAAAAATTGGATTCAATTGTATTCTGTTAATTAATAAATAGACTCTGTTACCAAGGAAATCCATAGCCAGCTTCTTAGAAGAAAGGGACAGCCTGCTTGACTCTAGATGTAGCCTGTCATGTTTGCAGCATCTCAGTTGAGGCTGGAATTTTGTCATTGCAAAATCACATTTCCCAGCCATGAGGTTCATAAAGACTTTGAACATTTTCTTTAAAAAAACACACACACACACAGTGCACATTTTTCCTTTCATAACCTTGTGGCTTTGGGAGAAGAGAAGAAAACTACCTCCAAAGCGCAGTTCAACAAGGTGAGCGCTGAAGGAGAGATAATGTGTGCTCTCCAGCAGAGCTGCTGCAATCTTCAGCTTGCACATAGCCATGTTGGGTGTAAAGTGCAAATGCAGATACTATTGGAACATGGTCTGTTGTTTATGCTGTTTATTTCTTCACGTTCCCAAATGCCTTGTCGGTTGCTCTTTACACCTCTTTTTGTTTTTGTATGACTGCTGGATCTTAATGGCCATCAGCTCAGTCTGTTTGAGATTTGAGAGGACCCTATAGAGTAACAGAAGGTTCTGCTGCATTAGAAGCCTGGCACTTCAGTTCTTACTGCCTTCTGTCCCCATCCTGCCTCCCTGTGTCCAAAATTTCAAGAAGCTATGAATGAGGTTTATCTATGTGTGTCCTGGGAATCCCAAGAGATGCTACATTGGTTGTCCTGCATTGTTTTTACAGCCATGAAAGTTATTACAGGCTAGCTCAAAATCGCAAAATAATTTATCATGAAGGTGCTCCAGTTATGGTGACTAAGAATAATTTTTCACCCCTGAACACACTGGGAGTTTTTATTTTTCTGAGATTTCAAGAAGGGTGTATCACTATGAAGGTGCTATTCACTCATGTCAGCTTATTTAATTGAATCAAATATTTTCACTTCTAACACTATACATGTGAAGGATCTTGAGCTCAAATGTTCTCCATTTCTTGTCAGATTGGTAATTTAATGGATTTTTCATTTCTGTCTGAAAGGTAACTCCTCAAAGTTGTTGTTTTTCTGGATGGTATCCATCCTAATAAATTGTAAGTGGGGAGGGGATTTCATACTGGATTAACAGGCACCAAAATGGGTCCTTCTCTGGCATGCTTATAACTATACAGTAGTGTCATGGCAGTTTTGAAGGCTAGTTCAACTATCACCTTTTGACTCCTTCTGCTCTCTTGCTCTCTCTCTTAGTTCTTAAATTCTTTGTTTCCTAGGCAACTGTAAATGCCCGTCCCCAGCGCATCCTTGACACTGCATCCCTAACACAGTCTGCCCCAGCCAGTCCAACAAATAAAGGCATGCACATACACCAAGTGGGGTAAGTTGCCTAAACTGTATGTCTCCTGTTGTGCTGTCATGGCTTTGAGCCTAAGGATCTATCCACATGGATTTCGTAAGGGTATCATCCTCATGTATCTTGTTTAAGATAGAGTAATAAATTGTGCCAGGTTTGGTTCCGATTCATTGTCTGTGAAGTTCACAGTGCTCCTTGGATGTAAGTGAATGATTTACAACTTCCATCGTCCAGCATTAGTTCAATCCCCCCCCCCCAATAAAAACAACTCCTCTGGTATTTTATGTTGGTTATTGGGGGGGGGGGGGTGTCTGTGTGCCGAGTTTGGTCCAGATCCATCACTGGTGGGGTTCTCTCTGGATGTGGTAGGACTACAACTCCCATTATCCTGGGTCAGTGCCTCTCAAATACTACCAATATTTTGTTATTGTGTCATTATGGGTACTCACTGGATGTGGGCGCCACATACAAACACAAATACATACATGCATAAAAATGTATTTTCACTTTTATTATAGACTAGCTTGGGGTCCCGGCGGTGCCCGGGTTATTAGTAGACGGCATTGAGTTGTTTGGGGATGTGAGGAAATATCACTTAAGTTTGGTCCAGATCTGTCATCAGCTGGGTTCAGTGCTGTCTGTATAAGGGTGAACTACAACTCCCGGAGCCAAAGATCAATCACCCCAAAACCATGCCTGTATGCACAGTTCGGCATGATAGGGCTGTGTGCCAAGTTTGGTCCAGATCCGAAGTCGGCTGGGTTTAGTGCTAACTATATAAGGGTGAACTACAACTCCCAGAGCCAAAGGAGAATCACCCCGAAACCCTGCCTGTATGCTCAGTTGGACATGATGAGGCAGTGTGCCAAGTTTGGTCCAGATCCAAAGTTGGCTGGGTTCAGTGCTGTCTATATAAGGGTGAACTATAACTCCCAGAGCCAAAGGACCTAGCAACCCGAAAGATAGTTGCATCTATCAAGTAGGAAATAAGGTACCACTTATAAAATGGGGAGGCAAATCTAACTAATTTATGACGTTGGAATGAGGAAGTGCCGTCACAGTGGATGATCTCTCGGTTCTATGTGTTTATGTATATAATGTGATCCGCCCTGAGTCCCCTTCGGGGCGAGAAGGGCGGAATATAAATACTGCAAATAAATAAATAAATAAATAAATAATGTTGCCTAAGTACCTGATGTTGCCTGGGTTCATTTGGTAAGGATATATATTAGAAATATGCATTTTTTGATTTTGGATTTTAAGAATAAAGCTATTAGAAAATGCATAACCATATAAACAGAACCATTTATATACAGTAGAGTCTCACTTATCCAACATAAACGGGCCAGCAGAATGTTGGATAAGCGAATATGTTGGATAATAAGGAGGCATTAAGGAAAAGCCTATTAATCATCAAATTAGGTTATGATTTTACAAATGAAGCACCAAAACATCATGTTAGACAACAAATTTGGCAGAATAAGTAGTTTAATATGCAGTAATGCTATGTAGTAATTACTGTATTTATGAATTTAGCACCAAAATATCATGATATATTGAAAACATTGACTACAAAAATGTGTTGGATAATCCAGAACGTTGGATAAGCGAGTGTTGGATAAGTGAGACTCTACTGTATATATAAACAGATCACATTATATACATATAGGGCAAACATTCAGTGCCCATATACACACAGAACCGAGATAGACACAGACGCAGAGGCAATTGAACCTTCTCCTGAGGGGATGTTAAATTCTGGCCACAGGGGAGAACAGCTGCTTCATCATCCACTGTGACGGCACTTCCTCATTCCAACGTTGTAAATTAGTTAAATTTGCCTCCCCACTTTATAAGTGGTACCTTATTTCCTACTTGATGTGGTGCTACTTCCATCAGCCCAAGATCAACCTATTTACGTACTGCTGCCTGACCTTGTTGAAGGAGAGTGCTGTATCCAAAAGACCCAGGCAAAAGCTGCCCTGTTTGGAACAGGGAAGATGGCCGGCTCTTTTGCGGCCTAGCACAATGGAGCCAGGCTGCAAGGCCTGAAACGTGTTAGCAAAATGATCAAAGGAGGCTTGGATTGGGGCTTTGGGGGCTAGAAGTGTTCATAAGCATATCGTTAAAAAGATAATAATGTTCTCTGCTGTCTTTTGAGGAAAGTAGGGCCTTACAAAGAAGTTGAAAGCTGAGGCAAGATGGCATCCTCCTTTTGGGACATCAGCATGGGGCCAGCCTGGAAGGCCTTAAACATGTCAGCAGAGGGGCCAAAGGGGGCCATCCGTTGTCAGTGGGTTCATGGGTCGTAGGGGTTATGTGTGTCAAGTTTGGTCCAGGTCCGGCCTTTCTGGTGGTGGCAGTGATGTTTTGGATTACCAAAGTGTAGGCTGAAAGCTGTTAACTGTCCCAAAGCTAGCATCGTTCTGAGGAGAGAAGTAAGCCGAACGAAGCCAGTTGGTAGTAGTTTTTCCCTCAGCGATCCCAGTGGCCTATGAAAGTGGCGGCCAATCACAAAAGTGGCATATTCCGCCAGGCCAATCAAAACGCGAACACATATTCCGCCAAGCCAATCAAAACGCTGATACATATTCCGCCAGGCCAATCAAAACGTTGATACATATTCCGCCAGGCCAATCAAAACGCTGATACATACTCGCATACAAATATTCACTTTTATTATATACTAGCTTGGGGACCCGGCGGTGCCCGGGTTATTTGAGAACTGAATTGTTTGCCTTTGTTCCAAGTTTAGTCTCGATCCAGTGTCAGTTGGCTTTAGTTGGTATGGGTGAACTACAACTCCCATATGCAAGTCCATGGTCGATCCCCCTCCAAACAGCTTCAGGATGTAAAGCAGGTCATGGGGACTCGATGTGTCAAGTTTGGTCTTGATCAGACATTGGTGAGGGTCGCAGTGGTCTGGGGAAGTGAGTGAAGGTACTGTCAATCCCATCATCCATGGTCTGTTGCTCCCTCAAATGATAGGAGGATGTAAAGTGGGCCACATTGCACCTATATGTCAAGTTTGGTACAGTTTCATCATTCATGGGCATCACAGTGGCCTGTGGGAGGTGAATTGGATGAAGGTACTGCAAATCCCATCGTCTTTGGTCCATCCTCCCCCAAACTGCTGCAACATATAAAGTGTGTCATTTGGGATATATATACCAGATTTGGTTCAGTTCTGTCATATGTAGCAGTTGCTGTGGTCTCAAGAAGCGAGTGAAGGTACTGCATGTCCCATCTGTGTGCCAAGTTTGGTCCAGTTCCGTCACTGATGGGCATCGCAGTGGTCTGTGGGAATTGTAGCGATTGAAAGTACTACATATCCCATCACCCATGGTCCATCATCCTGCAAACGGCACCAGGACATAAAGCGCATCATGGGGTAGGCTCTCTGGAATTGTGAGAGTTGGAGTCCAAAACACCTGGAGGGCCCAAGTTGGCCCGTGCCTGGTTTAAAGGCTTCCATACAATCCTAGAGTTAGAAGGGGTGCCCATCTAGTTGAACCCCCTTCTGCCATAGAGGAAGACACCATCCAAGCCCTCCTGACAGATGGCCATCCAGTCACAAATACGATTGGGAGATAGATAGAGTCCTAGATTTGAAAGGGGTCTCTGAAGGTCATCCAGTCCAGCCCCATCTGCCACAAAGGAAGAGTCCATTCAAGCCCTCCTGACAGAAGGTCATTCCAACCATACATACCATTGAGACATTTATTTATTTATGTATTTATTTAATTCTGATATTTCTCCCCCGCCTTTCTGCAATGGACCCAAAGTGGCTTGCAAGGTCATTAAGCCACGTGCTAACATCCACCATATAAATAAAACATAAAAGTAACATCAAGCAATAGTAGTATAAATAAGAAATAGCAGGGTTCAGTGGGGGCAGGTGAACTACAACTCCCATATGCAAGTCCATCATCCATGGTCCATCCCACTCCAAACAGGGCCCGGATGTAGAGTAGGCCATGGAGACTGTATGTGTCAAGCCTGCAGAGCCGGCCCAAGATAATTTTCAAGTGTAAGCGAATAGAAATTTTGGTGCCCCCCCCCCCCCCCACACACACACACACCAAACCACATGAACGGGCCAGCAGAGCATTGGATAAGCAAAAATGTTGGATAATATGAAGGCCAAGTGTGAATAACTCCAGTTGATCACCTTGATTAGCATAGAATAGCCTTGCTAGACATGGTTATGGTTATTGAGCATTATTCCTAGCAGTGCAATAATTGAGGACTTTTTAAGTATTGACCACTGGACTGATTCTGGACTATGATTTTGAACTTATGTGGTTGTAATTGTTGTTTTTAGTAGTTTTTGTTTTAATGTTTGAGTTTAATTGTCATTATATTATTGGAATTTGTATGTCAGCCATCGAATTGTTGCCAGTTGTGAGGCCACCCTGAGTCCTCTTCGGGTGAGAAGGGCGGGACAGAAGTATGGGAAATAAATAAATAAATAAATAGTAAAAAAAAGGACAGTAAAAAAAGGACAATAAAAAAGAACACTCAAAAACAGGGGAATTCCAAACATGAAACAATCAGGGCCAGCTAACACCTCTCAACAAAGATATACAAACCCCACTTGCTTAGTTTCCAACAGACCTCACAACCTCTGAGGATGCCTGCCATTGACTGCCATAGATGTGGCCCTCCTCTGGACACTTTCCAGCATTATTTGGCAGAGAAGGAGAAAGAATTTGGGCCCTTCCACACAGCTCTATAACCCAGGATATCAAGGCAGGATAACCCACATTACCTGCTTTGAACTGGATTGTCTGAATCCTTACTGCCATATATCCCAGTTCAAAGCAGGTAATGTGGGTTATTTGTTTGAAGCCATTCTTCCATGTTCTAGTCTCCAAGGCAGAAGACAACAAGCTTGCTCCTCCCTATGACTGCCTCTCACATAATTATACATGATGAGGAAATTCCCAGCTTGATTTCGTCCCCGCAGGCTATATGATTATGTGGGATGCAGGACTTCTTTGGGGTCAGAAACACCATTTCCCGCCAAAGGGAAGGGGATGGGGTCTCAGAAACATAATGAGGCAACATAACACATGGGCAAGTAGGAACACATAGACAGAAACACTGAGCTTTTAGGGCAATTTTATATACATGAGAGATGTAGTTTCCCAAAGTACCCTAGCAAGCCAGACTCCTTGGCACATAAATCCTGGGGGACTCTAAAGAGAGGGATGAAGGAAGGAATGTCCCTAAGTTTGGGAAGGCACGGGGCCAGGATGGCCCCGATAGAGGGAAAAGATGAACTGATTGCAAGAGAGAGAATAAGTATAAGTTCCGAATTGCTATTGTTACAGGGCAGTCGGTGGCTCCCAGAGAGAACACACCACACTCAGAACCAGGAGGCTGCGAGTTTGAATCCCGCTCAGGGACAAAAATGTCAAAATCAGTTGGAAATGTTTTGCCAGAGAAGGCAAGGCTTGACAGCTCGATTTATTTATTTACTACATTTATATGCTGCCCTTCTCACCCCAAAGGGGACTCAGAGCAGCTTACAAATTACATTCACATACAATACATTATATTATTAGCATAGTAAAATAATAGTATTAAATTACTATATTGTACTAAATCATTACATTGTAATATTATTAGTAATATTACATTTAATATATAATATATAATTAAAATTATTAAATTGTATTATTATCAGTATTATATCATAATAAATAAATAAATAAATAAAGTTTTATTATTATTATTCTTAGAAGATAAAGGGAAAAGATGAACTGATTGCAAGAGAGAGAATAAGTATAAGTTCCGAATTGCTATTGTTACAGGGCAGTCGGTGGCTCCCAGAGAGAGTACACCACACTCAGAACCAGGAGGCTGCGAGTTCGAATCCCACTCAGGGACAAAAATGTCAAAATCAGCTGGAAAAAGGCACGGAGGGTACGGGGCGCATGGAGAGCTGCCAAGGCACATGTTTTGCCCGAGAGCGCCCCCCGTCGATGTGCGCCCAACTCCGAGGCGTAATTGGCGTCCCATGTTGGACCGGCCCTGCAAGCCTGTTAGAGTGAGTAGGCCAAAGCCTGCTCTGTGGTAGTTTTTTGCCTCAGTAAAAACTGGGGGGGGGGGGGGGGGAGTAAACGATCCTTAAAACGAAAGAATAAAAAGATAGTCATTATTTTCTCTTTAGTCTGCTGTGAATAGTATTTACGTACTGCCGCCTTACCTTGTTGAAGGAGAGTGCTGTATCCAAAAGACACAGGCAAAAGCTGCTCTGTTTGGAACCATGTGGAACAGGGAAGATGGCTGCCTCTTTTGCGGCCTAGCACAATGGAGCCAGGCTGCAAGGCCTGAAACGTGTTAGCAAAATGATCAAAGTAGGCTTGGATTGGGGCTTTGGGGGCTAGAAGTGTTCATAGGCATATCGTTAAAAAGATAATAACAATGTTCTCTGCTGCCTTTTGAGGAAAGTAGGGCCTTACAAAGAAGTTGAAAGCTGAGGCAAGATGGCATCCTCCTTTTCGGCCTAGCAGCGAGGGGCCAGCCTGGAAGGCCTTAAACATGTCAGCAGAGGGGCCAAAGGAGGCCATCCGTTGTCAGTGGGTTCATGGGGTTGTGTGTGTCAAGTTTGGTCCAGGTCCGGCCTTTCTGGTGGTGGCAGTGGTGTTTTGGATTACCAAAGTGTAGGTCGAAAGCTGTTAACTGTCCCAAAGCTAGCTTCGTTCTGAGGAGAGAAGTAGGCCGAACGAAGCCAGTTGGTAGTAGTTTTTCCCTCAGCGATCCCAGTGGCCTATGAAAGTGGCGGCCAATCAGAAAGCTGGCACATTCCGCCCAGCCAATCAGAAAGCTGATCCATATTCCGCCAGGCCAATCAAAACGCGAGCACATACACCGCCCGACCAATCAAAACGCTGATACAAACATACAAACATTCACTTTTATTATATATATATAGATATATAGATATAGATATAGATAAAAGTGCTCTTGTACAACTTTTATAATGAAGTGTTCAGCAACTCAGAAATGTCCCATTGCATTGCCTTTGACATATTCCACATAAGACATTTTGAAATTTCCTACTCAAAGATCAGACAAAACGGGGCCTATACAGTGTTGCTATAATTCATTGTCAGGGACCATCATGAAGAGAAATGAATCTGTAAGGAAAAGATGAGCTCAACCTGAGATGTCTTACTTTGCATGGAATAATACACTGGGGACGAATTGCACCATCAGCTCCTTAGACTCCAGTCATTAAAAAGCTGCTCTTCAGACATTACAAAATGCCTTCATTTTTTTCTAACAAGTTGAATAACCTGCATATTGAACAGGATGATGAAATAAAACAGATTAGATGACTGACTTGCAAGACATGACTGTCAAGAGAAGAAAATTCTATTTTCGACAGTCAGGTAATCTACAGAAAAGGAAAATATCAAAATTAAAACTAGTAGCAACTCTTGCAATTGGTTCTAAAATGCGGAAAGTTCTGTATTTACACATTGCAATACAAAACAATAAAGTTTTTTTTTATTTCTGTATACAGGTAATACCACTAAAGTGGTAGGAGTTAATTGTCATTTAAAAACAGAATTATTAACGGCCAACAAAGTAGCAAATTTCCTAAGGGCAACTAGTATGCTGACTGCATCAGCTTAAGGCCAGAAGCTTAATGGTTTGCCCACACTACAGTAGGCCTATTGCATCAAGTGCTGTGTAATAAATCAACAGGTAAAACAATCCAATTCATCCAATGCAACAGCTTTTAATCGGTACTAGCAGTAAGATTCATTTGTATCTCCTCAACAAGAGAATATTTGATGTTGCCATATTTTTCCTCGTATTTCCTTTTACTTTCCTTTTACTAGAGGGTCACCACCAACCACTAGCACCAGTAGCTCCAGTTTGACCAATGATGTGACAAAGCAGCCTGTCAGCCGGGATATCTCCTCTGTAAGACCTGCAAATGTGGGTAATGTGGGAGTGCAATACACACCTCACTCCCACCAGTTTCCTAGAACAAGGAAAATGTTTGACAAGGGTCCAGACCAGGTAAGATTGTCTTTCTAGAAGCCCTTTCAGCATGTACCATGTCCCATTGAACATGCATTCCTGAAATACTGTTCTTTGTTTTGATATATCCCCCATTTCCTGGTTTAGCATGTATTGTGTCTTTATTTATTTATTTATTTATTTATTTATTTTATTTGCAGTATTTATATTCCGCCCTTCTCACCCCGAAGGGGACTCAGGGCGGATCACATTACACATATAAGGCAAACATTCAATGCCTAAACAGAGAACAGAGATACATTTATTTGCTTGCTTGTTAGTTTTCCTGCTTTGGAAGAAAAAAATGTCATTAACATCCAATTAAAAGACTTTAAAAACACATGTATGCTTGAAGCGCAAGCTATCTACAGGACTGTTTTCTCTCACATGAGCCTGTCTGAGTTTTGAAATCTTCAGAGAATTCTTCCTGTCATTCCTGAAGCAGATTTGTTGGGGAGATGAAAGAGGACTTTCCCAAAGATTGGTATCAGATGTTTTGCTCCCCAACAATGATTTGTTTATTATTTGTATAAATAGTTCTGTGTTTCTGCCCTGCCTACAAGGGCTCCCAAAGTGATGAGCAAATAGTAACTAATTAAAATAATACTTATATAAAATATTTTTTAAAACACATTAAAATACCCTTGTTCTTTCAAAACTCTTGAAACAACCCTAGAATCTAGTCTTAAAAATAGATGAAACAGCAGTTTCAAACACAGAATGCTATGTGGAACAGTACTGGTTTGGGTGCCAGTTTATCCTATATACTGGTGTATAAGTTATTAACCTCATGTGAAGGTCAGGTTTTGGGACCAAAATTATAAATTTTAATATGAGCTTTGGATCACACAAGGGTCATTCAGCAGAGAGAGGAAAGCACCAGCGATCTCTCAGGAGGCCAGCTGCCCCTGGCCACTGCTGCCCTTTTTTCACCCAAGCATTCAGCATGTCTTTCACAACTATACTCCTCTGAGTTAAGTTGTGAAAGACGTGCTGAAGGGGATGGTTCTTTTTTATGTAAGTTATGGTGTAGTATTCACTTTTATCAAAAAATAGACATCCCGTTTTCTGAGTAGAGTGGTGAAATGTGAGCACTTACTTAGTCCATCCCCAAAGGATCTAAGAGAAACACCAGACTTCTCTGTCCTTCCCAACATAGCACTTCTTCTGGGCCTTTTGAGTGTCTTGGTGGGAAAATGGTGGCAGTGACACCTTTTTGGTACTTTCCCTCAAAGAACGCTGATAGAGTAGAAGAGGTCAGTGCTTCTTTTAGGTTCTTCCAGTACGGACTAAGCTCTCACCATTCTAGTCAGAGAAGGGGATGCTTTCTTTCTTGGTAAGAGTTAAAATACTGTCAACCCAGGTTTTGGGGGTTGGTTTTTGAACTAAAATCTCTAGATGTATGCACAAATATATACAGCAATTTCCTGTTACCACCAACCTTCTCTGAAGATATCAAACTCTGCATAGCTTGTCTGGGAGGAAGTTGCCTTTCAGATATCCTAACTCCAAATTGTTTAAGGCTCTGTTGATCAACACCAGCATCTTGAATTGAGTTTGAAGGCAAGCTGGAGGCCAGTGCAGACAATATACAGACAATACAGTGATAATTCATGCTTGATTAGCATTCTTGTATCATTTTCATGTACAGTAGATGCTCAGGAAACTGGCATCCATGGGGATTGGTAGATGCAAAATAAATGTAATTTCTGATTGCCTAATACTATACCATACCATAAACTCTGTATTGGCTTGATATTAATATGGAAATACAGCAATTAAAATCAAATAAAGACAAACTTAACTTAATGTAACACTGTTTTACTGTGTTTACTTTTTTCTTAAAGTATTATTTCTTCTATTTTTTGTGGTTGTGTGAATTCTAGTTAACTCAGAGCTTATTATAATTCCAATTCAAAGTGGTTGAGCTATATCAACTTACTCATAAGGCATATTAGTTTGCCAGTGAAATATGGCTATTGTCATACTTAACTTCACAAATGCTATATTGTTTTCTTCTGTGAAATCTTTTTCCCCGATAACATTTCTTGTTTGATAACATATTGTGGTTCATGAAATGCCAACCACTTGACATACTAGCCATGCAAGTTTTCTAACTGAATATACACTTATGGTGCTTCACTTCCTCCTGAATAGACAGCGGATGATGCTGATGATAATGTCGGACACAAAAACTTCATGTCAACAACAATGCAAACAGGGTTTTGTGATTGGAGTGCCAAGTACTTTGCGCAGCCAGTGATGAAGGTACGGTTTGTTTTTCTTCTTAAACATCTTCTGAATCATGACAATATATTATGTTTGATGAGCAGATTGATCTTGCATATACTGCCTAAGTATACATGCCCACTCCTCATTCATGGTGCAAGGGTCACTTCATAAAAAAAGGCACAAGAGTGGCTTCTCAAACAAGATCCCAACCACTGCCACCATTAAATGTGGGACACCCTTCCCAAAGCCCTTTACATTTAGGCTAAGGGAATCTTTTTATTAATATCCCACACCTTTGCCACGCCTTTTTAATATGGGATCTCTCAAATCCCACGATGGCAGGGGGCAATCCTTCTTTCAGGATCCCAGCCACTGCCAGCTATAAAACTTGAGTCTGTGCGTGTGCATGTATGAGAGGATGTGACACTGAGGGGAAGTATGTGAGACGAATCTTCCGCTGACTCTAAGTATAGCAATTCACCACTCAGGAACACTGTCTTTATTAAAAACAAAGAATTATTTATTTATGGTTTCTTTAAAGCTTAACTTGTTGCGAAGGTTTACTTCTTCAGTTTCATTTGTACATAATATAGATAATATCTTTCATTCCTTAACATCAACCAATTGACTGAAACTTTGTCTCAACAGTATTCCTTTTCCTCAGCTCTATCTCACTGGAAACCTAAACCTGACTTCAAACATCTTCTTTCTAGCTCACCGGCTAGATAACTTCACTAACTGAACTCCAGACATCTTCTTCCTAGCTCATCGGCTAGAGAACTTCACTAACTGACTCAACACTTTTTAAAACATTCCCTCCTTTTTCATCCAGCTAGCTCCGCCCCTTTCGTGCTAGCTTCAAAATAGTTACATTTCTACAGAAGCAGCTACGTTACCATGGTGACACATAGCCAATCATCAGTAGCTAACTCCTGCCCACCTTTATCACTGAATCAACATTAAATAACATAGACAAAAATCACCAATAAAATAAGGCTTTCAGTTACACATGGTCTCCTCTTTCTGCGGTATCCATTTTACTTCCAAGGCTGAACACTGAATTATAAAAATGGTTAATGTTTCTTTCTAGAAGCCTGGCATACAGAGGATAAATTATACAAGTATCATTCATAAAATTCCTGATAATTGCATCTTTGTATTGTCTTAAAAATTTTTGAGGTACCCAAATTTTTTGGAGGTACAGTAGAGTCTCACTTATCCAACATTTGCTTATCCAACATTCTGGATTATCCAGTGTAGTTGACCTCCTGCCCGGATTGACAGCTGTTTCTCTAGGCCAGGGGTCCCCAAACTAAGGCCCGGGCCCAGATGCGGCCCATCGAAGCTATTTATCCGGCCCCCACGGCACAAGGGCAGAAGGGGGGTTGGGCTAAATGACCCAAGGAGTCTCTTCTTCTCTTCCAACCCTCTTTATTATTATTATTATTATTATTATTATTATTAATATTATTATTAAACATTGAGGTTGGGTGGCCATCTGTCAGGGGTGCTTTGCTTGTGCTTTCACTGCACAAGGGCAGAAGGGGATTGGACTAAATGGCCCAAGAGGTCTCTTCCAACCCACTTTGTTGTTGTTGTTGTTGTTGTTGTTGTTAATTATTATTGCTTGGTGGCCAACTATAGTCCAGCCCTCTGTGATGACTCATGGGCCTTGTAGTCCTGTTCCTAGTACTATTGTGGCAGACGAAGAGGAAGACATGGGGTTTTCGCCGGTTCAGCAAGAGCCGGAGTCTCTTCACCTGCAGGATGTTGATGTTTGCCCTCAAGAATTCAGCCAAACAGGCCTTGGGCAGAACTCCCCCCCCTTTTCCAGGAGAGAAAATTATTCTAAAGATAGAGGAGTCAGGGAGGCTAATCGGAGAAGCCTGAGAATCGCTGCCAAACAAATGGCTGATTAGGTCTGCTTCCCTTGGGAAATTCTAAGGAGTCATGCATCTGGACAGAGTTCGGTTTCGCTTCTCGTTCTCTAGGGAAAGAGTTCTGTTGGCGGGAAAACGAGACCCAATATAGGTGTTTGGCGCGAGGGATTCTTTGCGGAGTCAATTGATCAGCTTGAGGAGAGAGATCGTGTGTGGACTTCGTAATCCCAGTTCCTTGCTTCCCGGATCAAGCTTCAAGCCTTGCCCTGTCTCACGGTTTTACCACGGACTCTGTTTCATGCTTCATGTTTGCCTCGTCTTCAGTCACGGATCTAGCCAAGAATCAAGTTTATTTCCAGCCTTGTTGTCAAGCTTCATTGGACTTTAAAGACTCTGTTATTTCCCCACACTATTGCTTGGCAAAGTGTGTGTTTCGGTCAAGTGGATTAAAACTTTGAACTCTAATATCTTATATTGGACAATACATTTCTGGACTATATTTGACCTCATATGAAAGGTCTGCTTCTGAACTATATTCTTGACTTGTTTTTATTGATTTTATATATTTCTTAAATAAAGATATTAGATAGAGACTGGCCTCTGTGTAAGGTTATTGGTGCTCTGCAGCCAGGGTCCTGACAGTTTGACTCCGCCACCTTAAGCACCAAACAACCTAAGGCCAGAATGTCTACAGGAACCGGAGCGGAGGTTCAACCACCCAGTTACACCATTTCCCAAGATGAATTCAGTCGAATCCGGGACACACTCCGAACGCAGGAGGGAGAAATACGGGGCTTGAAGGAACGCGGAGCCCGTCTCCCTGCCCTAGCGCTACCAACCAAGTTTTCTGGAGAAGCCTCCAAGGTTCATGTTTTCCGTCGCCAGTGCCAGGCGTACTTAGAAGCCCGCCAAGCCGAGTTTCCCCAAGAAGATGTCAAAGTGGCGTGGATCTACAGTCTCCTAGATGGGCCTGCGGCCACTTGGGCGACAGCGCTATATGATGCGGGTTCCACGCATCTAAGCACCACGCAAAATTTCTTGAACCACCTTAGAAAGACTTGGGGGATCGAGGACGACGAGGAGGCGGCCGGCCATAAACTCCGGCGTCTCTTCCAAGGGGACAGGCTGTTGTCCCGGTACATAGCCGAGTTCCGGGTGCTGGCTCAGAGCACTGGCTGGAACGATATAGCCCTTAGAGGACAGTTTCGCGAGGGCCTCAACATCGAGATGCAGGAAGAAATCTCTAAGGTGGATCCCCCAGGGACTCTTGAGAGACTCATCAACCAGTGTTTACGAGCTGAAGCCCTGCTTGCCAACAAGAAACAGTGGCTCCGAGGCCAGAGTGGAAGAGCCGGAGTGAAACCCCCTGCTTCTGCCAGTGTTCAGCCACGTCCAGTATGGAGATCCCCACCGCCAGCCCCAAACCCCATGGAAAGCGAGGAGGAGCTGATGCAGTTGGGCAATGTGCGCCCCAGACTAGATGTTGCCGAAAAGGCCCGCCGCCAACGTTTGAATCTGTGTTGGTACTGCGGGAATGGGGGCCACTTCGCCAGAGAATGTCCAGCCAAAAAGAAGCCCGCCTGGCGGCGGCGTCCTCCGCAGAGCCGGAGGCGGCCGAGGCGGCTGGAGCAAAGCCGGCGGGGGAAGCCAGCGACCGGGCGTAGAGAGGCTCGCCAACCCGGTCAAAAACCCCACTCAAGATCCGCAAACTGGGGTCCTATTTCTTCTGGTGGTCACGCTGTGGTCAGTGAAAAAAGGACCCGTCATGATCCATGCCATGATAGACTCAGGGGCAACAAACAATTTCATCGATAGAGAGTATGCCGACTCTCTGGGATTACAATATCATGATTTCAAGAATGCCCGGGTGGTGCAGGCCATAGATGGCCGACCCCTAAAGACAGGTCCAGTAAGCCAATGGACTGAACCCACCAGAATGTGGATAAGGGAACACATGGAAGAAATTTCTTTCTTCGTTACCGAGGTTCCCCACTTCCCTGTGATTTTGGGTATTCCATGGCTGACACTCCACGACCCAAACATCTCCTGGTCCAACAGAGAACTGCAGTTCGCCTCAAGATATTGCCAAAACCATTGTCTAGTAGCCAAGGTCTGCCATGCCACAGACGCAAAGCCCATCATCACCTTGCCCAAGAAATATTCGGACTTTTGGGATGTTTTCAATGAAAAGGAAGCCGAGAAACTACCCCCACATAGACCCTACGACTGTGCCATCGACCTGGTGGAGGGGGCCCCAATTCCGCGAGGACACCTCTACTCCCTGACTGAACCAGAGCAAGAAGCTCTCAGGGAGTTCATAGAGTCAAACCTCCGCAAGGGGTTCATCAGACCCTCTCAATCCCCAGCAGCTTCCCCAAGTGATGTTTGTGAAAAAGAAGTCAGGGGACCTACGCTTGGTTGTGGACTATAGAGCATTGAACAATATCACGAAGCGGAATCGCTACCCCCTGCCTCTGATCTCGGACCTATTAGACCGGCTCCGAGGGGCCAAGGTTTACACCAAGCTGGATCTCCACGGGGCTTACAATCTAGTTCGCATAAGAGAAGGGGACGAATGGAAAACCGCCTTCCAGACCAAATTTGGATTATTTGAGTCCCTAGTCATGAATTACGGATTATCCGGAGCTCCCGCAACATTCCAGCATTTTGTCAACGATATCTTCCAGGATTATCTAGATCGGTTCTTGATTATATATTTGGACGATTTTTTGGTGTAGTCTAGATCACAATCGGAACACGAGCAACATGTCAGAATGGTGCTACAACGATTGCGGGATCATGGACTATATGCCAAGTTAGAGAAATGCGCCTTTGATCTGCAAGAGGTAGACTTCCTGGGATACCGCGTCTCGCCACTAGGGCTCTCCATGGACCCGGCAAAGGTTTCAGCAGTATTGGAATGGCGGGCGCCAACCAACAAGAAGGAAGTACAGCGCTTCTTGGGGTTTGCAAACTACTACCGCAAATTCATCCCAGACTTCGCTCGCTGGTCTGACCCAATCACCAGCTGCATCCGAGGGAAACAGCCTTTCCGCTGGACGGAGCAAGCAGAGAAAGGGTTCCACCAGCTAAAGCAGTTATTCACGACCCAGCCAATTCTACAGCACCCTGATCCTAAAACCCCTTTTGTTGTGCAGGCTGACGCCTCTGATGTGGCAATTGGGGCTGTACTCATGCAACCAGTGGGAGAACATCTTCATCCTTGTGCCTATTACTCCCGTCAACTAACAGCCCCAGAGAGAAATTACACTATTTGGGAGAAAGAACTTTTGGCCATAAAGGCAGCTTTTGAAAATTGAAGACATTGGTTGGAAGGGGCCAAATTCCCCATTGAAGTTTATACTGATCATCGAAATTTAAAGCACCTAAGGACCGCACGAAAGTTAAATCAAAGGCAGCAGCGCTGGGCTTTGTTCTTTGAACATTTCGACTTCCAGATCCATTATGTGACCCCGGCTCAGACCAAGCAAGCAGGTGCTCTATCACGGAAACCAGAGTATGCTGCAGGACGCAGAGAGACCTCAGAATCTCGATTGCTGCAACCCGAAAACTTTGCCACGCTCACAGTGGGAAACACCAAATCCACTCCAATTGAACCAACTCCCTCTAACCCAGAATCCCTTTGCACTCAAGAAATTAGAGCCAGTCAACAGACAGATGCCTGGGCTCAAGAACAGATTCGCCAAGGACTACGTTTCCCATTCTCACTTAAGGATGGGCTACTATGCTACAGGAATCATGTTTACATTCCTCCAGGTCCCGGCAGAGAAAAAGCACTTCATCTGTGTCATGACAGCAAGCCAGCAGGACATTTTGGGCTATTTAAAACCATGCACTTGATCCTACGAGATTTCTGGCGGCCCAAGATCCGCTAGGATGTGGAGAAATATGTCAACACCTGTCCTGTATGTCAGCGTTCCAAGACACGAAGGGAGAAGCCGTCAGGGCTACTGCATCCCCTTCCCACTCCTTCTCGCCCATGGGAGATAATTTCCGCGGATTTTATCACTGACCTACCATCCTCCCTTGGATTCACCACGATTCTAGTAGTGGTGGACCTTTTTACCAAGTTGGCCCATTTCATCCCCTGCGATGGTCTCCCCACGGCCAAAGAGACTGCAGATTTATTCCTTCAACATATTTTCCGACTACATGGATTGCCCAAGAGTTTAGTCACTGACCGTGGATCTCAATTCACCTCTCGTTTCTGGAAAGCACTACAAAAACTAATGGGCATAGACTCTCGTTTATCTTCAGCTCACCATCCCCAAACGGATGGGCAAACTGAGCGCACCAATGCCACTTTGGAACAATACCTTCGCTGTTATGTAAACTACCAACAGGACAATTGGGCTTCCCTATTACCTCTGTCAGAGTTTGCATACAACAATGGTGTCCAGACTTCAACTAAAGAAACCCCGTTCTTTGCAAACTACGGTTTCCATCCACGTTTCTTTCCTTCTGTCATTGAAACCTCAGAAGTCCCTGCAGCGGAGGACTGGCTGCAGGAACTCACAGCAGTACAAGAACTTTTACACCAACAACTGGATCAAGCCAAGGAGGACTACAAACGCCACGCTGACGGCCATCGCCAGCCGGGCCCCGAGATCAAGGTAGGAGATCGGGTTCTGTTGTCCACTCGCTTTTTGCCCTCCCACCGTCCCTGCCGGAAGTTAGATGCCCGTTTTATTGGTCCCTACCCAGTGGTGGCGCAACTTAACCCCGTGACTTTCAAACTCCAACTTCCGCGCTCCATGCACATTCATCCGGTGTTCCACCGTTCCCTGCTCCTTCCGGCGGATGGTGTACGCCCCGACGCGAGTCGGCCGCCCCCCGCCCCTGTTCTAGTGGACGGAGAGGAGGAGTTCGAGGTTCAGGACATTTTGGATTCTCGCTTCCATCGCCGCCGCCTTCAGTATCTCATTGACTGGGTGGGTTTTGGCCCCGAAGAACGCTCCTGGGAAGACGCTTCCACAGTCCATGCCCCCGACTTAGTCCGCCGCTTCCATCAGGCCTACCCTACCAAGCCGCGGCCCCGCGACTCGAGGAGAGGGGCCCTGTTTGAGGGGGGCCTTGAGGGCAGGGATAGTGTGATGACTCATGGGCCTTGTAGTCCTGTTCCTAGTACTATTGTGGCAGACGAAGAGGAAAACATGGGGTTTTCGCCGGTTCAGCAAGAGCCGGAGTCTCTTCACCTGCAGGATGTTGATGTTTGCCCTCAAGAATTCAGCCAAACAGGCCTTGGGCAGAACTCCCCCCCCTTTTCCAGGAGAGAAAATTATTCTAAAGATAGGGGAGTCAGGGAGGCTAATCGGAGAAGCATGAGAATCGCTGCCAAACAAATGGCTGATTAGGTCTGCTTCCCTTGGGAAATTCTAAGGAGTCATGCATCTGGACAGAGTTCGGTTTCGCTTCTCGTTCTCTAGGGAAAGAGTTCTGTTGGCGGGAAAACGAGACCCAATATAGGTGTTTGGCGCGAGGGATTCTTTGCGGAGTCAATTGATCAGCTTGAGGAGAGAGATCGTGTGTGGACTTCGTAATCCCAGTTCCTTGCTTCCCGGATCAAGCTTCAAGCCTTGCCCTGTCTCACGGTTTTACCACGGACTCTGTTTCATGCTTCATGTTTGCCTCGTCTTCAGTCACGGATCTAGCCAAGAATCAAGTTTATTTCCAGCCTTGTTGTCAAGCTTCATTGGACTTTAAAGACTCTGTTATTTCCCCACACTATTGCTTGGCAAAGTGTGTGTTTCGGTCAAGTGGATTAAAACTTTGAACTCTAATATCTTATATTGGACAATACATTTCTGGACTATATTTGACCTCATCTGAAAGGTCTGCTTCTGAACTATATTTTTCACTTGTTTTTATTGATTTTATATATTTCTTAAATAAAGATATTAGATAGAGACTGGCCTCTGTGTAAGGTTATTGGTGCTCTGCAGCCAGGGTCCTGACACCCTCCAACGGTCCGAAGGATCATGAACCGGCCTCCTGTCTAAAAGGTTTGGGGACCCCTGCTCTAGGCAGCAAGGAGTGAACTTTTTATGCGTTTCATTTCTGACAGTGTTGTTACTATAAGTTCATTTAATGCCATTCTGTCTTTATTTGTAGTCAAGTTGTTAGTAACCAATGTTTTTATAGCCAAGGTTTTCAATACACTGCAATGTTTTGGTGCTAAATTCAGAAATAGAGTAATTACTACCTAGCATTACCATGTATTGAACTGTCAATTTGTTGTAAAACATGATGTTTTGGTGTTTAATTTATAAAATCATAATGTAATTTGACGTTTAATAGGCTTTTCCTTAATCCCTCCTTATTATCCAACATTTTCGCTTATCCAACATTCTGCCGACCCATTTATGTTGGATAAGTGAGATTCTACTGTAATACTGAATGCAAACACTCCAGTTAAATGCTGTTCCAGCCTCATTATGTCAGCAGTAGGGATAAAAACATGGGTGGGAGAGGGCATTTGTACTAAATTACTATTTGTGAACATTTTTGGAGGTTGTACTCATTGTACTCTATGCTTCTGGCATATTCAGAGTTCTGCCATTGCAACACTATGAATGTGTCATAATTGCTGAAATTTTGAGTAAGTATTGGGATACCATAAGATACAATCGCCCCCTCTTTTTAGGGGCTCTAAAAACCAGCTATGTCTTACCGATGATGGCATCTTACATTCACGGCTTTTGGGGGGCCCTAAAACAAGAAAAATGCACTTACCTTGGATAGAGGAAGAGGAAAAGCAGAAGTATGAGGAAACCTTAGACTTCTGAATCCTGTCAGTATGAATCTTTTCCACTAAGTCTATGGTCTTGTTGGAGAGGCAGGAGAAGCAAGAAATAGCAGTTAACTCAACCAGACTGACTTTGGACAAAATGGTGAGGTCTGTCAGAGCCATTCTTCTTCCTTTACCTCCTCTCTCAAAAATGAAATTGTTGGGGAGGCAGAGGAAATTCCAAAAAATGTATATTATTAGAATTTAAAGACTTTTTTCTAAAATTGAACGTTCAAAATGTGGGTAGATGGGGGGTGTCTTTGATTCAATGGCATCCTAGATTTGGTGAAATATAAAATTAAAGTCTGGTGTCATGTTTGTCTATAGCTCCCTGTTGCTGTAAAATACTGGAGTATTCCTGCCTCATGCTTGGTAATGTCAAAACTGCTACCTCCTAGGTAACAGAATTACAGTCTATATTACAACATACTCAGTTTTGATTGGGAAAGGAACTCATTATTCTTACCTATGAGAACAGCTTAGAAATAAGTAGTGGCTGAAGGTCAAACATCCTCTGTTTTTGCTTGCATAATTTGTCAAGGACAGTGTTGCATCGTTCTCTTGAAATAAGTGCGCGCTATGCACGTAGTATAAATGTTGATATTGGGGAGAAAAAGGAAAAGATATCCCCCTTTGCAAATGATATGAGAGTCATGAATAAAGAATATTCAGTCTGGGGCATGAAACCTGCTTCTAAGCACCATAAAGAAAAGAAATGAAAAATATTTCTTCATAGTGAAAAAAATACCAAGTGAAGTGAAACAAATCATGCTGAATGTGTTTTAAAGGGCAAAATGAAGACCACTGTCAAGAATCTGCTCAGCAGTGAGCTGTGGCTGATCGTTGCGCCCTCGTTAGTGTACCTTTTACATGCAGTCATTTGCTCCAGTTATGCCTTTAAAATGAATATATAATGCACAGAAAAGTCTTTATAATAGAACAGTTCTTCAGGGAAACCCTGAAGCAACAGTTCTTATAATGTCTAAACCATGGCATACTGCTAAGACATTAGTCCATGCTGCATAATTAATGGGACATTTTGAAAATGGCCCATTACTAGATCAGGATGGATTCTAAAAAGAAGGAAATCTCATAATAAAGGATCCAAATTCTATATGCAAGTCATTCAGTGTCCTATCTGTAGACCTAAAATGGGGGTTGCAGTCTCACTCAATCATAGATTTACTCAATCATAAAACTAATTACTCAATCATAGATTTACCTTTTGGTCCCTATATCCATCTGTAAAGGTGGGAGCAATAACAGAAATATCAATGAGAAATTGCTGGTGTGCTATACAGTGCTATGGAAATTGTGTATAATAATGATACAGAGTTATCACAATACTGCAGAAACGAACAATTTCTAAGCAGCTGGCCGCAGGTTTAGTGCAGACAGCTGTGTTTTGTCTAGCTTTTCTTGCTAATTACTACAGAGGTTTGTGTTCAAAGAAAATCTTCATCCCTCCCTTTCCATCATACTTCAGTTCATTCCCACAGTGAGAAGACTGTGCTGAATTCATGATATTGATACTGTGTCTGATATCACGAACAGACTAATATTATCTGTAGCTGCTACTGAACACAACCCATTTTTCATTGTACATTTAACTTATTCGCCCTACCTCACACAGAAGCAATTTGGAGTCGGATGACTGGAGAAGCAGGGTTGGAGCTAGTTTGAACACAATAACATGCACAAAATGTGACACCAATCTTTTATATCAGTGCCTCCAAGCTGTCAGTGGAACTGTTTGGATATTTTTTCCCAGTATGTCAGGAACTACCATCATATTTGTGCCTGTTGGCTACAAGTGTTTCTTTTTTTCCTGAAAACTCTCAGGGATCAGCCACCTAGGGTTCATGGACCAGCACTAGTTCCTGGACCACCACTTTGAGTGCTACTATTTTAGATCACATGCTAAAAGTACACCTGTTTGTTCTGAAAAGAAAATGTGTATGTTTCCCTTTGTTCTCCATAATATTTGTTGGAATTAGATAGCATTTGAGTTGTGCATTAACAAGACAGGGTTCTATAGTGTTGCCAGTTCAAATATAGAATACAAAATATGCTGGTTTCAGAAATTATAATCAAAATTCTCAGTACCATCTCAGGAAATAATACCAAAAACATATTTGATACTGGTATTCTGAATATATAGTTTAAGCCTCAATCCTTAAAGCATTCTTAGTTGCAGCTCCTAGTTGAAGCCTTGGTACTAACAGTTCCTCCATACGGTGCCTGGGGTTTTTTTGTATTGACAGTAGAGATATGTTGACATCGATTGCCTTCCTTAATATCTGTACCTAACTCCAATTTTAGAACATTCTCGATAGGGACAGCTTCACTGTAGCTTTTTGTACTAACAGCATTGGCACGTAGTTCAGGCTTCATGAACAATCATTTTTCAATGCTGACAGGAGGAAGGAAAGGCTTGGAGTTTAAATTGGTAACTTGTGCCAATTTGTGCCTAGTATATTTTGTAATGTGCGCTGATGAAAGGCACGGCTATTTGTTGTAATGCTGCTCTTTTAGCTGCTCAAAGTTACACCAAGGTCTACTGTAAGTTTGCTTTAAAGATTATTCTCCTTAATATATATCCTGACTATAGAATCATAGAATCATAGAATAGTAGAGTTGGAAGAGACCACATGGGCCATCCAGTCCAACCCCCTGCTAAGAAGCAGGAAATCGCATTCAAAGCACCCCCGACAGATGGCCATCCAGCCTCTGCTTAAAAGCCTCCAAAGAAGGAGCCTCCACCACGGCCCCGGGGAGAGAGTTCCACTGTCGAACAGCTCTCACAGTGAGGAAGTTCTTCCTGATGTTCAAGTGGAATCTCCTTTCCTGTAGTTTGAAGCCATTGTTCCGTGTCCTAGTCTGCAGGGCAGCAGAAAACAAGCTTGCTCCCTCCTCCCTTTGACTTCCCTTCACGTATTTGTACATGGCTATCATGTCTCCTCTCAGCCTTCTCTTCTGCAGGCTAAACATGCCCAGCTCTTTAAGCCGCTCCTCATAGGGCTTGTTCTCCAGACCCTTAATCATTTTAGTCGCCCTCCTCTGGACGCTTTCCAGCTTGTCAACATCTCCCTTCAACTGTGGTGCCCAAAATTGGACACAGTATTCCAGGTGTGGTCTGACCAAGGCAGAATAGAGGGGGAGCATAACTTCCCTGGATCTAGACGCTATTCCCCTATTGATGCAGGACAGAATCCCATTGGCTTTTTTAGCAGCCGCATCACATTGTTGGCTCATGTTTAACTTGTTGTCCACGAGGACTCCAAGGTCTTTTTCGCACACACTGCTGTCAAGCCAGGCGTCCCCCATTCTGTATCTTTGATTTCCATTTTTTCTGCCGAAGTGAAGTATCTTGCATTTGTCCCTGTTGAACTTCATTTTGTTAGTTTCGGCCCATCTCTCTAGTCTGTCAAGATCGTTTTGAATTCTGCTCCTGTCTTCTGGAGTGTTAGCTATCCCTCCCAGTTTTGTGTCGTCTGCAAACTTGATGATCGTGCCTTCTAACCCTTCGTCTAAGTCGTTAATAAAGATGTTGAACAGAACCGGGCCCAGGACGGAGCCCTGCGGCACTCCACTTGTCACTTCTTTCCATGATGAAGACGACGCATTGGTGAGCACCCTTTGGGTTCGTTCGCTTAGCCAATTACAGATCCACCTAACTGTAGTTTTGTCTAGCCCACATTTTACTAGTTTGTTTGCCAGAAGGTCGTGGGGGACTTTGTCGAAGGCCTTACTGAAATCCAGGTACGCTACATCCACGGCATTCCCTGTATCGACCCAACTCGTAACTCTATCGAAAAAAGAGATCAGATTAGTCTGGCATGACTTGTTTTTGGTAAATCCGTGTTGACTATTAGCAATGACCGCATTTGTTTCTAAGTGTTCGCAGACCACTTCCTTAATGATCTTTTCCAGAATTTTGCCTGGTATTGATGTGAGGCTGACCGGACGGTAATTGTTTGGGTCGTTCTTTTTTCCCTTCTTGAAGATAGGGACCACATTCGCCCTCCTCCAATCTGCTGGGACTTCTCCCATTCTCCAAGAACAATGTTATAGTACTATCACCAAAGAATGGATTAAGCAGGTATTGCTGCAGTCTGTGACTTTGGTTTGAGTTTTAAAGCTGCTTACTGTACAGCAGTATACAGCAGTTTCATTCCTTCTTTTGTTTAATTTGTTGTTGTTGCAAATGTTTTAATAAGAAGTGAGACCTTGCCCACTTACCTCATTCCACCCAGTTTGGGACCAAAGCAGCGGCTGCCTCAAATCTTGCTGTACACTGATAGATGGAGGAAGTGTGACACACTCTTACTCATGCCTATTTGCAACCATTTCCGAATTTATGTGGTATAACATAGCATAGGGGTGGATGGGTATATTTAGTGTCCTACTTTGTGTAGGAAGTTCAGAGGAAAATGAAATTGGGTGTATGTTTGTGAGTTAAAAGGATGTATCTACACTGTATAATTAATGCAGGTTGACACCATAACAATTGTCATGGCTCAATACTATGGGATTATGAGAATTGTAATTTTAACTGACCTTTAGCCTTCTATGTCAAAGAATACCAGATGAAGAATCCCGAGATTGCATAGCATTAATCCATAGCAATTAAAGTGGTATCAGACTGTGTTAATTCTACATTATAGATGTACCCAAAGTCCTCAGTTCCAGATGTTAGAGCCAACGTCGGGTAGAGTTTCATTATTTTTTTAGTCCCATCTCTCTTAAAGCCTTCAGCTTCAGAGGGCTCAATACCTGGTAATTATATAATCTTCTGAGGCCAGAGGATAGGATATGATCAGTGTGTGGCTCTCTTTTTTATTGTATCCTCTGGGGTTTTTTTGCAGCTAAATACAGAATAATAATAATAATAATAATAATAATAATAATAATAATAATAATAATAATAATAATAATTTTTATTTCTTGCCCACCTTACCTCACAGCTTGAGGCGGGTTACAATATTGCTAAAACACACATTCATCTAAAACATTAAAATACACATATTAAAACATTTCCCCACCAAATATATATTAAAATACACAAAACAAAAATTAAACATAAGATGCAAGTTGAAATTCATCATTTTAACCTTGAAGAGGTCAGTTTGGTTTGGAGCAAAATCAGTTGAGCCAATCTCACTTTCCTAACCAAGACACTCTTTCAATTCACACCCACCTGTTCTTGAGGGAAGTTACGTACTCTGGGAGATAAGAGTTCAAACCCCAACTCAGGCTAGGAAACCCACTAGGCGACCTTGGATAGGTCACATATACTCAGCCATAGTGGAAAGAAACGACAACTCACCGCTGAATACATCTTGTCACAAGGACCCTATAATAGAATTGTCATCCAGAATCAACCTGAAGGGATTTGAAAATAACAATCCTTTTATTAATAACTAGCTCTCCCGACCACATGTTGCTATGGCCATGTGTGGTTTAATAGCAATGAAATAAAAGAATAAGAGCTGGATTCTGATAAATGTAATTTTTCCTTCCTTTCTTCCTTCTCTATCTCCTTCTTTCCTTCCTTCTTTCCCTGTTTGTTTCCATCTCCCCTCCCTCTTTCTTTCGCTCCCTCCTTCTTTCCTTCCTTCCCTACCTCTTTCTTTCCTTCCTTCGGTCTTTCTCTCTTTCCTTCCTACCTTTCCTCCTTCCTTTTCTCCTTCCTTCCTTTCCACTTTCCTTCCTTCCTTCTTTTATCTTTCCTTCTCTCTTTCTTTCCTTCCCTCCCTCTTTCCTTCCTTTCCCCCTTTTTCTTTCCCTTCTTCTTTCTCTCCTTTCTTCCTTCTCTACCTTTCTCTTTCTTTCTTTCTTTCTTTCTTTCTTTCTTTCTTTCTTTCTTTCTTTCTTTCTTTCTTTCTTTCTTTCTTTCTTTCTTCCCTTCCCTTCCCTTCCCTTCCCTTCCCTTCCCTTCCCTTCCCTTCCCTTCCCTTCCCTTCCCTTCCCTTCCCTTCCCTTCCCTTCCCTTCCCTTCCCTTCCCTTCCTTCCTTCCTTCCTTCCTTCCTTCCTTCCCTCTTTGGTTCTGCCTTTCCTTCTCTATTTCTTTCCTTCCCTCCCACTTTCTTTGCTGCCAAGCACATTTGCCCTTCGAGAAATGCGAGGATGCCAGGAGAGGGGGCTCTTACAATATTGAGGCTGCCCGCTAGGACCCATGTTGAGGCATCCACAGAAGTAGCAGCCTGAGGAATGTTAGCCTTTCTGTCTTTCTACTTCTCCTGCCAGCTGCCGCTTGCACTGACTGAATCCATTCCCAGGCTGGAAATTTCATGTCAATTCGTCCAGTGGTTTTTGAGTTATGTTTCTCCCACAAATGAACATTACATTATATATAGATAGATAATAAAAAACAACATTAACATAAAGATCTTCCTGAAGTAGAGTTGTGGGTGCATATTGTTCTCTATGAGGTATAGCTGTTGAGTACATTTGCATAACTGGTATTTTTCACAATACCTGAGTCATCTTTTTTGAATGTATCATAACAGCAACACTCTCTTGTCTGAGAGGAAATGGGGATTATGTAGCCCCCCAAATGTTGTCCTGCAACTTCTGTTATCCCTCAGCATTGTCCTAGGCTGCTGAGAATTGGAGGGCCAAATGTTCCCAATTCTAGAGAGAGCAGAGTAGTGCATTAGTAGATTCCCTGTTTTAATGTTTTATGATTCAATGCATATTACAGGTAGATTTACAATCCCTGGGATTTGCTTATACTAATCTAAATTCTCTGTGAAATAAAACAGTTCTTCATTCTTAACAACACAAATCTAATTAATTTTCCCTCTGTACATATAGCAACAGAACAATCTGAATCTGTTAATAATTTGATTTTGTAAGCTTCAAGTTCTTGGTCACACTGCAAACATTTTGGCAAACCAAGTATGTTTCTTTCACTGTCTGGAGGAAGGTACATTTTTTTCCAGTATTTTTTTTTCAAAAACAAAATAATTAATGTAATGGCATCTATTTTACACTTAGAATGGGTTATGTATTAACTTCATCTGCTTATGAAGTTTGTTTGCTTTATGAGAATAGCACTTCACCCTAATGGTGTCTTATTAATCTAATAAATCATTCCAGACTTTCTATCAAATTATTGTACATTTTTTCTTCACACTGGATGTGTGTTTTGTAATATTAATGTTTTGATGTTTAAAAAATCGGAGATGTAAAACCACTTGCCCTGCTCTGAATATTGTTTTTAACCTGGGCAAAGAATTATAGTACAATAGAGAGAAATTTGGTCAGCTGCGTGATTTAGGATAAGCAGGGAAATGTACTACACAATGGTCATTTCAGAATAAGAATATAAATTCCGTCTCACCAAGAATTCTCCTCCACAAGTCCAATTCCCTGTTATTGTTGTAGATTGAGAACTTTCAGCAGTTAGAGAATTTTATGTCCTGTTTTTCCTATATCAACATATTCTAAGATTAATACGATCCTATCACATTTTCATTGTGATTTCATATTCCCTTTCCCATATTTGTATTGAACTGTCTCCTGATAGCCGAACCTATCATCGGGGCCATGGATGGATCCAGGACCCCTTCCCCCTCTCTTTACATAATATTCAGTAACCTACACAAATGTTATGCAGATTTTTATGCCTCAGATCTTTTAAGTGCCTACATATGACCCTGCTCAGAAGTAAATTCCTTACGTTTTCTGGGCTTATCTTTAGTGGGTGTAGGGGCACAAGTATAGGCCCCTACAGATTACTCTGTAGCTGATTTAAACATGTGTGCAAAATCACATGAACATGCCCATTCACAGAAGAACCTCCACCTCTGCTGTCTCCATTCAGATTTCTCCCTTCTATGTCAGCTTGGATGCTAAGCAGGGGAACCCTTGGTTAGTACTTGAATTGGAAGCCGCCAAGAAATACCAGAGAAAGGAACTGGCAAAACCATCTTTGAGTCTTCCCATCCCAAGAAAACCTTGTGAAATTCATGTTGCCACCATAAGACAACTGACAACTTGAAGTCACATACACACAAATGTGATTCTAACCTCCAGGTAGCTCTTTTTCCCCTCCCGGCACCCTCATTCTCCTATAAAGTTAACACTATTCTACTCATACTTCTCAACCATTGTGATCCCTATACATGGGCATGTGAACCAAATGCAGACATACATTCTCAGTGCCCCCCCCCCCCCATTCCTCTCCAGTGCATATGTCCTACACATGAAAACCTTTCAGTAGCAATACAAGAGGTGGACGGAAATATCAGGAAATATCAGGAAGTTTCAGGAAATATCTGAAACTGTTAATTCTGATTTTGGAAAGTATCCTGGACATTCAGAAGCTAACCTTGCACCTTATACTCAGTCCAAATGCTTGGCCACTGCTTCTTTGCAACACAGTATCTCTAACTGGAGTTCCAGCCCTAGGCTAGAAATAAAGGCCATGTAGTTTATGTTCTTAATATAGCAAGTTTCCAGCTTCCCCAACCTTTAATTATTTTTAATTAGTTTTTTTTGCTTGTAATGTTAGCTCTGATTTTGCATATAGCTTCTTCCTCAGTTCTACTTGTCCTGGTTTTTATGTAACCCTAACTTTCAATCCACCTATAGTTTGTGTCTTAAATTAGTTCTCCTCAGTCTATTTGATGCAGGGGCTCAGCAGGGCTTTTCTTTTCTTATTTCCTAGCATCCCAAATGAAGGGCTGGCACCATTTTTGTGCATATTGGCTACAAATGTGTCTTTCCCAGAACCCTACTGTGGAAAGCCTTTCTAATGTTGCTTTCTATAGAATAAGATTGTGAAGGCTTCCTCCCCACTCCCCATGACACCATATGAATACATAGCCTATACAGTACAGGCAGTCCCCAAGTTACGGACAAGATAGGTTCCTTAGGCTGGTTCAATTGGATATTGAGAACTGTGGCTTGTTATGGAAACAAAGATTGACGATAAACCTTCAGTGGAGACCTTTCCCCCATGATAACTCTCAGGAATGAATTTCCCTTCCTAGGGTTAGATTTCTCTCACTTCCTGTTGTCTCACCCCTGGTCTTAACTGTGAGTCATTTGTAAGTCAGATGTTTGGAATTCAGGGACTGCCTGTATATTCAAAATGCACATATATAGCATATGGCTGCCATCATGTCTTATTTTGCCTTTTTTAACTGTCATAGTTTTCAAACATTTTTAAAGGTTCTTTTTTGATAAGCTAGACTCATATCAGCCACATTAACTGAAATTCAACCAGCTTAATTTATGTTTTGGCATCATATAAATAACAGTCATCTCAACAGCCGGGGGATAGGATGTAGACCCAATTTTATCCTGTATCCATTCTACCAGATGTTTACCCTGAAGCATGTATGGTCTGTTAGACTTGTTCCATATTGGATATGCAATTGGCCTGGAAAACATGTGGATAATGTCATTTAGGGTACTTTGAACTAGCATGCAGCTAACCTTGGCAGTGCTTTATCCCATGCATTTCCTTTTTGACCAGAGATGGAAATAGTTTCTTTTTTATATAAATGTTAAATGAATCTAAGTCCCCAGTTGATAAACCTGTTTATTAATCTACTTTTGTCTGAAGGCTCTTACATATTCTTTTTTGCAACAATTTACTGGTAAACAGATGTTTGTTTTTTATGAGAAGTTTAAAATATTTAGAGGATTGTATTTGGAAAGGTGCAAATAATACTTGGTGTACTTCTCAAAAGATACATTTAATACTAAGCCACACATATTATTTTCCACTTATTTCAGTGGTAACTGGACAAACATCTGCAGATTGATCTTGACCACATTTGTACCACCTCTCCTTAGTGGAATTCTGTAATATTGTCAGCTACAACATTTTGAATTTTCACTACTTTCCATTGTAAAACATAATTGATCCAAGAAAGCATCTAAGTAGTGTTTTCCACTCAATATCCTTGATTCATGTACCCCTTATTAGTTCTTCTGGTTTACTGCCAGCTCTAGACAGACATTACGAATCAGGTTTTGCCAAAGATGACTGCCATGACTGATGAAAACAAATAATAAGGACTTTTTCCTAGACTCTCCTTGAATTTTCCATCTTTCTACCCATTGCTTCTGCTTTGGTGGAAAGTTTCCATTTTTGGTTAAATGCATCCCTCGGGGATTGAAAGCCATTCTCAGACGGTCAGGCTGACAGAAAGGTGCATTTTTAGAAGTGCCAAAAGGGATTCTTGCAGTATGAAGGTGTGAGACTCACTCTGACCTCCTCCACCCTTTCTGTAGCTATCCATCATAAAAGTGAATGGAGCCAAATCACTTTTGTGGCAGGAAACGAGCCACTGCTTGGGAAATACATACAGATGGGATGACGGCGCAGTTTGTACTTTACACTGAACAGAGACCAGCTCACAATCTACTATCTCAGTGGAGCAATATATCTTTGTGTGCACTCCTTCACACACACACACCTTCCTTTTCCCTACCAAAAGGATAAGTAAGGCATTTTACTAATGTTGCATAAAAGTGCATCTGATTGCATATTACAGAAAATTCATGAATAGAGATTTCTATTTGGCATGCATGGAATAGCATGTTCTTTTCTACAAAGAGCTGTGGATCAAAGATAGCAAAAATTCCCCAATGCTTCAATGAGCAGTAATTAGTTCCTATGAAAGAAATACTATACTAGCATACCACTAGGCATAAAATTGGTGCATGACATCAATTTCAGTAATGTTGCTTCCCCTGATAGCTCTATACTTAATGCTTCCAATCCATATTGTTCTCTGGAGTTACTGCAATAGTTCCTTTCCTGCAGATGCGACACTCACTGCATTCAGGAATAAAGAATCCTGGTTTAGTCTTACTGCCTTCTGGAAATTTAAGCTGCTGCATTTTCTTTTTCTTTTTCTTTAAAGGTTGAAATTAGAATGAAGCACCTGTATGAGAAACAGATGTTTCTAGGCCCTTATACCAAGGCTCTGCTAACAAACACAAGCAGCAGGCAGAGTTGATGTTCTGCACTGAATAAATGTGAAAAGACAGCAAGTGCATCTAACTTTTAAAAGATTTTGTTTGGAAAGCAAAGAGAAGGCATTCTGCTGCTATACAGGGTCTGGTAGGACTGTAAACTATTGGCTTAGACTCAAAAATCTATCAGAGCTTGATTTATTGAATAGTAGACCAAACTTTCTTTCAGAATTCAGAAGGGAGTGCTGCATCATCTTTACTTGGGAAATTGTTTAAACAGATTACTTGCAGAACTGCTCAGCCAGTCAAGCATTTTGCCCTTATCCTCTTCCTACATCAGAATCCTAAAAATGCTTGAATGTTTTTAGGCCAGGTAAAGCTTAATCTTATACATATATGTATAAAATAAACTCCAGGAATTTAAAATATGCAACACATGTAAAATTTAATTAAAACCCACACATCCACAGCCACACAATTTCACCTTAGTATTATAGTGCTTGCTCTGCTCAACTGATGATGTATTTTGCTCCATAAGAAACTGCTTCAGCGATGTGAAGCAGTGAGATTTCTGTATAGCATTATTTGTTGCTGCATGGAGTGAATCCATCCTCGTGCCTTATTTCCACAACTCTTCATTATTTCCATCCTGTTGTGGGTAAAGAGGAGAACAACTTCATTGGTTTTCACATGGCACTGCTCAGCAGGAGACTTCTGAATTGTAATTGGTTTCTGTCTGAATAGAAGCCAAGAGGTGTTAGAAAATCTGTAGCATGTCATGATCCTAATCATGTAACACTATTCCAGACACCCACACACCTCTGGGAGACCCACACTGGAGAGACTAAAACAAAAGCTTAGCTTTCATTTATTACAGAAAGACTTACTGTAGCATTTAAAAGAAAAAATGGACTGCAAGTCAGGACAGGTGTAATGTGGGAAAAATCCAACAGTCTTGATCGAAATCAGTGTTCATTTAATCCAGCATTGTATTTCCTATCATCACCATGCAAGTGATCCTGAGTGGTTCACGAGTGGAACAGAAAGATAGTAGCCCTCTATCTCATCCCTAGCACCTGGCTTGAAAAATCACATCTTGAAAAAAAAATGTTTTGCCCTGCAATTTCTAGGCTGCAACTACCAAAAGCTACCAAGCAGGTGTCATCTCAGTTGGGGAATTGTGGTGGTTATAATCTAAAAATCAAATTTTAAAAGGTCTGCAACTATTACTACTTCTGAGGAAGCAGGTGCCGCTTAGCTACCATTCCTTGTAGCCATTAATAGACATCTTAACAATACACATCTCAAAATCATGTTTATAGTCATCTAAATTTCTCTGAATGACCTGAGGTTCTACTGTAATCAGATGGAGAGAAACATTGATCTGTTTTTCTAAAGTGTCTGAAAAGGCCTATTCCTTCCTTACAGGCAACAAATGAATGATCTGATTAAATTCCTGATTCAAGAATATGCTTTCAAGTAATTACACGCTGATTGATATATTTGTTCTAACTGAGTAACTCATTGATGTGACTATATTTTTACTGGACCTGTTTGAACCATCTGCCATGGATTATAACAATCATGTCTAATCCCATAGAACCATAGAGTTGTAACGGGTCTATAAAGTCATCTAGTCCAGCCTCCTTCTGCTAACTAGAAAGTACAATTTCAGTTGACCCTGCATATCCGCTCATTCTGCATCCATAAATTCAACTTGAAATATTTTGGGTTTTTTTATTCCAAAAGCAAGCCAGTTTATATAAGGGGAAATATTTTATTGTGCTATTGTATTTATTGGTCCTTGTGCATTCATGGACTTTGTTATCCATGGGTGTCCCCCAGTGGATACTGAGGGCCTACTGTGTAGCATCTCTTCCAGAAGGCCATCCTGCCTCTAGCAAAGGAAAAAACCACTGGTGCCTATGGCAGTCTTTTTCATTGTCATTCAATTCATATTGTAAGAAGCTTGTCTTAATGTTTATTGGAAATCTTTTTCCCTGCAATTTCCAAGTATTGATTCTAGTCTTGCTCTGTGAAGCAAGGGAAAACACCTACCTATCTTCTGCATGACAGCTTTTCATATATGTTTGAAAGCAGCTATCATCTTTCACCTTACCCTTCCTTCCAGTGCTGATTATCACCCACTCTTTTATCAGTATTGAACAGGTCAGGTCCGCCTAAAGAACTGGAAATATTTTTTTCTCGGCCCACTGTATTTTGAATACATAAGGGATTTTTTTTATTGCTGTCATTTCTTTCTTAGTATTAATCAAGGTCAGTTCTTGCAGGACACAGAAATAAAGCTTAAACTTCATTGAGCTTATTTCCTGTGTGATGTCCATCATAGCATACATAATTATTTCAAAGAAGATAGTTATGAAGGGGAAACCATTTTAACAGAGTGCATGATTTTGTTTGAAAATGCAAATCTTAATCAGACAATCAAGTTCCTCTTTTGTGATTTTTTTTCTTTACAAGAAAGCAACTGATGTTTGACAGATAAAATCATTTCCATGGAGACACAATTGTCTAACCGTTTTCAGAACTGCCTGCGATAGCTCTGGTTAAACTAATTTATTATTTATTATTTATTTATTTCCAGGATTTATACCCCGCCCTTCTCACCCAGAGGGACTCAGGGCGGCTTATAACAGTTGGCAACATTTAATGCCAAGAACATAATAATAAAACAAAAACAGTACATATCATCAATTAAAACTATAAAAATACATCATTAAAATACATTATAACATTTAAAACATATGTAAATGTGATGCCTCATGGGCCTTGTAGTCCCGTTCCTAGTGTCACCGTGGCAGATGAGGATGAAAACATGGGGTTTTCTCCGGATCAACAACAGCCGGACTCCTTCAAGATGCCTGATGTTGATGTTCTTGCCCAAAAGCCAATTAAAACCGACCTTGAACAGCTCTCACCTCCCTTTGCTAGGAGACATTCTTTTACTGCAGACAGGGGAGTTAAAGAGCGGGTTCGCAGGAGTTTGAGAATTGCTGCCAAACAAGACACTGATTAGCCATGTTTCCCCTGGGAAAATCCAGGGAGTCTCACATCTGCAAAGTTAGGTTTCGTTCCCTGTTCTCTAGGGAAAGAGTACGCTGAACACCTGTTTGGCGGGAAAACGAGACCCCGTTAAAGGTGCCTGGCACGGTTGGTTTGTTGCGGAGACAACAGAGCAGCTCCAGGAGTGAATTCATGTTTCCAGCCTAGTGTGGACTTTGCTGAGTCCGCAAATCCAGTTTCCTTGCCTCGTCTATCCAAGCCTCCAAGAATTGCCTTGCTTGCTCCTAGCCACGGATTTTGTTCTTAGAATCAAGTTTTGGATTGCCTTGCCTCGTTCCTAGCTACGGATCCTGATTCCTAGATTCAAGCCTTGTTTCCAGCCTCCTTGTGGAATTACCTTGCACCTTGAAAGACTCTGGACATTTCCCCACACTATTGCCTGGCAATAGTGTGTGTTTCGGTATTGGATTTTATCTTTGAACTCTAATATCATTTATTGGACAAACTATTTCTGGACTATATTTGGCCTCATTTGAAAGGTCTGCTTCTGCACTATATTTTCTACTTGTTTTTATTATTCTTATATACCTCTTTAATAAAGACATTGGATAGTTATTGGCCTCCGTGTATGGTTCTTGGTGCTCCGCTGCCTAGGGTCTGACAGTAAATTAGATCAATTTGTCTAAAAACCTCATGCTTCAGCCTTCAATCGGACCATGTCGACGTTATTGTATTAGTCATTAAAAGCTTGTGCACACAGCCATGTTTTCACGGCCTTTCTGAAACCCAGAAGGGTTGGGGCTTGTCGGGTATTTGTGGAGAGGGTGTTCCACAGCCGGGGAGCCACCACTGAGAAGGCCCTGTCCCTTGTTCCCACCAGCTGCGCCTGCGAGGCAGGTGGGACCGAGAGCAGGGCCTCTCCAGATGGCCTTAGAGATCTAGCTGGCTCATATGAGGAGATACGTTCGGATAAGTAAATTGGGCCAGAACCGTTTAGGGTTTTATAGGTCATGACCAGCACTTTGAATTGGGCTCGGTAGCATATCGGCAGCCAGTGGAGCTGGCTTAGCAGGGGAGTGGTACGCTCCCTGTATGCTGCCCCAGTTATTAATCTGGCTACCACCCGTTGTACTAGTTGCAGCTTCCAGGCCATCTTCAAAGGCAACCCCACATAGAGAGCGTTGCAGTAGTCCAAACGGGATGTAACCAGAGCCTTGACCTTAGAAAACAATCAATTCTTTGATATGTAGTTTGGTTTTGTTTTACTTGTAACCTGACTTCATGTCAGCAGATGCAGATTTTGTTTTTCCCATAGGTGCTCTTACTGGCATTTAAAAAAAATAATGCAGTGAAAATTTCTTCTTCAAACAACTAGAATGGAAATAACAGCAACTGGATAAACGACTACATATTCCTGCACATAGTTACAGCAACATTGTTGGAAATTTCTTTTAATTAACAGGTTAACACATCCAATTAATGTTGCTAATGGTTTCAAGCTATCGTGTTTCTTTTTAGAAAAATTGTACCCATTCATTCCATATATTAACAGTGACTTTTAAGCTTGACTTTTTTGACAAAATATTTTTTTACTTTGTAGATTTTGGATTATCCTGTACATATTGCCATGTATCTTGCCGTGGTCCAATAATAATAATCATCATCATCATCTTTATTTCTATCCCGCCCCATCTCCCCGAAAGGACTTGGGCCGGCTCACAACATGAGTAAAAAGCAATAAATAATATATACAAAGTAAATAAGGAAAACCAATAAAACAAAATAACAATTAAACAATAAACAGTAAAAACATGAATTAAACACATTTAAAACATAATGATTCCAACAGATTAAATAAACTAATTAAAAGCCAAAGTGCCCAAGTGTATCTATAAAAACAAAGACCTCATCCACATTAAGAATTACTACCGTGTTTCCCCGAAAATAAGACCTCCCCAAAGAATGACCTAGCAGGGTTTTGGGGGGATTGCCAAATATAAGGCCTCCCCTGAAAGTAAGACCTAGCAACTAAGGCTGCAGCAGAGTTCCATTGGGAAGCATGGCTGCAGGGCAGAAGCAGCACTCATTCATACACCGGAGGGAGGGAGGGAAAGTACTTGCTTTCTGTGCCTCCCTCCCTGCCTGCCTTTCCTTGCCTGTCCCCCAGCCGAGGCTTGAAGAACCTTCCGTGGCTGCTGCCGTTTCTTCCTTCCTTCCGTCTCCCTCCTGGCCATGCTGCCTTGCTTCCCAGAGGCTTCTGATTGGCTCCTGGAGCCCGGGCAAGGGAGGGTGGGAGGGAAGGAAGGAAGAGGGCTTTCCACTCCTCCCCAAGGCTCCTTAAAGGTACAGGACGCATTGGGATTCTCCTCTCATCTTCCTATCCTATGCCATGAAACTGATTATTTTATACTATTATTCTATTGCCATATTATTATCATCATATTCTGTTACTATTATTATATCCCATTATTATAGTATCCTATTAATATATTTTAAATCATTATATTATATTTTTCTATTATTATTATTATATCATTATATTATTATTCTATTATTATTCTATTATATTTTCATATTATTATATTATTCTGTTATTATTAAATTCCATTTTATATTACCCTATTAATATATTTTATATCATTATATTCTATACTATTATTCTATTATATTATCATATTATTATTTTATTATTATTAGCATATTCTGTTATTATTATTATATTCCATTTTATATTATCCTATTAATATATTTTATATCATTCTATTCCATTCTATTCCATTCTATTATTCTATTATATTATCCTATTATTATTATATTATTATGCTATTCTGTTATTATATCCCATTATTATATTATCCTATTAATACCATATTATTATCATTTTCTGTTATTATTATATCCTATATTATATTATCTCATTAATATATTGTATATCATTATATTATTATTATATTATCATATTATTATTATTATATTATCATATTATTCATCATTCATGACTACATTGAAACTAGAATAGAGAGAAATCAGCGTGGAAACCTTGTGAAACCTAAATTGCAAGATGTACCATAGATTGTTGTACATGTAAATAATGGTAGTAACAAGAAATTCTTGATAGGATTCATAGTTTGTCTGGTTATGCTGGTTTGTGATGACAACTACTTTACAGTATATAATAAATGTTCATTTTGTTGTTCAACAATAAATGTGAGCTCTTCTTCATGGAAAAATAAGACATCCCCTGAAAATAAGACCTAGTGCATCTTTGGGAGCAAAAATTAATATAAGACCCTGTCTTATTTTCAGGGAAACAGGGTAATCATTTTCAAAGGCCTGCTTAAACAGCCAAGTGTTGAAGTCCTTCCTGAAAGTCATGAAGGTGGTTGCTTGTTTGATCTCCCTGGGGAGGGCATTCCAGAGTCAGGGGGCCACTGCTGAGAAGGTCTTCTCCCTTGTCCCCACCAACCTCGCTTGCGATGGAGGCGGAATCAAGAGGAGGGCCCGCCCAGCCGATCTTAACACCCAAACAAGTTCATAAAGAGAGATGTGGTTGCGTAAACAAGCAGGACCCGAACCATATCGGGCTTTATAGGTAATAACCTGCACTTTGAATTGAGCCCAGAAGCAAATAAGCAACCAGTGTAGTTGTTTCAAGAAGGGGGTCATGTGTGACCCACCCCAGTCAGCAGCCTGGCTGCAGATCTTTGTACTAATTGGAGCTTCTGAGCTGTCTTCAGGTGCAGCCCCATGTAGAGTACATTGCAGTAATCCATCCAAAATGTAACTAAGGCATGGGCCACTATATCCAAATGAAATATAATTAAGCTTTGCTTATGTTCGAATGCACGTACTCTGGTGCCATGTGTTTATATGCTTCTTGGTTTGGTATTTGCAAAATATAGGGAAAGTTTCGATTAAAGTATTTATTTAGTGTTAAAAATTTGGGAGTGAGGCAGTGATACTGATGCCTTCACATGGAGGATGTTTTGTCAGTTATGCTTACTGTGGTGGTAATAGAAGTGATCCAACCATAAGAATCCTTTCTCCAAAACATTCAAACCTATAATACATTACACTACATTATGTACTTTATGTTGAAGTTATAAGTCTTCACTAATTTTATTCTTGAAGGGACTTTCCCTTTAAAGTAGTGCAGTTTTCTAACACTATTTACGTACATTAGGGCTTATTCTGCACCGAAAGAAAGAAAGATCCTACTCATGCTTTTTTTTCTGTGCAACATTCCTGCATAGAAAATGCTAGGGGAGGCTGTCTGAAATCCTCTTAGTGAAAATGCTGAAAGTACGATTTGGGACTTTATTCAAGTAAAGTATGAACATTACCTATGACACATCTCTGAATGCCACAATATGTACAAGTGTCATGTGAAAAATATGGGTTCGTGAAACTTCTAGTATTGAACTTGTATCATGAGAACCTCACAATGGGCTTTTTTCCTTTCTCCTGGCTATGCCAGTAATGCTGACTTTAATTTTAATTGAAGCAATGGTGCACTGCTTTCCATACTCCAGACAACTGTGCAGAAACCAAAGATTTCTATATGTTTATCTCCAGTCATGATTTATAACTTCTGTATTTACACTTACTTGCTACATGATTTATGATGCCATTTATTAGGAAGAAATTATGCAAAAAATACTGAACCTTGCCTTTGTACAATAGAAAGCTTTGGAGATGGGTATTGAAACAGTTTGGTACGTGGCATGCACCTGGGAGTTTGTAACAGCAGCCAGTAGATTTAAATGTATCTGCTATGACAAAACCATTTATATAAACTTCATAAATTTATGTTGCTCTTTAAGATGACAGGATATTCATTATCCTCCCATAAGGGCAAGCAGCTTGTGTGAGACAAGATAAAAGGCATGGACTTTGTGTGAAGGAGTAGGTTTTAAAATATTTGCCGATTAATGGCTGTGATTTATCCATCATGGGCTTAAAATGTACATTGTAAAAGAGTTGTCCCCACTGAGAAGATTTCACTGCTGGTGTCATTTTTAAATCAATCTGTGTACATATCTTCACTCAAATAAGATATTCCAGATTACTTTCCAAACCATCAATTGTTCTTATGAGCAGTTTCTCAGAGAAAAATGTAACCTCCATTAGATTTCATAAAATTACCATCTATGGTGGAAATATGCAATATTTATTTTAGATGGCTAAAAGAAATAGCAAAGGTTGGTTGTTTAAAAGTCCTGTGGTCAAACCAACAGATAATGTTTAGTTCAAAAGGTACTGAAGAATCAGGAATACAAATTTTTTATCTGCCCTTTGCTTCTTTTGGTTAGGGTACCTCAACCAAAGAGCCCCCTGTACTGGTTTAAATGAACAGAGACGTGCTGTTGCAAAATCCCTTTATTTTCCATTGCCACATGGCATTCATTTATTTCTAATTTACCACCAGATTCCAGAAGAACATGATTTGGAGAGCCAGGTCCGAAAAGAGAGGGAGTGGAGGTTCTTGCGCAATGCCCGAGTCAGGAAGCAGGCACAGAAAATCATCCAAAAAGGTAATCCCCTCTGCATTCCCCTCACCCTCCTCTTGGTACATCTCCTCACATCAAGGAGAATGGATAGTCTTTCTTGTTCATGACATTGTGATCAGGAGCACTTTCCATAATCTTTCACCATTCTGTGGTTGACTTCTGTAAAGGCTTTTGCTTGCCACATAAATTATGCTGATGCAGTAGGTGATTTGCTTTGGGGTTTAGCATGTCTTTCCTCCTTAGAAAAAATACACAACAGTAAGATTATGAATCTTCTAAGGTCCTGCCTGCCATGCATCTCAAAAGTTGCCATTGGATACAATGGAATTTCAGCCAACATTTCAGCCAACATTCAACAAACACTGCCCTTTTAATAGTTTTATCAATAGTTATTCAATAAGACACACCTATGAATTGGCCATAATATGCATGCTCACATACATAAAAATCACTGACACCATTTCATCATTAAAATTTCTGGGCATCAACTGCACAACTGTTTGAAACCCTTTCTTTATGTATCTAAAGATCAATCAGAAGTACACAGGACTTTAAAATAGCTATGATCTTCTCGATATTTTATCAAATGTTTAAGAATATCCAAATTAAAAAAAGCCTTTCTTCCTGCTGAAATTTCCATTCTGGATAATGTTAGATGTGGGAAAGATGTTTGGGTAGCATGATAGAACTAGTTGATCCTTCTGGACAGAGTATGGGTATTTGTCCTGCAGTAGTGGCAAACCAAATGCAGTCATATCACATGATCTTCAAGTTGCTACATTAAGCTTTCTGCGCCTATTCAGACACCTTTTGTGAACAACAACAGCTTCTCTTCCTCCTCGTCTTCCCTTTAGATCAGATATCTTCCCTGAAGAATGCAAGGATCTTTTCAGAAGTTTCATTTTAAAAATATTTTTCAAACTACTTATTTATTTTTAAGGGTTTTAGACTCAGTACAGACAGCCACAACTTAAGTTACTTAACAATCCCCATGTAAAACATCTTGTTACCATGTCCTGGTAATAAGACCCATTTTCATTTAGTTTGTGAAGCTCTAAGTGGCCCCAAGAGTTGCAGGCTGAGTAGTTATGTACCCAGACCTTGTTCTTTCTAGGGAGGCGGAGAGTTGACTGACTGATACAGATACAACTACAGTAGATCCAGATAAACAGTTCTGTTTTGCCTCTTTAGCGTTAACCGTTTGTGTCCTTAGTGACAGAAGCAAGCATTCACAACAGCTGAAGTCAGGCCCGTAGCCAGGATTTTGATTCGGGGAGTGCTGGGATTTTGCTTCGGGGGAGGGGGGGTGAGTCTGGGCGGGAGAGGTTCTACCCTAGCAAACCTTTTGTATCGTTATCCCAATACCCCCATGCATATGGGATATATTGAGCATGGTGATCAGATCATGATATGAATAAACATAACAGTTTAAATAATAAATGTAAGGCCTTCTCGCGGACCACTCCGAGAATATCGGGGGGGGGGGGGGCTGAAGCCCCTCAAGCCCCCCCCCCCTTCAGCTACATACCTGGCTGAAGTATTATATCCTTTTAGAGCTTGACCCTGATCACCTTCTTAAGTGCAAGCACTGAGATGTGAACTTTTGGGCAGCTGTGCCAATTGAAGATGTAAACATTCAGCACAAAATGAATCAAATTCTGACTTTTCTTCTCAGTCCTGTACAGCTCAGATGCCTGTTGTAACTTTGTTACAATTACAAGTGTTTCAGGGAAAGATGCCAGTGTTTTGTTTTTTTCCCTGTCTAAAGGGCAGAGTCAGAGACAGGTGTTTGTTGAGCTGCTGAGATTGCCAGCTTTTCAAATTTATTCTGCTATATCCCCTGTACATTTGGCTTTATGAAGCCCCTAAATGATTATTTCTTTAGCATAGTTCCCCATATTTCTTATATATGGTCTCTTTTACCATTGTAGTACCCCTCTCTCCAATATGGGGTCACATTTCACCACTATGTCTATTCCATTCTTTACTGAAAATCCACTTTGCTTATATACAACTCTTCATTCATTTACAAGGCATTAGTCAGATTGTAGGCTTTACTGTTTAATGACAGCAGATGAAACTGAAATTTCTGTAATTTTACATAGCTGTGCTAGAACTGACGTTATACTCCTTCTGCAGCTAGCATGGGTAGTGAATAAGAGGGAGTACATTTCCGTCATTCGCCTCTACTGTCATTTTTAGCATGACTCAAGATTGCTGCCACTGGGGTTGAGAGAATCTGGGTGCTTTCCCATCTTGCAATGTTGGCTGAGGAAATATAAGTGTGAAATATTAATCTACTGAGAGATGGTCTGTCTCTCACGTACGGCTCAGTCCTTTGAAAAACTGGCAAGCTTGAGTCAGCATAGAAAGGGACCCTTGGGGATTTTTAAAAGAAATAGAATGAGCACAGAACTGTTCAAACAATTGAGGTGGCTGATGTCAGAAGAATGTGGGAGGATATTCTCTTTGTCATGAGAATAGCATTTTTATTTTTTGCTTTGACAAGTTTGTCATAAACCTAAACTTCTTCTTCATGGAGTCTGTGAGAGACGCACATATGGGTTAACTCCTGCGCTTGCGCAACTGTTTGGAACCTTCTAGATCTTAAAAGAAACATTTTGGCGGAGGCCCCACCCACTCTCCCCTTGTACTATAAATGCCCGAAGGCGGGGACTGCGCCCCAGTTCCTTTTTCCGCGCTATCTACAGCAGCTTTAGAAACCTCTCTAGTGTCTTTCCGTCATTTTTAACGGTTTTCAAAATGGACTGCCTGACTTTTGCTTGATTGTCTAATACCTACCTGACTCGGACTGCCTGACCATTCTTTCAGAGCCGCGTTATTTCTGCCTATCTCCACAGATCGCCCTCAGGCCAGTTTGTTCTCCCCCCCCCCCCCCCCAGAATGAACACTACTACATTCTTCAAAAATGTGGGGCGTGTGGGGGCAAGCTTCCCGATTCGGATAGCCATTCACTGTGCCTACTCTGCTTGGGGGAAAATCACCTCCCCCAATCATGCAAGATCTGCCTAGCTTTCACCCCGCAAGCGAGGCGTAACAGAGAATCCCGCCTTAAGGCACTATTGTATGAGAAAGCCTTGGCTCCTGACACGGCTCAGGCCCCCAAACACCCAGCCCCTGAGCCACCAACCTCCTCTTCCATGGAGGAGTCTGTGGAGGGCTCCTCTCCAAAGTCAATGCCCCCGCCACGACTGCGCGATAGTGGGTCAGATCTTGGGCCAATAGCCCCAAAGAAAGCAAAATCTTCTAAACAACCAGGGGGCAAAACGAAGAAAGGCCAAAAGAAGCTTAAAAAGGAGGGGCAATTTGAGGGTGCCAAACCCTCAAGCCCCCAATTGCTTGGAAATTCTCCCCACCAGAGCTCGCCTCATGGCCGCGCTACCCCGCCGGAGACATTGGCGGATGCTCCTATACTGCCCCAAACCTCCTTTGCAACAACGGGGCTCGGACCTCTGGCTGCACTAAATGAGGGCGCACCTCCCCTGACACCAGAGGCACCAGATACAGAGGAAATTGGGGGAAGAGGATTGCCTGCATCGAATCCCCCTCAACTTCCACCAGCCACTCAATCTGGCACCTAAAAAACCCCGAATGAGGGGACTAGCGGACGCTAGCGGGAGAGAGACTCCCAAAGCCACACCCCTCAAGCTGCCTCGCTCCCACCGGCGCCAGCAGGAGGAGCTGGAGAAAATTTCTGCATTATGGGCTGACCCTCCTTACCTCCGTTTTCACAAAGAAAAAGTAGTATTACGCCCAGACATCGCGTTCCTCCCCAAGGTAGTTTCCCGATTTCACCTATCTCAGGATATTTCTCTCCCAGCCTTTTTCCAGAACCCGTCGTCACCAGTAAAAGTGTCGTTACACACCCCAGACGTCAGAAGAGCACTAGCCTTTTACACTAACAGGACGGCCCCACATAGAAAATCGATGAGACTATTCCTGAAATACTGAAAGGATACGCTGGGACTCCCTGTATCCTCTCAGAGACTAGCTTCTTGGATTGTATCAACAATCAGGCTGGCCTATCAACTTGCTGGCAGAGACCCTCCGCCACAAATCTCGGCCCATTCCACCAGGGCTGTTTCAACGTCACAAGCCTTCTTGAAGGGCATTCCTATTGATGATATTTGCCGGGCAGCGACATGGTCCACACCACTCACCTTCGCCAGTCAGTATAAGCTAGATGTGTTGGTGAGGAAGGATGCAGCATTTGGCAGAGCTGTACTTTTTTCCTGTGTGGCATGACCCCGCCTACCAAGGTCAGTAGCTTGCTAATCACCCATATGTGCGTCTTTCACAGACTCCATGAAGAAGAAGAGCAAGTTGCTTACCTGTAACTGCGTTTCTTCGAGTGAGAGTCTGTGAAATTCGCACATTCCCACCCATCCTCCCCGCAGTAGCCATACCTAATTCCGATAGCTGCTGCTAGCGGCTACGGAACTGGGGCGCAGTCCCCGCCTTCGGGCATTTATAGTACAAGGGGAGTGTGGGAGGGGGCTCCGCCATAATGTTTCTTTTAAGAACTAGAAGGTTCCAAACAGTTGGCGCAAGCGCTGGAGTTAACCCATATGTGTGAATTTCACAGACTACCACTCGAAGAAATGCAGTTACAGGTAAGCAACTTGCTCTTCTTCCTGACTACCACTATCCTGAAGCTTTGAACATTTTAATAGCCAGTGAAGTCAACAGCTCTGTTAATATATAGCAATAAAATGTGTGACATTTCTAAAAGCATTTTATTTCACATATACTTAGCTATAATGCAAATATGAATGACTGTGGGCAAGTCACACTCTCTCAACCACAGAGGTAGGTGATTGCAAACCTCCTGAATACATCTTGGCAAGAAAACCCATTCTCGAGGGAGGCCCTACTACTTGGCCTCATCTTAGGGAGGCCAAGTAGTAGGGAAACTACTTGAAGACACACAACCAACCATTTTGAAGATTTAACTCTACTGGAACTGCAAAAGGAAAAAGTTTTGTAACAATAATTATTTAATATACTCTTCACTGAGTACTGTCATGTGATGCTTTTAATACTGTGGGTCTTTAGGGCATTTTTCAAATATGAAATCTGGCCTTTTATTCAATTATATATATAACAATGAAGTAAAATGGATTCATGTCTTCTTTGTGACATCTGTCCTTGTTTTGTGCCCATTCTGAGTGCCCTCTAATAGGTAGTTAACCTTTCACAATGTTTTGCCTGCTCACTGATTGTCTCTCCTCCTCACCAGGCAGTGTACTGCTGTCAAACTCTCAAAACCTTTATGTGTTCTCATATTTGTTAGGGTCAGAAGAGGAAAATCACTGTGGAGATAAGTTGGCAGCCCTTCCCTCTGGTCTTAACAAGGGAAATAGATACATCAAGCTGAAAGAAATCAAGCATATCAGTTAGTCGCTTGCTGGGTGATTACTTCATTTTCTATTTGGACTGAAAACAAAATTAAAATAGGCTGGAAATAAACCAGTCCCGCTCCCCCTTTTAATATGAGGAAACCTACCATATTGTGATTAGGAAACCTCTTTTGAAGATCAGCAATTCATGATCATACAGTGCAATTTGAGTGTCAGATGTTAATACCAATGTTCTCTCTGTTTTTCCTTTCATACTTTCTAGGCATTTCCCGACTAGATGATCAAATCTTTCTGAACAGAAACCCCGGCATGCCCTCAGTAGTCAAATTTCACCCATTTACCCCATGTATAGCAGTGGCTGATAAAGACAGCATCTGGTGAGACACAAATGTTTTAAAGTGGTATGAGTGTACTTGAGGTGGTGTCCTGTTCTTGCTGCAAAGAAAAGGTCTCATTAGTACAGTTGTCTTGTTAGACCTGGATTTGTTACAGATCTTTATAATAGACTCCCAGCTTACTCCCTTTAGAGCAGCTGGAAGTATAATGAAGAGACATTAATCAAGTCATATTAAATGCTCTGCAGTGGGGAAGGAGGGGTTGCATTTGACTTTGAGCCAGTCTGAAGTATTTAGCAAGTTGAGCACTGACATCCATCTTTGTGGGTATTTTTCTTTCTTTTCCCAGTTTTTGGGATTGGGAAAAAGGGGAGAAGCTGGATTATTTTCACAATGGAAACCCACGCTACACAAGGATCACATCCATGGAATACTTGAATGGACAAGACTGCTCCCTGCTTTTAACAGCTACAGGTGGGTAGTGTGTAAAAGAAAAGAAAAGACACGAGGGCTAAGAAGTTTCTGATATGCCCTCTGCCTCATCATCTTGTTCATGAGCCTAGCTCTGTGATTCATTCATTCACATCCCTGCTTTCACCACAATTACAGACATGCATCAGAGAAGTCCTGTATGTAATTCTTTTCTGAATCAAAAGAAAAAAAAATCCTCATTTCTCATTGTCTTTAGCACACACTGCTAACAGGCCTTTGAGTCATCCATAAGACTCTGGAGCATCACAAGTAGTGTTCAAATATTTTGTGAATGAGGAGATCAAACCAATGTCCTGCCAGCTATATGATTCTTTTGATCCAAGATTGCAAGAATAATTCATGTTAATCTCCTCTCACAACCCCAGAGCAAACACTTCATTCTTCCAAGAAACCTCCAGATTTGAGGTTTTTTTAAAAGTGAATTAAGCAGGGGACTGTGATATCACTATAACTCCATCCTTAACTTTTCCTTCAAATAATTTCAGACTTACGGCACCACTAAGGTGAACCTATCACAAGGTTTTCTCAGCAAGATTTGTTCAAAGGGATGTTGCCATGATTGCCCTCAAATGCTAAAAGAATGTGTCCATGGTCATGTTATGTATTTCCATAGCTGAATGTGGATTTGAAACTGTAGTCTCCAGAGTCATGTTTTGGTCTGGTGACAGAAGGACAGCAAGGATGGGGCTTTACTGAGAGGGAGTTTCAAATCCTGGGAGAAGCCACTGGGAAAGGCTTCCCCCTTATTCCCATCAGATAAGCCCGAGAACATGGTACTTACAGAGAGAAAAGCCTTTCCAGAGGCAAAGCATAAATGGACTCATATAGGGAGATATGATCCTTCAAATAGCTAAGTCCCGTGTCAAATTTGACACTTTTAATTATGCCCAGATATAGGCTGTCAGTCAGTGTGGCTGTTGCACCAGAAGAGTTGCATCCCCCCCCCCCCCCTTAACCAGTCATGGTTAACAACCTCTCTGAAACACTTTGGGATAACTGAAGTTTCTGGTTGATCACTTTTCAAAGGCAGCCCCATATAGAGCACATTACAATAATCCTCTCCTCCCTCCCTTCCCAGAATCTGGAGACTGTTGCAACATAGGAGGGGGTAGGGTAAGGTAGGGAAGGGAACTGCCATCTCCTGTCCCTGGCTGATGTCAGGGCATATGACAGGAAACAGGCAGGACCTGTGTCACAGCCAGCAACCATCACAACATGGCATGGGGCGGGACAGTTAAGGGGGCTGCCCAGTGACACTAAACATCATTTTCCCCACTGAGCGTGTGGACTCGCCCACCTCTGTAGCAGCTAGGAAGTTCCTATGGGGAGATTTGGGGTGGGGGGCTGGTCTGGCATCCAACATGTCAGATCAGCCCCAAAACATGCACTCTGCATCACAGTGAATCTGAGCAAATTTATCTCCAAAATGGTGGGCAAATTCTTTGCAGTAGGTTGTTTATTAAACCATATTTTAGTCAAGTCTGTATGATGTTAAACAAACTTTATATATGAGTGAAATCTGTTATGACAATGGAAGAGAATGGTGTAATGGTAACCAAACATACCCTTCTCTTCTCAGACTACAGTTACATATATGTCAGGACTGACATTGCCTTCTGTTTCCCTTTCTGTCTTTCCTTCAAGATGATGGTGCTATAAGGGTGTGGAAAAACTTTGCTGACCTGGAGAAAAATCCAGAGATGGTAACCGCCTGGCAGGGCTTGTCAGACATGCTGCCAACAACTCGTGGTAGGTATGACCTAATACCCTGTCTAGCTTGGAAGAGGCCGCCACCATAACTTGCCATGGTTTGCTGTAGAACTGGTAAACTTGCATTAGTCTTCTCTGCTTTTGCATTCAACAATATCTTCTTTCAAAATGGCCTTTCTGAGGTGACCTGGTGAGAGATTGCTTCTATACTTAAATTCATTCTTAAACAGAGACACCAGGTGGAGAATATTTGTACAGAGGAGATGCTTTTACAGTGCTAAATAGATGAGTTCAGCTGCATTCTCCTTCTTGGACTGCACTGGAGTTGCATCATTGGAGGTCAGATCTACCTTATTTTCTACAAGTTAGAGAATTGCTGTGTGAGGCTGTACTGAGCGCTGTCTTTCCTGGAACTCCTTGTAGTAGTTTGTTACCTCCTCTCACTCCCCCCCCCCCCCCCCCAACTCACTTCATACCACTCTCCATTTGGTTTGCCTTCTCACCCTTGGCCCAGCTTTGCATGCTTCTCATATTGCCTTGCTCCATTTGCTTCAGCACAAACAGCTCTGCTTGTGATACTTCATGTCATTTATGGGAGAAGAGGGGAGAATGGGAAATGTCACGTTCAGGACAGTAGTAGAAGTAGATGTAAATGGCCAATCTTGAGACATATCCAGGCAGGACTAGATGTCAACATTGAGTCAAAGCTTGGAAGAGGCAGGGTTAGGTGGCTAAAGAACCATCTGTCAGATTTTATAATAGAAGGGCATGTGTTCCACTTCCAAGACAAGCGAAGTCATTAATGCTCTGACAGTTCTCATTTCTGAGGTTATGTATCTCCCCTCTAGAGCCTGACAACTGCTGATTCTAAAACTTCCTCTTGCTAAACTAGTACTTTGCTACCCCTTTAAAACATTTGTGCCGGCAAGAAATAGTAGTGGTTTTACATGTCAAAATAAAAATCTGTGCCCTTTGAACATAAAGGATTTTATATTTCAGTAGCAATGACTACATCATTTTCTTTAATGTAATCTTCTTCCCGCTTGTTGCCCTGCTTTTTCTTTATAATGTGCCTTCTAGCTATTCATTGGAATTCAAACATTATGCCTCACTCAGATCTAAACACTTCGACAGCCCTTCCTCTGGTTCTTGCCATGGAAAATAGTTCCTGCCTTTTTGGGTGGGCAATTGGAAAGTTGGGGTCCATTTGTCACATGCTTCTGTAGCACAACATCCCTTGTGCACAAAATCAATCAAGGGTTGTTGCTGTTTTTTCTGTAAAAGAGGCATGCGCTCTAAATGGGTTGTGGCTGAAAGTTTGCCATTTATTAGAATGCCATCAGTAAGTACAAAGAGAAGCTAGTGGAAAATGTTCAGCTTATGATTAATTCCAGTAATTATTTGGAAGAAGAGTAGGGTAGCCTGTTCAGACCTTGGTGATCTCTCCCATTGTTTGTTTTTACTGGTCCCTTCCCATTCCTTAATATTTACTTAAAGCTCATTTAAACCATCTTGCCTGGGTCATCTACAAAGCATCCACCTGAGAATAAGCCTACTGAAGAGTTCAAATTCATTTTATCCATTGACCTTGCTACAAGCCAAGATGTCAGATTTGCTAATACACATGCAGGACATTACCTCATTGCAGTTATAAAAATATTAAAAAGACATTAAAACTGTAAGTAATCTAGCTATCAAATAATTAAAAGAGTTCCTATTTTAAGTATAGTATAGCTTAGTTCATATTTTATGTCTCCTTGTTAAAAGAAGTTATTGTTTTAGTGATCTTTAGTAATCTATCAACTAAGCAAAAAGACTAATTTAAATGTTATTAGTATAGATGGCGCAGTACACTGTCAATGCTACATGAGAATAAAACTTCAATTATAATAGAGAAACTTTTAGTGGGGTAAATCCTATGTTGCATTAGTTATGCAAAAATATGCACGAAATGTTCACCACTGGGATTTGCAAATACACATCCAAAACAATAACATGGCCTGAACGCTTAGCAAAAAAAAAACCCAAAAAACCCCATAACCTCAAAGACCATTATATCAACTCATATGAGCAGTTTTCTGGCCTTTGTCTTTTCTTTTAGCAGTTTAAGATAGAGAAGTATCTTAAGCTAGGAAAGGATATTAGTACTCTAATATCCTTAGTTTTGATCATCACTATCGACTTACTAACCAGAATGCCCTTTGTTATCTATTCTGATTTAGAGTGACAGTTTTAGAAATTGATTTAAATTGGCTGTAGTGCCTTAAGAACTCTTTCTTATTGTCTTAATGCTCTAAAAGTAGTCCAAGGATGAAAAGAGATTATAACTTGTCTGATATCTTCAAATAGCACGTACATAGGTTTTAACTCTTAGGCTCCAGCATAGACTTTAGTGTAAAACATTCTGCCCCTGTTGTATCCTTGGTTTTTCTTTTTATGTGTGTATTATTGCTGTTTGCACCAGAGGTTCAAAAATGAAAGGCTTGAAAACCTTGTCTGTGCAATAAACTCATTACAACATACCATAACACAGCAACATGAAAAGAAAAATGTACATAAAAGCTATGAGAGGCTAAATGCAGTGCACCAAACCGGCCGAGATATCCTCTACTTTGTACATATACCCACAACTGAGAAATTGGTACATTATTGTCTCTTGGGAGGCAAAATCTTACTCTCAAAATTGGTTCATGTGAGGGCAGTTAAAGATACTTTGCTGTTTGAGGTAAAAGACAAGATGGCACCCCATCATAGAAGAAGATTGAACTCTCAAGTCCATTGCATTTTCAATGGGATTGCATTTTCCACCATGCCTTTGATAGTGATTTGTTTAGAGGGTTCATGAGGCAGACATTGCTCTTATCTCAATCAAATGGGAAAGCTAGTGGGGAATGGGCTGCCATTGCTGCTGCCCAGCATCTGTTGCCTGAGGCAGTTGCCTCATTCTGCCTAAGGTTAGGACATTTCCTGGGCTGGTGCCATTAATATTTGCTCCAAAGCAAGAGTGGGCTTACTGTGCTAATCTTCCCCCTTTCCGTCCTTTTGGTTGCATCAAAAAAAGAGAGCACATGGAAACAAGATTATTATATTTTTGTGGATTAGGTTTTGTCAGTTCTCATTTCTTCCCCTTGTCCCACGGCTTTAGATTTCCATGCAGCAACTGTTTTACCTTTTAGACTTTTTTTTAAAAAAGAATTTTACATATTTTCTTCTTTGAGAAGGGCATTATAATTCACTTTCAGTTGTTCCTGCTATTGTATACTACTGTGGGAATGATGGGGTTATTTAAACCCGGAGAGAAATCCACCCAGTGCAATGAATAAAGGCTGAATTAAGTGAGTGCTCTGCAGAAATGAGCCTCTCGACAGAAGTGCCAGCCTTTGCTGTTGAGACTGCAGGGAACAGCTCAGGGTAGGGCTGCAATATGTTTCCTGCCTCGTTCTGCTCTTTCTGCTCATGTCCTGAATTTTCTGGGCAGTGTTTCATCCTTTACATGGCCAGTGGAACTACATTTGCATTTCAGCAGCCGGTGCTGTTGATTGTTTTCCCTCCATCTTTCTCCTCCACCTCCTAATCCTCAGTCAGTGATGTAATCATCTTGGTGAAAAATGGGTCACTGACCTCACGAGAGGATTGAATGAACAGCAAGAACAGATGACACTCTTAAAGGAGTAGACATGACCTCTTTGTGTTGACTTCTTCATTTGTGAAGAACAGACTGGAGTAAATTAAGCTGCTGGAAAGAAAGAAATCTTATGATACCTTTAGTGTGTGTAATTCTTTTGCTGTAGTAAATCATTTCTGGTGCCAATGTAAAAAGAGCTCAAAGACTTCAGCTTTGTACTGACCATCTATTGCAGTGGTTCTCAACCTGGGGTCCCCAGGTGTTTCTGGCCCACAGCTTCTAGAAATCCCAGCCAGTTAACCAACTGTTAGGATTTCTGGGAGTTGAAGACCAAAACATCTGGGACCGCAGGTTGAGAACCACTGATCTATTGCAATTACATGCAGACACTCCAGCCCACCCCTCCCACTTTAACATTGGTTTTACCCTTGTCCAGCTTTTGTCTACAAATATAATTGTTCAGTTGAAATGTGAGGTCTGAAGTTATCGGGTAAAGTGTAAAGTTGCTCATAGTCTGACAGGATTGTGTAAAAATTAGAACTCCAGTGTGACATGAAAGGAAAAATCCTCAATAACCAGCACAGCATGGTGTGGCTTATGTATGAAATGAGCTTTCCATAGATCCGTGGTGAGTTGATGTTGATTTATCAACCACCTACTTCTGATGTATATCATCAAACATTTAGGAAATTAGAATAGGCACCATCAGCCATTGTGTGTACGCACTTCTGTTGTGCTACTCAGAAGGGAAGTGAGGGATCTATATTTTCTGAGACAGTCAGCAGTTAGTTCTTAGAATTAGTTCAGTATTTGACCATTGTGGTTGCAGCATGCTGGCAAAGCTGGTCTATCCTTTCCCTTGCTGGCTTGTTCCTTTTCTTGTAGGGGATTTCCAAACACCAAAAATATCCTTGATTCACCAGTCTTTTGTGGAATAATACTCTCTGAGAATACTCTCTACCACTGTTCATTTATCTTCAAGGTTAGCAATAGAAATAGTGATACAGAACAATTATTATATACTGATAGTGGGCATACACATAATCAATTTTTAATTTACTTTTGTTTCAACTTATTTTTCATTCCAACTTTCCTCTAAGGACCTTTGAAAAGTATACCCTTGGCCTATTGTGTCCATGGATTCTACATCCACAGATTTCAACATCCAGGACTTGAAAATATTCCCCTCAAAAAAATCCAAAAACTCAAACCTTGATTTTGCCATTTTATATAAGTGACACTGTTTTAATACACCATTGTTTTGAGGCATGAGCATCCATGGATTTTGCTCTCCATGGGTGGTTAAGGAACCCAAACCTAGCAGATAGCTAGAGTACACTGTTTATGGCTCTCTCATGTAGCTTTCACGTCCCCTAAGAGTGCATTGGCTAACAGATACAGAGTGCTTTATATCAAAGATTTGAATCCAAGGGTTCCTGGTCCTTCATTTTAGGCATCAAACGGTACTTAACTTCTGATGCCCGGAGACAATTTTTGATATGTCACCAACAGTAGCTGTAGAATGGGTTTCTAATTGATTAGTTGCTTTTGGGTTTTTTTTATTACTGACTCAAAATTTAAAAGCTCTGTTGAAGTAACTTACTATTTATGTCAGTTTTGATAAGATGCTAGTCTCAATCAAGTGGTTTTTTTCTGGTTTCAGTCAACATTTCACAAAGCTAAAGTAAGCATAGTTGAAAGAGGCATGAAGAATTCACAGAATTTACACAGGATTTTCCTTTTTTACAAACAGGACATTTAGGGTGGTTTAACAGAAATATAGAGCAGACTCCTGGTTAGGTCTCTAAACTGATAGAATGACATGGCATTTCCTGTCAGCAACATTAACTGCACATCCTAGAGTAGCAATTGGGAGGAGACTAGAGGAGCAATATCCCAAGTAACACCTTTCTCTAGATCTGCTCTGCAGGACATCCTGCCCTGTCCTCTAGCTGGCTGTGATGTATACAGGCTGCTACCAGAGCAATGTATATTTTCTAATGAAGTAAATCTGCCCACCTCCACAGCCTTATTTTCACTAAGAGAGAAAGAGAAAGTGGACCAGGATGTAGGCAGCTGCCTTGCCTTGAACAGGACACACAGGCTCTTTTCCTGTAGTATGTGGTGTTCTGTAGGCAAACCAAGGGAAGCAGGCCTCTGTGTGGACTACAATGCCACATCCTTCCAGCGGTGTTTTAGCTTCCATCCTGTAGCTTCACTCATTATCTAGTTTCCTTTCTTATGGCTTCAAACGAATCCCCTTGTAGAACTAATTTCCCCCACTTAAGCACTTGTTTGAGCAGAGCCTCTGTAAATTGTCCTCCCTCTCGTAACTGAGTGCTCATTAGCAAACCATTGAAGTGTGCTGTGTTGAAGCCCATTATGTCGCTCCACAGCCATGCTGGTAGCACAGAATATAAAGCCTGAGCAACACATACCTTTATGTTATGTGTTTGCCTTCTCCTGACCAGGTGTTTTACACTAACAATAGTTTTCCTTTCTCTCTCTCTCCCTTGACAAAGAGATTCTCTTCATTCTAGGGCAAAGAGAAGGGCCCTCCTTAGGAGTAGGTAGAATTCCAGCCATAAAGACATAGTTTTGCTTTTCTCTCCATAGTTATTGGCTTTCTAGGATGGCTTCTGCAATCAAGCTATTTGTCTTCCCAATCTTTCCGAATGGAGGCCTGTCCTGCTACTGCTTCTTTCTAACTCTGTTCTTTTGTGTTCCTTTTGGGTTGACTTTTCTAATCCTTTTAAAGATTTGTTTTGCTTTGGCTGACCAACTTACCCTTAGCATCAACCCCTTAATCCCTGTCTTCTCACAGGTCTGGCCCGAAGGGTTTCAATCTATCTTGACAGAAGTAAACAGGGAGGTGAGTGCTCTCTTTCCTCTTATCTATGATCAGCATGGGAGGGATGGTCTTTCTGATCTAATGTGTTGGGCGTTTTTTATTGGCATTCCTCCTAACATCCTTTGGCCCTATTAGTTTTTGGAAAGTGGGTTCTCTTTTTCTGGCCTTTCTATACCTTGCATTGTATTGCTTGTGATTGTTGAACAGTGTGGACTTTGAAGTCATTGATACCTAATAGCCTTCAGTGGCCAGTAGGAAAACAAAAGAGATTATGAGTTTGCTTTGGGTGCTTGCTCATAAAATGTGGAATTGGAAATGTCCTTTGAATTACATGGATATAACCTCGTTATGTGAACATTTCAAACAAAGATGGCAACAGAGCAGCAAAGTCCAAGTTCTGTATACAGCTCCCCTGCCTTCCACCCCATCTTATACAGTTGGAATTGCTGAATGTCATTTCTTCAGAGGTCTCTGATTATTGTTAAATGTTTTTTAAAATGTGATATAGCCCACTGACTATAAATAAATGTAGCCATGGCTTTCTTCTCATAGTTCAGGAAAACGATTTCTTCCTTGGGCTGTTAAAATGTCTGGAAAACATTTTATTTTAAACCTGTGTTGAAACATATATCCAGCTCTTCAGTCTGCAACTCTTGTGTTGAGATGGAACTTGAAATCTTACTCTGTTGCTTCAGCCTTTCACAGAGAGACAGATGGCTGACACCACAGGACACTGTATGTGTGGTATGTGTCGAAAGCTGATGTAATCTTCTTAGGCGCTTTATGAATTATTAATATTCACTAGTTGATAAGCGATGGAATGTGTCTGCAGCAATTACCAAAAGTAACAGTATGTATTGTGATTCAGGCTAATTAAACGTAGAAGCCTATATACTTTTTCTGGTTGTTGAGAAGTTGAGTTCAATACTCACAATTGTGGCTCTATTGTTCTTTAGAAGTTAGCTGACAAAATGAGAGAACTAAAATTAGCAAGATGAGGTTTGTAGGGGTCTTCTTTAATACACAGAACATCAGGTCAACCTAATCAGAACAATCAAGCCTGATAATGTTCAGGCAACAGCAATCTGTCAAAATCCCACAGTGAATAGCTATGTTCATAGCAATATGTTTATACCTACTGAAATCTATGATTTTTCTATGATCTTACATCACATTACAGAGTGTTGGAATAGGCCCGTTTTCTTTAAGGATAAGGTGTGAGACTGCCAACTAAGACCACCAATCATGGTGTCACAACATTTTCCCAACATGTTTAGATGTTTGGCAATAAGCACCTTTTTGTAAAGGACTAGTACTTATGTGGTATTCTTTTTCTGGATACATTAACATCTTAAGGGATTCAGTGAGTGTGGCACAGTCCCTGTGTCCTAGACTTCAAACTGCCCCCCTGTTCTTCAAGAAAGAGAGAAAGGGAAAGAAAATGATCCTTACCATAATTAGCTCCCTGAAATGCTGATCCTTCGCCCTTTCCAAGCAAAACCAAGCGGATTTTAGGCTACCTTCCACCTCTCTTTATTTTCACATTTAAGAGAAAAAGTAGCTCTGACAGCTCTAGAAAGATTACTGAAGAAATGATTACTGAAAAAAGACTTTGTTGCCTCTGAGAGATGGATGCATTCTAAGGACCAAACCAAGTCAGACAGGGATCTTCCATAGTCTTTCTTAGTTAGCTAGTAGATCTATAGCCCTTCTTTGAAAAATAGGTAGTGGTTCTCTATAAAAAGGTGTTGAAATCTTCTTCCCATATTAGCATGGGTAGATGATGTCAGTGAAAGTACATGGAAGAAAAGAAGTAAACAATATGTTCCCAGAGTGGTACTTACCCACTCTTTAAACCAGCTCCTGTTAATTAACAGGCATTTAATTAACAAAACAAAACATACATAATGATCCAATTCATAATCAAACACACGTGTGATTTGAAGGCATCCCAGGCAACCCAAAGAAACGTAAGAGTTTCAAGCATTCATTGGATCAGGTGCCTATCTCAACATGTCCCTTGTTTGGAACTAAGTCAAAGGACAGGAATCCCTTGGAGTTTTTTTTAGAGTGAATAATATATGACAGAATCCATAAGGACCCTTAAATTTTAAGGGAAGTTAATAAAACATGACCCATAGAATAATATTTGAACTCGGATCACAAGGCAGGAGGATGAAATCAGTGTAGTGGGAGCCCTATCTCACTGAGCTACGTTTGTGCTATGTATCCAAACCCAAGCATTCCTAATTCTGATAGAAGGATTCAACAAGGAGACAATAGCTGTTTTAAAAAAAGACTGATGGTGATTCTTAAGATCCAATTGCTTAGAGCTTGTGGCACTGCAGATGAAGACAGGGAAAGCAATGCCTTGAAAGAGGTCAGGCTTTTCATGAAAATAATTAGGGGAGCTGGTGCTCTGTTTTGAGGCCCTTTTAGTTTGGTAAATTAAGCTTCTCTGTGTCCTAGATATTCTTCCTTTGTTATGTGTGACTGTGGGCGATGATGCTTGGCACAGAAGGACTGTCACTTGGAGGGGCATTTTCAGGAATTAATGATGAATGAGGTAATGCAGCTTTCCCACTGCTGCCTGGAAATTAAAACAGAGGCATGCCTCATTCATTAGCCAAGAGTGTGGGTATAAAAGATCAAGCCTTTATCTCTGGAATGCTTTTCTGTTGTGGCCTGTGCAGACTGTTTTGAACTAATCAGAATGCCAGTTGGACCTTGACTGCATTCCAGCAAGGACTTGGGAATGCAGTGGGGGTGAGGGGAGAAAACCCGCCTCAATTGCATGCATTTGGAGTGCGGCTGTTTCTGATGCCAAGCCTCTTTATTGAAATTTATGCAGGGAACTCTTCCACTGAGACATATCTCTAATTTGGAGGGAATTCTGCAGGGAGCAACTACAGAAGGCTCCAGTTGTTGCGATGCATTATTTGTATATCCCTGTATGTCATGCAGAAATGCTAGTCCTTGTGTGACAAAGCTAGGTTGAATCCATTTTTGCATTAAACTTTCTGCATAGAGTTTTAGTAATATGCCAAACAGCCTGCATTGTTGTGGTGTTATGAAAATATCCTTGCTTGCTTTCTTCTGTAGGACCAAAGTAGGCTCCCTTGGCAGATGTTCTCACAGACATTTGGTGGCACTTGAGCAGCACTCTGAAACCAACCCAAATACATTTTTCCCCTGCTGTCTGTCTGTCTTTCCGCTGGCCGTATACCTGGAAATGTTGGATCTTAGGCTCTTAGAGGAGCCAGTAGAAACTCATGGTGAATTGTTCCTCCTCCTGTCCCAGCACTGGAGACCACTGCCCTTCTTTAGTTTTCCCCAGTTCCAGAAGGAACTCCTTAATGGCAGAATGTTGGTGGATGATCTGTATCTGGGGTGGTTACTTCACTTGTCTCATATTGCCCAAAGCTGGTGGACTCAGAAGGTCAATTAAGATCTAGTAACACTGGACCTTTCTGGGTTTGTACAAATTAATTATAATAATGCCAACTACAATATGCCACAAATAGAGCAAACAAGACATATCAGACAATTAATAATTGCCAGTGTACAATACTTTGGTAAACTGGTCTAGATCTGCCAAACACTTGAAAGCAAATGCAAATTAAACTCAAAAACTGGCACTCCTTGGTCCTGAATGAAATGCCTTCATGTTCTCAAGCATAGTAGTCAGATATTAAATATAAAAGAAGAAGAATTTTGAGCATCCCTAGTCTTTATTCTTCTTTCTAAAATTACATTTCAATATGGTTGTTGTGTGTTTTCTGGAAAAACTAAGTAAGGGAGGTTATATATCTGTGGAGGGTCCAGGGTGGGGACCCTCCACAGATATATAACCTCCCTTGCTTAGTTTTTCCAATATACCTCACAACCTCTGAGGATGCCTGCCATAGATGTGGGCGAAACGTCAGGAGAGAATACTTCTAGAACATGGCCATACAGCCTGGAAAACACACAACAACCATGTGTTCTAGCCATGAAAGCCTTCAACAACACATTACATTTCAATAATTTATTCAATCCTTTTATTCAAACATTGATAGTGATATTACATCTTTTGTGTCCCTAGTGAAGTCTTCACGGCAGTTGACCACCGTTGTAAAAACAAAACATGTTGCACTATTATTGTGCCATGGGACTTTTATAAGATGTATGTATGTAAAATACTACTCATCTACCTATTCTACTTTCCGAGCTGGTTTACAACATTGTAACAATTAAAAGTGCTAAATTAACAATAAAATGGTAATGAATACAATAAAAAGTCACAGAAGCAGTTAAAAGTTTAAACCTACAGTAAAAATGGCAGTTAATATACTATATAATCCAGCGAAAACTGAAAACGAATTTTCTTTGCCATCTAAAACAATTAGGTTTGACAATCAAGTAGCCCTTAATAAAGGGAAAGAATTCTAAACTTGGTATAATATTTCTGAGAGAGGCCAATTTCTGGGAAGCACCTTTTCTCCTCTGATTCATTAGCGCAGCATAGTGCCAATGGTGTAATCTCATGCGCTTTCATCATGCGATGGATAGGAAAACGCTTTGTGGGGCAGCTACACTCCTCATAGCTATTTTTGGTTCTGCAAAATCATGAAAGACAGGATGGGGGGAAATCAAAGAAGGGTCAGAAAATGACACGGTATTGCAGAAAAGCAAGATCACTATGCTAGTACTGGATTTTTTTTAAGACTGTGCCTATATTAATATTGTACAGCTGGGAAACACCTGCCATCTAAGGAAATAAAGGAGGAAAATACAGGTACACTGCAGTTAACAAACAAGATGTGTTGCTTGGCCTTATTTCTTTTAACAGAAAATTTGATACCGGGGCAGAAATAAAATGAAAATAGAGATATAGGTTTGTATTCCACACAAAAAAGTTTCAGTCATTTTTTTTCAAAACTAACAATATGCACATGGGAAATGAAACAACCAGTAAGTAAGCCTTGTGGAAGTGAACTAAAACATTTTGAATGTTTCAGAGGTCACTTAAATGTCATTGCAACACATACCCAAAGGTGACATTTGTTTCACCAGCTTTTCTTATGATCTCCATTTTGGTGGCCAGACTTATAGATCTGTGTTTTTTAAAACGCACTGGGGTAACAAGTGAGACAGGCTTATCTGTTGTCTTTTTCTCTCTATTTTGTTGTTGACACATGTTTAATAAAGGATTCTCGAGGCAGCAGCTGTTTTTCTTGCCTGTTGTAGGCAGACTCGGCTGTAGTGGGATCAACTGTGGGATAATTGTTTGCTGCAGATACACTCAACTGCAACCTAACACTGGGAGTGTGTATATGTCCTCCCAGTGCTAATGCTGCTAAAAAACCCTTTTGAGACAGACAGATTGCAAAGAAGAAAAATGTGGCAGGGCGGACATAAAAAACTTTGCTGGCAGGAACCCCACTGCCAGAGGCTTTGTTAACTGAATTAAATATTAGTCTAAATGCAATTACTAGTATCAACTAAAATAGACAATTGTGCCAGTGCAATCTATATTGACTATTGATTTACCAACTTTTCTTTCAGTGGGTCTACTGTAGTTGGAGTGAACAGCTTCATTTGGGTTACTATATTAAGCACCCTGCTGTTAATGATGCTATGTGTCTTCTCATATTATTGCTCTTAGTTATAGTAAAGATAAAGGTTTCCCTTGACATTAAGTCTAGTCGTGTCCGATTCTGGGGGTTGCTATTTATCTCCATTTCTAAGCTGAAGAGCCGGTGTTGTCCGTAGACGCCTCCAAGATCATGCGGCCAGCATGACTGCATGAAGCATCGTTATATAGGTTGGATTACTGCAATGCACTCTACATGGGGCTGCCTTTGAAGACAGTTCGGAAACTACAGCTGGTACAAAGATCAGCGGACAGATTAATAATGGGAGCAAGCTACAGAGAGTGGTCAACCCTCCTGTTCAAGCAGCTCCACTGGCTACCGATAAGTTTCTGGGCCCAATTCAAGGTGCAGGTTATTACCTATAAACCTTAAACGGTTCAGGGCCTGCCTGTCTCCGCGATTGCCTCGTCCCCTATGAATCTGCGTGGGCCCTGAGATCTTCCGGGGAGGCCCTCCTCTCGCTCCCTCCTCTGTCCCAAGCGCGACTGGTAGGAACGAGGGAGAGGGCCTTCTCGGTGGTGGTCCCCCGGCTCTGGAAGTCTGTCCCCAGGTTGATTAGGTTGGCTCCTTCATTGCCCATCTTCCGCCGGGAATTGAAAACATGGATATTCCGGTGCGAGTTTGAGTGAATAAGCCCATCAGACATGCTATCTGTTTACAAATATGTACGGCACTTTATCACTGTTCCTCACTCTATATGTTTTGGCACTTTAATGGAACTGTTCCCTTGTTCTTTCCCTCTTTGCCCTGATTTTACCTATGGATATTTTGGAGCTCTCACACTAGTCACCCTAGCAATCGACGCTCAGGGTTTTTAAGTATCTGTTATGTTATGTTGTTTATACCTTTGTTATATTGTTTTAAATTACTGTTTTAATTACTGTTGTATGTAATGCTGTGTTGTTGTTTTTGGGCTAGTCCCTATGTAAGCCGCCCCAAGTCCCTTCGGGGAGATGGAGGCGGGATACAAGAATAAAGTAGTTGTAGTTGTTGTTGTTGTTGTTGTTGTTGTTGTTGTTGTTGTTACCTTCCCATAGAAGTGGTTCCTATCAATCTACTCACATTTGCATGCTTTTGAACTGCTAGGTTAGAGAACAATGGGAGCTCAACCTGCTCCCCCAGATTTGAACCACCAACCTTCCGGTAAGCAATTTCAGCTGCTCACCAGTTAAATCCGCTGCACTACTGAGGGCTCCGCTCTTAGTTCTAGTGGATACATTTTCACATCAATAAGTATTTGTATTTACATTGTGGGAATGCAGCATCTTTGGAACAGATAGCACAGTTTTGAAGACAGCACCTGAACCCTGGAACAAAACAAAAAAAGCACCTAATTATGCACAGAATTTCTTTGCATCTCAGAATAGCATTTGGAAATTCTCTGAAACAGATCAGTGAATCCTTCTTGTGTTATATGTAGCTGTCAGTCTAGTATCCCATTGTGATGTTACTTTTCTTTACTTTAAAGGGGGAAAAAATCAAGAGTCATAAAGCACTAGGAACCTGAAAAGTAAACATGATCCAGTAGTGTTGCGTTTCCCTCTCTGAATGTGGGTAATACTAGAAACCTCTGACCTGCTAGGATAAGTATTAGCTTGCCCTGAAGAGTGGATAACACATAGGCTGCTTTGTTCCTTATCATGATATATATTTTACTATTAGCATTTCATAGCTTTCTTTATATTTATGCAGTTTTGAATAACTAGATTTATGTGCAAAGGATTGCTACCACAGCAGGGGATTTTTTTGTTTTATTTTGGGAGTTTTTTGCATCCTATGTCCCTTAGACGGGTTTGAAAGCACATCATCTAAGCATCTCTTGGGTCTCTCTCATCTGCTGCAGTCCTTTGAGGGTAGAGAGTGAGAGAGATACCGTGCTGCTCTGGTTCTTGGCACGTGGGTACCCTCTAGCGGCAAGAACTACACAAACATTCATCTGGGGATGGAAGATGTTGTATAATTTATCAAGGGGCCAGACAGGGCATTCTGTATTCTGCCTTTCCCCTGTTTCCATATTTATTCAAGCTTAAGGTACTGTTGTCACTTGTGTGGCTTCTTTGGAAATATAATAGAACCCAGTAGGTGAATGATGTCATATCATCTTGAACAAAAGTGTCAAGGAGAACCACATTTTCGTGGTCAGAAGGCAATTAGGAATCAAGCACATACTATTGACAGAGGAGCACAACATGCATAAAACACAATTGACTGTAGGAGGCAAGGAGTAGTAAATAAATGCATAGACTTTTTAAAGACAGTTAAACTTATATGAACTTGCAGAGGCAACAGCTTTTATATAGTGCAGCATTGAAAAGAAAACCCTTTCCAGAGTCTCAAACTATGCTGTATTAGAGGGATGACCAAAGAGAAATTGGTGTATAATATGCTAAAGACCAGAGTCTTGCTCTTTCAGCAATTGTACATCTTTTACAAGAGCAACTCTGTTTCAGTGATAAATTATTGATATTAGTTTGTGCTTATCTTCTTACAAAGGAAATAACAAACCCATTTTTCAGACAGCCGAAGTGAGTCTTGTGCAAGGAAGGATTTTCGCCAAAAGTTTTCAAGACTACAGCAAAACCAGGAATTTAAGTCCTTTGTCTTCTGTCTAATACTCTTTTGCAAGGCAGTGAATCTTTCAGAAGATTGGGCTTACCCCCATTGTTGACTATGGAACAAAACAATAAGAATATAGTACAGACTACCAATCAGGAAAAATAATGCAAACCTTAAATGGCTGGCTGGCTGGCTGGCTAGCTGGCTGGCTGGCTAGCTGGCTAGCTGGCTAGATAGATAGATAGATAGATAGATAGATAGATAGATAGATAGATAGATAGATAGATAGATAGATAGATAGATAGATAGATAGATAGATAGATAGATAGATAGATTACCTTTCCACAGCTGACATGACAGCTTGTAAAGAAAAGCTTTAAAGGAACTTTAAAAATAAAAGATCACATTCAAAAATAGAGAAAAATCCATAGCAACAAAAACTTTGCATAATTTATGCAATCCGCCCAGACTCTGAGGTCCTCTGGGGGATGCTTACTCCAACCAACCAGAACCCGACTGGAGACCATCATCTAGAAGACCTTTTGCTCAACTCCCCCAAAACTGGATGACCTGCTAGAAGAGATTCGACAGCTAAATCAGCTGTTGGAATTTAAGATGCAACTGAAGATGCGACCCATCTCTTTTGGCAGGCCAACCCGGTCATTTTTACCTAGTGGATTCTAATCTGTATTTATCAGTGAATTTTGAACTGCATTTTAATTCTGTGTATCTTGTATTTTAATAGTGTTTTATCTCTTTGTTTTAACGATATTGTACCCTGCCTCGAGCCTCAAGGAAATAATAATAATAATAATAATTAGTAGTAGTAGTAGTAGTAGTAGTAGTAGTAGTAGTTAGATGCCTTCAAGTCATTTCTGGCTTATGAGCCCTAAATTGAAACTCTCACAGCATTTTCTCAACAAGATTTTTTTTAGAAGAGATTGGCCAATGCTTCCTTCTTTGGGTGAGAGAGTGTGACTTGCCCATGACTGAACCATGATCTATCAAGTGTACTACTCTAACACTAAAATTGCAACATCACACTGGCTCTCTAACAACAAAAACCAGTCAAGCAGTAAACAAATAAAACATGCAAGCCAAACCAATAGCAGTGTGACATTTCTAGAAAGTGCTGAAAGGATAACATCTCAGAACACCATGAGAGTCCTATTTTACAGGCATTATAGCAATCAGCTTTCAATAGTATTAAAGTATAGGCCAGCTTGAACAGCAAATTAGTTGATGGAAAATCCTGCTTTATCCAAAAGCAACCCAAAGATCTAGGAGCAGCTACAGACTGTGTGTTTTCGGCTCAGAGAGCACTGATAGACAGGATAACACCTTCTAGAAAGAGGAATTGCCCATGAGAATCCTCTCCATACTGTCTGGATTTGGGCTCATCTGCCTGACAACAACCTGCAGACACCCAGAAGGCTAAACATGTCATATAGGTACTTATACAAACAGAAAAATCTGTGAACTTCCATGTGGTCTACAGATTGTGTTGCAGCTTGAACAATATAAAGTCCTTGTCTTAAATGTGAAGATAGATGACTGAAGAGCTGGCAGGCTTAGCATTTTTGGAATGCTGCCTGCTTATAAAATGAAGAAGCATCATCCATCTCAAACCTCCTGGGCTTACCTTGTTCTACAAGATGACAAACATAAAATGCTTTGGAGGTGCTTATCAAAACTACTGCCTTTTTCTTGCTCTGAATCTCTAGGACCCCACAAAGTTGCCAAGGAAGTAGAATAAACAGTTGATTTGCAAGATGCAAGCAGTCCGATTAGCTTCTCTTTCTCCTCTTCCCCCTCTTCCCATTCCCTGCAACGGGACTGAAAGCTTTCAGAAGCAAACCAAAGAGCAGCTCCCAGCTTGCATATCCAAGGAGCCAAGAGTGCTGGGAATTGTGGCAATGTTAGAAGTGGTCCTGGCCACTGAGTCACAAGGGGAAAACCCAGATCATGTTTTCACTGCATTTGTACTGTACTTTAATAATTCCTTCTTAGTGTTAAGGCAGATGGGCAACTTCAAAAGGAATACAGTGTTCCCTCACTACTTTGCAGTTCGCTTTTCGCGGACTCGCTGTTTTGCAGTTTTTTAATAAACACTAAAATAATAGTATAAATCATAAAATAATATTATAAATCCCTCTTTCTACTTCCTTCCTAAGGAGAAGCTGAAGGAAGGAAGGAAGGAAGGGAGGGAGGGAGGGAGGAGGGAGGGAGGAGAAGCCGAAGGGAGAGAAAAGGAGGCTGAAGCAGCTTTGTTTTCACCTCACAAGGCAGCAGCAGTGGCGGGAGCATCCCTATATAGCGTCCAAATATAGCGTCCCTACTTAGCTGATTTTCACTTTTCGCAGGTGGTCCTGGAAGGTGACCCCCACGATAAGTGAGGGACACTGTACTTCCAACTTTTTTGTTTTTGTTCCCTTCAGAATCCAGTGTTCATTTGCAGATCCCATCAGACTATTTGGTGCCACCACTGCACCTAGATGGCAACTAGTATTTAGGAAGCATAGAATCATAGAATAGTAGATTTGGAAGAGACCTCATGGGCCATCCAGTCCAACCCCCCACTAAGAAGCAGGAGCATGCAAATTCTAGTGCTTGGTTTTATCTTCTGATCTGTAAACTAGGATTTTGTTAGGATGGATGAGGAGACTTTTCAAATATCTTTCAGATACTTGGTGTACTCATTTGCATACAGTTTGCTATTGAAAAGTGTGAATCATGGGGAGGCTGGCAGGAGGAATTCGCTTCCTGGTTGCTGTGTGTCTTGTGAGCTTCCAGAATAAACTCTAGTGAATATTCTCCTATTCCAAAACTATTTGTCATCACAACCTGGATTTCGTTAGAAGGAGGGCCTGGGTTTGGAAACAGAAGAAAACAGTAAGACTACAAGAGGATGATGTATCACTGCATCAAATTAAACTAAACCTTTCCAAACCTAGAACAATTTCTCTTTATCTCTACATTTAAAAAATAATGTGCACCCCCTTGGCAGTGTTAGAGATTCAAAATCTTCCCAAGGAACGAAGGGAATGGGAGAGAGGGGAGATGATTTCCAAAAGCCTTTTCCCTCACAGCAGAACATTTGTGCATCATACCAGTAGTTGATAACCTTTGTGAAGAAACTCATTCACATTAAGCTGAGGAAACTTGCCCAGCTCTATGACTTTGCAAAACTTGACCATTTCCCCTAGTTTACGGCAGCTGCCACATGCTAACAGGGAGGATCTCTGCACTGGCAGTGCTGGTGGCATGCTGCACTTAGTTCTGAACACTTAAGCAGGAGAATCAAACTTGCTACAGAGGAGACAATTTTCCACCATGTCTACAAGAGCTCATTTTCCACCTGAGGGGAAAGAAGACCTTGTACTACTCTTGTGATGAAAAATGGCATTCAGACCTTTTGTGTACACCATGTGGGAAAACAGAGAATACTCTTACACATTGGTGGTGTCTGTGTAATCAAAATGTGTGATCTCAGAATGTTGTTTTAATACAGTAGAGTCTCACTTATCCAACATAAACGGGCCAGCAGAACGTTGGATAAGCGAAAATGTTGGATAATAAAGCAGGATTAAGGAAAAGCCTATTAAATATCAAATTATGTTATGATTTCATAAATTAGGCACCAAAACATCATGTTTTACAACAAATAGGCAGAAAAAGCGGTTCAATACACAGTAATGTCGTGTAGTAATTACTGTATTTATGAATTTAGCACCAAAACATCGCAATGCATTGAAAACATTGACTACAAAAACATTGACTACTAAAAGGCAGATTGCGTTGACTAATACAGAAAGTTGGATGAGCGGAGGTTGGATAAGCGAGACTCTACTGTACTTTTTGTTTTGTTTAATAGTTAGCCTCCTCCCCACCCAGTTGATTGGAGTTATGGCTTTGTAGCAATGACTGTTATATTTTCTATAAAATACATTTCTTTTCATAGGATGCAGCATTTATATGAAGATGATCAGGAAATGTGTGGGTTCCATGGTTTCTTGAAATTTCGTGCCTTCGTGATGTCTATTGATTTATTGCACTCCCAATGAATCTCAGAGAGTTCTTGGGCAAGGAATACTCAGAGATAGTTGCCATTTTTAGCCTACAGCAGCTGGTATTCTCTTAAGGTTCCCCTTCCAACTACTACCCAGGTGTAACCCTGCTTAACTTTTGAGATCAAATAAGACCTACTGCCCATAAGATATTCTGGCCTCTAAGAAAGCTTGGAGATCAATGTGTAATAACTAGTCTAGTTTTAGACTGATCTACACTGTACAATTTGTGCAATTTAGCACCACTTTAACTGCCATTGGTCAATAATATATAACAGCGTTTCTCAAACTGTGCTCCTTCAGGTGTTTTGGAATCCCAGCTAGCTTACCAGCTGTTAGAAATTGTGTGAGTTGAAGTCCAAAGTATCTGGAGGAGCACCATTTAAGAAACTCTGATATAGAATTATGGGAGATAGACTTTTACAAGGTCTTCAGCCTTCTCTGCCAAAGAGTTCTTGTGCCTCACCAAACTACAGCATTGAGCTGTGACAGTTGAAGTGGTGTCAAACTGCTAAATTTCTACACTGTAGATACATCCTTGTACATTCAAGCAGTGTTTTAGCAATGAAGGGTTCCCAGCTGCATTCCTGATTATATGAAGTTCTGAATAAAGAAAACTTGATGCTTGGCCAGTTCTTATGTTTCCTTCTGCACCTGTGAATAAATGCTAACTTTTGAGGTACAAAAGGTTATTGTCACTTGTTGCCAAGCTCCCAAAAAAGAGTCTGAAGCCACAGAGGGAGGGTAGGGGTGAAAGACAAGAGGAGAAGACTACTTTTCTATTATTTTTATTCAGAAAGGGCTAACACTATTTAATAACAGATATTAAAAATGAACTGACTATATACTAAAAAAACTTTCCATTATAATGAACCTGAAAGTAACAAATTCATTGATGCTTATTACTTATGGCATAGGTTAAATGTCCTCTCTGTTTTTTGCTATACTAAATCTGTCAGTCAATTGTAAAATTTGAAAGCCTTGTCATCACGTCACTCACTTCCCCAAGCATGGAGAGTCTCTCAGATGATCTGGCATTCCAGTTGGTAACAGCACCACTCCTGCCAGACAAAGATACTAGAGCTACCCTCCCTTTCATTTCCCTCTCCACTTCTGCACTTCCTTGCATAGTTCCCCATCTGCTAGACTTCTCAGATCTGTGCTTTATTCTTTCTTTAACAACTTTGGTGCAAGTCTCTTTGTTTGGAATGAGCAACTACCTCATTTAAATACTCTATGGGTTTTGTTTGATGTATAATTTACTATTGCTAGTACATTCAGTTCAAGTAGGGTGAGCAACAGCTGCAAGAAGAAGAGTTTCTTTACTTTTTTTGGTTACAACTGAGGAATATTTTGTGCTGTTCTCTGGAATTTTCAGGGACAGCACTAAAATATTCTGGCTGATTCACGTATGTATCCAAGGCTGAGAATGGTAGAACTCCTTGCTGTCTTCTGCTCTGTGCATCTTTAGAAAATAATTGTGTATGCCATACATTTTTCTTTCCTCAGGAGCAGGGATGGTGGTAGACTGGGAACAAGAAACTGGCCTTCTCATGACTTCAGGAGATGTACGGATTATCCGAATCTGGGATACAGACCGAGAAATGAAAGTGCAGGTAACCATCAATATATCTTGATTATCAGTCTGTGGGCTTAAATGGACAACATGTGACTGGTATTTAGGAAAAGCATCTTGTACTGCAGTGGTTTCATCACATAGAAGTTCTGCCAGCAGTAGAACATACACATATATACACACCAAAAGAGCTTCTATATGTGTGTCATGTGATATATCTGGAGTGGGAGAATCATGCATGTTTATCTGTGACACATTTTCTTTTAAAGGTGTGCTAAAGTAGTAAACACTTTACATTGATCAGTGGTAAGCAGCCAGTGCCCTGTGAGTGTTCTTTGTAATACTGAGATTTACTACCTATCTGTTAAGTAAAAGAGAACCCCCTGTGTTCCAGGAGTGGCACTGTTTGTTTATTCATTATACTTATGTACTTTACATCCACTTCAGAACTTGCCTGTTTCTTTTCATGCGCTCCCCAATCCAGACATTTCTCAGGGATAAGCCTGCTTTGCAGGAGAAGTAAATATACAAGATGTACCTTCTGTCTATTCTCTGTGGGCTCATCTGGTCATGAAGCACTGAAACTGCAATTTATCTGCTTCTAGGGCTAGCTCATGTTCATTCTCTCTGTGGGGAATAAGAAAGCTGAGACCACTCCAAATCATAACTTTTGAATTCCCGTTAAAAGTGCATGTAGAACAAAAGATTCAAGAAAGTTACCAAGCCACAAAACTCAAGGTCTTGTGTACTGATATACCTGCATTATGTGATCAAGAGATTAACAATGCAGGAAACATGTTATAAACTGACCAAGACAAGATGTAGACCCCAACCTGGGTACTCCTGGCTTTAGCCCTTACTTTTCTCAAAAATCTCTCAGGTAGCACTGGTCCTCTTTCTCATGTCTACCTCTGAACATGATTTGAAGGAAACTTTGTGTTCAGGCAAGAAACAATGTGAGAACAGGTGATGGGCTTCTGCTCATGAGCAGGATGACTTTCCAGAGAAGGAGATGCAGAAGAAAGCATTATAGACATCCTGCTGCCCTCTTGCTGTAATCACTACAAGTCCCATCATCTAGGCCAGTAGTTCTCAACCTGTGGGTCCCCAGGTGTTTTGGCCTACAACTCTCAGAAATCCCAGCCAGTTTACCGGCTGTTAGGATTTCTGGAATTTGAAAGCCAAAACATCTGGGGACCCATGGGTTGAGAAGCACTGATCTAGGCTGCCCCAAAGCAAAGCTTCAGAATGCTGCCTTCACACTCAACGTCTTGGCCATCTCCTCAACTCCACTGTTTACACATCTCACAGTGGAACAACAAACGAGTCACCTTTACTGCCACTACTTTGTGCACTAGGGAGGCTGAACAGACAGCAAGTTGTATGACATAAAAGAGAGATGTCCTCAGCAGTGTCTGGGTCTCTCCTCTCCTTTATGTATTCCAAAACCTCATCAGCTAACAAGCACACATAGCAACTTTCACCTCCCACCCACATTCATCACCTTTCTGTTAAACACCCCCATGTCCCTTTCTGCATTTGGCTGCCCCAAAAGAAGCCATTTCCCTGAATCTCCTGCATGAAGCAGAACACTTCACTTTCTATCAGGAGAATATCAATTCTCTTCATATTTATAAGTACTGAGAATGGCAGGGCAGCGCAGCTCTTTCATCTTTTTTTTTTTTTTCCGAAAGGCCACTCTTCCAACTCACCTTAGCAAAAATTATGTGTGTTCACATCAGTTGCCATTAAATCAAGCCTGATCTCATACCATGTAATGAAAGGTAATATCTCTGTCTAAGCCACTGTGGGAAATAGTCTTGCCTTTAAAGCTTTAAAAAATTAATTACCTCTGGATGAACATTAATTATTACACTTTGACTCAGCAATACAGCACGACTAAGCCTATGCTAATCTTAATTATTTTCAAATATTATTCTATTTGTGCAAATGAGAGAACATCAGAATTCAGTAGGGTGAAAATATTTTAAATAAGAATGATTAATGGTTGTACTGGGAACATCTTAATTTTAATTTTTGAATGGTGAAAATTGGTTTTTGCAGTAATTCAGGGGATTAAAATCATACTGCAAATCCTAGAAAAACATCTGCACAAGTCAGGTTCAGAAATACCTGTTGCCCAGTCTTTTAGTCACTGGGAATATACTGGGGAGCAGCTTGGTAGTAGAATCATCAAAATATGTGTGGATGTGCTTGTGTACCTAAAGGAAATGTACAAAAATACTCTCTGCAATTGATTTCCACACTAGATGCTGAAATACAGTAGAGTCTCACTTATCCAACATAAACGGGCCGGCAGAACGTTGGATAAGCGAATATGTTGGATAATAAGGAGAGATTAAGGAGAAGCCTATTGAACATCAAATTAGGTTATGATTTTGCAAATTAAGCACCAAAACATCATGTTATACAACACATTTGACAGAAAAAGTAGTTCAGTATGCAGTAATGCTACGTAGTAATTACTGTATTTACGAATTTAGCACCAAAATATCACAATTTATTTAAAACATTGTCTACAAAAATGCATTGGATAATCCAGAATGTTGGATAAGCAAATGTTGGATAAGTGAGACTCTACTGTACTGTAATTCCTTGAAGAAAGGCAGTACAATACTCAAAATCTTTCAGATAATACTTTCAATTGATTTTACAGCTTTCTTGAAATTGTACCACAAATTCTCATCAGAAATATCCCAGCTAAATTAGAATCATAAACTCATACAGTTGGAAGGGATTCAAGGGCCATCTCGTCCAACCTCTGCCATTTAGGAATACATAGCTAACTTTCTTGAGAAATAGCCATTCTAATCATCTTTAAAGACCTCCAAAAAAAGAGCATTCTCCAAATCAGTTTAGTCCACTATCAGACAGTTCTTACTGTCAGGAGATTTTTTCCTAAAGTTAAGATGGATATATTTGTTTTTAATCAGTGGGTTTGTATCCTAGACTCTGGAGCAACAGAAAAATGTGCTTGCTCCATCTTCTATGTAACATCCCTTCAGATAATTTAAAAACAGCTATTGTGCCACCTCTGAACCTTCTGTTCTCCAGCTCCCTGAATCATTACTTATAGGTCTTGGTTTCCAGACCTTTTATGATCTTGTTCACCCTTCCTGATCAAACTTGTCAATACCTTTCTTGAATAGAACTGGACACAATATTCCATGTGAGGTCTGAACGAAGCAGACCAGAGTGGAAATTTCCTCAGTCTGAATGTCCTCAATCTGTTTATGCAGACCAGAAATACATTGGCTTTTTGGCTACCAAATCACATTATTGACTCACGTTAGCTTGTGGCATACCAATATCACAAGATCCCAGATACTGCCTATCCCATCTTTCTGCATTTAGTTTTTCCTGTGTAAACATAGTATGTCTGTCAGGGATCGTGAATTCCAGGCAAGCAGATTCCAGCAACACAGATAGTTGATCCCAGAAAGCTGGCAGGTATTTAATTAGCAATCAAGATGGAATAGGTGGTATGAGAGACACTGGACCTGCGTCTAAGTGATGGATTGGGAGAGATATAGAGCAGGACTGAAACAGGAGCCAAATGGGTATCAGAAACTTGATAGTACCAGGGGGGATTATCCCACTTCCCTCCCAAAACTCAATCTCTGCTGTGGCTGATAGTATAATTCCGGCAGAGCCCTCTACTCATCCAAAATTTTGCTAACATGACAAAAGGGAGGCCAAATAATTACTCCTCATTCTGGTACTTTACTGTAGTGACCAAGTGATTAAACTGCTTGAGTCCTGCTATCAGACTCCCAGTTTTAAACTCTTTGTGCCTTCTTGCCATATTTTCTTCTTGGCCAGGGGGGGGGGGGGGGGGGGTGCCTTATTTTGACTTGATGGAAAATGATATTTTACCATTCCCTGCACTTTTTTTGTGTCAGGACTCAGGAGTGACTAGAGAAACTGCAAGTTGCTTCTGGTGTGAGAGAATTGGCCGTCTGCAAGGACGTTGCCCAGGGGACGCCCGGATATTTTGATGTTTTAGCATCTTTTTGGGAGGCTTCTCTCATGTCCCCACATGGGGAGCTGAAGCTGATAGAGCAAGCTCATCTGCGCTCTCCCCAGATTCGAACCGGCAACCTTCAGATCAGCAACCCAACCTTCAGGTCAGCAGTCCTGCTGGCACAAGGGTTTAACCCATTGCGCCACCTCCAGATTAACAAGTTATCTGGATGGCTCCGAATATGCTACCTGCATGTAATGCAATAACTTTGAATTATAATATAGAGTTGGTACTTCACATGCCAGAACAGGTAAAAAAAGGGCTGAATAATCCCTCATGGCAACATTGCTTTTCCTAGCAACCCATAGTCTTGTTCACTCATGCCACACATCTGGAGCTGTTTATCTCTTAAGCACATTTTTTATCAATTACTGTCCCTTTCTGCAACCTACTTATGTATACACCTCTAATCTAGACCAAAATCAGAACTGAGAAAAAAAAAATAAACCTTGTAATCCTTCCCCAATCCTTCTGAGATTTTCCAAGGAGCCTTTATGCAACTATAATGCCATTTGAATAACAGTCTGGCAATTCCAGATAGTTGTCTTCAACAAACTGTTAATTTTGTTGATGTATTAAGCAAGTGCAAAATGACGACAACAACCAGAGAAGGTGGATGGGCTCCTGGGAGCAAAAACAGGGAGGTGTGAAATTCTACAGAACCAGCTCTGATTACTATCTTAGTTTGAAAATGTTGCTCAGTTTTTGGAGCTGCTTAATTGAAATGGGTTTTTTCTCTTTTCCACAATTGTGTTCTTATTATTCTGAATGGTGTTTTATAAATGTAGCAGATAAAGAAGGAAGTACTATAGCCTTGGAATAGCACTGCTGCTGACTTTCCAACACACCAGCCTTGCTCCTTTCATATATTGCTTAATAGAGTTCTCCTTTAACGAAGTCTGTAGTCCTTGGGTTTTGTTCTAACCATTTTTCTGCAGAGCATAGATGCATGCATATTAGAATGCACTAGCAGCTTCCAGGATTCTGCTCCGACCTTGACCATAGCTTGTACTATTTTATCTTACACAAGTTTCTTAATTACCTTGTGCCTTAATCTGTTTTCCATAAAACATGAGAGAGTATTACTTGCCCCAAAGAGGTTATCAGGGCCAGGTCACCATAAGTCTAAAATAAACTGAAAGCAAACAACAATAGCCACATGCTGCCAGGTTTGGGAAGAAGCTCACAGCATGTCAAAGCAAAACAATTTTCATCTTTTTAAAAGGAAACATTCTTTTTGGTTCTTATGAAAGGTGAGTCAGAGATAAGCTCAAGGCAGGTTAGGTACTCCTAAAATTGACTGCACAATGCCATGCAGAAATTGACAAATAGTAAGGCAATTGTATATTCATTGTTTTCTTTGAAGTTCTCCCATTTTTAACAATTCACAGAAGAAATCCTTCCTTGCTAACAGGTCAGTTGATTGTCAGTTTTCTTCTCATAGCTTTTTATTCTTCTTCAAGATATATTTATTCCACTTTGTGGTATTTGTGGTTGGATTTAGGCCAAACAAGCTGCTTTTGTCCTGCAGATTTCTTCCTGTAATAGGTGCTTGTTCAAGGAGCATAAACCGGCTATTGTTTGTGGTGTCCCTTCTGTATATGTTTGAGTTTCTTGCTTGTGCTTTTAAGTTGCCAGCTATATTTTCAGCAATTGTCGATTGATATCTCTTTAGGGAAATCTTGTGTGTATGTTTTAAATAACATTTATCTATCTTTCCTGTCCTTGAATGCAGTATTTATGACTTGCCTGTGACAAAAATGTTTTATGGCAAAGTGAATTTTTAGTCGTTAATCTTAAATAGTCAGCTACTTTAATAAGATGATAATTATAGTGAAGAAATGCTTCATACACACGCTCTCATGCAGAGCATAGTTACTAGATATGTTTAAGTAGTCCCAATGGGAAGCTGATAGAGACCACACCCCCATTTTCATGTATTTCAATATCCCTGTTATGTGTAAAGTACCTAGATGATTTTTTTCAAAAGAATTATTCAAACTATGCATGTCAAAGCAACACAAGTGGAACAGCCCTAAGACACATTTCCATTTTTATTTTTATCATTTGTTTTGATTTATCTGCTCTGTATTAGTAGTGAGGAAGGTAGACTCCTCCAGATATGGTTCAACTACAGTTCCTGTCAGCCCCATTCTTGGTTATGCTGCTTAAAGCTGATGGGAACAGAAATTGAACTGCATCTGGAGTGCAATGTTTTGCCCACCTGTTAATGTCATCAAAGCTGATTTCTTTTCCAAATAGGTTAGGTAAAGATTTTCCTCTGACATTATATCTAGTCGTGTCCAACTCTGGGGGTTGGTGCTCATCTTCATTTCTAAGCCAAAGAGCCGGCGTTGTCAGTAGACACCTCCAAGGTCATGTGGCTGGCATGACTGCATGGAGTGCTGTTACCTTCCCACCAGAGTGGTACCTATTGATCTACTCACATTTGCACGTTTTTGAACTGCTAGGTTGGCAGCTACACAGCAGGAGCTCACTCTGCTCCCCGGATTCAAACTGCCAACCTTTTGGTCAGCAAGTTCAGCAGCTTAGCAGTTTAACCCGCTGCACCACTGGGGGCACCTTGACTGACATATAGACTAGTATATTTTGAAGTCCAGATAATTTTTATTAACATTTACTATGATAATGGTGATGAGGAGGAGGAGGATGATACTATAATAATAGTATCAGCCTTGGTGGATGATGGTTCATGTCATCAAATGCATCTGTTGTGTAGTTGGTCAATGCCCTTTCCAGGGTCTTCTGTGTTGGCTAACATTTCTTGCCTAATACTTTCCAGTTGAAAGCTGCCCAAGGCGACTTATAAAATATAAAAAGTGTAATATATAATCAACATAAAACCATAGAAGAAGAATGATAAAATGATTGCAGTACTGACTGTCAACATAAATGATCTATTAAAAAAAAGAGTAGTCGGGTAAAATTCTAAAAGCTGTAGTAAATAATGTTTTAATTGAGTAGCTGAAGAGAAGTAATGATGAAGCATGGCAAACCTTTGTAGGTTTTGTAGGTTTCCATTTGGAAAGAGCATGGCTCTTTCCAAATTCAGGAGTCACTACCAAAAGGCCATTTGAACTTTGCAGATGGCCAGAACAAGAAGAGCTTCAGCTCATTAAGAAGATCCTCCTTAAAAGATAAAAGCTACCACCAGAGCCGGCCCTAGGCAATTTCCAAGTGTAAGCAAGCAGCATTTTGGTGCCCCCCCTCCTGAAACCAATCACTGAAAAATAAAAGGTAGAATGTAGAGGTGTATAGAATATATATGTGTGTGTGTGTGTTATAGTCCCTGCATATGTGTTTGTGTATGTGTGTATATGTGTGTGTGTGTGTGTGTGTGTGTGTGTGTGTATGTATACATACACATACACACAATGTGGAGAATATGTGGAAAGGTAGATAGATAAGTAGGGAGCCACAGTGGAGGAACCTTCCCAGGAGCAAGGCCTAATAATAATAATAATAATAATAATAATAATAATAATAATAATAATAATAATCCGAAAATACATCACACAGTCCTAGACACTTGGGAAGTGTTCGACTTGTGATTTTGTGAAACGAAATCCAGCATATCTATCTTGTTTGCTGTGTCATACAACGTCGTTGTGTCAATAATAATAATAATAATAATAATAATAATATAAAAATCATCCCTTGCAATATCCAAGATGGCTCACTGCTACAGAATCTTGGGAGCTGTAGTTTGGTATGGTACCATTATTGGCAGAGAAAGCTAAGCTGTAGGAGTTGAAATCCAATCATTTATCCTCCCTATAGAATCAATTTTATATGCACTTTTAGCTATGATTTATTTGTGACTTTATTGTGTTGTGTTTTTATTATTGTATATGGCATTGAATATTTGCCTTTGCATTTGGAAGCTGCCCTGAGTCCTTTTGGGGAGAGAGGGCAGGTTAGAAATAAAATAGAATAACTATTATTATTATTATTATTATTATTATTATTATTATTAAATATCTGGAGGACTAAAGTTTGCCCATGCCTGCTCTATACTGCACTTTCCAGAACTTTCCCATCACAATCTGCTATTGAGCTGGATACATGATTAAGACTATTTCCAGCTTACTGAAGTTGGCTGTATATGTTTTGGCTGAGGGGGCAGAAATTGCCTTAAAGCCATCTTGTGCAGTTTCAAAAACCCAACACTTGAGAACATTTTGCACTATAGCCAGATATTTCCAAGGTCGTACCCAAAGGGATTGCCAAATATACCCTTTTTTGAGATGGATCTAAATCAAGCATGGGCAAACTTTGGCCCTCCAGATGTTTTGGACTTCAACTCCCACAATTCCTGACAGCCAGTATTTGAGAACACAGAAATGCTGGACCACTGTAAAAGCCACCATGTCAGACTACACAGAGAAGCCATTGAAATCCACAAGAAGCACATGGACAATTTCAACAGAAAAGAGGAAACCATGAAAATAAACAAAATCTGGCTACCAGTATTAAAGAAAAGTTAAATCAGGACAGTAAATAAATAACAACACCCAGAAAATGGGAATTCCAGACAGAAAACAATCAGGGCCAGTTAACACCTCCCAACAAAGGATTCCCCCAGGCAGGAAGCAGCCAGGCTTTGAAGCTGCAAGGCTATTCAATGCTAATCAAGGTGGCCAATTGCAACATTCACACTTGCCTCCCACAGACAAGAGTTCTTTCTCCCACCCTGGACTTTCCACAGATATATAAACCCCACTTGCCTAGTTTCCAACAGACCCCATAACCTCTGAGGATGTCTGCCACAGATGTGGGTAAAATGTCAGGAGAGAATGCTTCAGGAACATGGCTATAGAGCCCGGAAAACTCATAGCAACCCAGCCAGTAGGCTGTTGCTGAACAACCTATGCACTTTTAGCATCAAAGGAAAAAATACCCAGGATTTTCTCACTTAATATACAAACTGTTGGCATGTCTGGGGAAAAAGAATAGAATGCTTCTATACCAGGCAAGGGCAAACTTTGCCCGTGTCTGGTGTTAGGAATTGTGGGAGTTGAAATCCAAAACAATCTGACAGAAAACTGGGAGTTGTAGTTTGGCATGCTACTGGCTCTCTTCTGCAGGGAAGGCTAGGGACTTTTTAAAACTACAACTCACATGATTACATGGCACTGAATCTGTTGCAAGTGAGCTGGTGCCATAATCCTCCTGGAGAGATCTCTTAAAGGGATATCCTCTGGCTCTTAAGGATTCCCATTAGAAAGGCTTGCCTGCCTCAGGTGTTCCCCTTTAAGGCTAACTGGCTCTTGGGTAAGTCTGGAAAGAGCAAAACCAAACCGGGGAAGAGACTTTTTTCCTAAGAGGGAGAAAGAGAAAGAGGCTGGTGCTGGTTCCCTTCTTTCTTCCCTCCCTCCCTGCTTTCTCTCTCTCTCTCTCTCTCTCTCCGACCTCTCTCTCTCTCTCTCTCCCCCCCCCTCTCTCTCTCCCCCCCCCTCTCTCTCTCTGCAACCTCTCTCTCTCTCTCTCCGACCTCTCTCTCCCCCCCCCTCTCTCTCTCTCTGCGACCTCTCTCTCTCTCTCTGCGACCTCTCTCTCTCTTCCCCCCCTCTCTCTCTCTCTCTGCGACCTCTCTCTCTCTCTCTCTCTGCGACCTCTCTCTCTCTCTGCGACCTCTCTCTCTCCCCCCTCTCTCTCTCTCTGCGACCTCTCTCTCTCTCTGCGACCTCTCTCTCTCTCCCCCCCCCTCTCTCTCTCTCTGCGACCTCTCTCTCTCTCTCTCTCTCCAACCTCTCTCTCTCCCCCCCCTCTCTCTCTCTCTCTGCGACCTCTCTCTCTCTCTGCGACCTCTCTCTCTCCCCCCCTCTCTCTCTCTCTGCGACCTCTCTCTCTCTCTGCGACCTCTCTCTCCCCCCCCCCTCTCTCTCTCTGCGACCTCTCTCTCTCTCTCCCTCCCTCCCTCTGCGACCTCTCTCTCTCTCTCTCTCTCCGACCTCTCAGAGAGAGAGAGAGAGAGAAGCAGGGAGGAAGAGAGAGCCATGCCCACTGCTGCGGAAGGTGGAAGGCTTCAACTGAGCCGGTGATCCCCGTGGGGGGGGGGAGGGGGGAGACACCTCAACGGCGCCCCAGGGGACCCTGCGCTCCAAGCGGGGGCCTCACTGGCCTCCATGTTGGACCGGGCCTGGCTACCACTCTCTGTTGGACCCACTGGATAACTTGGGCTTCCAAGCTAATGCAGCCCTCTTGCTGATGCTTAGAAGGCTGGTTTTGTCAGTGTTGGACAAGTGACCACTTGGGAACCTTATCTGTGCTGCTTTGAATTGCATTTTAAATGAGGCAAGATATAAATCTTATTAACAATAAATAAAATAAAATAAAATAAAATAAATAACAAAGTGAACTTGGCCTGTTTGGTGTTCTGGCTCCTGTATGGAGGTTCCTCAAATCATTGCACTGGTGGACATGATTGTCTAATGAGCTGCCCTATGCATTTTACTACCAGATTCCCCCATACAACTACAGAATTTTCTTTAGAAAACTTTGTAACAGCAAGGTAAAAATCTTCAAGTCCTCATGGAAAACTGCTGAACTGAAAGAATCCAGCTACGTGGTGAAGTGATGCAGAGTAGCTTCCATGAGATCATCATCACATATAAATGAAGTTTGATGTGTTTTTGTTCAAAACCAAGAGAGGCGCAAAGCTCAAGACATAGACTCTACACCTATTTCTGTAGGTGACTAAATTCTTATGTAGATATTTTGCAGTTGTTTTAATCATTTTTGGGCTGTCATCTTTCTTAAATCAAAAAAAGCAAGGTCATTTAGTGCAAATATTCATTGCTGCAAATCTCAGAGGTAAGAATTGTTACCTTAAAAAGATCATTTTGTGAGCAGCTAATAGACATTCATCTTTCTTTACCAATATGAAGAAAAAAGTCGGATGGGTGGTGGTTAGTCTCTAGTAGGAAAAATCCACAAACTTGGGAGCAGCCTTTTCATTGAGTAGACCGTTTCATATGTTTCTACCAGAAAAAGGCTATGATGGTGGTGGTACAAAGAGTCCTCTTCTGAGGGCTTAAAACTCAAATTGGCTTTGGAATACTTAATTTTCTCCTTTCAAAAGCTCCTTGAATTTAAAGAACTGCAGCTCCACTACAGTATTTGGTTTCTATAGCTAGATAACTATGTGTTAGCCCTACATTTAAACTGGTATGCACTAAGATGTCAGGAGGCAGTTTTGGAATGAATGAGGGTGAGCCAGATGAGTCTTAACTGAAACAAAATAGAAGCAAATTGATGGGGGAGTGTTGTGTGGCTGTATGGCCATGTTCTAGCAGCATTTTCTCCTGATGTTTCGCCTTCACCTGGATCTGAAGATGCCAGCTACAGATGCAGGCAAAACATCAGGAGAAAATACATCCTGGAAACTACATAACACTCCAGTGATTCTGGCCGTGAAAGCCTTCGGCAATGATTTGATGGTGGCTTATTGGTTAGTGCTGGATGGAGTACTCCCAGTTAATGATCAAAATATGCAGTTTGGGAGCTGTTTCTGGTAGAATTAGTGACCTTGACTGGAGCAGAACAGATTCTGTCCCACTTGTTGAGTCTATAATGATATCCAGGCCAGCCTGATTTAAAACACTTGAGTGAGTGGCTGCATTTCAAGAACAATAGCAATAAGTAGTAATAAGTAATAACCCATTTTCTCTCAGGATTGACACAGACTATTTGTAAGCTTACACTAGTGTAAAATGTGGTATTGGTGGTTGTAAATTGGTTGATTCCTACAGTGTGTCCATTGACAGTTAGTTTTGAGACTCAATAGTACAGGTAACCAGAGCATTTTTGAGTCTGATATGATTACCTGTGATAGTCCCCATTCATAGCAGCATGCCTAAAATCTCAGATCGGCTGCTGCAGTAACCCTGTTAACAGATCCATATCCATTGTGAGTACATTGGCTATTGTTCTGTATTGGTGCTCCAGGTAGTAGAGGGGCAGATTGTTCTGTGTCCAGTGCTCTTAAAAGATCCTTTTAATTTGATCTTCGGCTTGTGTTTTTTGCTCTAGGATATTCCCACAGGGGCTGACAGCTGTGTCACCAGCCTGTCCTGTGACTCTCATCGGTCACTAATTGTAGCAGGACTGGGTGATGGCTCCATTCGTGTTTATGACAGGCGGATGGCTCTCAGTGAATGGTAAGGCATCTATCTCATTATATGACTAGCAAATAATGCTCACTCTTTTACTCATGCTTGTTCTCTCTTCCTTCCTGCTTGCCTCCCCTCTCTTAGCCCTAAGTGCACTTGAAATGGCTGTTCTAATATGCCTTTCTGAAATGCTGTGTAGTTGGTTGTAGTCCTTGGAAACATAATGCAGAAACAATCCTTGAATGCATGGGGGTGGGGAGGAAAGGCACAACTGAATGTTTAATGATTAGATAGCTTTCATCATATTACTGAAGGCCATTTCTTTAGAAATATCTGTGATGGCAAGGGAAATGACATCCTATATAACCCATACTTGGTAAAAAAAATCTTATCCTTCCACATTACACATTCCATAGATGTACATCTTAGTTTTAAGATACAGCAGATTTTTAGAGGGGATGTTTTTCTATATTCTGTCAATGATAACAAGAGATACAAGCTGGGCACTGACTAAAGGCTGTAAATTATAGAGTGAAGCACATCCAGCGCTTGATTTCTCTGTAATTAGGCCAACATCATACAGGCCTTAGTTCAAGCTTCATTTACTCTCTAGTACTCCCTATTCAAACTCTACTGTGAATGTTTATCAACATCCTGCATATTACAGTCACTCTGGGATTTCCCTGCCAAACTGTATCTTTCTTTCTGCTTTGTCTAAAAAGCCATAACCCACAAATGGATTTTCAGCCAAATATTATAAGCAATATAAAGAAAAATTGGCTCAAATTATATTATCAGTAATGATTATACTGCAAAAAAGGTGAGATTCTGGACTTGGGCAGAGGCAAATATAGTTCTTATCCCCAAACAGGATAGAGATGTGGAACAAATGAAGAACTACCGTGTTTCCCCGAAAATAAGACAGTGTCTTATATTAGTTTTTGCTCCCAAAGATGCACTAGGTCTTATTTTCAGGGGATGCCTTATTTTTCCATAAAGAAGAATTCACATTTATTGTTGAACAAAAAAATAAACATTTATTATATACTGTACAGTAGTTGTCATCACAAACCAGTATAACCAGACAAACTGTGAATCCTATCAAGAATATCTTGTTACTACCATTATTTCCATGTACAACAATCTACGGGACATACATTGACCAATCCGGCATGCTCTGGTGTTCTGTTCAGTGGGCATACTTCTAAACAAAAACTTTGCTAAGTCTTACTTTCAGGGGAGGCCTTATATTTAGCAATTCAGCAAAACCCCTACTAGGTCTTATTTTCAGGGGATGTCTTATTTTCGAGGAAACAGGTTATAGATCAATTTTGCTATTAAATTGTAATTATAAATTATTTGCAGAAATCCTTGCAAACAGATTAAAACGAATTCTGGCTAAAATTATAAATGAAGTAGGCTTCCTCCCAGATAGACAGTTAAATCAGAATGTAAGAATGATATTAAATATAATAGAAGAGCTGAACAAGATCCCAACAGATCTCGCATTGTTATTTCTTGATGCTGAGAAAGCGTTTGGCAATGTTTATTGGGAATTTATAGAAAAGGTATTGATTCAATATGGGGTGGGCCAACAATTTTGAAATGCAGTGGGTGCGTTTTCCTCAATTAAGAGGGGTATAATTTCAGATTCAGCTGGCATGTCTATTTATGGTATGGAAAGGATAAGGCTAATAAAGATTTTAATAGGTATCCGATAAGAGCTAGCCTTCCAACAATGTGGAAAAGGTATAAGGAAGGGATGAAGCCAAAAAACCCCTTTATAGCTGTGTCCTTTGGAAGTGGTGTTAAAACCAATGAGGAATTGAGAACATATAGGGAATACCTAATGGATGAAAAAGGACAATGGAAATTAAAAGAGAGAGAAGACCTAAGGATAAATGATTGGCGTTTAGGTATTATCAACTAGAGGATATATTTTGGAAAGATACTAAAATTGGGTTTCTCAAAAGGAAATCAGAGTTGGAGAATATTTTGGAGAAAGAAAATAAAGGACTGATCTCTGGATTATACAAATATATTTTAGAGTATAATCTGGAAAATATTGAATAAAAACAGTAATAATTTCTTGGGTCAGAGACTTAGGGAAAAATATAGATTTGGATAATTGGGAATACCTATATAAAAAGGATTTAAATTTTCAATAGCGGGGTCCATCAGAGAAAATATGTATAATACGTTTTATAGAAGTTATATAACCCCGGCATTAATGGCTAAAATTGATAAAAGCCAACCGGGAGAATGTTGGAGATGCAAAGTACAGAAAGACACCATCTTCCATGTTTGGTGGGCCTGTATGATGGTAAAATAATTGGAAAAAAGTGACAAAATAAACAGTAAATAAGAAACAGCACTTTAAAAACAGAGGAGTTCCAGACATAAATCATTCAGGGGCAGCTAATGACTCTGCACAAAAGATTCCCCCAGGCAGGAAGAAGCCAGGAGATGAAGCTATTCAATGCTAATTAGGTGATTAATTACAACTTTCACACTGGCCTCCAACTGACAAGAGTTCTTCTCTCACCCTGGACTTTCCACAGATATATAAACCTTCCTTTCTTAGTTTTCCCATATTCCTCACAACCTCTGAGGATGCCTGCCATGGATGTGGGCGAAAAGTCAGGAGATAATATTTCTGGAACATGGCCATACAGCCCGGAAAACACACAACAACCCTATTGGTAATCACATTGGCTACATGCCCCCCAAATGGTCACCCAATCTGTAAAACAGGATACTTATAAAAGGGACCTTCCACACCAGTAAAAAAAACTAAACAGTGCAAAACCATGACAATTGGTTTGTTCTCTGTGATTCCGTTCCTGCACACTGGTATTAAACCATTTTTCTAGCACTATGAAAGACCTAAGCCTCCTAACACCACCTTCCATCCTTCCATCCTCCCATCCCCACCTCCCAGTTTAGTAAGTGAGCAAGTGAGGGAAGATTGGTGCTGTCAGGCCCAGCCAGTCCGGCAGTTTGATTTCCTCCCAAGGATTTGACTTCAGCTCAAGATAGACATCTGTGTTACTGAAGTCATTATTGAAAATGACATAGGGCAGCAGCAGGTGTGACGGCAAACAATTATAAATAATCAAACCCACAAACGTTCAAACCAAGTATATGGAGGGCTGAGAGATAAATATGATACCTGATCATTTAGTAGGCTTCTAACTGAGAATTCCTGAGAAGGCTCAACTACATAGGAATCTTAATGCCTGGCAATTTTGCCAGATCATTTCAAAATTATTCAGTTCCCAGTAGCCTAATCCTGAGCCGGGAAAGCTTTAGTCCTTCTCAGCTTCTAGAGTGCATTGGGACAGTCAATTGGATTCATCTCTTTCCACCTAAATTTCCACTGTCTCTGCCATCCATTAGCAGGTTTGATGGGAGCACAGAAGAGAGACTACTGCCCTTTGTGTTTATAACCAGCATATGAAAAGGAGGAAAATTACTGTATTGTATGGATTTTAATATTCATTAAAAGACAGAAGTTGCTGAATGTTTCTGTTGCTTCCTTCCACTAAAACAAGAAATTGTCACCTCCTGTCTTTACTCCTTTTCTCCCGTTTCCTTTACTGGTAAGACTGGAATACTAGGACATGTTCTGACATATGCAGCAGCAAAATGTGATGCTAATGCTTACCTTCTCACAGGTGCATGCAACTTTACATAACCGAGAGGCCAGTCCCATGAAGCAGATGGTTTCCTTTACAAGTGGATGGCTCAATCTTTTCTGGGTTTTCTCCAATTCTGTCTTACAAAGTTTCTCTTCTCTCTCTCTTTTAGCCGTGTGATGACCTACCGAGAGCATACAGCCTGGGTAGTGAAAGCATATTTGCAGAAACATCCTGAAGGCAACATCATGAGTGTCAGGTAGGAGAAAAAATGAAAAAATTGAACAAGGGGCCTCTGAATATTTATGCGACATTTTCTTGTCAAAACATTATTTTGCACTTTCTTGTTTAAAATTCTGTCACTGGTATTTAAACAGTGAAGTGGTTTGAGCTCCTCACTATGGCATTTCTACTGTGCAATTAACTCTGCTGCAAGATGGGATGTGAGAGGAAATGGGTACCCGCCACCTAGAGTTTTCAAACCTCAGTCAGAAAAAAACAACTTGAACCTCTTGAAAAGAGGGCACAGGGTTCTATGGAGGCTCAGCTTTGTCTTAAGTTTGGGCCCAAAGAATGAGAGAACAGTAGGAGGATTGCTGCACGCTGTAAGAATAGTACTCAGAGAAGCCAAGGGCTTGTCACTTGCCATTGCTGTAAGTGAGGAACATAACATCTCGGGGCTCGGTGTTGACCCCTGGGGAGTGATAGTCAAAAACCCTTTACTTTGCTGGCAGTTGCCGGCATCTTCTTAGGAACTCTTACCTCTCTCCTTATCAGAAACCTAAAGATAATGACTCTAAACGTAAACAGAAATACACCTCTGATGGATCTGAAGTAAAATGGGAAAAGCCAGTAAGTAGCCAGAGCAAGTCTTACTAGCAAGAGAGAAATCTTTTCGGTGGGGGAAAGTTTTCATCACATGCTTTAAGCTTATTGCTATGCAGGATTATTTCCCTATCTAGCAATTTTCTGTGCATAAATCCATTTCTCGTGCCTTGTAAATATGGTGTGGGAGCACTGTTTTTATTTGTTGTCCCATTCAGAGGACAGCAAAAAATAATTTACTGCCACTAAGCTGCAGTTTGTTTTCAGAAATGCTCTTCCTTGCATTACAAGAATGGAAAGAAAATACAATTCTCTAAGATGTAACAGTTTTCCATTGCTGGGGAATATTACAATTTCTGTTTCTCCATGAAGAAAAGGTTGAGAGGCCCAGGTTGCAGATTGAGAAGTTCTTCCCTCATCTGCTGCAATTCCTCTTAGCTTCATTGTTGCATCTGGCTGCAGAGGAGGACCGTGAAGGGTCCCCCTTCTATTAGACCAGCATCTGATCTATTTGGGTCCCTATTCCATGTCATTTCAATGCCATCTGCCCAGGAAGATCAAACACCCTCAGGAAAAAAACTTAGTATCTTGTCAAAAGAGGATAAACTGTAAAAAAACGGCACCTCACAGAAGGCAACGGCTTGTCATGATTCATGATTTATTACCATACTCCAAAATAATGCAGCAACCTTTCTGAAGCTAACCAAACCTTGGTCTAATTTTGGTTGTATGAGCTCCATGTGGGTTGCCTTGGACTTATCACAGAAGAGGTGAAATTGACATATAATTAATGAACAGGTATTGGTGGCAGTATCATATTCACTTCACTTCACTTTTTGTGAGATATTGTGAGATATCTTTCAACAGGCAGAACACTCTCAGCTTATAACAACAGATTCTCACATCTTGGGCTTGTTTGATACATTCCTTTTTGCATTTACACTGCTTTTGGATATGAGAAGGGATAACCACTGAACTCTGCTGAGCAGCAAAGTTTGGGGTGGGGATTGTGGGGTTGCATTGTCCCCTACTCTGTCTGTGGCTCCTTAGCTTCTCCTCCTCTAATTACATGCCTTATGCCATATTAGAAGGGATTTTCGTGATCTGGAAATGGGTTAGGTTGGCATCTTACTGCAAAAATCTCTTTTTAAAAAGTAGTGATCTGACCCCCGAACCAAAGTATAAACTGTACATGTATCTGTCAGCCATGGGGAATGGTCTCATGAATAGTGATATTTGCTTATTCAGAAGGTCAGGAAAAACTTGACAAGAGATTTATGTACCAGGAAGGAAACAGATGAGCCTTTGTGAAGAAAAGCCTAAGCTCTTCATTTCCCACAGTAAAAACAGCATACTGAAGGATAGTGCTGACTTCAGTTTTGATCGGTATAGCTTCAGGTTAGTTTTCTGTGCTTAGAGGGCATTGTGTTCTCCTTCTTTCTTGTAGTTCTGTTCCTGTTGAATCAGACGAGGGCTTTAAAGCCGTTTTTAGCAAGGGAGGGTGTGTGTGTGAGAGAGAGAGAGAATACTCATATTCCTGTTTTTGGCTAAAACAATTGCAGGATTATTCCAGAAATATCATCTATCTCTAACATAAACAACCTACTCTACTCCATATTATAACAGGATTTTTTTTTCTAAAGAAAGTTGTAGCGGCAAGTGGGAATTTCAAATTGCATGCAGCCTCAAGCACTACTGTGGCTAGAATTTCCCAAAAGCTGAATTGATGAATCATACTGCTTTCTCATCTCAGTGCGTCCTTTTGAGAAGATTGTGTTTCCTTTGTTTCAATTAGTACTTTAGCACATTAGAATCTTTTATTAAAATGCAACTGTTATGATTCTGAATTTGGTGATGGTTGCCATGCTCTCTACACCCATTGATTGGACTGGCAGAGACATGTTTCACAGCACTGAAAGCTGTGAGATTTTTAAAAGAACATCCTGGATCTGTTATTGGGTTTTCTCTTTCAAGTGGCTTATATCTGGCATGATTACTAAGTGGCCTTTAGCCACCAAATCTTCCTTATGATAGTACAGTAGATCTAATAAGACAATCAGCATTTGTGCTCAGGTTTTTTTTACAGAAACTGGAACAGATTGGGTTCAGACAGCAGTATTCCATCATGCTTTCAGATAATAGAATACATGCAGGAAAAGATCCCACTTCAGTCCCTCTGGGTTATCTGATCCAAAGGATGGCAACTGCTCAATTTCTAGTATTGTCAAAGATAGGCAGTATTAGAAGAGGCAGACCAAATCTACATGACCCAGCAAATCATTACATTGGGATTCTAATGTAAAGCTTTCCTTTCCTTTGTTTGCTTGTTTTCCCACTCTCTGATTGGAGCTATCAATACATCTTTCACTTCTTGACATCTAGAGTGGTAGCTAGAATGGTTTTTCTCTTGAACTGTCATTTTGTAATAGAAACTTTGGCTGTCCTAGTGTGTGTCTCTGCACCAACAATACGTCTTGGAATGTGCTGTGGAACATATTTTGACTAGCATGTATACTGCCAGTTTGTAAGCTCCAGCTTTCGCATACATCAGCATCACTTTCCATAAGCTTTCACTTGATCAACACAAAGAGTCAAATATAGGTACTTTCTTTTTTCTACTTACAATTATGCTTTCCTCCTCTTTTTCTTGGCAATTCATTTTGACAGTACAGCCCTAGAGCCCACTTCTTGTGCAAGTACAAAGGGAAGGCTGCTGCCTCCACACTTTTTAGCTTTGAAAATCCTCTTTAGTGTGTGTATGCCTTCAAATTGCCTGTCAACATATAACGGCCCTTTGAATTTCAGAGAATTATCTTAGGCAAAATTCACCCAGAAGTATGTCAATTCCTTTCTCTAAAATGCAGCTGACAGCACCTTATAATTGTTGATGATCTCTCATCCAAGTGACCCAGGGCCCTTCCAGACAGGCCCTATATCCCAGGATCTGACCACAGGTTTTCTGTTTATCTCAGATTATCTGGAAGTGTGGACTCATACAATCCAGTTTAAAGCAGAAAACCTGGGATCAGATCCTGGGATATAGGGCCTGTCTGGAAAGGGCCCCCAGCTTTGCTTCCAAGGTCAGATTAGATCTGTGCCTTTGGATATTTAGGCAAGCTAAAGTTGTGTTACCTGTAATGAATGTGATGCTCCCTGCAAACTCTTGTTTATTCTTTTGTTAATCCACTTTTCTCCCATATGGGACAGAAAACAACACATTGCAGAGAATTCCTCCTCTTCTCCATCTTGGTTTCATTAGCTTAACATAATAAAACCAAGTTAGAATGATGCTGGTCTTGTCTCTAGGCACTGTGTGGTGCTTAAATGAAAAGTAACAAACCTACATACTAGGTTATAGTTTGAAGAAACTGAAAACCAAAATGTGGATCAGGCATGAAAGACTCAGGAGAAGATACAGGAATATATTGCCGGGGGGGGGGGGGGGGGAGCAATGAGATCCAGAGAAAGGGAGCAGACTAAATGAGGGAATGGAGGGGAAAACAGAAGAAGGAATCCATGATGCTAAAAAGAGAAAAATATCAATAGAGATAACCAACAGCCAAATGAACAGGCAAAAGAAAAAACTTAGGAAAAGCACCAAAGAGAAAAGATGTTAAAGCATACTAGCACATTTGTCTTCTGTTATATGAGAATACTGTCCTTTTAATTAAATTGACATTCAAGGCTTTGAATAGAATTATAACTTTATTTTGTGATACTTTATCAAACTTTAGTAAAGGTAAAGGTTTTCCCCTGACTTAACATCCAATCGTGTCTGACTCTGGGGGTTGGTGCTCATCTCCATTTCTAAGCCAAAGAGCCGGCATTGTCCGTAGACACCTCTAAGGTCATGTGGCCGGCATGACTGCATGGAGCAAAATTTTATTTATGGCCATTTTCCTCTAATATGAACGACAGTTTGTGGTTATAATGGTTCTCAATTTAATATCCTAACAATCTGATTTGGAGTTCCCTGTAATTATGATGTCGGTTGAATGGTTTCAATCTTCCTCAGTTAATTATACAAACATGCTCTAAGATACTGATTCGCATGAATGCTTGCTTGCAGTGGGCTTTACTCTGTATGCAGAGTTTTTCAGGCCTCATACCCAGCAACTGAGCTTTGTTCCTATGCAGGAACACAGTATGCTGTCTTACGGCATGTGGAAAAAGGTCAATCCACATTTTCAGAAATTGACTATTGTGCTAAAATGTAATCATAGGACTAAGCTCTAGCAAGACTATAGCCTTCAGTCCTCTCTGTTTTCTACTTTAGCATCTGTAATTCATTTATTTACTAATTTTTGTTTGTTTGCTTGCTTGTTTATTATCCCACCTATCTCTCAGCATGGGATCCACAGACCTCAAATTCTCACAATGTGAGGACTGAAAGGATCTTTTCGGGCCTTAATAATGTAAGATCATGACAATTCCTTAGATAATGGCTTCCTCATGAAAAGGTTTGATAGGCCAGAGAGAAATAGAGAGAGAAGAACAATATGGCAAATGATGTCGGATTGTGCCAGAGTCTAGCCCCTTGGTATAATTTCAACTTCTACATTTGTTCATTGGTGTTCTGATGGTTGGATGTCCTACAATCCAGGAATTTATGCAGAGAGGAACAGCATGAAGTGGAGGATTGCTTCAAGGGATTTCATTCCATGAATGTTGTACTGGGCAGTGTGAAAAACCTACCATTGCATCGTCTGTCCGGCTGCCATAGGAATTAAGGAGCTGTTATTAATTACCATGGCTGTCAGGTCAAAGACGCCTGATGGACATGGTTAGAGGGCACATGTTACAAGCCCATTGCTGAAGTCAATTTATTCGTTTTCCTTCTCACAAATCCCTTTCTGCCCAGAGGTTTAGCTTAAGAAACACAGTGTTGGACAAATGTGATAAACCCATACTTCAACCTTACTTCTTTCTTTAAATCATCATTTTAAATATATATTTTAAAATAAGTAAAAATGAACCAGTTTTATGAGTTAAAGGTCCATTAAACAAAATGGCAATCTAGCTAAAGACTACCCACTACACTTGGCTAATTTATTGTGAGCTTAATCAAGAATTGATGATATTTATACAATCTAATTTTAAAGGTCTTAAACTGGTAAATCTATTACAGGCTTGCCACTCTGAAGTCAGTTCCTTGGCACAGAGTAAGATGTTGAGATATTGTTCACGTTTTTCAGTTCAGGGAATATGAAGTTGGTTATTGCTCAGATATGAGACAGAATCAGACAGATTTTCTAACAATCCATTGAGCTGGTAAGGAGGAAATGTGAATATCAACCTCATATTGAGGTTGTTGGTAACTTCTTAAACCCAGATGGGACAATTAAAGATTAGGATATGATAAAAGACAATTGTGGACAAAGCAATTGGCTGTAATGGAATGGTTTGAAACAAAGGATTATAGAGTGGAGGAGAAAGGAAAGTCCAGAAACAGATTTTAATCAGATATCAAAATGGAAATTAGAGAAGGAGAAAGGCTTGATGGGTTTTATTTATAAGAAAATAGTCGATAAACAATATAAACTGAAACAAACACTAGTTGAGATATGGAAAGAGGATTTAAACAGCAATGAGTCAGGCATTGAACACTGGATTAATTCAATTTAAAAATTACACATATTAGGACCAGAGAAACACAATAGAAAATATTAACCAAATGGTATAGAAGCCCTCTTAAATTAGCTCATATAACTAAATCATCGTCAAAACTATGTTGGCACAAATGCGGTGAAATTGGCTCTTGTACGCCTATGTGGTGGAACTGTGACAAGATAAAAAAAAATTATAATAAAATAAAGAAAGAGAAGGAAGAACTAATAAGGCAAAAAGTAGAGCTGAATAAAAGGAAAAAAATTATTCAGAAAATTGGGAGCAAGAGGAGCACTAACAAATGGGCAGATATCATAAAACATATGATAGAAGTGGCCCAAGCAACAGTAGCCTTGAGCTGGAAAGAGCAGGAAAAATGGGAATTTTAAAAATGGTTTGAATATTTAGCAGACTGTATGCTCCAGGATTATATTTTTGAAAAGAGGATGAAATACATAACAGGCTGTTGTAATAAGAACTGGGACTCGAAATGGGGAACTCTGATAGCCTGAGTAAAAAGAAAAAGAAAATATAAAGAACTAAATCACACTCTCTTCACGATGGATCAATTCAAATATTTGAATTGAAAATACAAATGTTCCCAGTGGGTGTGGGGTGAAGGGGGAAGGAGGGTGGGGAGAAAAACTGCTGGACACAAGTAGTTGAAAAGTGTGGAATTGGGACTGATAAGGTTAAGTAAATAAGATACATTATACTCAGTGAAAATGTAAATGGAATTTCATTATTGAGATTTGTATTACTCTACTTGTGTCTGCAATTCATTTTTTAAAAATTAAAAAAATTGTGCATATTAATCCTGTAGGCATGAATGTGTGGAGCTGTACTAAGATGAATCAATTGTTTAGTTCAGCACCCAAAATCTTAGAGCTGCTGCTTGAAAGAAATTGTAGCAGTGGGCTAACGTTAAAATGCTGTTTGCAGTGAAGAACAATTGTCAGTAAAGTGAACATAGTTGTTTCACCCTCCTGACTCTAGCCAGATCTTGGGATAAGTAGTACAACCTTCTCTCTATGAGGAAGCAAGTGATTAATAACCCGACACTTTATCTGTTCACAGTGTAAATGGAGATGTCCGTTTCTTCGATCCGAGAATGCCAGAATCAGTGAAGGTCCTTCAGATAGTCAAAGGGCTGACAGCGCTGGATATTCATCCACAAGCCAACCTATTTGCTTGGTAAGTTCTACAAGAGATCTGGCCAGGAATAGCCTGTTTTTTCACAAAGCACAGGAGAAAGCTCCCATTGATCAAACACTGGCATTGTTGCACCCAAGGCAGTGAGAGCACTGGAAACCAAACAGAGACCAATAATCATATAATATCTTTATTAAAACAATTATAAATTCAGGAATGAATAAGTGGAAAGGATGAGTGGGCAATAGTCCTTTGTAAAAAGGTATAAATTAGTCCAAAGAGTTGAAATGTCCAATGTTATTGTCCAGAGTCCAGAAACTGAAACACGTTCAAAACTGTTGGAAAGTTCTTGAGCGGGGAAAACTACAAGGAAGCAAGACTGAATAATGAGGTCCAAAGTCACTGGAATGTCTTTGATATCAAGGCAGGAATGAGACGAAGCTAAAACCAATCTTGATACAGGAACAAGGCAAGGAAGTGGATTTACTTCAGTTCTAATCGGGAGTTGCGGCTCGGCTTGGCCGCCAGGAACAGGAAAACTTGGCTTGGTAGAATCAGGAACTAGAATCGGTGAACTGTTCTCAGGAAATCGCTACTTTGACACAGCTAAGTGTTCACAGTGTAGGGCACTTTTATGGAACTTGGATCTGATCACAGCGAAGGGAAGCCAACTGCCCAGAGGTTCCCAAGGGAATCTTCTATCCATTATCCCCTCGAGATGCCAAACCTTGACTCCTTCGAATCCCTTGTTTTTCTAATCTCTGGCGATGCAGAAACTCCCTTCTGTTAAAGGATACATTCCCTGGAGAACTTGGAACATCTGGTTCAGCCACAGGAGTAATATTTTCAGTATCTCTCCCAATTAAGGAAGCATCCGAGCTATCAACAGCTGGGAGCTGTAATTGGAAGGAGCTCTGCGGACTAGGCAAGAAGTCAGAATAAGCGTCATCCTGGTCAAAGTTCATTTCTGAATCAGGTTCAGAAGCCAAAGGTGGCTGGGGTATGAGAGGCATTTCTTTTCCTTGTCATAAGCAATGCAGCTTCTTTCCCTCATTTACAGTCAAGATATTTTACCTTTGTATGTTTAATTGAATTTTAGTACCTTAGATATCAAAAATAATAGGTTTTGTAATTCATGATACCAAGAAAGGCTTTTCTTTCTAAATATAGCAAGTGTTTAGTTTGGTAGGTGTGTGCTATCTGGTTTCACCACTTTGGAATTTGCAGTCAGGATCATCCCACAGTTAATTCTGTTGGCTCTTTTGCCTCAACAGTACCTCCAAGAATCTCCATTTGACCCTGTCAATCTTTGGCTTTGGATCTGTTCAATGGTGGGATATATTTAAGATTGTAAGATTTAAAAGAATATCTCTTTACAAATTTCCTATTGCTCACCTGAAACCTTTGCTTTCTGCCCTGTGAATGGCACCTTTTCCTTTGGTTGATCAACACAGAATAGAAAACCTCTTCCTGAATCCCCATCACTAGTAATGTTTGTGTTATTTGGACTACTGTCTTCTCTTTTTCCTTGCAGTGGCTCCATGAATCAGTTTACGGCAATCTATAATGGGAATGGTGAGCTGATCAACAACATCAAGTACTATGATGGATTCATGGGCCAGAGAGTGGGTGCCATCAGCTGCTTAGCCTTCCACCCCCACTGGGTCAGTCTCTTTTCTCTGATCTAGAATCTCTATACCGTTGATTGTAGAACAAATTTGGGTAGTGTTTGCTTTGAAGAGATTGATCCAAGTCCAACCTTCTAGTAGCTATCTAGTTATAATCATAAAGATTACCTTTCTTGGACAAGGACCTATCTAGTCCAGCTGAGCTGAAAAAGATGTTGGATGGTGTGGTGAGTAAGGCAAAGCAGGTTCGTGACTGTGTGTATAAGCAAGCCCAATTCTTAAAACAGCAGAACTGCAGAAAAACAGATTTCCAGTGCAAGATAAGAAACTACAGAGTGCTTGATGTCTTTTATAATAGTGTTGATTTTTGAACCTGCTGCTGTTCCTCCAAGGAGATTTCCACAGCAATTTATATTTGAGGCTGCAGGTAAGACTTTCTAGAAATTACAGAAGTTCTCCAAATGTAGCAGCCTACAAATGAACTCACTGTTGGTGAGGGTTTTTTTTTTTAAAATGTTGTTTTCTCAAGAGAGATTGTTCCATCTTCCACAAAGACTTAGAGAGGTGAGGAAGGTTCTCCATGACCTCACTTCAAAAAGCAATGAATATGTTTTACTATTTTACCCTAAAGCAACAAAGATTAGTTTGTCCACCTTTCTCAGTTTGAATTGGAGGAAAAGGGATAGGATCTGTCTACAGTTACAGTAGGCTTTGGAGAGAAATGCAGTTGACACCACAACCAAAATCCCCCAGTTTTTCCCCTTGTAAGGATGGTGAAGACCAGAGATTGAGAGAGGCAAAAAGGGCATGCCTGAATTAGTGGATCCCATTTTTAAGCGTTCATTATATATTTTCTTCTTCCTTTCCACAGCCGCACCTGGCAGTCGGAAGCAATGACTACTATATCTCAGTGTACTCGGTGGAGAAACGGATCAGATAACAGTGTGTGGATGCTTTGTCAGAGCAGGACATCTTCTGGCAGGCGGGACCATGTCTCACTCATGATGTACATAGTGAAAGCATCGACTTGAATGTTTTGTGTTGGCTGCTGCTGCTGCTGTGCAACCCCATAACTTGAACACTTTTTGTCCTGATTTAGCTACTGATGATTTTGAGTCAGAGAAGGAGAGAAGCAGTTCCTTGTTTTACTTCACAGCCGGAGCCTCCAGAAGCTACAGAAAGGGAGCACTTGTACTTTCAGTGGGATTCCGTCACCAGTGCTACATGTGACTGCTTCTCTGGTTGTTTGACAATATGTTCCTATGAACTAATGAGACAGCTGACTCCTGGAAGAGGGGGCGGGGTGTCCTTTAAATCAGGAATTCAGAATTTACCTACTTTTCCACATATTCTACCTAGAACGTCTGTGGCTGCTACCTATTTTGTGCCAAGTGCTGGCTTGGGCAGATGCATGCAAGCAGGCTGCCTGGCCGTGGATAGTCTGTGTATACCTTTCTACTCTTTATACCACTGGCCATCTTCTCTAGTGTTCACTATTCCATTGGAAGTAGACAAAAGGAATTAGTGGGAGTCCTCAGGAAGTGAGAGTTCTGAAAAAACTACTGGAGAGTTGGCTGCCACTCAGAGGGGAAAATGAGAAATGACCCCAAGTTCCTCGGTGTCCATTGGGAAACTGGAGTAATAAATTTGAATAGCTACATCATAATATAAAAGAGGAAGTTTTCCCCTGTTACCATCCACTCCATCCTTAATTTGCTCCAGTTTGCTCACAGAAGAACCGCATAAGCACAAGAAACGGCCTGCTACCTCCACATAGACAGTAAGGAGTTCGCTTATCATTGTACCACTGCCTTAAATCTCCCGCACCCTATGCTCTCCTTTTGCAAAAGTGCTATTACTCAGCTTGATAAATGGATGCAGTTGCTTGCAGCATGCATACAAATCAGGCCTATGCAGGTGTTTGCCTCTTTGGGCACTGTACCTGGGCTGAACATTGGGGCAGTCTTGCATACTTGGGGCCCTGTGTTTTGTTTGCATGCATACATGCTAATTGCAAGAGAATTGCTGGTGCTCCTGCTCTCTAGATTATGCCAGTTCCATCTCATGCACCATCTAGCTCCCATACAGTGAAGACTGCAATCCTTTCAGGACCCGGGGAAGTAACCCCAAATCAAAAACTGCCTGGGTAACTTTGGACACATAAGACAAGAAGGCCTTGCACAGCTTTGTGCCAGACTTGTACTACAGTTTAAGCCTTGGTGCCAATAAGTGTTATCCAGAAAGCTGTGGAGAGCCATGAAAGCAAAGTCTTACTAATAATGTTCCTTACTGTGATTGCATTAAGAACGGAGATCCATCCAGTTCATCTCGTCTCATGGAAGTCAGATTTGCCTTGCTTGAGGAATCCATCTCCTGGGCCTTGATATGAAACATTTCCCATGCATCATTTTGTAGGGTTTTGAATTTTGAGAGCTCAGCATGAAAAGTGCAAGGACAACTGCTCCTATAGCTAGCAAACTGTATGGCAGGCCACCAAAATTAAGTGGTGTAAATAAGTAAGAGGTTGAGGTGACTGGACAGAGCTCACAGTTTTGCTGACGCCAGCCTCAGTCATGCTGAGATATGCAGTCTTTGGCCCCCATTGCCATACCTGCCCCTCTGTAAGTGGCAATGAACTCAGGGAAGGACAGATAGGTGATAGATATTACTAACTAGCATCAAGCCAGCATTTGGGATCCATGTATAACTGACCTAAAACTACACAAATGAGAATAGGATGATTATTTTTTTAATTTAGATCCAATGGTTTGTTTCAAGAGCAAAATTCCTCGTGCTTCCTCTTAGCTTCCTCAGCCAGCACTATGGTTGTAGCGTCCCTCCCTTTTTTTAAAAAAATGTATGCCACCAGACTGTCATCTTCCATCCAAATATGCGTGAGGTGTGGTGGGGGCTGGATATTTCGCAAGTCTGATGTGTAGATCCAATCATGAAGTTTAACCAAGACTCCAGAAAGCATCCTACATATACAGTTCACTTATCTCTATATTTATTTTCAAATAAAATTAAAAGGAGACATGCATTCATTTAATAATAAACCACCACAAGATTGTAATGTGAGAATAAACAATTAATTAATAAATGGTTAATAAAATGTAAATGCTGAAACAACCTCTGGACCAGTGGGACCTATTGTGTGGTGCAGCAGAAGGGGATACGGAGAAACCTGAAGCATTTTTACTTTTTGGTATAGAGTATGAGAAATAAACAGATTGGAGTCCTCTCCATCCTTCCAGAGGAACCTGGAGTGTGGGAAGAGTTTCTAGCTATTCCTTCTGGCAAAGTGGGGAGAGAGAAGGCAAGCAAAAGCTACTGTGAAGCATTCAGACAGCACACACTTGCCCTCGTGTCTTCTTCCTTTCCTGGAGGGCTGAACTTGAGCCCCATCTTCAAAACGTTGATGGAGATAGGGTGGGGGAGGGGGAAAATGCCTCTCAGCCTAGGAAGCCTCCATGAAATACAGTCACACTAAGGGACAGGAGAGTAATGATTCCATCTAGCTTGGCTGAAGCAGTTTAAGATTAATTGATATGGTGTCTTCATGAATGAGGTTACCATGGGAACACTAAATGGTCTCTCTTCATCGTGTGTTTTCCAATGAAATGTGATGTGATGAATACATTACAGTTTATTTTAAAGAATGCCCTTACCCTTTCAGGAAGTCAATAGTACTGCTGTTCAGTATCTTACAGCGGTGGGAAGAGACATGATCTGGAGCAAAATTTCTCTACAACTTCTAATTGTATTCTGCCTAAGTTATAAGTACTCGATGGTTTCAGATTGTTTCAGTAGTTCCTCATTTAGTTTAACAGTAGTCCCTTCTTATTGTCATAAATCAGATTAATTCTGCCTTGATAGTTCTGTTGATGCCCCCTGCTTTTCTAGTCAGTTTCTTTTCCATTTTTTTCTGATTTTCCTTGGCTTTCAAAGCACAATCTGTTTGCTCAGAAACCAGATCATGTCTCTTCCTGCCTTTTTGAACCCAACAGGTGTATAGCAATAGCATCCATTTTTTCTGCGTCATGAAAAGAGTCAAAACTCTATGTTTCAATCAATACAATGAGTGTATAATAACAGATTTTGAATGATAAGACTTCACTGAAACCTTTTTTAAAAACACAGTCATCCTGATGTTTTGAACCCAGCAAAAGTTGCTATACTGTAGCTTATTTACTAGTAGTATCCCACACTCGGAACATATTTTGTGTTATGGCTGATGACTTACAGCTTTGCAAGATGCTATTACAACCAAGAGGGCTTCCACCTTGAAAATGTAAGTACTGCACAACTTTCTGCCTGCTGTCAAATGAACTCACAATGGGTGTTAGCTTTTCAAGGTGAGTTTGAAGTGAAGGATGCTGCTTTCATCAATATGTTGCCTGACTGTGAATGTCAACTAAGTCTACTGTGTGGTGAGTTGTACGTTACCGAACCACTTAGATACTTGACATCACTCTGCAACATAACAAGCTCAAAAAATAACCTCAGATGCATCACTCAGAACACTATTTCCACTGTTATAAAACAGCAGATAAATATCCTCTTATACTTCGTAATGTTATATTCAGATGGCCTGTTAATGTTTCCTGCTGTTTTAATATCTCAACTAGGTTTATTTCTATTTCTGGCTCATTCTAGGTGGGCTAATCATCTATAGAAGCTGGTTCGGAGCTCTTAACTTTAAGCATCTGCTTCCTGGAACCAAGTGGGTTTCAAACTCGGAGATTACAAAACATGCATGCAACAATTCAAACATAACCCTGCTTTTTCAGATTATTTTTCCTGCCACAACACAATTATTTGTTCTCATCTCTGGGCATATTCTTATAAAACCAGACCAAGACCTCAAACCTAGTCCCAGTTAAACCAACGCCACAGATTTGGTTGCTGAATGGTAAGCAAACGCTTCTGGATTCACTGGGTGTACTCTAGTTCAGACTTACTTACTTAGGCGATCCCTCGTAGTTCGAGGATGATTATCCTCCATCTGTGGGGTCTTGGGGGGGGGGGGTGTCCGTAGGTGGCTGAAGAGACCTATTCTTGATCTGCATGTTCTGCCACAGTGAGGACATGGTTTCCTGGTGGAAGGCGGTCCCCGTCAGGGTTGGCTTGACGGGCCTTCCTCTTGGCACGTTTCTCCCTTAAGCCCTCCATTCATGCCTCTTCAAACTCCGCAGCACTGCTGGTCACAGCTGACCTCCAGTTAGAACGCTCAAGGGCCAGGACTTCCCAGTTCTCGGTGTCTATGCTACAGTTTTTAAGGTTGGCTTTAAGCCCATCTTTAAATCTCTTTTCCTGCCCACCAACATTATGTTGCCATTTTTGAGTTCAGAGTAGAGCAGCTGCTTTGGGAGACTGTGATCGGGCATTCGGACAACGTGGCCAGTCCAGCGGAGTTGATGGCTTAGGAGCATCGCTTCAATGTTGGTGGTCTTTGCTTCCTCAAGCACGCTGACATTTGTCCACCTGTCTTCTCAAGAGATTTGCAGGATTTTTCTGAGGCAATGCTGATGGAAACACTCCAGGAGTTGGATGTGATGTCTGTAGACCGTCCACGTTTCGCAGGCATAGAGCAGGGTTGGGAGGACAATGGCTTTATAAACGAGCACCTTGGTATCTCTACAGATGTCCCGATCATCAAACACACTCTGCTTCATTCTGAAAAATGCTGCACTCGCAGAGCTCAGGCGGTGTTGTATTTCAGTGTCAATGTTGACTTTTGTGGAGAGCTGGCTGCCAAGGTAGCGGAAATGGTCAACGTTTTCTAATGTGACACCATTAAGCTGTATTTCTGGCTTTGCAGAGGGATTAGCTGGTGCCTGTTGGAAGAGTACTTTGGTTTTCTTGATGTTCAGTGAGAGGCCGAGCTTCTCGTATGCTTCTGCGAAGGTGTTTAGAGTGGCTTGTAGGTCTTCTGAGTGCGCACAGACTACATTGTCATTGGCATATTGGAGTTCTATAACAGATGCTGTGGTGACCTTGGTTTTAGCTCTCAGTCTGCTGAGGTTAAATAGCTTGCCATCTGTCCGATAGATGATTTTCACTCCAGTGGGGAGCTTCCCATCAACAAGGTGAAGTATAGCGATTAAGATGGAAAATAAGGTAGGGGCAATAACACATCCCTGCTTGACACCTGATTCCACCTTAAATGGGTCACTTTGGGAGCCGTTGCTGTCCAAGACTGTTGTGATCATGGAGGAGCCGCAGGATGTTCAAAAATTTGTCTGGACACCCGATTTTTTGGAGGATGGTCCAGAGAGCACTGCGATTCACTTTGTCGAATGCCTTTGCAAGGTCAATGAATGCCATATACAGAGGTTGGTTTTGTTCCCTGCATTTTTCTTGGAGCTGTCGTGCAGTGAAGATCATGTCCACTGTTCCTCTGGAGGGACGGAAGCCGTTCTGGGATTCTGGGAGGGTGTCTTCTGAGACAGGAAGAAGGCGGTTTGCAAGGATTCTTGCGAGGATTTTCCCAGCAGCGGTTAGAAGGGAGATGCCGTGATAGTTCCCGCAGTCTGTTCTATCCCCTTTCTTGAAAAGGGTGATGATGGTGGCATCCTTGAAGTCTGCTGGGATTTTCTCGGTCACCCACACTTTTTCAATGAGCTGGTGGAGTTGTTGTAACAGCTCAGGTCCACCCTCTTTGAAGATTTCAGCAGGGATCCCATCAGGTCCGCTGGCTTTGTTGTTTTTTTGTTGGCTGATGGCATTGCTGACTTCTTCCAAACTAGGCAGTGCTGCAAGCTCATCCCTGGTTAGTTGTTGCGGGATTTGTGAGAGTTCAGACTAATAATTAAGGTTAAGTCCATCTTGTCTTGTATCCATTCCCACAGTTGCAGCCAGAGATTTTAGGGTACTCACAAGGATAAAAGACACATTACAATCACAGCCATTTCATCACCATCATCTGTCACTGTGGCACAAAAGGGAATGCTGGAGGCAAATAGCTGGAGGGCAGAAAGGTGAGTTCTTTCCATCCTGAGGCTGCACACAAGCTCCAAATACTCAGAGCACATGCTTCACATGCTGGGGATGCACTACATTTTTGACAGCTGTTGGCATTCAAATACTATATCCCATTTTAAGCCACTTTTAATCACTCAAACCTAGTAGTAAGTTACATAGAATCATTGCTCTTTGTAAAGTACATTGAAGCGGCCGCTATCCTGAATCTACTTTCCATAATTAATTCAGGAATGGGCAACTTTAGGTTAAGCAGGCACTCTGGTATCAGGTGACTTCAGAGCAACCTATGCCTCTAGTGATATGGGGCCAATTTTACATTTTCAATCCCCAAAGGACCATTCAGTTCCAGGAGAAGTCTATTTTCAATATGAGACTTCCAGGCCATTTTCTGTTAGGAGAAAAAAGCATCCCTCTTGGTCTAGAATGACTTTTTAAAAGGTAAAACTGCCCCCTGTAACATTTTGAGGGCAAAACATACATTTTTCCCAAATGCCATACTTATCAGGAAGGAATCTAACCACATTTTCACATAATGCAGAATTTTGTAAACATTGTGATCCTTCCCCATCTTGTAGTCATGTCAGGTTTACACACACACAGTTTAAAGATGTCATGAATCATTTTCCCTCCCATAATTTCTTTTTCTTTAAATAACATACACATGAGCAAGAAAAATCGTAAGTGCCAGGTCCAAAGACCCTTTTCTTTATGTTTACAGTATTTTGTCTGGTAGCAAAACCATACATTAGCAACACTAACACAGCCCGATGAGTTGGTTGAATGTTGCAGATAAGTACCATATTTCACTGTGAGAAAAAGTTCCAGCTAAGGGGCTTCACTCGGCCCGCAGCCAAGCAAAGCCCCGTAGCTGGAAAGGGGTGCATGCGGGAGTGAATTCACTCTCTTGCATGCCTGCCCACTTTCCTTGGCACTGCCAGCCAAATCATTCCCTGTAGGGCAGTTGCACTCAATTCTTTTGCCTGGGCAAGTGAACTAAGGGCACAACTATTATGCAGGATATAGTAAAAGTCAATTTTTTCCATCCTGAAAATGGAGATCTATTATGCAATGGAAAATGCCCATCCTCTTTCCTCCAGTCATTTTGTTGTAAAAATGTTGACCACGGGTCAGATTTATGAAGCCCTACATACAATGGACTGCAATTTCAAGCATTTCCTACCATTGGCTAGGTTGGCTAAGACTACTTGGCTTCTCTCAATCATGTTCATTATGAATACTGTCAAATTTGCCATTACAAAACAAAACAAGGGGAACGGTTTCTTACTGAAGTACACCCAATGTGATGTCTTGTTTTATTTGTATTTTTAGCTCCTGAAGTCATTACATCCAAAATTCACAGAGAAACTAGTAAGCCACCATGAAACATGTTGTGAACCAGACTGTTTGTCCTCTTTTTGGCAAACTTGACATTATAACATATCTGCGAAAACTGCTGCTAAATTTAAGCAAGGTCCCCCTAGGAGAGCACTGAACCATAGGGCACCTAGAAGCCTATCATCCAGAAAAAGATTCCACATGCATTGCAGAGAAAAATTAAGCAACTCTGAGATAATTTATTCCTAGGGCAGAAGTTCTACATAGCTGAATGTTCTTTCATGCAGTTCATGTTACACAATGATTTATTGATGGCTGTGCAGAAATATAGCAGGCCTTCTGGTCAGACTTCCAGTGTAATACAAGGAGTTTGTGGGTGGAGATAGATAGATAGATAGATAGATAGATAGATAGATAGATAGATAGATAGATAGATAGATAGATAGATAGATAGATAGATAGACAGAGTAAAAGAAGGTTTGTTAGAATTATGCAAGTTATTACACTTACAGGTGATGCACTGAGCATACTTAAAGTCCTTTTTTAAAAAAACTAGGGCCATTTATTGCTTGGAAAATTGTTTTCAACATATCACTTGAGCTGAGATATGTGCTGTATCGGGATACCTACATGCGGCATCCCACCCTATCGTGGTGAGGAGTCCTGCTGTTATTATGCTAATGAATGCTTCCCCTTCCCAGCATTATGATTTCCTTGTTTTTGGTCTCATATTTAGAGTTTCAGCAACGACTTTATTACCATTCTAAGAGCACAGCTGCACCATAAACTTTTATTTGCCTTAATAAATTTAGGGAGACTGTGCAGGAGAAAGGGATATGACAACCCGCAATTTCCAAACTTAGTCTCAAGTAGTGGTTTACTCTCTGTTTCCTCTACTGTTAGTTACAATAGATACGGGAATGTGTACCCTCCACCATTTTACTAATGAAAAACAGTGGCCAAGTGACTTTCCCTCTCAGTCAGTCATCCTCAGGGATGCCTCTGTCAGGCATCCCTGCAGGCCTCTTCACCTCTCCTGTTGCCTTGGAGGCAATTCCCGTTGTGGCCCATCTCCAAGGCTGTGGAAAGGGCCCTTCTTCCCCTCTGCTGCCTTCCTCCCTTCCACTTCCTCCGCTGCTTCCAATTTGCCTCAGCCTCGCCGTATCTTTGTGCCCTTCTCCTCCTTCCTTAAGCAGTTGTTTGTAGTACAGCGGCTGTTGCTTGTTTGTCCAGCAGATGGGGTTTTTTGTGAATCAAAGCATGTTTTACCTGTCTCAGGTGTGACATGTGTATAATAGTAGGTATGTGAATACATTAAAACACTCACCAGTTCGAATGCTACATTGTGTCCAAATTTTGAAGCAATTGGTGAAGCAGTTTGGGAGATATGAGGCCCTCACAAATGGACATTTACATTTTTATTTATATAGATTGCTTATGTTGTACAGTGCCTTAAGGGCTTTGATTTTTTATAAAATCTAATTGAACCACAGTAATATAATATTGCACATGTAATGCTAGTTTAGTACCCCTTATCTGGAATTCTCAAATATTCTATAATCCAAAACTGTGTGCCTGGGTGGCTGAGATAGTAATACTTTTCTGATTGGATGGTTCAATAGACACATATTTTGTTTTCACAGAATCATAGAATCATAGAATTGGAAGAGACTTCATGGGCCAGCCAGTCCAACCCCCTGCCAAGAAGCAGGGAAATCACATTTTAAAAAACTCTGATAGATGACCATCCAGCCTCTGCTTAAAAATCTCCAAAGAAGGAGCCTCCACCACACTCTGGGCCAGAGAGTTCCACTGCTGAACAGCACTCACAGTGAGGAAATTCTTCCTGATGTTCAGGTGGAATGTCCTTTTCTGTAGTTTGAAGCCATTGTTCTGTGTCCTAGTCTCCAGGGCAGCAAAAAACAAGTTTGCTCCCTCTTTCCTATGACTTCCCCTCACAGCTTCTCTTCTGCAGGCTAAACATGTCCAGATCTTTAAGCTGCTTCTCATAGGGTTTGTTCTCGAGGTCTTTGATCATTTTAGTTGCCCTCCTCTGGACACACTCCAGTTTGTCTACATCTCCCTTAATCTGCAGTACCCAGAACTGGACACAGTATTCCAGGTGTGGTCTGATCAAGGCAGAATAGAGGGGTAGCATGACTTCCCGGGATCTAGACACAAGAGTTCTATTGAGGCAGGCAAAAATCCCATTGGCCTTTTAAGTTGCCTCACTGCATTGTTGGCTCATGTTTAACTTGTTGTCCATGAGTATTCCAAGATCCTTTTCACACGTACTGCTGTCAAGCCATTCTGTATCTTTGCATTTCATTTTTCTGTCTAAGTGGAATATCTTGCATTTGTTCCTGTTGAACTTCATTTTACGCACAAGATTATAAGACTATGTGCATAAGGTATATATTAAACATAAATGTGTTTAGACTTGAGTTCCACCTCTAAAATATTTCAGTGTGTACATATATACAAATACAGATATTCCAACACACACAAAACCTCAAATTCCCAAACCCCTTCTGGTCCCAAGCATTTTGAATAAGGAATGCTAACCTATATAAATGTTGCACTGATCCACAGTTTGCATTTTTTAATATTTCCAGCTGAATGCTCAGCCCATGCTGCCATGTTTGCCTTTTGCACACGGAGGTTGCACCTCTAATTAGTAGGCTTTATGTTTCTCCTTTGAGAAGCAGCAGTGCTGAAGATGAAGCAAAGCTGAGGGCAAAAAGCTTTCACCAAAGTAAGATTTTCCCTAGCATCTTTTATCTTCTGAGCAGTAATTTTTTGACAGACCCTTGATCACTTGACAGAATATAGGGAAACAATGTCGTATAGCTAAATATAACCTGACTTCCCATTTTGAAGCTCTAGTGGGGACTTGGAATGACATCAGCTCTTCTCACCAGTCTCTGGTATATACTCAACAGCTGGCTAAAACTAATGTATTTCAAAGGTGGAATGGTTAAGATAATGTTTAATGTTTATTTCAGTGGCTAGGAGCCTTCTTCCTACCCTCAGCATTTATTTAATTTAAAAGGAGACGAAATCTTTTGCAGAATGGAAGAAAGGAGAGAGTGTGTTACAAGCAGAAAGTATTACACTTCAGATTAACGTGTGTGGGTTTTTTCTAAAGGAGATTTAAACAAAACAGCAGAAACATCAGATAAATCCAAACACCAGGCCAACTGTTGCTGGTCTCAAAATAAAGTTTTCTGGAAACAGAATTTTGAATTGGTAAATGCCAGTTTTATCACCCAATGGTATAAAATTGGACTGCAATACTATTTGGCGATGAGGCCACAAAATCAAAGTCCTGAAATTATCTTCTTTTTTATTACTTTTGATATTTTGAGGTGGTGATGAATTTTGGTACCTTGTATCGTTTTGGACGGGCCCCTGGTGGTGGCGCAGTGTGTTAAAGTACTGAACTGCTGAACTTGCAGACCAAAAGGTCCCAGGTTCAAATCCCGGGAGCGGAATGAGCACTCGCTGTTAGCTCCAGCTTCTGCCAACCTAGCAGTTCAAAAACACGCCAATGTGAGTAGATCAATAGGTACCACTCCAGCAGGAAGGTAACGGCGCTCCATGCAGTCATGCCGACCACATGACCTTGGAGGTGTCTACAGACAACGCCAGCTCTTTGGCTTAGAAATGGAGATGAGTACCAACCCCCAGAGTCGGTCACAACTGGACTTAGTGTCAGGGGAAAACCTTTACCTTACCTATAGTTTTGGACATACAGCAACTGTGAAACTCCTTGGTTTTCTAGCATCTTCCCAAGACATCAATTTATGTGGCGCCCCCGATGGTGCAGCGGGTTAAACCCTTGTGCCAGCAGGACTGATGACTTGTAAGTTCGGTTGCTGACCTGAAGGTTGCTAGTTCGAATCCAACCTGGGGAGACTGTGGATGAGCTTCCTCTATCAGCTCCAGCTCCATGCGGGGACATGAGAGAAGCCTCCTACAAGAATGGTAAAAACATCAAAACACCCGGGTGTCCCCTGGGCAATATTCTTGCAGACGGCCAATTCACTCACACCAGAAGCCACTTGCAGTTTCTTAAGTCGCTCCTGACACACACAAAAAAAATCCATTTATGTATTCAGCAGGCCAGATGTTCATGGTGATAAATTGCACTAAAAATGAAAGAGGCGGTGTGCACATGTCAAGCAAAGAGAATATTTACTTGCTTCAGCCTCCAGACACTTTTCAGAATAGAAGAGCTTTGCAAGTTTCCCTAAGAGCAATAAGGAATAGTCCCCATTCTGAAAAAAATAAGGGTTGTTGAGCATGCTGTTCAAAGGTCAGTTATTTCAAAATTATCCTTCCAAATGATAAAGTACTTTTATTATTATGCCTCAAACAAACTTCTCCCTCTTTCCCACCTCTCATTGTTAAGACTGCCATCTGCTACAGCTAGTAGTAAATCAAAAGGATAGATATAGCATTTTGATCTATTAAAATAATCTTTTTGGCTTTTGCAGCATATCTTGCGATCCATCTTCATTAGCTTCAACTTCCTTTGAGCCTTAAAGGAAGAGCCCATATTTCTAGAATGCTTGCCAACATTTAAATTATTGAAGGAGACTTAATCTAGAATTAAATTTTCAAGTGTGTGCAAATATCCTCCCAGAAGAGTGCTGTAATCTTTCACTGCTGGAACATACGCACAAGATCATCTGTAGTATACCCCTCCTGAAACTCACCTGACAACTAGGATTTGCAGATGTAGGCTCTTGGCAACTCTAAAAGGCCCTGGTGCAAGATCTTAAAGTCAGCTAATTGCCACTACAGTTTGAATCACTGCTTTGAAACAAAATGTATTTATTATATTAAGGAGAGAAAAAAAGCCCTATAGTTATTTACGGTACAAGCTGAAAACATCAATAATTTTTAAATTACCTTGAATTGGAGTTCAAACTGCACAAAACCAGCATGGAAAGTTGTAGTGAACAACAACAACAACAACTACAACAATAACAACAACACATTTTAAAGCTTTTTCCTGCCTTAACTGCCTCTCCTGTTTTTCTGCTTCAAGGCCACCTTCGACCATCGGCCCCATTCATTATGTAGACAGCAATACCTGTAGTGATGCTAGTAAACACTGTTGATTACTTTTATAAGATGGATGGAATATGCATAATTGCAATAAATTGTGTGCACACTTAAACATCACACACACACATATAATAATTGTAAAATTGAAGTATAAACAGTGCCTAAATACACAGAAAACACCAGATGCTATCTTATCTTGGTAGCTAAGCAAGATCAGCCATGGTTAGTACTTGGATGGGAGACTGTCAATGAATCCAGATGCAATAATTCAGAGGAAAGAACTGGCAAAACCAATTCTGAATTTTTCTTGCCTATTTATTTCCCACATTTGTACCCTGCCCTTCTCACCCCGATGGGTACTCAAGGTGGCTTTAAAACAGGCAACAATTTGATGCCAACAACATATCAGTCCAAAAAATAAACAATACAATTAAAATCCAAAAAATTAAAAACATCAATTATTAAATCATCAATTAAAATCATACAAATATAAAACATAATCCAAGGCCTGTCAATTTGTCAATCACATTAATTTGTTTTCCATTGCTTCAATTACTAGACAAGTACTTGGTCCCACAGCCACATCTTAGGTTTTTTTCTGAAGGTCAGGCGGGAGGAGGCTAACCTGATTCCATTGGGGAGGGAGTTCCACAGATGAGGGGCCACCACTGAGAAGGCCTTGTCTCTCGTCCCCACCAGTCGCGCTTGCAAGGGGGTGGAACTGAGAGCAGGGCCTCCTCCGGTTATCTTAATCTCTGAGGTGGATCATAGAGGGAGATACGTTTGGACAGGTAAGCAAGGCCGGAACCGTTTAGGGCTTTATAGGCTAAAGGCAGAACTTTGATTTCTGTTCGGTAGCAGACTGGTAGCCAGAGGAACTGATGTAATGGGGGTTGTGTGCTCCCTGTATGCCTAAGAAAACCCTGTGAAATTCATGAGGCTGCCATAAATCGACAGGTGACCAAAGCACACACAAACATAAAGAAATAAATTGCACCAGCCCAAGCCTGAAAGAAAGCCTTAAATTACATGCTGCTTATTTCAAATTATTCCTTGTGTTAACAGTAGGAATTAGAATATGTTCATTAGCATGTTTCAGTGCTTTGGCCTACTTCCTATAAAAATACAGATTGTTTATCTAAGCTACTATCACAAATCAGTTTGAGGTCACAGCATCAAAACTGAATACTCTCATGCCTGATATGAAAGAAATGGGTGACAGCACTGTGATGATGAGTCAGGAACCTATCAAATACAAAGGGAGCCAACGGAGCAAAGATGGGCCAGGGCTGCCTGGGAACCTTGAAACACGTCATATTACAAGAAATGTGGCTTTCCCTACCTCGTTCTTCCATCTAAAAATTTTGTTGCTTTGCCTGTGAGCCGAGGAAGTACCGTAGTCTGGTTTTTTAAAAGACATTGGCTATCCTGGATATTTGGATCATCTTGAACCATACACCAATCCCTTGATAGTATGCTATTCCAAGGCTTCTTAACCTTTTTACACTCACAACCCCTATCTACAAAAGAAAATTTTATGTGGCCCCAGGCATACAGACATGTAAAACAGGTATAAAAACAAACATCTACTAATAATATATCAGTATTTGTAGGGCTTTGCTACACTATTTTCCCCCTTTTTATGAGTACAGCTAAGGCATCATCTGCAAAGACCACTATAGGTAAAGGTAAAGGTTTTCCCCTGACATTAAGTATAGTCGTGTTGTGTCCGATTCTGTGGGTTGCTGCTCATCTCAACTTCTAAGCTGAAGAACTGGCATTGTCCGTAGACACCTCCTAGATCATGTGGTTAGCATGACTGCATGGAGCGCCATTACCTTCCTGCCGGAGTGATACCTATTGATCTATTCACATTTGCATGTTTTCGAACTGCTAGGTTGGCAGAAGCTGGGCCTAACCGCGGGAACTCACCCTGCTTCCTGGATTCAAACCGCCAACCTTTTCAATCAGCAAGTTCAGCAGCTTAGTGGTTTAATCCACTGTGTGACCAGCAGCGCCAGAGACCACTGTGAACACTGCATATTGTTGCTAACAGATTTGTGCAAATGGGTGGAGTTTACAAAGCGTTAACTGTTGCCAATTTTTTGTGACTCCAACATTTAGCTAAGGGGACCCCATTTGGGGTTGGGACCCACAGTTTGAGAAGCAGTTTGTTGTTCAACTTTTCTAGTATGAAGACTGTGAAGGAGAGATGGGCAGACTGAAATAGTAATGCCCACAAACTGTGTGCTTGAAAAAACAGGTGTGCCATCAGGGGAGGCTGAAGTATACCTTGGCAGGAAAAGTACATACATTCACAAACAACCACTCCCAAAGAAACCCCTTTAAGCACTGCTCTCACCTTCATTTCTGTTAATATCCTGTCAACCAGAGAACTGAATACTGAATATCACAATATTCCAGAAAGTAAGATGCCTATCCCTGAATGCAGTGGCAAGGTAATGCAGCAAGATAAAGCAGGGTATAAATAACCTGGGAGGCATTGATTCTGGACGTACATTTCTGAGTATAATAGCCACAAATGATAGGAAAGGAGATTCCACCTGAACATTAGGAAAAACTTCCTGATTATAAGAGCTATTCAGCAATGAAACTCTCTGCCTCGGAGTGTAGCAGAGGTTCCTTCTTTGGAGGCTCTTAAACAGAGGTTGGATGGCCATCTGTCAGGGGTACTTTGATGGTGCTTTTTCTGCATGACAGGATTGGACTAGATGGCCCACACAGTCTTTTCCAATTCTATGATTCTACATACCTGCTCATATTTGTTTAGACGGCTTCTGATCTGTGGGAATACAGAGAAATCAAAAGCTTTTAAGAACAGGCTTGCATTCGGAAGATACTCCCTCCTTAGTCATGCCACTCTGCCAGATATTGCATGCAATAACAGTAAGCAGGCCTCTGATGGGGAGAAAATGTGAGGCTCATTATTGGGGCTCATTATTCATCAGGATGAGCTGAGAGTGACACTGACATCCCCACAAAAAGGGAGCCCTTTCTGAGCATTCAGCAGCGAAAGTGTCGTGTAACCTCCGGTGGCCTAGGGGATAAAAGCCTTGTAACTTGAAGGTTGGGTTGCTGACCTGAAGGCTGCCAGGTTCGAATCCCACCCAGGGAGAGCGCGGATGAGCTCCCTCTATCAGCTCCAGCTCCATGCGGGGACATGAGAGAAGCCTCCCACAAGGATGGTAAAACATCAAAACATCCGGGCGCCCCCTGGGCAACGTCCTTGCAGACGGCCAATTCTCTCACTCCAGAAGCAACTCTGGTTGCTCCTGACACAAAAAAACCTGGCTGGGCACAGTCCCAAATTGCTCCTTTGTGCCAATCTTGCTTAGGTTAGTAGCTGCTCCAAGGGAGCAGCTTGGGGAAATTCTTTCAATTTATATTTCTCACAGACCATCAGGAAATGATTAAAAAAATCTGAAAGCAATTTTCCTATTTAAGGAGTCCAGCGAGGTGCCAGTTTTCTGCCTTAATTGTCACTTCATTTTACCAATTAGCTGGGATATGAAGCTAGGAGAGATCGGGCAGTGGTTCGTGTAATCAGTTTTATGTGTGCAAGTGTGTAAACTATAAACAGATTCCACCAAAAAAAGACCAGAGATGCTGTAAAAACATGAAATGGGCTGATTCATGAGTGAAATCATTCTTGAAAGTATAAGGAATTGGGAAATAGAAGCAGTGAAACTACTCCAAACCCATATACATGCGCTGCACACAGAGTGTGATCCTGTGATCTGCATAGTTTATTTCTATGGTGTGGTAATGCATGGGACTGTCCCCTTGATTTTACACAATCATATAACATCGCTTCATATTGTTACACAATCATTCAGAACCATTCTGTCTAGTCTGAATTTTCGTAATAGGTGCTATAATTCTTACTTAGTTGTGTGATCCAAATCCCACTTTTCGCTTAGGATTGGGACCCAAGACAGTTCACCACAAAATGTAAGAGACTGAAATAAAATGAAAGAAAACAGGTAAAACAGACATTACAATACCCCCATTCTACCATCAGGAAGTTTTTTCCTAATGTTTATTTAGGTGGAATCTCTTTTCCTGTAGTTTGAGTCAACTGCTCTGTGCCCGTATTTCCAGAGCAGCAGAAAACAAGCCTTTCCTCCTCCTCCTCCTCCTCCTCCTCCTCAATGTGACATCCTTTCAAATATTTGAACATACCTGTTGTGTCACCACTTAACCTTCTCATACTTATATAACTGAAAATTGGTATTTACTATTACTTTACAGTCTTGCAATCCTATAGAGTTTCCACTTTGGTGCCTTATTCTGGCAGTGGCAGCTGGCAGAAACAGGCTCAGGGTGAGGTGGCGTGTGGGCATAGTGGCCACAAAGCAAGGCAGGTGCCTTAGAAAAAGGGACTGCTCAGAGCCAGGAGTTTTTGTCTGCCTTCCCTTGGTAATATCTCATGAGCACAGCAAAAGTGCAGTCACTAGGGTGGTACACCAACCTCAAAATGCTGAATTTTATAATGGATTTATTAGTTATATTCCTGCCCTCAAGCCCCCCTCCTCAAAGAAATAAAGGCAGTTTCTGAGTTAAAAACACCCAACTTACAAAGTTATTTATTTATTTATTTATTTATTTATTTATTTATTTATTTGCGTCAGAAACAAACTGGGAATACAGTTATAGTGTATAAAAAACCCAGACAAAGATAAAAATGTGGCATTATTCTAGATTTCCTTTGACCAGAAGCTGGCCACTTCGAGTGCCTCTAGTGTCGCTGTGAGAAGGTCCTCCATTGTGCATGTGGCAGGGCTCAGACTGCATTGTAGTAAGTGGTCTGCGTTTGCTCTTCTCCACACTTGCATGTCGTGGACTCCACTTTGTAGTGCAATTTCTTAAGGTTGGCTCTGAATCTTGTGGTGCCAGAGTGCAGCCTGTTCAGTGCCTTCCAAGTTGCCCAGTCTTCTGTGTATCCAGGAGGGTTTCTCATCCGGTATCAGCCATGGTTTGAGGTTCCGGGTTTTAACCTGCCACTTCTGGACTCTCACTTGCTTAGGTGTTCCTGTGAGTATCTCTGTAGATCTTAGAAAGCTATTTCTACAACTTATAAATGACTCATAGTTACAAACAGGGTGAGACAACAGGAAGTGAAAAGTTATGTATTTTCATATCATATCAGAATCTAAAATACCAGTACCTATAGACAGAAACAACATCCTCCTTCCTTTCTGGAGCTATCAGCATTTTGAAACAAAATACTGTTTTAAAAAACTCTTACTTTTGCTCAACTTCCTAAGTATGGGTATTTTTTGCAAGTGAAAATGGTTATGAACATAAGACCCTAGAGGAAGTCTTCCAGCATTTTAAATTTCATTGTTATTAAGCAATTTACTGAAAATCCCTTACTCTGCTCATAGGGATAAACGAATCAATACTGGGAGAAATGAAAGCATATACTTACAACCTAGACAACCACACAAGTGCTGGGAAATAAATAAGTTGCAGTGGGCCCGTGATGTTAGAGATGGCCAAGTCTGAAAAATGCTGGTCACTCAAAAGCAAAGACAAAAAAGACACTGGGTAGGGTTTAAGTGGTCTGTGTTGAATCGTATGTATAAGAAAGAAGGGGAAAATGACAAAAAAAGAATATAAATGCATTACCAGGACCTTTAGGGAGAAGGGAAGAAGAACTAAAGCTAACGTTTAAAATGAGATTGGACTTGCCAGGAAAATTGAAAATAATTAGATGGGATTGTCAAAGGCTTTCATGGCCGGAATCACAGGGTTGTTGTGTGTTTTCCGGGCTGTATGGCCATGTTCCAGAGGTATTCTCTTCTGACATTTCACCCACATCTATGGCAGGCATCCTCATATACCTCACAACCTCTGAGGATGCCTGCCATAGATGTGGGCGAAACGTCAAGAGAGAATACTTCTGGAACACGGCAATACAGCCCGGAAAACACACAACAACCCATTAGATGGGATTATTTTCAGAATAAGAGGAAGAACATGGAAATTGTAGGGCCACTGCATGGAAAAGACGGTGAAATACTAATGTAGGATAGAGAAAAGATGGAACTGATCAACATATTTTTGACTTCAGTCTTCGCTAACATGGAAAACAGTGCTAATCCTGGCACAAACATAACAAAGGATGCAGAGGGACTGCAGCCCAAAATAAAGAGTTGATATAAAAATATGTAGTTGCTCTGATTCAGTGTTTCTCAAATTGTGCTCCTTTATTTGTTTTGGACTTCAGCTCCCACAAATCTCAGCCAGCTTACCAACTGTTAGGAGTTGTGGGAGCTGAAGTCCAACACATCTGGAGGAGCAGAGTTTAAGAAACACTGTTCTAAATTCATTCAAGGACCTCATCACATGGACGTCCTTAAACTGGGGGACAGCGAGGGAATCCATTGGGCAGTGGGAGGAACGGTCATTAAGCACCCCACATCGCCCGCACCACCCCCTTCCCCATCACAAGTGGGAAACCGTCATCACACGGCTTCCTCCTGTGCTGTCCCCAGCTTAGTTAATGGAAACACGGGTCCTACAATGCTGCCAGGACAGAGCCAGGATGGAGCCCCACCAGAAGTAGCCCTGTGTCATGTGATGGGTTTCGGCGGGCTCCGTCCTGGCAGCATCCTAGGATGGGGCATACCATGTGATGAGGTTCCACGTCTTCAAGGCCAGATGAATGGCATCCAAGACTACTAAAGGAAATTGCAGACATAATTTCAGAGCCACTGTCAATAATCTTTGAATGCTCTGCAAAGGACAGAGTCTAGCACAGTGGAGGAGAAAAAAGAATGGAAAGAGAAAACCTGAGCAACTACTCAATCCCGGAAAAGGTTCTAGAATAGAACATTAAATACTGTCATCAGTTTGGAAAGAACTGCAATAATTCCAGATAGATAGTCAAATCAGACTAATCTTATCCCTCCCTTTTTTGTGTGGACAACTACAAAACTGGTAAAAGAATGCTGTGTTTATAGTATATCTTGATTTCACTAGTGTTTAACACAGGGTTCCCAAGAATATTATTGCAGATGATCTGATAAAATATAGTGCTGAAGACAATTTGATAAAATATGTTGCTGTTGAGTGGGTTTGTAACTGGATCAAAACCAGGGAGTTCTCACCAATGGTTCCTAACATATGCAGCAATTGATATTTCAGTGCAATAATGAACAATTACAGATGACAATTGGAATGGCTCCTGATGCAATTGTTTTAATTGATATGTTTTAATGATGTTATTTTAATGTGTATGTGTTCAAGGAATCAAATTGTGCCTTTGTTGTAAGCCTGCTTGAGTCACCTTCAAGGTGAGAAAGGCAGGATAAAAATAAATTAAATAACAATAAAATTCCTCTTCCCTGGAGATAAGTAACTCAAGGTCATGTCCTGGGCCCAGTATTGGCCCCACTGTTGTTTAAGATGCTGGAAGAGGGGGCATGCTAATCAAATGTGCAGGTGACACCCAATTAGGAGACACAGCCCAGAAGACAGAATAAGAATTCAAAAAGGCCGTAACAGGTTGGAGAGCTGGTTCAAAACTCACAAAATGAACAGGGAGAACTAAATGGTACTTCAGGACAGTATCAGCCAGTCTTCTAAACAGTGGTTCTCAACCTGTAGGTCCCCAGGTGTTTTGGCCTACGATTGCCAGAAATCCCAGCCAGTTTACCAGCTGTTAGGATTTCTGGGAGTTGAAGGCCAAAACATCTGGGGACCCACAGGTTGAGAACCACTGCTTTAAAAGAAGTAGTATTACCACCTTCTGGAATACTATATACAGTTATGTGCACCGCAGGTCATGAAACATAGTGACATGCTGGAATGCATTCAGCAGAGAATTTCTAGGATGATAAAATATCTGAAAATCTTGGAGAACACTGAAAGTTGAAATAATCGCTGCCTTTAAACATTTAAAGGGATATCAAGCAGAAGATGGAGCAAGCTTTTTTTGCTGCTGCAGAGGGTAGGACACAAATTACTGAATTAAAATTACAAGAAGAGAGTCAACCTAATTATGAGGAAAAAAACTCTTGATTGCATGAGCTGTATAACAGTGGAATGGATTGCCTTGCACACTGGGGAACTTTCTTTTTATGGATGTCTTTAAAGAGAGGTTAGTTAGGCATCTTGTGTTAGTGCTTTGGCTGTCTATTCATGCAAAGCAATGCATTCATATAGGTGCTCCTCAAAATCTTTTTCATGCCTGTGATCCTATAGTATTTTGTAAACTCTGTGTCAATTATACACTCACCTTCCATGGTCACAGGCCATAGAAATACTTTATTGTAGAGTATTTTATTTCTCATAAAAAAGAAAGGGTTCTATCTATTTAGTTCATCCAAACCAAAAATTTGACCACTATTCTAATTAAAATAGGGTCCAAAGTTTTTCATGAGCATTTCCATTTAGAGAAGTATTCATGGAGGCATACCCAACAGGTAACGGAATTTTTTATCAATACCGTAGATATGGTAAAGCTTAGGTAAATTTTCTTTGCTGCATATTCCTATTTGCAACATTGGTAAAATTATACAAGAAAATATCACAATACCATTTTTCAGGGGTTAACAAAGTTAGTCAGCAAAAGATGCCAAACTGAAGTAAGCTGGCACCACACTACCATTTTATCCATATTTATTTGTAAGAAAATCTGGGATTACTCACCAGTTAAACCTGCATGGTCCAATCTACACTGTTATATAATTCATAAACGTGCCAAGAGGAAGCCGCATCAAGCCAACCCTGACCAGGACTGCCTTCCACATGGAAACCGATGTCCTCACTGTGGAAGAACGTGTGGGTCAAGAATAGGGCTCCGCAGCCACCTTCGTACCCACTACCAAGACACTACACTTGGAAGGCCATCATACTCAGACAACAAGGGATCGCCTAAGTAAGTAAAGTAAAGCTATATAATTCAGTTTAAACTGCATTACATGATCAGTGTAGACTCAAATAATATAGATTAACTGCATTGAACTGCATTATATGGATCTATACTAACCAGGGCTGTAGCCAGAAAAATTTGGGGGGGGGGGGTTTGAACCCCTAACACACACACACACACACACACACACACACACACACACACACACACACACACTACAGACGTGTCAATATCTGCTTGAGATAGTGCCTGGAGGGGACTCTTAATTTTTTGTGTCTCATAGACTTAGCATGGGGATTTGGTTAGCCAGTTAAAATTCATGAGTAAACCAGGTATTTTTTTTAACCTGAAAATTTTCAGGGGGGGGGGGTTGAACCCCTACACACACCCCTTCGACTACAGGCCTGCATGTAATGGAGTTTTAAACTGCATTGTGTGGCAGTGTTGATGGGGACTATGATTAAATGAGTTGGGCAAAGTACAGTCCATGATCCGCATGCTTTCCCAGGGCCATTTCATAGAATCATAGAATCATAGAATAGTAGAGTTGGAAGAGACCTCATGGGCCATCCAGTCCAACCCCCTGCCAAGAAGCAGGGAGCCCAGCCATTTTTGTGAGCCCAGCCGTTGTCACCCTGATGTCAAAATGCTGCTTCAGGCTGCCTCTGCCAAAATAATAGACAAAAGTTGCAAATTTTACTTTAAAGATTTGTATTTTACTTAAGAAGCCCAGCACTTTGGAATTTAGTGCTAGAGAACCTATACTCCACCAGAATTGTTGGACTGCAAATGGTCAAGATAAGATTAGCAATTAATCCCCATTTGGAGGCCTACAGCTCCCCTCCTTCTCTAATCCACTGTTATCCCTTCAGAATCATGTAACTAAAGATAAATCGGTTCTGTTGGATTACACCAAACTAAATTAAGAGAGTGTTTCCACTTATGCAGAACAAATGTGTAATGACAGCTGGGGTGGAGAGACCTATGCTATTAAAGCCAGATAGCTATCCTATAAAACTTCTATCTAACAGCAAAGTTAGGCTATAAATCAGGCATGGGCAAACTTCAGCCCTCCAGGTATTTTGGACTTCAACTCTCACAATTCCTAACAGTGGGTAGGCTGTTAGGAATGGTGGGAGTTGAAGTCCAAAACACTTGGAGGGCCAAAGTTTGCCCATGCCTTCTATAAATGCTTCAGTCTTCATCTAATCAACAGCTGGTTATACCTCAATCTCCATTAAAAAAACACTAGGTGAATAATCAGGAACACCTAAAATATGTTTGAAAATGAATTTATCAAAAGAAAAGAGATGGGGATGTGTACACACACATATGTATACACTACAGTTCCCATGATCCAAGTAGCTAGACTCTTGTTGGGAAAAAAAACTTTTATGATTTCACATTCTGAATCAGCTGGCTATAAACTGACTTTGGCAGGTGAAAGCAGCTCAGATACTACAGTACTTCCTCCTTGCTAGTTTTGTTTGAGTTCTGACTTTTTCTTAAGTCCATTCAACACTATTCTTTACATGTTACCCTTTTCTTTTTTTTAATCAGCACCAGCTTCTTGTGCCCATTTAAGCCCCCTTAGTTCCAATGTAATGTACTTTCATCACTCCAAAGAGACATTATGAAATGCATGCTCAAAAATCCTAGAACAGCTTTTTGAGCAGCTGCCTTTTGCCCCAGGTGCCATTGAAATGCAAGCAGCATGTGAGGTGTGTTTGACTTGATATCTAACAGTCTCTTATTGATCGGCTTTCTGGCTCCTATGTGCCAACTCTTTTTGGATGGCTTTTCCCCAGATAAATGACAAATAAAATTAAGGGGCATTACCTTTGCCCAAATTTGATTCTGACTCTACTCACAGGTCTCTTAGTGGGAAATCAAAGTGTGTTAGCACTTCACATTTGCTCTTGGCTTTCAAGCAGAATCTGGAGAAATGGCCAATTATGTCCTTTCCTTGAAACACTGCAATCTAATATACGTTTCATACTTTCTCTTCTTATTAGCCTCAACACTCATTTGCTTGAACTTGCTAATGTGCCAAAATATATAATGTTTTCCCCTGGGCAGTAGCCATTTTCTGTTAATAGCAATTCTCTTCAGTATCTGTTATAAGTAAGCAATCGCCCATAGTTTCCTTTTGTGGCTATGTATACTTTATTGGCATGAAATTGTGAATTCTCTTGCTGCTTCATGTTAGATGGTTTGTCCAAATAAGAAACAGTTCTTATCTAAATACAAGCAGTGAACTTTTCAGGGTTTTTAAAACTGTCTAGACCAGTGGTTCCCAACCTGTGGTCCGTAGACCACAGTGGTCCCCAAGAACTGAAATATGGTCCACGGCCTCACTGTTACTACTCCATGTTGTCGAAGGCTTTCATGTCCAGAATCACAAGGTTTTTGTGTGTTTTCCGGGTTGTATAGCCATGTTCCAGAGGTATTCCCTCCTGACGTTTTCCCACATCTATGGCAGGCATCCAATCACAGAGTTGTTGTGTGTTTTCTGGGCTGAATGGCCATGTTCCAGAGGTATTCTTTCCTGATGTTTTGCCCACATCTATGGCAGAGGTACCTCACAACCTCTGAGGATGCCTGGCATAGATGTGGGTGAAACATCAGGAGAGAATACTTCTGGAACATGGCCATACAGCCAGAAAACACACAACAACCCTGTAATTCCGGCCATGAAAGCCTTCAACAACACATTTTTCCAACAATTGTTGGCATAACAGTATTGTCTGAAACATAGATAGCAGTCTGGGCAACGTGTGTACTTTAGTCAGCACTATCATCCCAGCAAGAACAAGATTAGCACAAACCATTCCTTCATTTTGTTTTTAATCCAAGTTATAATTGGGTTATAGTTGTAATATATGATTTGATTTATATTCTTAGCAACGTGAATTCCTAAGTACTTTAAACTGAAGTGGCATAAATCATGTTTAGGGTTTTGTTTTGTTTTTGTTTTTTTGTTTTTTTGCAGGGTTTGCTGCAGTGAGAGAAGGATATCAATACATATCATTGAGTCTTAAAATCCAGAATGTTTTTCAGTTTCCCTATAGCTTTGTTTGGATGTTGTAGGAATAACAGCAGCTTGTTTTCCATACAATTCATTTGAACCTCTTTTATCATGATGGCTGATAATATGCCCAGTCAAAGAGGTTGTGAATAACAGAGGGATACAGGACAGCCGTATCTTGAAACCATAGAAATGCGGCATTAAAATCTATTTTGCTTACATGGATGTCTGCCTCTGAACTATTAACAAAGTAATGAATGCTTTTCAAAAGACCAAAAACTAAGATCATTCCACTTTGTCAAACACTTTGAAAGCATCCCAAGATAGTCTCTCTTCCTGATCTATTACAATAATTAATGGTCTCAAGTATTATGTGAATTGCATTCAGAAGTTGTCCATTTGGCACGAAACCTAGTGAGGTGAATGTAATTATCCATAAAAGTATTGATTCAGCATTCAAAACTTGTTGTAAGGGTTTTTAAATCCTAGTCCAAAATCCTGATAACAGAGTTGTTTGCTGAAACTGAACATGAATTAGATATAGCTGTGATGCGGTCCTCCCACCAACTTTCTGGAACGTTTCCCCCTGTAAAATTTCACTGAACAATTTGTATAGTTTGAGAATTAGTATATTTGAAAATATTTTAGACAGTTCTCCTGTCAGCTCACCCATCCCTGGTGATTTCCCTACTTTTATGTGCTTTGCATCATTCTTTATTTCATCTTCTGTGCTGGATTTATTTAAGTCTATTCTGTTGAATTCATTCAGGGAATTAATTTTTAATTTACCCCACAAAATTATTCAGTGGTGTATTTGTAGTTTGTTATAAAATTCTTCTTGGGTTTTTACAAAAAAATCATGACACATCACCATAAGGGAAATGAAAAGTTTTCTTGTTTCAGATTTAATAAGTAGGGCCACAATTTTATTTGTGAGATTTTAAAAGGTCAGTTTTTTTGTTACTCCCTTCAAAATATTTTCTTTTAGCCAAACTAACAGCTCCTCCAAAGTAGCTTTTTTCTTTCCTCAAACTGTATTTTTAAGGTATATGCAAACTGGTCAAACTCAGAATTTCAGATATTAAATTTTTCCTCCATTGTTCCCTAAATGTTTTAACTTTGATTAACTTAATGAAAATGATTACTACCTTCATAGTGTCCCATATGGAGGCAGAAGACATACCTGATGTTTCATTTCCTACCAAAAAATTATTTCGTCATCAAATCTCTTTGCCAAAGTATTGTTTGATGAGAAGACCTACATCCCATCTCCATATTTTACCTTATTTTCTGACTCCATTAACCCTCAAGTATAATTAATTAATTAATTAATTAATAGCAAGATATGGTAGCAGGCATTATTTTTGCATGTTCAGTATTGGTGATTATATCAGAAGATGCCCATACATGATCAGTCATTGCTCTGAAAAATGGGTTTATTCTCTGCCACTTGCGTACTTGTGTTTCCACATGAGTGTCAGGCCCTTAACAGTGAACAAAAATGGTAAGCTTCCCTGTGATGTTTGGATTAATTTTCTTCCTGATGTGGTCCTATCTATTTTGTTGCCTGATTAGGTTTTTGAATGGATATCCTCACACATATTTCATGCCTTTCTCTCTCAGGAGAGAAAGGCAACTGATTTACATTCTTTTCTGCTTTGGCTTTGGGCTACATCTTGAAATATTAGCACTCTTGATCCCTTGAAATCTAAGCTGGGAAGCCTATTTAGTGCTCTCATTACTTGAAACTTCTGCAGAAGGGCAGCAAATTTCACCAATATATCTGCCTGCATGTCGGGTTTGTCAGGTTTTAGGCTGCTGCAGCAATGGATTCCCTCAAAAGCACTTGAGATGAGTTGGAGACTGAGACACAGAGAGTATAGCCAGGTAATGATCTTTATCCCGTTTTGTGTCCCCTCTCAGTCTTGCACAGTATTATTTTTTGCTGCCATTTTCCCAGGCCTCCACTTTATTCTTTGGTTTAATATAATTTAAAGTTTTCCTATATATATTTTTTTCTTGTCAGGAGTGACTTGAGAAATAAGTAATAGTTTATTTGTACCCCACCATATCTCCTGGAGAGAATTAATTTAGAGATTTCCAAACATTTCATGTTGGTGACACACTTTTTAGATATGGATCGTTTTGCAACACAATAATTCATTTTAACTAGAAAAATGGAGACTAAACCAACCCCTTATTAGAGATATGGACACATACATCCATTGTAATAACAAAATGTGTGGGGACACAGCATATCTCATAAAAACATTTCATTTATATTTATAAAAATCTATTATTGGTATGGCAATAATATACTTTTTGTCAGGGCGTTGTGTGGATTCAGGGCTGTAAAGCTGTGTTCTAGCAGCATTTTCGCCTAATGTTTCGCCTGCATCTGTGTCTGGCATCTTCTGTGTCTGACATCCTCTGAAGATGCCAACCACAGGTGCAGGCGAAAAATCAGTCGAAAATGATGCTAGAACACAGTCATACAGCCCGGAAACCACACAACACCTCAGTGATTTTGGCTGCGAAAGCCTTTGACAATATATACATTTTGTCATTTCTCGTTATATTTTTGTGACTGTTATCGAAGACCCCCAACCCCACCACTAATAAAAAGGAAACAGGAATTGAACCTTGCAATTTGTAGTTTTCCAAGGACCAGAGCCGGCCCTAGGTTTTTTTTAAGAATAGGCGAACAGAATTTTGACGCCCCCCCCAAAACAATCACTGAAAAATAAAAGCATTGGATAAGCGAAAATGTTGGATAATAAGGAGGGATTAAGGAAAAGCCTATTAAACATCAAATTACATTAAGATTTTACAAATTGAGCACCAAAACATCATATTTTACAAAAAATCAACAGAAAAAGCAGTCTCGACTGTGCCCCATATGTTTTGCGCGCGAAGCGACTGCTTAATTTGGCTCATTGTTGGACCGGCCCTGCCAAGGACAGAGGACCTGATGAACTGGAAACGGCCTCTGTCCCCATGGTCTCCCATGAGCCTACAAAGGCCTGCAGCAGCCTACCTGCCATAACCTCCAGCCTCACCACATGGGCACGCACCCCAGCTCAGCCGTTCAGGCCCAGGCCGGTCCGCTACATCTGATCTTCACTATTTTTGTGCATTTGTATAGAATCACTATCGGTTTCTGTTTGTTTCATTCATATGGCCCCGTTTTAGTTTTTGAGAGCTGCTTCCGAAGATAGGGCCTTTCTGAATGATCTGTTTTGTTCTTTCGTCCGAATGAATGAAAATTTTCATCCCATTGGCCAACATGGGAGGGCTTCCCATGTTCCCTTTCCCCTCTGTTTCAGGGCTAGAGGGTTTCACCATTTCACACTGATCCTCAGGATCTCTCCAGCATTCATTTGAGTTGTTAGAGTTGGTGGGATAAATACCTGTCTCTGAATCCAGATAGGCAAAATGCAGTCTGTGGCTCATTAATGCTGCTTTTGAACCCTTGGCTCTTCTTCAGGCTCCATTATCATTTTAAATGGATAGCAAGCCCCCCCCCCCCTACTTTTCAGGCTCCATTATCTTTTTAAATGGGTAGTAAGCTCCCACTGTACTTATCAACACACAGTAACTTGGAAACAGACTCTCTTTAAGAGAGAGTGTGTGTGCGCTTTGCAGGTGTGTGGTGTGTGGTGCCAGGGCTTGCAGCCGAGAGCCGAGCGAAGCACAGAGTGCCTCTTACTAGGCACTTGGTGCTCGGCTACAAGGCCTGGCAGTCACAGGCTCTTTGAGTATGTGCGTGGCCTGCAGGCCCAAAGAGTTCGTGACTCCCAGGGCTTGCAGCCGAGGTCCAAGTGTATGATTACAATCACATCAACTTCAAATACAATCACATCAACAAATATACATCTTTGAGCCTCTTTCTTTGTTTCCTAACATGGAGATCTGTCAAGGACAACAACTCCCATTGTGCTCTCTGACAGGGCCTGGAATCTGCCTAATCGTGCCAGAACGGCTTTTGGACATTCCTTTGTTCACTAAATTCCACCACCACACACCCAGGGACTGGCATAGCCTCTGGAGCTCCCTCCCTTTCTCTCTCAGACCGCCTCCACCGGCTCATTGGAAGCCTCGGGGCTTCCCTGCCCACCTGAGAGGAGATCCCCAGCTACGTCAATGGCACTTACACCAATGAAGGCAAGCGCTGGCTTGGACAATCAGAGGCCAAGGAAGACACTGGCCGGCGTCTTGGAGCTGGCCAATCAGGGAAGATGAAAGGAATTTTCAAAATGGGACAATCTCAGTGAATGGAAACTTATGTGTATGAAGATGTCTGATTTTGAATGTATTTTTACACTTGTACCCTTCAAGTATCCATGCTGTACAACTGTCCCTTTTGCACAAATTGAATAAAGACTCTGTCGTTTGCCTTTAACGTGGTAAGATATTCACCATCCGCAGTTAGAAAGCTTGCCAGCATCTCTCCACTAACCACAGGACTTAGAAAACTACAAATTTCAGCATCACTATACATCACAGCCAACACACCATTTGGAAAGCTCTGGTATAGATTTTTTTTATAGCAGCAAGGAAGATGCAGATATGAGTTCTGTTGGTAGCAAAATTAAGTGCTCCTAAATGTTCTTCAAACCAGCCATGATACTGGCCTGCATTCTCTCTTTCTCTCTCTCTCTCTCACAGGATGGCCAGCATATGTACACACATGAGTTGCTGAAGCTCATCAGCTGAACTTGCACACACTGATAGACTGTTATTTCAATTTTGATTTTCTTGGGCATTTTATCTGAGCTGCAGAATCAATTACTACTTTCACGTGTGAGGATATATATTGGCAGTCAGGCAGGGTATAATCAACAGCTAGTGACAGCTTTCATTAGCCCCAGTAATAACATGAAGGGGAGCGGTGATAAAGTATCAGATTTCTAGCTTTGTTTGTATAAGCAAGTGGCAATAACTGGAGCTCATTTGGTCCATCTCTAGCAATGTTTTGTGTTGATTTAGCACCTCAAACATCCCATTAAAAACCAGAGCTTGACAATAACTCCAGGTCAAAGAACTCATTGTATATTACACTGATGAAATATGTTGTCGTTTTCCACTAGCTTATGGCTGTCACACAGGGGAGGGGCATCAAATGCCTTATTCTTGAAGGTCAAGGACAGCAGAGATGTCATAAATAAGCAACTTTCTTAGGAGACGTTTTTAATAATAATAATAATAAAATAATAAAACTTTATTTATATCCCGCCACCATCTCCCCACGGGGACTCGGGGCGGCTTACATGGGGCAGTGGCCCAAACAACATAAGAACAAAATATAAGCAACACAATACAATCACAATATAAAAAGATAAAACAAAAATACAATATATCAATATAAACAACAATACAAGATAAAAATTTCATTTAAAACACATAAATGGTAAGACTGTAATAAAAACAGGATAAATTATTAAAAACCCACTGGGGCTGATTAATTAATGACTATCTCCAAAGGCCTGCCGAAACATTTTAAACCTAAAATCAGGAGGTTCAGGCAGTCCCCGGGTTACAAACATCTGACTTACAAACAACTCAGTAATCTGTAGACCGTCCTGTCTTTAGTCCATATAGAATCTGTCAGAATTCTCTTTTCTACCTGGGACTGAACTGTTTCCGGGTGTTTCCTCAGATCCTGTTTCTTAGCCTACTGCATATTTTGTCTCACTTTCTTTGCCATCTTTCATTGCCCTTCCTCTGCTTAAATGCAGTCCCTCTGGGAGCAAGGCTCTTTCAGGGTCTGATTCACTGTTACTAATGCATTTTCCTCAAGCTTTTCTTTTACCCACTCTTCCTGTTTTTCAGTCTGTTATTAAATTGGCACCATGCCTCCACCTGGCTTTTTTACTCATCCATAGTTGGTTGATTTCTCAGAACTGTGTCCCGTTTCCTTGGCCTATTCCCATATTGTTTTAGAGCCAAGATCCGACATCCAGACTAAACTGGCCATTGTACTTCCCTCATTGATGCAGGAATGGAACCCCTAGTGGCACAACGGGTTAAACGCTTGTGCCGGCAGGACTGCTGACTCACAGGTTGAATCTGGGGAGAGTGGGTGAACTCCCTCTGTCAGTTCCAGCTCCTCATGCGGGGACATGAGAGAAGCCTCCCACCATCAAACCATCTGGGCATCCCCTGGGTGATGTCCTTGCACATGGTTAATTCTCTCACACCAGAATCAACTTGCAATTTCTCAAGTTGCTCTTGGCACAGAAAAAAAATGGATGCAGGGCCTCACACATATGGACTTGTTTCCCCTAAAAGTCTGTTAAGGCATCCTCAAATGATTGTTACAATCATGCAGACCTCCAAAAGTGATTGCAGTTCAAGAGACTTCACCACCGCAAACATGTTAAAATATAGATGGGATACACATTCTGCCATATGGGATATACAGTAGAGTCTCACTTATCCAAGCTAAACAGGCCGGCAGAAGCTTGGATAACCGAATATCTTGGATAATAAGGAGGGATTAAGGAAAAGCCTATTAAACATCAAATTAGGTTATGATTTTACAAATTAAGCGCCAAAACATCATGTTATACAACAAATTTGACAGAAAAAGTAGTTCAATACGCAGTAATGTTATGTTGTAATTACTGTATTTACGAATTTAGCACCAAAATATCATGATATATTGAAAACATTGACTACAAAAATGGCTTGGATTATCCAGAAGCTTGGATAAGCGAGGCTTGGATAAGTGAGACTCTACTGTATGTGCATTCAAATGCAGATGATATGCAGCAGTATTAATACATTAAATGCATTTGAGATTTCTAAGTGTTATACTTAGAAAATGCTCTAAACCAAAAATAATTTGGAAAAACTATTGACATGACCTTTGAACAAAGCAGCATGGACTACTAGATAATGGACATGAAAGCCACACATCATGCCTTTAGAGCACAGCTTCTACCCTGAGCAGAGATCTGTGACTTGAGAAATAAAGAATCTGCTGAACCATTGCCACAGAGCGGTATTGGCTGAAATTGGCGACTGATTTCTGAGAAGTGCAATCAGGTGTTGCAGTCTATAAATCCAACATAAATTGGCCCTTTCTATGTTTGAGAGCTCCAGTCTCTGCTTCCTCTAGAATAAATTGTGGGGATTTGTAAAAGGCACCATGATGTATTAGGTTGACTGGAAAGACATGTGTCAGCAACTGATTGGCTAAGCGTGCCAGCAGCCAACATTCTGATTGGCTACTGTCTCTGGCTTGCTGCTGAGAGAAACAGTTTGAGCAGGCTCTTTTACCTCAGAGAGCGAAGAGGTAACAGCTATGGAATTAATGGCTGCCAACTCTGAAGTCTGATCATTCTTAAGGCAATGAAGCATATTTAAAGGCTGTTTTAAAAAGACTGTTTATTCCCTCTGTTCTCGGTAAGAAATGAGAGAGACTACTGTATATATTGTTGCTGTGTTTGATCTATTGAACTGAAGTAAAGTTACTTTTACTTATTTCACAAACCTGACTGGCACATTATTACACTGCAGGGTAAACTTTGGTTCAGAAGCCATGGTAAAGCTTCTATTTATTTACATCTAAAACAGTCAACATAAATTGTACATAATGCCCTCTGAGGTCCAATCTTCTACAAAGCTAATTCTCTTACTATTAAAAAACACAGAAAGGCAACAATCCACAACAGTGACTGGGTGGGAGGAAAATGGGATCTCCACTTAAACATACTAGTAGAAATGAGCAGAATTAGCTCAATTTAATTTAATCAAAGAGGCACAGAAATCCACCAGTATAGTCTTTTCCAGTCTCTAGTCTTGAGCATAACAGTACTTACATGCATTCATATTGCTCACTGATAACTTTCAGAGATATACATTTGGCTGGAATCTCATTTTCCTTACCTCTAGGGTTATATGTCTCCTAGATCTCCTCCTAGAAACATGATTAATACTTTGCATAAGATCCTACATCCTTGCTGACATTAAATAATACTTTGCTAGGTTCTAAATGGTTTTCAGGCCTGTGCTGCTTAAATAATGAACCAGAATAATACAAACTCTTTATAAATTAGGACTGCAGTCAAAGATTATATAAATTAAGCATGCTTGCATATTAACAGGCTTTGCATAATTCGTATTATCTCAAAGGGAGAAGCATTGAAACTACATTTCAACTCCTGAAAATCAGCCCTTTTGGAGATTTCAATAGCATTCAGATTTATGTGCAATCTGATCACTATAACCATAAGGTAAGGAAACAAAATAAGATTTATTTCACAATACATGGAGACCATTTATTAGTTATATGTTTCAAAGCAATGGCAAATCTAAGCCACTAAACAATCAAGTGAATTTTTAAATAGACCATTACAATAATATACTGTGGAAGAGATTGAAAAATGTGGTTGTAAGAGAAAGGGAGGAGGGAAGGTTTGTTTGGAATGAAAGGGATTTTCAACAATATTACCCATAAGGAATAGACATGAGCTTTAAGTATCAATAAAAAAGCTCATGATGTTGAATGCTGCACACCAAAATCTGCATGCTTGTTATTTATACAAAAGAGTGAACTATGCATAGCTGCAGGCATGTTTAGCCCAAAAGGCTTCAGAAAATAATGCTGACTTCTTGGGTTCAATTACTGCCTCAATTTCTATCAGATTTCTTGGATGGAAAAATCCTGAAATCAGTATAAATGATCTTCTGTCTAGACCTGCCAGTGTAAACAAATATTCACAGACTTATGTACCTTCCTGGGAATACTCTGTTGATATATTTCATTGTATTCCTATATGCAAACTTTCAATTGTTTGGTTTGTGTACTGACAAATGTGCTGTTTCTTATCCACCTGACCATAGATCCTTTGCCTTGAACAACACTGCAGAAAACTGCTTTCTGAGACAAAGTGCCAAAGCTGAGATGACGAGTCTATGATGCCATCTAGTGGAAGAACACATGGAGTAGCATGGAGGAACTGGAGCAAATAAATATAATTCGAATCATAGAATTGGAAGGCCGCAAAGACCATCCAGTAAAATCACATTCTACTATACAGGAATACACAATTAAAGCAGTCCTGACAGATGGCCTGTGCTTAAAAACCTCCACAGAATTAGACTACCACCCTGCACAGGGACACAGGAGACCTTATCATCCTCTTAGCTCATTATTTGTGTGGAAATGAGAGAAAAGTGGGGAGAAAACATGGGATGAAATCTATCAAATTTGCCTATGTAGAATCGCTTCAGTGATGTGGAATAATGGCATTCCTATGGGGGTCTCCTACCAAGCACTGACATTTCTCTCCCAAAATCCTGCTTCATTTTTAATTAATTTAATCGTTAGAAATATTGAAATTTCAAAATATCACCACTTTGCTTTTCCTGTCATTTTCCTTCATAGTAATCTTTGCTTTTGGAATGGCACTATTGCTAGCTTTTTCACTTCGCTTTCCTTTTTTTTAACTTCCTACTGTAAGTTCTAGTGCCAAGTAGGTTTCATACTCCCACAATTGAGAATAACTGGGAGGGGAAGGAGAGGAGCCCAGAGAAGCGGGATGTGCCTTAAGAATGATGCCTGCTGTCTCATCGAGAGTAAGGGGATTGGGAGGGAGTACCTATTTAGCATATTTAGTGTCTCTTTGACTGTTTAGAGTTGTTCAGTCCCCTTTAAAGGGTGTTCAGAGCATGTTTAGAGTTGTTCAGGCCCTTTTTAGCATATTTAGTGCTTCCACACAGTGCCAAAACCCACACTGAAGCAGTTTTAAAAAACCTATTTTAGTGCAGGTTTCTGTCCCCACTGCCCCCCCAAAACCCGGGCTTTCCTGGGGGGGGGGGGCTACATGCAATTCCAATTAAAATTGGGATGGCATGTAGCCACCCCAAACCCCCTCAATTAAGTGCCTATTAAGTGGCTGCCATAACTTTGCTCCTTGCGTCCTCCTGGTGTGAGGAAATGAGGAGATGGGGGGGGGGGGGGGCGTGGAGGAAAATCATTTGGTTTGTTCTGCATTAATTCAAAACCATGGTTTGTTCCAAATTGAAAGATGGTGCCGAAGGAAGAGGGTGGTATGGTGATGATGGTGGTGTGGAGGAACTATCTACAGTTCCATTGTCATGGACCATTGTCATCACTACCTGGTCAGGTTTAGGCTCACAGGTTTAGGCTAACCTCCGCAGGGACCTGGTCAGGTTTAGGCTCACTGGACTTCTAACCTCCGCAGGGGTGGAGGACCACTTAAGATTGTCAGCACCAGGAGACTGATGGACCCAGATGGGTCCCCGACAGCTCTTAGGGAGTTTTTCGTCACCTCGGTAGGTGATCCTGTGAAAGCTCTGGTCGATCACTGGAATGGGGAAATGGCCAGAGTAGTTGACACGATTGCTCCTGAATGTCCCCTCTCACAATGCAGAGCTGGTGGTGATGAAGTGAATGAGGAGTGGACTAGAGCACCACTGACAGATGACTCATAGCGAGTCTGACCTAACACGGGTTAATGCTTACTCCAAAGCCTACTCCATGGCAATGAAGGCAGCAATATATATATATATATCTTATAACGCTGCCAACATTGCATTTGCAGAGAACTGTCCAGCTGAGCTGTTTCACATGGTCTGAGGACTTTTGTATCCTAATTCATCAAATGGGATCGCTGACCAGTCGGCAGCTCACTGTGAAACGTTCACTTGGCACTTTGCAGATAAAGTTGCTCAGATCTGTTCCAATTTGGATGCGAATTTGAATACAGTTTCTAAGGATGTGACTCGGGACACCTGCTTGTCCAGTTTTGATGGATTCTTTTCAGTTTGTCCAGCCGGAAGATGTGGACAAGATCCTTGGGAATGCAAGGCCTACCACGTGTGTTCTGGATCCCTGCCCTTCCTGGTTGATCAGACGAGCCAGAGGGGGACTGGTGGAGTGGATGAAGGTGGTGGTAAATGATTCTTTAAGAGAAGATGAAATTCCAACAAAGTAATGGCAGTCGTGAGGCCATTATTTTAAAAGCTATCACTGGATCCCAATTATCAGCCAGTGTCAAACCTCCTTTTCCTGGGCAATTGTCTTGAGCGTGTGGTGGCCTCAAAACTTCAGGGATTTTTGGAAGAAATAAATTGTTCCAATCCTTATCAGTCCAGCTTCAGACTTGGCCACAGAATGGAAACAGCTTTGGTCGCTTTGGTGGATGACCTCCACAGAGAGCTCGACAGGGGGAGTGTGTCCCTGTTGGTTCTCTTAAACATCTCAGGGCTTTTGATACCATTAATCATGGTATCCTCCTGGGCTGACTTGCCAAAATGGGACTAGGGAGCACTGTTTTTCAGGGGCTTTGACCCTTCTTGGAGGGCTGGTCCCAGAAGAAAGTGCTGGGGGAATCCTGTTCAAACCCATGGCCTTTGTCTTGTGGGGTTCTTCAGGGGTCTGTTCTATCCCCCATGCTTTTTAACATTTACATGAAGCCGCTGGATGAGATCATCCAGAGTTTTGGAGTGCAGTGTCACCTCTACGCAGATGACACCCAACTACTACTCTTTTCTCCCCAATTCCCAGGAAGCTGTCTCAACCCTGAACCAGTGCCTGATGGCAGTATCGGACTGGATAAGGGTGAACAAACTGAAAGTTAATCCTGACAAGACAGAGATCTTCCTGGTTAGTCGGAAGGCCAATCAGGATATATGGTTACAGCCTGTTTTAGATGGGATTACACTCCTTCTGAAGACGTAGATCCGCAGCTTGGATGTTCTCCTGGACTCATCACTGACCCTGAAGGTCCAGGTGTCGGCAGTGGCCAGGGGGACCATTGCAAAATTAAAATTTGTGCACCAGCTGCACCCGTACCTGGAGAAGTCTGATCTGGCCACGGTGGTCCATGCCCTGCTACATCCAGACTAAATTACTGTAATGCATTCTATGTAGACTTGAAGACTGTCCGGAATCTTCAGCTGGTACAAAGGTCTGCGGCCAGGCTGCTCACTGGACCATCGTACAGGGAACAATCAATTCCCATTGCAACAGCTCCACTGGCTACCAGTTTGCTTCCAGGCACAATTCAAGGCATTGGTTTTAGCCTTTAATCCTGAACAGTTCAGCCTCAACCTATCTATTCGACCACATCTCCTGATATGAGTCTGCTTGAGTACTACGACCTGCTGGAGAGTCCCTACTCTTGGTCCCACCCCTATCTCAGGCACGGTTGGTGGGAATGAGGGGACCTTCTCGGTAATGGCTTCTCATCTCTTGAATTCACTACCTTTTTATTTCCATGTTAGGAGCAACTTGAGAAACTGCAAGTCGCTTCTGTTGTGAGAGAATTGGCTGTCTGCAAGAATATTGCCCAGGGGTGTTGCTGGATGTTATGATGTTTTTACCATCCTTGTGAGAGGCTTCTCTCATGTCTCCACATGGAGCTGGAGTCTAAGGACATCAGAATGGCTCCCTCCCTGTTGTCTTTCAGAAAGCAAATGAAAACCTTTCTGTGGAAGGAAGCCTTTGGGGAAGACAATGAGTAACTGGGTTATTGGCAATAGATTTCAATTATGGTAATAAGAGGGAGTTGGTTTTTAAAAAATATTGTTGGTTTTAATATTATTTTATTATGTACTGTTGTTTTAATTTTATAGGTGATCCATATGTGTTTCAAACTGATATTGTCTTATGTTTGAACGGCATTGAATTATTGCAGATTGTTAGCCGCTCTGAATCTCTCAATGAAGGACAGAGGGCAGGATATAAAACAACATAAATAAATTTAACCGGAGGCGTAAATTAATTCATTTTTACCAGAAGCATCATTTAGTGCCTGTTTAAAGTTATTCGGAGCAGGGGAGCCCATGGAAAGAAATTGTATCTCCCTTAAAAACAATGCCTCCTGTCTCCTCTAAGTTGGTTGAGCTGGGAGGAGGTGATCCTGTGAGATGGGGGGAGTAAGTAAATTATCTTCTTTAAAGACATAACGCTACACAAAGAATATGATTCCATGCACAAAGAAGAGGATTTATCCCACGTTCCCTCGTTTTCTCCAGCTCTGTTTGATGAAATCTTTAGCATAGTGTAATAGTGTTACTGTTGGACTAAGATTTTGAGTGGGGTTTGAATCCCCGCTCAACCATGGAAAACCATTTGATGACCTTGGGCAAGTCACAGTTTCTCAGTCTCAGAGGAAGACAAAGCCAAACCCCTCTAAGCAACTCTTGCCAAGAAGTCATATGATAAGTTTGTCTTAGAGGTACCATAAATCGGAAAATGGCTTGAAGGCACACAACAACAACAACAACAACAACAACAACTAGCAATTATAAAAGTGGATCTGGACCAACTTCCTAGAGTAGATAACAAAATTATAGGATGAATGTTCATTTTTAAATCTGAGTATTATACAGCTGGACCTATTATAAGTAGCACTTGTCACAAAGATACCACCCACGAAAGTGGGAGGTTGGCCTCTAAAAGGGAAGGCAGAATGATAAGCAAAAAAGAAAAAAAAAACTCTAGGAGAGAGGGCAGAGGGATTTGGATGCATGTTTGAAAAATGAATGTATATCTAAGGGGCCAACATGCCTCGCTTGAATCCAATGCAATGAAACTCAGAATTTAGATGATATCAGATGAAACCAAGAGGTTTCATGTATTTTTTAAAACCATGTATTGTGCACTTAAAGAGTTGAGTGGTTTTGTGTGCACATAATTCACTAAGAAAGGACTGCTTTATGTAGCGGAATGATTAGTAAAGAAGCTTTCACACTCTCATCTAAGTAGCTGCCAATACAGTGGTGCTGACAACCAACAAGATGCAGGATTTATTAGTCACATCGCTGTTGCCATCAGAGTTATCTAGATAAAAGCTAAACAGGCTTATTGATCACTCAGTATAATTCTTATAAATATGAAAATGGAGATAAAGTCCTCTTGATTCTACATTAAGCAGTACATAAATGCCATGAATAAATAAGAGGCAACCCTTAAGGTTCACCTCATACAACCCCATTACAGCTATCTCAAGGAAGGATAATTCCCCAGGGACAAGATCACTTTGCAGTATGTTTTATGCGGTATTAGAAAACACTATTTGGTCTTAACTGATGCAAAACAGAGGTGGTTCCAGACTTCTATTTCTTTAGACTGAGGGATTGAAGGTTCCCTGCCACTTGTCAGCTAACCTGGAGCTATTGCGTAGTCCCTTTTATCATCTTCTGGCTGCCTTAGATTCCAGCTAGTGACACAAAGTAAAATTCAAACAGTAGAAACCAAAGCTGAGTGCAGAGTTAATCTTAGAATTTCCAGTTATTAATATGGGCAAATAAGAAAGCTATCTATTGTTCCTCAGGCTATTTTTGTAGCCTGTCATAAATATATGTATTTAGGCTGAGTATCCCATATCCAAAATACCTGGGACCAGACATTCTCCATATTTTGAATGTTTGGGTACTTTAGAAATGAGAGAAATCTACCCCTCGGAAGGGGAATTCACTCCTGAAAAGAATTATCATGGGGAAAGATGTCTCAACTGAAGCTTTCCATCTAATCCTTGTTTCCACAAGAAGACAAATTTTTCAGAATCCAATTATAAGAAGGACATGAAGTGAGATGAAATCTTCTGAACAAGAGCACAGACAGCAAAAAACACACAACAGGGGTGTTTACCCCTTCCTATGCTATCCAAAGCATATATACACACACACACACACACGGCTGGAGTTACACTTAAAAATGTCCCTATTCTGACTTAACATACAAATTCAACTTAAGAACAAACCTATAGAACCAATCTTGTTCATAAATTGGCAACTGTCTGTATATGGAAATTATAATTTCCTATACATGGGATGTCCCAAAAAATTATCCCATACATAGGAATTTTTTTTTAAAAAAACTAATATTATATATTGTAATATAGCATATACAGTAGAGTCTCACTTATCCAACATAAACGGGCCGGCAGAATGTTGGATAAGCGAATATGTTGGATAATAAGGAGGGATTAAGGAAAAGCCTATTATACATCAAATTAAGTTATGATTTTACAAATTAAACACCAAAACATCATGTTTAACAACAAATTTGACAGAAAAAGTAGTTCAATGCGTAGTAATGCTATGTAGTAAGTACTGTATTTACGAATTTAGCACCAAAATATCACGATATACTGAAAACATTGACTACAAAAATGCGTTGGATAATCCAGAATGCTGGATAAGCGAGTGTTGGATAAGTGAGACTCTACTGTATCTCTATCTATCTATCTATCTATCTATCTATCTATCAATCATCTATCCATCTAATTCTTTCAGATATACAACACATAGAGAATATTTTGTAAAAATTTTAAAGTGTATTTTGTAAATAAAGGTTCATTTAGATACAATTAATCACTTACCCTATATAAGGTGACTTTTGGGATACCCTGTATACTGCAAATGATGATATGGTATTGTAGACAGGAGACAGGAGCAGAATTCAGAATGACTTTAACAGACGAAAGATGGGCCGAAACTAACAAAATGAAGTTCAACAGTGCTCTAGTCATTGCTGTTGTAATTACAGTAGAGTCTCACTTATCCAAGCCTCGCTTATTGAAGCCTCTGGATTATCCAAGCCATTTTTGTAGTCAATGTTTTCAATATATCGTGATATTTTGGTGCTAAATTCGTAAATACTGTAATTACAACATAACATTACTATGTATTGAACTACTTTTTCTGTCAAATTTATTGTATAACATGATGTTTTGGTGCTTAATTTGTAAAATCATAACCTAATTTGATGTTTAATAGGCTTTTCCTTAATCCCTCCTGATTATCCAATATACTCACTTTTCCAAGCTTCTGCTGGCCCGTTTAGCTTGGATAAGTGAGACTCTACTGTATTACTATAATTACTTTATATATATTTTATATATAATTATTACTATATATTACTCTGGTACCACAAGATGCAGAGCTAAACTTAAGAAATGGTGCTACAAGATGGAGTCTCTGACATGTGACACAGACCCCCTACTACAATGCAGTCTGAGCCCTGCCACATGCACAATGGAGGACCTTCTCATACGTAGCAACACCAAAGGCAGCTACTGCTCAAAGGACATTTAGTATAATGCCAAGTTTATACTTTGTGGTTTTTTATACACAATAACTGTATTCTCCATTTGCTTCTGAAAGACAAATAAATTATTACTGTTAGTTTCATCATCTATTGCTTTTTACTACCTTATGTGCCATCTCTTTATATTGTAAATAACATTTGGTTTTACAGTGTTTCTGGCTCAGTGATTGATAGGAAGCTGGACAGGCATAATAAAATGCCTTTTTCAAGCCAAGATGGGGGCTTTTCTTCACAGACATCTGCCACATGATACACTGCCATGTAATGCAGTTTGGAGCAGCATTGTATGGTCAGCGTAGACTCATATAAAGCAGTTACACTGCACTGAGATGAGTCTACAGTCCAGGCATGGGCAATCTTCAGCCCTCCGGGTGTTTTGAACTTCAACTCCCACAATTCCTAACAGCTTACTGGGTTGCTGTGAGTTATCTGGGCTGCACGGCCATGTTCCAGAAGCATTCTCTCCTTACATTTCGGCCCCATCTATGGCAGGCATCCTCAGAGCTTGTGAAGTCTGTTGGAAACTAGGCAAGAGGGGAATGTCCAGGTTAGGAGAAAAAACTCTTTGTCTGTTTGAGGCTGGTGTGGATGTAGCAACTGATCATCTTGATTAGCACTGACTAGCCTTGCATTTCAAAGTCTAGCTGCTTCCTGCCTGGGGGATTCAATGCTAATCAAGGTGGTCAATTGCAACATTCACACTTGCCTCCAATAGACAAGAGTTCTTTCTCCCACCCTGGACCTTCCACAGATATATAAATCCCACTTGCATCGTTTCCCACAGACTTCACAACCTCTGAGGATGCCTGCCACAGATGTGGGCGAAACGTCAGGAGAGAATGCTTCCGGAACATGGCCATACAGTCCGGAAAACTCACAGCAACCCAGTGATTCCGGCCTTGAAAGCTTTCGACAGCCTATCGGCTCTTAGGAATTGTGGGAGTTGAAGTCCAAAACACCCGGAGGGGCGAAATTTACCCGTGGCTGGACACTGACCATGTCATGCATGGATAGGGCAGTGTAGTTGGGCCCATCCTTGGAGAGGAGGCTTCACTCTTCTGACCGGATGGCAAACCCGGAAGTGTCCTTGCCATACACGTGACGCGTCACTCTCCGCTTCCTTCCTATCTCTATGTTCCGTGCTCCCCTGCCAGGGCGCCTCTTCCCGGCGTCCGCGTTCTGCCCAGAAGCGTGAGCCTCGGCGGGCGCCGTAGTGAGGGCTGGGCGGGGCCAGCGTAGGCCCAGGCGGGCGGGGCCGGGGCGATGGGGAATCTGTTCGGGCGCAAGCGGCGGAGCCGGGTCACCGAGCAGGATAAGGCCGTCCTGGTGAGAGAGCCCAGCGGGGCTGGAGGGAGGGAAGGCAGGCCGGCCAGCTGGCCGGCGGCTGTGGGAGCAGCAGGCCCTCAGTCGGCGAGAGAGGCGCGCCTCTCACCAGTTCCTGAGGCTTCCGCTTCCTTCCTGGCCTTGAGGAGGAGATGAGTCTGCACCAGGCTTGGGCAAAGCTGGGCCCTCCAGGTGTTTTGGACTCCAACTCCCACCATTCCTAAGATCCTCAGGGGGAAAAGCAAGGGGCCCGAAGCTGTTAGGCATTGTGGGAGTTGGAGTCCAAAACACCTGGAGGGCCCAAGTTTGCCCAAGCCTGATCTACACTGATAGTTATAGCACTTTGGCGCCGTGTTGACTGTCGTGGCTCAGTGCTTTGGGATTCTGGGATCTGTTTCCAGGCTTCTCCGCCGGAGAGCCCTGGTGCCACCACACACTACAACTCCCAGGATCGCACAGGACGGGACATCCGTTACTGAACCAGAAATGACACTTTCAACCAGGAACATAATTTTTTTCAAATTTTGTTACATAGTGCTATCTAGGATGTACAGTTAGAATGTGGATTATTATCCAAAATGCATTAGTCCAGAGGTGTTTTGGATATTATCATTTGGATTTTGGGATGCCTCTGCATATACATACATAATGTGAGATCTTGGAGATGGGGCCCAAGTCTAAATACAAAATCCATTTATGTTTTATATACACTTTATGTATATAGCCTGGAAGCAATTTTATATATTTAATGTATTTTAATAATTTTGCATATGAAGCACCATTTGTGTACATTGAACCATCACAAAACAAAATATTTTCAACCATCCATGTAGATAATTTTTGGAGTATTTTGAAGTTCAGAACTCTAGATAAGTGATGCTTAATCTGTATCATTACTGAAAGAATAAATGGAAGGCATTGTTTTGTTTTTCTTTCTCTTCCTTTATTTTTTCTATTTTTTTAGAAACTTGCTCCTTTCATACTTTTGATTTCCCCTTTTCTTCCATTTCTCTGTTTTACTTTAGTTAATTCCTTTTCTTCAAAATGTTTCCCAAATAAAAGCAGTGAGGGAGGAGAAGCTAACAGTCGAGTAAGGAATCTATATCCCCCCCCCCCCTGCCATTTTGCCTGGTAAATTGGAGGAGCATCTGGCTATATCCTCATAGTCAGGTGGAATAGGATTGCATCATCTTCGGAAATCCATTCTAGTCCTCCAGAGGTTTCAGCAACTGCTGTAATCTTTTTACATCTGGCTACTGCAGTGTTTCTCAATCTGTGAGTCCCCAGATGTTTTGCCCTTCAAATCCCAGAAATCCTAACAGCTGGTTAACTGACTGGGATTTCTGGGAGTTGTAGGCCAAAACATCTGGGGGCCCACAGGTTGAGAACCACTGGGCTACGGGGACATAGCCAGATATTTCTCAGATTCCCCCACTCTCTATATGGAAGGGGCCATTGTGGAGAGAGAAAGGCATATCTACCTCTGTAAAGAGTATACACAGACATAATGCAGAGTTATGACTTGTATACCACTAACAGGATGCCAGCCATTGTTGCCACTTCTTTATGGTGCTTGTAAGACTTGATGGTACCTCTTCTAATGACCCCATTTCTGTTCTTATTTAGCAATTGAAACAGCAGCGAGACAAACTGAAGCAATATCAGAAAAGAATATCACTGCAGTTGGAGCGGGAAAGGGCTTTTGCTCGGCAACTACTAAAGGATGGCAGGAAAGAGTAAGTCACTTCTGAGTCATGGAGGGCCCTTCCACACAGCCATATAACCCAGAATATCAAGCAGATAATCCACAATATCTGCTTTGAGCTGGGTTATCTGAGTCCTCATTGCCATATAATTCAGTTCAATGGATTTTATACAGCTGTGTGTAAGGAGCCGGAGTTTGAATTTTTCTTCATGGACTTCTTTTTGAGTGGTTTTAGATATCAATGTATTATTAATGTGATGCCGTCACAACCTCACATGGGATGTATTTAGATAGAGAAATGCTGGCATTAAGCGATTTGCTTATTGTCCTAACTGGAAAATGCATTTCCATATTCACAGAAACCTATTATACATTAGATACATTTTCTCTATGCAAATTTTTCCTTGTAAAGCCGTGGTTCTCAAACTGTTCCTCGGGGTATTTTGGACTTCAGCTCCCAGAAATCCCAGCCAGCTTACCAGCTGTTAGGAAGTGTGAGAGTTCAAAACATCTGGAGGAGCACAGTTTGAGGAGAGAATAACCATATCAACTTGTCCTATTTAAGGCAGGCGTGGTTGTCGTAAGTGAAGCTTTCTAATTACACTGATTTAACCTACATAGTGGAGCCCCCGGTGGCGCCATGGTTTAAATCACTGAGCTGCTGAACTTGCTGATTGCAAGGTTGGCGGTTTAAATCCAGGGGAGCAGGATGAGCTTCTACAGATTCTGACAACCTAACAGTTTGAAAGCATGCAAATGTGAGTAGATTAATAGGTACTGCTCCAGCAAATAATGGCGCTCCATACAGTCATGCCAGCTACGTGACCTTGAAGATGTCTACAGACAACACCAGCTCTCTGGTTTAGAAATTGAGATGATCACCAACCCCCAGAGTTGGACATAACTAGATTTAATGTCAGGTGAAAATCTTTACCTAACCTACATAATGACTCAGTAATAATGTTAATAATTTCATGTGCCAGAATCAGTTTTTGATATTTCCTGTTAAACATGACAGAACTAGGAGCTACTTTGGTGCTACACTTTGTGGTTTTTTCTAAAGGCATACACAATGAATAAGGTAAAGCCTTATAGTTCTGTGCAGGAGTGCATGCTTTTATGCGGAGGGTCTTTTTGGATGCATTTTACCTATTGATGTGAAGACGTGCAGAGGAAAAAAAAACAGAGTAAATGGTTTTTGTTTTTTTTATTCCCCAGAAAGAAATGAAAGTTCAAAGTTGAGGAAATGAGAAATTGGTACCTGCATATATATTTTTATAATGAGGAGTAAATGTGCAGTGTCTGATCACTGAGCTACTTTGGGTCCCAGTTCTGGGAAAAAAGCAGATTACAAATAAATATAATAATCATCATGTAGTTCCTGTTCTTGGTAATCTTTTCTTCTTTTTATATGAAAGCATGCTTTATTTTCTGTTTCAAATTATGGTTTTTGCCTACTCATAATAAAGTGGCAAACCAAAGAGATCCCTTACATTTCAAGAACCTTGTTGAGAATGGTACTTCTCAATTAAACATGACAACCTTAGCCTAAACACAATTGTATATTTTTGTAATGTTGTTTACATAATATATTTTATGTTATGTACATATATTTAAGGAGCCCCTGGTGGCTGAACTTGCTGACCGAAAGGTTGGCGGTTCGAATCCAGGGAGGAGGTGAGCTCCCGTTGTTAGCCCCAGCTTCTGCTAAATTAGTACAGTAGTTTGAAAACATGCAAACGTGAGTAGATCAATAGGTATGGCTTTGGCAGGAAGGTAATGGTGCTCCATGCAGTTATGCTGGCCACATGACCTTGGAAGTGCCTATGGACAATACCGGCTCTTTGGCTTAGAAATGGAGATGAGCACCAACCCCAGAGTTGGACACAACTAGACTTAATGTCAAGGGGAAACTTTTACCTTTACATATATTTAAACTGTAAAGGGTACTAATATCACTTTTTTCAATTTTACAAATTACCTACATTTTTGAAATAAAAACAGGAAATATTTTTTCAATGGCTTCAAAATTTCCATAAATGTGTTACATCTCTAGGTCTGCTTTCTGGGTTCTTTCTTTGGATAACTAGTAAAATACTGTTGGAATTTGATGAAACATGGTTGGTTGATACAACAAAATTGTAAAATACTTTAAAGAAGTGGCTTGCATTTGAGGTCAATGGGTTTCTTCCCCCATTTAGGAAAGCCAAGCTTCTGCTCAAAAAAAAGCGGTATGAAGAACAACTGCTGGACAAGACGGAAAACCAAATCAGCAACCTGGAACGTATGGTATGTTTCTGGCCTTGTTTTCAGGGCTTCTGGGGTGGTGGTATTGATGTGCTACTGAATGGATTCTCTTTGCACGAATGGCAGTCCTGAACATAGGCCTCTACTTGAATTAGACCTGTTAGCTTCATTATAACTCAAGTATAAATCAACCTCATGCATAATTGAGGGCACATTGTGAGGCCAAAATTAGGGATTTTAATATGATCCATGGAGGGTTATTCAGTGGAGAGCCTTAGGACTATCCACCATTTCCCTACCCAAACATCAAAAAAAACCATCACTGGTACCACAGCAGAGAGAGTAGAGGGGATCAGTGCTTCTTTTTTGTTCTCCTGGGATGGACTAAGCTCTTGCTTTTGCCACTCTGCTCAGAAAAGGGTATGATTCCTTGGATAAAGAGGTGAGTATTTACATTGACCTGGAGATAAGTCAACCCAGGATTTTTGGGTTGATTTTTTTTGACTAACATTTCTAGATTTATCCATAGGTATATAGAGTGGTGGATTTTGGCAGCTAAATTGACCATTTACCATTGTTTGGGATATAGCGAGATCCTCAACTGAAAATGTTGGAGCATTTGTGGTCTGTGTGGGACTGCCTGCAGGGCTTGTTGACTGTATCTCTGCCAAGGAGTTAGGTTAGCTCATGGCCACCACTGCCAGTGAGTAAAGGAGAATGGTCTTTTTAATGTCATATAGGCTCATCAGTGTTGTACAGAGGTTAGTATCACATAATTGCTGCCTTATTCACCCCTCCCATGAAGACAATAGAAATTTTGCCTGGTGGTTGGTTGATATCATTAAACACTGTCATAATATTCCGTTTTATACTGTACTGCTGTTTTTATCTATTTTATACTGTGAATTGTGTATTATGTTTTTGTTTATTCTATTTTAATTGTGTCATTGGGCTTGGCCCCATGTAAGCCGCCCCGAGTCCCCACGGGAAGATGGTGGCGGGATACAAAAATAAAGTTGTTTATTATTATTATTATTATTATTATTATTATTATTATTATTATTATTATTATTATTATTATTGATTGTTTAGGTGCACAATCTACATTGTACGAACTACTCTTTGCCTTCTTGTATAGTCATTGCTAAGATGGCAGGTAGATGTGGAATACATTCACCGGCAGCACTTCTTAACCCCCTTTTCATTTTTTTTTGCTTCCTTCAGGTTCAGGATATTGAATTTACACAAATAGAGATGAAAGTTATTGAAGGCCTCAAAATTGGCAATGAGTGTTTAAATAAGATGCACCAGGTAAGTATTTGTGAAGATGCATGGACTATATTGGCTATTCGTTCATTTTTCTTTATACGTGATGTATGGTTTCTCTTCCTGTAGGTCATGTCAATAGAAGAAGTGGAAAGGATCATGGATGAAACCCAAGAAGCCGTGGAGTACCAGAGGGTATGTATGCTCTCCATGTGACATCCCAGAACTCCTCTAAGCAGTACCAGGTGCTTATTTTCCATCAGCAAGTTCAGCAGCTCAGCAGTTTAACCCGCTACACCACCAGGGGCTCCTGTTCATTTTTGTAACTGGCATTTTACCCAGTTGGATGTTAAAGATATTTCTCTTGTGCCACCTCCCTTGCTTGAACTTCATGGAAAGAGCCATTTTCTTTTACTGTGTTGTATGCAGATGTCGATTAGCTTAATACATACTCTTAAAGCAAGATTAAACTAGGTATCCAGATATCCTAAACAAGTCAAATATTACCTTTTCTTGAACCATAGTGCTGTTTTATAAATGAGTGTTACTCTGTGTTACTCTTGTGATTCTGCTCTCTTAACAATGTTGCTACTCTTGTGCTATTGAGATACGTGTCCCTTTGCTTTTGCAGCAAATAGATGAGATACTGGCTGGAAGCTTCACTGTTGAGGATGAAGATGCCATCTTAGCAGAATTAGATGCCATCACGCAGGTAAATGTTAATGAGCTGCATTGTGAAATAGTAGGGCTTTTTTTATCAGAGAGACATTTCCTGTGCCAGAGCTGGGCAGTTGATGTACAAAAAGAGCCCTAATTATAGCTATTTTCATCTGTTTATGAATCCCTTAAAGGGATTTCTTGATCATTTCCGTGACATTTAAAGATAAAGAAGCAGAATATTTTTTGACCCAAAGCTAGTCTTCCTTGGCTCTGAAGCAGCAAGTGGGCAATTGCAGCAAGTTTAGAAGTGAGTGGAGGTCCTCCTGCTTGTTCTGAAACTATATGTTAAATGGTACTGAAGATGGCGGCAACCTATGTAAAAAATAAATTGCTGCCTCAGGAAATTTCCAGGAGAGACCACTAACCCTTATTGGTCTAAAAGTTGGAGTTGGTATAATTGCATCACACCACTTGCAGAAGCGAAAAGGAGTGGTGGCGATATGGGCACAATCAATTCTGCCCCTTTGCTCATCAGCACAGGGAAAGGGTGGCAGCAGTGGTGTCCATCTGGACAGAACAGATTAGGCCAAATTTCCAGCTGTTCAAACTGCCCTGACACCCCTAATGCCTCAAGGATAGAAAGTGATGAGCAGTCATCTTGGCACAACCTTTTTTCCAGGGAGTCACTGCAGTGGTGCAATGCTGAAGCTTTCTTCCTGCAGAGTGCTTCAACAGTATTTCCCAAAGAGGGAAAGAATTTGATCTTTTCACTATAGCAGCAGATGGTACTTTTAGGTGAAGAGAGAAGAAGTTGAATTCCTGGTTTAAGGTTTTGCTGTCCACAGAATATGTGTTTTACAACATGCCCTCTCTTTTCATAGGAACAGATTGATCTTCCAGAAGTTCCTTCAGAACCCCTCCCAGAAAAGATTCCAGGTAGCTTTATCTTGTTGCCTTTCTCCCTATGATGTTTCTGTTGTGCACATTTTATATGTTTCTATGAAATATGTTTTATGAGGGAAGTTCAATGGAATGTTTGGCAGGATCTGTTCCAATATTAAGTCTGTAAGCATCTCTGTAAGTTTTTTGTACAGTGGTGCATACTGTATTATGCCAGTCATATTAATTCTCTTGTTGTCCTTTATGGAGTTATCAAAGAGTAATCAAATTTTTTGTAGAGTTAGTTGTATTATCCCCATATCGAACATGAAAGTGGTAGAATTGTAATGATGAAAATGAAAAGAGCAATTTTTAAGAATGTTCATTACTCATTACTCCACGCATGGGTCTTAAAAGGCCACATCCCCTCCAAGTTTAGATGAAGGGTAAAACGGTTTCCCCAAAATGGACTGTAGTACAACTGCTACCTCTAATGGGGTGCTTCTTCTATTTCATCATGTTTTGACCCTTCATAATTACTTGATTTCAATAAAAAGTTCTGTAGAGGTCTTTGAAAAAGTGAAACGGAGCTAGATGTCTGAAAACATGACTAAAAGATGGCTCTTGACCATTAGGGGCAGAATATGCCCCCCTCCTAAAATCTGGGGGTACAAGGACCATGGAGAGATAGATGTAGCCCATAACCTATGCTTGCCCACCCTGACCAAAGGCATGGAGTAGATTCATTGTTAAGATGGGGATTAAACCAGGCTCTTCTATGGTTTTAGAGCTCAGATTCTTAAATACAGTAGAGTCTCACTTATCCAACACTCACTTATCCAACGTTCTGGATTATCCAACGCATTTTTGTAGTCAATGTTTCCAATATATCATGATATTTTGGTGCTAAATTCGTAAATACAGTAATTACTACATAGCATTACTGTGTATTGAACTACTTTTTCTGTAAAATTTGTTGTATAACATGATGTTCTGGTGCTTAATTTGTAAAATCATAACCTAATTTGATGTTTAATAGGCTTTTCCTTAATCTCTCCTTATTATCCAACATATTCGCTTATCCAACGTTCTGTCGGCCCGTTTACGTTGGATAAGTGAGACTCTACTGTAATGTCACTGTTCTTTACTAGATCTTACTAAGATAGATTATATGTAATTACTCCTATATTGCATTGAGTTTGTAAATGTTTATATCATTGCACAAGTTTTAACATGGTGTTCACAGGCATCCTGTGCCCTTAATCCCAGCAAATGTGGATAGGTGACTGTGATATAGCCAAGCTGTCAGAGTGTAGTAAACCTAGGTGTACCTACTTCTTTTTCCATTGTCCCTCCCTCTCTTTTTTGAGAGTTTAGGTTGATAGGCAGAGAAAATGCTGTTTCTTGTCCACTGAGGAGTAAAACTGTAGTGCTCTTATACCAAGGTTACCTCCTCAGGGAGCATGCTGAACATGTACTAGTATCTTTGGGGGAGAGTAATATCTAATATGTTAGCTGTCCTTGGCCATTAAACCGTATCAAGACAACACCAGTAATTCAGTCCTGTTCTGACCCTAATATACAGTCATAGAGAAAATCAAGATCTTCCTGCAGTGCAAATGAAATGCATGGGTCTACCTGAGCAATTAACTATGGTGGGATTTCTCTGTATGAATATGTGGCAGTTTAAATTTCTGCCTCCGATCAAGAAAGCTGAATTCAAGCAATAGAGGGGACTTGATGAACTGTTGGTCAGAGTGTGTTTAGTTCTAGTCTTGTCAGAGAGAGTTCCTCTTCAGATATGTGTTTCCTTTTCTCCACAGAAACATCACCAGTCAGAGTCGAACCAAAGCCAGAGCTGGTGGCTGCGTCTTAACTCCACTTCCCAGGGGACCTTGCAGGGAGCCCCTCAATCCCAGGATGCCTGGGCTGCAAGAAGCCCCCATGGTTTCTGGTCCGCGCTGAACGACCATGCTAGAGCAGGTTTTCCTGCACATAATGGAAGCTGTAACTGGTTATTGTTCCCATATCAAGATTATTTTGTAATGTTCACACTCATCCTCCTCCTTTTTTGTAACTTAAATTGGATTAAATGGTAACTGTCAAACCCTTCAAGCCAAATGCTTTCTACAGACCAGAGCTGCAAACCTGCCTCAGATGCCAGCACAGCCTCTTGCTAACTCTGTCTAAACCCCCTTGGTGTCCCTTTGAGTTTCCGGGCACAGTGAAGAGTTTTGAGCTTTCTGCTGGACAAAGGAAAGAACTGCTGGGAGCTCCTTCAAGCTTCTTTTCGACTTGCCTCTTCAGTCCTTTGGCTTTTCTTGAATGGATTCTCTTTTTATGAATGGAAGTCCTGAACAGGGGCCTCTACTTGAATTAGATCTGTTAGCTTGATGCTGAAATTGCTAGTGGACATCTCCTTGTGCCTAGCGTGCTAGTTGGAGACAAAATAAGGTTACCCAATGTTTACTGTGCAGTTGAGATGAATATACTTACAGTTCTATGCACCAGGGAGCAATGCAAGGCAGCTGGACTTACTCTCTTTGAAAACTGAAAGCCTATTTCTACAGGGGCTAAAGTACGTGCTAAGGATTTATGTGTCTGATCCTACACTAGCCTGCTTTTTCTTCTTTCTCAAAAAATCCATGAAATGAAGGTGATGAACATCTGGAAGCTTCTCTAAAAGAGGAAGGATGTGTTCATTTCAAAGCAGCTTCTTGATGCCTCTTTTTGCTCCCCAGCCTGACATAATTATACAAATTATCCTTTCCTGTGGTGGGGACTGCTTATTGCCTACTTTATTTTCATGTTCTTGAAAGGAGGAGCCAGAAACATAAGCTAGTGCTATCCACACAGGGCTAAATATTGTTTCCCACTTATAGAAAACCTGACTGTCTATGTATCCCCCCCCCCTCAAATGTTGTCATGGGCTGGATCCCAGTTAACTCTATAGTGTCATGGTTTGCCCTGCAGGATGTTGAGGACTTGACCGGAGATCATGACCATGGGCCTAAGCAGCCTTTGTGATTGCTGTCCACCTTGGCTTATCCAAAGGATCCATCCTTAAGAGCCAGCTGGTCTGTGCTGAGCATGACCCTGTGTTTTCACATGACATGGTGTGGCCTTCCTCTGTATGGACAGTTGAATGGGTTGATGCAGATGAAGTCAGAGAGACTCTGAAGGCCCCTGCAGCAATACTTGCCTTTCTGACTTTAGTAGCAGTTCCCACATGTTGACTTTCTTACTGTCTAGAATCAGCAGCTCACAGCACAGCTGGAAAAAAATTCCTCTGCTTAAGGTGTCTCCTCTCCCCTGACCCCAATCATGAGAATGGAGTTGTATCCTTTTGCTCCTTAAAATATGAGAAATAGCACTCTGAGAGTGTAGCGTCTTGTAAACAAGTCACTTTTCAGCAGATCTTTAGCTGAGGCTCTGCTGATTTTGATGCTGAAAGGGTCCATGGGTGTTTACTCTTCAAAGTGCTCAGCCAATACTTCTCTGTTTTCATCCCTTCAACTGCCTTTAATGCCACACCTAGAGTCATCCCTCCCCAGCATGAAAAAGCTGGGCAGTGCATTAGATGAATCTTAGTAGAGATGATAGTTTATATTTGAAGCACACTCCTTTCTCTAATATGCTCACATGGCAGTTTCGAATTGGAAGCATTCCAAAAGCCTTTACACAGGGATAAGGCAGCTGTCAGCCTCCAGATATATTTTTGATTGCAACTGCCTTTACCCTTTGGTTTGGTAATCTAGGCTGTGGTAATAGTAAAAGAAAAATACAGCTGCCCATCCTCCATTATTCTTTGAAAACTGAAAAATTAAGGAGTGCATTGTGGTTTCTTCAAGACTGTATTTGGTGACAGTTGTGACTCAGTATTGCTATTCTTTGTTCACCAGGTGGCAGTCTTCTCCTTATTGTTAATCAACACTATGACAAAACATTTCCTCCCAATCTTAGTTGCTTAATATTGATTGCATTGATTTGTATTTCTTTGAGCAAATGGAAGAGCACAAAGCCTTTCTCACTACTGTTATGGGTATCCTACAGCCATTGAGCTCCCTTGTAGGGAGATTCTTCATGCGCTCTTTGGGTCATGGTTAATAATGTGGCTCAGCACTTGGGGAATAGATGGAAAAGTGTTTCTTCTTTCACTGCCAATAAGAACAGGAAAGAAAAAAGATCTAGTAAAAATTGAAGGTCAGCTGTCCCTGTGGGAGACAGCATTGCAGATGTGCATAGTGGCCTTAGACAGCAACCATGGAGTTAACTAAATTTGTTCCTCTGTGATTACCTAGCCTGCAGTATCTTTGATGAAACCATGTGGAAGTAATCTGCCACCCTCTTGTAAAGGCTCCAGACTCTCCATTTGCTGTAAACAAACAATTTTCATCTCTTGGCTGAACCCTTTGGATGAGAGTGCAAGTGGCAACAATAAAGTATTTCTAATGCCTTCACCCTCTAGCATACAGTGATGTATCTTGTTGGTGGCACAACACAGTCTCTTCTTTGGGACTTGGAGCATTTGGGAGATAACATAGTTACAACTTCTGGGGAAAGCCATGTTATTGATACAGCAGGTAAAGAACACTCAACAATCCTATAACATACATCAAGGACAGTGATGTCTCAGTGTTCCATGCCACTGAAAATCAGTATAGTTTCCAGACTCTTTTAAAGCCATGACTATAGTATCCATACTATTTTAAACATTAAACCTGAAACAGAAGGAAAAATTCAAAGAAGAAAGTGTTGTTGTAGACCTATTGCATTTCTTGCCTACGCTGCTGATGATTGTTGAGCAGTGCCTCATAAGAGCTTGATTAGTTATATTGCAACCTGATTAATAACATCTTCTTTCCCCCAAGAAGTTGTCTTCCACCAGTGATGGATAATCACAAAACAGAAAAGGATCTTGTTTCTTTTGTGTATTGCTAAGAACAAAATAAGGAGCCCTGGTGGCGAAGTGTGTTAAAGCACTGAGCTGCTGAACTTGCAGACCGAAAGGTCCCAGGTTCAAACCCCGGGAGCGGCGTGAGTGGCCGCTGTTAGCTCCAGCTTCTGCCAACCTAGCAGTTCGAAAACATGCCAATGTGAGATCAATAGGTACCCCTCCGGCGGGAAGGTAACAGCACTCCATGCAGTCATGCCGGCCACATTAGCTTGGAGGTGTCTACGGACAACGCCAGCTCTTCGGCTTAGAAATGGAGATGAGCACCAACCCCCAGAGTCAGACATGACTGGACTTAATGTCAGGGGAAGCCTTTACCTTAAGAACAACATAGTGATAGGACACCACAGTGTAGTACCCATTATGCAAGTGGCATTGTCTCTAAATAGAGCACTGCTCAAAGGTTGTCCACAAGGCAGTGTTGTCTCTTCTCACTTAGTATACTTGTTCCTCTTGCTGCTTTATCTTCAGGGAATTGCTGCCTTTTAAATTGGTCATGAGTGGGCACCTTTCCTCCTGTGCTCACTGTCCTTGTGGCCTATGCACGTCCCCTTATGGAGGAGTTGCTCTGGGGGGTCCACCTCCCTTTTTAAATGAAGCTTGTGTAACTGCTGCAGTTACACAAGCCTGGCCCTGATGTGGTTTCTATGCCAACCCAATGCAGTACTGGGCAAAGAAAAGTGTAGAGAAGGGGTTTGCTGAGAGTGGATCAAACTAGTTTTTTTCCTGAGCTCCCACCTGTTTCCTGTAGATTAGGGGTGGACAAAATACAGCCTTGCAGATTTCATTGGACTGGGCTAGTAAGGGATGGTAGCATTCCAGCGGAATTTGAGAGGGTCATGTTCCCCAGCCCTACTATAGATGAACAAAGTTACTTGCTTGCATTGTTCTGACTTGCAACATTCAGTTATCCATGTTATATTAGATGCAGGCTTTAAAGAAACTGTTTTCTCCTTTTCTCTTGAGATCATAATCATAACTTGCATTAGAGAATGGCTGGCAAAGGCCTTCACTGGGATGAATAAAGATCTCTTTACTTCCCAACTTTATGATTCCAGTGGTTAATCAGTGTATGCAAACTACAGAATAAGGTAAGTACAGGCTATGCCGGTTCCAAGAGGGCTAGTAAAAAAAGGAGCCTTCCTCATACCTTTTGCTGCCAGAGGGATTCTTTCTCTGGATGTGGCTCAAAGGCTAGCAGATTCCCCATCTTAAATCTCTACTTATTGCTCATACTTCCAGATGACAATTTACAGTGCTGTGAAAGGGATGAGGATTCCCATGTTCAAAAATCATAACTAAGGCCATATTCCAAAGTTAAAACCAGTCACTAGAGGAAGAAGCTATTGACTTGTAGGTGATATTAACAAATCTGTAATAAATCTAGGGGGATCCTCCATTGGCCACCTTAAATAGCACTGAACAGCCTTGCAGCTTCAAACCCAGGCTGCTAGGGGGATCCTCCATTAATCATTATATTATTATTATTATTATTATTATTATTATTATCTGCATTTCTATACCGTTTTTCTCACCCCTCGGGGACTCAAAGTGGTTTACAACATAAGAAATGGCAAAATTCAATGCCTTACATATATATAAATATATATCACATATCTAAATCAAAAACATACAACTGTAGATTAAAACCATTAAAACTATAAAAACATCAAACAGACATATGCATGAAATATGTTATTACAGCAATTAACATAGATCCCTTCCCTTCCCCCAACTCCCCACCCCCCTCTTCATAGAGTTTAGACCTTTCTTTATATACCTTCCCTGCTCCCCCAGGGAGCAAGATGGTTTATTTATTTCGTGTCAAAAGCATTGTACATTTCAACTAATGGAAATAGAAAATAAAATTTAAAAAAAAGAAAAGAAAAGAAAAAAAAGAAATCACAAGCAACTAAATAGTTTTGGACCAAAAGCGGGCGACAGCAACCGCATTGTCTGTAGCTTTAAACAACTCCTCCTCCGTACATGAGGCAGGGCATTGTGGGCAAGCATACATATGCTGAGTTGTTTGTTCAGCTCCACAGTCACACAAGGTGGAGGATTCCTCCAGGTAGTGCCACCTTGCCAAGTTGTCTTTAGATCTGCCCACTCCGCTTCTGAGTCTGTTCAGGGACTTCCAAGTTGCCCATTCTTGGTTTGCTCCTGGAGGAAGACCCTCATGGGGGGCCATCCAGTTGGAATTGCCAGGTTTAGCTGCCCAGAGGGACACCCTTGCTGCTGCTGGAGGAACATCAAGAGGAGTGGTGGTTCTCATGAAGCTCTTCCTTGATTTGAGTCTGGTGGGAGGAGGCTGATAGTCATGCAGTGGGTGGCTTTCACAATGTTCGACCTTTTTTCTCTCACCATTAGCAGCAACTTCCCGTCGCACGTCAGGAGGGACAATGCCAGCTAACTTGTAGAGTTTATCAACAGGTGTAGGTTTAAGGCATCCCGTGATGATTCTGCATGTTTCGTTCAGTGCTATGTCCACCCGCTTTGCATGGGCAGACTTGTGCCAAACAGGACCCTAGTAAATATATAAAAAAATAAAAACAGATTAAAAACATATGAAGTGCTTGATTCCATTCATCCATAAACCTTAGTAGCCAGTGCATTGCATTAGAGCCTTTGTGTTCACATGCACACATTGATCTTAGGAATGAAGGGATCCTACTATAGGTAGAGTGAGGCAACTATTTCAGGCAGCAGGTGCTGAGACTAAAGCTGGTAGCATCCCAGCTGTTTCTTGTGAATTCCCTTTGTGGTCTCCTTGTGAAAGAACAGAGTTATGTGTCACACAAGCCTTTTGAGCTCCCAAGATTACCCTAATCCACTGGTCATTTTTAAAGATGTATTTGCTTGCTAAGGTTGCCAGTCTATTCATTTTCTAAATATGTATGGAGGAAATAGTATGCTGAAAGAGTCCTGGCCCCTTTCTCAGATTTTAATGTTGAAAGGACACTAAGAAGGGATCTGAAGTCAGAAAAATGCCTACTCAAGACACTTACATTACCCATTGCTAGCAAGACCTTCCCCAGAACACCATAATGGGAATGGCAAAGTATAGAATAATGAAGCCTGATCCTGGCAGATAGAGACTGTTGAAGAGTGCAGTTGTTGATATCATTTCAGGTATGAAAAATGTCTTGAGTTCTAAAACAATCTTGTAAATTAGATGGTAAGTTTCTATCCTGCTAGCCTGCTGACTAGTTTTCCACTGACCATGTGCTTAGCTCAGAAATGAGACAAACCATTATATTATCTGTCCACCCTCAACTCCACTCTGTGGCCTACATATAATTTCTCTTCACTAATGGTTAATGAGCTATTTTAAAAAACTTATAAGATAGCCCTGTATCATCCAATTTCATATTTAGGCCTGATTAGTACTTGGGTGGGAGACTATCTGGGAATATCAGGGACCCCCTGGCTGAGTTGGGGAAGACTTTTATCTGGAACCTTGGAGACCCATTGCTACTAATCCAGATTTCACCATATTGGTCTAGATGGATCAATGCCCTATAGTGTGTCTGCTGTTCACGACAGCTTTAAAGAAGTATGGGAGACAACATAGCTATCTTTATCCTTTTAAGGCTTCCTGTACCTGCCCCTGTATTAAAACCTTAAAACAAGGGGACTGCTGAGATCTAACTTAGAATAGTAAATATGAACTCTCCTAGATGCAGATGAATAGCGACAGCTGCAGGAAGACAAAGAGAACATTTTGCAAAGGGCATTGAGGGCATGAGCAGTGGGACTATCCACAGAGTAGGAGAATGCCTTTGTACTGCCCTCCCTGTGAGTGTGAGAGACAAACTCATCAGTGTTATATAAACTTCACAGGGCCAAGTGACTTCTTTGGTTATATTTCCATCCAACTGTTTCGTTTCTGTGGTCTATCAAATGTTAAAACCAACTGAGCTGGTGGTGCTTAGTTTTAGAAAATGAATACATAAATTTGCTATCTATGTGCCATGGGCAACTCAGGAGCAAGATACACTAGCATATCTAGAACAATATTTCAACTGTTGGTATCACCATGGATACAGATAGAACAGTGTGCATTTTGCAACCGCTTGCTTGCATTAGTCCAGTAATTATTACCATTTGGGCCAAATGTTATGCAGGAACTTTTCATGATTTATTCTGAATAATAATTCATTTCCCACACACAATATTCAGAACGTGGTTGAAAAAGACTTCTGTTCCTGGGACAGAAGGCTGTGGTGACTTGAGAAAGGAACCCGGACTGTGATGCTCCCCATGAAACCCAGGGCCATAGCCAAAAAAAAAAAAAAAGGGGGGGGGTGAAATCATGAAGAGTAGTTCCATAACACAAAATAATTTAGAAATGAACCAAAAAATGGAGAGGGTGGGGGGAGTGGGGGGAAATTTGGGATATTGCGATAAATGATAAATTGACATGTAATATTGAGATTAAAACAGGGTTATTAAAAAGGATGATTTTGGGAAGATATGGGGAAAATTTATAGAGTTTGTATATGTAGAAGGTAAGGGGAACAAACCTGTAAAAGAAACAATGGAATTTTGGAAATAAATATTATAATTGGCTGGTCTGGGGTGAAGGGATAGCACTAGGTGAAGGGTAACAAAAGGTAAATAATATGAGTATGTAATATAGTTAGAGAGTGAAAATACTATAGGAGCTATGATATACATAACTCTGTACTGCAAATTTGTTAAAGAATGTATAAGAAGTTTTAAGTACTGAATATGTAAAATTCACAATTTTTCAATATTTTAAATTTTAAAAAATGGGAAAAAAAGAAATGAGGCTTCATTGATAAACTTTAGTGGACATTCATGGGGATTTGGTTAACTAGTTAAAATTCATTAGTAAACCAGTTTTTTTTAAACCCAGGAAAATTTCAGGGGGGGGGGGTTGAACCCCTAACCCCCCCACAAGCGACAATCCTGGCGAACCCCCATCTCTCATATGTCTGAAGGTATTTTTCGCCTGCCACCCTTGTCAGAAGTGAAGCAGGCAGCAATGATGGATTATGTCTTTTTGGCTGTGGCATGCTTCGTAGGATACTCAGAACAGAAATTAATTAAAGCCAGTGAACGCTTATTGCTTGTTTGGGGCAGCCTTCCTCAACCTGGTGTCTTCCAGACAGTATACATTGCAGTTCCCATCAGCTACTTTAACCTGGTCAGTGATAAGAAATCCTAGGGGGCAAGGTGCAAAACTTTTGAAGTGTGTCAGGTTAGAGGAGGCTTGTCTAGAGTCCAGAGGGCTGAACACAGAGAAGCAGGGGGTCAGCTGCAGCACTGAGACTCTGTTCTTTTGCTAATCCTCTCAGAATGTGTGTTTTTTTAAGTGCATGAAAATTAGACAGCTGTATATTGCTTGGAATAAATTGTAATACATGTATAAACAGTTGTAATGTTTATACATTTATTACAATTTATTCCAAGCGATATACAGCTTGGGGGGGATGCAGGGGGGAAATTCCGCTGATCTCCATGTAATATTGTCACTAGGGTTGTGTGAATCACACCAGGCGACACTAACATGTCTGTCTATAACTGTTTGTGCAGTACTTCAACAGAAATTCTTATTTTAAAAATAAAGTTATCCCAGTAGTCAGATATAACTATAAAACTATTTCTCATCAGCCCAGCCCATCATGCATTGTATCAATATAGAAGGAGGAAGATTAATACATCTTTATACATACCTCTTCTGCTTGTTGGACACCCATCTTCGTTTGTAGGAAGTTGTAAACCATCTTGGCGTTAATACTTTTAATGTAATTTTAAAGAGTTTTAAAAGCTGGTCATGTTGCAAATGTTTGTTTATTTAAGTTGTTATTCTATAATTTTATTGAGTTTGTTTTACTCTTTGGTTTGATTTATCATTTGTGCTTTCGGCATTGAATGTTTGCAATTGTGTTTATTGTGTGAGTGCCTTCGGGGAGATAGGGCGGTCTACAAATAAATTATTATTATTATTATTATTATTATTATTATTATTATTATTATTATTATTATTATTTTATGACACAGCAAACAAGATAGATATGCTGGATTTCATATCACAAAATCACAAGTCGAACACTTCCCAAGTGTCTAGGACTATGTGATGTATTTTCGGATGATGCGTGCAGATCTCAGCAGGGTGGCCTTTTGCAGTTGGCAGATCATAATTTTGTCGATGTCTATTGTTTCCAAATGCCAGCTGAGATCTTTTGGCACAGCACCCAGTGTGCCGATCACCACCGGGACCACCTGCACTGGTTTCTGCCAGAGTCTTTGAAGTTCAATCTTGAGGTCCTGATAGTGGCTGAGTATTATTATTATTATTATTATTATTATTATTATTATTATTATTCCTGCAAGGCTAATTTACTTTTGAGACTTTCTATTGTTCATGCACTGTGGTTAGCGCTATCATTACCCAGTTACAATGATGCTTTGAATCTTGTGGTTTTGATGGCAAGGGCTAAAATCACACACCGTTGTTTTAATTTACTGACAATTTTTAAGTCACTGATTTGTCAAATCTGTGTTGTATTTTGAGCTACAATATTATGGTCTGGTGTATGAAGGGAGGTCCATGGAGGTGATAGTATGATTTACTTCTCTGTGTGGCACCAATCCTTGTGACACCACTGGCACCAAATCCATTTGGTTTGCCTCTATGGCAGTAGTTCTCAACCTGTGGGTCCCCAGATGTTTTGGCCTTCAACTCCCAGAAATCCTAATCACTGGCAAACTGGCTGGGATTTTTGGGAGTTGTAGGCCAAAACACCTGGGGACCCACAGGTTCAGAAAACCACTACTGTATGGTAAGGGCAGTGCTTCAGTGATACAGTCATATCTTGCTGCTGAATCAGTACCAAGAGTTCCTTTCTGTGCGGACTGAATTGGCTTTCACCTTGTCTGCTGAAAGGGGTTTATTGTTAAGAAATATTGTCAGCTTCTGGTCTGCTTTCCTTTACCACAGATACATGTGGTGGGACCTCGTTGCTATTGTTTTTTGTCTTTGGGCTGTTCAGCTGTTCTACTCTCTCTGTTTCCATGTAGGAGAGCATTAGGGACAAACCCCATTGAAGAATTACCCATCTATTTGATTGGCATCAAGCTGAGGTGCCTGATGGTTTCTGTGGGCATTGTGAGTAATCTAGATTTTTGAATGCATAGCACATAAAGTACTTATACAGTGTGATTAATACTAGTCTACTTGGGCTTGTTGCATAGGATTGAAAGTCAGTACATTCTTCTGACGTTTTGCAAAATTCAGGAAAGTACCAAGGTGGATGTAGGTGGCCATGCCATAGCAACTGGTAGCTATTAAACTCAGGAGCATGCTACAGCAAAATTTAGTTTCTAAACCTACACAACATCTGCTTTATATCAGCAACAATATGTGTCACTCAGGAAGGCTGAAATACATTCTTCAACTGCTTTGCTAGAGGCCAGGGAAATAAAAAAAGAAAACTGGTAGATTAACTTCCAAGTGCAACAAGCCCCCTCCCGTTTAAAGTTGGGTGGGTTGTCGGTCTTTAAAGGTTTCACAAAGGCTCCACCCCACCCACCCCATGCTGACAATAGTTGTGTAAATTCCAGATAAGAATTTCCCCCTATTTTCAAGCTGATAGAGGTTGAGAAGGAAAGGTAGTGGTTTGCCCATAATTTGAACAGAGTTATCCAAATGTAACGCTTATTAGCCTTTGGGCTTAGCTCCCCCATACTCATCTGATAAAAATCTTAAAACAGGTTGTCGCTGACAGTCTGGTGCAGCCCTTTGCCTCCCCTCTTTTAAAAAATTGGTAAAGGCGTTAGTGTTTTATCTTTATAACTGTATTCAGAGTCATCAAAGCAGCCCCATGCAAATAACATCTCTCTCTGTGTTAATTCTGGTGTGGGAAGCTGAAAATTAAAGGAACACTGAGTGAACAAAGAGGTTTCCTTAGCTGCATAGCCCAGTTAAGAGTTCCTTCTGTTCCATTGTTCTTTTGAATTTGAATTTCCCCAGTGACAATTATGAAATATTAGAACTGTAGGAAAATCTGGTGGAGGCAGGGACTGGATGCTGAGTCTTACAGTTTTAAGAGCTAGTTTTGACCTCAACAAATGAACAGTATCAAAATGTTAATAGTCATGTGAGGAAAAGCCAGCAATTTCTGGAAGTATGACAGCTACATTTATTATGATAAAAAGCTCTAAGGGTCACTATAGTTCTTTGGAATTTTTTAAAATAAGTAGCCCCAGCTCACACTGCTACCTGGCCAGTTTTCTGCAACCTTAGGAGAATAATAGTATAATGGTTCCCTCTATTACACTTGCTTCTTCGCTAGATGGCAGCAGTCTTCTCCCAAAATTTATCACTGCAACTGAATTAATGTGCAATTTGAAGAAAGGTATACAGTTGTTCCATATCTATAAAGTGGACATATCAGATGGCTGTGGAAGTGAAAGCTGTCTATGAAGGTGTGAAGAAGCAATTCTTTCAACACTTTGTTCGTGTTCACTTAAAACAAGGTTATGATTTTCCTACATGTTCTTTTCACCTGAGTGATGTCCGAAGCGCCAGCATTCAAATTGATTTGAACCCGCAGCGGAGAGTTCCGCAGATCCATCGTAAAAGGAACAGAGCGGGACCGCAGCAGACTATTATTAAAAGATCTTTTTTTCTTCACTTTCCCTTCCCTGAACTATGTAACAAATCCCCCCAATAAAAGTAGCATACATTTTTTAACAGTAACACTCTCTATCTGATTATTTTGTGTCTTTCCTTGACTCCTTTTTCTTACATGTAATCCTCCCCCTCCCTCTCACTAACCCGTCCGTCCTTTAAACTCTGGCTGAGGCTCCTCCGCCATAGGTTAATACGGCGGACGATACAAATTGGCTCATATCTTTATCAAAATTACCCCTAGCACGCTCTTCTTTTAGTTCTAACCCTTCCTAAGGCTCCTTACCCAAGGACCACCAGCGGAAACAAAATCGGTCCAGTTCTCGGCACCTCATCAGCTGACTGTCAAACGGAACCGACTGCTCTTTCCAAGCCAGACTGCTCTTTTCCAGCCTTATCCCGGACTTTCCTCTCCCCGCGACCCGCGGGATGGTTTTAAGAGATCACTGGTCCTTTTCTGTGAACTGTGGATGGGGGATCGCTCTCCCGCTGGGGAGACATAGTTCTCCAAGGACCTTCACCCTCTCTACAGCTGCCAGGAGGGTGCCTGGACGGGCGCCCTCCACGTTTCATTCACACCTTCATAATTTTATGAATGAGAAGAACACTCTTCCCCAAACCTACCCCTGAACTTATGAAATCCTATACTTCCAAAGACTGCAACTCACATGTACCTCTTCCCCATGCTATTTCTATGAATTCCTTCCACCACAGATGAACTCTTTTCCCAATGTATCCGTGAATTTTCATATTCTATGAACCTGGACACCCTCATGAATCACTGTTATATGAATTTCTAATCATTGGGCTAACTTCATGAATTGTAAAATCATGCTGCTAAAACTCCACTTTTATGAATTTCCATGCTGGGTTCTCCAGATGTTATGAACTTCGTTCTTATCAAATATTTTCAATTGTTTATATCATTCATGATTCCCCTTTATGCAATGTAACTCACTTTTATGGATTCTCCCTTATTTCCATGAAATCTATCTATCTGCCTATATGTATTTGTACTCTTTGGGATCCCCGGAAAATATGTATTTTTCCCAGCATGGTTTATATTCCAACTTTATTTTATTTTTCATTTTATTTCATATAATTGTCAAGTCATGAAATCAAATAGGAAATATTTTGAACTCAACCTGAACCCCAGAACTTATCCCATTTCCTATGACCCAGGCTTCCCTTCCCAAAAACAAAAGGATAATCTGCCACCGCTAAACCCAATCAAATTCAAATTGCATGGACAATATAGGGCTTGAGTCGCCGAATTCAGAGTGTTGACCTAAAGGTGATTCGCCCCAAGGCAAACATTGTCATATCTCACCCAAAGGAAAATCCAGGACACCTCAGGAAGGCGCCCTGCAGAGCCTGTCAATATGGCTCATCACCACCCATCTTTGCTTCCACCTCTGACACCCCAAGGCCAGGGCCGGCTGGAGATATTTTTTGATGTGAAGCGGGGGTGCTGAAAAGCGCCCCCGCCACCGGCCCCGCCTCCCGCGCCCTGGCCCCGCCCAGCTGCGTGGGAGGCAGGGCCAAGGCACGCTGGGCGGGGGGGGGGGGGCGGCGTCAGAGCTGGCTCCGCCTCCCACTCTACTCCCGCTCGCCCGTCTGGCCTTTTCTACCAGGCCAGACTGCAGCGGAGGTCCCTGCAGGCCGCGATTGCGGCCTGCAGGGACCTCCGCTGAAGTCTGGCCTGCTAGAAAAGACCAGACGGGCCAGGGCGCACTGGGCGGGAGGCGGGGCACCGTCAGGGCGGTGCCCCGCCTCCCGCCCAGCCTGACGGCGCCCCCCCGGGCCTGCGCCCGAGGCGGCGGCGTCAGGTGCCTTAATAGTGGGGCCGGCCCTGCCCAAGGCATATCTAAAATCTGTATACGTGACAGAAACCTGGACACCTTTGATTGCTGCCATTAATCACCCTTTAGAAATCGGTCTAGCAGGACTTAATCCGACAGTTCCTGCCCTGTCACCTCACTGTTTCAATAACTCCCGCCTTCTCTTTCCTGATTGGCCCGAGTAGAGACAAAAGGCAGCTTCCTATTGGGCCAACGGAGCAAGGCAGGAAACGAAAGCCCGCCTCGTTCAACCTTCTAGCCTATCAACGATCAGATGGGCGGGGGAGCAGGGCGGGAAATTCAAAGGGCTGTCAGACTGAAATTTTGTATAAATATGGCTTTATTTTGATTGTATGGTACCCTAGTAGACCGAATGATCGCTACTAGAGTCCTCTTCAGCTGAATTGCTCAATAAAGACTCCTTGGCGGATTTTCCTTCAACTTTGGCGGACCTTCTTCATTTCGGCTTCAGGTTGTATTGCGGCTCATATTTTCCTATTGGCTCCGCCAAGGTCCGTTCTCTCAGGACCGGATCGGGTCTCTCCTTAAGGGCCCGATCCCCTAAAACGCGGTCGACAACATGAGGAACTAAATTAAGGGCCAATCCACACAAACTAAGGATCACTTCACATTAGGCAATTTTATTGTCCTAGGATGCTAGGAGGACGCTGGGAAGATGGAGCCTGCTGGATCCCATCAGATGACGCAAAGCTACTTCTGACAGGGCTCCAACCTCCCAGCATACTCTAAGCATCCTAGAAACTGCTCAGAGCTGTTCCCATTGAGAAGAATGGAGATAAGCCAGGCGGCAATGCTTTTCCCTGTGCCAATGTGGCCAATGCAGGGCGATGGTTTTCCCCACCTGCCACCGGATTCGCCACACTGCCTGCCAAATCCTCCCCCGCCCCATGCTATTGCCCGGAAATTGGACCTCAATGTGATGTGGTCCTAAGATTGTTGGATGCATAATGAGGAGGCATGACTGACTGTAAAAGATAACAATGCTTGTTAAGGTAGAAGGAAAAGATTATATTACAGATGGAGAAATTCAGTCAAGGAAGCCATGGCCCTGAGCCTGCAAGTTGTCAGCAGGGCTCTGGATGATGGGTGATTAGGATTTTCTCATTCATAAAATCATCATAAGTCAAAGTCAATTTGGTGGCAGTTAACAACAATACTGAGAAAACAATTAATTTTAATCCCTGTTCTTTTTTATTTGCATTGTAGAAAAAGCTTTTCCAAACTAGAACAAATCAAAATTATTTTGAAAGATGCTTCTAAAGAAAGAAAACAGATATCACTATTCTTCTATTGACTTGAAGGAATGCAAGACATTCTCAATTTAAAAAATCAGGAATAGTTACATATCCGAAGGAATACTAGCAATAACATTGAGAGTTGTGGTTCTCAAAATTATTCACAAAATAGCAGCAACATAAAACACAGAATCTGTGTTAAAACCCAATTAAAAGGTGTACATATGTGCTAAATTGTTTCCAATTTCAACAAACCTGAATTATCTCCAAAGGACATTAAACATTCCACAAGCTGCCCAAAAATCATGATTTAAACCATCTCTCTTTCTTGTGTTGATATTGCTACAGATATCCAGGTTGTATGCACAGTTGTGTTTGGATTCTAATGGGAAGCCATCTGCATCAAGGCATCACGATGCAGATTTCTTGTTAATCTCATTAAGCTGCTGACACTGGCAGGTACAGTTTGTACTTCCCACAGCCCTATATGGTATTCTGTGGGAACTAGAATAGGAGACTTTGTTTTTCCTGATTACTGACACAATTCAGAGGAAAGAATATTGGGGTTTTCTATTATTAACAGTATTCTCCATTATAGGCCCTAGCACAAAAGTTACCACTGAAGAATAAAACCATAAATTATAACGTCTGTTGATTTAAAAACAGCCAATAAAATATATGTGTTCACTTTATGTCAGCATGACCAGCATATAGGTATACAGATCTCTGTTTAGTGAGAACTATGTGTACTAGGTTAGTCATGCATCCAACAGGACAGAGATGTTTCCTATTAAAAGGTCGCCCAATTTAAAGAACAAGAACTATTGGAAAGAAGAGAAAAAATAGAGCCTTGAAAGCTGTTGATGAACAGTTTTTGGACAGGAGAATGGGGCTTAGTTTTTGTCACTGTGGCGACTGCATTGTATTTAAATTGAAAATCTAATCATTGTTGAGCCATTGACATCCATACTTACAAAACAACATACTGCACAACCCCTGTATCTGCAGGCATGCATTCCAAGATCCTTATAGATCCCTGAAACTGTGGATAATAGCAAACTCTATGTTTTTACAATACTTGGGCTGGAAGTATGCCATAAAATCACACTGGGGGACATAAGGTAAAGGTTTTGCCCTGATGTTAAGTCTAGTTGTGTCCGACTCTGGGGGTTGGTGCTCATCTCAATTTCTAAGCCAAAGAGCTGCATTGTCTATGCATGACTGCATAGAGCACCGTTACCTTTCCGCCAGAACGGTAACTATTGAATCAACAGATAAAGAAGTTATACTTTATTCAAGCAGATTATTGAAGCAGCTCTATGTCTTTGTGTGTGTGTGTGAGAGAGAGATGTATTCCATCTTTTGGCAATGTGCAATTGGACACCACAATGTATGTTCATTTAGTTGAAAGTAGGATGAAAACAGATGCAAAAGTTGAGCCCTTATCTGAAGAAAGGCAGTCTCTTCAGAACCATGAGGACTTGTGCAACTTTGTCAATGGCTGTGGGCAAGTCATTCATATCCATCTTTGTTGTGAGGATAAAGACCAGAAGTGATGCTCTGGGGGTGACAGTAGAGTGCTTCGTTTAGGTTTTTTCCAGGAAGGCGAAAGCTCTCATTTTTACTACTCTATTCAGAAAAGGGATGGTTCCTTTTTTATATAAGAATTACGGTACAGTACTTACACTGACTCATGGATAAGTCACAACAGAACTTTGGGTCAATCTTTGACTAAAAGTTCTAGATTTATATACACCTGCTAGAAAAAGGCAATTCCTCTACTTTGATTCTTCCTTCTCCTTCTCTTTAAAATTGCTCTGTCCATCCCTATAGTGGCTTTAATAATACTATTTTCCCCTTCCTTGCCTTTCAGATCTTTTGTGATATTGTTCCAGGTGCTATTTCAGTATAGCAGAGATGGGAAACTATAGTGGTCCAGGGACCGATTTTCTGTCATTAGGATACCTTGGGGACTCCAAAAACCAAAGGAAGTAGCTTGAAATACACTTCTGGTCTTTGGGATTGCTTTAAAAATTAAATTAGTATATGAAGCTCTGCAACCTATTAAGAGGTGAAGTACTGTTTCCAAGATCTTTTGGTAAAGATTATTTATCTTCCTTTTGCCAAAAAGAGGGCAGCCTGAAAGTCTAGAATGGTCAAGAACCACAATAAAGGCTTCTGGTGTATTTGGCCTTTGGTTCACATTGTCCACCTTATAGTATAAATTAGATTAATCCCTGCAAAAAGTAGGGCTTTCTTTGTAGCAACTCTGACACCAAGATTTGTCCCAAGATATGTTTATGAAGTCTTCTCCTTGTTTAACTTCAATTTTATAATTCTTTTTCAGTAGGCTGTTGATGTTTGTTGCTGCTTCCCTTTGCTCTGTTTGTTGTGCCAGCTGTGGTACTGCAAATTGAGATTGTTGCAGTGATTTATCTGTTTTATTGGATGCTATTTTATAGCTTTATAAGACAACGTTTATAGAGTAAAATAGCTATAAAGTTTTACAAGCAGCACTATAAACACCCTTTTTAATAACAACATCTGCTATACAGGGGACATTTCCTATGCCACTTGACGTTAGAGTTGAAGGAGTCCTTCTATCTACCTGAAGACAGCTTTATTAATGGAGGCTAATGCATGGTTTGGTTGCTTCTATCTAAAGGCATGTATGGATGAACCCTGTGGAACAAGAGAAGACTGAAAATGCTATGTACAGTGGGCTCCCGGTACCTGCTAGTTTGGCACTGGGACCAAAACCTGTGGTTACTCAAGTCCCATTATATACAGTGATATAGTAAAATAATCATCCCTTATATAAAACGGTTAAAACATGGTTTGTTTTTGGATTAAAAAAAAACACTTTCAAGTTATGGATGGATTAATCTGTGGATGGAGTGTCCATGGATATAAAGGACTGACTGTAATCTTGCAGATTATAATGGTGGCTTCAATATCAGTGCAGTAGTGAATCCATTACAATATCTAGTTCAGCACCTTGGAAATCTTCAGTCTAACGTTCAGTCTAAAAACTAGAGCAGCTTCACTGCTCCATGGATATAAAAACAACTAGTCACCAGTTGGACAGAACCCTGTGGGCAGCAATTCCATGCTTCTCTCTGAGTATTCTTCCGCCACAAGGAGGCTAGTCCAGCTTCTTCCTTTTGATAGGGAGAGACATGGTCCAGGTTACTCCAAGCAAGAGAATCCTTTCCCAAGGGCCCAACTAGAATTAGTTACTTAGGAAAGTAAGAGCCAGGACTTATGCCAGTTGCTTTTCAGGATCCCCCCGCCCCAAAACACCCCCACCAGCTGCCCAGGAGATTATGAAAAGCATAGGGCAGTAATTTTTTCCAAGCTCTGGAAGTAGACTTCCAACTAGTATTATTAATCTAAATGGCCCTGAAGTTTGGTTTTGTTTAGATGTGAGAATCTGGTTGTTTGCATGCCTGTGCTATTAAATAACTATAGAGATGTGGTTAAGGATTGGACTCTCAGCTCCTTTAAAATTGGCAGAAATTCATATATTCCAGCTAAACTAGTTTGTGGGCTGGGTTCCTCCTCCTTGGCTTCCTGTTGACTTCATAAACCTTTTCCACAGAAAATTTTTGTAATGGTTTCTATTTGTTTTTAAAAGAAAGAAAGAAAGTAAAGTATGTGTGTGTGTTAGTTACAGATGATATCAGAAAATCCAAAATCAGCAAAGATTACAGTTCCAGAATGGTTTCTTGAGAAGATTTTGTTTTGTACCTTTTCCTTTCTTTCTTTTACTATTACAAAGTAAAATATACTGTATGTTGAACCAAATGCAATTTTTGTTGAGCCAGCATATGTTAAAATGGAAAGCATTTTTCTAGAATGTCATCCAAAAAGGATGGTTGTCTAAGTCTTTTAATTTGGGATGAAATTCTGTCATTAAATGATTATGTATTTTCTCAAACTATCCAGTAAAAGATGTAGATGCTTGCTTTTCTGTTTTTTGCTATTAGTTGTTATTTTGCAGCCTAATGATGATGATAATGATGATACACTGTTGTTTGTCTAACTAACCCATTGCTCCACGCTAACTGCACCTAGACAGCTGGAATTTAGCATGTATAGTAAATATGCAACTGAGTGTAACTTAGTTTTCAAAATGTTTCCATTAATTTTAATATGTCCATGTGTTTGAAATCTACAGTACCAATTCTAATCAGTAGGTGGTTGACTTCCCTGACTGACATATACAGTAGAGTCTCACTTATCCAACATTCTGGATTATCCAACGCATTTTTGTAGTCAATGTTTTCAATATATCATGATATTTTGGTGCTAAATTCGTAAATAAAGTAATTACTACATAGCATTATTGCGTATTGAACTACTTTTTCTGTCAAACTTGTTGTATAACATGATGTTTTGGTGCTTAATTTGTAAAATCATAACCTAATTTGATGTTTAATAGGCTTTTCCTTAATTCCTCCTTATTATCCAACATATTCGCTTATCCAACATTCTGCTGGCCCGTTTATGTTGGATAAGTGAGACTCTACTGTAGTAAAGGTAAAGGTTTTCTCCTGAAATTAAATCTAGTCAATTTAGATTTAGTCTGGGGGTTGGTGCTCATCTCCATTTCTAAGCCGAAGAGCCAGTGTTGTCCGTAGAAACCTCCGAGGTCATGTGGCCGGCATGACTGCATGGAGCGCCATTACCTTCCCGCCAGAGCAGTACCTATTGATCTATTCACATTTGCATGTTTTCAAACTGCTAGGTTGGCAGAAGCTGAGGCTAATATCAGGAGCTCACCCCGCTCTTCAGATTCGAACTACCGACCTTTTGGTCAGCAAGTTCAGCAGCTCAGCGGTTTAACCCACTGTGCCACTGGAGGCTCCTTGACAGACATATAAACTAGTATATTTTGAAGTCAGAAGACGCAATCCTAAAGAGAGAGTTATAGGACTGCTCCCTTTCTGCTGCTCTTATATAGTTGGACAGACTCTGTACCTTTGATGACAGAGGCCGGGGCTTATTGTTAAGGCTGCAGAGTTAGCCAGAATAGCCAAATAATGTGGGTTGGAAAGCATAATCCATTTGAAGACTTCCTGAAAGACTGTGTCCAGTTATGTGCACCACAGAAGGATATTGGTAAGCTGGAATGTGCCCAGAGAAAGGTGACCAAAATAATCAAAGGTTTGGAAACCAAGCCCTGTGAGGAATGGATAAGGGAGCCGAGTATGTTTAGAATGGAGAAGGGATGGCAGAGAGGGGACATGAGAGCCAAGTTTAAATATTTGAAAGGATGTCCCCCTGGGGAGAGGGCAAACTGCTGTTTATTTATAAAGGCTGGACTACATTGCTTTCTCTGATCCTGCTAGGAGACACATCTTCTAGATAGCTTGTTAAAAAAGATCACAGTTGTGTTGGCTCTCTAAAAAAAAGGCATCCAGTTCATATCTAAAGGATGGAGCAGAAGTGTGTTTTAATTGCACAAAGGTATCAATCAATATGTTTCATACATAGTTGCTGGAAACTTTTAAAAATAAGTTGAATATTTTTAAAATCATTTTATTGAATAAAATAGGTATAGAATAAAACATAACAAAACAAACTACAAAAACACACATAAAATTACCAAATTGATACAGAAAAAAGATCAAGGAAAGAAATATAACACGTGCCCTATATCTTACAGAGAAGCCTAAACTACCTAAATGTAGAACAAAAGCCACAACTAGCAAAACTAAGAAATTAAAATATGACTAGCGACAATCTTATGTCTAACATTTAAAATATAACTGCAGAAAAGTTAGCTGGTTGAATATTTTAAAAATAGGAAGTGCTTGTATGGGTTGTAAGGCATTTTCTAGAAAACCAGTCTTATCATTCATTTCTCCAGGAGCCCTGGTGTACCGGCAGGACTGCTGACCGAAAGGGCAACGGTTCGAATTGGGGAATGGGGTGAGCTCTCATCTGTCAGCTTCAGCCTCCCATGTGGGGACAAGAGAGAAGCCTCTCACAGGATGGCAAAAACTTTTGGGCATCCCCTGGGCAATGTCCTTGCAGATGGCCAATGCTCTCACACCAGAAGCGACTTGAAGTTTCTCAACTTGCTCTAGACATGAGAAAAAATCATTTCTCTAGGGTTTTTTCTGAATTTTAAACAACTCAAGTAAAATAAATAATTTGCCACCATGAGCAAATGCACAAGTAATTCAGCATGTCATAGATTGCAAAGGGGGAAACCAATGAAACTATTAAAGAAGTGCAGACCTGTAGAATATAAATACACGTCACCCTCCCCCTTCTTTCTCTCTCGCTCGCTCTCTCTCTCACACACCTGCAGTTAAATTGGATGGATTATATAATATTGTGTGTTGCTACAGTAACTCCACTCCACCCCGGTGGCGGCTGGGGGCGGATGCTACGGTGCTGTGAGCCAATGCATTATTATTTCTCCTTCTCCTGGTAGAAAATACCCTAAAACTAAAAGACACCCAGGGATAGGCGAAGAGGAGGAGGAGCGGAAACCTGTGGCAGGAATTCAACAGAATGCCGAACAAGAGAGCTGATGTTTTCCTCATGAGCTGTTTTCAAGCACCACAGTTTTGAAACTGATTACATAACTTGATGGAGCTCAGACTCTTTCTCTGTTTCCCACTGTCTCTGCTATACTTGCCTACACCATAACATACCTACAAAGGGTGGAGCATCTCTTAACATTGCCTCAGTATGGCATTCTCTTGACTGGTAGCAGTTGTCCACTGTGTCTGGCCACATCCAGCCTGGTCTTTCCAATAGAGATAGTAGGGGGTCTGCAGTTTAGTACCAGGGTTTCATGTGCATCACCTATAGATGGTACATATGGCTCTACCTGTGACATGCAGGCAGTGAGCCATGCCACTAGTATTTTTCTTTCCTCGGCTGTTTATGTGCAGGTCTCTTTGACTAGTTCCCTCACAGCCAGCAAAAAAAGGAATGTGAAGGGACTGCTTTGGAACTAAAGGCATCCTTCAAATTTTCCAGTTAGACTTTTGCGAATTTGATTATTCACAATTTCATTAAAACTCATCTCTCTAGGAATTTCCAGATCTTCCAGTGTGCCTGTATATTCAAATTCCTCCAGTCATTCTGAAGGATCTAGATATTTCTAGAGATAGCACTTCTCCATGAATTACTAGATCCTCCATGGCCAGCATCCAGCAAAAAGTTGACCATAGAGTCATGGGAGGACCTAGCATTCCTCAAAATGTATTCTCTCAGGTTAAAAAAAAAATTGGCCATTTTTCACATTTACAAGGGTCCTGTGCCCCTAACCCCAGCAAATGTGGAGGGCTGAATGTATGTTGTCTGTAACATTGATTTGTGTCAGGATGCATTTGGAAATCATATTACAGGCCACAATATGAAAATCCCATCACTACTAGTTTTTATGAAGAACTGAAATGAAAATCCAACCATTATAATCTGTTCTTATAATAATCCAAGAGTAGACAGTGTCCAAACCAGATGTGGCCTTTTTTTGGAATTACACCAACAAACCCTAGCGAAACCACTGTGTTTCTGTACATACAGTAGAGTCTCACTTATCCAACACTCGCTTATCCAACGCATTTTTGTAGTCAATGTTTTCAATACATCGTGATATTTTGGTGCTAAATTCGTAAATACAGTAATTACAACATAACATTACTGCATATTGAACTACTTTTTCTGTCTAATTTGTTGTTAAACATGATGTTTTGGTGCTTAATTTATAAAATCATAACCTAATTTGATGTTTAATACGCTTTTCCTTAATCCCTCCTTATTATCCAACATATTCGCTTATCCAACATTCTGCTGGCCCGTTTATGTTGGATAAGTGAGACTCTACTGTATATACCTAGGAGCATAACCCATTTAACTTGCTGGGACTCACCTCTGTACTAACATGCCTGGGATTTCACTGTAAAGGCCTCTTCATTCTGATGTAATATTCGGTACTCACAGATTCACAGGCAGGACCAAACTTATGAGCAAACTCAGCCTGGAAAAGTTATATGGACAACCACTTTTAAGGGACCGCGGTAGTGCAGCGATTAAAGCCGCTAGCTGTAGGAAAAGCTGGTGACCAGAAGGTCAACAGTTCAAAGCTGTGAGTTGGGGTGAGCTCCCAAACGTCAGTCCTAGCTTCTCTCAACCTAGCAATTCGAAAGCATACAATGCGAGTAGATCAATAGGTACTGCCTTGGCGGGAAGGTAAAGAGGCACCTCACATGCTAGCAAAAAGATTGGAGATGTGTATGGATAGCAAGGCTCCTTAGGCATGAAAAAATGGAACACCTCCCCATGGCCAGAAGTTGAGCATTGCCTCCAGATGCCGAAGATGGAAGAAAAGGGGAAGGCCTTTACCTTATCTGTGTATTTTATGCCATTGTTTGTACTGTAATCCACTCTGAGTCACTCCAGGGAGATAAGACGGAATATAAAGTGTATTATTATTATTATTATTATTATTATTATTATTATTATTTCATTATGTTTTTATCACTAGTTTATCATCCAGAAATTCTGATTGAATAACTATGAAGAACATGCTTTTTAAAATCTAGTAGAAGGTAATGTATGTTAATGCACAAAGCTTCCTAATACCAAATAAGGTCATGTGTCATTGACAATATGCCTAATCTGACTTGCAACAGTTCTCTCCAGAATCTCAGTCAGAAGCATTTCTCAGCTTGGAGCTTGAGATCTATCACTGGAAATGTCAGGTACTGAGCTTGAAGTCTTGTGCATGTAAAAGGGACTGAAGAGTACTCAGAATGTTTTCCTCTACTTCTGCTGTTCAGGCTGTGAGTCCATTGCTTATGCAGTGAAAACTGCCTTGTACACACAAAGCAAATAAAGGGAACTTGAATGTTTCTATAAGCACAAGAAATTGTGGGAAGAGAGCTAAGGCAAGGGTGGAACAAAACATAGACACCCTTGGCTCACTTATTGATTTTTCTCATATTATTCCGCTCACTGTTTGCCTAAAACCCTAGACCTACAAATGCACCCAGCGAGGGGAAAAGGCTATATTTTTTCTAGGACATGATCAGGCTTTTTCACGTCATCCAGACTTTTGTCTTAAGTAACATATCTATAGGATAGCCAGTAAGGGTTTGTATAGATATCATGCTTTAGTGTGTGGAGAATCCTATAAGCTGCCCTAGGCTCCAATCCCATATACCAGCAGTGGATGTCATGCAGTACACTAGACGTAGCTTCTTCATTTCTTCAGTGTTGTATATATTGGCTAAGACTGCTGGGACCTGGGAGTCCAGCTCGGAGAACCACTTGATTCCAAACTCTGTTAGATCCACTCTCTCAGGCTAAAGTCCCACTGCATTACTCACAGTAAAACATGGCTGGCATGGCATTGTTCATTTGACTTCCAAAGCCACACTATAGCGTAACATCTGGAGCTGATCATGACAGTTGCCCTGAATTATGTGAAGAGTTTCCATGCCAAGACTAGATTCTGCCAGCAAAGCCTGGTGATGTTGGCTCAGAAGTTTTCCATACAATTTGGTCATATGAAGTGAACTTCTAGACACCAAAGGCACAGCAGAAATCAGCAGTTGTGTCTTAGCCTAGTTTCAACATCTTTCACATAGCATATACAATAAATTGGCTTGCCCTGAAAATGGGTTTGCTTGTCCTGGCCTGATAGGCATATGACAGTTTTTATAGACAATGTTCTAGTATGCACTACTGGGGTATATGAGAGAAGACTACCTTGAGTCCAAACTTGCAGCAATGAATTGGGATAATGAGACTATCATTTTGGTGTTGAACTGCAAGAACTCACAATGAGCTAAACTGAACATCTTCTTAAGTTTATTTTTACTTTGAATTTTATTTCCTTATTAACATTATTTTGACTAGAACTGTTCCTCGTTGCTTCAAATGCTACGAAGTAAATTCTAGTATCTATCAGTTGATTTAGTGCCACCTGTATGCCGCTTTAATAAGCTTCAAGGGATGTGCTTGAATCCTAACAGGCACTTGATTCAATGACTTGACTTCATGATTTATTTTCAGGGAAGGGAAGGGAAAGGAAAGGAAGCTGTCTCGCAATTGGAGGAGGGGGCTGGATTGGAAGGTTATAAGCCAATATCTTAAGTTTCCTTTTCCTGTTATGAGTGGGAAACTTCAGTAAAATTCTTCTTCAGTGATCAATTACAACAGTATTCTCAACCTGTGGGTCCCCAGATGTTTTGGCCTTCAACTCCCAGAAATCCTAACAGCTGGTAAATTGGCTGGGATTTCTGGGAGTTGTAGGCCAAAACACCTGGAGACCCACGGGTTGAGAATCACTGAATTAGGACAACAGATATGTGTGTATCTTGCCTATTTTAATCAAGGTAGAAGGCAAAGAAACAGTATTTTCTTGTTTTTGTTACCTATACTTAGGGTTCCGTCATTATGGCAGGGAGACTGTGTGTACGTGTACATATTAAAATCTTCACAGAAAAGATGACTGATGAGAAAATATATATATATTGAAGGGAGTAAGGGGATGGTCAAGGGCCTAAATCAGGGGTCCTCAAACTTTTAAAGCAGAGGGCGGGCCCACAATCCTTCAGACTGTTGAGGGGCCGAATTATCGTTTGAAAAAAAATACGAACCAATTCCTATGTACACTGCATATGTCTTATTTGTAGTGCAATACAACAATAACAATTAAAGAACAATACAATATTTAAAAATGAAAACAATTTTAACCAACATTAACCTATCAGGATTTCAATGGAAAGTGTGGGCCTGCTACTGGCCAATGAGATAGTCAAGTTAATTATGATCATTGTTGTTGTGTGCCTTCAAGTCATTTCAGACTTTGGCCGAGCCCAAATCTAAAATTAATTATTTATTTACTGCATTTATTTACTACATTTATATCCCACCCTTCTCACCCAGAAGGGGACTCAGAGCAGCTGTATGTACATACAATATATTATATTATTAGCATAGCACAATATTAGCATTATATATTACTATATTGAACCATACCACTATACTATTATATAATATGTAATATATAACATATAATTAATATTATTATATGGCATTATTATTAGTATTATATTGTATAACATAATATTATCAATATTATATGTATATACAGTATATTATATTATTAAAACTGATATAAAAATATGATATTATAAAACTGAGGGCGGGGGCCAGGTAAATGACCTTGGAGGGCTGCATCCGGCCCCCAGGCCTTAGTTTGGGGACCCCTGGTCTAAATTCTCAAACACTGCTCCTCCAGATGTTTTCGGCTTCAACTCCCAGAGGTTACCAGCTGTTAGGAATCATAGGAGCTGAAGTCTAAAACACCTGGAGGAGCACAGTTTGAGAAACACTGCTCTAAAGGCACCTGATCCTGTTTTTAACTTGGAAGCTAAGCAGGATCAGCCCTGGTTAGTACTTAAATGGGGGGCTGACAATGCATACCAGGTGCTGGAGGCTATATTTTAAAAGAAAGAACTGACAAAACCACACCTGAGTATTCCTTGCTTAAGGAAATTTTATGTAATTCATACAGTCATCATAAACTGACATGTGACTTGAAGACACAAACTGTACATACAAACTAGAGCAAAGAGGAGAAGTAACGGCTTTGGAATCATCCATACACTCTAACTATCTCAATTTGGCAGGAATAGTCTTTTGTTGTCCGACTTTTTCAGCTTCTTCTAAAATGTCCCAGTTTCTCTCTCCTTCTCTCATTTCCCCCCATCTTTGGCTCACTTCAGCTGCTGCAAAATGAATTCAAAGTACAAAAATAGTTTTCACGCAACTCAAAAGGGAGTGAGAACCTCATCTTAACCTGGAAGCTCAGGCAAAAGCAAAGTGGTGCAACCCCTCCTAGCTTCTCTGTTCTCCCTCATTCATAACTTTTGCCATCTTGACTACACTTGGTCACATGTGTTCTGGTCTCATCTGTGAAATGTTGGAGGCTACATATGATTTAGATGTATTAGGAAAAAGGAGGACCAAGGGGCAGGCAGGAAGCCAGTAAACCCTCTCTGAGCCTTTTCTTAAATTAGCACAAGCCCTGTCCAATAAAATTATTGCCTTCTGCTTTCATTCATATTTGAGGTATTATAACCCCTTCTTTTTATCCCCATCACCTTTCTGCCTAAAGCTTCCACTTCCATCTTTGCTTGCTTGCTACTTGATGGATGAAAAGCTAATATCTTTTCAGTGACCTTTCACAATAATTCTTTGCAAGTATTTATTTATTATTTATTACAATATTTATATCCTGCCCTTCTCACCCAACAGGGGACTCAGGGCAGCTAAATAAACCATCATATAGTGGCTGGAGTACTTTTTTTTTAACCCAAACTATGTGCAGTAATGAAGACAAAACTGCATAGTGGCAGTGCATGTTTTTCTAGTGTTTGTAGAATCATCCAGAAAGGAAGAAAAAGGACAATTGAGGGAAACCAAAGAAAATGTTATGGCATAGTATATTTACCATGAGTGCGATGCCACACCCCATAAGTACTTAATTAACTAGCATACACAATGGGTCCTATTTCTGGATCAGTCACAATACTTGGAAGCAAAAGAAAGCTTATGAAACAAAATAAGTTGCTGCAATTTCTCAAGCACATCCTGGCATATTCTTGCTGGTAGTCAGTCTTGGGGAAAACTAATATTGCTGAGAAAGGGGAAAAAATGAAGGCAAGTGTGTTAAAGTGCAGTTGAAGGAATTCCCTGTCTCCCTGTTAAATGTTGAATCAGGACAAAAATAAAAATACAAACATTATTTGAAATGGTGTGGGGGGATATGAATGTGTTTGAAGGTAGAGCCTGATGCTTGAGATCCTGTGAGAAATATCCTCATACAGCAGCTTTATTACGGGAAATTGCTGCAAATCCTTTTATCTCTCCTGCCAGAGGAACAGCTTGTTTGAATTGGTAGGCTGTCGGTCTGCAATTAAAGGCAAGCACCCCTTTCCTTTTTCCTTTTCCATCTTAACCACCACCACCCTTCTATGGCCTTGTACACCATGACGTAGTGAAGAATATCTTACATAACATCCTTAAAATAATATGAGAGAGATACACAGAGCCTCCCTCTGATGTGAAATTTTGATTTTGGCGTTGTCATGGGATATTAATTAAATTTGGGATTTAAAGTCGTCAACAGCAGTACTTTGATACACCCCCTCTTCACCAGATTGTTGAGTTAAAAATAATTAGTATAAAAGACAATGATTGGCCTTTTCTCTTCTTGGCCGTTTTTTTTTAATTTGAAGCAGTAAATATAGCATTTCTGTCACTTTTATTAACAAATCTGACTCTATATTTGGTACCTGTAGCATCTTCTGCATTTTTGCCATCCGTGTGCTGTGAATACATTTCAAAATGGAGTGATCTGCAAGTATTTCTTCTTATACAGGTTCATGAAATGTGGTGGTTTTGGTTCACGTGAACCAGAGACTCGGATCTGATTTCTCAGATTAGTCATGTTCTCATTTTGAGAAAGATACCAAATTTAGGATCTGCTCGCTGAGGAGGAGTGCTCTATACTTATCAGCACTGCCTTTTGCATCACACTTTACTAGGCTTTCAAAGGATTTTGGGAAGGTATAAGTGAATTCAGTTTCCAGGCAGAATTAAAATATGCTTCTATCCTTTATCTTGTTGTTGTGTGCCTCCAAGTCCTCTCTGACTTATAATGACCCTATCACTGGTTTTCTCTGCAAGATTCATTTAAAGGGGAAGTTGCCATTACCTTCATCATAGATGAGAGCTTCCACAATGGATTTTCATGGCTGAAAAATGTTTGAATACTCAGATCCCAAAATTCTAGTCCACTCAGATTGATGTCGGTAGTGTAGCACTACACTACTTTGATTCTCTCTCTTATCATATAATGTTTTTTCTGTCACTTTCTAGCAAATAATCATCCCAATTATTTGTAGATAACCTCCAGTTCCATTTCACCTCCTATATGCATTTTACTTGTGTCTTTCTTAAGGTAGGTTCATAGCTAGTGTTTCTGGTTGCTACTTCTCAAACTCCTGAGTACTGCTACCTAGGAATCTGCCTGAAATGACTCTGTGTGGTGCCCAAATAATTCCCGTAATCTACTCTAAAACCAAACCAAAATATGGACTATTGGTGATCTGGAAGCCACACATATCATTTGCCATGCTTAGGTCCCAAATAGTATTTTTAGAAAACCAGTCGTAACTTTCTGGACAGTTCATATTTTCTGAGAAATGTTGGGTCAGACCCAATTATCTTTTTAATATTTTAACTCTACCTTGTGTACTGCTCAAGGTACAGTAAGCCTGATCTGATTAAAACAGCCTCCCGACCCAGAAAGACTTCTCCAAAGCCACTATCTGAGAAATAATATAATCTCAGCCCTTTGGACTTAATGTATCCTGCTGTTTTTTTCACTAATACCTTTAGCTTGCCCTAATTATGTACACTAAGAATGAACACTGCTAATTATAATGGCTATATTCCCAATACACAGTCAGATTTCAGACAAACATATTTCCACAAGTCTTGATTTGCAAAAACCTGCAAATTCTGACTGGTCTCTGTGTTTTGAACACGTATCTAATCAGTTGCAAGAACATGAGGTATGTGAGTGTTGCCCCCAAGGCAATTGGGGGGAAATGCCTTATTATTTAAAAAAACTGAATTGAATTTGCCTTTCTGAATGTATGGGAATGCTAAATTATGGGATTTTATTTTGACTCAAATGGAAAGTATCACAAACAGGAAGTTACAAATGGCTCAGAGATGAGAGGGTCTATGATTCTTGATCCCAATACTATTAAGAGCCGATTCATGCATTGTGAATCAGCTTTGATAAGCATGAATATCAGCTTATATGAGCTATCTTCTTGTATGTACAGCATAATGGTATTAGAGATGCTTAGTCAAGTAGAACTGACATATTCTGTAGGCAGAGACTTAGTTGTCTCTTGTGAGCTTTGCAAAGGAAAGCTGTTGCTTAGTGCCCTACCAGGAGGCAGAGAAAGACTGTTCCCCTCAAACTAGAGAAGTTTGGTGTCATGAAGGGGCAGAAAATGATTAGTTATTGGATTTCTTGGTATAGTTGAGCATCTGTTATTTGAAATACTTGGGACCAGAAGCATTTTGGATTTTGGAATTTTTTTTTTGAAAGCGGAGAATTTGGAATGTCTGTGTTTGCATATACGTACATAAGATGGTAGTGCATGCACTGGTAATATCAAGGTTGGACTTCTGCAATGTGGGCTACCTTTGTACCTTTACATTGGGCTACCTTTGTACCAAGTTCGGAAACTTCAATTGGTTCAAAGAACTGCAGCCAGATTGGTTATGGGAACATCTGGGAGTGAACATATTACACCTATCCTAAGTCATTCTAGGTAAAGGTAAAGGTTTCCCCTGATGTTAAGTCTAGTCGTGTCAGACTCTGTGGATTGGTGCTCATCTCCATTTCTAAGCCAAAGAGCCGGCGTTGTCTGTAGACACCTCTAAGTTCATGTAGCCAGCATGACTGCATGGAGCACTGTTGCCTTCCCATTGGAGTGGTACCTATTGACCTACTCACATTTGCATGTTTTCGAACTGCTAGGTTGGCAGAAGCTGGAGCTAACAGCGGGCGCTCACTCTGCTCCCTGGATTCGAACCTGTGACCTTTCAGTCTGCAAGTTCAGCAGCTCAGCGCTTCAACACACTGTGCCACTGGGGGCTCCTGATTGGGTTATTAGTTCCAAATAGAGTAAGCCTATTGTATCAATGGGATACAATTGGCTCATCATTCAACAACTCTCTGTGACAAAGGTTCCAGTAACACTATATTGTCATAGCACTATTCTTCCATTTTGATGGCTCTGGCAATGTTCTGTGGAATTTTGGGATTTGTAGTTTAATGGGGCTTAAGAGCTCTCCAGCTAACAATTTCTAGGTGCCACTTCTTAAATCATAAACTTCAAGATTCCATGTGATATTGCCATTGGCAGTTAAAGTGGAACAATAGTATTATAACAATGTAGTATGAGTGGGCCCAAACTATTATTGAGGCATCTATGCAAAAACATTTGATTATATCCTTAGTGATACTCAATAATAGGTAAAAGATAAGAGAGAAACAATATAAATCAGATCTGAACAGTCCCCCCCCCCCCCCCCAAGCATGCACTTGGTCAACAGCAAATTGAACCGGAAATAAAATTAAGGATAGGTCAAGCAAGATATTTTCAGGGTTTTGGAAAGTTACATTGCTTTGTGTTGTTCTTCTCACATTGGTCCTTGCAGTCAGTACTGTGCCAGTGGACATGGGAATCATCAGCTCAGACTTAACGTAGTAGATGATGAGGTACTTAGTAGTTGTAGCTCATGAAATCATCAGGAGAACCATATCATACCTCAGTGGAGGTCTGTCTAGTCTGACTTTACTGTTCCGCAAATGCCTCTAGGAAGCCCCACAAGCAAACTGGAGTAATAAGCAATAGACCTTATTTTGTTTTGTTCCTTAGCAACCATTATTCAAAGCTATGCCACCTCTGGTACTGAGGGTAATATTTACTTATCACAACTACCAGCTGTTGATTCTGCAAAGCATTTTGAAAAGCTCTAATTGCGTAGTATGTGTCAAGCAAATTTCCCCCTGCAATGACGTTTTAGGCAAACTGTCTCTTATGTGTCTGTCCCCCTACGGTTCCATGTATGGTTTTTTATGCCTCAGACAAACAGACACATTATACTTCTGTTCTGTTCCCATCCAGTAGGAAAAACTCTCATTGGAAAAATTGTTGGGTGAGGGGAGGATTTTGCTAGAAAACATAGCAGTTGCATAATAAAAAGATAAATGGCTTAAGTCTCCTTTGAGAGAAGGATAAGACATTTGGGGGCAGAGATATCTAGATCAGGAAAAAGTAAACTAAATTAGATGTAATAAAACTGCATAAAATTATATATAATATAAATATTTTGGTTAGATTTTCCCCCTTTGTTCCAATATTAGGAGTTACAACTGTTCAGGGAAGTTAAATGGTGGGAAACTTAAGACAAAGGCCACATGTAACACTGCATTGAATTGCATTATATGGCAGTGTAGATTGGTATGATGCAGTTCATCATTATAGGCGATACTCATGGCCGAGTATGATTGTCTTCTAAAGTCAGAGTCTTGGTGGTGGGTTAGAACAACTGAATCCATATGCACTGCTCATGGGCCTGTCTAGACCTAGAGGGTTCTAAATTTCACAGACCTCTGCCTGTTGTTACTTATCAACCACCATGGGACTTTTGCTGGTTTTGCTCTGCCTGGAAGAAGTGTGTGCATGAATTTCTTTTATTTGTGGGGATCAGTGCACAGCGATTAACACACAAACTTCACAAAGAGATTCTAAACCAATTGCATAGATGCTGTGACAATTGGCCTCTTATCTATTTCATTCACCTTCACAACTGTTGTAACATGCACCATATTATCATTCTCCTGTTCTGCCATTGAGGAATTTTTCAGATCATGTAATACACAAGACATGATGCAGCCGTGTCTTTCTGACTGCCTCCTTCCCACACAATAGCCATAGGAATTCACTAGCTGTGCCTGGCCACATGTTGCTGTGGCTTATGGGAATGCTTTGTTGGCCAGGTGGAATAGCAACAAATAACCTTGCAGCCTCAAAGCCTGGCGGTTTTCTTCTTATGGGAATCCTTGTTTGGTGAGCTGGAATACAAAGGCATAGGCTTGCAGCTTGTAAAGTTGGGTACTTGTGTTCTAGGAGAATGTTTTTTTGGGCTGCTAGAATTGCAATGAATAGCCTCACTGCTTCAATGCCTGGCTGCTTGCTACCTAGGGGAATCTTTGGTTGGTCAGTTTCAATAGTATAGTTTCGCTGCTTCAAAGCTTGGCTGCCTTCTACCAATGTTAATCCTTTGTTGGTCTGGTTAAATTGCACTGAATAACCTTGCAGTTTCAATGCCTGGCTGTATTATACCAAGGGGAATCCTTGTTTGGCGAGCTGAGGTAGCACCCTTAATCAAAGAGCTACTTTGAAGCCTGACTGCTTCCTGTTTGGCCAGCTTGAATAGCACTGAATAGTCTTGCAGGTTAAAAGCCAGCTGCTTTCTACATACCCTGTTACCCCAAAAATAAGACATCTCCGGAAAATAAGACCTAGTAGAGATTTTGCTGAATTGCTAAATATAAGACCTCCCCTGAAAGTAAGACCTAGCAAAGTTTTTGTTTGGAAGCAGGCCCACTGAACAGAACACCAGAGCATGCATGATTGGTAAATGTACATACCATAGATTGTTGTACACGGAAATGATGGTAGTAACAAGAAGTTCTTGTTAGGATTCACAGTTTGGTTAGTTATGCTGGTTTGTGATGACAACTACTGTACAGTATATAATAAATGTTCGAGGGGTTTTTTGTTCAACAATAAATGTAAATTCTTCTTCATGGAAAAATAAGACATCCCCTGAAAATAAGACCTAGCACATATTTGGGAGCAAAAATTAATATAAGACACTGTCTTATTTTCGGGGAAACAGGGTGGGTCATCCTTGCTAGGCCAGGTTGAATGGGACAGAATAGTCTCATGGGTTCAAAGCCTGGAGGTTTTCTATCTAGAGGAAATCTTGGTTAGCCCAGTTGAATAGCACTGAATAGCCTTGCTCCTTGCAAGCCTGGCCGCTTTCTACCTTGTGGAATCCTTGGTTGGCCAGGTTGAATAGCAATGAATAGTCTTGGTGCAGCGAGTATGAATGCTGCAATTAGTCACATTGATTAGCATTTAATGGCCTTGAAGCTTCAAAGCCTGGCTGCTTCCTCCCTGGGGTAATCCTTTGTTGGCCAGAATCCTGCATGGGAGTTATGTCTTCATGAGTACTTGGGAATTAGAATTGGTCAGTTTCATAACATCCCTGCCCAGTAGAGGGCTATAGTTAGATTACTACATAGCAAAGCAGGCAAAGTGTCCAATGAATATTGTGCACTGAAGTGCATTGGAATCTCTTGGCCATTTATTACTGTCTTTGCCCCTTAGCTAAGTATACGCAAAGTTATGTTAAGTAAAGCTGGTGTACAATTCTAGTGGTAACTTTAAATTACTTGAAAAATGCCTGAATGATACAAGCCTATGACCTATAGTTCAAAATAACTTCAACACACACAGCAAAGCATGGGGAAACAGTATAAAGCAGTACCTGAGCCAACACTTTAATCATGTGATAAAAGGGTCATGATTTTACATCCTCATAACCATTTCAGTTATCTTGCAAACAGAATTAGGGCACTTTGGAAAATGGCATTCATAATATTTTGGAAAATGTCTTTCGGAGAAGAGTCAGAAACCATTTAGAGTAGATTCTTCTCTTGTGGTACCAGATATAATTATGCAAGGCAATAGTTTCAGTTGCTAGACTGAATAACCTGTTATCTCTGATCTGTTAGGAAAACAGAGATTTGCCAGTGCATAAAAACAGCAGAGCTTTAGAAGTGTTTTTCAGTGCACAAAAATATATACTCTCCCTTAAAACAATTTGCTTTTTATCATGCACTCGAGACAAAAATAAAGTAGACTTTGATAAAAATAACATATTTGGTTTTCTCACAACTTTCATGTGTTCAGCATACACACGTATAAAACTATCAGTCCAATTTCAAATATTTTGAGTTAATTCTCTCTGCCATCTGACCAGGGAATCTCTCTTATAACAAAACAGCGATCAACATGTCACAACTTCTCAGAACATACATACAGGAAACTGGAAGCAGCAGGATAATAGATAAACATTACTAGAGAAGGCTTGAAGGTTGCCATTTCCAACAGGGTACCTCTTGTTAGGTGACATAGCTGTAAAATTGTCAAGTGTTGTGGTTACATTAAATCTTCATTCCTAGGGCAAGGAATTCATTACAATTAATTTCTTATTTCTAAATAGTTACTTATAAGTTCTGAGAAGTAACCAGGGATGACACGGGGGGAGATTGATCCCTTCTTATCCTTGTTTTAAGACTACACAAGAGTAGTGATCAGAAATGTATGTATGCCATTATTAAAGCATATATGTTTGATACATGCTGCAATTTAATGTACAACACATGCAATACAGGTTTTTTAATATTTTCTTTTAATATTGCCCACTGTCCTGAAATCTTTCGCTTTACCCTCATTGAAACCTGAAACAATGAGCTCACTACGCTGATGATTTAATGCAAAAGGCCAGCATATCAGTTCCATGGTGGCTGACCTGATCTGGCTTAATGCTGGCCAAAGCTGCTTAACATGGCCTTGAACCACATTAACCAAAATTGCGGGTTGCTCTGAATTTCAACCCAGAATCCAGAGCAAACCCCAATTTTGGGCCCATGTAAATAGTTGCACTGGTTCCAAGACAGTACCAGCTGGAATTATTTATTTAACCATCCTGTGTTCCCGGGGCTTGGATGTTCCAGGAAACACTCCAACTGACAGACAAACAACCAACATGACCAGGTTGAGCCCACTAGCCACCACAACTAGAAAAATGGGTGTGGGCAGTAAGGGTGGCTGTCTGGTGCCACAAAACTGTCAAGATTCACTCCATCCTCCTCCTTAGCCAGGGTGTGCATGGCAGTCTAAACCATCCTAAAGCCAATCTAGTGCTTGCCATGCCAGATCAGCCCCAAGATAAGTGAACAGTGTAGAACTGTGCAATGCTTCTGCAAATAATTGGAGAGATGGGATTGCCGATCAGGCCTAACAACACTGTAGTGCTATGTCAACTTAACTCAGCTAGTTCACTACGTAACCGCCCATGCCCTGAGAAAACCAAGCCAACCAGTAAAACACTGGCCAGATGGCAAGCCTAATCTGTACAGATCTTTGGTCTGATGCAGCCAGGCCATACTTATGTTCTTAAGGATGTCTTTAATCAGTCTTCAATATCTCAGAGTGAAAAGGGGTGTTTCCAGATGGAGGACTCCTTATCTTACCAATTAAAATTCACAGTGCTGCCTTTCTGTCTTTCTCTCCTTAACGTATTTTCTATGGTAAGGTAAAGTTGGAAGAAGTGGTTGGGAAACATGGAAGATGAAAATCAGAAGATGACATGATCCTATTATAGAAGTCTGGAGAAGAGGCAGTACGGTTGCACAATGAAAGCACCCTGGAAACACCCAAACAGTGTCTAATTGCTATGGAGGTGGCAAGGAGTTTTGAAAGAGTATTTTTAAGGACGGGAAAGATTTTCCAAATATAAATTATTTCTGGTGTACAGATAACCTGTTTGTTTGTTCCTTATTAATTAGATTACTGAGGTCATAGGTTTCCACAAAAACAGTATCCTAATGTCTAAAGTAGTACTGTAGTTCAGTGCATAAACCACTATATCATGCTAGCTGTCTATAGCTTAACACTGTAACTAATTCCTTCTGATCTCACTAGCACTTTGAATTCGATCCAGAAATGGCAACTAATGAAGCTCAACTGAAACAGTAAAGATGTGAACAGTCTGTCCCAGTTAAAATGTTAGTGCTTTTTAAAAGATTAGATGTAGTTTCCAGATCATCTTCATGCATTGTGGTAGTCTGAATAGGAGGTCAATTATAACTGTCCATGGTATGTTGAATAAACTAGCAGCATATGTACTTTTGCCAGGGAGATGACTTTGGCCTCTAGTGGTAAATAAGGATCTATATGGAAGTGAGATATGGCAAAGTACTATGTTGCTATTCCTGTGAAACTATTTCTCGCTAATGGACACACTATCTGATAAAAGAAATGACATACAAAACTATTGAGTTTTGCAAGAAATAAAGACTGCTTTTAAAGAAGTCCAACCCACAAGCCTTTTTGCATACTCACCCCCCACACATATGTATCCATGGAGAATAAGGTCCATAAACACTTCTGGCAAAGGGGAGCATAGTTTTTGGAGCGTGGGTAAGTGGAACCTTAGATCAGTGAATAAGGGGGTTGTACTATATGCACATACCCACGTGAAGACACTCATATAGTTTAGTTGGTTATCTGATTTTTCCTTTGTGTATTCCAAAATGTGAATTTCTGAGACAGTCTTATTTGTGTTTCTACAAAGACTTCACCTCATGCTTGAGTGTATGGCCTCTTGTTCGTTTCATCAGGAACTCTCACACTGACCATTTTATTTTAAATGTCAACCGTTTCACAGCTTATCAAATAATTATTAAGGAAGTAGAGGAAGTAACATCCACAGGGGAAGCAGAGGAAGTAACATCTTCTCAATGTTAGTGAGGTATATGAACTTGAAAAAGTAACCTGCAATTTGGAGACAATTGCATTAAGGTGCAATTATTTTACCCATGATAAGGCTACAAGGAAGGCAGATCATCTTGATAAGCCACTTTCTGAATTGACTGTTCTTTCTGAAAACATGGGAACTGAGCTCCAGAGCCTTCACAGCCCTGTTATCAAATGTACATAGCTGAAAAATGCAATAGAGATTGCCTTGTTTCATTGGCTGATCAAAGGGGTAGCACTGGATTGGTCATGTGTTTGTGGTCCGTCAGTTCTGTCCTGGTTTGCTTTATGACTGTGTGCCTGCGTAGTTTTGCTTTTGTGCAGAACATGATAGCCTCCGGCAGCAGCACCACCAGCATGCCTTGGACTGGAGGCAAAGTCACTCTCATTGGGGTTGTGAGTCTCAAAAGCAGACTCTCTCTCAAAAAATATCTTAGCATCCCTAGAAACACTAGCCATTCTGTTGACAGAGACTCACATATGCTCTTGAAGAATGGCTACCAAGTGAAAAATGGGATTTAAGTTGAAGCAAAGGACCCTCCGATGGCGCAGTGGGTTAAACCGCTGAACTTGCTAACTGAAAGGATGGTGGTTCGAATCCAGGGAATGGGGTGAGCTCCCGCTGTTAGCCCCAGCTTCTGCCAACCTAGCAGTTCGAAAGCATGTGAATGTGAGTAGATCAATAGGTACTGCTATGGCGGGAAGGTAACAGCGCTCCATGCAGTCATGCCAACCACATGACCTTGGTGTCTACGGACAATGCTGGCTCTTTGACTTAGAAATGGAGATGAGCACCATCCCCAAGAGTTGGACATGACTAGACTTAATGTCAGGGCAAAACCGTTACCTTTACTAAAGGACAGAGAAAAAGGGTTACCAGTGCATTTGGATTTTGGAATTAGTACCTGAACTTATGTATTCTGTCATTCTTTCTCATTGTGACCCAAAAGTAAGACCAAGTACTAAACAAGCAAAGAAAAGCCAAGCGGGTTCCCATATGTCTATCTGTATGTTCTTTATATTGTTTTGGAAGGACACCAGTCAGGATATAGTGCAGTGGTTCCCAACCGTTGGGCCTCCAGGTGTTTTGGACTTCAACTCCCAGAAATCCCAGTCAGCTTACCAGCTGTTAGGAACTGTGGGAGCTGAAGTCCAAAACACCTGGAGGCCCAAAGGTTGGGAACCAAACCACTGATACAGTGTGACTGCTGGAGCTGGTGCTGGACCTTGGAGAATACTCTGAGGGTCTGCTGTGTTTGTGACTATGTATGTGTTTGAATTGGTGGACATGATGTGTAAATGGAAAGAGTATTGGGCCTCTTCTCCCACTCATCAATCTTAATGTAATACAGTACATAAAAATGCAATATTTATAAACCTTTCTAAAATATTTATTTTTCACCCCTCTGCTTTCCACTTCCTTCTGTGTCCTTTCATTACTTCTAACTCACTTTCAGCTATTTTTTAAAAAATGTAATGGTGAATACGGGGAATATCCACCAATTTTCCAGCTTCCATGGAAAACTTATTAATAGATGTAAGACAGTTCTGTTTTTAAAAGGCTACAGTCCTAATCATGCACATACATCTCATTTGGACTTACTTCTGTGTAAACATGTTTAGAGACATGGAACCACCAGGTAAGATATCATAAACCCCATATAAGGTAAGTCACATTTGCCATAAATCAAATATAGCTGATTAAGTGTGGGTTAGGCTTCTCCACCATTGTTTTGTTGGTATGGAGGTCATGGTATTGCCCAGGAGAGGAAATAAACCTTGCAAGTTCAAACAGTCCTTGTTGGCATAGCCAATTATGAAGAAAGCTGTCGTTTGCAGTTCAGCTACATCTGAAGGACCACGTTATTCCTGTCTCAGATATGACCTTTTCAACTGAGTGTTCTAACATATACCCTACTAAGTTTAATGGGTCTTATACCTAAGTAAATGTACATAAAATGTATATATTTATATGTGTGTATATAGTAATGTAATGTACCATTCCTCTTGCCCTGTAATTTGTTCCCTATTATGAGCTACAAGGCAGTAGAGAATGCAGTTAAAACAGTGTCAATGGGTGGCGCGTGCAGAAATAATATATATCAAGAAGTGGAAGCAAAAAATGTGTAGGTGGTGTTAGGAGAGCAAAATCAGATCTACCATACTTTATTGGTACTTGCTTTGAAATATGTTTTACATAGGGCATAGACAGGCAAGCAATAGCATAAGGTGAGAGAGGGAGGGAGAGAGAAAAAGAGGGAAGGAAAGGAATAGAGGAAAAGAAAAAAAAGGAAAGGGCAGAAAGACAAAAATGCAGTGGCAACTCCCAAGGTGCAAGGTAGAGAGATAAGGCAAAGCAGAAAGGAGGCAGTCTGAAAATGGGAATAGAGGGAGGTCAGGCAGCAGTGAAAGAAGTTCCACAAGAAGGGCCCCATCTACACTGACAGTTTAATGCAGTTTCAAACTGGTGTTGAAGAAAGTGGTTTTGCTGTGCAGATAATGGCAGAAGAAATCCTGGAACCAGTCCAGAGGCCCAGATAGTGATGACACAAGCCACAGAGCACTGATGTACATGAAGGGCTTTCTTTTGCATGCTTTTGTGGGAGTTTGCTGTCTGGCCACTGTGGTCTGAATGGTCAGTATAGATGGGGCCAAGGAGAGAGAGAAGCAATTCACTGTTCCAGACCACCTCACTCTACTCAATTGATGGATTAGTTGAATTAGTTCACAAGAAAAAGGAGACACAACTACGAATTTCCCATTAATTTCTCCAAGTGGGGATTCAAAACCATGTAGTCCAACACCATGCTGGGTCTCTATAAAACATGTGCATAGTCTGCTATAAGCATGTTCCATGAGAATAAACTGTACCAGGATATAAATCAAGTATCTCACTAGTGTAATGTTTTTAATATTACTGTATATGTAAGTAGTTACTTGAAGACAATCTGGTTACAATATGTGTACAGGTATATCCACACTGCTTGTGTTGACTGTAACATATTAATACTCCTTCTGAAAGAGTTTGATACATTTGCATTGTAGCAGAACATTAACCTGTGCTATATTTTATTGTGCTTCAGAATGAGAAAAACAGAGAAATGGTGCAAAACTATGGAAGAACTGATATCTCGCCTACCCTTAACCCTCTAAACCAGCTGAGTGCCTTCTGTTGTAGTGGAAGATGCAGTATGGTTCTCAAAGCTGCCAATTTCACCAGCTTCTGAACACACTTGGGAGAGAAGATTCTTTTGTTCTTTGAGGTCTTGAGTGTGTACGTGGTGAAATTCGAATACTTCTAGAATCATGCCTTCTAACTCTTTCTCAGGTCATGTGGGGAATTATGAATTGTTCAGAGGTGAGGAGAAACTCTTTGTACATATAAAGAACCACTTGTTATTTAGTGCCTTCTAGTTGTTTCTACCATATGATGATCCTAAAGTGTTTTTTAAAGCTAAAAGTTGTATGGCTCACCCAAGGTCACCTAGTGAGCAACAAATTAATCTTTGGTCTCCAGAGTTGTAGTCCAACATTCAAACCATTGTACTATGCCAGTTCTTGAAGAGCCATTATCTTAGTTTATACTATAGGGGAAGAGTCAAGCAGCAAACCACAGTTCTACAACCAAACTTTACTGAGCTCCAATTCAAATTAAACCATATTTTTGGGAGGAGTGAGGAGAAACTGTGACTGAGGATGTCTAATCTAATGGTGGGTTTTACAGTAGTACTCCACATTGGTGGACTCTCAACTTCCACCAAACCTGGCCAGCATACAACTCCTTTCTTGTAACAGCTCCACTGGCTGCCAACTTGTTTCTGGGCACAATTCAAAATGCTGGTTTTGACCTACAAAGCCCTATATGACTTTGATCCAGGCCTGTTCTCTGCTAGCCTTTCACAAAGAGGTCAAGACTTTCTTCTGCCAGCAGGCATTTCGGGAAGAATAAGTGGCATGCTGCTGAGGGAGGGATTCAGAGTCCGTGGTGGTGGTTGTGAGTTTTTTTTAAATCTACTAAGTGTGTTTATTATATTTTATCCTTTTTTGCCTTAATCCACACTGTATTATTCATTTTTTTCAAATTTTTTATTTGTTTTGTTTTAAACTGTGATCAGATTGTGTACTTGTTAGCCACTTCATTCTCATTACTTTGGGGACAGACTACGTATGTGTGTGTTTGTGGGAGGATAGTTGGTATTGCTTGACATATGAGCCCAGCTTAGTAACAGACAGTCCTCTCTATCCATGGCTTGAAAATATCTATATATCATCATAGGCTATCACTCATGATCAAATATGATTGTCTTCCAGAAGTAGAGTCTTGGCAGCGGGTCTGCAAGTGGCTGCAGAGACCTGTTCTGGATTCACATGGTCTCACAATAAGGACATACATTTCTAGATGGAAGGCAGTCCCAACTAGGGTTTGTTTGGCATGCCTTCCTCTTGACATGTTTCTCCCTTTCTCCCTCTATTTGTGCCTCTTCAAAATCCACAGCACTACTGACTGGTAACAGCTGACTGCCAGTTCAACACTTGAGGGCTAGGGCTTCTCAGTTCTTGGTGTCTATGCCGCATTTTTACAGGTTACCTTTAAGCCCATCTTTAAATCTCTTTTGCTGGCCTCCAACTTTCAGTTTTCCGTTCTTGAGTTGATAGTAAAATAACTGTTTTGGGAAACAGTGACTAGGATTTGAACGAAGTGGCCAGTCCAGCAAAGTTGGCAGAGGATCAGTGCTTCAATGCTGGTGGTGCTTGTTTTTGCCTGAATGGTGACATTTGTCCACCTGTCTACCCAAGAGATAATCTATCTATCTATCTATCTATCTATCTATCTATCTATCTATCTATCTATCTATCTATCTATCTATCTTCTATCTAATAAGAGTGAATGCATGTATGTACAGTATATGGGCGAGTATGTTTGTGACTGATTTCCTATTGGCTCCCGCTTCCAGAGACCACTGTGACCCCCAATGATGATGGATCAGGACCAGGTTTGGTAGAATCCCATGACCAACAGACAATATCATAGGGGTTTTTGGGGGGGGGGGTTGACCTTGATTTTCAGGGAGTTGTAGTTCACTCGCATCCAAAGAGCACTGTGAACCCAAATGATGACTGAACTTGACCAAAGATGGCTCATTGATCCAAGTTGGCCAGCTTTGAATACTGGTGGGGTTTGGGGATGATTGACCTTGGATTATGGGAGTTGTAGTTCACCCACGTCCATATGCATTTTCTAATCGCAACATTCATAAAAAACAAAACAAAAGCAAAGACTGACTTTTTCTAACAAACAGCAGTACAAATTACCTAACCCGGCATCACCTAAGCTAGTATATAAGAAAAGTCAGTTTGTGTGCATGTATGGTTGTGGGCAAGAGATTTCCAAGACAGCTCCAATTTCCGGAGAGCATTATGACTCCCAATGATGATGGATCTGGACCAAAGTTGGCACACAGACACACACACACACACCCCGCCGCCCGTTTTGAATACTGATGGGGTTTGGAGGTGATTCACCTTAGAGGTTGGGAGTTATAGTTCACCCACGTCCACAGAGCACAGTACACCCAACTGATAATGGATCTTGACCAAACTTGTCACACATACCCAACATGCCCAACGTTGAATACTGGTGCAATTTTGGGATACTGACTCAACATGCAGGAAGTTATAGTTCACCCTGCATCCAGAGAGCACTGTGAATCCCACAAATTATGAATTTGGAGCAAACTTGGTAGACAGAATATATTGGGGGGGGGGACTGATCCAGCCTGCTGGGAATTGTAGTTCACCATGCTGCTAGAGAGCACTCTAACTCTTACTGATGACAGATCTGGAACAAACTTGTCAAACACAACCCCCATGACCAACAGAACATACTGAAGGTGTTTGAGGAGACTGACCCAGCATGATGGAAGTTGTAGTACACCATGGAGCCAGAGAGCATTCTGAACCTCAGCAATGATGGATTTGGAGGAAACATGGCACACATTCCCAACATGATCAGTTTTAAGTACTGGTGGAGTTTGAGGGGGATTAATCTGGCACGACGTGAGTTGGAGTCCACCTACATCCTTATGCAGTTTCTTCATGGGAGCATTCATAAAATCCAACAGCAATGACTTTTTCAAATAAATTGTGTTACATATTACCAAATACCTAACCCTAAGATAGTATATAATAAAAATATGTATGTATGTAGGTATATATGTTTGTAGATATGTATGTATGTGTGCGATTTCCAAGACAGCTTCCAGAGAGCATGGTGATTGGACCAAACTTGGCACACAGCCAAGACTGGAGGGGTTTGGGGGTGATTGGCTCAGCAGGATGGGAGGTGCAGCGCCCCCCACACTCAGAAAGCCCTGTGACCCCCATCTATGATGAATCTGGACCAAACTTGGCACATAGACCCCCCCATAACAAAGGTTTTCCCTGACATTAAGTCTAGTGGTGTCTGACTCTGGGGGTTGATGCTCATCTCCATGAAGAGCAGGCATGGAGCATAGTTACCTTCCCGCCAGAGCAGGACCTATTGATCTACTCACATTTGCATGTTTTTGAACTACTAGATTGGCAGAAGCTGGGGCCAAGAGCAGGAACTCACCCCGCTCCCCGGATTCGAACCACCGACCTTTCAATCAGCAGCTCAGCGGTTTAACCCATGGCGCCACTTGGGGGCTACAGACCGCCCATAACCAACTTTAAATACTGGCGGGGTTAGGAGGCAATGACAGAGGACAATGGGAGTTGTAGTTTACCCACATCTTTATGAATTTTCCAATGGGACAGTTCACAAAATCCAAACCCAAAAACAATGACCCCTTCAGGGTTGTTGTATGTTTTTCGGGCTGTATGGCCATATTCCAGAAGTATTCTCTCCTGACGTTTTGCCCACATCTACGGTAGGCATCCTCAGATACAGCGAAACGTCGGGAGGGAATACTTCTGGAACATGGCCATACAGCCCGGAAAACATACAACCACCCTGTGATCCCGGCCATGAAAGCCTTCGGCAACACAATGACCCCTTTTGCTGTTTCTCCGGGTCCCAATGCTAGTTCCAAATACCTTCCTGAAAGCAACGCTCGGTGTTGCCATTTGAGGCAAGGGACGCCAAGGAGTCATGCCCTCCCCCGTGTTTCTGGGGACTTGAGCACCCGCGGATTCGGGTGAGTCCTGGAAGCGCAGCCCAACGGGTGCCGGGGCCCTCTGTGCTCCTTGGGGGCTGCTCTGTAGGCGGGCAACCCGGCCCTCCCTCGCTGCCTCGTGGGTGCCTCCCCCTTCCTTGGCGACCACCTGGGAGCCGGCGGGGAGTGACGGGGCCTGCGCGGGAGGGCACGGCGCGCCTTCTCATCCCCGGGGCGGCGTGGGCAGGGCGGCGCGAGGGCAGGCGTGCTCTGTCCCCTTTCCTGCGTGGTGCCGCTGACTGTGTCTGGGGGAAGGAGGGGCTCGGAGGCGTTTCCCCGCCTCCCTCCCTCCCTGTCTTCGCCGGGGAAGGACCGAGGAGCAGCAGGCGGAGCCGGGGGCGGGAGGCGGAGGCGGCGGGAGAGAAGCAGGCAGGGAGGGGGCCGGCCTCCCAGAGCCGGTATAAAAGCCCCGCGCCCGGCCGCTCCGCCCTGCTTGCCATCGGCTCCGCGGCAGGTTCCCGCGTGGCTCCGCTCGCTCCTTCCCTCGCTCTCGCTCTCTCTGCCCGGCCCTCGATGGTGCTGCCCGGAGGGGCCGGCCTCGCCATGTCGCGCTCGGAGGAGGTGCACCGCATCACGGAAAATGTCTACAAGGTGCGAGGGGTCGGGGTCCAAGGGGATGGGACGGGGGGGGGGGGCGGTTGCTGCCTTCTTCTTCTATGATTCCTCCTCCTCCTGGGTTGCTGTGAGATGGCTGTATGGCCGTCTCCCAGAAGCATTCTCTCCTGACGTTTCGCCCGCATCTATGGCAGGCATCCTCAGAGCTTGCGAGGTATAATTGGAAACTAGGCAAGTGGGGTTTATGAATCTGTGGAACAATGTCCAGGGAGGGAGAAACAACTCTAGTCTGTTGGAGGTAAGTGTGAATGTTGCAACTGGCCACCTTGAGTAGCAGAGAATGCTTCTGAAACATAGACAGCCTGGAAAACTCACAGCAACCCAGTGATTCCGGCCATGAAACCCTTCAACAACCTCTGCTTTTTCTCCCCTTCTTCGCCTTCCCTTATTCTTCCTCTTCTGTTATTTCCTCCTTCTGCTCTTTCTCCCCTTCTTCTCCTTTCTTCCATTCTCTCTCCTTCCTGTTCCTTCTACTCCTTCTCCCCTTCTCCTCTTTCTCCCTTTTCTCCCTTCCTTCTGCCTCTTGGCATTGCTTCTCTTTGGCGCCCTTTCCTTCCTTCCTTCCTTCCTTCCTTTTTTTCTCTCTCTCCCAGAGGAGAGGCTGGCCTTTCCCTGCCAACTTGCCTCCACGGCGGGCACCTGTTGCCAGACCCGGAGCCTTTCTCGCGTCTCAGCCTCCGCCTCTCGCTGGGTTTCTTTTGCCTGGGAGCCCTGGCGTGGGGAGGGGCGGGGCGGGGGCTCATGTTCCTTTAGGCTCCTGGCTGCTTTCGAGGAGCCTGCCTTCTTCGGCATCTCCGGATTTCTCCACCGCACAGTGAGCCCCAAGGAACACGGGTTGCTTTCTAACTGCGGAGATGGGCATTCATTCACCCCCTCACCCACTCTCCCGAAGCCCTTCATTTCCTGCTTTCCAACGAGGCTGCTCCGTGGAGGTTTCGTCCACGACCTGGCTCCCTAAAGCGCTCTCCCTTTATGAAGACATGGGCTACATCTCTGTCGAATGAATTGCATGCAGCTTGAGGCCGCAAGGCTTCGTAGTGGGCTGCAAGATAGTGAGACATCCGCCGTCTTTGGCAGAGAAGGCTGAAGACCTTGTCAAGCCGTGGTTCTCCACCTGTGGGTCGCCAGGTGTTTTGGCCTACAACTCCCAGAAATCCCAGCCACTTTACCAGCTGTTAGAATTTCTGGGAGTTGAAGGCCAAAACATCTGGGGATCCACAGGTTGAGAACCACTGGTGTACAGCGACATGTCCCATGATTCCATAGCATGGAACCATGGAAGCCCAAGTGGTGCCAAAGTGCATTAATTCTGCACTGTGTAGACTGAGGCACAGGCAAGGCAAGCCGCCCTCTCCCTTCTCGCTCTGGCTTTTAGTCCCCGATTTGTGTCAAGCCAACAAAGCCTAGAACTGCATTTTCCCGCTCCCTTTTTCCCTTTTTTGGCCACGGAGGGGTTAGATCAGGCTGAAGCACGAGCTGCCGTTGTGTCAGGCATTCTAGCACGTACAGCAAGCAATCTCAGCCTCTCCAAATCAAGTTCTCCTCTCGCCCTCCTCCTTGTTTGCCTTTCATTCCCCATTCTTCGCTTTTGGAATGAGGGAAACAAATTGGTTTTGTTCTGAAACGGGTGGAAGAAGATGTCTTATGTAAGAGCATCGCTGACAGGTGACTTGTGTGTGGGAGGATTGGGCTTTTTGGGGTGTGTGTGTTTTTTTTAACAGGGGTGAACTTTTTCCTCCTTAAAGTGAAAAATGGACACCTAAACTAGATTTTTTAATCCCAGTGATAGGAGAAGCCCTCTGTATGCCACAATGATGAGAGAAATACTGTAGGTGCTTGGGGAAGAGAGCAAGTTGCCCTCCACAGGTGTGGTCTTTGATTCTATCCTCATATTGTTTTTGAAGGATTTAAGCATTCAATATAATGTGTTGTTGAAGGCTTTCGTGGCCGGAATCACTGGGTTGCTGTGAGTTTTCCGGGCTGTATGGCCATGTTCCAGAAGCATTTTCTCCTGACATTTTGTCTGTACCTATGGCAGGCATCCTCAGAGGTTGTGAGGTCTATTGGAAACTAGTCAAGTGGGGTTTATATATCTGTGGAAAGTCCAGATTGGGAGAAAGAACTCTTGCCTCTTTGAGGCAGGTGTGAGTGTTTCAATTGGCCACCTTGAATACTGAATAGCCTTTCAGTTTCAAGGCCTGCCTGGGGGAATCCTTTGTTGGGAGGTATTAGCTGTCCCTGATTGTTTCTTGTCTGGAGTTCCTCTATTTTCTGAGCGGTGTTCTTTATTTACTGTCTTTAGAGTTCTTTAATACTGGAAGCCAGGTTTTGTTCATTTTCATGGTCTCCTCTGGCTACCAGTATTAAAGAGCTCTAAAATCAGGACAGTAAATAAAGAACACCTGAGGAATTCCATACATGAATCAATCAGGGCCAGCTAACAGCTCCTAACAAAGGATGCCCCCAGGCAATAAACAGCCAGACCTTGAAACTGAAAGGCTATTCAGTACTAATCAAGGTGGCCAATTGAAACACTCACACCTGCCTCCAACAGACAAGAGTTCTTAACCCCACTTGACTAGTTTCCAACTTATCTCGCAACCTCTGAGGATGCCTGCCATAGATGCAGGCAAAACGTCAGGAGAAAATGCTCCTGGAAGATTGCCATACGGTCCAGAAAACTCTCAGCAACCCATTACATATAATTATTGTCATCCGTAATCTTCACTTCACAGTTTCAGACAGAAGCATCAAAATCCTGTGGAATCCTTAACTTCTAAGTGTTTCGTTCTTCTGAAATGTGGGGCTTGGAACATTATAACTGCTGCTTATGACATCCCTAAGTAGAGGCTTTTGTTGAGTAGCTTTAATTGCTTCAGATCTGAATGTTCTCTACTAATCTGTTACTTTAATGATCAAATTGCAGCCCCGCTATGGGGTGTGTTAAAGGCGAGACAGCTAATGCATAAAATGAACATTGTTCTTGCTCTTAGTAATGTCACTCTTATTTTTGCCTTGAGATTTGGGTTTCTTGATTCATGTCTATTTCATGTCACTGATATAAATAAGATTATGATCTACTCAGGATAATGGGGAAATGGCACTTCACTTGAAACCTTTCCCTGCAGTATGATGCAGAAAGGAGAAATATTGCACTTACGTTTTGGTGAGATAAATATCTATTTGGTATCATGCCATTCACATGTGTTTCTTTGTTAGGGCACAGTAGTTAGTGTGACACTCCTGGTGTGATGACCCATGGGCCTTGTAGTCCTGCTCAGGACATTGTAATTCCTGATGAAGATGAAAACTTGGGTTTTTTACCTTCCCAGTCTGAACTGGATTCCTCTCAGCCAGATCTTTCCCAGGCAGATCTGGGAACCTTGCACCTGCAAGAAAGTTGTCTCCCAGAAGTATGTCAAACAAGCCCAGAGCCTACTTCTCCCGTATTCTTGCGCCGGGAGTTTTGTAAACAACAGAGAAGTTTGGATTCAGCTTCGCGCAGGAGTGCAAGGATTGCAGCTAAGAATGTGGCCAATTAAGACTGCTTCTCGTGAGAATCTTTGGGGAGTCTCACATCTGGTCTCAGAGTTAGCTTTCGGTTCTGATTCCCAGAGAACTGCTTCGGCGGGAAAGCTAGACTCTATTTAGGTGTTTTACCCGCGTAGTAACTTCGCGGAGTCAATTCGTCAGCCTACGGAGCGGGTCGTGTCTGGACAGCGCGCTCCGATTCAAGCCTCGCTCTCGCTCAAGCCTTGCCTTGCTATCCAGCCTTCGCCTTGTTTCCCAGCCTTTGTTTACCTACGGACTTTGCCTTGTTTCCCAGGACCAATCCTTGCCTTGTACCACGGATTTTACCAAGTTATTCCACGGACCTTGTTCTTGTTCCTAGTTACCTTGTTCCACGTTCAAGCCTTGTTTCAAGTATCAAGTTATTTCCTAGCCTCGCTCAAGTTTCATGGACTAAAGGACCTTGTCATCTCCCCTCACTTTGCTTGGCAAAGTGAGTGTTTCGGTTATTGGATTACAACTTTGGACCTTAATATTTCTTATTGGACATTGCTTTCTTGGACTAATTCTGACCTTTCCTGAAAGGTCTAATTCTGGACTATTTTCTACACTTGTTTTTATTAACTTTATATATTCCTTCAATAAAGATATTAGATAGATTCTGGCCTCTGTGTATGGTTATTGGTGCTCTGCAGCCTGGGTCTTGACAGTTTGACTCCGCCACCCTAAGCACCAATTAACCTCGGCCAGAATGTCTACCGGAGTCGTACCTGGGCCGAGCGGCCAGCCGATTACCTACACCATCGACAAGGAGGAGGTGGACCGAATCCGTGATAAGCTCAATGCACAGGATGGAGAAATAAGGGGTTTGAAGGAACGCGGAATTCGTCTTCCGGCCATGGCGTTGCCAACCAAGTTTACTGGAGAAGCTTCTAAGGTTCATGTCTTCCGTCGCCAATGTCAAGCTTATCTAGAGGCCCGTGCTGCCGAGTTTCCCCAAGAAGACATCAAAGTGGCATGGGTTTACAGTCTTCTAGACGGGCCAGCGGCCAGCTGGGCGACGGCACTGTACGACCAAGCCTCTCCACACCTAAGATCAGCGCAACGCTTCTTGGACCACCTCAAGGAGACTTGGGGAATCGAGGACAATTTGGAGGCAGCCGGTCACAAACTCCGTCGCTTTTTCCAAGGAGACAGACCTATGTCTCAGTATATAGCCGAGTTCCGAGTGCTGGCCCACAACACCGGCTGGAACGATGTAGCCCTCAGGGGACAATTCCGGGAGGGTCTCAACATTGAAATGCTGGAAGAAATCTCCAAGGTGGATCCTCCCCAGACCCTCGAGGCACTCATTGATCAATGTTTACGGGCTGAAGTCATGATTGCCAACAGGAAACAGTGGGTTCGAGGCCAGGGCGGTAGAGCCGGGGCAAAACCCCCCGCTCCCGCCAGCGTTCAGCCACGTCCGGTCTGGAGACCCCCACCGCCAACCCCATACCCCAGAGGGAGCGAGGAGGTGCCGATGCAGTTGGGCAATGTGCGTCCCAGACTAGATGCCGCCGAGAAGGCCCGTCGTCAACGCTTAAACCTCTGCTGGTACTGCGGGAACGGGGGCCACTTCGCCAGAGAGTGCCCAGCCAAAGGGAAGCCTGCCGCCCGTCTTGCGGCGGCGTCCTCCACGGAGACGAAGACGTCTGAGCCGACTGGCACACAGCCGGCGGGGGAAGCCAACGACCGGGTGTAGAGAGGCTCGCCAACCCGGTCAAAAAATCCATCCAAGAGCCGCCAACCGGGGTCCTGTTCCTTCTCGTGGTCACATTATGGTCAGCAAAAAGGGGACCCGTCATGATCCACGCCATGATAGACTCTGGAGCTACCAACAATTTCATCGATAGAGAGTATGCCGACTCTCTGGGATTACAATATCATGATTTCAAGAATGCCCGTGTGGTGCAAGCCATAGACGGCCGCCCCCTCAAGACGGGCCCCGTAAGTCAGTGGTCGGAACCCACCAGGATGTGGATAAGGGAACATATGGAAGAGATTTCCTTCTTTGTTACCGAGGTTCCTCATTTCCCTGTGATTTTGGGAATTCCATGGCTGACTCTCCACGACCCTAACATCTCCTGGTCCAACAGAGAACTGCAGTTTGCTTCACCGTACTGCCAAAACCATTGCCTCGTAGCCAAGGTATGCCACGCCACGGACACCGAGCCCATCATCACCTTGCCAAAGAAGTACTCCGAGTATTGGGATGTATTCAATGAGAAAGAAGCCGAAAAATTACCCCCACATAGACCTTATGACTGTGCCATTGACTTGGTGGAGGGGGCCCCGATCCCGCGAGGGCATCTCTACTCCCTGACTGAACCAGAGCAAGAAGCTCTCAGGGAATTCCTAGAGACAAACCTTCGCAAGGGATTCATCAGACCCTCTCAATCCCCAGCCGCCTCCCCAGTGATGTTTGTGAAGAAGAAGTCAGGGGAACTACGCTTGGTGGTGGACTACAGAGCATTGAACAATATCACCAAGCGGAACAGCTATCCCCTGCCCTTAATCTCGGATCTATTGGATCTGCTTCGAGGAGCCAAGGTTTACACCAAGCTGGATCTTCGGGGGGCTTACAACTTAGTTCGCATCAGGGAAGGGGACGAGTGGAAGACCGCCTTCCAGACCAAATTCGGATTATTCGAGTCCCGAGTTATGAATTTCGGTTTATGCGGAGCCCCCGCAACGTTCCAGCATTTTGTCAACGACATTTTTCAGGACTATCTAGACAGGTTCTTGATAATCTACCTGGACGATTTTTTGGTGTTTTCTAGATCACAATCAGAACATGAGAACCACGTCAAAATGGTGTTACAACGATTGCGGGATCATGGACTTTATGCCAAGCTGGAAAAATGCGCTTTTGATCTACAAGAGGTAGATTTCCTTGGTTACCGCATCTCGCCTTTAGGGCTTTCCATGGATCCAGCCAAGGTTTCAGCAGTATTGGAATGGCGGGCGCCAACTAACAAGAAAGAGGTGCAGCGTTTCTTGGGGTTCGCGAACTATTACCGCAAGTTCATTCCAGATTTTGCCCGCTGGTCCGACCCCATCACTAGCTGCATCCGTGGAAAGCAGCCTTTCCGCTGGACTGATCAAGCAGAGAAAGGGTTCCAGCAACTAAAGAAACTATTCACCTCCCAGCCAATTCTACAGCACCCAAATCCTGGAACCCCTTTTGTGGTGCAGGCGGACGCCTCTGATGTGGCAATTGGGGCTGTACTCTTACAACCGGTGGGAGATCACCTCCATCCCTGTGCCTTTTATTCTCGTCAACTAACCACACCAGAGAGGAATTACACCATTTGGGAAAAAGAACTACTGGCCATAAAGGCAGCCTTTGAAACTTGGAGACATTGGCTAGAAGGGGCCAAATTTCCCATTGAAGTCCACACTGATCATCGTAATCTAGAACATCTAAGAACTGCCCGCAAACTAAATCAGAGGCAGCAACGTTGGGCTTTATTCTTTGAACGTTTCAACTTCCAGATCCATTATGTGACCCCAGCCCAAACCAAGCAAGCAGACGCCCTGTCACGTAAACCGGAATACGCTGCAGGACGCAAGGAGACCTTTGAATCCCAACTGCTACAACCCGAGAACTTTGCCACGCTCACGGTGGGGAACACCAAATCCATTCCCATTGGTTCAACTTCCCCTACTCCAGGACCCATCTGTGCTCAAGAAATCAGGGCTAGTCAGCAAGCAGATGCCTGGGCGCAGGACCAACTTCGCCAAGGTCTGCACTTTCCCTTTTCGCTTAAAGATGGGCTGCTCTGCTATAGAAATCATGTTTATATCCCACCCGGACCGGGCAGGGAAAAAGCGCTTCGTCTGTGTCATGACTGCAAACCAGCAGGACACTTCGGACTATTTAAAACTATGCATTTGATCCTAAGGGATTTTTGGTGGCCCAAGATCCGCAAGGATGTGGAAAAATATGTCAACACCTGCCCAGTATGCCAGCGCTCCAAGATACGAAGGGAGAAGCCCTCAGGGCTTTTACACCCCCTTCCTACCCCATCTCGCCCATGGGAAATAATTTCCGCGGATTTCATCACTGACCTACCACCTTCCTGTGGATTCACCACGATTTTGGTGGTGGTGGACCTTTTCACCAAGTTAGCCCATTTCATTCCCTGTGAAGGCCTCCCCACGGCCAAAGAAACTGCGGATCTATTTCTTCAACATGTTTTCAGACTACATGGATTGCCCAAGAGTTTAGTCACAGACCGTGGATCTCAATTCACCTCTCGTTTTTGGAAGGCACTACAAAAACTATTGGGCATAGACTCTCGCTTATCTTCAGCTCATCATCCCCAAACAGATGGGCAAACGGAGCGCACCAATGCCACTTTGGAGCAGTATCTTCGCTGTTATGTAAACTACCAACAGGACAATTGGGCTTCTCTGTTACCACTGTCTGAGTTTGCCTACAACAATGGAGTTCAAGCTTCTACAAAAGAAACGCCGTTCTTTGCAAACTACGGCTTCCATCCACGTTTCTTTCCCCCTGTCATTGAAACTTCAGAAGTTCCCGCAGCAGAGGATTGGCTGCAGGAACTCACAGCGGTGCAACAACTTTTGCTCCAGCAACTGGACCAAGCCAAGGAGGACTATAAACGCCACGCTGACAAACATCGCCAGCCGGGCCCCGAAATCAAGGTAGGAGATCGGGTTTTTCTGTCCACTCGCTTCCTGCCCTCCCACCGCCCCTGCCGGAAGTTAGATGCCCGTTTCATTGGCCCCTATCCAGTGGTGGCGCAACTTAACCCCGTGACTTTCAAACTCCAACTTCCGCGTTCAATGCGCATTCACCCAGTGTTTCACCGTTCCCTGCTCCTTCCGGCGGATGGTGTGCGACCTGATACAGACCAACCGGCCCCCCCTCCTGTTTTGATGAATGGGGAGGAGGAGTTCGAGGTTGAGGACATTTTGGATTCTCGCTTTCACCGCCGCCGCCTACAATATCTCATTGACTGGGTGGGTTTTGGCCCTGAGGAACGCTCCTGGGAAGACGCCTCCACAGTCCATGCTCCTGATCTAACCCGTCGCTTTCATCAGACCTATCCCACCAAACCACGACCTCGCGCCTCGGGGAGAGGGCCCCAGTTTGGGAGGGGCCTTGAGGAGGGGGATAGTGTGATGACCCATGGGCCTTGTAGTCCTGCTCAGGACATTGTAATTCCTGATGAAGATGAAAACTTGGGTTTTTTACCTTCCCAGTCTGAACTGGATTCCTCTCAGCCAGATCTTTCCCAGGCAGATCTGGGAACCTTGCACCTGCAAGAAAGTTGTCTCCCAGAAGTATGTCAAACAAGCCCAGAGCCTACTTCTCCCGTATTCTTGCGCCGGGAGTTTTGTAAACAACAGAGAAGTTTGGATTCAGCTTCGCGCAGGAGTGCAAGGATTGCAGCTAAGAATGTGGCCAATTAAGACTGCTTCTCGTGAGAATCTTTGGGGAGTCTCACATCTGGTCTCAGAGTTAGCTTTCGGTTCTGATTCCCAGAGAACTGCTTCGGCGGGAAAGCTAGACTCTATTTAGGTGTTTTACCCGCGTAGTAACTTCGCGGAGTCAATTCGTCAGCCTACGGAGCGGGTCGTGTCTGGACAGCGCGCTCCGATTCAAGCCTCGCTCTCGCTCAAGCCTTGCCTTGCTATCCAGCCTTCGCCTTGTTTCCCAGCCTTTGTTTACCTACGGACTTTGCCTTGTTTCCCAGGACCAATCCTTGCCTTGTACCACGGATTTTACCAAGTTATTCCACGGACCTTGTTCTTGTTCCTAGTTACCTTGTTCCACGTTCAAGCCTTGTTTCAAGTATCAAGTTATTTCCTAGCCTCGCTCAAGTTTCATGGACTAAAGGACCTTGTCATCTCCCCTCACTTTGCTTGGCAAAGTGAGTGTTTCGGTTATTGGATTACAACTTTGGACCTTAATATTTCTTATTGGACATTGCTTTCTTGGACTAATTCTGACCTTTCCTGAAAGGTCTAATTCTGGACTATTTTCTACACTTGTTTTTATTAACTTTATATATTCCTTCAATAAAGATATTAGATAGATTCTGGCCTCTGTGTATGGTTATTGGTGCTCTGCAGCCTGGGTCTTGACACCTGGGCAGCTGTTCCAAATTCGTTTCCCTCTCAAGATGGTGGTTTTAAAAAAGTAGTACAGACCTACTTGTATCTCACACTGAACTCTGAGGAGGAAATGAAGTACATAGAGGTACAAAAGCATACTATGTGCTTGATTTCCTCCTCAGAGCTCAATGTGAGACACAACTAGGTCTGTACTATTCATTTACCAGCACATATGTCAGCTGCAGAAATGATAGTTATATGCACAGATGGTGCGATCCATGTGAGGGACAGGAGCCTCTTAATGTAGCTCTTGTAGCAACGTATCATACCTGTAGGAACCAGTAATGTTCCTATCTTAAGTACTGAATAAAAATAGTTCTCATATTTTCCAAGACGATTGTTGCCATGCCCTGAAAGCATTTGGTGATTCTGAAGCAATAGCTATAATTTCATTCAGAACCTAATGCTTTCAGACTAAAATCAATCCATACAAGACTTACAAAATGTACTGCTTACAATTAGAGTGGCCAATATGAGCCAGTTCTTGTGTCTTTAAACATACTCTTGACCTTTGCTTTACAAGGTTAGAGCTTTAATGTGAAAAAGAAGTTGCTATTATTTTTTACCTGAGGGAACACCTCCGTAGGAATGTCTAGATTTTATAGTATGGCTTTATGGCCAACTTCAACTGGAAGCTGACCACAGAATCGCATTGGAGGACCTAAAGATTCTTTGAGAAAATATTTTTACTCAAATTCATGAATAATCATAATCATACCCACAAAAGTCAAAACTGTAACTTGAAAGGATTAATGTACATGTATTTCTTTCCCCTGAAACAGTGGTTCTCAACCAGTAGGTCCCCAGATGTTTTGGCCTGCAGCTCCCAGAAATCCCAGCCAGTTTACCAGCTGTTAGGATTTCTGGGAGTTGAAGGCCAAAACATCTGGGGACCCACAGGTTGAGAACCACTGTACTAAAAGATGTATCAGAGGATTATTTTTTATGCTTAGATTTGAAAGCTGATTTCTAATTTTCAGTTGATCTTTTTTATTTCTGCATTTGGGCCCTAGCTAGACACCATGAGGCCCTCCAGATGATGTTGGGCTCCAAGATCCAGCTTTCCTTATCTGTGGCTATTTTGGCTAGAATTGCTGGAAGGTGGAGTCTGATAAAGTTAGGGGGCACTGCACTTCCACCGACCCTGCAGTAAGCGTATAGTGGTATGGTATTATGAGCTGTGATGTAGTAGCTGTCAGGATCCAGAGTGAGGGATGAGTCATAACCCATTGTTTCTTCACACACTGTTGATAAGCCTTGTGACACACAGTAGGCATAGGTGTTTGTTGCCTCTGTTGCCGAATGCAGCTAGAGATGGCTCTGATCAGAATCTCTATTATTGTTGATGGATTTAGCCTGTCTGACAATCCAAGTGGTACAATTTTCCTTTCCACTCCCGAGTGCAACAGTATGCTCCCCATCTCTTCCACCTTCATCTGGCCTCCTGTGTCTCTTGAGACCTTGCTTTGGAAGAGTTTTCCACCCTCCAGAGTGCATATTTAAGGCTGGTGGGGGCTCAGGGTGTAAATGATCTCCTCCTGGATCTACTTATGAAAGAAGACTATCAATGCATGTACCATGCTGGATCCTGACTGTGTGCACACACAGAATTTGCTTTAGAGCACAGTTATATAGCACTGCTGTCTTATGCTAAGATAATATGTTTGGCAAGGAGGGCAGAGAGGAGTGTTTCTGCCTCACTTGCAAAGCATAGACATGTGTTTGCTCCTGAATCAAATCTATATACAGTAATGCTAGGTTAGCACATTGAAATATCACTTAGAGTTGAAAAGCTGAGATCCCCTTCTTTAATTGGGGGGGGGGGGATTCTTTGAAAACACTTGTCCTCAAAAGCTCTTTTGTTACCACAAGTACTGGTTGCACCCTTTGCCAGGCATGTAGTGGGGGGTGGGGTGGGGGCTTGAGGGGCTTCAGCCGCCCCCCTGAAATTCTCAGGGTGGTCCGCAAGAAGGCCTTACTGTTAAACTGTTATGTTTATTCATATCATGATCTGATCACCATGCTCAATATATCCCATATGCATGGGGGTATTGGGAGAACGATACAAAAGGTTTGCTAGGGTAGATCCTCTCTCACTCAGACTCATCCCCCCCCCCCCCCCCCCGCTGAATCAAAATCCCAGCTACGGGCCTGCCCTTAGCTGTAATTAAGGCAAGAGCCAATTAAGCTAGTACCAATGTTAACTGCTATAGTTCATATACGAGTTAATGATAAACAGGTCAGTTATGACACTCAATGCTTTTTTCACTGTATTTTGAATAAAATCATATAGAAAGTGAATTGCTTGTTTTTTTTAGATTTGTTCAGTGTGTAATAAAGATAACTGTGAAGTTCTGCCTATCCCAGAAAGTAGTTGTTGGTGAAGCAAAACTATAGTGAAGGAATAGCAACTCTAATTGACTAGATGACACATAATAGTACATGGAAGGAAGTGTGTTAAACTCAAGCTATACTTGTGCCAGTAAGAAGTAGGGTTGAGGCTGTGCTGATACCTTAGATACTGTTTGAGCAATGAAGTTGCATCCCAGTGGACTTTCTAGCTGATTGCCATAGATGGAATTACCCTACTTTCATTAACATCTCAAGTCTTACAGCACTTTTATATAATTGACCTTGGTATGCTATATTGCTTAAGTTCTATAAAAAGTTTTTTCATTTGGCTGCCTTAATTTTCGAACAGTTTTCCAAAATAATATCAGTGGATGCTACTTATAATCCCATGTTGTTAGTAGTAAGCATTTTGAAAGTGCATTTCAGCTACCTGAGGTGTTTATCCTACTTTTAAAAAAATTCTTGCTGCGGTAGAAAGATTATTATTAGCTGCAGATGTCAGAGGATAAAGGTTGAGCATGGGAAATACTAGTCAAAGAAAGACTTTTGAGATTGTGGTTGCAGCAAGATCTAACCTAGAGACCTCCCAGCAAGAAAGTAGTCATTCCACTGTGCTGTTAAGGCTCTGGATGCATGGCTGCATGAGATACGTGTAGCCTTTGATTCCTTGATAGTCTTGTGTGGCCAACTGTTTACAGGTAAAACAGCCTGTCTAGAGGGGGTACCACGTCATATGGAAGCTTCTTAAGGTTCTGAACCCAAAATACATAATACTCGCATTTGGAAATTACATTTTATATTTTCTCCCAGTAACATGTCTCTGTTTACTTCTGTGCTTTCTTTCTGCTTTCCCTGTGTATGTGTCTTGCTTCTAAATTGCCTGTTGATATGGTATTTATTTATCGTGTCAGAAGCAAACCAAGGGTACAGTTGTAGTGTATTTAAAAACACAAACAAAGGTAAAAACTTGGCATTATACTAAATGCCCTTTGACCAGTAGCTGGCCACTTGGAGTGCTTCTGGTGTTGCTATAAGAAGATCCTCCACTGTGCATGTGGCAGGGCTCAGACTACATTGTAATAGGTGGTCTGTGATTTGCTCTTCTTCACACTTGATATATGGTGACTCCATGAATTTCATAGTTTTTTTCTTGGTAAGTAATACTCAAGAGGTGGTTTTGTCAGTTCCTTCCTCTGAAACATCCAGTATTCATTGATATTTTCTCATCTAGAGTTGATCTTGCTCAGTTTCTGCTGTCAGATGGAGATCTGATAGTTCACAGTGACACATGAGTCCTGGATGATTGCTTTCTAAGCATACACCAGACTAACTTTAAGGAATTGTTTCTGTGTTCTCTTTTGGCCTCATGGAAACACACTCATCATACATTTAATTAGAACAATGATGCAGTTTACTTAAACATGTTTATTCTCAAATGCAGAAGAAATAAAATATTTTGAATTGTGTTGGAAATCTCATGTTGGCAGACTTTTCACTGTTGCCTGTATAAATGGTCTCTTGTTGAATGATCCCCTTGATAAGTTTGCTGTGGCAAACTGGGTGACTAAAGATTATATGACTGCTTGGGCTGAACAAACAGGAAGATGGGTGATTGAATATGTAAACTGAATTCACTGGTCTTCCAAAATAAAACACCTTGGACCCCCAAAGGCCACTGCTTTTGTCTGATACTTACTGCTGTTAACATTGTTATCTATTGAAAAACTGCTAATGACATTCTGCAACAAATGATAAGGTTTCTCTGGGAGTACAGGAACATGACTTCTGCGAGTTTGCTTGTCCTTGCTGTGTTGGCAGGGATTGCCATTGTTTGACTTGGCAGATGTAGATTTCTAAGAATTGTTTGCCTCCTTCTGAAGTTTGTTTAAAACATTTTTGGTTTAGAGTTAGGAAACTGTCTACAACACTACTTCAAAGGGGAGAATAAGAAATATAGAGTGTCAGGATTCCACAGGCCAGGCACTTAAATTGTTACTGGTTTTCCATTGTAGGAATAAGTATTTCTAGATTGAAGCCAAGAGCTTCAGGAAAGGATGGAATTTGTGCTGGAGCAGTGGTTCCCAAACTTTGGTTCTCCAGGTGATTTGGACTTCAGCTCCCAAAATTCCTGCTCTTTGAACAGACTGACTGTAGCTTCTGTAAGTTGTCCAAACATTTGGAGAAGCAAAGTTTGGGAATTATTGAACTAAAAGTTGCAGCATCCTCTCCTCATGCTATTTCTTCTGCCTGACATTTCTATGAATCGATCACATTTATACTCCAAAATGTAATGGTTATAGACGTCTGTACTGTTCATGGTACTACAAGCATCAGAGGATTTGCATATTCTAACAACATTGCTGAAAGCCTATCAAGTGCCATGTCATGGTGAATCTGTGAACTTTTTCATATTTCAAAATGGCAGGTGGACCTATGCTAACAACAGTAGAGGACACTAAAATGCTCCATTTTTGATACAGTAAGGTCAAATTCTTTTGACTTCATTGTACTGCCATTTATACTTTCTAAATATGAGAACAGATTTTAATAAAAGGAGCTAAATTCAGTACAAACATGATGAAACTAAAATGTATTTAGATGTTAGTTCATTTCAAATTCGATCTATGACAAACAATAGTCACAAAATGTACAAACACTTTCTGTTTCTATTGCATATTGTTTAGGAGTCTCAGACAAAACTCTAGGCCTGTGTTACATTGGACATTATATGTGTGAGCAGTTCCAATAATTTCTAAAAGCAGTAATAATTCCACTTCTTAAAAATCTGGGCTTCAGTATTCTTTGGAAAGAATGCAGAGGGACTAATGGAATAAAACAAATCTTATTCCACATGTATGTCCAAGAATAACCATTTATAAGGCTATGACAAACTCATGTAAAGACCATTCATTTTCTGGATTTCTTCTGAGAAGAGAGATGAGACCTTGATTCCATGACAACGTGGTATTTTCCCTTCTGATATTAAAACTAAGGATAGAAATGTTGCAACTGACTTTATTCTGCCTTGTGATATTCTGTACAGTGTTTTGTCTCTGTTTGTCATGTTACTGCCATTCTGTTGCTTTGCAAAGAAATTAATCACATCTCTTCAGTGTAAATTCTGGCTTTAGTATTTCTTCAATATCTCTCTGTTGATTGAGACTGTTTGGCCCATGCCAACAAGTGATTACAGGAAGAGCTGTAATCTCTTGGCACTTGGTTGCCTGAGGACTTCACACTGTTCTCAGTTCTTTAGGCTCCTAGGAGTTGCCTGGTGCACAGAAGGCTCAGCGAGTGTCAGTGTGGCTTTCAGCCAGGCAAGTACAGTGGCTCTTGCTAGATTGTATTTCTCTGTAATTCACAAAAAGTATTCTCAGAGTAGGCATATGGCATAGTTAAGGAGTGTGGTGTCCTGTTGTTCTACCCAATAGTGTATTGTCTCTGCAGGTTAATGATGACTTGAAAACAGTTTTATCTAATTGTAAAAACAACCGAGATGGAAAAAAATTGGATCACTACCAATTTTCATTCGTCATTTGTACTGTATGGTTCCAAGTCTGATCAAAGCATGATGCTATTGTTCCAGGTTTTTTATGAATGAGGGTCACATATTTAGTTCATAAGTTTGTCAAAGAATTAAAAGGAGTTAAAAATAGAGCATGCGTTTTTAAATCTATTGATGCTTTGTGAATAACGCTGACGTGTTCTAAAGATAGAACAGAACTTTATGGGCGTGTAAAGATTCATGAACAGGAACCATTGCTTAAAGAAACAATGGTTTTAACAATAGGCAAGTGAAACAAAATAAAACAAAAGCTGTGCTTTACATTTGAAAAACGCTATAATTTTCTTTATGACTGTGCCATAGGTTTTATTTATCATTTCAGAAGCGAACCGAGGGTACAAGTTGTAATGTGTTTGAAAACACAAACTAAGTTTAAAAAAAACCTTGGCATTATACTAAATGTCCTTTGACCAGTAGTTGGTCACTTGGAGTGCCTCTGGTGTTGCTATAAGAAGGTCCTCCATTGTGCATGTGGCAGGGCTCAGGCTGCATTGCAGTAGGTGGTCTGTAGTTTGCTTTTCTCCACACATGCATGTCGTGGACTCTACTTTGTAGCCCCATTTCTTAAGGTTGGCTCTGCATCTTGTGGTGTCAGAGGGCAGCCTGTTCAGTGCCTTCCAAGTCGCCCAGTCTTTTGTGTGCCGAGGAGGGAGTCTCTCATCCAATGTCAGTCACTGATTAAGTTTCCAGGTTTTAGCCTACTACTTCTGGACTCTCGCTTGCTGTGCTGTTCTTGCGAGTATCTCTGTAGATCTTAGAAAACTATTTCTTGATTTAAGGCATTGTTGTACTGTGACTGATATCCGAACAGGGGATGGACTGAGGATGTCACTGCCTTGGTCCTTTAATTGCTGGTTGCTACTTCCCAGCGGATGTCAGATGGTGCAATGCTGGCTAAACAGTATAATTTCTCCAGTGGTGTGGGGTATAGACATCCTGTGAGAATGTGTCATGTTTCATTAAGAGCCACATCCACTGTTTTAATATGGTGAGATGTATTCCACATTGGGCATACGTATTTAGCAGCAGAGTAGCAAAGTGCAAGGATAGATCTTTTCACTGTGTCTGGTTGTGATCCCCAGGTTGTTCCAGTTAGCTTTCGTACAATGTTATTTCTAGCATTCACATTTTGCTTGATAGTCAAGCAGTGTTTCTTGTAAGTCAAAGCACGGTCCAGGGTAACTCCCAAGTATTTTGGTGTGCTGCAATGCTCCAATGGGATTCCTTGTGTCATAGGTAATTTATGTGAACAGAGATTGTGAATATTGGTTGACATTTCTGAAGAAATAGAAATAAAGAATATTTCAAATGTGAGTTTAAAAAAGCTAATGTTTCTAAAATGACATGATCATGAGTAGGACTATAGTACTTTTGTTCCATGTCTAGGCAGAAACCACCATAAGCTGTAGAGAGAGCAGCTTCAGCCAGGAAGTTTACTAAATGCATGTAATGCAAGCCATAAGGATGATCCTAACTTCGTCAGGAAATAGGAACAGAATGTGCAGCTTCCCAGATGGAAAGTTCTCTACTAGGATTGTCAGATTGGCAGTAAACTTGTTTTCCTGTAACACTGTCCCATTTTTGTGCTGCTTTTTATTGGGTTTTTCTTCTTCTGGTGAACAAGTATGCACAACACCAATACCTGCTCAGCTGGAAGAGAAGGGGCAACTTCATTTCAGTGGTCACTACTTGGATTTTTCAATAGTTGTATCAGTATTCTGCACTGAAGCCAATGGATCTAACAAAATGTCTCTACTACATTTGCCTGCATGTCCATTTCTCTTCAGTCACATCTCACTTAATTATTTTCTCTTAGAGGGATTAATAATATTGAATAAATTCTGTAGTATGATATCAGGTAGACTTCTGTAGTTGATATAATTATTTTATTGTGCAAATTACTTGTTTTTCAGTCAATATGGCCATAATGTCAGTCATAATGTCATACTTCTCCCTCAAACCAAACGTTCACTCTTATGGAAGGGAAGATCCTTCTATGATTGAATGTTTTTCTTCATTTTTCTTATAGGTTTGTATATATTTTACATATGGAAAAGGGACTAACAACAGTGACAAAACTATAATTAAATAAATTTTATTTTGTACCCTCACCTCTCCAAGGTGGGATGTTACATAGAATTAAAATACAAACAGACATAACTATGAGATTAAAGAATACATTAAATTTCCACTCATACCTAATAATCATAATGTTGACTTCTACTTTGCTAGATTCTTTTCCCCCATTTTGTGCTCACTTCTTTTTGCTACTGGATTCTACATATTTCTGATACTCTAGCAGCTCCCACCACATTGGTTTCCAGCAATTCTCTGAATCTGTCCTTGATTGTATCGACCGTGCTAAGTGTGGCCTTCTAGATATTGCTGGGTGGCAGCTCCCATCAGCCCCAGCCAGAATAGTTGTAATGGTGTAGGATGATGGGAGCTACAGTCCAGCAACATGGGGAGATCTACATTCTCTTCACCACTGGTTTATATCAAATAAGTGTCAGTCCCCTCCTTCCAAATAGTAGCTTTTTCTAAGCCATCCTGATTAAAAAGGCTTTGATTCTAGGGAACTATGATTACCAGAGCTCACTCTCTAAACGATTACATTTAATGAGATAGTGCAAGGAGCTTGTCAGCTCCTTCCCCCAATACGGTTGCAACTACAATCGCTTGCCTACACATGTGGAATAATTGCAGGCGGGGATGGAGAAAGCTTGGCACCTACCACCAACGTAATCCCACTTCTTTATTGTGACTCATCCTAGTGGCTCTCATTGCTAGAAGTCTTATCACCTCTTTCTGAGAATTTGCATCAGACAGCACATCAGAAATACATGGTAAGGAGAGATGCAAATTCACTAGCCTGGGCACCACTGCTTAAAAGAGTGCTTGGGTTATATATATGTACATATGACATTTGAACAGGAAAATAAACACTGTTTTTCATAACAAACTTGTATTTAAAGCATAAAATCAACAACATCCCATACTCATGAAATCTGGAGAGTTATGAAAAAAATGTCAATCCAGTTTGGTTTTAAAGTGAGACATTTTTATGCTGAAAAGTAGTGAACTGTTCTGAAGAGATTGGGAGAAAACCTCATTTTCACCCTTAATCTTTCTTTGTGTTGGATAAGCATAGCAGAATTCATCATCATGGCTTGCTGTACATCAGATGCAATAAATGTCATCCCAAGCAGAACAGCTGATTGTCTTATTATCTCAGAGTCCAGAGGGAAGAGGAGCGATTCCTGTCCAAATGAAGCCAAATTAAAATGGTGGGAGGCTGTCACGTCCTGACATCTAGAGGAAGATATGCAGGTTGACAGGGGAGAGCCTTGGCCCCAGAGGCTCCATTTATGCCACCTTGTATATGTCATGCTTTGTGATCACCCCCTGCATGCCTCCGGCCGAATCTGTTTGCATGGTAAGAAGCACTGTGCAAATATAATTATCGACTGAGGATGGTTGGGATGCAGAAGCATTGCTGCTATCACATGTGTTGTGTCAAGATGTGTTCCTGTGTGAATTTGTGTTTAATCATTTCTGTGCTAATGGAATTTTATTCAGTGTAACTGTTGGTTATGTCTGTACAAGAAAGCAAGACAGACCTCTGACAGATGCACAAGCTATCAATAGATATGTTCTCTGGAGGGAATTGTATCTGTTTTCTATCACTTAAGTAAAATGAATGAGCTGTGGAACTGTGAGATTTTTTTCCCATAGTTTCCTGATGGCCAGTTTCTGTACTTCGCATCATTTGAATCACTGTATGACTGCTTCTAAAGAAGGAGAATGTAAAACCTACTAAACTTACAAAGCACATTTTATGAATGGGAAGCCTTTTAGAAGCATTACCTGTACAGCAAAAATAAAGGATCGTGACACTAGCCTTCAGCATAGTAACAGTAGACATTTTTGTCATACTGTAGTGTACATGCCATAAGCCATGGCAAAAATTATAGGCTACAGTAAGGGAAAAGCATCTTAGGCATGTTGCAACAAATAAAGAGCATTCAACTGCTATACATACTTATTTATTATTTACCCAATGACTTGGGTCTTCTGAGCATGGAATCTATAAAATACTATTACAGTCAAGTAGTGCAGAAGCTATAACCAAAACAGAGGTGATGACAGATGTGCCTGTCAGATAACAGCAGTCAGTTTGAATGTTCTGAAGAATCTTGTAGTATGCAACATCTGTACTAGATGGTCCAAGTTCCAGTGCACAGATACTCCTAAGCAGCACAAGCCTGCTTCTCCTAAGTGGAATCATGACACAAGTAGAAATTAAGGTTGGGCTCTGGGCCTTCCTCTTCCCAAATTAGATCTGGTCATGAATAAGATCCTCTCAGTTAAAGACTCAGCCCTCTAAAACTATGATGTGGTGTTACAAAATAGATGGGTGAGAGTGATAGATATAAACAGTTGAAGTTTGTTTTAGCAAAACATAGTTAGGCGGAGTTCCGAATCATGATCATCCAGTTCAGACATGGGAACTGTTTGCCGTGTGAAATTTGGGATCTGCCATAATGCATGTAGTTGGCCTTTCAAAAGTTATGTGTAACAGCCTGTCCTAAATGTCATTCGCTTCCATGTATACAAGCAACTCACCTCCCTGATCACTGTAGTCCTGGGACTAATCAGGAGATGAGTATTCAAAATAACAAAACAAATAAACCAGTTCCTTAGCATAAAGGTGTCATTGTTCAGGGATGAATCTCAGAAAGCTCCTTCCCTCCTTGTACTTGCCACATTGTCAGACACTCCAGGGCTGAACCAGAAAACTTGTGGAACCTGAGTTTATGAAATGAGTCATTGCAAGGCAGGATACAAACATGATGATAAAAATCCTGGTAACTGGGTGGTACTAGAGAGGCAGTTCCATGTGGCTGCCTCCTAGCTTTGTGGCATTACTCAGTGGGGTGAATTTGAGGCTGCTCTTTATGTTTCCACACTGCTGCCCTGATCTCTTCTCTTCTGCAGCAGCCTCCTGCTAGCTGGCCTTCCCTTTTCTTGCTGTGGCTTTCGCCCCAGAAACTGTCATATCATCCTCTCCTTCTGGGCACACATCCCTTTCCATACTCCATCCTGGGTGTCCTCCTCTGCTTGCAGGTATTTGAATCTGCCCAACCATAGGTAATTTGGACTCTCTTTCTCTCCACTTGGGACTCAGCACTTTGTAAGTCACAAAAGCATTGAATCAGGCAGAGAACTTCCAAGGATGTTGGTCTTTCCAAAGGGTAGTTGCTTTAAAAATGCTTTGAGATTGATGGCTGGCTTGCATTTGCCCTTTCCAGTATAAAGACTTGCACAGTTTTCACCTGAGTCTGAAAAGTCATCTTAAAGAGATAATGGCATGCAATTGAAATGCAGCCTAGTAGTTGTCAATCATCTGGGAAAGAAGTTAGATATATGTAATCTTATTCTTTCTTTTGAATGTTACGAGCATTTTTTTTCAGGATTTTCAGGATTTTTTTCCTGGGAGCATTTCAGTTCAATGAATTAATTATAATGATGTTTGAATGGTGGCTGAGTCCTAGAAATGTTCAGTGTAAATACAATTTCTTTCCATTGTGAAATTCAATCACACACTGCTCAAGTCTGCAGTCCTCAATGAGAAGCAACTAGATAGCATTGGGCTAAGCTGAGGGAATCCCTCCCCCCCGGTCCTGAATTGTCTGTTGATGTATCTGATTTCTCTCTTTCTTTCTCCTCCCATCTTGATTGATGATGTAGAATGGCATTTATTTAGGACACATGTCCTTTCATTTTATTTTCCCTATCAGAAATAACATTAAAAGTAAAGCAGATCGATCTAACTGTATCATATATATTGTGTGCATTCAATTAATTTCCAACTTATGGCAACCCTAAGATGACACTTTTATGGGGTTTTCTTGGTAAGATTTGTTCATAGAGGAGTTTCTTTCCTTTCCTTGAGATTGAGAGAGTGTGATTTGCTCAAGGTCACCCAGGGAGTTACTATGGCTGAGTCGAGATACAAACCCTGGTCTCCAGAGCCATAGTCCAGTGTTTGAACCCGCTGGAGATAATGCAATGAATGAATGAATAAACAAGGAAGCAATCAAAGAACTCCATTGCAAATTGTTTCCGACTGCCTTTGGAATTATATACAGTGATTTATATTTAGTCTTCATCCTATGTTTTTCGGTAACTAGTGAACTGAATTCAACAAAAATAGTTTGTACTCAATTAGTCTGGAAGCGGGGAAGTGGGAATTTTGCCCATCCCTGTGAACTCAGGCAAAAAGAAAACCTCTGCAGCCTCTTGTAGATTGTATGCCCTTCCTCATTTCATAACTTTTGCCATTTTGACCAAACCCAGATGTTGCTTGGCCTCACATATTCCAGTTTTTTATCTGAGAAATGTTATATATAAAATGTTCATGAATTATAAAATTGAATTGAATTGAGGACACAAGTGACTACAGGAAGCACCATATGGGGCTGTACAGAAAAGTAAAACTGAAATAGATTCCTCTATTTCTGGAGTTCTCACTACAAAAATGTCAGCTTCTCTTGTCAAAATGAAAAATGAATGCCTTTAGACTCTAAGTCATGCACTTTATTGTGAATATGTGAGACAGGTGATGTCAGAAATCTGTTTGCCTATTCAAATAGACCTTTGGAAAAACAATTGGTGAAATGTGTTTGTTCCTGATAACTTGATGATGCAAAATGCAGAAGCTGCATGTGTATGATATATTTCATGGTGTAGTGATACATTTTAGGATGTTTCTCTTTAAGAGGGATGCTCTTAGATTGCCTATAGACCAGGTGTGGGCTAGTTAAAAAATTAAAATCAGTTTTAAAAAAATAGTGGTTTCAATGTTTGATTATAACCTTGGAAACCAGGATTTGAATCTATTGTATTGTTGAAGGCTTTCACGGCCAGAATCACTGGGGAATTGTGTGGTTTCCAGCCTGTATGGCCATGTTCTAGCAGCATTTTCTCCTCATGTTTTGTCTGCATCTGTGGCTGGCATCTTCAGAGTATCTGATGGCAGTAAAGCAAGTAGAGTATATATACCATCAGATCCTTTGAAGATGCCAGCCACAGATGCAAGTGAAACATCAGGAGAAAATGCTGCTAGAACATGGCCATACAGCCAGAAATCACACAGCACCCCAGGATTTGAATCCTTGTTCTGCTGGGGAAACCCATTAGATGACCTTGGGCAAGTCATATTCATTCATCCTCAGATTTTTTTCGTGTCAGAAGTGACTTGAGAAACTGCAAGTCTCTTCTAGTGTGAGAGAATTGGCTGTCTGCAAGGATGTTGCCCAGGGGACTCCCAGATGTTTTGATGTTTTGACTATCCTTGTAGGAGGCTTCTCTCATGTCTCCTCATGGAGCTGGAGCTGATAGAAGGGAGCTCATCCGCGCTCTCCCTGGGTTGGATTTGAACCGGCAACCTTCAGGTCAGCAACCCAACCTTCAAGTCATCAGTCCTGCAAGCACAAGGGTTTAACCCACTGCACCACTGAGGGGTTCCTCAGATTAAGGCAATTGGATTGGGGAATCTCCATCTAGCCTGCAAAGTATCTCTCTTTTGAGATCCGTGGCCAATAAGTCCGTATTCCACAAGTAACACAATACAAGTTTCAGTGGATTCATTATGCTCAGTGTGAATCTACCGTATCACTAGGTAGATCCAGATCTTAGTTCCAGGTTCATTTCTACATTCTTCTATCAAGTTGGTGGCATAGATTGTCGGGTAAAAATGGGAATGGGCCAAAAAGCTTTGCAATTCAGAAGCGGGGAATTATCTCTCATAGTTGTAATATTTGTACAGTCATTCCTCCACATTTCTGGTTTTGACATTTGTGGATTTGATTATTCACAGATTTGTTAAAATGCTGCCCTCTTTTGGAATTTCTGGGTCCTCCAGTGCAATTCTGTGGTCAGCTTCTGGTGGGATTCAATAATAGAGTCTTGCTGGAAGACCTAGAAATTCCCAGAGAGTTATTCTCTCAGGTTAAAAATATGGCAGTTCCTTTATTCCCTGCCCCCATGGAGGGCTGACAGTATTTGATTGAATGTAACGGTAGATGTCAGCCTAGCTAAATTTGGAGCCATGTTAATACAGTAGGATGAGATTATGGCATGTGCAAGCAAAGTTCCAAACCAATACAGGACAATGGTATTTCCAAATGAAGAGAAGCATTAGCAACAATGGGAGGATGTAGACATTCCATATATCTTTGTGGTAACACTGTCACCCCGATTCAGTGAACACAGACATTCAGGTTGAAAACTACTGACAATGATTAACAGAGACCTTAATCCCAACTATATATCCTCATTGTCAAGCATATGCCTGACCACCTTTCTCACCATCAAAGGGTCACAGGCCAAGCCAACCATTCATAATTGTACAGCAGGTGAGCGGCTTGGATTCCTGTTACTCATGCACCTCCCATTTGGAAGCCAAAACAAGAAGCTGCAAACATATAAGATCATTAATTGTTGTGTAGCTTATTTCTCCCAGGGCAGAGAATAGGTAGAAGCTAAGCAACTAAGAAAAATAAAATCAAATCCAAAATCAATAAAAACCAGCACCAGCATAATAAGACAATCTATCAAAAGCAGCAAAGTTTGAAACAAACATTTGAAAATCTTGAAGGGGAAAGATAATACCAATTAGGCATCAGTTAGACTAGATTCACCAGCATACAGCCTTCTAATTTTTCTTGGAGCAATTCCACTTCATACTACAAATATTTAAGATAAAACTATGATAAGAGATAACGTTAAAGCTTTGAAAAGACACATTATCATAGCAGAAATAGAGAATGAAAAGATATGATCTAATACTATATGATTGCAGAAAAGATAAGGTAATGAGCCCAGGCAAGACTCATTGCTCTTGGAGCAGGGCCTTGAATCTTGAGAAGGAATAAATGTGGCATACAGCTGTGAGGGGCACTGTCAGTAACACAAGCAGTATGAATTCAACTAGAGATGTACTGGAAAGTAATGGCTACGATAGAATGCTAGCAAAGGTTTAGTATCCCTTATCTGAAATGTGTGGGACCAGAGGTGTTTGGAATTAAGAATGTTTGGAAAATATGTATCTTCCACACAGCCATATAACCCAGAATATTAAGGTGGATAATCCACAATATCTGCTTCGAACTGGATTATCTGAGTCCACACTGCCATATACCCCAATCCAAAGCAAATAATGTGGGATTTTATTCAGCTGTGTGGAAAGGGCCTTAGAATAATTAAATATCCTAGAGATGAGATCCAAGTTTAAACATGAAATTCAATTATGTTTTGTCTTATTCACAAATCCTGATTAATTTTATATACTTTTTTTTGCACAAAACAAAGTTTGTGTACATTGAACCATCAGGAAAAAAAGCAGTAATTGTTTCAGTCACTTATGTGGACAGTTTTGGATATTGGGGTATTTTGGATTTTGGAATTCCATCTAAAAGATGCTCAACTTCTAGAATGGTTGTAGTGCCCAGATGCAATCAGTATAAGCCACCATATTTTCATTAATAATCTTCAAGGGCAGATCTATATATAACATTAATCTTAAATGGGAGTTACCTGGGTTTGGGGTATTGAACTTTATAGAAAGTAATGCCTCTTACAGAATATGGGAAATAGAAGACAACACTGTAGAACAGAAATGCGCAAACTTTTTTCGTGGATTGGGCCAGGAAGCCAGGCCAGGAGGGAGGGGGGCCTGGCACATGTGGGGTGTGGTGGGCCCAGCAGAGGACAGAGCCAGAAGGGGGAAGGGCAGGGCCTGGGTCATCCTCAGATTGTCCTCCTGGCATAAGGACAGGGCAGCTCACCCCATAATTATGCTGGGAGAAAGGCAAGACACACAGCAACAGCCCCAGTCCTCCTTTCCAATCCTCCTCTTGATCCTCCTCCCCCTATCCTCGGGCTGTCGCCTTGGCATTATGCCAGGAGGAAGGCAGGACAGGTGGTGGCTGAGAGTGCTCCGGAGGGCTCTCAGCTGCTGCGTCCCTTCCTCCCTCATCTTTTTGGCATAAAGATGCGGCTGGCCACCATGTCCTTATGCCAAGAGAACAAGGAAAATGAGGAGGGCCTGAAATAATCACCCAGGGGGCTGCATCCGGCTCCTGGGCCTTAGTTTGCCCATGCCTGCTGTAGAAGATTGCCAGTGGACTCAGATAGTACATAGCAATGAAAAAGTGAAATGTGAAATCATTTTTTAGCACACAATACTGCCAAAACCTGTTCTCTTTCAAACATTGTAAACATGTTTTACATTTTTAAAACTCTCTGGACATCAGAGTGTTAATTATAAAGACCAAAAAAGCTACAACAAAAAACAGTCAATTTTTTGCAGATGAATAAAAAGACACATAGAGTGCAAAGTAAGCCAGTTTTGTTGTAGTTGTGATGCCACATCCACGTGGGAGTCAAGCAGAATGACAGCTGGACCACAAAGAAAATGGTCAGCAATATGTGCAAATGTTTATATTTGGAGAAATTAGCCAGTGTCTGCTGTTGAATACTCAATCAACCTTGCAGTGGAGGCTATTGCATTTGTATCTGCTAATGCTTTCTTTCCCAAAATGGATAACATTATTTTCTATACTGTTTAAGAAAGTCAAGGGGTCCTCTCTTTCAACAGAATGAACTTTCAAGCACTGTGTATGGTGTAGAGTTTTTCACAGCTAAATAATACTGCTCTAGTCCAAAGCATAGAAGATTAGTTAGGAATTATAGAAAAAGTAGAAGAGTTGAAGGGGAAAACTAAAAATTGGAGTTATGTTGGAGCAATCTTTCCCAATCTGGCACTTTCCGAAAGCAGTAGACTACAGCTCTCATCATTTGTAACTGGTTTGCCTAGTAACTGCTGAAAAAGAATAAAGGGAACTGTGGTCGTGCACTTACCACTAGATTGTGATAAGTTGCTGCTTGTCCTCCCGGCTTCCATAATGGTTCATCTAGTATCCAGAAATGTTTGCATCCAGTTAATAGAATACTTGCACCAAAACACAGGACGAGCATTCAAATAGATAATGAGATAAAGCTTAAAAGGAAGATCTGTGACAAAGAGGACCAAAATAAGCATTCTGATAAGGACAGGAGATTGCTTTGATGAAGCAAAAAAGAAAAGAAAAGGAAGGCAAGTTGTGTACACTATTCACTGCACCTTCATTGTGTATAACAAAAGTTGAATGATCAGTGATCCGAATGCAGTAGGGAGACCATACAAACAGTAGAAATTCATCTCCTTTCAGGGTAGTAAAAGCTATTAAAGGAAAAGAGGAAGATAATAGCATATAACAATTTGGCAGACTGGCTCATGCAATTCACAAGAGAAAATGTGACTCTGGCACAAAAACATGGAATTTTTAAAAACTAGCAGGTATTTTGAGGATTATATATGTTAATTAGAGTGTGCGCAAAACAGCAAAGTGTGAAATCACAAAGCTGTTGGTGTGCTACGGAGTATATATGAAATGGGGAAGGCTAAAAATATATTTAATGAAGTATTTCAGTTTAAGAATGAAGTGAGGACTAGAAGGGAGTTAGGTCTGGATAATTCAATGAAGTTGATGTTTTGAAATAATGCCTTATATTATCTACAGGTCAAAACAGTCTATACAGTTGTCTGAGTTAAAAAATGTAGAATACAAATGTTATTAAAAAGATTGTCAATAAAAGTAAAACATTGCAGTATAAAGTAAGAAGTAGATGTGCTTACAGTAGCCAAAGGTGACACCATTTCTCTCTGATTAGACCTGGGGTTAGCATATTTTGAAAAGCAAATTAAAGCACACATTTACTGATTGACTTCTTCAATCTCCGACAAATTTCTTTACATACCCCTACTATATAAGGTACTAGCTGTGCCCGGCCACGCGTTGCTGTGGCAAAGTGGTGGTGGTATTGGTTAAAAATTGTTGTGTAATTTTTATTTGACGTTATTTGTATTTTTAAATTATTTTTATTGTAAGTTATCTTTTTATTTATTATATTTTATTATTTTCTTGTATTATTTTTAGTTATTTTCTGTTATTATAGTATTTTATTGTATTAATTTTTTAGTGTTTTCAATTATTTTTAGTGTTTTTTATTATTTTTATTGGGTTGCTAGGAGACCAAGTTGGAGGAGCTTAGCCTTCTAACTGGCAGCAATTGGATAAAACCTATTATTCCTCTCCCTGTAATTAGGACTTTATTTTTTCTTTTCTTTTTGCTGTATCAACCTAGAGCCGTGAATGATGGGTTGTGTTGTCAAATTTCGAGGTTGGGGGGCCTGTAGTTTTGTTGATTTGTCCGCTGCCCTGATGCCATCACTCTTTTATATATATAGATGAGAATTGTTCCATGGCATATCCCTAACCCACATTGTATTTGAATAACAACATTGCCTCCCCTCTCCCCACCTGTTCCAGCAGCTGCGTCACAAATGCTCCACCAAGTCACCCTCTCGCTTTCATCCCCCCTTCACGGTTATATAGACTTTGAAGCCACCTCCCCCAGCCACTTCACCTTCTCCCACTGGATTCACCCCCCTTCTCCCTCCCTCCTATTTCTGAGCGCTCTGCCAGGTTGGCTCCTCTCTCTTCTCCTGGTAGAGCTCTCAGTGGAGCCAGTGAGATGGAGATGAAGAGGTGGCATCGCTGGACAGAAGGCAAAGCGGCAGTGGAAATTATAAACATCCCCAGACATTTAAGAAGCTGCTGAGACAGAAGTTTTAGGTCTGCAAAAGAGGATGTGTCCAGGAAAAGGAGGACATATGATAACCCTCTTAGACTAGCTACGTTCTTGTTTTTGACTTTTTTGCATTTGATTATTATTTGCTTAAAGCTTTCTCTGTAGCAGTGGTTCTCAACCTGGGGTCTCCATGTGTTTTTGGCCTTCAACTCACAGAAATCCCAACAGCTGGTAAACTGGCGGAGATTTCTGGGCGTTGTAGGCCAAAAACATTTGGGGACCCCAGGTTGAGAACCACTGCTCTTTAGGAATTTCTTGGTCCTCCAGTGTGACTGAGGTGGTCATTTTTTCCTAGTCATAAGGATTTTGACAGAGAGGACCTCTGTAGTAATCTCTTGGTCCTCTAGTGCAATTCTGTGATTAGCTTCTAGTGGGAGGCTTTCATTATGGAACAGTAAAAGCTATGTCCACTGGCTGCTTGGCCACCTGGTTAAAACTTGTGTCTCATTCCACGTCTGTCATATCTAATCAGCTTGATCATGAGCCTTGTTGTGTGTTTGCTCCATCAATTTCCAGTGTGCTAACTTTACATAGTGTACTGCAGTTTAAAACATGATTTCTCAAAAAGCTTGATATCCCGGTTTCCAAGCAGTTCTTCAATTATAATTTCTCTACTACCCTATCACTGGAAACTGGTTCAATAGATCATAGTGTTCTCTGTGTAGCTTCACTTCGGAAAGGGAGGGACAGGTTCTTAAACCAATAAATCATGACATTTCACTTAATCCTTAACTGCAGGGCAAGGAGAAAGGGAAGCCGAAGCAGACTGGAATAAAAGGTATAAATGAGATGAAAATCTACTCCCAGCTTTCCAGATTGCAATTCAAGAGCATAGACTCTCTGACCTGCAAGGAAGAAATGGTCTGAACTTGACTAACAGTTCCTAGAAATAAGTTACTAATCAGTAAACCAACTCATGGGAGTAGTTATGTGTTACCTGCATGATAGCTGATAACAATAGACAATTAACATACCTTCCAACATGCACAGACTTTCGCCAATGGCGAAATGTAAGAATACCTAATAATCATCCATCAGATTTTATTACTTATTTTACCATAGCAATGGCTGGGATTTTTTAATGTTCATAATGCTTTTATATAAGAATTCTTTATTGGTGTTTTGAGTTAATTTTTTGTTTTTTCTTAATTTGATGCTATATATTTTGTTTATATTATCTAATATGTTTTATTTCATGATTGTAAGTTACTCCGAGTCCCTTTTTGGGAGATGGGGCAGGGTATAAATAAAGATTATTATTATTATTTTATTGTATGACACAGCAAACAAGATAGACATGCTGGATTTCATATCACAAAATCACAAGTCGAACACTTCCCAAGTGTCTAGGACTGTGTGATGTATTTTCGGATGATGCGTGCAGATCCCAGCAGGGTGGCCTTTTGCAGTTGACAGATCGTAATTTTGTCAATGTCTATTGTTTCCAAATGCCGGCTGAGATCTTTTGGCACGGCACCCAGTGTGCCCATCACCACCGGGACCACCTGCACTGGTTTCTGCCAGAGTCTTTGAAGTTCAATCTTGAGGTCCTGATCTTGAGGCTGAGTTTTTCCTGTTGTTTTTTGTCAATACGACTGTCACCTGGGATGGTGACATCAATGATCCAAACCTTTTTCTTTTCCACAACTGTGATGTCTGGTGTGTTGTGTTCCAGAACTTTGTCAGTCTGGATTCGGAAGTCCCACAGTATCTTTGTGTGTTCATTTTCCACGACCTTTGCAGGTTTGTGATCCCACCAGTTCTTTACTGCAGGGAGGTGGTACTTGAGGCATAAGCAGTTGAGGATATGATCAATGGTTTCGTCGGTTTCCTTGCACAGTCTGCATTTTGGGTCATCAGCTGATTTTTTGATCTTGGCCTTAATTGCATTTGTTCTGATGGCTTGCTCCTGGGCTGCAATGATCAGGCCTTCTGTCTCCTTCTTCAGGGTCCCATTTGTGAACCAGAGCCAGGTCTTCTCCTGATCAGCTTTTCCTTCAATTTTGTCAAGGAACTTTCCATGCAATGTTTTGTTGTGCCAGCTGTCAGCTCTAGTTTGTAGTGCAGTTTTCTTGTACTGGTTTTTTGTCTGCTGTGCTTTGAGGAGTTTCTGATTTTTGACTTCAATCAAAGCAGGTTCTTCACTTTGCTTTACATATTCTGCCAGGGCATGTTCTTCTTTTTTGACTGCTTGTTTTACTTGTAAGATTCCTCTGCCACCTGATCTTCTAGGCAGATATAGCCGGTCAACATCACTGCGAGGGTGCAGTGAATGATGAATGGTCATGAGTTTTCTTGTTTTTCTGTCCAAATTGTCCAGTTCCACCTGTGTCCAATTTATAATGCCAGCAGTATATCTTATGACAGTTATGGCCCAGGTGTTTATGGCCTTGATGGTGTTGCCTCCATTGAGCTTGCTTTTGAGAATTTTTCTGACTCTTTGTGTGTATTCTTTGCTGACCACAGTTTTCACATGTTCATGCTTGATGTTGTCCAGCTGTAATATGCCCAGATATTAATAGGCCTCTGGCTGGTGACACTTTATTGTTTGGCCATTGGGCATATTTATGCCCTCACTTTCAATGATTTTTCCTTCCTTCAATGCCACTGTCGAACATTTGTCCAAGCCAAACTCCATGCTGATATCATTGCTAAAAATTCGGACAGTGTTGGTCAGAGACTGGATTTCATCTTTCTGTTTTCCCATATAGCTTCAGGTCATCCATGTACATCAGATGTGAAATTTTGTGAGATTATTATTATTGTTATTATCTCACCCCTTTGTCTCTCCTACTTCTGCACTTTGAATTCAATTCAGTTTGCAATAGTTGAAGTAAGATGTGAGCAAAGAAGGAAAATGAGAGTAGGAAAAAGATTATGGGATATTTTAAGCACAGCTGAAAAAATGGGATGACGGGGGATTAATTGGAGTTGTCTCTTTCAAATCAGGCAGGACAGTTAGAGGGTGTTGATCAGTTGCTAGTTGATGCATAAAAGCAGAGTTCTAGGTGGTTGGTGTAAGCACAATAAATAACAATGCCCACCTGAAACAACATCAGTTCTCCTAGCGATGATGCTGGAAGGAATCGACACTCTTGGCTGAAAGGTCAAAAACAAATGTGAAAACTATGTTTGTTAGCAAATGTGAAAACTATGTTTGTATGTTTGAAATAACTCGATGAAAATTGATGAAGAACAACAAAAAGTTTTGTCAGGAGTGTGGTGGCTAGAAAAGTTGGGTTGCTACAAGAAATGTAAACTGTTTCTTCTAAGTGTCAATAGAGGACTGTAACTTTTGACCTAAACTATAAAGGCATATTCACATTGCTTTCTAGAGATTCTTAATAAACCTAGTTTACCAGAGACACCTGGATTTCTGGAGAAGGGAAGAAGATTACCATTGGGGTGTCACTGTCCAGTTGCTGTCGAGGTGGACACTGGTTAAGTTGTGAAGAGTATGCATTGTGTTGCCAAGTGGAGAGTAAGGCTTGCCCATTTTTCTGTGTAGTCTTCCAGATTTTGTTGGGCAGCTGTGGCCCTGTCATTTCTGTTAAATTGCACCCATGTCAGCCTTAGCTATCATAGCTCATAATGAGGGATGGTGGGAGTTGCAGTCCAAAGGCCCCTAGATGGGCACAATTGATCCCCCCTTCTCTAAAATATAAAAAGACGATCCTGCACAGGGAGTCCTCTAGCTCTCTTTTTCTCTTTCTTTTTTCTTTCTTTTTCTCTCTTATATGTGCGTGTGCTTGATTTAGGTCCAGTTTTAGTACCATCTGAAGTGACTGCATTGACATCTTTCAAGAGAAACATTTGCTGCTTGTCTCTTTGCCTCCCTCTGATTCATTAATAAAAGAACACTTGAAGGGCCTGGAGGTTGGTATTATGGTTTTTTAATTAGTTCCTGTCTGCTCGAATACTTGTGCAAAGCTAAGATGGGCTGTGCTCTAGCTTTCTCAAATGGATGCCCCTAAACCTGCAATCAATGTATTCCTCCAAGGTACTAGGGAAACGTTTTCTCTCCCTGCCCTATTCTTTTGATTGCTTTTCTTCTCTCAGCATGAAACTCTCCCCTCCCCTTTCTGGAGACCTTGTGTTTTGCATTAGTTTTTTTAAAATTGGCAGCTGAATTAAATCTGCAATGATCCCAAAGAGTTGAGCAGTAATGCCAGAGGAATTTAGAGCAATGGAACAAAACCACAAAACCCTTTCAACCTTTAGCTGCCAGGGTTTTGTGTTGCCTTTTTTCCTTTTCTCAAACTCTGCCTAGGCAGCACATAGAAAGCAAACAACTTGTGGGTGATGCTGATGGGACAGAATTCAAGCAAGAGTGATGTTTGCTTTCATTAACCAGGCTTTTGCTGAACATAGACTTTGCGAACCCCTCACACACATCTGAGTGTTTTCTCAGAATCAAGGAAAGTGTTAAGCATTTCTAATTAATAATTGCCTATAATTATAGGTAATCCAGACTGACCCGGTGTAATAGGTAAATATGCATTAGCAAAGGAAGTGGTGTCTGGTATAGATGCTCTATCTGTTGGTCGTAATGGATGGCCATATCCTACTATGCTCAATTTCACACTTTGCAGTCAGTCAAAAATGACAGATACTTGTTTGTTTTCATTCTTGCCCCTTTGAGGCCTTATTTTATGTCACTTATGTTTTGTAATATTGTAGTTCGTAAATTATTTGACTTCGATACAAGTAAATAAGAACACTTGCAAACTAGATGTTAAACCTGTTGACTAGAGTAAACTTGGTTATACAAACAAAAGCAAGAAAAAGACTAATTAAATCCTAAAGAAATACCTTCCATAGACATATTTTTCTTGTTGTTTGTGGGCAATGTAATTTTTTGGAGCTCTGCTACAAGTCCATTTTTGGAGTGCATCTACTTGCCAGCAGAACAGTTGACGACAAATCTTGTAAGCTCTTATTTTTACCTTAAAACCTTTGGATCAGTGGTTCTCAACCTGTGGGTCCCTGGGTGTTTTGGCCTACAACTCCCAGAAATCCCAGGCCAAAACATCTGGGGACCCACAGGTTGAGAACCACTGCTTTAGATTCTTGTGCGCATGAACTTCTTTTACTTTGAGACAAGTCAGGATGTCAGATACTTTGTGGTTCCATTCTGTGATGCTGGAGGATGGAAGATTTAGGGCCTAAACGTTAGGTGGAGTGTGTTGGGCACTCTTTCAAGAAACCATCTTGAGACCGTATTAGATCCATATTTTTTCAGTGATACACTTTGTTACTGCCTGCAGGGATCCTTTCCAGATTAAAGGTTCTTCTCTCTGGGAGGTTGCACAGTTACGGAAAGCTATGTTAGGAACAGAAATGAGGCTAACAAAGGGAAACTCAAAAAATCACTGAAGCTCTGTCACATGCAGCTGTGAAGGACATTTATTTGGGTGGTAAAGTTAATAATTCCAAGAGTGTTTTTGTGTTGCAGTTGGCACAGCCACTTTGATCTAAAGAGATGGTGCATTAATTTGTAAAGGTCAGACTATCACAAGACAATTTGATCCTCTTGTGCCAAGCACAGAGTCTATACCTAGCTGAAACCAAAGTACATTGACATGGAGGGAAAGGGATATCTGAAAAGGTCAATGGATTTAACTAGGAGGGTGAGGTTGTGCAAATAAAACCAGGAAACTCAAATTAGAATAGCAGTGCAGCTGAGGAAGATGTAAACATCTGCTAAGGACATTTGTGCTAATCTCCAAATTCAAGATCTAGGCTTCTCTTGATTCTGTGAAAAGAACGCGTTTTAGAATAGCTGTATTTTAAACCTGCATTCTTTATATGTAGATTTTGTTCACTCAGGATGCTTTGCAGTAGATATGATATTGTGGCTGGGGGTAAAGTTGGATTGCTCCTCCTGAGCAAATGCTTTTAGGTGTTAAAATGTATCAAGCAAATAAGGTGATGGGTTGTAGCCAGAACTGTGTATCCCACTTGATGGTGGAGAAATGCTTATGCTCTCAAATTGTAGCGTCCTTTGATCTTTATTCAGTACTTATGAAATATCTTTACTCAGGACTTATGAAATAAGGTACCAGAAATGTTGCTGAATGTCTAAAAAGAGCAGGCTAATAAAGCAAAATGAGGACCAATGGTCGGACCCGGAATTAGGCAGCTTGTGCTCTCTGTCCCTCATATCATTTAACAAGGAAGGTCAAAGGAGAAACCTAAAACCACTGATTTGTATTTATTTATTTAATGCATTTCCTGGTTTTAGTGAACATTTTATTTACTTCAGAAATCTAGCTTCTGAAGTGTACTGTTCAATATAGAATAGCTGGAACATTTAAAAAATAGAGAAAGAACAATAAGTTGTTGTTGAATCTTACTGCTGGAAGTCTCCTAGCATAACAGGACTATCCACCTCATCTTTCCCTGCAGATAGCCAATGCATACACCTCTGAATATTGTCAAAAACCTCCACTAGATTAGGGTCACAATTAGTTGGTGTGGATTTGACGATGACAACAACAACACTGTTCAGTTGAGAGAAGCAGTTCCATGAGTACAACCATACCTTGACTCAATCCCTTGTAAATAATATGTTGTATTTAAAGATGTGGCTGTTCTAGGCTACCTTTGTATATTTGGTGAGATATTGCTTTCTGTTGTGTTTTCTGCAGCCATCATTAGAACAATGATGTTGGGATGCTGTTATTCAATTTTTGCTTTGCCATACAACACTTCCCACCCACACTCCTCTGATTATAAAAAGGACTCATGTGAGATCCTTCATAACAAAAAATATAAGTACAGACATCACTTGGGCTCCCATCTATTTTCTACCAATGAGGAAAGTAAGTAAAGGTTAAAGTAAAGGTTTTCCCCTATTATTCTAGTCATGCCCGACTCTGGGGGTTGGTGCTCATCTCCAGTTTTCTAAGCCAAAGAGCCACCGTTGTCCATAGACACCTCCTAGGTTACGCGGAAAGTAAACTGGAAGCAATATTACATCCAATTGGTATATAGTTTTCTCCTCTGATGTAGCCTGTAGGGTAGCTAATCTAAACTGCAATTTTGTATAGTTACCAAGCTGTTGCATCAATTACCTTTATTAGAAAAGTCTCACCCTGTATGATTTGCTATCCCTCTTAAAATGTGTAATATGTTCCACAATTCTGGCAGTCACTGATTGTTGGAGGCTACAATTACTTTCATTGTACTTTCTCTGTGACAATAGCTTTGAAAGGCAGAAGTAAAACATTGGTGAGGAGAAACTTGCTTTGGGTAAAGGCAGCAATTTCCTTTCAAATATGTCCTACCCTTGACTCACAGAAAGGATGGGATAGGACAGGCAAAACCTTGTTGCTCATGGTTTCATTTTTTCTTCTAACTACAGTAACATCTGAAAGAATACTGTAGTTTTCTTTTCGTGTCTAGGTTGTGTGTATGCATGTTTTGCTGATGGATTCATACTGATCAACTGTATGGAAATTCTTGGGAGTGGTACACTTTCTTTTCGGAGCTTTTTAAAAACTATTATGAAGTTTTCTGAATGTTAAGTAATTTACAGGTATTTGATGTAATTCCATTAATTTTTAAGATTGATGCTATGGAACAAGAAGTTAAGTGTGTATTTGTGTATGTGTGTGTGTTTGTTTATAGTACATGTAATGCAGTCAATTTTGTTGAAATATATATTGAAGCCTCTTAGCACAGGAAGTGAGTTTGTTACATTATATGCTACCGGTAGTTTTGAATTAGAAGGCAAAAGTCTTCACAGACTGAGATGTCAGGCAGTTACTAACATTGCATGTCTGTCTCTGTCTTTGTTGGCAAAATAGACATGTTAGATTTCAAAGAGAAATTCTTATTTATCCGAAACAGACAGTTGCTGTCTGATTAAATTTAAGACACTGTTCTTGTTGATGCTCATACAAATCCAAAGGAGAGTGATAAAAGGTTTGGAAAGCAAGCCCAGTGTTTACCTTGGAGAAGGCAAGAGCGAGAGTTGGCATGATAAAAATCTTCAAATTTCTAAAGAGATGTCACGCAGAAGATGGAATGAATTTGATTACTGATCCTTTAAAGGTTAGAATATAAAACAAAGAATTCAGATTACAAGAAAGAGGATTCCACCAAAATGTTATGGAGATCCTTGTTACTGTAAGAGCCATTTGACAGTGGATTTGACTGCCTCGGAGGGTTGTGGACTCTCCTTTGGAGGTTTTTAAACAGAAGTTAGATGGCCATCTCAGAAGTGCTTTAGTTGTGTATTTCTGTCAGGGGTTAGGTCGCATATGGCTGTAGTAAAAGGTAAAGGTTTTTCCCCCTGACATTAAGTCTAGTCTAGACGCCTCCAAGGTCATGTGTCTGGAATGACTGCATGGAGCGCCAATATCTTCCCACTGTATTGGTACCTATTGATTTACTCAGATTTGCATGTTTTCGAACTGCTAGGTTGGCAGACGCTGGGGCTAACAGCGAGAGCTCACTCCACTCCCAGGATTCGAACCAATGATCCTTCGGTCAGCAAGTTCAAGCAGTCCTTTCCAATTAGATTCTATAATATGTGGAAGCCAATGAATGGGCAGCATTTTTGAGGTGTGAAAAAACCCCAGAAGACATCAAATCAGCTATATTTCTTAATGTAACTCTTTGCTGACTGCCCAGTCTTCTGCCTAGATTTTTGCTTCCCACTATCTAAGTATTTTTCTCTCCAGTTGTAACTGCTGGACTCCATATTTTTATTTCCACTATCTTTTTCAGGACAGTGTGCCCAAGAGACACTGGGATACCAGTTAACCAGTTTCATACTGTGAGCTAACATACAGAAATCACAACAAGTGATGGTCTTCTGTGAGAGCAGGTTGGATACCATGCATGAAAATGTGAATAGTCTGTTCACTACTTAGTTCTCAAGACAGAGTCAAGGTGGTCCTCTTAACTAACTCAGATGTCTGCTCACTTAGTAGCCAGGGATGAGGGCTATTAGAGTGAAGTCATTTCGCAGAACTAATCTGAGGACTGAAAGGAAATTCCTAAGGTAACTAGTATTTTGAGAAGTCCAACTGAAATTTGCAAGCTCAAATATGCTGCCTAGAAGAGAATGCTGAAATTAATAACTTGCTGTTCTAAACTCCAAAAATGCAGATGTGCCATTGCTTCTCAGGGCTATCAGTGAGTTGCATTAACAGAAATAAATTACAGCGGTCATGGTCTCAAAAGAACAGAATCCAGAAACAAAGGAATAAAAATCCTTCAGGCAGAAAATGAGCTTTGCAGTTGCTTGGCCAGCATCAGTTGAGATGGCAGATGTTTAATCAGCTTATTCAGCAGAAGTGTCTTGTTTTCCTCCTCTTTCCCACCTCCCTTGCAGAGCAGTCAGGACTGTATAGGGGCAAATGGTTAAATGGGCTTCCCCAATCCTGCATTGAAGAAATATGGGGAGGGGGGCAGCCTTGCATGTTCCAGCTGTGTTTGTTTAATGGGAGTTGGATTGAAACAAAGTAAACATTTCCATTAAGGCAATGTGAAACAGCGTCAAGATGTGTCACTTGTTCTGTCACTGTTTCTCCAGAGGATTTTCCCACAGCAGAAATGAGCCAAGGGTGTTCATCCAGACGATGATGGACTTTGGCTTCTAGGATTCCTCATGCCAAGCTATGGTGGTCATAGACATGACTAAAATACTCAGAAGGCACCAGAATCCCTCTAATATCGGAAGCTAAGCAAGATGAGTGTTAATTAGTACTTGGATGCAGGACTGACAAGGAATACCAGATGCTTAACTGAATTTCAGAGGAATGACAAACAGCTTTGCATATTCCTTACTTTAAGACACCCTTATGAAGTCCATGGAGTCATCATAAAGCACATATACATATACTCATACAGGAATATTTACTCCACCACATAACACTTGCATACTTTGCAAAATAGATCACAAACTAATCTGAAGGTGAAAAAAAAATTGCTTGGTTGTACCATTTACAGAAGGATTTTATAAGTATGTTTGTGTGAAAATTCTTTCCTAAATTCTGGAACCTTTTCAAACTGTTCAGACTTCAATTCTTCCCCTTTCTCTCTGTGTTTTGAATAACTGAGCTAGTCAAGCAATATGAATGCTTGGAATTTTAATAACCTCTTGAAGGTATCATATATGCTTTTGCTTCTGCTAGGGCTAAATATGTTTGGGCTTCCATACTTTCATCAAAATAATGCTCCCCTTCACTGCCCGCCATCCTATACATGTTGACTTGCAAGTTAATCCTGTTACAACACTGAGCATAATACTGCAGCCAGAGTAAGTTGCAACTGTGCGCCCCAGTGGGTGGCAGAACTAACAAATATTTCTATCAGGCCATGGGCCCATTTATCCTTTGACGGCCTGGGTGGTTACACATTTGTCTTCTAGGATAACATTCTAGCAGTAGGGAAGATAAGGGAGGAGAAAACTTAATAAGTGCCTGGACAGGTCCTCACAAATGCTCCCCAGATGGTCTGCTCTGTTAATCTCTAATCTAGACATTGGTTAATAAGCCAGTGTGCGAAGCCATTAAAAAAGCCAGTGTGTGAAGCCATTAAAAAGTTAAGAGACAGACTTTGAATACAGTTTTCATACTAAAAAGAATATTGCATTATAGAGGTACTCAGGCTATGGTTTGGGGAAAGGAGGGCAGACTTGAACCAGGTCACAAAAGACTTTAATATAAAATTGTCATGAACTGTATACTGCAGTTGTTATTTTTCCTACCAGCCTCTTTGACCAATTTTTGAAAAACTCTGACTGTGTTTTGCTTTGCAGCAAAGGGAAGTTTCCAGTAATTCCCTATTTTGTTGTGGTTCTAAAAAGCTCAGGTGTTCAATTCCTTGTCTCGTTTGAAAGGTGCCATAGTTACAAAGAAATTGAATGACTTTTTAGATTGTGGAGCCAAGGCGGACAGCACAACTCGATCACAGCTTGTTACGGGCTTAACAAAGAGCCATATGTCATATAGCTGATATAGAAGGCTAGAAAAACAGTAAATCACACATTTCAATAAATGAAGGTAGGAGGTGATTTTTTAAAAATTCCATGGCTGGTTCTGTCCCTTTTTTTCTCACTCCCTTTCTGTTTTTCTTTCAATTCCTCCAACAACATAATGCTTTAAATGGAACTAGACATATTAACTGTTCTAAGAACCATTAAATTTTACCCCAGCGTGGTCTGAGTGTGTGTGAACCTGCTTTTTTCTCCAGACAGATGCTTTTGTAGCCTTTTTTTAAATAAAGGAGATTGTCTGCTAGTTTTGCCCTGGCTGTGAGATACGTGACAACTATTCCTCTTGATGACAGATTATGGTGAAGGAGGCTGAGAACATAAGATCTGTGGCTGTATTTGAACCCATATGTATCTGTACTGGCTAGCAGCAATGGTGACTTTGAAGGAGTACTACTAGCTTCTTTATCAGGGAAAAGATGTTTTAAAATAATATAGGAGAAAGAAGATAGGTGACAGTGATGAAGTTACAGGCCTACATTTTGTATCAGTTGTTGCTTCTGTTTGTAGTTCAGTTGGTTTGAGGGATCTCCATCTGGGCAAAGGGCACTAGTTCTTGGCATGCAGGGACTGAGATAAAGATAAATTTAAACTCCACTAGCAGCAGGGTGACACCCTGGATCCTAAAAGGAGTTATTTTACTGCAATAATGGAGTTTAGATTCTCCTATCTTTTGTCTCCATCCCCACAAGACCAAGGATGGGGTGGCTTCTGCCAGTATTGAGATCCCTCCAAAGTATCCGAACTACAACACAAACTACATCTCATACAAAATGTAGGCCTGTAACTCCAACACGTCACTTTTTGTTCTTTTATTTCCTGTATGATTTTTTACTTAATAAACGAGTAAAGTGGGTTGTTGTGTGTATGGCCATGTTCCAGAAGCTTCTGACGTTTCACCCACATCTATGGCAGGCATCCTCAGAAGTTGTGAGGTCTTTTGGAAACTAAGCAAGTGGGGTTTATATATCTGTGGAATATGCAGGGTGGGAGAAAGAACTCATGTCTGTTTGAGGCAAGTGTGAATGTTGCAATTAGCTACCTTGGTTAGCATTGAATAGCCTTGCAGCTTCAAAGCCTGGCTGCTTTCTGCCTGGGGGAATTCTTTGTTGAGAGGTTTTAACTGGCCCTGATTGTTTCCTGTCTGGAATTCCTCTGTTTCTGAGTAGTGTTCTGTATTTACTGTCCTGATTTTAGAATTTTTAAAATACTGGTAGCCAGATTTTGTTCATTTTCATGGTTTCCTCCTTTCTGTTGAAATTGTCCACATGCTTATGGATTTCAATGGCTTCTCTGTGTAGTCTGACACAGAGTGTAGTTGTGAGAGAGTGGTCCAGCATTTCTGTGTTCTCAAATAATATGCTATGCCCAGATTGGTTCATCAAGTGCTCTGCTATGGCTGACTTTTCTGGTTGAATTCGTCGGCAGTGTCTTTCACGTTCCTTGATTCGAAACCAGTAAAGCTTTGTAAGCTCACATAATGTGGTTTGTGGATTTTGCTTGGCTAATAAAAGTATCGCTTATTTGTGGATACTGGATTTTGTTTTGTTGGATTTTTGGCCAACACAACTATCCCTGAATGGTTTTTTAATCAAGAGTCCTGTTCTTAGAGGAACAAGGTCACCCGGAAAGAAGCATATGCAAGTGTAAGTTACACAAACATGCACTTTTCTCACTAACAAGATGCCAGCCATTTACTTTATTCCAAACATTTTAATATTAACACTTATCTTAGCCAAACAGTATATTTAAATATGCCAGGGCGAAACCAGCAGACAATCTCCTTTATAAAAACAGCTACAAAAGCATGTGCCTGGAATAAATAAGGTAAAGGTTTTCCCCTGACATTGAGTCTAGTCGTGTCCAACTCTTGGGGTTGGTGCTAATTTCCATTTCTAAGCCGAAGCGCCAGCGTTGTCCATAGACACCTCCAAGATCATGTGGCCGGCATGACTGCATGGAGTGCCGTTACCTTCCGGCCAGAGCAGTACCTGTTGATCTATTCACATTTACATGTTTTCGAACTGCTAGGGTGGCAGAAGCTGGGGTTAACAGCGGGAGCTCACCCCGCTCCCCGGATTCAAACCGCTGACCTTTTGGTCAGCAACTCAAATACATAACTGGAAAAATGCATTGATCAAAGCATGTACAGCAGGCCCTAGGTATCTTCTGGCGTTAGGCTCAGGGACCCGCCTCCCTTAACTGCCATGCATTCCGAAATCCATTGATGCTGAAGTCCCATTATATACAATGGTAAAATTTATTAAAATGATGTTCCTTATATTAAATGGAAAAATCAAGGTTTCCTTTTTAGAGTTTTTCAATACATTGAAGCTATGGATTATTGAATCCATGGAGACAGAATTCGTGGATGCGGAAGGCTGACTGTAGCAATACATACACACACAAATATGCAAACAAGGTGAAAAATCTATGTTCTGACACCTGGTACTGTAAAAAGTTTTTTTAATTTTAAAGTGCTTGCACTGATGTTGAATTTGTTCATGATGACAACCTGTGGGTATATTACTAGAAGCTCATGCTGACTATAAAATAAAATGAAGGTCCTGTAATTCTTGTTCCTCATATCAAAATGCACTTCTGGTACTTGTTAGCTATCTGTCTGACTACACATTTAACTGATTTTCACTGGAATCTGTAGGCATCATTTCAAGTATCATAGTTATAGTATTTTTGTGTTATCTGGTCCTCTGTGTTGTGACCTGCAAAAGCCAAGAGGAAATAGACTGCTAAAATTTGCTTAAAGCAGTTCTTTATCTGACCAACTTAGACTTCTGTTACTCTCAACATCTGATATCAATGTTCAGAGACTGAAGTGTTTGTTCCTCACTACCAGCTGTTCTAATCTTACTTCCTCTGATCTTCCTTTTTGTACTTGTTCAGGTTTCATATTTCTATGCCTGGCAGAGTATGTCCTTACTCAGGAGCTTTGTGGTGTCTGGAATTTGTAGCATGTAGCTATTTACTTCAATCCTGGGCTGAGTTGTTAAAAGATGTCATTGTCTCATAAAACGTCACCAATTCAGTTTGTGTTGCATGCTGTATGTAAGGTGTGTGTGGGGGAGGATTTGGTTTCCAAGCTTTTATTCTGCATAGGAGTGTGAGTCAGCCTCTCTTGTATTCATACATGTGTACATAAGGACTGCAAGAACATTTTGGGACATTCTTCGTACACTCCTTTTAATTGCTAATGTCTTGTTTGCTTGTTTATTTCATAGACTATCATGGAGCAATTCAACCCTAGCCTCCGGAACTTCATTTCCATGGGGAAGAACTATGAAAAAGCCTTGGCAGGTAAGTGAAGTTGTGTTGTGCATGCTTTCACAGTTGCAGTGTAACAACTGTGGGAACAGCAGCCTGTCTGTGCTGTGCAGTGATAGCTGAGATAAAAAGGTACATTATTATTGAAGGGTTAACAAAGGCAGGTTGTGAAGCAGCTCTTTGAATTAAGTGATGAACATATGATCAGTTCTGATATATGAGGCATTAAGAATTGTAACAAGTCAAGCTGCTTGGTTTTTTGTTTTGTTTTTTGAGATGAAACATCTTTGTAGTGATAAGCCAGTGATTTATGGACAACTAGATGATAAAAACACAGTTTGGGATTTCCCACTTTAAGTAGCCTCTCCAGGTTTCCTTCCCTTTGCAATTAAACGTGGATTTTTGGGATGTTACATACATAACGGGTAGCCTTACAATTAGTGACATGCAGTAATTACCAACACAAATCTTCTCTTGAGCTTCTACAGAATAAGTTCTTTCTGTAAACAAAATGTGCCATGATACATAGACTGGGACTGCTATCTTGCCCAGTGTACACATATAACCTGGGATTTACAATTGAAACTCAGTGGGATTTACAATTGTTTGGGCATGCTCAGGATTGCATGGCTCTGCTTTAGTTAAAGTAGGCTTTGAGTAACCTATTGCAATTAATATGGCTCCTTGTCTTGAGTGAGATGTATTGATGACCACCGTTGTGCTTAATTAAACTATTTAAATCCTGCTGATTTCAATGCACTTTAAGCAGTCTACCTGCTGGCAATCAGGCCTGGTTAACCAATTCATGAGTAAACAAGTTTTTTTTAACCTGAAACATTTCAAGGGGGGGGTAGTTGAACCCTCCCCCCCCCCACCACACTACAGGCCTGCTGGCAATGTAGTTGTAGCAAGGACATTCACTGGCAATGCCTACCTCAAAGGATATAGTTAACTCTTTTGCTTAGCATTTACAAATGGATTTTATGGCTGATGTCTTAATAAATGCATGGGTTTGTAAGGTGCCATGGGACTCTTTGCTGTTTCAGATTCTTGTTGATAATTGCCATCATATTAATTTCAATTTATGGCAGTACCATGAATGAGAAACCTCTTAGCCACCCTGTTATTAATGGCTGAGGTGTTGCAAACTCAGGGTTATAGCCTTCTTGATTCAGTCTATCCACTTGTAATGAGATCTTCCCATGTTGACAGAGAGCCAGAAGCCTTCCTGGTACTAAATGGATATTTAAACTTTGAGGATGAAAATAAAATACAACAATAACAATAGTAACAGCAACAACAACAACAACATGCCCTTTGTACCTAAGGGTAATTTTTAACCTTTAGACATGTTGCCAGAATGAAAGTAATAGAGTTTTGTTTCGTTTGTGATATGAATGAAATTAGTTTACTGGATGTAGCAGTTTTGGCTGCTTTGGCTGGCCTTACCTGGGTCCTGGGAAGTTTCTACAAGTCTCAGCCAAGATTTGTGTAGTAAGACGAAATGGGAGGTCAGCTGTGTACATTTCTGTCCCCAGTGATCCTTTGCTGTCCTGTTGTTGAGCTTTCTGCCCTGAACTACTTTGGTCTCCTAGCCACCTCCAGGGACTTGAGGTAATAAACAAGGTTTCGCTGAGCCTTCCTTTCATGTTTCTTGGCACCTGTACTTTGCTGATGCTAGAAAAAGTGTTTCCTGGAAATATATCGTTTCAGATAGCCCAAGGATCTCTTAACTGGCTTTCACTCACTGCCTTTACCTTTCTTTTAAAGTGTAACATTAGGTGTCATCCCAGGGATGTTTCCCTTTTTGTAAAAGGTCAGTGCTGATAGAGCCAGAGTCATAGGGAATCACATCTTCTGATGGACACTTAATAGAAACCTGCCTTGAACCATCTTCAGCTCATTCTGTGCACACTGTCTCTTAATATACTCTTTGAGATAAACTGCACTCTTCAGGATTACTTGATAAATAGAAATGCTAGAACTGGTTGTGCATGCTGGCTTGAAAACCATGCCTTCTGAAGGAAAGAGAGGCCATAACTTCTGAGCAGTGAGAGACCCCTCATATGCTTAGGGGCTACACTTTCTTTTCTGTTTCAAGTGATCCAGTGCTGAGTCTTGGCGTTTGAAAGACGCTTCTGTATTGATGTCCTGGCAATCTTTGGCTAAAGGGAAGTTTCCATATGAAGAATTCAAGTAACCTCTTGCAAAATATGAACAATTATAGCAATACTAATATTTTGATACAGGCAATTCTGTTCACCAGAAGGAGATCAGGTGATGATTTTGACAGGCTTTAGATTATAATGGTTTCCTCCAGATTTGTAGAAACACAACTTACCAAAGAAAGTCATGTAATACCCGAAAGGCACTTTCACAAGAATGGTATACTGTGTATTGCGTCTTGTATTGTGGTACACAACTTGCTAGATGTTTCACTTAGTTTTCAGAATTCATCACTGTTGAACCTGCTGGCTAGACTGGCTGGGACTTTCAGTCCAACAACCTGGAAGACTGCATTAATCTCACCCTGCCCCATGGGTTTTATTAGTGTGCAAATTTCTGTCTGTGTCTGATGGGTTGGATCTCAGAGGGCCATTGTGTGACCAGAATGCACCAAGGTTCTGCACAGCTCATTGCTTCCCTTTCTCCAGTGATCTCCCGCCTTCCCTTTGTGTCCTTGCCTACCACACTGCTTCTGAGGAGTAAGCAAATGTGTAGGGGTGGGGGTGAGACCCTCCAAAACAGCTTCCAAGAGGCATAGAGAGAACTAGGGAATGACTCAAGAACTTCTCCTCCCCACCCTCTATCTCCGGCATGAGTGAGACTGCTAAATGCTGGCCTGGGTCTAATTCCGTTCCCATAAATTTTGGTGATAATTTGAGTCATGTGCTTATGCACATGCTTCACTATTAAATGGAAACTGAAGCATGGGTTGAATTATCAGAATAGAAACCATTTTAATGTACAGTGTTCTGGGATCTCTTCATTTCCCACTCTCCCTATTCTGTTCTGTGCATTTGAAGAGCTGCAGTTCTGTAAATACAATCAATAAGCCTTCCATTTTAGACAGTTTTTGCTTCAGTTGGGCTTTCAAAACTACTAATTAGCATGGGAAAATTTGCCACCAGTTGAAAACCAAATAGCTGTAAAGAGTGAATTCTTGAATAAGATATTCTCTATTGCTTACACAGAAAGTATTTTGTAAGGAAGTAGAAAATTCAAACACTCATGCATAGTGACTATTTTCTGGTTCCTGTCCTTGACAAATCACTTGTCCTAGTTTTGCATAATATAGGCATTGAGAGGAAGGCTTGTTAAAATTAGATTGTGCATACATCTGCACTAGTTTTCCTTATCTTCTTCCTCTTGAATATCCAGATAGGTTTAGACATGGCTGCTGTTGTTCTAATAAGTGCATCCAGATCAATTATGCATTTCAATCTTCTATGGAATATCATGTATTTGAAAAGATAAACATCTTGAGGAGTAAAATGTTCAGCACACATTTAAACATAAAATCAATGGTAATTAGTGTGATATGTTTAGCAACTGGGATAGCCAGAGTGAAAACTAGAGAGTGCTCCTATACCTTTAGTGGTCATGTGGAATTTTATCAGATGTTGTTTTTATGCAACCAGGTTGTAACAAATAATCCATGCTGGAACTCCCTCTTTCATGCAACAGTTAAAGGTACAAGAACCCTCTCTATCTTGCCCAACTCTATTAGAATAAATAATTCTTTAGAAGCCATGACAGAAAAGGATCACAAACTATGAACTCGGCATATAATGGAACCTATAGTCAGACCCACTTATTCTTAGCTATGTTCTCTGGTTAGGTGATAAAGATAGGAGCTTTTAAGATACTAGTTAAAATGGCAGGACTCTTTTAATTCCTTACTCTTTCCAAAACAAGCATGCCACTACATTATATTAGTTACTAGCTTGGATCCTCGGTGGTGCCCGGGCCATATAAAATAATAGGAAAGGGTTAAGGGAGAGGCAGTGGGTGGGGTCATGCAAATCCCACACCAATGAAGAGAGAAATACTGGGATGTGGCACTCATTGTAATCTGTAATGTCAGTGGAGGGAGAGCTAAAACTGAGTTAAAACTGTGTTGTCGAAGGCTTTCATGGCCAGGATCACAGGGTTGTTGTATGTCTTTTGGGCTGTGTGGCCATGTTCCAGAAGTATTCTTTCCTGACGTATCACCCACATCTATGTGTGGATCCATGCCACACAGACTCTGAGGATGCCTGCCATAGATGTGGGCGAAAAGTCAGGAGAGAAAACTTCTGGAACATGGCCACACAGCCCGAAAGACATACAACAACCCTGAGTTAAAACTGTTTGTGGAGGCTGGAGGCTGTCTCTATAAGCGGACACCCCTGCCACATACACACATACATATTTTTATTATGTATATAGATAGATATTATAACAATTACTCAAGAAGGAATGTCACTTCTTTGGTGGCACAGAAGCAAAAGTTTTAAATTACTTTTATAGATACAATACTGTAGCCTCACTAAAAGGAGGTAGAGAAGTGTTATCTGGTTCATGCTGAATTTCATGGTGCTGTCTTATGCTGAGGCAGCATCAAGATAAAGGGGAGGAGAAAATGTTTAGTAACACAGGTTGGTGGCTTTTAGTATTCAGAGGATTTTATAAAGTTAAAACCACACATTTCATTACTTCAGAGAAAGTTACCTTTAAAATATGCACTTGTAACTGGCTACTTCAGTGGAGCCTTGGAATTTGAAATGCAAGCAGTTATTGTTTCAGACAAATTATGAAACACAGGTCTTTTAAATCTATAACACTTTATTTAAAAAAAAAAGCAGCATTGCTTTGCTAAACAAGAACGGTGCAGAAAGCTCTTGTGATTAATAGGAACACACTCCTTTCCTGCTTATCTGATCAAAGTGGCGTTTATACAGTTGGAATGTCCACAAACCAAGCTAAACTCTATGAACTCTGTTTCAAGGTTAGTGATATCTAGTTGCTTAGTTATATTTCTGAGCTTTGGTGAGCTAGTGTTGTCAAGGATGTGTGCATGGTTTTAGGTCCCCACCCTAAAGACACAATTCAGGTAACTAATGTCCCTTTAACTTAAATTGTCACTCAGATCCATTGGATATCTTTGCATTTTGACAATGCTGCATCCAACATTCATAGAGGGGAGGATATAAAACAACTTCAGAGTATGATACAAAGCCTATACTTGCAAATTTCTCAATGTTCTCCCTTCTCTTTTTCCTATAAAAATTGAAGCTAAGCTCCTTGGAGCATCATTCAACTTTTGAACTCAGATTCTTAATGCAATGCTCTGGTTATAAGAAGTATGTTCTGTCCTATCTTTCCACTTTATTTGTGGTGGTCCTGATGGTGGCTTTTTTGAAAGGCATTTTTCATCATTCGTTTCTCGAAATTATCTGTAATGTTCAGATCTGAAGCTGCTAATGAGAAGTCTGGTCTCAGTATCATCAAAATACAGAATTGTTCCCTTTCCTTCAGTCTTCCAGGTGTGTATGTGAATATAAAAGCCAGAATATATTGGGCCAGCAGTGCTGATTTATGTCGGAGTGCTGAAAGTTTCATTGTAGAGGCAGTACCTGAGTTACAAACATCCAACTTACATCTGACTCCTAGTTATGAATGAGGGTGAGACAACAGGAAGTGAAGGGAAATCTATCTCTAGGAAAGAAAATTCACTCCTGTAAGAGTTATCATGGGAAAAATGTGTCTCCACTTAAACTTTATCACCCATCTTTGTTGCCACAACAACTGAAAATTTTCAAAATGCAGTTGTCACAGGGACAGAAAGTTAGGTGAAATCTTCTGAACAGGGTCAGAAGTATTAAACTACCTATATGCTATCCAGGACTAATATCTGTATATCTATATATAACTGGAGTTACACCAGTACCTGTTCCAACTTACATACAAATTCAATTTAAGAACAAATCTATAAAAAAAATACTGTATTTTCTTCATAACTCAGGAACTGCCTGTATATCTGTACCCCCCTGCTCTCGTTTCCAGTTATTTTTCCAGTCCTCGTGCTCACAGAGGCATACTTGAAAGTGTAATTGCAAAGTGTATTAAACATTCAAAGCTAGACTTCTACAGCTATATGTATCTTTCATCTACTTTGCTCTGAACTCTTCCCAGGAGTCATGCTTGATTTTATTTGCTTAGTTCCAAAATATAGCCTTTTTTATTCCAAAGGGCATTAAAATCAACACTGTTTATAAGCTGGTCTGCACTAAAATATATTAAGCTCTTAGATTGATATAATACACCAATTTTTGGAACCAGTCCCAGAAACACATTTGTTTGCATCTTCTGTCTACCATAAATATGTTTATACTGCATTATATGTCAGATGTGCTGCATTTCACAGACCCTTAAACAACTGTATGATTTTAAAGAGTGGGACTGACTTTTCCTTTCAACATTTCTCTGCTTTTTGCCAATCATTCTTGTAGCTTTTTCCTGCACTTCATTAATACTTTACCTTATTCTCATTGCTTTTTAATGTCATTTTAGCCCAATCCCTTCCTTGATTCCAAAATAATATTTTCTCCTCCATTTTTGAGTCAGTAATAGGATTAAATCGATTAATTATTGCATAACCTATTGGAAAACAACTGCACCCTGTCTCTGGGCACATATCCTTTTGGCAAATGTGAATCTCTATGAATATGTGGAGACCACCTTTTGAAAACCACTAGTCAAGAATAGCATGACCTTGTTGGAAATCAACTCTTTGAACAAGTGATATTTACAAAGCATTAATGTAATGGCACACAGGTAACTCAGCTGTTAAACTGAAGAACCATGTCTTTAAATTGCCAAGGATAAAGACAAACCACTACAAAATATATTTGGCTAGCAGAGTTTTAAAGTAGTTTATTTGCAGTTGCAGTTGTAGTTGCATTTTCCCAAAAGATATACACTCCCTTGAAACTTCTTAGTTTAAAATATGCACTCAGAGATTTAAAAAAGGTCTTCTTTGAAAAATAACATACTATGTTTACTCACAAACATCTTGTATTAATTCACAATACAAGCACGTTTCTTTATTGAAGTTCAGTTATAGATAGGATATCGTTTCTCTCTGTGTTGAGTACACAAGGTATCATTCTTAATCAATAGTCCACAGTCTTTAGTATAGTTGTACTCACTGAAGTCCAAAATCATACTGTATCAATTGAAGTCTCTAAATAGACTTCTCAACTGAAGTCCAAACAGCAACATATATCCACCTCCACTGAGATATGGACAGTTACATCTGCTTTCATTGAAGGCCAAACACGTATTGAAGACAAAATGGAGTCTTGAGTCTGAACATGGTCAGTACAATCACACGTATATAACTCCTCCCACACCAAAGAGGTATGAACTGGCAAATCAATATACACATAGAATACAGGTTAGCAAATATATACATTAACAAATAGTGAGAGGCTTGGGAGGCTGCTATTTCCAACATTTAGTCTGCCCACACTCTTCAGTTGCCTTGGTTTTTTCAGGACAGTCCCAATTAATCCTTTGTCGTATCTCTTTTTCAGCTGCTGAAAAAATGTCTCTGTTTTTTCTCCTCCTTCTACTTTCCCCCATCACTTTGGCTAACTTCAGTTGCTTCAAACTGTGTTCAAAGTAGAAAAGTAGTTTGTGCTCAATTAACTCAGAAGAAGGACAAGGAGAGGAGGAGAGGGGCAAAATCTTGGTCTTCTGTGTAAACTCAGGCAGAACCAAAGTGTTGCAACTTTTATTAATTCATCATCATTATTATTATTATTATTATTATTATTATTATTATTATTATTATTATTATTATTATAAGCTACAATACTTTGGTTATGCCAGAGTCTACACAGAAGAGCAACATCTTGAGAACATTGATCTTCTGTGACTGCATGTGTTCTAGTTTTTATTTGTGAAATGGTTACTACAGAGTATGGTCTGCCTTGTTCTAAGTCATAGATTATCTGCCTAACTACCATGCTTCATACATGCAGTACAGACTGTTAATCCTAACAGCAAATATAGGCAACATGGTGAGACTAGAATCCATTTGTGTTGCATTTAAAGCCCTTGATACCTGATACAGCAACTTTCTTATGTAAACCCACCTTCCTAAGAACTGAGGTCTACTGAGAAATCCTACTCTGCGTCCCATAAATCAGGCCACTGTGGGAAAACATGGGAAAGAATATTTTCAGACATAGCACCATTGTTTTGGATGCTCTCCCCATCGTCGCCTGATAGGCACCAACATTGTTTTTATTAAAACATCAAGTAAAAACATGACTATTTACTAAAGCCTAACTAATGTTGCCCAACATTTTTATGCACAAAGCTTTATTTTTTATAACCTATTTTTAAATTGTCAGCTTGTTTAATATGTGTTTAGTCCAGTTTCAGTATTTTTTACTATTTAAAATTGTGTTAACTTCTTGGTTTTTTATTTCTGTGCCAAACTAAGAAATTACAATATCAAGAGCGATATAATATTTCAGTCTGTCAAGTATGCCCTACTTTAGTAGAGTTGTTCAAGGAGCGTTGGAGTCAACAGGCCTCTGACATCAATATGTGTCTTTCCATTTCTAGGTGTGACATATGCAGCAAAAGGATACTTTGATGCTCTGGTGAAAATGGGAGAATTGGCCAGTGAAAGCCAGGGATCTAAGGAACTGGGTAAGTTAAGCATCTGAATACTATCAGTAGAATTAGATGTTAACACTGACAGATGGAATTTGCATAAAACATTACATTCTTTTCATAATTTACATGGCCAACTGGTCAGTGCAATGTTGCTGCTTCTACAAAACCAGTTCTTGACTTTCAAGCTCTTTTTATGTCGATAATAAGATGGAGCAGCCCTTAACAGATTATAATTATAAACATTTCTATGACATTCCCCTCTATTCATATATCCTTTAACAGGATTAAAGATTCCAGTAGTAGAGGAGTGTTCCAAAATTACAAGACAAATGTCGCAACACTTTAAGTGAAGTTTTCAACTCTGTTTCAACAGTGAGAGCAGTGCATTAATGTGTATGGACGACAATTTTAGCACCTAATATAACATAGTAATTTAAGATAAAATCTGTAACTCTTATTCTAACATTTATTATTTAATATTACTGCATTTACTTGCCCTTCAAATAATCAACATAGATGCTATTAGCTGTTAAAGGTGTATACCTTTAAGAGCGGATGAAATTATAATGGAATTGTTTTTTAATTTGTGTGTGTATGTTTTAGCAGGATTTTATGTTTTATGATGTTTATCTTAATTTGTCTGTATGTTTTCCTCTGGAGCAATTGAATGTTTTGCCTTATATGTTGGAAACTGCCCTGAGTCCCCTTGTGGGAATAGGGAGGTATATAAATAAATAAATAAATAAATTATTATTATTATCATTAGTAGTAGTAGTAGTAGTATACATTTTGGGACATCCAGTATATATATCATTTAGTCTGAGACAAAAGGCCAAATGGGTAGTTTGGTAACAGGGGAATCAAACCAATGCTATAGTAACAGAGAAAGCATGGGTACTTTTTTGCCTTCCTTATCCTTAACTGTAGGTTTTGTGACCAATTGATCCTATGGATTGATCCCTTATGTGAATACGCAAGAACTTTGAGTAATTATCTTCAGCCTCCTGACATAATTTCTGTAACTTCTTTGTAGCAAGTCAGGTTTATTCGAAACCAACAAGCTATGATTTCCCTTTATTTGTGAATCAGAGCTGAAGTACCACACTATTTGTGTGCCACAAACATGAATGGCAATTGTGTGTGGATGGCGAGCAAAAGAGGTTGTGGTTGAATCTGTCTCCTGCTTTTTTCTCTCCTTGAATGTCATTTACATTACACCAAACCATGGTCTTTGAACGTGCAAGGCTCATTTATAATTTAGTATTTACTGTTATGTAATGGCCTATTGTATCATGTAATTAGAAGAATATGTTTTTAAGCTTGTAGCTGAAGACAAGGGCATGTAGGATTCTGGCTTAAGATACGCCAACAAACACAGGCCAAAGTCTAAAGGATGCAGTGTTGTCTGCCAAAGGGGAAGGATTATGGCACAAGCAATGCTTTGTCCACAAAGAAAAATCAACATTCCTTATTTGTAAGGGGAGAGTGGAGTTCAGAATTATTCCAGGATATCTAAGCAGTATGGCTTAACACAGAGATCGAACTCCTATTTCCAGGCATGGTTCATATTTGTAGTACAGGGGTTGTGTTTAAAAGAAGGAACAAACTGGCTTGAAACTTTATTTGTTTGAATGCTCACCCTTTCAGGGCTTATAAAGATAAAACCACTCTGGCAGCTGAACTAATTGAGTTGGTCTGAGGTTTGATAAATAAATGTTGCAAGGGCCTTTGTACATTAAACATATTATTTAAGTAATTGATATGCTGTTTCATATGTAGTGTAGAAATAATGGATTTTAGAAATTAAAATTAAGTGACAGACATTATTTGTTATTACAAAACTTTTGTTAACACTTAGAAGAATGAGAGAGGGCATCAAGGGCAGTTTAAGTCTATTGAACTTTGTATAATGGATCTTGGGGATAGTTCCAAAATGTGTGTGTGTGTGTGTGTGTGTGTGTATGTGCACCTCAAATTCCCATGCCCCACCTTTTTACCATGTTTTTTTCTGTTGCATTTACTAGCTGAACATGAAGTTAATAAATGTTGTGATCATAATCTAAGCAGTCAAGCAATTTACTTCGCAATATTGCATATGTGAAATGTAGCAAATTATTTTTAGAGACCAATTAACCAAACTTTTCTAACATGACTATTGGAACTTGGTGTTTTGCAGACTGATTGCTAAATAGTTGGAGCCATTTAAATTAGCTATATGGTTTTCTCAATATATTGCCATCTTGGGCAAACAGCTGAGAGGCAAACTATTGTTTGGCTTGTGGCCTGCATTTTTGCAGCAACAAGAAATGCTAGTGGGCTCTTTTTGATGTGGTTGTATATAATGAGAAATTTCATTATGAATGGGTAGATGCTGTTTATATATATATATTCCTTTTAAAATTTGTGTAGGGTTCTTCCTTCCCTCAGGCACCATTGCTTTGGATGTGTGACCTTTGAGCAATAAGAAAAGTGGTACCCAATCTCACAAAAGTTCCCTAGCTTTGCAGATATTAGGCTTGTCCGGTCGATGGAAAAAATGTTTCAATTCTCGTTTCTAAAGAAGGGGGTGCCGGCTCTTCGATGTAGAAATTATTTCTAAATGTTTCACCCAAAATTTTTGGATATTTCCGAAAATTCGTAATGTTTCTAAAATGTTTCTAAAATGGCAGACGCGCATGCGCAATCGCCAAAAAACAGGAAACGGGGGGGGACTTTTCTGGGGGTCTCCCGCCCTCATTTCTTGAGCTATTCGCATCAAATTTGGTACAGTGGGAGAACACATTCAACACTCTTTGCTCAACAAATTGCAGAATGTTTTCTGTCTCCTATGATTTTTGGCGAATTTTTATAACTTTTTATAATACACTATTTTTCAATATTTGAAGAAACCTGTTCCTGGTTTGAAAGTCTTATTTCCTGTTCAATTGGGTTCTTATCACTGTAAAAGTCCCTCTTCTACTGTGTAGACTTTGGATTAGAAATGCAGCACACGCCAAGCAATGCCTTGACAGGATTGGCAACGTCCTTTGGAAACTATAAATTGCTGTGGACCCTCTATTGAATCAAATCAATGTCTGACTTTGTGATTGCAGAAATAAAACTCAGCCCAAGGCTTGGGAATAGAAATGGAGCGTGAGGGAAGCAATGCCTTGGCGGGTGCCCCACGTCCTTTGGAAACTATTTCTTCCAATGTACCCTTTAGGTTTGAAAACAATGTGTGTCTTTGTGATTGCTGCAATAACACTAAGCCCGGGGGCTTGGGATTACAAACGGAGCGGGAGGGAAGCGATGCACTTGCAGGAACGCAGACGTCCTTTGGGAAAAAAAAGTTCCCTAAAGCCAGCCACAGCAAGGACTCTGCCCCAAGCCCCCAGCCAATTTCCCCCCCAAAAAACACAATGTCGAACCAGCAACAACAGAAACACTCTACCCCCAGTTAGCCCTCTCTCCCCCAAACAAGCAAGCAGCAGCTTCCCAGCGCGCGCCAAACACCCTCTCTCCTCAGTATCCCAACCCAGAATGGCTTGGGTCGGCTGCGGTTGGGGATTTTCATAGAGATCCTCCACGTGGACACGGAGGACGCTAGCCCCCACCTTTGGCAGCCATCGTGGAAGACTCTGATTGGCCAGGGAGCGGCCATGTTAGGCTGTGCTAGGCTCCCATTCATGTTAGGTTGCAGAAGCAAAAAAATAAATAAAAAATAATTTTTAAAAAATATTTTAAAAAAAATTTTGGAAGGAAAAAAATTAACGAAAATTTTAAGAAACAATTAGAGAATGGGCCAATGATGGTTCGAATTACATTGCCAGTTGCGCCCAGGGAAAACGTTTCAATACTCGTTTCAAAAAACGAGAACAATCCAAAATAATTACGAAACGAGAAACATAACGAATATTTGGACAACCCTAGCAGATATATATATATATATATATATATATATATATATATATATATATATATATGTGCTTAAAAACATTTTAAGCATTATAACATTGGAAAGTTATGGGAATGAACAAGGTGCTTGCAACCTGGAGACATCAGTGTCAACTTCTCCACAGGGCACAGAAAGGAGATGGACAACTACCTCCTGGTGAACTATTTACAAAGCTGTTATACAGAGCTGTAGAAGTGGTCCAGTTTTCTAGCATTGCTTGTAAGGATAATAGGCTAAATGTGTGTTTATTCTTATTCTTTGTCATAGAAGTTAAACCTTCAGGCCTTTGTAGGGAAGATGTTCATCTACTTAAGAGATTAATAGGTTTGGAGCAAGAAAAGTGATTTGTTCAATCAGAAGTACAGATTGAGGCGACAAGCATGTCAAGGAAAGGGCTAATGTGCATGCAAATGAAACTTTTTTTTTAGCCTACTGCTATTGACAGGTCATACTGGCTCTTCATGGAAATTCTTTGACAGCTTTCTGGGACCTTCCTGACACATAGTTAAGGAAGAACGACAAGTAAAAACTTGGAATGCAAGTAGTATAAGCAGTGAGTTTGGAAGTGTATAGCATTATCCTGTCTAGAATCTCACATAATTTTCCTTCTTAAAGACTATTACAAAAATAACCCTACTCCTTTGTTAATATTTCCTTCTGCCTTTTAGGTCTAGATATCCTACAAGACACTTAGTTTGATAAAAGAGCTATACAAATATAGCAATAGTTTTACAGCCTTCGGAATAAATGTTATAAACACATACATATATCATATGTCAGGAGAGGAACACTGAAAGCAGTTTGCTAAAGTCTTGTGAAACAAACATCTTCACAATGTTCCAGTGAAGAGAGTTTGATATAGAAGGAGACACAGCCCCAAACTCATGGTTCTTGTTACCACTGATCCATTTTTGATGGATCAAAGCTCAACCAGGACCTCATTTGAAGAATGAGTAGAGGATGCTCATATGGAAAAAAATACCCTTAACTTCTCTAAATACAGGCACTTGAGACTAGTATTTTGCATTGCGCCCAGACAATTTGTGCTTAGAGCTAGATCAGTGGTTCTCAACCTGTGGGTCCCCAGGTGTTTTGGCCTACAACTCCCAGAAATCCCAGCCGGTTTCCCAACTGTTAGGATTTCTGGGAGTTGAAGGCCAAAACACCTGGGGACCCACAGGTTGAAAACCACTGAGTTAGATGATCCCCTAATTTATATAAAAACCTCTATGATTATACTTGTTTGTTGACTTAAGCATACCAAGCTATGGCTTCTGTTAATCTTAGTTTTAAAAACATAGCTACAGCTTCAAATATTTGGAGAAATTATGTTTCAGGACAGAATTCTGACTTTTGTTTTTTCCTTGTGCTGCATGTGTTTTCCTAGGTACATTGGCTTTCAGAGGCAGAGCAATGGTCGTTAGATCAGGCATGGGCAAATTTTGGCCTTCCAGTTGTTTTGGATTTCAATTCCCATAAATCCCAATCAGTTTACTGTCTTGTTAGGAATTGTGGGAGTTGAAGTCCAAAACACCTGGAGAGTTGAAGTTTGCCCATGCCTGTGTTAGATCCACCATCACATCTGGTCAGAATAACCACAATCACTGTTTGCAAATCTTTATTCTTATTTGTGACCTGATCAGAGTGGTTTCCAAATTAGACATCATAATAAATTGTTGATGTTGTTGATGATGATGATGATGATGATGATGATGATGATGATGATGAAGATACTACTAATACATTTTGTTACCTGCCTCTCCTAATGGCTTGAGGCAGAGTACAACAAAGTCCAAACATATCAACATAAATACATATATCAAAACACACCATTATATAAAAAACAAAAAAACAAACACATTCACCAAACACAGAGTACTATGATCACCATATAGCAGCAATAGAATGTAATCCAAAACTCATGATTCAAAGTTGACTGAGCAGGCCTGCCGGAAGAGATGGGTCTTCAGCTGGATCTTAAATTCTGATAGCTCGTTCAGGTTTCAGATCTCTTCTGGCGGGTCAGTCCAGTCTTGGGGCAACTGGTTAAAAGGTCCTCTGGGTGACTGTTGCTAGCTGGGTTTTTAAGATTCCACTTCTCTCCCTGCATTTAGAAAAAGCTATTTTTTCCATGGGATGGGAATTGGTGCATTTGCCTGTTTTCAGTCTGTATTCTGATATTTCAGTGTGTGTGTGCATGACCAGTTTTTTCAGGTCCTCAATGCTGCTTCTGCCACCATTAATTTTCAGATATCTATCCTTTTTTATTTTTGTTGTTGTAACTGCACAATATTGAACCTTTGAAATTTTGCAATTTAACTTTTAACAAAAAAAAACCCCTGTGATGTGGGCAGTCCATGGAGAAATGAAGTTTAGGGTTTAACAAAAGAAATGGAAAAAGGAGATCCTTTGTTGTGGGGGTGAGTAAATTTTCCATCTTCTTTCAAGATGTAATACTGCAGAATGCCATGGAGATGCCAAGAAGATGATCCCTCCCATTTTCCTGTCTTGTGGGAAAAAGTCTTGAGTGAGAGCTAATATTAGGAATGTTGCACAGTTTTGTTCAGGGTATTTTGCAAAATCTGGAATATTGCTGACATAACACTTGTGTTATCCCCTATTAGTCCTACTATAAATATATGTAATCCCTCTACATCCTGATTCATAAACACCAATTGGCTTCCAAGCTTATTGGAAGAAAAATTAAGTTATCAAGCTTTCCTGGGTATTTTAGTCCTGAACATCATGGACTTCATTTTTGAATGTGTGGAAATCTTTCAGAGAATGTTCTGTATCTTCCCTATGTTCAGATTATTGACACTTGTGAAATAAATTCTGATTGATTTTTCTTAATGCTTCAAAATTCTATCCCAATATTCCCAGTACATTTGTGGTTCCCACTACAGACTGGTCTGGTGTTAAGCAGTGACAATGTTGACAGTTCTTGAGAATGTAGGACATTTACCTGCTTAGCAGCCTCTATGTGACCAAAGCCTTGGAGCCATTTCCCTGTTTTGTGAGAAATAGCACCTTTGCCTTTTCAAGAATTTATAGAATTGTGGAAAGCCTGCTTAATTCTCTTAATCCATAGACAGAATTCGCAGACAAATGCGTAGTAAACCCACAATCCTGTTTAATGCCAGCTAGGTGTCTATTGTAGCCTCAGATATCTGAAAACAATGGAAAAGTGTTAGGTCAGTTGGTGTTGTCCAGATGTTTGGCCTACAACTCCCAGGTAATTGCATGGGCAATGAGCCAAACATTGTGGGAGTTGTGTAGGCCACAACATCAGAAGGGCACTGGGTTTTCTTACCTCTGTAGTCGTGTGTTATCAAGACATGGCAATGTCAACCAGTTTTTTTGCATTATGTTCTGAGAAACCAGGTATTGTGGTATGTGCACTGCTGTTTCAAGTAAGTTCTTGTCAGTACAATGAAGGTTTGTTTGGGTTTGCTTGAAATCTCTGAGCAGACTGTCTAATCCTCATGAAGCAGCCACCCACATGTAATTCCTTCCTTAGTCTCAAAATCCCTCCCCCTACCACATTCACCAACTGTTTGAGCTGTACGGTAAAAGTAACAACTGAGCCTTCTGGCTTTAATAAGTTCTCTGATTTATTGGCCTTTTTGGGAATTGTCCTGAAGTAAAGGCCATAAGGACTCTTAGAAATGTCTTTCCAGATTCTTAGTTAATCTGCTATTCAAACAATGTACCCTCTTCTGTCCTGAGTCAACAACTCTCTTGGGTTCAATCACAGCTCTGGGCAGATAAATGGCATCTCCTGAACAGAGGAGCAGAGCCAGTCACCTTAAAATCCTGCCTTGAAGGAGGCTTTTAGTTGCTTGAGGACACCCTGTCGAGAAAAATGCCAGTTCAGTGTCCTTTTGTGCTTTTGTTTTTATGAGGGAGTAAGGAGACTAATGTGCTGCTTTTCCTGCTTTGAAGAAATCTGACGGATAATGTATAGCCCTCCATTATTTTCAGCAGAGTTTATTTGAAGATTCAGAGATTTTTGTCTTTCTCTCTTAGAAATTGCTGCAAGTGTTTGGGTTACTCAAATGTCCTATGTATGTTTGCTTAGTAGGTGTGCATTTCCTTTACTATATTGAAATTCTTAGATATTGTGTACACAAAACTATGTAATTGATTGGGGAAATGCATTGTTCTGGATTGGTTTTGCAAAATTTGTATCACATGACTGCAAGTCTTATGCTAACATCAGGCATTGTGAGACAAAAACCCTGTGTAACTTTCTGGTAGCTAACATTCTAAACCACAAGTGTATACATTGCTTATAAAAATGAATGTTTGTGGTAAATGTTAAATAATGCCTTGTCGAAGGCTTTCATGGCTGGAATCACTGGACTGTTGTGTGGTTTCCTGGCTGTATGGCCGTATTCTAGCAGCATTTTCTCCTGACGTTTCACCTGCATCTTTGGCTGGTATCTTCAGAGAATCTGATGGTATAAATACTCCACTTGCTTTACCATCATCAAATCCTCTGAAGATGCCAGCCACAGATGGAGGTGAAATGTCAGGAGAAAATGCTGCTAGAACACAGTTATACAGCTCGGAAACCTCACAACACTCCAATGTTGTCTTGTTTATGAGCCTCGAGGTCCACAAGGAATCTTGAAATAGACTGGCTATGGAACACTTCAACATGCAGATACACATTTACTGCAGAAAACTCGTTTAGACCAAGTATGACTTGTATTCCCAGTGCAAGGCTGGTAGAGGTTTACATACTGGGAGTGTTCAGGGTGTGTTTGTGTGTCAACTGCTGAGCTTTAGGCATTTGACTGATTAGGCAGTTCTTCCCTAGGCTGAAAGTGAGAGAGCTTGTGGGTCACAGCTTCTCCTTCTGTCAATTTGCACATTCTTCACCAGCTTGCTATTCCTGAGAATCAGCCCAATTGCTTCCAAAAATATAGAAGTTGGTAGAACAGTATGCAGTTACATCACTAAAATTGTTTACATTTTTTCTAAAATTGTACATTTTATAAAAAGAACGGTTACTTCTGTTGTCATGAGTTTCCCAGTTAAAAAACTCACAGTACTCTCTCATTTTATGATTGATTACTACAAATGAAAGCCACATTTGAAAAAAAAAATCAACAATTGTCAGCATGAAAAGTAGAACTTAAACCTGCTTGCAGAGTTAAGACTTAGACAGGTTGTTATTCATAGACAGCCCAGATGAATAACAGTAGATTGCAAGTAATGAATGGGTTAACGCTTAATGCTGAATCAAAGGTGAACAACCTCTGAGAGTCCATTTGTTGCTTTTGGGGCCAGTTAGGGGCTGCACTGAGTAACCTGAAGTTTTTTTTTTCAAAAGCAGAGGAATACAGAAATTCACTTCTCCCTTTGAAAAAGGTCTTCTTCCCCACACACTTCAAAAAGAAGTTACGAAGAATTTAAAATGAGAAATGTTGCTCCCCCCTTTTGACTAATTTTATTTTTGGGAGGAGGGGTTCTAGGAGAATCTGATGTGGGGTCAGTGACCACATGAACACCTTGGTGACCTTATGCGATCTGTAGGCTGTTATTCCCTTTGTTGTGATAAAACATGGCTTAGCCTTGTGAGGGTGAATGGTAGCAACCCCTTCTGTTCTTTCCTTTTCCTCTAGTGCAGCCTTCAAGTGTAGTCAGGATGCTTTTATTCTCATTTTAAATTAACTATAGCATATTGTTGAGCCCCCAGTGGCACAATGGGTTAAACCACTGAGCTGCTGAACTTGCAGACCGCAAGGTCAGCAGTTTGAATCTGGGGAACGTGGTGAACTCCTGCTGTTAGTCCCAGCTTCTGCCAGTCTAGCAGTTCGAAAACATGCAAATATGAGTAGATCAATAGGTACTGCTCTGGTGGGAAGATAATGGTGCTCCCTGCAGCCATGCTGGCCACATGACCTTGGAGGTGTCTATGGACAATGCTGTCTCTTCAGCTTAGAAATGGACATGTGGACCATCCCCCAGAGTTGGACATGACTAGACTTAATGTCAGGAGAAAACCTTTACCTTTACCTTTTACAGCATATTGTAATATCTAGACAAACTTTGAAGCTAGCTTGAAACAATAGCTTACTGGGTTGGTTTGTTCATCCATAGTTAGAAGTTAATTACAGTTTAAAATTTGAACATAGTGTTCAACTGCAACAAACCTAAAAGGGAAGCAAAGCCTCATTTCTTATCCTCTGGCCTTGTTGTCCTCATAATACTATCCCACAATTTGACTTCCTGTGTGAATGCAACTTCTATAGATGCTGTGAACTCCATTCAGTTTCACTGGCAAGTTTTGTAAAGGTAGTTAACCTTCCGCCCCTTCCATTGGACTTCACAGTTCATAGGCAGTGAGCTCTGAACTGACATTTTAGTTCCTGTTGTAGGTGGTATTTATTGCAAGTAAAACGTGGTGATGGCAGTTGATGGATATTCTGCTACATTTTCTCATTCTTCCCCCATGTTTCCTATATTTTTCAAGTCAAATTTTAATAACAAATATGTATCAATTCCCTGTATTTCTTGTCAATTTTTTGTAACACAGCAGTGAGAAAAGGTTATGCTCCTATACAAAGGGAAAGTTTCTATACTAACCTCCCACAATATGTTTCTAATCAAGAGGGTAGCTTTTATTGAATTGTAAATAGCACCAGATCCCAAGTGATCTTAGAAGCGGGTCAACTAGCTCTGGTTGGCACTTGAATAGGAGACCATCAACAAATACAGACTATATTTCTGAAGAAGGAAGAGCAAAACCACCTCTGAGCACTTTTTGCCTAAGGAAACATTGTGGAACTCATGGGCTCTCCATATATCAGTAGGCAGCTTGGAGGTGCATACACACACAAACGAGAGTGTGCTGTCTATGGGCATACTCTGTTATTTAAGATGATGACCTAATTGCATAACATTCTTCCATTTAAGCTCCTAAAACAAATTAGTTTCTATGACCAGTGAACGATCAAAGGGGTTTTGACCAAACAATTGTAGTTTCTATTCAGCATAATTAAGGACTTCAATTGCTATGCAATATTTTTAAAATAATGTTGTCATGCAAGTTTACCTGTTAGGGAGGAGGACAGGAGACCTAATGATTGAAAGCTCACATTGCTTCTGTGCTCATGGCTGAAACTTTGTACTAAAGGTTTTAATAGATTCCTGAGAGCTGAATCACTTTACTTAAGCATATCTATGGGCCCTTCCACATAGCCATATAACCCAGAATATCAAGGGAGAAGAATCCACAATATCTGTCTTGAACTGGGTTATTCGAGTCCACACTGCCATATATCCCAGTTCAAAGCAGATAATGTGGGATTTTATTCAGCTGAGTGGAAGGGGCCTTTGGAATACTTTCCCTCTTCATAATTTCACTTTCTTCATAATGGCATCTTGCCAGTTATTGGAATGGTTGGAGGGACCCAACCTCACATAAAGAAAAACAACAACTACAAGCTACATTTTCAAAGGAAGGTCCGGCATTTCCATAGGTTTCAACTCCCCCCCCCCCTTGTTTTGTCTAGGAAGAGATACTAGCAACAATCTTGTATTTTGAGTTCAATACATTCTGTTGCTCAAATGTGGGTCATAACTTCAAAAGCTGTTTAATCTTACTTTAGAACCTGGGGACGTATTCCAAAGAGGTGTCCAGTTGTCTGAACTTCTTTGGGGTAATCCTTTTCCTTGCGTTTCCATTTCACAAGCATGTCGTTTGTATTGCTTGAAAAGTGAGATGTCTGAAGTATTGATATAGTCGGGATGATGCTATTTTGGGATAGTAATATTTGAAGGATATAATTGTATCAGACAGTTGTGACTACTAAAAAGAGAGGAATGCATTGGATTTTAAATGAGAGGAAAGAGGAGAATAGCAAGTTAAGTGGGAAATACTATGAACAAAGCCCACATGAGGTGCTCCCTGTATGCTCAGAGTTACTGCAGAGCAGTGCTCAGCCTCTCAGTGTAGGTTTTTCATGTTGTGTTTCAGAATAGTGCTGATTGTTGGTTTCTCAGCTTCTGCTTCACAGTAGCACTGAAAGTCCTACCTGAAAGCAAATTTGATATCCTGGGGGCAGTATCCCTTACGGCAGTGGTTCTCAACCTGTGGGTCCTCAGGTGTTTTGTCTTACAACTCCCAGAAATTCCAGCCCTTTACCAGCTGTTAGGATTTCTAGGAGCTGAAGGCCAAAACATCTGGGGCCCCACAGGTTGAGAACCAACCGAAGATCATCCTCCCAATGGTCATAACATTAGCCAGAAAGGATCCCATGAGGAAGAAATACTTGGCAGCACTTCCTTCGATGAAAAATTCGTAATATTATTTTCTGATGGAACCCCTTGGCTTCTGTTATTTGTGCAATGGGATTAAAAAACAAACAAATGAAACCTCTTCTTGGATTCTGATGCTGTAAAGAAAAACCATTTAATGCCTTAGTTACCCTTGTTAGATGCAAAGGAGATGTATTGGGTCGAAGCAAGGAAACATAAATATTTGATACCTGAAAAAGGTCTTTGGGAGTGTGTGTTCCTTCACCCCCTACAGTATCTTCAGAAATGAAGGAACCCAGAATAGCCTTTCTAACATGGCTAATTCTTCTAAATTCTGTGGAGTTCTATTTTACCTGGATGAACCTGGACTTGGAAAGGAGTTAATCGGAGATGTCAGCATGTATTTTCTTGTAGCAGATTTTCAGAATAAAATGCCATTTTGTGTGCTCAGCAGCCAGTAATGCAAAGCCTTCATGTTTAAACACAAAACCTTCACACTGGGATGAGTTGCAAATACCTCCAGCCTGAATGAAAGGTGTAAAGCCCTGTACAACTGCTTGATCAAGGAAGGAGGAATGTAATTGCTCTGAACCAGATTACACCTTGCTCGTAAAGCATTTAGTGGTATTAAAAGTAGCACAGCAGATGTAGAAAAAGACTGATCCTTGTCAGTTATTGTGATAAATGCCTCACCAGAGCTTGTATCACAGTTCTTCCTGAGCACAGACAAATTACCCTGAACTGCCTCCTCTTAAGTGTGACTGTCGTTGCCTTTGACCTAGATTCAAAACCTTTTTTGCAAGTGCCTCTTTCAAATCCTCCCCAGAGGAATTAATAAATCCTTTAATTGGATTTGTACCTGTCTCATGTATCTGCTTTCTATGGCAGCAGAAACAGTATGGTGATAAACATGGTGAATGTGGAAAGGTCATCTGTCTGGGTAAAGGAGTTAACATGATGACAACAGATGTATAACGGGATATGCACTTATTTGACAAAACTAATGAAGATTGCAGTGACCTGAACATTGCCGAGCACTTCAGTTTGCATTCCCATCTTATGAATAAATCAAGGGCAGCCAAATCTCACACAGCTAATCTTGTTCAGATAGTCAAGGGTAGAAATGTCTCATGGGCCGAAAGTTTGAACTGCCTACCTGCCATGGTCTACAAAAATGATGTACATAGCCCACTGAAATGTGGTTCCCCCCCAAAAAAAATCCAAATGTCAAAGGTTAAAATTCTGTAGCAAAGGTTGAGTTTCACGTGTGCTTGTGTTCTCCATTCAGTCATTCTCATATAGAAGGAATAGTTATGTATGAGCAGTATGATTTGTTGATGAAGACTATGGTACATCAAGAAAAATAAAAGGGTGATAAGCTATATAGCTCATAGACAAATAAGAGAAAAGGTCTGGGAGGCTAACTGCAATAAGGGATCTTCTGAGTTTCGGTGTCAAAGCTTAACAACACAAGGAATGAATTGGTTTAGAGAAATTACTGGTGGAGGAGGAAGATGTAAAAGGAATGTTGTCACCTTGTTTTGGAAGAAGCACCATACAAAGATCTCTGCTGTCATTTATATATTTTATATACTCATGTAAAAGTCTAAAAAATTTAGTCAAAAATCAACCCAATAACCTGGGTCAATTTACCTATGAGTTAGTTGAGTACTTGACCTTAAGCCTTGTGTATCTTAATTAATCCCTTCTGTGAGTAGAGTGGTGAAACGCAAGAGCTTCATTTTTTCTCAGGATAACCTAAAAGAAGCACCGACTCTGCAATTTCCACCGTGATTCCATTTCTGGCCTTTTTGAATGCTTGGGTGGGAATATGGCAGTGGTGACCAAGGCTGTGGAAAGAGCCTTAATTGAGCTACCAGTCATATCAAAATCTTAATTCTGGTCTCAAGCCTGAGGATGGTTTACATGTATCATATCTACTCATATATTGCTTGGAAATCCTCTGTGGGCTTTGGTTACCTTGGCCTTTGCCAGGAGTTTTGATCTTGATCTTGTGGGGACTGAAAATATTGAAGGTCAGGAACCAAAATATCATTTCATTCTTGGTTATAAGTGTTGGTGGGGAGATTAAATGGCCGATTCAACTCTTTTTTGGGGATCTTTAAGCTTTGTAAACATGCAGAATACAATTGCAAAAAAAAGGGGGGGGGGAATGTAATGGCGAGTATTAAAATAGATTTATCCTTAGATCTGGACTACTCTGCAAAGAGTGGTAAACATGGAAGCGAACCTGGCTAAATCTATTTGTCTGTGGCAGGGAGGAATTGTGCTTGGCTGAAAGCATTGGCATTCATGGTTTGCCTAGCAGAGGAAGAAAGTATTTTGTTTGATGTTCCTGAACTCATGACAATGATTAGATTTTGTCACTCGCTGAGGTTCCCAGAGAACTGTAAAGGATTACCTTCCCCAGGGTTGATTCTGTGAGCAAAACACAGACATATCTCTTGACACATTCAACAAGATAAAAGAATGATAGCATGAGAATACGAAATCCACATTTCACTTGTACAAAAGGTCCTGTGCTTGAGCTTGTCATTAATACTTCGCAAGTAGGGAGAGAAATGACGCAGTTATATGGCGTCAGCTCTGCAAACATTAAACAACAACAACAAAGAATTCTTTATTTCTTTCCCATCTTTTCCCAAAGAGTGGGAGAAGCAGAATTAGGTGTAGATAGAAAGTTGCATATCCCGTTTACCATCAGAAACATAGACACTTTACCAAGCAGTCTCCAGCTGCTGAGACACGAAGGCATGTTCTGAGATTAGCTTGTATGAAAAGTTTGCTCTCTTGCATAGTAGCATGCCAAAATAAACACTGACGCAACTGAGCAAAGACAGACTGCAGCCAAAAGGTGTACCCGGAGACATGAAGATGCCTGTACTTATGAACACCTTGACAATTTGATGCGAGTTTGAAAAGAAATTGCTAAAACAGGCCCTGATGTTGTCAGCATCCAATTGGGGGAAAGGCCTCTGCCTTTACATAAAGTGAGCAAAATGTGTGACACTTTTGAAGACCACTGCTGCTGCTCAGTCATTTAGTCATCTCCGACTCTTCGTGACCTCATGGACCAGTCCACGCCAGAGCTCCCTGTCGGCCTTCGCCGCCCCCAGTTCCTTCAAGGCCAAGCCAGTCACTTCAAGGCCTCTCTTTTTATTTTGGAGAGCTTGCTGAGCAGCAATGTAGCTTTTGAATAGGTCACTGTTCCCTGTGCTGATTACATTAAAAATCCTCTCCTCATTTTTGTTTTTTTGGCAAACTGGGTGATCCTCGGGAGTATCCTGGGGCAAAATGCTCAGACTGCCTAAATTAGGACCTGAGGTGAATACGTCTCCTATCTTTGCTCTTCCGCAACCACAAGCTTACCTCTTTGGATGTACTCCTTACAGTATGTGCATCACAAATTTCTAAATTGTTTAGGAGAACTAGAATCTTAAGGACACAAGACAGTTCCCTGGATCCATCATCTCTCGAATTTCTGTTTTGGGGGGATACACATGATTCCTAGACAGATAGCTGCAGCTTCCCCTCTCTTGGAAAGAAGCCCAATGATGAATGTGTTTTGGGAAAACAAAACATGGATGACGATGTGAAGCTTCATGGTTTTCAGAAGCCTGGTTCCAGATATTGAGGTTTAATTGGCAGATTCTTACAAGTTTTGCGCTTCTAAATAGGTTTAGTGACATCAGATCCAACATAATTGCTGTTTGGCTACACTGTCTAAATAATTCAGCATTGACTGCATTTGTGGCAAGGAAAGAAACAGTGTTTCATTTTAAATATAGCAGCCTCCCATTTTTGTGCTGTTCAAATGCTGATGTGATCAGTTTCTAAGTTACCAGTATCAAATATGCGACTGTTTCAGGCTTTATTTTATTCATTTAAATTTCTGCACTCATCAAAGTAAAATGTTTAATAATAAAGGACATGGTATTGGTAGTATGTAGCATAACATATAGGCTCTAATATGTGTACCAGGGAGGGGAGAGCGGACTACATGGTACAAGATTCTAGTAGTAGCTATCTCAGTAAGACTTCCTAGTACAGTACAGTCTCACTTATCCAACATAAACGGGCCAGCAGAACGTTGGATAAGCGAATGTGTTTGATAATAAGGAGGGATTAAGGAAAAGCCTATTAAAAATCAAATTAGATTATGATTTTACAAATTAAGCACCAAAACATCATGTTATACAACAAATTTGACAGAAAAAGTAGTTCAATACGCAGTAATGTTATGTTGTAATTACGGTATTTACGAATTTAGCACCAAAATATCATGATACATTGAAAATATTGACTACAAAAATGCGTTAATCCAGAACGTTGGATAAGCGAGTGTTGGATAAGTGAGACTCTACTGTACCTGTTTCTTTTCTATTATTTAGTTTTTCTCTTGGACTACAGAGTCTTTTATGTAACAGCTGAAGTGGCTGCAGGGCTCTTAGACATGATGGTTGTTTAAAAGCAAAAGGTTTCATGAATTTCGAGGTGGAAGGAGGTGAACAGAGAAAGGGATGACTGGGAGTGGGGAAGGGTTTTAAGCCCCTTTCTTTGCCTCCCACCTATCACTTGCTACTTGATTTAATGGTCCATTCCCCAAATATTTTCTGGAAGAAGAAAAGGTGGTTGGCCTCTCTGAACCAATCTCATAATCTTAAGGTTCTTAAAGTACAATCCTTTAACAGGTAGAAAAACTGCTTAGGGAGTTACTTAGAATCAAATTTCAGAAATGTCTGGATCAGGAACTCCTGAATCATTGACTGACCTGAAAAGGATTTGATTTTAAGTGGATCTTTGGAAAAAGCCTCAGAAATACGTATAGGTCAAAATGCACCAGGCTTTTCTGTGAATAAGCCGATAGACCATCTCTTGATGCATCTGTTGTGTTTCTTTGAGTTCCGTTGGGTAGTATCAAGGCAGTGATCCTTTTGCAAATTGAATAGTAGTATATATCATCTTCATCAATTTATATAGTGTTATCAATATACATGGCACTTCATAAGTAAAAGAAGAACAAAAGAGCTTCTTGCCCTTAGGCTTACAAATTAATTAAGTCACGACACCAAAAGATAAAGGGATGGCATTATGTTATCTGCAGTGATCTCTTTTAAATCAGGAAAAATTACATTGTATATATTATGGAAACTGAATTTTAAGTTGACCTGTTTTAGGCAGTCTCCAGAAGCACATTTGATGACCAACCATGAAATAACAAGACCAGACTGTTTCTCCACGTGATTCAGGAACAAGTCCAAAATTCTCCGAGAGAGCCCTCCCTCAGCAGGGAATGTCATTCATTGAGAGAAAGGACACAGGCAGACAACCCAGATTTTTGGGCACTGAAGAATGAATGAACATTGAAGCTCTCTTGCTCCTTCCAGAGAAAGTCCAAAGCAGACCTGAAGATTTTTGATATGCTATTTAGCATGCTGTAGTGGGAGCACAGTGCCAGTGTGGTGTAGTCATTCTAATGATGAAGCAGGACCTATAAGCACATCCAGACAATTCCTTGTAAAATTATATATTGCTATTCAAATGAACCTTAGGGAAGAGTGTCCTTAAGCAAAACAAAGAAATAGAAGCAAAGTCCTATTTGTTTTCAACAAGATAAATACACACAAAACCGTGTGTACTAGATTTGATGGATCTATAGTTTTAGTTTCTCATTTTTTCTGTCTTGGCTCATACTTGGAAAATTTCCCATTCATATAATGAGTTACCATCTGAAGGTTTTATATCCTCATGCACATGGCTATTGCCTGTACTTCTTGTCCAGTAAGTCTGTGCACTTTTGAAATCCATCAGATTACAGAGTATACTATTAGAGAGATTAGAGAGTAAAGAGAGTATTATTTTAGTCTTTAGGTTACTAGGAAGCGCTCTGAAATTGGATTGGACCAGTTTCTGTAGTTCAGTTGCCTGACATGCTGTAAGGTTGTAGATGACGTTTTCCTACCATGAAGATGGCAGCAGCAGTAATCTTTCTGCCTGCTTTAATTTCTGAATGCTTTTAAGGGATTTGAAAGTAGTGGGATGTGGCTGTTTAACTGGTGAGTTCCATTAAGAAACAAAAAAGAAGATTCTTCAGCCTGGAGTACCAACTTAATATTTTAACCGAGATTCGTGTCCCATGAGAGATGCCATAAAAATCACAAGATGTAAGAGATGTTACTGTGACTCAAACAGAGTTGGACAGTAATGTCAGGTTAACTCATTTGAAATGTGGTGCTGGAGAAGATTTCTGCGGGTATTGTGGACTGATAAAAAGACAATAAATGTATCCTAGAGCAAATCAAGCCTGAACTCTCATTTCAAGCCAATATGACTGAACTGAAACTGTTGTACTTTGACCATATCACGAGAAGAGATAACTCACTAGAAAGATGAATAGTACTTTGGTAGGTAGAAGACAATAAGAAACTGGGAAGATCACATTCCAAATGGATAGATTCAATCAATAAAAACCACAGACCTGAGCAGGGCAATTTGGAGATCTCTCAGTCATAGGGTCATCATAAGACAAAATGGATTTGATGCCAGTTAACATTCAGGCGAATCTAGTCCCAGGCTTTTTTGATCCAGAAATGTGATGTCAAAGGTTAGTGTGTTGGACTTGTCCCATCATTCTATATCAGGCCTCTTCAGCCTGTGGCCCTCCAGGTGTTTGGGCTTCCAACTCCCAGAAGCCTTTGCCAGCTTGTTCAATGGTCAGGAATTCTGGAAGCTGAAGTCCAAAACACCTGCAGGGCCAAAGGTTAAAGAGACCTGTGTAGAGTTGCAAGAATGGTTCCTAAGCCACAATGGATACAGCTTTCTGTATCTTCTCCAATCAGAGAAAACAAGTCTGACAATAAGGAGCCCAAATTTTAAGAGTCAGCAAACCCTTTCTTTCCATTGCCCCTCAAATACAGCATTCAGCCTGCATAATAGTTATTGTCAAGTTTTTTTTTATCTCTTCTCTCTTTTCCACCGCAACCTCCTCTTTGGTTAATTGAAACAATCTTGATTACATGAGAGAGCTCAATATCTTGCCTTTGTGCTTTTTTAGTTGGCCTAATAAAGATTATTATTAATAATAAACATCACCCCATCATGGCTTGCAGAATGTTAGGGCTTCAGAAATATCAAAATAGATGCTAGTGAACAAGCTTTATTAGGTGAAATAGGCCTAGAGAATATCATGCTTCCTAACTCAAACATGAACATGGGAATAGATTAACGTTGCTAATATATAATTCTCCTTAAGACTAGAGCCCCAAATGGGCAGTTGGGACAAAAACAGTAATTCATGCTGCGGGTAACTAATCAAATGGTTTTATGAGAACGATCCAGGTGGCTCAGCTGGATTTTTATCTGAGCCAAATGTTGCACGGAGGTGGGGGGGGGGGGGTTCATGAAATCAGGTGTCTAAAGTAAAAATCACGAAAAAAGGTGACCAGATACCATTAGTTTAACTGGGTAGTTGTCATCTCTTGATCTGGTGAGCCTAATTCTGGATGCAATAAATGGTTCATCCCAAGAGTAAAATAGCTCCCCTTAATTATAAACTATTTGGTAGCGGAGGAATCTGTGTTTCAAGTGAGAGACAGAGGTTAGGAATCTTTATAAGGTACTCTGATGACATTATACAATTGATTTTAAAGTGGAGATACAATAACTGATTTTAGTGCTTATGTATTTATAGTTTATTTTATGTTCCAGCATTGTTTGCCGTATATATGTTGTGCCTGCCCTGAGTCCCCTTGGGGTAAGAAGCATGGAATATAAATGTTTTAAATAAATAAATACATACATGATAACTGTATTCATGTTATCTGGAGGCAGTAAGTACAAATTCAAAAAGGGGAAAAGACTAAAAATTTCAATAGCATTTGGTATTACTGTTCATAGAACTCTAGAAGACCTTTTCTGCTTTTACAGAAATGTTAATCATGTATCTAGCCTCTGTTTCTGAGCAACAAAGTGAAGCAAGAGAAATTATGGGTAGAAAGCGACAAGTAATATTTTTTTCTGCAGCTAGTGTATACTGTATGTTCTGTTTTGGTTTCTGAGCTGGTTTCCCTTGTGAGAGATCCTTCTGTTAACATGCTGGTTTTGTGTGTGTTGCTGAGGGGGTGGACCCTGGCATAGTTGTTCTGGGGCTTGGGATTATTAGACAGAAACTGAAGGGATCTTTGGAGCCAGCCATGCCTATGTGCTGTCTCTGTCTCAGCCCTTCTTGGTGGCTCCTGCTGCCCTGGTGCAGCAGCCTTCTTCTGGCTGAATTCCACCAAAGCTCTGTGCTCTTCTTTACCTGTTAATTAGTTCTTTGACCTGAAAAGAAATCACTCCCTTTCCCTTGTGTAAGTTGCCTTGGTAATTGTGCATTAGAGACTTGCTGATACATGCTCCCTTCTTTTGACATCTCTTTCTGGAAAACAACTGTACAGAATCAGAGAGCTGTTTTTAATACACTGATCTTCTAAAACATGAGGTTGTAAAGAATGTAATCCAGTCACCTCTTTTGTTTAAAGTGCTGTGTGTAGCAATGCATGCCTGAACAGGTGCACACATGAATATCCAGTATCACACTTTGATTTCTCTTCAAATGCAGTTGGGAAATCTTTGAGCTAGTCAGCTATTCTGTTTAATAGTTTAGATTTTTTTAAGGAGTGGGTAGAATTTAGGCAGAACTAAAGATGTCCAGCAAACATTTATCCTCCCCCTCCCCTGTCTTGGCTACAGAAACCTATTGGGTGGTTTTGGACAAGTCGAACTTTTGTCTCAATACCTCTGAACAGATCATGCCCAAGAAAACATCTTGACAGGTTTATATTAGTGTCAAAATGAATTTTAGGCAAACAACAACAACAACAACAACAACAACAACAACAACAACAGGAGAGTCTTGCAACATGTATTCAGCTGGAACTCCCACTGAATTCAATGAGACATAATCCTTGGAGGTGTATGTACAGGATTGCAGTCTAAGGCTATTATTATTTAAAATGGATTAAACTTTAGGCAGGTGATTGAATAATTAAATAATTGATTAACATACTTTTAGCAAGTCCCTGACATATATAAATCATTTCCTGTTATATGGGGGAGAGGGGGCAGCTGCATTTTGTTTGCTTGGAGGCCACATGTGCTTGCAAATATAATACTGCAGTTGGGAAAATCTCACTGGCCCCAGTTTAGATTTATCAAGATTGTAATGTTACCTTTAAGGATGAGATATGTATGTAAATAAAAAGCATAAGTGAAGAGGCTGCCTTCCTTCCATTTGCTCCCAATGAAATACTCCAGTTAAACTTATTTTCACCTCTAACAAAAAAGGAGACATCTTTTCCCCATGGAGACATGGAACTATGTTGCAGATCCACCACTATGTGCTTTACCAAAACATTTCTTTCCATCTCTTGAGTGTTTTGGTCACAACAGCAGTTTGTTTGTTTTCTTCTTTCATGCAGTCTGCGGCTGGTATTTGCTTAAGGTACTAACACACTCAGACATCCCTGTTCTCCACCTTTTATGTATTACGGGAGACTATGTGAGCATCTGTAGTACAGACGTATGCACCTTTGAGTTCCCATGAAACTGCCTTTAGAATACAAGGCTATAAATAGTTTGGAATCTTGCTGGTCGGGATGCCATTTGCACACTACGTAATGGCGCATCTGCTTCTCTGTGTCAGACTTATATTGCCTAACAAATGCAGCTTGCTGAAATGGCCCTTGGGGATGGAAAGGCAGGGTAGGGAGCTGGATTAGTCTCAGACAGAAATTGGGAAGCTCTTTGATTCATTCATTCATTCTCTCTCAATCTTCAATTAGAGAAGGCTAAAGCACAAGCGTCTGAATGAGATTCTTGGATAAAATTGTGTTGGATCAGCACACTGAGTTTTATCCATCTGGCTAAATCTTCAGATTTCATTATCTTTATTGATATTGAGAATTGCCCAGAGGGTTTTAATTGCTTGTTTAAAATATAATTTATCTTCATGTTGGGTTACAGTAATTATAACATTTGAATCGATTTGCCTTTTTTGTTATTACATTCACATTTCCAAAGTGCCAGAACAGTGTGGATTTGCTTAAAGGGGCTCTTCAGTTGTGAAACAGCTGATTGGGTGCCCATTGAAAACAAGTTTGAAAATTTGTAACTATGCTGGCTTGGAAAGTATCCTCATAAGAACTAGATAATATATACAAGTTTTCCAGCCTTGACTTTTGTGTATTGACTTTGTCCTTTATCCACATCAATAGCAGCTGTGTAAAAACCCAAATAGACTAAAAGCACCAGATCCTGTCAGACCTTGGAAGTTAAGTAGGGTTTGTCCTGGTTAGTGTTTGGATAGGAGACCACCAACAAATACCAGGTGCTGTAGGATATATTTCTGAGTATTCACCACCTTGGAGTATTTCCTTGCTTAAGAAATGAACTTCAAGGAGTTACCATACAAAAGATCTGGCTTGATCAGAAAGCGAGGGTATTGTATAAACCAGTGGTTCCCAGTCCAAACCAGTGGTGTTTTGGACTTCAACTCCCAGAAATCCCAGACCAGCTGTTAAGAACTGTGGGAGCTGAAGTCCAAAACACCTGGAGGCCCAAACGTTGGGAACCACTGGTATAAGCAGTAAGGTAAGTAGATTACTGTGAATACTCTCGGAAGACATGGAGATGAAACTATTTCAAGTGATTGGTTTGGTTGTAGATAAAAGACTGGGCAGAAAACAATTGCACATTATATTCAATTTTTAATGTCAGTGGCAAACTCCTTCTGAACAAATCTTTCACAAAAAAAAGCCCGTTTGCCTTATGTTTGCCATACGTTGGGAACAATGTGAAGGCGCACAACAATAACAACCCTGTGATATATTTTTCTCTAGTGCTTTGTTAAGATGTGTGTTTGTGTGGATTGGATTGCTTCATTAAAGGACCAGCTTTTGTGGAGGGGAAGTGGAGGAGAGACTTCCCCTAGTTAATTTCTGTTGACTTTCCAGTAGAGAATTTCATCCTTTATTAAACTGTTGCCTGGTTCTTGTTTAATGCTATGTTACTGGGAGTTTTGAAGATTTTCTTTCATCTTGGCACATTTAGTACTCCTTTTGATCAGGAAGCTATTAATCATCACTACTTGGGTGCTCTGAATAAACAAAAAGTAAATGCTTCCTCAGTTGTAGAATTGCTCAGAAGTTGTCCTCAAGAATGTTTTGTTGAAGATTAGCCTCACCTGCACTTTCCTGTTCTGGTTGGCATTAAGTGGTGGGCTTTACAAATAATAATTCATGAGTTCTATTGCTTGTGATCTAGATTTATTGACACTTTATCAGGAAAAAGTGACTGCTGTAATGACCTTTTGATTTAGACAAAATACCGGCCTATTAAGTGTGATAAATGCACATGACAGTTAATGCTAAAGAGCACGATCCTTGTTTGGATTCCTTTTTATAATAACTGTTGCACTATTGTTTCAAAAGTTCAAGATCTCTTAGTGAAGAAATGGCTATGCTCAGGAATCATTAATTATAAACTTTTCTGGCACTTTATGGAAAAATTGCTATTTGTCCATTTTTTTTTATTTGTTTAGTTCTTCTGAGACAGATGTTTGTTTCTGTTTGGGGCCTTTGAGTGATGGTAGGCTGCAAATCTTGATGCTTGGGGTTAGCAATACACATATGCACACAGCCCAACAGATCTGTTAAGCAGCTTCTTTGTTGAAGAAGTTTGACATGTGTAATACCTTGTGCAAACTTTGGAAGCTAACCTAACTTTTTCTTAATTACTGCCATATTCCAAGAGTGCTTTGGGCACATGAGCTACAGCTGCACACAACAGATGGTGAACTTAGAGCAGAGATGTTGCAGATGTTGACATCTGGAGATGTAATTCACCTGGAAAGGAAGGGGAGGGACAACATTTGCTTGTAACCTTGCAAAATTCCCTCTAGCCAGATGAGTTTCTCTCTGGTTACCCTTGCCAAACAAAGTGCTTTTCTACATAACCCACCTTTACTCATAAAACACAGATTTTTGTTTCTGGCTGTTGGATGTAGTTCCTAAGCAGTTCCTAACCAATCCGCAACTTATTTTTAGAAACATTAAGTGGTCAGTACAGAGATGTTATTAAAATGAGAGCCAGTACTTAGTGTGCTGGTTTGATGGATACAATGTTTACAGAGAAACACAGATCTCTATAAAATAATTTGCATATAAAGACCCCCTTTCATAAAAAGTGTGTACCAAACCTTTTAAATATGTGTTTGATAGTCACACTTGAAGTGACTTTTCCATTTTAAAGTTATAGCTGAAGTCCTCCAGGCTTCTTACTCTGCGTGGAGGAAATCAGAGTCTGGTGTGTGTGTGTGTGTGTGTGTGTGTGTGTGTGTAACATCTCTCCTCTATATAATTATTTGGAACATCTTAGCAATGATGGTGACTGGAAAAACAGACCTAGATTTTCCACTTCCTTTTGCCGATATATGCTGAAAGCATTTATTTTATAGACAATCTTTTTACCACATTGTAAATAGAATCCTGAAAAAAAAAAGATTTTCTGAGCTTCTGGGATGTGTGAGAGAGGTTTTTGCCTCCTTTAAAAGTGTGTATATATTTAATGTTTTTTAATCATCTAGATTTAAAAGAAACATTACTTTCAGACAGAATTATAAGCCAGAACTCTGTATGTTAGTGCTTGCAACCTAGTTGGTTTCTCCTACCAACTTTGTAAATGGTTAATACATCAGAGATGGTTTTCTTGCATATGTTCTCCAACTGTTGTATCTTTCTTTGTTCTTGGCTTTACAAGGGTGGATTTTAAACCATAATATTTTTTTTGTGGTTCTAGTGTGGTGAAGTGTGGTGGAAGCTCCTTCTTTGAAGGCTTTTAAGCAGAGGCTGGATGGCCATCTGTCGGGGGTGCTTTGAATGCGATTTTTCTGCTTCTTGGCAGGGGGTTTGACTGGGTGGCCCATGAGGTCTCTTCCAACTCCATGATTCTATGGTTCTATTATTCTAGTTTGTTTGGCTGCTTGTGTTAATGGAAGTTGCTCCATGGCACAAACACATCCTAGCCATCACATAAGCAAAAAAAAACAAAAAACAAACAAAACAAAGCAAAACAAAAAGTTCAAAACTTTGATACATTGATATTTTATTGGGACATCTAAAAGGAAAACATATTACTTTTTTTTGGCATGGTATGTTACCGTCTCTGATAAAGAAGCTTGTGAATCTGCTGTGATACATTTTGCATCTTTCCATTAGCCCAATAAGGACCTTATCACAGGATAGATTTTCAATTCTTACTTGTTTTTTTGGGAGGGGGGCAGTGCAGCTACTGCTCAATTTTTTTTTAAAAAAAGCAAAATACTTAATATAGCTGCAAGTAGGGGATCCTATTCTTGAAGAAGTGGATTTTGAATCATCAGATGCTGAGAATTGTTTTTCTGAAGCCCTCAAATACAAGGTAAAGCAATGTAATTTAGCTTCAGTAGATAGCCTTCCCTCACTCCAAGTACTGAACTTGCATCTGCAGTTTGAGAATACAGAGACTTCTTCTTTTTTTAAAAAAATTCAAGTTCTGTTTAATACAGAGACTTCTTTGAGAGATTTATTGTGCTTTTCTTTCATACTAGCCAGAGACCTCATATAGGCAGAAGCAAGCAGTTTTTTTGGGAGAGGGGGGGCATGGTTTGCAATTTCAAAAGGAGGAATCCAGATTTTCATGCCTCTCATTTATTGCCTTTGTTTCCATTCAGCCTATGGCCGGGATGGTGGTAGTGGTGGTCTGCACACACTTCCTAAAACATCCCATAGTAAAATAAAGATCCCAAAACCACAACATGGTCACTCCCCACCTCCTTGGCATGCTATCTTGCTATCTTTGCTTGATGAAGAATCCAGTGATGCTTTGAAAACTCTCATGCTGTATTTTGTGCCAGGATGTCAGTTACAGATTCAGAAAATGGCTGGTGCGTACCTTATCTGGATTCAGGATGGCCCTCATTGAAGGCCCTCCTCTTTTCTAGAGGAAAACAAAACTGAAGTCAATCCAGTATATTAAATAATCCAGGAGTTGTTGAATTTAATTTCCATCTCCTTCTCTATGCAGGAGTGGAATAAGTATTACCAGTGGTTAAAATAATAATCCACATAATTATCGCAGAATAAAAATTTGTGGTGAAAGTTTTAATTTCTCCAGAATGTGCAGTTTCTAATCTTTGTGGTGGTTTTAAACTTTCCAGGAAAATATTCTGGCTTCAAAACCTGAAAAAAGAAGGTAATATGACATGTTGCATTTGTTGCCCATTGCTGCATTTTTCATGGAAGAAACCACAACTAAGCTTTATAGCATCACTTTTTCTGCTTCTGAATACATGGTTGAGGAACTTCCATTTCTCTTCTTCATCTCAACCAGAGAGCAATTTCCTGTTGATTTTGTGGCTGTAACCTTTTGCCCAAGCCTTCCTTTTCATGCAAGAAACCATATACTGCAGATGTTATATTTAATTGCAAAAGGTGATTGGTAGAGTGAACAACTCCTCTAAGATGTTCAGAGCCATAGCGAGCAGTTGTAAAGCTTCATTCCTTGCATGGAAAACTTCTGTTTATATGCTGTCAGATATTGCAATGGGAATTCATGAAATGGCAGAGGAAGTCTGATAGACACCTGCTTCAGGTAAGGAGTCTGAATTCTTAAGGGGAATGTGGGGAAGGAGGCTTGAGTGCTGAAAAGATAGTGGCTTTTCTAAATAATAAAAAATTCAATTGGCGCTTTCAGTAATGAGCATATTCATAGTGAGAGTTCCCAACTCATTCCCCCTGTGTTACTCAATTCTAAGGTACGGATAAATTTCTTAATTATATAGAAAATACTTCTTGTATATTTTAATTATTGCAATATAATAAAATATACATGTCTTGCCGGATTTTTGTTATTCTACTGGGATGGGACAAAAATGGCAAAATAAAGAGGAAATAGTTATCAAATGGATGCAAACATATCTCCTTTAATCTGTCCCTTGACTAATCTGATTCTGTAGGTCAGTTTCTTTGCCCCTGCTAGTGACATTTTTGGAATAACGCATTATGAAAGCCTTCCCATTCTGACCAATCGCTGTTCAAGCTGAACCCTTGTAGTGTTTGTATTGTCAATTTTTGATGGATAAAACGAAAATTTTAAAAAAGTAGAGTATCTTTGTGGTGACTAGTCTGATTTCTCATACACACCTGTTTCGGCAGGCTTTTGAGTTCTGTTATTGCTGTTTTAAAAGGTGCTTTTAGGATGTTTTAAAGATGTTTTTAAAAGATGTTTTTAAGATGTTTTTAAATTGTTGATTTTAGCCAGTTCTTGTAAGCCGCCCCGAGCCCTAGGGGAGTGGCGGCATATAAGTTTGAAAAATAAATAAATAAATAAATATTTACTAACAAGGCTGATATTTCATCTCCCGTATTTCTTGATGTCTGGTCACATGTTCCATTTTTTTTTTGTGTGTGTCAGGAGTGACTTGAGAAACATGTTCTAATGATCTGACCTCAATACATCATCATGGAAAAATACATATTCCCCTATTAATTTTGTTTACGTTAATTGGGCAGCTTGATTTATATATGTGTAAATGTACTCATATTTTGTTGCAGTTTTTGTCTGACATGTAGATATTTACATTCATTTCATAAATTGTTCTGGAGCCAGTAATCTTGCCATTAGTATATTTGATTCGAGTCCTATAAATTTTTGAAACTGCTCCTTTCCTAAAACCTTTTTAATCTATATATCATGATCTATATAGTATTAGACCACCTAATAAGGATTTAATACAAATTACATATGAACTGGAAACTTGTCAGCCTACTCACTTCTCTGTAATACTCCAGTAGAAGCAGCAAATGGTAGCTGCTGACAGTCTGTCTTCAGAAAGTGCTTGAAGGGGAAAGTTTCTCTCCACCTGCTACAATAATTCCTTGCGCTCATGAATAATTTTCCTTGACACTGGCAGCATAACTGAATGACTGTCTTCTCATATCCTTGGCAGGAAGCTCTGGAGAATCTATCCATTTAATGGCAAATCTATAAGGCAGATTCCAAAGGTGAATGTCTTGACCTTCAGATCCCCCACCCCCCAAGTGTGTGTTTGTGTCATCCAGTTACCTATCAACTTATAGAGACCCCATGAATTTTAAAGGGTTTTGTTCAGTAAGACATATTTATATTTTGCCAGTTCCTTCCTCTGAAATGTAGCAGACAGCCCCTGTTTTCGTTGGCAGTCTCCCACTCTAGTACTAACTAGGCTGATCCTGCTTAGCTTCATAGATCAGATAGAATTCGGTCCTTTTAGAGTATTTAGTCCCACCTCTAAAGAGACATCAGTTCAATATTGACTGGATCACTTCGAAGTCATGTCTGACTCAGACGTCTTTTATTAGCTCTGATGGGATCACAACTAGAGTGGAATGGTTTCAGGGTCTGAGGCTAGAATAGGCCTACAACACCAGCTACATCGAATCCCTGGTGGCGCAATGGATTAAACCCTTGTCCAGTAGGACTGCTGACTTGAAGGTTGGATTGCTGACCTGAATGTTGGCAGTTCGAATTTGGGGAGAGCACAGATGAACTCCCTCTGTCAGCTCCATTTCCCCATGCAGGGACATGAGAGAAGCCTCCCACAAAGATGATAAAACATCAAAACATCCAGGCATCCCCTGGGCAACGTCCTTACAGGCGGCCAATTATCTCACACCAGAAGCGGCTTGCAGTTTCTCAAGTCACTCCTGACACACACACACACACACACACACACACACACACACACAAAACATAGCTATATCAAGTACTTCCTATCAATAACAATAATAAAAATATTGGGCTTCCTAAAAAGTGCTTGCAAAATTATATGGTACATTTCCAAAACAGAGATATAATTCAGCACTTTATGTAGTTAGTGCAATTTTTACAATCCCCTGTGCAGCTACTATAATCAAAAGTTGTAGATACTCATTCTAAAGACAAGATTATCAATCAAACGTTTTATCCCTGAAGAACTTATCCAACTTTCTTGTTCATACGCTGCAAACTATTCTCAGTATCTTGGTAGCTAGCAAATATTGTCTTGATGGGGGGGGGGGGGCTCTAGGAGAGAAGATAGAGGAAAAGGAAATAACTAGTTAAAACTGATGTTAACAATTAAGTTGGAAATTATCGAATGAAACATATATAATTCTCGAATTCAGTTAAGTAATTAAATTAGGCACAATGCTAAATAGTCAATAAATCTTCCATTTTCCAGCTGGTTATTTCCCCAAAGCTTAGTTTAAATGACAATAGAACATACACTTAATAGTCCCCCTATAAATGTAATTTACTTTCAATTTTAGCTTACCAGTGCTAGACTAAACACGTTACCCATCCCTTTTAACTATTCCTATCTCTTGGGCAGTGGTTCCCAACCTTTGGGCCTCCAGGTGTTTTGGACTTCAACTCCCAGAAATCCCAGCCAGTTTACCAGCTGTTAGGAACTGTAGTCCAAAAAACCTGGAGCCCAAAGGTTGGGAACTATTGCTCTAGAGAGAGACATAATGATAATTAAAGAAGAGGTTCTGCTCCCCCCCCCCCCCCCCCCGTTCAATTTTTACCTCATCCTAATGCTGTTTGAAAACCAGAAACATGGCATAGTAGGCAAAATTAGTTTTACATGCTTTGCTATACAGACAAGCCTCACTTAACAAAACTTCTGACAAAGAAGCTCTTTTTAAAGCTTTTCTCTGTCTGCCTAATCCCCTTTTGTTCTTCAGCTAGCTGAAGTATTTTTAGTATCTTTGCCACTGGGTTGTGGTGAAGAAGAGGTTAAAATTGCAGCAGTGTGTTAGAATCAACAATGTAATAGAGCCTGGGCTAGAAAAAAGCAGGACTGAGTTGATCCTCCTGTCTGCCTACAGCAGGCGCAGCAAACAGCAGCTGCCTCCTGAATCTCATAAACAGCAAAATGGCGAGAAACGGGAAGGACAGATAAACCTACCTCACTGTTTAGCCCTAGCCTGCATTTGAAAACTATTACTACTACAGTAGATTTTTAGCTTGGGCACCAAAATAAAAATCATAAGAAAGATGAGGCCTGGTGAAATAAAAGTTCATATCTGTATCATTTGGGAAGAAAACTTCAGGTGGTTTCTAGAAGGTTCATAATGTTTTTGTTTACTTGTGTAAGGTTTGATTATTTCCTTTTACAGTACATGCACATATTCCTTTGTTCTGAATTGAAACATATTGAACTGCTCTATTTTTTTTGTGGAGTGGGAACCTGTTATTCTTCTCTCTGGTATCAATTTTTTAAATTAAAAAAATAAAGTTCATGAACACATCTCCTTCATTAACCAAAGTATTCTTACTGTTCCGGCTTACATATAAATTCAACTGAAGAACAAACTTATAGAACCGATCATGTTCATAATTTGGAACTGCCTGTACAATGATACCTTCAGTTAAGAGTGTAATTTGTCCCATGACTGAGCTCTTAACTCAAATAGCTCTTATTGCAAAGCAGATTTTCCCATTGAAATGCATTGAAATGCTATTAATCATTTCTGCCCCCCTGAACCCAAAAATTTTGTTGTGTTTTAAATACCTTGTAAGAAAATGCACTTTATAAGTACTGTAACAAATAATGTGTAAATGCATATTAATGCAGAACAATAAAAATGATCAACTTTAAAATATCGTAGTAGAAGCACAAAGTTGTGGCAAGGAAGCACAGAGCAAAGAGGCAGAAGCATTATTTTCTTCATCCTGTTCTCATTCCAGCCTCCCTTCCTCTCTTGCTCTCTCTCTCCCTTTCTCACTTCATGAAGCCAAACATACCAGGAATAAAAACCACACAAAATCAACTAAAGTGCCTCAAAATGGACAAGAGCAAAGCAGACAGCAATCTCCCAAAGAGAACAAGTGCATGAGGCACGAAGCACAGAGGCTGCTTCCGTAAAGCCCTAAAGTACTGTACTTTCACAATAGCACTCCCTCTGATGCCAGCTCTTAACTCAAAATGCTACACATATGTCAAAGTGAAACACGGGCTTAGCAATGGCTCTTAAACCAAAATGCTTTCAAGTTCGGATGCTCTTAAGTCGAAGTTCCACTGTATTGTATGAATGTACTTAAGTCAAAATTCCACTGTATTGTATTAATGTCAGCCACAGTTTCAGCTGGTGGTTTGGGCAAGTCAAATACCTTCTAGTCTTGCCCATAACAAATAAAAAAGCATCCATACATAGTTTTCTCATGGGAGTGTACCAAATCTCAATATGATGAAAATTACTGGAGAGATACAAATGGGAAAAGAATGCTCATGGCTGAATTTGTTATGGTGATGTACATAAAGATATTGGTAGCAGCAGTGTTTGTGTGTGTGTGTGTGTGTGAGAGAGAGAGAGAGAGAGAGAGATTGCCCTTCAACTATGGCTTTCTTTAATCGACAATATGGTGTGGGGATGACTAGTGGGTAATTAAAACAGAAAAAGAGAATAGCATAAGACATTCATTAGGAGTAGAACCTTTAAACAAGGTCATGAGTATTATTTGCATCCTTGAAAACTTATCTTCAGGTTTGTTACCAATGAAAACAATAAAAAGACATGGGTCGGTGAGGGAGAGAATGTGTTTCAGTAGAATAATGAAAAACCCTAACACTGCAAATTGTGATAAAGTTGGTTAAGTTTATTGTAAAGCAAGTTGCACAATGCCTAGTATGAAAGGCTCACTGGCTGTTTCTGAGGCACAGAAATGGTGGATTCTCCCACTGAAAGTATTAAAAAAACAAGTTATTCCAATGTATATGTCACACTAATTGGGACACATGGGGCCCTTTTAGATGGTGCACTTTAATTAATCTCCAATATAAGGGATGCTGTTTTCTTCTTTCTCTTCCCCTCTTTGTTAAAAGGAAACTGTGTTCCAATTAGTGCTAGAAAAAGAACAATAAAATAATTGCTGGGCTATATATTTTCTAAGAGAAAGTAGCCATTGCTTCTGCATCCTGTCATATCTTGTGCCACCTGCAATCTCTCTACTAGTCATGGCCTAAACTAATTAAGTCTGCATAACAACATCTCCATTCCATCTTACATCTATTGCTACAGGGAGATATAACATTTTCATTTACTCCATAGATATCTCCCCTCCTGTCCCTGCCTCTTTGGTTTTGCCTATATTCAGGCTGGAACTCAGATGCTTGCTCATGGTTCTGTGATATTTAATTGTCTCTAAGAAAGCTATTATGCCAATGTTTGGGATTTCTTGCCATATATGGAGTTTAGTAAATAACTCCAACCAAAAGTATTAGACCTGAAAATACCCAGATGGCAGATGTGAATAGGTATATTGAAGATAGACTAGTACTGCTGAGCAGTCAGCTGGTGTGAAATATGCTGCTACTATATAGTTAAAACACTATCTATAAGACTAGTATCTGTGATTTCATTTCCCTGCATCTGACAACATTTTTCTTCTCTAGACATTCTCTAGATCCTCTCGGAGATTTTCTGGCATGCTTCTAAAAGACATTGACCCTAGAGTTGTGCTGGAGGACATAGCAATGCAAAGAGTGGTATCTCTCTCTGGGCATTTCCTGGGTCTTCTAGTATGACTATATTGAAGCAATTCATTCCGTATGTTTTATAGTAACCCACTGTTCACATATCCATGCAAAGTCCTGGAACGTGTCTACCATAGATGATGTGTGTGTGTGTGTGTGTGTGTCATACTGTGTATTGTATTATATATTGTTTGGAGATGTGAGGGTAAGAACTGGACTGTATTTAGCTACATTTTTAAAGCTCTAGGCATATGTTCCTTATGTTTGCTCTGGAAGTGGTTGTAATATTTTCTTCACTCCCAAGTCCCATATAAGGGAATTCAGTGAAGATTGCCCAGTTAGGCACCTAGGGAATTAAATACCTTGCAGAACACTGAAGTCTGCATATTGTCTGTACTAGGACATGGCATGATACTTAGCCATTTTTGTTGTACTCTTTGGGAGAGATGTGGGATTGATCATGATGCATATTGGGTTAGTTTTAGGTAGTTTCTAGAACAGTGGTTCTCAACCTGTGTTTTGGCCGTCAACTCCCAGAAATCCTAACAGCTGGTAAACTGGCACAGATTTCTGGGAGTTGTAGGCCAAAACACCTGGGGACCCACAGGTTGAGAACCACTGCTCTAGAACATCCCAGGTCTGGCACTCTTAACTATGAAAACTACTATGTGTAGTGTACTGCATGTGAAGACTTGTCGCCAAGGTCCAACTCATGTTTGGAAGCACAAATATTCACCAGTGTGCTTGTGCTGGACCCCACAGTTGCACTACTTCATGTCAGGTGTACTGTGGCCTTGAATTCACCTGTATTGCAACAGATTAGCTCTACTCCTACAAGATTCAAGATGAAAGAGGGGGCCCTGTGTGTGCGCTTGCAGAATGGTTGCCTGCTCTTGGAACCACACTTGCACAACCTCTGAAAAAGTGCAATGATTTTTAACGATTTTCAGATTCTTACTTGTCTTAATGGATCTCCTGAATCAAATGCTCCTTCCTGAGCTTTCAGAAAAAATTACAAGTATTAAGTAAAAGAAAGAGTACATGATTGCATTTTGGTGGAGTGGGAAGTGAAGGCTGATACAGAAAAGTCTTTCATATGTCTTCTCTGTCTCCCTCCCCTGCTTTTGTCTCTTCCCTCCCTTTCTTTCCTAGGGGATGTACTTTTCCAGATGGCTGAAGTCCACAGACAGATTCAGAATCAATTAGAAGAGATGGTAAGCACTTTGCTTCCTGTTGACATGTCCTTTTTGCAAAGGCTGGCCAAGGGGCAGCTTGCACTCTGTTTGGTAGATGTGGATGTAAAATACATCTGTCACAGAATAGTTGCCAACTCTTTGAATAAGAATGAGAATATTTGAAGAAGTCAGGAGCCAGACAAAATCATAAATCATGTGCTCACCTAAAAAAAAAATCCAGGAAATAACTCGAGTTGCAAATAAAAACGGATCTTGGTCCATGTTTCATGCTTCACCAATTGGTTTCATGCACTGTCAGGGCTGAATAAAGCTCTTTGTTGTTCCAGTGAGGTGACCTGTCTTCATTGGGGTGGGGTTTACATTTGAATTTTTTTTTTGTTATATGTAATTTTTTGTTTTTGCTACAGGCCTCGTTAAATGGCTATCTTAGTTATAGGGCATTGTCAAAAAGGCCATTAATTTGTTGTCTTTATGTATAAATATCACACTTCTTTCATTTACATTCAGAGACAGATAAATAGAAAGGAACTGTTATTATACATTAAAAATATGCATTAGGGACCTTTCTATTAAGGACAAACATCTGTTATTTAAGCTGCAAGTTCTTTGCCAAACTTTTGTCTACCAAGGAAAAGAGCACCCAGGACACTCATGATTTCTGAGCACTTATGTAGGGTGCTTATTAATATCACAAGGAATCTGATCTCTAATGTATAGATGTTATTGGAGGAATCTTTACACTGCAGTGGTTCTCAACCTGTGGGTCCCCAGGTGTTTTGGCCTACAATTCCCAGAAATCCCAGTCAGTTTACGAGCTGTTAGGGTTTTTAGGAGTTAAAGGCCAAAACGTCTGGGGACCCACAGTTGAGAACCACTGCTTTACAGCTAATCCCTGGGGCTGAGAATGGTTTGGGTGTTAGATTTGGGTATTTGCTTTACATATTGCAACCAGATCTGAAAGGCCTTGTGTCCCACAAATGCATCCCACTCAGGCCAGGTGATAGGTGTTGATGGAAAAGGCTGAGGCTTCTGTTCTCCCCTCTTAAGGGTCCCTATCTTGACCTTGGCCTTTAAACAGAGGATTATAAAATAAGGCTAACCATTTATTGCTCATTGATCCCGCTTATCTTCCCAGAGCTGACTCAGCTGTCTTAGAGTTTCTTTGACCTACTTAGTATTGTCCCCCCCCCCCCCCCGACTTACCAACATTCATTCTGTTTTGCTTATTCCCATCTACTTCTAAAGATTCCCGGGGGTAGTATCTTTTCCCCTATTCAGCCTTTTTGCGCATGGCCCTGTATTTAGATATTGAAGTTAGTGGTGATGTTATGCTTCTTCCACTCTATTTGGTTCCCAGCTGAAGTCCTTTCACAACGAACTGTTAACACAACTGGAACAGAAAGTAGAACTGGATTCACGATATCTAAGTGTAAGTAGCACATAACTTATATTTCATGTATAATTAGTCATTCTGGATCTTTTTCTTTTAGCACTGAGGTTGAAGGGCTCAGTTTGTTGAAGATGGGGATGTCAAGAATATTGGTCTGGCTGGGTTTTGTCTGATTCTGCAAAATTATTCTTAATTTCTTAAGAAAGGAGCATATTCAAGGATACTTAATTCAGATTGTTTATGCTGTATCAGTTAAATACTTCCTAAATTCATCCAGGATTTATAATCAAAATAACAGGGATTCTAGTGTGTTTAAGGGAGGAGGCAAGATTCTGGATAAGCTTGAAGTTGGTTTGTCATGATGCTACATTTTGCAATATAGTTTAATGTTGTATTAAATACAGACGTGCTTGAGATGTGATCAAGTAAAAGGCAAGTGGCTGCATATATCCCATTTTTATATTAAGCATGTAGAAGTATTAATATAGTAGGCAAAACTTTCCTACCTACCTCTATCTCCAACCCAACCTTGCCATCCTGGAATATTCAGATAAATTTGTGAGGTTTAGGGAGCAGGAAATACAAGCCCATTGCACTTCCTGTTTTTCATCCCACACCAGTTCTATTTATGGTTGTATAACTTTGTTAAAAGGATGATAATGAATTCCCTCTGAGTTCAAAATAGTTGATGGTGTTCTGTTAACCTAAATAGAACTAGGGAAAAATGTTTCCAAATTCAACACTTTACTACATTCTTTTCTTATTTGTGCAGGTGCATGTTTAGATCATCTCTAGATAGGAAATCCCGCTCCGGCGGGAAGGTAACGGCGCTCCATGCAGTCATGCCGGCCACATGACCTTGGAGGTGTCTATGGACAACGCCGGCTCTTCGGCTTAGAAATGGAGATGAGCACCAACCCCCAGAGTCAGACATGACTGGACTTAATGTCAGGGGAAAACCTTTACATTAACATAGATAGGAAATGAGCTTAGGAATCACTCATTACATCTCAGTTGGGCTGCTCGTAGTCAGTACAAAGCTACAATATAAGAAGAGCCCTGTGCAATCGGGAATTAGCATTTCACTTAGCAATCCAGCATTTTGTTTCCCACAGCGGCCCAGAAAATTGCTGTGGGAATCCCACAAATGGGACAAGCCTGCAATAGCAGCCTTTTGCTATTATTCCCCAGCAGCTAATATACATGGACTTACTGCCTCTGATAAGTGGAGGTAACATATAGCCATCATGACTGTTTGTAACCAGTGGTTTTTTTAATCCTCCATTATTTTGTCACACACTCCTTTAAAGCCAAGGTTTTGCCTGTTTTATGATAGTGAATTCCAGAGTTTGATAATACTTTGTGCATTACTTCCCTTGATCTGTTTTAATCTCCCGATGTTCAGCTACCTAGGTGATGGGGTACTATCTGAGAAATGTCAAAGTGGCTATAACATTGCTTGGAAGCTGAGATATGACTTTTAAAAAACCCTGAAAGTGAGATAGATAGATAGATAGATAGATAGATAGATAGATAGATAGATAGATAGATAGATAGAGTTTGTATGTATACATACACCTATATCAATGTGCTGATAAGTTTTTTTCATCCTTGTATACGGAATGCTGAAGTGGCCACTGTGTTATTATTCTCTCTCAGATTCAATTGGCATGTTTTAAAGACCCAAAATGTGACAGCTTAATTTTATAGCTCAGCTAGAAAGCCGCCTTTGCTGTAATTAGTTGGAAAGAAAGGGACATATAGTAATTATAGGCTAGTGCCAATATAGCAGAGCATCATTCAGTCTTATATCCTTCCTTTTCCTTGGCTTTTGCACCTGTTTATAACAGAGGAGGTTGGGATAGTTCTTCTTGGACATTACTCTCTCTCAGTTCGGTCTTTGAATTTATACTGACTTTGTGTCATTTTTAATCCCTTACCAGCTTCCGAACTCAACATGAGTTTTGTCCAGAAAATAAGGAGAAAGGCATCCCAAAGTCAAATGTAGCCCCTGGAGGCATCTTACCCTTTGCTGTGTTAAGGGGTTGACTAGCAGTATTCACAAGGTCCTCTGGGCTGGTTTTCCTGTTCTCTAGTTGACTGGAAATGTGTTTTCTTCACTTTCTCCCAGGGGAAGCCAGCCTTTTGTTTCTAAATAGGCGCACATTCAAAACATGCCCTCTGCAGCAGGTGTGAGGTCAGGACCTTCTTGCCTGTAGGGAGGATGTAAGCGGTGGGTGCTCCTTAGGAACATGGGGATCTCTGCTCATCTCTTCAGCATGTTGTTATTTCAGCTATTCCTCACTCCCACCACCTACTTTCCTTATCTAGGCTGCATTGAAAAAGTATCAGACTGAGCAAAGGAACAAAGGAGATTCACTGGAGAAGTGTCAGGCTGAACTAAAAAAGCTTCGGAAGAAGAGCCAAGGGAGCAAGAATCCCCAGAAGTATTCTGAGAAGGAGCTGCAGGTAGGAATTGTTTTGCCTGGAAGGCATCGCGGTGGAGAGTTGGTTCTTGTTATTCTCACTGTTACTTAATACCAGCGAGACCTGTATGCTCGTCTTCTAACTACATACGGCTTTAGCTGCTTTGAGTCCCCTTTGGGGGAGATAAAGCGGGGTATAAATAAATATAATAATAATTATATAGTGTGCTTGCATTTTTCTGGTCTGTTTCATTAGCATTGCCACTTCATATTTGAGAAACTGCAAATTACATTACAAAAACCAATTTAGGTATTTTTTGTGCATTTATCTTTGAAGAAGAATAAAGCCTGTTTTTTAGAGAGAGATGTGTCGTTATGAGAATGTAAAGTTGCAATCATTGTGCACTTACCTGGGAATAAATCACCCTGAACTCCTTGAGACTTGCTTCCAAATAATCATCCATAAAGTTTGATTTCACAGGTAGAAACTCAGGATAAGTCAACTTTATTCACTGTGAATATTTTTGGCTGTTTCAGTTACGTTGAAACTCTAAGCTGTAGTCTGCTTTTTAGATTCATTGTAAAAAGCTACAGAAAAAAGAGCATAGCAGTTCAAAAATCTGCAGTTGGCTGAGATGCCTTTGATAAATAAATTTATGTGAAGGCTGTCTCTTCCTCAAGCATTATTTTGAATTGTTATGCCATATATCTATCTAATGCAGATATGACTGTAGATACAAATCTGCTTGCACTGTCACTTAGTTTTCAATTATTCCCATCCCAGTCAAATAAATAAATACTTATTTCCATATGCCAAAGAGATTTTCTATTAGATAAGACATATATCAGCGAGTACTGATTTCAAACCTTGTGTTGTTTTCTAATCAGGTTTTGATTGTGTCCCCAGAGAATGAGTCCTGTGAGTACCTACGCAGACAATAGCTGTTTCCTGATGGAAACAACAAAGCACCCTTGCATTGGTCTCAGAGAAAGGAACTTGTGCACTATTTTTAAGGAACAGAAGACTACTAGGTAGAGAAAGATGATGGCAGAACTGTTAAAACAAGCAACAATATTGTGTTGATTCTATGCAGTGAGCAATTGTTTCAATTAACTAAGAGATCTGCAGTAAGAATGGCAGCCCTCAGGGGTTAATATGGGTGTAACTCCTTGGTTAATCTCTTTCCCCTTCTGGTGGAGGTCAGTGACTGTTTCAGTAGGTGCCCCGCCTGCTACAACACTGCAAGCACAGCAAGTCTTAACAAGAAGCCTTTAGGAATTCTATCAACATAGTCTGGCCTAAATAGATTTGATTTGTTGGTTACTGTGTTGTCTGCATGGCTAGGAATTATAGCAGTTACTGCCACGGCAGCTGAAGTTAAGAGCAAAACAGGAATTCTGCACAGAGTGTCAGGGATGGAGACCACGCTGTTCTTTTCTCCAACCTCATTCCCTTTCAATCCAGAAACTGCTTGCTGAGTCACTACTGTTGTATAAATCAGTGTATACATCAGTAGCATGGCTTACCTTACTGGTGTAAGGTAAAGGTTTTCCCCTGACATTAAGTCTAATCGTGTCTGATTCTGAGGGTTGGTGCTCATTTCCATTTCTAAGCTGAAGGGCCGGGCATTGTCCGTAGACACTTCCAAGGTCATATGGCTGGCATGATTGCATGGAGTGCCGTTACCTTCCCGCTGGAGCGGTACCTATTGATCTACTCACATTTGCATGTTTTCGAGCTGGTCGGTTGGCAGAAGCTAGGACTAACAGTGGCAGTTCACCCCGCTCCCTGGATTCAAACCACTGACCTTTCGGTCAGCAATTTCAGTGGTTTAACCCACTGCACTACCGGGGGCTCCTTACTGGCGCAACATATCATAAATGTATGTTTTATCTCTCTGCTAATTTACACCACTAGTCAATTTGCAGCATCCTGAGTGTTGTTGGATGAAACAGGCCACTTCTTTGGCCCATGAAATTATTTAAATAGTCATACCAGCACTGTATACTTTGACATTGTGAGTTCATTTTCACTAATTTCATATGCTTCCTGGCGTGATTTGCTGTCAGCAGCCACAACCAGAGCTTACTGGGTGGAAGGTAGAGTTACTAGCCACATTTTCTGCTGTTCCGGAAATTGGCGCATGGAGCAATGGATTCAAACTACAGGAAAAGAGATTCCTCTTAAATGTTAGAAAGAACTTCCAGTTTGACAGCGGGAAACTCTGCTGTGTAGTCTCCTCCTTTGAAGATTTTTAAACAGGCTGGATGGCCATCTGTTGAGAGTGTTTGCATTGTTTATTCCTGCATGGCAGAATGGGGTTGGACTGAATGGCCTGTATGGTCTCTTCCAACTCTATGATTTTATTAAAGTGAAAACTGGAGAGGGTTCCTGATCCTTTAATAGTTGTGCAGAAGATGGATGTTGCTTACTACGTGACAAGACTAACAGTTCTTCATCGTTGCTGGACTCTGCCTGGAGAACAACAGAGCCTTAGTCTTTTGTATTTTTCTGGGTGTAACGAAGTAATTACCAGATATTTAAAATGAAGGCTTTGCTGGGGAACACTACATGTTTTAATTGGCTAAAAAAAAAGAGTAATTTGCTCTTAATTGGCTCTGTGAGTTGAAAAGAACTGCTGATGAGAAACAGCAATGTTTATCAGCAACTGTCTCAGTCAGCCTTGAGCTGTTTGATGGCAACATTATAAAATCTGAAATAATAAGCATCTGAATGTATTTTCTCATGCATTTTACAGTGCTAAATACTCTTGTGAATATTTGGCTTCTCGCAAGTCTAATCAGTTGAAATGAAATTGATTTCCAAATGTTTTAATTATCCATTACATGCATTCAGTAGTTTGCATGAACCTTATTGCTCAACATAGCTCTCTGGTATGCACCTGAGCTGTTTTTAAACCCCATTTGAACGCCTACCTCTTCTCAAGTGTTACCAAAAAGGTTTCTGAGAGATCACGAGACCCCAGCATAACTGCTGCCAAAGTCTCATGACTTTGTTTGAAACACTCAGATCCATTTGCCTTGTAGTGTTCTCACTTAGGTATACAAAAATCTAAATGTAAATCTAGTGCTCCTCTGAAAAGTTTCCATTCTTTTCCTGCTTGTTCGCTTGCTCAGCTTGCTTTCTTTTAGCTATTTCTTTCTTGTTTATGTGGTTCTCAGTACATGGTTACAAACTACTTTTCTCGTTCATATTTTCTCTGAGGAATATGCCAGGCCAGAGCATTAAGTCTCCCCAGTGCCTCCCTGTGCTTGAGTTTGCTACCATCTGCACTCTTGAGTGGATAAGGACTCAGTGTCAGTTCCCCCAGAACAGCTGTGCTCAGAACAACTAAGCCCGAGGACTTAGTCCAATTCATGTGCATGGCAGGCACACACTTAGTGGGTAATTCATTTAAAAGAAATACGTAAGCGACAATGCTTATGTATCTTTTGCATTCTGGTCAGCGAGTTTCACATGCAGCCCTTTGTGGATGCTTTCCCTAAAGAAGACTACACTAGATCAGGCAGATGGATGGTTTGCTGCAAGCCAGAAGTCTAAACAAGGATGACTAGATTGACACTTGCAAATGCAGGTTGAGTATCCCTTATTCCAAAATTGTCTGTATGGGTGGCTAAGAAAATAAGGTTACTGCAGAATACATGTAGTATGTGACACGGAGATTATTCTTCTAAGAATGTATAATCTAGATGTTTTTGAATCAGCCTTCCATTGTTTAGTTACAGTAGACATTTTTATCTTTCTAGATTCTATATCCTGATATCATAAAGGTATGGTACAGATGATACATTCTGAAATTCTCATTGTTCTGAAATTTAAAGCTAGCTAAATCTGTAGATTGAGGGCAGCATATTCCCTTCTGAATCCTTCTGATTCCACTCCTATTCCTGCAGCTGAAAAAGAAAGCTCTTCCTTCTTTTAAAGAAATTGCTTTCAGTCTTGTTTAAAAAAAACCATAGAAAAGGTATATCAGAGGAAATGTATCATATGCGCAGAATGAGGTCCTTTGCACAGGTCCTTGATCCCTAAAACAGGTGACTAACTTGCCAAGCAGTAATAGTTTTCCATAGTTGATTTGTTCAGAAATTTGTTTCAGTGGTTTCCCCATTCCATTAGCGCTCATGTGTATTAAGGTTGGAGATCCTATCAAGTGATAACAGTTCCCCATGTTAATAGTTTGGTGAGTTGGTTGTCTGTATTAGCAATCCATGGCCAACCACCTTAGAGATAGCGCTCAGCTATATGGAACACGTTGCCTGCTGTTTTTAGTTCTTGAATTTTAAAATGTCTATTCCAGGTGGAGTTACCTAAAACTGCTTCCAAAAATTCACGACAGCTTTGCTGCATTTGTTGTATTTCTTTGTAGGGAATCATAGTTGTATTTCTGAAAACATAGTTTGCTATATGTGTTGGGTGCACGTTTCTAGGTGTAAATGAAACACGTGGATGTTAAAGCACCCCAAATTTGTTCCCCTCGCCCCAATAACTTAAGTACATGAACATATGTACACATTTCCAGTATTTCAAACATTTACACCGGGGGTCCTCAAACTTTTTAAGCAGAGGGCCGGTCCACAATCCTTCAGACTGTTGAGGGGCTGAATTATCATTTGAAAAAGAGCCAGCGTTGTCCATAGACACCTCCAAGGTCATGTGGCCAGCAAGACTGCATGGAGTGCTGTTACCTTCCCCCTGCATCAGTACCTATTGATCTACACATATTTGCATGTTTTCAAACTGCTAGGTTGGCAGAAGCTGGGGCTAACAGTGGGAGCTCACCCCAATCCCCAGATTTGATTCGCCAACCTTTTGGTCAGCAAGTTCAGCAGCTCAGTGGTTTAACCCGCTGCTCCAAAGTACAGTGCAAATTTTGAAGACTTAAAAAAGGGCACAATTGTTTTTTTTAAAAGCCAGATTCCCTGCCCCCAGTTATGACAGCAACTCCATTGAAAGTGACAAAGATGCTTTATTAATGTTTTGCTTTGAAATCGGCACAACTATCAGTATGATTCAACTCCTAAAAATGGAAGAGGATTAACCATTTTGCCCTTAAACAAGGAACCAGGAAATGGCACCAGATCACCCAGGCAATGCATGAAGGGCTCAGTCCGTACACCATGGTAACAAAATAAACCTGAAAATGGGGTGGAGAGGCAGCAACCACAAAAGAAGGCGAAGCCTATTAGTCAGCTACACTGCTGCATTGTGTAACACTATAAGAAGTGGAATTGCTGGGTTTTCATTTTGGGACCTATTTCAGTGCTGAGGCTTTAAAAACACATCTGATTCACTTGTGCTGCAACCTGTTGTGAAGCATAATGTGCATGTTTTTGAGTTGCCATAACAAAGCTTTCAGAGGTAGTGGGCCTGACCTGAAAAATGACTTTCATCTTTCAATAAACACATATTTACTGCTCTAAATAGTGGTTTGCAGATAGATGCTACTCCACCATAGAGGGGAAAATTGCTTGTCTGCTACAACAAATAGCTTCAGAGTCACTGATATAAAGGAAAGGAAAAGGCACAACACCAACATTTCTGATCATAATTGTTTTTACTTTCTGACAGAAGGTGCTTTGAACAGATTATCTACAACACACACACACACACACACACACACACACAGAGTATACATTCCTATCTATCTATCTATCTATCTATCTATCTGAAAGGGTACATGAGGAGGAATTCATGTCCTCTTTCATATTAGTTACAATATCATCTCATAAATGGAAAACCCTTGCCTGCATTTGAAATTATGTATATTTCCATCTAATCAGAGTATTAGCAAGTGCAGCTTAGAGAAAATTCCCCTTGCTTCTTCTGTTCTGTTAGCATATTATTAAAGGATATTAAATTGCTATATTCCCACTCTATGAATCTGTATTGTATGTGTTTTCAAATTGCCTATCAAATTATGGTGTCCCCATGAATTTCCCTGGGTTTTCTTAGCCAACGAATGCTCAGAGGTGGTTTTGCCAGTGCTTTCCTCCACTCCTAGTACTTCCAACTAAGTACTAGCTCGGCCTGACCCTGTTTAACTTCCATGTTCAGATGGGATTTAGTGTATTTAGCCTTATATTGATACAATGTTTTGGTTATTTATGTCTAATAGTAGATGGCTATGGGAGACCATAGCTAGGTGGCATGGAGCATGTTAAATAGTGCCTCTGTACAATGAGGAGTCCAAGTAATACCGTAAACTCTACTAGAGGCAAGTAAATCAGGGCATGGCAACTACATGGAAGCTGGTGCCTACCCCAGCTGTAGTTCCCATTTTGAGTGAGACTTTCGTGGAAACAGATGTTTTGGGGATTTTTCTGGGGTGTGTGACTTGGGGGGGGGGGAATCATACCAAAATTATTTTTTTAAAGTTGGATTGAGAAAGGGAGTATGGCAAACTGGCATAATAGAGAATTTAAGGACTCCAAACATGGGTTTCATTTTCACCGCTCATAGAGCTCATAGGTTACATTTTCACCACTCCACAGAAAATGCATGCCTTCTGCATATCTCAGCTTCTTTGAGTTTATATCTGATCTCACATTAACACCCAATTTTATTATGTGAGCATGTTGTTGACAATGTGCCCTTCCCTTCCTTGTAGTAAAGTTAACACAGATGCTCCTAGCTGATGAAATTCTTTCTCTTTCCTTTAAAACTGGTGGAGAGACATTTTGAGGATGCAAGTGGGAATCTGCTGATGCTGTAGGCAAGACATACTGGTTTTCTGTTACCCCGTCAGTCACACCACAGCCTTTTGAAAGTTAGCAGGGAGGGGGATTAAATTGGCAAAAGATGTTGTGTACCCATCCACCAATACTCCCCCATGTCTTCTTAGTTAAAGAAAAACATAAACTTGTTTGCTGGAATAGGAATCTGTTACTACTTCGGAAGACTCCGAGACTTTACTTTAGTATGTATGTTTATTTAACTGGCTGCTAAACATCCAGAGCTCAGATGCTCTGTAATCTTTTGTTTTCATATTTTTGAACCACAGGAAGTTTGAAAGCTTCTTTTGTGCGTTGCCATTGTTTGCAGAATTGTAGTGTTTTGTCATTGTCCTGAAGCTTGAAAAATATCTACTCAAGGAAAAAGGACAAGCGGCTGTGCCAGAGATAAGGCTGAATAAATATTCAAATCTGGATTGGCGTTAAGAAGGCTAACATGAGGAACCAACCAAACATCTTTCTGAGTGCTTCTCTCAAACTGCTTATGAAAATTTCAGCAAACCATGTCACTCGCAATTGAGAGATTGGCTTAAAGCTCCTATTCAGGACAACAATACCATTTTAGGAAATGTATGTATTTCAGAGGCAAAAATGGTAGGATTCCCTTAAAGAATCAAGAAATGGGGTTCTGGGATTACATGAACTTCAATATGTTTTTCTTTAGACCTCCACATTGTGATGATCAATTAGAGGGTCAATCAGTTATGGCACAATTGAATTGGATCTATATGTAATAGATATCGGCCAAGTTGCAAATCCCAACAGAGATAATTCCTCTGTTACTTCTTGTTTTGATTATTTACTCCCATCTTGGATCCTTAGTTCAGCTACTTTGCTATTAATCAGACTCGGTGTATTGGTCTCAATGAGCCTGATAATTATATCCAAAGCTGAAGGGAGGTGGCACATCACAAAGGAAAGACCCTTTTACTCTTGAACAAAGAGCAATGTCTAAAGCTCTTTATTCTAAAAAAAAAAAAAAGTCATTTGATCTTATAGCTGTAGCATGTTGAAGTAATATGAATGCATAATTTTACATCTGTATGACCCTGAGCATCTTCCTTGGGTCTGGGGGGCTTTTTTTCTTATTGGGCAGCTTCATGTCCACTATGGTACTTAGAAGATTTTTAAAATAAACAATATTGGCAAAATCAATATAAGTCAAGTTTAAGTATGCAAATTGATCAAATGCTTATTTTAATATAATGCATAAAATAATCAATTGCTATTAAAATAAAAATTCCAGAGATTCATGGAAAGGATTTACTTTTTATGTAATGAATTAATACATTAAATTCAAAACAAAATTATGTTATTTCATTATAGACTAAATTGTAATTTTACATTGCCATGGGAAATGGTGGATTTTAAATCTATCATAGCACAGATGGTAGCAATGGCAGTAAATTAAAATAAAATTAAAATTTCCTGTTTAAATTGACTACAAAATGCTCGATCAGTTGATGAGTTGACCTGCATAATTTGCATTTAGCCTGGCAATTGAGAAAGTAATTGACTAAAATTTAAAAGACTGCATCTCCCTCTATGAACCTGCACAAGCCCTGAGCTCATCAAGAGATAATAATAATAATAATAATAATAATAATAATAATAATAATAATAATAATAATAATACTTTATTTCTATCCCACCCTATTTCCTTGAGGGGCCCTTCTCTTGGTCCCATCACATGGTTGGTGGTTTGGTGGTTGCTTTTTGGTGGTTGCTCCACGGCTCTAGAAGTCCCTTCCGAAAGACATCAGAATGGTTCTCTCCCTACTAACTTTCAGGCACCAGATAAAAACTTTTCTCTGGAATCATGCCTTTCATGAAGAATAATACAAGAGCGATAGGCGCCATAGTAACATTTAGGCTGAACCTTTTTTGTGCAATGCCTTTATGGACAAGTGGCAATTGGACGGATAATGGCTTTGGTTTATGTTTACTTAGTTTTAACTATACCTTAAGTGTCAAATGTATTTTAATCTGTAACATGTTCTATTATGGTCTAACTGCTTTATTATGGGTTGCTGTGAGTTTTCCGGGCTGTATGGCCATGTTCCAGAAGCATTCTTTCCTGATTTTTCATCCACATCTATGGCAGGCATCCTCAGAGGTTGTGAGATATATTGGAAACTGTTTTATTATGTTTCAATTGTTATTTTTTAAATTATGTCTACTTCTTTTATCCCAGTGTGTCTTGTATGTTTTATGCCTTGTTAGCAGCTTTGAATCCCTGATGGGAGAGAAAAGCGGGATATAAATTAATAAAGAAATAGTAGTAAATTCTAATATATAAAGTAGATTAAACGGAATTCATAAAGACACAATTAATGAAAGAGACAACTCTGAAGCCAAGATGGGAAGTATACCCCGTCTCCTCCCCCCTTTTCTTCTTCCCCCCCCCTTTTTTTTGGTCTTTTTTTTTTACCTCTATTTCTATGTTTATTTTTTCCTCTTGATACTTTCCCACTTTTCTATTGATATATTGTTCCACCACTTTCAATGTATCATGTTTCACTATAAAATAAAAAATTATTCACCAAAAAAGAGAAAAGAAATAGTAGTAAATTGCACATTGTTGGTACGTTTAGCGTTTTGCCACTGAAATTGGTAGCAAACGCCCATTCAGAGCAGCATCTTGGGTTTTACTGAAGTGTTTGGGGACATGCAACCCACAGTGGGCCATACTGGGCACTCTCCTGCTCTAAATTCTTTGTTCTCTAGGGTGCAATTAATTGAATACATTTTCCAGGTTTCCATTAAAGGTCCTGACCCAGTACATCCTAAACATGGAACACCAAAACCTTCAACTCTGATTCTATCTTTCTACTCTCCAATGCTAACTTTTTCATAAATGGCTAATATGTATTAATTAGTAACAACACATTCACTGTAGAAAATTGTACCAGAAGACCTTTCATCACTCTGATGTGAATCGTCAGGCTGCTTAGATTGATAGAAAATATATCTTTCACAATGAAATATAAGCATAAAATATTTATTATATTGTGTTTTTGCTTTGAAGCTGGAGTCAGAGTCTATACATTTCAGCCCTTCTGACTCTTCCTCACATTGACTCCCCAGCCCTGCTGTGCCTGCCTAACCAACCCAATATGAGATCCGTACTTTTTGAGGTGGAAGAAACATCCTTGTCCTTAGATGGCATGAATGGGGATAGGGAAATAATAGCACATGCTGAAATTTACCCTGCCTTATAGCCACTTCAACCTGGAGGATGAAGGCAACCTATTTCACTACAATTAAAGAGTCCTCAACCTTATTAAATGATCAAGATACTTAGGAGCTGTCTTGGTGGCAACAGTACACTGAGCAGTCTGGTGTTTCCTTCTTGACAAGGTGATACTCAGATGTTGACGAAGTGCTAATTTACTCCAGTCCCTGCCTTCTCAGTTGCTCATTGAAAGATTTATCTTTTGCCACCTTCTAGGATTGAACAGTTTGATCTTCAGAGCCCTTTCTTTTCAGAAGAATGACTGAAATGGCTTAATGAGAGCACTGGTTTCATATTTGTATCCACAACTTGTTTGTTATGCTGCCATCATCTAATGTGCTGGGTGTGCGTAACTGGCTTCAAGGAGACAAGTTAGACTTGACAGTTCTTATAGCCTCATCTTCGGCATGTTTACTCAGAAGTGATTGCTACTGAGCCCCAAGCAGTCTTACTCCCAAGAACAGTTCCATGGGATTTTAGTCATATAGTTGACTTTGTTCTGTGTTACATTGGGAAAGTGGCAGCGATTAGTCACAAAATGACAGCATCTTTCTCAGAGGCTTTTTTTTTAAGAGTTAGTATGGAGCAAGTGTGGTGAACCAGGAAACTAGAGTACACAAAGAGAGAGCCATGAAAAACCACTGGTTGACCTTGGACTTCACACTTGCAGTTTTAGAGGAAGGCAGTGGTGAAGTTTGAGAAGAAAACTTGGGATGAAATTGCTATAAGCTGAAATCCAGCTCAGAGCAAAAGGGTTAGGTGTCTTCCAAGTGACAGGGAAATGTTCTGTCCTCTGAATTCTTTCTAAAGCTTCAGCACCATTTGTTTAAATAGCCTTGGGTTCTTATGAAATTTCCATAATTGAAGCCTCATTTTGAATTTCCCAGAAGGAGAAATAATTTTAGTTATAGGTCAGGGAACTCTAATAAACAGGGAGTTGGGCTTGAACCAGGCCATGTGTGTTTTATGTAAGAGAGACATTAGGAGAAATTATGTAAAAGCCCAGAGGTACTTAAGCTTAAAGGATATCACTTCTCAAAGAAGTGCTCATCACTAGGGAGCAAGGAATGAAAAATAGCCCAATTAGTAGCCTTTTAGTACTGAATTTAAACTTTATCCACTGGCCTTATTTCATCTGTGAGGCTTGATTCTGCTCAATAAATTATTACGCTATAGATTGTCTGAGTTGGCATTTAGTAAATCCTTTCTGAGTTGAACACAGGGTCTGCAACAGTATCCATTCCATATAAGCATATAAGCATATATAAGCATTGTAACTCATTTATGAATGCAGTGACTAAAAATGGTAAACATTATATAAAAGTGAGAATCAAGACAAATGTTTCCACAAGATTTGCAATTTTGTATTGCTTCATTCCTGAATTGTTAAATATATGCTATACCTTCTCATTCACAGTGGCCTATAACCAAATATGACATTTTACTAGTACAAGTCTGCTTGCACTAGCAGTTGCTTATTTTCAGAGTTAGTGGATTTGTGAAAACCACTGTTGGTTTGCATTTTGCTAGTTGCATAATAGCTTGTGCAAAGATGTAATCTAATACATGGGAAGGAAGCCCACTCCTGCAAATCTTAAAACCTCTACTGGTATGTATAGGGAAATATGATCTTTCAGATGATCTGGTTCTAAGCCCATAAAGTTTTAAAGGCTAAAATCAATACTTCTATCCGTTCTTGTCAAACTGTACGTTCACAGAGTCACTGACTTGCTTTCATGAAAGCCCACTATGTTCATATCTCATTCTTGAAATTAACTTTTTTCTTCCCCTCCCCTTCACTTAGTTTAATTGAAAGATGCAGTGCTTATTTATTTATTTTATTTTTATTCCACCCTTCTCCCAGTATATGAACTTAAGGTTTCTAATAATAAATACGGCACATTATACATTTAAAATGCAGCTAATGCATGAATATAAACTTTCAAAAGCAATTTATTTTTTGGGTTGTTGTGTTTTCTATAGGCAGTCCCAATTAATAACCTGGTTGATGCTCTCCCCACCCCTTTTTTCACTTAACGTACCCAGATAGGTATTTGTGTACAAATTGTCTCAACCTGCTGGTCGGGGAGAATGGGGAATATGTTGCCATTGCTTAGATTTCTCCTGATATTGCTTACTCTGTTCCTTAAACCACTGACTTGATCAATCTCCTGTATTATTTATTTTCAGTTACTTTGATCCTTCGATCCATCTTTTGATTTCTTTTTGTCTATCTGCACTTTTCCCACTCACCTGTAGCAATAATAGATTTGTGCAGAACTGTGTTTCAGGGTATTATGGTTTGGTTGTGCATCAATTGTGGTCACTCTGTCTCTTCCTTCATTAGTTCTCTTATTGTTTGATTGTACACTTTAGTTGGAAATCATTGTTAGTGGCCATAACAGATGACGTGTTGAATAGTCCTTTCTGTTATTCTTAAGCTGGTGTTCACAGTAGCAAATCTGTTTTAGATAATGATTGTGAAAGACACATATCTGTCATCCTGACAAGGGGTTGATTCAGCTGTGCCGTATTTTAAAAGTGGCATATCATGTTGCCTTTCAGTTCAGGTCTTCCTCCACTCGTTGTGGTACAGGGTACAAAACTGTGAACACAACCACAACTGGTATTATTGTAACTGACATTTTTCTGGATAGCACATGGTGTGTGTGTGATGCATGTTGAAGAGCACATTCTGCCTTGACTTGCTGTTTTTGCAACTCCCTGCAGCTTAGGATATCATAAAAAACATTATATCAGCATCCCAGTCTTTGTAATTTAAACTGGGACAAATGCAAGAGCCTGATGTCCTTAAACACTGTGATTCAGCTTGATAGCCAAATAAATTTGGTCATTTCCCTCTTTTACCAGGGTACATAATTGTATTGATTTCCTTGTGTTTTGTCCCTTTCGTCAAATTGCCAAGTGATACTAGTTTCCGCTGAACTGTAAAGCATATCTTGTTGGCAGAGAGCTGTTCTTGCTCAATTGCTGGATGTTTTCTCCATCCTAAATTTACCATACTGTTTTTATTGTACCCAGGGCTGTATGTAGGCTGATTATTTTATTTTTTTTTATAAAAAAAAATCAGCTTTCTATGCCCATTTTGTATCCTCTACAAATGATGTGAACTAAGCTTGTGTTTTTCTTGCTTTGCTACTGCTGTTCATGGCTAGAGGGGTGGAGATATGTTCAAGACACTGAATTTTCAGTCCTTCATGCTGGTTCTGAGATTTCACTGAACAATGGTTTCCATATGCTTTAAAACCTGTCTGCACTACATCAAAATTCATGCCTTCTTAAATGACAGCTGAAATTTTCAAGATAACTGAATTCTGCACTTGAATTGGTATCACTTTTTTCTTCCAAATTCAAACCTGTCTCCCTTTCTTGGAACAGAGGTATGCAAGTCATCAAGTTTGAAATCTATGCATGTTTTATTGGGTCTGCGCTTTCTTTTTGATTTTTGAACAATTTTATACTGAAAACTATCATTTCAGTGTTTTTTCCCTCAAGCAAAATCAGTTTTCTTTGGTACAACCAGTAGGCATCAGGATGATTTGACTAGGCTGGTATAGTGTACACCCCTGTATTCCAATCATCTGTTAATTTACTGAAATCACATGTTTTTCATAGGGTTTTCTTAGGTAATACTCAGAAGTGACTTGCCATTACTTTCTTTGAAATATAACCTATAGGACCAGATATACTTTTATGGTCCCATGTTTAAGTACTAACTATGTTTACTATTGCTACATGGTGTTTCTTCTGTTGTAAGCTGTCTGAGTCCTTTCGGGGAGAGGGGGCGGGATATAAACAAAACTTTTTATTACTATTATTATTAACTATGCTTGATCTTGCTTAACGTCCAAGATCAGACAGGATTGGAATATTTAAGCCTTTGACAGTAGCAACAATATGATTATTTCTTTCCTCTCATCCTAATAAACTATACTGCTGAAATGAAGCAATCCTGGATAATCAGGAAACTCCATAATTTTGTGTGTAAGGACTGTGAACGCTATTCATTTCTGGGACTCAAATAATAATTACCTGAGAAATCTTTCATTATAAGTTTGTTCCAGCAAGTACTGATTCTGTGGACCTTATCACACTAGATATTGGCTGCAGTGGTGCAGTGGTTAAACCACGCTGCCAGCTGAACTGCTGACCTGAAGGTCGGCAGTTTGAATCCATGAAACTGAGTGAGCTCCTGTCTATCGGCCCTAGCTTCCTATGCGGGGACGTGAAAGAAGCCTCCCAGCAGGATGGTAACACATCCGGGCATCCCCTGGGCAATGTCCGCAGACGTCTGATTCTCTCACACCAGAAGCGACTTGCAGTATGCTCTTAATTTGCTTCTGAAATGATTAAAAATGTCACACTAGAGTTTAACTCCAAAGTGTATGCTACATATCTGAACCCTGTTCACTCCATGGTTACAACTCACAGTAAACTAAGCGCCATGTAACAATGGGATTTCCGTAGGATATGTTAACATATTTCTTTACTAGTCATGTGAACAGAGGCACAGCCCATGCAGGTGAATACAAGATGCCCCCCAACCCATTTCCAGAAAGAAAAAGAAAGGAAAAAGCTACCAGCTCTTAGAAAACTGAAACTTCATTTTAGAGCTGGATTACTATCAGTGAATTTTTCATAGCTGTACATTTCACAATGCATCTAGAATCCCATTCTTTCAATTTGGTTTCATTTGAGTGATGATTTAGTTCCTTGCCTTTTGAGAAGCCTTTCTACATTTTCACAACACCGTAGCACATGGCATGCAGGCAATCAGTCACACGATAGTTATATAAACAAGTTACATCATGCTGCTAAACATGTGAGTAATAAATGGCAAACACTGAATCCACGTAAGTGATAAAATAAATGTCCACTGCATAATTAAATTGTCTGTTGATTAATGTGTTGGAGGAAGCCAAGGGAAAGACTGGTCTTGGCTGAAGATAGCCTTATAGGTTTTATTTGCAGTCATTTCTTTGCTGTCAAATTTTCAACTCACATTACAAAGCAGCATTTCTTTGATGCTTGTGTCAGTGCTCTACGTACTTGCAATAACTGTCATCTTTTGCCTATTTCATAGATCTGAACTCATGAAAACACAATGTGCACATCAAATATACTCTGATAAAAAAACAAATAAATGCACAGAGGCTTTGTGAAGATAATGTTTAATCATGGGCGGTATGTGTATCTTGGCTCATGAATGGCCATCCCACGCTGCAGTATTTTCCAGAAACAAGAGTGAAGCTATGGCTTACTTCCTTTGCAGCCATAATGGTGAAAGCTTTTTCTATAAGAAGGAGCAAAGTGCTCTCCGACTGGATGTTAATGCACAATTGCATTGTGGGCTGGAGAATGCTTTAGAGCTGAGGTAGAGATGATGGCTTTCACTTTTTCCTGATAACTGCTGTGAACAGCACTATTCTTTCCCTCCTTTCCTTTCCTTTCCTTTCTCTCCCCCATCCCTTTTCCCACCCCCACACACACACCGCACAATGGAGACTGCTTACAATGCAAGTGAGCTCTCAGCATAAGCAGCAGCAGCTTCAGTTCTTATGAGAGATTATTCACCAGCTTCAGGAGATAACATACTTTCCCCCCTTCTCTCAGAACTATCACTTGCTTTGCAGATGCCTTAACCATCCCTCATCATCCTTTTGTGATTCCAGAAACTCCTTTGTTGCTTTGATACAGGGCTGATTCTGATTTGTGTTTCTTCACCGTAGTTGGTGTTGCCCATGTGAATGCAGAAGTAAGTATGACGCAGACTCACAAATCCTACAGGTTCTTTGTGTTCTGCTTCCAAGCAAGTCTATTTTTTTCAGCATATCCCATTGCTTTCAGGAGAACTTAACTTCCAGTGCAGTCTGCAGAAGATCATGGCCTTATTTTAAAGATAGCACTGACACCGCTAATTGAAGCAAGTATTTGTTCTCAGTGAATCTTTAAGCCAATCATTTTCCCTGGAGGGGTATGAATTGGTCTGACAGATTTTCCAACCTAAAAACTCTAAAGAGAGTCAAGCAATTGGACTGAATATGCTAGAAAACAGAAATTGAACTTCAGTACATTTTGTAAGCAATTTTGGAGTGGCCTAGTGAAGATTTCCCTTTAGGCTGTGAGCTTTAAGGATAGTGAAAAACGGAGGAAATCCATATATTTTTTAAAAGGGTAGTAAACTTATTTATTATTTATTTGTTTCTTTTATATATTGGGTTTCCCCTGTGAACTCGAGGCAAGCTCCTTGGGTCTTTTTTTACTTTTGCTTCACAACAATCTGCAATGTGGGATGGGTCAGGATGAAAGAGAAAGAGACTAGGGTCATCCAGGGACTTTTGTGGCTTTGTGGGACTAGTGTCAACTCAGGAACTACTTTTTAGAATAATATTTCCTTAATGAATGTAGGGTTAGAGTATTGATTCCCCCCACAAGTCTACTGGAAAGAAAACACAAATGTAGCACTGGCCCTGGTAGTGGAATATGCCGCCTCGGAGTGGAATCTTCTCCTCTTGAAGTTTTTAAATGGGCTGCATGGCCATCTATTGGGGTGCTTTGATTGTGTTTTCCTGCATGGCGGGGGGCTGGACTGGATGACCCATGTGTCCTCTTCTAACTCTATGATTCTATGAACGAATGCTGCCTTTGCACAGCAGGTTCAAAATGTTTATGGACTTCCATCTCACCATCAAATATCTATGATTGTTAGTATCCCAGCCTCATAGCTCTAACAGATCTATATATATAAAAGGGTAATGAAATGTCAGCCTAGGACAAAACAACAAAACTACACATCCCAGAAACACTAAACTTGGCAGCACAACCCCTCATCCATGCCTCTACGTTCATACAACAAAAAGAAAAGAAAAAAGTCCTAATTAGATGGAGAGGAATAATTGTTGTTATCCAATTGCTGCCAGTTAAAAGGCTAAGCTCCATCCACTTGGTCTCCTAGCAACCCACTCAGCCCAGGGCACAGGCAGAGTTAGGCCTCACTTAGGCCTCTTCCACACTGCCTATAAAATACAAATTATCCGATTTTAATTGGATTATATGGCAGTGCAGACTCAAGGCCCTTCCACACAGCTATATAACCCATTTATAATCTTATATTATCTGCTTTGAACTGGATTATCTTGACTCCACACTGCCATATAATCCACTTTAGTTTGCATTTTATACAGCTGTGTAGAAAGGGCCTCATATAATCCAGTTCTAAGCAGACAATATAAGATACTTTATTTCCCATACCACCACACTTTGCCACAGCAATGCGTGGCCGGGCACAGCTAGTATATATATGTATAGAGAGAGAGATATGTATATATATAGATATATGTATGTGTATATATATATATATATATATATATATATATATATAGAGAGAGAGAGAGAGAGAGAGAGAGAGAGAGAGGGAAACAAACAAATACTAATAGAAGAGGGGTAGGGAGTTTCCTTATGAGATTTAATAAGAGATTATGTCTGACCTGACTGGGGTGAAGTTTCAGTAGAGACCTTTCAGATTTTGTGTACCAGACTGGAAAAGGCAGGTATCATGTATTTCTTCTTCTCTTTTCATATCCTTTGTGAGAGAACACATGCCTGGTTGCATTTAAGGCAGTGCAGTGTCCTTGAACTGACCTGGACCCATGAGGTTACAGGTGTTGTCCATGCATCTCTCCAGAATATCAGGTGATGTGCTTCCACTATAATCATATCCACTGGAAAGACTCTGTTGTGTCCCACTGAGAGGTTCTCATAACCTGTTGGAATTGAGTCAGTATTATGTCTTACTTCCCTTACAGACAAAATTAGAGTGTTAACTGTGGCCATCTAGGCTGGTGGGTGTCAAAGAGATTATTTTTTCATTTCCTTTCATTTCTCCCATCCCTTTAAAGTTGCTAAAGGAAAACCAGAAATTGATTGTCCATATAGAAGATGATAAATAAGTAAGAAATACACATTTTGAGAAATCAAATAACACCCCAGGCTTTGGATTTGTCAGCAGCCATGTATCACGTTTCTGCAATTCCCTGAATGAAACAAACATTTCTTATGGTGTGACACCAAAAATGATTTGCTGTGGGACTTGGATTTCAGCAACTCCCCATGTGTCACTGTGGTGGCCCTTGGGAATTGCAGTTTGGTGTGGCTGTGGTTGACGACAGTGAAGATAAAGAAACCAGCTACATCTCTCAGTAGACTTTGCAGTGAGGCTTTCAGAATACATAGTTCCGAAGCAAAGCCCAAAGGTCCTCACAAGGAATAGAAATATTTCTGATGCTGCAGAATGTAAAGCTGAAACTCTTATATTTCTTTAAAACTGTGACACTTCTCATGGGATAGAAATTTTGCTGCCTAACGTTCGCTGTACTCAACCATAGTTCAGCCACAGATAATTCAAGCTTCACAGAACAACTAGGAAGCAGAAGTGAATAGAAGAAAGTGAATGACTGACACAGTAGAACAAGGTTTGGTCAACAGGTTGCCCTCTTGCTATTGTTGGACTATAACTTTCATCTATCCTAGCCCTTGTAATCTGGAGTGAAGGATAGTGAGGAATGTAGTCTAGCAACCTCTGGAGGATCATGATTTACTTTATAGTAAAGGAAAGTGATGGACTGTTACTTATGTAGCAGACCACACTATCTTTTTCTTTAATGCCTTTTCAATTATTCTTTCTGATAAAAGCAGTAAATGTAATGTTCCAGACATGTGTGATTTGGGGAGTAGACCAAAGGAAGAAGTTTTTCATGCAGTATGTAATTTATGGAAATTGCTACCAGAAAATGTGGTGATGATTGCTAGCTGAGATGCTTTTAAATATGTTTTTTAACAATGTCCTATCAATAACTAGAGCTCATGATGGTGCAGAGAAGGAACCAAACTGAACTTTTTTGGGGGGAATTCTGTAGTTTGAGGGCAGTCTAGCCACATCATTTCTGGCCTTTTACAATTTCTGAACAGTTGTGAAAGCCAGTTGAGTGCGATATAGTCATCCAAAAGGGATGTAACCAAGGCTTGTGTCACCATGACCAGATCAGATATCTCCAGGAATAGGTAAAGCTGATGCCTTATCTTTAACTGTGCAAAACCTGTCCTAGCAACTACTGAGACCTGGTCCCTTGAGTTCAGGTTGAAGCTAAGAGTATGTCCAAGTTGAGAACCTCAGATTTCATAGAAAGTGAAAAGCAATCACAGGCAATATTCCCATTCCCATATCTGTCTTTCAACTGATTAAGAGCACTTCTTGTCCTGTCTAGATTAAACTTTATCTTTTTAACCTGATTGAGATCACTTCTTGTCTAGATTAAATTTCACCTTTTTAATCTTCATCTAGTCTATTGCTTATAACAGACACTGATAAAACTGTCTGTCTTGGAATTCAATAGGAAAGGAAAGATAGAGTTGTATGTCATCAGTATACATACAGGCAGTCCCCAAGTTACAAATGACTCATAGTTAAGAATGGGGGTGGGACAACAGGAAGTGAGAGGAATCTACCCCTTGGAAGGGAAATTCACTCCTGAAAGAGTTATCATGGAGAAAAGGTATCTCCATTGAAGCTTTATCACCAATCGTTGTATCCACAACAAGCCAAATTTTTCAAAATCCAGTTATCACAGGGACAAAAAGTGAGGTGAAAACAAACACCACAGGGGTGTTAACCCATCCCTACTCTGTGTGTGTGTGTGTGCGCGTGCACACACACACGGAGTTACACTTTAAAAATGTACCTGTTCCCACTTCCATGCAAATTCAACTTAAGAACAAACCTACAGAATCTATCTTGTTCGTAATTCAGAGACTGCTTATATTGGCGATATCCAGCCACCAAGCTCTGGATAACCTCTCCCAACGATTTCATGTAGATTTTAAATAGTATGGGGGACAAACTCAAGCCTTGAGGGATCTTGCAAATACTACTTTCAGAGTTTGCCTTTCCAACAGAACTATTGCAAAACTGTGTCTCCAAGTTATTTCAGAAGGATTTCATTACTGATGGCATCAAAACCCACTGATGAGTTGAGCAGAACCACCAAGGACAAAAGGAGCACTGTATGATGGATTCCTAGAAATCCAGTAAATGTGGGCATTTGCTGTTATAAGTAAAAATTTCTCAGTAAATGTCAAAACCATTGGTGAATAATCTGGTTTCCACCATATACTTGTAAAATATGACATTTACCTACAGAAACTGGTGAATTTTTAGAAATGAGGAAACGAAATATGGTTCAGATGTTTTTTTGTGACTATTGGTGGGCCAGTTAATGTGTTCTCATCAATTAGTGTTGAGTAGGCACATGTATCTAACAATATAGTACTAAGTGAGAGCCAAGGACAAATGACAAGTGGAGGCAATTGTCCTTGGGAAGGTGTGCTATTATGGACAGATGGACGTGATGTAATCATTGCTTTATTTAGTACTCCATCAAAACAGTATACATGAGATACGTGTTTATTCTTAGGGAACAGTGAACCTCCATACCTTTGGGCAATACATTCCCATCTGCACCATGGTTACCTGAAACCAGATGCCATTAAATTACCTGGGTTTTGGTCCCAGAATACCATAGAGTTTCCCTGGAGGGCCTAGAGAACTATCCTCTGTAGGAATTTGCTACATCCTCCAGTACAAGTCAATGATATTTATGGAGGAAGCATACCATGGAATTACAGGGAGCAAATTTCTAAACCAGTGGATCCCAATCTTTGGTCCTCAGGTGTTTTGAACTTCAGCTCCCACCATTCATCACAACTGGTAAGCTGACTAGGATTTCTGGGAGTTGAAGTCTAAAACACCTGAAGGACCAATGGTTGCGAACCCACTGTTCTAGATAGATCCGTTTTCACCAGCTTTGGGTAAGTGAAATCATGGATATGGGCTCCACAATTATGGGGATGTTACGGTAATCTTAAAATAAATTTGTAGGTAATATAGGGAAGTGAAGTGAAATGTATTCATTTCTCTGAAAATTCCAATGTAACACTTTTTAGGAGCCAACACCCTTATATTTTTCCTCACGGATGCTAGGTGGTATCACAGTAATTGAGAAGAAATTGTCAGAGATATTCAGGAAAAATCTGTAATGTATGTATATAATGCAGTAAGAGATATGACTGCACTGAATGAAAATGTCTGTAAGTGACTTGCTTAAGGCTATGGGTGTAACCTACAGCAATGAAAGGAAAGTGACATTTCTTTTCTTTCCCTTTACATAGAAACAAACGTTTGCATATTATAGCAACATGTAAATGTTGGCTGGGACTATGTTATGGAAAGCAAGCATGCTTAGGTTGGTAAGATATGATAGGCAGATTGTCAGAAAAAATAGCCCATGTGTTGCCTGTTCGGCATAGACTCCACCTTCAGGGCCAAACTCTGGAGGGATTTTTGAAGTGAGACTGCATTTGGATTGTTTAGGTGGTCAGAGGAGTCAGGCTTGAGGCTATATTTTATTCTAATGTTCATGTTTAGTTGCTTGCATAGTTATGAAGAAATTGGCTGTCATACAACCTAATCAATCAGATTCATTTTAATTGATCAATCATCAATTATGTTGTACATAGATTGAATCAGAATATAATTCATATAAAAAATAGAACTCTGAAAAGAAGCATGGTTCCCTTAGTTAATGTATAATTGTAATAGAATAAGCATCATTTTAGAAAGAGCATTCTCTCTTCTCTTCCCCCCCCCCCCCCCTCTCTCCTGGGGATTATGCTTCTTCTTAAATAATGCCACCAGCTTGCCTTCAGGAATTTTGGGAATAGTAGTAGTAGCAGCAATGAGGGGCATACATTATTATTTTTATTTTGTTGCTTAGTTTTCTTTTGTTACTATATCTACTGTGCTTTTTGCTGTCCAGTGTAGTTTTGAGCACCTTTTTAATTGACTAAAAGTCTTTTTGATCAATCTTTGTCACGACCCAGGCTGCAGAGCACCAATAACCATACACAGAGGCCAGAATCTATCTAATATCTTTATTGTAGGAATATATAAAGTTAATAAAAACAAGTGTAGAAAATAGTCCAGAATTAGACCTTCCAGGAAAGGTCAGAATTAGTCCAAAAAAGCAATGTCCAATAAGAAATATTAAGGTCCAAAGTTGTAATCCAATAACCGAAACACTCACTTTGCCAAGCAAAGTGAGGGGAGATGACAAGGTCCTTTAGTCCATGAAACTTGAGCGAGGCTGGGAAATAACTTGATACTTGAAACAAGGCTTGAACGTGGAACAAGGTAACTAAGAACAAGAACAAGGTCCGTGGAATAACTTGATAAATCCGTGGAACAAGGCAAGGATTGATCCTGGGAAACAAGGCAAAGTCCGTAGATAAACAAAGGCTGGGAAGCAAGGCGAAGGCTGGATAGCAAGGCAAGGCTTGAGCAGGAGCGAGGCTTGAACCGGAGCGCGCTGTCCAGACACAACTCGCTCCGTAGGCTGACGAATTGACTCCGCGAAGTTACTACGCGGGTAAAACACCTAAATAGAGTCTAGCTTCCCGCCGAAGCAGTTCTCTGGGAATCAGAACCGAAAGCTAACTCTGAGACCAGATGTGAGACTCCCCAAAGATTCTCACGAGAAGCAGTCTTAATTGGCCACATTCTTAGCTGCAATCCGCGCACTCCTGCGCGAAGCTGAATCCAAACTTCTCTGTTGTTTACAAAACTCCCGGCGCAAGAATACGGGAGAAGTAGGCTCTGGGCTTGTTTGACATACTTCTGGGAGACAACTTTCTTGCAGGTGCAAGGTTCCCAGATCTGCCTGGGAAAGATCTGGCAGAGAGGAATCCAGTTCAGACTGGGAAGGTAAAAAACCCAAGTTTTCATCTTCATCAGGAATTACAATGTCCTGAGCAGGACTACAAGGCCCATGGGTCATCACACTATCCCCCTCCTCAAGGCCCCTCCCAAACTGGGGCCCTCTCCCCGAGGCGCGAGGTCGCGGTTTGGTGGGATAGGTCTGATGAAAGCGACGGGTTAGATCAGGAGCATGGACTGTGGAGGCGTCTTCCCAGGAGCGTTCCTCAGGGCCAAAACCCACCCAGTCAATGAGATATTGTAGGCGGCGGCGGTGAAAGCGAGAATCCAAAATGTCCTCAACCTCGAACTCCTCCTCCCCATTCATCAAAACAGGAGGGGGGGCCGGTTGGTCTGTATCAGGACGCACACCATCCGCCGGAAGGAGCAGGGAACGGTGAAACACTGGGTGAATGCGCATTGAACGCGGAAGTTGGAGTTTGAAAGTCACGGGGTTTAATTGCGCCACCACTGGATAGGGGCCAATGAAACGGGCATCTAACTTCCGGCAAGGGCGGTGGGAGGGCAGAAAGCGAGTGGACAGGAAAACCCGATCTCCTACCTTGATTTCGGGGCCCGGCTGGCGATGTTTGTCAGCGTGGCGTTTATAGTCCCCCTTGGCTTGGTCCAGTTGCTGGAGCAAAAGTTGTTGCACCGCTGTGAGTTCCTGCAGCCAATCCTCTGCTGCGGGAACCTCTGAAGTTTCAATGACAGGGGGAAAGAAACGTGGATGGAAGCCGTAGTTTGCAAAGAACGGCGTTTCTTTTGTAGAAGCTTGAACTCCATTGTTGTAGGCAAACTCAGACAGTGGTAACAGAGAAGCCCAATTGTCCTGTTGATAGTTTACATAACAGCGAAGATACTGCTCCAAAGTGGCATTGGTGCGCTCCGTTTGCCCATCTGTTTGGGGATGATGAGCTGAAGATAAGCGAGAGTCTATGCCCAATAGTTTTTGTAGTGCCTTCCAAAAACGAGAGGTGAATTGAGATCCACGGTCTGTGACTAAACTCTTGGGCAATCCATGTAGTCTGAAGACATGTTGAAGAAATAGATCCGCAGTTTCCTTGGCCGTGGGGAGGCCTTCGCAGGGAATGAAATGGGCTAACTTGGTGAATAGGTCCACCACCACTAAGATCGTGGTGAATCCACAGGAAGGTGGTAGGTCAGTGATGAAATCCGCGGAAATTATTTCCCATGGGCGAGATGGGGTAGGAAGGGGGTGTAAAAGCCCTGAGGGCTTCTCCCTTCGTATCTTGGAGCGCTGGCATACTGGGCAGGTGTTGACATATTTTTCCACATCCTTGCGGATCTTGGGCCACCAAAAATCCCTTAGGATCAAATGCATAGTTTTAAATAGTCCGAAGTGTCCTGCTGGTTTGCAGTCATGACACAGACGAAGCGCTTTTTCCCTGCCCGGTCCGGGTGGGATATAGACATGATTTCTATAGCAGAGCAGCCCATCTTTAAGCGAAAAGGGGAAATGCAGACCTTGGCGAAGTTGGTCCTGCGCCCAGGCATCTGCTTGCTGACTAGCCCTGATTTCTTGAGCACAGATGGGTCCTGGAGTAGGGGAAGTTGAACCAATGGGAATGGATTTGGTGTTCCCCACCGTGAGCGTGGCAAAGTTCTCAGGTTGTAGCAGTTGGGATTCAAAGGTCTCCTTGCGTCCTGCAGCGTATTCCGGTTTACGTGACAGGGCGTCTGCTTGCTTGGTTTGGGCTGGGGTCACATAATGGATCTGGAAGTTGAAACGTTCAAAGAATAAAGCCCAACGTTGCTGCCTCTGATTTAGTTTGCGGGCAGTTCTTAGATGTTCTAGATTACGATGATCAGTGTGGACTTCAATGGGAAATTTGGCCCCTTCTAGCCAATGTCTCCAAGTTTCAAAGGCTGCCTTTATGGCCAGTAGTTCTTTTTCCCAAATGGTGTAATTCCTCTCTGGTGTGGTTAGTTGACGAGAATAAAAGGCACAGGGGTGGAGGTGATCTCCCACCGGTTGTAAGAGTACAGCCCCAATTGCCACATCAGAGGCGTCCGCTTGCACCACAAAAGGGGTTCCAGGATTTGGGTGCTGTAGAATTGGCTGGGAGGTGAATAGTTTCTTTAGTTGCTGGAACCCTTTCTCTGCTTGATCAGTCCAGCGGAAAGGCTGCTTTCCACGGATGCAGCTAGTGATGGGGTCGGACCAGCGGGCAAAATCTGGAATGAACTTGCGGTAGTAGTTCGCGAACCCCAGGAAACGCTGCACCTCTTTCTTGTTAGTTGGCGCCCGCCATTCCAATACTGCTGAAACTTTGGCTGGATCCATGGAAAGCCCTAGAGGCGAGATGCGGTAACCAAGGAAATCTACCTCTTGTAGATCAAAAGCGCATTTTTCCAGCTTGGCATAAAGTCCATGATCCCGCAATCGTTGTAACACCATTTTGACGTGGTTCTCATGTTCTGATTGTGATCTGGAAAACACCAAAAAATCGTCCAGGTAGATTATCAAGAACCTGTCTAGATAGTCCTGAAAAATGTCATTGACAAAATGCTGGAACGTTGCGGGGGCTCCGCATAAACCGAAATTCATAACTCGGGACTCAAATAATCCGAATTTGGTCTGGAAGGCGGTCTTCCACTCGTCCCCTTCCCTGATGCGAACTAAGTTGTAAGCCCCCCGAAGATCCAGCTTGGTGTAAACCTTGGCTCCTCGAAGCCGATCCAGTAGATCCGAGATTAAAGGCAGGGGATAGCTGTTCCGCTTGGTGATATTGTTCAATGCTCTGTAGTCCACCACCAAGCGTAGTTCCCCTGACTTCTTCTTCACAAACATCACTGGGGAGGCGGCTGGGGATTGAGAGGGTCTGATGAATCCCTTGCGAAGGTTTGTCTCTAGGAATTCCCTGAGAGCTTCTTGCTCTGGTTCAGTCAGGGAGTAGAGATGCCCTCGCGGGATCGGGGCCCCCTCCACCAAGTCAATGGCACAGTCATAAGGTCTATGTGGGGGTAATTTTTCGGCTTCTTTCTCATTGAATACATCCCAATACTCGGAGTACTTCTTTGGCAAGGTGATGATGGGCTCGGTGTCTGTGGCATGGCATACCTTGGCTACGAGGCAATGGTTTTGGCAGTACGGTGAAGCAAACTGCAGTTCTCTGTTGGACCAGGAGATGTTAGGGTCGTGGAGAGTCAGCCATGGAATTCCCAAAATCACAGGGAAATGGGGGACCTCGGTAACAAAGAAGGAAATCTCTTCCATATGTTCCCTTATCCACATCCTGGTGGGTTCCGACCACTGACTTACGGGGCCCGTCTTGAGGGGACGGCCGTCTATGGCTTGCACCACACGGGCATTCTTGAAATCATGATATTGTAATCCCAGAGAGTCGGCATACTCTCTATCGATGAAATTGTTGGTAGCTCCAGAGTCTATCATGGCGTGGATCATGACGGGTCCCCTTTTTGCTGACCATAATGTGACCACGAGAAGGAACAGGACCCCGGTTGGCGGCTCTTGGATGGATTTTTTGACCGGGTTGGCGAGCCCCTCTACACCCGGTCGTTGGCTTCCCCCGCCGGCTGTGTGCCAGTCGGCTCAGACGCCTTCGTCTCCGTGGAGGACGCCACCGCAAGACGGGCGGCAGGCTTCCCTTTGGCTGGGCACTCTCTGGCGAAGTGGCCCCCGTTCCCGCAGTACCAGCAGAGGTTTAAGCGTTGACGACGGGCCTTCTCGGCGGCATCTAGTCTGGGACGCACATTGCCCAACTGCATCGGCACCTCCTCGCCTCCTCTGGGGTATGGGGTTGGCGGTGGGGGTCTCCACACCGGACGTGGCTGAACGCTGGCGGGAGCGGGGGGTTTTGCCCCGGCTCTACTGCCCTGGCCTCGAACCCACTGTTTCCTGTTGGCAATCATGACTTCAGCCCGTAAACATTGATCAATGAGTGCCTCGAGGGTCTGGGGAGGATCCACCTTGGAGATTTCTTCCAGCATTTCAATGTTGAGACCCTCCCGGAATTGTCCCCTGAGGGCTACATCGTTCCAGCCGGTGTTGTGGGCCAGCACTCGGAACTCGGCTATATACTGAGACATAGGTCTGTCTCCTTGGAAAAGGCGACGGAGTTTGTGACCGGCTGCCTCCAAATTGTCCTCGATTCCCCAAGTCTCCTTGAGGTGGTCCAAGAAGTGTTGCGCTGATCTTAGGTGTGGAGAGGCTTGGTCGAACAGTGCCGTCGCCCAGCTGGCCGCTGGCCCGTCTAGAAGACTGTAAACCCATGCCACTTTGATGTCTTCTTGGGGAAACTCGGCAGCACGGGCCTCCAGATAAGCTTGACATTGGCGACGGAAGACATGAACCTTAGAAGCTTCTCCAGTAAACTTGGTTGGCAACGCCATGGCCGGAAGACGAACTCCGCGTTCCTTCAAACCCCTTATTTCTCCATCCTGTGCATTGAGCTTATCACGGATTCGGTCCACCTCTTCCTTGTCGATGGTGTAGGTAATCGGCTGGCCGCTCGGCCCAGGTACGGTTCCGGTAGACATTCTGGCCGAGGTTAATTGGTGCTTAGGGTGGCGGAGTCAAACTGTCACGACCCAGGCTGCAGAGCACCAATAACCATACACAGAGGCCAGAATCTATCTAATATCTTTATTGTAGGAATATATAAAGTTAATAAAAACAAGTGTAGAAAATAGTCCAGAATTAGACCTTCCAGGAAAGGTCAGAATTAGTCCAAAAAAGCAATGTCCAATAAGAAATATTAAGGTCCAAAGTTGTAATCCAATAACCGAAACACTCACTTTGCCAAGCAAAGTGAGGGGAGATGACAAGGTCCTTTAGTCCATGAAACTTGAGCGAGGCTGGGAAATAACTTGATACTTGAAACAAGGCTTGAACGTGGAACAAGGTAACTAAGAACAAGAACAAGGTCCGTGGAATAACTTGATAAATCCGTGGAACAAGGCAAGGATTGATCCTGGGAAACAAGGCAAAGTCCGTAGATAAACAAAGGCTGGGAAGCAAGGCGAAGGCTGGATAGCAAGGCAAGGCTTGAGCAGGAGCGAGGCTTGAACCGGAGCGCGCTGTCCAGACACAACTCGCTCCGTAGGCTGACGAATTGACTCCGCGAAGTTACTACGCGGGTAAAACACCTAAATAGAGTCTAGCTTCCCGCCGAAGCAGTTCTCTGGGAATCAGAACCGAAAGCTAACTCTGAGACCAGATGTGAGACTCCCCAAAGATTCTCACGAGAAGCAGTCTTAATTGGCCACATTCTTAGCTGCAATCCGCGCACTCCTGCGCGAAGCTGAATCCAAACTTCTCTGTTGTTTACAAAACTCCCGGCGCAAGAATACGGGAGAAGTAGGCTCTGGGCTTGTTTGACATACTTCTGGGAGACAACTTTCTTGCAGGTGCAAGGTTCCCAGATCTGCCTGGGAAAGATCTGGCAGAGAGGAATCCAGTTCAGACTGGGAAGGTAAAAAACCCAAGTTTTCATCTTCATCAGGAATTACAATGTCCTGAGCAGGACTACAAGGCCCATGGGTCATCACAATCTTGCTAATTAACTAAACACTTCAGAGTAGTGAACAAAGGAATTCTGAAGAACAAAGAAAGTGCACACAAACATCAGTGGAGACGTGGAGTCTTCTCTTCCTGTCTGGAAAGGAGAAGACTAAATATATTTGGCAACATTAAAGGAAGGCAGAGGGTATCAGTCAAGGGCCGCTCAGCTTGAATCCACTATGGAATGAAGGATGGATCTCACAGCATGAGTCTCATTAATTGGATAGGACTTACAAGAAACAGTAGAGAGAAACCATGGTAAGACAAAGAGGTGTGCCCCTCTGTATAACACAAACTCAGGAGCAAGTGTCTCCTATACCCACCTCAGAGGGTACAAGGTGTGCACCCAATGTGTGTCACAACTAGTATCCAGTTTCCTCAGCTGGAACAAAATAATAGTTAAGTGCTGAGAAAATGGCTTCTAATTCAGAAAAACCAGATGTAGGAGTTGGATGCCCATAAGACCCTAGCACAGTGGTTATCAACCTATGGGTCCCCAGGTGTTTTGGCCTACAATTCCCAGAAATCCCAGCCAGTTTACCAGCTGTTAGGATTTCTGGGAGTTGAAGGCCAAAACATCTGGGGACCCACAGGTTGAGAACCACTGTCCTAAGAAGAAGGAGAGGGGGTCTGGGTGGCCAGAAGTTGGGAGATGGGGGGAGGGGAGGGGAGGCCCCCCCCTCCTTCTTTCCCTACTGGCTTTCCCTGTCATCTGGGATGGCCAGCTATCTCACATCCTTCCCTGGTCTTCTGTCCATCTTTCCCTGTTTTAAGCCATTTGGAGTTGGATAACACTTGACTCCTGAAGATGACTTTAGTGCTCAGTATCCATGTACTGCAGAAATAGAGCCCCATGGAGTCCCATCTGAAGTACTCTTACATCATGTGATGGCCTCCGTGGGACTCCATCCCTCCGTGGGGCTCAGTTTTTGCCACACATGGAAACGGAGCCCTAAAGACATCTGATGAGTTCCAGAGTGGATAATCCCAAAAGTCACTGTATCAAGACTTGGTGTAAATGGGGGGGGGGGGGGGTATTGTCTGTGAAAGTGAATATATTGCTCTCTAAAGGGATCATTGGGAGCATTCAGACAGTTGTCATTCTGTTGTCAGTGGGAGTCAGGAGGAATTTGTGGGTGAGATGAAGTCAAGGCCTCTTTGCCATACTCACATTGCTCAGTTTGCTGTAAGGGAGGTCTTCCTTCCTTCACTCATTCTTGCCAGCATGACGGAGTTAATTCTCCCCATACAGTGAGCAAGAGTTGAAAGCTATGTTTAAGCCTTCTCTCCCCTGAGTTGAAACCTCCTTCCAGCGCTTTAGCCTTGTGCAGGCAACTTTGTCAGTTTGCAACAATTGGCACTAGAAAATGAGAGCGCTACCCAGGTGCCGGCTAAGTAGGAGGGAGGCTGAGAGAATTTCTTTGCTCTTCTGCCACCCACACAACATCTGAAGCCCACGTTCTGAGTCAGGAGCTTTTGTGTGGGGGAGGTCAGATGACTAAGGATGCCTGGTGAGGGGGAGCAACAGATACATATTTGGGAGTCCGCATATGCTCTGTTGCCTACTGCCCCCTGCTGCCCGTCTGAAACTGAACTGCATAAAGAACTAAAATCTTGTGCACTCCAATTATTTTTCTTCTGTGAGTGGCATCAAGAACATAGTATATGAAAGATCCTGCTGTGTTTTTCTCACCAAACAATGTGTTCTCTCAGCATGAAAAACTGTTTTTTTTTTTTAAGTCGTTGGGGTTCAGATGTCTTTATGGATGTTCTCTCTTTCTTTCCCAGTTTATTGAAGCTATCACCAACAAGCAAGGTGAGCTAGAGAACTACGTGTCTGATGGGTACAAAACAGCACTCACAGAAGAAAGGCGACGATTCTGTTTCCTGGTGGAGAAGCAGTGCGCTGTGGCCAAAAATGCCCTCACGTACCACTCCAAGGTAAGACCGGAGCTGTTTCACACACATGCCAGACCACTGGAATGATTTCCTGGGGAAACAGTTAATAATAATAATAATAATAATAATAATAATAATAATAATAATAATAACAACAACAACAACAACTACTACTTTATTTTTATACCCCGCCCCATCTCCCCAAAGGGACTCGGGGCGGCTTACATGGGGCCTAGCCTGATACAACAATATAATAACAACAACAACAACACAATAAAACAAATATCCCAATAATAAAAACATCAGCGTCAATAAAACAGTCATTAAAATCAACATACAGCAAAAATGTTAAAAACAGTTCAACAGATTATGCTCCAAACATGGTTCTTAAGAAATTGGATATGGCTAATACTTGTGTCCTAACTCAGCTTTCAAAATTCATATGAATACATTATGAATGGATGTCTACATACATTCATGAATGGACAGAAGCATGGTCTCATAATAATGCACACATGCACTTAAGTGTACTCTATATGTCATCTTTCCATTTTTAACCTCTCGTTTCTTCAGCATTATCTATTCCAATTTAACTCATTTCTCATAGCTATAAATGAGTCCTAGAGCAAATTAAGCCTGAACTGCCTGTGAGACTGTCATACTTTGGCCATATGATGAAAGACATGACTCACTAGAAAAGATAATATTGCTTGGTATGATAGAAGGCTGTAAGAAAAGAGAATGACCACATTTCAAATGGGTATTCTCAAGCAAGGAAGCCACAGCCCTGAGCAGCCCTTGTAGGTCTCTTGTTCATGAGATAACATAAATAAAAGTTCACCTGAGAGCAGTTAGCAGCAAGAACAACAAATGCAGTTATACATTCGTTAGTAGATAATGTACTCAGTAAACATATAGCAGTAAACACATATCTGTTAGACCTGCAGGGTTTTTTTAGTGTAATTACATCAGAGAGACTTTCTTTTTATTACTAAGTATTTGTCAATGATATTTCATTTTCTTTCCTTAGTTGAGCTGAAGGAATTGTAAATTGCTCCCCTCTTCCCCACTTTATCTTCACAACAATTCTGTGAAATAGATCTAATTGAGAGAGGTACACCTGGTGGCGCCATGAGTTAAACCCTTGTGCCAGCAAGAGTGCTAACTGAAAGGTTGGCAGTTAGAATCCGGGGAGTGGGATGAGCTCTCATCTGTCAACTCCAGCTTCCCATGCAGGGATATGAGAGAAGCCTCCCACAGGATGGTAATCCCATGAGCAACGTCCTTGCAGACGGCCAATTCTCTCATATTAAAAGCAACTTGCAGTTTCTCAAGTCTCTCCTGACACATGGGCAAAAAAAAAACTTGAGGTAAAGTGGCCTAAAGTCATTCAGTAAATGTCATTCCTCAGGGAGGAATTAGACTTGGGAGTACTCAATTCAGCACTCTGGCTATTACAGTACACTGTAATAAAAGTATGGTGACTTCCCTACAGAGCTTGTAGTATAAAGGTTTACTTGTCCTGTAGAAATTGCTGTTTTGGAAGAAACTAGAAGCAGATCCTTGGTGCCAAAAGTCTAATGACCGGACCCAGAGACTGACTTCCAGTCAGCATGAGGCAATGCTTGGAAGCAATGAGTTAACAAGAAACACACATCTGTAACCTGTACCTTTTTTTAGGCCATTAAGCCACATTTCATAGTCAACGAACCATGTAAAAATCAAATGACTGGTTACTAGTTATTTTCAAAAATTAATTTTTCATGCCATCCTCTTAGAAGTCCTAAAGGTGTTTTTTTTTTCCTTTTGGAAAAAGGTAGTGGAAAACAATGAGCAGTCTTAAGAAGTCTGTAACAAGTTACTTCCTTTCATCTTTGTAATAAATAACGGTGACAAGTTATTGTTGAAACACTGCTCTCTGTTACAAAAAATTATTTTTGGAAAGCAATTTCCAAAGCCTCTTATACAATGCAAGAGACTTGTTTTTATGTTCTCTACCACTGCACAAATAGGAATATGTTTTTTTATAAATCTTTTTGTACCTTTTGGAGCTTTGTTAAGAAAAGAATTTGTAAGCAAGACCACCATTTAATGGTACAGGGAGGAGTTTCTCCTCCTCTCCCATTGTTTCCTTTTCCTTCCTTCTCTTTCCTTTTCAGTTCAAATAAATGACCCCTCTAAAGCAACTACTTGTATTTCAAAGGTCACTCCTGTGGGCTATCCACATGCTTCTCTGTCACAAAGTGTGCTCCTCATCAGAGCTTGAGAATATTAGGTTAAGCAGAAGGTGTTGGTTTGATCTATTTCAGGTTTTTTAATTACAAGAGAGAATCATATCACATTTTGTGTTAAAATTAACAGGGCCCATAATGAATGTTTTGGCATAAGTGACACAGTATGTTTCCAGTGAAGTGAGCTTTCATTTGCAGATTGCGGGTGGGGGGGGGGGGGGGGCGTGTTCACTGGAAGAAGAGCTCTGGTTTGCTGATTGAGACAGGAGATCCAGTTTGCAGACCACGTACCTAGGGCTTCATTTACAACATTTCCATAATGATTAATGTAACAATTACACTGTCATGATTAACAATAATGAAGAATTTTTGGAGCTAATGATAACAAGATGAATTATTTTTAAAGCCAGTCAGTCAGACTCCGTTTAATTGACAATCACCAGCGTGTTTAGAAATGGTTTTTTCAAGCATTCTAGAAGTAAAATCTCTGTGAAATACCACGTTTTTCATATTTTTATTTTTAAATAAAAAGTAGCTGAATGACATTTGCATGTTGGCATTTACACTAATCCTCTATCACCTGGCACACACACACCTTGCAAGAGCTTGCCAAAGCCCTTACACACACTTGTTGTTGCTATGGAGGAGAGCCGCCTAGCATGCTATCTATGCAGCCTAGTAACCAGCACTGTGTCTTAAAGGCATCCTGCTGTTGTGCACCAGAGTACTGTGTACAACATATTTCCATGACTCCCACCCTGCCCGATTCAGAGGAAATGCCCTAGATATAGTAGTCCCACCTTTCCTTTTGTCCTTAGCCATTATACCTGAGTATTGGGCCATTGGGAGAGCTGGATGAAGGAATATGTCCTAAGGTTTCATTGGTTCGGTGATGGCTAAATAAGTGGAACACTGCGCTCTTTGCTAGGTCAGACTAGGACACGGAACAATGGCTTCAAACTACAGGAAAGGAGATTCCACCTGAACATCAGGAAGAACTTCCTCACTGTGAGGGCTGTTCGACAGTGGAACTCTCTCCCCGGGGCTGTGGTGGAGGCTCCTTCCTTGGAGGCTTTTAAGCAGAGGCTGGATGGCCATCTGTCGGGGGTGCTTTGAATGCGATTTCCTGCTTCTTAGCAGGGGGTTGGACTAGATGGCCCATGTGGTCTCTTCCAACTCTACTATTCTATGATTCTATGATTCTATGATTCATGTGGAAAGCAAAGCATTCTTGATGCGTAGATGGACACATTTTGAAGTGAGCATGGGTATATGCCACACACTTTGTCTTACTATCTTTTCAGCTTAGGAGTAGGGCATGAACAGAAGGTTTTGAACTATTTCAAGATATGCCATTGGCATTCTTCATATTGTCTCTCCTCATTGTGTGTGTGCAGGCCTGTAGCCGGGGGGTGGGGGGTGGTGGTTAGGGGTTACAAACCACCCCTGAAATTTTTCAGGTTAAAAAAAAACTGGTTTACTCATGAATTTTAACTGATTAACCAAATCCCCAAGCTAAGTCTATAAGACGCAAAAAATTAAGAGTCCCTCCAGGCACTATCTCAAGCAGATATTGACAGGCCTGTAGCCGGGGGAGGGGGGGGAGGGGTTCACCCCCCCCCCCCCGAAATTTTCAAAACCCCCTCCCATTTTTTTTCTGGCTACGGCCCTGTGTGTGTGTGTGTGTGTGTGTGTGTGTGGAATATATACTGAGGAAAGGTCCATCCTTGATGTTCTGCTTTAGAATAGCAGCTAAATATATCTCCATCCATTGAAGAAGACAAAGAGGAAGAAGAGTGATGTCAAGTCTCTTCTCCCCCACAAACCTGTAAACCTTTGTGTATTTGTTTGCTCTCAACACTGCCCTACATTTGGAGATTGACCATAGCTAGCCAATTAACCCATGGCTCACTTGCATTTCTTGTAGACATGTTTTGTTATAAAAGCTTTTCCTCACCAAAGGTATATTGCTTCAGGCTTTTAACATGCTGAAAGCATGCCACTAAAAAGTAGTGACACACTCCCTTTTTGCCACATTGAGATTCTTCTTTGCTGAAGAGACACAGAGAGAAAAAGGCTGGAATAATCTCTGCATAACAGGCACTGGAGTGAAGGACCTATTTTTGAAAATGTATATGTGACTACAATGTGAGTCCTGGGATTTTTCAATCAGTCCTATGTTTATCAGGATATTGAACACTTAATATGTTGTTGATGCCGGTTTGGTGAATACTTTAGACTTGGCTGGCTGGCTTCATCCCTTTTCCAAGAGATAGCTAAGACACAGTACAGGCTACACACAGTCTTTCATTCCTAAAACTAAAGTTGACTTTGGTGAATGTTTTAATTATATGCATTTTAAATAAAGTTTTTATCTGTTATACATCTTCCTGAGGTCCCTGCTGTGTTGTGAAGTAATAAGCAAAGTTCTTAATAAATTAATAAGAACATGCACAGACTTATTTATTTTTCTGCTGTAATTTTGTTGGAGAAAATGTTAATGTCTTCCTTAGTGCTTTTGAAAACAAATTTTGCCTTTAGTTTCATTGTGGTGAAAAGAGCAATTGTCCCAAACCCTATGACACTGAGAGCGGAGTGGCTGGTTGTGGAAAGGATGAGTTTGTTCTCGTTGCCAGGAGGAGCCCAGACCCCAAACCCCAGAATGACTTCTTGCCCAGAACCATTCTAGTTCATATTTCTCAGATGGACTTTATCGAATCAGATCTTTCCACAGTGGGCTACAGAAAATAATATTGTCCTGTTATTTCGTTGTTATTTTTTGCAGTTTTAATTGGACTATCACCTGTTGTAACCACATATTGATTGCATTTTATTAGGTTTTTTTTATCTTGTTTACATTTATTCAGGGTAAATCCGATTTAGTTTTCTAGCTGGAGTAAATCCAAGTGTATGTCTGTGAGCTATGTATTCTTGATAGTCTAATTTTTCTTAGAAGTCCTCTTTTTACAAACCTTTGGCTGCATTGTCCTATGTGTGTCCCCTTGTGTTTTCACTATATGGTTTCATGCTCTCTCTCTCTCTCTCTCTCTCTCTCTCTCTCTCTCTCTCTCTCTCTCTCTCTCTCTCTCTCTCTCTCTCTCTCTCTCTCTCTGGTAACTTCAGGGAAAAGACATCTTGACACAGAAGCTTCCCTTATGGCAGCAATCTTGTGCTGATCCCAACAAGATCCCTGACCGTGCTATCCAGCTGATGCAACAGATGGCCCTCAGCAGCAATGGAACGATTATGCCGAGCCCTCTCACCACATCCAAGTCAAACCTCATCATCTCAGACCCCATCCCTGGTGCCAAGCCACTCCCAGTCCCACCAGAGCTGGCACCTTTTGTTGGAGTGAGTATTGTATTTGTGACTGTCCTGAAAAGACTGGGTAAGGAGAGACTTCATGCTTCTTCCTACTTCCAGGAATCAGGGGGATAGAATTACCCTGGACTGAGTTACAGATGGCCAAATGTTTCTGCTCCAAGAAAGGCCAGTTTCTGATTTAGGATTGCTCTGAAAAGGTCAGAATGATTGGAAATCTAGTACACTGCAGTGGATTCATGTATACAGAACATCTATTTTTGTAGGGTAAAATCAAAGTGTCCAAAAAGTGGTTTTGTAAACCCATTCTTTATTTTGTATGAAATAAAAAGCAAAGAGTGCATTAAACCAGCTCTCATAATGTTTATACTTCGAAGAGTTAACATTTAGGCATACTCCCAAATTGAATGCAATCTTTAACACGGGGTGGGGGTTTTTTTTATGACTACAACTTCTTGTGTTCCTCACAAGTGACTATGCTGGCTCTGGATTGATGGGGTTTGCAGTCCAACAACATCTGGAGAGCTGAATGTTTTCAGTCCCTGATTCAGGGCAATGGGTAAATTTGCTGAAAGTTAACCTTACTTACCTGCCCTTTTTTTTCCATCCAGCGAATGTCAGCACAAGAAACCATGCCAGTGATGAATGGTGTCTCGGGCTCAGAAGGGGAAGATTACAACCACTGGTCTGACCGGAAGCCTCCTCAGCCAAAGTCTTTATCCCCACCTCAAACACAGAAGCTGAGCGACTCTTACTCCAACACTCTCCCCGTGCGCAAAAGTGTGATGCCAAAAAACAGCTATGCAGCCAGTAAGTCCTGCTTTGTGGGAGAAAGGGGACATGAGGACAACCGAACAAATCTCCCTACTGGTTCAGGGAGAGACAGTCAATGCTGATGCTATCACAGCAAGGAGGTGTTGAAGTGGGAGAATGGGCATAGAAACAGAAAGATGACACAGAGCTATCTGAGTGCCCTTTTTGCCTGCAGCTGTAAACATTTCTTTATTATGACTGAATTGGTAGTATCAAGAACTACTGTTGGGAAAAAGCTGAAATGGTTAGCTAAGAGGCTGGATTTAGCCTTATTGACATATTGGACATATAGGCTGGGTTGCCACAAAACTTAAACCAACTAGGTTGTTCCTTCCTCACTGTGACAGTTTGCAAGATACATGCATTTTAAGAAGGGCATTTCCTGTGAAAGCTTGTGCAGTAGCAATTCATTACTACCGTAGAAAGCGTTGAAGCACTCTTGGCCATTTTGCATAATATTGGAAGCTTTGGTGAAAAGTGGATCCGTAATAATGTACTAATCCTGAATAGGACCTCTTGGATGCAGATATTTACTACTCTTTCTCAGTTGTAGAAAGAGATGGGTGATCTCACTTTCCAGCAGGAGGCAAAGCGTATGGCACTGGGCAAGTGTGATGGGTTACCCTACTGTGTAATTGCTGCTTATTTTTATGGCACAGTGCACAGGCATATATATCAAATTGTATCCAACATTTGTTCCAAAAAAAAAAAGATTGCTCACTGTTACCTATCTGTGTGCATATTCTGCCAGAAAATTCCTATGTCCTTTTTTTCTCTTCTCTTCCTTCCGTCTCTTTATTGGCATTCACAACTTTTGAACATTTTACTTTTGTAAAAAAAATACCTTTGGATATTACCTTTATAAGAATCTAGTTTTTGGAACAAAGTAATAGTGTAGAAAAATGGTTCTTTGTCCCCAATGCCTTGCAAAATAAAAGATCGAATGTGATTTAAGCATTTTACTCTGTATGGCACGATTATGAAAGATGCAGATTAAATATCTCCCCCCCCCCCAAATACCTGTTGTTTGTGTCACCCACAAGTAATAAAATAATAAGAGGCTTTTCTGACTGCGCATTACTAAGATATGTTATTTGAATGCAAAGCAGTGAATGTTCTTCCTTTACATCCCTTCCTTTCTCATGTTCTTAAGCTGCCATGCATACATTGTGGCCTTCAGCGATAAACTGTTTAGTGGAAATCGATTGTTGGGGAGGGATTACATTTTAGTAAATTTACAGAACAGCAGCAATGAGCTATTTTATATTTTTCAGATCACACAGTTTGTTCAAAAATATTTCTTTTGTAACTGGAATAGTTCCTGCAGAACAGCAGAGAATATAAAACTATAGAGAGGCTTTTGTTTACTGAAAATGATTCAGTGAAAAATCTAAAGGTTTTCAAAGGAGGTTTTTGTTTTGCAGCTTTCCTGCCACTGACAACGTTATGAGAGCTCTTATAACTCTGGTTGCTCTTCAAATCCTGGATTCTGATCCTCAGCACATTTTGTTTGTAACACTTCTGTGTTTTCCCAATCCAGCTTTCACCTCTTGTCATTTTAAAAAATCCTCAAGAAGGGAGACAATAGATATAAAATACTTTTTGTCTGATAGCTCTATGAATTTTTTTGCCTTTGAGGAATGGGCAACTCTTCTTTTAATTTTGGTGGATTTTTGAAAGTTTTCTTCATGGCAATGATTTAGGTCAGTTTATGATGATGTTTCCAGAGTTGGTTCTGATACCTAATTGGTTTTTCCTTTCTTTTCTTTTGTTAGCTGAAAACAAGACTCTGCCACGTTCCAGCTCCATGGCAGCGGGACTGGAAAAGAATGGCAGGACAAGAGTGCGGGCCATCTTTTCTCATGCTGCTGGGGACAACAGCACCCTTCTCAGCTTCAAGGAGGGGGATCTCATTACATTGCTAGTGCCTGAGGCCAGAGATGGGTGGCACTATGGGGAGAGCGAGAAGACAAAATTGTGAGCATGTTTGTTTGCTCTGGGTTTTGGCGTTTATGGTGTATGATACCGTCTCCTGTAATTAAATTCTCACTGATGCTTCCATCATGATGTTTATTTTTCAGATGGAGCAATTCTTGATTTTACTAATGCTTTTGAACATACAGTTAGGTTATAAAACCAAGATTATGGCTTGGAAATAGTTCGGTATTTTTCAACCACTTAAGTAGGTAGCAGATCAAGGATAAAAAACAGAGGGAGGTTCAAACTTTTATAGTCGTTATTTGGAAATCCTTATGCATTTTCAGTCCGGGTCTCTTCTCAATTATGATTTGATACTCTCTACATTTAAAGTGTATTGTACCACTTTACTGTAGTTATTACTCTGTTATGCCATGGTATGGTAAGGAGTCGAATGGATAAGAAACAGCTCTGGTGTGTTTCCAAGGAATGAAACAGGAAATGAACAGGAATGGCACAGGTTGCAGGCACTTGAGAGTGCCTGTGGCATAACATGGAACAAAAGATATAATGGGGTAGACTAATCTATCAGGTTTGCTTTTCCACCGCCTGTTTGCAGAGGTATGGGGGCAAATTGGTTGCTTGGCAACATTTGTGTATCTAAGCTCCTTCACAATCCCTAAATATTTTTGAATTCTTTCTCAATCTCATGATCAGACTTTCAGTGTTTAGAGCCTGAAATCTTGAGCTCCCACCTTAAGAAAAGTGTTTATCCTAAGTTCAGAAGCCACAGTGAAAATTTATTTGATGGGTCAAAATGCCATGGGCCAAGCCATCCTGACAAATGGAAGTTGGTTGGCTTGATTATCAGAATAGTTTTGAAGCCCAGAGAGGAACAAGGAAGGTGCAGCTTTGCTGATCTGCTTTTAGTAATGGTTTATTCTCTAAGCAGATATAGGGAGTAGGGACAATTTGGAAGCAGGACGCTGATGAGTCCAGAGGTGCTTGCAACCAGCTTCACAGAGCAAAGGCTGCAGACTCCAGACAGTATGGCTTCTGAATGGACTGGAACAGCTTAATGCTTTTGCTGTTCAAGATCTGGCATTATATTGTCCATTTTAAAACATTTATTTACACCACAGGTTCCTGTAATAAAGGTAGCCTTCCACTGCAAAATTCTTTAATCAGGTGATATTGGAATGCTGTGTATGTATGTGTCTGCCAAAACCCCACTTAAAAAGAAGCCAGTTCTGCTATATGTGTTGTCGAAGGCTTTCATGGCCAGAATTAGAGGGTTGTGTGTTTTCCGGGCTGTATGGCCATGTTCCAGACATATTATCTCCTGACATTTCGCCCACATCTATGGCAGACATCCTCACAACCTCTGAGGATGCCTGCCATAGATGTGGGTGAAATGTCAGGAGAGAATACTTCTGGAACATGGCCATACAGCCCAGGAAACACACAACAACCCAGTTCTGCTATAGTTGGCCAGTTTTGCACCATTGTAAAAGCGTTAATGTAATATGATCTTTTCGGTGTAATATGAGCATTCTCTCCACTTGCTTGAGCAATTAAGAGGTAGAGTAGCAGGAGGCTCCTATTGTTAAAGCTTAAAACATCAGCTTTTAGTTTTTTTTAACCAAACAAAATATAAATTATGCAGTTCGTAGTATTAGCCCATGTACCTTGTTGTTAAAACACAGAATATCAAATAATCAATTTAAAACTTTTAGACTGATCAATAGTTTTGCATCCAGCTGTATTAATTTTGATATTCCTTAATCCCCATGCAGTAGTGTATACGTAGTATTTGGAAATATAAGAATAGATAGCAAGAGCTTTAAGAAATGTGAAAGGACTGTGCTTTCATTGAAGTAGAGGATATCTCAAGCTTTAAAACACAGGCATGCACATGGGATAATGGGTCTTTGTTTGTTGTTTCTGGGTTCCGTCAAATAGATTCTAATTCATGGTGTGATCCTAAGGTGAACCAATCACAGAGGGGTTTTTTTGACAAGATTTCTTGAACAGGAGTTTACCATTACGTTCTTTAAGGCATAGAGAATGTGACTTGCCCAAGCTCATCTAGTGAGTTTCTGTGGCTTTGAACCAGAGTCCTAATGCAACACTCAAACTGCCACACCACTCTTGCTCCCTTTGTTGGAAAGAAGAACATCCTTATCTATGCTTGAACAGGTTTTTCACTCCCCCACCAAAGTCTCAAAATACAGGACAAGATACTTTCCCACCACCTTATATCAATAGCAATAGAATTTGGACTGTTTTATAGATTTTCAGCATCTTGAATCTTTAAATTGAATGGAGTATCTCACTATCAAATGGGTACTGAGAGTAAGGAAAATGCTTGAAAACATCAGAATTTTAGAACCCGTAACTATTTCCATAGGGCCCCCCGATGGTGCAGCATGTTAAAGTGTTGAGCTGCAGTTCGAAAACATGCAAATGTGTATAGATCAATAGGTACTGCTCCGGCAGGAAGGTAACGGCGTTCCATGCAGTCATGCCAGCCACATGACCTTGGAGGTGTCTATGTACAATGCCGGCTCTTCGGTTTAGAAAGGGAGATGAGCACCAACCCCCTGAGTTGGACAAGACTGGACATTAAGACAGGGGAAAACCTTTACCTTTACCTATTTCCGTGCCTCTTGTATTCAAAGTAACTTCTTGCCCGTGCTTCCTCTGTGGTATGCTTTCACCTTCTTAGTTAAAAAAGAAAACCTGAATGTTTATCAGATAAATAATCTGAGATAGGGGCTGCTATTTGCAGCAATTTTCACAGTCTTCATGTTTATGTTCCCTGTAAACAAAAGGAGAACTTGAATTTTTTTCATCTGTATAAAAATCTCTTATTGTAGGAGAGGCTGGTTCCCTTTCTCCTATACTCGAGTGCTGGACAGTGAGGGGAATGACAGATTACACATAAGGTAAGGAGGTTATGCAGAAAGCTGGCTCTTTAATGACTCTTTGTGTTTACAGAGATGAACCCCACCTTCAATAAGCCAGAAGCAAGATCTGTTCTGGCTTATTCCACTGCACTCTTTGGGCTCATGTTTCATCAGTAATTTACTGTCAAGCCAGTATAGCAGGCTTTGTTGCGAAGTGTATGTGTAGATGGGGAGCAACCCAGGCCAAATATGTTTGCAGAGATTATTTCCATCAGATTCTTTCATAATGATAAATGTGGTGGCCAAGAAGAATTTGGCAGGGGCAGGAAGAAGATTTCCCTGAAAGAATCAGAACTTGGGAAAGTCATTTTTTGTGCTACATCTTCCTGGTTCCCCTCTGCTGCCATGGCACCTGTTGCACTGAAACTCCCAGCATTTCCACAGTTTCCCAAGCTCTGGAAAGACTGCAACATTTCCTGTGGTCAGCTTTACAGTTTTATTCTTTAATGCAGTGGTTTTCAACCTATGGGTCCCCAAGTGTTTTGGCCTTCAACTCCCAGAAATCCCAGCCAGTATACCAGCTAGTAGGATTTCTGGAAGTTGAAGGCCAAGATATCTGGGGACCCACAGGTTGAGAACTACTCCTTCAATGGCTTCTTAAGTGGGAGAGGCCTGAGTGATGTCTATAAGGACGTGAGAAAGGTTTGTAATAGGTGTTTCTTTGTGATGATGCAGATACTAACTAAAGGTTTCTGTTTCTTCAGCCAAGGAAAAAGCAGTAGTACAGGCAACCTGCTGGACAAAGATGACATCCCTCCACCGGACTACAGCATGTCCTCCCGAGGTTTCCAGTCACAGAATGTGAGCACTTTCAAACAGAGGCCATACAGTGTGGCAGTGCCAGCTTTCGCCCAGGTGAGGAACATTTTGTATCGGGCCTAACAAGATACATCCACTATCCAAGTATCTGTCCAATGCGAAAAGTAAAGCTGAACCAGAACCAGCTCATGCCAGGCCTAGATTCTGGAGCATCATGTGGCAAAGTGAAATTGAACTCCTCCTCTTCACCCAAAAAGAAAGAGAGATGTTGTGAGGAGAGAGACAATGGCTTTAACAAGACTGAGGCCCAAGGCCTCTTTAAATACAGGTCCCAGCCAAAGTATATTATTTGATTGGCTGGCTGTACTACAGCCAGTTTAATTCACAACTGAGAGGTTTAAATACTGGTTCAAGAGTGAGCAAAGAGGTGAACTTGTAGCTTCTGGGAGGCTGAAACAGAAGGAGGAAACAACCATGCATTAGCGCAGTGGTTCTCAACCTGTGGGTCCCCCAGTGTTTTGGCCTACAACTCCCAGAAATCCCAGCCAGTTTACCAACTGTTAGGATTTCTGGGAGTTGAAGGCCAAAACATCTGGGGACCCACAGGTTGAGAACCACTGCATTTGAGGCTTCCAACTAGAATATGTCCTGCATGGAAGTCTATGAATAGAACTAAGTGGGGAACTAACCAGGGCTCAATATGGCCATAAACAAAAAAAAATCATAACAGAATGGCACATTATGCTTTAATTTGAACAGCATTATCTATCTTGGATTCTTCTTCTGCTGCTGCATATGAGGGATTGCGATGAGATGATTGTGTTTGTGGAATGTTCACTGAATCGCAAGCAACAAGATTTATGATTCCTTCCTTGACTTTTCCTGGGTGGGGAGAAGCGAAAGTGTATATACATATGGATTATTCCTCCCTATTTCTGAAAACACTGCTGTAATTAAGGAGGGCATGTTTAGAAACATGTGTTTCTTTAAAAGTAGAATGTCAGTAGGGGAAGTCAATGAAGCACCTTTTTGATATTGGAGTTTCCTCCCCACCTCCTTTTGTGGCATGTTCTAATGTCATGCATGTGCCATACCTGCAGAAGATTAAGTTGTTTTCTGTAGCCAAAACGTAGAAATAGACTAGATAAATAGAGTTGAGCTAAGCCCAAAGCACAGAGCTGTGTCTGCACCTTGGGTGCATGGGAGGTCATTTTGCTAAAAGGTGTCCTGGTTGCAGCACTGTTGAAGTGAACATTCCTCAAGTGTGTTTTCTAACCTAGATCTTTTTATAGCAGGTGAGGCTTGGCTTGCCAACAGGTGCTTGTGTTCATTATTTATAGGAGTACCTTATGCCCTACGGCTGTGCCATTAATGAATATTCCAGTGGCCTCTGCCCAATGCTACCAGCCTCCTACCAGCCTTACCCTAGGTCAACAGCCGTAAGTCCCAAGAACACAATGTTTCCATTGGGATTTCTAACATGTTTTCTGCTGAAAATATCTTTGTGACTTACCCAACATGTGTGTCCTTGCACTCCTCTCTTCTTCCCATCTTCATCTTCCCACTGGAGGCATTGAATTGAACATCTTTAAAACAATTGAAGCAGGAGGAAGAGAATAAGCAAAACTTAACAGAGAGAAAAAATAACCAACTGGCAAAAGAATGATGGGTGAGGCACAAAGAGTGGCAGCAAAACAGGAATGTAAAAACCCAACTGGTAACATTTGGGTGTTCTATACGTGTCTAGCTCTAGAAATAAATTGCTCATATGCCAGCAAAGCTTATTTTTCCCTTCCCAGCCTTTCAGATCTCAAAGTTGGGTCTTGTTTCTAAACATGTGGTATGACTAGACCCAATGGATCACACAACACTAACTATTAAAAGAGCGTAAAAGGGTGAGGAGCAAGTGAATGCAGGGAAAAGATGTCTAGTCAAAGTTTTGGAAATGAAAGGAGAGATTGGAACGTCACAGAGCAAGCTTGTTTATAATTTGTACTTACAATGGGATCCTCTAAGACAGTGGTTCTCAACCTGTGAATCCCCAGATGTTTTGGCCTTCAACTACCAGAAATCCTAACAGCTAGCAAATTGGCTGGGATTTCTGGGAGATATAGGCCAAAACATCTGGGGACCCACAGGCTGAGAACCACTGCTCTAAGAAGTATTATTATTAGTATTCTATTTTGAGATTCATTAAGCTAAACCTTTTAGCAAAAATGGGATGTAAGATATCAATTAAATATGTCAAACTGGAGAATATTAGTACAGTAAAATTGCAGACTTTTCGTCTGGCCCTCTTTTCTCCCAGAAAATCTCCAGTGCTTTGACTCTTTACCACCAAATTTAATGCACCTTTTGTTCAATTTATTTACATTTGAAGGAAAGTGGCAGTAAATTTGGTTGTAGCAGGCCAAAGCACTGGAGACTTTCTGAAAGAAAAGAGGGACAGAAGAAAAGTCTGCTGGAGATTTTCTGAGAGAAAAGAGGGCAAGAAGGAAATGGGTGCAGTAGTCCACCCATTTTTCAGCTGCTTTTAAGACTGGGTAGGAATGGGGATGAGAGAAGCTTATTTGAATAGACAAGCTTTAGTCTAACTTTATACTTGTTGCTTAGCTACAATATAGGCAGTGTTTGGTTTTTTACAGGGGAGGTTCTGAGGCTCATGTCCTTACCTTCTACTTGGAAGCTCTTTTCTCTAATCACAGATATTGTGTTTCTTTCGTGTCAGGAGTGACTTGAGAAACTGCAAGTCACTTCTAGTGTGAGAGAATTGGCTGTCTGCAAGGATATTGCCCAGGGAATGCCCGGATGTTTTTGATGTTTTACCATCCTTGTGGGAGGCTTCTCTCATGTTCCCACATGGGGAGCTGGAGCTGACAGAGGGACCTCATGGCTAATTATAACTGTGAATGGCTTATGTGACGAGTCTTCAGTAAAATTAGGTTCAGCCTAAGAATGACCATGGAGTTTAAATGTGGTTGGGCACTACCCTGAATATTTGAGCTCATGGTGTCCTGGAGCCTTTGAACTGCTCAAAACCTTGCATTATTGTCTAGGTAAGATGACATTTGTATCAAGGGTCAGGTGAAAGTGACTGGAATTATTGCTCTAGAGAGAGCATTCATACTTCTGTGTCTGCTGCATTTGGCTTGACTATGGCAGGCACGTCTCCTTTACAGGGCTTGAGCAGGACTGTGCTTAACAAGGAAGGATTCCCTACACTCCCCAGAGTTATCCAGGACCACAGCTTCACCACCTCTGTCACTAAAACTTCAAAGTGTATCGCATCTAGACTGATGCTGCTGACCCACTGACTTCAAAGAGGAAAAATAAGCGGTTGTAGTTTTCCTTTCCTTCTCTGTACACATCAGAGCACGGAGATGAAACAGACAGGCTGATTTCTCCCTGCACTGTTGCTCCTGTTTCATCTATTCCACTGATGTTGTGAACCATCTCTTTGGCATTGATTTCATGGGTGAGAAGATAATGCCCCAAAGAAATGGAGGACTACAGGTCTTGTGCCTGTTTCCGACTGACATTGCCAGGCTCTCAGTTTGCTGTTTCCACTGGATGTTTCTGCAACATGTTTAGCATACAACTCCCTTCCAGTCTCTGTACTGCATGCCTGTAAGCTGGAGACTACCTCTGCTCTCCCAAGACAGAACTGAGCAAAAGGAACTTGGATTCATCTTCTTAATTGCTATCCAAAGTCATGTACCAAGGAAAGAACTGTAACTCTGCTATTTATCAATTGACACCTTCTGTGGATCTAAGGGGCAGTTTTCTGGCCTTTAGCACTCTCTGGGGCTGCTGAAATTCATAAAGAAAACATACCCCACCCAAACATAAAGATTGAAATGTTTGGACATCTATTTCTATTTTTAAAAACCAAGTGGTTTTTTTTCAAAATGTTAAACAGTGCAGGGGATACTTGTGACCTATTCTGAATTGCTCTTCATGGAGGCTCCCAAGAGAAATAATTCATCTTGTTATTGGCAGGAAAGGGGTGATCTGGAGAGGGCTGTAAAAACGGTGAGGGCAGCAGTTGACTGTTGTGATGCTGCATTTTGCCTATCTGCCCTACTGTGCAATTTGAGTAGCTAATCCTTTTGAGACCAAACACTTTGACTATGAGCCTGAAAACAATTGGATCATTTCAGTTGCACCTTTTGTCTTTATGTAACTGACATCCTTGCTTTTTCCCTTTCTTTTTCCGCAGGGCCTGGATGACTATGGAGCAAGATCCTCAAGCAGGTAAGAAGTTACCTTTTCAAACACATTGCAGATATTAAGAGAATCTTAAGTATCTTTTGATAGGAGATTGTATACAACTACTCCCCACGTGTAGCAGTGGAAAACTGAAGAATCCTCGCTTTCCAACACAATACATAAAGAGTTTATATCTTGATGTACAGAATTTATGTATGAACCTTCACAGGGTATAGAATACGGTAATGAAAGTGGTTACATCAAACTCATAGACTAACCGGTAGGCAATTGGGTGCTTTTCAAAGGCTGTGGACAGTGAGCCTTCCCATCAGCCTGGGTAAACATGGCCAGTAACCACGTTATATGGGAGTTATAGCAAATATTTCAGGAGCATATCATGTTCTTTACTCTGGTGTAGACATCCCTAATGAGAAAGTTAATACTGATGGACAAACTTCATTAGATGGCAGTTTGTCCACAGCTACAGATTTTTCACTGTATTGTGCAGGGACAGAAGATTATTGGGTGTGTTTATAAATTGTGTTACCATTGATGCAGGGCACCATAGTCTTCCAGATGTTGTTGGACTGCAACTTCCCGAAACCGTCCTCATTGCTTACAGCTCCTGGGGTTGCAATCCAGCAACATCTGGAAACTGCATACAGTAGAGTCTCATTTATCCAAGCCTCGCTTATCCAAGTTTCTGGATTATCCAAGCCATTTTTGTTGTCAATGTTTTCAATATATCATGATATTTTGGTGCTAAATTCATAAATACAGTAATTACAACATAACATTACTGCGTATTGAACTACTTTTTCTGTCAAATTTGTTGTATAACATGATGTTTTGGTGCTTAATTTGTAAAATCATAATCTAATTTGATGTTCAATTGGCTTTTCCTTAATCCCTCCTTATTATCCAAGATATTCGCTTATCCAAGCTTCTGCTGGCCCGTTTAGCTTGGATAAGTGAGACTGTACTGTATTTCCATGTTTTCCCCTACAATTGCACCACAGAATGGAGGATGTTTCCAAGACCATGCCTTAGGACCTTCTGCAATGTATTTGATTTCTGTAGCATATAGGTGTGCTATCTGCTAGTTGAGTCTATAGCCTGATTCAAATGTGATATTCCTTGTTGATACAGTGTGAATGTTCAAAAGTAAATAAACAATGAACTCATTCATTCAATTCAGCAAATCTTCCCCATTTGCTAAACCAATGTTTCTAAGTCCAGTTGAATAATGGTGGTTGAATCATTTGTAAGGAGCAGTTGAGCCCATGCAGGAGGTGGTGGCCTCAGCATTTCACATTTTTTGTTGGGCTGAGAATGAGAAATTGTAGATCTTTTATGGAAAACTTTTTCTCAAGGCAGAAAGTTTAGAAAAACTATATCTGTAGCCAAACACTAGAGCCCCCCACAATAAAGATAATGGCTAAGATCTTGATGAGACACATAGCTACAATGTCATCACTATGTTACATCAGCCTCTCCCAAACCATCTTAAAAGCCAAACAGTTGTCCAAAATGAAGGAGTTCTGCTGCACTGATGAATGTCAGAGAAGGATGGCACATTTATCCCTCTTCAGCCAGCAATCTGTGGCGAAACAAATAGAAACAAGGGCCCTATGGGGTCATGGTGCAATCCCTCACCACTTTGAGGCTCACTGTGGGATGCAGCTGAAGGTGTCATCTTTTAGAAACCTGCTTTCCTGTGTGACAGAATTTTACTTGGTATGGCTGCCTGACTCTTAAGGTGGATTTTGCAGCATTTGCAGTCAGGGCAGTGATGCTTCAATTATAAGTATGAAGGTGATGTTATAGGTCTAGCTTGCACTGTTGTAACTACTTAACAGGATGCCAGCCAATATATTTTAATGAAATGCAATCAATATTTCACAAAACAAGAAAACTAAAGCCAGACAGGTCCCCACCCTGTCTTGCTTCCAGTATCATGGTCACTGCTAATGGGCTGAGTGCAGCTGAGTGAGGCAGGAAAGAGCCACACTCATGAGCTTGTAGCAGACTTCTAAAATGCTAAGGATGCTGTCATAATTTCCCCTTTTCTACTCTATCTTTCTGCCCCTCTCCCAGCCCACAAACCAAATGCTTGGCAAAGTGTGTTGCACTCAAGAAGCAGTACTGCTTAGTTGTGGTCCATCAGATGCCTTTCTTTCCTCTCTTTCTCTCTCTTTTGTGTGAAGCTTGGTTTGGCGGCATTCTCTGCTTTCTCTTTCTCTTTCACAGCGGCAGCGGCACTTTGGTATCTACAGTGTGAGCAAAGGAACCTTGACTAGGAAAGGTGGCTGCTGCTTGGTGGAAGAGTTTTCTGCTTCCCTGTCCCTTTCTGTTTCTTTTCTTTTCTTTTCTTCTCCTCCTGCACAATTTGCCTTCCCTTTCTTTTTTAAAGAGAAAGTCATCTCTCGCCTTTGGATCGAGAACTCTTGTGAACATTAAGGAACCCATGATGCTGCAAACTCCCCCCACATGTGTAGATGTCTTTGTTTGAGCAGAAAATATCAAAGCCAAGATTGCTAGTTCTCACAACAACAACAGCAGCAACAGCAGCCATCATGACCACCGCCTGGATGCAGTTTACATGTAAAACAAACCAGATAGAGATCTTGCATTATGCTCTCTTGCGCTCTCACTCTCTTTGTACTTCATACATGATTTTTTAAAAAAAGAACTGCACTATCCCTTTAAATGGAGACTTTTTTCCTTATAAAAAATTCTAGAAACAAATATGCATGGCCTATGGTGTGCACACTGTTACTTTCACTCCCCTCCTTTGAAGGTTACCATGCTGCCCATTTTTGTTGTCGAAAGGAAAGGTGCATAGAGATGCTAGGGGACTCCAGGCCGCCCCGTTAGTAGGCTCTAAGGACAGTGGATAAAGCTAGGGGGATGATTTAGCAGTGAGCAATGGCATGTTCTCAGGAAGGATTGGACTGTTTGCCTGATCCTGCCAGTTAAGCTGAGCACTAACCCAGTACTCATTTTTAAAAGGTTTTATTTTATGTATACATAGATATACATAGATGTGTATATATGTATTTTTCTAGGTAGGTATGGTTACCTCACTGTTAGTGCTCCTGGGTTATTGGATTAGAAGGCTGGGAAGGATGGACATTGTGTTGAATTGTGCAGCTTGCCAAATCAATCCAGAAACTTTCTCTTTGTATCACAGAGGGACTTTGTTGTGGTCTTTTCATTTTTGGTGGAAGGAGGAGGGGTGGCAGAACTGTTTGTATGGGGCTGGACTTGAGCTGAGAATTGATGACTTGGGCAAAATTCAAGAGCTTAATGTCTTAAAATGTTGTCAATCTTCTTTATGTGTCTTGATTAACTCCAAAGGTGAAAATCGATGGGATTGGAATTAATGGCCGCTAAGACATATTCTTCAGTCTCTAAATTCTAAGCAGTTTGTCATCTGGTCACTTTAAAGAATTAACACTTTACAGTTGAAAATCTACAACATGAAGCTGTATTCCCATTATGGCCCTGATATTTTTTTAAACAAAAAATACAATTTTGGATCTGTATGGGAGCCTGCTGGCAATATTATCTTGATGAAATGTATATATAAAAAGTTCTATCTCTCTACACATAGCAAAGATTTTATTGTTTTCTATAACAGGTATTGAAGCATATGTAACAACCTTCTTACATTGTTGTCATAACTTTGCTCAAAAGAATTTTTCATTTGGGGCATCTTGTAGAAAAAGAATGAATATAGAAAGCAAAACATTACACAAAACCTGTAAAAGTACTGGGTGTGTGTTGGGAGTTGTTTTGTTTTGTTTTTCTTAAAAATGATCAGAAAACAAAACACTGGAGCAAATCTGCCCTGTACTGATATGTTCGAATAAAAGTTTGATTTCCTCCATTGAGTTGGGCTTGGGTGATTTTATTTAGGATTCTGTTATAACAAACACTTTATGCAGTCATTGGTGTGTGTTACCCAATATTTCCCAATTGTTTGTACAAACAGTCCCCAGGTTACAAACATCCAACTTACATCTGACTCCAAGTTACTTGTAGGGTGAGACAGCAGGAAGAGAGAAGTCTACCATCTAGAAAGGGAAATGCGCTCCTGGGAAAATCATGGGAAAATCATGTTTCCACGGAAACTTTCTCACCAATCCTTGTTTCAACAGGCCAAATTTTTCAAAATCTAATTATCACAGGGGACAGAAAGTGAAAAATTATCTGAACAGGGGCACAGACAATAAAACAAACACCACATGGATGTTAACCCTTCCCTCTGCTATTCAAAACTAAAAATTGCTTTGAATAGAGTTGCACTTAAAAATGTACCTGTTCTGATTGACATATAAATTCATCTTAAGAACAAATCTATATAACCTATCTTGTTCATAACCTGGGGACTGCCTGTAATGCAGAAAAGGACTTCATTTAACAACTACTTCCATCCTTCTGGATTCTCTGTGTTAGGCTTTTTCTGAAGCACAGATTACTCCTTCTATACAGAAACATGCTTTTCATAAATGTTTCCGAATCATATATGATATATTCATATTATAGACTAGGAGAAAAAGATGCACAGTTCCATAGATGTCATTAGTAGGTAAACTGCTCACCCTTTTATTTGTAAATAAGTCTGAAAAGCCAGAAAATGCTTGTTGGCGATCAATCCACTTTGGTTAGCTCACAAAAAATTAAGTTGGCTACTTTTAAAGAAATTGTTGTGAAGAACAACTTAAGCTGAAAGATATTTTAGTCAAGATAATAGAGTGAATTGTTCCATTCATTTGTCATAGTTTTGCTTGGTGAGTTATCCCTACAACTGTATCTTAAATACTGGTGAATCAGTTTATCATCTCCCCACATTGTGTCAATCTCAATGTGACAATCCAACAGACAGGCATTGTTAGTGGCTGGTTAGCATGACATTATAGCATCAAATTTTAGGTTTCGCAAGAGAACACTAAGCTCTGTCTAAAATACAGTTGCTACAGCCAGTTTGGTTTTGTCCCCTCCCTCCTCCACCTGCTCCCACATTATCTGCATGGTGATCAAAGTGAACACATCATACAATGTGAACTTCTCAGCGTGTGCCTCATGTGGTGGTAGCTGCTGATAGTCACATCAGACATCCACCCTATTTTTCCATATGCTCCTGAAATTGAGAGTTTTTAAGAGTAAATGAATGCTAGGTGCTATAGGCTATATTTCAGAGAAAGGGTTTGGCAAAAGCACATCTGTGGATCCCTAGGAAATTCATTGGGTAAACATAAGTTGACCAGGGACATAATGGTGCACACAAAGAGTGGTCATTTCTTTGGAGACATTTACCCACTTTTACTTAAGAAGAATAGGGGATGTCTTTCAGGTTTACAAATAATGTTGTGACTGCTTCTTCTTAATCTATGGACAGTCCAGAAATAAGGAGAGCCTTTTCCTATATTGTATATCCTTCCTTATATAATCAGTGTCACTTGTTGGAGGCAATGATTTTTTTTAAATGATAAGGGTAAACAATGTGATGTGCCCAGTCCAAGTAACTATTTTCTCCCCTCACTCATAGTTACCTGTGGACAAAAGGATCTTGACACACCTTAAAGACTGAGAAAAAGAAATTGGCAGTATAAGCTTTTGTAGGCTTATGTCCATTTCATCAGATATGTAGACTTGGTCTATGAAAGCTTATTTTAGCAACCTCTTTCTCTCAAATCTTAAAGGTGCTACAAGATCCTTTTGCAGACTGATCCAAGCTAACACAGCAATGTTTCTGAATTACCTATGGAGTATGCCTACCTGCTAAGTACAAGTCTATAAACAGCCTCTCTGTTTTTCCATTACAGCACGGATGTTGAAGTGGCCAGGTTTTGAGATGTTTCCCTGACTGTGTATAGTTGTAAGTTTACTATTAATTTTCCCCACTAGCCAAATCCTTTTCCTCTGCCCTATACCTCACTCCTTAAAGTGCTCTGGACTGACTCTTTTTAAGATAGTGGTGAATCTGGATCCAGAATGTGGAGATGGAGGGTGTCATTGATAATGGAAAAAGCATTACTGATGAACAGCTGTGGCCATGTTATTGGTGAATTCCATTCTTCATGAGAAATTGGTCAGTTCAAAGCTTGACTCACCTGCTTGCAACTCAGTCCACTGTTAGAATTTCACTGCCATTCTCTGGCAGGTGGAAATGGGATGGCTTTTTCTCTGCTGACCTCTGGGGGAGACCTCCGTGCTTCAATGTCTGTGGTCCATTCCTATACCTGCACAGCTCCCAGCATACTCCCTCCCTCCGTTTCAACATCAATCCCCCCCCCCCCCAATCTTCTTTTTTTGGCTAATCACCTCTTTGGTTTGGATATTCATCAGGCTCTTTTAAATCTGGGAAGCTGGGGATTCTTTGGTTTCAGGTTGGTGGTTTGAAGCTTTTGCATGGACATAGCAATATTTAATTAAATCCACTGGGTGGCAGGACACTGGCTATCTCTCTCCTTTAATGCAGTGTGAATACTTTGGTTCAGTTTGGGTTCTTATGTTACACCTGAAGATTTTGGTTTTGGAGCAAAAAGGAGTTCCAATCAAAAGGCCTAGTCTACACTCATCAAAGAGGTGCAGGATGTCTGCCCTAGGAGGCTTCTTGCTGACTGATGTATTAGGGCAACTTCTTTGGTGGGGTGGGGGGTGGGAATCATGTGCCTGAACAGTATATGGACTTTGGTGTGCCAGCACTTGAATCAATTGCCATATCCTTGTAGGCATAGCATAACGGTACCTTGAAACAAGCTGGCAAATATAATAAGCAAGTTATTTTTCTTCCCAACTGCTCACTCTTTCAATAATGTTTGTTTTCCTCAACAGTAAATATGTGATAAAATGTCTTAAATTAATGGACCACTCTTCTTTTACTAACTGATTTAGTTTCACCGAATTTGTGGTGTACAACAAATAGATTGTATATAAAAAGATGGGGGCAGCATTGTTGCAGGTATATGTGGTTTAAAAGGTATCTCTACAACACTCCACACTGGTGGATTCCATCCTGTGTGATAAATATGTGGATCCGTGATTCACTGGCCATTCAAATAAGGACGATGCAAGACATTTCAGGGTTAGGGATCAAGCACGGTGGCAATAAAATAATTTTAGCCCTCCTTCCCTAGCACTACATTGATGCTGAGAAGCAGCTCAAAGATTTCCTTGAGTTTCTGTCAGACTTTCAATCTACCCCACCCTACTTAACATTTGCTGTTGCAAAAATAGTTAACTATTCCATCATGAGTCACAGTGTGAACAATTTTCAATACTTTATCTCTCCCTACACTTCCCTCTTTTAAGTTCTTTTCAGCTTCAATAAGCTATTTTAGCATTCCCCTGGGAGAAAAATGATCTTAGACTCTGAATTAATTAAGTAGGGAATATTAATTGCTTGTGCTTCAAAAATAGAATAATTAATCTTGATGCTCAGAACTGAGCAGACCTTTTAAATAGCCAGGACTGGCTGCTAAGAGGTACTTGTGTCCAAAAGAGGGATGATGCCTGTCTACAACTGCACAGCTATACCAATATATCAGTTTTTGCACCGTTAACCTACATTTTCTCACTCCTTTATAGGAATGGCCATTCAAGCCACTAAATACAGGAGTTGCTGGGGTTTGTTTGTTTTTAGCTGCTGTAAAATAAAACATGTACTGGCATTGATTCCGTTCTTTAAAATCGGCTTTATCATAGTTGTACCCAGACTTTGGTGGTATCCAGGAGACCATCTGCACAATTCAGACTAGTGTACCAACTGCACCTGTTCCTTGTCTTGATTCCATCCTGCTTGAATCCCAGTCAGTTCTCTGTATCTATGGATTCTGTATCCATAGGTTCAACCACGCATAGCTTGAACATATTTTTTGTCTAAATTTCAAATAGCAAATCTTGATTTCGCATTTTATATAAGGGACACCATTTTTCTATGCTCTTGTATCTGTGGATTTTGGTATTCACAGAGGGCCCTGGAAGCAACTCCCAGTGGATACTAAGGCATCAACTGTAAGGCACTCTATAGTGTAAATAATGCCCTGGTCCTGTCTGGTCTTGGAAGCTAAGCAGGGAAAACCCAGCTTGGCTGACAGCCAGCCAACAAATACCAGGTGCTGTCATCCTCTCCTAGAATTGAGATCTTGTGGAAGAGAATGTTGCTTGCCTTCATGTTGGGAAGGGAAGACTTGATGATTGAACACTCTCAAGCAGAGAGCAGAGTCATTTACTGCTCCATGACTTTCATTGATTATTTGGCTGAGTCCTCAGTGCAATCTATTGTAGGCTTTCGCCACTTTGTTCCCAGGTATCTTCAGAACCTGGAAGAGAATGGGTGAATTGGTGCAGCATCTGATATTTATGTTGCCTGTTACCCATCTTGTACATAAAACAGATGCATAGAAAAACTTTTTGAGCTTCATTTTCCAGAATCACTACAGCCATCTTGCCCCACACTTTGGAGGTATGTCTTTGTGTTTCGTCTTTGTAGTTGAGCCATGTTTGCTTTAGATGGGCAGCTGATGTAACAATTACATCAGATCTCTCTATACAAGTAGTTCTCAACCTGTCAGTCCTCAGATGTTTTGGTCTTCAACTCCCAGAAATCCTAAGAGCTGATAAACTGTCTGGGATTTCTGGGAGTTGTAGGCCAAAACACCTGGGGACCTACAGGTTGAAAACCACTGCTCTGTACTAAGAAAGAGCAGGAAGCAGTCAGCTATTGGCTAGAAAATGCTTCCCTCACATCTGCCTTGACCCTAGTCAAGCTTAGATTTGTCCACGATGGAGCAGCATGATGGAGTGTATTAGGCCCATGATAGGTACGCCTTGACAAGTGTTTGGAGAGTAACAGCTTGCTCTGAAAAAGTGCAAGATGTTCTGTAGGAAGCAGTGCTCTTAATGTAGGTGGGTACAATGTAAATACAAAAAATGTGACTTTCTGCATGGTGGGAGATGGAGAAGCAAGAGGAGATTAAACAATTTAACCTGAAAGTATCATGTTGTTTTGGAAACCTGGGTCAGAGTGTTCTTTGGACTTGATGTGACCATAGCAAGATACTGCATTAGCAGATCTACTTTTTTCAGCATTGCTTAAGGAGGTTTCCAGTACCTGCAGTATGCAAGATCTGCAACAGCTGCTAGATGTAGTTTCACCCATCTACACAAAAGGTCACCACTTGGCTCAGGGAAAGCTCCTGTTGGGCTGGAAGCCTGAGTCGTCCCTTCCTAGTGCCTGGACCATTGTGTAAATATGCAGACAAAACCTTATGCTTTGTAGATTAAACTAGGAGCTTGGTCTTAGAAAATAAGCATATGCAATAGTTATAAGACCAGGGCTAGTCCTACCATTAGACAGAATGACAAGGCTGCCTCAGTCAGATGAATTTGGCTTTCATAGAAGGAGTAAACAGATGTATTCTGATCTTAGTTGTATTTTTAGTGCCATGGAAGATTTTCTGCTAGAGCTGCCTTCATGCTTGGCACCTAGATGAGAAAACACCCCTGCCTCAGATACCATTCATCCCTGCAATCTTCTTTTTATTCAAAACAATCAATAAGCTAATCCTGCTCAATTGGAGTGACATAAAATTGGTAGAAGAGGCATTTTAAATCTGTTTTTCCCCTAGAAGATGTCTCTGAATTTATAGAAAGCTTGAATTTAGGGAACTTGTTCAACCTGCAACAAAACATGCATTTATTCACCAACAGGCATGAACTGTTTGTATTTTTTTTTCTTAATATACAAACTAAACAACTGTTCTGGGAAACCTTGTTGGAAAGGGTTAGCTACCAAATAAACAGAGGCTGTATTTGTCTATATACAGATCCGAGAGAATGGGCTCTGTAACATGAAAATTTCTTCTCCAAGCTTGAATCGGAATCAGAAAATATCTCTGTTGTCATGGAGAATGATGTTTAAGGCTTTTAAGGCAAACAATGAAATTTGAAATTGGGCCCATTACCATAGAGGCAGCCAGTGAAGCTCCCTCAGTAGCAACATGTAACATGTTGGCAATAGGATGTTCCCATCGCCCATTTGTATGTAGCACTAAGTGTCATCTTCAGCCAGTGTTCCTATTCAGGCAGACGGACTTTCCTTCTTCCATGAGACTTCGTGCTAGTCCCCATCCTGTCAGCATTCCCATAATATCAGAGTTTTACTGAGTTGCCGATACATCCCTTTTCTGCACTGATGGGGCTAATTTGGCATCATAATCATGCCTGAAGATTAGAAGGTATTTGTGGAAGAACTTGGTTATGCTGATTACCCTGAAATATTAAGGCATTTTAATTCACGGAAAAGGAATTGGTTTTAAAAAAAAGATTAAAGGTAATTTATATATATTTAATTACTGCACGTTTTAATGGAAGAATACATCTTGAAGGTATGCATATTACGTTTCTTGGCTATCTTTGTTCACTTCATTTTTGGTACTGTTGCATTTTGGGATCTGGAGCTTGCTAAGACTGCCATGGGAATGGCATCAAAAGCATTTGTTCATATCTAAAAATCGCACCCACCCAAACATATCATGTAAAATTCCTGAGGAGAAGTAATAGGAGACATGCACCCTCAAAGAATGTACAAGGTATGTGGTGATCCCTGTTCCTCCTATGGTAAATTGTGCTTTTGCAGTTTATGGTTATAGTAGAAATATATTTCAGCCCAAAGAGAGGTAAAGTGGAAGGAAGGAGGCAATACCAAAATGTAAGAGGCAATACCAAAATGCAAGGAAACAACAAAAAGTAGCATCTCTCAAGAGGAGGCTTTTTAGTTTGTTTCCATGTGAGGAAGGGGCATTTTGATGGCATCCCCATGGCAACTGTATATGTAATATGTGCTCCCAAGTCTATCTGATATTTCCCTGGGAAAACCTGAGATGATTTCACTATACAAATGTTTGTACACGTTAATGCATGAAGCTAAGTAGTGTCTCTTCATCGTTCGTTGTTTGTAATAGCATTGCATTTTGTTAACGTTGAGTAGTAAAGATGCAGACATTCAGGCATCTCCCAAGTAAACTATTGTTTAAAATATTTTGTGCAAATTGAAATTGCCTTGTTTTCAAGGGGAGCTGTGCTTTTTATGAGCGGCACAAAGGTTTGCTTGTTGTCCTTGCATATCTCATCCCCCATTGTCTCTGTCAGTACAGGCCAATCCATTCCTAAACTCTATCCGCTCATGCCAAGCTTTGCTTTCTTTTCACAGGAATCCTTTTGCCAACGTCCAACTCAAACCAACAGTGACAAATGACCGTTCAGCTCCTCTCATCAGCTGATCCCAGGGAAGTTGGGTTACTGCCGATACCTCACACTTTCTATTTCTGTTTCACCTGTGTTGCATTTTTATGAAATCCTTGTAAAATATACTTGTCCTTTCCGCAATTCCTATTTTTATAGTTAGATTGAATTGAATGTCAACTTCCTGCTTGAAAAGCAGGTGTTTCACTCTTTAGGAACAGAGACTTTAGCTTTGAGTAACAAGTATCTTGAAGATTACATAACATCTCTGCTTTGAATGGAGAGCTAGATTGAACTATGAGCCAGTCTCTGTGTTTCACCTCCATTGCTTATAGACTATATTCAAACTCTTTCATGGATAGTGATGAACCAGGAAAGCTACTGTACCAAAAGTAGATCTTCCTATTTTGCAATATCTTACACATCAGCTAAAATGTATCTTGGATATCCTCTGGCATCATAGAGGATTTCAACAAACTCACCTATGGACTTGATGTTTGTGGAGAAGAGCTTTGGTGCTACACAGTGCTACATGGTGGTGATTTTCAGCAGTTTTGGATCTCCTGTGAAATGCACACACTGTTCAGCTGTGGATCCAAGGCAGCACATTATATGGACTGAAGCATCTTTCAACTTTAATAACTCATGAGTTAAGATCTTACTCCTCTTCAGATCATATAAATCTTGAATTGCAATGATCCACTTCTCCTGGGTGTGGATTTAACTGGGTAGCTCTCTATACCCAAAGTTGCCTTTTATATGTTTGCATAAATAACCTAGATCTCTATACATATGTCTTGCCTGTCATCAAGGAGAAGAGTGAAGTTGAGACAGATCTAATGTGATGAGATTATCATGTCATACCATTACATCATAATCATCATGTAAACATGTTTGGTCCTATTAAGATGGTTGTGGTATTGTAAACAGGAAATTTTTTTTGCTCTTCTTATAAAGCACCAGCAGCTGCTCTGTCCCACTGTAACATCTTGCTAATGAGGCATGTAAAGAATCATAATAGTTATAAAGCCGGAGCCATTCCCACCTTTTAGATTTCCTCTTGCGAGATTATTCCTGTCTGCCTATCATGCGTACAGTGGGTTTTCATTCCATGCTTCAAGCAACCTGACACGGGTTAGGAGCTGTAGGTCAGTGCTGTTTGAAAGATCCTGGCTCTCTGATCAAAGCAATGCTTCAGTCCTCTTTTCAGTTTTTAAGTTCTCCCTGCACTTGCTTGACAATGTAGATATTGACATATCCATAGATATTAATATATCCATAAAAAGCTTTTGTATATATGCCGTTATATACGCCACCTAGTTGGGGATCAAGGTCCCTTCAGCTGCAATGCAGAGTACTGAGTGCTGCACCGCACAGACATTAATACAAAGTGGAATCAGTGCATTGTTCCCAGGATTTGTCAACTCCCAAGACAGGGTTTTGAGGGTTTAGGCCTTATATAGCAAACTTTTTATCACTTGGGGCTTTGATTGGTTTTTTCATCTGTAGTTTCACCTTTGATCCCAAGTGCTAGCAGAGTAAGCAACAAAAAAAGTCTAAATGCTGTTAGGCAAATCTCTCACTTCACTTGTTCTGTGATACATGAGAATTGAAAGCAAGGCTGCACAGCCTAAATACACCCCTGACAAAATGTACTCCAAATGGAAAGAAACACTCAATCATCTACATACAAATTGTCAATTGGCCCTAACCTCCCTGTTGCATAATAATTGTCTTAGGAAATTTGTTCATGGCAATGCAATGGTGTTTCTAACTCCCGTGTTGTATTTGGAGAAAAGGCAGTGAGCCATACTGTCCAAAAAGGTTAAATTCTGTGTGGTGGGGATTTTTCTTTTTCTTTTTGGCTAGATCTGTTGTGGAAGGAAACAGGCAAGCTGCTTACTTGTGCCTAGTCTGGCCCAGTATCAGTGGTAGAACCTCCTCCATAATGTTTTCAGAACTCCTGCCTAGATGAAAGGGGTTTCCCCGTGGATGAGGGGCATTCAAGTCCTGGACAATGCGGAGCACATAGAATTAAAAAGTAAACTAAGCAAAACCCACCACCAGCATATGTCAGTCCCAGGGCTGGAATAATCTTCAAGTTAACTAGAAGAAGTTCTGGATCGCATTAAAAAGAGTGTCACAACTGAGAATTTTCTTTGCACTACCTGATCGTTCTGTCCAGTGTAAGATTTAGAGAATGGGGTCTGAACCCATCTTGCAACAGTCTAATGTAAGGGATTAGGTGGGGATTAGCAGTAGCAAATAGGAAGATTGTATGAATTTATGAAAACAAGTGCATATTTATTTTTTTAAATCTATACATCCTCTCTATTCTCCTGTGGAGGAGGGAAGTAAGACAAGGGCATTGTCCTCAAAATAGGAATTCTGTCACTCACCCAATTAAATTTCCCTTGCTTAGGGATGTTTTATTTTTGAATACTTAATTGCTTCTTAAAATGTTTTATGAGGTGGTTTTGTCTTTAAATTTTATTGTAAATGTTTTTTTAATTGACCGGGAGGAGCCTCCGATGGTGCAATGGGTTAAATCCTTGTGCCGGCAGGACTGCTGACTAAAAGGTCAGAAATTCAAATCCAGGAAGCGGGGTCAGCTCCAGCTTCCTGTATGGGGACATAAGAGAAGCCTCCCACAGGATAGTAAAACATCAAACATGGGTGTCCCCTAGACAACATCCTTGCAGACAGCCAATTCTCTCACACCAGAATGCAAGTGTGTTTCTCCTACTTATATTATTCACATGGTAAATCCTACAAGATAGGAACATCTTGCTGTGTAATTTGGCTGTGCACTGTCTTGGTTGTAAGTACAGGGAGTGGTAACTATTCTTATAAGAAGGGTTGAAAATCCTTGGGAAATGTTTTTCCCTTCTAGGGTTTGAGATGTTCGAACTTGGAAATATTTTCTAAATTTCTATTTAGATAATACTGCCTAGTTTCTACCAGAGTTTTCTATACCTTCCTTATGTTGCTGCATCAAGAATAAATAGTTTTCTCCTTGTTTGTATGCTGCCTTTACATTATCATTTTATTAATAAAATATCCAGGATACCAATATTTTAAGGTCCTCTGTTCCTCTCACTGCAAAAGCAGACAATGGGACTTTGTGGCAAGATAGTTGGAATCTACTTGCCATAAGACTGTAGTGATCTGGTTAAGGGTGATGGAAGCAAGATCTGTGTTGAAGCAGGTTCATTGGTCATATCATACAGCTCAAAGTAGCATCTGTATTTAAGCCCCTGATATCTATTGCCCAGGATAAATAAGAGAAGGTTCTTAACTTCTTCTGCTCATGTATATAAGATTAGGCAGGAATAACCCCGATTTCATGATTAGAAAAGCTCCCCATGACATTTGTACTAGATTAGCTAATTAGCATCTGTTCTTATCTAGCTGAAATCTGATCAATAATGTTGTCCATGACTGCCAAAGCAGAAAGATGTGATCTCAGTTTTATTGCTCCTTTGATTTTAAGCTTTAAGCTTTAATTTAATTTGTTTAATATGGTTTTAGTCTCTTTAAATTATTTCTATTGTTTTAAACTTTAAACATTTTTGAGCGGCTTCCGTTGATTTTATTTAAACATTAACTTGAGTTCATCCTTCATATCCATTCCAAAATGTGAAGAATTTGGAGAAGAGGTCAGCTATGGTTCCATATAGCCACATTACACCAGCCAGATTTCTCACTGGATACCTGTATATAACTAAATGGTTTTCTGATCCTGCCCGATCCCTGTGAGGCACAGAAGAACTATGTGGAAGATGAGATTCAACCATTGTACAGTAAATTGTGGAGTGGCCAGTATGAAAAAGGAAATAGCAAGGGAAAATATCCATTAAACAATTCCAGCCAGAGTAGGTTAATGCTTACCCAGCTTCCATTGGTGTCATAAGTCTATTCCACTTGAGACCTATGAGGATGCAGGGCTGTACAGTGCACAGCAGCTGGTTCTTAGTGAAAATGATGTACCATATGCTGGAATTGTAGCATTAGCTGATCACACAGTGTATGCCAGGCATGGGCTAACAGCCCTCCAGGTGTTTTGGACTTCTACTCCAAGAAATCCCATGCCAGTTTACTGGCTGTTAGAAATTGTGGGATTTGAAGCCCAAAACACTTGGAGGACTGAAGTTTCCCAAAGCCTAGACTGTATACCCTTACTGTTCAGCTATGCTGGGACTTTGTGCCTACCACTATAGTTATTGACACCCCCCCCCCCCTCAAAGTGTTTCATGCTCATATCTCTACTGTTTAAAAAAGGCTGCAGTGTTAAAATCATTTCACACCCCAGATGAAGCATGCTATTGCCTTCCAGATGCACTTAAATCTGGAACAGCAACATGACTATGAATCCTCTAAGCTTAACACTGCTGATTTTCAAATTATATAATGCATTCTAATGCTAACAACAATATACTTGAGGTTTTATTCATCTGTTTTTTCCAGTCGTTTATTTAATGTATTGTTTAATGGGTGGGTTTTACTATGAAAGGTCAGCGGTTTGAATCCAGGGAGTGGGGTGAGCTCCCACTATTAGCCTCAGCTTCTGCCAACCTAGCAGTTCAAAAACATGCAAATGTGAGTAGATCAATAGGTACCACTCTGGCAAGAAGGTAATGGCGCTCCATGCAGTTATGCCAGCCACATGACCTGGGAGGTGTCTACAGACAACACCAGTTCTTCAGCTTAGAAAAGGAGATGAGCACCAACCCCCAGAGTTAATGTCAGGGGGAAACCTTTACTTTTACTAAACTAAACAAAAATAATACTAATCCTTTGGTTTAGTGTTCTGCCTATTCATTGACAGGGAAGCCAGAGCAATCTCTTCAAGAGATTATATGCCAGATCAAAATCAGATTACAAAGCATAGCTCTGGTGACATGTTATGGTAGATGAGTTACTCCTGAGCCGCCAGACTTTGACAGTCTCTAAACCAAAATTGGCCCAAGATCAGAATAACATCCTAACTCAGACCCAGTTGTGGCCCCCAATCATGTTAACACTTCCAGCCCCATGGGTACTATCAGGTCTCTGGAGCTGCAAAACCAGGAGTGTATAAAATAACTAGTAAAATGCATCATGTGCCCACAGGGGCTCCACATGTGATCAGACTATTTAGCAGTGCTAATACAATTCCCCAACCCGCTGATAAATTATCTCCCAAGGTTACCCCATTCACAAGACCTCAGTGTTTAACCCCCCTCAGAACCAGGCATGTATAGCTTTGGGGGGTATTCATAGTGACATAACCAAGCACCTTTTGCATTCTGCCTAATGGGATGCCTGCCCCAGACAAGTTTTTTAAAAAAATAGAAATAGGCCAACACAATCTGGGAGGCTTCATGATTCCCACTGCTCTTAAATTCTGAAGCATGAGAATCTTAGCTGAGAAAGAAGCTGCTAACCTTACATCCAAGCCTAAACTGGAATGCTGAATGATCCACTATTCATCATTCTACCCCCTGATCCAAGACCATATACAAACCTGTAGTTTCAATATATCATGCTGGCTTCCAAGTGCAGACATCAGATGAGTGCAGGCAGAGGTTTATTATTTTTATTTTAAAAATGTTTTATTTTTGTTGTTGTTGTCGTTGTTATTGGACCAATGGTATTTGACACACATGCTGGGAGCTGTATGGAAATCAGCACTGATAAAAAATACAGCAATTATGACCCGTATCAATAAAATATACACTGTAAATAGCGCCTCTTTCTTTTTCTCACTTTTTTAAATAAAGAAAAACGTAAACCAAAACATAGCTCTAGCTCATGTTCTCATGCAGTCACTTGGGGACTGAAATCATTTTGATTCTATAGACCATGTACCTCTAGGAGCTTCCTGTTTAGGTCCAGTGCCAAAAGGAATGCAATGGAGGGTCAAGCAATGATGAAGATGCTTAGTAACGGCCAGTCCCTGAAGTGCTCTCTGTGGAACTCACTGTACCTTTGCCTCGCTGAAGCTCTTCATCTTATTGCTGTGCCATTTCAGGTGGAGTGATGGGAATGTATCCAATGGCTTCTCTTAAAACTTGGAATGGAAAAGCACTCTCCACACATGTACCTGTGGCAGTGCCATCACTCCTGCAAATATAAACACAGAAGCACCCAACTGTACTATTTTTTTCTCCAATGGTTTCCCATGGCACAGAGATGTGGAGGACAGCTAGACCAATGGACACAACCTGTTGTGTTTGCCCCATCAAGGTCAGAAAACCACATGGGCTATTCTGCAGTGCAAGGCCAAGTTTTCTTTGGTGGAGTTTCCTAAAGCCTTGCCTCAAACAGATACTTAAACTAGTGTGCCTGGAGTTGTAATGATTTCATCCCTGGCTGCGACAGCTGATTCTCTGCCCAAATGCCTCCCAGTGGTGGAATAAGGAAGAATGAATGTGCTTGTTGGCACGTCATCTGCTCAGTTCACTAGAAGGCATGCAGGCAGATAAATGTATCTGTTTGGGAATGCATTTTTCTCTTTTTGCCAATGGCTATTCTTTTGCTATGGATATTGGGTTTAGGGTAACTTGGTCTCAGAGGTAAATATGCACACAGCTTTATAGGCAGTAATGTTTGACTTCCACCCACCTTTTTTGCACTGATGCTTTATAGCTTTCTCCAGAGTAAAAGGCTTTTGCAGGCTCTGCCTGTTCCATTAGGACTTAAGTCCACCAGTCTGGAAAGGGCTCTTGGAACACAAATTTGATCAGAGGCACGTTCTTTACACACAGAAAGGCTGCTACCACATTATCTGTTCCTTCCACAAAAAAAGTCTTGATTTTGTGACATCTTTTAAGCACAAAACAAAGTCACAGGAAAACTGAAGAGCAGCAATATGCAGAGGTGCCCAACCAAATGTGAATGGGGGCACCCATTCTAGAACAAAAATGGATTTAGCTTTTCTTTAGCCTATAGAAACTGCACTTGAGCAAAGATGTGCTCAGAGCAGCACTGCTACAAGGAAGGGAGCAGTGTTTCAGCTGTCCCAGATGGTTCCCCAACTATGCAAAACAGCTTTTTGGGAGAACTTAAGGGAGTAAATCCTATTGCTAAAAGTATTTCAGGCAAATGGGGAGGGTAACTAAAGCATCACCTCCCTTCCCTCTTTCAACAGCCAAATTCTCTGACTTGGTTTTGGCTGCAAGAGTGCAGCAGGTACTACAACTTGCTCCTAGGCATCAAAATGCTGGCAAAGATGTTGGGGGATGGAACAGAATGCAATTCAGCAATTCAAATAATCTGAACCTCCATGAAAGAGTCTCTTCAGGTTGCCTACTTACAATTGCTTCAACTCTAGATGCATCCTAGGCCAGAAACAGATAGAAGGATGCTGTGTGCCTGTTCTTTTCCCTACAGTTCTTAGTTGATCCCAGCTCTGCAATGACCAGCATCTATGTTGGCAACTAACAGACTCGCACAGGATGGGTCAGGGCAACTCAAATACAATACACATCAAATTATATCCACAAATCATAGAAACAAAGAGAAACCACACAGCTGCCCCTTAAAAATTTGTCAGTTAGACCACAAATTTTGGGGACATTACAAACCTGAAATCTTTTCATAATTGGTTCCTGGGGCTGTTCGAGTGGAGAGTGAAGGACAGCCTGCGATTGTTGTTTCCAGAAGTGCTTATTCACATGTGTGATGCACATAAATGACTGTAAAATAGGTTCTTGTTTTTCTTACTGAGTAGTCATTACAGAAGCCACAATCTCCCTGCACAGCTGAGTACTAGAAAGAGAGATTACAATATGTCTTAAGGACCCCTCTTCCTTCCCTTTTCTACACTAGCAAGAAGGCCACAAATACTGCCATTTTTCTATTCAGTCTCCCCTCATCAATCCAGAGTTCAACCAGGAAACAACCTTGCCTGGTTCAGTGAATCCTGGTGCAACGCTCTAGGCTGAAGAAGAAGAATCAGATGGAGAAACATGGAGTACAGGTCTCCCATCAGAAGGCAAAACTTAAGTCAGAAAGTCCTTGGCGTTACTATTTCTTGACATCTTACCTGGTGCAGATGATATGAAGAGTTAAGAACTACCAAAAGCAACCAGCATGACTCCAAGAGTATTTACTCAGAAGTAAGTTCCACTGAGGCATGGTCATTGTATTTAGGAATATAGCCTTTTACCAAGCAAACTTCGAAGAGTTGACTAAAATTGATGGTAGTGATAGAGGAAGGAAAAGTCAAGAAGAAGGAAAATATTAATGCCACCATTACCACTGTAAACTGAGAGCACCATTTGATGGGGATGATTGGCTGACATGCAAGTAAATGTGTGTGTGCGCATGTAAATATTAAAGTGCATCATTATGCCCCTTTGTGGCCATCAACTGAAGGCGAGAGGAAAAGCAGCCACCAAAGTGAGAGCACAATAACAAAGAAAAAGAACAAACTAAATTGCATGTAGACAGTTCTGTTGGAGAATGGCACAACTCTCTCTCAGTTTGCTCCTTGAGTTTGAAAGTCAGCATGTTATGGTCTACAGTTCAAAAAGCTACAGCCCCTCAGTGTCATTCTCCTCTCAGCTTTTTCCTTTTCTATCCTAATTCAAATTGCACAATTATCCTAAGCCTTAAAACTAATCAAAATTAATAACTAAAAAACCCAAAAGCAATCAAGTTCTCTCCCATCTGCTCTTTACTCTCCTAACCCCCCCCCCCCAAAGACGCCAAGACAAAAGTGTTAACTCTTTACATCTCTTTGGCAACAACAACTGAAATCCGCTACTCTGTTAGGGCAGGTGATATAGCGGTGGGTAAATTTTTATACAAAAATAGTCCCAGTGGCAGTTTGACCTGCTTCTGCTACACATCTTCTCAGGAGGCTCCTCCTGCATGGGAAATACTATATAGGAGTTACAAAGGGAAACAGGAGTCTCTCCCCGCAGCACAAGGTTTGGCTGACGGACATCCTGCCGCCTGCCAGGGGCAGACTTTGACTCACCAGGAAGGGTGCCACTTAAATAATTGGGATGGGGGGCAATTGCGTGGGTAGGGTAGGGGCAGACAAGAGGATCCCAGCTTCACAGAGTTTCTCCCAGCCAATAAGCCATTGAAGCAAGCTGACCTGCTATTTCTTTACATTCCCCTTTTCCTTCCTATCCATGCCACCTCCACAAAAAGGCAAGTCCAGAAAAAATGTTGCTTTCCTCTGAGGCTGGGGTTGGTAAAAGGGGGCATGCTGGAGAGGGGACCATTAAGGCACAGCTGCTGTGCTGCTCAGAATGATTTTGGCCAAAATGTGGAGGCGGTGGCATTTACTGCAGCTGAGTAAATAAAACAGGGAGAACAGTCTCTAAGCAAGGCTCACAAAATGAATGGAAAACCCCCAAATGGCAAGTGCCCCAGCTGTGTTACAGTTGGGCAAATGGCATGGGGCAGGTGACAAATGTTTGTATGGAGGGGGTGGTCAACAAAAGGAGGTAAATGGCTACAGCGTCCCGCACCCCTCCAGTTAGAACAACACCTAACACTGACCAGCACCCCAGAGTGCTCCTGGCATATGGCCTACCGTTCTCTCTCTTGCTTGACTACAAAATATCTAAATGGCCAAGATACAAGGATCAGTCTCTCAGATATATATATATCTGCCTATCTGGGTTTGGAAAAAAGACATGGCAAGTTTACACAATAGGCAGGAGGTGGTGTGTCCCAAGGCAATGCCCCAACGTGGGAAGCTAATGTGAATCAAAACATCAAGAGTCATGAGTTACAGAGACAAGGGGTGTCAAAAATGGCTCGGGTGGGGGGCCAGAAGTATTAGCGAGGTCAAAGATCTACCCTTTAAATGCTATTTGCCTACCTGTACATACATACACGCACGCACACACTCTCACATCCACACGCTCATCACAAATCATCTTTGCCACTGCAGGGCAGGGCAGCTCCAGCCTTGAAGCAGTCAAGGTCCATCCAATAAAATCTGCCTCTTAAAAAAATAAGAGCGGGAGACCCACAGAGTTCTTCTACTTCAGCCAGGTTCTGGGTCTCTGTCCTGAATCCTTTGCCCCAGTGCAGAAACCAATGCTGGGCAGAGCAGGGGGCAGGGGCAAGATGAGAAGTCCAAAAGGAAATAGGTGGCTGCACTCACTCTCTGTCACCATTTTCACTGCTGCCTAGAAAAGGGAGGAGACAGAGTTAGCAGTTGGCGCTGTACAACCTACAGCCTTTTCTTCAAGTGTTTTGTCTTCCAGTTCTCATAAATCCTTGCTAGGATTAATAGTGGTCAGATACAGAAACAGGTTGAAGATTCTTTATTCATAATCTGAAATACCCCAAAATCTGAAAATATTCACATGGGTGGGTGACATAGTATTACTCTTGTTTTCCGATGGACTAATGTACACAATCTTTATTTCATGCACAAAATCATTGAAAATACTGTGTATAAAATTTCCTTCAGGCTATGTGTATAAGGTGCATATAAGATATAAATGATTTTCATGTTTAGACAGATCTCATTTTCATGAGATCTGGAAAAAAATGAAATTGGAACACTTCTGGCTCCAGGCATTTTGGATAAGGGATACTGCATCTTGGAGGGTCACCATTGACCATTTGTATTACACAGCATCACAAAGAGTATTTTATGAAGAAAAACTATTTTCAGACACTGCACACTTGATAGACATAGTAAGTTAATGATGGGATATTTTTACTTTACTGGGCCTCAGCTCCCTTTTTCTACCAGCAATCAGGTCAAAGGAGTCCGATTGGTGGAGGAACTGGATCCATGGCTTATTCTGTCCCCCAACATACTCCCAAATGGATCAAGAAAATTGAACAGTGGGTTAATGATAGAATCTTCTTGATTCTGATCATGTGGCATCTACAGCATTATCATGTGTTTGCATCTCTTCCACAAGCAATGTTTCTTGACCCTCTGAACTCCAAATGCACCTTACCTGCTACAGATTCGACATCTGAGTCAGTGACGTGTGTGATGGAAAACCGAGATGCTGGGGCAGGTGAGACAGTGAAACGTGAAAACTGGATGGGCAGCACCTGCTTCTGAGCGGGTAGAAGTGTAGAGGGCAGTCCGGAGAGGGCAGGCTCAGGTGCCACTGATGCCAGTGATGACACGACAGACGGTTTCACCGGCATGAGTGAGAAGTCGTCTTCCCACTCAAACCCACCAGCTTAGAATGGAAAAGAGAGGCAAAGTAAGGGACTGGTTTGCCTTTTGTGTTCTGTTGTCCTCCACAGTCCATTAATGCACAGAGCACACTGCCTTACAGAGCTCCCTATAGATTCAGAGTGATACAGTGATTACAGCATTACGCCAGGTCATGGGAGAGTAGGTGCAAGACTCCAATACATAAAACCCACAGAGCCATTTCAGCCAGCTCCTCCTTCCCCCACTTTCTCTTTCAGTCTGATGCTGAGAAAGCTGTTCTGAAGATAAAGGAGTGCCTTGCACTCAATAAAATACACTAGGTGTGGGAGTAGTAGTCCAATATGTCTTAAGCTACAGATGTACAGTGCCACTGTATCTATTCCCCTCTAGTGGCCAAATGGAAAAGAGTAAGCTGCTTTTTGAAGCCCCGCACAGAGAACCTGAAAGAAAGCCTTAAGTGCCGGATAGAGATCAAGAAAAGCAAAAGATCCTTTCAACTCTCAAATGGTAACTGCATGGGTGTCAGGTCAGGATGTTAGCTAGTCCAGAAGAGAAGTATTTTGAGTGAGAAAGACTGATAGCAACTGACACATGATAGTCATTCAGGGAGGATGGATCTAAAATACCCAGTAGTGTTATTGTGGCTATGTGGGCAGTCCAGGACTTGAAGCAATTTGTCATCCTGGTTTCAGTTTCTGGGAAATCCCCAGCAAGAGACAAGTGCTTCCAAAATTTTAGTCCTCACAATCTTTTAAAATTTACTATCAAAATTCCTGACTTTCATGGGCTTCTGGGTGTTGGAGTCCAAAACACCTGCAAGGGGTTCTAGAACTTTAATTTTGCTAGCAGACTTCTAGATGTTTGGATTGCAGCTCCTATTATGCCTGGGTCAGGCTGGTCTTGTGCATATGTGTGTTGAAGGTGATGACACCATGCTGTGGGATGCTTGGGCAGACAGAATTGTCCTTTGATCCTAGGGGCCCCTGTTATATTATCAGTAGCAACTTTAACTGGACACCCACACCAGGCCTCAGCTATGGAGTATGAGTAGTTTGCAAGATGAGACACGCCACACCTTTGAACTTTCCCAACTAAATTTGTTTGGATTTTTAGCTTCCCCAAACACAGAGGGAGTTGAACCGCCATGCAGTTTTGGGCTAAGAGAAGGAGAAAGGCAACATGGGTAATGGTCCACACAGGTTATGTAGAGGTTTGGGGTCTCCCACAGCCATGTTCAGTCCCCCACCTGAATCCTACCTGTACTTTCTTCAGAGGTGCTCCCTTCTGAGGAGGAGCTGCTGCCATTGGGTGTAGAATTGTTTTTGTCTGCTGGGCTTGGAGAACCATTGCTCTCCTTCTGCTCAGGGACTGATGCCATGGGAGGCTCTGTCACCCCTGGGAAGGGCAGCTCCGCAAGTTCCTTCGTGGGGCTTTCCTGTGCATGGGAGGACATGACAGAGCTAATGATAACCGTACACACATTTCCAGGATATTTACAACCTACATTACTCTCTCTCCCCTCCTGGAAATCCACATGCTGCCCATTGGCCTGGTACTTTCCAATCCCGGAGTCTGTGATTTAAATAAGGTCCTGCTCCTTCTTCTTCCCTCTACATTGCCACCACTATCTAGCCAAAAGACATCTGGGTCTCTGCCATACTCTGTCCTTTTTTAAAAAAAAGAGTGATGGTGAGATTTAAGATTAAAGTAAGGGTTTGTATTTTAAAGTAGGAAGCAGATGCAGAGCTACAGATTGATTTTTTGGTGATTCACAATCCATAAGGGTTCAGGACTCCCAACTATTTTAATAGTAGCAGGAAAGATTTTATAATTTTAACTGTATATTTTTAAAAAAACATATCTTTTGAAAAAATTAACAGTAGCAGTAATACTATGTTTCCCCCCCCACAAAATAGGAGGAAACAACCAAGAGTGAACTTTTGTGTGAAAAGTCTGTGGATTTAGTTCAGATCTGGCACTGAAAGCATATTATGGCTCAAAAGTTCAAAGAAACCCCTTTCTTCAAGTTTAATGTACATAAATACGCTTTAAAAATGTGGAGGTTTCTAGAAATGCCTACCTGTTAGGTGAAGATTAAAAGTTTACTTACAATTATGTTCACACCAGCCCTTATAGAATATAGGAATGAATATACATATTTATATAGATTAACACTTCTGGTAAATTCCCATCCTCCTTTGCCCTCCAGCAAGACCCACATCAAATAGATCACCTGGTCAAAGAGGTAGACAGTGACATCTTCAATGAAGGAGACAGCTTTCTTCTTGCGTTCAAGGTCATCACAGAAGGTCTCCACCAGCAGGCTGGGCATCTTCAGCAGGCTACGCAGGTTGCGGGTGCTGTGGCTTTCAGCAACCACTATGGGAACAGTGGGTGAATCCTCCTCACTATCTTCACTCTGGTCCTGGATGTTGTAGCATCGCAGCTCCTCATCAGACTCATCACTGTCCTCTGTGTCCTCCTCCTCTTCCTCCACATCAGCAGGGACAGATGAAGGCTGGGATGGTGCAACTAACAGGTCTAGTGAGAGCCCAGAGCTGTTCTGCGGCTCTTCCTGATTGCTAACACCCTGTGCCACTTCCTCAGGATGCTCCACCTCCTTTGAGGCACTTTCCAGTCCTGCCTTCCCTACCCCTCCACCCTCCTCTCCATCCACCACAGTAGGTACCTCTGGATCCACAACCACAGGTGACAAGAAAAAGGACCTGGTGCTAGAGGCCAATGTTTGGGGTACAGCGACAGTCCCCTCATCTTTACACTTAGGCAGGTTTGAGTCCAGTTCCTCTACAATCACTCCATTTGCCAACACCTCTTCTGACAAACTGGGACTGGTGCCTTCCCTTGTGCCCTTCTCCTTAGTCACTGGAGACACACATTCCATGCTGTCTCTATCTGGGCAAGTGGGTTCAGGAGGAGAAAGGGAGCGTGTTTCACCTGCAGGGCCATTTTGGTCAAGGCTTTTCTCCAATGCTTTGATGTGTGCTTGGGAAACATCTGACTCATGCCCTTCAGAACCATCACTATCCCCTTCTTCACCATCCTCCCTCATCCCCCCCTCAGCATCATAGTCAGAGAAGTAGGCTGAGTCACGGTAAGGGTTTTTTTCATCCAGGCCTTGCAGTCCAGTGCTAAATGAATCAGAGAGGCTGAGCTCTTTGGCTTGGCCCTCCCCATTGTCATCCTGGGTCATCCCTACCTGAGGAAAAGACTCGGGATCTCGTGGCTCATGAGGCTCCTTAAGGACAAATTCAGGTGACTCATAGTTCTCTGTGTCATAGCCACTGTCCAGGGCCTTTGGTTGGCTTGAGGGCACATAGGCTGTAGGGCTGAATGCCTCACAGGAACTGGTGGTAGAAGGGATGTCCAATGACTCCAGAGAGTCAGGAGTCCCCACCTGCTTCTGCAAGGACTTGAAGGCGGGCATTATATCCTGTCGCTCAGTACAGTCAACTGAGAAGTCTGTGAAGACTCCAGATGTAAGTTCAGCTGTATCATCATCATCACTGCCCTCATCTAAGTCAGGGAAGCTAGTGCTTGAAACAGTCTTGTCTGGTGTTCTGTCCTGTTCACTGTTGGTAATCTTTCCACTTTCTAGATTGATTTCCTGTAGCATCTTGGGTGGGGGTTCAGCTGAAGCCTCTTCTACAGCTATTGGATTTTCCCCAGCTCTTTCCACCTCACCTGTTAACTCTTCTGGCAAAGTGGTGTCCTCAGCAGATGAGCTGTGGGCAGGATCTGGTGTAGATTTTGACAACAGTGATTCTGCTGCAACCAGATCTTCCTCTGATGGTGGCGTGCTGTCTTGCTGGCATTCTACTCCAAATTCTGTCAAGGGATCCTCTGCTGAGTCCTCTGCTCCCATCTCTGTGCTGGCAACTTGGGGTGATATCTTACCCTTTTTAGGAAAACCAATGTCAAGGCAAGGGGAGCCTGCGTGAGATGATGGCACATGCTCCTCACCCAGCAGGGCTGCTCTCAGGTCCCTGATCCCTAGCGTTGGCTCCTCTCGTGGCACTGTGCACAGTGGCTCGGCCATGAGCCCCTGGAATGTTATCATGTGTCTATAGCACCAACTATCATTGGCCGGCAGTTCACACGGGGACAGTGGGTGGCTGCTGTTATTACTGGCTGAGGTGTTGGATGTCCAATGCTTGCTGGAGGAAGGGGACTCACCATTCTTACTCCTTCTGCTCCTGGGGCTATCGCCTGAGCTCTCTTCTTCTTCCTCCTCCTCATCCTCCTCGTCTTCCTGCTCCTCTTCCCCAATTTCCAAAGCTACTGATTCTGAAACAGTCTCCTTATAAGTGTAGGTCACTGAAGGAGAGACACCCAGTGGGTCTGCAAAAATGCCTTTTTGCAAGGATGGGATGGGCCACTCAGAGGCACCAGCCTCTGTTAGCAGGTAGTTTTCAGCACAATCCTTTGGTGAGGCCTCATAATATGGGACCTCCTTGTCCCCTGGTCCTCCATAGGAGTAATAGTCAGGGGGTTCCCAAATGCTGTCAGCATGTGCCGAGTGGCCCAAAAGGGGTTCCATGGTGAGGGAGACAGTGGGACTACTGTTTGACTCATAGTGACCCTCATTGGCTTGCCAATGAGAAGAGCGGCCAAACTCTGGGCTGTAGGAACACATGGTGTAATCAAGGTCGGCTCCACTGCCCTCAGAGGCTGCCTCTTCGATGCGGATGTAGTACTCACTGTTCAGGGAGGGGCTGTGGGCACTCAACACAGGAACTACACTTGGTGTATGCAGGCCTGGGCAGCCTTGCACTTTGCACTCATAGCAGGAGGGTGAGACCCCCAAGCTGAGTTGCCCACCACCACCGCTGCTGCCACTGGCTGAATAATAAAGCTCATGATAGCGGGCAGCACCCCGGGGGCTCATAGCTGAAGCTGGTAAGTGATCGCCTTTGCCTTGATCCCATTTGTATTCAAAGTTGAGACCGTGGCTGGTCTCCATGACAGTCAGGACATCATCACCATCATTGGAGAAATGCTCCAGGAGTGGAAAGGATGAAAGCTCAATACCCATGTGGCTTGAGCCTGAGCCACCACCACCAGGTTTCATAGAGTTCCAGCGTCGCTCAAACTCTTCTTCTGCCTCAGAGGCACCCTTGGCACATAGGTAGGACAGCAGGAGGTGCACCTCCTCAGCAGTGGGGCGCTGCTCTGGTTGCAACCAGCAGAACTGCATCACCTCATACCTGCAAGCAAAGAGAAGAGAATGGGGTGAACTGCTGCTCCTCTTCTAAAGTTGACCTTTATCTAGCAGCCCCACAGCATGGTCCTTGCTAAGGCAATCCCATATACATCTCCTTTTTTCTCCTATAATCCTAAAGTTGAAAGAGACCATAAGCAAAGGGCCATCCAATCCAACCTACTGTCATGCAGGAATACACAATTAAAGCACTATCTACAGATGGAGCCTCTTTTCTACCTTTTCTTTTTCTCAGCATTACATGCTTTTGCAAGTCTCAACCTTGGTAGACTTCACATTCTAGGAGGTCCTTGGCAACTCCATGTCATGTGCTGATGGAAAGAATAGGTTTTGCAAAGACATATCATCTCAAATTGTGCCACACCTTCACAGCCAGTGGCTGCCACTGAAGGCACAAGAACTTCATCCTATATTAATTTATGGAGGGCAGGATATACTGACCTGTGGAATGGCCTATTGGACAGATCAAGCTTTTTGCCCACAAGAATTGTAGGAAACCATAGGCTGGGAGGGGCCTGCCTCTCAATTTACTTTTTAAAATATAAACAGCCAACCATTTAATTCGCTGAGAAATTTGGAAAACAGGTGGTATTGGTTGTCTAATGTTAACTTTTGGACACATTGTCTCTCTGCTTTGGCCATTCTTCAATCTTTTCCCCTTCCATTTAAATACACTTACATACACCTGACTACAGGGCCTGTACTCCTGCAAGATGATGATCCAACAAACCTGTAATGTATTTGTCCTTTTTAATAGGACACAATTTTTCAAATTGGTAGATGCAACCTTGTAATAAAACGGTTGGGATACTGGGGCTAATGAAAGCTTGCCAGTATCTGCACAGCCAAGTGGTCCCCACCAGCCTCAAATACAGCCTCTGGTCATGCAGACTTTCTGAGTCTGTTCCTCAATGCCACTCCCCCCCCCCCCAACCCCAAGAAATCACCCCACCCTCAAAAGGCCTCTTTGCCCTGCACTCACCAACGGTCAGATAGTGAGAGTGGAAGTTGTGGCTTGGGGAGTTTCAGTTGCTGCTCCTTGATGGCATAGGTGAGCACCTGCCGGTCCGAGTAGTTACAGTAGGGCTGTCCACCCAACTCAAAGAGCTCCCAGATGGTCACACCCAATGACCTGCCAAGAAAGTGGTGGTCAGTTTATGTGAAATACCACAGAGCAACTTTAATCAGAGAGAGAGAGATATGTGCTCAAGTACAAATGTGCAAGCCCTGTAAAACGGGTAATCACATGATTTAGTAAATCCAGGATGCTTACAAATAGAGGACTCTCAGGAAAAACAATTAAAAGTCACTGCTAAATGATATTATCTTTTCCCTCCTTACCATTTTTGGTTTACAAATGGAAGAAACAATTGGAAAAGCATAGGGCAGCAACAAAAGTTAAAAGACAAAGTGGGCAAGAATCTTGTGAAAGTAGCATAAGGTACTTTCTGGATAAGTGGCAGGGAGACAGAAGAGAAATCTGTCTCTGTCGGCAGGGAAATCTGTCTTGATGGCTTCCAAGCAGGTCAAGACTCAGCAGGGCAACTTTCCTAATAGAAACATTCCTTCTGCTGCCATCTCTTCCCCCTCTATTTCAATGCCTGTGTCCATTTTATCTCCAAAATTACACACACACACACGACCCTATATTGCCACCTGTGTCAGCCTAGTTACACCAATCAACTGGATTGTGGCCATTATTTGGACCCCCTATAAAGTGGCATGAATGAAGCTAGGCAGAGCAATTACAATACAAACCATATTCAGAAGCACTGCCCGCAGTGTAGTTCTCAAGGTGGAAAACAGAAAGCAGCTAACAGTAGAAATATTGACAGAACTATGAAAATGAGACAACATGGTGGGATAAAAATACTCAAATAGCCCCCCCCAAAAAAAAAACCTAAATAAGCATGCTAACCATAACAGACATCATAAAGAAATAGGTATAGCTTGTTTACAGATACCAAGATCCTAAATCAGGAAGATCTATTCAACTTGAGATCTATTCATCCATAATCTGGTGATATCATTGTAACACATGTACACACACACACATGAACATACACATGATGGGGGTACAGCCATCCCAACAGAGGATGAGAGAAGATAATCCTCTCCCATCCCCTTTCACAAAGGAAGATTCTCTTTGTTCTCACCAAATATTGCTGGTCTTGGTCTGGTCGACAATAAGGAGGTTGCCATGTACCTCATCAATGAGCTCAGGTGCCACCCAGCGCAACGGTACCCACAGTTGGTCAGCTGTCACAAAGTAGTCATCCTGCCGGGCATGCAGAGCCAAAACAAGACCATGTCAAACCGGCACCAATAGAAACAATAATCAGGTCAAGCCAACCTCCCCCATTGAAATTCCAACCTCTCCCAACAATTGAAGCATTCAAAAGCTGGCATGGAAAACATGGCTGGTTCCTCTATGCCCCATCCCTTTTGCCTCCCACTCTCAGCCATAGGAATATTACAATGGTTATTGAAGGAAATGGCAGTCCCCACACAGTCTGCCTCAAACATGCAGTCTCATCGGGTACTCTGCATGAAGCCCAGGCTTCAGGTTTTTGTATGCATGTATACTTCTGTTCTCCCTTCCACTTCTCCCACTAACTTTCTACATTTGGAGCCAAGCACCCCTCAACCTAAAATGGCTCACCTCACTGTTGGTCTTGCTAGCCCACTACATAAACACTGCTAACACTGAACATGCTCCTTCTTACTACCCCAAAGCAGACTTACTTTGTATTTGCAGTGAGAAAGCCCATAGTCGCCAATTTTGACAGTCAGGTCAGCTGTGAGTAAGCAATTCCGCAGTGCTAGGTCACTAGACAGAAGAAACACACAACTTAGTTTATACAACAGAAGACATGAAATGCTGGACCAGCCCTGTATGGATCGGAAGTACAGTGAAACACCACAGCACGTACGTAAGCAAAGCTGGACAATTTCAAGGCCTGGACACTTTTGTGGCTGGGTCAATGTCCTGAGTCAGCTATGATTCCCCCACCCCACCCCCGGCATTCTTCTTTCACCCTGAAGAATGGTCGTCCGTCATCAGAAGATGGCAGAGCTCACCCTCTTCAACAAAATCACTGATGCTGGAGTCTTTGAGTGCCACTCACTCAGCACCAGGATATTGTTGAGGACAAGGAGCAGCTGGAGAAGAAAAGAGCAGGAGCTGATGAAAAAATCCATGGTGGAATGGTTTCCTGCTGCAGACCCAAATGTTGGTGCCTGTACTCCCAGGAAAGGCAAGAGGGAAGAAGGAAGATGTTGCTGCAGGGCTGATCAGTCCTAATGAACACAAAAGTATGCTACATGTTCCTATGGCATCCCCAAACTGGCTCTACCACAGTGGGTCTCAACTTGTGGGCTGCGACCCAGCAGTGGGCTGCAAGAAAGAAAATCCGATCTGCAAACCTCCTTCCTCTTTATTTATTTTATTTTATTTATTTTATTTCCGTTCATTTCTGCAGAGCTGACCATTGCATTGGATAGACAACATCAGTTCTAGATTATTAAATATGGTTTTTTATGGGTGAGCAGATGGCGCCTAATGGATGGCATATGTTCTGTTTCAGAAACTGTAGCTGATGTGATCTATCCAATTCAATTTTCTGAATCAGCATCCCAAATAACCAAACCAAATCTAAAGTTGACCAAAAACTGATTTGTAACCTTTTGGTGCTAATATTGGAGAGTGGTCCCTGGTCAAGTGGGCCCTGGTCAAAGTGGGCCCTGGTCAAAAAAAAGTTGGGAACCACTGCTCTAGCAGGAGTAGCAGTCCGGACATTGGGTGTGAATATGTACACAGCTATGGAAATTCAGTGGGTGATTTAAGTCTTCATCTCAGAAGAAGGCCATGGCAACCCCACTTTGAACAAATCTTGTCAAGCAAACTCATGGGTAAATTTACCTTAGAAATGACTTGATGGCACACAACAATACATTGCCTTGTATTGGCACGCATTCTCCCCAAGCTCACAGCTTTCATCCCAAGAAGTATTGACATCTCCATTTGTCAGCCTCATACCAATTCTGTTCCACAATGGATCCTGGGCACCAAAGTGGTTTAATGTAAAAGTAGTGTTTGTGTTTCTTTTAAAGAGAGCCAGCATGATGTCATGGTTTGAGTGTTGGGACTAGAACTCTGGGAACTTCCTATTGCAGTGGACCAGAAGATGGATGGTAGAGCACAACCTCTGCATATAAAAGCTTTCAGGTTCAGTCCTTGAGTTTCCCATACACCTCATGTAAAAATGTGAAAAGTCACACATTTTTGAATAGTTTACTCACCTATGTACATAGTTGTTGCGGTGAAGGTGCAGCAAGCCACAGGATACCTCGCAGGCCATGCGTTGCAGCGTCAGAGGATCAGGAGCCAGAGCTTCGGCGGCATGGCAGCTCCGGAGGTAGCCCTTCAGGTCACCCTGTCAGGGTGGCAGCAGCAGCAGGGTTACCCATGGCTACATCACCACTGCCCAGGGACCTCTCTTGTGAGGTCTCAATGGGTGGGTGGGTTGGAGAAGAACAAGAAAGAAAAAGCATCTCTGCAATGCAGTCAAAAGGGTGATGCCAAGCCACAAAGAAGGCCCAAATTAGGGGAGACCATATGTACTAAATCACCAGCACATGGAGAAGAAGCACCAAGACGTAAAAACCTTTAGTCCCCTTAAGCCCAACCGTGTTATCTGCACCCAGCCTCTAAGGATAAAAACTAGACGTGCTGTGAAGCAAGAGGATATATGAGAAAAGTAGCTACTGAAGGGAATATTAAATCCAAATCTAAAATAGGGTTGCCTCTTGGGCAGTGAGTTTGTTTGTTTACCTGTCCCAACACTCAAGGGCTATGTTTGTAGTCAGGAGCAAAAAAAAAAAAATGGTTGGAGGGGACTGTGTGTGTGAGAGAGGAGGCCTTGAGATTTCCCTCTATTAATGACTCACCAGTGGGCAGAACTCCATCACCAGCAGATAAGGTGTCACTTCGGCACACTGGGCCAAGCACTGCAGGAGATTGGTGTGCTGGAGCGCTCTGTGAAGCAAGGGAGAAATTGGAAGAGTGGGACGGAGCGAGGAAGGAAGATGGAGAGAGGAAGAGACGAAAGATAAAGGGACAAAGATAATAGGATCAGAAGAATACAAGCATGGGGAAGTCTCCAAAGCTTCTGGGCTGAGGGAAATTTGCATAGCTGGCAAAGGACCTCAGGATGGACCAAATAATATCAGCACTGCAGAGCAAGGTAAAAGGTAAAGGTTTCCCCTGACGTTGTCCAGTCATGTCTGACCCTGGGGGTTAGTGCTCATCTCCATTTCTAAGCCGAAGAGCCAGCATTGTCCATAGACATCTCCAAGGTCATGTGGCCAGCATGACTGCATGGAGCGCCGTTACCTTCAGCACTGCAGAGCAAAGAAAGCTTTAAAAGGATCCTTGAGGGAAATGATAGCGGAGCAACTGAGGATCATTAGGAAAACAAGGAGCAGGGGAAAGACTGAAGCTATGTCAGCCAGTTCCCTTGTTTTAAGACTATAGCCTCCAAAGTCCTACAGCCAACAATAGCTTTATGATGGTATAGGGAAGGGCTCTGATGACACAACCTTGTATGGGCAACAGATAAATAGGTCCTAAGCTGTGCCAGCTACCCCAACATGGCCAAGAACAATAGGGAGGTTGTTTCTTCATGAGTCAGTACAGTCATTCATTGCTTTCCTACTATTGTATCTTCTCTTTTCTTGTATGCCTCTGTCAACCCCTTCCCCCCATTTCAAACTGCAACCTCTCTAACTTCTCAGATTCCTCCAAGAATCCTCATGTGTGCTAAATGGGTACCTAACCCATACTGAGGGGACACGGAAACAAAATCATTTGTTCTGGACAAATAGTGTGCTATGAAGGATGCAAAATGACATCAAAATTTCTTGGAAAACAGGCTCAGTGTTTTGGATGTTAGTTCCACATATTGCCAAAACCATTCAGAATTAAAGTACCAATAGTAACTGTTTAGGAACTATGTTTTATTCAAAAAATATTATCTCTATTGTGGTTCCTCAAGCTCTTGCTATCTGTAATATTTTAAATACTTCTGCTAGTTCACAGGTCTAATATTTTAAATATTTTTGCTGCTTGTTTTCTCATGATGGTCATCATGACAGTCATATCTTCCTGCTGCTTTTAATTTTTAATATCATATTTTCCATTATTATGTTTTCAGCATTGTCTTTCATATTGCAAGCTGCCTTGGGAACCATTGCAAAAGAGGGAAACAGTAAATCATCCTCTATATTCCACCAAATAATTAGGACATACCCTAATTGTTATGATTTCAGAAGCTAAGCAAAGATAAGTAAGGTTGCTATTTGCATAGGATGGCAGGAATTGCTGGGTTGGACCAGGAAATAAACTTTCAAAGACCTTGGAGAGAAATTACTACCACACAAGAGTCAACGACAGTAGTGGTCTAGTTGACCAACAGTCTTAGACTAAGTCTATGTTTTCATCTGCACCTCCTCCTTTCTAGCTCTGGGGAATTCCACAATGAACAGCTACTGAATGCAGATTCATCTGTGATCTTTCTTTCCTTCCTAGTTCCAGGAAGTTATGACGCTGCTCCTCATTAGAACTAGATGGAAATATAGCCACAGTTCAGCTATATTTCTGCCCTCTAACCAACGGCATAGGCCTTTTCCACCATCTTCTTCCCTGAGCTACAACTGAATTTGCAAACAGTCACAAGGAATGAATAAAGATATAGTACGCATGGGATATGTCACTGATGGAAGACATTCTGCAAAGTCAAGCAACCCAATGTAGAAAGAAGAGGTGGGGAATATATCCACATATGAGAACTTTGAGAGCTATAGGAATGAGAAACATCAAAGTCCCTGGCTGCGTCCTATTAAGGATGGGTTCTATAGGCTTCCCACTGAGAATATCCCTGTGAGATCAGACAAAGGCACCCTAGTCCTGCTTTCTGCTCCCACAGTGGTTAACAAGCTGCTGATACAAGCAGGACATGAATAAACCTACCTGTATGGCTGGGCCTCTTCCAGGAATTGCATTTGATCTTGCACACTGGCACTGGCCTTGAGCTCTTTCACAACCACTTGAGTGCTACTCAGCCCTGCATTCACCTCACCGAGGAACACCTAGAATGAGCGAAACACACATACAGACCCATACATGCAAACGGAAAGCGACTGGATCAGGATTTTAGACCTTTGCTATAAAATGATGTCACTGCATGGGCTAGGATCATTGTTGTCTAGGATATGATAAAAGGATCTGTCTTTTACCTCCTTGTACAATACATCTCATCCCAGGTATTGCAACAACTGCCAGGAGGCCTGAGGACAGTCAAGAGGCTTGCTCATAGTTGCAGGAAGTGCATCCAATCACATTTCAGATGCCCCTGTGCCCCTGGGTAAGGAGGAGTTACTTCACGTTGGAGCTGTGCTTCTTCCCCAGGTGCTTAAGGGCAGCCAATATTTGTGCAGATGTACCTCCACTGCCAATTGGGAATGAAGGAATTGAAACTGCATCTGTGATTACCTAAGATGTACTTGCACACCCAAACAACAGTCCAAAAACATTGGCAGAAGTGTGCTTATTGGGTCTTGGCCTTAACCCACTTGATGAATCCTCCATTAAGCAATTACCACGGCATAATATCATTCAGAAGTGACTTAGCAATGTTTTTGCATGCATCAAGACAATGTGAGCAAATGCTTAATAAAGTCAGTGCACCAACTAAAAGTTCACGCACTATCAAGTCACATGTCTATACAAAACTTGAATAAATTACTTCTAATATATCTATTTTTTACTCCAGCTTCCAGAATCCCCAGCATTCATGATGCCTAGTGATATCGAGCTAGCTCGATATCACTAGGAGGCCCTTAAATTTAAAAGTACAGCTACTTCCTTGCCCTAGGGTCAAAGCCAGGATTAAGATGGCCATTTGTCGCTTGTACTCAAAAACACATTATTCCAATCTGATTTCCATGCTAGCAGTAATCGAAGAGGAACACTAAGAAGAAAGACATATGTTGCATCAATGTTACTCTGTTACTTCTTCGTCCCACCCTATCCATGCAACCTTGCATCCACATACCTTAAATCAGTGATAGGCACTTACCTTGCCAAACCATCCATGGCCAATTTCCTTGAGGTACAGCAGACTGTGACGCCCCAGGTCAGTGGACTTGAGCAGCTGCACTGTGAAGGAGCACAGAGAAGGGCCTCAACATCTGCATGTCTCATTCTTGCCTTCCACAGAAGGCAGGGATTTCGGGCAGAAGACAGCCTGCTTGTTCAGGCATTAGCAGACCCACAAGTTAAAGAGGGCATAGCAGTTCTAGAACTATTTCAGATGTTTGCTGCCTTGCTGCTCATCAACAGAATACAACCAGGACCAGAGGTAGATAAAGCCCCTGCACATGTGGATCTACACACAAGGGCTTCTCTGCCACAGACAGCCTTCAAACAGCAGAAAGTGGCTTTGAGGACTGTGTCCAACTGAGTGGGCAGTCTCATGTCCCCAAAAAGCAGGCGGTGCCAACCCTTCGCCCCCTCAGTGCCAGACTCCACCATTCCTGTCACCCTACGAAGCAAAAGCCCTATTGTTGTGTCCAGCAGTGGTGGCTGCAGCTGGACACTCAACCCATTATCTATGGGCCCATTCAGGCTGCACAAAGGCAAGGCACCAGGCAAAACAGCGTGGGCAGAGTAGCAGGAAGATACTGCATGCATGGCTGGCTGGACATCTTTGCCATCCTACCCAGCAGAACAAGCCTCAGATTCCTTAGTCCTTTCACGTGGTAAGGAATGCAAGGTCTGTGGGAGCTGGAGACCAAAAGGCTTCTGTCTCAGAAGCAGGAAGGGAGTGGAAATATTTAAATCAAGAACTGCTAAAATGAAAAAAGTGAAGGTCAAACTATGTCCACTTCAAAGAGGTGAGGCCACCATCGCTTCTAATTCATGCCTAGCTCCCTACCTTGACCTTTAATGTAGTGGGGCACCTCTTCTGGTGTTTTCCTTAGGTGTCCCACCTAGAACATATTCCCCACAAAGCCCTCTGCATCCACTAAAGTGTGTGTGTGTGGGGGGGGGAGTTGCCTTGCTACCCTTCACCCAGAAGATGGCACTGCAGAATCACAGGCCAAAATGCCCATCTGTGAGAAGCCAGAAAAATCTGGAAGATACTAGTTTGGGGGGTGCGGGTGGAATGCAAGAATAGCAGTACAGCGTTGCAGTAATATGGGAACACAAAGTCCTAGTGCCCAAAACACAGGGATTTAACTATTGACAGGCATCTCTTCCTCCTGTGGTTTCCTTTTGCATGGCAACACTGAAATTCTGCTATGCTAAATCTGAAGTCTTCTTTCCTTGTGCTCCTTCTCTATTATGTAGTGGAGGAGGCAGAGAGGAAGAACTCACCACATTCTTGGCACATACTGTAACATAACAAGCAGTATCCAGAGAATCCACTATCCACGGCATGAAAATACTTTTTAAAAATCCAAAAAGCAATTCTTGATTTTGACATTTTATAAAAGGGGTGCCATTTTACTACACCATTGTATATATTGGGACTTAGGCATCCAAAGATTTTGATGTCCATGTGGATTCTGAAACCAAACCTCAGCTGATACCCACTGTACTGCCAGCAGATTCTGATCTTGCAGAAATAAGAACTGATATACAAGAATAGTAGTGAGAAGAAGAACCAAAAGAAAGAAAACTATTAGGTGCTCTTACGTGAGTTGCCACAAACAGCAGTAGCAGCAATAACTACACACATCATCTTCCTCCCCTACTTGTAACTGCTGCCCATGGCAACAGAGCATCCACATCCCAGGGAAGATGTGGGTGATGGGAAGAAAAGATTTGATCCAAGCGGATATAGTTTCCTCCCAGCAGCTGCAAGTGGGTAGCAAGGCAGAGCCTATTCATCCTTCGTGGCAGTGATAATGCAAGAGAGCCGGGAGCCAGAAGAGAAGAGAAGTTGGGGGTCCTTGCCCTTGCACCTTGTGACAGATTGCCAGGCTTTAGAAGCTTGGGAATTCAGCACTCGCATGTCTACACTTCATTTGGAGCTTAGAGGCCTTGCAAGGAATGGAGGCACTTGGGAAGGAGGAGTGTGTGCACTCACACCATCACAGTGTTATGTTTTGTTTTAGGTTACTTGAATGCCAGCCAGGTTAGTCGATTAAGTCCAGAAAGGTGGTCTGTGGTTTTGGGGAAGAGGAGGCAAAACAGCTCAGGCTACATTTTACTGAACTGGTATCTTTTGGTAAAAGAAGAATCTTCATGTTAATAACAAACAAAAAAATAGAAAACAAAAAACGGGATTCTGAAGCAATGTCCTATGTAAATCAAGAATTCACATCTTTCTAACCACGGTACCAACTACTGGATTTCTTTTTTCATGTATTATTCAAAAAACGGAACCTTGCCACATAAAGAAATGTCCTCTAGAAAGCCTACAACAATAAAATACTAGGGAATATTTTTTTAAAACCCATATTATTACTCAAATACTAATCATAACAAAAGACAATAAACATAAAAGCCCAAAACCTCATTAAAAAGCAGTCTGTAAGACTAAGATCAAGATAATAATACATGGGGAAACATCTGTTTAATCATAGAGCTGGCCTGTTCTCAGCTATACGTTTTCTTAAATAACCAGGATTTAAACTAGTGCCTCCATGAGCACAATGCTGGAGCTTGTGAAATTTCATCTGGAAGAGCTTTTCCTTTTCTTTGTGTCTGTCAATTTTGCGAAAGCTCCTCAGGGAAGGACCCTGACACCACTTTTCAGGTTACTCTATAGAGCACCGTGTACATGAATTGTACTTTAACAAATTAGCAACAGTTATGGTCACTGCTATAATTCACTACACTAATACAATTTGGGTATCCCTTATCTGAAATGCTTGAGACCAGAAGTGTTTTGGATTTTTTTTTTAAGATTTGGGAATAACGGTCTTGCAAATACAGACATAATGAGGTATCTTGGAGATGGAACCCAAGACTAAACACAAAATTCATGTATACATCTTAAACACATACTATGAAAGTAACTTTATATAAAATATATTGAATATTTTTTGTGCATGAAACAAAAGTTTGTGTATACTGAATCATCAGGAAGAAAAAGTGCCACATAGTCAAGTTTTCAACAGAGTTTCCACTTAGCTTCTTAAAGACAAACAAATGTATTAGTCTACAAAAAGCTACAGCCACAATGTATGCTGTTTTTGTCAGAACGTAACTCATCACCTATAACACCTTTGTCATCTCTCAGAAATATCCTAGCCCACCTTAGTTAAGGTGCTCATTTATTGCAAGTATGGCACACCCACACATTAATTCCAGGTTAATTAACAGCAGTAGAGCTTAATGCTTCATTTTGCTCTTGGTATATTATTGCAAATGTGCTAATCATCACTGCAAACATTAATTAGGAAGACAAGATTTCTTAAACATGGAGGCTTAAGTGGCTTACCTGAGCGCCCAGGCTGCCTGGACATGGGCAAGGAGACTTCAGTGAGAGGCAGAATGTAGACTTCGGGCCCATTTTGTGTGGCTGGTGAGCCCTGGGCTGAGAATTCACTGGCATATTCTTCTCCTTCAGCATTATCAAATTCCTGGAGGCAAGAGAGACAAGGAGCCCAATAAAGGGCAAGGAAACATTTTATACACACGTGGTGATAAAAATAGGGTAACATCACCACATGCGTAATCTTACTTATGATGTCAAGATTATCAGAAATAATGCATATGAAGTGCCTGTTACTATAAAGTCTATCAGCCACCACTACCGTTGTCATGATTGCCATGTCACACACAAATGAGGAGGCTATGAGATACATATCCTTGGGTAGTCAATGGCAGCACGTGTGCATCTTATCCCAAAACAGGGCATCGCAAACCACTGATGCACACACCACATAAACATATAAATGAGAAATGGGTTGTAGTTCAGTGACAGACCTAGAGCTAGCTTGAAACGTTTATTTTCCATTACAATTCTCAGTCATGTTTTTTGGCAAATTCTGGGAGCAGCAGTCCCCTGCCAACCTTCTCAAACTCTTGATAGGCTAGATGATTTAGAAGCAAATGCCCTCTGATTAAATCCCTAATATTTCTTGGTAGGTTGGGAAAAATGCCATTATCGAAACCTTGGAGAAACTTTCCAGTTTCTGTTGACAAAATCTAGTTAGATGGACTAATGGTTGGGCTCCTGTCTTCCTAATGGAATGAAAGAAGCAAATATTTTCATTCTTTTGCATCCTTGAAGAAAAAAAAGTACAAAAAAGCACACACATGCACACACAGAGACCTACACAGTCACCATCCCATAAACAAGCAGAGGAGGAATGCATTCATACACATATTTGAGTTGTGCACATCTGAAGCAGAAAATGATTCCTCATTCATATGCCTGATCTACTTTGTATTGCATCTGAAGTGGATTAAAATCCATTGAAACTCGTACTAAAATATAAATTAGTCTCGAATGTCCCTCCTCTTTTTAATTTTTATGCTGCAACAGACTAACATGGTGACTTATATTAAAATGGAGCCCTGTAACCAGGAAACTTCTCTAGGCATTGCTATGTCCTCCAGCATGACTATAGTTAACATTTGCAATAGAATCATCTGGAGGATCTGGAAACTGTCTAGACTTGTCCAATGAAGGTAAAGGAAACCACAGATACTGGTCCTGTGGATTCAAAGCGGGGTGGTATGTGTGCATCATAATGTACTACAATATTGTGTTGCAGATTCTCCTTAAGAATCTGAAGAAAAGGCATCAAGAAATCTGTGCTGCCTTCCCCGGTCATGTTGCAGCACAAGTCTTGGATTCCCTCGAGGAGATGGAATTACTATTACCATTAATTAGTATTTAAATTACTTTCATTTTTGAAGTGTTCAAATGCACAGATCAGGCAAAAGAAATAGTAAATACAGCCCAAGAAACATTTTTTCCACTATTTTTCAAAGAGGGCTGATTTTATGGCAAATGCATAAGCAGAGCTTTTTGAAAACCAAGCACACACTATGTGGCTCCCAGCAGCAGCAACATGTGTGTGTGTGTGTGTGTATGGGTATGTATGTATGTATGTATGTACACTACATACATACATACATACATACATACATCATCCCAGCCATAACAGGGGTAACTCCAACTGATCCACAGTAAATTCTGAGGGACGTGTCATATGGAGTACCAATTCACACAAACAGCTTGCTACCTGGGACCGTAGCCATACAACATAATTTTAATCTGTCATAAACACATGTGAACCATTCCACTGACACACTCTCATGTGTACACTTCCATTCAGACACAAACTCCTCTGGAACTGGAGGGGGAGGCAGAGAGACACGCATTCATTCATTCACTCACGCTCCTTTTTCTTTGTGCACAGAAAACTGTATGTGAGGAGGGGGCTTCAAAATACTTTGTTTCTGGACAATAAGCCAATTTTGTTTGATGGGTTGGAGGGTGGGGAGGAAAACATTCTACGAAATCACAGCAGAAGCAAACACTTTTAGCAAATGAGATGGAAGCAGACCTGAGGAGGCCATACCTGCCCAGGCACTCCAGAGATTCAGTGCAGGAGCCTATCCCTGCCACCCCCCATGGGAGGCGTAGGGCCAAAGCTACTGCTCCCATTCCCTCTACAACTCTGCCCCACTTCTGAATGGGAAAGCCAGTGATGGCCCTTCCTCCCATTGGGCTGGGTGGCTGGTGGGATCTGAATGCAATGGCTCTACTCTCCAACTGCCATCATCCACTGGCATGCGTGCCTGCTCTGCCCCCTCCGCCCTGCCCGCCAGTTGAGAGACATCGTCATAAACACAGTCAAGGGAGAAGCAGCCTCACCTTAGTCAGGGGGCAGGGGGAGGGCTGCCCGGGGTTCCCCAGTTCTACATTACAGGTTGTATTGGGCACTGTGCTGGCCCCCGTGCAGGGCAGACACCTCAAAACCATCCTCAGTCTCTTCTCCCGGGATTCGCTTCTCCAGCTCTAGGCAAGAGTGCCCAGAGAAAGAGTGTTAATCAAGGCACCATCCGGAAGGGTTCCGTTCCCCCAGCGATCATCCACATTGGTTAGATGCACCCCAATGAGTCTGCCCACCCACCCACACTAATATACCACTCACCATCACCCTACCCCCTTTCTAAAGTTTCTGAAAGCCCCACACCCCCATCCCATGTGTTTTCTACAGGAGTCAGTCAGCAATTCAGCAGGCATTTCTGTTTACCTGAAGGAACTTTTTCCCACTGAAGGCTGCCCCAGCAATCAGGTAAGAAAGGGTGAGCATCACCGTCATGCATCCTGTGCCCTGCAATGCTGCAGCTGCGGCATTTCCATGGGAAAAGGTATAGAGGACTACTCACCAACCTTTGCTCAGCCCCTATATAGGCAGCGTGGGGGGGAGAATGTCCTGAAGGGCTTCATTGTTCCCACAACAAAACTTGACCAGTGCCTGAAGTCATTAACCCACAGGGTTGTTGGTAACTCCAGCTTCATCACCTCACCTCCTCCATGGCCTGGCCGCCAAGAGCCTCCACAAGAATCTTAGCAATGAGGGCATACATTTCTCCAGCACATTCTGTGCCTCTGAGGTCAATGTTACTGCCCACTCCCTTGTGGGCCATTCCAGGGCAGACTACAGCCAAGACAAGTCAAGCTAAGCCTGGGCAAGGGAAGGATCCCAGCTGGCATAAGAGCTTTAAAGAGAGACACAACTGCCCCTCACAGCCCCCAAATGTACCACCTCTGGAAAGAAGCAAGAGAGAGGGGTGCTCCTGAATCACTACGGCTGTATGATCTACAGCAGACCTGCACAACCTCTGAGCTTCTAGGTGTTTGGGTCTCCAACTCCCAGAAGCTATAGCCAGCTTTTCCAATGGCCAGGAGTTCTGGGAGCTGAAGTCCAAAACACCCGAAGGGCCGCAGGTTGTGCAGGCCTGATCTACAACTTAATCCCAGACAGCTGCCTTGGAACAAGGATGCTGCCTCACCCCAGCACTTGCTATTGGGCCAGTGTACAACCCAGGACATGCAGCATCTTCGTGCTCCATGCTAGGACATCAGAACATGTACAAAAAAACCCTGAACTTTTGTCCATTTTGAAAGATGTTTCTGAAGCATTGTACTAAGGTGGACCCTAGGCCCCAACTTTTAATGAAAATAATTTAGTTGCCCCCAAAGTAGAGTCACATGACACAAAAATATGTCTCAATGTTAATATTGCTGAGTGACGCTACTGACCTTTCCTCATCTCAATCTGTCTGTTTATATCTTCCATTCATTCTTTCCTCTGTTGTTTGGATCATTTCTGACTTGTGATGCACTAAGGTAAATCTTGGTAGTATGCTGACAATGGTGATATGAACTTGTCCACCCTACTGAGCTCCTCGTTTACTTTCCTGAGCCTCCACTCTCCCTGCAATTTCTGCATCAGAAACCAGAAAGAAATGCCCACCCACCTAATATGCAGATCAACACTTTTCCCTACCTCATAAAGGTCACTGGAATCCAGATCACGTCTGCATCTTGGCAACATGCCCAAGGAAACTAGTAAAAGGTCACCTCTTTCATATGCCCTCCTCTTTGCCCAAAGGATCCTGCAGTTTCTGTGTTTAACAACCCTTTGGAGGAGGGACTATTGAGCATGTACTTTGCACATAGAACAGTCTCATCTCCAGTTGAAAAGAAATCAAGGACTAGTCCCACATCTTATCCTTGGCTCAGTTTTCTTTATCGTGTCAGAAGCGAATTGAGAATATACCGCAAGTCACGTCTGGTGTGAGAAAATGGTCTGCCTACAGACACATTGCCCAGGGGATGCCTGAATGTGTTGCCATCCTGTGTGAGGCTTCTCTCATATCCCCAGATGGGAAGCTGGGGCTGACAGATGGGAGCTCACCCTGTCTCATAGATGTAAATTGCTGACCTTCAGATCTTCGGTCAGCAGTTCTGTGGGCACAAGGGTTTAACCCATTGAGCCACTGCGGCTCCATGATTTCCTTGTTGTTTAGGGCCCTTGCTACTCCCCACTCATCTCCTCAGCTAGAATGTCCTTATACTTGCTGCTTGTCATTTCTGATGTACCCATGACATGACACAGAAAAGATACTGACAGGGAAAATTTGTGGAGCTGTTTGCTGTTGTTTTCTTTCCCAGTTGTTTCTGACTTATAATGACCCTGAGACCATATCACAGGGTTTCTGGAGCTCAGAGTGTGAGACTCACCCAAGGTTACCCAGTGGGTTTCCATTGCCAAGAAGGGCTTTGAACCCTAGTCTCCAAACGTAAACCCCATCCACAAATATTTTTTTCCATCTCACCCTCCTACCTGACTGCCTGAGATAGTCCTTCCAGTCGGACAGCTCAAAGTTCCTCCAACTGTATCTGAGCAACCTCTAACTCTCTTTTCTTGTGGCAAAGCATTTCAATATACAATGGGGTTTGCACTGACTCCTGAGATAAGAACATATTACTTCCTCTTGCTCTCTCTCCACCAAACACCACTTTTTCCAGAACCCCTAGGGTCATCATGGCCCTCCTACAGTGCTTACCTTGAAGCCAATGCCCCCCTTCTTGCAGCACAAACAGGCCAACATGAGGAAGATGAAGGTGAAGAGCCCAGAGAAGGAAACAGCCACAACCACCAGAGAGGAGGACCAGGAGAGCTCACTTAGCGGAGTGCCGTCTATAGGAAAACAAGCAGAAGAAAAATATGAGAAAGAAAAGTGCATGGAAAACTGATGACAAACTTTTTATTTTTGTCTTTTTAAAGAGGAGCATCTCACTGAAGGGGGAAAAAGCAAAGCAATCCATCTACAGACTAGATTTATTTTGTTGAACTTTTTTTATCCCTTCTGGCAAACTCAACATTAATACCAAAAGTTCTGAGTCCATGACATGCTCTTGCTGTCACTCTCCTGCCTCAACACACACAGACCACACTTACACTTTCCCCTCTTCCAAAACAAGAGATCAAAATCTTCTCTACCTCAAAGAAAAGTACAATGTTCTCAGTCCTTTCAACTCCTGGAAGCAGGATTAAACTCAGAAAGCCTACCCCCATAAGCCTATTTTATTCTCCTCATTGTCACAATTTGAATCTTGCGTGCATTACAGGAAGGATGTCTCTATGGGTTGCCAAGCTCTTGCCTGCCTACCCAACCCAACTTTGACACACACACACACATACACACACATTAAAGGACTTGGTTTAGTATTGGACATTTCCACTTGCAGTTTCATGGTGTGGGGTGCATCCACATAAAATAAGGATGGTGGGTACTGTTGGCTTACCATAAAAAGATCCTGAGTAAAGCTAACTGTACTCCACTTCCCACAACCCTTCTGGTCCTACCAAATATTGTCTCCATGGCAAAGTAGGGATTTGAACCCTGATCTCCAATGAGCAATGTGGTTGCCCAAGGCAGCATTGTTTAGTGGCCATGAAAGGACAGAAAATTATATTGACTTTGTTATGGTATGTTAACTGTTATGGCAAAAAGAGCAGCATGGGGTGCCTTCACGTGTCAAAATAACTTTTAAATCTGAAAATATTAAACAGAGCCACTGAGCAGAAGAAACCTAGATTAAAGAAACTAGATTTTCTGCCATCTTTCACTGGGGTTTGATTTTCAGTAGGTTTGCTCCCTTCATCACAAGGTAAAGCTATCCATTTTGGCTCCTATTGTCACGTTTGCCTCCAGACCTTCTCAGTAACATCACAAAAGAAAAGCATAAGTGCTTTATGACTCTCAACACCATCACATAACCACCCCTGAGTTCTTTTAAACTATATGTGCCTGATAGGCTTGCTCAAATAATTCGTTTTCCCCGTTAACCGTTATTAATTCGTTATTTTCGTTTGTTTTGAAGCAATTTTGAAGCATTGGTTGTCCACACGTCTGGATATCGCGGTTTCGAATCGCGAGAGGCCGTTTTTCGTTATGTCGTCGTTTTTTTCGTTAGGAAAAAAAAGCTTTTGCAAATCACCCAAACTCCCACCATTCAGGCCCTTTCCTTTTGCCCCTCAGCAAAAGGGGCGTCACGGGCTCAGCCAATGGGAGGGGGCGAGGGGGAAGGAGGCTGAGGAGGAGGAGGAAGACGGAGGGGGGAAATGGCCGCCGCCGCCGCCTCGCCTCAGCTCAGGCCTGGTGTCTCTCTGTGAGGCGGGAAGGCGGCGGATGGAGCCGGGAATGGAGAGACCGAGAGAGACAGAGAGGGGCCCGGCGGTGAGGTTTTGACGTCTGTGCGAAGCTAGGCAAGTGGGGTTTATATATCTGTGGAAGGTCCAGGGTGGGAGAAAGAACTCTTGTCTGTGGGAGGCAAGTGTGAATGTTGCAATTGGTCACCTTGATTAGCATTGAATAGCCTTGCAGCTTCAAGGCCTGGCTGCTTCCTACCTGGGGGAATCCTTTGTTGGGAGGTATTAGCTGGCCCTGATTGTTTCCTGTCTGGAATTCCCATTTTCTGGGTGTTGTTCTTTTACTGTCCTGATTTTAGCTTTTCTGTAGCTAAAAATGCATATAAAATTGATTCTATAGGGAGGATAAATGATTGGATTTCAACTCCTACAGCTTGGCTTTCTCTGCCAATAATGGTACCCATCTTGGATATTGTAAGGGATTTATTATTATTATTATTATTATTATTATTATTATTATTATTATTATTATTAGACCTTGCTCCCAGGAAGGTGCCTTCGCTGTGGCTCCCAACTTATCTATCTACCTTTCCACATATTCTCCACATTGTGTGTATGTGTATGTATATTATATATACATGAGCCCCGATGGCGAAGTGTGTTAAAGCACTGAGCTGCTGAACTTGCAGACCGAAAGGTCCCAGGTTCAAATCCCTGGAGCAGAGTGAGTGCCCGCTGTTAGCTCCAGCTTCTGCCAACCTAGCAGCTTGAAAACATGCCAATGTGAGTAGATCAATAGGTACCGCTGTGGCGGGAAGGTAATGGCACTCCATGTAGCCATGCCGGCCACATGACCTTGGAGGTGTCTATGGACAACACTGGCTCTTGGGCTTAGAAATGGAGATGAGCACCAACCCCCAGAGTCAGACATGACTGAACTTAACTTACCTTTACCTATACACACACACACACACACACACACACACACACACACACACACACACACACATTATGCAGGGACTATATATATATTATATATATATACACAGTATATATCACACACACACCAATTTAACAAAGTTTCAGCCACAAAAACAAAGTTTCTGAAGTAGAACAATGACTTTCACAGTAAAGACAACCCAATTTAACAGGAAATAAGACTTTCAAACCAGGAACAGATTTCTGCAATTATTAAAAAATGGTTTATTATAAAAGCTATGAAAATTCGCCAAAAATCAGAGGATAAGGGAAATGTTCCAAATTTTGGTGAGCTATCAGTGTTAAATGTGTTCTACCACTGTACCAAGTTGGAAGAAGATCACTCAAAAAATGAGGGTGGGAGAGTCCTGTAAAGTCCTCTCCCTCTGTGCTGTTTTTGGGGATTGCGCATGCGCGTCCGCCATTAACGAATTAATTTAGAAAATAACGAATTTTCGTTAATTTCGAATTTTTTGGGGGGCCAAATTCGGAAATACCATCAGAAACGAAAAGCTGCCCCCCTCTAGTTTTGAAACGAGTTTAGAATCAAATTTTTCGTGGATCGATCAAGCCTAGTGCCTGATGAAGAAGACTGAGATTGTTGAAACTTATTGTGGCATTTGTTGTGCCTTTTTCATTCTAACAGTAGTATCACCACAAAATTAGCTGGATTTGATTGCTTTCGCTAGGCATGGTGTGTGATCAGGTATGTAATTTGCTATTTCAACTTGGATAGCAAACAACCTAAAGTTTCTATCCCCATCTGAGGCAACTGTACCCTGTGATACACTTGCTGTTCACCAAAAATTATTTGCTGAAAAGCAATCGTGAGTTAAATGACAAACATCCTCAATTTTTACTTTAAAGCTTTATTTTACCTCCGGTTCCAAAATGTTGCATACATTTATTTTACAAAATGTTTAGGTTCGCTGTGTCTGATGGTAATTTTAAATTTTAAGCATGATTGGCTGCAAGAAAAGGCTATGGTTGCTTTCAGCAAATGCAATTATTGATGAAGGGTCACATTCAATGGCTGCCCTGATGCATACTGAACACAGGGCCACAGCATCCTGACACCAGGCGCACTGACAAAGGTGCCCTGGCATTGACCTATAGGAGGAGAACATTTTTGTCATTAAAATATCCTGAAACATAAAAAGTGGTGGAAATAGCACCACTACTAGAATGGAAAAAATAGGCAAGCTGGTGATAACAGAGGCAGACAGAAAGCCCTTGCTTTATGCCGAAGGCCTGAACAGCAATTCCATTTCAATAAGGGAGACATTGGCTTTCAAAAGATTAGAGATGTGACAATAGAAACAGTAAAATTTAATTTCATAGCAAAAAGGAAGAAAAGGCATGCCAATACACAATAAAAAGATTAAAGGCAGCAAGATCATGGCATCCAAGATGCTTTGTAATGCAAAGGAGCTAATTTGCCAGTTCAAGCTAGTTAAATGCAGTCCCAAGGGGCAGCATTTAATCAGTTGCTCCAATTATCTGTTAAATAACATGTACATGTGCATGACAAATTGCACACATGTGAGAGTGCAAAACATTGTGTATATGCTGAAGGAAGGAAGAAACGTGTGACAGCACATTGTGTGTGAGTGAAGGGCACGTAACTGTGTGTAGGCATATGAGACAATCAACGCGGCACGGGCAGGCACAGCTACAAATGCTTGTACTCCTTTCTAATCCCACACATGCTGTGAAAGGGAGCAAAACAACCTGTCATAACATCATTTCCATGGCAATGGGCATCCCCTGCCTGCCTCTTTTCCACCACCCTCCCCAGCAGTGAGATTCCTGATGTCCTACAAGGATCATAGAGCCCAGTTTCAATTCACCAAGAGAGAAACAAAATATAAGATTAACAACATTTTCCTGTTTGTTATTTAATTTAATTTTATTGCTTCCATGAGGCCACATACTGGAGAGATACATCTATATTTTTATTGGCATTTACAATGTCACTGATTCATGGGATAAAGGGAGTATCAACTCTGCAGGTCTAGGTCACTTCTAAGGCAGGCTGGAGGAATGTTTGGATTGCTAGACCCATGAATATATGGCAAGTCTACACCCCTTTAAGGCCCATTCATTAAATGTGATCAACAACCAGATTTAGGACCTGTACTCAAGAAAACCTGTTTAAGAGTTAAGCCTTGCAGAGCACAAATTTATTTTACACACAACAATGCTAGTGCATTTTCAGATGCTCAAGCAATGGAGAACATGGGATTTTCCCACCCAGATATGGATCCAGATGGGCCTCCTAGCTAGGATCTGGATGGAATTCCCCAAAAACCTTGTATGGAAAGGGAAACCTGGAAGTGTATTTCTCAAAATCTGCCCCATAGCCAGCTGCAATAAATCACTACTGACTGAGAGGTCATGAGTTTGAAGCCAGCCCCTGTCAGAGTAAGCGCCCGACCATTAAAAATAGCCCAGCTCATTGTTGACCTAAGCAACCTGAAACATAGTTGCATCTATCAAGTAGGAAAATTTAGGTGCCGCTTATGCGGGGAGGCTAATTTAACTAATTTACAACACCAAAAAAATCATCCAGCAGCATGCAGAAAGGAATGAGGAAGCAATCAATCAAAGGAATTGGTGTCACAGTGGATGATGAAGCAGCAGCTCCCCCTGTGGCCAGAATTGAACATACCCTCAAGAAGCCTGGAAGCTGGAGAAAGTTAAATAACCTTTGTGTCTTCATCTTTCTGTATGTCTAATGGCATTGAATGTTTGCCATGTATGTGTACATTGTGATCCGCCCTGAGTCCCCTTCAGGGTGAGAAGGACGGAATATAAATACTATAAATAAATAGCCGCTAAGAGGGATCATTTGATTTTCTCAAGAAATGCCTCTAATTTCGCTCTAGTGGGAACAAAGCTTCCCATGACATCAAATGTGCAGCAGCTCTTCCGTGGGAAGGTTGAGTACTAAACCAACAATATAGAAGTGAAGCATGCTGGAGTGAGAATGTGGAGAGAGGAGCAACCTGGGGAAACAGTGCCACTAGCACATGTGTGCTTTAGAAGGAGAGACAACTAATCCATCCCAGCCCATCTAGCCACTGTTGGGGCTGCTATCTTGCTTGTTTTAATAGGAAGACGCAGGCACAGAATTCCATTTGCTAAATGAAAAAGAACAAGGAATTTATTACTTTGTTCTAACCACTCGACACACCTATCTCAAGACAAAGCAATACGCTTACAGTTTCCTAGAATTGTACTACTTCAAGATGCAAATGGTAGATCATATGACAGAAGATTCCTTCATGTCAAAATCTCCCTGCATTTGTAGAGCTAGCAGTTAGGTCAGAAGGAAGCGGTTCTGCCTGTGCTGTTTTTCTCCTGTGCGAATCTCTCCACATATATAGTCAGCATACCCTCACAAATCTTCCTGATAAGTATCCTGAGGCCCCTTCCGCACAGCTGAATAAAATCTCACATTTTATGCTTTGAACTGGAATATATGGCAGTGTGGACTCAGATAACCCAGTTCAAAGCAGATATTGTGAGAGTTTCTGCCTTGATATTCTGGGCTATATGGCTGTGTGGAAGGGCCCTGAGTCTTAGAATTAGAACAAGCAAAACAGTAAACAATGCATTTGGTGATTCCAATTCTATAAATCATCTTCTGCAATGTCTTGCTGACTGGGAACATCTCTGTATCAGGACTGGTCTCCAATTCTGTCTTATAAAAAGTATTTTGCCCCTTCGCTGTTTCCACGAGTGGCGTAACATGGCAAAGTTAGGTTTCTGGATGATAGTTCCCTGAAACCCCAAAACAGCATGACTAACCCTGCTTAATTAGAAATTCTGAAAGCTGTACTGCAAAATCATTTACTTTGTCAAGCTCTGCACTTATTACAGGAGTCTGAGGTCTGTTCCCATTAACATCTCTCAAAGTGGTCCACTCCTTTATTGTAACAACTAAAATGACAAGCCATGCCATTTGTTTCTTTCTAAAATGTTGCCACTGTGAACTGGAAATTGCTTCAGAGCTGCAGTGGAGAAGGGGGGGGGGGTGCTTTATCTTGTAATTCCAAACTATTTTCTTGATTGAAATCACACACACACACCCAGCTCTATAGTGACAGTTCTCAACACAGGAAAAATACTGCATATTTTCTTTCTCCTGTGTATGCAAAACAGCAGTTCAAAAAAGGTGTGCGATATTTTGTTTGGGAAAACAGCATAGGTAGGATATGAATTGAACACGTTGCTCTTTCTCTTGCTCCTCTTCCTCCTGCTGCTCCTGTGCCAAACACACAGGCACAGCACAGCATTTTCAGTAGAAAACATATAAAAAGAGCTTAAATGGGAAGAAAGACTGCCTGGCAGAAGTGACCCATTTCTTTCAATCAGGATAGCACAGAAGTCTTCTTGGCAGATTATGCCAACTGTAAAGGGGAAACTATCTTCTTCCCTTTTAACTGAGATCACAACTAGACAAATAGCAAGAGATCTGTGATCCTATGTCTTAAGAATGCAGAAGAAGGGAGGAAGCAGAGCTCTGTCCCTAGAAAGCTTTCTACCACACCGTTTTGCAGTGTACTGTCCTTGAGTTACAAACATCTGACTTGCAAATGACATATAGTTAAGAATGGGGGGTGAAACAACACAAAGTGAGAGAAATCTACCCCTAGGAAGGGAGCTTTGCTACTCAAAGCGTTATCACAGGGAAAAAGGTGTCTTTACTGAAGCTTTCTCACCAAGCTTACTTTCCACAACAAGCCATTTTTTTTTCAAAATCCAATGATCACAGGGACAGAAAGAGAGGTGAAATCTTCTGAACAGGGCCACAGACAGCAAAACAAACAGGGGTGTTAACCCTTCCCTATGCTATCCAAAGCGTGTGTGTGTGTGTGTGTGTGTGTGTGTGTGTGTGTGTGTGTATATATATATATATACATATATATATACACACACACACACACCTTCTGCCAACCTAGCAGTTCGAAAACATGCCAATGTGAGTAGATCAATAGGTACCGCTCCGGCAGGAAGGTAATGGTGCTCTATGCAGTCATGCCGGCCACATGACCTTGGAGGTGTCTACGGACAACGCCGGCTCTTCGGCTTAGAAATGGAGATGAGCACCAACCCCCAGAGTCAGACATGACTGGACTTAACGTCAGGGAAAACCTTTACCTTTACTATACACACACACACATACAGTACAATAGAGTCTCACTTATCCAACATAAATGGGGCGGCAGAACACTGGATAAGTGAAAATGTTGGATAATAAGGAGGGATTAAGGAAAAGCCTATTAAACATGAAATTACATTATGATTTTTCAAATTTTCCAAATTAAGTACCAAAACATCATGTTTTACAACAAATGGACAGAAAAAGCAGTTCAATACACAGTAACTTTGTGTAGTAATTACTGTACTTACGAATTTAGCACCAAACATTGCAATGTATTGAAAACATTGGCTACAAAAACATTGGCTACTAACAAATTGACTACAAATAAAGACAGAATTGCCTAAAATGAACTTACAGTAACAGCATTGTTGGAAGTAAATCCATAAAAAGTTCAGTCCTTGCTGCCTGTGGATCCAGGCGGGAGGCAGACTGCGTTGGATAACCCAGAACATTGGATAAGCAAAGGTTGGATAAGTGAGACTCTACTGTATATGTATATATGGCTCAAGTGACACTTTAAAAGGTACCTGTTTCAACTTACATACAAATTCAACTTAAGAACAAACCTGCAGTCTGCAGAACTTATCTTGTTTGTAAATTGGGGACTGCCTGTATTTCTATTAATTTAGTACTGGTATTTATTACACTGAACCACTATGCTTCCTACAATTAAGGTAGGATCTGCCACTTCATCCTCACAACAACCATGTAAAACAGGTAATAGAGAGAGAAAGTCGTTGGCCAAGCATCACTGAATTCCATGATTCCTCGAAGACTTGAATCCAACTTGGTCCAACACTTTTAGCTGTAATTCCACACTGACCTCCTTCTTTGTTTGGCATGTTTATTTCTCATATCAAAAGTGAAATCAAGGGTAAAGTTGTAATGAATTTAGAAACACAAACAAAGTTAAAAACTTGGCATTATACTAAATGTCCTTTGACCAGAATCTAGCCACTTGGAGTACCTCTGGTGTTGGAGTACCTCTGGTGGAGAAGGTTGCAGTTTGGCGTGTGAACTAAAATGATGCCTTTGCCCCATGCTTTGGGAAACAGGAGCCAACATACTGTGTTTCCCTGAAAATAAGACAGTGTCTTATATTAATTTTTGCTCCCAAAGATGTGCTAGGTCTTATTTTAGGGGATGTCTTATTTTTCCATGAAGAAGAATTCACATTTATTGTTGAACAAAAAAATGAACATTTATTATATACTGAACAGTAGTTGTCATCACAAACCAGCATAACCAGACAAACTGTGAATCTTGTCAAGAATTTCTTGTTACTACCATTATTTCCATGTACAACTGGTATGTACATTTACCAATCCTGCATGCTCTGGTGTTCTGTTTGGCAGGCGCTGGGCATGCTTCCAAACAAAAACTTTACTAGGTCTGACTTTTGGGGGAGGCCTTATATTTAGCAATTCAGCAAAACCTCTACTAGGTCTTATTTTTCGGGGATGTCTTATTTTCGGAGAAACAGGGTAGCAGCTCTGTTACCTATTACATATTACCTTCAGGAAGTGCAGGGGTGAAAGGATTGTTGACTCTTACAATTCCAGTTTGATTTTCCCCTCCTACATTTGTAACTTTTTAAAACCATGAACGATCTCATTAGAGCTCTCTTGTTGTCTCAGCTAGAATGGTATCCCTTCATTCTCAATGTACCGAGTAGATGGAGCAGTATACTGTGAGAACTCCAAAGATCATTTGGAGTTTGTGAGCTCAATCCTTTCCTTCCGGCATTTGGAAGCCTAAACAAGTAATCCCACCCACCCCTCAAATTATGGCCATTCTTGCTCTCATCTCTTGAGGATCTAAAGTGGGGTAGCCGAAAATGGAACTGAAAAATGCTGGTGCTTTAAGAACCATGGTTATCAATAAAGTTCTGATGCTAAAGTAATAGCAGGTGCAAATACAATATGACAAATTGCTTCTGGGTTAGTTAAAGACAGAATGTGTGCATATGCAACACACACAGAGACCTGTTCACTCCAGACTGCATCTTTCGATGCTTTTCCATAGACAAATTACCAATTTTTCCTGATGTATACAAGAACCTGGTAGTGATATTCAATTCAATACATTTATTGTTGCCATATGCCTTCAAGTAATTTCCTATTTATAGTGACCAGAGGGTGATTAGCAATATTTGTTCAGAGGGGTTTGTCATGGCCTTCCTCTGAGCTGAGAAAGTGTGACTTGTCCAAGATTACCCAGTGGATTTCCATGGTCAAATGGGAATTTGAACCCTGGTCTCCAGTCATAGTACAACTTTCAAGCCACAACACTACGGTGCTTCAATAACTGCCTTTGCCATATTCCAGCCTATAGATCCTTATAATTTACACAACTCTACATAAGATCAAGTGTACTTTTATGGCACATTTGGCAACATGGTGAGCCATTACGGAAAATGGCAGAAGCATATCCTTCCAACTAGAAGCAACATTAATACACAGGTCCCACAAATCAAAATTCCTTATAAAGGAAAAAAAAACAAATATCTGGAATGTAAAATAAATACAGCTCAATTTGCAGGAAATCTCCTATGTCCTTTATGGTCACTTGACATGGACCTTGGACCTGAAGAACAAGGCTCCTCTAATCCAGCATATGCAGGAACAAAGGAGGGAGGCAGCAAAATGACAGCTGGAAAGAAGTGTCAGCATGTGAGATGCTAATACATTTTAGAGGCGATTTACAACAGACTTGGAGAAGGTAGTCCAAAACGAACACGACAGAAGTGAAGATTGGATGAAGAAGAGAGACAGCAGAAGTGCTGAATAAGGTATGTTAGTCACAATAAACAAATCAAACAATTCAAGGGGACTACTAGTACACTTCAAGGGGAATGGGACTATTCAGAAAACAGAAATTACAGAATTAATGTGCACTCATTCCAAGCTATGGAGCATGGAGACAGTGGATCAATTTATGATACAGTGGTTTAATAAACTAGATTTCTGATCTGGCAGAGATATTAGTTGATTTTAAGAAAGTTCACAAGGCAAGTGGTGCTGAACTACTAATAAAAAACAAATAAAGTATATTAGGATATACTTTGCCCAATATCCTCAAGGGAAACAAATATTGCAGAAAGCAAACTCTCTATTACAAGTAAACCTGGGGGATGGGGAGGGACCCAATATTTTTTCAAGAAATTCCAGTTTGAAAAAAACATGTGGACACTGTACAGAAGTCTTACAAAAACAAGACATAAAATAGGGGGGTTCCACTTAAACTGTTTATTTTTAAGAATAGAAAATATTTTTATAAACAAGCCACAGATTAGTGTAGTGCTGAAATATAGAGATCCAATTGTCCAAGGATTTGAATCTGGATTAGAAAAAGCCAAAAGAAAGAAGAAAACAGACTAAAGAAGAAGACAAATGGAAAACAGTTTTGAGGTGAAGGCAACACTCTAAAAATGATGGAAGCAAATACTGCTTATAAACTGGCACACAAATATACTATGGTGATATTGTTGATCTACTCCTTCAAGGGTTTATAATTACTAGTGTCAGTACTAGAGATTTGTTAAACAACAGCAATTAAAGTTGTTAGATCATTTTAGCAGGTTTCGTGTAGTGATGCAAAAGCTTTCACGCTTAAAATATAATACCACATAAGAATAGTAGCCTATGGTGGACTTGTACAAACTGTTCTAATATGTGTTGTTGAAGGCTTTCATGGCTAGAATCACTGGATTTCTGTGAGTTTTCTGGACTATATGGCCATGTTCCAAAAGCATTCTCTCCTGACATTTCACCCACATCTATGGCAGGCATCCTCAGAGGTTGTGAGGTTTCCTGGAAACTAGGCAAGTGGGGTTTATGTATATGTGGAAAGTCCAGGGTGGGAGAAGGAACTCATGTCTGTTTGAGGCAAGTGTGAATGTTCCAATTGGCCACCTTGTTTACCATTGAATGGCCCTGCAGCTTCAAAGCTTGGCTGCTTCTTGCCTGGGGGAATCCTTTGTTGGGAGGTGTTAGCCGGCCCTGATTGATTCTTGTCTGGAATTCCTCTGTTTCTGAGTATTGTTGTTTATTTACTGTCCTGATTTTAGAGTTTTTTAAAATACTGGTAGCCAAATTTTGTTCGTTTTCATGGTTTCCTCCTTTCTGTTGAAATTGTCCACATGCTTGTGGATTTCAATGGTTTCTCTGTGTAGTCTGACATGGTGGTTGTGAGAGTGGTCCATCATTTCTGTGTTCTCAAATAATATGCTGTGTTCAGGTTGGTTCATCAAGTGCTCTGAAAAGGTTGACTTCTCTGGTTGAACTAGTCTGCAATGCCTTTCATGTTCCTTGATCTGTGTTTGAACGCTGTGTTTGGTGGTCCCGATGTTATAAAATGTCTATATCCCTAAACTCCTTGGATGATGTTCACTTCCTCATGGCTGAATCAATCTGTGCAGAAACACAGAGGGATCCCATTGAGCAGTTATTGCTGCTGCTGTGATAGCTTGGGTTTCAGCTTGTTTTTATTCTGAGCTTAGGAAAACAGAGGATATAGTAAAGCAATGAGAATGGGGAGTTAGGAGAGAGGGCAAATAGGATAGAGAATAACTACCAGTTGCAAAGAACTATTCTGAGTAGGGAGAAGTCTTTGGCCAACTTTAAGAAAGATTGGAACTTAGGCACCACAACACTGGGGGCATTTCTGAATTAGAAGATATCACAAAAATTATCATTTTATGTAAAGAATTTAGAACAGAAAATGACAGGCCATTCATTATTGAAACTTAATAGGCACAGATATTGCTTATCCAGCTTTGAAGTCAGTATCAACACTGACAAAGAACATGCTTTAGAGAGACTCTATAGGTGACATTATACACTAATGGGACTGCACAGATATATAAAAGCATACATTGAATAGAATAAATGCAGCAAGTCTGTTCTATACTTGGGAAAGTATGGGCATAATTAATATATCTTTGACTTGAATGTCTAGTATTTAAGATATTTTAGCAATAATAATAAAACTAATTTTCATTTTATGGGAATTTTTTTTATCTATTTATCTTTGCTAGGGCTAGCAAAAAAGCACACCACCAAAATTTAGTGTTTTGTTCTTTCTGGCAATATTTGTCATTACTTTAAAAGAAAATACTATAGTTTAAAAGGATTAACCTGGTGGGATGAAACAGGGATGATTCTTTTAATGAGGATGGTTTGTTTAATGCTTAAACAAACACAAACAGAAGGCTACAAAGACCAAATAACATGGATATAAATTAGAAAATATTGGTTTATTTGACACATGAATGAATACAAAGATGAGAGTGAACCTCAGAGTCACATTCATCTATTTGGAGATATATCTCAATAACAAAAGATGACTATGTCAATCACAGAAAGAAATTTGGACACATTATGTAGAAGAAAATTGGACTACATCTTTAGAGACAGGGTTCAATTCCCTGCTTGGTTATGGGAACCCACTGAGTGACTTTGGGTAAACCGCACACTCTCAGCCTCAGAAAGCTCTGAGATGGCTTTGCCTTAAAGTCACCATAAGTTGGAAACAACTTGAAGGCACACAACAACAATTGGCATTTACAGAGCCTTGTCCTCAAATACAGAGATGTCCTGCTCACTTCAAAGGATCAGTCTGAACGCAGATCAGAGATGGCTGCTCTCAAATCCAATCTTTATTGAAGAACACATGACTTTGGAAAAGTCAGGAATGACCCAATGTTTACATACAACTATTTTTATAACTTTTGATGCTACGTAACACCACACGTAAATATCATCATCAAGTCCCACCCCCAATATCACATTACTACCATTTTCACACACTAGACCAATTATAATTGTTTATACTTTCGGCCCCAAGTTCCCAGGCATATTCTATCTTCTTCTGCCAGGTGCTCCTGGGATTGTTTATGTTATGACTCCCAGTTACAGGGCTGAATTACCAAAGCCCTGTAACTGGGTTCCATGACATGGTGCCCTCCTTTTCTTCGTCCTCCTCTTCGGTTCTTCTTTCATCACAAGCCTGAAACAAAACAATAATTCTATGTGTCCATTTTGTCCAAAGTACCCATATATTTTTTCAGTAAGCTACGATGGAATACAGGGTGTATTTTCCCTAAACTTTTTGGTAATGTCAACTGGAAAGTCACCTCGTTGATAACACCCTGTATTCTAAATGGTCCAATATATTTAGGGCCCAATTTTTTCGAAGGTAGCCCTAGTTTGATGTTTTGGGTACTTAGCCACACTAAATCTCCTTTCTCCAATTTATCACCTTCCACCCTCTTTCTGTCTGCGAATACTTTATACTTTTTTATGTGCTTCTTTTAAGGATGCAGTCACTTGACTCCAGCATTCCATCATTTGTGTTTTCCATTTCCCCGCCTCTGTTCCCTCATTCTCTGTCCATCTTGGCAGCTGGGGCAGAGGCTGTATTTCATACCCGTAAACTACCTCAAAGGGGGTTTTATTTGTTGCTGAATGTATAGTCGAATTAAAAGCTAGTTCTGCAAAAGCCAACCACCGAGACCAGTCATTTTGTCTCATGTTAGAGTACATTCGAAGGAACTGCCCAAGTGTCTGCTGAGTACGTTCTACCGCCCCATTTGTCATGGGGTGAAAAGCAGAACTTAAACTCCTTTCTGCTCCTAGCATTTCCAGGAATTTTTCCCAAAATTTTGCTGTGAATTGTACTCCTCTGTCACTGACAACTCTACTGGGACATCCATGCAGTTTGTAAATGTGGTTTATGTACAATTCAGCTAGTTTCTCGGCTGATGGTAGTTTCGTCAGTGCTATAAAGTGGGCCTGTTTAGAAAACAGGTCCAATACTGTCCAAATATAACGATGTCCTTTGCTAACCGGCAGTTCCCCCACAAAGTCCATAGCTACACATTCCCAAGGTCTGGTAGGTTCTGCTACTGTTTGTAATAATCCCATTGGCTTCCCTCCTCTCGATTTATTTCTGGCACAATCATCACATTGAACAACATAATTCTTTATGTCCTTCCTCATCCCTGGCCACCAGCAATGTTTTGCTATTGCTTTTGTTGTTTTTGTAATTCCTGTATGACCAGCGCTCTGGTTGTTGTGAAAACGATGCAAAATCTTGATCCTTAATGTTGCTGGGATATACAGTTTCTTGTTCACAAACCAAAATCCCCCCTTCTGCTCCCCCTGTTCTGCATTGGATGCGATCCACTGGTCTCCTTCATAAGACTGTTTCAGCTCGTTTCCCCAATTATCTTTTCCGTCGAGTTCAACCATAACAGTGTTCTCCTTTTGGGTTTGCGCTCTTGTCCTGACAGCTAAGCCCCATTGTTTGTCAGAGAATATTGTTCCCTCTTTTGCTGTGGGTATTCCTTCGTGTTGAGGCATGCGTGAAAGAGCATCTGCCAAGACATTCTGCTTCCCTTGAAAAAACTTTAATTGGAAATCGAACCTGCTGAAGTATTGTGCCCATCTAATCTGTTTGGGGGACAATTTCCGAGGGGACTTTAAATACTGGAGGTTCTTATGGTCAGACCAAATTTCAAATGGGATTCCGCTTCCTTCGAGAAAGTGTCGCCAGCATTCTAAGGCTTTTAATATGGCTAGTGCCTCTTTTTCCCATATCGGCCAACATTTTTCAGTTTCGCTGAACTTCCGGGACAAATATCCACAGGGTTTTAAGTTCCCATTTTGATCCTTTTGCAATAGTACTGCCCCATACGCACAGTCTGAGGCATCGCAATGGATTATGAAAGGGCTCCTGATATCGGGGTGTTTTAGAATGGGTCCTTCTGTGAAGCATTCTTTTAGGGTTTCAAATGCCTTTTGGCATTCTGGCGTCCAACTTAGTTTGGCGCCAGGAGCTTTTACTTTTGCTGTCTCTCCTTTCCCTTTTGTTTTTAAAAGTTCAGTAAGGGGTGCGGTTATTTGCGCGAAGCCTTTTATGAATGATCTATAAAAATTTGCAAACCCCAGAAACGATTGCAATTGCCTCCTTGTTTGAGGCACTCCCCATTCTTTTACATCTGATACTTTAGCTGGATCCATAGCTAACCCTTCTGGAGATATCCGATACCCCAGAAAGTCAATTTGAGTTTTATTAAATTCACATTTGGACAGTTTTGCGTACAGCTTTGCTTCTCTTAGTCTCTGCAAAACTTCCCGGACCAATTTCACGTGCTTTTCCTTATCTTCAGTCACAATCAAGATATCATCAAGAAATATGAATACCCCTCTGTACAACAATGGGTGCAGTATTTCATTTATAAGCTGCATAAAGCACCCGCCTCCATTTTTTAAACCGAAAGGTAAAATTTTATATTCAAAATGGCCGAATGCGCAGGAAAATGCAGTTTTCCAAGTATCTTCCGGTTTGATCCTTAATTTTTGATATGCTTCAATTAAATCAAGTTTAGTAAATATGCTCCCTTTTTTCAATACGGTAATTAAATCCTTTACTAAGGGCATAGGGTATTTATTGTCCTTAGTAATTGCATTTAAATTTCGATAATCAATGCACAATCTTAGGGAGTTGTCTTTCTTTCTCCTGAATAACACTGGGGCCCCGAGAGGAGAATTGGATGGCTTAATGAAGCCCCGCGCCAGGTTTTTATCAATGTATTTCCTCAATTCCTCCTTCTCCTGCACAGACATGGGATACACTTTTGGTTTTGGTAAGTTTGCTCCGGGGGTTATTTCAATTTCTACTTCTATATTCCTTTTGGGAGGTAATTTACTTGCCTCTTTCTGATTGAACACATCCACAAAGTCTCTGTATTCAGGTGGCAATAGCAGTGGGTCTATTTCACCTTCTTCATCTCCCTCGTCCTCCTCTTCTGCAATCTTGCTTATCTCCCATTGCGTTTGCTGTTCTTTAAATGCTAGGCTCTTTCCTCTCCAATCTACTTCGGGATTTGCCTGTTCGAGCCATGGTATCCCTAATATTACGTGGTATGTGGCAATAGGGGCTATCACAAAGGATATTCTTCCTTCCCATTTGCCTATTTTACATGGGACCTCCCGTATTTCCTTTGTAGATACTTCCCCAGTAGCAACTGATCCGTCTAGCTGCGAAAATGCAATTGGGGAGTCAAGCGCCATCTGCTGGCATTTCAACGCTCCTGCTAACTCTGGAGTTATAATATTCCTGGAACAACCACAATCCACAAATGCCTTGCAGGTGGCCCGATTCTCTAGCCCCGAGAGGCAGATTGGCACTACTATCATGCGTTTGTCCCGACTCACCAATTTTTCTGAAGATTCTGGGGCTTGCACCTCCTCCTCCGCACGCCTCCCGGTTGCTGGCTTGGGCTTTGAGGGTTTTGGCGGCTCCCCCTTCCGTGCCCAGCATTCTGCTGCTCGATGGCCCGTCTTCCCACATACAAAGCATCCCGGTTTAGGTTTGTTGTCATCTCCTCTGGAGGGAATCCCCGGCCTCCCTCCAGGTCTTTCCTGCTTCCTCGTTTCTCCTCGACCTCTCGCCACCGGTCTTTGCTGGCCGCCGCTGCTCCTGAAGCGCTTTACTTGGGCCAGGGTGGATTCAACGCGCCCCGCTAGTTGAATCCATCCCTGGAGCGTTTCGGGGTCATCTCTGTGCGCTGCCCAGCTGAAAATCTCGGGGCGTAGTCCCTCTTTAAATAACTCCACTTTGGTCACTTCAGACCACTCTGGTACCCTTTCCGCGAGGTGTAGGAATTCCTCTGCGTACTCGGGCACTGTTTTGTCCCTCTGCTTTATTCCTTTCAGCTGGTCTCGAGCCCTCAATTGCTCTAGCCGGTCTCTGAATCGGTTTTCCAGTGCGGCGAGGAAGCGGGGCACTGACCTCAGGCATGGGTCGTGTCTGGCATGGAGTTGCACGTACCAGCTGGCTGCTCCTCGCTTTAGTGTGTTGCCGATGGCTCGAACCCTGCTTGCTTCGGAGGGGAATGTGTGTGCATTGTCTTCCATGTATCCTCTGATGCTAATTAGAAAAAAGTTCAGTTCATCTGATTCCCCTCCGTATTCCAGTTTGAGATCTTCTCTTCTTGGCATCCATTCTGCGGCCCGTTGATGCTGTCTGGGAGGCATGGGGAAGGGTTGCATCAGGTTTCCTCGGGCGGCTCCTTGGAACACGCCGCGCCCCACTCCGGTGGTCATTCTGCGCGGCTCCCGAAAGTCTGCCGCCGCTGTCGGCCCTTCCGCCCATCCGCATACTGGCCTCGCTGTAGCCCCCTCATCTCGCCTTTCCTCGTTGTACGGCACATCCTCCTCCTCTTCCTGGATCCCCCGCTCCTCTCCGCCTTCGTCTGCAAATCCACTGGACCCGATCCCTGGCCCCAGTGGCCTTTCCACCCCGACGCCCATTCGGGGGGTTGGGAGCTCTGTTGGGGTTGGCGGCCTTAGAGTTCCCAGAGCTTGCTGGCGCTCCACTTCGCGCGCCATTCTGTCCCGGAACTCCAGCTCCTGCCAATATTCCTCGTCTCCCTCGTCCCTTGCCGCCGCGGGACTCTGCGTTGAAGCTCGCTGTCCCCTCTGGCTCCAATCGCCTCCTTTGCTTGGCTCTCTCTCGGCGCCGTATCGGATGTGCTCTTTTTGGAGATTCTCTTCCAATATTGGCACTATTCTCCCCACGGTATCCGACAGCCTGGATAAATGAGTTTCCAGGATGGATAACCGCAGGGCCACGGTCTCCGGCATGCTTCCTCCAGATCCCCAACTGGTTTCTGCCGCCGCCGGAACACCTCTTCCCCCTCTGGGAATCCTCTGGGTCACGCCGTCCGGCTTGGGGTACCCCGTAGAGGAAGCTATGGCTTGCAATGTCTCTTCTGCCAACGGCAGAGCTCCCAGCGGAGGCCCCTTTGCTCCGTCATGGCTTTGATCTCCTTCCCTGCTCATTATCACTTCACTGCAAATTTGCAGGAGGGTGAGAACTGGATTCCTGACTTAATTGTCATGCTCACTTCAAAGGATCAGTCTGAACGCAGATCAGAGATGGCTGCTCTCAAATCCAATCTTTATTGAAGAACACATGACTTTGGAAAAGTCAGGAATGACCCAATGTTTACATACAACTATTTTTATAACTTTTGATGCTACGTAACACCACACGTAAATATCATCATCAAGTCCCACCCCCAATATCACATTACTACCATTTTCACACACTAGACCAATTATAATTGTTTATACTTTCGGCCCCAAGTTCCCAGGCATATTCTATCTTCTTCTGCCAGGTGCTCCTGGGATTGTTTATGTTATGACTCCCAGTTACAGGGCTGAATTACCAAAGCCCTGTAACTGGGTTCCATGACACAGAGACACCAGACAAGACAAGAGTTTGAACTTTTCAGCATAGTTGAATACATACGAGTTTCTTCTTTGAAGTAAAAATGATTTTGCATATGATGCCTTACATACTTGCTTCTCTGAAAACTGCCTTGAGATAAGCTCTTCACATACATATAACTGCAATGCATACAGGCTGCTGGTGCTCATGGAGTCCAGATACTGTCATGCACTGAATAATAGGATGTTCACCTCAACTCCTTTAATTATGACAAGGGTTGCACTGCCCATCCGCAGGAACACCACCATTACCATACAATTCGTGGAATTGTATGTGATGCAGAACTCCAACCTGCAATGATTTCACCAACCCATTTTTTAAAATAACACAAATACAAGTATATTGATTTTAGAGTGCTGCGGTGGTGGGAAGCAATTCTCTTGACAACAGAAACACTTCTATATGAGAAATTGCTTGGCTCCCATTCAACATACAAGCAACACCTATATGCTCATTGTATTATCAACTGATATCTTGTCAACGCTTCATCTTACTTTTTTGGCAGGAGGTGGGGTGGTACAATACTCCCTGAATTGGAATTGCTGTGCATCCTCTCCTGAAGCAAGCAAAAGGGGCCTGTCCTTTGAGGAGGAAGACGAGGGAGAGCGGCACAGCCGGGATGGAGAATAGCACAGATCTCTCACAAAAAGGGTCATTATGCAGCATGTGTACACGGCACCTGCAGTGAGAGCATCCCATCGCTTTTATTACTCAGCTGCAAGTCGGCTTTAGTGAGCCATTGATTGGGCCGCTTCCCCTCACAGATCACCCGCCTTACAAGCCGCAGCTGGGCTATCACTGAGCCACCCTTCCAGAGGCTCTCACAACAAATGGAGTGTTTAGAGCGGGAGGAAGCAGGAGGCCAGGGCAGAGGAGGCAGCGACTCAGAGGGCTGTCAATTGGAGCTCCATAAAAACATCAAGAAAACAGAGAAATGGTCTTCCTCCTTTTCATTCATCCCTTTCCCCTTATCACAGGGAGGGGGGAAGGAAGGAAGGAAGGAAGGAAGGAAGGAAGGAAGGAAGGAAGGAAGGAAGGAAGGGAGGGAGGGAGGGAGGGAGGGAGGGAGGGAGGGAGGGAGGGAGGGAGGGAGGGAGGGAGGGAGGGAGGGGGCAGGTAGACCTAAGCTTCCTCAGAGAAAGCTAAGAAATTAGCTGGGCAGCCAAGGAGACAGACATTTCTTGAAGCTAAGAAGGGATAGGTAAGACTCTAGCTTTCACTATCATAAGACTGTATAGACAAAAATGGTCAAGGAAGCAACAGACTGGGATACTGATTACATAACAGAAAGGAAGCTGTCCAGATCTGCAATCTATTAAGGTGTTATCATTTTTATTGCAATGTTTAAAGCCTTTCATGAAGACAAAGTGCTGGTTCTCTGGCTTCTCCCGCAACCATTAAGCTGCCTGTGTCATGTGAATTGCAGCATAGTTCCACAGAGCCTGATGAGAATACATATATGATTATTCCCTAGACTCTTTTAAATAAAGCCATGAGGTACATTTCAAAGGAAATCATTGAGGTACATACTGAATGTTTTGAAAGAGCAAATTTAGAACCAAGGCTGCTTATTTTAATGTTTGATGCCAAACAAATGAGCTGGCAGGATCCCAAAAAAGCTAGAGAGGACTGATTCAATGCAGCTATCAAAGTGAGATTCCAGAAGCTGACACTGAAAGCATCAAGGACTGTGTATTTTGCAACAGATTTCCAGAACAAACGTATCTCAATTATCAAAGCCTCTTTTAGAAGAGCTTCTTTTCACAAAGACTTTGTACGTTTGCCCAGTCTCCCTTTTTCCGCTTCCTCTCCCCCAGGATTTGTGTTTATGTGCCTGCAAGCCACCTGTCCTATCCAAGTACTTATCACTCTGCTTAGCTTCCAAGATCAGACAGGATCCAGTGCCTTTAGATCAGTGGTTCTCAACCTGGGATTCCCCAGATGTTTTTGGCCTACAACTCCCAGAAATCCCAGCCATTTTACCAGCTGTTAGAATTTTGGGGAGTTGAAGGCCAAAACATCTGGGGACCCCAGGTTGAGAACAACTGCTTTAGATATTTAGACCCCTCCCCCTTCTGTCTACCTAGAAGATTTTTTGGTCAAACTTAAAGAGGGTGAAGAAAACGCAGACTTCTTGTGTTTGGGTTGCAGCAGTATGTGTGCAGTAAACCCAGTCGGAGCAGGAAACAGCAGGATTCTACTCCAGCTGATCCCACTGATGTAGTCATGTGTGCCTGCCTGCTTAAGGTAAAGTAAACAACAGTTCCTCTACCTTGTACTGAATATATATGAAAATCCAAACAGGGAAAAAAGTCCTGCCTGAATGTTTTTAAAAAGCATACATTTCTAAGTTCAGATATCAAAATGGAAATCACAAGAAAAGTGGAGACTGGTGAAAGAAAAGTAACCTCTGGATCCATTTTGGAAGAAGCCTTCAGGTGGTCTCTCAAAGATTCAACATGTTTTTGTTTTCCTCATGCAAAGCTGATGTGACTTACACGTGTATATTGTTCATTTTTAATTAAAAGTTTGTTGGAACATGGTGAATTTCTCTCCTCCCCCTCCTCCTTGTGGTATAGAGACCTATTCCTACTCTGTCCATATTATTTCTATCTCAGATACCAAATTTTCTCTTAAAGAAGTAATGCCCAAGAACACATCTACAGTAGAGTCTCACTTATCCAACATAAACGGGCCGGCAGAACGTTGGATACGCGAATATGTTGGATAATAAGGAGAGATTAAGAAAAAGCCTATTAAACATCAAAATAGTTTACGACTTTACAAATTAAGCACCAAAACATCATGTTATACAACAAATTTGACAGAAAAAGTAGTTCAATATGCAGTTATGCTATGTAGTAATTACTATATTTATGAATTTAGCACCAAAATATCACGATGTATTGAAAACATTGACTACAAAATGTGTTGGATAATCCAGAACGTTGGATAAGTGAGTGTTGGATAAGTGAGACTCTACTGTACTTGCTTAATTGAGGCATACCTGCATTTTTAGATAAGGAGGAGCCTCCAATTGGCTAGCGCCATGTTCTACTGCCAGAAGATAGTAATAAATTTTCAATCTCTCCTTTCTTAGTGGGTTTTCTATAGAAGGATGAAATGAATGGCAAGAAAACAGAGAAAGATTACAAAGGAAAGGCAACACTGGGATTCACTGAGAATGAGGCTGTGGTCACATACATTCACACACATGTTAAAAGGCTTATTTCAAACCAGAGAGCTTAAACTAGAACCCACAATTTTACATGCAGACAAGTTCTATGCTGATTGTATATGACTATATCTTTCGATAAGACAACTTTCTAAGGTTCCACTGCCACAATCCTATTTGCACTAGAAGTATGGGACAACTTCTCTTGCACTAGAACAACAAAATGAGGATGGGCTCTTTGTCTGCAGAAAGGACACATGCTTTTTCAGACACATGCTACAAACACACCAACAAAACTGGGTAGGAATTCAAACCATTAGCATTAAAAAAACATCACTAAATGAAGAATTGTCAAAAAGCATACTAAATGAAGGAGAAGCTAGTTACAAAAGTGACAATCCACATGGCACTTACTATGCAATTGTTTCAGAATTTTGGTTTCAAAGGCAAACATAGACCCCTTTCTGCAGGAAGGCTTTTGGCATGCAACTGGCACCTGAGGAAGGGGAGCAGAATTTTCTATGGCAGTTACACATATGTAACATAGAGTTATATATGTATTCCCAATCTCAATGCAGCCCCTAGTTTAGGGGCTACATGGGAACCATAACACTCTCCCCATTCTCACTTACTGGACAGCACTGGCTGCAATCACTGGGGGTCTGCTTTCATGTCCTTCAGGAAGCAGCTGACATTTCCATCCCTCTTCATGCAAGTAATCTCAAGAGCAATGGGGAACTGCAACAGAGGTCCTGCTTCTGATGTTCACACTGAAGATCACTCACAAAAGGGATAGAAAGAGTAGCCAGCTGCTTCATGAGCAACAGGAAAAGAGATCCCTGTCAATCTCAGTGGCTGATTTCCAATAAGTGAGGACTGATGGGCCAAGATTAACTGAATAGCACTATAGCTACAATGCTTACACACATGTATTGTCCACACAGGATTCTGGCCCAGTGTTTAACAGATGGGTGATCTGCCTTTAAAAAAACTGTAATGCTTTTAAACATCCATCTTGCTTTAATGTGATAATTTGTTCAACTGCATGTTCAAATGTTATAACTTCATGTGTCATTACCTGTGCATGTTGTTATTGGATTCAAATCCCAATTTGGTAAGAACCTATACTGGACAGGATGAGGTGACATTAACCCACCCAACCTCCTCCTACCCATGGGAACCCACTGAAGGAGACAGGAGAAATATACCATACATATTGGCCTCATCTTGACTGCCATATAATGCAGTTTCAGAATGCACTTTAACTGCATTGAGCTGGGTGATACGAGTTTACACTGCCACATAATGCATTTAAACTGCATTCTGAAACTGCAATGTATGGCAATTTAGATGGGGCCAAATACATAGATAATATTGTCCAATGAAATTGCAGGTGTCCCTTCTATCCAGTTCAGGAGTGCAGGGAATTCTCAAGGCCACAGTCTGGACAAAGTCCCTTGTTTTGCTTTTCTCTTGAGGGCAAACCCTCAGGGTGTACCTCCAGTTGAGGCAGTTAGAAGTCACTCTTCTTTGTCTCTATCTACAAAATTGCACTGGGTTTAGACAGGATTGTTTGCATAATGTGACTAATAATTTTATTAATCTCTGTTCCAACAAGATCATACCAAAGCTCAGCAGAGAACTAGTAGATACAAGTACTTGTCTCTATTAGTGGTTGAAATGACATGCCCCCCTTTCTTGGACTGCATGTCCCAGCAATTCTATCCAGCACAACTAGTTGGTGAGGCAGTTGAAATCCAGGAACTTCTGGAAGGCAGTATGATTCCTGTTCCTTGAAGGTTGGGTTGCTGACATGAAGGTTGCCAGTTCAAATCCGGGGAGAGCGCAGATGATCTGCCTCTGTCAGCTCCAGCTCCCCATATGGGGACATGAGAAAAGCCTCCCACAAGGATGGTAAAAACATCAAAAACATCCAGGCGTCCCCTGGGCAATGTCCTTGCAGACAGCCAATTCTCTCACACCAGAAGCGACTTGCAGTTTCCCAAGTCACTCCTGACACACACACAAAACAGCTGGTCTGCTATGTGTCTAAAGGCAGCTTTGGCCTGAATGCCAACATGGTTAAGACAAACAGCCTTCTAATGCCTAATCTTGGCACATTCAGAGCCAGGGTTTTGTTGTTGTTGTTGTTTTGTGGTGGGGTGGAGCTTTGGCGGTTCTCTGCCAAACTAGTCCTGGCTCGGTCACTTCAGACAATTAATGGGGATATTTGGTTCAGCAGGGAGCTAGGCACATACTCAATAATCCTTTCTGTGAATTCTAGGACAAACTTTGAGAGCAAAAAAGGCCATGGGAGTGAAATGCGACTCAGCAGTAAGCACTAAGGGAATCATCTCAACACACACAGAGCCTGCTTTATCACCCACCACTAGTCCCGGAGGGCAGCAAAATGTCCCAGCAGAAATGGACTAAAGCAGCAATTGTGTTCTGTCCAAATTTTCCAAAGGTCTCAGAATTACAGGCATTTGTTTTGTTCCTTGTGTTACCCAATAAAGGGCTATAAACTGAAGTCTCCAAATAAAACATTGCCAAAGGTAGGCATCGCTCAATTTATAATTGAGAAGGCTCATGCACACAACTACTTATTCCAGATTAATGGCTCCTTTAATTTCTTTAACTACTGGAACATACAGCAATATAATAAAATAAAAGGTAGGGCTGTCTGAATCTGTTGCCCTTTTCAATATGTAAAATACTTCTCACAAGCTCTGGCAGAAAAAACATCTCCACGGTCACTCATTAAGGAAAAAAACTTCACTCATTAGAAAACACAATGATGCTTAGTAAGGTAGAAGGCACTGAGAAAGGAGGAAGACTACATTATAGATGGGGAGACTCAATCAAGGAAGCCACAGCCCTGAGTCTAAAGGACATGACAGCATGGCTTGGGGGCCTCTTATTCAAATGGTCAGCACAAGTCAAAGTTGAGTGGACAGCAGTTAATAACAACAAATCACAAGGTAAACAAAATAAATATCTCTGTGTTCTTTCTGTGATTATTTCTTCTTGCAAATGTGTTCCTGAGTATGTAGTTCTTGCACATGTAAAAAAAACATGGTTCTCACACATGTAAAAAAATGTGTACAAGAACCAGTTATTTTTCAGTGGAAGCCAGAGGTGACTGAATCTTATGGTTCAGGGGCTAAGCAGGGAAGGTTGTAAAGTAAATAAAATAAGTAACTTAAGGGCAAAAAATCTATGTTGCATATTAGATATAAGATATTTGTCATTTCTACTGTCACAGCCTCAAACCCTCATCTTGCCGGAGTTAAAATATTTTCTGTCATTTGCTTTTATGTTACATCTATGCATCTTTGCACTGTAAAGCTACCTAATGAAGATCCACCATCTTCCACTTGGTTTTTCCCTTTCCCGCATGATATAAACTTATAATGCTAATTTGCAGTGTCAACATATAAAGATATAAATATGAAAACACCAAACATTGAAGTCAGCAGAGATATCTCTATCATAAATTAATCAAATAAAGTAATCCAGTATGTCAGAAGCAGGCATGCTTGGGGGAGAGTATCCATGCAAAAACAGAAAGCCTAATTCAATAGTACAATTTCATTGTGTCTTAACCTTCTAACTTTGTTTGTATATACAGTAGAGTCTCACTTATCCAACATAAACGGGCCAGCAGAACCTTGGATAAGCGAATAGCTTGGATAATAAGGAGGGATTAAGGAAAAGCCTATTAAACATCAAATTAGGTTATGATTTTACAAATTAAGCACCAAAACATCATGTTAGACAACAAATTTGACAGAAAAAGTAGTTCAATACGCAGTAATGTTATGTCGTAAGTACTGTATTTACGAGTTTAGCACCAAAATATCATGATATATTGAAAACATTGACTACAAAAATGCATTGGATAATCCAGAACCTTGGATAAGTGAGATTCTACTGTATATATTTGTCTGGTTTTAGTTTTAATTTTTTTTTTTTTACTCCCAGTTATGGAGAAAGCAAATGAATCCGGGATGTGAGAAGCAGGCTAGCTTGGGAGACAGCATACATGCAAAAACAGAAAGCTTAATTCAACAGTATAATTTCATTGTGTCTTATTATAACTTTGTTTATATTTATATATTTTCCCGTTTGTTTGTTGTTGTTTTTTTAAAAACCCACTTTACTCCCAGTTATGGAGAAAAGCAGAATGTGTCAAATAAATAAAGCTTTACTCCAAAATTGAGTAGTACCAAATAATGGGGTATTAACTGAATAATCATGCCTGCCCTTTAATACTTTGCATTACTGGTATGGCAGTCTTTCACAACAATGGCATTTCTTTCCTTTTTTTAATGTTTGATTTATTTGTTTTTCTTTACTTCTTCACAAAATAAACCTTACTTTGAATTCAACTTTGTTTTTAGAATTCTGCTTTGTGGATTCATAGGCTCTGCCATCTCTTTCCTTGTGAGTCCATCACCTAACCTGCCCCTAAACTAATTATGGCCCCATACTGCAATAGCTGTGGGAACAATGATGCTGGGGAAAATGGGAGGAAAAAGGAAGAGGGGCCTATCAAAGACAAGATGGATGAATGGTATTCTTGAGGTGACTGGCTTGACTTTGAAGGAGCTGGGGTTGGCCACTGGCAGGGAGCTCTGGCGTGGGCTGGTCCATGAGGTCACGAAGATTCAGAAGCGGCTGAACGAATAAGCAACAACAACTGCAACAATACTGGTGATATCCAAAGAACTGCAGGACATGCCGAGAAAGGCTATAGAAGGTATAGAAGAAGCGATCAGAAGAATAGTTGTGGCTGGTTTGCTGTCCTATTTGTGGAACGCTTGCCCGCAAAAGGCATACCTAGCACCTACATTATTGTCTTTTCATCAACAAGTAAAGAGCTCTCCACCTCACCCACCTCAATAAATGAAGAGTTTTATTTCTCCTCTCCTGAGAACTTTGATAGGCACCAAAGGGTGGTGACTTTAACCATGTATGGGGCTATGTTCAGTAGGATAAAAATGGAGAGGCTGTCCTCTCCTGGGCTGAACTGCATAAACTATTGCTTATTCATGATAGTAAGCTCCCAACATCCTACAACAGTGGGATATGGCACCAAGGATATAACCCAGACCTATTTGTGAGTGACAGCATTGTGCAACAATGCACTAAATCAGTGGGACCATCAATACCAAACACACAGCTGTTCCCAACTAAAAGGACTTAGGAAGTTCAATTTAAATGAAGATTCAACTTCAGAAAGGCAGATTGGTCTAAATTCTCACACATGTTAGATGACAAGATCATATCTGTTGCCCCAATCCCAGAGGAATATGAGCACTTTATTGAAATGATAAAAACCTGCTCATGGGCTTCTATACCAAGAGGCTGAAGAACACATTATCTTCAGGGCATTACTCCTGATACAGCTGCCTTGTTGGAAAACTATTACAGACTCCACGACGAAGAGTGAGCAATCTCTTAAGGCATTTTGTCATCCATCTCTGAAGCCAAGAAAGAGCAGTGGATAAAGCTGACAACAGAAGTCAACATAGGCAGGAGCAGTCAGAAGGCGTGGAGGCTGTTAAGACAGCTGGGCAATGATCCCTCACAAACTAATCCCATGGCAACATAAAGGCAGAGCAGATAATGTAGCAACTTCTGAAGAATGGGAAACCCAACCTTGCCACCCAAGTAGGAAGGAAACCAATAGTCAGAAAACCAGATAATGAGAACAACAACCTTCATGAACCTTTTACATCTACTGAATTGGAGATGGCTCTCAATAAACGTAAAAATGGCAAAGCAGATGGAACAAATTAAGGACTTTGGCCCAAAAGCAAGGTTCTGACTGCTGCAGCTGATGAACAACTGCATTGCATCCTGTTAGATCCCCAAAATCTGGAGGAAAGCAAGTGTTATAACCATCTAAAAACCAGGTAAAGACTGTAATTATCCAAAAAGGTATAGACCAATCTCCTTGTTGTGCCATCTTGACAAAGTTCTGGAGATACTTATTTTGCATAGAATTATGGAACAAATAGACCCATGTATGATTCCACAGCAAGCTGGCTTCAGGAAAAGGAAAAGCTGCACATCACGAGTGTTGAATCTGACTCAGCACATAGAGGATGGTTTTGAAAGGCAGCAGATTGCAGGCACTGTCTTCATACACCTATCAGCAGTTTATGAGAGTAAATCATTGGCTTAACCTTAGAAAAACGTATAACATCACAAGGACTACCACCTCACCCACTTCATAGAAAATCTGCTACAAAACAGGAGCTTTTTTGTTGAATTCCAGGGCCAGAGAAGCAGATGGCAAAAACAGAAGAACGTCCTGCTTCAGGGGAGCATGCTTGCTCCATCAATGTTCAACATTTACACAAATGATCAGCCACTGCCCGAAGGGACAGAGAGTTTCATCTATGCTGATGATCGTGCCATCACTGCCCAAGCAGAGAACTTTGATATGATTGAACAGAAACTCTCCGGAGCTTTAGGGGCCCCTACTGCCTATTACAGGGAAAACCAAATGATTCCTAATGCATCTAAAAACACAGACATGTGCTTTTCACCTTCAGAACAAACAAGAATCTCGAGCTCTGAGGATTACCTGGGAAGGAAGAAGCATTTCTTGAATATCAAGCAAAAAGTGTGTGCTAGAAACAATATCATACAAAATTGACTGGCACAACCTGGGGATTACAACCAAATACAGTGAAGACATCTACCCTTGCGCTTTACTACTCTGCTGCTGAGTGTGCATGCCTAGTCTGGAACACATCTCACCACATTACAACAGTGAATGCTGCTCTTAATGAGACATGCCACATTATCACAGGATGTCTAAGCTTCATACCACTGGATAAATTATACTGTTTAGCTGGTACTGCACCACCAGACATCTGGCAGGAAGTAGCAGCCAATAATGAAAGGACCAAGGCAGTGACATCTCCAGCCCATCATCTGTTCAGATATCAGCCAGCACGCCAATGCCTAAAATCAAGAAACAGTTTTCTAAGATCTACAGAGATACTTGCAGGAACACCTCAGCAAGTGAGAGTCCAGAAGTGGCAGGCTAAAACCCGGAAGCTCACACCATGGTTGATACAGAGATGCCCTCCTGGGCACACAGAAGACTGGACAACTTGGAAGGTGCTGAACAGACTGTGCTCTGGCACCACGAGATGCAGAGCCAACTTTAAGAAATGGGGCCACAAACTGGAGTCCATGACATGTGAGTGTGGAGAAGAGCAAACCACAGACCACCTTTTACAATGCAGCCTGAGCCCTGCCACATGCACAATGGAGGACCTTCCCATACACCAGAGGCACTCCGAGTGGCCAGCTACTGGCCAAAGGACATTTAATATTATGCCAAGTTTTTAACCTTGTTTGTGTTTTTAAATACATTACAACTTGTACCCTCAGTTCACTTCTGATACAATACATAAATACCTCACCTACCCCATGTCAGGCTTTTAAAGATGTATTTTAATGTTTCTGTACCTTATCTTTTTCATCTCATCCTGCTGATGGCTTTGATTAAGCTTTATCTGCTGAAATATTTTACTCCAGATTGATATTCTTCAGACATCATTTTGTTGTATTATTGCTGTGTTTTGGTTTGCAACAGCATCCCATTAAATCTAGATTTGATTTTGAACTTCCTTCTTGAAGTGAAAAGTTTTCTTAAATTCATTGTAAGCAATTTTTGTCATTTTATTCTAACCCAATTTAGTACTGCCACAATAATAATAATAATAATAATAATAATAATAATAATAATAATAATAATATAATAATAAAACTTTATTTATATCCCGCCACCATCTCCCCACGGGGACTCGGGGTGGCTTACATGGGGCAGTGGCCCAAACAACATAAGAACAAAATATAAGCAACACAATACAATCACAATATAAAAAGATAAAACAAAAATACAATATATCAATATAAACAACAATACAAGATAAAAATTTCATTTAAAACACATAAATGGTAAGACTGTAATTAAAACAGGATAAATTATTAAAAACCCACTGGGGCTGATTAATTAATGACTATCTCCGAAGGCCTGCCGAAACATCCAAGTCTTCAGTTGCTTCCTGAAGGAAGGTAGAGAGGGAGCCAACCTAATCTCCCTGGGGAAGGAGTTCCAGAGTCGGGGAGCCACGGCCGAGAAGGCCTTCTCTCTCGTCCCTACCAAACGCAGTTGTGAGGAGGGTGGAAGTGAGAGGAGGGCCTCCCCGGAGGATCTCAGCGATTGGGTGGGTTCATAGGGGACAACGCGGTCACGAAGATAGGCAGGTCCCGAACCGTTTAGAGCTTTATAGGTAATAACCTGCACCTTGAATTGGGCCCGGAATATTATCGGCAGCCAGTGGAGCTGCTTGAACAGGGGGGTTGACCGCTCCCTGTAAGCAGCTCCAGTTAGTAACCTAGCTGCCGACAGTTGTACCAACCTCAAGCAGAGCTATTACATGACAAGACATATGACTGACTGCTCCCAGAAAGTAACTACCCACACAATCACGTAACAGACCATGAAATTCACTTCTTAGAAATACTCAGAAAAGCTTGTCAGTTTAGTTGGCTGAAATTCCTGTAAGTGAAACATGTTTTCATTTGGGCACCTAAGGGCAACTATAAGCTTTACAAAATATAATAGAGAGTCAGCAAGATATAGTGGTTTCAGTGTTGGACTAGGACTCAGGACACCAGTGTTCGAATCTCCTCTGGGTGACCTTGGGCTAGTCACATACTCTCAGCCCCAGATGAAGTTAAAAGCAACCTCCCTCAGAATAAACCTTGCCAAGAAAAATCTGAATAAGTCACTATAAATTGGAGTTGACTTGGAGGCATATAACAACAAAATAACATTCAAAACAAATCTGCATGTTATTTTAGTAGACCTGTTTCCACCATGCAACATGGAGTATGAATTCCTGGTACAGAATCTGGCTTCCTGAAAATTCAAGGCCTTAAGTTTTTAGAACAGGCATGCTTGCTTTTGTCCCCACAGTGAGCTTCAAGGAAAACATGAGAAGTACACATACGTCAGGCTTGGTGATCACTTTTTCAAAGAAAAGACAACATCCAAGACATTCCTTTGGCCAATGATCACTTTGTAAGAAATGGAAACAAAGGGCTGCACCTTACCCCAAGCCCCCTACATTGAACCATAAGCCAACCAGCCAATCTTTGCCAAAGAAAAAAAAATTAAAATGAGTGAGGGGACAAAACAGCAGTAAGAACTACAATCAGTCCCCTTCATTTGCAGCTTGACTTTTGTGGATTTGATTATTCATATATTTAATTAAAACGTTAGCTCTAGGAATCTCAAGGTCCCCTAGTATAACTTTCTACAGAAGTCAACTATAGAATCCTATGGAAGACCTAAAGATTCCCAGAGAGACCACCTCTTTTGCACTCTCCAGATCCTCCAATGGGGTTCAACAGTCAGCCACCAACAGAAGTTGACTATATAGTCATGATGGAAGACCTAGAAGTTCCTAGAAAAATGTTCTCAGAACAAAAAAATATTTTTTAAAAAAATTCAGTTTTTCATGTTCACAGAGGTGCTCTGCCCTTAAGCTGCCATTATCAATGAACAATAATTTGAGAATTTCTTGATACTGACTCTACTTTGTGTTCCTAAAGTATCTGACACATGCAATCTCATCCAACAAAAGGTGCATCTCTCTTTGCACTTTTCCAGTAACCTTGTTTCCAGTACAATGAGAAATAAATGCTAGGAAGAGAGAAAAGAATGAAGATTTCTATACTGGGAATTTAAGTGACTATTAAATTGCTTTCACAATAAGCATTTTAAATTTTAGTGCTAACCCAACTATTACTGGAATAAGATGGGTTCATCTGTTCTTTGTGGTAGCTGAAGCCCATAGTGCAGTGGAACAATTTAACACAACACACTGCATTCACTCTCTCTTATATGTCTCCATTAGTGGGTGTTAAGCATTCATTTCAGTCAGTCAAAAAGTATCCTTTTACCACAATAGTTATTATGGATCATTTAACCAAATGTTGTAAGATAAAGGTTGTATAAAAGATAATAAGACCAGCCACAGTGAGAACTTTTTCACTGAACAGGCTGCTAAACATTGTAATTGTAAGTGTTATTTATTATTGTGTGTGTCGGCATCAAATGATTGGGTGAGATACAAATGTGGGAAATAAATAATTAATAAATAATAAACATCTGGCTTAACATTTTTTTTAAAACCTTCACCAGATACGTTAAGGGTATTCCATAACAATTTTGGGAGCAGCATTCTGTTGAATCTATGTGAGGAAAGAAGGCTTACAACCAAGTCAGTAATGAGATGAGCATGGAAGGGAATGTATAGGGCATCCCTATTAGATCTTATATGCAACAGCCACCAAATATTAAAACATTCTGCCCTCTGGAAAACAAGTGTTGAAACAGAATGTATACAATTCAATTAATTAGTTATTTCCTGGACAGCTAATAAAAATAGCTTCATGAACCATTAAATATCACATTTAGGTGACAGCAGTAAGACTAATTATATAGGTCTAATTTAAAAGAAAGAGCAAGCATGTTATAAGTGTTTTGTGCATTGGACAACGACCTGTACCACAGAGTTCAAATCTCTTCTCAAACACTGAAATTGACTGAGTGCCCTTGGGCATGTTCCACTCTCTCAACTCAAAGGAAGGCAAAGGCAAATCTCAAACAACTTTAAGGCTTACAATAAGACAAATAACTTAGAAGTAGGGACAGTGTAACCCATGGATAACATGCTAATCCCGAACCCTCACTTTTGTGACTCCTGAAAGATCTGGTCAGTCCCCCAAAGCCCCAACCCTTCAAATTATAAAAATACACACTTTTAGTGTAATTTTGACTTGATAAGAACAACCCCACCTACAGTAGTCTCCAAATCCCATCCCCATCTTCTCAAATACCTTTGCTTTCATTGAAGTCCTTCTCAGAAATGATTACAGGAAGAGATACAGCATTACTTCTTGTCATTTTAAAATGGATTCTCAAGAAGTGTATTTAGAGGAGATAACTGGTCCCTGACCCTACTGTTGATTTTGCCTCCATCCATTCCAATGGCTATGGTAAGTTCGGGTTGCTAATCAAAATCAACATCAGCACCATGGACAAGGGTAGTCAGCAAGTGAGGGCAGACTGAGGGCCAAACTAAGTGCTGAGCATCCATTCATACTTGGATCTTCTGAACTTTGCTTTTCTCCTCCCAATCAACAATGCCTCTCTCCAGGTAGCACCAGAGCTATGACGCAGGAGAAAATGTTCCTTTCATGCTTTCTCAGATCTAAATAACTCTTTCTCCACCACTCAAAGCTATTATGTTTTCCACTAGGAAAAATATACATATATACAATATTGGTAAGAGTAGATGGAAATGTCATAATTTAAGAGAAGAGCACAGGGAAAATATTAGCTTTTCCCTCTCACAGCATTCTCTTCCACTATTAGTTGCTATCACAACATCTTTCCAAGGGATGCCACATAGGTCTCAGCATCACATCCTCCATGTTCTTTCATTTATTTTCAACAAAAACAATTTCTGGATTGTTGCAAACCAGAGATGTCCAACAAAACTGATTGGGGGTGGGGGTGGGGGTATGGAAAGGTAGTGTGATGTGCTTGTGTGTGCGTGTGCATTAAAGTCAATGGATATGTATACAAAAGTATCTAGATAATGAAGTTCTTACCTTAAAATCATCATAGTTTCAGCAATGTATATAACAGTAAAAATTAAATTAACACAACACCGATCAAGAATAACAAGGAGAAGAGAGGATAGTGTGAGAGAAGAATCATCATCACCTCCCCCACCCCACACTGTATTTTTCTCTTGAAATCCTAAAGTAAGACAAAGAAGTAGCATGGGGTCATGAAAATTTTGGGTAGGAGAGGGTTTACCCATGACCAGGATGTATTTCTCCCATATCCACTCTAAAAGATCATGGGAAGAAATACAGTCTTCACTTATGTATAAAATCGCTTTCTGTGCCATGAAAGATTGTGCAAAATAATTAACACTGCTTAACAAAGAATGCAAAATGAAATAATATCTACTCAAATAATTGTTCAGCTTATAGCATTTCCTTTTTCCTGGCCAAGAATTTGAGTTGTCTGGATAGACTGTCAAATCAAGTATGTATAGTTTTGACTATTCGGTCCTTCCAGACAGCAAGAAGATAGTGGATATATAATCTTTTTTATTGCAGACCTCCAGATAGTTATTGGAATGCAACCCCCAGGAGATCCAGAATTCATATAACTAATGGTGAGAATGCTGGGAGCTACAGCAATATCGGAGGGGGTACACTTTTTCTTACACTTTTTTACAGTTATAGTTGACACTAATAGGATGCCCTTTCCTCCACAAAGCAAACAGTTGAAATGCCTTCCCCCACTCCAGGGTCAATGCCCTTCACTCAAGTGAAATAGCTGCTCATAGCAACAGCCGCAGATTCTACTCAAGATTCTCTCTAAGATCTGATGAAAACACCTTTCATTTTCTTGCTAAGTGCTCTGCAGTGACTGGGCAATAATAGGGCAAGACTCAACTGCAATGTAAGCCAATTAAAATAGTTTGCATCTCAATTTTCCCCAAAAAAATATCTTCTCTCTTGATGACACTAATCCTGCATTTCATAATACCCAACCATAACTCAAAATGCATTTCCCAACCATCATTCAAACTCTATTCCTTGTAAAAACTACATCTTATAAACACTCCCTTCACCTGGTAGATGGCAAAAAAAGGAAACCTTCATTTTCAGAATGATATTAAAATATATCATTATTATCTGAAGCAAATGATTCAAATAGGAAGTTTACTTGTACTGTTGTGCTGTACTGATATACTGTGATACTATTTCATAAATGTGGTGGTTTTTAAAGTAATGCCTCTTTTTTGTCCAAAATACTTTGCAAGGATTTATATGGGCCAATAACCTCTAAGAAAGCAAAACATGTGTCCCACAAAGTGTTCAGAAGTGACATTGAATTGTCATTTCTAGGCACTTCTGACCCCACCGGTTTGGCCTTTGGTCAGGAAGGGTTGAAAATAAAAACTAATTTGTTGCCTTAGGCTTTCTCACTGCAATGGGTTCATATTCCAAGAGCAAGATCTGAAATCACAACCTTCAAATGCCCTAGTCTTTATGCCCCCACAGCTGTCCAGGTTAACTACAAAGTGGGAAAATCAAGCCACTGCTTGGCAAGCTGGCATTAAAATTCAGGAATCCGGCACAACAATAACATCAGATGACCTGTATCTGTTCTCACTCTAAAATGAATATAGCCACTTAAATATCTTAATCCCTAAGGAGGCAAAGAGCCAAAATGTGAATTCAACCCCCAAAACATGAATTTTACACTTCAGAAAACCCTCTCCTCATATGAATATTGCCAGGGAAAAGAGACCGGATCTTTTAGCTGCTTCCACGAATTAGCAGATAAGATACTACCACACTTTCTAACAATCACCCACAGCACACACACACACACACACAACCATAATGAATTGCTATATACAGTCAATAGATAACAGATAAACATACACATGCTATATTGAAACTAAATAATGCAAAAAGATTAATCTGACATAATAATCAGTCTTGTAATTAAAATATACAAAGTGGCTTCCAAAAGTCCAAACAAAACACTCACAATCAATATTAGCTAAAATCCTACAAAATTCGCTCTATAAAATCAATAAAACTTATAAACTAATCTATATATATAAAAGAGTGATGGAATCACGGCACCAGACAAAACAACAAAACTACAGACCCCCCAATCTCGAAATTTGACAACACAACCCATCATCCACGGCTCTAGGTTGATACAACAAAAAGAAAAGAAAAATGAAGTCCTAATTAGAGAGAGAGGAATAATTGCTTTTATCCAATTGCTGCCAGTTAGAAGGCTAAGCTCCTCCAACTTGGTCTCCTAGCAACCCAATAAAAAATAATAAAAAACACTAAAAAATTAATACAATAAAATACTATAATAACAGAAAATAACTAAAAACAATACAAGAAAATAATAAAATATAATAAATAAAAAGATAACTTACAATAAAATTAATTTAAAAAATACAAATAACATGAAATAAAAATTACACAACAATTTTTAACCAATACCACCACCACTTTGCCACAGCAACGCATGGCCAGGCACAGCTAGTAAAATAATAAATAAAGCAAACAATGAAACTAATATAATTTCAAGACCGATTCACTAAAATCAACATTTTGTCCTACTAACGGTAAGTGTTTATCTTAATAATTTCCCAAAAAATGAATATATATTTTCTAAAATAAATTGGTACTAGAAGGGGAAGACAATCGCACCTTTCAGTAATGTTCCTCACCTACATAGCTGACATTGGAAAAGCTTAACTTGCTCTTGGGATTTTCAACGCCTTTCATAGATGGAGCCTTGGTCTCTTATAGAGGGCTTTCTCCAAACAATGGATTCACATGACATGAATGTGCCACTTTTATATCTCTTCCATTGCCACCCGCAAAAGGTAGTGAAATCTTGTAATTAACAGTTTGGCAAGGAACTTAGAATTCACCACAGATGTTCCCAGGGAATGAATGAAAGCTTTCTATTTATTTATTTACCCTATTTATGTCCTGCCTTTCTCTACCCCGAAGGTACTCAAGGCGGCTTACATATGGCAATTATTCAATGCCTTAAACACATACAAAACATTAAACTTAAAATATTAAAATTAATACATATTAAACATTTAAAAACATTATATTTAATATTAAAATCGTGCTATCCAGAAATCGTAGTCTAAGGCCGTTCTGTAGCCATTAAACATATTCCAAATCTATTATTGAACTGCTCTATTCTCCGAAAGCCTGATCCCAGAGCCAGGTTCTAGCAGAAGTTTGCTAGTAATATCAGAATTCTATAGGAGAGAGTCATGACAGTAAAAATAGTAAACTATTATAAGTGTAGATATACCCAAGGAGTCTGGAGGGTATGGGCAGCTATTCCATACCCAACCACAGTTCACAAATACATGTTTAGCACATAACTTCACCAAAATCAAGGAGTCTTCTGCTGTTCAGATACTTGCTGACACAAACTTCCTACTCAATAAGAATATGACTTGAGAAAGATCAAAAACATGTATTTGACCAGTAACTGCCTATCCTTCCAGATTGCTGTTTGGTGTAGAAATTATGTAGTCAGGTTTTTAGTGAAGAATTAGGCCACATAGTTTCAGCTACAGACCTGAAAAGTCCTGTGTTGTAGCATCTATTCACAAGCAACATCCAAAGTCTGAATTGATTTCATTCTCTGATTTTGTTCATGCACCCCCCCAAAAATAGAAACAACACCCCTTGTGAAAATCAGCAATCCATAACTCATTTCTTGTTCAGAATGGTAAAAACGATAGCATAAAGAAAAGGCAAAATTGTTGCCTTTGATGAATGAAGTCACAGAATGCCACAGAATACTATGATCTATAATAAGCTGGTGAGACTAGTGAAGAGGGTGGATGAAATGCACGGATATTCCTTTTTTTTTTTTTACATAAAGGAGCTATACTCCCAGAATGACTCTAATGGAGCCAGCAGATAAACCATACTCCAGCCAATGTTATTCAGCAGGTCAGCATCCTACCCAGTCTGGGAGAACCGCATGGATAGATTAAATCACCATGAATAGGGTAACTATCTCACAAGAAGTTTCAAGTCCTAAATGAAAATGCATATATATATATCCATCAATTGTAAGATGGCAAAATTTTAAAGTGTCTGGTTTCACACCACACAATTATATCACTTTGATTCTACTCTTAAGCACCATAATTCCATCTTATGTAAACCTGGCAATGGTACTTTGGAATCTCCCTGGCAAAGATTTCCAAATAGAAAGGCCAGTATCCACAAATGCAAAAGTATTTAAACATATAAAAGTTCAATTCATACATAACAAACATAAATGAGGTCAGCAAAACATAAGATTGTTGCATTCACATTGAAAAGAAAAAACTTGTTCTTTTCTCAAAAAATGAATGAATAAACTCCTCTTCATATGTCTAATAATAGTTCTTGGATCTTTATTACAGATGAGTAGACTTCAAGTGTAGACTCCAATATGCACCACAACCTGTTTCGGCCCACAAGAGCCTTCATCAGGTTGCTAGGTTCACTTATCAAAAAGCTCAACATTTGAGACGTGTGGACTATTAACAGTGCTCTTTTTCATGTAGTATTTCTGAAGAATGGATTAGAAAGTTCTATTTCCTATCGAGCATACTCTGCAGAGATGTTTTATTCTGTTATTCATTCATTTTTTTGAGAAAAGAACATTTTTTTCTTTTCATTGTGAATGTAACAATCTTACGTTTTGCTGACCTAATTTATGTTTGTATGTATGAATTGAACTTTTATATGTTTAAATACTTTTTCATCGCTGTAATTAGTGAATACTGGTCTTTTAGTTCCAAGGGAACCCATTTTCTTTTCAAAGATTTCCAAATACCTCATGAATCTAAAAATCCCAGAATTCCACAGGATGGAGCCATAGCAATTAAAGTGGTATCAAAGTCCTGTAATTGTGCAATGTGACAGGGTTACAGGGTGGAGTTGGGGAGACACTAGTCTGAAACATGGAATCAGATCATGTTGTACTCATATTCCCCATTCCACCCCCAACTCCCTCCATGGTCCATTCTGTTGTGTTAAGTAGCAGAGGGTTTGGGCCAGTTAGACGCATAGCAAACATCTGTATACGGGTGGTATATAGCAAACAGCTATATACCACCCGTATCATTTGTGGCAAAGCCTATTTGAGCAAGGCAAGATCTTACTGGGTGAGAGAATGGGTTATGAGAAGTTAATTACATACCTGGGAACTGATTCACACAGCTCAATGCACAACAGAGACCTTGTCTCCTTGTTGCCCACACACTCTGGAGCTGATGCCATCAGATTTGTCACTAAATTGTTACATTTAAACAGGCTGTCATCTCCTAGCTGTCATCAAGCTAAATAGCACTAATAAGCCAACATGGCAGAGATCACACTGGGAGGAATTTTCCAATTCTCATATTGCATGCATGAGGCACATGCCACTTGAGCTCCTCTATCTCAAACGAAGCATCTTAATTGGTGTGTGTATGTTATTTTGCTCCCATGTGTGTCATTCCTTAACTATAAACACAGACTGAAGCTTGCTCTGAAGGCATTTCAGATTCAACCTTTCAAATATGCTATGAACCCCAGGGTCTGAAAACATTAATATCTGGGCTACTGTTTGAATATTTGGGAGGGGGGGAGAGACTTTTTGGAATACCTGTATTTCATACATGTACATAATCCAAGTCTAAACAAAAAATCACTTCTGTTTCATATAGATTTTACATACATGGCCTGAAGAGAATTTTAAGCAACACTTTTAATAATTTTGAATGAAACAAAATCTGTGTATACCAGTGGTTCTCAACCTTCCTAATGCCGTGACCCCTTAATACAGTTCTCCACATGTTGTGGTGACCCCCAACCATAAAATTATTTTCATTGCTACTTCGAAACTAGTTTTGCTACTGTTATGAATCGTAATATAAATATCTAATACAGGATTATTTTCATTTACTGATCAAATTTGGCACAAATACCTGATGCTCCCAAATCTTAATACTGTTGGGGTTGGGGAGGATTGATTTTGTCATTTGCGAATTGTAGTTGCTGGGATTTATAGTTCACCTACAATCAAAGAGCATTCTGAACTCCACCAACAATGGAATTGAACCAAACTTGGCACACAGAACTCCCATGACCAACAGAAAATACTGGAAGAGTTTGGTGGACATTGACCTTGAGTTTTGGAGTTGTAGTTCACCTACATCCAGAGAGCACTGTGGACTCAAACAATGATGAATCTGGACCAAATTAAGACCATCAGAAATATGTGTTTTCTGATGGTCTTTGGCGACCCCTCTGACACCCTTCTTGTCACGACCCCCAGGTTGAGAAACACTGATCCACAGAAAAGCAAAGGTGTCACTATCTCAGCCACCAATTTTGGAGTATTTCAGATTTTGGATTTCCACATAAGGGATACTCAACTTGTATAACTAAAATCATTGCTCAAGTACCAAGGCAGCCTGTGTCTGGTTTATTTTATCACTTCTTTACAAATCTGACATGATTTTATTGCTTTACTGCAGTTTCATATACAAAGCACTTTACTCTCATCATCCATTTTCTTCTCAGCAATCACAATGAAAGGGAGGCTATTATTAATCTTCTTTTATAATAGAGAAATAGAGATGGAAATATCATATTGTGCCTTTGATCAGAAAGGAGTTCATCACTGAGTAAAAACATCAGCTAAGAAATACAAAGTTCAGCAACATGCAGGGCCCTCGGACTGAAACAATCCCTATTCCATACAAGAAAACCCCAGCTGTCTTTGTCTCTAAAAAGTTTCATTTGCTTCAGTCATCCTTAAAGTACAGCGTTTTGGGTTTTTTTTTTTTCAAACATCTTAATAAGAAGTTCATTTTTCATCTCTTAAAGTGATAAGAGAAAGTTGACAGCCACTTTCCTGATGGATAGGATTTCTTTTTAAATTGGATTAGGCACTTTAATGATCTGATGAGCTGTGTCAAGGCTGCTAGCCAGTTAATAAAAATAACTGCTGGCCACCACAATCGGAATTTGGAATCAACTAACCATGAATAAAGAATGACTTGAATCAATTCTTTTCTCCCAACAGTTAAGGTATCTTTCACTAACATATAATTATGTTTTTAAATAACTATGTTACACTGCAGAAAACATAAAGGAGTATAATTGTTTTGTCTGCATTTATAGGTCCTGAGAGAGTTGAATTGTAACTTAGGTAGATTTAGCAACATGGTCCAAAGCCAGCATCCCGCTAAAATAGCTAAATTTTGAATAATAGAAAAGCAAGGTGCTTCTTCTTTAAATATTTATTTCTTTGATCCAAGATGGACTCAAAGCTGATATAAAAATAACAACCTACTTAGGGGAACTTAGAATGATAGTTTTTGAAATTAACTTTCTAAACTCTGATGGCAATATAAACAGTATTTGGAAGGAAAGGGTACTTCTTTCTATTAACATTTTACATGACCTTGAATTAAAACAGTGGTTCCCAATCTTTTTTGACCAGGGCCCACTTGACCAGGGACCACTTTGACCAGGGATTACTCTCCGACATTAGTACTAAAATGAGTGGGGCTGGTCAACTCTGAGGAAAGGAGCGGAAATAAAATAAAATAAATAAAATAAATGAATAAAGAGGAAGAAGATTTTCAGACTGGATTTTCATTCTCACAGCCCACTGCTGGGCTGCGGTCCACGGGTTAGGAATCACTGAATTAAAAGAAAGCTGATCCTGCTTTCCACAACACTAGGGCTCGTTCACGCTACAGAATGATAGCACCATGATGATAGGGTTCTTGTATGTCTTTCGGGCTGTGTGGCCATGTTCCAGAAGCATTCTCTCCTGACGTTTCGCCCACATCTATGGCAGGCATCCTCAGAGGTTGTGAGGTATGGAGAAAACTAAGCAAAGAGGTTAATATATATCTGTGGAAAGTCTAGTGTGAGAGAGTTCAGTGTGAATGTTGTGTAGTTAATCACTTTAATTAGCATTGAAAAGCATATCTGCTGTTTTCTTCCTGCCTCTGGGGCATCCTTTGTTTAGAGTTTAACTGCCCTTGGTTGATTCATGTCTGGAAATCCTCTGTTTTCAGAGTATTGCTTTTTATTTACTGTTCTGATTTTTGAGTTTTTTTAATACTGGTAGCCAGATTTTGTTCATTTTCATGGTTTCTTCCTTTCTGTTGAAGTTGTCCACATGCTTGTGGATTTCAATGGCTTCTCTGTGTAGTCTGACATGATAGTTGTTAGAATGGTCCAGCATTTTTGTGTTCTCAAATAGTATTCTGTGTCCAGGCTGGTTCATCAAATGCTCTGCTATGGCTGATTTCTCTGGTTGAATTAGTCTGCAGTGCCTTTCATGTTCTTTGACTCTTGTTTGGGCGCTGCGCTTGGTGGTCCCTATGTAGACTTGTCCACAGCTGCATGGTATCCGGTAGACTCCTGCAGAAGAGAGAGGATCCCTCTTGTCCTTAGCTGACCGTAGCATTTGTTGGATTTTCTTCGTGGGTCTGTAGATAGTTTGTAGGTTGTGCTTCTTCATCAGCTTCCCTATGCGGTCAGTAGTTCCCTTGATGTATGGTAAGAACACCTTTCCTCTGGGTGGATCTTTGTCTTGACTCTCATGGCTTGTTCTTGGCCTTGCAGCTCTTCTGATGTCTGTGGTGGAGTATCCATTGGCCTGTAGAGCCCTAGCATTGATTGTGTACTATAAAAGGGCCCCAGGGCAAACAAACACTGCCTGTTGTGTAAATCATTTCAGAAAACAAAAGGCTTTCTTCTTTCAGTCTTCCTTTATTTCCTAGGCAAGAGAGCAGCGAATTCAGTGCTAACTCTGCAATATGTGCCCCCTCTCTCACACATACACACACAAGATTGCCTCCTCTAAAAAGAATATCTCTACTAAGGAAACCTTGATGACCGTCACCCCAGCTTTCAAATTGATTTGAAAACGCAGCGGAGAGTTCCGTGGATCGCTCACCAAAGGAACGGAACGGGACCGCAGCAGACTATTTTTAAGAGATCTTTTTATTTCACTTTCCCCTTCCCTGAACTATGTAACAAAATCCCCCAATAAAAGTAGCATTTATTTTAACAATAACACTCTCTATCTGGTTATTTTGTATCTTTCTCTGACTCCTTCCTTTGCATGCAATTTCTCTCTCTCCCGTCCCTTTAACTCCGGCTGAGGTTTTCTCCGCCATAGATTAACATGGCGGACGATATAAATTGGCTCATATCTCTATCAAAATTACCCCTAGAACGCTCCTCTTTTAGTCCTAACCCTTTCTAAGGCTCCTGACTCGAAGACAACCAGCGGAACCGGAATCGGTCCAGTTTTCAGCACCTCAACAGCTGACTGTCAAACGGGACCGACGGCTCCTTTCAAGCTAAACTGCTGCCTTATCCCGGACTTTCCTCTCCCCGCAGCCCGCGGAATGGTTTTAAGAGATCCCTAGCCCCTTTCTGTGAACTGGGGATGGGGGGATCGCTCTCTCGCTGGGGAAACATAGTTCTCCAAGAACCCTTACCCTCTCTACAGCTGCCAGGGGGTGCCCGGACGGGTGCCCTCCACGTTTCATTCATACTTTCATAATTTTATGAAGGAGAAGAACACTCTTCCCCAGACCTATGCCTGGACTTATGAAATCTTATACTTCCAAAGACTACAACCCACATGTGCCCCTTCCCCATGCCATCTCTATGAATTCCTTATGAACCCTTTTTCCTCATGTATTTGTGAATTTTCATATTCTATGTACTTGGACACTCTCATGACTCACTGTTGTATGAACTTCTGATCATTGGGCTAACTTCATGAATTGTGAAATCATGCTGCTAGAACTCCACTTCTATATTGGGTTCCCCAGATGTTGTAAACTTCGTTCTTATCAAATGTTTTCTATTGTTTATATCATTCATGATTCCCCTTTATGCAATGTCACCCACCTTTATGGATTCTCCCTTTCCTCCTTGAAATCTACCTATCTGCCTATATGTATTTATACTCTTTGGGATCCCCGGAAAATATGTGTTTTTCCCAGCTGGGTTTATGTTCCAACTTTATTTTAATTTTCATTCTATCCCATATAATTGTCAAATCATGAAATCAAATGGGAAATATTATGACCCCAACGTGAACCTTAGCCCTATGACCCAGACCTCCCTTCCCAAAAACAAAAGGATAATCTGCCACAGTTTAATCCAATCTCATTCCGATCGCATGGACAATATAGGGCTTGGGTCACCAAATTCCTAAAGGTGACTCGCCCCCAAGGCAAACATTGTCATATCCCAGGCCAGGACGCCTCAGGAAGGCACCCCTGTGGAGCTCGTCAATGACGGCTCATCACCACCCCTCTTTACTTCCCGTCTGACACCCCAAAGACATATCTAAAATCTGTGAACGTGACAGGACCCCGGACATCCTTGATGGGTGCCATTAATTCCTTTAGAAATCGGCCGGGCCAGGATTAATCTGATATTTCCTGTCCGGTCACTTCATTGTTTTAATAGCTCCCGCCTCCTCCTCTCTGATTGGCCCGAGTGGGGACAAAAAGCGGCTCCCCATTGGACCAGCAAGGCAAGGCGGGAAACGAAAGCCCGCCTCGTTCAACCTCCCAGCCTATCCGCGATCGGATGGGCGGGGAAGCGGGGCGGGAAATTCAAAGGGCTGTCAGACCGAAACATTGTATAAATATGGCTTTATTTGAAACATATGTTACGCTAGTAGATTGAATGATCGCTATTAGCGTCCTTTTCAGCTGAATTGCTCAATAAAGACTCCTTGGCGGATTTTCCTTCACCCTTGGAGGACCTTCTTCATTTCAGGCTTCAGGTTGTATTGCGGCTTATATTCTCCTTTTGGCTTCGCCAAGGTCCGTTCCCTCAGGACCGGATCGGGTCTCTCCTTAAGGGCCCGATCCCCGAAAACGCGGTCGACAACAACCTCACCCCTGTTTTAAACAACAAGCTTTTCCTTAAGAAAAGCACATAATTAAATTGCCTGTGTACATTTGTGGGGAGATGGAAAAATCATGTAGAACCCCTGCTAGGAAAATTCTTCTCCTTTACCCCAGACATCAAGTAAGAGCTCCCAGACCACTTAATGTTACTAATCCATGCAAAGAGGCAAAATGGGGTCACATTTCATAATGAGATGGAAATCTGTTAACTTCACCTACCATGACACTTTTGATCCTAAAGAGCATTTGCTGCAGAGGCAATGAGAAGAAAACTTGACTAACTTTCATCAACAGCAGCCTATATTCACCAAAACTGGTGCAAATTTATATGCAGTACATGCTTTAAATGTATTATTGATTTGCTAATATCTCACTATTTTTGCTTTGATACTGTACAAAGGCTGAAACTTCAGGAATTCTCCAGCAAAGGGGAACCATTACAAGCTACAGTGTGGAGCAGCAGGTGGGGAACAACAGGGGGAAGCAAGGCTTGCCATAAACCATGACCTGAAACTGGATGAAACAAGAAAGGTCAAACAACTATAGCATTCTTATGGGAAAACCTTCATTCCCACTCCCATAAAGAGAGAGAGAGAGAGAGAGAGAGAGAGAGAGAGAGAGAGAGAGAGAGAGGGAAAATAGAGATTTTTTTTTAAAGAAATAAAATCTATATGAATGGGTAAAATCAATGTGAAATGGGTACAAGAGGAAATGGATTCTCAAGCAAAGCTTACTCTTTCATAAAATGCACTGGAAACAGAACAAGAGACAACCAAGCACCTAGTGTCTTTTGTGGAAGCCACAATGACAGGGTCTTCAAAAGTTTATACTCAAGTGAACTGGATTATACAATTTACCCACATTGCAACTGGAAAGCAAGCAGGGTTGCTCAGAGGAAAAAGAATCCCACAACTTTGAGCAACAATATATAAAAACTAAGAGAGTGGGTAAATATGATTACACAGTGCTGACTAAGCGTGATGTAGTAATTCTGTGACTAAAGCTATCAAAACCTTAGACTTGTCCAAAAACAGCTCAGATAGGGGAAGATTTCAGAGAGTTGCAGCATAAGGAAAAAATGTATGTTCTACCCTGGACCAGTCCCATGTTGCCATGAGTTATGAAAAGGAAATTACACACAAGCAGACATATTTTGTCCCTCTGATGCAACTCTCCTACATTTAGGGCTGGTTATTGGGTAAGATACACACACAAGTGTTTATCTGTGAGTGTGGAGTACAAATCACAAGAGTGTGATCTGTGTATTGGTATGTTGCCTTTTGCCCCCCCCCCCCAAAAAAAAAACTGAGAGGGATTACAAAGGATCCATGCACCCCCCAGCAACTGCCAGCAACTCCCCATGAAAGAGTTGACAACTATTGCACTAAGCCAGTTTTTGCAATATAAGCCACAGTTTGCCACCTCTACATTTTCCCCAAGCTGGAATCAACAAATAGCATTTCAAAGAAATGAAAAATGTTGCCTGTTTTGGACTACAATTCTCAGAAACATCTCTGTCCTAGCTAACACAGTCAATTCTTGGAGTTGCTATAAAAAAGTAGTTTGCCCAAATTTTGCTTTCATGCAGATCAAACAGGATTTTTTTTTATTGTAGCAACACACAACACCATTTGTATTATAATGATGATGATTATGATTATCTTGCTCAAGGCAAGATACAGCACAATTAAAACACCCAGATAAAACACAGTATCATTAAAATACATATATTATAATGCATAGGATAAAAATAAAATACAAATATTTAATACAATGTAAATTTAAAATTAATAGTTTGAATGGATATGCTTGCTGGAAGAAATAGGTCTTTAATTGTATTTTAAATTCTGATAGCCCATTTAACTATTGAATCTTGTCCTACAGATCAGTCCACAGTCTTGGTGCAGCTGATAAAAAGGTCCTCCAGGACATAGTCGCGAGTCATATAGAAACATATCAAGCCTTTGTAAGGACATTTGCACCCCATTGTGTTCCTGCAGAAAATCTGTTCTACAAAACCGTTAGCTAGACTAGTAGGAAATCCCTACCCCACCTCCACTGGTGCAAATCCCACTAGTGATCAGCTATCCCAACTGAAACAATCTGCATTATTAAAAACCTTCATGATCTCGTATCAAGATAAATGTTACACTATGTTTAATCTGGTCCCTAGTTTTAGCCATCTTAAATCTTTCATTCAAGAGTGGCAACATATGGAATACAGAAATAAAAGTAAATAAAATAGTTACATGCTTTGTGAACACAGGAAAGAAGACACTGTGCAGTCTTGCTAGAATTTGTTTCAGATTTTAGTCTGAACAATACAATGTACACAACAGAAGTGAAGAACTCAGAGCCACCAATCTCACTACAGAAATTGACTCATATATCTAACAGAAGGATACCCCGGTGGCGTAATGGGGTAAAGCCTTGTAACCTGAAGGTTGTGTTGCTGACCTGAAGGCTGCTAGATTCGAATCCCACCTGGGGAGAGAGCAGATGAGCTCCCTCTATCAGCTCCAGCTCCATGCGGGGACATGAGAGAAGCCTCCCACAAGGATGGTTAAAAACATCAAAACATCCGGGCATCCCCTGGGCAATATCCTTGCAGACAGCCAATTCTCCAGAACCGACTCAAGTTGCTCCTGACACACACACACACACACACACACAAAAATCTAGCAGACAAGGCAGACAAAGTCTTGTCACACCAGGTTCACCACACACATCGCTTTCTTTGCCAGGACCACATCTACCAAGAAACTGATTCTAGTTCTCCTGATAAAGACCTTTATTATCTAAAGAACCTCACATTTACACATGACAGCAGGGATATGCATGATCTGTCAAAAAATCAACTGAGGGATAAATATGAGTTGATTGAATGGAGAAGGGACTGCACTGTGCTGACTTGGTTAGCTTAACATCAGAAATTTATAAGAAAAGGCTGAAGAACAACAATGTCGAAGAAGTAGCGCTGAAATGCTTGTGGATAAGGACAAAACTATGGATAAAGCCTTTATCTGCCTACTTTGGAGGAAGGAATGTTCTTTAATTGAGAAACACCTTTCTCAAGAGCTGGCACAATTTAAAACAATTGTCCAGTGTTGTTTAGAAGATCATGTTTTATAATTTTATTGCATAACTGCCAGTCACAATGCTTTTACAAAGCACTGCCTTGAAAACTGTGAACCCTAAGCATAGAAGAAGAAGAAGCACTCTTCCTACGAGAGTGACAGCATCAAACAGTACACAGGAGGAATGCACCTCCAAATAGCTGAAACCGTATCATCAAACCTAGATCCAATCTGATGCTGCAAATATTTTGTTCTAACACTAGATGCCACAACATATAAAACTGTGAGCATATAAACAAGAAGTGTTTTATTTAGTACAGAGAAAATAATCTATTACCTAGATTATAATATGTTTATACATGTAAAGATTTTTAAGTGAACTCACACAACCAAAAACAATGCTTTAATTAATGTTACTTGTATCTTTTCCAGATATAGAAACTGGTTTCTGCCATAGCTGTGCTAGGTGCCGGATTTACCATTGTGCTTAGGAGTGTGTGAGCACAGGGCCCCGTTGGCTTGGGGGCCCCATCTTCTTTATGATGGATTTTGTTTATGTGGTGCAATTCTAAATTTGAATGCATTATGTTTCAGAGCAATTCCAGATATAATGATAGAGTTGATAGTCCATGGGAGTGTGCCACAAAGAAAGCAGTATAGGCCTACTGGGCCTACCTCTTTTAGGGTCCAAGGAAGGGGCCTCATAATTTAACTTGTACAGGGCCTCCTTTGTCCTAAATGCAGCACTGACTGTGCTGTTTTGATAATAGCTTCAGTGCAGTTTGTTCAAGATGAAGAAACAGAAGGCGTGCGTGTTTTCCCTGTGCAGTGTAAAAAAGACTGGATGAAGCCAAAAATAAATCCAGTAAATATGACGTCAGGGCATCTTGTTTCTTAGCTTTACCAAATAGCAAGCCACAAGAGATTGCACTGGAAATCACACGTACAAAATCTAGATCTGTATGCTGCTATATTTGATTTTATCATTGTGCTCTGATCCACAGGATCCACACTATTTAACTCAAGGTGGGTAGGTATAATGTGGCTCTCAAGATATGGCCGGAAGGAAACTCTCTGAAAACCTAGCACCAACATAGACAGTGAAGAAGAATGCTGGATGCAGCCACGCAACATCTGGAAGAGCATATGATTTCCTCCGCACTCTAGATCCAAATTTAAAATTATAGCTGAATTACTAGATGTAGTAACCACTCATCCCTCTGTTGAATTTTCATGATTTCAGTTACTGTTCTAAGGCTAGAGGAATGTTATTCCTATGAAAAATGGATGGGGAGAATTTTGAGCATTGAGGTTCACGTAATAAGATGTTGAAAAGGTCCCTTCTGTGTCCCATGAGAGGGGGTAATATATATTGAGGTGGGGAAGCCGGACTGCAGAATATATTCCCTTTGGAGTGTTTTAAATTATGCTAAGGTGGATTTAAACTGATTTTATTACATACTGCCCCAAGGTCCTTGGATATACAATGGGCTATAAATATTTATTAATGAAGACTTTTGCCTATCGGACCAGCTTTCCTCAGTCCACAATGTGGCAACTTTAAGATGTGTTTGGCCAGTGTCTGCTTCCATCTCACTGGGACAGTACATTTGCTCTAGTCTGAAGCTGAAAAGAGCTATCAAATCCTAGCTCACACAGAGAGAGGTTCAGCACTTTGGACAGCTGCCTTAATAGTCAGACTAAAGCCTGAAGAAGCTCTACCATCCCACTGAGATGGAATTGTGGTTGACTATAATCACCATCATTCACAATCAGCATTATCGTGCTGAGTATGTAGGAGTTTTATTTCAAAACATCTAGAAGGTACCAGGATGAGGACAGCTTTTATAGAGACAAAAAGAGAAATGAAAACGAATTGATGTTGTGATAGGGTTGCATAGGATTGCATATATATTACTTATATATTTTGAATTGTAATAGTAGTAAAGGCAAAGGTTTTTCCCGACATTAAGTCTAGTCGTGTCCGATTCTGTGGGCTGGTGTTCATCTCCATTTCTTGGCTAAAGAGCCAGCGTTGTCCATAGATACCTCCAAGGTCATGTAGCTGGCATGACTGCATGGAGCGTCATTACCTTCCTGCCAGAGCAGTACCTATTGATCTATTCACATTTGCATCTTTTCGAACTGCTAGGTCGGCAGAAGCTGGGGCTAATAGCGGGAGCTCACCCTACTGATTAAATTTGAACCACCGACCTTTCAGTCAACAAGTTCAGCAGCTCAGTGGTTTAACCCACTGCACCACCGGGGGCTCCAAAATTTATGAGTAGCTGTTCATAAATTTGACATGCATTCCTTTATGTGAAAATTACTAATAAATGTGATTTATTCAGTAATGTGTAAACATTGTGATTGCTCTGGACACAAAAGAAAAGTGCTATACAGATTATTTTATAGGTATTGACTGGGGGTGTAAAGTGTCAAACCTTGGACCCAGATTCAATTGTTTTGGTGCCCCAGTTAGACTGCTGAGATTTCCCAGATTGTTTGGCTCTCTCCTCCTCTCCTAAAGCTTAGTTACTGGCAGTAAAAACTTTAAAGTAAAATATATTGGCATTTTTTGTTCCATGCATGAATTCTTGGCTACTCGAGCCACTGGAATATGCTCCCCACTATTAGAAACAGCTTACAGTCGCCCCCACAATCAAAATGGGACTGTGAATAAAGACAGAACTATGTCTAACAATTACTACAGGGAAGAGTGGTATAATACTGATGATTTTGGCAGAGAAAAGCATGGAAGTTATGCCTACCGTGCAACTTTAAACACAGCTGAGGTCTACTTGGGCCAAGGTCTGCATGTGTGTATACAGAAATTTAACAATTCATATATATGCCATTTGTATTCTGTATTTCATAAAGCAATATTACAGTGATGGAACAGGGCAACCACTGTTAAAGCTTAGGCAGGAATTGTCTCTCTCAAGCTGAACAGAGAGGTGATAGAGTTCATTTTATAAAGTAATTGATTTTTTTATGTTTATATGTATTTTTTTAATGTAGGGGTTGACAGGATTTCAGATATCAAAATCGAAAGATCTGATAACATTACATACCAATATAATGCATACAGTTAAACTGAGACCGTATTGAATGCAACGCAAAAAGAACAACACACTGCCAATATAATATTCCTGATGTGATCCTCATAATATACTTGCAAAATGATGGAAATGAATGTGAATTTTGAAAGCTGAGGATGCAATCTTATCTTCAAGTTAATTTATTTAGGTACTGAAGTGGAACATTGGCATGGTTACAATAACAACATTAGCACACTGACTGCTGTATTACATGAATCTTGCTGTTCTTAGTTTGAATCCATTTAGGACATCCCAGTCCTCCTGACCCTTGCATTCACCAAACTCTTTGGCACTACTCTGCCTGATGTATACAGCAGAGGCCAACTCTAATGCATGTGACAAAGTATGCTCTATTCTTCATGAACCTAAAAATTAAATTAATCTGTCATCTCTAAGATGCACCTAGATCAGAGGTGGGAACCATGCGTTCTTCCCACAGTTGTTGGACTGCAAGTCCCAGCAGTTCTTGCCAGCATAATAATAGTGCTTTAACTGTGTAGTTATAACGGCACTTCATGCAGTCATGCCAGCCACATGACCTTGGAGGTGTCTACGGACAACGCCGGCTCTTCGGCTTAGAAATGGAGAGGAGCACCAACCTCCAGAGTCGGTCACGACTGGACTTAACATCAGGGGAAAACCTTTACCTTTACCTAACTGTGTAGCATGAAAGGCCCCATGTGAAGTAGATAATAACTATGTTATAAATCAGAGTGGGCCAGCTGTGGTTCCCCAGATGTTCTTAAGCTGCAACACTCCCAATCTCTCACCAATGCCTAAGGTTGATGGAAGTTGTGCCAAAGTCACATTCCATATATAGAACATTACCATTCTTATGATACAAATTAAACACTGGGAGCACAGTAGTTAAGCAAATTGGTTTAATTCAGATTTGATTTTCATTACATTTTTTTCAGCTACCTCAATCCTTCAAAACAAACTTTGGTCTTAAACAAGGTGAAATACAGCATATTAATGGAATAAATTATTAAAATAAAAAAAAACCATGCCTGGGAAGCTTGTTTAGATTTCTAACTGTTGTGTAAACTAAACACATATGCAGTAGTAGACAACATTCATTCCATTATTAAGCCAGGAAGGGCTAAGAAGGAATATGCAGCTTTAAGAGATCCCTTTTCCATCTTTAATGGAGTTCAGTTTAATGAAGTCCAGTCCACGCTTTAAAATTAGCCCCTTTCACAATGGGCAATACCTATGGATTTCACACATCCAAAGGCCTTTTTCTAAAAACACAGCAAGCTCAGTGAAATGCAAAGAGCAAGCAACGCTTTCCTCACTCCAGCACCCCGGGCTTTTCAGCTGATTGGTTACCGAATAGCTCGGGAAAGACAGGATGGCATGACTCATAATTTGTGCTCTGAACAATTCCAGAGATCTGAGCCATTTCAAACCTCGAGTATTAATTTCTCTTAATTTGCTTTGACAGGAATTTGTATTGTCATCATCCAAAATCTAATCACCCGTGCCAGGCACAGGAGAGAGGGCGGCTACGGCAACGAAGAACACCCGGAGCAGCAGAAGGGCCGGGGCCAAGACAATAGGTTGGGGGAGGAGGCGGCCACATAAAGAGGCACATACTATAGTCCCTGCTCCCCCCCCCCCCCCGCATCGTCTTCTTCTTTTAACCAACCAATAGTTTAGTCTCTAAGGCCTTGAACAGTCAAGAAGAATCAACCTTTGCCTGCTGCAGTGCAGTGCTTCCAAAGCAAACTATTCTCAATACTGCAGTAAGAAGCTGCCCAGAAGCAAAAGAAACATGTCCTTGTAATGCCAACCAATCTGTGGCTACTCTTTTGGTGCAGACTGTTTGCGGCAAGCTATTTTCTTCCTTTCTCCTGCTCTTTACAAAACAGGAATCCCATCACAAATCTTCATAATTCCACAAACCTTTACAGTAAAGAGTTTGAAAATGATAGATTTTAAATGCAACTTTCTTCCCACACACATACTCCAAGCAAACTCTTTAGAAATTCTACGTATAGGATCTGTCCTGCATTTTGAAGCTGAGCTCAGCAAACTCTTTCAAACTCATGAATGACTAAAAAGGAGACCCGCATAGTCCTGCCCAATGGAGAGGTACCTCTAAAAAAATGTAATGTTGGAATGGGCAAGATAAGATTACTTGGCCCATGTAGGTGGCCCTTTCCTAATTTTGTCAGAATTCCATGTCTTACCATGATAACATTTTAAAGATTTGAGAAGACATGGAGGACAGAAGGCAGACAATTTACCATCACCTGGCCCAGGTTGCATCAGGGAGGGTGGAGCCATAGAGTGCTATATGAAACTCAGAAGTGCAATTATAATTCAAATTGCCCAGAAAAAAACAACATTTATTTTGCTCAATCTCTATTACTAAAAGCTGTAGTACATGCCTGTCGGAACATGTGATGGGATCCGAAGGGCTTTGTGCTGGCTGCATTGGTGAAGTATTCTAGGACAGTAATTTTACTAACGTGATGAGGTCCTTTGTATTTATTTGAGAACATATTTCTAGATTACCTCTCAAGACTTTTAAAGGCAAACAATACGTACAAAAGAAGACAGAACAGATTTAAAAGTATAACTTTTAAAAATACCTCTTGAATTTTTAAGAATAGAACTCTAGAAATTTTAGACAATAATCCATCTAAAAAGCCTAGGTAAACTTATTTTTTTGGGCCAATGTGACTGTATCTTAATTCTTATAAAAAGGAACAATTTTCTTCTCTGAGAAGAGTGGCAAAAAGCTTGTCCTGGGCAACCTAAAAGAAGCACTGACCCCCCATCTCCACCATTGCGCTGCTTCTGGTCTTCTTGAATATCTGGAGAGGAAAAGGAGGAAGGCAGTCAAGGGCAACTGACCCCCCTGAAGGGACATTTATGCTTTCCGCTCTATATGGAATGAACTGCGACTTAGCCACAGTTCCTTAATCCATAATTTTGGTCCCAAAATCTGACCTCAATTTAGGTCCCATGAACACAACTTAAGAAAAGGCAGATGAGCCCTGTGGAGGCCAAATGCCACACACAACTGATTTGGGATAACAGGGGGCAAGTTCAAGCTACCCTTTGAGTTGGGCTGGATCTACTCTGTTTGGAACTGTATTATATAGTCAGTGTAGACCCATATAATGCAGTATAATTGCATTGAACTGCATTATATAGGTCTACAGTGATGTAATGCAGTTCCAAACTGCATTATATGGCAGAGTAGATGCAGCCTTAGAGCCTGTGGAAACAGTTGAGCTGATTCTGCAATTGAATCAGTCACAACTGTCCTCATTGTCATCTTTTTTCTCAGGCTTGAGGAGCCCGGGGACATGGGATGGCAGTTCTCTTCCCCCCACCATCCACTTTGCAATGTCCTCCGGCTGCAACATGGGTCCTGCCTGTTGGCCATCACATGCAGTGACTACAGCTGAGGTGACAGGATGTGCCTGAAGTGGAAGCAGGGGAAAAGGGGGTTCTTCCTTTCCCTTTCCACCTGGCGGATGTCACTGCATGCAACAGCCAACAGATAGGATTGATGTTGCTTCTGGAGTCCACCCCTACATGGAGGAAAGAGAGACTGTTCTGGTGGTTGGAGTCCCTATATGAAACATACTCAGGGCTTGATCCAAAGTTGAGCATACCAGATTGTCCCTGAATTATGGGTCAGTATAGATCCATCCTTATACATAAGGTCAATTGTACTAAAAATCTGTAGGGTATCATTTAATGAAAAACGGACTGAATTTTTCAAAAGAAAACCTTCAATTAAAAAAAAAGTTAATGGAACCACACAGGTCCAAAAAGGGAGGTGCACTGCACATCACTTGTTGAAAATGCCATCCTTCTCCTCTGCAAAAGGAACTACGATGCTCTCAATGTCAGAGAAAGGAGCTCTGACAGTGTTGCCATATACACACAGCAAATGTATGCAATTCCTTTTGTTGGGGTTCTTCAAAAATTTATATATATATATATCTCACTGTTTTCCCTCCCACCTGCTCTTATAATTACTTCAGCTTCTTAAACCATTAAAAAAAAAACATTTTAACCCCAAGACCTCTGTCACAGAAAGAGTGCTTACAATGAACACAAAGCAGTGCTATGGCTTTTCCTTTCAAGCATGCTACATTTCAACTGTGTTCAATATTATAATTCATTAAATGTTGTTCTTACAGTGCTGTGGGTTATTTGTCTGTTTCTGCTTTCAATCTTGCTTTGAGTCACCTTGTATCCCAGTTTTAGAAGGAATGAAGGAAGGATGGGGATCAATAAAGAATAGCAGATGTTGAACAATGTACATCATAATCCCTCTTGGATTTCCTCATTTTGGAAGCCAAGCTGCCAGTGTGCCTTTGAGATGCTAAATGTCCTTTTCTATTTTGCTGAAAAATACAACTTAACATTCTCCAAGGACATGCGTGTATCTCTGACATCCTACTCATTTGTTAATATAATAAACTAATAGTAAGACTAGACGTAAGGCTCATGTGGCCTCAAGATATTGGACTGCTACTGGGAGCACTACCCATAGCCTAGCCTGGACAGGCAATTTTGAGAAATGCTAGGACCTGCAATCCAGCAGTATCTGGAGAGACACATGATTCCACCTCTGATCAAATCTTATTAGATTCAATAGTAATTTCCAATGTTTTAACATTTAACTATCCCACTGAAAAATAGCTTTTCACATATATGGTAAAGCAGGCTTTGTTGAGTGAATATGGAATGAGCCTTCAAGGTGCACCTGTTTATTCCCCCCATTATGATTTAATATCAATTTGTAATGCCACTACCCAAACTCTGCAAATATAAAACACCACAAAAGATCAATGCAACAAAAGTACACCAGTGAAAACCAATCATATTTGTACAGGCAGAAATAATTCTCCATATTCAATACTATTATGAAGATTTTGGGAGGAAAACTGGATCAAGCTGACATGTCTTCTCTGAACATGATCAACACTGTGAAAAATGAACTCCCATAAATAAAGAGCACATGAACCCTCAAAAACAATCCTTCTGAATAAACCTTATAGAAATATCTAATTTCATTTGTTCTGATTTGTTTGAATGCAAACTTGTCAGGAGGGAAATGATGATCGAATGTCTATGCAGAGGACCATGTGTCACTCCATTTTTAAAGATGTTCAGTGTTTGTTAATGTGAAGGAAAATCTTCATGTGGATGCAACACTGTTATGTGGAGTGTTTTATACTTCACAGAAGCAATGGCTACCTGGGCTTCCAAGCTTGCAGTCACAAAGCAGAATCCCCACTCCAGCCATAAGAGTCCAATTGATAATTCCAGTTCTCACTGAACCACAACTTATTTGAAGTGTTGATTTATCGATTTCCTGTTAATCCCTACTAATTTGATTTAGTTGGAACTAGCCATAGGACAATGCCATGAACAGCTCCAAAAACATCTTAATTGCCTTTTCACCAACACAATTGTCAGTACAGGTTGTGTGTATTCCTTATCCAAAATGCTTGGGACCAGAAGTGTTTGGGATTTTGGAATACCTGTACATAATGAGATATCTGGAAGGTAGGACTAAAGTCTAAGCATGAAATTCATTCATGTTTCATATACATCTTATTCATATAGGCCAAAGGTAATTTTATATGCAATACTTTAAATAATTTTGTGCATTAAATCAAGTTCGTGTCCTCTGCACCTTCAGAAAGCAAACGTATCACTACCTCACCCATGTGGACAATTTTAAATTTTGTAGTACATTGAATGTTGGGATTTGGGATACGGGATACTACACTTGTATAGAAGGGCAATAAAATTAAAGATAACAACGTACCATAATTTTTGTCTTAAAATGCAGCTATACTTCAGCTACAAAAAGGAGACACATCCTTAATTCTTTAAGAGGACATTTGGTACCATAGGCAGAAATAAAATACAAGACATACAAGACAAGCAGTTCAGTTCAACACATTTCAGCAAAATTTTAATCTAAAAATAACAACATGTGTTGTTGAAGGCTTTCATGGCTGAAATTACAGGGTTGTTGTGCATTTTCCGAGATGTATGGCCATGTTCCAGAAGCATTCTCTCCTGATGTTTCATCCACATCTATGGCAGGCATCCTCAGAAGCCTGCCTCTATATACCTCACAACCTCTGAGGATGCCTGCCATAGATGTGAGTGAAACATCAGGAGAGAATGCTTCTGGAACATGACCATACAGCCCGGAAAACACACAACAACCTAATAACAACATGCCTATGTGAAGTGAAACAAATGGATCTACTTAGCTTTGCATAAGTAAACAATAGCAAAAAAAAAACTTACTAGTGGCCACTTGAAGACTTCTTAAAATGTGTTCAGATTAATTTTATTTCTTTCATTCGTCTCCACTTTTCTTATGATTTCCATTTTGATGGTCAAACTAAATTGTAACATGTTGCAGATAGCTGGTGGGGCAGGTTTATCTATTCTTCCCCTTCCTCTAAGTTTTGCTGTTTACACATGCTTAGGAAGGGATTTTACTGCTACAGTGGACCTGCCGTATTCATGGGAGATCTGTTCTGGTTACAAAAATCATGGGTGATCATGCCCCATATCACTAAATGGCAGTGATGTGACTGCACACACTTCAACATGTCTGTACTTATACCGCTGCTATTTACTAATATGGACTGTGATGATCCACCGATGAAACTGTGGATCTGGAGCCTGAGACTCCAGAAAGACCACTGTATTTCCTTTGCTTCTTATAGGCAGGAACAGCTAAAACAGGGCACAGCAGAACCTACTCTTTCCAGATCAAGCATTATTGCATGGATTACTGCAGACATATTGCTGCAACCCAAACAATGAGGGCCTATGTTTCTCCTGCCCCGCTTCATTTTCCTTCCAGAATCAATGCAGCAAACCCCCCCCCCCCCAAAAAAAAAATACATGCACACATCCCAACCTTCCAGCCAGACAGATGATGAGAAGAAAAGATCTGAGTTTGGGGGTGTAAAAAGACTTTGCGAAAGGGAGTTTCACGGTCAGATACTTTGTCAATTGAGATACACCTTCACTTTTATTGGACAGATTTTCACACAAGGTTTCTCTCCACTAAGAATCCCAAAAAGAGACTATATTTTTGCATCCTGACACTCAGAATGAACAGCTGATATTCCTTCAACACAATCAATATTTCAAGCTTTGTTTGATAGCTGCGGGCAGCTACGAAAACAGAGAGCTCACTGAGAATGTGCTTTTCCAGCGAGATGACATGTCTGGTGAATTAATTTTGGAAAGTTTTTGCACTGCATTTTCCTCCATCAACAGAGAGGTCAGTAACAACCAAAAGGAACATTCTCTATCTCTTCCCCTAAAATCCATCCATATATCTAAACAGTAACAAACTCTACTGCAAGAAAAACACATATTGTTCGGTAAGGCCAAAATGCTGCCAGTTATTGTTGGCACTTATTCAAGCCTTTGTTTGTGAAAAACATACTTGATGGTTGATATACCTATAGCAGTTCTCTGACATTTATCAACCACATTGTTCCAAATCTGACTTAGGCCTTGCAGATTCCCCAGAGCCCCATATGTTCTCTGCCTCCAGGAGAAAAGACAAATCAATAACCAAAAAGGTTATGTATAGTCTTAAACAGAACTAGATACTGAGTTTTAAAAATTCTGGATCCATAAGCAAACACGAACAGCAGTACATAGGCAAGTCATTCTGTACCATATACTATTCCTCTCTTCGCCCTAATATAGAAGAGGGCAGAAACACCAGCACTGAGGTCCCACAGGATCTCTCATGTATAAGTGATAAATGGGGCAGCAAGTTTGCTTAAACTAAGGAGGTCTGAGGGTGGTCAGCACTCAGATGGGTGATTGCATATGAAATTATAACTGATAGTTTGATATCTATCATGGAAGAAAGGTGGGATATATAGAGAAATTAGTGATCCTATTAATTAGTAGTGTATGGTTTCATTATTGAAGAAATGATATTAAATTTGCCCAGTTTATCCCAACTTGGTGCAGTGTAGAAATGTTGAATTATAATTTTCATCATCCTCAACCAGAATAAAGAGCTGCAGCTATTGGTCAACCTGGCAGAGGACAGCAGCAGTTGTGGCCTGAGATAGATATAAAGATAGATAGATATACAGTGTTTGAAAGGCAGCAGCTGATTCTTGTCTATCATAGCACAGAAAGAAACAGACCAGAGCAGGAGAGTCTACTGTCCATGTAGAGTATCTCCATGTGATGAAGAGATCCCTAGGTTTTTTAAAAACAAAAACAAAACAACCACACCTCTCTTCTGTATTCTTACTTTTCACACAACACAAGTGATGCTAGAGAGGGACAAACCTAGGAGCTCACCTCTTTATGAGCAATTGCAAAACAGGAACGTAACACATGAACAAACCTGTTCTCTGTACACACCACACTGCTATTCATTAGCTGGCTTGTGGGATGAGATGCAACCCATAGTTGTTCAAGTACTTCCAAAAGTGTGTCCACCTCCACTCATTCCATTTTTATCCATCTCATATATATCCATCCCATTTTTTAATTTAAAAAATCCATTTTGAAAAAAAACCTCAAAATGCCTGCCTCACACTCTGGAAACAATTCTGCCATGTTTTTGTCCTACTCTTGCACAGATGTTTTATGGCCCAGAAGAGGCTTTTCTTAAACCAAAAGAGAAAACTGTATGTCAACTGATTGTTTTAAAGAAAGAGATGGGGGCTTCAGATCTGCATGAAATTCAAAGACTGTATTTTGCCCACTCCAATATAGTGCCAGGAAAAAAAAACTATATAGACAAACAGAAAAATGCTCACTGTAACCTTCAAAATCTAAATCAACAGAATTATATTTACTAGATTTACATCTGCTCTTTTCCTTTCTTTTCCTTTGGTGCTGAGACTACCACTAGATGCTTTATTTCTTGTTGCAGAAACCTACAAGACCTTCACTCTAAGGCAAATACCTTTCACAGTGTTCCTCTTATTGCTTTTCCTTGCCAAAAAACACATTGTTTTGTTTTGTATCAGCCACCTTGGCACCTGTTTCAATAATTGCTTTTGATTAATTATTTTTACCGCAAGGTAATTTAGCCCTTCCGGAGGTATAAGCCTCTCTGTCAAGGACTGTTATCATCATTACTACAGTAGAAAAGGCATGTTTCCCACCACTGAAAAAATTCTTCTGTCTAGCAAGGGCTTAGGAATGTTAATTTCAAATCAAAAGCAAGCCAGATCTTTTTAGCTTTAACCAATGAAAACAACGGTCTGTATCCAATGCAACCAAATGCCATGGTGAAGACATTCCTTTTTGTGAAGGGGACTAAGATGATCAAGAGCAATTTGGTACAAATAGAAAAACATCTTATCTACTCTTATCTTCTTTTCCAAGAGAAGCCCAATCTAGCATCTTCTGGTGAAAACTGGTTTCACACATGAATTATGGAGCTCCTTATGAGCTAATTTTAGTAAAGTCTACATCCCCTGGAACAAATTATACAGAAGCGAATGCTAACAAGTCTGCAGTTTAAGTGAAACAGAAAGGGGTTGGATGTAGGCTGAGAATTTCTCAGGCACCCTTCATTTTTCAAAAGTCAAAAGAATCGCATTTCAGATGGACTTCATAAACCTCCTGCTATTAAAACAATGTCATCTACAAGAGACTTTCCCCATCTAGAACCACATATATTCTCCAGGAGCATCCATTTAAAGACCACCACAGGTTGGGTAAGAACAAGAACCCTCATCATAACATCCTGCCTGCTACTAAATTCCTGAATGCTAGTGATCTTAGGTGTAAATTACCAAGACTCACTTACAAATTAAGCCATGGACATTGTTAAGTTAGTTTCTTGAAATACCTAGTCAAATAGGATAGAAATATACAAGGGATCTGGTTCAGTAACATTTGTATAGCCCTAATTCAGGCTTACACCAGTCTTCAGGGAATAGTCTGCGATGTATTTTTTAATAAAAATGATGTGTTACATGAAGACAAAGAACAGAAAGAGATGACCCATGCTGGTCATGTGATCAGTAGAAAGATGTTTTTGTTAACAGATCAAATTGAGCAAATGTAGCATTTAAATCATGATCAGCATTTTCTGGTCTTCCCATTTAAGTTTATTAGCACAGCATTTTACTGTTTTTAGCCTTTCTTTTAAGAACAAATATACCCTAATTACCAACTGGTTTATACTTAATGCTAATTACATAAACCCATTAATCATAAAACCATGAAATTAACTTCTTTACCAATTTTAATTATATAGCATAACATTTAACAATATTAGGGAAATGATTCCAGAAATGAGAACAATTCATTGAAAAATTGTTTCACCGTGGCGTTTATATTGAAACACTCAGGCAACCAATAAACCCTTTTAATTTCCAGATACCATGATATTAATTACATCCCAAATTACGTTTTACATTTTCTACCGTCATGGCAAGCATATGCCACCTCAAATCTATATGATATGTTTGCAGGATTATATATTAAAGATAAATTTACACAATCCTGACCTAGCTTTCAGGGTACAGTATCGCCCCCATAGGGCCACAGTGGCACAATGGGTTAAACTCTTGTGCCAGCTGAACTGTTGACCTGAAGGTTGGCGGTTCAAAGCCACAAGATGGGTCGAGCTCCCATCTGTCAGCTTTCTATGCGGGGACGTGAGAGATGCCTCCCAGCAGGTTGGTCTGGGCATCCCCTGGGCAACATCTTTGTAGACGGCTGATTCTCTCACACCTTAGAGCTTCTAACACGATAAAAAAAAAATCACCCCTATATCCACACGTGATACATTTTTGGACTTTGTGTGGATGCACAAAATAGTAGATAATAGTGAACTCTGTTGAAATGAAGGACTTCTGATCAAGAATACCACAGAGAGGACATTTTGTTGGATTTGGATACATGAAACTGCAAATAGTAGTACCACAAATATGGGGTCATGCTGTATATTAAATTGACACTAATGAAAATTTCTGTGGGAAAAGTTTGTGCTTTAAAAAATGGGTAGCAATCCTTCATGAAATCAGCTCATAAATGACAAATCTATCCTTAGGACATAATTCCACAAAAGGTGAGTTGGGGGACACAATGCCATCTTCTGAGTATGGCATTCAGTGGTCTTCCATTTTCTGTCTGTACACTTTAAAGAGCAAATCAATTGGAAGAGTCCTGAATTGTTTGATAGGCTCTGTGGGACTCTTGTCTTTAAAGTGAATAGAAATGATAAGAAGATGATTTTGTGGGATGAAGTCCTTTGTTGTTTGCACCAATACATCTATACCTAAGAACCACAGATAAAGACAGCAGATTATGCTTCCAAGTTCAGCAACAACCTGATACCATCTTGTTCAGCACAACAATCCTATATCGCTTTCTAAAGTCAATATTAATTTTAAGGACAAAATTGTTATTGATTTTATAACCTGAGGCTAATATTGATATATTATTACATTAATATGCCAATAATATATACCATTGCAGTTCTATAATTGCTCAAAGCTAACCATTGTGTTTTAAATTATTGTTTGGACTGTGTTCCTCCCATCTCGTTTCACAGATACATCATTGGAAGTTATGACCACATAGTAACATTATTTTAGCTAGTTGCATATGAACACAGAACTGTCACAGCTCATATGTAAAATTATGTGCATGCAGAAGACAAGTTTCTTAAAGCAATTTCATTAATTCCACTGTGTAGATGCAACCCTTTTATTTCAATAGGGGGGGGGGGGCGGGGGGAGTCGGCCCTGCTCCTTTCACCCACTTCTTCCTTGGATGTGCAATATTAGACATGTTCTGGCTGCCTTTTTATATCAAAGGAAGAAAGACCAGCTTCCACTCTTCTTACTCCATTTTTAACAAAGATGCCTTCAGTAATATAAAAGTGAGCAGCAGGAGAGGCTTTAATGCATGCTTTTGTAGTTTTGCTCATGGCTGGAAGATAACAGCCCGCACTCCTGTCCTTGTAAACAAATAATGCCCGATCCCAAGTGTAGGCAAGTGGTTGCAGTGCAGATATTCTTGATCATAGCTTCCATAATTCCTTGTCACATGTCCCACCAGGTGTGGTTTATGGCAATCATCATTCCAGATATCTGGAAGGCGTCAGGTTGCTTACATCTAATGTATCAAAACAAACTTTGGCCTCTGCGAAATCATAGATGATCCAATGTCTTGCATGACATCCCAAGGCCTACATGTAGCCCTACGAAGAAGAGGTATTGCTCCTCTTTCTGAAAAAAGACTCCTCATTCTATACCCAGAACTAGACCAGCCTTACACACATGTGCACAGACAAATTTTTATTAGTGGATAAATAATGTTTTAAATCTATTTCTTCTTGGTATGTTGACTGATGATATACATAAGGCAGCTATGCTATGCAATGTACACCAAGACTGTCTTTGAGCAATGCTGGAACTACACTACCCTATATCCTAGGAACTTATCTTACATTAACTTCTTATCCCAGATTATATGACAGTGTATACTCATATAATCCATTTCAAATCAGATGATCTGGATCAGATCCTGGGATATAGGGCAGCATAGAAGGGGCCTAAGAAAATGAGAATCTACTCTCAATTTAATTTATTTATTTTCATTCTGCCTTTCTCCTGATATAGAGACTGAGGGCAGCTAACAATATGACAAATATGACAATATGATAAATTAAAACAATGTAAACTCATAAAAATATGAATATAAAATTTGAAAAACAATTAAACCTTTAAAAATAATAATATCACCAAGGATAGACCACAAGTGGTCCATCCTACTATTGCTTGCAAAGCTCCCAGCTGGGGTTTAAAGTCAACTTAGCCGGTGGTGAAGAATTCTGGATGAAGTGTAGAATCATAGAATAATAGAGTTGGAAGAGACCACATGGGCCATCTAGTCAATCTTCCTGCCATGCAGAAAAAGCACAATCAAAGCACCCCCCAATAGATGTCCTTCTAGCCTCTGTTTAACAGTCTCCAAAGAAGGGGCTGCCACCACACTCCAAAGCAGAGCGTTCCACTGTTGAACAGCTCTTAAAATCAGGAAGTTCTTCCTAATGTCCAGGTAGAATCTCTTTTCCTGTAATTTGAAGCCATTGCTCTGAGTCCTAGGGCCCTTCCACACAGCCATATAATCCAGAACATCAAAGCAAAAGATCTCACAATATCTGCTTTGATCTGAGTCCACACTGCCATGCATTCTAGTTCAAAAAAGAAAATGTGGGATTTTATTCAGCTGTGTGGAAGGGGCCTGAGTCTCTAGGGCAGCAGAAAACAAACCTGCTCCCTCCTCCTTGTGACACTCTTTCACATATTTTTACATGGCTATGATGCCTCCTCTCAGCCTTCTCTTCAGCAGGCTAAACATACCCAACCCTTTAAAATGCTTCTCATAGGGCAGTGGTTCTCAACCTGTGAGCCACGGCCCATTAGTTGGCCACAAGAATGAAAATCTGGTCCGCAAACTTCCTTCCTCTTTATTTTATTTTATTTTATTTTATTTCCGTTCCTTTCTACAGAGCTGACCATTGCATTGGATAGACCACATCAGCTCTAGATGATTAAATGTGGGTTTCTATGGGAGAGCAGATGGCGACTACTGGATGACATATGTTCTGTTTCAGAAACTAGAGCTGACGTGGTCTATCCAATGCAATTTTCTGAATCAGGACCCCAAATAACCAAACCGAATCTAAAATTGACCAAAAACTGATTTGTAACTCTTTTCGTACTGTTATTGGAGAGTGGTCCCTGGTCAAAGTGGGCCCTGGTCAAGTGGGCCCTAGTCAAAAAAAGGTTGGGAATCCCTGTCATAGGGCCTGGTCTCCAGACCCTTTGATCATTTTAACCGCTTTCCTCTGGACACCTTCCAGCTTGTCAATGTCTCTTTTAAACTGTGGTGTCCAGAATTGGACACAGTATTCCAGGTGAGGTCTAACCAAAGCCCAATAGAGAGGCACCATGACTTCCCTTGATCTAGACACTACACTTCTTTTGATGCAGACCAAAATCCCATTGGCTTTTTTAGCTGCTGCATTACACTGCTCACAAAGACTCCAAGATCTTTCTCAAATGGACTGTTGTCGAGCCAAGAGTCACTCATTTTGTATCTTTACATTTCATTTTTTCTGCCGAATTGTTGTGTCTTACATTTATCCTTGTTGACATTTATCTTTACAGTGAATCCTTGATGACCATTGTTTGGTTTCAGGGCCTTCTGTAGATATCAGAATCCATGACTGATCAAGTCTCATTATATAAAATGGTGTAGTAATACCGTATCTCTTAAATGAAAAGACAAGATCAAAATTTGTTTTCTGTAATTGTTTTGGCATATTTTCAAACAATGGATGGTTGAGTGTGTGGAAGCAGAATCCATGACAATTGTAGGCTGGTTATATTTATGCCTCAGCCTTCCTCGTAATAGCTAAAAGTGGCTCTCACTACCTTAAAACACACACAGCTTGCCTCCCTCCTCATCACAAGCTCCCATTTACTTTACTTCTGCCTATGAGGCACAATTCACAGAGCTGCACAGAGGTATTGTGTAATTGCTTTATGTTATTCTGCACCAATTTGGAAAAGCTAAGTGAAACGGTTGTGAGAACAGAAAAGAAAATGAATAGGATTATGACACTCCAGGGATTGACAATTTCAGAAAATTCCCCAGAAAGCTTAGTGTTGGGTGTCAGCACTGACTAGTAAGAAATAAACCCACCCCCAAAATTGTATACTCTTGAATTAAGATGACCAGTCTAGGGCACTAAATCCAACATCAGTGCACATTTTATTTGGTCATTCGGTTTTGGAATACCATTACGTATCTGTCCCCCTCCCTAGTTATTTGTTTCAGACCTCCTCTAACAAAACCAAATGCACTCCCCCCAATTCTGAATGTGATATCATACTGTCTGGCTCCAGGCTTTTTAGAAACTGGGCCAGCTTGTTTTCTGATGCCTGATAAACTTGTGCTAGCTGACCTAGAATTGCGGCACATGTTAAAGCATTCACAAAGCAAACTTACATGGAGATCACCACCACAAGGCAAAAGCAAGATCTTCATAGTTGCCATCTCCTGCTCTTCCTCCTTGCCCGTGATGGAGTGTGACAGCAAGAACCTACTATTTCCAGCTGCTTAGGGACTGTGTGAACACCTTAAGCAATCATTAACCCCTTCTGACACTCAGACCAAAAGTCTGTTTGTTTTGCTACATTCCATTAGTTTGGCTGTCTTCTGCAGCCTGGGAGCTGTCTCAGCTAGGAGCTGAGCTAAAAGGGTGATTTCAGAGGAGTTGTTAAAGACTGCCCCTTAATCATTAAGTTTTACTTATTTTCTGGATACCTTTCTTGCTTGTAATATTAGAAGCTGCATTTCTATTTTGAATTCTTTCTTTTTGTTGCCGGGGGGGGGGGGGAATCTATTGAAAGAAAAGAATAAACTTACCTGTAAATTGGAGTAAAACTCCTCAAAATGCTCCCCATAAACATTTTGCCCCTCTAAAGGAACAGACAAAAGTAAGCAGCAACAGTGTCATCAGCTGTTATACTGTTTTGCAAATGGAACTTTTTCTTCGGCATATTATATGCCAAACTGACAGGGGCCAGGTCACATTGTTCCTTGTACTCTTGTGCAGTGGGACTAACATCCAGGACCCCACATGGATACCAAAATTTGTGGATGTTCAAGTCCCAGTATATACAATAGCACAGTAAAATGTCATCCCATTGATAAAATTGCAAGCTCAAGCTTTTTTGTGTATTTTTAAAACACTGTTTTCAAGAGGTTGATGGTTGAATTTGTAGGAACAGAATCCATGGATATAGAGAGCCAACTGTACTTCCAAGCTCAGGCTATGAGTTAAGAAGCCCCCCTAGAAATATCAGCTATGTACTCACTAGGTGTCTTTAGGTAAGCTGCTGTCTTCCAGCCATAATTCTTTATAAGGAATAGTCTTGGTGCCACATGTAGGACAAAGTAATAAATAGGGAATGAGTTGCAAGCCCAAGCAACAACACTCCCCTAAAACACCATCTCTATATCCCGAAAGAGAAGACCAACATAGAATCTGCTTCAATCCTAAGAAGTCAACTAGCCCGAACGCCTTGTCATTTGACACATCAGTCCAAACACTGAGCAATTGCTTCCTTCACTACTGCCTCCCAATCAGTTCCCTAATCTTAATACAATGTGTTGCGATCAGAGAGAAGTGACATTGAACAGCAAACATCTCCAAATTACTCAAGCAGAGCAATCCAATCATACAGGCAACATGAAAAATAAAAAGAAGAAAAAAGAGAAAGAGAAAAGGGGGAATCATTAACCTTTCTGAAGACTATATATGGCTGGTTCTATATTGTAGCATTAACACAGTTCAACGCCACTTGAACTGCCAAGACTTAATGCTATGGAATCCTGGGATCTGTAGTTGGTGAGGCACCAGCACTCTTAGGCAGAGAAGGCATAAGACCTTGTAAAACTACAGTTCTCACAATTTCATAGCTTTAAGCCAAGTGATATCAAACTACATTAATGATTACTTAAATTTTGTTTATCTGTTACAATTTTAATTTTATTTCTCTTTTTAGTGTATTCTGGCATTGAATGTTTGCCATTTTTGTTGGAGTCCCTTTCGGGAGATTAGGCAGTATATAAATAAAGCATTATTATTGTATGACACAGCAAACAAGACAGACAGACAGACAGACAGGCTGGATGATGATGATGATGATGATGATTATTATTATTATTATTATTATTAATTCTAAGTGTAGATGCATCCTAAGACAATGTATTCTCAAAACCCAATAGGGCAACTGGTCAATCCCCACATCATGGATATAACTCATTCATTACATAAACATAACTCATTCAACACATTTCCCTATGTAAAATTTCATTAAAGAGACATATAGAATCATAGAGTTGGAAGAGACCTTGTGGGCCGTCCAATCCAACCCCCTGCCAAGAAGCAGGAAAATTGCATTCAAAGCACACCCAACAGATGGCCATGTTATTCTGTTCCCTACCTCACCCATGTTGGACTAAAAGTGAACTCCTATGTTGACAAGGTGATATACGAGGCATGGGCAAACTTTGGGATTGTGGGAGTTGAAGTCCAAAACACCTGGAGGGCCAAAGTTTTCCCATGCCTGTGATATACGATGCATCTCATGGCATTGGTACAGATTTGTACAAAACTGATAATACAACTGACACCAGAATGCATGAGAGAGACAATGCAGGTGAGCTGCCCTTTGCTATGTGACTAATGTAAAAGCAAGCTGATCAGTTGTGTTTCTGCAGACCCAGCTTGGCCCATTATCATTTCTAATAATTAAGATATGGATATTGTTGCTGCTACTACTGGTATTGTATGCCTTTAAGTCATTTCCAACTTATGGTAACTCTAAGATAACCTATCACGGCATTTTGTGGACATTATTTCTTTAGATCATCTGGAGAGGCCCTGCTCTCGGTCCCACCTGCCTCGCAGGCCTTCTCGGTGGTGGCTCCCCGGCTGTGGAACACCCTCCCCACAAATATCCGACAAGCCCCAACTCTTCTGGGTTTCAGAAAGGCTGTGAAAACATGGCTGTGTGCACAAGCTTTTAACGAGTAATATGATAACGTCGACATGGTCCGATTGAAGGCTGAAGCATGAGGTTTTTAGACAAATGGCTCTAATTTACATATGTTTTAATTTTTATAATGTATTTTAATGATGTATTTTTATAGTTTTAATTGATTATATGTACTGTTTTTGTTTTATTATTATGTTCTTGGCATTAAATGTTGTCAACTGTTGTAAGCCGCCCTGAGTCCGCCCGGGTGAGAAGGGCGGGGTATAAATGCTGGAAATAAATAAAATAAATAAATAGAAGAGGTTTGCCTTTGCCTTTCTCTCAGGCTGAGAATGTGTGATTAGCCCAAGGTGAAGTCACTAGTGGGTAAGCATGGTTGACTGGAGATTTGAACTCTAGTCACTGTCTAACACCCAAACCACTGTACTGCTGGCTGTACAGAACTATTTTTGTAAAGATTTTAAAAATTCTGGATAACTTATTTGAGTTCTGTTCCATCCTAGTACTGGGGAAACAACAGTTGCCCTTTTCTCTTCTCTTCAATCCAAGCTTTATATTATCTGCTTTATAGTACCGTATATACTTTAATCTAGCCTCCCTAGTATCGCTCTACAATGTCTTTTATTGTACTTTTTCATAATGTTCTTCTTTGCTATATCTATGGCTATTACTATAACCTTCTGCGTTTTATCGTTTCTTAAGTCAAGCATTCAGATTTTTTGTGGCGTTGTGGTTTAAGTGTTGGGCTACAACTCTCGATCCTAGCTCAACCTTGGAAACCCACTGGATGACCTTGGGAAAGTCACACCCTCTCAGCCTCAGAAGAAGGCAAGGACAACTTTCTTTCAACAAATATTGACAAGAAAATCCCATGTTAGGACCACCGTAGGGTTGCCATAAGCCAAAAATAATTTCATGTCAGATTCTGGTGTAAGATAATTGACAATCTGCAAGGATGTTGCCCAGGGGATGCCCAGATGTTTTGATGTTTTAACCATCCTGTGAGAGGCTTCTCTCATGTCCCTGCATGGGAAGCTGGAGCTGACAGATGGGAGCTCACCCCACTCCCCAAATTCAAACTGCTGATTTAACCCATTGCTGGAAATGATTTCAAGGCACTCTAGATTTGCATGAAGACACTCTGTTCCTTTCCATATTCTGTAATCCTTCCCTAACACTCTATGGAAATATTTACTATTATTCAGGCTGCACGCACCAAAGCCAGTTTGTTCAAGATGCTATTCACAAACTATGCTAGTTTTTCCCCTTCAGATCTAATGGCTAATCCTGTAGAGGCATACAATAGTAATTTTTCTCCAGTGTACATTCTTTTGCATTCATAACCATGAAATGTCTATGTTGTTTTTAGGAAAGGGACTGTGTCAAAGAAAGCAAGGGCGATCTTTACAATAAAATATGTATATGAGAGATGAAAGTGATTATACAATGATTTCCCTCCCTCTCTCCCACTTAGTGTGTATTTCTCTCTCTCAGCTCTATCAGGGGCCAGTTGATAGAATACATTTCAGACCATGCCCTGCTGCAGCAACACACATAAATAAGGAAAGGTCTTTCTTTGGACAGCCACAGATCTAATACAAAGGCATCAAAATAGGCACTTATATAACCATAACTCCCTCATGCCTGGGAGTTCTCAGAGGCCTGAACTGTAATTCAGCTAGTTACCACTTCGCCACCCTTTGCTGAAGAGACTGAACAGAGCAAAGAAAAGGATCAGAGCAGCCAAAGCAAAACAAATACATTCTTCCACCAAGAAAAAAAGGTTTAAATAATCTCTTTTCTCCCACACACTATATTTTTCATCTGCAAAATACATTTCGAGAAATGTCATCCCATCACTGGACCTAAGCTATTACCTCAGGTCTGCTAGATTTAACTGCAGTGGAATCTGGAAAACTGAACCAAAATCCTTTTTATCAAGTCAAATCATGACAGGTGTTTCCTGCTCTCAAAAAACTGAGTAGGCACCACAAAAGTGGCATTAGGTATTAAAGACAAGGGCAAGTTTCGTTCATAACTATATGGACAGAGTCACTCTTCCATAACAAGTACAGATGTATAAACAGGGCATAAGAGATGCAGGGAGGGGGGTGGGGAGTCAGAGAAGCAAGAAGCTGTTTCCACAGTCACATGTACAAGCAGGATAGAAGGTGTAAAATCACACCTGGAACGAACTTGAGAAGGCAACACAATGGTCAGGTTTCTGCCTTTTAGGATTTCTGAAAGGGATGAAGGCCCAAAGAGACTTGCTACTAGAAGATGGTGAAATCTTTCTGAAGCCCCTTCCACACAGCTGAATCAAATCCCACATTATCTGTGTTAAACTGGAATATATGGCAGTGTGGACTCAGATAACCCAGTCCAAAGCAGATATTGTGGGATTTTGAGCCTTGATATTCTGGGTTATATGGCTGTGTGGAAGGGCCCTGTGGGACCATATTTCTGCTTTCTACAACCTGCTGCCCGATCCCACACCTCAAGGACTATCAATCCCCCAAACCAGAGGTTTAGGGCCAAGTCACTCACCTGCCACAAAGGTGAGTGGCAGGTGAGTTTCAGCTGACTCCATCCCTGAGAAAGGCCCAGGAGCAGGCAAATGGCACTGTTGTTTGGCCTTACTCAGTGCCACCTTCCCAAGAACGCAGAGTGAAGGCCCATTGCGAAACCAATATACTGCGATGACACAATGCCCTGCTCCTTCAGCAATCCCAGGCACTTTCCAGGTGGGAAGAATAAACCCAAAATACCAAAAACATTGCTTGCTCGGCCACATCTTATTTCAATTTAAGTGACTGACCACCATAAACAATCTTATCTGCATGCTACGCAATGCTTCAAAGGAAGGTGTACACAAACAGCCCTGTTTCTGCATCTCCTTTATCACATGCCCACAAACCTCTTTGACAAATATCCTCCCTGGGCAGGGAGGAACAGGGTGATGTAACTTTGCAGGGAGTGTTTCTTCATTGGGGGTCTTACTAAAATCACTAACCATGGACCAATACAGTGTATAAGTGTAAGAGCCAGTTGGTTGGTTGATGGCAGCAACCAGCAATGGTCCCATAATTTGGAGCACGTTTAGCCTGGAGGTTTGTTTTAAAAAAAACACACCAAATAAATGCCACAAGGATTTGTGCAGAGGAGCAAGCAAAGGTTAGTTACTGGCAAGAAGAAAGACCCAACCGGTTCCAAATCTAAGGCTGCATCTACACCACTGATGCCCAACCTTTTTTCGACCAGGGCCCACTCTCCAACATTAGCACCAAAAGGGTTAAGAATCAGTATTTGGTCAACTTTAGATTTGGTTTGGTTATCTGGAGTGCTGATTCAGAAAACTGCATTAGATAGACCACATCAGCTCTAGTTTCTGATACAGAACATATGCCATCCAGTAGTTGCCATCTGCCCATCCACAGAAAAACATATTTCATAATCTAGAGCTGGTGTGGTCTTATTCTCTATCAATGTGACTGGAGGCCATGGAGGAAGATTTTCAATATCTAGGGTTAAACTGGCATTCCCATCAGAGTGGTCCATGTATAAGTCCTGGAAGTATGCTTCCCAGCTTCCTGGGGGAATATAGACTTCCATGGAGGGGTGGATATAGGTATACATAGCGCTGATGTGGTCTATCCAGTGCAATTTTCTGAATCAGCACTGCAAATAACCCCAGGAACAGGCCTAGAAATGAAGACACCAAGAAAAAAAAACTTCTGTAGTAGTAACAGTGAGGCCGTGGACCATATTTTTGTTCTTGCGGACCACTGGTGGTCCATGTTCCACAGGTTGGAAACCACTGGTCTACACTGTAGAATTACACAATGGCTCAATGCTGTGGTATCTTTGGAGTTGTAGTTTTACCAGTTATTTTGCTTTCACAGCAGAAGTGTGCTGGTGCCTCATTAAAGGAGATATTCTAGGATTGTATAGCACTGAGCCCTAGCAGTTAAACTGCATCAAGTCTACAGTGTAGATCAGGCACTGGGCAAACTTAATCCCTCCAGGTGTTTTGGACTCCAACTCCCACCATTCCTAACAGCCTACCGGCTGTTAGGAATGGTGGGAGTTGGAGTCCAAAACACCTGGAGGGACGAAGTTTTCCCAATGCCTGGTGTAGATGCAGCCAAACTCTTTTTGGGGTGGAGGGATAGCGTATGTGGGAAACAAGGAAAGGCAAACCAAAGACCAGGAGGGAGGGGGGGAGGCGAGAAGGGGGGGGCAACATTCGGTGTTTGGGAAGGAGAGGGATGGCGAGATGGTCCCCCAAAGCGAGAGGAAGAAAGCCACTTACCGGGGTCGAAGTGCGAACTGAAGGCAAAGCTGGGGTTGAAAAAGGAAGCCGACATGACAAGCGCCAAGAGGTGGGCCCCCATCCCCATGGCCAAGGCAGGCAAGGGGGGAGGCAGGGAGGGAGGGAGGGGTGCGGAGGAGAGAGGGGGGGCGTGAGGGACCCCAAAGAAAGGCGGCGGGGAGGGAGGGGGCGAGGGGGGGTCTAGGCAGGCGGGGCGGCGGGGGGCGCGGGCGGAGGGCAGCCCAGGCGTGCGCGGCGCCCCAACCTGCCGCGGGGCCACATGGAAGGAGGGCCCGGGGCCCCTGCGCGCTCCCTCGCTGTCTGTCTGTCTATCTGTCTGTCTCCCTCCTGGCAGGGGCTTCAGTGGCGCCGCAGCTCCTCCTCTTCCTCCATCTCAGGCTCCCGGCGCCTCTCCTTCAGGTTGCATTGGGGAGCCCATCGCCTCCTCCATGGGAAGATGAAGCACCAAAATCGCCAGGGCTCCCGAGTATAGAAGGAAGGGATGTCTTTCTCTGTGTGTGTTTTCTCAAATGCAATGAAAGAAAGGGGAAAAAACGAACCCGGGGGGTTCAGAGAGAATTGCACCGGAGTCGCCGCCTCCTTCCATTAAAAAAAATGAGAGAGAGCGATGCGGGCACAGCTTTGCACCAAAACAAGAGCCTCTGGAGCAGTGCGGCTGCGGACGGAGAAAGAGCCAGCCCGTGAGGGAGGCAGGCAGGGAGGCAGGATCGGTCGAGGCGAGGGAGTCAGCGGGCCAAGCAGGGAAGGAGCTGTTCCGGTGCTGACCCAAGGAGAAGCGGCAACGGCAGCATCGCCATCTTGCTCCGGATCGGCCCTCCCTCCTCCCCTCCCTCCCCCTGACACTGCAGCAAGCGCCCTCGCCCCGCCATGCGATGCCATGCGCACACACACACACGCCGACACGCGAGGAGCCCCCTCGCCGCCCCTCACCATCCGCTAGGCGAGACCCCAGGTCCCGGGATCTCGTCTCCGGAACACAGGGAAGACACCTGCGTGGAGATGTTTGGCAGGTGCATGCCCTGTCCATACAAAGCTATGGGACCCTTTCACATCCCACATAGAGGTATCCTTTCCCTATCTATATGCCGCAATGGGTTAAACCCTTGTGCCGTCAAGACTGCTGATCAAAAGGTCGGCGATTCCAATCCGGGGAGCGGGATGAGCTCCCGCCTGTCAGCTCTAGCTCCCCATGCAGAGACATGAAAGAAGCCTCCCACAAGATGGTAAAACATCCTTAAAGCCAACCTTAGAATCATAGAATCCTAGAGTTGGAAGAGACCTCATGGGCCATTCAGTCCAACCCTCTGCCAACAGAAGGAAAATCGCATTCAAAGCACCCCCAACAGATGGCCATCCAGACTCTGCTTAAAAGCCTCCAAGGAAGGACCCTCCACCACAGAGTGTCTTCATGCTAATCTAGAGTGCCTTGAAGTCATTTCCAGCTGGCGCAATGGGTTAAATCCTTGTGCCAGCAGGACTGCTGACAAAAGGTCAGTAGTTTGAATTTGTGGAGTGGGGTGAGCTGCCATCTGTCAGCTCCAGCTTCCCATGCGGGGACATGAGAGAAGCCTCTCACAGGATGGTAAAAAACATCAAACATCCGGGCATCCCCTGGGCAACGTCCTTGCAGATGGTCAATTATCTCACACCAGAAGTGACTTGCAGTTTCTCAAGTCGCTCCTGACATGAAAAAAAATTCCGGCTTATGGCAACCCTACGGTGGTCCTAACATGGGATTTTCTTGTCAAGATTTGTTGAAAGACTGTCTTTGCTTTCTTCTGAGGCTGAGAGGGTGTGGCTTGCCCAAGGTCATCCAATGGGTTTCCATGGTTAAGCTAGGATCAGGAGTTGTAGCCCAACACTGAAGTCTTTCCTGAAGTCTGAAGCCATTGTTTTGCCTCCTAGTCTCCAGGGCAGCAGAAAATGAGCTTGCTCCCTCCTCCCTATGACTTCCCCTCACATATTTATACATGGCCCTCATCTATCTCCTCTCAGCCTTCTCTTCTGCAGGCTAAACATGCCCAGTTCTTTAAGTCACTCCTCATGGGGCTTGTTCTCCAGACCCTTGACCTTAAAAACTGTGACATAGACACTGAGAACGGGAAAGTCCTGGTCCTTGAGCGCTCTAACTGGAGGTCAGCTGTGACTAGCAGTGCAGTGGAATTTGAAGAAACACGAATGGAGGGTGAAAGGGACTAACGTGTCAAGAGGAAGGTGCAAACCTGACTGGGTCCACTTCTGTCTGAAAACTGATGTCCTCACTGTGGAAGAACATGTGAGTCAAGAATAAGTCTCCACAGCCATCTACGCATCCACTACCAAGACACTACACTTGGAGGACCATCATCCTTGGGCTACAAGGGATCGACTAAGTAAGTAAATAAGTAAGGTAAAACATCAAAGCATCCGGGCGTCCCCTGGGCAACATCCTTGCAGACAGTCAGTTCTCTCACACCAGAAGCAACTTGCAGTTTTTCAAGTCACTCCTGACACACAAAAAATTGGTTTACAGACCAATCGTGTGCCACAATGGAGGTGTTGGATTCTACTCCAAAATGCACAGAAGTGGAGATGTTTGGCACATATGCATGATGGGTCACGGGACACAGAGTTCTCCCTTCCCTATCTGGGTTCATAGACCAGTGGTGTTGCGTCATGATGTGGGCACTGAGTTCTATTCCAAAATACGAGCAGTCCCAAGTTACAAACATCTGATTTACAAACATCTCATTGTTAAGAATGGGGGTGAGACAGCAGGAAGTGAGAAATCTACACCTTGGAAAAGAAATGCACTCCTGGAAATTCACCCACCTGGAAAAGGTGTTTCCACTGTACCTTTAGCACCAATCCTTGTTTCTATAACAAGCCAATTTTTTCAAAATCCAGTTATTACAGGGACAGAAAGTGAGGAGAAATGTGGGCTGTGAGTTTATGGGCTGTTTGGCCATGTTCCAGAAGCATTCTCTCCTGATGTTTCACCCACATCTATGGCTGAGGCTGTGACGTATATTGGGAGGTTTATATATCTGTGGAAGGTCCAGGATAGGAGATAGAATCATAGAATAGTAGAGTTGGAAGAGACCTCATGGGCCATCCAGTCCAACCCCCTGCCAAGAAGCAGGAAATCACATTCAAAGCACCCCCGACAGATGGCCATCCAGCCTCTGCTTAAAAGCCTCCAAAGAAGGAGCCTCCACCACAGCCCGGGGGAGAGAGTTCCACTGTTGAACAGTTCTCATAGTGAGGAAGTTCTTCCTGATGTTCAGGTGGAATCTCCTTTCCTGTAGTTTGAAGCCATTGTTCCGCGTCCTAGTCTGCAGAGCAGCAGAAAACAAGCTTGCTCCCTCCTCCCTATGACTTCCCCTCACATATTTGTACATGGCTATCATGTCTCCTCTCAGTCTTCTCTTCTGCAGGCTAAACATGCCCAGTTCTTTAAGCCTCTCCTCATAGGGCTTGTTCTCCAGACCTTTGATCATTTTAGTTGCCCTCCTCTGGGCAAGAACTCTTGTCTGTTGGAGGCAAGTGTGGATGCTGTAATTAAGTACCTTGATTAGCATTTAAGGGCCTTGCCAGCTTCAAGACCTGGCTGATTCTTGCCACATTCACACTTGCCTCCAACAGACAAGAGTTCTTTCTCCCACCCTGGACCTTCCACAGATATATAAATGTCTATTGCTTAGTTTCCAATATATGTCACAACCTCTGAGGATACCTGCCATAGATGTGGGCTAAACATCAGGAAAAAATGCTTCTGGAACATGGCCATACAGACCAGAAAACTCACAACAACCCAATGATTCCGGCCATGAAAGCCTTCGACAACACATTGAGAAGAAATCTTCTGAACAGGGGCACAAATAGCAAAACTAACATTACAGGGGTGTTAAGCTTTCCCTATGCTACCCAAAGCGTGTGTGTGTCTGTGTTTCTCTGTGTGTATATACAGTGTGTATATATATCTGGGAGCCTTTCACATTACACACAGAAATATCCCTTCCCTATCTGGGGATTATAGACCAGTGGAATGCCATTATGCAAGTGCTGTGTTGTACTCCAAAATACGTGGAAGCCACCACATTGGAGATGTTTAGCACCTATATATGCCTGGTGGCATCATGCACACATCTTTGCCCCTTGTGTATATAACACATAGTTCTGGCAGACCAGGCTGTAATTGCTTAACTAAACAAGCAACCAAGCACGCAAGAAAAACCAATCCATGTGAATTGCCTAGAAGGCTTCTACATCACACCATGCATTCAGATGTTCAGGGATCACAAAGATTGTGAGCAGGATCCATGCTAGGGTACTGTGGACAAGAGGTTTGCTAGTAGTATCTTTGGATATTACAGACGATTTAGGAAAGGTTTGCAAGAGCCAGGGCCCCTGATCTCTTAGCATTAGTCATGCAAGCTAGGAAGTTGTGGGAATTCCCCTCCAAAATACATATATGGAGCCCACCAGTTTAGAGATGTTTGGCACTTACACCTGGCTGCATCATGCACATCTTCACCCATTGTGTATGTAAACCCTCTGTGCAAATTGCATTGCTCATTTCCTGAGAGTGATGGAAGTGATGGAAGACACCTCTGCAAGAGCCAAAGCCCCCGATTCCTGCAAACCAAATCATGAACTCCTTGCTTTAATCCACTTTACACGTGATACATGCTCATACACTGTCATCTTTGAGGCAGGTAAAATATGCCTCTGTTTTATTTTTAGGTTAAAAAAACAAGGGAAATCAAAGACTGTACTAATGCACTCAGGAGCCATAACCAATCACATTTTCCATACATTGAAAGTGAGGTAGGCACATGAAACTGTCTCACTGGACATGATAGACCAAACTCCATGCACTAGCCTCCTTTAAGTATATACCTCCCACATTCACAGACTTACAGTCCTCTTCACTCCTTCCCATTGGTCACGCAAGCTGGGAATTTGTGGGAATTGTACCCCAGAATATATTGAAGCCACCAGCTTGGAGATATTTTGCACATATGCATGATGTATAAAGCCATAGAACCCTTCCAATTACACCCAGTTATTACACCATATCCTATGCTTTGTCACATCAGGTAAGCACAACACTTGTAGATACAGGAGTATTATTACAGTTCTATTATTCCACTTTGATACCCACAACTGCCTTCTATGGAGATCTAGCATCTGCAGTTCGTTCAGAGGCACCAAAGAAGCTACCTAGCTAGCAACTGTAAATGCCCTTCCCTCAATTGCCAATCCATGGATTCAATGGGAGAGAACCATGACATTAAAAATGGAATAATAATACTGGGGGAGTCAGCGTCTCATTGTGGTTAGAGTGTTGGACTATGACAATGGAAGATGAGGGTTTGAATCCCACCTTAACTTTGGAGACATACTGGGTCTCTTTGGGCAAGTCATATTCTCCCATTCTCAAAGAATGGCAAAAGCAAACCCACTGTGAACGACCCCTGTGATAAGATTGCTATGACTTGAAAGTACACAACAACAAATAGTCCTGGACTGTGCAGTTCAAAAGTCCCCTTACTAATACCAGCAATTATTATTTTCCCCCTCATATAAACATTTTCTTTGGGAAGAAATATCTGCAAATAAATTGCCATGTATAGATAATGACACATCTTTGTATTTCAGTGCCAGTACAAGCTGTGCTGTACCAACCTGCAGCCAAATATACTCCTGTGTGATGTCGCTTGGAAGCAGGCTGCATGCTTTCTGATGCAGGAAATGCATATGTTGATTGAACCAGCCCTATACATCAAATCACTGGGTGGAGATTAACATTAACACAGTGGTAGTCACCCACTCAAACCCATTGCATACCAAAATGCATAACATCCTAACATGCTGGCTACAAACTCATAATTCCTTGAATAACAACTAATATCCACCACTGTTGAAAGGGGATGCACACACAATACAGTTCAGACAAAGCATAGTTCGGCAGCAGTGGAGCAGTGGGGAGAAGAGGCATGCAAGACATCTCAGAACATTTCCCTGTCCTACCTGTATGCAGATAGGCGGTAAAGTGGTGAGTGGGGTGAGAGTGAAGTGTTTATGGCTAGCCACTCCGGAAGCTCTTACAGTTAGAGTTCTAGGCAGACATGTTAACCACACGTTCATGTCCCCGACTGTATCTGATACTACTAGCACTTTTATGGCCCAGTTCTTTTTAAGAGCCAACCCAGGATTTTATCAAGCATGTTTGTCTTATGACTTGCTTTATTGTTGATTGATTTGTGTTATTGTTGTGTTTTATATTGTCTGTTTTGCCTGGACTTGGCCCCATGTAAGCCACCCTGAGTCTCCTTGGGGAGATGGGGTGGAGTATAATAATAATAATAATAATAATTATTATTATTATTATTATTATTATTATTATTATTATTATTATGTTCCCAGAAGTTTTCCAGAAGCTATGATTCTGTGAAAGTAGAAATGTCGTGCTTTTCATGCAGATTTCTACCAGATTTCTATCACATAGGTTCTTGCATGTAAGCTATAACTGTGAATGAAATGGCACAAAAGAGAGAGAGAGATCCCCATTTCTGTGTGCTTGTCATCTGAATTCTAGTTTAGAGATTGGTTGGTTTTTTAAATTGTGTCAGAAGCAAATTGAGGCAAGTCGCTTCTAATGTGAGAGAATTGGCCATCTCAAGATGTTGCCCAGGGGATGCCTGGATGTGTTACCATCCTGCAAGGGGCTTCCCTCATGTCCCCGCATGGGAAGCTAGGGCTGACAGACAGGAGCTCATCCCATATCACGGATTCGTACCACCAACCTTCAGGTCAGTAGTTCAGCCGGCGCAAGGGTTTAACCCATTGCACCACCACGGCTCCTAAAGAGAGATTGGTGGTGATGGCCATTGATGGGGCACTGAGTTATACTATCTTATACTTTGTTACATCGTATAAGCAGAGTGCTTCCAGATATAGAACCATTGTTTTCAAAAATCATTATTTTTAAACTCCTCCTTATTGAAGTCAGTGGGAAGGAAATCATTTGCAAGCAATGGTGTGGAGATAGGACCTTTTAAAGGGGGGACTGAAGCAAATGAGAGAGGCTTCATAGAGGGGGACACATCAGTCATAATATTGCTGCATTGTTGCAAAATTATTTCTTCCAGAATCCCAGAACATGAGCTCCACAAATATTATGGAACAGTAGGCAGCAATAGGGACTTTCAGATTAGCATTCTGTCTTTAGTGTCTTAAAACTGCACAGTCTGGGGATTGTAGGGTAGCACAGAAATGCCCTGTTCATTTTGCCGTCCTGCCCATTCGGATTCCTTTTTTATAGCAGGCTCTCCGTATCAGTGTATCTGAAGTGTCTCACCCATGTATCTTACATGCTAGAGGTATAGTTCACATTCAATCCAGTTTGTGGGATTTTGGCCAACTCCAAGAATCCTTCAGAGGGTGGAAAATGAGTACATTTTTATACATGTATTCAGTTGCAAATATTCCATTTCAGTGGTGTTCTGACCTGAGTCAATTTTTTCCCTCAGAAACAAACACACATGCAAAACGTAGCAAATAATGCTTTAATCAGCTCTGTTGCTCGTAGCTACTTTGCATTAAGAGTTCAAAATGAATTTGCAATTTTTAAAAGAGTGAAAAACGAGGTAGAGACGAACATAACTGGTGAGGAAAGCCTTCCCCTCCACCATCCTCCTGCATTCCCACCAATCAGCTTATACAACCTAGGCCCGAGAGTGCCACCAGAAATAGAGAGAGAACAAGTGCGCTGCTGAACGGTTGCCTGTGGAAAAAATAGCTCCAGGTGACTCACTTGAGCAAGCTTATCCATACACTGCAGGAACCAGCAAGGAAAACATCCGCGCATGAGATCTAATGTACTGTTAATAAATGAACAATATTGTGTTAAAAATTATGATCTCCTAGCCCTTGATATAAATAGCATGGTAATATGTTTCCTTCTTTTCCTCCCACTCCCACAGAGGTTCCATGCTCAGTTTCCCATCTACCCTTTCATTCTCTTTCCACTGTCCTCTGAGAAATTCCTTTTCTAAGAATCAGCTTCTAGGACCCCTCGTCCCTTCTTGCCGTCCTCAGCTCAAGGCTTAAATAGTGCCTTAAGGCAGCAATGCACAATCTTTTTCAGCCCTGCAGGACAATATGATATACTGGCTCAAAGGTTGGGGGCTGCAAAGAAGCACACAAGCATGGCATGAACAGACACCAATGAGATGAGAAAGGCGGGGTAGAAATGTTGTAAATAAATAAATAATGGGAGGAAAAGACTTTATTGACCTCCTCTGTCTGAGCAACATATACAAAATTGAACTCTGAGGGCCTTAAGGCCTTTGGAGCTTTCTGGTCATTCAAGACGTATTCTGCATGGTTTACCTAAAGCACAGCCTATCTCAGTACGATATGGACCTTATTAAAGACACCAACACCTTACAAACAGGGGTAGCAAAACATATCCTTCAAACAATCTTATTACAATGAAAAATAAATCAGGTGCAATAGGAAACTAGGAAATCTAGTTAGGAGTTTCAGGCTCTCCAACCTATATGGCAGAGCTTTCCAAATATTTCATGTTGGTGACACACATTCTAGGCATGGATCATTTCGTGACACATTAATTCAGTTTTACTAGCAAACTGGAGGTTAAACCAACCCCTTATAAAATATAAGGACACATACATAAATTGTAATAAGAAAATGTATAGGAACACAACATGTCTCATGGCAATCTTTTATTTTATACTTTAAAATATTTGATTTATTGCTGATTTTATATAGACACAAATATTTCCCATTATGTTCATGTGACACAATGGCACACACTGAAGCCGACACACTAACATGTTACAACACACTGTTTGGAAAGCCCTGCTATATGGTCTGAATATGATCTGTATGCTCTGGCGTATATGTTCTGAAAAGGGTATTGTTCAGAAATGCCTATTTGAATCTGAGGCAAATAGATGATCTCAGCATTTTAGGAACCCAGGAAGCTGCCTTATATTGAGTCCATTGCCATGTCTAGCCAGAGTTTCAAGCAGGTTTCTTCCTTTGCCCCCATTTGAGGATGCCTAATATAACCTGGTAGCCTCTCATCCAAGCACTAACCCAGCCTGACTCTATGAGGCTCCTGAAAGAGATCAGGGCGATATACATCATTGTGGGCCTTGTCACTGAATACTTACTTTGAAATAACCACCCTATCTCTACAGTGTCTGCTACCTAACACACACTTGGTTGTTGACATACTACTACTTACATGCAGTTCTTTATTTGTAGCATTGTTAAATACTCATACAGTTCTGCAGTGATATCAGAAGGCCTGCATGTCACAGAGACAATGAAGCGACTCTAGTGATTTTAGTCTGAACTTTCAGTGTGATATTGAAGGTGATGATCCCTCTCACTTGAATAATATTAGTACAGTAGCGTCTCACTTATCCAACATAAACGGGCCAGCAGAACGTTGGATAAGCGAATATGTTGGATAATAAGGAGAGATTAAGGAGAAGCCTGTTAAACATCAAATTAGGTTATGATTTTACAAATTAAACACCAAAACATCATGTTATACAACAAATTTGGCAGAAAAAGTAGTTCAATATGCAGTAATGCTACGTAGTAATTACTGTATTTATGAATTTAGCACCAAAATATCATGATGTATTGAAAACATTGACCACAAAAATGTGTTGGATAATCCAGAATGTTGGATAAGCAAATGTTGGATAAGTAAGACTCTACTATATCTACACTGTAAAATGAACACAGTTTGACACCACTATAACTGCCACAGCTCAATATTTTGGAATCCTTGGAATTGCAGTTTGGTAGGGCAACAGCACTCTTTGGCAGAGAAACCAAACAACCTTGTAAAACTACAAATCCCAAGATTCTATAGCATTGAGCTATGGCAAGGCTAAAGTGGTGTCAAAATGTATTAATTCTACAATGTAGATGCACACGTAAATAAACTCTTTAAAATCTCAACTAAAGCAATCATTGCCTTTGTCATGGTTTATTTATATAGTACTATTGTTGCACTTTACAAGTAAAACAGCACAAAACTGTGGTCTCTGATAAAGGCATACAGTCCTCATCCCCTCCTGGCTCATGCTTTGCTCTGCTCTTCACCTACCTTCTGGCTACATTAAATGTTCTTCATCATGTCTCACTAAGTGAGAAGGAATAATCTCCTCATTTCACCTTGATTTGGAAACAGGCCCTGTAGCTATGATTTCTGTTTTACTTTCCAAGCAGGAAAATCAGTTTGCTCTGCATGAGAGGGAGAAAACAAAGCAGTGAGCATCTGTAGTCAGTATGTAATACAGAACACTGAATGACATAACTAGAGGCCATTCCTAGGTCTCAGATTTTGGCTCAGAAACCTCAGGGCCTGGAATGATCCTGAACTGGCAACCCCAACCAAAACCCAAAACAGTCTGACTGCCCTGTTAACGTAAGGTCCACTAGTAGCCACCACTGCAGTTCTCTTTAGGAGAGGATGAGGAAGGAAAGCATTTCTTATCTTAACAAGGCATTCCTGCCGCCTTCTCTGTTTTACAAGGAAGATGACAAGGTAGTGGTTCTTGTGATAGTAAAAAAAAGTTATGTTTATTCATATCATGATCTGATCACCATGCTCAATATATTCCATATGCATGGGGATATTGGGATAACAATACAAAAGGTTTGCTAGGGTAGACCCTCTCTCACTCAGACTCAGCCCCCCCCCAAATCAAATCCCAGCCCCCCCAAGTCAAAATCCCAGCCCCTCCTCCAAATCAAAATCCTGGCTACAGGCCTGAGGAAGATCGACAATATTAATCAATCACTGGAGACTCCAGTGGCGCAGTGGGTAAAACCCTTGTGGCAGCAGGACTGATGACTTGAAGGTTGGGTTGCTGACCTGAAGTTTGCCATGCCAGGGAGAGCGCAGATGAGATCCCTCTATCATCTCCAACCCCATGTGGGGACATGAAATTCTGTTCACTTATACTTGAATATTACCTAGGGCTGGCCCTGTCTGCCAGAAAGCTTTTGTGCTTCACTAAGTTACAAATTCTTGGATTCCACAGCATTGAGGAATGGCAGTTAAAGTGGTGTCAAACTGCATTAATTCTACAGTGTAGATGCACCCACTGTTGGCTTCAATTTTGATTATGTTGTTTTCACCCTACTAGCTCAAAAGGCTCCAGTTACCATGGATCTCCAGAAGCAAAAAACTGGGGTGTTTGTTCAGGTCTGATCATGATCCCAGGCAACATAGATGATATCTGCTATGCCTTGCTTTCTTGCTTCCTTTAGCTCGAATGACATTTTGGAATCAGAATAAGACTGCAAGTCAGATAACCCTGTGTTGTATTGAAAGCTAAAGTATAGCACAAACCATCTCTCTATCAGTGGTTCCCAACCTTTGAGCCTCCAGGTGTTTTGGACTTCAACTCCCAGAAATCCCAGCCAGCTTACCAGCTGTTAGGAACTGTGGGAGCTGAACATCCAAAACACCTGGAGGCCTAAAGATTGGGAACCACTACTCTCTATAATAAAAGTCAATGTTTGTACGTTTGTGGGCGACTCCAACTTCCTGAGAGCACTGTGACTCCCAACAATGACTATCTGGACCAAACTTGGCACACAGACCTCCCCCAATGACCAACAGAACATACTGGAAGGGCCTGGGAGGGACTGACCGAGGATGGCAGGAGTTGTAGTTCACCATGCAGCCAGAGAGCACTGTGACTCCCACCATCAATTGATCTTGGCCAAACTTGACACACAGACCCAACATGATCAACTTTAAGTACTGTAGGGGTTTGAGAGGAATTAACATGGCATGATGTGAGTTGTACACCCACATCCTTATGCATTTCCTTCATGGGACCATTCATAAAATCCAAAAACAATTGCTTTTACAAATAAATAGTGTTGCAAGCTACCAAATATCTAGCCCGGGAATCACCAGGTACCTAAGCTAATAGTAATATAAAATGAGAGGTCAAATTCACAAATAATAATCTGAGTCTGGGCCTCGAAACCCAATGAAAAGCCAGCTACAATTTAATTGTGCTGGTACCTTTGCCATCTTTATGAAGGCATCTTCCCCATTCCAGTAGCTGAACTAAAGGACTCTTATAGCTATGTTTCACACCAGGAAACAGCCTGAAATACTCCAACTTTTAGCATGGATGAGCCTCTATTTCCCATGTTAATGTTTAAAGTTGAATTTGCGTACACTATTAATTTTTTAGAGGAGCCAGCCTTGCAAAGAACACCATACTGCAGATGTCATCTTGCCATAAATAGATTTTATGCTAGGAGTGAGAAAGGAAAAAAACTTAAATGCCTCCTTGTGAATACATGTTCTCTGAGAAGCCGCCCCTGATGTCTTTTCAAGCTTGTTCTCTTGCCTTCCTGGGGCACAAGATAATATTGCATTGTATGCAGTTACAATTCCCGCTTGTAAACCCAGAGTGCAGAACTCTTAATGGGTGGTTTCAGAGGCCGTTAGCCTGAGTGGGAGCCGAAATGCTCAGAACACAATCTGCTTTCAAATAATATTCCTTTTAAATGGTAGGGAGGCAGCTACTTCATAGTTAAGAAAGGAGATTTTCCTTTTGCTTTGGACACCCAAGACGCATGAATCCTAGGGAGCTACCCTCAGCTACAGAGAAAAACCTTCTGTTGTCCTATCTAAGGACTTCTATTTTAAATAGAAAACAATCCAATACTCCCAAGGAAGGCTGTTTAATGAACATTGAATATTGCAAATGTCAGTCTTTCATCAAAGAGGAATTTCCATAACAGCAGTGGAATTCTATTAGGAGTCACTCAACATTTGTGCTCCATTGATGGTTGGTCCAAAACATGGCAGATAGTGGGCTATGATTGAAGATCCTAGTCATAGACAAGGAGGGGCCTGGGGATACCAAGTCACCTTGTCTGTCTCCTGAGGAATCTGTATAACGACCAAGTAGCGACAGTCAGAACAGATTACGGAACAACAGACTGGTTCAAGATTGGGAAAGGAGTATGGCAGGGCTGCATACTCTCACCCTCCCTATTCAACTTGTACGCAGAACACATCATGTGACGTGCGAGGCTTGACAAATCCAAGGCTGGAGTTAAAATGGCTGGGCATTAACAACCTTAGATATGCAGATGATACCACTTTGATGACTGAAAGCGAGGAGGAGCTGAGGAGACTTATAACCAAGGTGAAAGAAGAAAGTGCAAAGGTCGGGTTGCAGTTGAACATCAAAACAAAAACCCACCAAGATTATAGCAACCAGACTGATTGACAGCTGGCAAATAGAGGGAGAAAGTGTGGAGGCGGTGACAGACTTTATATCTGTATGTGCAAAGATTACTGCAGACACAGACTGCAGCCAGGAAATCAGAAGTAGTTACTTCTTGGGAGGAAAGCAATGACCAATCTTGATAAAATAGTGAAGAGTAGAGACATCACACTAGCAACGAAGGTCCACAGAGTTAAAGCAATGGTATTCCCCATAGTAACCTATGGATACGAGAGCTGGACCATAAGGAAGGCTGAGCAAAGGAAGATAGACATTTTTGAACTGAGGTGCTGGAGGAAAATCCTGAGAGTGCCTTGAACCACAAGAAGATCCAACCAGTCCATCCTCCAGGAAATAATGCCCGACTGCTCACTGGAGGGAAGGATATTAGAGGCAAAGATGAAGTACTTTGGCCACATCATGAGAAGACAGGAAAGCTTGGAGATGCTGGGGAAAATGGAAGGAAAAAGGAAGAGGGGCTGACCAAGGGCAAGATGGATGGTATCCTTGAAGTGGCTGGCTTGACCTTGAAGGAACCATGAAGTTACAAAGAGTTGGAAGCGACAGAACGAATAAACAACAACAATAAAACAGTATATTTTGCCATTGAAAGAAAAATTAGGGTACTTCAGACAGGAAAGGAGAGGAGGGACTAGCTTATACAATGTATTTTTAAAAGAAGGAGATGTGTAGACTGCAGTATTACACCAGGAAGCCTCAAATTACTAGAATGAATGAAGGAAAGGATGATCACAATGGCTAGGCATTGCTGCAAGAGTAAGTAGAACATCACTACGTTGCTGCCTTTTGCATATCACCAGGGTGCCTTTTGCTTTTTCTTCTCTTCATTTCTGTACTAAAAAGTTATACGAGAACTCCATCATTGTAATGGTATGGCGAGTATTACTCAGTCTTTCCAGGAATCCATACAATCACAATAATGCCTTCTTTTTAAAGTTCACAAGACTCAAGAGTAACAATCACTTACTGTTGTCAGGGATGGCAGTGTCACTAGCCAATTGTTATCCATATCGCTTGTGTAGCCACGTTCTGCACTGCACTCCAAACCACACACAAAATGGCTAACTAGTGGTGTGTGCATGCCATCAGCATTTTTTCCATTGCCACTTATCTGCTGGAAAAACACCCTTTTTCTATAACAAAAAATTCCTTTAGAGGCCAAATGAAAATGTAACAACATCAGCTGAGACATAAATGCACACATATATCACCCAATGAAAAAGCCATAATGGAAGGCTTTCAGAATTATAGCCCATATCTTTGGACCTGATACTGACTGTAAAATAAATACCTGTCACATTTGCATCTTTGAATTCACTTGCTGCATATTCAAATTAGAAGAAAGCATCCTGTTTGCTTAGCAGTGAGTCTCATATCAAGTAGTTGAGGGCAGAAGGATACAGAACTACATAATTACATTTTACATAACCAATACAAATAGGGGAAGGGGAGAATTTGCACATAGGCAACAGCTACACTTGAATCCTACTTGCAAAGTATATTTCACAAAGTCACACCTTTGCTAACAGTTTAGGGAATATTTATAGGTTACTGTATTTCTCTAGAGACTGGAATATATTCCAATAAAAATTAACCATCATGTTATAGCTTATGTTAATTTATAATTTATATTGATATATTTATTTTACACTATGTCTGTGTAGTGCGAAAACAAATATAAATATAGCTTACAAGCTAAATCTTAAAGAGAAACAATAAACAACATAAAATAGCAGCAGTTTTTAAAAACCCATCAGAGGTTTAAAACCTAGGAAAATAAAGTGTTTAGCTGGTGCTGAAAAGACAGCAATCTCACAGGGCCATTTCAAATCCTACACATGTTTACACAGGAAGATATCTATTGATGTATTTCACTACTTGTGATGCAGCCTAAGAGCCAACTCACACATTATATTTTCAGTGACCTCCTAAAATGGTTTAAGGGTACACCTACAAACATATTTGTCACTAAGTGATTCACTGTAGATTCCCTTTGAATGTACACTTGAATGGAAAACCACTGACCTGTGTAGAATGACTGTAGCTGTATAAATGAGAAGTTACTAGATGTATTGAAACCTGACTTATTCACAATTGGCATTATACTTACAGTTATGATGTTACGATCCACTGTCATATCAACCCAAATACCATAGCAGCAATATGAGGAAATAAATAGTTATTGGCTACCTTTGAGGTATAACGTAGGAGCCCCGAGTCTCTTTGGAGCCACCCTGAGTCCCTTTGGGGAGATGGGGTGGCCTATAAATAAAGTTGTTGTTGTTGTTGTTGTTGTTGTTGTTGTTGTTGTTGTTGATGATGTTGTTGTTGTTTTTATTGACACAAAGATACAGTATGACACAGCAAACGAGGTACATATGCTAGATTTCGTATCACAAAATCACAAGTCGAACACTTTCCAAGTGTTTAGGACTGTGTGATGTATTTTCGGATGATGCGTGCAGATCCCAGTAAGGTTGTCTTTTGCAGTTGACATATCGTAATTTTGTCAGTGTTTATTGTTTCCAAATGCCGACTGAGATCTTTTAACACAGCACCCAGTGTGCCGATCACCACTGGGACCACCTGTACTGGTTTATGCCAGAGCCTTTGCAGTTCAATTTTGAGGTCCTGATGACAGCTGAGTTTTTCCTGTTGTTTTTGTCAATTCGACTGTCACCTGGTATGACGACATCAATAATCCAAACTTTTTCTTTTCCACAACCATGAGATCTGGTGTGTTGTATTCCCAAACTTTGTCAATCTGGATTAGAAAGTCTCACAGTATTTTTGCGTGCTCATTTTCCACTACCTTTAAAGGTTTGTGATCCCACCAGTTCTTTACTACTGGCAGGTGGTACTTGTGACATTATTATTATTATTATTATTATTATTATTATTATTATTATTATTATTATTATTATTATTATGTTCAGATATCTAGGGTGAGTTGGTCAAGGTTAAACTGCAAGTTAGTAGCAGAGGATAGAGACTGAGCCACATGCCTTTTAGTTGCCAACCTTTCTTTTTAATCTTATCCCAACCTTCACACTGATAGCATTTCCAAACTTCCCTCCCGCTCCTCACCATGTGCAAATAAGCCACCTGCTGGGAATGTGAGACAGAGGTTTGAACGGATAAGAGCCAAGAATCCCACAGAGATGATTTTAAAAAACCAAGGTAGCTCCTGATGCTGAGAAGTGGAATTGTAAAGTATCCAGCTGTTAACAGCATGGTGAGCTCAGCACCTACCAACTGTGGATATCTCTTAATCTTACTTTGCAGATGCATGGTAGTGACACTAAAGAGAAACATGAGGCTTGCCCCCAAACTGTTCAGACTTCCAATCATGTTGAGTGTCAGTTTTACCAGGGAGAACAGCCCCCTCCAGGAATCATTGTTTGTTAGAACATGACACTTTGTGCCTGCAAGGGACTCTTGGGAGCCAGCTACTCTGAAAATCCTTCTAATATTGTAAGGATGTGTCAAATCCTGTGGCTGCTTCTTTAGTCATTGTTCAAAGCAAGGTATAGACGTGTGCTTGGAGATCTCATGTAGGCAAAAAAAAAAAGGGGGGGTGGGAGGTGAAATACAATTGGCCCTCCATATTGATAGATTTGGCATCCATAGATTTCACACCCATTGTCAGAAAATACCTTTTTAAAAATCCCCATAGCAATCTTTGATTTTGCCATTTTAAGATTCCCATTAGAGAGATGCATATTGTTGCACAGCAGTCATACAGTATTTTCATAGAACACAGAAATATTTAGCTTTGAATATTGATGGAGCTGAAAACCAGAAATTGTGGAGAGGAGTGGGTCTCATCACAGTACAAACATTCAGACGTGCCTTAAGACATCCATGAATCATATAATATCCACTCTGTAATCCTAATAAGCATGAAATAAGCCAACTTTGTAGACTGGAATCAGTATCCAGAAGCAAAGGAGGGCAAAGAAGAAACAGAGGAGTGAGAAAGGCACATATTAACTTTAACCCACTTGCAGGTCTCTCCACATTAATGTTAATCAGCCTCCAGAGAAGTTTAGCTTTAAGCAAAGAGCTCTGCTTTGATCTTGCAATTCGGCATCTGTAAAATTAAATCTTACTTATCCAAATTTCTAATGATATCTTTTAATGAAAAAAGACACACTCTCTGAACAAAATTGACATTTGTAACATTTTAGGTGAAACCAATCAGAGCAAAAGCAAATTACCAACATGGAAGAAAGAAGCCCTAAAACCAGCAGGGCATATCTGCTTCAAAAAAGAAGATAAAACGCATATTCAGAATTATTTGTAAATAGTAGGAAAATAAACAACAGATTACACCATGTAATAATTATAATTGCAACCACCATGTATGTAGTAGATCCATAATAACAAAGAACAAAAATGTACTCAGAATGTTAGATATATCTGACTCTTGCAAAGTGGACATATAGAATAATAAATGCAATCCTGTCATCAAATTGTGTTTGTTAGATGAAGGTAGGAACAAGGTCGGATTAAGGTAGCTAGGACCCTGAGGTACTTCCAAACACCAAGGGCTCCTTTTATGTAGCTATGTCCTTTTTGTTATTACAGTGCCAGTGATATGCTGGCAGAGTTTGGCTGGGCTTCTAGCTCAAAGGAGCTTCCTTGAAACCAGAGCCTATGTTGATTAAACCCAAGAGGATCTATCTTGAACTATTACAAGTCCAGGGTGAAATAGATCTGACTCAATGTGGTTGCTCATCATGGGATTAAACAAACCTACATGTGGTATTTGTACCAGAAACCTTATGGTTATTTTCCCCTCTTCCACTTAGAAGGTTCCATCTTCCAGGATAAGCTTTCTTCATATGGAATGAAATGAAAAATTGGAAAGTAATTAATTGTGTTTATAAAAATTATAGTAACACCACTGCAGGGTTATTTTGGTGGTGGTGGGGAAACTACTTGCAAATAAGTATTTTTTAACAAAAAAAAAGAAAAAAGTTATCTTGAGGGCCCATATAATCCAACCCCATTCTGCCATGCAGGAACACACCAAAGGTAGCATATCCATGGAGTGCCATTACCTTCCCGCCAGTACCTATTGATCTACTCACATTTGCATGTTTTCAAACTGCTAGGTTGGCAGAAGCTGGAGCTAATAGCGGGAGCTCACTCTGCTCCCCGGATTTGAACCTCCAACCTTTCGGTCAGCAAGTTCAGCAGCTCAGTGGTGTAACCCACTGTGCCACCAGGGGCTCCTACCAAAGAGTACTTCCTAATTTTAAGGTGCATTTCCTGCATTTTGAATCTGTAGCTCTACATTCTCTAAGGTAAAGGTTTTTCCCCGACATTAAGTCTAGTCGTGTTCAACTCTGGGGGTTGGTGCTCATCTCCATTTCTAAGCCGAAGAGCCAGCGTTGTCCGTAGATGCCTCCAAGGCCATGTGGCTAGCGTGACTGCATGGAGTGCCGTTAACTTTCTCACTGGAGTGGTACATATCAATCTACTCACATTTGCATATTTTGAACTGTTAGTTTGACAGAAGCTGGGGCTAACAGTGAGAGCTCACCCTGCTCCCCGGATTCAAACCGCCGACCTTTCGAACAGCAAGTTCAGCAGCTCAGCGGTTTAACCCGCTGTGCCACCAGGGCTCTATGTTCTCTAGAGCAGCATAAAAGAAGTCTGCTCCATCTTCAATATGACATCTTTTCAAATATTTAAACAAATTGTTTAGTAGTAACGTCTGAATCTTTGATTTGCAAGAGAATGTACCACCTGAAGCCTGGTGAGATGAGTCTCCTAGCCAATTCATGAATCAGTTCACCAGCTACGTATCACATTGCTAAAGAAATAACATTTTAGATAGAGTTGCATCACAGCTGTTTTGTCAACAGAGTATTCATGACCGAGAATAAGGCTATGTTGTAGGAAGAAGCACCTAGCCCCAATGGAAACCCTTGTCTCCATTTTCACAAGAGTCTCTCATTCTGACAATGCTGTGACAGCCTCTGGCCTTCATGTGCTGACCTTCCCATGACCCAGCAACAAAATGCACCTTCTGCTAAAATAATGACTCCCTTTTAGTTGACTTATTGAACAAAGCAAGGAGACTGCTGCTGTCAGAGAAAAGAAGGTGGCTTCAGCTGTGAACTAAAAACAATTTTGTGAATGTCTATATTCATATATATATATATATATATATATGAGAAGGATGAGAACCCCTGAAGGTGTTGTTCCATTTTTGCCTATGGTTTTCTCTGAAACCTTGAGTATGTAAGGATTGGTTTGCCAACATGCTCACTACTTCAATGCCATGCAGCTGAATACGGTGTTCCCTCACTTATCGCTGGGGTTAGGTTCCAGGACCAACTGCAATAAGTGAAAATCTGTGAAGTAGGGACACTATATTTATTTTAATATTTATACATTATTTTAGTAGTTATACACTATTTTAAGTCGTTATCAACCAATCGTTTGTTGATAAATCGCCTCCTTCTCCTCCTGTTGTTGCTTGGGCTCCTTTTATCTCCCTTTGGCTTCTCCTCCCTCCCTTCTTTAGACTGTACATTGTAATTTTTTATAATTTATAATAGTCTTTTAGAGTTTATTGAAAAACTGCAAAACAGCGAATCTGTGAAAAATGAACCGCGAAGTAGTGAGGGAACACTGTATAGGAATTGTGCCTTCTGAAGAGTATTGCAATGGAATGATGTGAAGCTCTGAGGAAAATCTTTATATAATAATAATAATAATAATAATAATAATAATAATAATAATAATAATATAACTTTATTTTTATACCCCGCCCCATCTCCCCGGAGGACTCGGAGCGGCTTACATGGGGGCCTAGCCCGACACATACAGCAGTAAAACAATGAAACAAATATTCCAACAATAAAACATCAACATCAATAAAACCATCATAAAAATCAACATACAGCATAAAATGTTAAAAACAGGAGACTATAGCATGTGATACATATTTACCATTGACTGTACATGTGTGGATTCATCCAGTGGATAAGCAAATATGTGGCATCAAACAATGTGCAACTCAGAAATGAGAACTCCATAATAACCTTTTATTTAGCCTTCTTATCACAGCAGCTTTTAGTGTGTGCTGCTACTATTTATTAAGCATCATTGATATCTTTTGCATATTTTTAGAGATTGTTTAGACGCTCTCTATATACTCTTTATGCCTGAGGTTTGCTGGGAAGGTCTGTTCTCTTTCCTACCAGTCAAGAAAATACGTTGTGAGAGCACATTGGAAATGGCTTTTTGAATGTGGCACCTCAGTTATGGAGTTCCTCCATTTAGAGGCCCAACTGGCTCCTTATTTTAATGCCAAATCAAAGCATGGCAGTTTACTCAAGCTTGATTTTTATGAATGGCTGGGTGGGGAATTTATGGCAACCAGAGGCAATTGGCCCTGAGGCATCACGAGCCCTTTCCCTTATGGCACTGGGATATAGCTGAACTTGCTGTATGATGGTGAACTTGTTTGTGTGGTGTGGAACATGCTCTGTAGATTTCCCCCTTGCCCAACATGATACATGATGCTGAGCGCCCAGTTGCCGGTGACAACTGATAATATCAGACCCACGTCTTGAAAGGACCCAAGAGAATTACAGAGTTGCATCTTCAACAGGTGCACCTCTCCATAAATAGTAAAGCTGAGCAAAGCGACCTGCCCCTATAAAAGCTAGGGACATGGTTTAACTTTTCAAAAAAGACTCTTGCCAAGACTTGAGCTGAGAAAAACTGTGGCAGGTAAGTACTTGCTGCAGCTATTCAGTGATTAGGGAAAGACACTCATTGATTAATATGGCCGCATACAATCAGAGAAGAATTAACTTGTGAAGTTCTCCCCAGAGCATTCGATTCATACTCAGAAGACCTGCTAATCTGTTCAAAAGGGGGACTGTGTGAAACTGGGGGAGGCAAACCAGAAACCAGCCATTCTAGATCTGCAAATAAGAATAAATGATGAAGAGTTTAATAAATAAATCCAGCAGAATTATGTTCTATTAGCAAAAAGGGGAAACGGGTGAAGGCTTTTGGCTATGCTCCTCATTGACACGTTGTATAATAGGATCCTTGGGCGTTTCAAGCAAAAGGAATCAAGTATCTTTTGCTGAAATTGTTGGCCGAAATTTGCAGTTTAGCATAAATTATTGCTGTGAGAAGGATTGGAAAGTTATAAGAGAGCAATGGCTGATTTATCCTCAGCTTCTGATTTTTCTCTTTGGAACTGGAAAGTATATGCTTTACTTTTGGTTTACAGATTTTTCATTCCATTGCCCTCCAAATATATAAGAATATAGTCGCATCATTATATTTCTTCTGACTATAGATGATGGGAGTTGATGTTCAGCCATCTAGAAGAAATCTGGAATATACCTGTAGATTCAGAACTCAAGCTCTGCCCTTGCTGCAACCTATTACTGCTAAACAACTATTCATTACCAACAGTTTGTTAAGTGCAGCTTTTTAATTAAGACAGAGAATAAATCAGTGCTGGCGAAGGGGGTGAGAATGCTATTTTATTTTTAGTGGGAACATAAATTTTGATTCTGCCTTTGAAAGAGCTTTGAGAGGGGATATGTTGACAAAATGTTGATGTTTTAAAAATATGTGTGCTAAAGTGGTAAAGAAAACTGAAATAAAGTTGGATGATGGGGCCTCAAAAAGATGGTACAATGTACAAATTTAAGGGGTAAGTGTTGTCTCAGCGCAGACCTACCAAGTCCCTTCCTCAGCTGACTAAAGCAACAAGACTACATTACCATTGGAGGCTATAAACCCAGATGGATAGGCAAAGGAGGGAGGATTTCATAGATACATGGCAGAGGTGAGGGCACACTGGACTGAGACTGTCTTAGTGCCATGGGAAGTCATGCTTGATGGAACAACATATTTGACAGTACAGTTCACTTGACAGCCAGCCCTGGCAGAGAGACTTTGGTGTAAATATGGGGCAGAAGAAAAAGTAAGATTCCAACAGACCTTCACATGGGCCTTCACACGGGCAACAGACCTTCACATGGGCTGCTTCACTACTTCATTCTCTGGACATAAACAGTTTTCTTATATGAAAATGACTGCTCTCTCCAAATGCTCAAAGGCCAAGGGAGAAGGAGAATGGTGCTGTCCTTTTCTAAATAAACACTTGGCAGACAGAATCTGACAGAACAGGGTGTCCGTTGGGAAAACTGAGTTATTTAGACGGAGTGTAATCCTAGAACTAGTTCGCATCACAAGACGTTGTGTTGCAAATATAAGAGTCCCTAAGAGGAGGGAATGGAAGGGTCAAGAAGCATAATAAGAGAGGTAGCTTTCATCCAAGTACCAGCCAAGTCTCAGAAATAAACAACGTTCACAGCAAGAAATTGGGTGCCAAGATGCAGTTTCTTGAGCTTAAATAAAGAGGACCAAGGAGGCTGAAATCTTTATGGCAGTCCTTCGAATTGGTCTCCTAGCCCTGCTTTTCAACAAGGTCCCTATCTGTCCTATAATGCAGTTCAATGCAGTTAAACTGCATTTTGAAACTGCATTATGTGTCAATGTAGATAGGGCCTGAGATAAAGTAGCAGAGGATTTGACAGAGGCCAGAGATAGGAAGAAAATACCTCTATACTCATTATTTCAGGGTTCTGGCTCAAGACCAGAAAGGATGCATTGCTTCTAGTGACTACAGGAAAAAAACATCTAAGGTTTGCTCTCCACACTATTGCAGAGCCATTTTGGTCACCTCTCTGTTTCTTGTTTGCTTAACATCTGAAGAGATTGTTTGTACTGGGAAAGAGTACCTAGGACAGAGCCTGCAGGAGAGCAATAGAGTGACAATTGTACCGGGAGCTGTTTGTTTACTCTGCTAATCTCCAATTATATCACTATCACAGAGCACTGCATATTTAGGGGATTGGGACAGGCATTAGAGGTTTGAGTAACCTTTGCACGCAATGGATTTTAGAGGAGCTCATGCCGAGGGAAAGGTCATCAACCACAGGAACTGTCTGCATTTGGGGACACTTCAGCACAGGACAGCCGACTTGTCTGTTCTAGACTGGCAACCTCTGACACCAGTCTCATTTGGTTGCCAGGCTGTGTTGCTGGTTTTTCTGCCTTCCCACTTCTGAACCCTTGCTCGATGGGGATCTAATTCTCACCCAGCTGTGTACAGGCACCCTCTAGTACAGTATGCAAATCCCTTTTTTTGCAGAAATAGCAAGATGTGTGCAGTCAACCATAACTCCCTTTGTGTCCTAGAAGCATTAGTAATCTCTGCAGGATTTCTTCAGAAACTGTATGAAATGACAGTTTGTTCCCCTAAGAACTTGGTGGATGATGTAAAACAAATTCTGCTTAGAGAAGTCCTGCACCATATCAAATTTAATTCAACTTTCCTACCTTGCCCTTGCCTGGACGATTATGCTTGCCAATTTTGTGTCTACTCTGAGAATGCTGCCCCCCTACAAAAATGATGACTGTATATAACCAGAATGTTTTTTCCTATCCTATAGGATGCAACACAATTCAAGCAGTATGTAATTCAAATTTGGTTTCTGGAGGTGGAAACAGGAATTGTCTGGAGTTGTGGTAGAAGAATTTAGATTAAGTAACCATAGAATAGCTTTTCACAATCCATAAGGGGAATTTTGAGAAATGGCAACACGCTTTGGTCATATGCAGAGTTCGTCCAAACTTAGTGTCAGTCTTTCTTGCTTAATTCAACAAAAGCCCTTCAGTAGGCTTGTGCGTGAAATTCATTCCTACCGTTTCTACCATTTCTTGTGTGTCTTCCATATTTTCGAAAGCATGAAATGGAAAGCCCCCTCCCCAAACATAAATCTGCTCGATACAAAAGTCTGCATTGTGTGTATCCAAACTTGTCTCCTTACCTTGGAAAGAGAGTGCATGTATGGTGGGGTGTGCAGACCCAGAGCTCCACTGCAGGCGTGCTCCTGGCCTGCCTACACGCCCTGCCACACACGCACTCTAGGAGAATGTGGCAAGGTGTGTGTGGCAGGGTGTGCAGGCAGGCCTGGAGTGTGCCAGCAGCAGAGCATCTCTTACTCTAGCGTAAGAGGCGCTTGGCTATAGGCATTAGCAGGCATGTGCGCTTTCTGGGCCTGCCTGCACGCCCCACCACACACACTCTCTCTTTCTAAGGAGAATGCATGTGTGGTGGGGCATGCAGCCAGGCCCAGAAAACGTGCGCGCCTGCCAGTGCCTACAGCCAAGTGCCTCTCTTACTCTAGAGTAGAAACAGCAAGTGCAAGGTAAAAAGGAGGCTTACAAAAAACATTGGGGGCCTCAACAAAAGCTGAGACATGAAGTGGGACAAGGTTTCCTTCGAATGCACATGCCTACCCTTCAGTGCTTTTCCTGATGCTTACAGCGTGGTTTATCTGATACACCTTAATATAATCTGACAGCAATTTAGGAATGGCATAGCCAACTGGCAGCCTGTGAACTGCATTCAATTTTTTTCTGGTCTCTGGAGAATCTCCTAGAGATGTGGCAGAATGTTTCCCCATCATTTCACTTGGAAGAAAAACAAAAATGAGGCCTGTCGATGATGCTCTCCTATCACAAAATGTATAAGCTGCTTAAAAAAAACCTTCCTGCAACACACCAGCACATGTTTTCTGGTACTAGCATTTTCCCACTCTTACCTCATTCATTGGTTTCTACAGCAGGAAAGGCCTTCTAGATTCCTGGTCCTACAACAGAGATGCGAGCTGGCATTGTCTCCCATCTTCTTTTCAACAAATGCCCCACCAGTCTCCACTTTGATCATTCATATTCCTTTGTAATCCAGCATTTCACATTTGTTAAATGAAGTGTACAATGCAGGGTTTGGGAAGTGAGGGTGACTCACCCAGGAGTTAAGCTCAGCTGGCAGACGCCTGGCTGCCAGTGGTGGGGAAAGAGCCAAAGAGAATGAGCCCGGATGGCTCGATTGGCAAGATGAGCAGCAAGCTCAGTGCAACAGGATTTACTGGAATTTGAAATCTGCCTGTGGTTTTAGCAAGCAATCGAAAGCTTCCTTCCCTCGGATTAAACTGAAGATAATCTCAGTAAATAGCACACTCTCACCATGCGGGACTGAATTCAACCACAGATGTCTGTATTATTGCCTAAAGGAATTTCCCTGAGGGTAAAGGATTCTGGAATTGGGCCATAGATAGGTACTCCTCTTCTTGCAGGAAATGAAGCTAATAGGCCTAGTGACTAGACATAGGGACTATATAGACAGGCCTCAAACATGGGATCTTAAATGCCTGGAGGCAATCCTGACTCTGAATAATTTCAGGTATATGCTTCTTAATTGTCCCCAGCAATGGCAGAAGTTGAACAATGTGACTAAATGATGGATTGATTTGATTATATGTTCTTTCTAGAGTGCAGGTTTATAGAAATTCCATGCAGACATAGAGCTGCCTCCAGAGCCTCTTTCCTGCTTCTCTGTGTGGCAGTGGACAAGTTTCTATGTAAGACGGAACTATAGTTTAGCAGAATGGATTGACATTAACGTGTTTCTAATAATTACAGTTAGGCTTAATCAGTTTGTCCAAGTTTGAACAACACGGGAAGTAGTTATTCATCCAGAATGGAAGCAAAAGTTTCCAAATTCTATTTGTGACTGCACTTGTGAGGCAGTGCCTAGGAGTTTTCTTGTTAATACCAAGCTATGGTTTATGACGTCTGAACAATCCCATTAGATTGTTAGATCCATACCTCACAACCTCTGAGGATGCCTGCCATAGATGTGGGCGAAATGTCAGGAGAGAATACTTCTGGAACATGGCCACACAGCCCGAAAGACATACAACAACCCTGTGATCCCGGCCATGAAAGCCTTCGACAACACAATCCCATTAGAGGTTACCTTCATTCTTTAAACTAGGGATCCAATGTACTCCATTGTCCTAGTTGCCAAGGAAAATTCTGATTTTCTGAAACCTCTCCTTGGCCATCAGCTATTTATATTTTGTCTTCAGGGGAAGATTTCAAAAAACTGGTTAGTGTGTGCCTTTAGTAATCAGGCTTCAGGTTTCAGCCTCTCTAACAGACACTCTTATAATGAAGATAGTCATGATATAAAAAGAGGGTATGCATAATCTCTCAGTTGAAAGATGACAAACATGCATGCATGCAAATAAATTAAATATTGGCCCAGCTACCAGTCTTGTCTCCTGTCCCCTGTGAGTTATAGATGTTGCCTGACATCTTGCTATGTATTTGCATCATCATACATGCAAACTTAGATCATGCAAAAGTGAATTGTGATACCAAACAATGCCTGTATTCCTAGGAAGGAAGCAGAGATGTTATATCCTTGCACGAATGGAGTCAACAGCATAATCATTTCACATGTTCCTTTGCACAATGTGTTACTATGCATAATGGGACATTTTTCCCCATTTTTATGAAGTGTGTTAATGACATACAGACTGTAAAAGAAAACAAAAAAGTCAAATACACATAATACAGATGTGTCATTCCATCGAACCCCCACCCCTCCCCCACCTGTGAACCATCACCCATGACTTCGAGCACTACTCAGTGTGAAACTAATATCTCAGAAAAACCTGTTGTTGTTTATTCATTCAGTTGCTTCCGACTCTTTGTGATCTCATGGACCAGCCCATGCAGAGTTCCCTGTCAGCTGCCGCCACTCCCAGCTCCTTCAAGGTCAAGCCAGTCACTTCAAGGATACCATCGACTCATCTTGCCCTTGGTCGGCCCATCTTTTTTTCCCTCCCATTTTCCCCATTATCGTTATCTTTTCCAAGCTTTCCTGTCTTCTCATTATGTGGCCAAAGTACTTCGTCTTTGCCTCTAATATCCTTCCCTCCAGTGAGCAGTCGGACATTATTTCCTGGAGTATGGACTGGTTGGATCTTCTTGCGGTCCAAGGAACTCTCAGGATTTTCCTCCAACACCACAGTCTAAAAGCAGTGTGATGTCTCTACTCTTCACTATTTTACCGAGGTTGGCCATTGCTCTCCTCCCAAGAACTAAACGTCTTCTGATTTCCTGGCTGCAGTCTGTGTCTGCAGTAATCTTTGTGCCTAGAAATACAAAGTCTGTCACTGCCTCCACATTTTCTCCCTCTATTTGTCAGTTATCAATCAGTCTGGTTGCCATAAGTTTGGTTTTTTGATGTTTAACTGCAACACAGCTTTTGCACTTTCTTCTTTCACTTTGGTTATAAGACTCCTCAGCTCCTCCTCGCTTTCAACCATCAAAGTGGTATCATCTGCATATCTAAGGTTGTTAATGTTTCTTCCAGCAATTTTAACTCCAGCCTTGGGTTCATCAAGCCCCACACATCGCATGATGTGTTCTACATACAAACCTACCCTTAACTTTACATTAATAAATTTCCCTTGGAGATAATTTAAAGTCTACTTTTGTCTTTCTTTCTAAATATCCAAATGCAAACATCCAGTTCCTAGCAGAATCTTCATTACTTCTTCCCCAAATGCCATTGGAGAGAGTGGCCATTTGGATATACAGTGTTCCTTCACTTATTGCGGGGGTTACTTTCCAGGACCACCCACAATAAGTGAAAATCCACAAAGTAGGGACACTATATTTATTTTAGTAATTATTCATTATTTTAGTCGTTATACACTATTTTAAGTCTTTATCAGCCAATCGTGTGTTGATAAATCACCTCCTTTCCTCCTTTCCTCTCCCTTCGGCTTCTCCTTCCTCCCTCCCTTAGGCTGTAAATTGTAATTTTTATAATTTATAATACTCTTTTAGAGTTTACTGAAAAACAGCGAAACAGCGAATCCACAAAAAGTGAACCACGAAGTAGTGAGGGAACGCTGTACTCTAATTATTTTTCTCTCCAGTTCTTTAGAAGTAACTCTTTTCCCCCTTTCCAAGATTTTGCTATTGTTATTCTTGCAGCAACTACATCTTGAAAAAAATTAGAGTGGGAATACAAAATTATTTAAAAGAGAACCTAAAGGATGATATGGATGAAAGGATTGTTTGGGATGCAGAGAAAGTAGTAATAAGAGGCTTATTAATTCAAAAAAACACTATGTGGTTTAAAGGAAAAAATAAAATACAGCTAGAGGTCCAAACCAAGATTAGAGATAAAGAAAAAGAATTAGAGAATAATGAATCAGATAAAAGTAAAACACAATAAGAGTTGATTAGTTTACAATGGCATAGTGGGACATGTGCTCCAGGATATATTTTACAATGGGAGCCCCTGTTATGCAATGGGACATCTTGTGTGCTGCCTCATTGCACACTATTGCAAGTCACTAGCATTCTTGCATATCACTTCTGTGAAGTATCTCTGTCATCCTAAAACTCTGCATCATAGTCTCTGGATGAAGGATCTCAGCTATTTACCATCATCTCTCCACTTTTGCAAGGTTTAGGGGCACATTGAAAGTGGAAAAACTGCCAATAATTCTGGAGAGGTTAGGTCCACCACTGCTGCAGTCCCCAGGAGAGGGGTGGAGGAAGAGGAGCAAGGCTCACATGACACTTGACTTATCCTGTGGAACCACACCCCTTTCCCCCTTCCTGTGTGACACAAGTCTTTCTTTCACTTCACAAAGAAAGGAAGGTAATAAAGGAATCAGAAACACATTGCAAAATGGAATGGGAGGAACTGGCCCTGGAGGATCCAATTCCTCCTCCTCTTCCTGTGTGCTGTGTTGACCCACAAGGTGACTTGTGGGTCTCTCATCCATAGGGTCACTGTAAGTTAGAGTCGGCTTGATGACAATTAACAACATCAAGAACTGCGTGACAATTCATGCTTTTCAGTTCTGGTCATTATCCTGTAATTTTTTAAAAAAAGGAAAATTATTTTAAATTGTTCCAGAGACCAAGGAAGGGATTTCTTGATCATATCAGAATGGTTGAGTAAATGTGGCCAACCTGTACACTGCATCTGACGCACTGGTTGAATCTAAAGAACCATATTTCTCAATAAGAATTTCTGCCAGAAGAGAAAAAATGCAACTGGAAGCTGAGGGGGTAGTTCAGGGATGATCCCACTGCCCCCAAAACATTACATTTTCCTTCGTCCTTCTCAGAGAATGCAGATAGAGGTGAACAAAGGTGAAGGAGGCTTAACTGAGAATTTATTATAGTACTGTGGAAAAATTGGGTCACTTTGGCTTTTTCTTTATTTTTATTTTCCTTTCCTCCCTTTATTTTCTTTTTCTTCTTTTATTCTTTTATACTTTTTCCTGTTTCAATTTTATGTAGTGTGTTGCATTTATATAATCTCACTCTTTATTATATAATTCTAATAAAATATTATGAAGATTTGTCACTGCCAACCACCTGCTTCCACTTTCAAGGTGGCTGAACTCCTGAAATCCTTAGTCTCTCCCTTTTTTCTGCCAGCTGCCCGCTTCTACCTTTAGGGCAGCAACAACAAAACTCCTTGTTCATCTCACAGAATCTCAGCCTGTCTCTCCAGCTTCATATCCCATACACAACACAAGTATCAAACAAAGGAGACTGACTGATGATCTGAAAGATAATGAGTAGGAGCACCACAGACACCTCCTTGCAAGTGGAAGTGGATGGTTAGTGGCAAAAAGAGAGAGACTGAGAATCTGAGAGATAAATAAGCAGGAGCACTCAAAGGCATAAGTGTCAGCTTTGGGATCCCACAGTCTCACAGATCCCCAACTTTGCATTTCATACACAACACAAGTAGTGAACAAATAAGATACAAGTCTGGATAGAGATGCATGCACGCATGCCTACAAAGGGTAATGAAAAGTGCAAGCCACTCCAATAGAAATAAGTGAATTCCAAAGTCTAAAAAATCCCAAAATATGGAACAGTTCTTGTCCCATTCATTTCAGATGGCATTGCTGATGTGAGAGCAATACAACAACATTTCCTTAGGCTTATATTCCATTTCTTTTGCAAGTAATCACAACATGGAGGACGACTTCAGCTGCCAGGTCAAGAAGATGGCCTTGGCCATGGGAACATCCCTGTCAGACAAGGATATTGATTTGCTTCCTTCAGAGATGAGACATCATGGTAAGGAATTAAGGAAATGGAACTAGTGATGCATTTACAGCCAATAACAGGTATAAACAGACCTTTAAAATTACCAGAGCTTGCTTGGAAAAAATACTTTTAAAACTACAACTCATTAGATTTCCCAGGCGTGTGCTTGTATTCCAAACAAAAATAATACCAGCCTCTAGAAGTAACACATTACAAGTATAGTCATATTTTCACATTTGTGGTTGTAACTTTTACATATTTTATTATTTGTAGATTATTTGCCACTGCTTCTGGTTTTGCTGAATGCCATTTTTAACTGGGTCTTCAATAATACTGGTGTTCATTTTGAGCTGTGTTCAGTTAAGTCAGGCTTATTCAAGAGTCAAATCAAACTGGCAGGATGGCTGGGCCCAACTGTGCTCCCCACTCCGTCCTTCCACTCTTCTTTAGTTGGGTGGGAGGGAAAGAGATGCATTTATGGCAGCAGTACTCTACCCATCCACTCTGGGGATCTACGCACAACCCAACTACTACCCGCTCCCCTACCCCATCCCCTTCCTTCTGCTTATCCAAGTAAATGAGCGAGTATGTGAGGGAAGGCACATATGGCTGGACCTATCCATTCCACCAATTAAAGTACTTTTGCATGTGCATTAAACACAGTTTGGAGGGCCTAAACATATTTGTATTTTTTCTACTTTCAGGAGGGTCCTGTGCCCCTATCTTCCACAAAAGTGGAGGGTCAACTTACTCTCATTGTTTAACACACTCCTTTCCTAGTAATATCTTTTAAACTTTAGACATGCTCCTTTATACTTTTAATGTAGCATAAATATAAGTGTAATTTTATTCTGGATTCCATAGCAGTGCAACCAATTGAACCACAGGCTTCAGTTCTTCTTTTGCATGACAGATAATTACCTAGTCCCCAAGTATTCTACTTTGTGTAATTATTTGGCTACACACACACACATATATATATGTCTGATTTCTCTCTTGCATACACCCACACATTGTCAAATTTAGTGTTCCCTTTATATAATCGCCTATATGAGATATCACCACTTACTCGCCAAATTTCTCTTAAGGTCCTGCACTCCCAACTAGTACCAGCATACCAAAATGGCTTCTTCATTAAAAGATGCTCCTTCTGTTGTAGGTTCCTTCAACTATGCAAAGTTCTTTGAGTATATGCAAAAGTTTATGGCATCAAGTGAACGGGAGACGCACTTGAGAAAGGCCTTCCAGATGCTCGACAAGGATGGCAGTGGCTTCATTGAGTGGAATGAAATCAAGTACGATTAACTTTGCCATTAAGTTACTATGGACCTCAGAAGGTCAACATGGGTAGACACCACACCTTGGACTCTCAAGTGGAAAAGAGTCTTGGGTGTCTAGAATAAGAATCATTTGCTTAAGACCTTAAAGCAGTGATTCCCAACCTTTGGTCCTCCAGGTGTATGGGATTTCAACTTCAAGAAACCCCGTCCAGCTTGATCAACTTTCAGGAATTTGGGGAGCTCAAGTCCAATACATCTGGAGAACAGAAGTTTAGGAACCACTGCTTTAATCACATTGGGAACCAGCCACTTCTGGGCTTGCCAATATTCAAATACAAGATGTAAAACTGAAGAAAACCTGGATTGAACCATTACTCTTGCATTTGCAACTATGGCTTGCCAATCACTGTACAGCTCAATTAATCTGTTGAAACAATCTACTTTATGTATTTAAATATTTATATCTCAGTCTTCATTCCAGGATCTCAAGTTGTAATGCAACGTCATCCTCCTTGTTTACCTCCCTTGGCTACACACAAACTCCTTTGACATGTTATAAAGGTCAGGGGTGGAGGCTGGATAGCTACACTCTCTAGGGACAGAGGATATCTGCCAGAGGATATGTGTTGCTGGTGGGTGGTGCTTGAGCCAAAAATGGAGCATGTCTTTTCTTTCTGATCTTTCCTTCCACCCCTTTCTTTATTTCTGTCCCCTTCTCTCTTCTCCGTCCTCTTTGTCTCTAGTCAGCAGGTGAGGGAAGATCACTTTTGCAAGAGAATCAAACTGATCACTTGCTCCGGGCATTTGAAATTACATCAAAGGACCATGTGCTATTAAACGATAGGCTACAAATTGTCCATGCCTGCTGCCACTAATATTACTTTTCTGCAGCAGGCCTGCACAACTGTGACAATCTGGCTAGGGCTTCTGGGCGTAAGAGTCCCAAATACTTCTGGGAGCTGAAGCCCGAAATACCTGGAGGGCCACAGGTTGTGCAAGCTTGACCTAGAGCAAACCATCCTTGTGACAAGACGGGCTTATTTTGTCAGAGGCAAGTTGCTGCTTTTTATGCCAGAACATTTTTGAATAAAGCCTTCTCCAAGGATACCCTTGAACAATTCAAGCTGCTGAATTCCTGCTGTTTTACAAAAGTAGGAATTGGGATTTTCATATCATTGTAATTCAATGGTTCCCCTGATGAAGAATTTATCCTGAAATGTATTGGACATAATCGTTTTCCTGTGTACATGTATATTTCCTCTGCTTTTTCTCCTTCAAGAATAATTTCTGACATATTTCCTTCTGTTCTGTGACCATTCTCTTCCTGCTTGCACACAGATACATATTATCCACAGTCCCCAGCAACATGCCAGTGAGGCCCCTATCAGATGAAGAGGCTGAAGCCGTGATCCAAGCAGCTGACACAGATGGCGATGGGCGGATTGATTTTCAAGGTGAGCAAACAATGTGTCAAGGGCTCTTTGGCTATTTGAACTGGTTCTCTCGTCTTCCTGAAATGCAGAATGACCTAGGAACAACTACCCATATTTACTCAAGTCTAATGCGCCATCAAATCTAATGCGCACTTCAATTTTCAAAATCCCAAAACCAAAAAAAGTATTTGCTGGAATGAGCAGCAGCAAAAAGTGCATTCTTTGTACGTTGGTGAAAAAAAATGCTCAGTACAGTTGCTGCCTGCTTATAATTTCTTCCTTAAAAACCCAAGTATTAGAACACCAAAGCTTCCAGCAACGAAAAAGAAAACCTTGGAGTGCATTTATACTGTAGAATGAATCCACATTAACTGCCCTGGCTCAATGCTATGGAGTTATGGGGCCTGTAGTTTGATATCATTGGAGCTGCCAAAGAATGCTGAAGCCTCACCAAACTACAAATCGCAGCATTGCATAGCATTGAGTCATGGCAATTGAGTCATGGCAATTAAATTACAGATGACGTCCCTCAAAGAGGAGTCTTAGGTGCTCCTGAAGTACCTTCTCTTTTTGCTTTGACTCAGCACTAAGATTACCATATTGCATTGATCTAATACACACTCTAATTTTGGGAAGGTAATTTAGCCAAAAAAGGTGAGCAGAGGAAGGTCTGAAGATAAAGGAACATATGGGGAACGTAGTATCAGGTTTCTTGCTACTGCTTGATCATCGCATCTAATTCTCACAATGTAACTCAGACAACAGGTTCACATTAATAGTTTAAATCATGTTGGAGAGTAAACTTTTTAAGATAAGCTGCTAGATAAATGGGGAAATCCTTGACTAGTCATATAATAATTACTTAGTACAGTAGCTGTGTGGATCCACATACAACTGGAGCTACTGTCTTCCAAAATAAAGATATATCTCAAAAAACGAAAATAGCTTCTATCTGAAAGCTCTTCTTGAGTTAGAAGTTTGGCGCAAAGCCAAGGAGAAACCTGTGGTTCACGAGCCAGAGTGAGTGGCAATCTCACAAAATTCTAAAATTCTTGTGCCCATTGAAGTAATTTCTGACTAAAGGAGATCTTGATCGGTTTACTTGACTAGATTTACTCTGTTTGCCTTTTACTTTCTCTGAGTTTGAGTGTGACTAGCTCTGGGTTTCCAAGGCTGAGCAGGGATTCAAAACATGGTATTCAAAGCCATAGTAATGTGCTCAAACTATTACAGCATGCTGGATCTCTATAAGCACCATGTATTTACTTAATTAAAAGGAAGGCAGGGGAGGACAAAAGTTGGGGAATCAGTACCTAAAACAGTCATTCTTGGTTCTCTCAGCCTGCCCACTTTGACTGGCTTTTTCCATTGCAGAGTTTTCCGATATGATCACAAAAGAGAAGATGCCTAAGAAAAAATAGAAGCAAGGACAACGTGCTCTTTCCAGCTTCCATATTCAAGGATGTTCTGCCGGGGTAGGGTGGGAATTTACGCTTGTCTATCTCTGCCTCTAATCTTTTTTGAAAGCCCCTCTCAATTTTGTTTGGTTTTTGGAAGGGGAGAGTGGGAATCACAGCTTCCTGCTGAGGCTTGCTCAAGAGATCTCTGTAGTGTACAGTGCTAGGGGCTATGTCAAGGATGGATAAGTTTGGTTTGGTCTTCATAAGAATTTTCCAAAATTCTCAGATTATCTATAAAGATTAAGTGGAAGAACTTGTAATTAAAATAACTAAAATATTGAGGGGGGGGGGGGAAGCAAAACGGCCAAGATTTGATTATCCAGGCAGGTCCCTTAGTAAGTCTTGGATTTACTCCTGGTGTGTTCAGCCACATTTTAGCATTGAATTAGGGCTGATACGTCTTCTAGGTGCCTCATCTTTAATAGCTACATTGCAGGTAGATGCAACTTATTGATGATAGCTGCATCTATTGAATTTGGCCCAGGGTGCATGGACACAAATACTGTTTTGAATTTGAACTTACCAGTATGCATGTGTATCTTGGTAAATTAAACAGTAGGAATTTGAGAGTTTAAAAACAGATGTGGAAGAAAGCAACATTGACAGATGCAGCCATCCAAATGTCTTGAGACAGAGGGAATCCAAATGCATTAATAGTATTTTCTCTTTGACTCTCTCTTTGCTCACTGGGGAGCCCACCATTAAATGCCCAGCCCTTCCTCTTGAATATGATTTCCTCCTCCAATCCATTCCCTGAACTAAGATTTAATCTGGCCCACAAAATACTACTACACTGGAGGACTCCCATTATAACAGAATGAGAACACATTTCCATAGTCTTGGGATTGTTATTGTCTGAGTCCTTGTTGAAAAGTAAACCTCTGCCCTTTTTACAATTTAGTGGCAGCCTAGCCTTTCCTTATATCTTGCACAAAAATTCTGTCTGTTAGCAAGAAGGGAGATTTATTTGGCTGCGCCACATTCAAGAGACAGAGCTTCTGCTATGGAGAACATGGAAGGAAGCAAAACGTGTGTACCAGAACTTACCCCTGATCCACTTCATCACCAATACCACATTAGCTTTCCATCTCTTTCCTAACCCATTTCCCATCAGTAGGGGAATAGGCTTTATACTACCAAAATAAAATGCTACTCTGGTCATGTCCTGTTCTTAGGAAAATAAAGCTCTTCTGTTGTCATGTCTTTGAAAAATTATTTTGCTGAGGAGAGGCTGCACAGTAAGCTGCTGGCAAGGATCAAAGTCAAAGATGACTAACATATGATTTTCCCAGTACTCTTTGTATTGCAACTCCCATAGCCCTTCACTATGGGAGTTGCATGCTAACAGCAGTCAGAATGGAACAGCCAGTTGAAGCAAAGCTAGAAAGTCTACAACTAAAGTGGGGAGGGGGGATCATGTGATCCTCAAAAAAAACTTCAAAGAGCCCTAACAGTCAATGGGAGTTGTAGTCCAGCACTATCTGAGGGCCACACAATTCCACATCACTGGCATACAATATCTGATGAATGTCTCATCCAGAAGGATGCATCTTGTCCATTATGAAGCAGCTTAACAAAGAAGTTCAATTTTGAATGAGAAGGTTCTACTCTAAGAACTTGAATTCCTTTTCTGCACAATGAAATTGCCACTGCAGCTACAGGGTCTTGGCATGAGGCCACAGAGAAGTTAATAAGGGTTTGATACAAAACAAGGAGGGGGATGAACAAGATGCCCTTGAGATACTCTGTGCGCCAGCACATCTGATTCAGCTTCTTGAACTGAAAAAAGAGCACCACCTGGTGGCACTTATATAACAGCAGGTATTAAAATAGGAGAAGGAAGAAAATTATTACCCAGCTGGAAATTCACTTAACTTGGAAAAAGTCCAATCACCATAATTTAATTTGTGAAGGATTTTAACATGGGGTAGGTTTGGGTGATGGTTGACTCCTGTACTGAAATCAGCAACTCCTAGTTTCATGCTCTTTGGAGTTGGAAGAGAACACAAGGCTTTCTAGTCCAACCCCATTCTGCCACGCAGAAACATACAATCAAAGCAGTCCCTGCAGATACCTAACCAGCCTCCATTTAAAAGCTTCCAGAAAAGGAGGCTCTCTCGCCCTCCAAGGCAGCATATTCCAGTCAAACAGCTCTTGGTGTCAGGAAGATCTTCCTAATGTTTAGGTGGATTCTCTTTTTCTGCAGCTTGAATGACCTAGTCTCACAAACAGCAGAAAAAAAGCTTGCTTCTTCCTCAATATCACATCCTTCCAAAAGTAATTTCAGCCTTCATCTCTGTATTGAAAAATAAATTTATACTGATGAACATTAAATGTACAGACTTTCATGTTATGTGAGGGGAAATTATACTCTTGACTGAGCCAAAGATAGTGTTGGCCATGATAGGCATGTTGCAGTGTTCCCCTAGTGTATGCAATGGTTCTCAACCTGTGGGTCCCTAGGTGTTTTGGTCTACAACGCCCAGAAATCCCAGCCAATTTACCAGCTGGTAGGATTTCTGGGAGTTGAGGGCCAAAACATCTGGGGATCTACAGGTTGAGAACCATTGTGCTACAGGGACTTCAGGTATGAGCACCTGCTCTCTCCTGAATATCGGGTGTACTTCCCAATCAAAGGAATACACTGGCTAAACTATCCTATGCACTTTACTCAAAATGACACTGATAATGATGACATTGAAGCACAGCCATCTTGCTTTTAGACATCTTGAATTTCATTTATGCATGTTGCTTGTTGCCATGGAAATTTATACCTTCAAGATTATTGAAAACTGCACCAACCGCATTCAAAGTCTTAGCTTTGAACCATATATCTGAACATGGAGAATGCCAAAAAATGCAATGATTTGATAAATAAAGATTTATGACATTTTGATTTAAAAGTAACATTCAGCAACAGCTCTGACCCATATTAAAAGAATATTGCATAGTTGAGACGTACTGTATAATAGCTCAGTCTGTCACTAACAAAAACCCCATCTCACGTTTAATCAAAACGGTAGGACCTGGGACACTATCCAAAACAAACCCTACACGATATGTTATATAACAGTGCTGTATTATTTGTGTCAGAAAGAAGTATTGGCCCAGAAATGTGCAAACTGCAAAGATCAAGCAGAGTACACAGAAAGAATCAGAGGATTAGAATAGGGGGGGGGGGGGGCACGATGGACAGAAACGCTTGCACTAATGAGAACCACCCGCCTCCTCCCTGACATTCCTTAGATTGCTGTGTGCTCTCCCTGTATTGGTTACCCAAGATCTGGTTTGCAAATTTCCAACCTGCCGTTTCAGAAATGCCATCCAAGTCAGAGAGTTCAACTGCCTAAACAGAATCAAAATGCTCAACTACAATTGCAGTAAGAACAAAAATACAGTGTTTAAAACAGAACAACAAAAGACTGTAATTTCATGAACGTATAGATACATTCAGTATAGCTCTGGATCCTATGGGCTGGTATTGAATTCCCTACCCTATTTTTGGATAGACAGATCATACAACTGAGTGAAGGTAGGTGGAGTAGCACCCGATGTTGCTATACCTCCACTCTTATCAGCCCCAACTAGCATAGCCAGCCTTGAAGTATTATGGAAGTTGCAATCCAACAATAATGGGAGGGACACACATTTTCATCCCTTATCTAGCCCGTTCATTCAATAGCACACAAAGAGCATGTAATTATCAATTCAGTCATGCCGGCCACATGATCTTAGAGGTGTCTACGAATAATGCTGGCTCTTCATCTTAAAAATAGAGATGAGCACCTATTCCCAGAGTCGGACATGACTAGATTTAATGTCAGGGGGAAATTTTTACCTTTACCTATACTGCGTGTATTAGTCACTTGGGAATCTTGTTTAATTCTCATCAGTGCTCAGCAACTTCTTCCTTCTTAAATAATCTTTGCTTTCTGGACAAATAAATGACAACCTGCCAGATTATAAACATTTTTCAAGACGGTATCATGGATTTGGTTGGGAGAGAACAAGATTGGGAAACATGACTGAATTCCATTATGATAACCATGTTGTCATGCAATACCAGGAAATGGACAATCACCTCCTTTCTCCTTCTCTGTGTAAGATTGCTGCTCAATATGCTGCAGTACCTCCATGATTGCAGGCACAGCAGCATATTGAGGGCAGTTCACACAGAGCATTCTACAGGATAAATCCCTTTTACCCTTCCAGCCTCCTTAGAAACAAAAGTGTTCTTTCTGGTATTGTTTTCCCACACTGGATTTCACATGATTAAATATTTAAAGCCTGTGTACTCATGCAGAGCTGTGATTAATACTGTGTCTGGCACTGCCATGCTCCACCCTGGGATACTGAAGCATGGGATCTAAGGGGTTCCAAAAATATTGGGGGATCAAAAGTGCAAACACATGAGAGGGCAGAGATCTCATGGCGCTGAAACATGTCAAGAAAGAGCATAAAATTTAACACAAAAGATTAACTAGAGACTGTGGCTCAGTACTTTTAAAATATGATGCCTTTTTTCTGCATCAGATGATCCATGTTCCCTTAGTACATATGTAATGTGTTCCTTCCATGGAAGAATGATTTTAAAAATGTGAGGCAAAAATGTCTTGTTCTACGGATTCTTGTTTTATGGGAAGTAGAAATACTAGAAGCCATTCCAACTGTCTCAGGCTTCCATGGTAAAAGCACTGAGGAAAATGGGACAAGTGAAATAGCTTTCAGTTCTCTAACCATATCTGGTGTCTTACTGGATTTTTATCCACTCCATGGGTGCCTTTCCTTCCATGCTTACAACCATACTCAGAGGAGCAGCCCTAGCCCTGGTCGCAGCCATTAATACGATCCTGTTTTCCCCAGTAAATTTGGAGTGGTATAAACATGTACAGCCTTATGCAGTGTCTGCTTGGGCCTGCCAATTTGGAGATTTGCATATTTAGCACTAATACTTGCATATTTAACACTAATATAATTCAGTACAAACAGTCCCAAGGTTACAAACAAGGTAGGTTCTGTAGGTTCATTCTTAAGTTGAATTTGTATGAAAGTTAGAATAGGTCCAGCAAAAAGTGCATTCTTTATAATTTGGCCCAATAAGTGCACATTATGGTTTCTTGTGTGATTAGAATTCTTTTTTAAAGCCACCAAAGTTTCCTAATAATGGAAAAGAAAACCATAGAAAGAGATAACCCTTCACCCAAGGAGCCTCTCCTGTTCATCCTGCCTCACTTTCCTTGGGGTATGTTTCTGCTGTAGAATGAATGCAGTTTGACACCATATTAACTGCCTTGGTTCATTGTTATGGGATCATGGGAGCTGTAGTTTTATAAGGTCTTTAGCTTTCTCTGCCAAAGAATGCTGCTGTATTACCAAACTACAAATCCCAGCATTGCATAGCATTGAGTCAAGGCAATTAAAAGTGGTGTCAGATATGAAAGAAGGAAAGAAGGAGAGATACAGGGAAGACGAAGGAGATATCAATATGAAGAAAAAGAAAAGGGTGTGGAGAGATCGATAGGAAGAATGAGGAAAAGTGGTTTGGAGACTGATCGGAAGAAAATGGAAAGGGAGTTTGGAGAGATGGTTTGGAAGAAAGTGGAAAAGGGGTTTGGAGAGATATCGATAAGAAGAAAAGGGAAAAAGGAGGTGGAGGGATACAGCACTAAAATTTCATGGCAGGAGGGAGGGGAGAGGCCCATTCATAACTATGAGTTGTTCATAAGGCAGATGTTTGTAACTGAGGGACTGCCTGTAATTTAAGTATCAGAACATAATTTAGAGGCAAGGGTGGCATTAAGAAGTTCATCCTTGTGTTGTTAGAACTCTACTGGAGTCGATACCCAAACCATTGGCTTTTGATTTTTTTGTTAACACTACATGCAAATGTTTCAATTTGGTGTTCAGTTCTGTAATAGGCAAATGAGCAAGGCAAAGCGATTTTTCCTTTCCTAATAGGACTGCAAACCTGCCCGTTTCTCTCAGTAAGAATGTGCTCTGTAAAAATCAAAATTCATAGTAGCTTCTGCATAGCAATTACAAAAACATTAAGCAATTACAATATGCAGAAACTAATAAAAAAGGGGGGGATAAGAACTTTATATCAATGCTATGGAGTCATTTCCTCTAAAACCAAGTCAGCAGAATCCTAATGCTGTAGCATGCTATAGAATTTTTTCTTGGTGGCTTATACCCTGGCTCCCACCCATAACAAGACTGGCATCATCCTTGCTATATTTCCTCAGGCAGGTGAACATCTTTTGTTTTGAAAGACCTCTGAGGTCTTAAGTCTCACTGGGACAAAGGTAAATGATTATAACAATAATCATTGGTGATAACAGTAGAAGCAGCAGCAGATTCCACCATATCTCTATTCCAAATAAGATCCACTGGTCTTAGCACCAACGTTATCGTTTCAACATTATCTGGCTGTGGGTACATACTAATTAGGCATTTGATCCTATCTGCCCCCTATGGGGCACATGACGGCTGTACAGAAGAGAGGGGACAAGTCTGGGGGCGGGGGGGGGGGTGTACGGCTCAGCTCAATACAGGTTTGCATGTGGAACTACTACACTGTAGTGAGCCACACTGGATTGCAGCCAATGAGTGTGACCTCTCTCTCCATCAATAGCATACATATTTCTTTCTGAATTGTAAGAACATACTTTAAGAGACCATTTATTTTGTTCATTACATATGAAGCTATCTGGAATTTCAAGATTGCAGTAACTTACCAAAGTAGTTCAGAATTTAGCAGAATGAAATCTTCCTCATCCTTGCAGTTTATCACACGTAGAAGAGAGTCTCCCCATATAATCTGCATGGTGTATATCAGAAGTCATAACTTCCTTGGCCTGATATGTTGCATGCGTCCGGAGCTGTGTCCCACCCCACTCAGAACATGCCCACAATCCTTCTCCATCCACCCCAACCCAGCTTGTTCCCACCACATAACAATCTCCATTGAGAACACTTCACTCGTTATTAGCAGATAATCAGCAGTTTGTGAAGTCAGACAACAACACCCCACCCCCACCCTTGCCCGCCTCCAGGGCCCTTAAGAAGCTGCAGGGGAAAGTAGGTTGGCTTCTGCTATAAAGGGAGCAGCCTGGGACCACATGTTGTGCATCTTTAATATGAAACACACAGTACCAGTATATTTGATACAGGAAAAGCACCAATATTCTGATATAGGAAAACAATTCCTTCTCAACTCTATGAGCAACATGTTGTCGAAGGCTTTCATGGCTGGAATCACTGGGTTGTTGTGAGTTTTCAGGGCTGTATGGCCATGTTCCAGAAGCATTCTCTCCTGATGTTTCGCTCACATCTACAGCAGTAATCCTCAGAGGTTGTGAGATAGAGGTTGTGATATCTCACAACCTCTGAGGATGCCTGCCATAGAAGTGGATGAAATGCCAGGAGAGAATGCTTCTGGAACATGGCCATACAGCCCCGAAAACTCACAACAACTCTTATGAGCAATCTCCTCTTCTTGTTCTCCCCTCCACCACATAAAACTCAATTCCATAGTGAAAAAGACTAGAGAGAGGCCCTTTCTGACCCTAGCAAACCAAAAGCTTAGGGTCATCATCCCTATGAGGTATGGATTCCTCTCTTAAAGGGATGCAAGAAAGAATATATGTAATCCACACATGGGATGGAATTTACCAGGTGTCTTGGTCTGAACCAAAACATTTCCAAAAAAAGCTGTGGGACAAAAACTGCTGACAAGGTTTTGACCTACCAGCATCTGACCCATCTAGCTGAATAATGCAGGATCCAGAAACCAACAGGCAGATTCATCCCAGTGGCAAAGCCTAGCCTCCCACCCTTCCCTGCAAATAAGATGAGCTTCTAAGTGAAAGATCATGGTGAGACTGACCTCTTACAAAATCAGCTGGATTTTACTGTTAAAATACATCAGCAAAAACTGGGATACAGCCCAGGCTTCTTATACAAGAGGTCAGATTGTAGGCACAAAGTAACATATCAAATTAAGAAATAATAATTATTAACGAGAGTGACAGAGAAAGAGGACATGAATCTCTCCCAGTCACATACAGATCACCATTCATTTTATCTTAGTCTCTTGGAGATCACAGCAGGCCACTTTCTTTTCCTGTGCATGATCATGACATTCTTCCCTTAAAGACTACTGGTATAGTCACTACTTGGTTGCTAGCAATTGTTTCCGTTGTTGATCCAAGAGGGCTTCTAAATGATCTGCCCTTTTCACAGCCGCCTGCAAAGAAAAGGGAATTCAGTTCAACAAAGACCACTGAAGGAGCAAAAGGAGGGCAAAACTGAGTGAGCATCTTACTACTTCTAAAATAGCCTTATACAGCAGAGCATGTGTGACAGTTAGATCTTCTCTGCCTCTTTTCCAAAACATCCACTCTTGGTTACTACAAGGAACAGGATACTAAGAAGGAAGGGCTACTGGCTTTAGACATATCCTGAGAGGAGCTGCATTTTGTTCAGAGGATAGTCCACCTGTTGTTTCATTCTCCAGTAATCTCAAACACATTTGGAAGAAATAAAGAAGAAATAAAACTATTTTGTAGACCTGATAATCTGAGTTCTAAGATATAGAAAAATATAAAGCTAAATATCAAGTGACAGGGAGAAAATGACCAGACTTTACAATGTCACGGGAAACATTAATGGAAGCCATCTTATTTTCTCTACATTGTTGAGAATTATTAATACATTTCCTTATTACTACAGTTGTTAAATATTTTATGCTACAAATGTCCATCTAGATTCAATCATGGTTTGCAATATTAACTCAACAGTCAACTTCTCTTTTATGTGGCAGAGGACCAATTTTGCCTCATCACATTCTTTACCTGCTCACATTAAAATTAGGATTGGCCATCTCCTTTGGTCTTCTCCGCATTTAACCAGACAACAGCAAAGAGCCTGGCAGCCCTCAGACAAGCTCACCTCATACTGTTTCCGGAGGGTGTTGACGGCCTCCTCTTTCTTCACAATTGCTGTTTTCACCCTACAGAGAAGGCAAAACCCAGAATGAAACCCAGGCATTTAACAATAAAGCTACCATAATCAGATTCTGGGGAAAAGGCAAAACAGATGTGTACTCAAATTCTAGAAGGACTACTGTCTTTGCTTTAAGCTTCCTTAAAAGCCCTCAAATAATGTAAAGCGCTTTCCATAAATGGGCAGCATCAGTGTGTTGTGGGAGCAGGCCCTGCTCCTGATTTGACTCATTCAGTAAATTGTGCAGATAAAGCCTATGCAAGCATGAAGCACAGGCATGGTACTTTGGGATATGTCACACAAAACATTGGGGGAAAGCTTTTAGCATCTGTGATGCTAAAAGATGCCATTATACTACCACACTTATTTTTCCAGGCTACTCTGCTGCTCTCAAACCAAGTGAGAAGTTTCATAAACCAGAGATGGGCAAAATCCCTCCCTCCAGATATTGCTGGACTGCAGCTCCAATCAGCCCTAGTCCAGGTTGTCAATGCTAAGGGGTTGTTGGGAGATGGAAAACCATACTTTGCCCATCCTAATATAACGTTTTCGCCCTAAGCAAAGCTGGGTGTGTGCCAGGATCAGATTTTTGAGTGTTTGTTAAAATAATGCAATTAATGAGGAAAATACACTAGCAAAGTAGGTAGGCTCTGTGGAGGAAGGTGACATTTAAAACGATTAGCTAGTAGAACAAGGTGTCCCACTCTACCTATTGCATGGTCTTTTCTCTTTCTCTCTGTAAATAAATAAATAAATATATATATATATACACACACACACACACACACACACACACACACACACATATACACACACTAGGTGTGCCCTGCCACGCGTTGCTGTGGCCAATTGGAATTGCACTGAATAGCCTCGCTGCTTCTAAGCCTGGGTGGTTTCTATATAGGGGCCTCCTTGCTTGGGCTGGTTGAATGGGATGGAGTGGCCTGATGGCTTCCAAACCTGGCTTCCAAATCTATGGGAAATCTTGGTTGGGCAGGTTGAAGAGGAATGAATAGTCTTGCTGGTTGGAAGCCTGGCCGCTTTCTACCTTGTGGAATTGTTGGTTGGCCAGGTCAAATAGCAATGAATAGTCTGAGTGCAGCAAGTATGAATGTTGCAATTAGTTGCCTTGATTAGCATTGAATGGCCTTGCAGCTTCGAGGCCTGGCTATTTCCTGGTTAAGGGAATCCTTTGTTGGGAGGTGTTAGCTGGGCCTGATTGTTTCCTGTCTGGACTTCCCCTGTCTGGAATTCCCCTGTCTTCTGAGTGTTGTTTTGTATTTAGTGTCCTGATTTTAGAGATTATATTGTTCTGTTTTCTTATTAGACCACAGTAATTATTACATATTATATACAGTAATGTTATGTAGTAATTACTGTATTTACGAATTTAGCTCCAAAACATTGCAACATTTACTACAAAAACATTGACTACTGAAAGGCAGACTGCCTTGGGTAATAGAGAACATTGGATAAGTGAAGCTTGGATAAATGAGACTCTGCTGTTTGGAGGCCAAGTGTGAACGTTGCCATTGGCGAGCTTGATTAGCACTGAATGGCCTCGCAGCTTCAGTGCCTGGCTGCTTGTTGCCTGTGAAGCTGTTTATTATTGTTGTTGTGGTTGTTATTGTTATAATTGAGGGGTAAATTGAGGGGAAAGAGAAGGAGAAACTGTAAGTAATTGAGGGAGAACTCTTCCTTCCTTCTTGGGGGGGTGTGCCGGGAAGCGGCACTTTCACTGTCTTTCCTCTCTCTGGCGGGGAAGGCTGCAGAGGCCAAAAGTGGCGAAGAAAAGGTGAGGGCCAGTGGTTGGTTATTTTTCTCCATGTCATTCAGCCTGGTGGCTTCTGCGCTTCCTTCTCTCCCTCCAAGTTTAGCAAGGGCCGGAGTTTATGAGGGGATCTTTTGGAAGGGCCGTCCCCTCCCTCCTCCCGTGGACCCCCTTTCAAACGCACCTTGCTGTTGAACTGTGATGTCCCCCTCCTCAGAGGGTGCAACTGTGCTTTCTCCACCGTGGTTTTCTTCCCGGCAGGGAAAAGGTGGGAAGAACCGGCGAGGGCCACTGGTGGACTCTTTCCTGACGTGTATTGCTAAAATGGCGCCGGCGGGAAAAGGGGAGCGCGCAGGAGTACCCTTGAGGGGAGGGGTTGGCGAGTGTGTTGGGCGCGTGCCGGTTCGTGTCTGGTGCATGCGCAAAGTGTTCTTTCCTGTTTTTTGGGTTTTGTGGCTCCTGGTTCGGGTCCAGATGTTTAATTTTTTTGTACGAACCTAGCGGCAAGGCGGCTGGATTCCGCTGCCAAGTTTCGTGTTTCTGGGACGTGTAGTTTCGTTGTTTTGTCCTAGGCCGAAATTCCATTACCTTTTTATATATAGATAGATAACATTGTGTGGTCTTCTTTAAGAATAAAAGAGAGATACCAGCTTTTAAGCAAATATAACCAGCTTTGCTTCTGCAAAGGGATCATTGCAACACCGTAAGATAAATTCACATAAATTAAACAGGAATGGGAATACACAAAAAACAGCCATAGCATATTTCCCTCTTCCTTGGCATTCCATCTCTGACCTCAACACAACAGTCCATGAACAAAAACAATACAAAGGAAGACTGGAAAGAGATACAGTAAAATTGGAACATATCCACAAATTCCAGGTCATCAACCATGGGTTGAATAGAGACATGGTTCCCTGGCACACTACATTACTAGTTAACACCCCAGCCTCTCTTAGCCAGTTTATCACATTTCCTTCCTGCATCACACTACATTCCAATAATCCCCTTCACCATTCATACGTCAATCTACTCACTTTGACTACTTATCACTATACTCACACGTTTGACACTTCTATTCCTATCAATACATATAACCTGCCAGCTACTACAGCTACTATGATCTCTCCAGCTACTACAAAGAGAACCACCTGAAGCCTAACCCTGCCAAGACACAAGTGTGTGCTTTCCACCTACGTAACCGCAAAGCCAACAGGAAACTGAAAGTTACTTGGGAAGGCCAAGAGCTCGAACACTGTTTCCATCCTAAATACCTTGGGTGTCACCTTAGACAGAACACTAACATATAGGAAACACTGCATGAACACCAAGCACAAAGTAGCTGCACACAACAACATCCTGCGGAAACTGACTGGCAGCGCATGGGGAGCAGACCCACAAGTAATAAGAACATCAGCCCTGGCCTTGTCTTTCTCAACTGCAGAGTATGCCTGTCCTGTTTGGCACAAGTCTGCCCATGCAAAGCAGGTGGACATAGCACTGAGTGAAACATGCAGAATCATCACGGGATGCCTTAAACCTACACCTGTTGATAAACTCTACAAGTTAGCTGGCATTGCCTCTCCTGACGTGCGACGGGAAGTTGCTGCTAACGGTGAGAGAAAAAAGGTTGAACATTGTGAAAGCCACCCACTGCATGGCTATCACCCTCCTCCCACCAGACTCAAATCAAGGAAGGGCTTCATGAGAACCACCACTCCTCTTGATGTTCCTCCAGCAACAGCAAGGGTGTCTCTCTGGGCAGCTAAACCTGGCAATTCTAACTGGATGGCCCCCCAAGAGGGTCTTCCTCCAGGGGCAAACCAGGAATGGGCAACTTGGAAGTCCCTGAACAGACTCAGAAGTGGAGTGGGCAGATCAAAAGACAACTTGGCAAGGTGGCACTACCTGGAGGAATCCTCCACCTTGTGTGACTGTGGAGCTGAACAAACAACTCAGCATATGTATGCTTGCCCACAATGCCCTGCCTCATGTACAGAGGAGGAGTTGTTTAAAGCTACAGACAATGCGGTTGCTGTTGCCCGCTTTTGGTCCAAAACTATTTAGTTGCTTGTGATTTCTTTTCTTTTCTATTTTATTTCCATTATTTGAAATGTATTTGCTGTACCAATGCTTTTGACACGAAATAAATAAATATAACCTGCTCACAAAGTTCTTCTCCCAGGCACTTCACTCCATGCATCTGATAAGGCAGATTTAAATCTACAAAACATACGCAACTAATATTTCTCAGTTTCAAAGGTGCTACAAGATCCCTTTGCATCCTGGTTTGGACTAACAGAACTATGCCTCTGAAATCCAGCAGCTCTGCTGGACATGTGCATTGCTTCATCACTCTTCTCGCCTCTCTGCTTTCAAGTTACCCATCAACTTATGGCAAACCCTTATTCATGGAGTTTTCTGACTTGCATACTTCTACAAAGGTCAGATGTATCAGCTTTTCCTGGGGCAGAAATGAAATTATTTTGGCACATAATTTTGGCCTGCCTTTTTAGTGTGGAGTTTAGTCATCCCTGGCATACCACAGCAGTATCTTCTAGTATGTGATTGCTTGATGTAGCACTAAAACAGAACTTGATTAGTTTGTAAATTAGCAAAGCTGCTAAACCATCAGCTAGGATGCATATGCTGTGAATAGATGATGGCATGAGAGAGAGAGAGAATGATGACAGCCACAAAAATAATCTGGGACATGCCAACTCATAGTTCTAGCACTACTACAGAACTAGGTCAACTCTGAATATCTATAAAGAAAGCAAGAACAAGGATCACCTCTTATGCACTTCTTCCAGCTCTTCTTCCTTGTCCCGGGTCACTCTGTCCAGTTCTAAGCGTTGGCGGGCACGAAGTTCAGCCATCTCTGCCTTGAGCCGTTTGTTTTCCTCTTCTGTGCTCACCAACCGGTCAGCAAACTCCTGCCGGATAACCTCAGAAAGGCTGCTGCGTTCCTGAGCTAGCTGGTCCCTTACCTGTTACACCAAGCACAGAGAAAGTGATTCAGTCTCCAGATGTACAGAATATGCATAACAAAGAACCAGGTGTTTCAAAGAGGTCAAGGCTCAAAGTGTCCCCCAGTGCCAAAATATTTTTATCCTTAGCTCTATTTAATCATGAAAAGAGTTCCCAGCAGTTTATACCACTTGGTATTATCCAAAAGCAAGAATCTTTCCAACCTCTCCTACTTTTTGCCAAGACAGTTATGATCATGGCCTCCAGGATTCCTCCTCACTTCCCCTTCCTCCCACAAGCTCTAGCAAGACCACCAAAGAAGAATGCATCAAATCAGGAGGAAGTGAAGGAAACTACTGTTCTCTGTGATGCACCCACCTTTCGGATATCCTCTGCCTCCTGTTCCTTCTGCCGCAGCAGGCTCTGTAGACGGAGAGTCTCCCCTTCTGCCTCTGCCAGACGCCCCTTCAGTTCATTGCAGCGCTCTTGGAGCCGTCGTTCTGACCGTTCCAGTTCTTGCAGTTCTGCTTCATATTTGTCCCGCACTCTCTTTAGTCTGAATAGAAAAAACAAAGACTCGTGACTAACTGCTGAGCTGACTTTTAAATTATAATATTATTACCTTTTAATTTAAGTAGTTGATACCTAAATTACCTTTTAATTTAAGTAGTTGATACTTTGTGGAAAGCAATAAAAGAGAGAATGAGGCACAAGAAGACTCAACCAGATGAATACAGTAGGAAATCTACTGGTACATCTTCTTTGGAGCCTAGCAGGAACCATAATAGTTTACAGCAGTGGCTCTTAACCTTTTTTTAAAACCAGGATAAATCTCCTTTGTTCCCATGTATTAACAGTTGCTCTTCACAAAGGGTGGAGAGGCACAGGTACAGTCTCCCTTCCTCCTCTTGACTGGATGCCATTCTGAGACTGGGGATAGGGGCTAAAGAGGAGTTGTGAGGTCAGTGGATGGACAAACTTCAGCCCTCCAGGTGTTTTGGATGTCAACTTTCAGAAATTCCAGCCAGCTTACTGGCTGTTAGGAATTGTGGGAGTTAAAGTCCAAAACACCTGGAGGACTGAAGTTTGCCCATGGCTGCTCTAGAGACTCTTCCTTTGTTTTATTTGTGCCTCTCCTGTGAGGATACTGTGGCCCCCAGGGGTCCATAGACCACAAGTTAAGAATTGCTAGCAAAGGAGGTTTTCCAAAAGGGGAACCAAGATTTCTCAAAAAGCAGATACCCGAATATCTGAACATGCTGTACAAATATACAAATCTAACTGCAAGTACCTCTCTCCTGAGCAAGCAAGCCCAAATGAAGACCATGGCCCACAATGACAAACAAAATCAGATAGCTTTATAAAGAGCATTTCAGGAAGTGCAGGTAAAAACAGTGGCAACCAGCTCTTATTCTTATATACCAATGCTTTACCTGTTTTCTGTGACTCTCTCACACTCCTCCTTGGAGGAGGACATGTCAGCCTCTAGACGCTGTATTACCAGTTCAATCTCCTTGTCCCTCTCTTTCCGAATTTCCTCTCTCAACTCTCGCTCCCGAGTGAGCAACCAGGCTTCCTGAGAACAGTGCAAGAAACACCACACAAGTTTAACTTGAACAATGAAATACTAGTGAGTATAACTTTAAGAGTAAAACAATAACGTTACCTCCTTTTTCAGATAGTTGGCTTCCCAAGCCTGCTTCTCTATTTCCAGCTGGACCTTTAAGGACTGGACCTCTGCCTTGAGGGAAGAAGAAACACATTAAGTAAGAGAAACAGAGTCTCCTCCCAAAGCCTCCTTCCTGCCTCCAGTATACAAGGCCTGACATAATTTGGCTGTGTGATTCTGAAAATGAATCACTGCTTCAGCTGGAATATAATTCCATTATTCTTTTAGCATAGTCATATATTAGCAACTGAAGGATGTACATTAAGGAGTAGTAGATTAAGATCATTCCAGTTTTGGCCCTGCAAGTTATGAACTTTGGTGAAGACAGTCTTCATCTGTAGCAAACAAGGGGCAGAGCTGAAGACAGCTTTCCCTTCATTCCTTATCAACTATAAATCCTTTAAGACAGGCGTCCCCAAACTTTTTATATAGGGGGCCAGTTCATGGCCCCGCAGACCGCTGGAGGGCCGGACTATAGTTTTACAAAAACTGTAAACAAATTCCTATGCACACTGCACATACCTTATTTTGAAGTAAACAAACAAAACGGAAACAAATACAGCCTCAAAGTTAATAATAATCATCATCATATCATCATCATTATCATAATAAAAATAATAAAGAGGGTTGGAAGAGACTCCTTGGGCCATTTAATCCAACCCCCTTCTGCCTTTGTGCACCAAAAGCACAAGCAAAGCACCCCTGACAGATGGCCTCCCAGCCTCAATATTATTATTATTAATAATAATAACAATACATCACACAGTCCTAAACGCTTGGGAAGTGATATGAAATCTAGATATATATCTTGTTTGCTGTTATACTGTGTCTTTGTGTCAATAATAATAATAATAATAATAATAATAATAATTATATATAATTATATACATTACAATTAATAATATTATAAATAATATAATAAAGAGGGTTGGAAGCGATCCCTTGGCCCATTTAGTCCAACCCCCTTTTGCCTTTGTGCACCAAAAGCACTAGCAAAGCACCCCTTAATAATTAATTATTAAATAAATAATAATTAAAGTACCGTTATAAACTAGCAAAGCTTTGGAAGGCACGCGTGTGCCTACCTCAACAGAGGAGAAGGGAGCTGCCACTGCGGGGGCCAGATCAATGGCTTCGATGGGCCGCATGTGGCCCCCGGGCCTTAGTTTGGGGACCCCTGCTTTAAGACAACAAAGAACAGGAGAAGCCAAGCCCTGTTCCTCACTGAGAAGCCTCCCACAAGGGTAAAAACATCAAATATCTGGGCATTCCCTGGGCAACATCCTTGCAAATAGCCAATTCTCTCACACCAGAAGCGACTTGCAATTTCTCAAGTTGCTTCTGACATGGAAAAAAAATGAACAGGAAAGAGGATGAAAGGAGAATGGAACGGTATTTGAATGCTCCAAAGCTATTTTTGCCTTCAACTCCCAGAAACTCTTGGGGGGGGGGGAGGCCCAAACTGCTGGAGGACTGCAGTTTGAGGATGCCTGCTCTAAAGTGAGGTGCTGTCAAAAGTTGATATCATTCCTAAAACAATTAATCAGAACTGAAATGGCCAGTGAAGATTATAGGAGGAAAGGGTTTTCTATTTGCCTGTCCTAGACAACTTATATTCAGTTCTTTGACAGAAAAATGCTTGAAAGAGTTAGTATACTGCAGTCTTGTACAGGATGCCACATGATATTCCTCCTGTGGGAAAGTGTCCAAACTCAAAAGGGTAGGAAAAGGTCAAATGCAGAGCAATGCTGTATAATTTGAAACATGAGGTTGTTTGCTGGAAAATCAGGGGGAATTGATGTCTATTCTGCACCCATGCTATCATAACTACTTGGAAGGTGAACTGGCTGTGCAGGGAACAGATCGGAGACTATATAGTTGAATCAAACAAGAATTTACTAAGTGACAAGAATTTTAGGCTTTCTGTCCTCCTGAATCTCACTACAAAGTATTTATGAGGAGAGGTAGTCTTTGACAAATAGACACAGTTCAGGCAAACGGATGCTCTTGAATCTTTATTTCTTCTCAGTGTTTCTTTCTTGTATGATGTTCAACTGTCTCTAAGATGGTCTCAAAATTTAACTCTGACTTGACTTGAATACAGTTCCGACTGGATTTTAATACAGCTCATACAGCTTCCACTGGACTTGAATACAGGTCAGACTGGACGTGCTACTTTGTAGGCAGAAATACCAAAGGTTATAGAACAACCACAGACCTGATGGCGTCGCTCCTGCTCTTCCTTCCCTTTCTCATATTCTTCCTTCAAAGCTTTGGTAACAACAGAGCTGTTCTCTTCCAGCTGCCGCCGCAGATCCTCCAGCTCAGCCCGTTGCCTACAGAACAGAAATCAATATCCTTATACATCTAACAACCCCAATGTTGGCAAGGCAATCCTGGGGCTGAACAGAGCTCATTTCAAGAGAAACGAAGGAATCTCCAATCCAGGATGAGAGGGAGGGGGCTTGTGTTGCCCAAAGGACTTGGTCACTATGTTTCCAGTACAATTTAATGCAAGAGAGGAAGTCGCATATGCAAATCTCCTCTGCAAATAAAAGAAACTGCTCCAGTCTCAGTTGGGTTTTATGTACTGAGTATGACACTCTGATGACAGAAACAATACATGTCTGATATTAGTCCTGAGCTCTGTTATTCTTAGCATTATTTTGCAACATTACAATACGAGAGTGAGTCAAAAGGTTTTGCCTCCTGTGTCTTAAAAGCATTATGAATTAACATTAAACAGCAGAAGTTGCTACAGATCATAGCCTGAACTGTCTTCTACCCAGAACTACCATTCAACATAGTCACCATCAATTGATACACATTTGTGCCATCATTTAACCCAGGCATCAAAACCATTTTGGAAAAATTCGGGGTTTTGCTTCGTGATCCATAATTTTAAAGCTGTTTTAACAGCATTCAAGTCATTGAATCTGAAACCATGTAGGTTGTCTTTCAGAGGTCCAAAAAGACAACCTACATGGTTTGAGTCCTCTCACCTGACTGCATGTTGATTGAGCCTCTCTTTCTCCTCAGCCACTTCGCTGTATAGCCGGCGCCGCTGCTGCTGTAAAGCTTGCTCCTCCTGCTCCAGCTGTTTCTCATACCTGTGTAGAAAGGCTATTTCAGACAGGGCACTACCAAAGGAGCTATAACTTTGGCCTAGCCCAATATTTAAGGGCAAGCAACAAGGCCTGTACTAAGAGAAAATAGAAGAGGACAGACCACCCTTTTGAAGGATATAAAATGTCATGAATCAATTCAGCCGTGAGACTTAGGACTGAGGCGTGGGACTAGATTTTCTTTAGAAGACATGAAAATTGCAGAAACGAAAAGCCCTACAGCAGAGGCCATGAGAAAATCTTGACTAAAAGCTCAAAACAAGGCCTATAAAGGTAAGAGAAGGTATTTTTCAAAGAATGCCACTTACAGCCTAGTCTATTTATTTGATGCCTCTCTCCCATAGCACAATACCAGATACCTGCCCTTTGATTCCAAGCCAGGCAGGAGAATAGCACCACAGTGCTGTTTATAGGCAAAGACATACAATGCAAGTTCATGGCAAATGTCCATCTGCATGCCATATATATATACATACACACAGACACACACACACAGAGCAATACACAGTGAAGTGCATTGAATCTACACCTAGTTTTTAAGATAGGTATCACCTATTAAGTGAACTGTTCACACAGGCTGCTGGAACTTAACTTTCTGAAAGAAAATGCTTTAGCAGCAAAACTATCAAGTAAAAATACTAGAAATAAGTCATTGACTTTGTTGCTATCAGTTTATGTGTACAGTTTTTCCATAAGGCCAGCCCTGAAACACTACTATAAAGCCAGTCGCTTTTTTTGCAACAGCCCCATTTTCCCATCCTTGCCCTCCCTGTTCCCTTCATACCGTTGTCTTGCCAGTTCTCTCTCGCGCTGCCCCTGCTCTTCTTTTTCGCGCTCCAGCATCTCCCTCAGCTCCTCATTTTGGCGGATATAGCGCTGGGCAGCTCGTTCGTCTGACTGTAGCAACTCTGCTTCATGCAGTGTTTTCAATTTTTTGATCTCTAGCTTATGTTTAGCAATTAATTTCTGGATCTCAGGTTCCAGACCTGAATGGGGGAAATGGTGCACAGGAGAGAGCTGTGGATTGTCCACATGTATATTTTTGTGCATACTACCAAAGCAAACCCACTCTCTAGTCTAACCTATGGCCTCTTCTTCTAGTGCTGTAACTTGCCAAAATAGCTGACCTCTGTGCAAAACTATTACTACCATCATCATCACCATGGGCAATCACTCATGGCTGAGTATGATTGTCTGCCAAGTGACTGTGGAGATCTATTCTGGATCCACATAGTCTTTCACAATGAGGACATAGATTTCCAGATGGAAGGCAGTCACAACAGCAGTTTGCCTGGCACACCTTTCTCTTGGCAAATATCTTCCTTTTGCTCTGTATTCATGCCTCTTCAAAATGCATAACACCATTAAAATACACTATAGTCAGGGCTGTAGCCAAGGGAGGGGTTTAAGGGTTCAACCCCCATCAGAAAATTTTCAGTTTTTTTTTTTAAAAAACTGGTTTATTCATAAGTTTTAACTGATTAACCAAATCCCCGTGAGTGTCTACGGAAGTTCATCTGTCTTGAGTGTCTACTGAAGTTTATTGATGGAGCCTGATTTCAAAATTATTTTGTTATGGAACTACTCTTTATGATTCGCTAAAAAAAGTTTCAACACCCTCCCCCAATTTTTTTCTGGCTATGGCCCTGATTATCATAAATACTTTTATGCAGATCTGCATTCTTTATTCACAGCAGATCATTTTTTCACATAAAGAAAACTGGTGCTCACCAACATCTACATGAGAGCTAACCCATTTCAGGCTTGAAGTCTATGATATGGATAATAAAAACTCTTCCAATCTGTGGGTGATCTGTCACCATGATTTTAGTGGCAAACAACAACAAAGTCAGTAATATACTGATAATAAGAACTGAGCTATGGAAAGAGAATAGTAAGAAACTATCTGACACCTGCTTCTAGTAAAAATACCTTAAAATGGAAAAATTACCAACTTAGATCAACAAATCTGGCCAGGAGATTTGTGCTAGGAGAAAGGCAGGATACAAATCAAAGAAAAAGGAAGACCCTCCTTTTTACCACGCAAGGGCTGACATTTGGTCTGTTTCCTGGCTCCAGTTTAAGAACAGGGAATCAACAGTACTAACAAGGATCAATCCCATGGTACCACTAACTCCATGGTGAAAAGGCAACTCCTTGTACAAGAATACAGCACACTCATCAAAGTCCTTATATACCTTTAACAGTGATCTCTTTGATCTTCTTGGTTTTTTCATCAATCCATTTCTCCCTGCGGATTTTTTCTGTGGCACTCATGAGCTCTTTCAGCTTTTTGATTTCCTGAATGTGAAGAAAAGGAAAACAAAGGGAAATCTCAGATCATATATATGAGACAATGAAAGTACCAGGATAAGAGGGGTCAGAAAGAAGTATTGTCCTCACCTAGTTGTATCTGTCTCCAGCACACCCATCTCCTCCATTTTATGAACTAAGAAGGTATCTGAACTTGTGTCTATAATGTACCACTCCAAACAAAGTGTAGGCAATAACACATGCCAAAGCACTTGAGAAATGTTTGCGAGGATTATTTCATAGACAATTTCACCAAACAGCCGTTCATTTGAACAGTTAGGATGAATGTTAAATAATGGTTTCTTTCTTGCTTAATATCTGATGTGTTCACTGAAGCAGATATATGCAGCATATCACTATCAAGGAACAGCTTTTTGCTAATATCCATTCTATCTCTATTGCCAAAAGAAGAGAAATCTTGGTACCACCTCAACAATTCAGGGGTGATTGCACTTATGGGATCCAGAGAAGTGAAAGGGACAAAGTCTGAATCTGAAGACCATGCACAGAAAAGGTTTACCTCACAGAGGGGGCCCAAAGTGCGCCAGACCTAAAGAGAAAGAGGAGAAGTAAGAGCAAGAGGGAAATGGAAAGAGCATGATCTAAAGATTGTTGAAGGAAGGATGCAAGGAAGCAGCTGGTGTGGAAGGCAAGAGTATTCCTTAACACATGGAAAGCCACTTGAACACATCCTGTTGCAACAAATGGACCAGCTGGACTGTTGCATCTGTACTAAGGACTTCCTAAGACAAGACTATTCCAAGCACTAAGAAGACTTTCACCAAAGAACCAAAACAGTCAAAAGAAACTAAGGTGCAGGAACAGTACTAATGCAGATCTTAAGCTGATGGCCACCCCCCTTGAATCACCATATTGTGATGGTCTGAGCACTGGACTATTTGACCAGAGTCTGAAACCTACTTGGTGACCTTGGCAAGTTAAATACTCTGTCTCAAAAGACAGCAACAGCAAACCTCTTCTGAACAAATCTTGCTAAGAAAGCCCTGTGATAGGGTTGCCTTAGGTCGGAAATGACTTGAAAACATATAGTGACACAACAACATCCCATCTTCTCTGCAGTTTCCACTCCAACTACTACGAAACAAAAAAGAAGCATGGTATTGACACACAATCCTGTCTGTAGTGCTATGATATTGTCACACGTCTGATCATAAAAAATGTAAGACATTATTGTATCAGACAAAAAGTCTATCAAGTCCAGCACCATGCTTTTGACAATGGACAACTATAGAGGCATATGGAAATGCTTCAGTAAAGATCTCTGCTTAATGAATGTTGCAAATTACTAATAGATGAGTCTGGACCACAGTGACTTTCTAATTACACCCACCTTTCTACAGGCACTTGATCTAAACCTTTCTAAAAAGGTTTGATTGCAGCATGGAGATTGAATGGCTACCTGCAAAGCAGGCTTCTGTGGATCAATAAAAAAGATAAGAGGAAAGTGTTGTGCACTCTTGTTTGGGATAAACCCAAGAATCGAGGTACCTTACTCAGGTACAAATATCTTTTCTTATTTTATATCATCAGCATGATGCTCCTCTGCTGATGTGCACCCATCCTATGTAATACTCAAAACTGATAAATTGTACTTGGCGTAAAAGTTCATTCGGGGATGACAGGAGGAGCAATCCACTACAACTGGGTTTTTGGAGAAGTGAACAAAGCTGTCGTCAACCTAGCTGGCACTAAATTTAAATTCCAACCACTCCAAAAACCCAATTATAGTGCATTGCTCCTCCTGCCATCCTGAGAATGATAATCTAACATGCATTACCCAAACTGCATAGCTAATTTTGGACCAGTTTCACTCAGTGTAAGGGGCAGTCCCGAGAAAAGGAGGATGAACTGACAATGAGCCCGGGAGGATTAATTGAAGATAGCACTGTATAAATCCACTAACCCAGAAGAACTAGCTAAGATTATACAATCAATTTCACAGACACAGCATGAAAAGATGCACTTTGTTGTTACTTCTCCAACTTCAGGATGTTTGGTCAAGCTAGATGATTCTTTTAAAAAGTTCTAAACTATCTTTAGATTTTTAATCAAAATTAAGTGATTTGTCTTTATTCCAAATATAAATACATCTTATTTCAGCTTAAAAGCAGCAGCTGAATTGGAAGAAGGTGACTACTAATTCCAAGCAGAGTGGTGTGAATACATCCTGGCATACTATGCTTAAGTATCAGCAGTTATAGCACTCCCTCTGCATTTTTGTCCAGTACGGTGTATTGTGTTGCTGTGATTCTTTCGGGCTGTATGGCCATGTTCCAGAAGCATTGGCTCCAGGACCCCTCTCTCACGGATACCCAAATCCCTAGGAATTTCCTTCCTTTCCTAAGAAAGCTTCTGGAACATGGCCATACAGCCCGAAAGATTCACAGCAACCCAATGATTCCAGCTGTGAAAGACTTCGACAATACCAAGTGTACTGTTTCAACATGGAGGAAAAATAATGTTGTGCTGAGTTTACCCAGTCTTCCAATGAATCTGGTTATAATGCAGTTGGAGGCCTTCTGCATTGAATAGATTGAAAAGGGGAGAAGTACCCCACTGTGTTAATAATGTACCTTCTTTATTATAGACAGCCTAGAAATTTCCTTCCTTTCCCAAAAATTTGTATCTCTCATTGGCAGAACAGGTATTCTCTATGGGGCACCAAAAACACTTTTTTGAATTCTAAATGATCAGGAAACATTTAAATACTCTATCTAATTTTTCTGTTGCAATGCCACCACCGCAGTACTAATGCCATTTCCTCACCAGCTCATGCTGCTCCTGCATTTGAGCAATTTTCTTTGTGTATTTCTGATCCACTTGTTTCAGTTCAGACACAACTGCTTCACATTTCTCATTCAAAGTTTTCTTATCATCGATGAGCTGAAGGTTGGATAAAAGGAAAGATATAAGAAAGCAATTGCATTTCATATAGTGGGACACTAACTGGTCATCATCGAACAAATGGGTTCAAACTGACATCTGATGTAGGAGACATCTTCCTATCCACCTACTCATCCACCTGTATCTTAGTCAAGCAGTGTGCATTCAACTGGTTATGTTCATTGACATAGAAACACAAGGGAGTCTAGCAAGCAGATGGCAGACAGAATGGATAGGATAATGTCTCTATCTTCCAGGCCCTGTCTGTTTACAAACAAGAAAAGTGGGGTGTGATGTTACCTGGTCAATGAAAGCCAGGTGCCGTTGGATAGCTGCCTCATACTGCTCCCTCTGCAAAGCCAGCTGGTGGCTCAATTCCTTCTCTGTCTCTTTGACATGCCGCACAGTCAGCTCCCGCTGCTGAGCCTGCCAGGACAAGGGGCAATAACCAGGGCATTTTAAGAACACCCACATACTAGGCTATGCAGAATTGTCAAATTAAATCCAGGGGAAGGGAGGGAGAGAGGAGGAGCTGGGGAGAAGAGATCAGAGGCACTCTGATCCCTAGGCAGAAACCCTGCCCACGAAGATGCTCAAGGGTGAGTCTGAGTTCACAAAGGTGGCAAAGAGAGAACGGCTCTGCCCTTCTGGTTTCTCGGGATGACACCTGTAACATAACCTAAGGCTTTGCTGTACATTGTGCCAATCTCTCCCTCTTCTTGAGCACATGCAGACCAGCCCTGGAATTGGGCTGATGTCACCCACCAGCGCTGTTTGTAGCAATGTGATGGCTCTCTTCTTCTCTTCTACTTCCAGTTTCAACCTCATGATAGAACTGGTAACTTCTGTGGCAACAGCTGAGGCCTGCTCCAGGTGGGCTAGCTCTTCTTCTGACAAGATCCCCTGAGAGATAACCAGCAAGGGAAAATAATAATGAGGTGCAGTCATTTTAGTCTTCAGTAGTCTAATAAACAAGGGCATCTTTTCAACCCAAATTTTACTAGTTGCAACCTATACCCTTTATTTTCTGAGGCAGAACCAATTATTCCAGACTTCTCATTGGTCATCACAGGAGATGACAAGATTGGCCATTTGTGGTGGAAGGAAGCCGATATAATAGCAAGACATAACCCTTATCTAAAGATGACTGCATGATTTAACAAACCCAATCTTTTTTTCCATTTCTTCAAGCTAGAGACAAATAACAATTTCTTGTAAAATGATTATACCCATGTCTACTGAAAGAAAACAGAATTCCTTTGGAAGCTCACCTCTCGGTGTGAAACAGAGGCAGCAGACCTAGGTCGCTCCTGCTCTGATTTTTCCATCTCATCCAAGAAGCTAATGATGCTCTGAAGTTTGGCTTCTGAGAGTAACGTGCCTTCCTCGGGGACCCCCAGGGAGCAGTTCTGTTTCCCAAATTTCTCCAAATTGTCAGCAGTCAGGGAATTTGAGTTTGCCCCCTGTGTTGAGAGGGGGAAAAATCAGTACGTTCTGACAATAGCAGCAAAAGAGAACAGAGGAAATTAATTTACAGATGGTGAATAAATATGAAATTGCTGTGAACATTAGTTTGCCCATATGGACTAGACTTCCCAGGACAATCAACTCCAGTTCACTTCAGCTGCACATTATTAGATGCAAACATGAGTAAATGGAAGATGAAAGTTTTTAGATACAAGATAACACTTTCACCAATTTATTTTACTTAGAGATAGATGCATAAGCAAGACCATCCTAGGTATTTTGGGTTGGTAGGAGCCATTGTAGTTCATACTTTGCCCCCACCCCCAAAACTCGTTAACTGTTAGAAGCATAAGGGAACCTCTCTCTTACTTGCATAGTTCTCCTGCCCTAGAAAGAAACACCTACTGAAACACAAGCTCTGCAAACAATCTGTTTGCTAATTCAGGGTAACATTTCAACACAACCAAATGAAAAAGACATACAGACAAAAGTAAGATGTCTGGTTCACCAAATTTAATTACCCCATCTATCCAGGCATATTTATCCTCTTTGCAGGTCTTTGGTGGTGACAGAAACTCTGGTTCTTCTTCCAACAGCTTTAGGGTGTCTAGTAGCTCATTAAGGGTCACTTTGGACTGGGCCCTGCTGGCTGTCGTGATCATAGTTTCTAGGTCTTCACTGGCCACCTTTCCAGAGCTCACATCCTAAGTAATAAAGAAAAGCAGACACAGTAAGACTGGATCAAGAATAAGTCGCTGACAACAGATGGATGGGTGAGAAGGTGCACTGGGAAGAGTGAGCTATAGAAGTTATGGAAAGGAGAAAAAAATATCTAGAGAGAAGTCAGGCTCATGGCTTGATTTTCCAAGCAGATCTATTGTCCTATGATGCAAGAGGCAACATACTGATATAAAGCCAGGCTAAAACAACAGATCAAGGTGGAAGAGAATACAAATATGGTACTCCTAACTCTCCAATGATGATGGCTGACTTCACATATGCTCAGGCAAACTTTTGATCTTAGTTCTTTGAAAAAATAGAAAGGAATATTCTGAAATGTCTGTCTCACAATGTCCTTCATCAATCCAGCACAGAAATGGTAATTTAAAAAAAGAAAACTGGTAAAAGTCCAATTAGATACGACTAAAATGTCAAGTCTCAGTGACTGAAGGTGTGTTACAACTCAACTAGAAATCACTTTTTGTTTACTTAATATTTCATTTTTGATTAGTTTCAATTTGTTAGCAGATCTTTATTTGTTGCATAGTTTTAGAATGAAAGTTTGGGGTAGTTTTTTGGGCTAGATGGTTTTTTGGGCTCAATTTATTTAGGTTTTTAATTAAATAATGCATTTATTCTGTTGTGAAACTGAACTTTCACTATTTTATTTTCAAGCTATTTTTCTATATTTATTTGAACTATCAAAGCCCTAAACAGTTTTGGGCCAAGTTACTTGAAGGAGTACCTCGTTCTATATTAGGATCCTAAGATCTTTAGCTGAAGTCCTCTCCAGGACTCTGTGGGTTGGGTGATTAGAAGTGAGGAAAGCTTTACAAGTGGTGATATCTGGGTATCCTTAAAAATGAAGTACATTCTGGTGACAGGTTAGACCATTTAAATTTTCCAAGATATTGTTGTTCATGTTAACACCTTTAGATATTTGACCATATTTTCGCTTTTGCTTTTCCTTTCAGTTCTATTACAAAAAACAAAATGCTAGTTTTATTTTGTTTTAATCAGATTTTTAAAATATTTTGATGTTGACTTATTTTGCTTTTATCTGTACACAACATTAAAGACTCTGGTTATTAGATGGTTTAAACATGTAAATAATAAAACAATTTTCTCATCTGATTTATTATAGATCTTACATAAGGGTCCCTGGGTCAATCTTCAATCACCTGAGATCTCTATCAGTTGAGAAGACCTGAATTCATCTCCCCTGCTTGGAATAAACTTTAGTTTTCTGCATCTGACTCATTGGGAACTGAATACACTACTTTACTGGTATTTCAGCAGGATGAAATATTGGACATTAATATGAATGGTTGATTAGTAGGGGTTTCTGATTAAGAAAATGATCTCAATTTATTATTCTTGCACAAACTACCTCTATCTTTATACAAGTATTTCCTATGCACTTGTACTTTAAAATAGTAGAAACCTATTTTACACTGTATGTCATATTTTTCATTCAATCATAACATAAATATATATTTTTAATTTCTTTAATTCTCTCATTGCGGAGAGCGCATACAGATGTTACTGAAGGAGTATTTTCTGAAAATGTAATTAAACCTTTCTGGTTACTAACACCAACTCACCACTGCAGGCTCAAGAAAACTAAAATCTGAATCTCTTTTCTGGGTCCTACACATGTGCATCATTAATGTTTCATTAAAATGAAGGTAGGTCCAATTCACCAGTAACTTTTACAATCCAGACATTTATTAGCCAAAAAGAATCTTCCACAGGAAAGAAAACTGGGAAATGAGGGAGTAAAAGAAAAGGTATCTATTCTTTCGGGAACATGAGGGGGAAAAAGGAAGGCGGCACCTGTGGCTGCTCTTCAGGTAGTTTGTTTTGTCCTGGAACAGACAGATATGCCATGACAGAATTTTCTTCTGTATCTGTAACTGCCAAGTGGAAGTTGGCTTCTGTAAACAACAACAGAAAACATTTGCTACAGTGGGAACAGTACAGAAAAATGTAAAGGTGGAGTTTTCATAGGTGAATAATGATGTCAAAAAGGGTTTCAGAACTGGATTGGGAAATCTTTTCCATGGCAAGCATGAAAGTATAGAGCTTATCTGACTGCAATTGTGGAGGATGCTCACCAATAACCAGTGACAATACACACTGGCCTCTTACTTGATTCCCTTACACCAAGCAACTGAGCAAAGCATTACAGCTGGAGACAGCGCCTATGCATTTGGGGAACAAACTGAACTGTAATCCACACAATTTGGGGTGTGTAATTCAGTTATGATACCTCTGGAGTTGGTTTGTTTTAAAGTAATCTCCTCAGATCCTTTCAGAAGCCAAATGTTGCAGAAATAAATTACCTACTATAAGTTTATGGGAATGCATCAACACGTTCTTTGTAAACACCGCTTGCCTAGGCAATCTATACTTCTGTGAACATACTTCTTATCCTAAAAAGCTCTGGCAGGGCACACACTGTTTGTACCTCCTCACTGCAGTCTATCATTAAACACTGCTTTCCAACTGCAATTTGATGAAATGGTTTTATGCCTAACAAATCCAAGATAAGTCCATGGGAGCTGGGCTAGAGCAAAATTCAAGAATCATCTGGATTTATACTTTCAAGATTTATTTATTTACAGTATTTCTATCCCGCCTTTCCTCACCCCAAGGGGGACTCAGAGCAGTTTTCAACTTGGTACAATTCGATACCACATTGAAGCAAAAACATAACAGATTATAAATACATAAAACAATAACATATAAATACAATTAAAACAGGATTTAAAACAGGATTTAAAACAGCAATTTAAACAACCACATAGTCCGTAATTAGAGTCCATGAGCCATTCCGGTTACAGACACATTCATTCTGTTGCATTGTAGCTAGTCTCCAAATGCCTGGTTCCAAAGCCAGGATTTTACTTGTTTTCTGAATGCCAGGAGAGAGGAGGCTGAGCTCACTAGGAAGGGAGTTCCACAGTCAAGGGGCCACCACTGAGAAGGCCCTGTCTCTCGTCCCCACCAGCCGCTCCTGCAAAGGAGGTGGAACCGAGAGCAGGGCCTCCCTAGAAGATCTTAACATCTGTCCTGGTTCATAGGGGGGATGCGTTCAAACAGGTAAGCTAGTATTTCTCACCTGTGTTGTTGGCTTTAATTATACTGTTGGCAGGGCTGATATTCTTCACAGAGCCAGCTTTTTCAGGTTTTCTTCTTGAGGCTTTCTTGCTTTCTTTCACCACTGCTAGCTCCTCCTGAACCATGCGTTGAGAATCCAAGGATTTTTGGGCCCGCTTTTGCTGCAGCTCCTGCATGAAAAAGAAAAAAAAAATGTTCTCGTACTATGTCATTGTCCATTTGCTCATCCAGCATACAGCATTAAGAACAAAGCCACTTTGATCCAGCTCCTAGTTTAACACATTAAGAAAACATTAAAAAACTATTTCCCTGAATGCTCAAGCTAACAGAGTTGTCATCAAGTTCCTACCAGGATGGCTGCTTTCCTAGCAAGACGTGCCTTCTCCTCACGAATCTTCCGCCTCTCCTCATCTCGCCTCTTTTGCAAGTCTAAGATATTGCCTTCCTCTGTGAGTTGTTGCTGCCTTTCCTTAAGAATAAACAACAAAAGGCTGTTTCTTCAGGTTCAATTATTAGTACTCCATTCTAACATATGACAGAACGAGCTGCTTCCCTAACTGTCTTGTACAAAAATTTCGTTTTCCTTCCCCTCGAGAATCCAACCTGTAGAAATGTTTTAATTATATAACAAGGTGCTCTTAATGTACGCCATCCTGTTCTGAAATGACCAGCAAGTTACAAGGCACCCAGAGGAAAGATCAGCAACTTCCAATGACATAGCACTGACAGTTACTGAAGTGGGGAAATTAACTGATAACAGGGCTTTCCTGCTATAGAAAAAGACTTTCTATCAACTATATTATGGGATAATTTTAGAACATCAGGCATAAAATCAATTTTAGAAGGAGGGGGCTGTTGGTGCCAAAATTGCCATTTGTTGAGTAGCTGTAAAGAATAGTTTTTTAAAGATCAAAATTCTCACTTCAGGTCTTTAGAGAGAAAAATTACAAGAGATCAGACATTAGATATCTTAAGCCAGCATGTCAATTCTTCAAGTTTTTCCTAAACTATTATATGGTGTTTGTCAAAGTGATTCATAGAAGTTGTATATTTAAATAAATGATATAATTTGCAGTAAATCAGCATAATTTACTTTGACAAGTGGGTTTTCTTGTCAAAAAATCTAAAGAAGAGGGTATACCTGACATCAAATTATGTGGTCTTGGGTGATCTGATTAACTAACAAGATGTCCTGTTTTGTCTGGGAATGACTCCAACAAAAGGTTGTTATTTTTAAAGAGCAAATGTCATGAGGTACAGTTTCACTGACAGAACACCAGAAGGGTCAAAATTGTTCTGGATACACAGCAAAATGTACTTGGCACAATCTTTAATTATTAGTTGTATCCATCCACACAATCCTAGTTATTCTTCAGAAGTATCCAGAGAAAGCACTACACTATCTTCTCCTTTCACAAAAGAAAAGAGCATGCCGAAGCTAGGTTAAATCTTAGAATGAAGAATCTGCAAGAGCCTCACAAATGCTTTGCTTTCCAGTGTTGAGGAGTTCCAGAAAGTGTGTGTGGGGGGGGGGGGGGATCACTCTCCTGTAGATCAGTGGTTCTCCATCTGTGGGTCCCCGGATGTTTTGGCCTTCAACTCCCAGAAATCCTAACAGCTGGTAAACTGTCTAGGAATTCTGGGAGTTGTAGGCCAAAACACCTGGGGACCCACAGGTTGAGAACCACTGCTGTAGAAGAAAGCTTCTCAAGCCTTTTTAATCATCAGCCTTGCATTCCAGAGTTAGTAGCAGGACTAACTTTGTCTATGATGTCCTCTTCCATGGCAGAAAAAACTGCTTTTCATTAGCTACCAGGGGAAAAAAACATAAAAGCCTTTTTCGTAAGACACACATATAACAGACAGACCTCTCTTTTAGTAGCTATTAAGTGCCCAAGTTGAGCTACACCTTCCTTGTGCCTCTGTGAATGCCGTCTGTACCAGCGCTGGATAGTTACAGCTGCCAGGTTGACCTGGTTAATGAACCTAAAAGGGTACAAAGAGACAAAGAAGCAGTGAGTATTGCTTTCCAAGCAATGTGCCTAGAAAAGCAAATCTTGTCATAAGGAAGGCAGGCAGATAGGCAGAGAGGTGTCATACACAAAAATAAGCTCCTACACATATTGCTCTTATATTTAGAAAGAGGCTTCATTGTTAGAGTTATATAAAATGTTGAACTCAAAACTCAGAGCACAGCAAGAATCATGTGGCTCTCCAAATGTTCTTGAACTGCAACTGTCCTTCATGCTCACCGTTCAGCCTCTTCCTCTGACACTTCCTGCCTTCTCAGCAGCTTACTGCTATTGCTGGCATTGTTGTTCCGGGCCAGGATGTTGCTACTGGAAAGGTTTTTCTGAGACTTCAAGTAGCTGCTGCTCTCTGTGTCTTCATTTGACGTAGCTTTGATAATGTTGCTAAGGAAAGAAAACATCAATCATCCAAGATTCATATTATCACATGCCTTGGTGCCATGGCCAAGCTTTCCAACTGCAACCAACTTGCAGTCCCCTATGAAAGTATGAATAAGTCAAGAATCCATAAAGACTTACTTGAGGGAGGTTGTGGCCTGGTTGGAACTCTTAGGCGCAGGGCCCTTATCTGCAGTGGAATAGTTGTTATGCACCATGGTAGTGACAGAGTTGCCCATGGCACCTTTGTTACTCCTCACAGGAAATAAGGAAAACATGTCAGGACGATTTCCATAATATATCAACTAAACAAACAAATAATTAATCTCAACAAACAAGGTGCCTGTCAGTTCAACTTTCATCTAGCCTCTTTTCTCTAAGCTGTTGCCTACTGGACATCTCTGACCTACATGAGGTTCAATATAGGATTGCCTGGTGTGTATTTGGAAGAGCTAAAAGAGACAGCGTGGTTGGTGTGATTATTTTTGTGTGGTTCCACTGGTCCTCTCACCTCATTCTTCTGTCATCACCATCACCTGGTGGAAACATGGGAGAGGCCTTCCCAATGCCTACTTCCAACTCTGAAACTCGCTTCCCATAAAAGTCAGATTGGCACTGTCTTGACTACCTCTTTGCAGCCAAGCAAAAATCTTTTTCTTTTGAAGGCTGATTGCTCAGGGGAAATGGGCCTTTTATAATGTGGTGGAAGTTCTATTTGCTGCATTTTTTTCAATGGTTTATGTTTTTAACAGTTGTTAATATAATTACATTTTAACTTTTGGAATTTGTTCATTTTTTGCTATATTTGTTTTAATTGTTCTAAGGCCCTTTCCACACAGCTGAATAAAATCCCACATTATCTGCTTTGAACTGGAATATATCGGCAGTGTGGACTCAGATAACCCAGTTCAAAGCAGATATTGTGGGATTTTCTGCCTTGATATTCTGGCTTATATAGCTGTGTGGAAGGGTCCTAAGCTGCCTTGAGGCCTGAACTGGGAGAGAGGTAGGAAATACACAAATAGTAAAATAAAGGAGAAGCAGCAGCATCACTTCAGCTATTTATCATAGACACCAAACGTTACATCCAGTTGTCAATATACTTTTCTGTACCTGTTATTAGCAGTGAAGTTGGCCGCAAGTGGAACATATATTTCTTTTTTCCTCATGCCTGCGGGGGCCTCCCTGGTGGCAGATGAGACAGGAAAGGTTCTGGGCTGCTCATCCTACGCAACGTAATCACAAATATGCATTACAGAAAGGCATTATTGTTATTTCTGGCAGATCTTCTTCAGGCACTTTTAATAAATGCCCTTATAAATGCACCACATGTAGATTATCCAACTAAGTTCTATCATGATTCTTACTATGTACCAAGGAAAACATATCTATCTTTTATCAAAGGTTGAAGCCTTGGGGCTATCAATAGCATTTGCATTTACCTGACACTCATAAGCTATAGAGCAGTGGTTCTCAACCGGGGTCCCCAATGTTTTTGGCCTACAACTCCCAGAAATTCCAGCCAGTTTACCAGCTGTTAGGATTTCTGGGAGTTGAAGGCCAAAAACTTCCGGGGACCCCAGGTTGAAAACCACTGCTATAAAGACTAAGTTAACCTTTTGTTGATAACAAAGGCTAGACAATGGTATTAACAGAATCAGCAAAGGTGGCTCAGAGCAAAAAGAAATGACAGCAAGATAGCATTCTTTTTCATACCATTACACAATAGTTTTTCCATAGAAACACTTTTCTACACTCATTTCCAGTTTAATGCTGCACAGCTAAAATGAGTAAGGTAATTGCTGCTGTATGGCTGCAACATTAAAGCTTTTCCAAAGGTTACCCACCTCTCAGAGTCAATGCTGCCCTAGAATTTAGTGCTAGTGGGGAGACATTTAATCCCTTTGGCATGACCCAGAAGATACTAGAACAACTGGAGGTCCCTTTTCCATTGCTCTTTTTAATTTTAGGAGGAGTGGGGTGCTACTCAATAATGGTCTATATAGGCCAGTGGTTCCCAATCTTTTTTTGACCAGGAACCACTTTGATTTTTTTGTTGTTAGCTGGGACCACAAGATTCAATAATAATAAACTGTGTTAATCTAAAATAAAACTTTAATCAAAACTTTTAACATACTCATAGTCAGCATTTGCAAGGCTTGCAAAACAGGCTGGTTTGCCTGAAGCATTTTTCTGCAGAGTCCACTGCAAACACTGCCATGTTGTCATGAAACAGATTTGTGTAAATACCAAGTTGGAAGCTCAAAAACCTTAGACATATTTTTTTCATGACTGCAATGGTGTGCTTAAAGGGCAGGGCCCCACCGTTTAAGAAGCAGCGCTTAAGATAATTCTGCTCCCCACCCACCCTGCAAAGAAGGGCCAGAAATGACTGCCTCCTGCAGGAGAGACAGAAGGCCCTTCCACACAGCAATTTAACCCAAAATATCAAGGCAGAAAATCCCACAATATCTGCTTTGAACTGGGTTATCTGAGTCCACACTGCCATATATTCCAATTCAAAGCAGATGTTGTGGGATTTTCTCCCTTGATATTTTGGGTTATATGGCTGTGTGGAAGGGCCCTAGGAGAAGAGACTGAAAAACAGAGCCAAGCAGGTGAGGGGCTTGTGAGGAAGGGGCTTTATGGGACAAGAAAAGGAGACGGCAGCATGTATATTCTGGGGAGGCCCCACAGCAGCCAGGGCCCTAATCCCCTGCTTCAGTGTACCTCCCTCACCTACCTGGCAGTGGCGGTGGCTATGGAGGTGGCTGGGCCTGGACCGGAGGGAGCAGCATCTTCACCTTGCTGTGCTCCTCCCAGCCCATGCAGCCTCTGGCTCCCGCCAAGCCTGCCAGCGCCAGGGCCTCGAGATTCTGTTGGCAGTAGTGGGAGCAGCGGTGGCAGCACCATCTCACCTCGGACAGGAGAGCGATTGACCCAAGATAGCAAAGGGGCAGGAGCAGGGGTGGGGCAGGGCTCATCAGCACCCAATAGAAATGAGGACAGGGAAAGAGTGGCTGGCGGCACGGCAAATGGCAGAGCTCGGCGGGGATAAATAAATAAAATAAAATAAATAAAGAGGAAGGAGGTCCATTGACTGGATTTTCGTTCTCGCGGCCCACAGGTTGGGAACCACTGATATAGGCATATTCTGCACAGAACTCATCATAGCACTGGGCATGGCAGCTTCACACAGGAATTTACATTTCTCTAGTGATAGAATAATGCCATTCGAATATCAGAAAAATGCAGTTTCCAACAACAAATACATAAACCAAAAATATTTGAGAAGACTACAAAGGCCTTGAAGAGAATTGTCCTTAGCAAGAGAATGCTTAAAAACAAAGCTTAGGACTACAGTAGAGTCTCCCTTATCCAACATTCGCTTATCCAACGTTCTGGATTATCCAACTCAGTTTGCCTTCCGCCCCGATCCACAACTGTTTCTCTAGGCAGCAAGAATTGAACTTATTATGGATTTAACTTCTGACAATGTTGCTACTGTAAGTTCATTTTATGCATTTCTATCTTTATTTGTAGTTAATTTGTTAGTAGCCAATGTTTTTTTAGCCAATGTTTTCAATATATTGCAATGTTTGGGTGCTAAATTCATAAATACAGTAATTACTACATAACATCGTGTTTCGGACTGCTTTTTTGTCGATTTGTTGTAAAACATGTTTTTGGTGCTTAATTTGTAAAATCATAACATAATTTGACGTTTAATAGGCTTTTCCTTAATCTCTCCTTATTATCCAACATTTTCGCTTATCCAATATTCTGCTGACCCATTTACGTTGGATAAATGAGACTCTACTGTATCTCCATCTATCCAAACTAATGTTCCTTTGATATTTGTATTTGCTGATATGACCATGCCCTTACCAGGATGTTCCATGTAGTTTTCTTTTCTGGTGAGACTTTGCTTAAACTTGCCAGTTTCTTTCTTCCACCTGAGCTGCTGTCAAACAAAGTCAAGAAATCTCGATGGTGTTCAGCACTGAAGAAAAATAAAATCACAGGATTAATCAGGGGCCTTGCCTTGGATGATTTTAAACATTGTACTGCTTAATTCATTTCCAAAACATACACAATCTGTTTTGCAAGAGGCTAACTCATTTATACTATTAAAAAAAACTCTCAAGTTTTCTTCCCAAATTGTAGGAGGCCCTCGAGAAGCAAAATACCCCAATTTCTCTAATGTGCTCTGAAAAGCAAACACATAGTAATCAGACTCTGAGAGATCCCATACACTTGTCTTGCCTTCCATGAGATATCTTTAAGGCTCACCTGAATGTACTATTCACCTGCTGGTTAACCTGAGTGGTGCTGTTGGATCTTCTCAAATTGTTCATAGCTCTAGAGGAGCCAAATCCTGCATCTTCCTAGGAGAAAAAAAAGACACAGAACAATAATACACAGAGCTGGTCATAACTGGATGCATGAATATCAAAATACTCCATCTACATTCACCTTAGTAAAAAGAAGTTAATGTAGCATTGGCAGATGATTATGACAGCACAGACTCTGGAAGGGTTGAAAGATGAGTTTGGCCGTGTTACTTGTTACCTTAATTTTGCTTTTTTAAAGTAATAGTTATAATTTACAATTAAAATATTTATAAAAATAAAAAGCACAGATTTCCCCCACAATAAGAGTTCAAATTCATTGCACATTTCTGTTCACTTTAAATGAATTTGAAGAGTCTCTTTTCTAATCTGAATAACGTACCTTAAATTTAGAGTTACGTTGCTATGTTTAATAAGATAGAAAAAGGTTTGGTAGGAACAAGAAGTCTTTATAAACATTATTTAAGTTTTTTCTCTCTCTCAGAGTATCTATAGCTCTAAAAATGAAACTAGAACACACCTCTTGTCATTTCTCCCTCAGAAACAATATGTAGCAGTGAAGTTTTAAAATACTTTAAAATTCCCAAACACAAGGCCAAAATAGTAACACTAAACTATATAGAGCTTTATTCTGCCTTCACACATTTCACAGCCCACTGTGTGGAATGGCTGCATCTTGGTACAGATTTGCAATCCATGATAAAGCCCACAGTGTTCCCTTAGCTACAGGGCAAACATAAACAGAAAGTCTATGTTTTGATGGGCAGGATTGACCTTCCAGCATCCTCAAATTAAAAATCTTTTATATTATAAAACTGTAATAATCTCTCTTGAGCAACTCACATAGAACAATAAAGCATACACATTGCTACAAATGAAGTTAAACACTATAATTAAAAGAAAACATATTTGTTAGGGACATGCTGGAAAATCTTAACAAAGCTCAGAGAAAAACAACTGCTTTATCCACAATACTCACTAAGATATTCCGTTTGGGTTTGTTTTCTGTAATGACAGAAATGGAGCGAGCAATGTGCTTCCCTGGAGAGGCACTGCTGGGGCGCTGAAGCACTTGTATAGGCAGTCCTGTTAAGCTGAGATCCACACCATTGGCACTAGCACCCTGGAGGGAAGAGCTGCTTCCACGGACACTCTTCATTGTGAACTATGGAAAGAGGGAAGCCCTGGAAACAGAAAGAAAGATGGGTCTCACACATCAGTTTATTGCATGTCCCAAAATGTATTATATACTCTTAAAAAACAAATTACAATGTAAGTACCTATGGCCTAAATCAGAATCCTGAGAACTCCCAACTTCCTTTTTCTAAAGCAAAAAGCAAAAATCTAGTCCTCTGGATTAAAGAAAAGCATCAACATGAAAAGTCAATAACTTATTTCTCTGAGAACACAAGAGTTCTAAAGACAACTTTCCAAAATCTTTTCATAGAATTCATACCTGTCTATTTGGTTTAGCTCTCTTTTCTTTCACAGAAGAATTATTTCCACTACATTGGTTCCATGCTAATTTTTTGGACCCAGAACACACACACCCCAGTGGATCCCCATTTAATACAAGTACTGTAGTAAAATTGTGCCCCATATAGAACATGGAAAGCTGTATTTCCATTCTTTAGTTTATTGCATTTGAATTTAATCAGATTTTACTAAATTAGTGTATGAGAATACTATTCCACTATTCTGTTTGTTTTGCTTTTAGCAACTAATATGACTCACTAATCAGATAAAATGGCCATAATTTCACTTTCATCATTTCTTTTGTTTCAAACAGTGATTATTTTTGTGTTCTGAAAAATGCAGGGTAAACTCAAGTCAAATTATCTCTATATCTCATAAATCACAAAGAGTAATGTCGAACAAGTGAAACAGTGTGGTGTAGTGGCTTCAGCATTGGACAATTATGCTCAAATTCCTGCTCAGCCTTGGAAACCCCCTGAGTGACCTTGAGCAAGTCACAGTCTCTCAGGCTCAGAGGAAGGCAAAGATAAACTCCATATGAACATATTGTGCCAAGAACACCTTGTGACAGAGTTGCTTTAGGATTGCCATCAGTCAGGCGTGACCTGAAGTCATACAACAACAAAACATAAATTAATGTATTCAGCTATTCTGTGGAGTGTCTTAGTTTTCTAAAATGCAACAGGCTGCCCTCTTTGATTAGAGGTCTGCTTGGCTCATCTTTTAGAGCAGAAATTGCCCATCTACACATACATTCCCCTACAAACACTCTGAACTGCAAATTCTCTGGCCCAGGAAAGATCAACAAGGAGCTCACTATGGCAACCACAGACGCTCGCTCAGGAAAGGCAGCTCATAGATATTACATCGGAAACCAGACTGCTGGGATTCAAGGGAGCAGCTACAGCGGAAAGAAAACTACAGAACTATAGCAAAATTTGCACTCTACTTCTCTAAACAAAATTGAAGCAAAATTTTACTCTCCTAGATTTAAGATATAAAACATGTTTTTCTTTTCATGTAACAATGTGAAATTGAAAATGTTATAATAGCACCGACAGCTTGACAGCAGTGTGTGCGAAAAAGATCTTGGAGTCCTCGTGGACAACAAGTTAAACATGAGCCTACAATGTGATGCGGCAGCTAAAAAAGCCAATGGGATTTTGGCCTGCATCAATAGGGGAATAACGTCTAGATCCAGGGAAGTCATGCTCCCCCTCTATTCTGCCTTGGTCAGACCACACCTGGAATACTGTGTCCAGTTTTGGGCACCGCAGATGAAGGGAGATGCTGACAAGCTGGAAAGCGTCCAGAGGAGGGCAACTAAAATGATTAAGGGTCTGGAGAACAAGCCCTATGAGGAGAGGCTTAAAGAGCTGGGCATGTTTAGCCTGCAGAAGAGAAGGCTGAGAGGAGACATGATAGCCATGTACAAATATGTGAGGGGAAGTCATAGGGAGGAGGGAGCAAGCTTATTTTCTGCTGCCCTGCAGACTAGGACACGGAACAATGGCTTCAAACTACAGGAAAGGAGATTCCACCTGAACATCAGGAAGAACTTCCTCACTGTGAGGGCTGTTCGGCAGTGGAACTCTCTCCCCCGGGCCGTGGTGGAGGCTCCTTCTTTGGAGGCTTTTAAGCAGAGGCTGGATGGCCATCTGTCGGGGGTGCTTTGAATGTGATTTCCTGCTTCTTAGCGGGGGGTTGGACTAGATGGCCCTTGAGGTCTCTTCCAACTCTACTATTCTATGATTCTATGATTCTATGATCCCTTCTTAACCTCTTTAATCTTCTCATTGGTGCTGAGCTTTATAGCTGTTGATAGTTTCCAACCATTTTCTGATCATGTAGCAATATGCTACCATGCTAAGTCCTTTACTTCAATGTGCAGCTTTTCTGTGGGAAAGTCTGTTTTAATATTACAAAAGCCCTCAAAAGTGATATGGCCTCATATAGACCACCCAAGCAACATGCATACCTAAATTTTCTTGAGAAAATAATTACTTTTACAAATCAAATGAATTCTGTTGTACAACCACATTGATCGCTTAGCACACACAATTCTTATCATTACAGTACCACAGTTAAAATGAATATTGTATTTATTAATGTGTGCCTTCAAAGCCATACAGATGGCTGAGATTGTGATCCCTGTGATTTGGGAAGGCTCAGTGTACACAAACTTTCAGGAACATAAATTATTAAAAATATTACATAAATGAATGCTGTGCTTGGGCTTGGGTCCCATCTCCAAGAAATCTCATATGCAAACACAAGCATTCAAAAATTTTAAAATTTTCAAACACTTCTGGTCCCAAGCCTTTTGGAGAAAAGATGCTCAACCGGCACCTTTATTTTTACTGAAAATACTTAGCTCATATACTCATGTATAAATCAACATTATGTATAAGTCAAAGGCAGGTTTTGAAATCAAAACTACGGATTTTGATGTCATTCTATGGAGAGGGAAAGCACCAATACCAAGTAAATGCCACATGGGTTCTGCTGCCAACATTTCTCCATCAAATAATAATAATAATAATAATAATAATAATAATAATAATAATAATAAAACTTTATTTATATCCCGCCACCATCTCCCCAACGGGACTCGGGGCGGCTTACATGGGGCCATGCCCAGAACAATAATAAAACCCTAATAATAATAACCCTAATAAAAATGTAATAATAAAACTTTGGGTTGCTGTGAATTTTCCAGGCTGTATGGCCATGTTTCAGAAGCGTTCTCTCATGACGTTTCGCCCACAGGCATCCTCAGAGGTTGTGAGGTCCATTGGAAACTAGGCAAGTAGGGTTTATATATCTATGGAAGGTCCAGGGTGGGAGAAAGAACTCTTGTCTGCTTGAGGCAAGTGTGAATGTTGCAATTAGTCACCTTGATTAGAATTGAATAGCCTTTCAGCTTCAAAGCCTGGCTGCTTCTTGCCTGGGGGAATCATTTGTTGAGAGGTGTTAGCTGGCCGTAATTGTTTCATGTCTGGAATTCCTGTTTTCAGAGTGTTGTTCTTTATTTACTGTCCTGATTTTAGAGTTATTTAATACTGTAGCCAGATTTTGCTCATTTTCATGGTTTCCTCCTTTCCGTTGAAATTGTCTACATGCTTGTGGATTTCAATGACTTCTCTGTGTAGTCTGACATGGTGGTTGTTAGAGTGGTCCAGCATTTCTGTGTTTTCAAATAACATGCACTGTCCAGGTTGGTTTACCAAATGCTCTGCTATGACTGACTTCTCAGGTTGAGCTAGTCTGCAGTGCCTTTCATGTTCCTTGATTCGTGCCTGGGCAATGCTGTGTTTGGTGGTCCCTACGTAGACTTGTCCACAGCTGCATGGTATACTGTAGACTCCTGCAGAGGTGAGAGGATCCCTCTTGTCCTTTGCTGAACGGAGCATTTGTTGGATTTTTTTTAGTGGGTCTGTAGATAGCTTGTAGGTTGTGATTATTTAATAAAACTTTATTTCTATCCCACCCCTCTCCCCGAGGAGACTCGGGGCAACTCATAACATATAACAATAAACAATAAGTGAATAGAAACAATAAATTAAAAAAATCAAACAATTTAAATTAAAAACAAATAATAAAACAACAATTATGTTAAAAGAGCATAAAACATAAGGTGAGTTAAATAACAATATATTAACAATACTTATATCATTAAGACATTAAAATAGCCCATTTAAATCAATGCAGATGGGCCAGAATCTGGAAGAGAAAAGAGGCCTAGTGTTTCATGTAGTTTCTCCGAGGACAGGCTAAGCCACTCTCTCCAGAAAAGAGCATGGTTTCCTTCTGGGAAGAGTTGGTAAACTGGCTGGGATTTCTGGGAGTTGTAGGCCAAAACACCTGGAGACCCACAGGTTGAGAACCACTGTTTTGAAGGGTTGATCTCTCCACTACAGTGTTTAGACTGATGCATGAGTATATAGGGCATAGTTTTCCAAGCATTTCATGTCAGTGACAGACTTTTTAGACCTGCATCATTTTGCGACACAGTAACTGAGTTCTACTAGCAAATCATAGGTTATACCAGGCATGGGGAAACATGGACCTTCCCTCCAGGTGTTTTGGACTTCAATTCCCACCATTTCGAACAGCCTCAAGCCCTCTCCTTTCTTTCCTTTCTGCTTAAGCAGCTGAGAGGGAAAAGGAAAGGGCCTGAGGCTGTTAGGAATGGTGGGAGTTGAAGTCCAAAACACCTGGAGGGCCTAAGTCTGACCATGACTGGGTTACACCAAACCCTTGTAAGGGATAACGACACATACCTACATAGTAACCACAAAATGTAAGGGGACACAACAGAGCTCAAGAAAACCTTGTGTGTGTATGTATGTCATAGAATCATAAAATCATAGAGTTGGAAGAAACATCACGGGCCATCCAGTCCAACCTCCTGCCAAGTAGGAAAATCACATTCAAAGCACCCTCGACAGATGGTCATCCAGCCTCTGCTTAAAAACCTCCAAAGAAGGAGGGGCAGCATGTTCCACTGCCGAACAGCTCTCACGGTGAGGAAGTTCTTCCTAGTGTTCATGTGGAATCTCCTTTCCTGTAATTTAAAGCCATTGTTCCGCGTCCTAGTCTCCAAGGCAGCAGCAAACAAGCTTGTTCCCTGCTCACTATGACTTCCCCTCACATATTTGGTCTTCTCTTCTGCAGGCTAAACATGCCTAGCTCTTTCAGCCGGTCCTTATAGGGCTTGTTCTCCAGACCCTTGATCATTTTAGTTGCCCTCCTCTGGACACATTCCAGCTTGTCAACATCTCCCTTCAATTGTGGTGCCCAGAATTGGACACAGTATTCCAGGCGTGGTCTGAACAAGGCCGAATAGAGGGGTAGCATGACTTCCCTGGATCTAGACACTATATTCCTATTTATGAAGGCTAAAACCCCATTGGCTTTTTTAGGTACTGCCTGACATTGCTGGCTCATGTTTAACTTGTTGTCCACGACGACTCCAAGATCTTTTTCACACGTACTGCTATCAACCCAGGTGTCCCCCCATTCTGTATCTTTGCATTTTATTTTATTTTATTTTGCCTAAGTGGAGTATCTTGCATTTGTCCGTGTGTGTATATATCTATGTGTGTGTATGATTCATTGCTTATTGCAGAGACTCATTCGTTTCTCGTTTAGGTTCGTGCGACACACCTACACACTGCAGCCGGCACACTAATGTGTCGTGACACACAGCTTGGAAAGATCTGCTATAACCGAGGGTTTGGGGTTTTCCATTTTGAGAGGGCTGTGAAGGCAGTTTTATCCTTCCTTGCAGAATTCCTCTTTCCTAACAGGAGCGAGCGAGGGAGGAGATTGGGCCAATGTAGTGCACAGACCCACACAAAACCATGGGAACCTGCAGAGAGGAGGCTCTTGAACAAGGGAACCGGATGGGGCCAGGAGGCCCTTGAGGCCCGGCCTCGCTTACCTCAGCAGCGGTTCCCAAAGGGGACCCCGGGGCTTCCACCTCTGGCCGGGGCTTCACTCCCGGCTTCCGCTCAAGCAGAAGGGAGACAGGCGCCCCTAGGCCGGGAGACCCTCGCCCGAAGTGGCTTCTCCAAGAGCCTCCCTCCCAGGCTGCCCGCTTCGCTTCTCTCCTCCGGACTTTTCCTCGCACGGCGCCCCCTGAGTCTTTCCCGCAAAGCACCCTGGGAAGCTCCCCCCTCCCCTTTCAGGCTACGACAAAAGACACGGCGCGGATAGCAACCAGCGCCTGAGCGCAGGCGAACTAGTGCGGAGGAAGGGCCCGCCTCCTCTCTAGCATCATATTGGCCAGGCTGGAGATAGGCGGCTCCTGATTGGCTCAGCCCCTTGACTGTCTCTGACGGTGGTGCTAGGCTGATCTGCTCAAGGCAAAGGAAGGCGGGGAGATTGAGCGGGCGCTAGGTAAAGGTTTTCCCCTGACATTAAGTCTAGTCGTGTCCGACTCTGGGGGTTGGTGCTCATCTCCATTCCTAAGCTGAAGAGCCGGTGTTGTCCGTAGACACCTCCAAGGTCATGTGGCCGGCGTGACTGCATGGAACACCCTTACCTTCCCGCCGGAGCGGTACCTATTGATCTACTCAGATTTGCATGGTTTCGAAGTTCTAGGTTGGCAGAAGCTGGGGCTAACAGCGGAAATTCACCCTGCTCCTCGGATTCGAACCGCCGACCTTTCGGTCAGCAAGTTCAGCTGCTCAGCGGTTTAACCTGCTGCGCCATTGGGGGCTCACACATTAATTTAGTAAAATTTGATTAAATTCAAAATCAATAAACTATAAAGAATGGAAATACAGTCTCTGTATCCACATATGCAACTATTCACTGCTAATTGACATTTTTTTAAAAGAAATCCAAAGTTCAACCTTGAATTTTCCATGATCTGTATGGGGCACAATTTTACTACTTGTTTTAAATGGGACTCCACTGAGGGGAAGGTGTCCTGAGCCAAACCCCAAAAAAATTACATGGGCCCAATGTAGCGGAAATGTAGGGGTTGCTAGAGAGGGGGAAAAGGCAGCGAGGAGGGAAAGAGGAGGAAGACAGTAAATCAGGACGGTAAATAAAGAACACTCAGAAAACTTGAATTCCGTACAGGAAACAATCAGGGTCAGCTAACACCTCCCAACAGGCAGGAAGCAGCCGGGCTTTGAAGCTGAAAGGCTATTCAATTCTAATCAAGGTGACTAATTGCAACATTCACACCTGCCTCAAGCAGACAAGACTTCTTTCTCCCACCCTGGACCTTCCATAGATATATAAACCCCACTTGCCTCATTTCCAACAGACCTCACAACCTCTGAGGATGCCTGCCATAAATGTGGTTGAAACTCCAGGAGAGAATGCTTCTGGAACATGGCCATAAAGGCTGGAAAACTCACAACAACCCAGGAGGATTCAAAGACAAGATACAGGTTAAAAGGCCCTCCTCTGAAATGCTTGGATTTTCGGATTTTGACATTCATGCATTTACATACGCATTCACAGGGTCATAAAGGTCACTTTGAAAGTATTGTATGGTCAGTGCAGACTCAACAAGTGCATTGAAATGCATAATATAAGTCTGCAGTGTGATCACTGTTTGCATTATATGACTCTGGAGAAGGGGCCCATGTCTAAGCATGACGTTTGCTTATGTCTCAGGTACACCTTGTATCCGTAGCCCAAAGGTCATTTCATACAAAACACTTGTAATCATTTAGTATCTGAAACAAAAGTGAATACTGTGAGGCATCAGAAAAGAAAGGTCTCACTATATCTGCCTGTCCCTGTCAGTCGCTGGCAAGGGATCTTGTATTAGCCCAGGCATGGGCAAACTTCGCCCCTTCAGATGTTTTGGTCTTCATCTCCCACAATTCCTAACAGCCTACTGGCTGTTAGGAATTGTGGGAGTTGAAGTCCTAAACAACCGGAGGGATGGCCGAAGTTTCCCCATGCCTGTATTAGCCCCTTAGGGACTAATGGAGAGAACAAAGATGGGAGCCTAAGCCTTCTTAAGGCAAGGGTGGGGTCACACTGCAGGATTATAGCAGTTTGACACCACTTTAAACTGCCAGGTCTTAATAGTGCAGATCTCTGGGACTTTTACTTTGTTGTGGAACCACAGCTCTCTAACAGAAAAAAAAAAACTTCACCAAACTACAAAACTACATGAACCATCAGGGTAAGTATGAAGTGATTAAAGGGGAGAGGAACCCTTTACTTGCAATTTTATAGAATTGAGGCATGGCAGTTAAAGTAGTCTCAAAATACTGTAACTCTGCAATACAGTTACATCCTAATCTACTGTATCAGAGGAAGCAGATTTAAATTATGGGTCCCTACCCCAAATGGGGCCCAATTAGAGAGAAAATTGAGTTGCAAAAAATTTGACAACAATCAAAGGTTTCTGAACAGCACTTGCACAACTGTTTTAGACATTTACATGAATCTGTTAGCAACAACATTTAGTTACAGTGGACCCTGCAGAAAATGCTTCAGCTGTACTTGTTGAGAAAGGATTGCAAATGCTGATTTATTACTAATATTTGATTTTTATACCTATTCTGTATACCTGGGATCACATAAAAATTTCTCAGATGGAAAGGGGTCACAAGTGTAAGAAGACTTGGTTTACATCACCCCAATAATCCAGATTATTCTGTCTTGGGGTCAGTTTGTTAGCACCACACCTACTCATAATATATCCCACTAAAACTGTATTGCTGCCAACACCCCAAATTCAAATCAGCATCGGCTTTATAGCTTATTCATGAGTAAGCTAGGGTACAATCCTCCTCCCCCCCGCCTTTGTTTAAGATGTCTGTGCGCATTGCGCAGCATACTCTTCTCCTCCAGGGCAGATGGGTGGCCAATATATTGACCAGTGATTCCCAACCTGTGGTCCTCCATGTGCTTGAGACTTCGATTCCCAGAAACCCCAGCCTTCTTGGCTACCTATCAGGAATTCTAGCAGCCAAAGTCCCAACACCTGGAGGACCAGAGATTGGGCCTTCCGCTGGCCTATAGGACTGCTCTGGAACTCCCGTTGCTGCTGTTACGAATGTGGCTGCTGCCCTTGGGCCCACAGTATCCATTCTGTCGCTGGGAGCCAGTAGATTGTGGCATGCTGCCACTTGAGAAAGCATGAACAAACTTCCTACCGGCTGTTAGGAATTGTGGGAATTGAAGTCCAAAACATCTGGAGAGCCAAAGTTTGCCCATGCCTGCACTAGAACCAGCAAAGAACAGGCCAAAGGGGGAGAAGAGCGATCCTCCACATGCATACTTGCGAGTAAACCATCCCTTCTCCCACTCTATTCACACACACTGCGCTATACTACAGAATGTCCCAAAAGTCTCCACACAAAAGAAAAATTAACAAACTTCTATTTTATCATGTATTTAATATTTTTATATTTACATTTTGTATAGAACACATAGAAAAAAATGTAATGAATATTTCGTAATGAATAATATATTTTGCTACAATTTCCCATTTCCCTTCGGTATGGCAACTTTTGGGACACCCTGTACATTAAAGGGATCTTTAAATGCCAGAAGGCATCCTCCCTGCAAGTTGCTAGTTTTAGCAACCATTCACACCCATAGTTGGGAAACCTTTTTGAATTTCAGAAATTGTAGTTTTACACTTATTCCACAATCATGTATCAATGCAATTTTTTAATGCAATGTGCATTCAAATGTAAGGATCAACATAGTTTTTGAACAATTGTCAGCCGGGTCAGCTCTATGAAACTGGTTAAAAGAGCAATTCCTCTGTGAGCTTTCAGAACAAGTGGGAAGTGTGTAGGGAGAGAGAAACCCTTAATCCACTCCATCTGGGGGACAGGACAGAGCACCCTTTGTGCTCCATGGGGCTCGCTCACCAGCAAACAATTATGCCTGCGCTCAGTTGTAGTGTGGCTTCAGCTGCTTCTATTACTATGTTATACAGAGCTGTAGCCCAATCCTTATGCAGACTTAAGGGGGCTTAAGCCCCTTGGTTTCAATGAACATAGGAGCAACCTAGGATCAGTCTGTGTATGTCATTTTTATTAGGCATCCCTGCGCTCCACAAATACAGGAACAGCTGTGACAAATGAGAATAGGCAGCACATTTGAAAGAGCAAATGCGTGCAACCCAGGAGATATAAATCAAAATGAGATCATGTTGCAGAGTCTGCATGGAGATAAACAACAGACTAGATCCAGGTGGGATGAAAAGGCCCAGACCATCCACATCACTGACAGATCACGTTGAGCAGGGGGGAAATTAAGGCTGCAATTCGATACACGCTTATTAGGAAAAAAGCCCAAGTAGACCTAGTGGGATTTACTTCTGAGTAAACATGGCTAGGATTGTGTTACATCTCGTCTGTTCCTGGCTTGCCTTAAGGCAGGATGACCAACTGAATTCAAGGTCTTGATTGAATAAACCAGGGAATGATATGCATTAGTTAAATGCACTTTTCTCAGAAAAATGAACAAATCAGTATTGTAGAATTAATAACAGGCCAGCACCTGGAGTGCAAAACATATCATTTAAACAATTTTACTATAGCCTGGAAAAGTCTTATTTCTGGAGTAGACTTTGCCATGCTTTTGCATGTATGTTTGTGTGTGTCTATATACAGAGTCAATTTCTTTTGAAGTGGTCTATAATCTATAGCAAATCAGGGCTCGAGTCAGGTGTTTGCAGATGGAAAATTCTGCTTTTGAAGAACCAACACCATCAACATCAAACAGAAAAAGGAATTTTTGTGAAAATTAATGCAGCAAAGGAGAGAGCCCTTTCCTGCTTCTCATAGGCATTCAGACTTGCCTTACACTGTTGGTTAAATTCCATGCAACTGGAAATAACCCTCCTTTACTTGGCCATAAAATAAGGAGAACCACAATAGTAATAATTATAAAATCCAGCACTACGTAAGAGCCACCATGAAAGACTTAGCGTCTAGCATTCTATCTGTGATAGTGACAAGATTTAGAAAGGACTTATTGTGAGTACTGGTAGGAGTATGAAGGATTTTATTAATGTTTTGTTCAGTGTGGAAAGAAAGGAGTATCCTGGTCTCAATATTTTTTAAGGACATTATGGTGTGCTCTTTCCAAACTTCTAGGAGGTGAGGGAGCTCTGATTACCATATTATAGCTGAGCAAGGCTTGTTTTATTTTTTATTCAGAAGATAGCCACTGTTTTACTAGTTGTTTAGGTTTTTAATTTTGTTTTAGTATGTATATTGTGCTACTTATGTAATGTATGTTGCTGTTTTTATGTTTGTAAACCACCCTGAGTCCCTTTGGGGAGAGAGGGAGGTATATAAATGAAGTTTTACTACTTACTTACTTACTTTGTTGCAGTACCCACTATGCAAAATGATTTTCCCAGTAAGGTTGCCATTGCTGTATGTTTCTGCTATTAACAGAATACCAATTTTCCTAGGCATTTTCCTGTTCATGTAGTAAAACAGTTTGTAAAATTAATTATATAAAGCAATCACTTACATTTTAGTAATTGGATTTACTGTTATTAATTAAAGTACTCAGATTAAAAACCAACCAACCACCGAAAGTGGTATTAAAATGCTCTTATGTAGATAAATGAAATCAAAGATCCTTGTTTCCAGATGCTTGCCTTATCTAGGCAGACCTCCAAAGAACTATGAATTCAGTTACATGGTGACATGCCAGCTGGAGCTCCTGTTATCAGTAAGCTACTGTTTTCCAAGCAGGCAAGGACAGTTGCTAGGAAATTAATCCTTGACCCAGCACTCAAGACTATCACAAATTTCGCCCCCACTGAGATGGCTGCAGCAACAACAACATGGGTGATACCTACATCCACTGAAGATTTCTCTCTGTCTCGCACCTACCCATTCCATTTTAAATAGCTTTTCAGTATTTTCACCAAAACTTCTTAGAAATGACCAGAGGCCTTCTGAGCATGGATGATTTGCCCATCTTATTTGCTAGCAGTTGTATACTTTTGTACAAGAGTAGATGTTATTATTAGTACCAGTGGTAAAAAGTCAGGTTTAATTTGTAGCAAAACATTTCTGTCTGGTATCAATTTTCAGTGCCAAAGCTCATTTTTTTGAATTGATTGACAAGCATAGACAATTCTTCCTATGGCTGATTAAAGTATATACATATATACAGCATGTTGCACTTTAAATCTGTGCTGGGAAACCTTCGAACCTCCAAGCATTTTGGGTTATGGCTCCCATCATCTCCTACCACTGCCTGCAGTGTCTAGGATACAGTCTAACACTTCTGGAGAGCCAAAGGCTTGACTATCTCTCACTGTCTCTGCCCCATGTAGAATATAGTATTCCTAGGCCTGGACACATGTGAAGCACTTCCCCATCTGCACATGACACTGGAGAAGGGAGATGGAAGAAAGAGATTTTTACTACAGGAATTAGCTCTGTTTCAAACAAAATTAAGTAACTCTAAGCCACTTGGTGATCGTGTAGTATTGTGGTAACAGTTGAGAAGTTACTTTTTTTGGACAACACTTCCCAGTAACTCAAACATTTGATTGGCATTGCCATGCTGGCTAGATAATTCAGTGAATTGTAAGCCATACATATATCACCTAAGGAGATATATCTTATGCTTTTGTGTGATATTCTTTCTTTTTTTTTACGATGTGAACTGTAGCTATATTTGTTTTGACTTTCATATGCCACTTCAGCTCCCAGTCTGGTAAAAGGCATAATAAAAATAAATAAAATTGAAGGATAGTACAAATTGTTGGCTACAAAAAAATCAGTGTCAGCTTTTTTCCCTTCACCAATTAGCTTGGTAGTAGCAAATACAAGGAGTGATAGCATGGACCGAGCCGACTTCTTATATTCAAGATTTCAGGTCAAACGGACAGGGAGGAACAAAACATAGCCTGAATTATTATTCAGACACATTATTCAGATAGAAATCAGTACCATTTTAACAGTAAAAAAATAAAACAAAAGGTGATATTTCTACAGCTTCTAAAGAAACCAGCTCAGTGCTATAGTGAAAACAGACCATATTGTTTGTCTATTGTGCTTTGTTTGTCACTTGAGAAAACCACTTCTGATTATATACATATAATAAAATGAGGATTCAAATCTTGTCTTTCATATGTATTGCCGAAGCTTTTCACGGCCAGAATGACTGGGGTGTTGTGTGATTTCCGGGCTGTATGGACATGTTCTAGCATGATCATCTGAAAATGCCAGCAACATTAGGAGAAAATGCTGCTAGAACACAGCCATACAGCCCAGAATCCACACAACACTGCACTTCTTTTTCATGTAAGCAAATGATGCTATGGGGATGCTAGTACAGTCTCCACTCTTTAGGATTAACAACATAAACAAAACAAAGTGATTGGACAAGCAACTGAGAATCAGCCTTGTCTCAATAAAGACAGGTGAAGAAAGCAACCACACCACCATGAGGAGAAGTGAACCAATACCAGTTTCTTGTTATCTCGCCTGTTTTGAGTTGGAACTGCTATGTATTGAGGAATGAAAAAACAGACATCTTCTGGTTATCTTCACTGCTCCTGGTGTTTTCAGTACATGATGCGGTCCTTGGAGCTGGCAAGAAGCATTCCTGCTCATCAATTTCCACTGTTGCCAGCATCAGACTTGAAGGTGCCACTAGCTCCATACCTGCAAACAAGGAAACAGTGCCATCTGGGTCACCCCTTTGGGGTCTGTCTTCTTGGGGTTCAGAGTTTTGGAGCCTGCATTCTTCTTCTCTCTTCTGGCTGACACTCAGTGGCAGGATATCGCATTGGCCTGAGGAGACAGATTCCAGTCCCTGCCCTTCTGACAGGGATGTGTCACTTGTGAGAAGATTAGGTGTTTGAGAGGATAGTGTTGACAGGCTCATGGGTGTGAGGACAGTTTCTCCGGCAAAGGGCATCACGTCCGTCAACAGATCATCTGCATGCGCGAGGGAGGTCTTGGCAGGAACACAGTGGTTGCCATCTGGGAGTGAGCTCTTGGATGTAGGATGGGTCCTGTTAAGGGCTTCAAACTGGCGCAAGATCTGTAAGAAGTGGAGCAGACAGAGAAAGGAGTATGCCAAATATAAGAATTGTACCATCCAGGAAAGAGTCCTTCCCACCACAAAAGGCACAGACACCAGGCTGAAGACTAATATAAACACCACCATAGTGTGATAACACCTTACACTGGATTAATTTCCACTCAGCCCATGCAGTCTTTATTTTTTACTGACATATTTTACCCAGCAATTTCCAATCCAACAGTAGCCTAGTTTCAACAATACTATCACATAGAAGGATCTTGGAAAACCTAGAACAGGCAGGAATTGCCTCACCCAACATTGTTCTATGGTCCAGCCTGACCTGAGGAAGTGTCTTGAAATTATGTCATATACAGATTATATTGTTTATATTAAAGTCAGGATGTATAACCTGTAGCTCCTGAAATGTATTTGCGATATGTGCTCTTCCACAAAAAGAGGGGTGAAATGTCATAGAATGCACAAAGTGAAGTAAGATCCCTATAACTGTGAAACCCATTTCTGTAGCTTCACTTGTCCATTCTTGGGGAGAAATGGTCTTTCTAAGAATGTGCTTGATCCTCAAGGCAATTCTATGATATGCTTCCACTGGAAGTTATCAAGGAGTTGTGTTGAAGGACCCAGGGCATTTCTAGAGAGGATACCTCTCTAAGAACATCTACTTGCTCCAACACAAATTATGGTTTACTGGGATTGAAAATCAGGCCATTGAATGGTGTTAGATCACTCTGCAGATTTTGGTAAGGGAATTTTTTATTTCTGATCTACTAAAACTAACACCGAAAAACCGAAACAAAGCCACACACTGTAGCCCCCATTTCTAAGCACTAAGAACAAAAAGACAACTATAAAGCTTCCATGGTTGCAGGGTAAAAGTAAATGCTGGGCTGCCTATTGACAAACAGGCTACATCAAGCAACATCAAGATGAGTTGCCTTTAAATAAAAAGCAAGGTTTGGGGCTATGTATTACCTTTGTTGCTTTGTTGGCCACGGGCCCAGGGCTTTTTTGACTGAGCTCCTGCAAGTATGGCTGGGCAACAGCAAATATCTGATCATGGGAGAGCAAGTCAGAACACATAAGGGAATAGATGGCACACATGGCTCTCTGAGGATGAAAAAAAAGCAGGATCAGGAAAGCAAATGCTGACATGCACCCAACTTGCAGTTATTGGAGTATCGCTGTATCTTGTAATATGTTGTTTTGCTACAGAGACAGATTCTCCAGGCTGCCCTAACAAAGCCCAAAGATAAACCGTCTCCATGTCAGCTTAACTCCAGGTTTCAAATCTGAGGTGGAAAGGTTGTAGTATTTGTTGAAGTACATTGTGTCCTGGAAGACACATGGGTTTCCTCACCATGCAGATGCACTCGCTGGGGTCCTTCAGAGTTCGGCTAAGAAGAGCCAAGACCACTTCACAGTTCAGCAAACCACATCTATGGGGAGAGAGAGGAGAGAGAGAACAAATGAAGAGAGTAGAGACCAATTTTATGAAGTGCAGAGAAAATCAAGCTAATCTCTGTAAGAATGTCTTTGAACATATGGGTTGTCAGAAATAAGAGGAAGTCTACATAATTTTATTCATTAGCTTTGAGTGGAAATTAGGCAAGCACAATGAAGAGATAAATGAAACAAAGCTCTGGAGGTAATAGATGTAATACAAACAAGCACAATTTTCAAAGTCAGTAATAAGATCAACAGAATGGGGAACCGGTACTGTTTGGATCTTCCATTTTGAGCGAGAAACTATTTTGTGCCAGCCCTGAGAACATATATCCAAGTGTTTACAAGTTTACAAAACAGTGTACAAAAACCAACACACAGTCATACAGCATAGAAAAAGGCTGTATGTAAGGATATTCCTGCGTCAATGGGAGTGAGAAGAAATATTGGCAAGATGTAACCTGCCACAAGGAAAGAAAGAGTGTTCTTACTCCTTGATAAAATGCTGGGTTTCTTCACGTGTCAAGAAGACCTTTGAGCCATTGGTTAGTTTGCTGACAAGGCTCACTTCCTGCAGGCAATCTGCAAAGTTTTCAGTTTCCATTCTAGAAAAAATGAGTTCATGAATTCATAAAAGCCTTTTCTCTTTTACTTCCTATCACTTCATATCAATGCCCCCTGAACTGTGAGCATGCAGCCCATAGTCTTACCTTTCCACTATACTCCCTGGCTCTTGAACCCCTGAGTGGTTGTCGCTGCCTGACTTGCTGTAGGATCCAGAAGTCCTGCTGAGCTCGCTGTTCTGCAAAGAATTCTGGGAGCTTTGCCCGTTGTCCAATTCTTCCCACCCGCCTCCTACTTGTCCTGGTTGATGGTTCGCTGGAAGAAAGTTTCAGGAAAATAACTATGAAATAAATCACTTCTCAAAATGTCAGGTTTCAAAATGATATTTGCTCAACACTCTCAAATCAGAAATTTACAATACACAGCCAGATGTCTGTATTTCAACAAGTAGGCCTGGGCTGAGGATTCATGAGCAAAATAACATCCTTTTATCCAGAAGGAAAAAAATGATTATCACTGTGTGTGATTAATAACAGTAATAGATCATCTATACTTCACAGACAGCTGCTTTTATCCCACCCATTGTGATGACTCATGGGCCTTGTAGTCCTGCTCAGGACATTGTAATTCCTGATGAAGATGAAAACTTGGGTTTTTTACCTTCCCAGTCTGAACTGGATTCCTCTCAGCCAGATCTTTCCCAGGCAGATCTGGGAACCTTGCACCTGCAAGAAAGTTGTCTCCCAGAAGTATGTCAAACAAGCCCAGAGCCTACTTCTCCCGTATTCTTGCGCCGGGAGTTTTGTAAACAACAGAGAAGTTTAGATTCAGCTTCGCGCAGGAGTGCGAGGATTGCAGCTAAGAATGTGGCCAATTAAGACTGCTTCTCGTGAGAATCTTTGGGGAGTCTCACATCTGGTCTCAGAGTTAGCTTTCGGTTCTGATTCCCAGAGAACTGCTTCGGCGGGAAGCTAGACTCTATTTAGGTGTTTTACCCGCGTAGTAACTTCGCGGAGTCAATTCGTCAGCCTACGGAGCGAGTTGTGTCTGGACAGCGCGCTCCGGTTCAAGCCTCGCTCCTGCTCAAGCCTTGCCTTGCTATCCAGCCTTCGCCTTGCTTCCCAGCCTTTGTTTATCTACGGACTTTGCCTTGTTTCCCAGGATCAATCCTTGCCTTGTTCCACGGATTTATCAAGTTATTCCACGGACCTTGTTCTTGTTCTTAGTTACCTTGTTCCACGTTCAAGCCTTGTTTCAAGTATCAAGTTATTTCCTAGCCTCGCTCAAGTTTCATGGACTAAAGGACCTTGTCATCTCCCCTCACTTTGCTTGGCAAAGTGAGTGTTTCGGTTATTGGATTACAACTTTGGACCTTAATATTTCTTATTGGACATTGCTTTTTTGGACTAATTCTGACCTTTCCTGAAAGGTCTAATTCTGGACTATTTTCTACACTTGTTTTTATTAACTTTATATATTCCTACAATAAAGATATTAGATAGATTCTGGCCTCTGTGTATGGTTATTGGTGCTCTGCAGCCTGGGTCGTGACAGTTTGACTCCGCCACCCTAAGCACCAATTAACCTCGGTCAGAATGTCTACCGGAACCGTACCTGGGCCGAGCGGCCAGCCGATTACCTACACCATCGACAAGGAAGAGGTGGACCGAATCCGTGATAAGCTCAATGCACAGGATGGAGAAATAAGGGGTTTGAAGGAACGCGGAGTTCGTCTTCCGGCCATGGCGTTGCCAACCAAGTTTACTGGAGAAGCTTCTAAGGTTCATGTCTTCCGTCGCCAATGTCAAGCTTATCTGGAGGCCCGTGCTGCCGAGTTTCCCCAAGAAGACATCAAAGTGGCATGGGTTTACAGTCTTCTAGACGGGCCAGCGGCCAGCTGGGCGACGGCACTGTTCGACCAAGCCTCTCCACACCTAAGATCAGCGCAACACTTCTTGGACCACCTCAAGGAGACTTGGGGAATCGAGGACAATTTGGAGGCAGCCGGTCACAAACTCCGTCGCCTTTTCCAAGGAGACAGACCTATGTCTCAGTATATAGCCGAGTTCCGAGTGCTGGCCCACAACACCGGCTGGAACGATGTAGCCCTCAGGGGACAATTCCGGGAGGGTCTCAACATTGAAATGCTGGAAGAAATCTCCAAGGTGGATCCTCCCCAGACCCTCGAGGCACTCATTGATCAATGTTTACGGGCTGAAGTCATGATTGCCAACAGGAAACAGTGGGTTCGAGGCCAGGGCAGTAGAGCCGGGGCAAAACCCCCCGCTCCCGCCAGCGTTCAGCCACGTCCGGTGTGGAGACCCCCACCGCCAACCCCATACCCCAGAGGAGGCGAGGAGGTGCCGATGCAGTTGGGCAATGTGCGTCCCAGACTAGATGCCGCCGAGAAGGCCCGTCGTCAACGCTTAAACCTCTGCTGGTACTGCGGGAACGGGGGCCACTTCGCCAGAGAGTGCCCAGCCAAAGGGAAGCCTGCCGCCCGTCTTGCGGCGGCGTCCTCCACGGAGACGAAGGCGTCTGAGCCGACTGGCACACAGCCGGCGGGGGAAGCCAACGACCGGGTGTAGAGGGGCTCGCCAACCCGGTCAAAAAATCCATCCAAGAGCCGCCAACCGGGGTCCTGTTCCTTCTCGTGGTCACATTATGGTCAGCAAAAAGGGGACCCGTCATGATCCACGCCATGATAGACTCTGGAGCTACCAACAATTTCATCGATAGAGAGTATGCCGACTCTCTGGGATTACAATATCATGATTTCAAGAATGCCCGTGTGGTGCAAGCCATAGACGGCCGTCCCCTCAAGACGGGCCCCGTAAGTCAGTGGTCGGAACCCACCAGGATGTGGATAAGGGAACATATGGAAGAGATTTCCTTCTTTGTTACCGAGGTTCCCCATTTCCCTGTGATTTTGGGAATTCCATGGCTGACTCTCCACGACCCTAACATCTCCTGGTCCAACAGAGAACTGCAGTTTGCTTCACCGTACTGCCAAAACCATTGCCTCGTAGCCAAGGTATGCCATGCCACAGACACCGAGCCCATCATCACCTTGCCAAAGAAGTACTCCGAGTATTGGGATGTATTCAATGAGAAAGAAGCCGAAAAATTACCCCCACATAGACCTTATGACTGTGCCATTGACTTGGTGGAGGGGGCCCCGATCCCGCGAGGGCATCTCTACTCCCTGACTGAACCAGAGCAAGAAGCTCTCAGGGAATTCCTAGAGACAAACCTTCGCAAGGGATTCATCAGACCCTCTCAATCCCCAGCCGCCTCCCCAGTGATGTTTGTGAAGAAGAAGTCAGGGGAACTACGCTTGGTGGTGGACTACAGAGCATTGAACAATATCACCAAGCGGAACAGCTATCCCCTGCCTTTAATCTCGGATCTACTGGATCGGCTTCGAGGAGCCAAGGTTTACACCAAGCTGGATCTTCGGGGGGCTTACAACTTAGTTCGCATCAGGGAAGGGGACGAGTGGAAGACCGCCTTCCAGACCAAATTCGGATTATTTGAGTCCCGAGTTATGAATTTCGGTTTATGCGGAGCCCCCGCAACGTTCCAGCATTTTGTCAATGACATTTTTCAGGACTATCTAGACAGGTTCTTGATAATCTACCTGGACGATTTTTTGGTGTTTTCCAGATCACAATCAGAACATGAGAACCACGTCAAAATGGTGTTACAACGATTGCGGGATCATGGACTTTATGCCAAGCTGGAAAAATGCGCTTTTGATCTACAAGAGGTAGATTTCCTTGGTTACCGCATCTCGCCTCTAGGGCTTTCCATGGATCCAGCCAAAGTTTCAGCAGTATTGGAATGGCGGGCGCCAACTAACAAGAAAGAGGTGCAGCGTTTCTTGGGGTTCGCGAACTACTACCGCAAGTTCATTCCAGATTTTGCCCGCTGGTCCGACCCCATCACTAGCTGCATCCGTGGAAAGCAGCCTTTCCGCTGGACTGATCAAGCAGAGAAAGGGTTCCAGCAACTAAAGAAACTATTCACCTCCCAGCCAATTCTACAGCACCCAAATCCTGGAACCCCTTTTGTGGTGCAAGCGGACGCCTCTGATGTGGCAATTGGGGCTGTACTCTTACAACCGGTGGGAGATCACCTCCACCCCTGTGCCTTTTATTCTCGTCAACTAACCACACCAGAGAGGAATTACACCATTTGGGAAAAAGAACTACTGGCCATAAAGGCAGCCTTTGAAACTTGGAGACATTGGCTAGAAGGGGCCAAATTTCCCATTGAAGTCCACACTGATCATCGTAATCTAGAACATCTAAGAACTGCCCGCAAACTAAATCAGAGGCAGCAACGTTGGGCTTTATTCTTTGAACGTTTCAACTTCCAGATCCATTATGTGACCCCAGCCCAAACCAAGCAAGCAGACGCCCTGTCACGTAAACCGGAATACGCTGCAGGACGCAAGGAGACCTTTGAATCCCAACTGCTACAACCTGAGAACTTTGCCACGCTCACGGTGGGGAACACCAAATCCATTCCCATTGGTTCAACTTCCCCTACTCCAGGACCCATCGGTGCTCAAGAAATCAGGGCTAGTCAGCAAGCAGATGCCTGGGCGCAGGACCAACTTCGCCAAGGTCTGCATTTTCCCTTTTCGCTTAAAGATGGGCTGCTCTGCTATAGAAATCATGTCTATATCCCACCCGGACCGGGCAGGGAAAAGGCGCTTCGTCTGTGTCATGACTGCAAACCAGCAGGACACTTCGGACTATTTAAAACTATGCATCTGATCCTAAGGGATTTTTGGTGGCCCAAGATCCGCAAGGATGTGGAAAAATATGTCAACACCTGCCCAGTATGCCAGCGCTCCAAGATACGAAGGGAGAAGCCCTCAGGGCTTTTACACCCCCTTCCTACCCCATCTCGCCCATGGGAAATAATTTCCGCGGATTTCATCACTGACCTACCACCTTCCTGTGGGTTCACCACGATCTTAGTGGTGGTGGACCTATTCACCAAGTTAGCCCATTTCATTCCCTGCGAAGGCCTCCCCACGGCCAAGGAAACTGCGGATTTATTTCTTCAACATGTCTTCAGACTACATGGATTGCCCAAGAGTTTAGTCACAGACCGTGGATCTCAATTCACCTCTCGTTTTTGGAAGGCACTACAAAAACTATTGGGCATAGACTCTCGCTTATCTTCAGCTCATCATCCCCAAACAGATGGGCAAACGGAGCGCACCAATGCCACTTTGGAGCAGTATCTTCGCTGTTATGTAAACTATCAACAGGACAATTGGGCTTCTCTGTTACCACTGTCTGAGTTTGCCTACAACAATGGAGTTCAAGCTTCTACAAAAGAAACGCCGTTCTTTGCAAACTACGGCTTCCATCCACGTTTCTTTCCCCCTGTCATTGAAACTTCAGAGGTTCCCGCAGCAGAGGATTGGCTGCAGGAACTCACAGCGGTGCAACAACTTTTGCTCCAGCAACTGGACCAAGCCAAGGAGGACTATAAACGCCACGCTGACAAACATCGCCAGCCGGGTCCCGAAATCAAGGTAGGAGATCGGGTTTTCCTGTCCACTCGCTTTCTGCCCTCCCACCGCCCTTGCCGGAAGTTAGATGCCCGTTTCATTGGCCCCTATCCAGTGGTGGCGCAATTAAACCCCGTGACTTTCAAACTCCAACTTCCGCGTTCAATGCGCATTCACCCAGTGTTTCACCGTTCCCTGCTCCTTCCGGCGGATGGTGTGCGTCCTGATACAGACCAACCGGCCCCCCCTCCTGTTTTGATGAATGGGGAGGAGGAGTTCGAGGTTGAGGACATTTTGGATTCTCGCTTTCACCGCCGCCGCCTACAATATCTCATTGACTGGGTGGGTTTTGGCCCTGAAGAACGCTCTTGGGAAGACGCCTCCACAGTCCATGCTCCTGATCTAACCCGTCGCTTTCATCAGACCTATCCCGCCAAGCCGCGACCTCGCGCCTCGGGGAGAGGGCCCCAGTTTGGGAGGGGCCTTGAGGAGGGGGATAGTGTGATGACTCATGGGCCTTGTAGTCCTGCTCAGGACATTGTAATTCCTGATGAAGATGAAAACTTGGGTTTTTTACCTTCCCAGTCTGAACTGGATTCCTCTCAGCCAGATCTTTCCCAGGCAGATCTGGGAACCTTGCACCTGCAAGAAAGTTGTCTCCCAGAAGTATGTCAAACAAGCCCAGAGCCTACTTCTCCCGTATTCTTGCGCCGGGAGTTTTGTAAACAACAGAGAAGTTTAGATTCAGCTTCGCGCAGGAGTGCGAGGATTGCAGCTAAGAATGTGGCCAATTAAGACTGCTTCTCGTGAGAATCTTTGGGGAGTCTCACATCTGGTCTCAGAGTTAGCTTTCGGTTCTGATTCCCAGAGAACTGCTTCGGCGGGAAGCTAGACTCTATTTAGGTGTTTTACCCGCGTAGTAACTTCGCGGAGTCAATTCGTCAGCCTACGGAGCGAGTTGTGTCTGGACAGCGCGCTCCGGTTCAAGCCTCGCTCCTGCTCAAGCCTTGCCTTGCTATCCAGCCTTCGCCTTGCTTCCCAGCCTTTGTTTATCTACGGACTTTGCCTTGTTTCCCAGGATCAATCCTTGCCTTGTTCCACGGATTTATCAAGTTATTCCACGGACCTTGTTCTTGTTCTTAGTTACCTTGTTCCACGTTCAAGCCTTGTTTCAAGTATCAAGTTATTTCCTAGCCTCGCTCAAGTTTCATGGACTAAAGGACCTTGTCATCTCCCCTCACTTTGCTTGGCAAAGTGAGTGTTTCGGTTATTGGATTACAACTTTGGACCTTAATATTTCTTATTGGACATTGCTTTTTTGGACTAATTCTGACCTTTCCTGAAAGGTCTAATTCTGGACTATTTTCTACACTTGTTTTTATTAACTTTATATATTCCTACAATAAAGATATTAGATAGATTCTGGCCTCTGTGTATGGTTATTGGTGCTCTGCAGCCTGGGTCGTGACACCCATAAAGCAACCAATAAGGCTATCAAGCTGTTCCCCTGACCATAAGCTTTGTATACAGGATGTACCATACCACGCATCTTATGAACAGCAACAGTAGGTGTCTTTGTTTGCAAGGTGGTGCTTTTGCCAGAAGAAGGAGCCATGACTGGTTCATAGGCATCATCTGTCAACTCCCGGTTGGAAGGACTAGTCAGCTCTTGACCAGAAAGCATGGCAGTGGCAACCACTTCAGCTGCTTTCTGGATGGTGGCCAACAGAACTTTGCCAGTGGAGGCTGAAAGAAAACAAAGGCAGATCATTTATTTGGCTAAGTACAGTAGCATTAGACATGGTGATAACCCATGCTACGCGAAAAAGCCTGCCAGATGATACTAATACACAGCCATTTATCCAGGGAATAGACAGGCTAGCCCAAAGGGAGGGGGTCTGAGGTAACTGACAATGGAACCAGGCTTGGGATAGTGGTATTTACTGGTCCTGGGTTTCCAGAGGGGGAAACCACAGTGGGTGCCATTCAGCCAACCCCTCATTCTTTTGGCCTAGTAGAAAAAGGAGGGTTGGGCTCACTCTCTTTACTACCCTTGCTCTTCCCTGAACAGGTTGTCTTGCTATATAGCTCAAATTCTCTAAGTGATTTTCAAGGAAAGAGAAATATTTATCCATGATACTGGATACAGCTTCTGAAAGGAAAGCTGGGGAAAGGGGAGAATGGAATCACCAAACACATATGTAGAAAGAAAAAAGCCTTTGCCCTGGAAACTTGGCAATGCCCGCCAACAACAGAAACTTTACCATCATACTCTGAGCTCTTACTCACTGGAACTGCTTCTTTCAAAACCAAAGCCCTGGAGGGAACTGTGAGAGCTGGTCTTGGACCCCATTCCTAGGAAGAGAAACATCAAAGGAGCCTAAATGAAGAGCAAAGCCTTTATGATAAATGTGCTGCATGCACCCTCCATCAGTGTTGCCCCTTTGCAAGCATTCAAGGACCATCTTGTGCAGATAAGGAATCTTTGTTGGTGTGTCTACTGATCTCCTCCATGCCAGCAAACAATACTGAGCACAGGAATCATGATTGTTTTTCATCTACAAAATAATATCAACAAGTCATGTATTACCCAGATGACCAGATGTAAATGCCTTAGGAGAATGAGATGGCTTGAGCTGAAAGCAAATAGCCATATAAACTATACAGCCTGATGTAAGGGAAATAGCAGAAAAGGCTTTTTTGATGATGAGACTCCTGCCACTTTTCTAACCAAGACTTGTTTTTTGACTAAAGAGAAGCAACAGAAACAAAAGCTAAGGAGTGTAAAGATTAGCAGGAAAAACAGAATAAATTCTACTTTCATCAGGCAGACAGCAAAGGTCAACACACAGATGGAGATGGAGAGATCAGTTCTTGTTCTCAATTGACTTTCTGTAGTTACAGTTTTGTAGCAGCCTGACACAGAATTCACAGTTGATCAACTAAAAATTTGAAGGACACCGCATGGCTTGTTCAGTACTCCTGGGTTGGGATGATTGGACAAAATGCCCCTTCGAAGGGGAGCAGTCTCTATGGCCCTTTAACTCAGAATATGCAATGACTTTTCTTCTCCCCAGTGGTACAGGGAAGACGGGAAAGAGAAGAACAGTGATATCTGAATCCCCACTGAAAGGACTGAGTGAGCAAGATAAAAGCAAAGTAATATCTTGGAGGTTTCTGCTGTTTTTAACAAATGCAAGACCTTCAGTGATATAAAGACTCTGGCTTTAGACTGGATCTCTATTCCCTTGCATCAGAGATGGAAAAGTGCAGCCTTGAGTTAAATATGACCTTCTAATGCTGCTTTTGCAGCTGTAAACACTCTCTCCACATTCCCCTTGAGCTCCTTTTTCCTGGCGAAAAGGGCTAAGTACCTCTTTTGAAAGGCACCTGGAGTAAACTTCAAAATATTGTGCAGGATGCCCAAGCACAGACTCCACACTATTTAATAATAAAGCAAGCAAGTGAACAGAAAAGTTTGTTTTTCAAAACAGGATTTTTTTGTCAGGCAACGTGTGGGTGCTCACACTTTTGAAAATCTGTTGCCCACCCTTGTCCTAGCCAGCCCTGGTATACCTGTTGAAGGGAGATCTTTAGGTGGACGCGAAGCAGGCTGGGGCAACAAAGCATCCGAATATAAAGTGCTTGCCAAGTCCTACAAGGGATATGAAGAAAGGAGTTTCAATACAGTGAACATGCTGGGCAGTTAGTCCTTCCACATGGTCAGCTTTGCAAATCCTTTCAAATCTTATGGCTGTGACTTGTCACTCACCTGTGCAGCCATCCGCACCTTCTGATACAAGTTGTTGCCATGGAGAGGATCAGGAGGCCCAGAGAACACTGAAAGCCAAAGTGGGGAGAAGATGAAGGAGGTTACAATACCCATCCATGGATGCTTTACACAAGTATAAAAGTCAAGCTTCCTGGGGCCTACTCCCTTATAGACCAGCAGCTGCACCAACTGAAATGTATAAATTTCACCCTTTCTCAATGACAGCAAATAGCTTAGATTTTTTTTTTTCGTGTCAGGAGCAACCGGAGTTGCTTCTGGAGTGAGAGAATTGGCCGTCTGCAAGGACGTTGCCCAGGGGACGCCCGGATGTTTTTTTGATGTTTTTACCATCCTTGTGGGAGGCTTCTCTCATGTCCCCGCATGGAGCTGGAGCTGATAGAGGGAGCTCATCCACACTCTCCCCAGGTGGGATTCGAACCGGCAGCTTTCAGGTCAGCAACCCAACCTTCAAGTCACTTAGTCCACTATGCCATCTGGGGGCTCCAATAGCTTAGATAACAACTTTCCTATGTCAATCATCTCAATACTGAGCAAACTGTGAGGTAGGAGGAATCATCACATTATAATTATATAATGCACAAATCCCTTCTCTTGTAAAATATGGTATTACATGGTTATACAGAACAATAAAAGGAAAAGTTGTTAAATATGGCTCTAGTATGTGGCAGAATAATAAATTAACCAGAATGAAAATATCCAAAAATTCACAGACGACAAAAAACAAATCCTGTACAGGAAATTGGCCTAATAAAAGCCTAGTTGACCTTAACACAAATTGACAGAAAAATAAAATAAAATTGCATATGTAATGGAATGGGAAAACATGCACACACCAGGCATGGTACTTTACACCAATCTTCTAGAACAATATATTTATTTCTAAAAGAACCACCACTCACTACAGCTGGCATATTTTTAACAGCCAGTTATCACAGTTTCTGACATTAGGAGAGACACAGGCAGTAACCATGGCATCATCCCCTTCCCCTTGTACTTGATCCCTTGTTTTCTTTCTGGCAGCACAGCAGGATCATTAGCTAACAAGGAAACGGAGGCAGGAAGAAACCTATGTAGAATGAATGATTTGGTAAGAAAAAAAGTCAACTGTTTTGATCTTTTGCAGTCATTTTAATGTTTGAAAGAGAGCCACTAAAATAGCAAATCCAACTTGATTTCATTGCCAGTCACAGCTTATTATGCTGATTTCTGAGAATTTACATGCCTGGCCTGGTCACACCTCCATCACTATATGCTTCTTTATGGACATGAGGAAGGTATTATTTTTATTCATTGGTTCCACTTCTACTCCCATTATTCATCCCGTGATATTAAGGCAGTATTTATTGCCCTCCCCACCGCCCACTTAAACCTCACAACCACCCTGTGAGGTAGACTGAGAAACAACAAATTTCTCGGCCAGGACAAGCCGAGAAAGAGTGCCTGAGGTCTACTTCACACCACAGAGTTTATAGCACTTTAACTCCAATGGAAATCTGGCACCTGTAATTTTGAGGTACAGTATTTGTAATTCTCTGCTACAGAGCTCAACAAATTATTCATTCCACGATTCTATAGAATGCAACAATGACTATTAAAATAGTGCCATTGTGTATGTAGTGTGAAAGAGACCAATCCCAATGGGGACTAGAATCCAGGTTTCTCAAGTTCCAGTTCAGTATTCTTAACGGCACTGGCTCTCAGCAGTAAAATAGTAGCAGCAACCACAAGACAGTCAATAGGCCACAGACCTGTGCCAGTATTTCCAAAGCGAACCTTCTTCAAAACTACTTCCATCCAATTGAAATTGAATCTTCACCTAACACTAGTATGCACTTTCACTTCTTCAAGATTTACAAAAAAAAAAGAGCATCAGAAAGTAGCAGGACCTGAGGGAAAAAAAACTTTTCTGCAATGCTATCCCAGATTGATTTAGCCAGTATAACCATTTCCATATTCTAGAGCAGGACTGGATTATTTGGGAAGTTCCATCTCTGGAACCTTCCAGGGCTGCATAGATAGCCAAAAATCAGGGGTTGAAGTAAAAAGAGTGAATCACAGAAGACAATTTCTGGTTTTGAAAAACAGTGTTAAATAATGAGGGGAAGACTATAAAGGTGAATTGCTATTCCAGGCGGTTTCTGGAAAATGCAGTTGACTGTTGAGGCTGAAAAGGAATTGTTGGCAATTTACCTGTGGCTTCTTGGATGAAGGATGAATTCCGCTTGAGCTGCAGGAGGAAGTGGGAGGAGCCATGGCTGCACATGTGCAACAAAATCTTGAGTACCTGAGGATGCAAGAGAACATTTGACTGGGATATAAATACAGAACTGAAACCATGGGAACCCCACATAAAAAGGGAGCATGTCTCAAGTTTTAAGAACTTGTAGGAATCAATTCATCTTTCAAACAATACATTACCTTCAGCTTGACGTGACAGGAGCAGTTCTGAAGGCGATTGAGGAGATACTCGAGAAGACAGTGGCTGCTTCCTGCTGACTCATGCGAAATCTCTGGAAGTTTGTCTTGTTAAAGAGTTAACATAGTAAAGATGTTGATGGTTTTGCTAGTTGCATCACTTAAAGATTAAGGATAGATCTACTCTATAGGATTAATGCAGCCTGACACCACCATGGCTCAATGCTATGGAATCACAGGAGTTGTAGTTTTACAAGGTCTTCAGCCTTCTCTGCAAAATATTGCCAATGCCTCACCAAACTACAAATCCCAGGACTCTACATCATTGTATCATGGTAGTTAAAGTGGTGTTAAACTGCATTAATTCAGAACTGTAGATACATCCTAAGTGACAGCAGAATGTTCCTGTCATGGCCTGAACACAATTATTGTTCAACATGTGATGTTTATAACAGCATAACTATTTTCCTCTGTAATCTCTCCCCATCACCGAATTGAGCAACAGACTATATTTAATTCAAGCTGGTTTATAAACAAAGATGCAACATTAATTTGAAAACGAAACATAGTAAAAATTATAGGATGCATTTACAGTTGGAAAATGCATGGGTCTAAATTAGGTGTAGACAAATCTTTTTCAGCTCAGGTCCAAATTCACTTCAGGGAAATAATGTATTAGAAATTGCATGTTGGTGCAACACGTGAGGCTGAAGCCAGCCATGGGTGGGACAGAGCCTATATTTTCTCTCTGCCACTCCTTTCTGTCTCCATATCTTTTCATCCTTACCTAACTAGCTGCTGGGGAAGGAACACCTCATTCTTGCAGCAGCCCAGATAAATAATTTGCTGACTTTGCATTTAGGCTAAGAACTCCAAGCAAACCCAAATGTCTGCTTGTGGTCTCAGGATGGCTTTAAGGTCAGCCTGAGTAGCTTCATAATTAAAGTTGCTCCTATCTAAGGGCCCTTCCAGACAGGCCCTATATCCCAGAATCTGATCTCAGGTTTTCTGCTTTAAACTGGATTGCATGTGTCTGCACTGCCAGATAATCTAGAATCTGGGATCAGATTCTGGATTATAGGGCCTGTCTGGAAGGGCCCTAAGTTTCTTAGGTTTCATATCAGATCCGTTAATTATCACTGTCATCAACAAACTTTCAAAGATATTTAGGTCATGTCACTACAGCAACTTGATCACAGACCGCAGTGGGTTAAACCCTTGTGCCAGCAGGACTGTTGATTTGAAGGTTCGGTTGCTGACTGAAGGTTGCCAGTTTGAATCCAACCCAGGGAGAGCGTGGATGAGCTCCCTCTATCAGCTCCAGTTCCATGCAGGGACATGAGAGGAGTTTCCCACAAAGATGGTAAAAGCATCAACACATCTGGGCATCCCCTGGGCAAAGTCCTTGCAGACGGCCAATTCTCTCACACCAGAAGTGACTTACAGTTTTTCAAGTCACTCCTGACACATACATAAAAATCACAGACCATCAGATATACGGTATTAGATATACCTGTGCTTTTCCTGGGAAAAAAGTGTTATAAGTGGAAAAAACAAAAGTCTTCTCAGATTTCTATTGGCCCTCAATTCTTTGAGGACAAAGGATACTGGCAATCTCTTCAAAGAGGTACCCTGGACATGGGGCTTCATCATCTGAGGTGCCTTTGATCAGAGTAGGCAGCTGAAAAACACAGGTTTTGAAAATCAAGAAACATGTTGATATAGTAAGGTAGAATAAAGCAGTTTTTGAAAGTAAGATGTCATCAGGATGACAATAATATTTTCATGTTATATCTTTAAGGTGAGAGATATAAAGGCCATTTTAATTTTTAACTTTATGATTATTGTTTATAGGGACGATGATAAAGGTGTTAGTTTTAATGGGTGTGTATACTATACAATACATATACTGTATTGGAAAATGACTGACTTTACAAATTGTATAATTATATTGCTGGATAAACGTTAAAACAAAAATGCATAAACACCCTTCCAAAGTGCTACTAGCCCAGAAAAATCATTAGTTGTTCCAGATATCATTGGATTGCAGCTCTCATGAGCCTAGTTAAAATAGTCAATAGTGAAAATGCAGGTAGCTGTAGTTAGGAAGAAACCTTGGAAGAAATGCATGATTCATATTGTGTTCTATGGCCCCATCTATACTACCACATAATGCAGTTTCAAACAGCATTATATGGTCAGTATAGACATACAATGAAATTCAATGCAGTTAAACTGCATTATATGAGTTTACACTGACTATATAATGCAATTTCAAACTACATTATATGAAAGTGTAGATGGGGCCTAATAACCAGCTGCTACTAATCTAAAGATATTATTCAGTTCTTCCACTTTTTATTTTTAATAAATGCAATTATTTTTATTTTCCCCTACAAATCAATTGCTCCAGCTGACTGACTTCACAGACTGAAGCCTACATCTATTGTGCCCCCATAGTACAAAGGCAGACAATCACTCAGAGTCAAATCATGTTCTTTCCCCTTGCTTCTAAAAATCAAATGGGAAGTTCCACTGCAGGATCAAGATTATAGAAGAGAAAAACCTGATGTTCTTCCATCTGAACTCTGTCTTGCTGAAACACCTTTGAGCCATCTCTGGTTATTTAGAAATGGTTTCTAGAGGTAACCCCATGATAGAAATTAGCCTTCTTGGCACTTGTGGAATTACCAGCCGGCTTAAGATGCAATTTTCAGGAGCAGCAAAGGTTAATTGTAATGAAGTATGAATTTTGGTTTACAGATGTTATGTTTAATTGTGTATATATGTTTTAAAAGGGTAAGTATTAGAGTTACCAGTGCGTGGGGGATGGTAGCCAGCTCAGCATTCTGAGGCAGGTTGCCATAGAACTGTAGCTGCTTCTGTAGAAATGTAACTATTTTGAAGCTAGCAAGAAAGGGGCGGAGCTAGCTGGATGAAAAAGGAGGGAATGTTTTGAAGAGAGTTCAGTCTGTGATCAAGGAGTCACAGGGAAAGACTGATTCTAAGGTAGCGAGAACCAGGGAAGTTCAAATCTCAGTCTGTGATCAAGGAGTCACAGGGAAAGACTGGTTCTGAGGTGGTTAGAACCAGGGAAGTTCAAACGCCAGTCTGTGCTCTGATGAGGCACAGGGAAGATTGATTCCAAGTTGATGGGATCAAGGAGACTCAATTGTTCATTTTGAGTCGGTTTTAAATTAGTTTGGTGACTTATTTAATATAGTCTGTGTCCTGGAAAGGCACAGAGAATCTGTGATAGTACATCACAGGGGTGACTGTGGTTTGAAGTCACTGGATAGTCCAAGTTTCAGACTTTGGGAACCAATCCCAGCTGGACTCACAGAGATCCATTGAAGTAACAGTTAGAAAGGAGCAGAGGAATAGGTTTTAACTACTTTAAGTAAAAGAAGTGATACTTTAGAGAGTTTGATTCATCTCATTCTAGTATTTTAACTGTTAGTAAGAATACCTCTAAGTGAAACAACTTTTGTAACCACTAAGCTCTGTACCTGAATAAACTTGTTATTGTTCTTTCAACATCCAAGCCTCTGTCGCATATATTCTAAACTAAGTTACGCTACCATCTAAAGTGAAGAAGAAGAAAGAAAGAAAAAGTAAAAGGTCTCCTCCCTGAGTCTTTGGTGGTCGCGCATTGCTGAAATAGGAGGCACCTCCTTGCCAATTGGTGGTTGCATCTTTACAAATTGGTGGCAGTCGTTATAAATTCTTCGCAAATTGGTAGCAGCGGTGGGATAAAAAGATTCCCCCTGCCTGAAAGAACCTTAGTCGTTCTTAGTCCTTTACATTAATGCAGCCAGTTTATATTATTACTGAGTTGAGGATCCATGCATAAACCTTGTCTGCCCTTTCGCTTGAAATGGAGAATTCACATTAAGCCTCTTCATAATCATTTCATGCAAGCAAATACGCCACTATTATAGTACCACAGCACTAACAACTGACTACACCAACTGGAATGGGAAACAGTGGTAATTCGCCTATCTGTTCTCAGGGATACTTTACAAATTATGGCACATTCCTACCCAAGTCGCTATACCTGGCACAGGGAGAGGGTCAAGGTGTGGATGTTTCACTGCCGCCAACAAAGATCTCCACCATGGACAAATGTGGTTTGTTTCCAAAAGGTACCAAATCCAAAAAAGAAGGAAAAAAAAGATAGCAACCTTCTCAAGCTTCCTCAATCTAATGTTTTGTCTGTTTATAATGTTTTGATTTATTTCCTGAAGTGTAGGTCTTCTTTGGTTTGCAGTTTCCTTAGCTCTATATACTTGAAGCAGTTGGAGGGGCTGCAGACCATATGACTGGTTCAGTGACTGTTAGAATATTCAGTTTTAAAAGAAATGACTATTGAGGCTTGAGTCTGTTAGAGTGCAGAAGCCAATGTTAGGAGTTAGAAGTCAGTTGAGGCTTGAGTTCCTTGGAAGTAGATGGTTATTAACGAGAGCTGTACAAAGCAATATATTTTAAAGAGGCTGCTTAAGATTATAAATTAAAAATACAAGCTGAAACTTTTAAAGTTTAACCTGAAAAGAAATGTACCTGTATATTTAAATACATGGAAATTATGAGTAAAACAAACATGTTATTTTAAAGAAGCCTTACTAGAAACTTTGTCTGCTGAGAGTGTGAAATAAAAACAAGAGATTTACACACCCAGTGATCTTCCAATACCCAATAAACTAAAGGAACACCACTGAAACTCTGCTACCCATTAGGTTATGATCTTAACAGGTCATAATCGCCATTAGGTTGTGATCCTAACAGCTCATATTCCTCTAGCCCAGTAATATATAGGTGGCAGCACATTATTGGCTAGGAGTAGAATATTACGTACAGATCAAAACCTACGAAATCACTTTGCTACAGGGTTGAGAAATGGCATTTTATAGCAAAATAATTAATACCCTCAGCACAGCCCCTCTTCCCCTGATTCCTGTAAAATCTGATACCTTTCAGAAACAAGCTTCACAAATGTATTTTATTAACACTGGGCATTCTGATTTAATTCAAACTGCTAGATCAACTGAATCACCAACTGAGCAGTAAGTCCAAAACTATTTAAATTCCTTTGATTTCACAATTCTGCTTTAGCTGATACTGGCAACTCAATGTCGATTATAGATTTTGAACTTCTGTTTGCAAGCAAGAAGAATCTCCATTCAACTTTAAGCCTAGATCAATGTATACGGTGTTTAGGAGGCAGGCCCAATTCTTACATAAACAAAATAAAGGAAAGCTTTCAAACCATTTATGCACATTATATATCTTAATATTGAGACATTAAACAAAGATTTTTCTCTGATAGATACATGTGAGGGGGTTCTCCTCGGTTCTGTCTAGCTTTCCTATCACAACCTGAATGTAGGAAAGTTTTCAACCAAGCAAAATTCAAACCGTAAAAAACTAGCAGCAGGATAATTTAGCAAAAATAAAAAGGCGACCTTTTGTTTTCGATCCATGTATAGAAATCGACTCTGAAAGTAAGGCCGCTTCGCCCCTCACTGGGCCCTTCCAGACAGGCCCCATTTCCCAGGATCTGATCCCAGGTTTTCTATTTATCCCAGATTATCTGACAGTGAGGACTCATATAATCCAGTTTAAAGCAGAAAACCTGTGATCTGATCCTAGGCTATAGGACCTGCCTGGAAGGGCCCACTGTCAAAAGGAGGCCTGGGAAAGTCAAAGGCCTCAAGGGTTCACACAGACCGTCCACAGCAATGGGCAGCCTAGCTTCCAAATCGGTACTATTCAGTATCTCGTTCTCCGGTCAATACCCGGCTTAAGAAGCTCAGCCGATCCCGCAAAGGCACCGCCGCCATGACCACTGCCAAGCCCAGCCATGAACTTCATTGTCCCGCCCCCCAGATGCCAGATTATCCAATCACGCGATGGCTCTGTAGACGTCAAACCAATCACTTTCTCTGCAAGTGGGAAGTAGCTGTCATGGCCGGACGCCGGCCGGCATGAAAGAGAAGGCTATCCAACAGAAATGTTCAATGTGTGTGCCGTGATCCAATCAAAACGGAAGCGGGGCCAAAGTTAAGCCAATCGGAAACTAGGGGATCTCTTGCCGCGGATGTAGGGCGGGGCCTCTCAGCCACGTCTTCCTGGTCGCCGCGAGGCCATGCCCAGCCGAGGAGTCTGGGGCCGCGTCCGAGAGAGAATGGAGCGTTTCCCTGCGCTGCTGGCGAGCTGTGGGGAGCAGGTACGGGGGTTCGAAGGGGTCAGAGCCCTAGCCGCACCGGCCAGCGTTTCTGCGCCGCCTTCAGAGCAAACCTTAGCCAGGCCCAGAAAGCAGGTCGGACTTTGGTGCCTCACCCGGCCTTTTTAGACTCATGGGTTTGCCTCGCAAGTCTTGCCCAAGAGATTAATCCTCATGTTGTCAAAGGCTTTCATGGCCGGAATTACTGGGTTGCTGTGAGTTTTCCGGGCTGTATGGCCGTGTTCCAGAAGCATTCTCTCCTAACGTTTCACCCACATCTATGGCAGGCATCCTCAGAGGTTGTGAAGTCTGTTGGAAACTAGGCAAGTGGGGTTTATATATCTGTTGGAGAAAAAACTTGTTTCCAGATAGGAAACAATCAGGGCCAGCTAACGCCTCCCAACAAAGAACTCCCCAGGCAGGAAGCAGCCAGGCTTTGAAGCTGCTAGGCTTTTCACTGCTAATCAGGGTGATCAGTTGCGACATTCACACTTGCCACAAATAGACAAGAGTTCTTTCTCCCACCCGGGACATTCCACAGATACTTAAACCCCACTAACCTAGTTTCCAATAATAATAATTTTTATTATTTTGTGTCAAAACCCTAACCTTATTTTTATATCCCACCACCATCTCTCCAAAGGGACTTGAGGCGGCTTACAACTTCCACAATTCCTAACAGCCAGTATTTGTATTGAATTGTAGGAGTTGGAAGTCCAAAACACCAGGAGGGCCAAAGTTTGCCCATGCCTGTTCTAGAAGGTCTTTGGCTTTCTCTGCCTCATCAAACTACAATTGGCAGGATTCCATAGCATTGAGCCATGGCAGTTCCAAGTGTCAATCTGCATTAATTCTGCAGTGTAGATAATAAATCATAAATAAAACTTTATTTATATACCGTCCTATCTCCCCGAAGGGACCCAGGGCAGTGAATAAAAAAGTCAGGAAACATTCAATGCCATACAAAAAAAACAACAACACATAAAACAAATAACTATCCCACTCAAAACCTTCATGCATCCATGCTGCTGCTCAATCACATAGTTGTTTCCGACTCTTCGTGACCTCATGGACCAGTCCACGCCAGAGCTCCCTGTCGGCCGTCGCCACCCCCAGTTCCTTCAAGGTCAAGCCAGTCACTTCAAGGATACCGTCCATCCATCTTGCCCTTGTTCGGCCTCTCTTCCTTTTTCCTTCCATTTTCCCCAGCATCGTGATCTTTTCCAAGCTTTTCTGTCTTCTGATGATGTGGCCAAAATACTTCAGCTTTGCCTCTAATATCCTTCCCTCCAGTGAGCAGTTGTGCATTATTTCCTGGAGGATGGACTGGTTGGATCTTCTTACGGTCCAAGGCACTCTCAGGATTTTCCTCCAGCACCAGAGTTCAAAAGCGTCTATCTTCCTTCGCTCAGCCTTCCTTATCGTCCAGCTCTCGCATCCATAGGTTACTATGGGGAACATCATTGCTTTCACTATGCGGACCTTCGTTGCCAGTGTGATGTCTCTGCTCTTCACTAGTTTATCAAGGTTGGCCATTGCTGTCCTCCCAAGAAGTAAATGTCTTCTGATTTCCTGGCTGCAGTCTGCATCTGTGGTGATCTTCGCGCCTAGAAATATAAAGTCTGTCACTGCCTCCACGTTTTCCCCTTTTATTTGCCAGTTATCAATAAGTGTAGCTGCCATGATCTTGGTTTTCTTGATGTTTAACTGCAACCCAGCTTTTGCACTTTCTTCTTTCACCTTGGTGATAAAGCTCCTCAGCTCTTCCTCACTTTCGGCCATCAGAGTGGTATCATCTGCATACCCAAGGTTTTTAATGTTTCTTCGTTCGGGATTTGTCAAGTCCCGAACGTCACATGATGTGTTCTGCGTACAAGTTGAATAAGGAGGGTGGAAGTATGCAGCCCTGCCGCACTCCTTTCCCAATCTTGAACCAGTCTGTTGTTCTGTGATCTGTTCTTACTGTGGCTACTTGGTCTTTATACAGATTTCTCAGGAGACAGACAAGGTGACTTGGTATCCCCCCCCAAGAACATGCCACAGTTTATTATGATCCACACAGTCGAAGGCTTTAGAATAGTCAACAAAGCAGAAGTAGATGTTTTTCTGAAACTCCCTGGCTTCCTCCATTATCCAGCGGATATTGGCAACTTGGTCTCTCGTTCCTCTGTCTTTTCTGAACCCAGCTTGTACATCTGGCAACTCTCACTCCATGTGTGCATCCATATTTCAACCAAAAATAAGACTCATTATAAAAAATAACATGTAACATTTACAATTCCATAGTAATCCATCAAGAAAACAGAGGAGACAGACCAGCAAAATATGTTTAAAATTTAAAATTATAAGATTAATTATAAATTAATTTCTGCCAGCTGTCAGAGTGAGTAGTCAATATAACATACTAAGCCTCTTAGTCTTTATATGCTTCAGTGCATAAGAAAGTTTTTAGCTGTTTTTTTAAAGGTTAAAGAGGGTGCTGTTTTAATCTCTAGGGAGGGAGTTCCAGAGGCAGGAGGTGATTACAGAGAAGGCCCCCGCCCTTGTTCCCACCAGTCGTGCTTGCCATGCAGCCTAGGAAGCTTTTCTGGACTTTGTGTGCATTCTTTATCTCCTCAGAGGTCTCGCCATTTAGTCCTAAGACTTGTCCTAAAGTTATGCTGTATCTCATTGGAGTGTGGCTACCACTCCTTACCATCATGCAGACCTTCCTCCGATGGATGAGATGTCATGGGTAGCTGGTGGCATCCCAAAAGTGAGGTCCCAGCACCTTCACTCTGAGCATAAACAGAAAATACCTGTATTTGTTTGGTTTTAAGATGCCATGAATTGTAAGATGCACACTAATTTCAGAACAACCAACAGGAAAAAAAAGCTTTATTCATATATAAGTAAAGCACTTGTGATTCTAAGATGCACCCCATTTTTAGAGATTTTATATGGGGGAAACTGTGTTTTAGAATTGAAGAAATAGGGTGGTCTGCTTCTGTCTACATCTGAGGTTGGTCATTGCAGGCTTCCGCTTATGGCAAATGTGTGGCCACTCATGCAGTAGGTCCAGGGGACCTGAAAAAGGATGTGTGTTCCAAGGAATTTGAGATGCTGATGGACTGCTTCACCAAGGCTGTGAGTCGCCCATTTTTGTTTTGTCAGTGAGCTCAGCTTCTTTACTTGGTGTTTCTGCTACAGAATAAGATGCTACAGAATAAGCTGCCACAGAACTCATGAGCTAGAAATAAGCCATTAGGTGGGAGTTGCTATCACTTCTTTTTTGCACCTTAAGCTCTAACGGCAGGAATGATAAACATGTGATTCTCCAGATACTGTACTATGATTCCCATCATGCTTCACTTCTGCCTGTGCTGGCTAGAGCTGCTGAACATTTTGGTCAAATAACAAGGGCAGTGGGCAGGTTGCACTTCAAGAACTTACAGGTCTTATTATCAACAACATGCTCTATTCGGGAGCTTGGGAAATTTTGTTAAGCTTCAATTCTTTCCACAAAATAAATGCACAATTTTGAATGACCTTTCTGAATGTGAAAATAAACAAGTTTACACTGATTCCAGATGATTATGGGAAGCTTGCATTCACGGGTAATACCCAATAATATGAATGCTTTTTTAGATCTTTGCCTCTGACATGATATAGGCAGTCCCCAAATTATGAACAAGATAGGTTCTGTACGTTTTTTCTTAAGTCGGATATGTATGTAAGTCAAAACAGGTACATTTTGAAAGTGTAACTTAAGTGTGTGTGTGTACACACACACATCCTGTATTACACTAGATGTACTCTTGTTCTCTCCTGTAAATGACTTTTGTAGTTTGTAGGTTCACTTCCACACTAGTGGCAAAAGAGGAATTGTGAGCTTTATCAGTGCCCTACAATATTTGTGAGAGGAAAGAAAAATAGCAATTTGTATTTGAAAACTGAATATATGATACCAATCCCAGGATGTGTTTACATCTTGGTTTGCCAGGTGTCTTTCCTACAAATGCATGGTGCTAGATAAGCACATGGCCCTGTTAGTACATAGTTTTAATTACGTTCCAGCTGCCTAGAATAAAACTGCCTGTTGTAAGCATTCTTTTCATACATGTATGTGTCCATATTATGCTTGTAAGGAAACTTAACAAAAGAAACGGTTAAGTAGCAGGTTGTGATCTTGTGGACAAACTTATTCTTTGCATGAGAATTATAGGAATCTTGCTTGAAATTATCTTTTCCAATGTAAAAGGGAGCCAGAATCTTAGGATGTGTAACAGATGTTATTTCTCAAAGCATTATTTCATTCAGGTGACATTTACGTAGCATTCTTCAGGGAAAACCCATTTGAAAATCAAACTACAAGAATTTCAAAACAATGTCTCCAAAGCTTATGTCTGGCATCTGATGATCACTTATATGAATTCTAATAGTGACTTATTAAGATTGATCTTTCTTTATAGGCAAAGAGGAATAAAATAAAGCCTTGAAGTGGACACTGTCTGGCGACGAACATTTATAGTTGTTTTTGGAACAAAAGTATGCAGCGCTTGGTTCATCTATCATCTATCAAGGAGATAGATCCAGAAGGTGAATAGTGCACAATACACAGAATTTTATATTTTTAACCTATGTATGTAAACAAGCACTGCCCGGAAAAATGATTTTCTAATGAATTTTGACTTAGAGAGTAAACATGTTTTGACAGTACAGTCTATATGTGGATTGGAAAAAGTGCAGAGACGAAGGACTTCTTAAGCAGAAGGATGGAATGTACTGGAAAACCATTTAACCCAGCCTTTTGCACTGGGCAAAGGGATATTTATAATCGATTGCAGTAGTAAACAAGCAGCCTTCTCCCTTAAGAGCCAGTGTTTGTAGAATGATTCAATTAGCTACTAACATCAATTTTGCCCTGAGGATTTACCCCTTACTCTACTCCTTATAAGAACAAAATTCAAAGTAGGGCACTTCAACTAGAGTTTTGCTTAAACTAGCTAATATTGTTAATTCCAGTTCTGGAAGATTTGGAGCAAAGGAGAGAAAGCCCAGGGTATCTGGCTTCTCTAATAAACCTGGTTAATTTATGTAAGAATATCAATTCAGTTGTGGCATGTAAAAATAATACATATTTTGAACCCTGCCGTGTTGAGGAATCTCCAATTCTGAATGTCTGATTTCCCTTCTGAACATGGATTTTCTAATTGAAGCTTTGGAAAAAAAATCTCATCAGCGAAACTGCCTACGGAGAGGGAAGTTTTATAGGCCAAGGTTGTTAAACAGCTTGGGAATCTGCCCAAGAGAGCTATAGTGCAGCATTCTGGCTCCTGCTGACCCAAGATTGCCATCACCATCTTCTTAGTCATAAGACCACAGTGTTGCTAAGATTCTTAGGCAAATCATATAGGATTGCTCAAGATCGGGAGTCAAATATCACATAGATGCATCTTTTGACTAGACTTCATCTCATTGAATGTAGGTTCTTTGGCTGTTTTTGTGGATGGATGTCAATAAAAGTATTAAAATGTCATTGCATCATTTCTGTACATCTTTTACAATTATGATAGTTAAAGTTGTACTGCCTGTATCTTATAAAGTGATTTGCTTACATGTGATGTCAACAGTAGATCTTGCTGAAAATAGTAATTTCCATCAGAGTGTGCTGTAAGATTACAGCAAAACAAATTACACTAAACCAGTGATTCTCAACCTGTGGGTCCCCAAATATTTTGGCCTTCAATGCCTAGAAATCCAAACAGCTAGTAAATTGGCTGAAATTTCTGGGAGTTGTAAGTCAAAACACCTGGAACCCACAGGTTGAGAATTTCTGCACTAAACTAATCCTGCAAACTTGGTGGATGGCATGTACAATCAATAGAGAATGTAGAAGCTTGAAAACAGGTGGAATCAAAAGGTGAGGAAGACACAACTGGGTAAAGGTGTGTATCACCTGAAAGTTTGCCGTTCAGCAATCATTGCACAAACTATTTGCAACAAGAAGACATCAGCAAAAAATGCTTGTATTCACTTTATTGGTTTGTGCAGCCTGTCCATAGTCCCAGCTGCTTTGTCAGTAAACAACATTGCAAATTGGAACTTGTGCTGATGCACCAAGGGACGCATTCCAACAGAAATCTACTCCTCTATCTTCCATAGTTTGAGATAACCCATTTAAAGTCCAACTTCTCTATGGAAGAATGTCAGAAGTATCTTTGGTCCTTAGTACAGTGCTTGATCTCATCACCCTTGATTAGAAAAAGCCCAACACTTCTATGGGGCTTTACATTAAAACAACTTCCTTGGTAATTACAAGAAACACGCCACACAGAGAAACCATAGTTACTTATGAGATTGAAGCAAAAGCAGTCCTGGCTGTGGCGTGATTGTGCTTCGAGCAGCACCACATAGTGGCTGCATTCAAACAATATGCTACTCTAACTTCCTAAACTTAGGATCTTCTGATGCAGTCAGACTATCGTTCTCACCATCCCAAAGGTGATGGGAGTCATCTAAAGTCAATTGGGAACCCTTAAATTCAGGGAAATCATGCTAAACCATAGTTTTGTCTGAATAAATTTTGGGTTTGCCCATTCTCTGTGAGGAAGGACCTGGAAGCTTTTGCTTCATCACAATTTGTCATGCCATTGTGAAACTTTTGTTTCAACATTAACCATTTGTGGGTTTGGATAATGTGACAAATAGTGATTATGCAAAAGGAGAAGAGCAACATTTGTAGTAATGGTGAATGAGAAAGGCAAGAGTTTAGAAGCCTAAGGTTGGCTTTAGCCTATTGTCACACTACTAGACTATGGTTTAGCATCAAAACCAGGTCAATAAGACTCTTGAAGATTAAGGCTATCATTATGACAATCACGACAAGGCAAAAAAAGGCCTTCAAAATAGGCATGTGGAACCGGCCACATTTCTATATCTCCTTGAATTGAGATATATCAAACATTTCACAAACAAGATATGGCAATGAGGACCCTGCTTGACTTCATTTTTCAGGAAGGACTTTTCCAAATCAGGTATCCCACAGATTTGTTGGACTACAACTCCCATCAAATCACTGTGGATGGTGAGAGCAATCTACATTTGATGGGAATAAAATTTAGTAAGGCTATGTAAGAAATGTAATCAGTCCTAGCATTCCTGCCTGCTGAACCCATGAATGTTCTATGAAAGTACTATCAGGAGATAAGTGTACAAACTTGAGGATTTTTTTTTTGGTCCTGTTTTGCAAAATGCTTTTATAACTCCAAATTCTATTATATCTGCAGCTTGAAAACTCAGATATCTTTGGATATGATGTATATTCAAGAGTCAACAGTTTTGTTCCTTTTGCCATATCACTTGTTAGTAAAAAAAAGTAACACTTCCTACCAGGTGACTGAAGCAAACTAGCTCTCCTCCTGTCTGATTTGAAAGTAACAGATCAGACTTACCAGCTGTTACATACCTGAAAAACTAAAGGGGAGAGTTATGGGGGAAGCTCTGAACATGTACTTGCCATGGAGGAAAGAGGTAGATGCAAGCTGCCCCACTTGGATGATGCCTCTTCAAAATCCTTTCACTTGACTTTCTAACACTGTTCTCACTTGCAGCAAGTAGTTTGCAGAGCCTTCATATAGTTCCATAATGCACTTGGGATAGGAATGTTTTAAAAACATAAAGCTAAGGTTTCATAGCCAAGAGATGAAGAAAGGGTGGGCAACCCCTTTGTTATTGCTAATGTGGACCCTTGGCTAAAAATTAGAGCATCAATTTCTGAACCTATTTTAAAGATGCAGTGCTAACAACCTCTACATGCCTAAAAAGTATCTCTAGAATGGAATGTCTTCCTATTTCAGATACATAAGATAACTCCTTTTGGCTTCTTGATATTACTTAGAAAGGTATATACACCCAAGGGGTAAAAAGGGCAGAACAAAAGAACCCAAGATCAATTTAAGGGATGCAGATACATGGAAGCAGCTTCCAACAAGACTGACAAGTATGACAGCAGACTTCAAACGCAAAAATTAAAACAGTAAGTTCAAGGCAATTGCTGAAGAGTGAAAATGCTTCTTTGGAAATGGGGTAAGCACAATCACTCTTCAAAACTCAGCTGGATGAAGCTGGGTTTTGTAGGCTCTCACCACTACAAAAGAAGTGGTAATATGGTACTGAAGCAGATACTGGTCAGCGGCAAAAGAATTTCTGGCTCCAGGAGGTCAATGATTGTCCAGGTCTCAACACCCAGTTGATAAAAATTGCAACACACTCAAGTACAGTTAGCTCAACAAAAGAGATCTTAAGGTGGCCAATGGCCTCCTACATCTTGTCCTAATAGTACAAAGGCTTGGTCACACGTCTTCTGCTTCTTGTACCTGTTTAATCTGTCGACTGTGAAGTGCTTGCTGAGCACCTTCTGCTGCTTGGTGTAATCGAGTCTCCAGAGCACTACGGAGATCATTGACTTTCACATCTGGGAGGGGGTTCAATCCAATTATCACCTCCCCTGGTTCCCCTTCTTCCAGGCCTCGTCTCTTCCGACGCAAGTCCAACTCAGCTTGCAGCTTCAGATCTCTATTTGGTTTGGCATTTTCATGATCTCTGGGGACAGCCTGAACTTGCTCCGGCTTTAAGACATTGTCATTATCGATCTCATGTAACTTCCCTAGTTCCTTTGGTTCTCTTTCTAAATCCAGTCCTGCCTTTGTTTGTGGAATGTGGGCTCCAGCTGCTGCCCTCTCTCTGCTGTTACCTCTTTGGCCCTGTGCTTTACCAAGCTGATCTAAAGGTAAGAGTTCTTTCTCCTCACCTTTGTCAGGTTTCACAGCTTCTGGGACTGCTAAGTTCTCTTGCATTTTTTCAGCAGCATCTGGTTTATGTGCAGGATCTACTTGTTGGTTTTGGTCAGGAGATTCCTTTCTTTTGTCATCTTTGACAACTGTCTCTTTCTTAGAAAGCCTCTCAGAAACCCTATGGGCTGCATCAAGCATTTCTATTTGGCCTTCATCTCTTTCTGCAGCCTCATTTCTTTTCAGATCATTCTTGAGCTTTTGTTGAGCATTTTGTGCCTCTTGAATATTCTGGTCTTCTTTCCACCCCTCATCTTTTGCTTGCTTTTCTTGATGGGGTCCATCAGCCATTGCTATCTGTGAATCAGTTCTGACTGGCTCCAGCAGCTTCACCGCTTGGTTTTTTCCAGCTTGGTGCTGTGCAATTTTCTCACTGTTTTTTACAGGAGCTGCAGGGTTTTTAAGTGGAACTCCGCTTAATTTGCTGTGCATTGGTTTCTGGTCTCCTGGATTTGTAACTTGCTGTCTTTTCTGGTCCTCAGAGTTTAAGAGCTGGCTGTCCATCACATGCAGGGGATGGTCTGTGATATCATTACGTATATTATTTGCAGCATCTCCAAGTTTATTATCAAAGACATCCTCTCTCTCTTTACTCTTGGCAAAAGGAATGACAGGTTCCTGGTGTACTTCTGTTATAAAGAGATACAGAGAGCTCTTAGTTACTGTATACTCTAGCAAGGCAGAAATGTACCAGCAACTGAGGAATGTACATACAGCTTCTCTCTTCTGCTTAACATGACCAATACTACTACTAGCTGCCATGGTTACAGAATTAATTTTGAAAGGCATACTGGCCATAAACTGAGACTTATTTTAAACTCACTACCTTTTCGGACAACTGCTGTACAATGCGGACAGCTCCTAAAGTGCTACCACCCACCTTGCATTTCATCTATGCCCCTGTGGTTTTCAATTATACCTAAGCTTAAATGTCCACACTATGAAATAGCTTGCTATCCTAGTTTCCAGACTAAAGATGGATCTGTAGGGCTACATGAGTTAAGGAACATTAGCAAAGGGACATTCCCAGGGCTCAAGCTGATGGAAGTGGGCTCAGTGAAGGATCCACCTCCAAGTTCCTTCTTTTCACTGCCCTTACTTAACTCCTGTGTCTTGACTGTACCTTGCTTTTGTCTTTCTTCACCTCCTTCTTCTTGCCTCTGCTGATGGATCTCTTTATGCTGTTCCTCAATCACTGCCAAGAGCTTTGCCTGCTGGTCTAAGAGCTGCTTTTGCTGAACTTGCTGTTCCTTAATTACTTGCAACAGGACTGCATGGTCTAGTAACTTCTCTCCATCTTCTGCAGCAAGAGGAAAAAGGTAACAATGGGGTTAAATAAATGTGTCTGTATGCATCTCTATACCGAAAATCAGGAGTGACATGCATGCTTTTACTCTCCACAACCCTTGCATAGTCTACACTCTTCTGTTTTTGTGGCAATAATAGTAGCATCTATCCATTTACTTTCAGCTAAAAAAACCTAATCACCCACCACCTGGAAATAATTATTATTCTGGATTTATTTGTTTGTCTTATGAGATCTTTGTATCTTGAAGAGCAGCAACACGGAATACATTGGAAAGTCAAGTTATGATCAAAAGCAAGCCACAGATTGTGGCAGAACATAAAATCTAAAAGCAGACAGAGACTTAGAGAAGGAACACTGTGACATTTAAAAGGAAAAGGGCTTCTACACCTGCTGTGACTGTTCTCAAAGTGAGGGAGATTCGGGAATATAAAGATTAAAAAGTCTGGGAACTGTGAAGGAACTGAGGGAATCTGAAGAGATTCCAAGATGAGAGGCCTAGTGGCAAGGAAATCATGGATAGTTTGAAGATCAGAATCTTGATAATAAAATGAATACGATCACATACATTGTATTGTTTCCCATATATTCAGACCCTGGAGACTGAGGATAAAGATGCATTTGCTTTAAACACATACATACTTGCAACTTTTAATACTGACCATAGTATTCAAATGGAACAATGGGGAAAATGTGGTCCAAAGGATTGACATTTACTTTGAGCTAGGCTCTTAGAGAAAATATTTTTAAATTAATATTTTTAATGATATTTAACACCTGAGAAAAAGTCTAAAATGTATAAGGGACTAATATTTGTTGGAAATGTCAGGATAATAATGAAGTGGGTACTTTTGTCATAGGTGATGGACTTATGAATGAAATCAAATACAAATTTGAATTTGAGGACTTCTAACAAGGACATGCTCTGAGATTACATCTTACTCATTAGAGCGTTAGAGCATATTAGCATGCTTTGACTGAGAAGAAAAGAACTGATTTCAGTGACTTTTAAGGCATTGAAACAAAAATGGAAGGAAAGGTGGGATGCAGCAGGGCAGGTGATGAGAGCCTGCTACTCTTCCTCATCATCACAGAAGAACAAAGAGTCATCTGTGAGAATCTACCACAAAGAAAATGCTACTTTCCCAAGGAGTCACAAGAGGATGGCTGCCTGTTCATTGCAAGGAAGGGAACCTCTCTATTGGTATGTTCATTCCTTGCTTCCACAGCTGTCGTGAAGAGAGAGTAGAATGCTCTCCATTAAAGTAGGGGCCGCAGTGGGGCTCTGTTTGCTGGCAAGCTTATCGCTTTCACTGTTGTCTTAGAGCAGTGATGTGATTGTGGTACTTAGGTGTCAGCAGCCTCTAAGTACACGCTTCAAAATTATCCTGGGCAAGATGACCTGGCCTTGCAGACTAGCCTTGATTCAGTTGTTTCTCCTTTGGCAGAGCTACAGCAGCCGAGGCTGCCAGGCCAGCAGATGGGAGCCCACCTGGCTGCACCTGGTGAGCAGATCAAGGACAAGGCTTACCCTCTGGCTTAACATCTGCATTCTCCTCAGCGTTATGGATCCCTCTCTCCTCAACTTGAGCTGGCTCCGGCTTCTCTGGAAGAACCAGCTCTTCCTTTCCACCTGCAATCAAGAGATGGTCAGATACCCTGGGATGGATCAAGAAAAGTGACAGATGTTTTCTGCTGCTGTGTACCACCTTCCTCCACGAGCCCACCATTCTGTATGCAGACTCGATGACTGCAGAAGTAATAAAAACATTTAACAGCATTCGAGTCTCCTGGCAACAAACCAGTGCTAACTTCCTGAGCCCATCAAAATGCAAACCTTAACCCTAAGAGCTTTGGAATGGGCACTAAACAATATGGTACTTGTTAAGCTTTCCCAGTTCAAGGTCCCCAGTGGCCAGCGTGGCAGAGCATCTAATGCTTAGCCATCAAACAAACAATTGAACACTGCATATCACCAGATCTGCCCTTGCCAACTGATTCATAACACCCCACCCCCACTTGCTGTCTGCTGCCCACCTCAGCAATGACTAAAAGGGTTGTAAACATTGCACACCCATCACTGGAAAATGTGTGATGCAGGCAAGGTCAAGCAGGGCCTTGATGACATTTTGCAAACTGGTTGATGATCAAGGGGAAGCAGGAGCCCATCTGAGTCTTCAGAGGCAGGATGGGCATAATTGAGGTGCCCCTGCAGGTTGGTAATGTGTCATGATGTTGGTAATGCCACCTAAGTCTTGCAATGATTTATGTTTAAACTCAAAAATATAAAATCTCAGAGACTCAAGTATTAAACAAAACATCAAGAAGAAAAGGCAGAATTAGGAAGAAGTACCTACCTGTGTCATTCTCCTTCTGATCAGCTTTTATTCCTTTCTGTGGAATGGCACCCTCCTTCTGACCCATGACCTTGTCCCTTCTCTCACGCTGCTCCTCCAGCTCAAGGTCTTTATAAGGGGGGTGCTCGTCTTTATGTGCAACCAAATCTGGCAGAGGCTTGGAGTCTTTCACAGGATGATCCTCCAACTTTTCTTGGCCGCCATCTCCCCTTGCTTGTTTGGGAAGAGGTTGCGGCTGTGCTTGATCTTCCCCAAGCAAAGGATTTCCCTCCACTAAGACCTCCTTGTTGGCTGGTGGCCGCTTCTCTTCAGGTTCCTCATGATCCTGACCCTCATCTATCACTACCTCATCATGCGGTACTGGTGGCTCATGGCGATGGGCTTCTCCCACAGGCTGTGCAAAACCTACAAAGATATGAGAAAGATGGGGAATAGCAGAAAACATCATTTGTGTATGGCTATTAATTACCCCACAAATTCACTAATTTGACCAGAGGCCGATTTAGAAACCATGGACAAAGATACACCATTGGTTCCATCTCATTTATCAGCTCAATGGTGTTAGAACACCTACTGAATCTCTACATTCAAAGCCTGCAGCCTCTCTTATTTTTCTCTTATAATTAGACTCTACCTTGGTCAGGTCGGTCCAGCTGCACCTCCTCCTTTGGTTTCTCTTTCTCTTCTCTATTGGGCACATCCATGGGAACCTTGATCTGTGGCTGTTCCACTTCTTCCTTCCCATTCTGCAATACAGGCTTGTCATGCTTATGTGCATCCTCTTCCACTACTGGATTCTGGTCTGAAAAGCATGGAGGCAATCAAGTAAACAGATTCCTGTGCTGTCCAAATAGCGTAAAGCCAAACTACACCTAGTATCTCTTTGTTCTCTCTTTTTTAATAAAACAAAAACTGAAAGAAGTGGGCTGGAAATGTCAATTTGACTGGCCCAGCGACGTTTGAAAATAAGCTATTTTAACCCTTTTCCTTTTGGTATTTGTTTCTTTGCACTGCATGGTACTCATGCAAAACTGGACAAATAATTAAACAAATTACCTATATTTACTTGAATCTCATGTGCCATCGAATCTAATGTGCACTTCAGTTTTCAAAACCCTGAAAACAAAAACATATTTGCTGCCAAATGTAATGCGCAGCAGCATAAAGTGCACTCTTTGTAATTTGGCCAAAAAGGTGTGAATTACAGTGGCTGCATGCTTATAATTCTTTCTTTTAAAACAAAAGTATTAGAACACCAAAGCTTACACCAATGGAAAAGAAAACCTTAGGATGCATCGAAGCTGTAGAATGAATCCACTTTAAATGACCAGGGCTCAATGATATGGGGTCATAGGGGCTGTGGTTTGGGATCATGGGGGCTGGCAAAGAATGCTGATGTCTCACCAAAGTACAAATCCCAGCATAGATTTCAAAGCAGTGTCTCCAAAGCCAGTGTCTGGCAACTGATGATCAGTGATATGAATTCTAATAGTGACTTATTAAGATTGATCTTTCTTTATAGGCGAAGAGGAATGTAAAATAAGGCCTTGAAGTGGACAATGTCTGGCAACGTACATTTATAGTTGTTTTTGAAACAGAAGTAGAGAGAGCTTGGTCCATCCATCACATTATACCAAGGAGACAGATTCAGAAGGTGAATAGTGCACAATACACAGAGCCATGGCAATTATAGATGACGTCCCTCAAATGGGAGCTCCAGGTGCTCCTGAAGTAGCTTCCCCTTTTGCTTTGGCTCAGCATTAAGATTACCATATTACACAAATCAATGTGCACCGTAATTTTGGGAAGGTAATTTAACTGAAAAAGTGAGCATTAGTAAATAGTACAGTAAATAAATAGCCCTGCTCTTTGGTGCATGGGACCACAAGATGGCAGCATCGCTCTTGCTCATTTGTATTCCATGCATGACAAGCAGCAGAACTGGCTGAGTGAAGAAGCCAGGCATGGCCAAAGGAGCTCACCTGCTGGGGCCTGAAAGCAGGAAGAAACATGAGAGGAGGCTGGCTTACAAGACTCCACAAGGAACAGGCAGGAGAAGTAACAGTCACAGCAGGAGGTTAAAGATATTAAAAGCTTTTTTAAAAAATCCCAGAAGGAAGATGGTCACGAAGAAGGAGGGGTGGGGCCAAGGAGCACCAACAGCAGCGGCTTAGAAAGTTTCAGAAAAGAAACTGGGGTACCAGATTGGAGATTTCAGCAGGCACAAGGTATGTAGAAAGTAGGGTGGAAAGATCTCTTAACCATTCAGACTTCCTTTATCATATTCTCAAATTAAAGCAGAAGTTAGACAGACACAGCCTTTCAGAGACTGCAGTTCCCATGAACCTTGGCCAGGATAGCTAATAGTAAAGAATGCTGAAAACTAGTCCAACAACATCCAGACCAGTGGTTCCCTACCTTTGGACCCACACTTTTTTTGGACTTCAGCTCCCACAGTTCCTAACAGTTGGTAAACTGGATGGGATTTCTGGGAGTTGAAGTCCAAAACACCTGGAGGCCCAACGGTTGGGAACCACTGATCTAGACAGCTGCATGATTCCCACTCTGACTTAGAGACTACAATTTCCTCCAGGATGTTGGGATCCCTACATTAATGGAAAGGTGTGGGATGTCCTTTGCTACTATTTTGCTGAACCAAAAGATTAAACACAGATTCATCACTTCCATGCTGTAAAATCAGTGCAATGAGTGAATATGGAATAAGTGTAATGATGGCTCCTGGACTATGATTTTTGGGTTGTGCGGTTAACAATTGGTTTTACTGTTTAGATGTTTTTTTTTTTACTTTTTGGTTTTTAATGTACAATATTTGTTTTTTATTTTATATCTGTTTATGCAGCATTGAACTGTTCCCAACTTGTAAGCCGCTCTGAGTCCCCTTCGGGGTGAGAGGGCGGGGTATAAATATAGTAAGTAAGTAAGTAAATAAATAAATAAATAAAAGCAACAGATACTCACACAGGGAATTTGCAATAAATGAGTGAATTGTTTCAATTATGGTACCTCATCTTAGAATTACTCAGAGACCTATGTTACAGAAGAAGTAGCTTTGCAAGGGAAGCCAAGCAGCCCAAATTGTTCCCTCATTTATGGCAGCTGCAATCTCACCAACTATTTCCAAACAGAATCCATCCTGAAATAGCTGCTTTCACACTTATATGAACACCCTTCTCCACCCTGTTCCATTTTTCTTCTCACTTCCACGCTACTCCCCTGCCTCCATCTATACTTCTTCCAGATGGGACAGATGATCTCCATCTGGGACAGTTTGCACTCAACATAGCAGGAGAGAGAGAAGAGAGGAGGGGTCAGAGTTCGGTGTTCAGTACATAAATATTAGGGTTTATGCTAAAAATAGTAGTTTTGTGGTTGAAAAGCAGGGTATAAAGAAAAAAAGAAAAGAGGGATTCTGAGGGAAATCTATCTCTGTAGCAATGCTACCTGATGTGGGAAATTGGCAAATTTTGTTCAAATGTGTCAAGGACACAAAAAAGCTAACACCCCAAGGACAATAGTTTGTGTTGATTATAACTGGTTTTTTTTAATTTCCTGAAAACTTAACACAAGTTTGCTGAGGTCTTGCAGACTGGCACTGGTTCACTAACCACTACTTTGGGTTCACTCTTAAGAGCAGTATACCATTCTTTGATGGATGATAAACCTGGTCTCTTATGCTCTATGGTGTTTCAAAAGGTCAAGACTATGGGATAAATTGTGACCATCAATCTATTATGTGCACCAAACAGCCCAAGCTTGCCTTAACAGCCAGAAATTGAGTTTACATCTTTTGTGAGAAAGCAACGGGACTCTATGTGCTTTCTGAGATCTAAAGTCTCAGGGTTATGAAAATTTAACACTAAAATCACTGCATTTCCAGATGTAATCCCTGTTAAGTAGGAAAAACCCAACAAGGACAAATGGAGAAAAGGGCTAGGCATTAGTCATTAAGGAAATGGGGGGGGGGAGGAAGCAAATGTGCACTGAAACAGAGAGAAATATGCAAGAAGAATAAGAGAGAGAGCTATTCAGAAATACTTGGAGAGTAAACATGTTTTGTTCACTGATCTCAAAAAGCCACAACCCAATGATCCTCTTATATGTTGAGGACTAAGTCACATCTGGCAATTTTCTTATTTTGATCTACTGAAAGGAGAAAACACCAAAAGCACCTTGTCAAGAGTCAGACGCCAGTTACAAAACAGAGTTTATTCCGAAGATAAGCCAAAAAATAACATAAACACAGGAAATATCCTTGAAACACTTCACTTATCAGTGTTTCGAGAGTAGATTGGACAATAATAACTCAAAAACGAGCCACGCTAATTTCTCATGCTGGCATTCAATAAAAAACTAAATAACGCTTCAATTCAGCTTTGGAAAACAAATAGATGGAAAATAAACAAACTAGAAAAGCAGTAAAACTGCTTCCACGGTGCAGCTAAGCCGAGAGCCTCAAAGGGATGATGAATAGCCGTCGTCAGAAGAATCCAAGGTCAGGTCAGGAGGCAGCAGAAATTCCGAAAGACAAACCAGTAGTCAGAAGCCGGGAGAAGTAGTCAGTCAGAGGGCGAAGACAGAAGCCAGGTCAAATTCCAATCCAGAGTCCGAAGAGGGTGCAGTCATCCAAACCAGGTCCACGAAAAGGCACAAAGATGGTATCAGCAGATCCGAATCACAGTCCAAGTCCAGTTTTCACGAAAGCACAGAGATCCCAATGGCGCCTCAGCAACACCTTGCCACACGCAAAGTGCAGTGGCCAAACATTCCCATTTTATTTCCCTTCCTCCTGGGTGACCAAACACTCACACCCAAACACCAGGTGTCCCAAATCTACTCAGAGTCTGAACTCCACACAGCTAGAGCTCGTGGATCTGGAGTACCTAGCAATTCGTCGGAGTCCCAATCATCCTGCCCACACTTAGCCCCATGAACACTTAAAGAACCATCCTCCCTTCTCCAAGCATCCCAATTGGGATCAGCTCCTGCAGAAACCCCAGGTTCAGAAGTATCCATAGACCCCAAATTCCCAGACATCTCCGGTGGCTGTGCCCATTCAGTGCCCGCTTCCCCAGCCACCACCTGTTCCTCAGCATCCATCTCCCCATCTGAATCTTCCTCAGAAGATCCCCCATATAGCTCTCTAAGTCGCTTCCTGCGCAACTCCTCCAGTGAACCCTCATCACGAGGGTTTTTTCTTCCTCTTCGAATTCCATCACCATCAACCATAATCCCCGAAGGCGCAGTCACAACACACCTCCTATGTGAAATTGTGCCAAAAAAAGTCATGCTCTCCCTTCCCTAAACATCTGTGTTTGGAAGCTGCTGCATACAACTGTGCCATACATAACTCATGTACACAAAGTGTGTGATTTGCAAGCACAGCAGCATCTGCTTTCCAAACCTAACACACACTGGAAACATATAATGCATGAGGCAGCCTTGAGACTAGACAGGGCTTCCTATATAGGGCTATGATGAACTTCCAAGCTTTCTTCCCCCACAACAATGTCTAGAGAAATTCCTTTTAAACTAGAACTGTGGATCTGAAATTACATAAAAGCTAAGCAAACAGTAAACAGTCAAGGACCTTCTGCAAGGACTTTCTCTGTCTCCTCTCTCCCCAAAATCTTGATTATGAATAACTTTGGGGAAAGAGTGCAGCTGCAAGGCCAGAGATTTAGATACATGCCTGCTCATTACATTCCACATTGGTAAACACAACTGAAACATTAATAAAGAATGCCAGGGAGACTCCCATCTTATCAGAGGGGAATGGAGAGCTAAAAGAAAAAATGCTCATTATTTCCCCTTCTTTTCACAAATAGCCTTGGTTTAACAAAAGTATCTAGAGACAGCAAGTGAGATACAAATTCAAAAATGATGACATACCACAAAATACAATGCAGCGCAGTTCAGTACAATTTAATACAGTGTGTGTTCAATCATTTTAAGCTTATGCTCACTGGCTATCATAGAGTTAGCCTTTGCTGTGACACTGGAAGACTCTACAGCTAATTTAATTTTATTGCAGAGAACTTGGTTTCTTCACCTGCTCAAGAATTGCTTGAACAGCCACAAGCTTGTTTTGTACAAGTCACTTGGCAAAACTGCAGCTGTGCTGTTAAAAGCAGGGAAAACCATCTAGATGCTAGTTTGTAAAAAAAAACAACATATATTTCCCTGTGATATGGTTGGAGTTTTTGTGGTAATACTTTATTAATGCTTCAGTTGAGTTTTCCAGTGTGGAATGTAACTAGCAAGCATTTGCCTAAAACTCTGGCTTTGAATATATATCACACAGACACACACATACAAAACAAAAAGGGGGGAGGCAAAAATCTCACTCTGTAATAAGACAAAGTTGCCTCTAAGCCATCATTTTCTCAGCAGGAAGCAAAATTAAGTTCATCATCGGGGCGTGAATTAATGGCCTCTCATGCTGCTTAGAAATCTATAAGGGGCTATATGTGGTTTGGAGAGAACCATTTTGCCCAGGATGTGTAATAATCGCTGAAACTGTAGAGTCGCCCTTGTGGTCCCTTTGGATAATGTTACAGTAATGCTGTGCCTCTTAATGTTTTATGAGGGGTGCTGGGCTTAACAGGAAAAGGCGAAGAGGCTGTAAAAGCTTCTTGGCTTACAAAAACAACAGGGAAAAAACATCACAAGGCTAAAGACTTGGGCAGGCAAAGGGGAGGGGAGGCAAACCCCCCCCCCCCCCATACTGGGAATAAACCCAAATGCTGATGGCTAAACGATGGGGCACTTGCAGCCAACCCAAGCCAATCATCCTCTGCCTGCATTAGGACATGGGTGAAAAAGGGACATTTCTCACAGGGTTTTCTTTAAGCAGCCACTTTTATTTTAATGGTCCGCCAATCAGTCTCTCAGGGTTGTAATAAAATCTCATCATGAGCAACCCTAAAAGCTTTTCCTATCCTCTCTCCAAGAATCTGCCTAGATAGTAGCAATGCTCCTGGGAAGATGTGGCCCGCGCTTACTCTTGCCCGCATCGCCTGCTGCATTACAGCAAATTCAAATTTTTAAGGAGATACACAATACGGCCTCTCCCACCACAGGGAGATATGGTTCTATTTCATAGTGTCCCTTACCAACATCTTCTTGCATATATCTATACCTATATATATCTCTATCCATCGTGTCTCCTTTCACCAAATTGCATAATCTGGATAAAATTACAGATCCCATCCAGCCCAAATACTAGGCAAGTTGAAAGAATATTAATGGGGCAAAGAGCTGGAAAGTATTTTCACTTCCCAACATCGTCATTTTTGGAGAAAAAAAACTAGCAACAAAATTATTGGTAGTTCAGAAATTATATTTCCTCAGAAAACAATAAAATATGTTTACTTGACTATGAGGAGGTACAGTTTATTATCTGCAGAGGAAAAGAGATTAGGACGACAGGATACAATCAGGTAAACAGGGTGAGGGAAGTATAGATCAGCTCATTTCTCAGCACATATTCTAAAGAAAGTAGAATTACTGCTTGTGTGTCAGAGATGAAGATGTGCCTCCTATAGTCCCATATGACAGGACCTATTTTCTCTGCCATTTAACAAGGACCCAGAGAAAAGTGTGCAATTTCTATCAGCAGAGAGAAAGAGCAAACAACTACAATAGGATTCCATTTTGATTGTCTGCCTTCACTAATGTCTGTGCTGGGAACAGGTCAAACTATTAAAACAATCAGTTAAATTAAATTCCTAAAGAAGACATCAATGAAAATAAAAAGATTGTAAAAAAAAAAAAGGAAAAACCAATTAAGCTGTGTGTATACAAGCACACGCAAAGTACATGCATGCTCTGCACTGAACATATAACGACCCCTAACACTATAGCACTGTCTTTATGGGACCAAAATCAACCTCCATTGTTGATGTCGTTTACACTTTTCAAGATAAAGCACTTGCTGAAGGCTAAGCTTTATTAGTCTGAAATACTGGGTAAGGAAGAACTTGTTAGCCAAATCACATGTCTCTTAGCTCTAGAGAGCTACGGAATTCAACCAACTCTTGAGATGGGATCCTCTTCAGTCAGTATGTCACTAACACATTAACCTTGGAAGGAAGGACTATACAGGGTGTTTCCAAAAGATGAACCCTATTTGAAATTGCTATATCTCTGCAACCATGAACTGCCCATGAATTAAATGCTTTTCATTTGATACTCCACATAGAGTTTCTAATGATTACCACTAGATTCCCCTCCCAGCACATGAAAAGTTCCTAGTCCCAGTCACTCACAAGATGGCAACCCCACAACATATGGCCTAATAAGATATTTTCTATTTGTAGTTATTTTTAGATTTGTTTTTGGATCAAAATGATTAGTAAAATGTAATAACTGGATAACGATAACTCATTAAATTGTTTGTAACTTTTTGTGCAATTGTAACATGTTGCACAAAACATGATCAATAGGTACAGCTCCGGCAGGAAGGTAACGGCGCTCCATGCAGTCATGCTGGCTACATGACCTTGGAGGTGTCTACAGACAACGACGGCTCTTGGGCTTCGAAATAGAGATGAGCACCAACCCCCAGAGTCAGACATGACTGGACTTAACGTCAGGGGAAACCTTTACCTTAATATGTTGCCATCGTGAAATACAGTGCTTGGAAAATGGGTCCATTGTTTTGATACATCCCATATTGCTTTGGACAGGCATGAGCAAGCGTTGACCATTCAGGTGTTTTGGACTTCAATTCCCACAATTTCTAACAGCCGGCTGTTAGGAATTGTGGGAGTGGAAGTCCAAATCACCTGGAGGGCCAAAGTTTGCCCATAGCTTGCTTAGGACAAAGCTAAACGGAAATATAAGCAGTCAATTATACTGTTCTACAAGCAAAGGCAATAAGGAACCAAAGTATCTCCAAAAATCACAAAGATGTGTAGACCCATGTAGGCAATTAGAAATTAAATCTGAATTCCTCAAACAAGTCAGCTAGAACATCCATTACAATCCTACATTCACTTACACAAGAATCAGTCTTATTGAATTAATGGGCATTACTTTCAATTTGTGCTCAAAATGTTCCAACGTTTACAATCAATATCAGGAAGTGGGGCTAATAGGGAAAGGAGAAACACATTTCTGTATCCTAGTCTAAGAGTCTTATAACATTCTGAAGGGCACAGGAAGGTAACCTCTCTGTTGCTCTCCAGAAATTACAGAACTGGAACTTTTACCAGTCAAAAACACCAAAGCCAATGATATGGAATGTTGGAAACTGCAGTCCAACATCTGGAAGGTGACATGTTTCCCAACCTGACTTCTAAGATAGCCTCTATATAGTTTAAGATAAGGTGAGGACAGTGACAATTATTCTCACTACAGAATCTCAAATCCCCCCTCCCACGCACACATACACAAACTTTTCCAAAAATCGACTGCCTCCAAAAGAAAAGGGGAAAAATTTGAGGCATCTGATCATTAGTGCTCTAAAGTAGAATATCTAAGAAAATTTTAGTATCTGAAGACAGAATGGGACTTGATAAGCATAAAACATCAGAGAACAGAATGGGACTTGATGACTTGATGAGATACCAGCCTTTGATAACTTTTCTGAAATGGAACAAACACCAGCTTTTGTGAGGAGAGATGGAGGATGAATTGGGTTAATACTGCTTCCCAGAAATATTTCCAATTCCTATTCTCAGCTTGCATCATGCAATGTAGAACAGGAACTGAAAAGATATTTAGGGGGGGAAATAGTTTCTCATGTATGGAAGAATTATCACAAAATACTGTTCAAGTGGCCCAGGTGCTTGACTCTACGTAAGGCAGACCCTAGTTCAAGACAACACTATTATGTAGATTCCCTGGAAAAAGAAGGTGTTAGATGCATCCTCTACATGTTTGCTCAGCAAGAACAAGGGGGGAAGGGTGGAAAAAGAGACTTCTTTGAAGATCTACAAACCATAACTATTATTGCTTTCACAAGGTTACAGAATTACATTAGGGAAACTAGTTCACTGTTTTCTCCTGACACACAGACTGTAAAACTGAACAAAAAATGACAGCAGGCCAATAGCTCCTTTTTCTGTGTCACAGGAGCTATTAAAAGATTGCTCTCCCAAAGCACTAGGGAGTGCTCTAGCGAGCCAAGCTGTTCCAGAAGCTATTAAAACTTAGGGAGGAATGGTGAAAATCTACATTTCACTCAGCAGCATCTCAGCTTCTTGTCTGAAGAATAACCAACAAACAGTGAGTGGGGTGAGTAGGTGGGTGGCCACAGGAAAGAGCAGGGCATGTGTATCCTAACTGCCTTATACAGGTGCATGTTTAGAAGCGCCTGTTGTACCCACCCCCTTATATCTTCTCCCACATCCCCTCTGGCCTGCATGCAACACAGATGTCAGGCTTGTAGGTTCTCACCGATAACCACATATGACGACCATAAATTAAACAGACTGGCATTGCACACAAGACACCAAGTTACAGCCATGTCTCATCACATCCAAAAATTGTAAATCTGAATGGATAGATTAAAACACACACACACACACACAAAGGAAACAGAGCAGCCAATTTAGACAGCTTAAAATGACTGTCTGGAACTGCCAGGGAAAGGGCATAGAAAGATCGTGAATCAGGTCTTTGATATAGGAAAATCAGAGAAGGATGAGAAAGAGAATGGGGGTGGGGATCTAAGCAATGATGTTCAAGTAAGAAGCTGAAAAAAATTACAAAATCTTAATCTGCCCAGGGAGACCCTCTGGGGGAGGGGAAGGTATCTTTCAAAAGCAGAAAGAAATTGCCTAATTAGATTTTTTTTTTTAAAAAAAGTGGATAATTGACTTCATGTGCTTTCAAAGGCAGCTTAGCAACCTTTTAAGGTACGTACGCACTGTATGTAATAGCAGAGCCTCTCTGAAAGGGATTTTATACCTTCCCAAAGAGCATCTGACAGTAAACCCACAGCAATACAGATGGGGGCATAATGGGCACTTGGGTGTTGTTAGTGAAAACACTATTCAAAGTTCACTGGTCAGTATGTGTTCACATAAAAGGACAGCGCTCTAATATTCATAATCCCCAGACCCATGGGGCACAGTTTTAATGAAAGTCTGTACAGTTCTGGGCTCTGCAACATCAAAAGCGGTAATAAAAAAATTAACGCACACATACACCCTAGCATATGTAGACAGACAAGCGGCATAAAGCAAATGGAGAAAGGGGAAAGACACTGCATAAGGGTGAGAAGAGCCTTAGCAAATCAACGCATCAATTATTGGGGTGAGGGAGGGGGGCAGAATCAGGAACATAGTGAAAACAAACTCCATGCTGCCTAATGAGAAAAACCATGTGTTTTCGCAAGAGGTTTGAGTAAGAAATAAGAAACAGATGTGGGCTGAATGGGTACACCAGCAATAGCCAAGGAACACTGCAGCTCATCCATACATTTGAATGGCAGAATGCATCTGTTTGGGGAATACGAGGCCTTCTTTGCAAAATAACCCATGGCAGGCTCAAGGTTGTTGAATAACAGACCTGTTCGTTGAAAGGCATGTCAAAGAAAGGCATAGGAAGAACTACAATCAGCTGTACTTCCCTATGGTATGATATGATGCTCCTCATGTTTAAAGAATTTAGTTTCTTTTTTCCTTTGGGCCAAGTATTCACATTGTTTCCCTTCATGTGTGGTTGACAAGAGTTTTCATTCTCGCACCTCTACCAAGTGTATATTCTAGCAATCCTATCTAATGAAAAGGCTGCAATTCTATTATCAGATCATCACAGAATGGCCAGTACCCAGCCTGTAGCCAGGATTTTGATTTGGGAGGGGCTGGGATTTTGGTTCGGGGGGAGGGGGCTGAGTCTGGGTGAGAGAGGATCTACCCAAGCAAACCTTTGGTATCGTTATCCCAATACCCCATGCATATGGGATATATTGAGCATGATGAACAGATCATGATATGAATAAACATAACAGTTTAAATAATAAATGTAAGGCCTTCTTGCGGACCACCCTGAGAATTTCGGGGGGGGGGGGATTGAAGCCCCTCAAGCCCCCCCCCCCCCCCCCCCCCGGCTACATGTCTGGCCAGTAGTCATGATCAGCACTTGGAAATATTACTGTGCTAGCTCGGGGACTCTGAGCACAATAAACCATAAGAGTAACTTGCCAGAACTTTCTGATGAATCATGGAGAATATGGCTGCCTAACACTAGGAACATATTAAACCAAAACTCTGCCATCTGGCAAAGCATCTTACCACCACTTCACATGGGGCATTTTTGCCCCATTTTGCTGCTTCCATGCGCAGCAAGGACAGGGCCTGCTGTGAGCCATCACACGACATACAGCAGGCCCCTCCCACATTCCTCCCAAAGTGAAGGGGGAAGTGCTGAAAGACACTTTCTCCTCCACTACGGGGAGGAAAGTGTAGTTTGGGTAGCTTCGATGGAGTTACCTGCACTTTTCTCTCCCTTTTCCCCATGAGATAGCAAAAAGGTCGGTGGGGCAATGCGTTGCCACCCCTTCTGCCATCTGATGAGGGGTGGGAAAGGGTGCCAAAGCACCCTCTCCCGTCCCCTCCGTGTGTGATGAGGAGAGGAGGAAAGGTGCACAGGGCACCATGAGCCACCTTGCATGCCTTCTTTTTCACCAGTGATTACCGGCGCAATGGCACAGCCAGACGGGCTGTGTGAAGAGGTCCCTAGTCTATATTGGGCATAATGCAATGTGCTGGTTATAAGCAATAGAGCTGGTTATAAACTACAAAGCTTGTAGTTGGTTATAAATCATATACCTACAACATATCTTCTCTGTATTCTTTGTGAGTTACAAGATCTGCCTTCTCTGTAAGTCACTCAACTATTACAGAACCTGGTCTTACTGAAAAACCTGCCAGTTGTCCAAGTTTGAACACCAGTAGAAAGTATGATGAGACTCATTTCTGTAGGCAGGATTCCAGGGACAGAGTAAAGTTAGACATGGGTGAGAAAATTGCATTCACCAATAATCTTACTCAATTTTGCATTTTTACCTGTCTTGAGTTTTGAGGATGGGGCTATAAAATAAATAAATAAATAAATATACTGTAGTATGTCCATGAAATAATACAAAACTAATGCAACTAAAATGTGGTAGAAAAATGAGACAATGTAGCTTTTGCATTGTTTTATTGACACTATACATTTATTATTTATTCATTCATATGAACGTATTCATGCAGAGCATCGTAAGCATAATCTGTGGTCCTCAAATTGGAAAATAATTCCAAGCAGTCAAATGAGAAATCACTTATTGGGAGGTACATTCTAGAACAAAAGTTTAATAAGCAAAACCTCATGCTAACATGTATATCAGAGAAATGGTGAGGCAATGGGAAGGTTGCACAGCTGTTCTTCTAAGAGAAGGATGAGTTTTGATTTTCACCAAGGCAACCAGTCTGCATAATCCAAGAGCGGACAACTCTTCAGCCCTGAAGGCCACACCATAAATATACTATGAACTGGAAGAGTACAGCTAATTTGTACACATTTACATGCACATAATGAAGTATTCATACATCCATTTAAAGAACCCAGGAGATATCAACCTACCATCAACAGAGAAATCATGCCTATTCATCACAGTGCTTTTGCCTTGAATCTGTCACCTTGAAATCTGACAAAATTTGATTTCCCCATTAACATTTTTAAATAGAAGCCATGAAAAATGCAACACAATTTGAGGGGGCTGGGCTTTTTAACTTCTACTCAAATGGTAAAGTGTTATTAAGTTTGAAAAACACAGATTTAAGTCATGATGCTCACTCAGAGGGCACACAAGGATCCCTCAAGAAATATAAATGATAATACAGTAGAGTCTCACTCATCCAATCCTCGCTTATCCAAGCCTCTGGATAATCCATGTCATTTTTGTAGTCAATGTTTTCAATATATTGTGATATTTTGGTGCTAAATTCGTAAATACAGTAATTACAACATAACATTTCTGCGTATTGAACTACCTTTTCTGTCAAATTTGTTGTTTAACATGAAGTTTTGGTGCTTAATTTGTAAAATCATAACCTAATTTGATGTTTAATAGGCTTTTCCTTAATTCCTCCTTATTATCCAAGTTATTCGCTTATTCAAGCTTCTGCCGGCCTGTTTAGCTTGGATAAGTGAGACTCTACTGTATGTAACAAAAGTCAAGGGTGAGTCAAAACCACACTGAGTTCAAGAAGTCATTAGGCTATTGCAAGACTGTTGCCTGGTCTGTCATTCACTCTCTGAGAAAGGCTATGATATGAAAGTATTGTAAAAACTCTTTAAGCTCTAAGAAGTTTTAAATAAGTTAAACAAACCATCATATTACAACCAAAACTGAATTAAAACGTATTAAAATATAAGGAAGGGAAGAAGTACAGTAGTCTGCACTGAAAAAGGAACCTCCCCTGTATCCTTTGATACCAAGAGAAAGCCTTTCCTCAAAGAATGGGTTTACACTGCCAAATAATGTACAGACAGTTCCCAAGTTACAAACATCCTGGTTTTTATTCTTATGTCTTTCTCACCCCGAGTTTTAACTTAATGTTCATGTGGTCCGCCCTTGTTTTCATTGTTTCCTTGATTTGTATTGTAATGGATATTATTATTTATTGTATTGTTCACTGTGTTGTGATGTGTTGTTCTTTTATATGCTGTATTGTTCTGGGTATGGCCCCATGTAAACCGCCCCAAGTCCCCGTTGGGGAGATGGTGGCAGGGTATAAATAAAGTTTTATTTATTATTATTATTATTATTATTATTATTATTATTATTATTATTATTATTATTATTACAAACAACTCAAAGTTAAGAACTGGGGTGAGACAACAAGAAGGGAAGTCCACTCCTGAATTAGTAATCAAGTGGAAATGGTGTCTCAACCGAAGCTTTATCACCAATATGCCCTCTCTTATGGGTTCATGCCCATCATAGTCCTAGTTACTGGTTGTTCGGTGTTATTATGTTTTAACTGTGATTCTTGTAAACTTTGTTTATTACTGGGCTTGGTTCCCACGTAAGCCGCCCCGAGTCCCTTCAGGGAGATGGTGTTGGGACATAAGAATAAAGTTATTATTATTATTATCATTATTATTAATAATAATAATAATAATAATTTTTCATTTCCACAATAAGCCAAAACTTTCAAAATCACAAGGACAAAAAGTGAGGTGAAATTATTGGATAATCACTCGTCACATAACCAAATGGAGGATACGACCTGTTAGAATCATAACCTATTGGATTATGACCAATTGGGAAAACTATAATCTTTATATCTGTTAAGAAAAGAAATGGTATCCACTTGTATTTATGCTTAGCAATAGGTTTTCGGGTGTTAGACATATATATATACACACACACTCCCATAAATACCTTGCTTCTATTTCATGCTCTCAGAAGACAAAATTCAAGTAGACTTCTTTAAAAATAACATTTAAATACACTGGCACATTCCTTGTTAGTTTGAACTTTAAAACATTTTGGTTTGTGTCTTTAACTTTCAGTCTTTATCACTCTCTTCAACACAATACAGTTCTGTACAACTCTCTTCTATAACTGTCTACTTTCAACTGTCATCTTCAATGGTTATCCCTCAAATGTCAACTTTTAAAGTGTGTTCTAAACAGTCCCTGATCTGGTCCCATGGTCTGCAGCCCCTCCCACAACTTCAAGAACTTAAAGGGTTAGGAAAAAATGCATACCAAAGAACACATATACACTTCAGTAAATAAAACAGCATATTATATGCAGACAAATCATTAAACAGAGGAGGCTTGAGAAGGTTGCCTATTTCCAACAGAAAGCTTCTGAACAGGGGCACAGAGAGCAAAACAAATACCACAGGGGTGTTAAGCCTTCCCTGTGCTACCCAAAGCTCTGTCTCTCCCTCTTTCTATATATGACTGGAATAGGTACATTAAAATGTACCTGTTCCGACTTACATAGAAGTTCAACTTAAGAACTGAACCTTTCTTGTTCGTAACTTGGGAACTGCCTGTAGTTTGAACTGCATTATATGGTAAGTGTAGACCAGTGTTTCTCAAACTCTGCTCCTCCAGGTGTTTTGGACTTCAGCTCCTACAATTCCCAACAGCCGGTAAGATGTCTGGGATTCCTGGGAGCTGAAGTCCAAAACACCTAGAGGACCAGAGTTTGAGAAACACTGGTGTAGACCATTTAACGCAGTCCGAATTGCAATGAACTGCACTATATTCAAACTGCATTATTTGGCAGTGTACATCCAGTTAAAGACTCCATTATCTCAGAAATGCTTTCAATTATGGTATACTGCAAAAAGCTCCAGAGAAAACAATGGCACACAGAAGTTTTGGTTCTCCAGATATTTTGGCCTCCCATCTCCCATTTGCTTTACAGATGTCTATGTGGCACTCAAGGAAATTGTAAGCCTAAATATCCAGAGTATTCTATTAGCCTTCCTTTGCCTGCTTCTATTTCAAATCTTCACAGTGAGAATCCAAGCCATGTGGGGACAAAAAAACCCAGTCAACTGATAAACAATAGGCGGAGAAGGAGGAAAAAAAAAAGACAGTGAGTTGAAGCAAAGGGGCAGCTGACACCTGCTTGTGATGGCCTTGTGAGGTGAGACTGCAGCTGCCTGGCCATAATTCTATCAACAACCTTAGTAAGCAAATAATAAATAATGCAGGCCAGTAAACAAAGCTGAGACATAATCGCAGGCTTTGTCAGGACTAAAACAAGCTCCAAATTTATATCCTGGCCACATTTAACGGGGGAAGGAAATTAATGGAATAGAATAAAAAGGGAGGCTTCCATAAATTTACATAACTTTTGAGCATGATAAATGGGTCACTATTGAAACCTTGGAAAATACATCATCAGTAGAGGGGCTGAAAAAAGCACAGTTTTGGCTACGGGTGCCCTTCATACAGGTAGCACAGAAAATGCTATCTCTAGATTTCATAGGGCACCTTTCATTGCAGGGGTTCTGTACAATTCCTAACTTAATTCACTAGGAAGCTCCATAAAAAGTGGTTGCTTACCTCTAACCATGTTTCTTCGAGTGGTGATCTGTGAAATCTGAAAATATGGTAGTAATTACAGTGCATGCGCAGCAGCTCGGAACCTATAGCAAGCTCTCTCACTTTAAGGCTATGGCCCCACCCTTCCTCCCCTGAGGATACATAAGGAACAGGTGGGGAGATAGCCCCAGTTCCTCCGCCCTGTAAAGGCAGAGTCGCTGAGGCATGACAGTCAGTGGGGAGGACGGGTGGGGATGTGCGGATTTCACAGATCACCACTCGAAGAAACACGGTTACAGGTAAGCAACCACTCTTTCTCCTTCGTGGTGTCTGTGAAATCGCACATATGGTAGACTGACAAGCTATGTGCCTTGGCTGGTGGGCGTCATGCCACCGCTGAAAAGAGGACCTCATGTCCAAACGCAGCTTGTTGCTTGGAAAGGACATCAAGCTTGTAGTGGGCAGCAAACGTCAGAGGGGTAGCCCAGGTTGCTGTCCTGCAGACGTCCTCAAGTGGTACGCCACTCATGTAGGCCACTGATGATGCCGTAGCACTCATGGAGTGGCCCTTAATGGTGGCTGGAGGATCCTTCCCAGCCATCTGGTAAACGAGACGTATCGTAGCCTTAATCCAGGCTAAGAGTTGCTGGGAGGAAACAGGGAGGCCTTCCCTGTCTGTCCTGTACTGTAAGAAAAGTCCTGGAGACTTCCTGATGGACGCCGTCCTATCCAAATAGAAGACGAGGGCCCTTCGCACATCAAGCAAGTGAAGAGCACGCTCCAAATCCGTGGAGGGATTAGGGAAAAAAGCAGGCAAGACAATGTCCTGAGACAAATGAAAAAACGTAGGCACTTTGGGAAGAAAACTAATGTCAGTGTGTAGGACAACTTTATCTGCATGGAACCTTATGTAGGGTTTGTCTGCTCGAAGAGTGCACAATTCACCCGCCCTGCAGGCTGATGTAATTGCAACCGGCAATGCAGTTTTCTATGACAGATAAACTAGCTCAGTGGAGTGTAGAGGCTCAAACGGTGGCCATTGCAGAGCTGAGAGGACAAGGTCCAGCTGCCATGCTGGCGGCGGGGGCCTGACTTGTGGGCAGATGTTCCTGTAGCCCCGCAAGAAGAGTTGGACGAGTGGATCTCGGAAGCAGGATGGAAGATTGACTCTCTTCCGATAAGATGAGATGGCTGCCAAATAACATTTCATGGAGGAGTAGGCCAGCCCACTTGCAGCAAGAGATGCCAGGAAGTCCAAGAGCAGCAGTGTCCAAGAAGTCCAAGAGAAGGCGGACAGGGGATCCGCATCGCGTTGCTGGACAAAGGTGGTAAAGCATTTCCACTTGGCGGCATATGAAGACTTGGTGGAGTCACGATGGGCCGCATTCAAAATGACAGTTACAGCTGTTGATAGTTGCGAGGCCTGATGCGCCACGCGGTCAGCTGCAACTGGTGAAGGTCCGGATGGAGCATTCGTCCCAAGTGGGATGACAGGAGACTGGATGAGGGCGAACAAATTGAAATTGAATCCAGACAAGACAGAGATCCTCCTGGTCAGTCGTAGGGCCGAACAGGGTATAGGGTTACAGCATGTGTTGGACGGGGTCGCACTCCCCCTGAAAACAGATTCGCAGTTTGGGTGTTTTCCTGGACTTATCGCTGAGCCTGGAATTAAGACTTGTGCACCAGCTGCACCCGTACCTTGGGAAGTCTGACTTGGCCATGGTGATCCATGCTCTGGTTGCATCCCGTCTGGACTACTGCAACACTCTCTATGTGGGACTGCCTTTGAAGATGGCCCAGAAACTCCAATTAGTACAATGGGTGGCAACCAGATTAATAACTGGGGCGGCATATAGGGAGCGTACCAACCCCCCCCCCCCCCGCTAAGCCAGCTCCACTGGCTGCTGATATGCTACTGAGCTCAGTTTCCTAAACGGTTCTGGCCCAATCTACTTGTCCGAACGTATCTCTTCCTATGAGCCAGCAAGATCCTTAAGATCATCTGGAGAGGCCCTGCTCTCGGTCCCGCCTGCCTCGCAAGCGCGGCTGGTGGGAACAAAGGACAGGGCCTTCTCAGTGGTGGTCCCCGGTTGTGGGACATCCTCCCTATAGATATTAGATAAGCTCCAACTTTTTTGGGCTTTAGAAGAGCTCTAAAAACATGGCTATGTGCCCAGGCTTTCAACAAAAAACCATAAAGATGATATGGACTGACTCATGGATAAAGCACGAGGTTACCGGATGAACGGATCTGAGCATACATATTTTTTAAATTTATATATTGTAATTTTATACTGTATTTAATAGTTTTTAACTGATTTTATGTATTGTTGATTGATTTTGTACAGGCATCTAATTGTGCCAATGTTGTAAGCTGCCCTGAGTCCCTTCAGGTGAGAAGGGTGGGATATAAATATTGGAAATAAATAAACACTGCCAACAGCTTTAGCCAGTTGATGTGGTTGGTGGCCTCCTGTGGCGACCAACGTCCCTGTGTGATGAGTGACTTGGAGTGAGTATCCCAGCCATGCAGGGAGGTGTCGGTTGCGAGCTGCGCTGTTGGCTGACGTGGGCGGAAGACCATGCACACCCTGGAGTGGCGGAGCCACCAATGAGGAGACGTTCTGACATGTCTTGGGACACTGAGGAATTTATGAGGGTTGTATCGTAGTGGATGGAAGACCTGCAGAAACCACGATTGAAGTGGTCTCAGCTGAGACATGCCAACAGAATGACGAATGTCGTGGAGGCCATATGGCCAAGTAGTGATTGGACATGGCTGGCCTGCACCCTTCGGTTGTGTAGGGTGTGGAGCAGCATGGAGTGAAGAGCCTGATAGAGGTCTTCCAAAAGGTAGGCTCTGAAGACTGTCGAGTCCAGCATTACTCCAATGAAACGAATACGCTGCGTGGGCTGCAGGTGCGATTTCGTCTGGTTTATGATGAGTCCCAGGTCCTTGAGGAGAGACAACGTCGTACTTATATTCTCTAGAAGCCCCTCACGGGTATGAGCGACCAAAAGCCATTAATCAATGTAGGGATACACCGTGATTCCCAGGAGTCGAAGGTGTGCTGCCACCATCACCATACATTTCGTGAACACCTGTGGTGCAGTAGAGATCCCGAAAGGAAGGACCCTGAAGCAGAAAGTGCAATCGCCTATCATGAAGGAGTAGTAAGGATGGTGTTGGGATGCAATGGCGATGTGGAAATATACATCTTTGAGGTCAATGGTGGCGAACCATGCCCCACGAGGAAGAAGAGGAAGGATAGTGGAAAGAGTGACCATGTGGAAATGACGAGCTCGAATATATCTGTTGAGGCCTCTAAAGTCTAAGATGGGCCGAGAAAATATCTGGAAAAAAATGCTTTGGAAAACAAAGAAGGATGCAGAGGGACAATCGCTCCCTTTTGTAACAAAGTAGAGACCTCATCCAGGAACACTTGAGATACAGGCGTAGCATGGATATGACCAACTCTTGGAGGAGACTTGAACTCAATCAAATAGCCCCTGAGGACTATATCCAGGACCCAAGAGTCGGTCGTAATGGAGCGTCATTTCAGGAGCAAAGGCGCTAATCGAGCACCAAAGTAAACAAAAGGAGTTGACTGTGAAGGTGCAGTTGGAGGCAAGGAAGGAAGTGAGGGCATAGGAGAAGAAACCGTCACCAGTGAGTGCTCGTGCTGAGGGCTTGTGCTCTGTGAAGAGGAAGAAGATGCAGTGCTAAAACCGTCGCCATGGTTTAGGCTGAAACTTGCCCTTTCTGCCTTGACAAGACTTCCCTGACTGGGTTTGTCTGTTTGAAGCAGGTGAGCAAGACTGTGGGAAGGACCGTTGGCTGGTGTAAGAACGGCGAGAACTGGCCGGAGGTGGCTACCAGCGAGGCTTGGGTTGAGAAGATGACTGCATGGAGAAGCCATACTTGAGCCACCTGATGCGTCTCCTGCTTCGTTTTCAGATTGGAATCCGTATCAGGATTGAATAGTGTGTCATCCCTCCACAGCAACTCTTCGGCAAGCACTTTCCCAGCATTGGAAAGTGAGGAGGTATGCAGCCAAGCATGATGGCGTATGGCAGTGGCCGTTGCGAAGAATCGACCTGCAGTATCTGCTGTACGTTTGGCCATATCCTTTTGAGCCCTTGCCAAAAGAAGGGCCTCTTGCTGATATGGCCTAGGCAGGGCTTGTTGGTCCAGTGGGAGCATATCAAAATATGGCAACAACTTCACCCACAGGAATTCTTGATATGCAGCCATATAGGCCCCATAGTGTGCGAGGCGTGCCACAAAGCCACCACCTGTATGGATCTTTTTCCCAAATGCCTCCATCTTTTTCCCATCCTTGTTTGGTGGAGTGGAAAGGGATTTCTTTGCATTCTTGTCCTGGTGAATGTCCACCACTACCGAATTACGCTTCGGTGGTCTTGTAATCCATTGTGCCTCCTTGAGGTCCACTCTGTACAGTCCACTGGTGGCACCGACCCAGGAGGCATGTCGGGGGACTGTGCGAGCTTGACCAGGTAAGGGAGTGATGGCAAGGTAGAAGGAGGGGGCACATACTCCTCCTGTTGGTCAGATGGGAAAAGAGGGTCCTGCACAACATCTGGCTCCATGGATGTTGGGAGATCCAAAGCCTGGGTAAGGCGGATCATCAAGGCAGAGAAGGATGAAGTGTCCTCTTTAGAAGGAGGATCAGGGTCATCTTTACAAGCATCCACATGTGGCGTGGCATGAGATGAGGTAGACATATTGTCTGACTCATGAGGGGACACAGTGGCCAGGGCCGTGATGGTATGATCTGGAGCATGAGCAGAGGCCACAGGCTTCTTTGGTTTGGAAGCTGGATTGGCCTGAGGGGCCGAATCCTGTGGAGGTCCAAAGTAATATACTCTATCCCCAGGAGAATGGTATACATACTCTGAGGGGAGGGGTTGCAACTGATGATGGGTATGGTGGCCCATGTCATGCCTTGAAACCGACTCCTGGTAATGGCACCGAGGACGGGTTTGGAACCCATAAGAGGGTTGGTACCGAGAAGAAGCAAAAGACTGGGAAGAATAAGATGCTGTTCTTGGGGAGCCTGACCTGGATCCATACAGCAGCCTCGGTACCATGGAGGAAGAGAGGGAGAGTTGGTCCCGACAGGTCTCCAAGGGCTGCTGTAGCGAAAGCACTACATCAGCGAAGTTGAATTCGCCAGCCCAATGCCCCAGTCCCTCAGCCCGTAAATGGAGTGTAAACAGAACAGCCTGTGGCGGCATCACCGCTGGGGGGCGACATCCCCTGAGGGGAGCAAGGCCACCCCCGTGTTCTCCTTCTGCGCAGCGTCCTTCAGCACGCCGCCTCGGTGGAAGTTGAAGGCTGCACTTCCGGCGTGGCCTCCTGGCCACGTCCATCATCTTCTGATATGACCGGATGTGGAACCTCCGGCGGAGCAGCGGCCTCCGGAGCCTTGTACTTGTTCCGTTTCTCCCTGGGGTGGCCCCCACTTGCCGCTGATAAGTGTGGGGACTTGGAACGCCGGCATTTGCGCGGCGCTGTCTCTGGCACCGAGGCAGTGGAGGCTGTAGAGGGAGGAGGAGGTACAGTTTGTAATGGCAGTGGCGGTGTTTCAGAGGACGCTCAGCGTCCAGGAGAAGCGGCAGGAAGAAGGGCTTTCTCATATAGAAGCACCTTCAGCCACACTTGGTGGTTTTTTCTGGCCTGGGGAGTAAAACCTTTGCAAACATCACAAGTCTGAGTAGAATGAGTTTCCCCCAAACAAATAAGGCATTTAGCATGGCCACCTGAGTCTGCTAATTTTCCCTCACAGGAGCTGCACTACTTAAAGGGTGCAGAAGACATACTGGCCTGAGAGTTGTCTAGCAAGTCCGAGTCAGGGCCACAAGCAAACAAGAGTAGTCGTCAATCCAGGTCAAATCCAAAGGTAAGTTTGTAGAGAGTATCCAAAAGAGTTGTCGATAAACAGTCTTAGTCTTAACCAATGAAACAAACTAATTTGATAAGAGAGCTGCTTTGTTCCTAACACTGCCTTTGCAAGGGCGGAAAAAAGGAACTGGGGCTATCTCCCCACCTCTTCCTTATGTATCCTCAGGGGAGGAAGGGTGGGACCATAGCCTTAAAGTGAGAGAGCTTGCTATAGGTTCCGAGCTGCTGCACATGCGCTGAGATTACTACCATATGTGCGATTTCACAGACACCATGAAGGAGAAGCTGCCACCTCTCCAAGTTGCAAAGCTCTTCCACAAAAAGACAACTATGTACATGTGCATGTGTGTGAATGACCCATCTCATGAATTTTAAAAATTATATAAAGACATACTTCAGACAACAGCCATCAACTTTCCTTGAAAAATCTACATTTTAATTGTGTAAGGAATGCAACCACTTCAACACAGTGTAAGAGAATTCGAAGCAGGGCACACTAAGGACTTGACACTTACCTGCAATTTTGATGGGATCCTCATCCAGCATGTTCTTTATTTCTACTGGCAGTTTTCCTGGTTCCAAAGTCTCTATTTTTGCTGGGATGTCTTGAGTTGCAGATAAGGTAGTATAGGTGCTAATGAGCAATACACCCAAACCAATCCAGAGTATGAGCTGCACAGAAAGAATGTCAGATCTTTTAATATAAAGTGTGAAGAAAGACAATGTCCACAGAGCCAGTGAAGTGTGGGAAAGATAGCAGTGTGTGTGTGTGTGTGTGTGTGGGGGGGGGGGGGGGGGGTTCTTAATGAAAACTGGAAAAGCAAACAGAATCAAAAACGTAACTGTTAATTTCTAATCAATGTCAATTCTTGCCTTCTTCATCTCCTGACCTCGCCCACCATTGACCTATGTTTATTCCCTCCCTGTTTTGTGTCTCCACTCAAACTCCTTTCTCCACCTTCACAGCTGCCAGACTTTTTAATCTCTGTATGCCTGTTGAAACTCCCTGAAGGACCTACAAGAAACATGCAAGTCCTTTTGCTAATAAATGTGACAATACTCATTCCCAGAGTTTCCGCCTGCTGGCTGGATGATTCAGAGTCTTACAATAATGTTTTCCAGCTCTGCTCTGACCTTCTCTAATCTTCAGTCAGCCCCTCTAAGACCACACCCAGTATTATTTTCAAACTATTCCTGTCTGCTGCTACTTCCAACTCTTGCATCTCCTACTGTTCTTTTTTTTCCTCTTGACTTTCCACTGTTGAAATCTAAGTACTCAACCAAGGATAGTACATCCATTTTTCTGTGCTTCAGTACTTTCTATGACACTAGAATATTTCAGTCAATCACAGCTAAATGCTTTAACAACTATCAGGTGATTTTATGGCATTGCAACATACATTTCAATTCATTTAAACTGTGCTTTACACGAAACTCACAAGCAATACAATAGCATTCTAAAGGTTGCATCGAATCCTGTCTGTCCAAAAGAACTGATAGTCCCCAAAATACAAACAAGACAGGGCCTATAGATTTGTTCTTAAGTTGAATTTATTTGTAAGTCAGAAAAGGTCCAGCAAAAAGTGAACTCTTTGTAATTTGGCCCAAAAAGGTGCACATTAGAGTTTCTGTGTGATTAGAATACCTTTTTTAAAAAAACACCAAAGTTCCCAAGCAATGGAAAGGAAAACCATAGAAAGAGAAAACTCTTTCCTCCAGGAGCATTTCCTGTTTATCCTGCTCCAGGTTCCTTGGGGTGTAGTTATAACATGGAATGAATGCAGTTTGGCATCACTTTAACTGCCCTGGTTCATTGCTATGGGATCCTGGGAGCTGTAGTTTTACAAGATCTTTAGCCTTCTCTGCCAAAAAATGCTGCTGACTCACCAAACTATATTGAGAGATCAATAGGAGGAAAGGAGAAAAAGAGTTTCGAGAGGTCAATATGAGGAAAAGGTAAAAGGAGATTTGAGATACTGACAGGAAGAAAAGGGAAATGGAAGTTGGAAAGCTCGATAGGAAGAATTGGAAAAAGGGGGTAGAGAGATACAGATATACTTTGGCTCAGAGCTAAGATTTCATGGCAGGGAGGGAGGGGAGAGGCCTATTTATAACTTTGAATTGTCCGTAATTCGGGGACTGTCTGTACTATTGAAACTGCTAGCAAAGGGATCAGTCTCCCATCCAAAACTTTGGATGACTGGAGGTTCCTATGGGGAAATCTAGAAGCAGGAGTCATTCCTATAGATTTTCCTTTCATCAGCTCCATTCTGGGTAGCACTTGGAAAGTGCTACTTTTGTGACCTGTACTACTGCAGCAGTGTCACTAATCATGCTGGTTGGACACTGGGGAAGTAAATGTTGCCAGCTTTAATTCTGGACAGATAAAATGTGGGTGAAGGAACTGCTGTTTACACAAAACCAATTCGCATACAAATTTAGGCAAACCTCTTAACTCAACTATAAAACAGTAGGAATTTTTCAGTTGTTGCTGAAGATTTAAAAACAACTTGTGTACCATACTCAGAAATGAAACAGAAAACTCTGTGTATTCCCTAATAGTGAGAAGAAGGAAGAACTTTCCCAACACCACAGTTCCACTGTCTCAATGCCTTGGCTTAACTTATTGACTTTACAGAGACATATTAATTTTTTCTTCAAAACTGCAATAAACCCTTTTCTTAAAATCTTGCCAACAAATTTGGGTTATATGTTAATATATGAGAAATTATTTTAATTTGTATGACTGATTGTAGCATTTGGTTGCAGAATTGAGGGTTTGTTTGTTTTTGTCATTACAGCATGGCTTTGCTATTTGCACCAAACCAATACACATGCAGGCTCTCACTCTGATTTAAGTTATCCCTTGAAATTTCCGTAATTTATGGAACACTGGGTAGGGTTGATCAGCTGAGCCGAAACACAATAATAACTGATGAACAATATGGGCATCAGGAGTGTTTGCCTCGCTTGAGTAGCAGAGCTCCCAAGCTACAAATGAAAAAGGGTACTGGCCAGCGGAATACGGCAAGAGTGGAGAGGAAGGGAGGGAGGGAGGGAGGGAGGGAGGGAGGGAGGGAGAGAGAGAGAGAGAGAGAGAGAGAGAGAGAGAGAGAGAGAGATGGGTGGATTGTTGGCTGACAGTGAAGGAGATTTAATTAAACTCTGATGTATTATTTTTACCTAGTTAATCACTGTAATTGTCACTGGAAGGGCTTTACATGGTACCTGGTCTGCATGTCAACGATGCCCCTACTACAGGTGCTGAGAAAACAGAGAGCAGTTTAAAAAACCCATGCCAGTAATGCCAGCCAGAAGGCAGCAAAGCAGGCAGCAGCAATGCAGAAAAGAGATCATTAAGACATAATGAAACCTCAGCATTTGTCCTTCTACTCCTCAAAGGGATATTCGATCAAGCAGAATAACAGTGTGTCAGAACAAACTCCTCTGGAAACATGACTAGGAAATCTTTGGCTCTCAAGATGTTTTGGACTACAACACTCACAATTTTTTTTATCATGCTAGCTGAGGATTCTGGGAGTTGAAATTCAAAATATCTAATGTGTTAAAATTTAGAACCATAGCTGTGGCAGACACAAGGGAGCAAGCCCTTTCTGTCACTCTCACTTGGGAGATAGATGCTGAAAGGAGTCTCTCAGCCAATGAATCCTTTGAAAATAACACATTTCTCACATTCGCCCACAGACAGTGGTTCACAGACCCTTTGTTCTTCTCTGGGGATTTCAAACCCATGGAAGACAGACTGCTTTCTGAGTGAGAAAGTTCTTGATATCAGATCATCTTCTCCCATACAATCCACCCCACACATTGGTCTTCTGGAGGGCATCTGCTCCAACCATCCAGAATCCGAATGGCAACCATCACCCAGAGAATCTTTTCATCGGCCACCCCAAGTCTGTGGAACAACCTGCTGGTAAAGCTCCAACAGCTAAATCAGCTGTCGGAATTTAAGACACAAGTGAAGACCTGTCTCTTCTGGCAGGCCTACCCAGACAGTCTTTAAACAAAAAAATGAATGTTAATGCATATTCTTTGCTTAATCTCTGTGTTGTCTGTTTTAATATGTATTTCATAGAGATACATTTTGGTATGTAATTTTTATGGAAGTGTGCTTTAGTGTGTGTATTTTTAGTGTTTTTGCTGTGTTTATGTATTTTGTTTTGCAACCTAACTTGAGCCATGACGAGAGGCGGGTAAGAAATAAAATAATAATAATAATAATAATAATAATAATAATAATAATAATAATAATAATAAAAACCAAGAATGAGGCTCTATGTGACTATGAGGGAATAGCCAAAGTGCTATCAAGCTCGCCATAATTGCCCTCAGTACGATCCACAGAGAAGATCCAAGGCCCCTAATTTGGAGCATGAATGAAAACAGAATTTGTGCCGTCTGTCAACTGAAAGACACATAGAGAAAGAAGATATAGTTGCTTACGTGTAACTGTGTTTTTTCGAGTGGTGTTCTGTGGCATTCACACATATGGGAATTTCGCCTGTGCAGCATTTCGGAACCTTCTAGAATCTCTGATTGAAACATTTTGGTGGAGACCCCACCCACTCTCCCCAACAGAATATATATAGCCCTGTGGCCGGGGCTAGCCTCAGTTCCCAGCCGCCAGGAAGCAGCTGTAGTACCGTGGCATGAGTACCACGGGGAGGATGGGCGGGTTGTGCGAATTCCACAGAACACTACTCGAAGAAACACAGTTACACGTAAGCAACTATATTTTCTTCTTTGTGGTGCTTCTGTGGAAATCGCACATATGGGAGACTAACAAACTACTCTCCAATGGTGGTGGGTCATGCCACGCATGAAAAGAGAACCGCTCTCCCGAACGCTGTGTCCTTCTTTGCCATGATGTCCAGCTTGTAATGTGAGACGAAGGTGAATGAGGAAGGCCACGTTGCCGCTTTGCAAATATCTTCCAACGGCACTCAATTGAGGAATGCTTGGGATGCAGCCATGGCTCTTGTCGGGTGAGCTATTACCCACTGCGGAGGGTCCTGGTTTGCAAGCCAGTATGCCAAGCGGATTGTTGACACTATCCAAGACGCTAGTCTCTGTGAGGAGACCGGGGTACCCAACACGTCAGTTCGGTACTTCAGAAACAGCCAAGGAAATTTCCTATACTCCACTGTTCGCTGGACGTAAAACGCTAGTGCCTTTCTGACGTCCAAGGAGTGTAGCACAATCTCCAGAGGTGAGGCAGGGTTTTGAAAAAATGCTGGCAATGAGATGTCTAGGCACATGTGAAATTTGGAGACCACCTTTGGCAAGAAAGTGACATCTGTCCTCAACATCACCTTGTCGGTGTGGAAACATAAGTATGGTGGATCCACCCTGAGGGCACAGAGCTCACTGGCCCGTCTCGCTGAAGTAACAGCTACGAGGAAAGCCATCTTCCAGGAAAGATAACAGATATCACAGGAGGCTACTGGCTCAAAAGGAGGTTTTGAAAGCGGAGAGAGCACCAACTCCAAGCTCCAGGCAGGTGGTGGAGGTGCTGCCGGGGGATGCAAATTCTTGAATACCTTTAGAAAGATCTTCACTAGAGGATCCTGGAAACAGGACTGCCCCAAGGGCCCCTTCCTGTACCAGGACAGAGCAGCTATATAGCATTTCAAGGAGGCTAAGGAGAGGTCTGCCCTAGAGAGATGGACCAAGAAGTCCAGCCCTATAGGTTCCACAAACTTCCTGAACCTCTCCCATTCATACTTGTATGCCTGCTTTGTCAAAGACTTTTGAGCTGCTTGAAGGATGGCCTTTACTGGGGAGGAGAGGTCTCGCGGGGCTTGACCCTCCACCCTGTGAGGCGTAGCCTATCTAAGTCTTGGTGGGTGACTTGACCATGGTGGATTGTCAGGAGATCCAGTGAGGATCTGAGCCAGAGGTACTCCCCTCTGGCCGCCTGCCACAGCAGCGCAAACCATGCTTGATGGGGCCACCAGGGGGCCACCAGGATGCAGTCTGAGTTGTCCAAAATTATTTTCGTAACTGTCCTGCCGACCAGCGAGAGCGGTGGGAAAGCATATGGCAGGTCCCCTGACCACATGTAGCGAAACGTGTCCCCCAGGCACCCCGGGGTGGCACGAGGGCAGAGGCAAGCACAGAAGGTGGGACACTGGGTGTTCTTGCGCGACGCTAAAAGGTCTATTGTCGGCCAGCCCCAGAAGCCAAAACTCTGTGACGTTCAGTTGCCATTCGTGGCTGGTTGAGGAGGTCCTGCTCAGCACATCCGCCAAGGCATTGTACTTCCCTGGAAGGTGGATAGACTGAACTCTTATTTGGTTGTGCACACACCAGTCCCATATTTGCAACATCAGTCCCATATTTGCAACGAGAGGCACAGAAGAGCTTTCGAGTGTGCCCTGCCCTGCTTGGTCAAGTAGTATTTTACTGTAGTGTTGTCGGTTATTATTCGAACTGTCCTTCCCTTGAGCAGCCCTCTGAAGGCATGAAGAGCTTTCTCTACGGCAAGTAGCTTGAGCAAGTTGAAATGGAGGGAATGCTGACATCTGGACCACTTCCCGTTGACCGTGAGGCCCTCGAGATGCGCTTGCCAGCCGTACAGGGATGCATCCATTGTCAGCTCGTAAGTCGGTTCCAGAGGGTGGAAGGGGAGGCCTGCACGAAGGTTGTACCTCTTTGTCCACCACGCTAGTGACTTTAGGACGCTGGTTGGGGGCCATAGACGGGTTCGCTGACTGTCGAGGAGTGGGCTGAATGACTCTAAGAACCATTTCTGAAGAGGTCACATTCTTAGTCTTGCTAGGTCAACAAGCAATGTGGTGGAGGCCATATGGCCAAGAATAGACTGGATACCCCATGCCGAGGTACATCTGTCTGCACAAAGTTTGGCAATGGCCGCACGGATGGTTCAAAAACGATATTCTGGTAGATAAGCCCTTTCGGCGATGGAATCTATAACTGCTCTAATAAATTGAATTTTCTGTGTCGGGGCCAGATGGCATTTTTCTTCGTTGACGACCAGCCCGAGCCTCTGCAGGAGGAAGAGGGTGAACGACACATCAAATTGAAGTTGGGACCTAGAGTCACCGACGAGAAGCCAATCGTCTATGTAAAGGGAAAGCATCTCCCTGAGGTATGCAGCCACCACAGACATGCACTTCGTAAACACTCTTGGCGCTGTAGTCAGGCCGAATGGAAGTACATTAAAAGAAAAAACCGCGTCCCCAACCATGAAGCTCAAAAATCTCTGGTGTGAGTGCCGCACTGACACGTGGAAATAGGTGTCATGCGAATCAATCGTTGCAAACCACACCCCTTTGTGAAGGAAGGGGAGGATGGATGCAAGGGTCACCATCCTGAACCTGCGGGTCCTAATGTGCCGGTTGACCGCCCTAAGGATGGGACGCATGCCTCCGCCTCTCTTGCGAATTAGGAAGTATCTCGAAAAACAGCAACTCCTGGCCTTTCTGCATGACACCCTAGAAATCGCCCCTTTAGCCAATAAAGTAGCCACTTCTTCCCGAAGGTACTCAGAGGGGGCTGTTGGGCGTGGGATTCCAGTGCGGGGGTGGGACTTAAACTCAATGGCATAGCCACTCCTATGTCTAGAACCCAAGAGTCTGACATTATCTCTCTCCACGCTCCCAAGTATGGGGCTAACCTATCCCTGAACTGGGGGAACTCGTCTACCGCGCTGCAGGGGTGCAGCGCCGCAACAGGAGAAGAACTGAATGCAGAAGTAGCAGAACTTGGGGAACTGCAAATGCGGGAGTCTAAACTTGGAGACAACGATGAGGCGGGACTGCGAACGTGCCCGCTAAAAACGACGTCTCTGCCTCTCACCTGATCTCCCTCCTCCCCATTGCTGGGGCTTGTAGAGGAACGATGATCTCTTGCCTCCCTGAGGACGAAAAAAGGGCTTTTGCTTCCCTCTAGAGGGCGGAGGGCTAGCCCTTCTAGAGCAGTAGAACTGACCCCATTGATGCCTCTGGTAGTAATAATACAACGGTTGCACACCATATTTGTGGGCAGCTTGAGTCACCTCATGGGTGTTCTTAATTTCAGCGCTGGCTCAGAATTAAAAAGTCCCGCTTCATCTAGAGGAAGGTCTTCAATTACGGATTTGGCTGACTGAGATAGGCTGGCTGCCCTAAGCCAGCCATGGCCCCTTAGAGATATTGCTCCTGCCAGAAGCTTGCCTGATGCATGCGCAGTGTTTTGGTCAACTCCTTCTAGTCTGACAAAACAGATGCTTCCTAATAAAAGGCTTTTGCTAGGGCTTGATCTCCCTGGGGAAGCATATCAATATAAGGGGCCATTTTGTCCCAAAGGTAACATTGGTATGCCCCCATATAAGCCCCGTAGTGTGCAATACGGGCAAAGAGGCAGGCTGAAGAGTAGAATTTCCCCCCATGTTGTCTAGTTTCTTTCCCTCCTTGTCTGGGGGGGGGGGGTTTGGGACCTTTGGACTGTCCTTGGTTGCGTCATATTAACCACCCGCCAGTTTAGCTTGGGTTGCTTCGCCAGCCATGAAGCTCCTGAAAGTTCAATTTTGTACAGATACTCTGCCCTCCTTGGGGTTGCAGGCAATGAGGCTGGTGAAACCCCTTCATTTTTGACTAGTTCTACCAAATATGGAAGGTAAGGCAGAAAGGTGGTAAGTGGGCCCTGTTGTTTGGATGATGGAAACACTGGGTCCTCAACAATCTTGGATGGTCTTGGTGCAGGGAGATTCAGGGCTCTGGGGTGCCTTATTAATAAAGCTGCAAAGCTCTTTATATCCTCAGCAGAGGGTGGGTCAATGTTATCATGGGGGTCCATTACCAGAACTGGGCCTTCCTGCGGTTTGTCATGATCCTCTCCAGGCCCTTCTCCCCGGTTGAAGCCTAAGGGCTCCGCCTGTTGAGGCAGTGCTGGAGTGGAAAACAGCTCCTTCTGAGGGAGGGGTGGGAGGGCTAACGCTGCTGAAGGGTCAAAGTGTGCTGCAAATGCGCTGGCTCCTTCGAGTCCAGGCGCAGGCCCCGAATTCAGGGCCGCGCCATGTGGACATGTCTTTACCCACGCACCTGGCGCTGACGCTGTCTGGGCATGGCTGCTCCCCAATCCCAAGGCCAGAAGATGGCAGCCATATGGATCATGAGGGTAATAGCCCTCGAATCCGGGTGGTGGAAAGAGATATGGGGGAAACCCATGTCCATAAAACATATATAGAACCCGAGGATCCGGCAGAAAGAAGTTGGAGCCATGGAGGTAAGGCGAGCCCCTTTCTGAGGGGGACCTGGAGTCCACAGAGCTCGGGGAAGGGGAACGGTGTCAGTGCCGATTCAAGCGGGCCCTTCTGGGCCTTTTAGGGAAGGGAGAGGAGCTGTCGGATCTTGAGCGCAATGCTGGCAATCTCTCTAGTCTCCTTCCCCTCCGCGCCTCCTGCTGTATGCTCAGTAACATTGCCACCGGCTGGGAAGGGAAAACCCCTGACGGGGGGGAGGGGGGGAGTTGTGACCCCGGAGACCCATCTGGTTGGCTCCCAGCCCCTGACGGGATCTGCGGGGAGGAATGGAAATGTGGCCTTTGAGGGGAAGCGCTAGTAAGGTGTTTCATTTTCTTGGAAGTTGCTACGCGAGAGGTTTTGGTTCTCTCATGGGCAAACGCCTCCTCGCCGACAGCATCTTGTGGCGCTTTGGGCGGTGCAGGGCTGGCCAGACTAAGGAAACCATTCCCTTCCCCCGGGGGGGGGGGTCACTAGATCCGGCCTCCGAGGCAGTCGCTGAAGGGGATGGAGCCAAGGCCTGTTCATATAGGAGCGCCTTTAGTCTAGATTCTGTTTTTTCTCATCTGTGGGGTAAACCCCCGGCACACTTGGCAGGAATGGGGGTTATGGCCTTCTCCCAGACATAACAGACATTTGGAATGTCCATCCACCTCGGGGAGCTTGCCCCCGCACGCCCCATTTTGTAAAAAAGGAAGCCATTTCACTAGCCTGCCTTGGAATATCCAAACACAAAATCTGATTCCTTTCCGAGTTGTATTGTTGGAGAGAGGAAGTTAAACAATGAGACGGTCCGAGTCAAAACTAGTAATATTAGAAAGGTTTGAGAGCTAGAGGTTCCTAGTGCTGACTGAGCAGAGTGGAAAAAAAAAAGAACTGAGGCTAACCCCACCCACTGGGCTATATATATTCTATTGGGAAGAGTGGGAGGGGCCTCTGCCAAAATGTTTCAATCAGAGATTCTAGAAGGTTCCGAAATACTGCGCAGGAGAAGGAGAAATTCCCATATGTGCGATTTCCACAGAAGCACCATGAAGAAGAAAGGAGAATTTTCATAAATGGTTCCTGAGGCACCAAAACAAGTTGGAGGAAGAAACATTTTCAGCCTATTCACTTGTTATTCCTGTTTCTATTTTTACCAAACCAGCAAAGCAATTTTATCATTCTTAATGAGAATGACTAGGAAGAACAGGAAACCAGCCTTTCATATAGAACATGAAGCCTGCATCATCTATAGTTGGCCTAGCAAAGACAATTCCCAAGAAAGCATAGTTTGTCTGAAAACTAACATTCAACAGACTATCATCTTGTGCAGAACTGGGCAAAATGGACCACAATAGTAATTGCACACTCCTAACTTTGATGTTGTTCTGTCCTTCATTCCCACTTCTGCTCTGCATTTCTGAAACTGGACTCACACAAAATAGGTTTACATCTTTATTGATTAGTAAAAGCCCACCTTTTAAGCTGATCTGTACAAAAATGTTTACTCTTCAGAAAATCCAGAAAAACAGTAGCTCTTTTGCGATTACTGTGCAAGCTAGAGGTCTCTCTCATCACCTCAGGCTACCTGAAGCTTTTAACTAGGGCTTGCAGGGACTGAATCCAGCCCCCTCAGCACTCAAAAAGTATGCTCTACCACTGAGCATTAAACAAATTCTCAAAAATAGAAATGAATTAGGATGCTTCACGATTGAGTTTTTAGGTTGTAATTATGTTAGAAATTGAAGCAGACATTGGGGGGTTTGCTAGTTTGGGTGTGCCAGCTTCACAGTTAATAAGATTGATACACTGGAGAAGCCAAATAAAATTAACTTCTCCCTATGGACTGGGGGAGATTAAATTGCACTTTTCCACAAGGAAGTACAAAGCGAGGGGGGGTACAGGCTATAAGCAACACTGGTACATCTCCAAAGAAGGGCCAGGTACACATGGAAGAGAATACATTCCCGAGCAGCCAAGTTTTCAGTTTCAGTGTTTTGTTGCTGCAATTCCCGCTACAACGTTTAAAAAGCAACTTTGCTCTTTAGCAGTGGAAACAGCTGCAATATGAGAGAAATCAGAGACCTGGCAGCATGTGCATGATTTTCTCCTACATGTTCCTGCGCTCTGCTCTTCATTAAACTTTATTTTGCTTCTCTCATTTATAAATCTATAAATCTAACATCCACATCTATCCAAGCTGGAGCTGGCCACAGTGGTACATGCTTTGTTTACATCTTGGTTGGACTGCGGTAATACACTTCACATGGGGTTGCCTTTCAAAAGTACTCAGAAACTTCAGTTGGTCCAAAAAGCAGCAGCCAGACTGCTAACTGAAGTTGGCTACAAGGAGTGGACAACTCTGTTGCAACAGCTCCACTGGATGCCAGTGGCAACCCATTTCCGGGCACAATTCAAAGTGCTGGTTTTGTCCTATAAAACCCTATACATTTTGGGTCCAGGTTATTTGAAGGACTGTGAGCCTGTTAGAACACAAGGATCATCTGGGGAGGGCCTTCTCTTGGACCCATCACCTGGTCAAGAACTCTTGGTGGGAACACAGAAGAGGGCCTTTTTGGCGGCTTCTCCCTGACTGTGTAACTCCCTCCCAAAAGAGACCAGGAGGACCACAAATATGCTGGCCTTCTGTAAGCAGGTCAAGACCTTTCTGTGCCAGCAGGCATTTGGGGAAGGATGAGGAGCAATCTGCTGGGGAGATGGTGAGTGGGATTTTGGGAAGACAATTAGCTTTGAAATATAATTTTAATTGTATCTTATTGCATTTTAACTGTACTTTAACTTTTGTATTAATGGCACAAATATTGAATTTTGTTTAATTTTTGTATTTATATGTGTTTGCCATGTTTCAAATACCTTTCTCCCTATGGGGAGAAAGGTGGGATATAAATAAAGTAAATAATAAATAAATGCTCACCATATCTGGCATACATTTCTGACTGAGTTAAGTTTATGCAAAGATATCTTGAGGACTGAAGGCCTTCAGTCAAAGATCTAGCAGGCTATTCTCAAATAAAAATACTAACTTCAGAACATCCCACATCTGCAAGTTCCTGAAGTAGCACCTCTCCCTCCTCCATTTTCTGTTTCCTAATTTCCCTGACCTTCTCATCTTTTCCTGGTCTTCAGGTTTGTACTTTTGTTCATTGGAACATGGTTCCTCTACTCTTCCTTGATTCATCTAGGACTTTGTTCCTCTCACATTCCTCTGCAGTTTCAATACAGTTTTGCCCAAAAGACAACTGGATTCAGGCTAAGAACTGCTTAGTCTTTGATAACCAGAGGCCCTTTCAAATGCCCTAACCCTATCTGTAACAAGGTAGACTTCTAAGCCAACCACTGCAGAAACTTTATGACCATTAAAAAACACCTTAGGACACTGCAATATTAATTGCTTGAAAGGTTTGCCACTGCTGTGACGTTTTTAAAGCTATCCTGGAACTTCATGTTTCTGATCACCCCAGGAAAAGCCTGATTTATTAATTCCCAGCAGAAAAATAACACTTCTCAAGCACAGGTTTTTCTGAAAGGGTTAATATCTTTTAAAGTCTCCTTCCTATTTTCAGGTGACAGATAATTAAATGTAATAGAGATGACAAGACATTTATAAGCAATGAATAGAAGTGACCTCATGAAAGTAGGTGGGGTGGGAAGATCCTCCGTTTTTCTTGAGCTTCCCGTAATGCCAGCAAAGTAATTAACACGATGATAGTAAGAGCACTTTAATAAAAATAAAGGAACTTTGTCTGCTTCTCCTTATCCCTTGATTATAGCAGGAAAGCTGCCACAGAATGACAATGAACTGAACAAAACACTGGGACAGACCAAGGTGTGATGTGAGGTCAGTGTCTAACAGAACTAGACCCAAACAGGGCCACATAGCTCCTGGCTGGCGAGAGGCATAGATCCCCAGTGCTGGGGCAGAGACCAAGACCTAGGAGTGTTGGGCGAAAAGGAAGGACTTCTATTGTCACCTTCCAGTCGGGCTTTTATTCTACAATTGCCTAGTTCCATTCACCTGACTTTACAAAGAATGCAGACAGGGACATTAACAATTGGTAATCTACCCAAGTTTTCGCACTGCTCATTCTACTTATTGGGAAAAAAAATCTGTTTACAGCAGAAAAGAAGAAATAGCCAGAGCTTACAAAGATCACTTCTGGGAGACTACCACTCCCAGAAATTCTTAGCCAGCAAGGGCACTGACCATGCTGTGTATAGGATTCTAGGATTTTAGTATAAACAAAAAGCATTGGAACATGGCCATACAGCCCAGAAAACAACACATGTTTGCAAGCTCTTGAAATAGCTCTATAATATTTTTAGACTGCTAGCATTGGGTTTGGAAGCAGCTCAATAAGAAAATAGAACAAAAATTAAACATTCAGTAGCAAATCACTCCAGCAAACATCTTGAGAACTGCCATTTGGTTCAAAACACATATACCACGAGTCTCTGCTTCCTAAGAGAAACAGATGTCCTCATCCCATGCTCCATTCCTCCTAGCAATATCCAGGCCGAAGGTTTTGTCAGTCCCATTGAATAGTTTTCACCTAACCCCCATTGATCCCAAACCACAGTGAACTTAAATTAGCTTAAGAAATGTATCAATACAGGCCAAGGGCTTCTAGGTGCACATTTGTACCCAGAAATGGAAGAAAAGCTGCTCAGAAAACATTCAAGAGACCTAACATGTCTGCAATAGCCACTTGACAGAGGGGAAGGTGAGCAAAAATGAAGTTAAGGTAAATCTAGCTTCAAATAGTGGGTTCCTCTTTCATGACAAGAAAGCATAGAGTTGTTCTTTGGCCATAGACTATATCTGTATGGTTGGAATCACTACACACAGGGGAAAGAGGCATCTGCTGTATCCTGGGTACGCATGCTGAGCTGCTGCCAGATGCCAAGGGAACTGGAAAAGTAACTGGCCTAGGGCAACAAGCACAAAGCATTTTCAAAGCTCTTCTCCACTTTCAGACTCGGCTAGAGCGTATGGAAGAGAGAGACATCTGGCAGATAGGAAGAACTGGAATGAAACTGAAAAAAATCATGAAGTACTCCCAAAAGATCACTCAGAACGGAATGAATGGACGAGAAAAGAGCAAAATGAGATTCAGTTCATGTAGCTGCAAGGAGACATGCATGGGATCTGAATTGGCTATGTGTTCAAAGGAAAGAAGTAGGATCTTATTGAAAAGCTTTTTCAGAATGCAAGAGCAATGAAAAAGACAGGCTTGATGTTGGGAATTATGATGACATTGTTGAATCATTAACAAAAACGAATGTCCCCCCTCCCTCTCTAGACTTTTCTTCCTCTTTCCTGCTCCTCACCCTCCCTTGCCTCCTTTGCCACCAAAAGCCTTTTTTCCCCTTGGCCTCTTACCCAAAAGCCTTTTTCCTTGCTTCCCTTGCCCTCAAAAGCCTTTTTCCCTTACTTCCCTGGCAACAAACAGCCTTTTTTTCTCACCTTCCTCACCGCCCAGATCCTTTCTCCCTCGCCTTCCTTGCTTCCCAAACCCTATTTCCCTCCTACCGGGGTGCTTTGATTGTTGAACTGGATGGTAGGCTTGTGCATTTCAGCTGAACCTCAATCCGTTTCTGCTACCCAATTTTTTTTTAGGGGGGGGGATGGTTCTGTTTTCGCACACCTCCCAAAACCAGCCATTTTTGGTCCGCAGTCAAAAAATGAGGCTAGATCTAGCCCCTTAGCAGCAATTGGGGGGGGGGGGGGTTCACAGGCTCCCCTTCCTATCATTTTCACGGCTATCGGGATGAAAATGGCCACACTAGGACATATCTACCACTGCTGGCCTACCAAGTTTCATAATGTTTAGATCATCCCCTGATTTTTAGGAATTTTTTTTCTTTCTAGAAATAATATCTCCCTTAAAAAATTCCCCAAAAGGTATCTTCTGATGGCCCCACCCTGTAACTTCTCCAGGAGCAGCAGCAGGGCACCATTCCTTCTTGTCAAATGTCAAATATGCATTTCCACATCATACAGCTCACCCACTATTACACTTTCTTTACTAATAAAAAACAACAGCAGGAGCTTCTTCCAAAGCATTTGCATTTCTTGTTCTCACAACATACCGGAAGAGGCCAGCAGCCAACCATCCACAAGCAAGCAGCATGTCTCCTTATTAGAAAAACGCTCCTGTATGATCCAGAAATTATTAGGTATTGGTGGTAAGTTAAGGTAGCTAGGAAGGCAGATAGTTTTTTCTGAGAATGAGGCTTTGCTATTTGCTGGGATTCCTAAAATTTTTTAATAACAATAATCTTTTAAAAGTTCTACTTTGATGAAAGATGGAAGGGAGGAGAGATAAGAGAAGAAGCTAAAAGCATTAGTAGAGGTTAAAGGGTGACAAAAAGCTCAGAACCACCCTAAAAGAAAAGCATATCCACAAATGCCGCACACCCACCCACACTTTCTAACTCCCAGTCCCACTAAATAAAGAATCATGAAAATGAAGAGAAAAAAAGGAAAATAAAAAAGTGTCAATGCTAGAAGTCAAGCCAAGCCAAAAATTAAAGCTGAGAGCGAGCGGCAAGGCAATCGGACTGAAGCACCTCTCTCTTAAGACAGGACACAACTGAGAAATGGAGGCACTCACCCCAAGAAATAGACACAGCTTGCATAAGACATGTCATGGTGTTCTTCTACTCCGATTAGCCCAACAGACAGGTTCCACGAGTCGCATGTTGCTGAATAGAAGGGAGGTAGCCACGTCTAGCAGCCACGTGGGCCGTTTGGGGCGAAAAAAACATGGTGGCTGTGCTCTTGCTATTACAGCCATTTGAACTAGCCAAAGAAGCCGAAGGCAAACAGCCAACATGAATCTGTACACAACTCTACTGAATGGTTACTGGGGTTTCTGCCATTATTATTATTATTATTACAAAGATTGGGTGGTCATCTGCTGTGGGTGATTTTCCTGCATGGCAGAAGGAGATTGAACTGGATGGCTCCAGGGACCTTCCACTAAAATATTAAGTTTATGTTGGTCAAGAAGTTTGCCCATGCCACACACACACACACACACACACACACACACTTCTTGTGATTCCATGAGAAACTTTAGCTTCAAAAAGGGCTCCACAGCTGAAAAAGTTTGAGAACTCCTGGGCTAGCATTATACACGGCTACAATGCAACATGTAGCTCTATCTTTTTCCATTCAGTTTTGAAAGTGGTGATCAAGAGAGCAGTGAAAAACGAAACCTTGTATGAGCAATGTATAAACCAAGATTTCTGGACTTCCGTAGGAAAGTCAGGACCAACTTATAAAAATTTCAAATCGATCCAGCTGCACATTAGGTGTCTCTGTGTGTGGATTGCAAAAACTGAACATTCAAGATGTAAACTAATGGCTAATGGCTTTCATTACTCAGAAATTCAACAGTTCACAATGTGAATATATATACAATAGAGTCTCACTTATCCAACATTCGCATATCCAACATTCTGGATTATCCAACGCATTTTTGTAGTCAATGTTTTCAATACATCGTGATATTTTGGTGCTAAATTCGTAAATACAGTAATTACTACGTAACATTACTGCATATTGAACTACTTTTTCTGTCAAATTTGTTGTATAACATGATGTTTTAGTGCTTAATTTGTAAAATCATAACCTAATTTGATGTTTAATAGGCTCCTCTTTAATCTCTCCTAATTATCCAACATATTCGCTTATCCAACGTTCTGCTGGCCCGTTTATGTTGGATAAGTGAGACTCTACTATGTTGGGGAAAAAAACCCAAATCAAACATTGATTTTGCCATTTTATATAAGGGACCACAGTTTACTACTGTATTTAATGGGTCTTGAGCATCCATAGATTTGGTATCCATGTTTGGTCCTGGAACCAAAATGAAGCTACTTCTCAGGATCCAGTGTATAAAGAAGATATGTTTAAAGGGCCACACAGGAAGTAAAGCTGAATATGCAGAGATGTTTCCTTACTAATCAAGAATCATATTAATGCCCTTCTCAAATCTAAATGACATACATTTTTACATCTGACCAACAGCAGTGATCCTTTTGAAAGTCTTCAGGTTCTGCTTGCGTTCAGGTTCTGCATACAAAATACTGTATCTCCCAACACAAGCCTGTTGAACTTTTATATCTTCAAGGGAAGTCTTTCTTTATGTCATACCACCATCACAGATACAGGGGTATGAACACAAAAAGAGCCTTCCTACACTGTGAAACTGGTCTATTTTCAGTGGCAGGTAAAGACTCCCCCCCCCCGCCCCCCCAACTGAGCTTTGGTCTTTAACTGGGTGTAGCAGAACAATTTTTAATGTACCTTTGTCATGCATTTTATTTTATACTGCTTTAAGTATTTTAATATAAGGGTGTGTGTGTGTGTGTATGTGTGTGTGTGTATATATATATATATATATATATATATATATATATATACTAGCTTTGCCCGGCCACGCGTTGCTGTGGCTTACGGGAATCCTTTGTTGGCCAGGTGGAATAACAGTGAATAGCCTTGCAGTCTCAAAGCCTGGCCGTTTTCTGGAGTAGCTGGAGCTTTTTGTTGTATGAACGTAGAGGCATGGATGAGGGGTTGTGCTGCCAAGTTTAGTGTTTCTGGGATGTGTAGTTTTGTTGTTTTGTCCTAGGCCGAAATTTCATTACTCTTTTATATATATAGATATATATATATAAACTAGCTGTGCCCGGCCACGCGTTGCTGTGGCAAAGTATGGTGGTATGGGAAATAAAGTATTGAGGCATTGGTGGTAGTTAAGGTAAAGGGTAAAGGTTTTCTTCTGACATTAAGTCCAGTTGTGTCTGACTATACACTGAAGTGGATCATATGGCAGTGTGGGGTCAAGATAATCCAGTTCAAAGCAGATAATATAAGATTATAAATGGTTTATATAGCTGTGTGGAAGGGCCTTGAGTCTACACTGCCATATAATCCAGTTCAAATATGATAATCTGTATTTTATAGGCAGTGTGAAAGAGGCCTAAGTGAGGCCTAACTCTGCCTGTCCCCTGGGCTGCGTGGGTTGCTAGGAGACCAAGTGGGTGGAGCTTAGCCTTCTAACTGGCAGCAATTGGATAAAAACAATTATTCCTCTCCCTCTAATTAGGATTTTATTTTTTTTTTATTTTTGTTGTATGAACGTAGAGGCATGGATGAGGGGTTGTGCTGCCAAGTTTAGTGTTTCTGGGATGTGTAGTTTTGTTGTTTTGTCCTAGGCCGAAATTTCATTACCCTTTTATATATATAGATAAATTGTACTATATATTGTTTTAGTTGTAATTTGTTTTTTCTTTCAGTTTAAGACATCTTGAGTTCCATTTTGGGGAATTGCCAGAATATTTTATATACAACCCAGATTGCAGCTTCCATGACAGCTGGTTATGAGGAGCACTGCCATGTTGACTACTACCCACTTCACTGTTCACCAACTGCACAGAATGATCACTATTTTCTGCTCTGTCTTCTCCATGCCCCAGTACCTTCCCTTACAAATTCATTTATTCCATGCTTTCAATTTTAATAACAACTGGGTGTTTTTAGAATCTGATTTATAAACTATTAAAGAAAGAAAAGTGTATTCTTTATCAGCTTGTCTTAATGTGGCCAGCTGAAAGATTTCTCTAGTGCTTGGAGAGGCCTTTCCAAGGATCAAGGATAACCCCTTATGAAATCAAGCATTTTCCCTTACAGATCTACACATGGCCCGCTCCATTCTCTAATATGACCCTGTGAGGTTTCAACATGCCAAGTAAATATGCGTGGCCTACAAAAGGAACCCCCGGCAAAGGAAGGCAGCTTCCCAGGTCATTTGCACCTCTGCAAGCCTGACTCAGAGTTCTGATACTTCCCCTTGTCACTCAGTGACTCAATTATCTGTCCAGCATTCCAAGCTTTTAAACAGAGCCACCCCTGCCACTTAATCCAAGCTGCTGTTCTGGGTCTTTGGCTCCCTGCCAGCTGTTGACTGACCAGCTGTCTGTAATAATTAACAACTCCAGTTGGCAGAATTAGACACCCTTTTGTGAGCCAACAAAAACATCTGGGGAAGCATTTTTCTCCTTCCCATGAGAATGATTTGGATGGAAAAAGGAGAAGGAAGAACACATTTTGGACTCACCTGCCCCAGGATCCACCTTGAACTGTGTCACCTATGCCATTCTCTAGCAGTGAACTCATCCTGTTACTAGTAAAGCCCATGGCAACTGAGCTAATCTTTGCAACAGCCAATGTGAATAAAAAGACAAAGCCTCTTGATTGAGCAGTGATTCGTGTATGCATATTAATAAGCTTGTTAGGGTTTTTAAAATAGTCTATTTAAAAAAATATGTTCTGTCCTTCAATTAAAAGTGTGTGTTTGCGTGTCAAGATTTTGTAGTTGTTTGCAGTATTCTCTATAACATGCAGTAACAATAAAGCACCACAACATTTAACTCACACAATTAGTCTTAAGGCAAACCAGGTATGGAAATATGCAAACAGCAGTGCAGTGGCTACAATGAAGTATCCATCAAGGGCACATGGAGTCCTAGGATGCATCCACACTCTAGAATTCATTATGTTTGACATCACTTTAACTGCCATGTCTCAATGCTACGTAATAATGGGAGTTGCAGTATTACAAGGTCTTTATCCTTATCTTCTAAAGAGTGTTGGTGCCTGAAAACTACAAATCCCAGGATTCTCTATGCCTGTTTTAATATGTCAACACGCTGTAACCATGGTTGCTTGGTGAAGCTCAGGGCAAATATGTAACTCTGCAACGTGCATAATAACTACAATCATCTTTTCTTAGAACATGCATGTCATGTATTTATGAAAAAATGCAGCCCAAGTTCAAATTAAAATGGGAAAAAAGTGGGCAGAAGAGGAGAAATACACAAAAACATACGTAAACCAAAATCAAGTTTAAAGTCTTGTAAATGAGCAATGATTAGCCTACATTATCAATGTCCTAAAACTCAAAGCAGATTTCTGCGGAGCTTTGCATTACGCAGCTTTCAGTATTTTTTGGACAGACTACAGATTGATAGCTGTCTTGATCACAAGAAGAGAAGTTATAAAGAAAAACAATGACAAAAATAACAATAATCATGGTGGTGTGGTGATAATGACAACAAGCAAATGGGGCAGGTCTTATAATAGTTCCTAGTCATCATTTCTGTGCTGCTTCCCCTCTTTAGTCACTTCTTAACCTTGCCCAAAATATCCAAATTTTTACCCAAAGCCACATATTGCAATTAAATGTTTCCACAAAAGTAGCTAATACGAGGATTTATATTTTACCCTATGAGCAAGATGGATACCCTTCTTGAGACTGGGCACCAAGTTGAAGAATCTTGCCTATACTGGATAGCTTGCTCACTTAGTCCTTTATATTGAATGGCAATTTCAAACATTTCTAAATCACTTTAGAACACACTGCTCTCCAGTGGATTCTGGGGCAAGGTACAATAATGAAACTACAAAATAGTAAGAATAATATATCATTGTTATACAGCATAAAACTAAGAGGCAACAAACTCATAGAACAACACAGATGCAATAAAATGTTATGACACTTGATGTCATAATCTGGCACTAAATGACTGACATATTGCTAACAGTGACCTTCTTGAAGTTCTCTTTCTCCGCCCCCTCCCCAAATTTAGAAGCACCACAAAAAGCTAGGTCCTTTGTGAAAAGATAATATTATTAATCACATTCAAAGAATAATTGCATCCAAACATTTTAATACATAGACAGGATGGTATGAAATAAGATGCTCCATCCAATATCTGGGTCCTAAATAGTTTAAGATTTCAAAAGGTAAGCATCTTAAATACTTTTAAGACAGATACCCATACTTTCCTAGCCTTGCAATTGGCCTTTCAGGATCAACTGCTAACAACTGACACTGGCCAGTTAAGTGAACAGATACTCATCAGCAGAATGCAATGCTTTTTGTTCAGCTTGACTCACCATGTTCTTTTGTGACAAACGTGCTCCTTCCCTTCAAAAGCTCAGGCTAACAACCCCTAGCGTGGTAAGGGGTGGACTAGATGGCCCATGTGGTCTCTCTCAACTCCTATGATTTTATAATCTGTCCACCTTGTTTGCTCTCATCGCACAGTCTCATTTCAGCAGCATGGATTAATATTCTGTGGCATGGAAAAATACAGCTAAAATGGGCAAAGTGGGCAGGGAACACAACACGCAGTCTCAGCACTTCCTTTTCCTCTATAAAGTCATGACTCCAAAACATCATTTACATATTTCCTGCTTCAGGGATGCATTAGTGTTGGACTTGCATAGTGCGTATAAATCCAATTCCTGTTGATTTTGGAGCACTGCTGATCAGAGATACAGATGAACACATGAAATAGGACCTCTGGATCCCTTTCTGCTTTATGACACATTGTGATTTCGGTGGACCATTTAAAGGGTCTAATCCTACTTTTAGTTTAGAGACCTAGATTGTGACTGCAGTACACTGACTTCAAAAACTCAGACACCATTGGCTCAAAAATTCCCTACTAGTGAGACTAGCATGTCTGAGGGTGAAATCTGCCTAAATTAGAGAGAATGTCAAATGTATCCTTATTTCATCTGTTTCCAGAGGGGAAAAAAGAGAAAAGGCAAAAGATGGAAACCACTTCTTGCAGGAGGGGAAGAGTTGGACCAGTTGTGGAAAGTATTGATCCTCAAGTAAACCAGGAGAGCCTTCAAAAGAATTACAAAAAGACATATATTCCTTTAAGAACAGCGTGAACAGGCACTGACCTGTGAGCAAAGGGCATTCTTGTGGATTTTCTTGTAAATAAGAGCTGGACAGATAAAACAGATGAGACTTCCCATTGTTGCTCCTGTTAGGCCCAAGATGGTCTCCACTGGTGAAGAAAAGGAAAAATAACAAACAAATTGTGAGCAGCAGAATGAGATTGAATTCAGTCTTAACTGCACCCTTAATTAGAAACCATTTAATTGTGAACAGTTGGGATGGGCAAAGATTGTTTCCCAACACTACACCATACACCTTTTTACTGGACTATTATGTATACTCTGTTTCATCAATTATGTTGGATAAGCGAGACTCTACTGTAAATACATAAATCCTTCAGGAAGCATTTAAATAATAAAAGAGCCTATTAAACGTCAAATTACATTATGGTTTTACACATTAAGCACCAAGATGGCCACTATTCCATTTTTTTCTATGTGGTATATCAATCTTATACTATAAAAGAGCCAGCATTGTGTAATGGTTTGAGCATTGGACTATGACTCTCGAGACCTGGGTTCATATACTTACTCCATTGTATGTCTTGATTTTTGGCTAGTCACACTCTCTCAGCCTCAAAGATATCCCTCCCAAACAAATCTTCCCAATAAAACTACATGATGGATTCACCGTAAGTTGAAATAGCTAACAACAACATATTGTTTCTCATATAAAGTGTGTTCGTGTGTATATGTATGTGCATACAAGCCTCTGTTTGTGTATATCCTTTGGAGTTCTGAAACCTGTGATGAATGACTACAGACAGACTATGAAATAATAATGTGAGTTATTATTACAATATCTCATGTGTTTGTGATCACATAAGTCTGAATCCCATGAAACAGACATCCTGAATCAATTATGTTTGTTTAGTGTTCACTCATCATTCAAAAATTGATTCAATTGATCTACCGACAGGATTTAAGTCAACAGCATACTAACAACATATAGGAAATACCAATTCTCCATTTCTCTGCCTCTTCTTTAACTACAGCATTCATTAAAAGCTTGGTATTCAGTGAATGTGGATCCATTTTGCTACTTGACCAGGCTCGCTACCAGAGCACAGAAATCTCTCTGTGACTCAAATGCTCCTTCTTCTATTTTATAAATTTATTCAGTGGAAATTGCTATGAAAAGGTTTATAACACAGCTGTGGGAGCTGAAACTATCTTGTTTTCTATACGGGCCAAACAAACCTTTCACATTAACACCAGTATTATATATAACAAGACAGCTAAATATTCAGGCAGGCCTACACCTACTTGGAATCACAATGAGTTCAAAGGGCAATGTCCGAAGTCATGAAAATCTTGGAGAAAAATAATGCAATAGAAACAGGAATGTATAGTTGTGGCACATTAAACAGCAATAAATATATACCGTATATACTCAAGTATAAGCTGACCTGAATGTAAGCCGAGGCACCTAATTTTACCACAAAAATTGGGAAAACGTATTGACTCGAGTATAAGACGAGGATGGGAAATGCAGCAGCTAGGGGTCAAATTCAAAAATAAAAATAGATATTAATAAAATTGCATTATTTGAGGCATCAGTAGATTAAATGTTTTTGAATATTTATATAAAACTGTAATTTAAGTTTTTTTTCATGTCAGGAGCGACTTGAGAAACTGCAAGTTGCTTCTGGAGTGAGAGAATTGGCCATCTGCAAGGACGTTGCCCAGGGGACGCCCGGATGATTTGATGTTTTTACCATCCTTATGGAAGCTTCTCTCATGTCCCTGCATGGAGCTGGAGCTGATAGAGGGAGCTCATCCACGCTCTCCCCGGGTTGGATTTGAACCTGGCAGCCTTCAGGTCAGCAACTCAACCTTCAAGTCACAAGGCTTTAACCCACTACGCGACCGGGGGCTCCATTTAAGATAATAATAAGACTTTAATAAGATAAGACTGTCCAACTCTGAATACCTATATACTCAAGTATAAGCCGACCTGAATAGAAGCCGGCCAGGACCCTCACTCGAGTATAAGCCGAGGGGAGCTTTTTCAGCCCTAAAAAAAGGCTGAAAAACTAGGCTTATACTCGAGTATATACAGTAATTAACTGATGTTCACGTTCTATATAAACTACTAGCTGTGCCCGGCCACGCGTTGCTGTGGCGAAATATGGTGGTATGGGAAATAAAGTACTGAGGAATTGGTGGTAGTTAAGGTAAAGGGTAAAGGTTTTCCCCTGACATTAAGTCCAGTCATGTCTGACTCTGGGGGTTGGTGCTCATCTCCATTTCTAAGCCGAAGAGCCGGCGTTGTCCGTAGACTCCTCCAAGGTCATGTGGGATGACTGCATGGAGAGGCATTACCTTCCCGCTGGAGCAGTACCTATTGATGCACTCACATTTGCATGTTTTTGAACTTCTGGGTTGGCAGAAGCTGGGGCTAACAGTGGGGGCTCTCTCCGCCCCCCCAATTCAAACCTGTGGCCTTTCGGTCCAGAAGTTCAGCAGCTCAGCGCTTTAACACGCTGCGCCATCAGGGGATATTATTTCCTAAAGGTTGTGAATATACAATATTTCTGAATGGTTTTTTTTCCCTGTTGGACGCAAGTATGAATGCTGCAATTAGGAAAATGATTAGGATGTAATGGCCTTGCAGCTTTAAAGCCTGGCTGTTTCCTCCCTGAGTGAATTTTTTGTTGGGAGGTGTTAGCTGGCCCTGATTCTTTCCTGTTTGGAATTCCCTTGTTTTCAGAGTGGTGTTGTTTGCGATATTTTATGTGCTTCTACTGTCTGTGGCCCTGAGAAAACAGAGGATTTGCCAGACTTTGATGATGGGAATACTTTGTTGGGAGGTGTTAGCTGACCCTGATTGTTTCCTGTGTGGAATTCCCCTGTTTATTTACTGTCCTGGTTTTAAAGATTATATTGTTCTGCATTATTCTATCCCAGTAATTATTTCATATTAAAGTAGAATCTCAGTTATCCAACATTCACTTATACAATGTTCTGGATTATCCAACGCAGTCTGCCTTTTCATAATCAATGTTTTTGTAGTCAGTGTTTTAAATTCATTGTGATATTTTAGTGGTAAATTTGTAAATACAGTAGAGTCTCACTTATCCAACATAAACGGGCTGGCAGAATATTGGATAAGCAAATATGTTGGATAATAAGGAGGCATTAGGGAAAAGCCTATTAAACATCAAATTAGGTTATGATTTTACAAATGAAGCACCAAAATATGATGTTAGACAACAAATTTGGCAGAAAGGGTAGTTCAATACACAGTAATGCTATGTAGTAATTACTGTATTTATGAATTTAGCACCAAAATATCACGATATATTGAAAACATTGACTACAAAAATGCATTGGATAATCCAGAACATTGGATAAGTGAGTGTTGGATAAGTGAGACTCTACTGTAATTACTACATAGCATTACTGCGCATGGAACTACTTTTTCTGTCAAATTTGTTGTATAATATGATGTTCTGGTGCTTAATTTGTATAACGATTACCTAATTTGATGTTTAATAGGCTTTTCCTTAATCCCTTCTTATTATCCAACATATTCACTTATCCTGCCGGCCTGTTTATGTTGGATAAGTGAGAGTCTACTGTTTATTGATAATCTTATATTATCTGCTTAGAACTGGATTATATGAGGACCCTTCTTCACAGCTGTATAAAATGCACACTGAAGTGGATTATATGGCAGTGTGGAGTCAAGATAATCCAGTGCAAAGCAGATAATATAAGATTATAAATGGGTTATATAGCTGTGTGGAAGGGCCTTGAGTCTACACTGCTATATAACCCAGTGCAAATTAGATATCCTAAGTCTGCCTGTCCCCTAACTGAACCCTGGCTGTCCCTTGGCTTGCTAGGAGTTGGTTGCTAGGAGACGAAGTGGGCAGAGATTAACCCTCTAAACTGGCAGCAATTGGATAAAAAAATTATTGCTCTCCCTCTAATTAGGACTTTGTTTTTCTTTTCTTTTTGTTGTATCAACCTGGAGGCATGGATGATGGGTTGTGTTGTCAAATTTCGAGGTTGCGGGGCCTGTACTTTTGTTGTTTTGTGAGTCGCCGTGATGCCATCACTCTTTTATATATATAGATCGTCCATATTGTACCCATAAGACCAATATCCGCCATTTCACCTACCTACAGCTGACAAAATATTTCCTTTCTAAGAATTTTCTAAGTCTTCCTGGTAATTGTATGATATATTTCTGTTCATCACAATGAAATGTTGTGGCACATCCATAGTCTTTCATGATTTATAAAATCAAAGATTTTGCTATAATCTTTACACAGCACAGGGCTATTTTCTTTTGAAATATTTTGGTAAGATCCTTTATCTAACACATGTTTGCAATACGATCCCTAGTGCCTCTTTCCTTCCAGAATCCAACTTGGATACCTACCATTTCTCACTCCATATATCATAAAAGATTAATGCAATGCTCCCGTGGTTTCTGCAATCCCTGGTGTCCCCTTTCATAGGTAGTGGGTTGCATACTGTTTCCAAACTATGAACCACTGTTTTGTTTTCTATATTTGTTGACAGATTTTAGTTAGAACTAGACCTTCAAGTAACCATATCATCATCATCATCAGCAGCAGCAGCAGCAGCATAATCATCAGCATCATCATCATCATCATGATTTTGCCGGCTCAGGGTCATGGTGTCCCTCATTGAATCTATCCATCTGAATGTGGTCTTGTCTTTACTACTGCCTTCTATTTTAGTGAGCCATGTGTTATAAAAGTACCAAAGTCTTAGTTTAGCCATCTTGGTTTCTAGGAAACGTTCAGGCTAAATTCCCTCTAAAAAGACACATTTATTTGTTGTTTTAGCAGTCCATAGTATCTGCAGAATTCTTTTCCAACATCACATTTCAAATGAGTTGACTTTCTTCCTATTTGCTTTGTTCACTCTCCAGCTTTCACAATCATACATAGAAATCAGAAGTACAATAGAATGAGCCATATTAACGTTAGCATTCAATAATGCATCTTTACATTATCTTGTCTACATTTCATCATATAATAGATGCACCCCTATTTTGAGTGTGGCAAAATCAGCATTTCTAGTATTCCTCACATAATAGTTGCACCCTTAGCTCATTTGGATGTGACTATTATGCAAAGGGGACAGGTGCACAGGCGGATGAGGCCTCACTCGCCCATACACCTGTTACCTCAGAGCTACAGAGCTTGACTTGCTGAAACAAGCCTCTGTAGCTTCAGATGGCCCCGTAGCTACATTTTTTCACTGCATAGTAGTCACCACTGCACATTAACCACACAAAACATTAGACAAAAAACAGGGAGATATGTGATTATTATGTGGTGAAATACAGTAGTTCCTTCATGGCTGCCCCGCCAATTCTTAGTCCTCTTCTGAATTCATGGCTGCAGTCTCAATTTTTATTAATGACTGAACCAACGTATGGAAAATCCTGAATTATTTCAAAGTCTTAATCACAGTTTTTAAAATTGTGGAAATCACTTATGGTCAATATAATGTTGTGCTAATATTCAACTATAAAGGAAAAAAGTGCTGCTAGAACTCAACCATACAGCCTGGAAACCACACAGCACGCCATTAATCCATAAACCTGCCTTTGCACTTTCATCCTTAACTTACTTTGGTAATCGTTCTGAGTCTTTACTCAATGGTAGCGTTTTTAAAATTTAAATGCTTTTAAATATTGATTACTGTGTTCAATTAGAATTACTTAGTGTGTTTAGGATCACGACCTAACTGAAAGATGACATCAGACAAGGAATGAGCTCTAACGTAAAAATAATCTAAGCTTTTTATATAATGATTGTTTCCTTCCCTGTGCTATGTCACTATGACCAGAAATGTCTCCTAATTTATATAAATTTTCAGGAAAAAAACCCCAACGAAGACCTGCAAGGAGGCATTTTCTATAAGAATTTAGAAATTCTGTCCCTCAGACCCTGAGCACCTTCTGCAAATGCTGCAAAACTATTCCCTTTGAACTGGTATGAATAATTAGAATCAAACTAACATGGTTTGAGCACCCCAGAATAACTGGATAAATGACCTGTATAAATTTAGAATTTTAACATGTACATGAAAATAATTCCTCATTCCACCAGTGAGTTTGTGGTTTAAATACACATCAATTCAACATGAGCACTTAAAAGCAGGGATGAGGCATATGAAAATTCAACTAAATAACAATCACATTTCACTTACCATTTGGGATCATGATGCCTCCAACCATGGTTCCAAATACAACAGCCAGGGTCAAGGCTTTAAATCTAAGAGGTGGCATGTAACCACCTGCAGCAAATGTCCCATCTTTTTGCTATTGAAAAAAATAAACAGTAATCAACCAGTTCATTGCATTTATAGACTTCTCACCCAGTTCTTGTCAGGGTTTTTAACACTTAACCTAGAACCTTACTTGAGCAAAAAGCCTCCTCCTACCATGTCTACAATTATGTGTTATGATTTTGACTTATGGAAGCCTAAGCTTAGTATCTGCAAGTATCTAATCTTAACAGTCTGGCTTACTAATAACTTGCTGTGAAATTGTGATGAAAATACAACATTTGGTTTACTAAATTAGATATTTGCACATTTTTTGTATTTGTCTTTACTTGTCTTTTGCGGCTCCCATGGCTGTCTTGAAATGCCTTTACAAGATCTTAAATGCCCTGAATGTATAAGCATTCGCTCAGAATTTCTAGCTCAGATAGTTACTAAGGTAGAACACCCTCCAAACCTTCAGCAAGCCAGATCAAGTTGACTTCCCCTGTACATTACAGATATTATACATGGAAGGAGATAAGAGGACTGGGGGGGGGGGGGGGGTTCAACAATATATAATAGAGAGGATTTTTCAAATTTGCCAGAATTGCAAAGGCTTTTATTTCTGCTGCCACCAAATATGTAGAGGATTCGAACTTGCTACTTCTATCGAATGCTTTATTCAGGAGCCTCTTCTAGGTTAGGATATTGAGAGAGAAACACAGGACACTTTATGTGAGGAAAAACAAGAAATGGTTGTTTATTTGTAGTTTGAACAGTAAATAAGCATGATGGTTTCATTAACATTGAACAGTAAAGATGCTTAGCAGTTTCATTAAAGGCTTCTGCTTTTCTCTTCAAAGGATTTTCATATGACTTGGTTTCTGTGTAAATACGTTCCTTCACCAAGGAAACACAAATAGGACAATGCTTTTAAATTCATTTCTCCTGGGATTTAAACAGTAGTGCTCTAGACTAGTCTCAGCCATTCCTTTCTTGAAGACTTTACCTATATTTCCTCAAAGAGGCTTCCTTTTCAAAACACAGTTCCCAACTGACTGAATTCCAAAGACCAACTCCTAACTGACTGATTCCCAAAACCAACTGAAAAATAATTCCCTGGCTCCATGGCTCCAACTGTAACTTTGGCTCCGTGCATCTTCAGCTGCTAAGCAACTTCCCTTTTGCATCAGCCAATCAGGCTGCACCTATTGTAACGGCTGCCTGACTACTCCTCCCCCTTCCTCTGCTGAGCTTCTGCAAGCAAGGCCCACAAAATGGCCGCACCATCAGCCCTGCCTACAAAATGGCTGCACATCAGTTCTGCAAGGTGGGCCACTTACCAACCTTGTAAGGTAGGCAAGATTGTTACAAAGGACAATAGTCATATGAAGGGGAACACAACTCCGTGTCGAGGTGGGACCAGAGTCACACATTTACCTCAGATTGAGTGGTTTGTGAGATAGTGCCAAAATGCTGATAAAGACAGTGGCCCGCAAGAGAAAGGAGATAATTACCCAGGCAAGGGGAGCTCCTCTGATTCAGAATCTTGGCTGTAAAACCAGATGACATCGTAAGGTATGGCTTCATGCCATCCACTTATGGCAATTTCCAGTTTCTCTGTGCAGGGGGGCACAAATTTTTTCTGCGTCCAACCCATCCTCTCCAATGGAATAATTTCCTATTATCTTCATTCAGAAAAGGGACAACATAGTAATCCTTTCTATTCCTCCTTCCAGTGGGGACCATAATCAGGATAGGGAAGGACCCCTATGCTATCTGTGATCAGTCTAAAGATGAAAATACTTTTTACATCTGCTTTCTCAATGGGAATTTTACAGAGTTTGTTGTGGGGATATTCGGCATCATAATACCAGCCATCAATAAGGTAATTAGGCCCATTAATTTCCCCTTGTCTTAAGAGACTTGGCTATATGTTGTGATAGCTCATCTTCCTACTTACTTTCTACTTTCTCTGCCACAAAGAGAGATGTTTGAGGGCAACTACTACCTCATAACATCCAACAGCCAGAAATGGAGACAAACCAATCTGTAGTTTCTATTTCAAGAAGCACTTTTTTCAAGCAAACCGAAGACAAATATCAACACTTTCCTATGACTGGCCTGAACTTACTGCATGCTCTTTCATTTTCAGAGCTCCATAGAAGCTCATTGTAAGCTCACTAGCCTTTACACACAGCAAAACTGGCTCATCCTCTGGATCATTATTTAATAATTTCTTGTGACAAAAAGAGGGCATCATGAATCATCAGCCCAATACACCACCAAGTGTGACCACCATTACAATTCAAAGTAGGGGTTCTGCACATTCGTTTTGCATGAGACAGCTGGGGAATGGAAGGCTGATGAGGGAAGGCAACAGAGAAGATGGCATGTATGTGAAGGTAACTGAATTAAACTCCAAAAATTTACCTGCTGTTCGAAGAGAAGGGTATTCAGTGCCTGTCGGCATGGCAGAATCATCATTGGAAACCCAACTGCTACAGACATCATGAACCCAACACGGATCATCTCAGTCACCAAATTAGAGGGGAAGTTCATGAGTACGTTCCCCTCAATGGCTTCTGTGTAACTCACATAGCCAAAAAAACCCACCTGTTCAAATAAGAAATGGGAGTTGTTTTCAGTGGCTACATACATGTGTTAAAATGCTACAAGCATCCTTAGAGCCTACCTTTAAGACCACTGGGAAAGTATCTTTTTCTCTACTCATAATCTTTAATTAATCACATGTCTCTTGTTTTCCTTAACCCTTCACTTTTCTAATCCCTTAAATTCTACCACACAAGTAAATCATCTGGAATCTGACATCACTTTTGATGGACTTCCTTATGCACTTCCAAATTTCAGCAGATTTTTTAAAGTGTCTGGAGGTGAATGTTGTATTTAAAGAACTGATGTATAATGGAGTTATGACAGAGTAAAACAAACTTCCACTGTGATTCAAATAAGGGGGGGGGGAGCATTCAGTTATTCTGACCTCTTTGCAAGTACAAAATGTAACAATGCTCTTCCCAAAGTTAAAATATTACGACAATTTTTTTTCAGGGGGAGAAAAGGAGATACATTAGTCTACGAAAGAAAAATAACAAATAGCTTTCTGGAACTTTCAAGACTAACAAATTTTATTTTGTATCAACTTTTGTGTATTACAAACCACTTCATGATATGCAAATCCAAAATCTCCTTCAGTATATTAAACATGGGCCCTTAGAGGTCATTGTCACATTTTTATCAACAAAAATATCCCAGAGGCTGTTAAAGTTATGAAGTTTTATTTCATGATCCCGATGAGTACTGACAGCCCAATGGCACTGAGGAGAGGTGTTACTTAGAGACATTTTAGGGATAGAGTGCTTTAACATCTTAGCAGTCTTATCTTGTTGCTGTTTTTAATATGAGCTGAGATTCTCACTCACCTAGTTAAGTGGTTGTGCTATACTACCATTCTACTAAATACAAATATTGCACAACCAATTGCATACCTGTGAATCTTCTTACGTTTTTACGCAATCCCTGTGAATCTAGCAGTAAGTTGAAGGCACAGATGAGTAGTTATTCATCACAGTTCCTCTTATACAACGGTGTACTGAATGCAGTCATGGTCAAAAAAGTAGAATCCCATTTGTTAAGGAAACTGACATGTATGTAAAAATCAACTGGGTGCCAATCATGGTTTTACATGCTACAATGTTTTACTCTCTGCTGCTGGCTTTATCTTGATTTTATATCTTGTCACGTATGCTCATTGTCTAATTGTATTATTTTTCTATTTTAATAGGTTATATACCGACTAAAGAATATTGGTTAATGGATGGTTTAAAAGTGTAACAAATAAATAAATAAATGTTAGCTCCCTCACAGCATCTAAATCAGGGTGGGGAGACTTTGGCCTTACAAGTACTATTGGACTGCGACTCCCATTTGTTTTTGCCAATCTAGTAAGGACAGGTTGCTTACCTGTAACCATGTTTCTTCGAGTGTACTCTGTGAATTCACACTAATGGAGAGGCTGCGCCTGCGCAGGTTCCAACGGAAACTCTTCCCAAGCTGAAGTTTAAATTTTGGCGGTAGCCACGCCCCTCCGTCCCTGGAGGGCATATAAGGCAGCCCTCGGCGGTTGCTCCCCAGTTCCTACGCCGCTAAGGCAACGAGGAAGGAAGAGGGTTTGCCAGAGGGGAAGGAAGGGCGGGCTTGTGTGAATTCACAGAGTACACTCGAAGAAACATGGTTACAGGTAAGCAACCTGTCCTTTTTCTTCGTGTACTCTGTGAATGCACACTAATGGAGACTAGCAAGCTTAGGTCTCGGAGGCGGGCTAAGCAAACCCTGACAACGAGATAATGTCCAAACATATGTTTATTAAACATCAATAACATGGTCCGAAGGGCCCATTGAAGTATTGCATGAACACACGCATAATACCGAGAGCAGTCCGGTAAGGCATGATATAAACAATCTAAGAAAACATGTGTAAGCCAGGCACATCATTCCTCAAAGGAGGAAGGCAGTATCAAATAAGGCACAATATTTCAGAGAGAACAGTGCAAACATGTACTGAACAGGAAAAAACGACAAAAGAGTCGCATGAAAACATCCTTAGAGAAGGAACATATGAAGAAGCCTTTCAGGACAAACAGGATGACAAAACTGCTCTAGCAAAGGCTGAGTCCTTTAAGGTTTTCTGGTCTACCCTGTAGTGAGACACAAACGTAAGGGGGTTGGACCAGATAGCTGCCCTGCAAATAGAGTCCAGGGGAATGCCCCTTAGGAAGGCAGTCGACGTGGAGAGGCCCCTCGTCGAACGCGGGCGAACCGACGGGGGAGGCGGTCGTTTGGCTAGTTCGTAGGCCAGTTCAATAGCTTGAGCAATCCAATGAGACAGTCTTTGTGAAGAAATAGGATTGCCCAGTTTATCTGGGGCATGGGCCACAAAAAGTTTTGGGGTCTTTCGAATGTCTTTAGTACGGTCCCGATAGAAAAGGAGTGCCCTACGCACATCAAGAAGGTGCAGTCTCCGCTCAAGAGGAGACGAGGGGTCTGGAAAGAAGGCAGGAAGGACAATGTCCTGGTTAAGGTGAAAAGCTGAGACCACCTTGGGAAGGAAGGTGATGTCCGGACGGAGAACGGTACGGTCATGATGAAAACGGAGGTAGGGTTCATCAACCCGAAGGGCCGCCAGCTCTGAGGGTCTGCGCGCCGAAGTTATGGCCACCAGGAAGGCAACTTTCCAAGAAAGGAGATGTAGGTCGGTCGAAGCCAAAGGTTCGAAAGGGGAGGCAGTGAGCTGGGAAAGCACGAGCTCGAGGTTCCACCCCGGAGTCGGAGGCTGAGACGGTGGGCAGATATTATTGTATCCCTTCAAGAAGGTTTTGACGAGGTGATCAGAGAACAACGACGGTTTACCATGTTGTTGAAAACACCAGGATAGGGCGGCCAAGTAGGATTTCATAGAAGCAAGAGAGAGTTTTTGGTCTGCCAGAGACATAAGGAAGTCCAGCACTATCGGTATCGAGGTTGGAAAGGCAGTAATCCCTCGGGAGCGAAGAAAGGAGCGGAAGCGAGAAACCTTATAAGTGTAAGATCTGGTTGTAGCCGGCTTGTGAGCTGCGCGGAGGACCTCCTGCAGGTTGTGCGGGAGGGAGGTCAGGTGAGAATTCTCCAAGCAGTGAGATGTAGAGAGGGGAGATCCGGGTGTAGGATCTGGCCGTTCTCTCTGGACAATAGGTGTGGTAGAAGAGGCAGAGCGAAGGAGGTCGCTCTGGAGAGACGAAGAAGGGCCGGGAACCAAGGTTGGCGAGGCCAGGCTGGAGCTATCAGGATCGCCGACGTCGGTGTCGACCGGAGTTTCTGTAGGACCTTTGGTATGAGAGGAAAAGGCGGAAAGAGGTAGATCGGTTCCGCAGACCAGTCCAGAAGGAAGGCGTCTCCCAGGCAGCCTGGAAAGGAGGACGGGGGAAGTCTCGCCCCGTACCGAGGCAACTGTGCGTTTTGGGGAGAAGCAAAGAGGTCCAGAGTGGGAAAACCCCATTTGTGAAAGAGAGAAAGAAGAGTCTCGGGATCGAGCATCCACTCGTGGGAGGAGGTCATCATCCTGCTGAGGGCATCTGCTAGATTGTTCTGGATCCCGGGAAGGTGAATTGCCGCGACTTGGATGTTGTGGGCTATGCACCAGTGCCACAGCTGAGAGGAGAGAAGCATTAGCTTCCTTGAACCCGTGCCTCCCTGTTTGTTGATGTAGAAGACTGCTACTGTGTTGTCTGATTGGATGAGGATAGATTTTTGGGAGATCAGGCGGGAGAAGGCTTTCAGAGCCTTGAAGATGGCAAGGAGTTCTAGAAAGTTTATGTGATTGGCCTTCTCGGAAGGAGACCAGAGGCCTTGAACGGTGAGACCGCTCATGTGGGCTCCCCAGCCGAAATTGGATGAGTCTGTGGTTATGGTGGTCGAGGGAGGGATCGGGTGGAACGGGAGACCCTTGCAGACGTTGGAGAGGGATTTCCACCAGAGAAGCGACCGACGAACGTGGGGCGGAACGGAGAGAAACCTCGAGTTGAGGTGGCGAAATGGCATGAAAACGTCTATAAACCATCTCTGCAGAGTCCGGAGATGGAGTCTGGCAAACGGGGTCGTGAGAACTGTGGAGGCCATGTGACCGAGCAGTACCTGGATGGATCGAGCCCGAACCCTCCGGTGGGTCTCGCAAAAGATGATCTGTTGGCGGAGGGCTAGGAACCTGTCGAGCGGGAGAGAGACAGTCCGAGAGATTGAGTCGAACAGGGCACCGATGAAGCGGATTTTGTTCGACGGAGTGAGGTGAGATTTTTCGGGGTTTAGTTGTAGACCGAGGGATTCTAGAAGAGAGAGGGTGTAGTCGACGTGACGTCGAAGAAGGGCAGGGTCGGATTCGACCAGAAGCCAGTCGTCTAGATAAGGGAAGACTGTGATCCCCTGGAGCCGGAGGTGGGCAGCCACGACAGCGACGACTTTGGTAAAGACCCTTGGGGCCGTAACGAGGCCAAAGGGTAAAACGGTGAACTGGTAGGTCTGGTCGAGAACTTTGAAAGAGAGGAAGCGCCTGTGGTTTTCTCGAATCGCCACGTGGAAATAAGCGTCTCGAAGGTCTATAGACACGAAGTAGTCTCCGCGCTGAAGCATCGGGAGGATGGAGGCGATGGAGACCATCCTGAACTTGGTTGGACGTATGAAGGCATTGAGCATGCGTAAGTCCAGAATTGGGCGGAGGCCCCCACCCCTCTTCGGGACCGTAAAGTATCTGGAGAAGAAGCTTTGAGGGTCCCGTACCGATGGAGAAGGCCGAATAGCCCCTTTGGCGAGGAGGGCGTCGACCTCTGCGAGAATTTTTTGAGAAGGGTTGGAGAGAAGGACCTGACCCGTGGGCGGGAGTTCCTCAAACTCTAAGGCATAGCCTTCTTGGACAATTTTGAGAACCCAGGCATCTGAAGTAATAGATTTCCACCGGTGAAAGAAGGGAGCCAGGCGGTCTAGAAAGAGACCATGAGGTTGATTCGGTGAAGGAGAGGGGTGCGGAGGAATGAGAGCTGCATCGGTACCGTAGAAAGAGTCTTTGGAAAGAGAGATGGCGTCAGGAACGCCGGAGAGGTTGACCAGCGGTGGGGGTGGCCCGGCCGCGCTGTCTTTGTGGTTGAGCAGCCCGACGGGGCTGTTGGCGGTTCTGGTTGTTCGATACCGAGGGACGCCTGAAGGATTGATGGCGGTAAGAGGGAGGCGGGAAGCGTCGAAAGCGTTGAGGAAACCACTTGGTGCGGTGAGCTTGGGGTTGATCGCCGCATTTAGTGGCCAGAACTTTAAAGTCATGGTTGGTTTTGAGCTTGTCGTCGGTGCCAGAATTAAAGAGGCCCATGGCGTCGAAGGGGAGGTCCTCGATGACCTGCCTCGAGGAGGAAGACAAACCGGACGACCTCAGCCAGGCGTGGCGACGAATGGCAATGGCGTGGGCGATCATCTTGCCGGCCGTGTCGCCCGTATGCTTAGCCATCTGGATTTGGTGATGTGCTAACGAGTCGGCCTCTTGCTGGAGGGTGGACATAACCGACCGGTCTTCGTCGGACAACTTCGAGAAGAAGGGCTGAGCTTTCTCCCAAAGGATCTGCTGGTAGGCCCCCATACAGGCCCCATAGTTCGCCATTCTACAAAGTAGAAGGGCCCCGGAGTAGAGCTTTCGGCCGACCGCATCAAATCTCTTGCCCTCTCTATCTGCAGGGGTAGTGGATTCACGACCGGAAGTTTGAGAAGCTTTAACAACCATGGAATTTGGGTCGGGATGGTGTTTAAGCCATTCTAAGGTGTCGTCATCTGTACGATACCAAGACTCAATCCTCTTCGAGGTAGGAGGAATCGAGGAAGGAGTCTTCCACGATGATTGGATGACATCCAGGAGGTAAGGCAGAAACGGCAAAAGCGTGGCCGGGGGGGCCTGGGCTTGGACCCGTTTGAAAACCGGGTCAGACACTGCCTTAGAGGTTTGTTTGATTTCTAGACCCAGGGCATCAGCCATTCTAACCATCTGTTCGGAGAAGGCCCGAATGTTGTCGGTAGGCGAAGGAGGGTCCACCTCATAGGCATCATGAGGAGGAGAGAGATCAAGGCCTAGAGATACCACCGAGGCCGAGAGAGCGGAATCAGGGCGATCGATATCAATCTCATCGTCCTCAGCCCCTTGAGGGGACTGAGGGGGAGACGACAACACAGTCTCTGGTGGTGGCAAAGCCTCAAGAGCAGGAGCCATCTGTGGCCGAGGTTCCTTAGAGGCCGAGGCCTGGGCCGCTCGAGCCAGGCGGGCGGTTTGTCTACCCCGCTCCGGTGTCGAGGTCGGGGGAAAAAGCTGTTGTCGAGACGGGCGATGTGAGGCAGCAGGTCGAGGAGATGGCACCCTGACCACTGTCTGGGTAGAATGGTGGGGTGAGTCCTGTAGTTCGCCATCAGAAAGTTGCTGAGGAGAAGGTTGACGAGGCCGCTGAGCGGAAGGGATTGGAGAGGACTTTCTGGACGAAGTCGCCGAAGAGGGGACGTCCATCTTGGAGGAGGCAGAGGAGGAACGCTGGGTAGCCCTCTTCTTTGCGAGCGGTTGCTTTGATGGAACCCTCATGGATTTTCCCGGTGTAGGCGGGACCATTGCTGAGTCGGATTGGGTCCGACGAGCTTCCTCATGCGCCCTCTTAAAGGCGATCTTCATCGCAGAGGTCGATGGAGGGGCCCCGAGATGGGATCGGGCCGAGGAAACGGAGGCCACCGAGCTCGATGTCGAGGAAGGGCCGACTCGACCGGAACGTGTCGACATCGTGGCCGTGGTGAGTGTGCACGGCGGTTTGGCGGCTTTAGCCGATCTGGAGGCTCTGGACGCCCTGGACGAGACCGAGGGAGCTTTAGCCGTTGGAGCCGACATCGATCTCGGGTCGACCGACGGCTTCGTGCCGGAAGTCGACGGAACGGGTTCAGGAGCAAGCGATTTTTCGTAGAGCGCTGCTCTAAGCCTCGCGGCTCTATTCTTCCTAGCCTGAGCCGTCAGGGCCAGGCAGAAACGGCAGGTACCGACGACATGTGCCTCCCCGAGGCAGTAGAGGCACTTGGCGTGGCCGTCGGAATCAGGAATTTTAGCGGCACACTGAGTGCAGCGCTTGAAGCGAGTCGTAGACATGAGAGTCCGAAGTGAACCTTGCGGCGGAAAAAAAGGAACTGGGGAGCAACCGCCGAGGGCTGCCTTATATGCCCTCCGGGGACGGAGGGGCGTGGCTACCGCCAAAATTTAAACTTCAGCTTGGGAAGAGTTTCCGTTGGAACCTGCGCAGGCGCAGCCTCTCCATTAGTGTGCATTCACAGAGTACACGAAGAAAAAACTAATGAAACCAATGGTTAAGAAAAACTGTTAAGAAATTGTAGTCCATTTAACACCTGGTTTTCCACACTTGGTCTACATCAGTGGTTCTCAACCTGTGGGTCCCCTAGTATTTTGGCCTATAACTCCCAGAAATCCCAGCCAGTTTACCAGCTGTTAGGATTTCTGGGAATTGACGGCTAAAACATCTGGGGACCCACAGGTTGAGAACCACTGGTATACATGCTAACGCAATGTCTGCTTTGTTTCAGAAAGAAAAGTGGGAAAAGCTTCACTATTACCCTTACTCCAGTATTCCCTTCAAATGTATGCATCAATGTTAATTCTAAGAGCAGAAAAGGGGAAATTATTATTGAGAAAAGACTGCAAATCTCATAATGGTCTTGGGATTTAGATAAGCTGAATGAACCAGTCCTCCTATATCAGCCTATATTTCTTAAAACATTTTAAACAGAAATTCCTAACAGTTGTGTATAAGGCTGCAATTCCAGTTAGAGTACAGAAATATTAATTCACACACACTTCGGTTCCAGTCCTATTGACTAGCATTTACGATTTGAAAATCCTGTGCTCTGGAAACACCCCCAGAGATCATTGACTGCATGTGACAAAAAAAAAAGTAATTGTTTCCCGAAACAGTTGTTTCTTCACTTCACCAATACAAATCCAGATCAGTGGAATTTTATTTTGAGAAAGGTGAAGGTTAACAGTTTTTTTTAAAAAAAAAATAGGGGGCTCACCATAACATAAAAGGCGGTGACCACATTTAGTGAAGAGGCAAATATGGAGCTCATAATTTTAACAGATGGCTCATCCAGACTATCATAGGTTGGCAGGACCTGGCTGCAAAAAAGAAGGTAAATGTTAAAGCATGTCAGAACACTTTCTCAAGATGAGAAATACTAGTGCCTTTTTGCCAGTAGAGTCTAATTGCAAACAACTTCCCCACATGGAGTTCAGGCACTTGTCACTCTACAGCAATTTATGCCAGTAATGCCAAGAGATTTCAGAGCACTTGGAATCATAAGTGTTGGACAAATATGTCTGCTCTCCTCCTCCTTTCCATCTTCACCACGTGTGCAATGTAAACATTTCACATTTTTAAAAAAGTATGTTGTAACATGAATGACCGCTTGTTTGCCTAAAACACCAGTGGCAGAACTCCAGACAGCACACTGGAGATTATTGTTCTTGGAGCATCCTGAGTTGATTAAAGCAATGCGGTATTTACAGAATAACAAGCAGGAAGAGAGCTAAAGCATTGTATTGTCAACGGGAAAGGTTAAACAACCAAGACTAAACACTGTGCCTATCACATCTTAGCACTGGTGCTTGAGCTCAAGCACACGGAAAACTGGGAGGACCAATTACACGGGTCTTGGGTGCTTATGCACTTGGAAAGTTATTTCCTAACCTCAGATTACTGTATAGCCAGAGGCAGCATGGACCAAATTTGACCACATGCTCTTAAGAGCAAAGATATACCTTGCAGGAGTAGAATAGAAAAGAAAAGGGTAAGGGGAGGAGTACTTTTTAGAGTAAGCAGGCAGAAACTTGAAGGCAAAGAGAACACAGAAGACAAAGGTATGGAATATGTAATGGCCTTTTACATAGGGCTAAGTAATTTTTAATCTCCCTATCAATGGGAGCACTGCAGAGCACACTGGTATACTTACTGTACTTCACAGTGCCCACATTGATTGAGACTTAATATTACTTATTTATGAAGACAACATTAAGTTTTCTTCCCAGATCATTGAAGATATAATATTGAAGTTTCTAATTGTTATACACCATGTACATAACTATTGTTAAATATGGCCACCTTGAAGTGATGTACCTGTATCTACTCAAGAATAATATACCACCAAATGTAATGCGCATCTCAATTTTGAAGGTGTGCATTATAAAAAATGGATTTGCTCTTGTATGTAATGTGCCCAGTTTACTAGGCTTATATGAGAACAGGAAGTCACATACCTTCACCAGCTTGCCGCAGTTCCCAACTGGCTTCATTTATGAGGCCTTCAAAACCAGGAGGGAGGTTTTGAAGGCCTTGTGAATGAGGTCAGTTGGGAGGTGCTCTATCCCCACTCTTTCACTCAGTCTTCACTGCCTTCCTCCTTGACAACAGGCTGAATGGTGCAGGCCAAGTTGTGTCAGGGTGGCAGGTAGTGGAACAACCGACAGGCAAGGGGAAGCTCCACCAGGCCAAGCTCTCAGGTTACCAGATTGAGGTGAGAAAGTGGAGTCGAGCAAGGTGGACTGACTGCTAAGTGAGTGACTGCTGAGTGAAGGAGGACTAGCAAGAGGCGACAGCAGTGACTGCTAGGCATCTGCATCAGGCCAAGCTCTCTGACTACTGGGTCAAGGGGAGCTGCTGGGTGAGATGGTGTGGCCACTAAGGGAGTGTCTGACCCAACAGGAGAGGGTGGAAGGGACGATGGCATCGGCTGCAAGGCGCCCGTGTCCCTTAGGGAGGTGCCAACAAAGAACAAGCAAGGAAGCAGGCAGGATTACACACACAATTCTAACACGCTATCAAATTTAGTGCACATGTCATTTTTTTTGTGATGTAATTCAGCCAAAAAAGACAAGCATTAGACTCGAATAAATATAGAATCATAGAATCATAGAATAGTAGAGTTGGAAAAGACCTCATGGGCCATCTAGTCCAACCCCCTGCCAAGAAGCAGGAAATCGCATTCAAAGCACCCCCGACATATGGCCATCCAGCCTCTGCTTAAAAGCCTCCAAGGAAGGAGCCTCCACCACAGTCCGGGGCAGAGAGTTCCACTGCCGAACAGCCCTTACAGCGAGGAAGTTCTTCCTGATGTTCAGGTGGAATCTCCTTTCCTGTAGTTTGAAGCCATTGTTCCGCGTCCTAGTCTGCAGGGCAGCAGAAAACAAGCTTGCTCCCTCCTTCCTATGACTTCCCCTCACATATTTGTACATGGCTATCATGTCTCCTCTCAGCCTTCTCTTCTGCAGGCTAAACATGCTGAGTTCTTTATGCCGCTCCTCATAGGGCTTGTTCTCCAGACCTTTGATCATTTTAGTTGCCCTCCTCTGGACGCTTTCCAGCTTGTCAACATCTCCCTTCAACTGCGGTGCCCAAAACTGGACACAGTATTCCAGGTGTGGTCTGACCAAGGCAGAACAGAGGGGGAGCATGACTTCCCTGGATCTAGACGCTATACCCCTATTGATGCAGGCCAGAATCCCGTTGGCTTTCTTAGCAGCCACATCACATTGCTGGCTCATGTTTAACTTGTTGTCCACAAGGACTCAAAGATCTTTTTCACATGTACTGCTGTCTAGCCAGGTGTCCCCCATTCTGTATCTTTGCATTCCATTTTTTCTGCCGAAGTGAAGTATCTTGCATTTGTCCCTGTTGAACTTCATTTTGTTAGTTTCGGCCCATCTTTCTAGTCTGTTAAGATCGTTTTGAATTCTGCTTTCTTCTGGAGGGTTGGCTATCCCTCCCAGTTTGGTGTCATCTGCAAACTTAATGATCGTGCCTTCTAACCCTTCGTCTAAGTCATTAATAAAGATGTTAAACAGAACCGGGCCCAGGACAGAACCCTGCGGCACTCCACTCGTGACTTTTTGCAAGATGAAGACAACGCATTGGTGAGCACCCTTTGGGTTCGTTTGCTTAGCCAATTACAGATCCACCTTACTGTAGTTTTGTCTAGCCCAAATTTTACTAGTTTGTTTGCCAGAAGGTTTTGAGGGACTTTGTCGAAGGCCTTACTGAAATCCAGGTACGCTACATCCACGGCGTTCCCTGTATCGACCCAACTTGTAACTCTATCGAAAAAAGAGACCAGATTAGTCTGGCATGACTTGTTTTTGGTAAATCCGTGTTGACTATTAGCAATGACTGCATTTGTTTCTAAGCGTTTGCAGACCACTTCCTTAATGATCTTTTCCAGAATCTTGCCTGGTATCGACGTGAGGCTGACCGGACAGTAATTGTTTGGGTCGTTCTTTTTTCCCTTCTTGAAGATAGAGACCACATTTGCCCTCCTCCAATCTACTGGGACTTCTCCCGTTCTCCAAGAACTCTCAAATATGATTGCCAGTAGTTCTGAAATAACTTCAGCTAGTTCCTTCTGTACTCTTGGATGTAGTTGATCTGGCCCTGGCGACCTGAATTCGTTTAGAGTGGCCAGGTGTTCCTGGACAACTTGTTTCCCTATTTGGGATTGGATTTCCTCAAATCCTTCATCCATTTCATGTTGCTGAGGTTGAAGATGGCTTTCTTTTTGTGAGAAGACAGAGGCAAAGAAGGCATTAAGCAGTTTTGCTTTTTCCCTGTCCCCTGTTGCCATCACCCCATCTTCTCCTCGCAGAGGCCCTATCGCCTCCCTTTTCTTTCTTTTTCTACCAACGTAAGCAAAAAAGCCTTTTTTGTTGTTTTTAATGTCCCTGGCAAGCCTGAGCTCATTTTGTGCTTTTCCCTACAGGAGTTGGCTATACGTTTGAATTCTTCTTTGGTGATTTCTCCCCTTTTCCACTTCTTGTGCATGTCTCTTTTGAATCTTAGCCCGGTTAGAAGTTCTTTGGACATCCATTCTGGCTTCTGCGCACTTGTCATATTTTTTTCTTTGTTGGCACTGTTTGCATTTGCGCCTTGAGTATTTCACTTTTTAAAAACGCCCATCCACCCTTAACTCCCTTGTTTTTTAATATTGGCATCCATGGAATGCTGCTCAGTATTTCCTTCATTTTTTTGGAAGTCAGCTCTCTTAAAGTCCAGAATGCGTTTTGACTTTTTTGCGTTTTGGCCTTCCTTTGAATGGCAAACTGCAGGAGCACATGGTCACTTGCCCCTAAGGATCCGACCACTTCGACTGTATTGATCAGGTCTTCCACATTTGTTAAGATTAGATCAAGAGTTGCCGATCCCCTTGTTGCCTCTTCTACCTTCTGGACCATTAAAATTGTCTGCAAGGCAAGTGAGGAATTTGTTGGACTTTGTGCTTTTGGCCGAGTTTGTTTTCCAGCAGATATCAGGATAGTTGAAATCTCCCATGACTACTACATCTCTTCTTTGTGCCTGTTTGGTCAGCTGTTGACAAAAGGCTTCAGCAAGTCCTTCATCCTGACTCAGGGGTCTGTAGTATACACCCATGACGAGATTTTTTTTAGTCCCGGTTCCCTTGATTCTTATCCAGATGCTTTCAAGCTGGTTTCCCGGATTACAGTTTTGCATTTCTTCTGCAACATAACTGTTTTTGACATATAAAGCTACTACCCCTCCTCTCCCCTTTGTTCTATTTCTGTGAAAGAGGTTATAGCCCTGAATGGCTACATTCCAGTGATGGGAGTCATCCCACCAGGTTTCAGTGATGCCTATGACGTCGTACGTGTGGTGCTGTGCTAAAAGTTGGAGTTCGTCTTGCTTATTTCCCATGCTCTGTGCATTAGTGTAAAGACATGTAAGCCCCTGTGACCTTCCCCCAAGCTGTTTATTTGGGATTATTGTGCTCTCGGTAATTGGTCCTTGCTGTGTTTGTGCAGCCCTCCATTTAGCCTTTTGGTGGTTCCTTGTGGTCATGGGTAATATAGTGTTTGCCAGGCTGATGTTCCCCTCCCCCAGTGGATCTAGTTTAAAGTGCGTCTGATGAGGTTTGTGAGTCTTTGTGCAAAAAGATGTTTTCCTACTTGTGTGAGATGCACCCCATCACCTGCCAGTAGGCCATCCTCCTGGAAGAGTAGGCCATGGTCAAGGAAGCCAAAATGCTCCTCTTGACACCATTTGCTGAGCCAGTTATTGACCTGTACTATTTTTCTGGCTCTTGTAGAGCCGTGTCCTACAACGGGGAGGCGGGATGAAAAGATCACATGTACATTACACAGTTTTAGCTTACTTCCGAGGGCTCGAAAATCATTTGTGATCTTTTGAAAAGCACGCCTAGCGGTATCATTGGTTCCTACATGAATCAACATAAGGGGGGGAGGGTGATGGGACTTTAGGACCCTGCTGAGCCTCTGAGTGATATGGTGTATTTTTGCCCCAGGAGGCAGCATATTTCTCGAGCCATCCCATCCGGTCTGGAAAAGATGGCTTCCGTTCCTCTAAGGAGGGAGTCACCTACTACCAAGACCTGTTTCCTTTGAGGATTGACAGGGTCCCTTTTGTGCAAGACAGTGTGTATGTCCCCTGAAGAGTGTTCCTGTTGAAGTGAATCATGTAGGTGTAAAGTGTTCTCCTCCTCCTCAACATCCCCAGTGCATTCATCAATGACAATCCATTGAGATGCGTCCGAGAGCCCATCACTCTCCCAAGGATGTTCCTGTTGCTCCTGGTCTACAATTGGGGATGGAGCATTTGCATGATTACGTAAGTGTGAATGTGGTGATGCACTGTCCCCGTCAGGGCTATCCCCTGCGCACTGATCAAGGTTGGCCCACTGAGTGGTATCTAAGTAACTGTGGTCCTCCACAAGATGTGTTTCCTGATTGTATGATAGTGGTGTAAGAATTTAGAATCTGTTGTGTAAATCCAGCTGAGCAGAGGAGTTCTGCGGAGGCTGCCTGGTCCTGTATATGGTACATACACAGTCAGAATACTCCCAGGAAAAAACACACATAAGACATCATAACTGCAGGTGTGAATTCACTCACAGGGAAGTGTTCCTGACACTGAATAGGAAACCTATGGCCTCTCCATTCTGCCTTTTCTTTGGAGAGAGAATGATAAACAGAACATTTACAAAGAATACTGTATCTTATGTGCCCAAGACAGCAGTTCAGAAGTTAACAATTGTAATATGCCACTGATTACCTGTGCTTCACATAAGGAAGCCCCAAGACATTTTTACTTTCCAACTCTTAGTGTTTAGGGGTGGGGGTCTCCAAGCCTGCAAGACATGCAAACCAAACCTCCATGCCAATTAATATTCCAACAAACAGAAAAATAAGTATGCACATGTATATATATGTGTGTGTGTGTGTGCGTGCGCGTGTGTGCATGCATGCACACGAAGCAGTATACCTAAACATGAGCGGCTTTTATTCGCCCTTGAGGCCAGACTGAGATAGGAGTACTGGGAGCATAGAAGCTTTTGTCTGACAAGCATTTTGTATGCTACAGGGTGAGGATTCCTCACATCCCTTGTGATCACAGAAATGCTAGTCTTCGGGGTAGACTGAAGACAGATATTCAGACCAAATGCCCTTTACATTTATCTCTCAACTCCCAAGATAAGCTCAATGAGAGAAAGCGCACAAACAAGCAGCTTCTAAACTTGATATGGAAACACTGCAGCTTATTCTTGATGAAGAGCGAGCAATTTCTTTTCGTAATAGATTTTCATCTATGCCATAAAACCTATCCCTTGTGTGCAAGAAACAGAAAGAATGCATGTGCAGTGTTATTTGTAGATTCATCGTGGGTGGCAGGCAATAATGCTTGGGGGAAAAGCCCTATCTAACAAAAGAAAAGAGTGGAAGTATTTGATCACAGCTAGAGATATTAGCCTCCTTCCATCTGACACAGAATAGCCAACACCACCAATTCACTCAGTAGTAAATGCCAATGTGTTTTGCATGGGGTGCAGTGACAACAGTGTTGAGCCCTTGGGTCTCACCAAAACATCAAAAGCCCCAAATAATCCCTTCCCGCATTTTTTGGTCAAAAAAAGTTTTCAACTCAAAACACACTTGAATAATGTTATTTCAAACAGTCAACTCCCTCCCTAAACCTTGAAAGGTGTTTGGAAGCGAAATCATTTCTAGTTTAACAAAATGGAGAGCAGGATGGAGTATTGTCAGAGGAACCTAAATCAATCCTTCCTCCCATCCTAGTCCCAGTGCATTGCAGTTGTTGTTAACAGTCGACCAACTCATGGCAACCTCGTGAATAAGTGACTTCCAAATCACCTATTATCAGCAGCCCTACTTAAATCTTGCAGACTCAGGGCAGTGGTTTCTTTGAATGAATCTATCACTACCTGTTTTCCAATCACTAAGCAATATTTTTTTTTCTAGCAAGCCATGCCTTCTTATGCTATACCCAAAGTACAACAGTCTCCGATTATTCATCTTGAGTTCAGGCTTGATATGCTTTAGGGCAGTGGTTTTCAACTTTCCTAATGCCACGACCCCTTAATACAGTTTCTAGTGTTGTGGTGACCCCCAACCATAAAATTATTTTTGTTGCTACTCCATAACTGTAATTTTGCTACTGTTATGAATTGTAATGTAAATATCTGATATGCAGGATATATTTTCATTCACTGGACCAAATTTGGCGTTAGTAGCCTATAAGCACAAATTTGAATACTGGTGGGGTTGGGGGAATGATTTTGTCATTTGGGAGTTGTAGTTGCTGGGATTTATAGTTAACCTACAATCAAAGAGCATTCTGAACTCCACCAATGATGGAATTGAACCAAACTTGGCTCACAGAACTCCCATAACCAACAGAAAATACTGGAAGGGTATGGTGGGCATGGACCTTGAGTTTTGGAATTGTAATTCACCTACATCCAGAGAACACTGTGGACTCAAACAATTATGGATCTGGACTGAACGTTGAATGAATACTCAATATGCCCAAATTAGAACACTGGTGGAGTTTGGGGAAAATAGACCTTAATATTTGGGAGTTGTAGTGTTTTCAAATAGTCTTTGGCGACCACTCTGACACCCCGTCACGACCCCACAGGGGTTTCAACCCCCAAGTTGAGAAATGCGCTTTAGGGCCTATTTATTAGTCTTTTTAGTTGTCCATGGTATCCGTAGAACTTAGGCACTACATTTCAAAGGAGTTGATGTTCTCATTTTCAGTTTTCTTCATTATCCAAGTTTCACAACCAAATAAAGAAATTGGAAATATGATGGCATGGATCATACTACCATTAGTATTACATTTCCTTCATAGCTGCCTTTCCAGGTTCTAGACTTCTGATTTCCTAAGTGCAATCTCTGTTCTGATTAATGACTGAGTCAACATATAGAAAATATTGAGCTATTTCAAAGACATCATCTGCTTTAAAGTTATGGGAATCATCTATGGTCATTTTTATTTTCTTAATGTCCAGCTATAAACCTGCCTTTACACTTTCCTTCCTTGACTTTGTTCAGGAATCAATTCAAATCTTTGCTATTTTTGCTAATAATATGGCATCATCTGTATATAATAAACTGTTCATGTTCTTTCCTCCAATTTTCATGTCTCCTTCCACCAAGATCGAAGTCTGCTTTACATATAAAACATTCAGTGTACAAGTTAAACTGATGTTAAAATGCAGTCTAGTCTGACTGCCTTGCTAACTGGAAACTATTCATTTTTCCATATTCTGTCCCAATTGTGGCCTCTTGTCTTGAGGTTACATGTTGTGCCACACTATTTAATAAACATTCATAGCTTTTCATGATCTATAGAATAAAAGATTTAATATAATCTATAAAGGGCAGGCTGAATTTATTCTGAAATTCTTTGTTGTTTTCTACTAGCCAACATATACTTGCAATATGATCCCGAGTAATTCTTTCTTTCCTGAATCCAACTTGAACATCTGGCATTTGTTTCCCCATACTTGGTAAAAGTCTTTGTGCAGAATTTTGAACACGACTTTACTTGTATGAGAAATTAATGCCATGGTCCTCTGGTTATTGAAATCCCTGATGTCACAGGTCTTTGTGATTTGGATGTACATCAAGCATTTCCAATCTGTGGACCATTTTTTAATCTTCCTTATTTGTTGACAGATTTTAGTTAGAACTAGACTAGCTTTTGTCTTTGTAGCTTTAAACAACTCTATTGGTATGCCGTTTTTAATTTAGGCTTCAATACAGAGGTGTTCTGACAGTCAGGTTTAATAGTGCAGATCTGTTTTTTATATTTGAATTATATAGGGATGTTATTTAGGCTGGCTTAATGTTCTTATTTGGCTTTACTGTAAATTTTGATACTGGCAGTTCAGAGTCTGTGCCATAATCTACTTCTGCTCTTATATTTGCAGAGAGGTTGAGTTCTTGATCTTCTCTTCTGGTTATGTAGTCTGATTTCTATATTGGCCATCAGGTGATGTTAATCTATACAGTTGCCTGGCTGTTTGAAGAATGTGTTTGTAATGAACAAACTGTTAGCATCACAAAATTCAATATCTTGCTTCATTTCTAGATTCTGCATCAATTTTCCTACAATGTTTGATTCTGCTCTGTTTCCTATTTCTGCAATCCAGTCACTTGGTGTGTGGTCAATTTCCTTCTGGACAGCAGCACAGAGTCCTTTAATTTCTTCTTCTTTTTCTGCATAAACTACAGGGTGTTAATAAAAACTTAAAAGTTATCTAAATCAAGATGGATATTTGTACTACACATGGATCCTTGAGGAATTTGATATATGCAAATTCCAGCTAAAAATGGACCTGAGCTGTATTTCCCAGACTGACCTGCAGATGACTGGGTTGCTTTTCTGTAACCATGTTTCTTCAAGTGGTCCTCTGTGAAATTCACACATATGGGTCTCCTGTACCTGCGCAGTCAGTTTCAGAACTTTCTAGAAGCTCTTATAAGATGAATTTTGGCAAAAGACTTGCCCACATTCCCCTCATTAGTATATATAGCCAGTGGGAGAGGCTACCACCTCAGTTCCTTAACCACAACATAGCAGCCATGGATACCGAGGCATGACGTACTGCGAGGATGGGCAAGTATATGCAAATTTCACAGAGGACCACTCAAAAAAACATGGTTATAGGCAAGCAACCCATTCTTCTTCATAGTATATGTGAAATCACAATTATGGGTGACTAACAAGTTACTGACCTTGGAAGGTGGGTGTCATGCCACAAAGGAGAACAGCATGACTCTACTGAAGGCAGCATCCTTCTTGGATAAGGCATCCACCTTGTAGTGTGAGATGAAGGTAAGTGGCGTGGCCCAAGTGGCTGCATGACAGATATCTTTCAAAGGTATCCCTTTGAGAAAAGCTTGGAAAGTAGCCACTGACCTTGTCAAGTGGCTTTAATTTGCATGGAAGGGTCGCAACTCAATAGATGGTAAACCAGGCAAATGGTGGCAATAATCCATGAAGACAATCACTAAGGTGTTATCGGAAGACAATAGAGTCATCATGGTATTTGAGGAAGAGCTGTGGGGATTTCCTGTAAGGGAGAGTCCTGTTGACAAAGAAAGCGAGGGCCCGTCTAACATTCAGGGTGTGAGGGGTGGAACGGATTTTGAAAAAAGGATGGTAACACAATATCTTAAGACAAATGGAAATGAGAGACAACCTTTGGGAGGAAGGCAACCAGCATTGTCCTTGTGAAAGCAAAGGTATGGCTCATCTGTCTGAAGGGCACAAAACTCGCTGGCTCATCTCGCCGACGTGATGGCAATAAGAAAGGCAGTCTTCCTGAATAAGTGTGCCAAGTCAATCGTTGCCAAGGGTTCAGAGGGGGGTTTGGACAACAGGGACAAAATGAGCTCCAGGCTCCATGCAGGAGCCAGCGAGCATGCTGGTGAATAAGTGTTCTTAGGTCCTTTCAAAAACTGCAGAATTTAGAGGTCCTCCGACAGGAAGTATGTCTGACCCTTCTTCGGTACCATGAAATAGCCACCTGGTAGCATTTCAGGGAGAAGGTGGATAGTCCCATTCTAGAAAGCAATACCAGGATGTCCAAGATTATGGGGATATTGGCGGAGTAAGAGTCAACAGTACCCTGTTTTACGAAGGAAATAAAGCACTGCCACTTGTAAGCTTAAGACCTCTTGTAAGCTTAAGACCTCCTTTTGGGCTGCCTCAATTATTGACCTTAAAATATACATATGTGGCTGATTTGAAAGAAAATTGGATAAAAATGGCACATAGATGGTATATGACCCCACAGAAATTGGGGAAGTGTTGCAAAAACATAAACACAAATTGCTGGAAGTGCAAGAGAGAAAGAAGGAACCTATTACCATATGTGGTGGTCATGTAACAAAGCTAAGACCTTTGGGGAAAAAATGCAAGAAAAGATACAGAAGATATTAGAAATAAGGATACCAATGAAACCAGAACTGTTCTTACTAGACATACATGAACAAAAATTTGGGGAAAAAATAAAGACAATCTCTTATTTCTGTTATCAACAGCAGCAAGAATTTGCTACACAAGTTTATGGAAAAAGAAGGAAATCCCTGATGAAGATGAGTGGCTGGTAAAAGTTTTCGATATAAGAAACATGGACAGACTTACCTTTCTGATCTCAAAAAATAAGGGAAACCCAAGAGATGGACTGGAACCAAATTACAGAGTATTTAAAACAAAATAATAGGAAGATATTGATATGAATAGTAATAGAATATACACTTGAGTTGATTATGAAAGAAGAGAGGGAGAATGACTAAAGAGAAAATATGGAAGAAGGGAAAGGCAAGGAAGATATTTGGGAGTCAAGACTAAAATAAGAAAACTTGTTTTTAGTCATTTTTTTCTTTTTCTCTTTTCTTTTTTCCTTTCTTTTTCTTCCTATTATTTCTCTTATCTTTTTTCCTATCTTTTATCGCTGGACATTTTTCTCTCTCTCTTTTTAAATCTTTAACTTTTACAGAAAAGCTTAATCAAGATTATTTTTTAAAAAAGAAAAAAGAAAACTGAGGAACCTCTGACGCCAGGGCCTAATTCCAATATGAAAATAGGCATCCTTAAGGTTCATTGTGGCAAACCATGCATCCTTGTGGATCAGGGAGAGGATGGGAAAGGTGACCATACAAAATTTGCAGGGTTTGATGTAAAACTTTACTCCTTGTAGGTCCAGGATGAGGGATAGACTATCGTCCCTTTTCAGAATGAGAAAGTACCAGGAGAAGAAGCATCTGCAAAGATCAAAAGTTCGCAAGCTCTAAATGGCATCTTTTGAGAATAGGGACTGCACCTCCTCCAGCAGGGGGCGAAAGGAGGTTTAAGCCTAAGGTAGCCCACCGAGGGAGGAACAACAAACTCAAGGGCATATCCCCTTTCTACAATATTAAGCACCCATTTGTCAGAGGTAATCTGATGCCAGGTTTCAAGGAAGGAAGGAAGTTCAAAAAGGTAGGTGTGACAGGTCTCAAGGCTTCAGCATTGCAGGGAAAGGTAAGTACAAGTAACTCAGTAATAGGAACAGAACCAACTTTAGGGGGACCAAAGGAGGCAACCCCAACCCTCCTGTCAATGGAGGGCTAAAAACAGTTGTTTGGAGGCATAGGTCTGCTTGCCGCTAACCTGCTGGCAACCTCCTGCCAGGTGCCAGTTGGGACAGGGTGCATGGCTTGAATCCAGAGGACAAAGGGCTGAAGCACCTATGGTAGTATAGAGCATAGGAGACCCAGTGAGTCCTGAATTGATTGGATGACTGCGATGGGAAACCGAACTTGTGCGCTGTCTGGCACATCTTATGAGTGTGCTCCAATTTCGAATCCATGTCCAGATTGAAGAGGCCTGATTCATGAATGGGCAGGTCTTCAATTACCTCACAGATTGAGCTGGACATGCTGTAAGAGCGCAACAAAGCATAGCGCTGAAGGGCTATGGCTGAAGCAAAGAGTTTGTTCGCTGAGTCAACTGTGTGTTTTGCAAGCTCCTTTTGTAACCCTGCTAATTGGCAGGTCTCTTGCTAGGATGCCCTGGTTAACCGTAGTTGATCTGCGGGCAGATGCTGTAGGCATGGGACAATTTTATCCTGAAGGAAGCATTGATATGCCCCCATATAAACATTGTAGCGGGACAACCTCACAAAGAGACTGGCCAAGAAATTGATTTTGCGGCTCTCAACATCTAACTAGTTTCCCTCCTTATTGGTGGGGGTATACTGTGATCTCTGAGAAGGATGAATTTGAGACACATCAACCAGCACAGAATTCAGTTTGGAGTGTTTCCCTAACCATTTTGCAGAGGATAAATCAATACGTTAAGAGTTTTCTATTTTTTGTGACATTGCTGGCACAGACAAGGGGGAAGACATTTGGAGCATTAAAAAGATGAAGTAGGTATGGGAGGAGGAGGAGCACCATTGCTGCTGGGCTTGTTGTTAATCGGAAGAGAAGATGGGATCCTCCACAGATGCAGAAGACTGAGAAGTTGATAAGTTCAGGGCCCTTGCCAGGCGGATCATAAGGGCTGTGTTGAGGGACAGCTCTGAGGGAAAGGTGTAATCTGGGGATTCCTCAGACGAATCGGAAACTTGCTCAGTACTGATATCCTGCAGGGGCACCAGAGAGCCCTGAGGAAGTGGTGTAGGTGGTTGTGCCTCTGTGATATTTGCCTGTGCCGGGATCGAGGCAGGTCTGGAGGGGGGCGAAACACAGTGGCTTAAGGTGGATTGGAGCGGCCATGCTTCTCCAGGGCGTAGTGTCCCTAATAATAGTGGTGGAGGGAGTAGTGGCAATGGCCCCAATGGTAAGAGCCATAGTATGGCCCACAATAGTCTCTGCCATAATAATCTTTTCCATGATAGTAATAGGGAGGTGGCGATTCCATCCAATAAAATGACTCCCTGCAGGGAGAGTCCCGGTAGTGAGGTGAGCCTTGTGATGAACTTTGGAAGCAGGAGCTCCATGACTGCAAAGACAGCGAGGAGCTCATTGCATTGCGGTAATAATAGCCCACACAGTGCGACCATAGGGAGCAAGGGTGGCCATGAATCATAGAATCATAGAATCATAGAATAGTAGAGTTGGAAGAGACCTCATGGGCCATCTAGTCCAACCCCCTGCCAAGAAGCAGGAAATCGCATTCAAAGCACCCCCGACAGATGGCCATCCAGCCTCTGTTTAAAGGCCTCCAAAGAAGGAGCCTCCACCACAGTCTGGGGGAGAGAGTTCCACTGCCGAACAGCCCTCACAGTGAGGAAGTTCTTCCTGATGTTCAGGTGGAATCTCCTTTCCTGTAGTTTGAAGCCATGAGATGAGGGTCTTGAGCTCCTAGATGTTGCGAGGGCATCAGTGGCAGAGGCGAGGGGGTGGGTGTCGAGCCCCGCTGGCTCTGCGATGCAGCCTCTTCTGGGGCTGGGGTAGGCAGAGTCTCGCACCACTCATCCCCGGAGAAGGGGAGAGATGTGGAGCCCATCAGCACAATCTCTGGAAGGGAGGCCATCGCCTCCTCTGGCTGCAGTTGTGCTGGGAGAGGGGGTGCTGCAACTGCTTGTTGCCCCAGAGGCTCGCAGTTGGTGGCGTGACCGTGCCCATAAGGCAGGTGGCGGTCAGATTGCCATTAGAGGTAAGCCTCCCTTTCTTCCATTTTTCAAGCCTCTTAGCTCTATGATAGCTCTTCCCAATGTAGAAGAGGTTTGAGAGGGCTAACTTTCTGGGACCTCAGGGCCTTAATGGAGGTGGTGTTGTCTCCTCCCAGGGCCCCAGAAGGTATTTATTTATTTATTTATTTGTTCCCAACATTTGTATTCCGCCCTTCTCACCCGAGAAGGTAAGACCAGCGCTGCCGCAGCTGGGCTAAAAACAGCAGGAGGCTCATCATTGGTGAGTGCAGTGGGAGGCTCAGAAGCAACGCACATCAGTGGATGGGAGGACAATGGAAAGAGGGCCTGATCGTAGAATAAGACCTTGAGGCGTATCTCTCAGTTCTTTCGGGCATGGGGGGTAAACAATTGGCAAATGTGGCAAGAATGGGCCACGTGGCCCTTCCCCCAGGCACAGTAGGCACATAGGGTGGCAGTCAGTGTCAGGGACTTTCTCCCCGCACACGGAGCACTTCTTAAAGGCAGTGTAAGACATTCTAATGGGAAGCAATTCGCTGGCCTGGGAGAAAAAATAACTGGCCTGAGGTAAGGTGTAGGGAAGTCCAAACAGTCCGGGTCAGCCGTGCAATCTCAAAAAGCCAAATCCAAATCATGAAGCAGAAGGATAGTCTAAAGAGTCTAGTCAAGTCCAAACTTTAAGTGAAAGTCCAAATCAGCTATAGAATAACAGTCAGAAGCTAGTCAAATAAGTGAGAGAGTTTCCTAGGTGCTTCAAGTGTGGCGGAAAAAAGGAACTGAGGCGGTAGCCTCTCCCACTGGCTATATATACTAAGAGTAGTGTGAGAGTAGTGTGGGTGGGGCTTCTGCCAAAATGTATCTTATAAGAGCTTCTAGAGAGTTCCAAAACTGACTGCGCAAGTGCAGAAGACACATATGTGCGATATCACAGAGACCACGAAGAAGAACAGACTTAACTATACATCATATTTCACGCTTTCCAAATCTTGGTAGATAATGCTTTACTTTTTTAAAAAAGTATGGAAACATTTTAAATGTTTGCCTTGAGAGAGCAGGGTGAAGGGAATCATGCAGACTTCCAGATGTGGTGAAACAACAATTCTCAGCATTCCTTACCATTGGCTATCCAGGCTGGGACTTGCAGTTTAGCAATATCTGGTAGGCTGTATAATTACCACCCCTGCTTTGCATCATGCATGTTAATTTAAATATCTGTGCAGATTCTCTTGTCTTTAATCTATTGATGAGTGTAGGGAGTTGAAATGAAAAGGATTTATGAGTTAAGACATGTGAAAACGTCATGATCTTGAACCACACCAGCTCACACCACACTTCCATGCTAGAATATTACTTTCTTGCACTAATACTTTTATTACACGAATAGTAACAGTGGTCATCAACTATAAAAATAGTGCCAGCCACTAAAAGTCACTAGGTTCACATGAGAATCAGGTATGCCTTTGTTTGAAATTCCTTTTTCAAAGGTTATGTCACCATTGTTCATGTTACAAATGAGCTGTTGTGACGGGTAGACTAGCCTAAGGTCACACAGGAAGGCTGTAGCAGAGCTAATATTATATTTCTAAGCTTCCTGGCTCCCAGCCCTATGTGCAGTCTGTTAGACCATATGCCGCGCTTGTGGGGGCGGTGGGGAGGAAGGCAAAGGCGTTTCTCTTTGAATTTGGCAATGACGACCAGCCTCAACACCAGAAACGAGCCAACTCCACAAGTAAAGTACGTGTATGCATTCACAAGCCATAGCATTCCAATGCACATTGCTTTTTCATCTCAAGTGAGAAGAAATTCAGGACTTAAGTTTGTCACTTTTTTTTGTTAAAAGTCAATGACTACAAGCCTGCCTACTCTGGGATTCATCAACATGTGACATCACACAGGCCAAGAAGTGTGTGTTATTCTTGCCTTTAGGAGAAATTATAAGTTTGAACTTTTGGTTTGGCCTGCCACACTGGCGGCGTAGGAATCTATATTTAGGTAGATATGTGAATATACTAGTCCGGAACATATAATTTTCCTATGTTTCCTATTCCCAACAAATGAAGGTTGGCTACTGAATGGTCACCACAAGAAAAATGACAATTTTGGATTTTCAGAGAAGTCTGCTGTGGTAACTAGGTACAGCTATAAAAGAATGAATCAATCCTTCTTTCACCAATTACAGCAGAGACACTTAAAACTGAGTGAGGCATGTCCTAGCTGAGAGACATAATAAGTGGGGGATATGGAAAAAAGCCCAACCTTGCCAAACTAACGGTAAATAGCCGTCTAGGATCCAAACCGAACACACACACACTCTCCTGTTTACAGTAGGGTCACTTCTCAGACCAACCACAAATCAGAGGGTGGTGAAGGCAATGCTACCAGAATGGAACGGAGACTCTCTGCCACTAAAAGCTTCCATCTGCCACAAACACAAGATCTACAAATAAGAATATCCATGCGCTACATGCAAAACACCCACACATACATCTCTTCAAAAAAAAATTCCATCCAGGATTGATCGTCTCTGTGTTGCATTTGTTTCCACAACTCATGTTTATTGAAAGATTTTCAAGTTTGGGATGTGAGGCAGAAATAGATTGAAAAAAAAAATAAGGAAAAAGTAAGATGCTAATAAGAAAAAAAAAACAGAGCAGAGCCCTAGGGAATGACTACAGGTAACAGGGTACATAAATCCAATTTGTGTGACTACGTTTTCAGACATGAGCAACTCAGGTTTTAACTCTCTTGACTAAAAGTGGGAAGTTTTAAAAGTTATTAGTTAAAAAAGAAAGACAGACAAAAACCTTAAGTCAAATTCTAGATTAAACTTTGTTTTGGATAACGAACAAACAGAAGGTGCAGAGTGGCTCTTCCTGCAGCCCAAGAGAGCAGCTGGAATCCTATAATCAACCATGTCAACTTGGCCCAAGCACCATTTGTTTTCCCTAAATACAGTCAGCTGAAATTCTTACTATGCTTAATGAAGATGCTCACAAACACAATTTCAGACAAGCATCAGTAGCCTACTGTGGTGTAATTATATCTGTTTAGGTTTTTGTTACCTCTCAAACATAGGGTCAAAAACATCCATAGTAACAGACATTAAAGTTGATGGAATATTACAGTAGGGATGTAGTTGCCTCCTATGAACAAGAAGCTCCTTAAGTACAATGACTCCAGAATGAAATATAAGTCCTAGCTAGGTAACAAAGGGGTCACAACCCAGTCAGATGCCATACCTCAGTGGGCTGTAAAATATTTTGATTAAAATCAAGACAAGGAGACCAGATGGTATCTATCCCAAACAGGCCATCCTGACCCTTTGCCCTTAACAAAAACTTGTTCCATTCCACAGTCCCAAAGCAGCTAGAGTTGTGGGTACTTACGACTGACAGGCAAAAGACATGCCAAAGATAGGAATGCAGCGAAAAATGCCCTCCCAGCGTGCGTAACTGACCCGTTGCAGCCACTGCCCGCCAAAGAGGCCGTGTTTGAAAGCAGAGAGTACAACCTGTAGCCAAAGAAAAGAAAAGAAAAGAAAAGAAAAGTTACAATCAAGACAACAGGGTTGCAAGCCAAACCAGTAACTGGCAAACCAGGTTGCAACTGCTATACTTGTACCGTAAAAACCATCAAGTGGGTTGATTCCTCTTGCCCTGACAAAAAAGCTGTGCCATTTAACATGATGTTTGATTATTATTTTTAGAAAACAAAGTATTGATTGGAGCTTAAAATCTAAGCCAACTAGCCCAGAACTATACAGGTGACATTTCACTAAACAGTATGTTTCAGGCTCTGCTACCCTGATAACACAAGTGAAAAACTTTATGATTATAGGCTCTGTACGTATTACAGCAATTTGCACAAAGGAGGAACTGGAGGAGGCCTGCTTACTCTCCACTGAATTTGCAGAAAAGCAGCTGTCTTCCATGATACTTCAACTCCTTCACTGACATTTCAATCCTTTTCCAGTCAGCACAAACTTTTTAAAGTCCCCCACCACCTTGTCTCACCATACCTTTTGAGCACACACTCCCTTATACTTTTCTATAATCAAATCCTCCAGCAATACTATCCTCAGTCAGCAATCATCCCTTGATTTCCAATATGGTTTCACCAATTTTCCCTTTTTTGCCTCTGTATTCATGAAATTCCCTCATCTCTTTCTCTTCCTACACAATACAAAATTTCTGTGTAAACCTTTAGCTTAAACACAACTTTCCAATAAAGAAGAGGGATGCTTGAAGAAATAATAATAAGTACATTAGGTTTATGTAAACATTTTAAAATATAACACCATGGAGTAGATGGAAGCTAAAATGTTTATAATGTCTTTTTTTCTTTTTTCCCCCCACCCATTCATTTTTATTCTTCCTTTCTTCTTTTTTGTGTGCTATTTCTATTGTTGTTATACTGCATTTTATGGAAAATAACCTGTTAATAATACTATTTAAATAAAATAAAAAACACTTAACTCCCAGCTTCAAACCAAATGTGATCATGTTCATCCAGTACTGACCTGGTCTATGCCTTCATTAAGTTCTGTTGTTGTTCCATTTTTCTGTTTTAGATTTTCATCCCCATGAATGAAAGGGGCCTAAACTTTCATTTTTTAATTTATGCCTCTCTGCAAAGTCCTATTTGTGCCAATGGAGCAATACTATATGTGGCCCCTTCCACACAGCTGAATTAAATCTCACATTATTTGCTTTGAACTGGAATGGCATATTCTATCTTAAAGGAGATATTGTGGATTATTCTGCCTTGATATCCTGGGTTATATGGCTGTGTGGAAGTGCCCTGTGTTATGAGTACTGCAATTCAGCAAGAACCTTTATGTGTTTTACACCATGACTTTACAAAGATCCAGCACAATTTTTACTTGCTACTTTCTAAATTGTGGACTGAGGAGATATACATTTGTTTCTTTAATGGTGTCATACATTGGGCTAGAGAGGAAAGACAAAGGAAGAGAGACCTAAGAATACCATTTGAGGTGCGATGACACAGAAACTGAAGTGGAAGGCCTGTTTCAAGAAAAAGCTTTCTGGACCTTAAATCAGTTAACAAAACTCTCTAGATTGCTAGCAGGCTTGAGGTCTGGCAAACCCTTTCTTGAATGAAGCATGGGACTAAAGACTACATAGGAGTAAAAATGAGGGACGTAATCAAGGGGTTCTTCTGGCAATCTGTGTGGCCTAAGAGCCCATAGTAGTAACTCTATAGTATATAAAATATCCTGAGTTGCTGGAAGCTGGGGATATGGCATGATCTCTCTGGAAGAATGAGAATGTTAAGTCGCATACAGGAGAGACATTCCTGAGTCTGTGGTCACAAAGGAGAGCAAGCTACTTCTCGGTGACTCATAGTGGTTGTTTTCTACCAAGCAGTGCCAGCAATGTTAAAGAGAAAAAAGCATTTCAAACCAAATCCTGGGCCTATGAGCGGCTGCCAAATGTGGACCTGGCATTCATTTATAATATCCCTTGAGAGATCCACCCACAAGGAAAGCTTGGACATTGTGGAATTTAATTTGCACTGTGGTTTTACTTGGATGAATTAACTCCAAAATACTGAAGACAACAGAAGTCTACCAGCTATTAATACTGACCACAAACATAAACACCGTGTAAAAGATCAGAGCCATGGCACTGAAGGACTGTATGGAAGCCATCATGTTCCTCTGGAGACTCAGCGGAAGCACTATGCAGAGAGAAACGATAAAGAGCAGGACTATCCGGAACCAGCCACTCACCTGAAAGATGAATGTGAGCAAGAGTTACATTGAGCAAAGCCCAGAAGATCCCTTGTTTTGATGGTCAGCCTAGCAAAGACATATCAACAAAACTAAAAATACAAGACCCAATCTTGCCTTTGTTATGAAATACACTAAGTTTGAGCTTGAAAGCAAGTTATGGGAAGATTTTCAGCTGTTACACTTGCTGCTTGCCACAGATTGGTCTGTGATTAGCTCACACAGTCACTGGGTGCCACTGTTGCTCTATGAAGGTCTTACCAAGCCCATTTTAAAAGCAAATGCTTGTTGGCTGTTTTAAATGGTAATCCGAACACAACCTATTTGAATATCTTTTATGTACTTCCAGCTAAATAAAATGAAAACTAACCTTGCTGCAGAAAGGAAAATGAACGATGAAATGGAAGTCTTGAAAATTCTGACCCAGAAAATTAACCAGCAGCTTTTCTCTATTTATTATACCAAGAAGCTTGGAAATGCCTAGAAATATTTAATACCTAATTTGGCTTTGCTTATGACGCAGCTTTTTAACGTCTCAGCTCCTTAATCAGAGCTTAACTACATCAGGCTGGAGCAGATAAAAACCATGCCAAAACTCAGCTGAATGTCCATTTAGCTTTTCTGGCCTGCCCTTGCCCCTGTGGATTGTTCTTTGGTCCCAATTTCTCCACTGGGAATTAAACTGTTCCTGCACTGGAAAGGCAAACAGCAGATATGCTATCAGTACTGCACTTTCTTGACCTGGTTTGCTGGGTTATTCACCATCTCGTTGCACAGTTCTATTTGGAGTTCTGTGATTAATAAATGAACCACTACATCCTAGGGCTTATACCACAACCTCAAAGTCCTTTTCAATGCTCAACCCCAACACTGCTGCTAGAATTCATGATAATACAAACTTCTGCATCTCTAGCTTTCACTTTTGTCGATTCATCTGTATAATAGGCTCACACTCTGCTGTTTGCCTCACATCACCATCAAGTTACATGAAAGGAATAAAATGCTGAAGCAACTGGGAAGGGTATACGGATATACACATGTGTTAAGGATAGTTGTTGGATAAATAGAAAGCAAAATATGACAGTCTCTTAGCTATGCTAAGAAAAACATACAGCACAGATAGGGAGGTGTCAAGCATGTAGGATCCACTAAGTTTTTAAAAACTAGAATTTAAACATCCACTGACCATGAACCTGGTGCAAAAGATATACTGTTAGACAAAAAGAAGACTGAACTCAAGAATTTTAATGGAGCATCAGAACAGAATACTATTCACAGTGGCTCCACACAAAAATACACTCTTGGACATCTCTTTCTACTCTTTCTATTGAAGAAATAAAGCCAATTGCACAGCAAATCACAGAGCAATCTACCTCTTGCCCAACCTCAACAAACAGGAAGCACCAACATTTGCAGAAAATCTGCTTGGGATAGACGTTCAGCTATTCAATTAACCTACATAAGTGTTGCATTGATTTGTATTAGATCAGGCTATTGCAAGGCAATGTGCTCTGTGTCTTCAGTGCTTGCTACTATTTTGGAAAACAAGAGAAAGAAGATGGAATGAGGTGTACCACAACAGTATTGTTCTGCCAAGATGCTTTCATAAGTAAAACATGTCCCATATGTAAAAGAATAATCAGAAAAGGGGAAGTGTTCTAAATTGCTGTTGAGAAGATCAAGAAAAGGCAAACTTACCTGGAGTCCAAACAACCGGGCAAAGAAGTTTGATCCCAAGTCACCAATAACAACATAGAAAGCAATGCAGGTTCCTAGCATTAGTCCAATCATGCTGCAAAAGCACACAAATGGGTAAAAGTCACTCCAGAACTGAGAATTTCCTTGGAATGCAGTCTTTTTGCTTGCCAGGTATGTGCCAGTTATCACATTTAGACAACACTGGGAGTCTGAGGTGCACTGAATACAAGGATCTTGCATGGCTGATGTAAACGCTATCTTCACTGTAAATTTCCACCACTTTCCTAACTGTGCAGCTTCAGGATTGGTCACATACAGGCTTCATTCTCCTTAACATTAGCACTCAGTGAACACAGTGGGCCAAATATGTTTCACAACACCTTCTAGGCCTAAAACAAGGGCTATAAAGTGAAGCAAGTAACCAGTAAGAGGTAGGATTCCAGGGGGACCACATTTATTGCAAACAGATGCTAGATGGTAGCAGAGGCATAATGAAACCATCTCTTTGCATGCTGCAAGGTTATTGCTTGACGTCTATATGGGAAATATAGCTTTAGACACCCACACTATATGACTTTAAAGTTGATGACTATCCTACAGACAAATTGCAGACTATATATGATCACATGGGATCTTCTACACAGGCTACAGAACATACTGTCTGCTGCAACATTCCTTCCCTCTCCTTTTGAAAGCAAATAAATTCAGTCTCATCTGGCACATTTTGATTATTTTTGCAAAGTCCAAAGAGGTTCATTTCACTTCTTCAGGCATGCTGCAACACTCTACCACACCCAAAGAGAATGGAAAATATGCATCCAAAAAGAATATTTTTATCTTTTCTGAAATAGATTTGGAAACAGTATCATTTGCTTTCTCTGTGCTTCCTGAATAAATAGTGACATGAAAGAGATATACATATACAATTACATACAAACATAAAAATACAGGTTTAATTCACATAGTACAACTGCTTTTCCATCATGATACTATTTATGAAATGACTGAAATATGAAGTAGTTTCAGGCATTCTAAGGGCCTAAGCAGAGGTGTGGGGCAGCTTTATGAGACTTTTGAAAAAGGGACGGCCTAGTAACCACACAACATAGAGGAGCTAAAGTCTTCAAGGTCATATATGTTAATTTAACAGCTTTTCCAGAGCCAACCATGGAAGCTCTATTCTGGGAATACACTTTTAAAGGAACCATTATTCACTTACATATTTTGCAGAAAGGGGCCGGTGGTGTTGGGAAGGAGGAAAGAGGGGAGAGACTCAGAATATCCAGTGGTATTCTATCAGACATAGACAGAGAACTGAGAGTGGTCCAACTTTGAGGGCTATATTTGCTTAGTGGAGAGGAAAAGGGACTCACTTCTCCCAAGAAGGTGAACCACTTTTAAACTAAAAGGTCATCCTGGGAAACCATGTGCCATTTCCGTTCACAAAGGCATGGATCACCATTTCCAACTATATATCATCTCTACCATGATTCTAACAATAACCTAGATAGAAAAATAAGGGCACTGAGAATATTTTTAGCTATTCTGCAAAACAGTTTAACAGCTGGGAACAAGGAAGCGAGCCAGGTTTGCAAGACTGGCCAATTCACCATGGCTCACACAGCTTGAGAACCTCAGTCATAAAACGCAACCCTGTGACACCACTAAGGCTCAAATTACAGGCTGGGTTCACTGCACAGCCCTCTTTCTTATTGTAATAGGGACGCATGGTCACAGATGGAGAGGAAAAAGGGCAACAACAATTTAAACTCTAAGCAAACTGAGGTATGGACTAACAAGTGGCATTTCTCTTTCTTGAGGAAAAGGTAAGGGTAAAAAGTAGTCAATTTTCAAATGACAACTGGAGTGCTGTGTCACTATTACTGTTGGTTAATTTACTTCTGTGGTCCCATAACATTCCAGTTCTACAGAGGAGAAAAACAATAATAAACCAAATAAAAAGCCTCTACTGAATGAAGGAACCTTTCTCTGCACAAACTGAAGTGGATACTATGCTTAGACTTCCCCTGGATAATTTCTAATGGGGGTGGGGAAGAGTAGGAGAAGGGAATGAATCCCCAGGTCTCCTCAAAAGGAACTCCATCACTTCCACTTTGAAACGGATGCCGCTGTACATCAAGCTATTTGTGACATTCAAGGAAATCAGAGAGAGGGGGCAACAAATATAGTATTAGGGAGTCTTGCTAGGGTGACACAAGGGAACAGAGAACAGGTGCTACTTGCATATCAGCTGGCCATTAACACAATAACTGCATATACAAAAGGCTGACACACTCAAGACTGCAGAATTAAATATCCTCTGCCTTTTAAAAGTATGGCTATGTTTTGTCCAAAGATTTAAATGGGTATTGTCTGCTTTCCCTTCCAAAATAATTAGTGCATTGATAGAGACCTACACGCCTACAGAGCTCAAAGGGGACAAAAAGGCTGGAATCGTTTTGACTTTGCAGATACTTTGGACAATCCCATAATCGCTTAGCATCAGCCATAATGACACGGGCTTCTGGGAGTTGAAGTGTAAAGACATCTGAAAAGCTAAAGGCACTCTGATATTCTTAACATCCCCTCAAGTTGACCAGACACAGTTAATACTGTCAAGTGCCATAAGAGAATGATTATGATTAACAAGAATCGGGACATGGCACTGTAAAAAGCACACCAACTCTGAAAGAACCAGAAAAAGTGTATTAAAAGGTTTAAACAATCAATTTAAAAAGAAAAAATCTTACCTGGTTTCCACCAGCATTTTCCCAGGTTTTCCATAGGCATGGAAGGCTGGAAATAAAAAGAATAGGGAAACACATGCAAACACACACTTATTGTTAGAATAGTTCAAATATGTTTGAAATGTCGCACATGAAAAATGAACACAAGCCACCAGAGGTGATTCAGAAGGCAGTTTTGTACTTCAGAATTGGTTTTCTTCCACCCCACAATCATTCTTAAGATTTTGTTTCAACTTGACATACCATTCTCAAATCAGAAGCCACATAAAAACAAATTTGAGAGAAAGATTCAAAGCAGGTTCTTCCCTCCACTCACCCCCTGCAAAAAAGATCCAACAGAGCTAAGTAGGAGTTACACATGGCAACCATTAAAAGAAGAAAGTCAGCATTGAAAAGAAAATATGTGAGCCTAAGAGACTGTGCGGCAAAAGTTACTGCAGTGCAAAATTTCAATCAAGTTCCCATTTTTATTCCTTCCTTCCCTATTATGACTGAATCACTTTGTGTTGCTGATGGGAGGATTGAGATGGTGCCCAGAATGTTCAGCCACCCTGAGAATATCTATGATTCACAACCCACACCAAAGGGATTTGACCATGATATTTCTTTTTTCATTTCATACACTGGTCAATGCTTGCAGCACAAAGCAATCAGCAGCCTTGAAATCACTGCTTCTCTGGAAAGCTCAGCATGTATTTTCAAAAGGCATTTTACTACAGGGATAAGAGGAAAATTACCACCTCAAGTTCTGAGAGAGAGAACCTTTTCAACCGGGCCTGTTACTAATGCCACATTCATGTGAAATGTTTACAGAGGGCAACTGGCTTTCAACCCTCGGTTTGCACAATGTTCATATTATCTAGGTGCAATCTCTGTGTTTTAAAAATTGGGATCAGTCTCCCTAGCGTAGAAATACAACAAAAGAAGGGATGAAGACAAGAAGGGACATATCCAGAAAAAAAAGGACAAACAATAATGTCTTCTTAGTAATGGATTTCTCATTTAAAAAAATGGTCCTGCTGATTTTCAATTTAAAATAGAGTAATTAAAAAGAGATTCAGGATACGAATGGGTTGCTTACCTGTAATCATGTTTCTTCGAGTGGTCACCTGTGAAATCCACACATATGGGTTTTCTGCACCTGCGCAGAACGTTCCGAAATTCTCTAGAATCTCTAAAGGATACATTTTGGTGGAGGCCCCGCCCACTCTCTCCTTGTAGTACATATAGGCAGTGGGAGGGGCCAACACCCAGTTCCGCAGCCGCGAGAGGCAGCTCTGAAACTGAGGCATGACGTGCAGGGTGGAGGATGAGCAGGGATGTGTGGATTTCACAGGTGACCACTTGAAGAAACATGGTTACAGGTAAGCAACCCATTCTTCCTTCTTCATGGTCCTTGTGAAATGCACACATATGGGTGACTAACAAGCTACTGACCTGGAAAGGTGGGCATCATGCCACACACAAAGATAGTATGGCTCTGCCGAAAGCAGCATCCCTTCTCAATGGCGCATTAAGCTTGTAGTGCAACACAAATGTCAGCGGTGTTGACCATGTTGCTGCGTAGCAGAGGCCATCCAGCGGCACACCCTTTAGAAAAGCATGCAAGGTGGCCATGGCCCTTGTGGAGTGAGCTCTCAACACTGATGGTGGTTCGCGACCCACACATTGGTAAACCAGACATATAGTGGTGACAATCCAAGATGAGAGTTGTTGGGGCGTTACTGGGAGGCCCAAAGAGTCTTGCCAATATTTTAAAAAGAGGCGAGGTAACTTTCTATGAGGGCACGTTCTGTCAATATAGAAGGCCAGGGTCCTCCTAGCATCCAGGGTATGGAGAGACTGTTCTAAGGGGGACGACGGATTCTGAAAGAAGGCCAGGAGAATAATGTCCTGGGATAAGTGAAATTGTGACACCACTTTAGGTAAAAAAGCAGTATCAATCCGGAGAACAGCCTTGTCTTTATGGAACCAGAGGTAAGGTTCGTCTGCCCTTAACGTGCACAACTCACTTGCGCAGCATGTCGTAGTAATAGAGACCAAAAATGCAGTCTTCCAAGATAAGTATTGTAAGTCAATTGTTGCCATGGGTTCGAAGGGTGGCTTAGTGAGTTGAGAAAGGACCAGCTCCAAATTCCAAACTGGGGCCGGCAGGTGAACCGGAGGATATAAATTTTTATGGCCTTTAAGAAATAACTGAATCAAAGAGTCTATGAAACAGGAGGGGTGTCCAGCCTTCCAACGGTACCATGATATTGCTGCCAAATAACATTTAATAGAAGAGATAGATAGGCCTTTCCTTGAGAGGGATAAAATAAAGTCCAGAATTATCGTGGTAGAGGCCGCAAGATGGTCGGCACCAGCATGTTTCACAAAGGTGGAGAAGCATTTCCACTTATATGCATTGGACTTCCTCGATGAGATCTTATGCACTGTGTCAATGATAGCTTTTACAGGATCAGAAAGACTTGCTAAGATCTTATCTTCCAGCCATGAAGCGAAGGGATCTCGCCTCCAGGTGATGAACTTTCCCTTCCCGTAATGTGAGGATGTCTGGTCTGAAGCTGAAGTGTAGAAACTCCCCTCACAATACCCGGAGGAGGGGGCCGAACCACAGTTGTCGAGGTCACCAGGGAGTTAACAGTATGCAATCTGCATTTTCCTCTAATAGCTCTGAGAGAGTCCGTGTTATTAATGGAATGGGGGGAAACGCATATACCAGCCCGGGTGTCCAAGGGTAGAGAAATGCGTCCCCCAGGCATCCCGATGGTTGATCCAGGGGAAGGCATACACAGTATAGTTTGCATTGGGCATTCTCCGGAGAGGCAAAGAGATCAACTGTTGGTTGGCCCCATAAATTGATGATGTTCCGTAACTCTTCTGGATGAACCTGCCACTGGTGGCAAGACATGGGGTTCTGCTTAGTGCATCCGCTCACTTGTTTTCCCTCCCTGGCAGATAGATGGCTGTCAGGTGGATTCCTCGGGGATGCACCAATTCCAGATCCGAAGTGTGAGATCTATCAGCTTGCGAGAGTGAGTTCCACCCTGTTTGTTGATATAGAACTTTGTCATCGTATTGACTGTAAGGAGACGGGCTACGTGGCCCGAGAGCAGGAGCTCGAAAGCTCTGAGTGCCTTCTGAACTGCAAGCATCCTTTACAGCTTCTAGAGAATTCTGGAACAGTCTGCGCAGGCAACCCATGTGTGTGCATTTCACAGGAACCACAAAGAAGGAAAACAGTTTAGGTGGGTTCCAATACACAAGCCTACTACTTTTGATGGTTTAAGATCAGTGCGGAGGCATAAGTAAAGCTGAAATTGAACAACCCAGCTTTCCTATGAGGGATAAACTACCTCATCATTGCCTATCCCTCTATTTAAGGGCAAAAGGTTTGGTTATCAAACTATCCACCTTTTTACCTTAAGCTGCTTTTATGCTCCAGATCCATAAGCTATATCATGTGAACAGATCTGAACACAACTGTAGGCGCATTTTTCCACAGCAATTTCTACTTTCTGAAACTTTTTTGCTTTAGAAAAATGTGTGTGTGTGTGTGTGTGTGTGTGTGTGTGTGTGTTTGTACCAATGTTTTTATACAGAGCAAAGTTACATCTTTAGCTCCAAGGCAAACTTGACACTTGGAAATTAGTCATGAGGAGTAAACAAGTAGGTGAAATTAAGTCTTAAAGGAAGTTTTAATTACCCTAAAACAAGAGACAATGAGATGGGCAGATATGGAAATCTCCCATTCAAAATGAGAATTTGCTTAAGGTCAATTCTTTAGAAGTTTTTTAAACAGTCTAACTATAGGAGAACTAGTGAAGTGTAGTTCTTCTGTGTTTTGGATTAGGACTCTGTGAGTCCAGGGTTCAAATCCCTGTTTAGGCATAGAGGCCTATTTAGTGACCTTAGGAAATCTCTAAGCTACTGTTTATAGAGGAAGGCAATGACAAATCCTTTCTGAACAAATAGTACTAAGAAAAACATCTAATAAGGTCATCTTAAGGTTGCCATAAGTCAGAAACAACAACAGCAAATTATGAAACTGAACTGCAAAAACAAACAAAAACTTTGTAGGATGTGGGAATCTTTTGTACATCGAAGAAATAAAGGTGATTCTGAAGCAAGAGAATTCCAAAAATGTGGGATTCCAACACCCCTCTACAAAACTGGCAAGGACAGTATCTTACTTGATCCTCAATGCAGAAAACCCTTATAAAACAAGCCTTTTGAAGTTTGATGTACACACTGCCAACCACTAGTTCAACAGATAGTTTGTAAACCCACAATAGACACAAAAATAATTTTACAGTTGTCTGACCTGATCAATTTACGGAAAGCACTTTTTGCGTGAACTGCAATGTGCATGTTGAATGCAGTGTGGAATTATGGCAGATAGTAGCTAAGTACAGTAGAGTCTCACTTATCCAACACTCGCTTATCCAACATTCTGGATTATCCAACGCATTTTTGTAGTCAATGTTTTCAATATATCATGATATTTTGGTGCTAAATTCGTAAATACAGTAATTACTACATAGCATTACTGTGTATTGAACTACTTTTTCTGTCAAATTTGTTGTATAACATGATGTTTTGGTGTTTAATTTGTAAAATCATAACCTAATTTGATGTTTAATAGGCTTTTCCTTAATCTCTCCTTATTATCCAACATATTCGCTTATCCAACATTCTGCCGGCCCGTTTACGTTGGATAAGCGAGACTCTACTGTATGTCAAAAGTGTGCTAGATATGAGAAATCTGTAGATATTGCAAGATGGTATCCCTTGGATGCTCTGATATTACACTGCTCACAGAACACATGAATCAGCAATCTCAATTTCTCACTGATACTTAGGAATAAACGAGGGGGTTACATAACTTAATCCTTAGTAATAAAGCACACTGAAAATAGCAGTTAGCAAATCAAGTTCATTCATCTGGGCATTTCTAGGACCCTCAGCATTCCAAATTTTAATTTGGCATCTCATCAGGCTGACAAGACGACTGACAGACTATGTAACAGCAAGGGGGGGGGGGGGACATCATGCAAAACCACCCCCTGGAAAGCAAATTGAAATGGGATTGGGGGTTTGTTGTTCAGCAAAAGTGATGTTCTGTGTTCATAAAAAGATTTTGTTAGACACTGAAATCTATGTCTATACTGAAGAGCTAAAACAGTGTCTCAGGATTTCGCATTATACATCTGGAGTGATATCTGGCTAAAAAGCAACATTCAGATGTTAAGTCTAGAAGTGAAAGGAAAAATAACTTGAAAGACAAATAATCCCTTTATGTTATATATTATTATTCTGAAACATTAACAAAGACTTTTTGGATTTAAAGTACAAGCAGTCCCCAAGTTACAAACATCCAACTTACAAACTACTCATAATTAAGAATGGGGTGAGATTACAGGAAGTGAGAGAAATCTACCCCTAAGAAGGGAAATTCACTCCTGAAAGAGTTATCATGGATGGGCTCCACTTAAGCTTTATCACCAATCCTTGTTTCCACAACAAGCCAAATTTTTCAAACTGCAATTATCACAGGACCAGAAGGTGAGGTGAAATTTTCTGAACAGGGAACTAGACAGAAAAAGAAACATCACAGGGGCATACCTGTTCCGATTTACATACAAATTCAACTTAAGAACAAACCTACAGAACCTATTTTGTTTACAATTTGGGGACTGCCTGTAGTTCATAACCCTCCACATAGTGGCCTGCTACAAATAGGTCATTTATTCACCCCTTACTAATTGAGACTGAAGACTCTCAGTCACTTACCCAAGGCCACTTCATAAGATACAAATGAAGAACACAAATGAATCCATTCATTTTAAGAAATGTTAAGGGAATTTATGAGATCAATACAGAACTATTTCCATACCACTATTAGTTCCTAATATGACTGCTGTTGGATAAAGGGATGAATAATGACCTTTTTTTGCATGCCACTATGTGGAAGGTTATAAATGCCTGTATTTGTTCTTAATGTGACTTAAAGATACAAGATCTTGTCTGATCATAGCTAAGCTGGGTCAGCTCTGGTTAGTTCTTGGATGGGATACTGTCAATGCGTACCAGGTGCTGTAGACAACATTTCTGAAGAAGAAACAAATAGCCAACTCTGATTATTCCTTGGTTAAGAAAACCCTATGAGATTCATGGAATTGCTAAAATTCTTGACTTGAAGATACACAAACATGACTGTTGCATAGAGTTGAGGTATTTATAATTGGGATGTTCTAATGCTTGTGATAAAACTTCCAATGCTGATATAGACCATTAAAAAGACACCAGATAAATTAAATCCCTATCTATGAAATGAAAGACACCATCTGTTCAAAAGTATATTTGGTGTTATCAAGACTCAAACTGAGATACTGTACTTTCTATAGCACTCAACATGCCAATTGGCTATATCGAGCCAACCCCATTTTCTACTCAACTTTTTACAAGTAACAGATGAAAAGGTAAACTTTCCCAGGATGGAAGTTAGAATCCTGGGACTTAGAATACAAGAGAGTTAGAATACAAAAAAGCAACCTTTCCAAACTATTTCAGACCCAAAGACAAAGAATCACATGGCTGTTCTCCATACAGAAAAGTCCCATCACTCAGGAAACAAGCACATCTGGGAAAGTGAGACTACTGCAGTTCATTTGTTGATATGCCAGTTCTCTTTATGCATGGGATTTTATTTTTTTATTGCAAGAATGAAAATTCAGTTATATAAAATGTCACCAAGAGATACAGGCTTACTTTCTGTTCTACGGGTTGCTTTCTGCAGTTTTTTAGAAGACATGAAGGTGGTTTCACAGGTGTCATTTATATCTCAATGTGAGTGAAAATGAGACTGAAGCAGTAAGACATTTATCATAATGTGGAGAACCTCTGAGATCCTATCTGCCCACATATACTGGACACTGCTAGTGAGATTGCTCTCACTTCTCAAGATTCTGAGCAACGCTGTTGACTGTAGCAAAGGAAAGAATAGAAAATGATTTAGCATTCTCCTTTTGCATCCATTTTCTTGACTGTATTATGTTGTTCTCTGAAATATGCACTTCCAAGTATCCAACTTCTTATGCAAAGTGGCCCATTACTTGTACAGAATAGCTATCAAAGAAGGCACTCCATTTATCAGTTAAGTTTGTGTCCCATCTTCCCTCTTCAAGGCTCAAGCTCTCGACTTCTGGATCTCACTCACACAATCGTATAGTAGTCAAGACTAAGATAAAATGAGGGGCCTGAGGTCACCAATTGAATTTCAGGATTCTGTGGGACTTGAACTGACCTCTCCCCAATCTAACTACTGTGCCACAATGGCTTTCATGTTAACCTATGACCTTATGCATTTATATTTTCAACTTTGTGTAGGCATCGGACAGGCAATTAGTTATTTCCAGATATCTTGTACCCAGCCTTGACCTGCAAGGAGAGGCGGATAACAAATAAATGCATTACTATTACTATTGTTATGGTTGAGCCTTACGGCTCCGATACTGGGAGACGTGGTCGTAAGACTCCTCGGGAGTCAGACTCTCTTGAGGAGCGAGAAAGGAAACGGCTGCGGGACTTATTTGCAGAACCAACTGACGAAGACTCCTTTGAGGGTTTTACCGAGGGAATGGAGGAAGAGATGGTTAGCTCAGAGGAGGATGACATGGAATGGACTCGTGTGAGGGAGGATTTGGGTGCCACCGGCAATAATAGTGTGGGAGGCGACTGGGGGGTTTCAGGATTAGACCCGTGGACGAGCTGGAGGGATGGAACGGGATCCACAGCTGGGGATGCTGTGGGGCGTAGTCAAAGGTGTTTTAGCTCTGATGAGGAGGATGATGATGAGGCACCTGGAATTAGGGTAACAGCTGACAGCGATGAGGAGTTGTAAACTGGCATAAAATGGGGTTTAGAATCCAGGGCTAATTGCGTTGGGCAAGGTAATCTGGACGAACGCTTGGGCTCTTGTTGGGAATTTCCTGAAGACGGGTGTGATTCGTTTGCTGAATACGTAAGTTACCAAGGACACTGGGCATAGACGGCGGGAGGAACTGTGTGGGCTTTTCCTGTGCAACTTGTGTTTAATCTTAATAGCTTGGACCTCCGTCGTCTTTTTGACGGACATTAATTGCCTACTCTGGATTGACGCTGGACTGACTGACTGACTACGACCTCGGACTACCCTTTCTGTGGCTATCGGTGGAACTGGTGAACTAAAGACATCTGTACCTGGCTTTCGACCTTGGACCGGATTGGGACCCCGCTGACCGCTGCTGCCCTGATTGATGTGTTTGGACCCGGAGTTCGCTTGCTGCACGGAGGAGTAACAACTTAGTTATTCAACCACAGCTGCTGAGTAGCAGAGAGGAATCTGCTGCCAGTTATTTACGTTTCATTGAATCTTTGTTTACCAGCTTTTATTTGTTTTAAGTGCCAGGCTGAAGTAAGCATTTTTGGTTTAACCCGGATTAAACTCCTGTTTAATCCGGTTAATCTTTTGAACCGTTTTTTGTGTCTTTTCATATTGAAGGCGAGTGTTTGCCTAGCCCTTTGTTTTTTACAGGCGTTTTTGGTTCTGTATCCTTAATAAACTGTGTTGAATCTTATCTGGTGGCGTTCTGTCCTTGACAACTATATTATTTTGGTTTTGCATGTTACAAATACTGTCATTGTTAGCACTGTGTTATTTTAAGTAATAAATGCCTTTCATACTTCACATGTAGGCAAACAACCATTTAGTCTATGTGTGTTTGCCTACAAGTTACCTGTTGACTTATGGTGACCCGATGAATATCTGAGGTTTACTTAAGCCTCTGAAATGTATTCTATAGCAGCAGGTTCACCTTGGCAATTTTCTAAGTATTAACTAAAATTGACCTGCTTAGCGTCCAAGATCAAAAAAGATTTATCTTAAAACTAAATGTGTATGTTACACTGTAAATTTGATATCATGTTTGTAATCAGAAAAAAATATAGCAAATTGAGTCACAAGAACCAAACATAAACAAAAAGATTTGCTTTTTAAATACAGCATTGTCAAACCTCTCTGAAAGGGAATTGTGTAACTATGGAACAGCTACTGAACTCATTAAATAGCCTGGGTTTTAAATTTGGAAAATACACGAGTGTTCCACTAGTACTCTTTCTATCTCCTGATTCTGATGGCACTCAGGAGTATATGGCCTATGTAGGCTCTTTTGCTTTATTCCATTGCAGAAGTTTCCATTAAATAAGATGAACAGTTCTGTGAGTAGACATCTAACAGGTAGTCAAGCATACATACTCTCCCTGCTCCTGCCATAATCACATACACAAGAGAACACTGAGACACAAGTCTCTTCTCTTGGAATTTCTTTGCCTGAAAAATACATAGGCAATATTTAGCCAATGAGTTAATTGCTTCACTTCAAATCATTCTATCAAACCCAAAGGAGAAATAGTCATACATAGCATATGTAATTTTAACACAACAGCAATAAAAAAAACCCTCTGCTGCTTAGTTTCTAAGAGAGGAGTACTATTGTTTTGCTATACTCCACATGTATCAAGGACTCTTCCCTCCACCATTCTGCCTTTCAAGTAACATTTCAAGGTGTTTATTCCCGTTGTTTCTCTGCCGCTTTGACTCTTCAGCCAAAGCTTTGAATGTTCTTCCGGAAGACCTTGCTTAGATTGAGTTAATTTGTAAAACTTTCCTGCATCCTTCAAAGCTGCCAAAGACTCCCACAGAATCAGCTTGGGTTCTGCCAGGATCTTGTGCAGCTGGACTGGTGTAGCAGAAAGCAAGCAACAAAGGCCGCTGTGTGTAGCTACCTTGATTGTACTAGGAAGGCTGTGGCAGTACAGCCTTTGCTGCAGCCGAGAATGTATTTTCCCAGGCGCTCTTTCCCTTCTTGGGTGAATGGCATTGATCCCAGCAAGGCCAAAGGCAAGCAGAAAAGGAAGCCATTCCTTTCCACACCAATGTTTATGTGCCAGTAAGTTTGCAAGCCTTTCCTGGCTCCTCCTCTGTATCTATGCTTAGTTTTAGAAAGTGAAGGGGACCTCTTCTTCCTGGGAGACACTCCAAGGTGAACTGGGCACAATGTATTTCGTCAAAGGAAATGTATACAAAGAGTTATTGTAAGACAGAAGGGGAAATCAAGGACAGCGGGCATCTGGTGTTTCAGAGAAAGAGCTACATTTGACTCCCTTTCTTCCTATTCTGCCCCACTCCCTCAAAAAAGAGAGTAAATTTTAATAAAATGTATCTTTTGCAACAAAGGTTTAACCTTCAGGACCATAAGAGTTTTCTCATTTTTGTTGTTGCCAACAGACCTATTTTGCAGTGGCAGTGGTGTGTAGCTCAATGAGGGAGCCTCGGGCAACAGAGGAACTGAGGGCATCCATCTGTCAGCAGTCACTAAGGAGGTTGCATGTTGCTTTAAATCCTTTGCAGGCAGAGAGACCAGGCTGATGCCCCAGGAGGCAACACAGGAAACATAAGAGGAACTTATGACTGTGGGAGGGCAGGAAAAAGCATGTCCTGCCATGAGAAAATTTCACCTCTGTTTCCCCAAGGGAAAAATCCCACCTCTGCAATAAGCATACTCAAAATGGCCACAGGAGAGTTTCTGCCTCAGGAGCAGCAGCTTAAAAGAAAGCTCGAGTAGGACTACTCCACTTGTATTGTGACTTACTTTCTGGCAAGAGAATGAATAACACTTGGAATGGCCCAGACCCCCCTCAGCCCTTTCTGTATTTATTCCCCTCTACCCAAGTCCTTGGGAATCAGAGGAGAGGTCAAAAATAGATGGCGATTCTGGCACCAAAGCACAGCAGACAAGCTAGGAGGAAGAGGGCTGCTGGACTGTGCCAAAAACCCACACATGAATCTTGCAGATGTTTCAGTTTTCTTGGCTGCCTCAAACTTTGTACACTGTTTCTCTGACCTCCCCGTTGTACTGCTGCAACCACACAATCCAAGGAGCTCATAGTACATGCCAGGCTCTCTACTGACAGAACCCAATGTCCTCGGCACCGTGCTAGGTGGGGAAAGTGAGTGGTTTGGGAGCAGAGCCCAATCATTTACAGCACACACCTATTGTGCCAGCTTTCTCCCCAAGAGCTTATATTTAGAGCAGCCTCTTCGTTGTGGCCTGCAAACAGCCTTGCATCATCTTCAAAGAGTTAATTCATTGTGCTGTGGGCAGCAGTTACACGAAAAAAGAACTGAGCTTATAAGGAGAGAGAGTAAAGGAAAAAAACATCCCAGAATAAGGTGAATAACTCAGCCACACCACTATGAGAGCTGTAAATTTGGAAACTGGAGTAAAAGCACAGCATAAAACCGCCCCCCAGTTGACCATGCTCACCTAGCCCAGGATAGGTCCTGCGTTTGCTGAGATTGGCTGATTTCACGAGGAACATGCAGGATTGATGAGTCATCCAGGAGCAGAAAATAAGCAGCAGGGCTCCCAGAAAGATGCCACACTAAAAAGGAGGGAGGGGAAGGGGGGAAAATAAGTGTTGGATGAATAATAAGCACTCTCCTTCCCTCCCATGGCCATACAACTCTTATTTCATGCATTCTTATTGCCCTCCCACATCACCTGGAGGCTGCCTGGGACATTTGCAGCCATACACTAGCCTGTTAAGGGAGATCCCTTGCCTCTGTGCAGCAGTCAGCCAAAATGTGACATACGAGTTCAATTTTATTCTCCTTCCCCCTCCACCACACACACTTACAGACACACAAGGTCTTTATGTCACAGACAGAGAGCAGCCACCTGTTCACTAAATGACTCTGCGGTTGTACCTCCTTGCTTGGAATGAGAAAATAGAGCAATTTATGGGAGGGAAAAAGCCTCCATGCCCTGCTGTTGTGACATTTTCTGGGCATATTCCAGAACAGTGATCTGTTTCTATCTCCTACCAGATTCATGTTAAACAGGTTAATATGCTGTTGGTGCAGGGGTTTGAACTCCTCTGCAAAAGTGTTACTGGCTGTTCTACCCCCTTACAGCACACAAATTATCATGTTAGCTACCTGTCTCAAAAGCATTGTGCTGGCTCGTTCTCTGGATGTCTTTGTAGAGGAAACGGAAAGTGTTTGGGGGAAAGAGGGAGAAGAGGACATGAATGGCTGAACATTTCTGAAAACAATGCATGATTCTGGGCAGGAACAAGTGGTGCTAAATTTTAATCACAGCTGGTATTTGTTCTCATCGAGTCAAAAGAGTTGCAGCTTTGGAGTTTCTGGCAGCTGTGTGCATAACAAACCAATGACCTATTCTGAGGAGCCTTTAAGTCCAAAGAGCTATAAAAGGGGCATTTCCTCAAGGGAAGCTTTATTAACATCAATTGACAGCTGTGGGTATGAAAACAATCAACACAATCTCCAGAGCCCTCTAAAGGTTCCTCAAAAAGAACTGCCATAGGACACCTTTGAATACAAAGAAGCACATTACAGCTATTTCCAGGATTTGGTACAAAAGAGTAAGACTGGATAGACATGCTTCTGTTTCTCTGGACCAGCTGACACGAAGAGGACATACAATTATGCTGGGCAGAAGTTGTAAAGCAGTTAGTCTCCTCCACCTGTGATGTCGCCCATCAATTGGTTCAGGCAACCAAGTACCACTGCATCTATTAGCAGCATATGTTAACAAACATTGCTGTGCACTGGCAAATCGTCTGTGACCAGATGTTCATGTGGATAACCACATATCACTGGTGGTAAGCATTTATACAACCACAAACACTTAATTGCAACCAGCAGTCTACCTCTTATTAAGTCCAGTACTGAAAAAAATCAGTTATGCTTCTAAGTGTCCCGTGACCAATAGCTGGTGTTTGTTTTGCCACTTATCCATTTGTAAACAATGGGGACATTTTTCTATGTGACAAATTTTGAGGCAAGTGTCACAAAATGCTGCTTGCAGCAGCAATACTATGAGGGGCACCTCACACCCACATTGGGAAGAACTATGCTGACATCCTATTGATGACAGTTTCCACGTTTCACTTGCATATGTATTTTTTGTAATTGTAGCCATTCATACTCCCCTTTTCCCCTCCTCAACAGCCACAGCATACTCCCTAGACTCACAATTCTGCAGCAACAGCATGCCCCATAAGCTGAAATGTCACTACTGATAGAAAGCGGGGGAGGGGGGGAGGACTTCTCTTTATGCCTGTTGTATGGCTGCAGCCAGATGCTTTCCAAACCCCTTCCACTCTCTAGCTGCCTTAGAATGGCTGTTGGGAGTGGACTATGGTGATGATACAATGAGTCCTGCAGAGGCCTGGGTCCCCGCCTAAGAAGGAAGGGAATGGCAACTTTCAGAATGATCGAAAATAGGACATGTGGAACTCTGACATGATTATGTACAATTCTCAGTCAAAGACAGCTTTACTGTCCTAATCTCCAACACAGGCATGGGCAAGCTTTGGCCCTCCAGGTGTTAGGAATTGTGGGACTTGAAGTCCAAAACACCTGGAGTTTGCCGTGCCTGCACTAACGTGTAAACTCTCTTTTACCCTGCCTCCCTACAACAATCCTTGATAATTTGCACAATGACAACACATTTGTACAAAAGAATACAGCCCGTCCCCAAGTTACAAACATCCAACTTACAAATGACTCATAGTTAAAAATGGAGGTGAAATTACAGGAAGTGAGAGAAATCTACTTCTAGGAAGGGGCATTAACTTCTGGAAGAGTTATCGTGGGATAAAGGTGCTTTCACTGGAGCTTTATCACCAATTCTTGTTTCCACAACAAGCCGATTTTTAACCCTTCTCTATGCTATCTAAAGTCTGTGTGTTGTGCGTGTGCATATATTGGCTAGAGTTACATTTTAAAAATGTACCTGTTCCAACTTACATACAAATTCAACTTAAGAACAAACCTACAGAACCTATCTTGTTCATAACTTAGGGATTGCTTGTACATTCATGCTGGCTTATGTTTGCATTTTCCCCTTCTAGATTGCTGAGATCTATCATGTTTATTAACTTAAAACAGAAGAGTAGAAATTGATATGGAAGAAGTGTTAGCTTTAAATCTTACAATCATAGACTTGGAAGAGACCACAAGACCATTCAATTCAGCCGCAATCTACTACACAGGAATACACAATCAAAGCACTCCAAGCTGATGGCCATCTAACCTCTGTTTAAAAACCTCCATAGAAAGAGATCCACCATATTCCCAGGCAATGTATTCCACTGTCGAACAGCTTTAATTGTCAGGAAATGTTTGTGTTTAAGTGGAGTCTCTTTTTCTGCAACTTCAATTCATTGCTCCGCTAGAAAAAAAACGACCCTGCTTACTTTTGAGGTGATATGCATAGATCATAATGCTATTTATTTATTTATTTATTTATTTACATCACTTTTACCCCGCCTTTCTCCCCGAGGGGACTCAAAGCGGCTTACAATAAATAGGCAAAAATTCAATGCCTAAAAACAATGTAAAAACAACAATTCATATAAAACAATCTACAAAACAATAATTCATATAAAACAGATACCATTGCAAAATAAAATCACATTATATAAAATTTTAAGCATTATTCATATAATGGGGGGAAGAGATAATATTTCTTGCCTTCTATACAATCCTGTTTGATCTGTTTTGTAATCAGAATGTTGAGGCATTACTATAACTTACAGAATCTCCAGCAATATGGCCAGCAACCAGAATGGCTGAGGGATCCTAGGAGTTGTAGTCCAAAAAAGGAACTTTTACAAGCCCTGTGCTAAACACAATTGAACCTACTTGTGATAAGACGTATCTGTATTTTAAAAGAAAATACCCAGGAAAGTGGAAGATTTTTAAAGCTACAAAATGCTCTAAGACACTTACGTCAGACTGAGGCTCTACTGGCCTCCTGAAACAGTAAAGCTATTATCCTCCCAAAAGATCTAATCTTCCTCTCCACAGCAGGGAATGCATAAAACCAATGAATGTGAAAAGGAAAGGATATACACAGCAAAGAATCACACACACACACAGCCCGGCCAAGACTTGCCTTTGACCATTGCCTAACATTTCCCGTATTCACACAAACAGCAGACAGTAGGAATGATAAACAAGTAGAATGCAGAAACCTTATTCCTAGATCAGCTCAGGGTTATACCCAAAACTGGCAAACCTTCCAATAGATGAATCTGTTGGTACTGCCTGATCAAAGATCCATGTTTATTATTTCACTCATCAAATATTCCACTAGTCAAATATCTTTATGCAGATCTATCTACATGGGAAGGATATAACTACATCATGGTGCCATCTGTTAACAGGCTTCTTTAAACAACTCAAAGTGTTTTGCTTTGCTACATGCTAATGCCATCTGTTGGGGAAAAGATGCAACCAACCAACAGCTAAATATCTTGGTTCGCTGGAACATTCTAATACAAAAAAAGTACTGTCTATTTTTAAAAAGCAGCATCAGGTTAACAATTCATTCAGAAGTGTAGAAATAATACTCAGCATCCTTAGCCTTTCACTATTACACCCTTATGCCTACTTAATTGGTCTGGAGTCCATTAAACAAAGTGGAACTTACTTCCAGGGAACAATGCACAGAATCAAATTGCTAGCCTTCCATTACTCTGAGAACCATTCGTTATTATATATGTTTAGTTCCAGATCAAAATATTTCTAAGCAAATTGACTTTTTTGCAGAGATCACTCATTCATAAAGCAACAGTAAATTAGTGTAGACTAGTGTTACTTAAAATGGTGGTCTCTGAACCAGTGCCAGTTCCTGGTGAGTTTCCAAGAAAGAAAGAAAAAACAATTATAGCCAGTAGGCAAAAAGGTGGCACCAGCCCTCGACACACTGAGAAAAAAATAATTGGCAGTTCCCCAAATCAGATAGGCTGCAAAGCACTTAACCAATGTTGCTAAGACTTGGTTTATTATTCAATTTGATTCACAGTTAGGTTTAACAAAACAAAAAAAGTTTCTAGCCAACCATAGTTACAAAGTTAGTTTAAATATTTAACACCAAAGCAACATTTCAACTTCTGCAGCGGGTCACCTACTCTTCAAGTATAATGAGAACACGACAAATAATAAACAGATAAAATTAAGCAAAGCAGCCACTATCCATGGTCAAACGAATTTGAAAACCAATTGCTAGTGCCAGCGCCGCCCCAATGATAGCAGGCAATGTAAGCGCCCTCTTGTGGCACATTTCCCTGGGGGTGCCATTAAGGCGCCCCCGCGGCGGCGGCAGGAACCATTGGCTCCCTGCTCGCGGAACGCGGAAGGCCTCAATTGAGGCTTTCCGCGTTTGGCAAGCAGTGAGCCAATGGTTCCCGCAGCTGCCGCCGCCACAGGTATGTGCGGAGCCTTGGGGGGGGGCAATTTCAGGGGGGGGGCACTAGGTTTGCCTATAAGGCGAAATTACCTAGGGCTAGTGCCACATACAAATATGTTTCAAGGTCTTGGTGGATGATAATCAAAAAACAGGTTGGTTGACAATCGCTGAAATCCAAGTAACACAGAAAGCTATGAGCAGTATGTCCAAATTTTAAAGAAAGGGTAAGAAACCATCTGCCCTTCAAAAATTGATGAACTACTATTCCCAACATACCTTATCATTGGCCAGGCTGACTAGAGACTGGCCAGAGCTCTGATCTAGGAAAAGGAAGCAAAACTGCAAGTCAAACCTAATCATAACATTCCATCAGACTGTTGCTGATTAATGAAAGAGAAATGGACACATTTGAGTACTTTATGCTTGTAAGCAGAAATGTAGATTATGATTATACAAATGTTAACATTTGAAAAGTGAACACCAGTTGTGCCTTGACAACCCTCAAACCTGTTTAAAATAGAGAACATGCCATTAAGCAACAGAATGGAGCACTCCCAGTCCAAAAGCTCTCTTAACAACCTCAAAGAAAGATTGTGATGAGAACATAAAGCTTTGAAGATGCTGGAATTGGATGTCATAGTTACAGACTATTCTGGGGTTTTTTATTCTTTCTTCTTCTAAACAATAGATCTAGTTAGTCTAATCATGATAACGCAGAGAGCTAGTTATAGTACATGAAGTTATCAGGTTCAAAGAATGTTTTACCAAATGTCATTAGACGGCAAGCGACTATTTTCCAAAGTACAGGTGCAACTGGCAGCCATTGCCATTTGCACCCATACCTTGGAAGGTCTGACTTGACCACAGTAGCCCATGCTTTTGTTACATCCTGAATAGACTACTGCGATGTGCTTTGCGTGGGGTTGCCTTTGAAGACTGTTTGGAAGCTTCCAATGTTCCAACGGATGACAGCCAGATTGCTAACCAGAGTGGGGTACAGGGAACCCTCCTGTTACGCTCAGCTCCACTGGCTGCCAATCTGCTACCAAGTACAAGTCAAAGTGCTGGCTTTAGCCTATAAAGCCCTAAACGGTTCTGGCCCAGCTTACTTGTCCAAATGCATCCCCCTCCATGATCCACCTCGACGGCTAAGATCATCAGGGGAGGTCCTGCTCTCAGTACATCTTCTTCTCAGGTGAAGCTGGTGGCGATGAGCGACAGGGCGTTCTCAGTGGTGGCACTTGTCTATGGAACTCCCTACCCAGCAAAATCAGATCAGCCCCCACCCTCCTGACCTTCAGTAAAAAAATAAAAAACATGAATATGGGACCAAGCTTTTAGCCAGTAACTCTAAGCAGTGAGGTAAATGACTACGAAACTAATACAATGACGAATGTATTATGATTTGGACTGCGTGATTTTAATTGATGTTTTAATGTTGATGTTTTAATTGTTTTGGATTTTAAGATGTTGTTTATTTATCGATATGTATATATGTGGCATCGAATTGTTGCCTTTGCAAGGCCGCTCTGAGTCCCCTTCAGGTGGGAAGAGCACGGTACAAGTGTTGTAAATAAATAAATATACTGTGCTCATGTGTTGCTTATTCTCGCCCGATTTACCTGTCCAAACGCATCTCCTGGGACTCCGGGTTTACAGGAGATAAAACAGATACAGCTTTTTTTTTACATTATGCAAAAGTTTAAAATATAACTGAAATAAAAAAAAATACAGAACATTAGAAGGAAGAACAACAAATACAGGAAGCACAGTACATTAAAGGTCTTTTACCTGTGCAATCAGCCCCCCAAATCCTGATGAAACAAAGGATCTTCACTTGTCTACAAAAAGATAGCAAAGAAGACACACAGCCCTACCTTTCTAGGGTGTTCCAGAGTAATCACTGAGAAGCCCCTCACCCCTATTTCAGAATGGTGAGGATAGAAAGTAGAGTATTCCAAATCATTATTCTAACCTTTTTCATTGTAAATGTGCTTACGTATCCTTCCAAAAATCACCATTGTTTGTTTTAACTATACATTTTGGGGGAAATGCTGTGTGTATATGAATAAGGAAAAGTGGGAAAGACTGGTGTGGGAACGGGGTGGGAAAGAAGGACTGGTAATGGGAAAAGATTGGAATGGGAAGCGGATGCAAACTGAATTTAATTTTCTATTTAAAAAGTTCTTTTTACTCTTAATTCATGTTACTATTAAGTTTAACGAATATGTTAAAATTTTTGATTAAAGTTTATTTTTAAATTAACACAGTTTATTATTCTTGAACCTTGTGGTCCCCACTAACAATAACAACAAAATCAAAGTGGTCCCTGGTCAAAAAAAGTTGGGAACCACTGTTCTAGGCTGATGGGGGAGACTGGCATAGCACCCCTGATGTGTCAAGTACTAGTAGCAAATTTGTGCTCATTGGCTATAATTGTTCCTTTCATTCCTGGAAATTCACCATTTACTAGCAGCCCATGGCTCAGATTGTAAAATACATTAGTCTCAAATTTACTGCACGCACACGCGACTATCTACTTCTCTTCCCGCCTGCGCACAAAACATCCATAGCAACGTGAGAGGCACAAAAGAGGGGTGAGACAAAGTCGGCAATCCCTTCCCTTTCGGTGGCCTTTTGTTTCCTATGGGAAAGACTGGTGCTCCTTCCCCGGACCACCACCCCCCCCCCCAGCCTTTGCTGCCTTCTCCAGATACATCTACACTGCCAGTTAACTCAGTTTGACAGCAATTGAACTGCCATGAGTGCTGGGTTGGTGTGCAGAGAGGTGAGGGTCCTGGTGGGGGCTTAAACAAGGGCTTTTTTCAGCCCCACGCCCTTCCGCCTGGACCCTCTCTTGGGTATAAGCCGAGGAGGACTTTTTCAGCCTTTAAAAGGGGTATACACACTATATTAAAATAGCTGAACATTCCCATAACTATCAATGTAATAATTACATAGCAGAACTCTGTCCCAAAATTTCATGGAACTGGTTTTCTTTAAAAGTGGTGTTAATCTGTGGCTTCCACTGCAAATATAATGCAGCAAAAAGATAATATGACCATTGTCTAATTTTTAGATAAAGTTTGAAAACAATCATCACCACTATAAATAAACTAATAAATAAGAAAGTGAACATGTAAACACTAAGAGGCATCTGTCTATGTTGGTGGTCTCAAGTTTGCTTCAAAGTCTGTTTCTTGAGACTGAGTCAAATGCAGATTTAAAATCTATAAAGGCTGTGTAAAGTGCTCCCTGGGAGGGAGAGGAATATTTTTCTACTAAATGTTGCAATATTAGGCCCTGATCAACAGTTGGGCATCCGATCCTAAAACCCTCTTGTTCCTCTTCTAAGAAGTTTTCTTCCTCCAACCAGCTTGCTAGTTTATCTAGATGTCTAGCATACAATTTGCTGATGATGCTTAGAAGCCTAATTGGTCTGTAGTAGGCAGTATCTAATCTATTGTCTTTTTTTATAAATGGGGATAATTATTGCAAGCCCCCAGTCAGATGGTATACAAGCAGACCAATCAAGCACATGAACAGGATTACTGGCACTAAGAGGGCAAGGCATGCAGCCCAACATCCCTACCAGCGAGAATGCTGGGAATGATGCTGGAATGCAGCAGCAAGCTGCTCAAGGAGCCATTTGACACATGGCCTGCCCCAGTCCACCTAAACCAGCTTGTCACCTTCTCAGGCAGCAAATAGATACTTCCTCATCCTCAGTGCTAAAGAAATGAGCCCAGATCAGCGATTCAAATCTGGTGAGCGGGGTGAGCTCCTGTCTGAAAGCTCTAGCTTTCCATGCGGGACATGAGAGAGCCTTCCACAGGATGGTAAGACATCTGGGCGTCCCTTGACCAACATCCTTGCAGACGGCCAATTCTCTCACACCAGAAGCGACTTGCAGTATGTTCTCAAGTTGCTCCTGACACAGAAAAAATTGCTAAAGAAATATTTAATTGTTTTCAAATTGTGGATGATTGAATCCATAGATGCAGGATCTGTGAGTGTAAAGGACCAACTATATGTATGTATGTATAGGTATGCAGATGACATGTTGTGTCTCTTTTCGGAGAAAACACGCGTGAAATGAATAAGAATATTTTTCATTGGCTCAGGCAGCAACATGACTGGGACTTGGCCTGTCCTTAGCATCAAAGAACTATTGCGCTCTCCAGAGAGGAAAAAAACCAGAAAGGCCACTTCCCCTTTAAGAAGGGAACGAAAGCTCCTCGACCAATGGGAATGGGTGTAATTTGCAGAACACCTGTAGCTCGCCCTTCTGTGACAAGTCCTACAGGAAGTTTTCCTTCCAGCAGATTCGCCGGAGGCAGCTATTCATTCCCAAGCGGGACCTTTCCGCAGCCCCGGCAGGCCCCAGGGAGAGCTGGCGGGCCCCTTCCCCCAAGCGCGCCACGAAGCCCGGGGCGGAGAGGGGGGCTCACCTGCCGGAAGCAGAAGGGCATGGTAAGCACGCTGACGCCCACGATGCTGTTCACGATGTTCATGATGAGGCCCCAGTTCGAACCCGAGGACTGGGCAGACGCCATGGTCTAGGGAGGCGAGGGACCGGTGAGGCGAAGAAGAAGGCGCAGGAGGAGCTGCTGGGGAAATTCACGGCTGCCGGTGGAAAGGGGGCAGGCAGGTGGACAGGCGCTATGCTTATGGGGCTGAGCGGGCGTCCCCTCCAACTAAGGTCCCCTCACAGACCGAACCGCTCCGCGCCCAGTTCCTCGTTCGCTTGCTCTGTTGGCGCTTCCGGGAGATGCTACACCAGCGAGAGGCCGCGCAGCCTAGAGCGGCCAACGGTTGCCACGGAAACTGCCCAGCGACGCCGCCGGAGTATGGCCGCGCCGTGACGTCACCACCGTAGCTGGCTGTGCTTTGCTTGCCCCGCTCCCAAGGGGCGGAGGGAGGGAGGGAAGAGGTTCAGTCTCCTGATTGGCCCTTCGCTGCCACGTCATCGTTTCGTGGTCTCCCTGAAATGGGTCACAGGGTTACTCCTGCCGGCGCCCTCGGCGTGCCTCTAGAGGTGGCAGGCAGGCCAATGCGCGGCTCCCACGTCGCTGCATTGGAAGCGGAACCCGGCTGAAGGAGGTGTGTGATATGATGTGTTGCCGAAGGCTTTCATGGCCGGAATCACTGGGTTGCTGTGAGTTTTCCGGGCTTATGGCCATGTTCTAGAAGCATTCTCTCCTGACGTTTCGCCTGCATCTATAGCAGGCATCCTCAGAGGTTGTGAGGGATATTAGAAACTAGACAAGGGGGGGGGGGGTGTTATGTATCTGTGGAATGTTCAGGGTGAACATTGAAGCTGAAAGACTATTCAATGTTAATCAAAGTGGCCAATTGCAACATTCACACCTGCCTCAAACAGACAAGAGTTCTTTCTCCCACCCCGCACATTCCACAGATATATAAACCCCACTTGCCTAGTTTCCAACAGATCCCTCAACCTCTGAGGATGCCTGCCATAGATGCGGGTGAAACACCAGGAGATAATGCTTCTGGAACATGGTCATACAGCCCGGAAAACTCACATATGACACCAGTTTAACTGCAATGGTTCAACACTATGGAATAATACTGGGAGTTGTACTTTTACAAAGTTGTTGGTGCCTCACCAAACTGCAGCTCTCATTATTCCTTTCAGGACAGTTAAAGCGATGTCAAACGGTTACATTCTGCAGTGCAGATGCCCCCACCCCCCAGGAAGTGTTTACAAACGTTAGGAGGCAACTTGCAAAGAAGTAGCCCTGTTTGGCTCTTGGCAGCATAAAAGAGAAGGAGGTGTAACGAATGAAATGCAATACACGTGGCAGCACTTTTAAAGTTACTTGGTATTTTTATTTCCACCTAAGCTCTGGTGGATATGAACCCCATTCTTCAGCTGCATTATAAAGTGACATTAAAGCCTTGGGGTATTGGGCATATTTATTGAGGTGTGAGAGTTGGATGATGATGATGATGTGTTGTCGGAGGCTTTCATGGCCAAAATCTGGCTACCAGTATTAACTCTGAAATCAGCACAGTAAATAAAGAACAACACTCAGAAAACAGGGGAATTCCATACAGGAAACAATCAGGTCCAGCTAACGCCTTTCAACAAAGGATTCCCCCAGGCAGGAAACAGCCATTCTTTGAAGCTGCCAGGTTGTTTAATGCTAATAAATAAATATGGAATGATGTGCAATGACTGTTGGATTGGCCCGGACTACGTTTGTGGATCACGTGATTAATTGTGAAGATACTGTTTTAGTTGTTTTAATTGTATTTTATACTTCCATTTTAAATGTTTATTTTATTGTACATTGTTTTTAAAGGCATCAAATAGTTGCCTATGTGTAAAGCTGCCTTGAGTCCCCTTTAGGGTTGAGAAAGGTGGGGTAGACGTGTCGTAAATAAATAATAAATAATCAAACTGGCTAATTGCATCATTCACACCTGCCTCAAAAAGAAAAGAGTTCTTTCTTCGACCCTGAACATTCAACAGATATATAAACCCCACTTGCCTAGTTTCCAACAGACCTCACAACCTCTGAGGATGCCTGCCATAGATGCAGGAAGAAACATCAGGAGAGAATGCTTCTGGAACATGGCCATACAGCCTGGAAAACTCACAGCAACATCATGATGATGATGATGGAGAAGAAGAAGAATATTTCTTCCCTACCTCTTCCTCTGGATTAAAGCAGGAAACGGCACCATACTAAATTACAACATGAACCTTTAGCTAAAAGAACATATAATATCAGTGCATATTAATCAGTACACAATTTAAAATTCATTGTTACTATTGCTGCTATTTCTTGTCCCTCTCTGTCGTTTGAAGCAGGGAACCTCAACATATGCAACATGAACTATTAGTTAAAAGAACATATAACATCAATTGACCACAGAATTTGCAAAATTGTCCATCTCACTACCAACCAATGCAGTTTCATCTCCATTTGAGGTGCCATTGATGCAATCCACAGTTAGACTTGTCGAGAAACACTGTGAGAAATGAAAGCCACTTCATTTCACATTCTTCTATTTGGAGAAAGTATTTGATCGCATCCCTCATGAAGTTATTTGGTACGCATTACGACAACATGCTGTTTCTGAAGAACTGGTCGATTGGGTCCTGATTTTGTGCAGCAATCCAAAAAGCAGGGTGCAGTCCGCTGCTGGCACATCATCGGAGTTCCCCATCACCACCAGTGTGCGTCGAGGCTCAGCCCTCTCTCCTTTTCATTGTTGTAATGGATGCAGTTACTAGAGATCTGCAGAAACCTGCACCTTGAACTTTGCTGTATGCTGACAACGTAATGCTTGCTGAGGACAAGGAAGAATTTGAATGTCAAATGCAAGCATGGTGTGACTGCTTGGCGCAATTCGATTTTCGCCTCAATGTCAAAAAGACAGAATACCTGACGACCAACAAGGAGGAGACTGGTACCATCCAAGCAGACAGGGTGGATCTCCCAAAAGTCAACAACTTCAAGTATCTCGGATCGATGATAACTTCAGATGTCAACCTTTTTGATGAAGTCAACTCACGGATTAATGCGACTTGGATAAAATGGTGTACTCTGCGTCAAGAAGATGCCTGATTACCCGAAATCAAACATCTATCAAACTGTCATAGGGCGGTATATAAATAAAATTTTATTATATTATTATATATAATATATGGAGCTGAAGGTTGGCCCTCAACAATCGGAGATGAGGATGCTATGATTTACACCTGCCGTCATACGCCTTGACCACATCCGCCATGACATCCGGCAATGATTTGGCATTACTTCAATTGCTGACAAACTACAAGAATCATGCCTCAGATAGTATGGTTAGACTCTCCAAGATTGCTCTTGACTTAGAAATTCCTAGCAAGAGACCGAAAGAAGACAAAAGCAACGCTGGCTGGACACGTTGCACAACGATCTGAAGACTGCTGGCATACACCATGATCAGGTCCACGACTAGGTAAAATGGCTCCAACAAACAAGTAAAGCGGACCTTGCCATCAAGCGGGACAAATGAAGAAGAAGGAAAAAGAAGAGGAAGAGGAAGAAGGGTATGCAATTTAAAATCCATAATTTAACATTTAAAAATCTCCTGCATAGGCCTGCCAGAAGAGACATGTCTTCATTGCTGTTTTAAATTCAGAAAGTGTTGAATCTCTTCCAGCCAGTCATTACACAGACTAAGTACAGCTGAAGAAAAAGTCCTCTGGTTGCCCGTTGCCCTTGCAGTCCTGGCTGGTTGGAGTAAATGTTCGCCACAAGAGTGGAGTGTATGAGGCAGATCTTATACAGAACATAACAGGTCAGCTGGGCATGCTAAGGCCCAAGTGGCAGAGGAGAAGCCCAGCCTTGCCCTGGGAAGCAGGGAAGGCCTTTGTAGGTTGCATCTGGCCTGCAGGCCTGTTCTAAGTTATAAGTCTCCACAGATCCTACTCAAAGATGATATTAGATTCATGTACAGAACAGGCTAACATAGTTATCACTTCACCTACTTCTGTGTGTCTGACAGAACTTACTCTAGCTCAAGAAAGATTATGTCATAATATTTTTAAGATGCCAAGAGACTCTGCATTGTTAAAAAGCAGAGGATCTTTGAGTCTGAGGAATACCTTGCCCTCCTTCTAGTAAGCACAGTTGACACTCTGTCCACTCACCACACTAGCTCTCCCTTCTCAGAGAGTCTGGGCTATCATTCCCTGGATGTTCAGGACCAGTCAAGCATTGGGTTGCTCCATTCCCTGAAGCAAGAGGACAACAGGTAGATGTGAGTCACGTGACAGAATATAGGAGTCAGATTTATGACATGGCATAGATTTTTTTTGTGTCAGGAGCGATTTGAGAAACTGCAAGGCACTTCTGGCGTGGGAGAATTGGCCGTCTGCAAGGACGTTGCCCATGGGACGCTCAGATGTTTTGATGTTTTTACCATCCTTGTGGGAGGCTTCTCTCCTGTCCCCACATGGAGTTGGAGCTGATAAAGGGAGCTCATCCGCGCTCTCCCTGGGTTGGATTTGAACCTGGTAGCCTTCAGGTCAGCAACCCAAATGACATAGATAAGACATGGTTATGGTAAAGAGCCAGATTGGAAAATGAGGAAGGCTGTAGTCTGCCTATGGCACAGAGGCAAACACATCCTAGCTTCCTGCCTTCAGCAGCACTCTAGTCCAGTTCAGTTACAGAAGACAAAACAAAATTAAAGGAAATGGGAGTAGGGAATAGGAGTTGCATCTTTCAAGTAGAATATGGTAGGTGGAAGGTTGATCAGGATCCAGTGGTAGATCACTCAGCAATTTGTTGTAGATCACCAAGGGTCTTCAACTACTACTAGCAGCCTATTAATTATGTACACAGGGCATAGGAAACGCAAGGTTTTTCACTGTTTATTTTAATACTGTTAATATTTAATTCTATTTTAATGTTTGAATATTTTAGATTTTAAATTGTATTGTATTGGTTTTACTGTAAGCCAGTCTGAGTCTCCTTTTGAAAGAGAAAAAGTGGAATATAAGGAAGAGGCAGCTCACAGGGATTTGTAAGGAATGTGCAAGCCATTTTGCAGTGGGTGTACTTGGGTTTCTGATAAAAGAAGACGTAGATTCTACAGTCCTAGACTCAGCTGTAAAGGAGTCAATGTCTTCACTGGTGGTTCACTTCTGCTCTTGACAAGATAGACCAGTTCTATAAAGCAATAACCTCACAGAACACAGAAGAGAATAAACGAGAACCCGTCATTCCTTCCTCTGTGTGCTCTGGTCCTAGAGAAAAATGTCTTGGATGAAAGTCCAGTTGATTTCAATTAATTTACTTATATGCAAATGTGCACATGCAAGTGTGCACATGATTGCAGCCTGGGGCTACAGAGGCAGCTGGGTGTGTATACTAATAGGAACAGAAGAGCTAGCAATAAAAGAAACTGTTCTGCAAAATATTATCTCTCAGCCAGCCTGTCATTTATTATTTGTGGAAGCCTTTCTTACAAATAGCTTTGGGAAGTGTGCAAAATTGGAAGGGGAACCTTTAAAACAGGAGAGAGACCATAGAGATTGTGTAACTTTTCCTAAGCATCTGAGCTCAAGGTTATGGGACTAATCACTATGGGCCAAGTTGAGTGGGTAGGTAGGAAACCCCCCCACACACACACACAAAATAAATAAACATGCAATCAGCTCTAGAACTAGCAAATCTTCTCCATTTGAACCTTGAAGGCCCCTAGTACCTTTGTTAAGTATGAAGTAGTCTATAAACTAGTAAAATTACATAATCACCAGTCAGGTGGTTCACTTTTGTTGCAGTATAACATTTCAAATAGGAGGTTTCATATTAAAATGCACACTCTTGGGTTGTGATGCAATTCTCCATTTAGCAAACAAAGGTATGCTGAACCATTTTCTCTGACAAGTCAATTTTCCACATATCACCCTCTGCCCCAATGTAATTTAAACAGGCGGCCTCACCTGCAACCTGAAGCAGTACAATCCAAGAAAAATTTTGCAGTTTGATCCCCATAATACACAACTCACATTAATTTTAGTAATATCCAAAGACATGGCCATGTTAGCCTATCTCAGAATTAAAAAATACAAAAAGCTCCTTCAGTTCCTTTGAGAATAACTGGAAAACAAAATTTTAGCAGATGTGTTCATGGACTTCAAGTTATGCCTGCATCTGGAGTCCATGAAAGCTTATGCTGTAGATTTAAATTGTCTCAAAGATGCTCCAGGATTCGACTTTATCTTTTTTATTTTCTTGTATAGGATAACTTCCTAGAAATAATTTATGCTAATACCGACTAGATAACAATTCCTAAATTAACCAGGTTGGTTAGTTCTAGGACCATTTCTTGGTGAGTGGGTGATGCTTATTTTGTGTTGCTCTGTCTGCTGAATATTGAAGAGGCCCCATGCCTTTAGATTAACACCAAAATAACTGTCGTCATTGATCTAGTGAGTAATAATTCTGAAACAACATGCAGCATGTTACTGAAAACTCTGGAGTGGGAAAAAGGAAATGTTTCAGGATACTACATTATTACTCTCATTAATTGCATGGTTGTGCCATCTTTAAATTAAATGTTGGAGCCCCCAGATGGCGTAGTGGACTAAGTGACTTGAAGGTTGGGTTGCTGACCTGAAAGCTGCCAGGTTCGAATCCCACCTGGGGAGAGTGTGGATGAGCTCCCTCTATCAGCTCCAGCTCCATGCAGGGACATGAGAGAAGCCTCCCACAAGGATGGTAAAAACATCAAAAAACATCAGGGTGTCCCCTGGGCAACGTCCTTGCAGACGGCCAATTCTCTCACTCCAGAAGCAACTCCAGTTGCTCCTGACACGAAAAAAAAAATTAAATGTTATCTATCCTAGGATACAAACTACTTGCAAAGAGCATAGATACACCTAACATTACCAATTACAACATTTACTTTGCCAAGATAAAGCAGATTTTCCAGAGACCAGGGAAAGACAAGCATTAATCCGGAATTTATTATTTTTTCGGCCTGCCTTATGGAACTTCATGTTACTATCCAAGCCACTGGTTTAACCCAAACTGTCACCACTGAATTGTTGGTATGGTCCACATATGTGCTAACTTCTTGATCTGTTTAGCTTATCTTACAGTGTCATCATGCCTATGCAATATTTACTTTTTAATGCAAGCCTAGCCATATATTCTAGGCTACATATTTAGTGTATACTCGTATAATGCAGTTTAACTGCAACAAAGTGCATTATATCAATGCATTGTATGGCAGTGTAGATGGGACCTACGTGTGAACAAAAGCAGGACTATTTTATTCACTTTACTTTTGATGAGGGATGAACAGGAAGAAGGACTCAGACCTCATCTATACTGTCATTATAATGCAGATTGAACTGCATTATATGAGTCTACAGTACACTGACCATATAATTCATTTCAAATTGCATTATTTGGCAGTGTAGATGGGGCCTAAGCCAATATTACCAAAATATCCCAATCCAGAGTTCCTTCCTCATTATCTTAAACCTCAAAGAGTTTCCTTGTTCACTTCAACAGCATGGGCAACTTCATAGAAACAAAAGTCTGTTTTGTAGTAAGTAGAAGGAGCCTGTGAAAGAACAGAAGATCAAAACTTGTTATGTTCTAGACCTGATATGCAGATTTATTAGCTTGTGTCTGTAATTTCAAACATTCTGCTTGCCTTTCTCTACTTTGGCCTCTGGTTTAAAAAACCACACCCTGAACTCAATTCTATCCTCCCTCCCCCCCCCCAACACACACACACACACTTTATCTGTTTCCGACACATGCCAACAGCTGTTTGAAGTTGCCTCTTCTCCACATCAACAAAGTTTCTGCTCCAGCCAGGTACTGACACTGATCTTTAATAAACTTGCCAGAATTTTCAAACATTCAGAGAGAAAGGGGGTGGGGAGCAAGAGTTTGGCAATTGCCTTTCCCTGCATGCCCCCCTTCCCTTCCCTTCTATTTATATAACCCCCAAAGTCATAAAAATGACAACACATCCAATTGAAGGGGATGGATATAATTTACCGCCAGCAGCCCCTATAAAACCACAGATGTGCTATAGCCTGGGACTTCTCAATTAGATTATATGCTAAAATGAAATTCCATGGAAGCTGTCCCAGGACTGATGGCTAGGTTTAACCGTGGAGTCCCAAATAAAAGATAAGCAAGCGAAAGGTCCAGGGAGCAATTCTCAATCCACCCTGTAATAAGCAATCTCAGAACAGGAGTGTTCCCCATCTTTGTGTTACTTGATTTGACAAAGAAGGTTTAGGAACCTGATCTGAACAATCCAGCACTAATTGCAACTACAGTATTCCATGTTGCAATTGTATTCTTAGTTCTGTGGACAGTTCATCAGGTGGGCATACAATCTACTCCTGGGGACCATAACCAATACGGTAGAATCTTTGAGAACTTGTGCTCTTCTGGTATATCCTTTGAGAGTCCAGAATCATTTTCACATTGTACGAAATGGTACAGTGGGACTTTAGGAAAGGTGCTTTTGAAAATCCCAATGCTATTAATGGAGAAAGGCAAGTAACTATTCAGGGGGCTGAAATCCTACCACTTGGAATCCCTAGTTGGCTCTGGAGATCTCACTAGACATTGTAAAATAAATTAAGGAAGGCTAGTGCAGTCAAAGTACATTAGCAAACCCAGAAACTTAATTAAAAAAATCACAAAATTGGTGTGTTTTCTATTGTGGTCAACGTGAAGACGAGAAACAAAGTCTTGGTCACAATATGTCAAATATTTAGCTCCCAATTGATTTTTGGGAGGAGTTTTTAAATTTTTGACAGATTTAACATATATCTGCAGAACATTTCCATTCAAATCTGGGACTGATTGACAAACAATGATGATTTTTAAATTGCCGGTTCTGTTTCATTTAGCATAGAACCTTGTAGGAAATTTTAAGGGCTGTAGCTGGTAATATTCAAATTTTAGTTTGCTTCAGATCATGAAATTATGAACATAATTTGGGAAATGCCAGATACATTTCTGAGCAAATTATAATCTTTTAATGGTATACTGTGTAGCTGATGCTAACTTCTATGTTTCTGTAATGTTACAGAAGATAAATGGACCTGCCTAAAAAAAGAATATAGTTGTCTTATGGTAAGTCCAATAATATCTGAATAGTAGTGACTCTTGAGGGGTTCCTCTATGTAACCCTAGTAAAGACGAACGAAGCCATGCTTTATTGCAGAAGGTGATTATTCCTGCCAATACTGCATCTTCATCATAGGTGTGAGGTTAGGCTATGGCGATCTACAGCCCTGCCAACCTATGTGCCTCAGCCTTATGTCAGCCTGCAATTCGGGTGCTAAATTTTCTTCATCATCATCTTACTTGAGGAGGTAGCTAGCTTTTCCCCTCAAGATTGTTACTAGGCTGCCATGGAGGCCTGGGGATATGCTGGAGTTCTGTAAAGTGGCAGATGTTCCTTTTTCACAGCTGTGCATCTGGAGCTGAATGGTGCTTGACAACTTCTAGTCAATGATTGTCTTTAGGGGTATGGCATGCTCTTAGGCTGTGCCTTGCAAAAGACTAATTGCACAAGGAAATAGTGACTACTTACTTACACAACAACCAAGAAAGTAAGTAGGGTTCTACCCGTGCTCCACAGTGTGCTTAGTTTTATACTATGTATGTTTTTATTTTTTTAATGGATTTAAATTTTAGGTATAACTCGGTTAACTAAGCCTCTGACAAAGAAGTCTATTTAACGAAGTCTTTTTAATGAGAGCCCAGCTCAATATCCTGTTGTCTGTTAGCTGGAAGTGTTCTGCAGCATTGGCACTGGGAAAATGGTAGAGGAAGGCTGTGGAAAGAGAGACATTCAGTTTTGGGTTGCAATAGCATGCCTCCAGTAAAGGGGAAAGAATGGGATTCCATTTCAGCTGATCATACTGTAGCAGTATGCACTTATGTCAAGCAGGGGAAGTAAACAGCTGCCTCCAGAGTTATTGTGCAAAGAGTAAAATAGAAAGAAGGGAATGGCAGATTAGCCTACCTCACCAGGTAACCTGGAATTTTAAAAAAAGCACAGATCTGTACATTTTGTCTCTAACTCATAAGAAAAGTACAGGCTGTTGAAAGGGGGGGGGGGAAGCCATCCTATAGAATGCATTTTGGAAGGAGCTTTCAAGTAGCATCTAGAAAATTGAAGAAAAAAATAGTTATGCAAACTTTACCTGGTTGTTTAATTTCACACTTGCATATTGTCAGTTTTGGATAAAAGGTTTGCAGAAATATATTGAACTGCTCTTCTTTTCTGTGATGTAGGATTTTTTTCCCATATTCTTTCCATCTTATTTATACATCAGACACCAAAGCTTCTGTTAAAGAATGAAAAGACTAGGAACATATTTATTTTGCTAACTGAGGTATATTAGTATTTGAATTCTTTTAAATGCCCTCAGCTTGTTTAATTTTGGTTTATTCTCCATACATTCAGACTTGCTTCTTTTGATATACAGAAATATTTGTATTAATAAACAACATTTACTAATCTATCTTATTATTAAATAATAATGAAACAAATGCATCCATTTTGACCTATTGAAGGAAAGACATGACAAAAGGGAAGAGACAGAACACTGCTAACATCCCCTTCTAGATCACTCATAGTGGCATCCACTCAAATGACTGGGTTTGTAAAAAATGGCCTTGTCCACTGGGCCACTGCACTGCGTCTGGAGCTCTGAAAATCAATCAAATGTATTTCATTGCTGGTGAGGGCTGGTGTTGGGTCCATGCAGCCGCTCAGTTGCTGACGCAGTAAGACTGTCACCAGTTAGAATTTTTACCGACCTCACCAGAATATTGTGCTCTTAGCCAGTTGACAGAGCTGGAAAAATCAAGATTGGGGATTTAGGGAAGGGGGACGTAGACAAAACATTCTTAATGTTGGAACACATTTCTCTTTTTTAGAGAGAAAAAGCAGGTTACAAATAACAAATACACATAGCTGGTATGATAGCTCTGCTAGGTAAAGATATTGCATGAGGATAGTGGGTTTTTTTTGGTGGCCTGCTACAGGAAGCTTTGGTCTTGTAATAGGAATGTGCAGCACTGAAGCATTATGGCACCCTTTTAGAGTAAATTTACTAAAACTATATATGTGGGTATGTATGTTGATATCCCAAAGAAAAGTCAGAGCATCTCTTCCTTTTCCAAGTATTCTGTGCCTACATTTCACCCAAAATATGGATAAAATAGGTATAGGAGACCAGATTTCACAATACAGGGAGTCCCCGAGTTGCAAACGCTCATAGCTAAGAACAAGGGTGAGACAACAAGAAGTGAGAGAAATCCTGAAAGAGTTATCATGGAGAAAAGGTGTCTCTTTTAAAGCTGTACCCTCAATCATTGTTTTCACATCAAGCCAAATTTTTCATAACCCAGTTATCACAGGGACAGAAAGAGAGGTGAAATCTTCTGAACAGGGGCACCGACAGCAAAACAAACTCACCCCTATGTTATCTAAAGTTTTTATATATAGCTTAGGTGTTACACTTACAAAATGTACCTGTTCTGACTTACATACAAATTCAACATAAGAACTAACCTATAGAACCTATCTTGTTCGAAACTTGAGAACTGCCTGCACAGTGGAACAATCCCTTTTGTAAATCAGTCATTTTACTTGTTCAGCGGCATGTTGCTAATTAGATCATTTTAAAGGCATTTTTTTCTTATGGGCTGAGAGGAGAAACATAAAAACCAGAAATATCCTCTTTTTAAAGGGACTTTCCCTGTGAGTTCTGCCATGTGGATGATGGTATTTTGTTTTAAAAACCATTTGCTCATTGGAGTGCTTGGCTAGAACTCATACAGGAAAACAACATAGAACTTCATCATATGGAAGTTTTCCTTTGTTTCTGCCAGTTTCTACACACTTCAAAGACAGACTCCTACAAAGCTCATCAAATGACACAGAACTGCTTCTGGTGGTTGCTCATTGGACTCTGTGTCTGGAGCGTGTAGAAACAGGAGGATTTCAAAGACTACAGAAATTGACTCCACTCCTTTTCCTGGGCATAGAAATGCTTAAAACTGGGTATTTTTGCTTGTGATGGGAAGTGGTAGATTTGTCTGATTACTTTGTGACATTTTGGTGTGGGCGTTCATGTGGGCGGTCTACTATTACTCCTTCTGTTTCTATCAGTGGTTAAAAGATTGTGTGGGTACCACTGAAAGAAGTGTTTAAAAAAGTTTCCCTATCTCCTTTAGCATAGGGTTTAAGGGGAATGATCCCATGGAAAGTGGTGTTTCAAAAAGGATGCCTGTTTCAAAGGGTATGCTGGTATCCTTGAAATGGTTGAGCTAGAAAGGGAAAGAGGCGATCCTTTGTGATGGGGGCGAGTAAATTTACCATCTTAACCCCATGAGAGGGATATCTTTCACAGAGTGGCCCGTTCCCATGCCAAGGCCTAGGCTAGATGCCAAGGACACCAGTCTCCTAATGAAGTGTAGTGCAGCTAAAATTAACACATTTGTAGATCAGCCCACACTGGCTTGCTGGCCTTGTCCCAGAGCTTGTAATACACAGCTTGTTCGGGGGCATTGTTACATAAGAGCATGCGTTTATTGCTCATTTATAAACTGGAAATTGTGATCTTTAAATCTCTACCAACAAGCAGGTAACATAACAGTATTACTGTATTAATATTGCAAGGCATATAGTGAAGCAAATGAACTAAAGAAAAGAAAATAATCTATTGAGCATGGAACATTCCTAAGCTCATTTCCTGGGCATACAGGCTGTTGAACTCAATGGTGTTATTTCTAAGCAGTTCAAGTATGATTTCCATTTTGAATCTGAGGTCAGTGTCTTCCTAGTCCAAGCTGCTTCCACCACTGAATGTCATAAATCCCCTTTTCCAAACAACTGTGCTACCCCATTCCTAGAATAGATGCTGGATTCCAAACAGGGCAGGACCAGAGTGTGTTTTCTTTGGCAGACAGAGAATTAATTTATATGTCTTGTGTCCAAATCTGAATTTATCTGTTTGTAGAACCATCCCAGCTTGCATCAATCAGGCTGTCTTGGCTTCTACCCACATTAGAGTCTGTATATGGCATCATAGTCACAAGACTCCATCAGGGCACATAAAAAGCATCCTAAGGTTAACTTTTCCCCTCATTGGTAGTCTGCATGTAGGTATGGTTTGCCTTTGTATATGAGAAGCAAGGCCCAACTATTTATTTATTTTATTGACTTTGTTTTATATCCCGCCTTCTCTCCTTCATAGAGAGACACGGAGCGGCTGATAAATAGTGACCTGTTGATAAATTCACATCCACATTGCAAAGTAGGAAATGTTATTTTAAAAAAATGACAGCATCCAGAAGCACTCAGTCGAATTAAAGGATTTTGGTAGTCATAATCAGAATAATAACTTATTCTGGTTCTGTGGGAAGTTCATAATTATTGTCCTTTTCCCTTTCCTCCCCCCCTCCTCTCTTCTTGCTTTCCTATTGTATTATTTCATTTTTGTATTGAGTGACCTTGGTGTGAGTATAATTGCTATGGCTTAGTGTACTGAAGCTGGGAAACTTCCTGGGACTTTCTCAATTTTTTTTACATGAGAACAAGCATGGTGTTGTGGTTTGAGTGTTGGTCTGCAGCAGCATTTGAATCCCTCCTTGGCCATTGAATCTCATTTGGTGATCTTGGCAAAGTCACACTCTCTCAGGGTTCAGCTACATTATAGAATGAATACCGTTTGACACCACTTTAACTGCCATGGCTCAATGCTATGTAATCCTGGGAGTTGTAATTTTTGAAGATTTTTAATCTTTTCTGCCAGAATGCTGTCCCTTACTAAACTAGAATTCCCAGGCTTCCATAGTGTTGAGCCATGACAGTTAAAGTGATGTCAAACTATATTCATTGTACAATGAAGATGCACCCAAAGCCTGAGAGGAAGGCAAAGGCAACCCCTGTCTTAACAATATTGTCAAGTTCACCATAGGGTCACCATAAGGTGGAAATGGCTTGAATTAATACCCATATGGCTATGTTTGCGCTGTGATGACTAGCAGGTGGTATGCAGAGAGGGAAGTGTCGTTTTTCTTCTCTGGCAAACTTTGAATAGTAGGGAAGCAGCACCAAACTTTTAAATGACTAAGACTAACTGTTCAGACTCCTAATTTTGGACACTCCTGTGAAACTACTCATAAGCAATGTGTTTCTCTCTAGTCTGCAGAGGATCATGATGTTGCTTTTCACCCTCTAAGACAGTGGTTCTCAACCTGTGGGTCCCCAGATGTTTTGGCCTTCAACTCCCAGAAATCTTAACAGTTGGTAAACTGGCTGGGATTTCTGGGAGTTGTAAGCTAAAAACATCTGGGGACCCACAGGTTGAGAACCACTGCTCTAAGAGTGGATCAGGATTGGAACACTGCTGCCTGTCCCTTTAAACAGTGGTTTCCATTCAGTGTCAAATTCCACAGTGAAAGAATAAAAAGAGACTAGGCTCCATGTGGCATGCAATAGTGAAACACATTTATTCTTCATAAAATAGGTTGGGCTTTTTAAAAATACTTTTTGACTATTGCATATAGCATGTGGAGCCTACTCCCCTTTCATTCTTTTGCTGTGATTACGTACTTTTTACTGCTTTGTTTTGTTCCTGTAAACTCCACAGCACCGGAATGCTTGGTAACCATACATCCCATTTTACAAAGAAAGGCATCCCTTAGTTCATTTGAAGGGCTGTCAGAAGACACTCTCGATATGAAGGATGGTCCAGTTTCAGGCCATTTTGAAGATCAAGGTCCTTCAGAAGCGACAGCTGCAAGGGACTTGAAACCACCGATCAACAGTTTGCATCTGTTGACAGTTTTGTGGAGAGTAAACTGTAAATGTGGAGTCAATATTGTTATCTGTTTATTTGTTTTATCTACAAGTACTGAAGAAAAAAACCGAGCCTGAGTTTTAGGTCATAGGACTGGCAATTTTAAATAAATTGTCACTTAATTTAAAATAAATAAATAAAGATTTTGCATCTGTGCATCACTCCAGAAGCGACTCAAGTTGCTCCTGACACGAAAAAAAAAATCTGTGCAGTGGGTCACCTGGCCGCAGGATTCCACACCAGCTGAGGTTAATTGGCTTTCTATTGAAATTGCAATAATTGTTTCTAAATGTATATTTATGTAGGTAAAGGTAAAGGTTTTCGTAGACACCTCCAAGGTCATGTGGCCGGCATGACTGCATGGAGCGCCGTTACCTTCCTGCCGGAGCGGTACCTATTGATCTACTCACATTGGTATGTTTTCGAACTGCTAGGTTGGCAGGAGCTGGAGCAACAGCGGGCGCTCACGCTGCTCCCCGGGTTTGAATGTACAGTCAATTCTTTAGTACCATGGGATGCATTAGATCAGGTATGGGGAAACCCAGTCTTGGGGGCTGGATGCGGCCCCTTGGGCTCTTTTCTCAGGCCCTCCTCTCTCTCACCATCCTATCCTTCCTTCCTTCTCCCTTTCCTTCCTTCCCTCCCTTCCTTACCTCCATCTTTCTTCTTCCTCCCATCCTCCCTCCCTCCCTCCATTCATTCCACTCTTCCTTCCATCCTTCTCTTCCTCCCTTTCTTCCTTCCTCCTTTCCTACTGGGGGATGTTTAGCTGAGAGAAGAGAAGGTAGAGAAACATGAGAAGCATGTTTCAAGATTTCAAAGGGAGTCCCATTCAGGAGGAGGGAGGGGGAAAACTGACCTTCTGCTGCTCTAGAGACCAGGGAACAATGGGTTCAAATGGCAGGAAAAGAGATTTGACTGAAAAGATGAGGAAGAACCTCCTGGAGAGTGGTATAGGCTGTCTTGGAGTGTAGTGGAGTCTCCTTCTCTGGAGGCTTTTCCGTAGAGGCTGTCTATTGGGAGTGCTTTAATTGTTCTTTCTTGCATTCAGGGGGTTGAACTGGATGGTCTTTGGAGGTCTCTTCCAACTCTAGGATTCTAGGACTATATATCAGAACTATAAATCTTTCCTGTCCACCATCTTATCCTGATCAAGACCAAACCTTTTGGGATCCAAACGTTTTCCGTCTTTCCTTCACTTTCTGCCTCCGAAAGAGAAGCGGAAGGGGAGGAAAAGGCATCCAAGATTGAGACTCCACCACATTCCGAAGCAGTGTGTTCCACTGCCGAATAGCTCTTACCCTAAAGAAGTTCTCCCTAATACTTAGGTGGAATTTCTTTTCCTGTAGTTTAAATCTGTTGCTCATTCTTGATCTGTTTCTGTGTGTGTGCACCCATGTGTGCATACACACACACATACCAATAGAGGTATCCTGCTGCTTTCTAGGACATAAGAAAACTGGTTCCTTTGCTTTGCTTTTATCCCCCAGGCCATGAGAAAAATCCAGATGAACAGTTTGTATGTGCACACATAAACACACACACACGGCCACATTGTGTCAGATTAGCTCTGCATGAGCCAACAGCACACTCCCACTGGAACAAACTCCATGCCGCTTGTATAATTTGCAGCAATTGCGCTGGCTAACCACAAGAATTTGTTCTACAAAAGGTCTGCAGGGAGGCGGGCCATTTCTGCCTAATTCCCTCCAGGTGCCACTCAAATTCTTCCCTCTGAAGTTCAGGTCCCATGAATTTATTTATTATTTTAAAAAATGTACTTACTATTTATTCATTTTGGTGTGTGCAAGCACATCTTCTCTTAGATAGCTCCATATTTAGAACAGGTGTGAAAGTGATGAGTTTTACTCAAAGGGCACATTAATTCTTTGCACATACACACTGCCACATTGTGTTGCAGATGCAATTTGTATAGTTAAGTTCCTTGGCCCTTAATTTCTTCATCATCTCATTGAGACTGTACATACATGCTTTTTATGTATACATCCTAATACTGGTTAGCCAAAACATCATAAATGTGATAGGTCAAAATACAGTGGAGTGGGGCATGAATCAAAGTCTTACTTGTTTCAAGTCACAGATCTTCTTCAAAATCCAATTCAATTCCAACTTCCCATTTGTGTTCTTCCATTACATTTCCTCATTGTTTGCTATTTATTGTCAACTCTGCTTTTGAAATAATATCTAACTCCCAGAATCCTGACTCAGCATGGCCACTGGGGATCACAGTGCAGGCTTTGCGGTAAATACACAGCTCTGTCCTCAAACTTCCCACCTTTGTGCTACTCACAGCAAGCTCCTTTTGCAGACTGGCTGCCATGTACAGAACCTGATACATTAAAGACATACAAATATAGGTCTCCTCTAGTTTAAATAAAATGTAAATTTCTGAATATATTACATACTTCTGGATTAAGGTGAAACTCATTCTCTGTAGCAGAGAGAAGATAGATTTCATGATCTATGTATGTTCCCGTGTGCGAGTCAGAAGATTAATCCAATGACAAAAGGCAATATTTTGTTGAGACAACTTTTATGACCCTCCTTTCCTTTCCTTTCCTTTCCTTCCTTCCTTCTATGCTAGAAAAAAAACTGTATTGTACATGGCAAATGGCTGAAACATATGAACACTGTTCTTCAGAAGATAAGGCAGTGGCATGCCTACATTGAAGATCTAGATTCTGCCATAACATGTGAATCTGATGGACTTAAATGTTACATTTTAATACATGGGGACTAAAGCTGTTAAGGGTAGGACATGCATTTCTGTCTTTATAAAATGGGAGGGAATCATACAAATCGAGGGGACTGGACCAATAAAAGATATAATGGGAAAGGGAGTATGACTTTAGTCTAGGAATCTCAGTGGGGTGGATGCAAACAATAAGAAGGCAGGATTAGCTCCCCATCCATTCTTTAACATTTAAGACCTAGAAACCTCTTTTTTTCAAAACATGTTCAGGGAAACAGAAGACGTCAGGATGCTGAATACCGTGGTTCATGGCAATTTGAGCACTTGCACATCGTGACTATGGATAATTTGCACATAACCTCGGAGTCTGTGGGTCACCATATTGCTGAAAAGATGAGGGTGGGGACTGCTTGTGTTACATGAGCTGTTAAATAGACTTACTCTCTGGCTTACAATAACCCTGGCCATGGCTATGATGCTCTTTTACATGATCACCAAAAGAGCCAGGGGCTGTGTGGGACAACAAATGAAGTTCTCAATGTCAGTCTTTTTTCTGCCTTGTTAGGGGCAGATGCCAGTGTTTCTTGCATGAATAATTAAGTCTGCCTCGTTCCCAATTGCTTTGCAATATTAAAAAATAATTGCCACCAGCCCCTCTTGTCACTGCTACCTGATGAAATGTCCTTTTTATTGATCAGAGTTGCTCTCAAATGCCATTATTCAGCTTCTCCCAACAGCTTACAGGAGGCCTCGTTTGTCTTGATCACAGAGCCAATTGTGTAGTTTTTGCCTGCTGGGAGCTGTCCCCACTTACCGAAATTTGCAGGGAATGAGTAACCTCCTCTTCCAGGGTTTAATAAGAACAGGTAGTACAGAAACTATAGTTTTAATGGCTCCATTCTCTCGCCTGTCTACAAGAGGAAAATTCCTCTGTGTTTCTACCCCTTTCCACCTGAAGAGATGGTCAGACTGGAAGCTTCCCCCACATTCCCAAGCATTGAGCTTTTAATGTCTGTGTGACAGAAATTCATCAAGAGAAACTGCCCACACCATGGTAATACACACAGTGGGGTGGGTGGATATCTGCTGTTGGATTTCAGTTTTCTATAGAGCAAAAAATGCAGCAGTCTTGTTACAAAAAGTATGGTGATCCTAGTAGATAGACCCAAAAAATCCAGAAAGGGGTCTTGCAACTCTACTTGGCTATCAGCAATTCTGTGAAACTGTCAAGTTTTTAGAGGAGGGACACCACACTGAAACCAGGACATTTGCACCACGGCTTTCAAACAGTAATGGGGAAATGATCGACTCATAAAAGCTGGTGGACTAATATTCATATGCTGCTTTAAGAGTATGAGTAGTGATGGCTGGCCTTTGGGGTTTGTAGGTTGGGTGGTTTACCATGGTGCCAAGCTGAGGGGGCCACTAAACAGAGCTGAATTAGTTCTGAAAGCAGAACAAGAAATCAGGAATAGCTTGTGCATGGTCCATTGCATAAATATTGCTAAAGAAAGGCTTAGGATAAGATCTGTTTCACTGCTATCTTTTGTAATTCTGCAAAACCAATACAATTTGGCAGCACAGTATTGTGGGAGGGGGGCATCTTGGCATATAGTCCTAGGGTAGACTGGCATTTTATCCCTGGCCTCCATGAAACAAGCCCCTCATCTCAATTCTTTATGTATCTAACTCCTCCCCTGAGCTTACCACATTGCTCAGCAGAGTTCATACTATTTTCATGAATAGGAATATGTGTGTGTGTGTGTGTATTAGCACATAGGATCACACCTTTTAAAATCTCAGCATATGAGACTCTTCCCAGCTATGGCAAAATAAATATTTACGTTGTTGCATGTGAATCAAAGTTTATGCTAATTTGAATTTTATATGATTGTTGAAAGCATTGATATATGTTCATTCTGAAAAGAAAAGACTAAAGTAATTAATTTTGCTCCTTTACTTAGGCATAAGTTCTCTTTAAAATGTATCCTTGGGATACTAGTGGCACAGTTTTTGCTTATTAGCTAGACCTACATCCTAACTGCAAGAAAAATATGAAGGACATCTATCATTCTGCTGGATCAGAAAGCAAGGAGGAGTTGCAGGCAAAAATTTCTCCAGGCAGTTCAGGCATGCCATAATTCATCCATGGGACCCACAGGTTTATATAAAAAGTAGGGGCCTGGGGTCACACTTCCCCCATGTGCCATAAACCAATGGTCACTAGGTCTCTCTTATAGTAAGGGAAGTCTCTTGTTTGCAGATTGAAAGGATTGCCCTTTATAGGACTGGCAGATGTCCTTATTTAAACTTCGAAAGGCTTCTACTTTTATATAGATTGAACAAAATGTCACAAAATACTATATTGTAGGCTCTTCATAAATGAAAATATGTGCATCTGAGAGAGTTGAGCAGACAGACAACTCCAACATGCTCTGGCCCCAGTGCCTGATGAAAAGCCTTCCGTCCATCCCAGCTGCCACTGCCTTGGCCTCATTAACAGGAGAAACTGTGTCTGTGTCAGTATAACCAGGGCTGGCCCAAGGACACATAGAACCCTGGATGAGGAATGCATTTAGAAACCTCTTCCACTCTCTGCTTTGTGGGGCCACTCAATGGATTTATGTATGCAGAGGTGTATTTATCAGCTAAGTAAGACCAGATTAGCTCAAGAATCCCCTGCATCCGTATGAAGCTGCTCAATAATTAAGATTAATTTTAGAACAGCTATATTCCATCCTATCCTTACAAGAAATTCGACAGTGGGAACAAATGTTGGATTCATTTTGTCAATGGAGTCAAAGCTACAGTATGTCCTCCTAGCAAAACCCCCTTCTCTCTGCTTTTAAGATCTATTGGACATTTTTTTATTGTTTAGCAAGCTTTTGGTGCTTAATGATTTGCTGCTTTAAGACATTTGAAACTTTGCTGTTTTAAATTATGATTGTAATACTGAGTATTGTGTATTGTTCTCAGAAATATTACTTGTTTTTGATGTTATGACGTTTTAGAAGACATTTTGAAAGCCTTTTCAGAATATGAAACAAACACAAGAGCGACAAGAACAAAGCAAGTGATGCAGACATTCACAAAGTCAAAGGTGGCAATTAGAGGAGACCCAGAGGCTTTCTGGTCCTCCATTGGGTCAAAATGCTCATTTAATAATTAGGTAGGATTCTGAATTGTGAACTGACACATATAGGTAGCAGATCCTAATGCAAATTCATTGTGTGCTGAGAAAATTGGTAATGTGAATCTCTTGTTTATGGCAACTTGAATCAATGACTAAAAGATGGAGAGGATGAATAGTGCATAGGAAACTTTCGTTTTGGTTCTAAATCACCACTTCATTTTTAAAAAATACAACATACTCTGAAACTCCTTTCAGAAGAAAAGCCTGAGCTGCTGACATCACATGAGGTACAAGCCATCAGAAATAACTTCAACTGGGCAGCAATGAATGCAAATTTAAATGACAGAGTAACCTGATGGGAACGTGAAAGATGAACTCTGTAGACAGAAGCAATTCTGAGGGAAAAGGGTTCTCAGTGCTACTCTATACAGCTGTTAAAGGACTACTGTACTTTACAACAGCTGTTAGAGTATGCAAAAATGCAACAGCTGAATCTTTTAGGGGAACAAGAGACCTACTGCAGAAGATTTCTTAGAAACGCAGCATGCTGCATTAATGAGAGCTAAGAATAAAGTCCTTCCAAAGCACTGAACTTAAAGGGCTTGTGTCAGTTTCAACCCCAGCAGGAAGAGTAAGGGTCAAACGATGACGCTTTTGAAGTAGCCAAGATTATCCCAGGAGGAGAAACATAGGATCCTCTGTACTCTTTTTGAAAGACAGACTTGTTCTTTGGATTATTGGATATCGCCCTTGCCTTAATCAGAAATTAGTAATAATGATGCAAGGATGGGAGATGCAAGTTACAGAGAGAATTAGGTTGACTGGGAGGACACCGAAAAGGGAAAAGACAGATGTCAGATGTAAGTTGGACTACTGGGGGGTGAGGGATAGATGTGTTACAGGGCACCCTGTCAGTCTAAGGGAAGAACGACTGTGGCATGAAATACACCTCTGCGGCTATATATTCTTTGTCAGTGTTCTCTTTGTGAATGAAAGCACTCATGGATCTTTGCTTAAAGTGGGTCAAGAAATTAAAAATGGTAGCAAAGTCCATTTTGGATTCTATGTCAAGTCATGGGTTTGCAAGTCAAAACTGGTCCCACTCCACCTGGGGGGGGGGGGGGAGGCAGAGTCCCAATAGTAAACCTCAATGGGTGCCTTAAAGTTTCTTGTTTTACTATGCCCGCAGAATCAGGAAATCACCAAGAAGCATATTCGTTCATAATACAGGTGGGATACATTCAGATTGGCAAGTCAGAAGTTGTTTAGATGACTTGTCCCGCATTACAAAAAGTGTTCTTAACATTATTCTGAACTATCTCAGTTGTGTCGCCATTTCTTGGTAACCTGTTCAGGAAGCTTGGTTGAAAGAATTCTTCTTGTAGTATAGTAGCCTACTTATTTTTCAGATAAAAACACTGAAAAATCATGTGCCATGCATTTGCCATCTAAAAGTGTATGCTACAAGGCCAACTCATAGAGATCAATCTATTATCCTATCTATCTAGGCACACAATCTGGCACAGCCAAGTACATTCAACTCCCAGTTTTCACTAAATCTTGGTACATGAGAAGTACAAGTTTCTCGTGTTCAAGTTCCATTGAAATGAATTAGATGAATGGATGAAATATTGTTAATGTAAAGTTGGACCTCCCCTTACATGGATTTGTTTGAATTTTTTTTCTAGGAATCTCTAGGTCTTCCAGCGTGGTTTTATGGTCAGCTTCTAATACAGTGGTTCTCAACCTGTGGGGACCCAGGTGTTTTGGCCTACAACTCCCAGAAATTCCAGTCAGTTTACCAACTGTAAGGATTTCTGGGAGTTGGAGGCCAAGACATCTGGGGATCCATAGGATGAGAACCACTGTTATAGTAGAATGTGACCATAGAGTCATGCTGGAGGACCTACAGGGTCTCGGAGCAGTGTTCTCTCAGGTAAAAAATACTAGCTTTTTAAATGGGTTTTCAGCTTTTAGAGCAGTGGTTCTCAACCTGTGGGTACCCAGGTGTTTTGGCCTACAACTCCCAGAAATCCCTGGCAGTTTACCAACTGTAAGGATTTCTGGGAGTTGGAGGCCAAGACATCTAGGGACCCACAGGTTGAGAACCACTGTTTTAGAGGATCTACATCCCTAATTCTAGTTTTTTTAAATTGTGTCAGAAGCAACTTGAGAACATACTGCAAATTGCTACTAGTGTGGGAAAATTGGCCATCTACAGACGATGCCCACGGGACGCCTGGATGTGTTCCTGGGAGGCTTCTCTCATGTCCCTGCATGCTAGAGCTGACAGATGGGAGCTCACCCCATCCTGCATATTTGAACTGGCGCTCTTTTAGTCAGCAACCCAACCTTCAGGTCAGCAGTTCAGCAAGCACAAGGGTTTAGCCCATTGTGCCACCGTGGCTCCTCCTAATTCCAGTAAATGTGGAGGACTGGGTGTATTATTATTCAATTATTCCAGTGATTCTCTAAAGGAATAATAAGAAACTTCTTTGCATTTAGTCAGACCTTTGCTCTATCTGTCTTAGTACTGTTTACCCAAGGGGTGAGCAACAGGGGTCTTCCAGTGTTTTTAGTTTATAAATCCTTGCTCATAGTGAATATTGAGAGATTATAAAAGTTGCAGCCCCCAAAATATTTGCACTCTGGATGGCCAGTCATTGTGTATTGAAGGGGCAAAATAAACCCCTGCAAAGGTTTGCAGTACCTGAAAAATCACAACCAGAGACTGCATCTATTTTCAATTTCTGGGTTAAAAGGCAGATTTGTGGGGCTTTAAGCAATGTGAGTAGATCAATAGGTACCGCTCCGGCGGGAAGGTAACGGCGCTCCATGCAGTCATGCCGGCCACATGACCTTGGAGGTGTCTATGGACAACGCCGGCTCTTCGGCTTAGAAATGGAGATGAGCACCAACCCCCAGAGTCAGACATGACTGGACTTAATGTCAAGGGAAACCTTTACCTTTTTTAAGCAGCTCAACTTGCTGCACCTGAAAGCCTGTGGAAGTGGAATTAGAGGGAAAAACCCACCTCATTTTTTTAAAAATAAAAGAGACTGCAAAAACAACAACCAGATCCACTTGGGCCTGCAGGCCACATCTCCCACTTCTGGACTACAATGACTGGCAGCAAGTCTATGAGTTTTGAAATAGATGGAGACCACAATGCAAGATCCTGCTTTTATAATAATATATATAATCTTCTCTTTAACCAGGAGCATATTAACATCTGCAGACATTGTCAGAATAATTATCATTAGAATAACAATAATAATAATTAATAATAATAACAACAATAATAATAACAATAATAATAATAAAAAAGGGTAGGAGGGGACGGGTGAGGCAAGTCTAGTACACAGTCCTGTGAAGTCAGCGGAGTCTTTGGAGCCTGCGCTGCTACATCATTCAAGTGCCCCTTCTATATTTACACACTTGCCTGGCATCCATACCCCCAGCTAAGCTGGAGGGAAAACAGTGCATTGAACACAAAATAAAAACCATCAAATAACCCTCCCCTCCCTTCCCTTCCACCAACCGGTCTTTTTTTGTCTTGTTTGTTCCTTTTCCATAAAACTTCCCATCAGAAATACATTATTTACACACGAAATAAATAGAGCGGTAACCTGATTTGTGTTTGGCCTGCGGCAAACAGTCAGAGGTACTAGGGAAAGTATGGCTTGGATTCAAATCTGTACAGAGCTGTGTGGGGAGCCGGGATCAGCCTGCAACCCCGGGCATGGCAAAGCTGGGCACCTTGCATATTTCAGGGCCTTACATCCAACTTCCAGGAAGTGGCACGAGAAGTCCTTCCACTGTCCCTTGCCCCTCTTCCCACCCACCCTAGCCATTTTCTGGCCCTGGAGCAGAGGCTGTTTTTTGCAGTCTCAGCACAGGATGGGCACACCATCTGCAGTCACAAGCCGTCCTGTTGTGGGGTCATAACTCCCCGCCAGGTAGTAGAGGTCTTGCCGGTCCTGGTATTTTTTGCTGCGTGTCAGCTGCTCGTAGTGTTCACGTTCAACCACTTGGCATTTGTGTGAGATGGTCTGGACATCATTCTCATCCTCATGGCATGACTGGTACAGCGCGTTCTGCAAGAAGGTCAGAAGTCAGAACATGGCATCTCAGCACTGGGTTTAAGAATATAACTGCTAAATATGAGCACAAGACTCCAAGTGTATTTTCACTGTAGAATTAATGGAGTCTGACATCACAACTGCTATGACTTGATGCTATAGAATTCTATGATTTGTAGCTTTGTGAAGCACCAGCAATCTGGTTGAGAATGCTAGGCACCTTATAAAACTGCAACTCTTAATATTGAGCCATGGCTGGTGTCAAATTGCATTAATTCTCCTGTGCACATGCACCCTAAATTATTAAAGGACAAAGATAATCAGCAGAAACCAGGGCAAGCCCTTGCGAAGATCTGAGGACAGGCATGATTAGAGAAGATCTACCACATTTCACATAATACACCTGCTAGATCAGACTACAGGCCTAATTCTAGTTTAGCATTTTGTGCCTATAAGGCATTGCCTCTGGGCAATCCAAAAGGAGGATATGCTAACATTCCTGAGTAGCTAGTGCTGTCTGTTTTGAAGATAAGATACAATCAGCATGACTAGTAGCCATTGCAGGATTTATCCTCCATATATTTTTGCAGCTCCCTTTTAAAGCCATCAAAGTCCTGTACCAATCATATAATGACCTGTCAGTAGGTACTGGTCCATCATCTGTTGACTTTTGCTCTAGCTTACTGTGCGTTCGTCCAGATCCCACATCCCACCTCTTTTTGTCTCATTGGTCACTCATTTTAAATCTATCTATCTATCTATCTATCTATCTATCTATCTATCTATCTATCTATCTATCCAACTCTGGTCAAGATTTTACTCCTTCCGCTGTTTGGCCTGGCCACTCACCTTGCCATCGCTGTGTCGCTTGCCCAGCTTGGTCTCTTCAGGATGGTAGAACCATTTCACTTTGACAACCATGTTGCTGCCCCAGGACTCCCACATGCTCTCAATGCGGCCAATGTATGGCAGATGGGGTCGGCCCGCGGACAGGAAAACAGCACAGTCGCCGATGCGCAGAGTCTCCTTGCCCCGTACAATGGCCTTGTAGAACAATTTCCGTGCTTTCCCCTTCATGCCACGGCGCTGTAGGAAAGAGACAGATCATGCTAAGCCAGAGCAAACAGGGGCTTGCATGGCACATGAGGTCCCTCCTTCCTCCTGGACCTTAATCAAGGGATTCTGATTGTTGCCATGGAAACAAAGCCATCAGACTGTCAACAGCTGAATATGCCCTTCGAAGCCTATGGCAACTGAGCTTAACTGGGGGCCACTCGCTAGCAAAACACAGAAACTCTGCTCCAGGGAAAAGCCCTGTTGGTTTTCTGCTTGAGGAGAAGAGAAGAGAACCATAAAGCAAAATGCGTTTATCAAATGACTTGTCTATTCTTGTTCTAGTGTCCATGCAAGCTTATTGGCAGGGACTACAGACAAGAAATTAGAGGTGCAGATCACGGCCGGTGCCTCAATGGCAATAGCCTAATACCAGCTGTGCTAAAGTGTAAGGAGCTTGACCCCCTCCCAATACTTACCAGTGCTAGTTAGACTCCCTGTCCTATTTGCCCTCCTTCCATATCCAGAAAACTGACTCATGGAAAGCTGCTACTTATGAAACCTCTGCTAGAATCCCACCAGTTATGGAAACATTTATAGATTTTGCAACTGTTGCAAAATTCTTATGTAAAGCATCTGGAAATACTGAATGCCAGCTAATAAGACACAGGCCATCTTTGGACAATTGTATTACAGAATAATACGCCAAGATACAAACTCATCTTCGGATGGCATCCTGTTAGTGGTGTAAGTGGACGTAAGTCAGCCTTACACCTCTGTCTTGTTAGTTCTTTTGCTTAACAACCAGAGCCCCTACCTTGGATTTATTTCATGCCTGATGGAGACTGGGGAGGGATATAGCTATATACTGTGGCCAGATGAGACATGACTACATCACGTGCTGAGACTGTTGGAGGACCCTAGTGGACCTCAGTAAGTCATTTACATGTCTGGTTACTGGGATATGGCTAGACACTTCTGCAGTTCCCCCCACCAGTACCTCAGTTTCCAAAAGGCACAGAATGGCCAGGGGAGGCTACAGCAATGCTACTGTAAGTCTGGGGAGCTTTGAATGGCCTCATGTAGCTAAACTCTACATGCAGATTTATTATGTTGTGCTGGCCCATACAAGATGCTTGTCCTTGTGTCCCAATATAGTGTTGGCTCACTCCTCCCTTCAAAGTAAGTAAACAAGTCCCCCATTATCATCCAGTGGACCCTTAGTATCTATTGGGGATTGGTTCCAGGATCCCCGTGGATACCAAAATCCATGGATGCTGAAGTCCCTTTAAACAACGGTGTGATAAAATTGCATTCCATATACTATATGGCAAAATCAAGGAAAAAATATTTTAAAGCCATGGATGGTTGAATCAATGGATACAGAATATGTAGGATTGGAGGAGCAAATGTAGTTTCTTTTTACAATGGAAAGAGGAAACTATTGTTAATGGCTTCAAAACAACCCAGGATATGAAGCCATAGTTTGAAATTGTCATCACATCCTGGAATAGTCTAAAGCCAACAAGCAGGTCCCCAGTAGGGATTTAATAGGAAAATATAGCCTATGTACAGGGACACAAGGTTAATTTCTGTCTCAGTTTATCATGTTGAATTCCAACCATTCAAACATGACCATAATGTCCACTATCCATAGAGATTGGCTTCTACCAGTGCATTCCAGAAAAATGAAGTCCAAATTTTGTGATGCTCAGATAATCCCTGCAGCAGTCTTGTAGGCCGGTCCCAAGTATGGGATAAGCAGGTCTGGTTGCTTTAAGTGTTTAAAACATGCCGCTGAAATGTTAGTATTCTGTTTTGTTAGCCTTACATTTGTACGGAAACAGGAATTCACAGTTCTTTTGTCACAACCCAGAGAAAGGGAAATTTAGCCTTTCCGTTTTGACTAGGGGCAGGAAAACAGCCCAAAGAGGGGATGAACCTTCCCATGTTTATGCTATCCTCTTGGCCAAAGGCACAAAATGGCTGGGATTAATAACCATACTTCCTTCCAGCATTTCCTCCTGGCTCTCTCACACTAGCTCATTCAATATGTTAGTATGCAAGCAAAGCAAATGCAAACCATTTTCCTTCTCTCGCACAATGTGGTCTAGTCACACCACAGGGGATCCTTTTTAAATGGCAATTCCCTCCCCGAAATAATAGTCTTTGTTTGATTCCCAGCCACTTTCCATACCTGTGTGGGATTCCCAGACCATTTCCAGAGCTGGCGCGCTGGCAGGAAAGCAGAAATCTTTGGCCGGTTTTCCACCGAGGGCAGTCGCTGCCGGCGGGCGAACTCTTTGGCTTTAGAGAAACTCAGGGCCTCCTTGCGCCTGAGTTTGCTCTTGGCACTGGTGCCAAAGCACCTCTGTAGGGTGTTGTTCTTTGAACGCAGGGCTTCAGATTGAGCCAGCAGGGCTGGAACGGGGTGCGTGAGACAGGTCTGCACCAGCAATGTGGGATCCTCATCATCAGAACTGTATGATGAATCCTCATTGTCCGAGGAACAGAGGCTGGAGGTGGAGCCTGAGCCAGAGCTGGAGGAGGTGGATGATCCCGAAGAAGAGGAAGAGACAGAAAGGCGCGTCAGGAACCGAGAGGGGACACTGCCTCTCAGTTCATCCACCTCATCTTCATCCATGTCGGAGTAAGAGCTATGACAGTCACTGTCACAGTGTAACCCATACTCTGTTTGACCAGTGTACTTGCGTAATGCTAACCCCATAGGCAACGTACTCTTCTTCTCCTTGATCCCCAAGGCTGGATGAGGGTAGCCATGGCCAGATAGTGACCCAAAATCCTTGTCACTCATTAGCAAAGCCTTGCAGTTTTTGTTCTTGGGTGAAGTCACACCCTCGTGATCCAGCTTGACCAGATATTCACCACCCATTTTCCGACGCCCTCCCTTGCCCACCTCCATGTCTAGCCGCTCAGCCTTCTTGGCACGCAATAGCTTCTGGGCACATGGCAGAACCAGGCCAGCGCTTCCAAAAGCTGAGTAGGAGTTGGCGATGCGGCTGAAAGAGTCAGATCCAAAGCCATTGCCAAAGATAGGGGCAGCCACAGTATGGACTGGGAAGAGAACCTCTTTGGCACGCAACTTTTTGCTGCTACCATTGAGCTGAAAGAGGTTCTGCCTCATGACTGTGCTCTTGCTGGATGCCTTGCGCTTGCTCTGAGCCATGGCTGACCAGCTCAACAGGGGTGTTGCACGGCGGCCTAGGAAGTGATCTCCTGGCAGAGCTTTTGAACTTGAATGCAGCATGTCTGATTTACCTGTTGAGAAAAGGGAAAGTCAGATAAATACTGTGTTTCAAATCTGGATCTAACCTACCTATATCAGGGTGGGCACTTCCCGAAGCCTGAGAGCTGCACTGGCTCACTTTCAGCTCCCTTAGACCTCTGGATAGTCATTGGATGTTGTTGCAACAGCCAGTTTGGGAATCTGGAAGTAATGGTCTGCGCTTCCTGTCACTTGTCGGACCACTTGGAATGTAGGATTATTTTGGCTGTTTGGGAATGGGAAGCCCCACAAAATAGCATTTTAGAACCCCGCAAAAGGTGTTTGTACTGTTTTAACAAACTTTTTTGTGTGCCAAGATGACAATTTTTCCAGGTGCAATTGGGAGCAGGGAGTAGGATATTTTGTGAACTGTCCACATGCAGTTCACAAAATAGACTATATAATTTCTAAGCAACTTCTTCTTTATCTTGTACTCTGCAACTAATCAGCAGATTTTACTGATCACGCAGCCTCTCCATTTGCAAGTTTAGATCTGCGGTCTCCTTTCAGCAGTCAGTTTTCCTCCTGCCTGAACTGAGCAGCTCAGTTCTCAAGTTAAAATTCTTACATTTCTGAAGTAAGATTTCTCGTTTGTTTCAAAGATGATAGGCATCAAAGTTCAACATGTGCTGTAGATCTGTAAGTATCTGAACTCAGACATTGTCAAACAATTTCTGCCAATCTTGCCAGTAGTAACATGATGACAAAGGATAGGAGGCAACAGCTGCCAGTAGTCAAAATGCAGCATTATCCATTTACCCTGCCTATTGTTTGGGATTTCATGAGGAGCCCAGGAGCTATACATGACTTGTAAACAGTTTCTATTATCCTGACATGTCAAAACAAACTTCAAAATAGTTTATTTTGATATTTTGCCAAAAGGAAGGTCCTGTTTTGTGAAAGAGTTTGTCAAAATCAAAAGAAGCTCTCATCTTTGGGTGAATTTTTTAAACTGATCATTGCAAAAAACCTGTAGAAGAATCAGTTTTGTCAGAATAATACTCAACAGGCAAGGATCTCCTACGTGGCCAATATACGAAATACTGCCATCACTCTAAATGAGCTTAATTTGCTTGCAGTGACATCAGCAAACAACAAAGCCTAATTCATTTCAAATGTGCATTATATTGTTCTCTAAACAACTACATCCTGAGAAACAGTAACGTATCTGATTCAGAGTTTACAAATTCATGTACAAATCTGGTCCCTTTTACAGCTTCGTCTATCCTTCTCCTATATTACTGTTGTTTTTTAGGCCTCTCGATTGTTTAGCTTGAGCTTCTCTATCAATACTTTCCTCAGACCACCATCTATAATATCATTATATACTGAGGGTTTCAGCACTGCTAGTCCAGAGCTGACAGTGACTGTTTTTTCTGGCACAGTAAAAAGGCTATTGGATCTGGACCAGGGGAAGGAGCTAAATATATATCTGATTTTCTATTTTTATATTGTTGTCGAGTTGATTTTTTTTTACATGCTCTATATTATTTTGTGCATTGTGCCCTAATTTTCACATTGGTTGTTTATAATTATTTAATCACTTACCATGATCTTGGGGAGAGATTTAATTATTTCCTGATTTTAAAAATATATTATCTTATACAGTAGAGTCTCACTTATCCAACATAAACGGGCCGGCAGAACGTTGGATAAGCGAATATGTTGGATAATAAGGAGATATTAAGAAAAAAGCCTATTAAACATCAAAATAGGTTATGATTTTACAAATTAAGCACCAAAACATCATGTTATACAACAAATTTGACAGAAAAAGTAGTTCAATTCGCAGTAATGCTATGTAGTAAATACTGTATTTACGAATTTAGCACCAAAATATCATGATGTATTGAAAACATTGACTACAAAAATGCGTTGGATAATCCAGAACGTTGGATAAGTGAGCGTTGGATAAGTGAGACTCTACTGTAATACTATATATAAAATAAATCACTGAACTGGATTGTTATAGGATGTTAAGATTTGTTTTTTCTACTGACAAAAAGCTGCTTTAAAGTGGCAAAGTTAAAAAGTGATATACAAACGTAGGATGAAATGAAATTTCGGACCATGACCACACAGAGCACTTACTGGCAAGCCCACAGGATTATTGCAAGGATAAAAAAAGGATAATCCTTCAGTTCCTTGAACAAAGGCCAGCAAGAGAGAGCAACAGAAAGTTCCTTACCAGGCTTTTCTTTGCTGATAGCCTTTTTTCCAGTGCTTTTGGTTGACTCGGACACATCACGCCCCTCAGCACAGAGGCTTAGGGCTGGCTCACTGGAATGGGGAACATCACTGGAAGATCTCTTGTTACGTCGGCAGGAAGTTGAGACCAGCAGTGCAGGCGAAGGTTCTGTGCCTACCAAGAGAGAAAAGGGACTCAGAAGTCTCTCAACAGATCAAGGTGGTGATGTCTACCTAATCATCCATTGCTTTCTTGCCAGGCCCAGCCCAACACGGCACGCTGGCCACGCCCCCGCATTGGGCGCCACCTTCCCAGGGGCGCTATTGAGCCCCTGGGAGGCAGGGCCACACCTGGCGGAGGTGGGGCCGTGTGACGTCTGGCCCTGCCTCCCGCGCCGCGCACCCTAGCCCCGCCTTCCACGCCGCCCGTGCCGCGGGAGGCGTGGCCGCCCGGCGTGGGAGGCGGGGTTAGGGCATGGGAGGCGGGGCCAGTCCTGGCCTCGCCTCCTGCGGCGCAGGGGAGGGGGCGCAAAAATATATTTGCGTACCCCTTTGAATTTCCTCGGGCCGGTCCTGTTTCTTGCCAATATTTGCATGATTTCCCCCACACAGGCAGAACCTATCTCACATTGTAATACAGAAAATGTAGCATTTTCTTGAAAAAAAGGAACAATGATCTTGAACTAAGCAACAGAGAAATCCAAAAAGATCCCAAGCAGAAGATGCTGAGCAAACGTGATGCTGATTGTTACAAGGACTTTTCTTCTTAGAAGGGGGTCCATTGTGAATGATGTTTTCCCCTAAAGTGCTCAAAGCGGTGGGATATTTTGGACAAAATAACTCACATCAGGTGCCAATGGCTTAGAATTAATTTCATCCAAAGATACTTACATTGGATTTTGAAGTCTGGTGGCAACATGCGAATATTGGACACTGCAATGTGGCCTGTGTCCCCATCATCAAATTCTACCAGCACTGAGTCTGCATCATCTTCTTCATCACTTGAGGAACCTGTGGGGCAGAAATGGTCACAACCTTGGCAATAGAGGGATATCCTTCAGGTCAGTTCTGTGGCTGGCATGAGATAAACTCTGTCTCAGTGACTTACTGGTAGTTAGTCACTATATTCTCATCCTCCCCTCCCACACCTTGGGATGGCTATTGGCTGGCCTGGCTCACCTCGGATAACATTCCCTGGGTAGAGGCAGCGTGACTTCTGGCTCCAGTAAGCACACACTCGGGTGCCAGGTGGTAGGTTGTGACTTGATTGTGGCTGCACATCCAGAACCTGGAAAAAACAAAGAGCCCTGGTTGGCAAATGGTCCACCATGCTCTTAACTAGGCATTGGAAACACTACTGACACTATTTGTTTAGCCAAGTGTGGGCATGTTTTATGTCATCAGGCAATGATGGATATTGCTAAATTTGTACATAAAGTAATATAAATTTAGAGTTCAGGTGGCAGGAGGGCATCCATATTTTCTTGATAATATGGATTCCTCTCGTGGTCATCAGTAATGTACTCTTATTCTTGCACCTTACCAATGAATGGCACCATTTGCTCCAGCTACAAAACCCCCTGCTTTCCAAACTGTAAGTACTGCATATCCTCTTAGACAGAGGTTGGGACCATGTTGTGCATCAGAGATTGTTGGACATACTCCAGCAGCTCTGCCTGAACACATGCAGAGGACTAGAGGCTGAAGTCCAACCATACCTGGAAGACCACATGATTCCCACCCCTGCTGTAAAGGGCTGGGTTGGGTTAGAATAAAATACTGCTTATAATAGCAACTGATTTTCCAAATATACAATTCTGCATGGTCTGTTTTTAGTAAAAAGTTGATGGTGCTTTGGGTTTTATTAATCTGGTTGTGTCCCCATCATTGAATTCTACCAGCACTGATTCTGGTAGAAGAAATCTGGCTAAAGCACAAGAATAAACTAAGACTGCCCCTTCAAGGACTCCTCTGATAATGAGAAATTGGAGCAATGACCTTCCCTCCATATGCCCAGTTTTGTCCTGTAAAATATCCAATTATCCCTAAAAAAAAGGGAAGAATAATGATCACTCAGAACATCTGCACTGAAAGCAAGAAGCTACATACAGGATCTACAATAGTTGTGAGGTTGGTAGATGCCCAATACAGCATACAATGCCTACCATGGTACAAATACTGAATAAGGAATAAGCACACGAACACCAGGCCAACATGCTCCTGAATTCACCTTGCCCTCTCTGACCCATAATCATGCCACCTTAAGCTTCCATATCCAGAAGACCTGGGCCTTCCAAGTGTACCTTGCTTGTCTCATCAAAAATCTTCTGTCTCATATTCTTTGCCAGCTTGTGCTTGCACATTTCCACGGGGGAGTAGTACTTCATGCTCCCTGCCCCATAGGAAAGTCCCACTGGTATTGTTCCCATCTGCATTAGCAGCCCAGCTTCTCCACCCTCAACTGCCTAAGCAGGCCTGATTAATCCCAGGCCATGATCTACTGGGACTCACCGCCTCCTGCAGCAGCTGCTCCTGGGAATAGATCCTCTGCCGGTTCCCCCGCTCTCCCTCAATGACGATGCTGTAGCTACAGGAGAGGCAGAACAATGACAAGGATTTACATGGCTGAAGATGTCTAAGACTGGAAAACTCAGTCTGGCTAATTTTGATAGATGTGAAATGGGGCATTCAGCTCTCAGGCTGCAGCAGAGAGAACAGAGAACTTGTGTTTCAGTCCAGTGGGAGTGCAAGGTATTCATTGTATACTTCAGAAAGCCAGTAAGATATGTGGCAAAGAGCACTAGGTGCTCGTTTTGAGGAAGTGCTGAGAGCTTAGTTTGGGAACAGAAGAAAAGCTACCACAGTGGTTAACAGCAGAATCCCAGGGGTACGTGCACAAAGTCACTCTCACTATAGTCAATGACGCTTATTCACAACTCATAATAACGCTTACTTTAAGGAAGCAAATTTTAAAATGCACACATTTCTTGTTTTAATGCAAAGTTACATTTCAGTTTTACAGATGGATGAAAGATTTGGCCATGACATATAAGATTCTTATAAGAAGAAGTCCCCAAATACAAATATCTCAAATGCAACTCACTATGCTCTAAACCATATGGGCTCTTTGACATAGGATCTGTGGGGGTAGGTGGTGGGGAGGCACTTTGTCTGCATCCACCGGAGACAAAATGTAGCTCACTTGTGACTGTAGGTGGGACAGATGGATCCCTCTTTTGAACTGAAGTCATGCACATCTGCAATTCATATGGGGCAATTATTTTAAGGAAGAGATACCTAAGTCTTTCTTTAGCAGGAACTACAATTATCTGCAAGCCATAGGCAGAAAGGGGGAAGCAATGTCTGGAAAGGACACTCCTGGAGTGCAGAGGAAAGGAACTGCCCACCCTCTTATCAGCACTGACATTTGATTTTTAGAAGAAACTATGCTCTCTCTCTCTCTCTGCATATGTATCCCATGTCTGTGTTTCGGAAGCACAACATCTAATAGATTCAGACTCTTACATGTCTGGTGGCTGCAGACTCTTCACACTTCCAGCATAGAGCAGGCTGTCCTCTTTGGGGATAAGCACACGCAGTCCATCCTGGAGATCCTCCTTGTGGATGGTGCATGACTGGGCTGCAACCACAAGGCAAGAGATTAACATTATCCTCCCCATTTCCTTATGGCAGCAAAATTGGTGTCTAGGATGCAGATCAAACTTTTAAAAGTTGGCCCAGCAGCCAACCACCTTTGACATACAGATTCATTACTTAATATTCATATCCCTTTAAGGGAGCATCAGATAAAAGAACAGGGTTGCATATTGGTTTGGGGGCTTCATTAGTCTCCTGAGATTTCTTCATCCTTTGGAGCTTAGTGAGAAATTCAGGCTTGAATCCTGGGCTCTGCCACATTTGCTCAGCCTGTTTGCTCTTCATAAACATTTCCATTTGTCCAAGCAGTTCATTGCACCACCTTGGTTCCCAGCTGTCCAAACCAGAACTGCCCACTCTCTTTTCTTGGTCTGACTGCAGAACACCATTATCACACTCCATCTTTAGTGTTACCCCCACCTCATTATCCTTCTGGTCTCTATGCCTTTCTCTTTGTGGTTACTAGCTTTTATTTCTCCACATCCTTGCTGACTCCTGCCCTCACCCCATGACCAACACTATCCTAGAATGCTCAGCTGTAGTCTGGAGCACTGCCATAGTCTACAGCACCCCAAATGGGGTCCCCTTAGCTCTATGTTGGGGTCCCCCAAAAATGACAATAGCAAAATGTTTCTAAATGCCACCTAAACATTTACACAAACGACATGCAGTGTTTACTGTGGACTCCCCAGAAAATGCTTCAGCTCTACTTCATAAAAAGGAAACTTGTTTAGAAAGTCTTGCAAATGCTTGTTTGTTATTAGTAAATGTTTGATTTGTATACCTATTTTATTTATATACCTAAATACCAATGGTCACATAAAATTTCTCAGGCCAAAAGGGGTCACAAATGGAAAAGTTTAAGAAGCCATGGTCCAGAAACTCACCAGGGGTTATGTCTTGCTCTGTACCAGAGGGAGGCATCTCCTCCTCTTCAGAGAAGCTGCTGTTGTCATCAAACTCAAACTGATCCTCAATGGCAAAGCTCTCCATCAGCCGGCTGACTGCCCGGCCTTTGCACTGCAAAAGCAAACGCAAAGCATGTCTTCTCCTTGCACACAGGGATGCTCCACAAGCACATGAGAAATAATGAAATGCTTGAGGTGGAAATGTCCTGATTAAGGCTCTCATGCATCCTGCATCAATACCTAATTCACAGCACCACCAGGAGCCTTACTAGATGGCATTCAATATGCATTAATGGAGTTTCAAGTGAATCAAAAGAGCTGGCCTGGAGTGAAGAGCTGCAGGACTTATCTCTCTGCCTCCTTTATGCTTGGCCAGGAAATCCAGTTCCTGCCCCCTAATCTGGCAGTAGCAAGGGAGCCATGTATCTTTTGTCATTTTTGGAGCTGATCTAACCAAATTTTGCACTGTATAAGTGGGTTGCAATTTCCTACCTGCTTGCTGACCACCTTGTTCTTGACTTTGGACAATTTCTTGCCCTTGCTGAGGATAGATTTGGCATTGCGAGGAGAGAGTGCTAATGTCCCATTCTTTCTCTGCCAAGAGGAAAAAACAGCCAATCAATATAAAACACCCAAAAAAGAAGCAGCACACTCAAGGACTTCTGACCTGAAAGTTGTGGCCAGAAAAGCCCACTAACACATGTCTGCCCCACCTGCTACTATCAGATCCCTTTGTTCCAAGGACGGGGCCATCCCAATCCCCCGAGGGTGTTCTGCAGCCCTGTCCCTGCTCACCCTGAGGGCTGACTGCAGCACTTTGCTCTTGCGTGTGGCTTTCTTGAGGCGTTCACTGCTGAGCTTTCCTGCATCATCCCGCATTGTGAATGATCGGGCCTGACTGCCAGAGAAGAACCCCTCACTTGTTGCTGATGTGCCAGGCCCACAATGAAGCTCTTTGGCCTTGTTCTTTAACTTCTTCTTGTTGGATCCCCCACATGATCCTGGGCGACACACAGGTACCTTTTCCAGCCTTGCTATTCCAGGCTTCACTGGACGTTGCTTGATTTTGACTTGGCCTTCAGGACTGGGGATTCGGCAGGGTCCTATACAGATCCAGAAGAGTTTAATATTAAATAAAGGAGTCAAAGGGAGACAAAACACCACAGTGGGGCTTCCTCCTACTGTGCAGTCTGGATCTTAAGAGATCTATGACATCAATAAGTAGACCATGTTAACTTGGTATCTATTTAAGCTTGGTTCCTAGGCCCTGTATTTATTTATTTATTTATTTATTTCTGATATTTCTACCCCGCCAACTCAAGTACTATTATATACAATGACATTGTATAAGGTACCCCTTAGAAGCCATAGATGATTGAATCCATAGATATGGAGGGCCAACTGCATTGTAATTTAATATCTTCTGGGCTTGTCAGATGCCCTTCCATATTTTATTTCATGAAAAAGTAAGACTTGATTTTCTTGGTTCTCCTTGTAACTCAAAAAGGGATCCAGGGACTTCCTGCAAATTAACAAAACTGCCAGCTTTCATCCACCCTCAGCTGTGAGTCAGATATAATAATTTGGCAACAAAGAATTACTAGGAGGACAGGAAGACCAGACAGAGTCTGAGTCATATCCCCAGCAGGTTTCAGTGCCCAGCTCCTTAGCAGCTGGGGCAGATTCACAATCTTACCAAAACATTTCCATTACCTAACAACCCCTGCCTCTCCTTTTTCTTCTTTGCCTTCTGATTGGCTTCCATTTTCACTACCGAGGAAGGAGAGGGGCCAATTACAGCAGGACTGACTGTCATATGAAGCATAGAGCTGGTGTCACTAGTCAGGTCATCACCACCACCACCATCATCACTTTCATAGTTTCTGTGGCGATTGTCATCTGTGGACAGAGAGAAGAGTTAGGAGAAATTCATGACTAATTTCATGGTGCCCACCTTCTACCATTAAAGCATACCCAGGACAATTTTTTTTTTTCGTGTCAGGAGCAACCGGAGTTGCTTCTGGAGTGAGAGAATTGGCCGTCTGCAAGGACGTTGCCCAGGGGACGCCCGGATGTTTTGATGTTTTTACCATCCTTGTGGGAGGCTTCTCTCATGTCCCCGCATGGAGCTGGAGCTGATAGAGGGAGCTCATCCACACTCTCCCCAGGTGGGATTCAAACCTGGCAGCTTTCAGGTCAGCAACCCAACCTTCAAGTCACTTAGTCCACTACGCCATCTGGGGGCTCCACCCAGGACAATAACCATATTACTTTTAAGGCTCATATCCCAAAATGAACTGAGAAATAAGGGTTGAGAGGTAGCAGTTCATTAAATGTTTTACTATAGTAGTTTTGAAAGATTTATCTGGGTCTTTGTATTGGGTTGCCTTGTTTTCACTTATTACTGGAAACATAACTCCTCACCCATCCACCCTTTGGCCTGGAAAATTGCAGTGAAGACATAACCAAAGAACATCTGGGAAAGCTGCCCTGGTACGCTCATTATGGGGTAAAAACCTTTTAAACTAACAAAAAATAATAAAAGCTCTGAGTATGCGTGGGATTCTTTTTTGAGCATGACCTCCTTTCTGTGCTGACCCTGCTGTTGAGCAGGCTGTGCATTCCCCTTCCGATCTCAGTGCCTACATCCTGGTCCTTGCCCCCTTGACAATGCACCTTTGTTCTTTTGGCTTTGGGGAGTGGAAGCTGGATTCCTGTCTCAGTCTTGGTTTCCTGATAAGATGCTCCAGGAGCTCCAAGGGAAACCCAAAAGACTTCAGTCAAACAGGAGCGGACACTGTGGCCCCAGCAAAGGCTGTCATGTGCAGCTATTTTAAAACTCCACTACTTCCTCTGCTTACCAGCAGGAAATACACTTATCCCGCAAACCCTTGGTCAGAGTGGAAGATAACAGCTTTGTTGGATTTCATCCTGATGAATTGGGAGAGACTAATCACACTCATCTTCTGCAGTGCAACAATAAACAGACAAGCATGGACTTTGCTCCCTGGGAGCCTAGCAAAAGGATGCCTACTCTCCCCTCTCAGTTTTCCCTGAGCTTTTAGTAATGTGTTTCAATAGGAACATGTTACTAACATCAACCCCACATTTCCCACCACCATCAACCTTACTTTCAAAGTACCAGGGGATATCATTCCTTCAGTCTATCAGTACCTGCTTCAGGATTTCCTGTGCTTTGCTTGGCCTCCATGCTAGCAAGGTCCTGCTGAGGATATTTGATAGAAGACAAGCCTTTGGAGCTCTTAGGACGAGAAAGCTTTTTTTGGATCCGTACACCTTGAGTAGGTTCTTTCCGACGGAATGGACCAATGCTTGTAGGCAGACCTTTGCTCTTGACCTTCTGCTTGAGATGGGAGACCTTGTGCACCACATTGGAAGCCAGCTTGCTTTGGGAGCTGCTCTTTTTGCAATGCACCTTCTCCTAAAGAACCAGGGACAATGTACAAGCAAACATATTACTGCCAGTTGAAGATGCACAGACTCCCTCTCCCTTCTGCTCACTGTGGGACACCTGCCAAAATCAGGACATTCAAAAAGGCTGATAAATTTCACCTGACTCTACTACCAGTAGAGCTAACTTTGGATTCCCAACAACCTAATTTGAATCCTTCAAGAAATGGGATTCTATACTTTTACACCTGCTTCTATTTTTTTGCTGACAAACTGCCATCCGTTTTTATAGAAATCTTTTCAACATTTGAAGAAATTGATCAGGAAACTTATTGCCTTCTTAAACCAGACCAACCATCACTGGACTCCACTCAATTTGGAAACTTCAGGCTAATTTCCAATCTCCCCTACTTGGTCAAAGTCATGGAACATATGGTGGCCTCGCAACTCCAGGGATTCTTGGTAGACATTGATTTTCTAGATCCAGCGCAGTCTGGATTTAGGCCAGGACATGGTACTGAGACAGCCTTGGTCGCCTTAGTAGATGATCTACGCTGGGAAGTGGATAGGGGGTGTGTGTCCTGCTGGTTCTGCTGGACCTTTCAGCGGCCTTCGATACCATTGACCACAGTATCCTTCTGGGACGCCTCGCGGGGATGGGGCTTGGAGGTACTGTCTTGCAGTGGCTCCACTCATTCCTGGAGGGCCGGTCCCAGAAGGTGTTACTGGGGGACACCTGCTTGGTCCCGCAACCATTGTCTTGTTGGGTCCCGCAGGGGTCAGTATTATCCCCCATGTTGTTTAATGTCTACATGAAGCTGCTGGGAGAGATCATCAGGAGTTTCGGAGTACAGTGTCATCTGTACGCAGATGATGTCCAGCTCTGTCACTCCTTCCCACCTGTCACTGAGGAGGCTGTCCAGGTCCTGAACTGGTGCTTGCCTATGTCGGACTGGATGAGGGCCAACAAACTGAAATTGAATCCAGACAAGACAGAGGTCCTGCTAGTCAGCCGCAAAGGCAAACAGAGCATAGGGTTACAACCTGTGCTGGATGGGGTCACACTACACCTGAAGGTGCAGGTTCTTAGCTTGGGGTGATCCTAGATTCATTGTTGAGCCTGGAACCTCAGGTTTCAGCGGTGGCTAGGGGAGCCTTCGCACAGTTAAAACTTGTGTACCAGCTGCGCTCTACCTTGGGAAGCGTGACTTGGCCATGGTGGTCCACGCTCTTGTTACATCCCGAATAGACTACTGCAACACACTCTACATGGGGCTGCCTTTGAAGACTGTTCAGAAGCTACAACTAGTCCAACACACTCTACATTGGCCTGCCTTTGAAGACTGTTCAGAAGCTACAACTAGTCCAACGGGCGACAGCCAGGCTGCTAACCGGAGCAGCATACAGGGAGCACACCACTCTTCTGTTACATCAGCTGCACTGGCTGCCAATTTGCTACCGAGCACAATTCAAGGTGCTGGCTTTAGCCTATAAAGCGCTAAATGGTTCCAGCCCAGCTTACTTGTCCGAACGTATCTCCCGCTATGACCCACCTTGCAAATTTAAGATCTTCAGGAGAGGCCCTGCTCTCGATTCCACCACCCTTGCAAGCGTGACTGGTGGGGACGAGAGACAGGGCCTTTTCAGTGGTGGCCCCATGTCTGTGGAATGACCTCCCTAATGAGATCAGACAGGCCCCCTCGCTCTTGTCTTTTAAAAAAAATGAAAACCTGGCTATGGGACCAGGCTTTCGAGCGATAGATGCAGCAGTAACTATAATGAATTCATGACAAAGAACTGACAGACCTGGAATATGACCTGGAATGCACCTTTGAATATATTTTTATACTTTTATGGATGTTTTAATTAATATTATTGTTGAATTGTGATTGTTTTTATATATTCTGTTTTATATTCAATTGTAAGCTGCCCTGAGTCCCCCTCGGGGGTGAGAAGGGCGGGATATAAATGTTGTAATAAATAAATAAATAAACATCTTAACAGCAAATGTAATTCCATACTATATTATTATGTAATTGTGTAATGTGGGCCCTATATCTGCCATAGTAATCCTATTTCTGTGATTTGTAAAGAAACCCGCAAAATTAAACAAGACACCTGTTCTATGTGATACAATTGTGCACATTTCTGCATCCATTCCTGCAATGTTACCATCTAATTTGGTTAAGAAGCAGGGCCAGAAGTTATCTCTGATCAGGCCTAACTGGTCTAATTCTTATTCAGCTGCAAGGTAAAGATAAATAGGGGTGACAAGGTAGGCTCACCTGGGAACTCTTGAGGCCACTATAAGTTGTTTCTGGTATTTTCCTTTTTTTCTTCTTTGGTTCCCCTTCAGTCCGTAGCTCTGAGCATAGTAGTGATAAGCTTGCTTTTACTGACCTGTGAATTGAAAATAATGCTTCAATGAGTCTAGTGGAGAGATATTCAGTTCATTGTCTTCCCTATTAAGGAGTAGAGGCCACAGGTAGATGGACAGATGGGTAGAGCACTGTCCAAAGCCAAAACCAAAGATCATTATTTTTGATCAAGTATGAACTTGTAGTACAGTACCCTTCCTCCAATTTACAAATTATGATCTCATTCCATTGTGGTTACAAGATGTCCTCCACTTTCACTGAGGTTTGGGCTACAGAACCCCCAAGCAAATGGAAAAACTGCCAATAAAAGACATATTTTTTTCATCAGAGAACACCTTTCTAGGTATCTATAGGTCCTCCAGGACAACTTCAGGCAGAAGTCTCCCTGGAGACCAAGAGAGATTTAGAGAGAACATATTAATAAAATCCACACGAGTTAAAACTGCAAATATGGAGGACGGTAACTGTTTATTGCCCAATCCGGGCCAGAAAAAGGAGTATTAGTTGATGTCCTTAGGTTTCATTTAGTTTAATTTTATTTTGTGCCTGGCTGCTTTACTTTTATTTGTAAGAAGACAAAATACAGTTTTGCTATTTGAAGAAATATAAATGTTGTGTTATGTATGTAAATACTACATATTCTTCACATACATTTTCCCTTGATGGTAGAATAAGTCTCAAAGGTGTTTTTTTTTTCATGTCAGAAGCAACTTGAAAAACTGCAAGTCATTTCTGGTGTGAGAGAATTGACCGTCTGCAAGGATGTTGCCCAGGAGACACCCAGACATTTGATGCTTTACCATCCTGTGGGAGGTTTCTCTCATGTCTCTGCATGGGGAGCTGGAGCTAACAGACTGGAGCTCACTACACAGAGTTTTACCCAATGCGCCACGGGGGGCTCAAAGGTGTGACAAGTTTCAGATCAGTAACACTGGTTCTCAATGTTGTGAGGACCAATGACCTGTTTCATATGATGACTTATCTGTGTTACCCATTGCTATTCTTTATGTCATAACCATGAGAAACCCCAGGTGTGGTAGTTCATTAAAGAGCATGTTAAATATATAAACATACATCTCCCACTCTTTCAAAGAATGGCTTCTGCAGAAACCATTCACTCTGTTCTAGAGAAGACCTGAGGGCAGAGACTCTCTTTATGGAATATTGATTGTTCTAATCTGACCGGCTCAAACAAATCTTACAAAATATTAACAAGAAGTATGCAGATGCAGAGAAACCATGGTTCTACAGATATTCCCAAGCACCACAAGCAATTTAGCCTTGGGTGCTATTTCCTAGTAAGGCCACAACCGTAAAACTATGGAAAGAATGAAACAGAGTTTTATCATAAAATGAGAGGAAAGTATCCCTTGTTCATTTACAATAATAAGACAAATATTTATAATTCTGTATACTGGAGAAAGAAATTAATTACAGCTGATTTATTGATAACTAGTTGCTTCAATATTCTTCCTGTTCCACACCTGGCAAATGTTAGTACTCACAGACAGATCATAAAACAAGTACTTCCTTAGAGGAATCTACTCCAAGGAAGTGAATACAGGTTGGGTCTCTGGAATTTCTTATCTGGAATTCTGAAATCCTCAAAAATCCCAAATGCTCCACATGGGTGGAGATAGTCGCTTCTTTGCTTCTGGATGGTTTAATGTACACAAACTTTTTCATGTACAAACAGACTATAAGTATTAAGTGTACATGACACATAAATTAATTTCATGTTTATACTTGGATCATGCCTTCAAAATATCTCCTTATGTAACTAAAATACAGATAATCTGGAAGAATCTGAAATCTAAAACATTTGAGGTTCCAGGCGTTTTAGATAAGGGATACTCAACCTGTAAAATACTCCAGGTGAGATTTCAGCAGTGAAGGAAACATCTGTAGCCATTGGGTACAAGCACAGTAATAGTAACTGGCACATGGTACGGAAAGGGTGCAGTGGAACTCCCCATATCAGATAGGCTGATAGTCACAACCCTAAAGGATACATGGACAGGTGGTGTGTGTATGTGTGCATGTGTGTCATATGAGGTTTCTACAGATGCTCCAGTGGAAGAAAGTGCTTCTTGAGAAATGAACTAAACAATGACATGGTAAGGCAGTTGGAGCTTCCTGAACAGTAGATGCTAAACCGATTCCAGAGCATTCCCTGCACCCTCTCTTGTATATATTTTTCTCTTTTTTTGAGGGAGGGGAGATGAGGGCACAATACTGTACCCCTCCCATGTGTCCTGTGGCTGATAAAGGAAAGGGAGGAGACATTCCAGGGCTTTTCATGCCTTCCAGCAACATTCCAAAGCAGAGCGGCTGCCACTTCTGCTGCAGCTCATTAATTCACCAGCTATGGTGGGGGCTTTGGGACAATTGCCTCTTTCAGCTGAGCTTGTCAGAAGGTTTTATGTGCAAGGGAATTGCCAGAGGAACCACAGTGTAGCGCCTGCCCTGGCAGCTTAACTCCCTCTACACCAAGAGGATAGCAATACTGGGGGCAATGTGGGTTGTGCACATAGTTTTAGTGCCATCCTTGCGTTCTGCTTTAAGGTGACAGGTTTTATGGGCAGATGTAGATGTACACACATTTGGTGTGTATTAAGTCTCATAAGAACCAAGAAGTTAATGCATACATCTAGTGATTAGGACTGGAATTCTGGATCAAAATTTCTCAAACCCCATAGTGATTATGCAAAATATTTGCTGAATGACCAAAGGTTATACATCGTGCTTGTCTTTTGTCTTTACTTTCCAAAATTCTGAATGTGTGTTCTATTCAGGGAGGTGATGGGAAAGGATTGCAAGAACTCATGGAAAAATATGGGATGTATTACAGTCTCTAAGGAAAGGAGGACAGGGACTGGAGTCATGGGGTGGGGAGTGCTGAGTAAGTTGTCTCACGCTCTTGAGCAATGAAAGCCTTGTTTCAGCCCACTCTCATTTTCTCAGTGTTGCAGTTAAATTCCCACATGGACCATTCAGCTTGCTGGGCAGTGTTCCTGCACGTACATGCAATACGAAGGGTTGGCTCCAGCTCCCCAGCATACGTGTACCGAGTGGATGTGTACCAGAAAACCAAGAAATATTATACTGTTTGCAGCACAAAGTGATTGCTCTCCAGGATTTTACATAGAATCCTAAGAGCTGAATAGAATCTGGTGGTAACGGAATTTTGAACTTGCTCTCCATAACTAACAGTGGGATAGGCAGAAAGGAAAAGTGATCTTAAATGTTCAAGGTGCTAAACAAGTTAGTGTATTCTGTTCTGGAAATCTATCTCTGTGCTTCAGAAATGAAAATGGGAGAATCTAGAGTTGTTGGCAATGCCTCTGGTAGGCATGAATGTCTGCATTCTGCATATTCTGCACCACAGAATCAAAAATTGTTGACCTATGTACATTTTGGCAAAATGAGCATGTTTGTGCGATTTTTTATTTATTTTTGCATGATTTATTTTGATCTCCACACCGTTTTCCATAAATTGTTCTGTTTTCCATCATCAGTCTAGTTACAAATAGCAACACAGACTCATATAGGGCATAGAATCATAGAATCATAGAATCATAGAATAGTAGAGTTGGAAGAGACCACATGGGCCATCTAGTCCAACCCCCTGCTAAGAAGCAGGAAATCGCATTCAAAGCACCCCCGACAGATGGCCATCCAGCCTCTGCTTAAAAGCCTCCAAGGAAGGAGCCTCCACCACGGCCCCGGGGAGAGAGTTCCACTGTCGAACAGCTCTCACAGTGAGGAAGTTCTTCCTGATGTTCAGGTGGAAGCCTATCTATCGAATTTCACTGAGCAATTTCACTGTGGTTTCTAATATTCCAACAGGACATGTGCATGCACTTCCTTGAACAATAGCAGTAGTAATAACAGTAACAGCAGTGAAGAGGAGAGAAAGCTGAGAATTACAAAAAGCTGCATGATATGCCCAGTGCCTCTTTCTGACTATCCTCTGTGCTTCCATGGAATCACAGTGTGCTCAAAACCCAGTTCTTAGAGACAGTTACTCCACAATTATTACTGTCTGTGGAAGGAGAGTTCCAAGGTCTCTACTATTAGCATATAGTTACAACTCTCTTTGAACTTCTTCCTTCTTCCCTTAGGAAGCGTGTGCAGTCAATTCAGACCAGCCTAGAGGAAAGAATATTAGGACTGAACCCATCTGGCAGCAGAAATGGTGGGACCCATCTGGCAGCTGCAATGGTGGGATGTCTTGCTTGATGCTGGGAAAAGGGAAAGAGATGAAGAGTATCTTGGATCCAGAATGGAGAATAGACAGAGGAAGTTTACCTTCTTTCTCCCATCCCCATAGGAATGACAAATTAGGCCTGACTTTATCTTAGATGGGTCACCTTTTGACACCTTCTAACGTATCTGCTGCACCATGCTTTGGCAAAGCTCTCCCAGCTTCTCCTCCTAGCATAGTAAATATGAAATGAATTAGCTCCCTGAAGGCTTTGTTCCATCCCCACCGCTGGCTGCCTGCCCACGCTGATCTCCAGAGCTCGTTAGTTCTAATTGCTCCTCTCCAGCACCCAGGCTCCAGAGAAGCTGCCTCTTGTTTGCTCCACCCTGGGAATGCAGCCCAGGGCTTGAGTCTGCCCAAACCTCATCTTCCCAAGACAGCTTCTGTTCACACTTCTCTCTCGGCCGTGCCCCTGTACCTCAACCCTTTGACCCTGAGTCGACCCTGGAGCGGGTGCCAAATTCCATTCTGGCAGAGGCAGCAAAAAGGAAGGAGGGAATTCCCTAGTTAAACAGAAGGACGGGAAGGGAGCAGAGCTCCCTGAAGCAGGCAACAGCCTATGAGCGCCAGGAGGAACAAGCTGGCTTAGGGATGGCAAGCAGATCCAGTTAAGACCAAGCCCCTGCCCAAGCTTTGTGCCTCAGCATACTCAAGCGGGAAGGGAATCGCCATGGCTCAAGGCCATGGCTCAGTCCCGGGGAGTGGCTGGAGGAGGCAAGCTTGGCAGGAATTTCTGCTCAGCGTGGGAAGCTTAAAGGACAGGAATGTTTCTGATAGGAAGCTGGCCAAGGGGCCGGGCCCACAGCTGCTACAGAAGCATGTGTCACTTCATGGAGGCCAAAAGCTTCTTCCTGCTACACAGGGAAGGGATGCCACTATGGCTGGGAGCCTTGGCCTGGCAAGCAGTAAAGGAATCCTATGCCACCGTTGTTTGCCAGGACAGGTTTACAAGGCGGACACACTGAAATGAACACAGAAGAAGGTAGCACAAGCCACCATTCTGTTGCACTGCTCAAATATAATGGGTATGTAAGCTAATCTCACTCTAGGAGCCTGCATGATTTGGAAGCTTCCTGTCATCCTTTGATCTATGGGAAAGGGTTGGTTTGACGTGTGCTCACGTGCACGCATTCATGGGAAATGGGTTGGGATTGGACACTGTTTATGGCTCTTTAGAATGGCAGAGTCCATTTTACAAGATTACAGGATGCATCTGACACCATGGGGTTTGGTCATGTCTTTCATGGGATCTTTTTAAACTCTGAGATCATAGAGATAGTAATACTCCACAGGTATAATAATGAACAGGAGCTGTTCAACCGCAAGGCAAATTAGGCAGTTGCCAAAGGCGCCATCCTCTATGGGGCACAGTTGAAGCTGGAGGATGGTGCCTTCAGCAACCGTTGAGGCACCTCTGCCCAGGCGTGGCCAAGCCAAGGAGGCTTGGGAAGGTGTCTTTGGCGGGGAGGAGACAGCCCTCAGGCGCAGGCCAGAATCACGTCCCTGTCCTTAAAGGGGCAGCAGGGCGGCCTGGTTCTTTATTTAGGCTTTTCCTTAATCCCTCCTTATTATTTTTGCTTATTCAATACTTTTATTTTTCAGTGATTGGTTTGGGGGGGCACCATAATTCTGTTCGCTTACACTTGAAAATTACCTAGGACCAGCCCTGATAATTAAGGAATGGGAAAGAGAGAAAATGCTGTGCACCAGCTTTTCAGCCCCTCCTGAAAAGCTGACAACCAAAAAGCTCTCTGGATCGGCTGAAAAGGCATCTATCCACTCAAGCTTTGGGCTGTGTAGTTGGAAGCAATTCTGATTTGAGTCAATAGAAATGTCTCAACATTCCTAATACTAAACACTTAGTTTGCTGTGGATTTTCCTTCATAGGCATTCAGGAGAGTTTTTTTTTGTTCAGAAATTTTAATCAAACATATTTGATATCACTAGCAGTTCTATCATGGGTGGAATGTCGGGCAACAATCAAATGGAGCCACATACAGAACATGACTTCTAGGAAATGCAAAGGAAGCTGGACAGAACTGATATTGACCACCATTACTGAAGGCCATTCTCCTTTTTTTATAAAATGGTCTCTGCTCAAACAAAACTTTACAAGTCTGAAAAAAGTTTGCACTTTAAAAAACTTGCAAAATGTTCAACTAGACTACAGTGGAACATGTCTAGGCCCTGGGCAACATTGATTTATCAATACACACACCAAGTCTTGTTTTATAAGTAGCTTATGACAATGGTCATATATATTAGTTCATCTTTTCTTAAGCAGAAAAATTTTGTTTCCCCTCTTTTCCTTTCCTGGCAAAGGATAATCTAGAATGTCATTACGGGCTATCTTAGAAGTCACGGAACTGAAATGATATAACACTATATTTCAAAAGTAAAACCTAGCTGATTTCTGGTACCCTGTAGATGTAATCTTAAAATGCAAGGGGTGATAATATTGTGATTTGTAATCTGCTTGTTGTCTTCTTTCACTCTGTATTCTACTGTGGTCTGATGTCACATGATAGATTAAAGCTCGGACTAGCTTTGAAATCAACTAAGAACTGATTTCCCATTGACTTTGATTCCCTATGAATCTGTTCAACTTTACAAGATTTGAGTGAGAGGGCATGGCTTCTACACCGCTGTCCCAGAAATCCATATATTGAGCTGGGGGGAATGCAAAGAGGAACTGGGAGAAAAGGCAAGCAAGTACTCCAGTGAGCCCTGGAATGTTTCCATGAGCCATATGGTGGAGCCATGTTGCAACCCAAAGCCAACACTAACTGCTTTTTTCCCCTGTAACCTTCACTACATTTGCTAATGTTTTGTGACATAAAACCTAGAGATTAATTTTTTTTCTTCTGTCTTAATTGAAGGAACCATTTAGTACAGATTTAACTATTATTACCAAATCATCAGGATTGATGCAGCGCACACACGCGTGCTCCAATCATGTTTGGACTAGCTTGGAGGATTTATGCAAATGGGCCTGCCGGGAGAGGCAATTTGTAGCAGAGAAGGACAATTATACAGGGCCCGTGAGTGCGGGAATGACTGTGCCGGGCGGCTAATGGATAATCATAAAGCGCCAGCAGCAATGAACACCACTGCAGCGTGACCAATGACTTTATACAGCACAGATAAAGAGGCTTTTATGCAACACTGCCTTCCTCTTCAAAGAGGGGCAATTCTTTCCCCAGAGCGGTGCAGGAGGCAAGGCAGACATGAATTGGGGTGGCCGGGGGGGGGGGGGGGGGCACAGAAAAACTGGCATCTCTCCGGGTTTGCCAGTCTCCCAGGTCTTCGGGTCCACTCTGAGGTTCAAAAGAATCATGGCACTTGGTACTGAAATGCATCCACTTCTGGGGTGTGTGTGTGTTTATGTGTAGGCCTCAGAATGCTCAATGGACTCAGTTTCTTTTTTCTACCTACTCAACAATGTAATAATTACACTAGCAACACAAAATCTTGCAGAGGTAGGGAGGATCTTGCTTTCCCCCTAGAGACCTGTACTGACAATGTTTAGTATACAAATACACAAGATTGCAGCAATATGTGTGGACTACATGTCACATTCTGTTTGATGTGAACAGTCATAGTGCTTCTAAGGCAACAACAATATAAGCAACAAAAGTTAGCACTAATGTCTGAAATTTTTATTTGTGGGCAGTACGATTTACTCTTCCTTATATTCTCCCTCCCACAGTCACATTCTGAGGCTAGAAATATCCATAAGTAGTAGATAAAAATTCAGATGGTGGTGGAGAAATGCAGCAGGTGGAGGAAAGGATCAGCCCTCTGTCACTCTTGCTCACTACTTAATAGCTTCTAGGCAACAACCCGAATTTGATCATGCAGAATTTCTGGTCTCCTATGCTGCTTTACATACAACTTCATTTTCACTCATGATAGCAACCTCACAGAACAGGACCACATATCTGCAGGGGGCATGCTCCTGAACATTGATAATAGTGGATTCTAATGAAACGAAGGTTATCTGGCCTAAGAATACAACAGAATAATTCTGGAGGACCTAGAATATGCCTAGAGAAGACATACTGGTCTCGGGGGTATGACAGTCACACTATAATGGACATACTGGTCTCAGGGGTATGACAGTTACACTATAATGTCTATTTGCTCTTCAAATTGTTCCTTGCTTATGTTGACCCAATCACAGAGTCTTCTCAGCAAGACTGATTCAGAGTAGGTTAGCCATTACTTTTCCAAGGCTGAATGGTGATTTGAGCCCTGGTCTCTAGGAGTTCTAGTCCCATACAAACCACTGTGCCATCTTGATTCAATAGTCTGCATTTACCAGTTAATGCCTAGATGTAACCCAAAATGCTTTTAGGAGGCGTACAAAGTTATGTATCTCTACTGCCATTCTTTCCCTGCACAGCTACATGAGTTATGCCAGTTCACTCACTTGACTTTCCTGCTGTCACTTTTGTTGATGGAGCCTTGTCTCAGGGAGCTGAGGATGCTGGAGTGCTTGCGTTTTCTAGGTCGCCCTGGTCCCCGTCGAGCTGGACTCCGGGAGCTTTCATCTCGCCTATAGGCAAAAGCCACAATGAACACCGAGATAAAGGGTGAGAGCTTCCCAGCTCCCACTTGGCAGTCCCTACGTAGACTTTCAGATGCTGAGCATGGCTGGTCTACAAGACTTAAAAGGTTCCTGGTGCAAATGCAACACTTGCCTATTCTGCAGCCTTCAGAAGCTATAGAAAGGCCAGCCCACAGATGAGCTGTTCTTTCACACTCTTGCCCTCCTCCTGTTCTTAATGCTAGTATGCCTTTCCAACATGCCTTCAAGAAAGCAGGTCCAGCACCACTTGCTAGGAACCTGTTGTGAGTAATGAAGAGACACTCACTCATGGTCATGTCGCCTCTGCAATTTGGCCAGTTCCCGCTGTTTTTCCTTGTAGCGCCGCTGTAGTTCTGCTAGACGCATACGCATCTCTACTTCCTGTGTGTCCAAGTTCTCAATGGCGGCTTTCAAAGGGCAAACCTGTAATACAAAGAAGGAGGCCTCATGGTGATGGTGGAAAGCAAGGGACTATGGTGTGTGCCTTGATTCCTGTTTTGTATGTGTGCCTTCTTTTTTCCTATGTGGATGAAAACTGAGGAACAGGTACACTCCTGAGCTGAAAAACAGTGCTATTGAAGGCTAACTGGTTACTCTTGCATGCTGGAAAGATGAAGTTCAGATGGCAACAATCAAGAGCTTCCATACTCATCTCACTGGGCCTTGATGGTAGAGAGTAAGAAATAAGCCACCACTCCCCAGAGAAAAAAGTTATCCAGTGGTAAATTATGTGTGGTTTATAATAAATACAAAGTCCCAACAGCTTACCCAGGCAGCTGAGAGTCTTTATCAGGGGGAGTTTCATTAGATAAGAAGGCTAAAAATGCAACAAGTTCAATGGAGCAGAACATTATGTGACGCAAGAAGAAACCAAACACAATGCTTCTAATTTTGTCTGGTTAACACTAGAACCATGTCAGAATTGAATGCTGTGATAGTGGGACTCTGGAGGTGGCTTTCTGCTTTAGCCGCTTGTTCTATCAGTAATGCCCAGGAGCAAAATACTTACAGGCTTGGTCTTAGGGGTCCAGTTGTATTTGCGACGGGAGACCCGTGTGCGAGGAGGCATTTCTACACAAGGCGCAGCTTCAGCTAAATTGAGGAGTTCAGGTGGGCTGCTCTCCAGGCCAGTTGCCTCCACAAGGGCCCAGGCTGCAGCAAGTGTGGCCAGGCTTTGCAGATTGAATGCTGCCAAGTCTTCATCCAGCACTGTGAAAAATAGAGAAATTTAGTCCTGGAGAAAAAAAACATTCTCTTCGACAGAATATTAACATATATGGCATGTACACATACAGATAATATAGATGTTACACTAGTCTACATACATCCCATGCATATAAAAGTGCAAGTCTCACCCAGAGCTTATGATTATGATTTTGTGATCCAAACTTTGTGCCCTCTTTGTAGACTTCTTAAAGTCCAAACTTATTTCCTGTGATTGGGTATCTTGGATGGAGCCAGTGTGGTGTAGTGGTTTTAGTATTGGACTACAACTCTAGAGACCAGAATTCAATTCCCCAGTTAGCCATGGGAGTTCACTGAGCAAATAACACATTTTCAGACACAGAAAACCACAGATAAGGTTATCTTAAGGTAGTCATAAGTCAGAAATCACTTGTAAGCAGACAACAACAAATATATCTTGGACTTGTTTCTAACCTGTATCCCACAGATCTACTTTTCCAGGTAAACTCCTCTTCCTTTCTCAAATGTATTTGATTATTGGGTTACCATATCTGCTTTGAAGGGTCGGAGGTTGTAGTAGAAGGCTATCCTTAGTATAGGAAGAACTCCAGTTTAGATCATTTGCACACAAGATTTAACTGCCCTTATTTCTACTCAGAGCCTGGAACTTCTGGGCACAATATGAGGTTTATTGCAGGTGCATACCCCATATCTTTTCAGGCAGAGGGGAAGCTATTGATGTGCCATGTGTGACAGCAAGGAATCCAAGTAAGCCATTTGAGTCAAGAGGCAGCAACACAGATCTGGCCTGTAGGGAAAGGGGCCTCACAGAGCAGCAACAGGGCTAGAACAAGATTCTGGGAGAAGTCATGCCCAGAAAGGAGGGTTTAAAGTGAAATATAATTGGATTGCTGTGAGTTTTGTGGGTTGTATGCCATGTTCCAGAAGCATTCTCTCCTGAAGGTTTGCCAACATCTATGGTTGGCATCCTCAGTGGTTGTGAGGTATATTGGAATATAATTACAGACTATGCATTTAAAAGTCCCATGAGATGAAATGAAGACAGAAGAGGGGGAAGGAATGGCACAGACAAAATTTGGTGTCTTTGTGTATACCTATATATACATATAGACACACTCTGCGAATGAGCCTACGCACACGTGCAAGTAGCAATGCAGTGAAGTCTTTGCATGTGGTTTCCGTTACACTGTGGGCAAAGAACAGTTCTGGTATGTGTGCAGAAACCGTTTGTATATGGATGAAAAGTACAGACTTTGCTTAGCCACAGGGAGAGATAACCATCTGCACATGTGGGTTGATGTAGACCCCTCCTTTGTGGAGGCAGGAAATAGAAAGCTTAAAAATGGCAACAGAAAGGTATAGCGACTATTTTTAAAAGGGGAAACTTTCACTGTTTTCATCCTGCTGATTATTTTTGCAAGCCTACGACAGTCAAACACTCTATCCCATAGAGATTTTGAAAGAAAAAGACATTAAATTAACCCTAAAGCAGCCCCTCTCACTGTAAAGCATTTGGTAGCCCTTACCAGATGAACACAGCAACATTTTTCCCAGCCCTGTAACTTTTACTTACAGGCCCATTACATATCTCCATGCTGCTACAATTCAGGAACCATAATTCCTTTCTCCACATTGCTTTCTATACACAGAACAGAATGATGGTCTCAAAGCATATTGCTTCTTAGGTTTAGCCTGGAAGGCGTAAACATTTTCCATTCGTAACAATCAGGAGATATGATAGCTTGTAGCCCACATTATAAAGGTGCCTCAAGGCTGGATTGAACCCTTTTTTCATAGCACGGCGCAACTAGAGTGGAGCTTTGAAAATCTTTTTGGACTACAACTCCAAGGCTCCCCCAGCTATCATGACTATTTCCCATTGACCCAGGTAACAGATGTTAGATCAATCTTTGGTCACATGGATCCAAAGATATCATTCCCACATTCCAGATCACTCTCGATACCACAAAAGCTGGGTGATTGCAGTCCTCTACTCCTGGCTAGATTATGTACTTCCAGTACATAATAGCAAGGTCTTCCTAAAGTGAGTACTGTCTATCCAGTGGCCTTTGGGAGCACCCAGACAGGACCTGAAGGCAAGAGGAGATGTGTAGTTCTGTTGGGTTATTAGGCAAGAAGGTGGCTTTTTCAAGGAAAGGAGGCCGAAGAGTGAAATGTATTTGTTAAGTTTACTCAATCCGTTTGTCAGGTGGAGACAAGCAACAGACAGGTGCTGATTTAATTATGTTTCTATCAACAGAATTGAGAGCAATAGATGAAATAGGAGAGTGGCTGTCTTTCTAACCAGCTGCATGCCTAGTCAATGAGGCCAAGTAGGCAGATTTTCTGGTAGTTCTTGACCTTCTATTGCCTAGTGTGAAACCTTGAGGCTACTGTTATAATAGTGATTTTCCTGCATCAGCCAGGACTTGCACTAGATGGCCTCTGAGGTCTGTTTCTGCTGATTCTATGAGTCTGGGCAGGGTTGTCTGAGCAATGCAATAGGGGAGCCGAAAGGCAGGAAAATTCACAGTATTTATCAGAATGAAGCTGAACACCAGCTGTTCCACCTGACACTAAATAGCCTATTGGAACAGAGCAGGAGAATAGGCCCCAGAAAGAATGCCAACTTGTCTGTTGTATGTGCTGAAGGCAAAACCTTGGTGGACCTTTCTTCAAGGTCTGAAGAAAGATTCCAGGACTTCTGATTTTACAGACCCAAGACAATCTACACACTATGAACACATTTTCATGTTTACTTGTTTGTTCACTGTTGCCTCATAGGCACGTCCCTACCTACAGTGGGCACAAGTTGTGCTGAACTCTCCGGCTGGTCAGGAAGGCAGGGCCAGATGTTAGGACCATTGTTTGCCCTACATCTTGCTCAGTAATGAGAAGCCAGCCCTTGACAGGTTGCTTTCCTTTACTGAAAGAGTGAGTGCCCCTTAGGCACCATGAATAAAATGGGCGAAGAGGCACCAAAACAAAGGCCAAATCCTGTCTCCCTCCTGAAACTTGCAGACTCAGTGGGAAGAAAGGAATACAGTGTCAAAATGCCCCTTCACGTCCTTACCATGGAGTTCAGCGTCACAGTGCTGCCGACGGAGTTCCAGTTCAGCCAGTTCACTGAGCAGGGCAATGCCAGGAATCCCTGAGCTCCATGGAGAAGGTGAAGAAAGGGAAGGAACGGGAGAGAGAGGGGGAGACTCCAAGGCCGGGAGGTCACCCAAGTCAATACTGGCAGCAATAAGGGCATCCAGGCCACATGGTGCTATCTGCACATCAGTCTGCGGTGAGGGGACATCTGGTGAGCCAGCGTCACTCTCATCCTCCAGGCAGCCATCTTCCAGTGTTGCAGCTGGGCTATCCTCCACAGCCATCAGCTCTGGGGAAGACCCCAGAATAGGAGCATCTGTTCCAGGGTCTTCCTGGTGTTCTTGAGAGGCAGAGTCCAAGCCACCCGGGACATCCCCGACCAGCAGGGGGCAACCAGGGATCTCCTTGACCAGCTCTGTGGGGCTGGGCCTTTGGGGGTGCACAAGGATGTGGGGGGCAGGAGGGAGGGAGGGTTCCGCTTCAGTGTCCCCAGCCCCACGGGGTGGGCTGGCTTCTGCCTGGCAGCGTGGCTCCTGCTCAGGTGGGAAGGTGCGTGACTGTTCAGGCTCAGCTGCTGTGGAGACAGTTTGCATAGTGTCGGGGTCAGCTGGGTCCAGGGGTAATGGTGATGCATAGCCCAGGCCAGCCACAGGGTAGGAATAACCAGGGGGGAGATCTAGAATGAGAGAAAAAAGCACCAGAATAAGCCATGGCAAAAAGGGAGGCCTCACAGCCTATTGAGATCACCTTGGGTTCTTTAAACTGCACAAAGTATATATCAAACTCAGAAAAAAGGAACCTGTAAGCCTGGGCCCAAGTTATTAAAGTCTCCTCTAGGGATAGTGCGCAAAGACTCCCAAATTCAATTATTATAGTATGTTCAACAAATTAAAAACATTGCCTTTGTGGAGCCGGTTTTTATTGTTGTTTTAATTTATTTGCCTTTTGCAAAGTGTCTGAGGAAAATAATGGTATGAAGTACTGGGGTGAAATGGGCACTGGAGGCATGGGGACCAAGAGACGCTAAGCTCTTGATCCCAAACAGTGGAAACTCCCGATTTCCTTCTGATTCATATTTAGCTTTTGATAGGTGTTTCACACAGTCTCAATTCTTTCTGTACCACGATGAGATCTAGAAATCTGGTTTGTTATAGGATTTTGAACATGGTTTTCATATTCTGCGCATTTCCAGGCTCCAGACAGCATGGTGGCCTCAAGCTACGATAACTCAAACAGGTCAAATATGAGACCACTTACTAGTACAAGGAAGCCCATATGAGAAAAAAAAACAGCAATTTCTATATTAGGAAGGCACACTAGTTGACCTTTTGCACCCATGCAATGCCTTCCCTGCCCCCATTTTCAGCATTGACATAAATCTCTACCTGGTTCCAGTGATTTGGGGTAGTCCTGGGCTGGCTGCCCTTCAGGCTGCTTGTTCTCCACTTCAGGCCCCGTGGAGTTCTGGGAGGGCACTGGACTCACAGCAGGCGAGCGTGGCACCACAGCAGGACAGACAGGTAAAGTGCAGGGGGCAGGGCATTTAGGGGGGTGGCAACATGGAGAGAGCTTGGCTGAGCAGGCAGTTGATGGTGACAGGCCCTTTGGGGGACCATTTAAGGCAACCGCTTTGTGAGATGGTTTGAGCGGCTTCTCAGGACCAGGCATCTCCAGTTCTGGGAGTAACTCTTCAGGCTTTCTCTAAAATGGGAAAGAGATGGGTGGTCAACCAGCTGTCTTGAGAACTCAGGTGTATTTTTGTTTTTGCTACAGCGCCCAGAATGCACCAGACAGCATATTCAACATGGGACTCTGGAAAGTGCTGTCCAAAAGTATTTTATCCAAAGTGTGTCAATCTCACAGAAAGTCAGATAGGTTTAGTGGTGATAGTGTCACTAAGAATGTCTTTGACTTCTAGGTGCCTCTGATGCATTATAGTTTAAGAAAGTGACTAATAGCTATTAAGTATGTCTGTTTCTGCTTCAGATTTCTTTCAGATTGTGAGTCTCAGCTTTCCCCACCCTCATATCAAATATTTTGCTTAGAAATCCTTTTCCATTCAAAAATGACCAATCGTGCCTCCAGTACCTAACTGATCATTTTTTCATGTTTACCTTAGGCCAGTATAGTTTTTCTTCAAAAACAAAAGTCACAAGGTGATTAAGAACTGGTATGGTTCTAAAACAATGATATAGCACTACCCCAACCCCCAAATATGAGCTGGAATTGCTAATCTCAAAGGTTTTAGGGCAGTGGTTCTCAACCTGTGGGTCCCCAGATATTTTAGAATTCAACTCCCAGAAATCCTAACAGCTGGTAAACTGGCTGGGATTTCTGGGAGTTGTAGGCCAAAACACCTGGGGACCTACAGATTGAGAGCCACTGAAGTGGGATGAAAACAGGGGAGGGGGGGGGAGAGAGAGAGAGAGAGAGAGAGAGAGAGAGAGAGAGAGAGAGAGAGAGAGAGAGAGAGGGAGAGAGGGAGAGAGGGAGCGAGCCAAGCCCTGCAGTGATCCAATCCAGTTCCCTAATACCAGGCATCTGTCCACCATTACTGGATGGGAAGAAACATACTGTGGGTTCATGAAAGACATGACTACACTTAAGATGAAAACTGACTTGTGCTTCCTATTGTGGGACTTTATATTGCTTTGAACTACATATAAACAATCAGAATTTTAAACAAAAGTAAATTAAATTCAGCAGAGTTAAAAACTTAGTTCTGAAACCTCATTGCCTAAAATTAAAAGATGACTATTGGCTGAACTTCCATAATGCATATAGGCAGCAGAACTTCTTCCGCCTTAGGGCTTGGAGAATGCAAGGACCTGTGTGGACTGCAGAAAGCCCAGTTCTCTGAACACAGGAAATCTTATAAAGTCCCTTTCAAGGCTTCACCAGGCAATAGCCTCACCTCTTTTCCCCCAAAACCATCTCTGTACCTAATTTGTGGAAGCTGAGCTCCAGGAAAGTTGATTTCTGCCACCACATAATAGTGTTTCCTTTTGTGCTTGCATAAAAATCACAACATATAGCAAGCCCCAATCATGGCCCTTTGGAGTCAGCAAGTGTTCTTCCTCTTAGGATATCAATTTCCATTATTACCCACACCATGCTATTAGAAGCAGGATGTTGACCAGTATGGATCTGTAGCCAATATAACTTCCTTCGAAATGACTCAAGAGGTAACTTTCGTTCTCGGCCAGGATCTGGACAAGCACCAGAGCAAGATTGCTCACTCAGTCAAACTAACTGGAAAATCTATTGAAAGTGAGTTTGTGAGTATACACATACATACATGTGTGCATACATATGTTAGCGTGCCTTTCCTACTACATGTGGTTTGGCTTACTTAGATGAGACATCTGGAGCTATGCAGTCACCTTTTTGCAATGCACTTTGTTTTGTGTGTGTCACCCTGTGGTCTGGAATGCATGGGCTGATGTACATTAAAGCAGGCTGTGTGGGTGGTCCAGGCTTTCTTGATGCTACATGGAATAGAACAGAGCTTTGCAGGCAGAACTACTACACGGGGCTTACTCCTCAGCAGACACTTTTAAAACTAGGCTTGCTATGGAAACACTCAAATTGGGTACCTCTAACCTTAACTATTTTGCCCTATCTCTGCCTGCTTTGTCCTTGTTTCTACTCTCTCAGTCTCATCCACTGTTGGAACATAGGTCTCTCTGCTCCAGGTCATTTTCCAAGTATGTGGGCATGGGCCTTCAAGTCACTTGTCAACTTATGGGGTCCCTATGGATTTCTTAGGTAAAAAGTACTTCAGATATGATTTCCCTCTTCAATATAGCCCACAGCACCTGGTTTTCATATGCAGCCTCCCATCCCAATACTAACCAGAACTGGCCCTGATTAATTTTCAAGATCAGATGGGATCTTGTGCCTTTAAGCCAATGAAATTCCTAGTCCCAAAAAAAGATTGCCCACCCCGCTATAGAAAAAAGTATCAGATTATCATTTGATCCATACAACTGTATTTTGCCCTAACCTACAAAACACAAAGGGGTCTATTCCCGAGAAGGCTGTTTTTTCAGTCACCCAATAGGAATGGACATTATGATGGGCCATATTAGTGATGCTATTTATTTACACATTTACCTGGCTATGTGAGTGCCGCTGCACTTCCAGTGCTTGTGCTGCACGCTGTTGTTGCTGCTGCTGTTGTTGCTGCAGGGCGTAGAGTTCTTGCTGACGCAGGAACTGGGACCGGGAATAGAGTTGCCCTGTGTGCTGCAGGTGAGAGCTAGGCCCTCGGCTAGAATACATGGGTGGCCAAATTGATGCCTGATCCATCACCTCAGCTGCTGAGAGATAAGAAGGTTACTCAGAGAAGTAAACAAAGGCAGCAGAAAAAGGTCTCCCTGATACCTGAGCTGGAGAGCCACCCCTGTCTCCTCTCAACAGAGAGGAAGGTTCCCTACAACTATCTATGGCAGTGGTTCCCAACTTGTGGGTCTCCAGGTGTTTTGGTCTACAACTCCCAGAAAACCCAGCCAGTTTACCAGCTGTTAGGGTTTCTGGGAGTTTAAGACCAAAACATCTGGTGACTCACAGGTTGAGAACCACTGATCTATGACATGGGATATTGTCACCAATCCCTTTCTGATACTACTTACCCAACGTGTGGGGGGCACCATGGGCTGGAGGCTCAGACGGCAGGATGACTAGTTGTGCAGGTGGTTCTTGAGATAGGGGGAAAACTGGTTGCATGGCACTTGGCATAGAGGCTGGGAAGCCGGGCGGCAGATTCTGATGCAGAGCAGGGTGCCCAATGCCTGGAGTGGAGTTGGGGAAGAGAACATAGATGAGATGGAGAGAAAGCCCAACTCTAACTATACTCACAGCAATCTCATATTCTCTGAAGAGAAGAGAATTGCCTTCCTTTCAATGACCAAATTTCTCATGGCCACATATCATGTAAAGGAACTTGTAATACAATACTAATGTACTCATAGCAAAGCAGGTACATGTACATTCCTAATGCAGTAGAACAGTGTTTCTACCATACATGTAGTTTTATGGCAAAGAGATAATATGTTGTTGCAACTATCATGTGCCTTCAAGTAGTTTCTAACTTATGGTGAACCTAAGACATCAGATGTTTTTTGGCAAAATTTGTTCAGTGGCAGTTTGTCTGTCTCTAAGGCTGAGAGTGTGATTTGCTCAAGGTTACATAGGAGACTGCCATACCTGACTAGGGATTCAAACACTGGTTTCCAAGGTTGTGGTCCAACACTTGAACCACTGCACACTGGCTCTAGAGATCATATATCTACAAGGAAATCATCATGTAATCCCCTTAGAGATAAGGGGAATTGTCTGGAGGTGTCACCTCCACGTGTGAGTATATGCCTTCAAGTCACCTTTGGAAACCCCATGATTTTTTTCATAGGATTCTCTTAAGCAAGTGTTTGTGATTCTAAATGGTAATAAATAACAACCTTGACAGAAAAATCTGTCCTAAATCTGAAAAAGTTGCAAGCGCTGAATGGTAAGCTAGACAAGAATTCAGACTAGCTCACTGCTTACACTGTAATATTTACAAACAATGTTGTGTGTATTTGGATAGAGGATAGAGGTGTGGTAATGTTAGGTACGTAATTGTTTTCTAAGTCAGTATTTTGTAAAATGTGAAGCAGTCCCAAGCATCCATTGGATAGCAGGCTTGTCTTTGGTCCTCAAATCAATGAAACCTGGAAGGTTTGAGTGAGCTCCAAATATCTCCTCATGATCCACTCAAAACATAATAAAATGTGCACCAGTTGCAATGTGTGATTGGTGGGTCTACAACAAGTGAAGGAAAAGACAAATGAGCTAGCAGGAATGAAAGGAGGAAAACTTAAAGTGCTGTGACATCAGTGTAGAAAGTTTTAACTCTGGAATGAAGCACATGAAGGATAAGGAGACCAGCTGCTTGTAGCCAAGACCCAACTAAGCTTCTGTTTCAGTGCAGGCTGCGAAGTACACCTGAGCTCTGACTATACTGACCGTAGGAGTGTCCACCCATCCAGAGCGAAGGGCTACGGGTCCGGGGCAACCAGTGTGCGTGAGCTGGATGGGTGTGAGCTGCTGGGTCTCCTCCCAACTGGCTGGCTTGCAACGACGAACTGCCTGCAATCATCAGGTGAGGGGTAAGGTCTCCGGGGCAGCTGCTTGATGGGTGGATGCGGGCAAACTCCACTAGGTCTTTGTTATCCCTGACAGATTTTTTTAAAAAATAGATAAAACAAAGGCAGGTGAGCTGGAACAAGCCATACTAGAGGACTATAAAACATTGGCCCATCATGACATTATTTCCTTTTGTCCTTCAGGCTTCACTGTCAGAAAGTGGCAGAATTGCAAAAAATATATAAACAGGCCACCATACTGGATAAAAAATCCTTTGCCATCTGGTACCCAAACAATGCCATTCCAAACTTCATGTCACCAACATAACAAGCCCTCACAGCCATCCTTCCCAGATGTTATGTGTTGTGCCTTCAAGAGGCCACCCCAGGCTTAACACTATGTATACCCCTGCAGCCCAATATTCTTATATGGCATCCCCAGTGCATGTAGTTGAAGTAGGTCCTTACTGGAGCAGAAGGTCTCTCCCTGCAAGGCCTAGGCGCTCTTCACACAGTCGGCTCCGTTCCTCCTCAGCATCCAGGTCGATAACATGCACAGACCGTGATGCACCAGCTGTGAGAAACAGAGGAGGAAAGCATGATTAAAATGTAAGATTAATTACACCTTCTGGCAGCATATACACAAAGACTTCCCCAAGACCTGGCCTCTTTTGGGGATGCAAACAGGGGTAGGCAGTGAACGTGGAAAACGTCCTAGGAAAGAGGACACAGCACCATTGAATTCATCACATCTCCTGCTCTGTGCAGCTCAGCAAGAGTTGCAGCCAGGGTAATGAAAGGGAAGAAGGCCCATCTGAAGAATTTTAGCTGAGCACAAAAAGCTGTGTTGCCATGAACCAAATATTCCAACATGTTAGGCTTTTCATGAGAAAAAGGATAGCTAGGACTCAGTAAATGGCTATGGATTCACTGAGCCCTCTTTTACATTGGGTCAGTATGAAAGGAGTTCCCTGCTCTGAGGGAGGCTATATCCTTAGCCCCATGGCTGATGCTGTGCAGTTCCCCATCCCTGCCCCATTCATCCATACCCCAAGTGTTTTCCCATGGTCATTTCAACATGTGTAGGCAATGAATGAGCTTCAGACTATCTGTGGGCATAGAACAGTAGTTCTCAACCTGTAGGTCCCCAGATGTTTTGGCCTTCACCTCCCAGAAATTCTGACAGCTGGAAAACTGGCTGAGATTTCTGGGAGTTGTAGGCCAAAACTCCTGGGGACCCACAGGTTGAGAACCACTGGCATAGAAAGAATGAAGAGTACACCGGGCAGGAAGTAATGTTCAGAAATCCTCATGAGAATAGGGACATAGGCACTGCATTGCCATGTCACACCCTCAGACCCATTACCTTTGAGGCCCATGGCAGCCCGGCCCTGCCGACTGGAACTGGATCCATATGCTGGTTCAGGCCGATTCAGGGTGTCCTTCTGACGAGCTACAGCCACTGCGATGCCCACAGGAGGCTGGCGCACCTCGCCATCCCCATGGCCCAACTCATGGTCCCTACTGCGGGCACAGTCAGGTCGTTCCAGTTCTTGCTGTCCTTTGGCCCCCAGAAACTTGCCCCCATCCTGGTGGGCACAGCTGCCCTTGAGGCTGCCCAGCCCCACAAAAGGAGCTTTCTGTCCCACAATAAGTGCTTGGTTACTATACTTCAGCAGGTTTTTCATGGCCGACACCTCATCGGGGGGAGTTTGCACATCCTGGGTTAGCACTGAGCCTTGGGTCATGAGTGCAGCCTGCTGAAGGCTGCTGCTAAAAGGGTCCAGGTAGGCACCCTTCCTTTCTTCTGCCATAGACAAAGGAGGGCCCTGGCCCTGCACTGGCCATGGGGGCAAGTGTGGTGGTCCATTGTAGCCCAATGAGCTGAGCTCCATTGATTTGCGCTTGGACTCTGCATGGGCACCTGCCTGTTCCATCTCTGTTTGCAAGTGCTGCTGGTGGCGGATACGAGCCACTTTCTGGGTGCTGGGCGTTGGTGGCTCCTTGGGAGCCTTGTCTAAAGTGCAACAGGACTGGCTGAGTTTGCACAGCGTCTCTTGAGGGCTAGGGCGGGCACAGTCCTGAGGTGGCACCATCTCAAAGTGGCCACTCTTAGACTGATGGTGCAAGCTACCAAAATGGGCATCTGAGCTGTTGTTCAGGTACTCCAGGCCTTTGAGGCGGGTGCTGGAATTCTGTGGCCACTCCAGCCGCCGTTCAGCCTTGCCCTCAGCTTTGAGGTGAGAGAATGGGTGGTTTCCATAGGAGGGTGGGTGCTCTGGGACCATGTCATGGGGACGCTCTTTGCCCTCACAGGGCTCAGAGGGCACCTGGAAGGAGCGGCTCTTGTCAGTCAAGTGGCCCACAGAAGGCACAAAGGTGGCCCCACTGATGCGTAGCTCCCGGCCAGACTTATCCTGCAGAGGGCACATCCCATCTGGACTGGAATGAAGCTGCAGGCAAGGGAAACTGCCAGTCGTTGTGCTCAGGGCCGGGGGCCCAGTGGGCAAACTAGATGGGACAGTGTAGGAGACTGAGTGGTGCAGCATCTGTCGTCGCTCCAGGCACTCACTGTAGGACTGGGGAACCTCATGATGCCCAAGTTCCTTGGCACAGCGGCTCTGGGCCCCAGCATGGCGTGGCAGGATGCCTCCACCACAGCTGGGGAGAACAGCTTTGCCCGAGTCACCATTCAACACCTTGGAGCTCATCAGGCATGAGGGTAAGTGTTTGGGGCGGCTGTCGCAAGTGCCTCCTCGCTGGGCAGTCCCTTCCTTGCAGTTCCCTTCAGCGGTCATAGGCATCACCAGCTTGTGCCTCTCCTTAGTGTCATCTTCCACTGTCCGCTCCTTTCCCTCCCCTTTGGCTCCTTTGTCCTTTGATAACACAAAGCGCTCGTAGTCCTTGTGGCACTTCTGTCCATGGCCCGCCTCTCGGTCTCGGCTGCAGGAGCCAATTGGGTGACCAGGTGCTGCTCGGGCAATGCTGGGGAAGTTGTGATTGGTTGACAACAGGGTAGGTTGAGCCGGCAAGTTCCGCAAATAGAAATTGTCTGGAGAAAAGAAACAAGTAATTAGGAATGGTGTTCTCCTTCACTGTACCCTAGCTGACAACAGCCCATGTTGCAGTTGTGATAACATCCCAACCCATGGACTGTGGCCCAAACAGCTCTGAGAATAAGACCTCTGTTGCTGTATTGCAATATTCTCAGACAGCACAAAGGCAGAGCTAAATTGACAGATAGCAGGGGTCTTTCTGAAAGATATGGTAGGAAGAGGAAAGTGACATCTGGTAGATTTTAGTAATAGGGATCAAGGTCCTTTCTCTTCCTTTTCCCTTTCTGCGGTTTTATTTCACAATGATTCTTTTACCCCATGATGGTACCCTACACATTCCAACCATGCCCCCAAATTTACCTTTCTGGCTTTCATAGAAACGGTGCTGGCCATATAGGACGTTGCTGTTTCCATGGTGATCCAAGTGGCTCATAGGAAGGAAAGTGGATGCTAAGCTCCCCGAGAACCTTGGGTAACCTGGAGCTAAACAAGAGGCAGTGAGGAATGAAATGTCAGCATCGCAACATAGGAGTCATAAAACCAAGTCACCGGCTAGTCCCTTAGCCTATTCCGTCTCCATGTCTATGTTGAATTGAAATTCAAAACCCCTTTGACTCAATGGATTTGATTTGTTGTTCTTGTTCCAATGGCACTGATCAGCACCAATGTCCACAGTTGGGGAACAGTTTTATTTCGAGCAACAGGGAGGCAGGGCATGTAAGAAGGTGGTCTAGGGTAGTGCTGAGTGGACAGGCAGTCCAAATGTATTTGTACCACGTACAGAAAACCCCTCTGGTGGCAGCATGACAGAAGTCACTCTGACATCTTGGAAAGGGAAATAGCATGAAGCAAAGTCAAGGGGAGTGGGAAACAAGGGCGAATTCTAACAGACACGGGCCACTGAATTCTTCATGAAACTTAGTATCATAGAGTTGAAAGAAACCACAAGCACTGACCAGTCCAAACCCCTGCCAAGCAAGAACACATAATTAAAGCAATGATGTTTTTAATATGAATCCCTCAATTCAAAGGGAAAATATAAACATATCCACTTCACCATGTGTGCCCAGGCCTAAAGGAAATAGCAGGAACTTACGCAAGTTTGGCGGCATATTTCTGTATATGCATATATCTAAATTTTGCACCAAAATGACACAAATCCTATTATTAGGATAAATGTATACAAATAAAGCATTCTGCTTCAAACCTTCAGCTTTTCAAATAATATGACTTGCTAAATGTTTTGATGAGGGTTGACAGACCAGATAGAGAGAGCAGACTAACGGGGTTGGTACAGTAGAGTCTCACTTATCCAACATTCTGGATTATCCAACGCATTTTTGTAGTCAATGTTTTCAATAATCGTGATATTTTGGTGCTAAATTTGTAAATACAGCAATTACAACATAACATTACTGCATATTGAACTACTTTTTCTGTCAAATTTGTTGTGAAACATGATGTTTTGGTGCTTAATTTGTAAAATCATAACCTAATTTGATGTGTAATACTTTTCCTTAATCCCTCCTTATTATCCAACATATTCACTTATCCCACATTCTGCCAGCCCGTTTATGTTGGATAAGTGAGACTCTACTGTAGTAGTGTTCATTTTGACAATGAACAGTGCCATGCAATAAGAGTGTGGTCTGCTCTCAACGATATTGAAGATGTGAGCTCTGACTATTGCAAGTACTTCTCTTATTCCTACTACAATGTTCTCTACAGACATGCAGGCTCGAAGCTCGGTTTCTTTAAATATTAACATGAAAGAGAAGATTCTGAATAACCTGGGGCTGCTACCATATCCCTGACTCCATGCTTGCACAGGGGGATGAAATCTACTCACAGCTATTAACTTTACAACCTTCACTAGGACAGTATTCTCCTGGATTCCTGCCAGTCTGTGTCTGGGTCAAGTGTCAAGTGCTGCCACTAAGGATTCTAGTTGGAGGGAGGGAGGGCACAGCCAAGCACTTTGATGGCTGCCAAGGTGAGCATTACCAGAATGGCCAAATGTGGCCTCAAGAAGCACTACCCCAAAGCTTGGGGCGGGGGACCTGGGTTGAATTCCTAATTCTTCCACAGATTGAGTTCAAATAAATACATCAGTCATAGGTGAAAGTCAGCTCCCTCATTTGTAAAACAAGAGGGCTCGGTGATTCAGCTCGGTGATTCATCAATATGCATTTTAAAAGTGGCAAAATACAGAAGAAGAGCAGCTTTAAAAATATGGAAATGCTTACTGCTCTACCACTTCAGAAATGGAAATTGCCTCTTGTTAAAATGCAAAGGAAGGCACCATACTATAGGACTGGCTAAAAAAGAAGGAAGGATATTGATAAAATTAAACTAACCAGTTAAAAGAAATCATATTACACATTCACAATGTGCAATAAATTATACAGAAATACCAATCTATCCAAAAAATGCTTTATTAAACTGGGAAATAAAAGAGACATGTATTGAGAAAGACAGGGCAGGTTTGAGTTTTTAGAGACTGAACAACATTGATGGGTACATGGGAGGTAAAGCCTTAAAAGCAGGAACTGAAAAGAGTTTGCATATTAAATACATATATTTGAATGCTACGGGTGGCTAATCATGGTTCAGTTAGAACCAGCTCTGCCTACTTGTGACCAAAACATGCTCAAACACAGTACAGAGCAAAAGGCATAGGAAGGATTTTCCACACTCCTTCCGTTTTCAACTCAGAGCTTCTCAGGCTCAAATCCCAAGCACTGTGCCAAGTCACCAAGCTCTCCTCCCCTTGTCTGAATCTTCCCATTGTCTGCCCAACTCCTCTCTATGGTTCTACACAGGAGGAGGAAGCTAGCCCTCCCGACGTCTGCCCAACTAATCTCCCTAGTCGGCCACACACCAGCACTTTCAGCCCTGCTACCCCACCCCACCCCGGACGGGCCGCCTGTCAGCGTGATGCCGACAGCCTTGCCTGCACCCCACCCCCAGCATCCCCGGCATGCCGGAAGCCAGCTGGCAGCCGTTCAAACTAGCAGTCGGGCTGGCTGCCAGGGCACAGTGCCAGCAGCACCTTGCCTCTCGCACTTTAACTTTCTGCCTCTCACGGGGAGAGAGGATGTCGGAGAGGAGGGAGGCAGCAGGAGGGGCACAGCAAGAGTCAGTCAATGGGAGGGGGGGAGAGAAGGGGGGGGAGGAGTGGTCCATGAAGTGCAAGGCTATTTGGAAAACACAAAGCCACACGGCCAGCAGCACAACACAGCTGGAGTAGTCTAAGGAATAAGTTGGACAGCGTTGTGCCTTTGGAGCCAACCAGTTGAATGCCAGTTTTCTTGGGGTACCTCATGTAATGGAGAAAGGCAGTGACAGAACTTCCCATTGTCTTAACAAGCCAGAACTGGAATGCCAAGGGACTGCAATGGGGAGACTGGAGGCCAATTGGCGGACATGTGCGTGAAGGAGATGTAGAGCCAGAATAAACAGGAAGTTTGGGGATGGTAATGAGGGGGCACCGACAAAGCTGTGGAGGGGGAGTGTTGAGGTGGAGAGGAAACCCAGCTACTTCATATTGATCAGGCCTTTGGCAAATTCTTTGTCCAAACCATTTGCTCAAATGTCCTTAAGAAAAGGGGAATGAAAAATTTTGGAACATCTCAGGGGAATTTCAGAAGCTAAATAGAAGAGAAAGGGTACCTCAGTATTAGTGAAGAGATTGTGCAAACAATTGTTCCTTTGTGTTCCTTGCCAGTTTTTCCCCAGAAGATAGGAAAAAAGTCTTCATGTCTGTGCTACATAAAGTAGATTAGTTTAAGAGAGGAACCTCGCATTTTGTGGTCAGGAGGTGGAGCAATAAACAGCTGGCTTTGCAGGAATTCCAAGTTACAGAAGGTGTCCTACATATCCCTGTGTTCTCAAAGTGCGTAGGCATTCTGTGCATTGGTGTGTATGTGTGTGTGTGGGGGGGTGTCATCTTTCATTCTTGATGTGATACCTTCTTCTATAAGGTTGTTTGTTTTTTGTGACTTTATATGAACAAGACTATTGTATAGATTCTAGTGCCTAGCACAGAATATTGAGCATCTCAGTTTAATTTTTACATGTCACCTTTCCAGTGGTTGTGGTTGTAACATCTAACATGAAGATGATCATACAGCAGCATCTATGATGGCTTCCATGCCTGCCTCCATGTCTACTTATCTCTCTCTTAAAAGCCTGCATGTATGTCTTTCCTTCTTCAACTCACTCATCTTCTCCTGTTATCCTAAGGTTTATATTTGGGATTCTCAGGGGCAGCTGAGGAAGAGACCATGAAAGAAGTTTGATTTAAGCTCAGAGACCTTGTGGAGCATAGTTTCCTCTTTCCAGAGCATGTCCTATGCATCAGGCAACCATATGGCTACTAAGACAGAATTAGCATACTTCCAGCAAACCTTCTTACCTTCATGGGAGTGTGAGAACCAAAGCTGGGATGTGCTAGAGTGGGGGCCACGAAAGGCTGGGTCTGATGGAGATGATGCAGGGCCTGTGGGATGTGGGGGTGCTGCTGAACCCAAGCTGCTGCTCAGGAAACTGCCCATAAAAGATGAGGCAGGTGAGTTTCCCATCAACCCGCTTCCTGTTGGTACACAAAAGGAGAGAGAAAGAAAGAAAGGAGAATGTCAGCATAAAGGTGGACAACAACAAGCTCATCAAACTCACCACAATAGTGAACATTAATTTATTTGGATGTTTTATCCAGTCTCCTACATTACTTTGCAAACAGAACCTATTTTAAAAATTAATTTGAAAGCAATGTCATATTTGCAAAGCAATGTCATGCATTTTATTTACAAAACTAGCTACTCCCAATCTACTGGTATTTGAATTCCTAGTTCATTGGAATATGTGTCCCAAGCACTATATTTGGAAAGAGAGATAAGAACACCATTAAGAAACATATGGGTCCACCCACTACACACCATCACATCTTGTTTCTGGGTGCATAAACAGGATTTCCCAACACAACCTGCCTACTGTGATGGGCATATATTGTTACCAACCTGCCTTCCACATTGGGGACAGAATTGGCATTAATGTGAATATCCAGAGAAGACCTCTGAGGATCAAAAATTGGATAAGGGTTTCTGAATGTGGTACCAACACGAAAGCATGTGGTGGGAGTACTCTTTGTTGCTTGATAACACACAATCTTATCAGGAGGCAAGGGGTTGCAGGTAAATGTGTCATGGGCTATGGAGCCCTGGTGGTAGCTGGCACACATGCAGAACCCCTCAGTATACATGTCTGCGATCTTGTTAGCACTCACACATCAGCTCAACACCAGAAGCTTCAACGCCATCTTACAAACCCTGGAGAACAACCGACACACAACTTATTGAATTCCAGGACTGCATCAATGTATGTGTGTGTGTGCGTGCGGGAGGGGGGGGATTACCATTGGGAAATAAATAGGATTGAAACGAGTTCTCTCCAAAGATATATACAGAATTTACAAATACAGTGTAAAGCTAAACACAGACACTGTGAAGCCATGATACAGAAACAACACCCTGCAAATATGAAACAGAACAAGGGGACTGGGAGGGGGGAGGGGTCCCCTTTTTCAAAGCACTGAGTAGTGCCTAGCTCAGACAACTCTGCCTCTAAATTTCTAAGCAAAACAGCTCATGCCTGATTCTGCAGTCTTACAATTGCAGCCCACTACACACCTGAAACCCACTTCCTTTAAGAAGAAATCTTTAATGCAGCTGTTGTGTGTTGTCACATGAACTAGACACTGAAGGGTTAGTTCTCAAATGACAGTGGAGTTTGACTTGTGACGTAACATCCATGTGAGCAGAGTAATGTAAATGCAGTGAGCGCATGTGAGATTGGCCAGTCGCTTAAGCTGAAGGAAGGTAGAAACAGGTGGTTTTAGGGGACCTGGTCTTTTGCATTACAAGCAGAGTGCTTATGCAAGCAGTGTTTATGCCCAGATCAGCTGCTGATTTAGTCTCAGATCTATGATGCTGAGTTACTGTAGAATCTAGGAAATGTAATTAATCTGTTTCCTTTGTTCAATGGAGGGGGGTGCCTATGTTGTACAATGGTAGGTCTGGAAAATATATGGCTTTAGCTGCCCCTAATGGGACAGAAGACTTCAAAAGAACATCTGGATCCTACCCCATAAAGTAAAAGCTGAGTCAGTCCTACAGAAACCAAACTGGCCCACTATAAATGTTGGTAATTAGCCACATAACAAGCCAAAATTCACTGTTATCTCCATATGGAAAATCTTTACCTACTGAATTTCTGCCTGTCCTATGGTATAACTGCTTATACCATAGGACAGGATTGGTCTGCGAATACAGCATGCTATCAATAGGCAATGGGCCTGGGCCTTTTAGTCATTCCCCCAAGGCATCTGACGTGGGCGAGTGCCTGGCGAGGCATCCAGCCAAGCAGCAGGAAGTACTCCTCACTGTAAACCCGCCCACACTCCCCGGCTAATCCCACTGGGATGCCACAGTGATGAGTGTGGGGATGTGGTTACAAGGGCAGGGCCAAGGCCGCTCCCCACAGACCAGTGGGAGGGAGAGCTTAGGCCAGCTCGGGAAGTCCCTTCTCTGGACAGACAAGGCTGTGAAGGGGCGAAGTCAGATTTGGGGGGGAGGAGTGTCCCGGAAGGGGTCTTGAGAACCCTTCACCTTGGCCTCTCCCACAAGCTGAGCCCAGATTCATGTGGACCAACGGCCTGCGAAATCTCAGACATAATTTGGATTGCCAGACAGGACCACAGGCTTCTTCCCTCAAAAGGCATCTGGGCTGAGACATTTTCAATGCTCAAGAGAAAAGAAAAAGAACATATTCCTTCCTAAGACACTTAGCTCATTTGTTCTTAGGAAGCTCCAGCTCTTACCAAGGCTCAAGCCTGTAAATTCAATTGATCTGTTCACTAACTTCAGTGTTCAACTGTTCCATAAAACGGCCCCACTTGCATTTACCTCGATACTTCCCAATCCATCGTGCTACATGAAAGATCATCCACTCATTCACTCCCATCCCTAATCCACCCACCCTGGTGAAACATGTCACACTTTCTAACCACTGCCAGACACACTGCCTGCAGCTATCCTTTTAAATTGTCCAGTAGCTTAAAGCATTTCAATATATTCTATGAGCCTTGTTTGACTGGCATGCAGCCGACATAAAAGAAAACAGAAACAATATGGTTAAAAACTTGAACCACAGTTCCAATCTTGGTTGCATTACATTGGAGTTGAGTATGTCAGTTCTCTTAATTTTCTCCTATTTGCTTATGTGAGATCGATAGAAATAATCACGGAAACAACTAAAAAACAAATTTAATTTTTTAAATGGGGATAAGATTTGGAGCTAAAAATATTCCCGATTTCTGGAAGTTGTAAAGTCTTCCCCAGTTTCTCTCATCTAATATCCTTTCCTAACACACAAACACACAGGTATTTCAAGGTTTGAAGCCATTCCAGTAGGGTCCTGTACAATTTATCATCACCTGATAAGGGAGAGATCTTTTAATTTTGGTCTCCCTGAAGGCTGCTTAGTTTGGCTAGATTTGCAATGGAGCCAGGGCTTGGATTAGCAAAGATGATTGTGTCATCTGCCACCCCTCTCAGGCCACCCCATTTTCCCTGTGTTCAGCTGCAATCTTCACAGTATTGTGAAAGAGAAATGGGATTTTTCCAGCAGCAACATATTAATGTGAGCAATCCTTTCTGCAATAAAAAGTATTTTGAGGAGAATTACTCTAAAATGGGCAATTAAGACCCATTAGTTTGACAAAAGACCTGCTACTAGTAGGGGAAATTTGCTGGAACTATCCTCCTCCTTGCCTTTTACTTATCTGGGTCAATGCAGCTACTTGTGTTTTTGAAATTTTATAGGAGTGTGGCTACAGAGATTGCAGTGATGAGCACCTGCACTTGTGTTTCTAGACTGGTTGCTCCTATGACGGTATGTCTGAAGAAAGCTACATGCAGAATTAGAATTGCCCATCTCTCTTTAGAGGTCACAGTACAGAACTCTGTCTGTATGTCTATCTGCAATCGTACTCGTCCATGAGTGATAGACTTTGAGTGAGTGTGTAGACATTCCCTTTTCCATCAGTGTAGATGGGACTGGAAAAATCTTTAATATGCAGACACTATCCTATGATTTCATGCATTTGAAAAAGTAATCTAATAGTGCAATCCTATGTCCACATATCTGGCAACATGGGAACACTCCCGCTGAAGACAATGCACATGGAAGCATCCCTCAAATGATGCATAAAGGCAGCAGAAAAATCCCCAAATGTAGTCCTAGAGTTCATAGACCACATAACAGCAGATAAATGGAACAGCCCTAGCATCTAGCATATTTTTGTTTTGGACAAAGCTGTAGCTTACAACTACCTTGTTTCTCTGAGACCCAATGAGTGGCCCAAGTATTCACTCCTCTCTTCAGTCCAGGCATCTAGTGATACAATGATGAGGCGGTGATCAAGGAGGAGCCCTCCTCTTCAACCAAAAGTTCTATCTGCAGCCATAGCTTCAAGTCAGGCAGCTGGCAGCCCATTAATCCTGTTCTACCCACTTGGCCCTACAGTTTCAAACTGCTCAACATTTCTTACCCTGGAGCTTGCCATTTCACTGGCCAGGACAGTTTCAAACAGCTCTTACTGCTACTTTTTCCTCCCAGACCTCAGGCAGCTCAAATTTAGCCCCAGAAAACAAATCTTCCCCTTGCTGCAGACCCCAAAAATCCTGATGCCATCTTGGGCAAAACAGTTGCCCTTTCAAGGCTGAACTGCCAAGGAGACGGAGGCTAGATAAAGAGGGAGGAGAGGACACCAGGGTTGGAAGTGAGTGTGGGTAGAGTTGCCTTTTCTAGACCAAGTCCCACTGAGAAGCCAGGGTGCAGGCCCTCGACTTCCACCTCCCTGAGAAAAGAGCCCCTTTGCCTGGGCTCTCTCATGCAGCCAGCATTTCCCAGCCCATGAGTCACAAAACTGTTGGCAGCTTTGCCTCCCTGGACACTGCAGCTGATCAGGCCCTTGCCAACTTCCCACCCTCTCCTCAATCGGTAAGCTCAGCCAAACTTCTTACTTGCTCTGTTTTGGAGCCCTTGGATCCCACGAACTGGAAGTCCAGCTCAGAGCAACTCCCTCTTCCTAGTAACCTTGAGCCAGTTATAGTACGAACAATAACAGAAATAAAGGAACAAAATTTATTGGAGGCGGCATTCACTTCTCTGATGAAATAACCCAAGGAAGGGCTCTGACTACATTTATTCCTAAACCCAGCATAAGTTATAATCCAGACCATTTGGGGCTTTCTATATTTGTGACTCAAGCAGTTTGACTCATCTCCTCTTTGGCTTACCTGTGGTCTGTTTCTCCTTTTATTTTCCTTCAAAGAATTAAGCAATTCTCAGGATTATTTTTATGTATACAGTAGAGTCTCACTTATCCAACACTCGCTTATCCAATGTTCTGGATTATGCAACGCATTTTTGTAGTCAATATTTTCAATACATTGTGATATTTTGGTGCTAAATTCGTAAATACAGTAATTACTACATAGCATTACTCCGTATTGAACTACTTTTTCTGTCAAATTTGTTGTATAACATGATGTTTTGGTGCTTAATTTGTAAAATCATAACCTAATTTGATGTTTCATAGGCTTTTCCTTAATCTCTCCTTATTATCCAACATATTCGCTTATCCAACGTTCTGCCGGCCCATTTATGTTGGATAAGTGAGACTCTACTGTAGGTATTGTAAAAGGAAAAGCCAGTTCTGGAAAAAAGTTTTCTTTCTGTCTAAATGTGTGAAAGTTTCAGGGACCAATTGGTACAGTGGCTTTCCAAGTATTTTATTATTCTTTGCCTTTTGCTTTTAATAACATCTTGATGTGCAGATATTAATTAGAAAGTGATGATGATGGTGGTCATTTCTACAAAAGCCTCTCACCCTTACCAGCTGATTTCTGTACACCTTTTTGTTTTCAGCACCAAAGCAACCAGGTGGATTTACCCACACTTCAGAATTATAGCAGCTTGACACCACTTTAACTTCCACAACTCCATCCTGGGATTTGTAGTTTGTGGCACCAGAATACTCTGTCAGAGAAGAGTCAACATCTCATAAAATTACAAATCCCACAATTCCAAAGCAATGAGATATTGCAGTCAGTGTGTCTCATCACACTAGAGCATGAATCCACTTTAAAACCAGTTTCTGTCTCCTACAGAATTCTGGGGTTTGAAGTTTGGTGAGGCCCAGGACCTGTCTGGCTGAGCTGTTTAAAGCCCCCTCCCTAAAGTGGATTTAAAGTGGATCCAAGCTTTAGTGTGATGGGGTCCCAGTGTGGTGTCAAGATGCTATAATCCTGTAGTGTGTGGATACAGCTGAAGTCACCCAATAACTCTAATGGTATGACTATGTCTGTATGTATACAAATACACATGGATAATTAATGTTGAGAGCCTCTCCTGTACTTACAGTATATGCTTCCAAAAGGTGGGGCAGAGGAAACTTGACATCCAAACACAACGGTTGCATTTTTCTTACATCCCACCCACTCTCAGCTACTCTGAAAATCAGCACTTGGAGGAGCATAGAGCCATTGACTAACAAAGTAGGAAGTTCCATATAAGTACTTAACTGAAATGTTTGCCAGTGTCAAATATAAGCCAGCTCCCATCCTACTAAATTCTTGAGATTCAGTTTGTTCTATGTAATGGGTTCATTACAAGAAGCAGAGGGGAGGAACAGTTAAAAAAAAACCCACACACACACATCTAGAAGAAGAAAATTCATTAAATGGCATAAAAAAGGCTGAGAGAGCAATCATTTCCCATGTTTTCCATTGCTTCAAACTTTCTTGTGGTTTCAGCAGACCAGAGTTCTCTGGGTTGCCCGCCACAGGGGGTTTCACTCTTCTCTGGCCACTGGAAGCCAGGAAAATTAATAATATGAATTCTAATAAAATCCTCATAGAAGCAGACAGGATCCAGCTATGAAGCAAACCATTAGGACCGGGAGGAATGCCATCCAACACTGCCTGTGGAAAAAACTGGGCTAGGCTGTTTTCCCGTTCATTCAGTAAGTGGCAGGAAATGGGAATTTCCACCTTAATTCTCCCCTCCCTTTTCACCACTGAAGGAGGACTGGCCATAAAGTCATACATGTCAGAGACAGGAGGCAAGGAGATAGGAGACTACTGCTCTTTCTCCAAATGTATATATAGGTCAGAGGAGGCTGTCAGAAGGGAAAGAGAAATAACCAAAAATAACATCACAGAAAAAAGTGCAATTATTTCTCATACATTGCCCTGCTTTATCACCTTTGCACCACTCTGATAGAGCCCCCATGGTTAAACACTTGTGCTGGCAGAACTGCTGACCTGCAGGTCGGCGGTTCGAATCCAGGGAAAGTGGGTGAGCTCCCTCTGTCAGCTCTAGCTTTCCATGCCAGGATATGAGAGAAGCCTCTCACAAGGATGGCAAAATATCAAACATCTGGGCATCCTCTAGGCAACGTTCTTGCAGATGGCCAATTCTCTCACACCAGAAGCGACTTGCAGTTTCTCAAGTTGCTCCTGATACACACACAAAAAAACCACTCTGATGTATTTTGTCATTTTTGATTGGCCCAATAAATGGACCACTATTTTGTGGATTTTGAGTTTTGTTGTATTTTGTCTATTGCAGAGTTCACTTTCTCAACTGTTGCTGCTGCTCAAGCTGGTTTAAAACCCTCCACTCCTATACTATACTATAATTGCTAACAGTGATGTCCCTTCTTTAAAAAAATGAAAATTAAACAGAATGGATCTGACTTGGATAAGGTATAAAGCATGGGAGAGGACTAGAAGTGAGTACTAACACTTTGTCGCCACCATGGTTCTCATCCCAATAAGGGGAACCACACCTTCAATTTACTTAATGAATTCACACCAGTCTAGCTTTCGTTTCCCAAGATAGTGTTGATCCGATGTTCTTAGGCCATTCTACTTGTCCCCTCATTGATACCATTTCTTTCCTACAGCTGAGTGCTGACATTAAAAATGGGTCCCATAACTAAGCATTTGCCTTGAAAGTAGCACAAACTCTTGATGTGCAAAAGCAGATCAAAAATGGGTGGGAGAAAATGGTGCATTTATGAAGGACAACGATTGTCAACCACTCAGCTCAAATTTATCTTTCAAATGCCCAAAGCTAACTAGGCAATCGGCCAATCCACCACCACTACTCTTTGTCAGTGGGGATTTCCTTAACTGTTGTACCAGCAATTCATAGCCAGCCAGTGCGAAAAGGCCTTCGTGTGGCATAATGTGGACAGAGTGTGCTGCCAAGAGAGAAGGGGGGGGGGGGGTAGGAGGGGGGAAGAGGTGAGTGAAAGACAAGGCTTGTGTGCTCAGCTATAGATGAGGAAGCTGAACCTTTTCATTGGCACAGTGACACATACTGTATGCAGACTATTTCTACTTGCAAGGATTTGGGGTTTCTTTCTCATTTTTTTAATGCAGACTAATAAAAAGTACCATCACCCTATTCCCATGTGGAAGTATGTTCATAGACATGTGTTGGTGGTTTCTGCTCCGGGGCAGACAGGTCTTTACTAACCACAAATGGTTGCAAAGTCTTTTGATCCTCAAGATGTGTGACTCTACTACCGAATGAAAGGCATAATAGAGCCAAAGAGGTGGGGGAAGCGGAGGAGAGGTGTTCAGCCAGCAGAGCAGCATCAATTGCCAGCACCTGTCTACTGGCCAAACTATGAGCAGCCCAGTGGAGTAAGTGCCAACTGGGAGGGCATATCATCCCAGCAACTTGCTGATCTCATCCAAGTATAGGTGATGACACTCCTTCTTCCAAATCAAAGTGTTTCAGGCAACCCATCCTGCTCAAATGTCTGGCCAAATGAAGGAATCATTCCCTGAGACAAGTATACTGTGTATTTTGAAAAGCCCAGGGTAATGGGCTCAGCAACCCTAGTGTCTGGCCTGTTTGACTGGTTTACAGTGGATACTCTATAGCAGGGGTCCTCAAATTTTTTAAGCCGAGGGCCGGTCCACAATCCTTCAGACTGTTGAGGGGCCGGATTACCATTTGAAAAAAAAAATACAAAAAAATTCCAATGCACACTGCACATGTCTTATTTGTAGTGCAAAACAACAACAACAAGAAGAACAATGAAAGAACAATACAATATTTAAAAATAAAAACAATTTTAACCAACATACATTTATCAGGATTTCAATGGAAGTGTGGTCCTGCTTCTGGCCAATGAGATAGTCAAGTTAATTAGGATTGTTGTTGTTGTTGTTGTTGTTGTTGTTGTTGTTGTTGTTGTTGTGTGCCTTTCAGACTTTGGGCGAGCCTAAGTCTAAAATTTATTTATTTATTATTTATTTATTGACTGCATTTATTTACTACATTTGTATCACACCCTTCTCACCCCAAAGGGGACTCAGAGTGGCTTACAAATTATATGTACATGCAATATATTATATTATTAGCATAGCACAATATTAGCATTAAATATTACTATATTAAACTATACTGTAATATTATTAGTAATATTATATGTAATATAGAATATATAATTAATATTATTATATGGTATTATTATTACTGTCATATTGTATTACATTATAATATTATTATCAATATTATATGTATATACAATATATTATATTATGAAACTGAGGGCAGGGGCCAGGAAAATGACCTCGGAGGGCCACATCCGGCCCCCGGGCCTTAGTTTGGGGACCCCTGCTCTATAGTAACCACATGTAAGGCATCTGTTATGAATCACTGCTGAATATCTAAATCAAAGCAACTGTCCCCAGATTGGACACTAGTAGGAAGTTAAGTCATAATTCATATACCCGATGAACTCCTACAATTCCGAACAGCTTGTAAACTGGCTGGGATTTCTGGAAACGGAAGTCCAAAATATCTGGAGGAGCACAATTTGCAAAACATTGCTCTAAAGAAGTAAATCCCAAACTCTGGTCCTCCAGGTGTATTGGACTTCAACTCCCAGAATCTCTGCCATTGGCTAAAGCATTTGAGACTGTTGGAGGTTGAAATCCAAAAAACAAAACAAATCAAAAAACAAAACAAAAAACTGGCAGACCAGAGTTTAGAAATCACTGCTCTCAACTCCCAGAAGCCCAGCCAGCTTGACCAACAGTCAGGAATTCTGGAAGCTGAAGCCCAAAGCACCTGGGAACCACTGTTCTAGAGTAATAACAAGGTGTTGTTGGGTTCTTAACTCCCAGCAGTTCTTCATGTTAGCTGGCTGAGGTTACTTGGGGTTGCAGAGGTCTGGAGGTTTGCACAATTTTCACTTCTGCTTCAGAGGCAAAACCTTTTCTTCCCTCTAAACCCTTTTTTTACTCCCAGTTCCAAAACAAACTCCATGACATCTGTAATTTCAGACACTGTCTCTCCAGAGTGCTTTTCATTTTGAAATTGTGATTTGCAACCCTAATGAGTCTTCTGCCAAAAAAGGGAAGAGATGCCATCTCAGTGGCCACATCATCAGGGAAAGGAGGGCTATACTCAGGTTGACCCCATTTACTCCACATTACCTAGGTAACTACATCAGCTTGAGAAGCATCCATTCAAACAGCACACAACACACACATACATTCTCCATGGCATTGGCCCGGCCTCTTAATTGCCATTTTTGTGACAAACAACAAACTTCCATTCCTGCTCTGTTGCTGTCTGTCAAGGAACTGACACCAGACCCTTCTTCAGCCGAAGGTCCTTTTGTAATCACATCTGCTTCTTATGACTTTCCTTGGTTCAAGAGACATCTCTGTTGCTGTTTTGAACCAGGAGTAGGTCACACGCTCCTCCAAACTATGCTTAAACTTCAGACATATGTGACTCCTATGCTTGGTGTAAAAATGGACAGGGGCTTCAAGCAATCTACTGAAGAATAATTTCAACCTGAATCAACCCTTAACCACCTTCTCTCCCCACATGGTAATTGTCTCCACAATTAAGAGATTGAACAGAGGCTGGGTGGCCATCTGTTGGGGATGCTTTGATTGTGCTTTGTCTGCATGGCAGGGGGTTGGGCTAGATGGCCCATGTGGTTTCTTCCAACTTTATTATTCTGTGATTCTATGATTTTATGAACTACGAGCAACTCATTCAACAGAGCGCAATATAGTCTTCTCCTGCTACACTTTCACCATGCACAGCAAAGAGATGGGTGAACAGAAACACAAAACAGGCAATATGTCTCTTTCACTGGACTGAGCTTCTGAGAAGAGAGAGCAACAGTTCTGGGAAAAGAATAAATGAAAGTACAAGCACTTTTGCCTCCTGGGTATATAGAGGGAATAAAAATGGTTATAAATGCAATTGCTGATTTCAGATGATTGAAGAAGCAGTTCACCCACAAAGATATAAAGTATCCATTTCACAATATACAGTATATGTGCACAAGTGCTACAGTACTCGTATGCCTCTAACACAGGGATTCTCAAACTATTTCAGCTGCAGAGCCCTTTTTGAAGCAAATGTTTCTTGTGGAGCCCCAATAAACGTTTAAATTTTATACTATGTATTATATAGTTTATTATATATAATGTATATATATATATATCAGGCATTGGCAAACTTTTGGACACAAGGGCAATTTCATTTAAAAATCTGACAGATGGGCTGGGCCAGTGGCAGATGAGTGGAGTGTTTGTGTGAACTAACTGAAAAAAAAAACATGAACAAATTCCTGTGCACACTGCACATATCTCATTTGTAGTGCAAAAGAAAAGAAAAGAAAAAAAACCCCAATATAATACAATATTTAAAATGGAGAACAATTTTAACCAACATAAACTTAACAGTATTTCAGTGGAAGACCCCAGGAGCCAACTAGTCCAAACCCCTTCTGCTATGCAGGAAAAGCACAATCAAAGCACCCTCTGAGCAGTGGGAGGGAAATAAGGCTTTGGAAGCAAAGAAGGTGAGGAGGGGGAAGATCTGGGTGGCAAGGAAAAGAGTCCGGGCGCAGTGAGAGAGGTGGGCGGAAAGCTGCCATTTCAGCAGCTCCAAACTTTAATTTCATTATCAATCAATCACGGAGCTCTAAGGGCTCCGCGGAGCACAGTTTGAGAACCACTGCTAACCTAATTAAATACCAGGAGGAAGACTGGGTTGGTTAGTTTAAACTTAAAAGGAAGTAGGAAATACAGTGTAGGTGTGGAGTTCTGTTCATATTCAAAGGCACTGCAGCAATCTCCAATACTTTTTTGAAGTATTATCTTACGGTATTTCAACTTTGGTTTGAGTCGATAATAGTTAATCCATGGGCTGAGCCTAAGGCTTGTGAGGAAGCCATATAAGGATAGCTATATAAGAAGGCCATTTTGCTGCCAGTGGGAAAGTAGAAGATGGCATCTCTTTCACCTTCCACATAAGGATGAATATTCATGATAGAATAGCATTGTCCCTGACATCACCTGAAGAAGCAGGCTGATTTAGGAGGCTTAAGCCAGGCCATGTGGCACCCACACATCTGTCAATAGAGGGAATGCCTAAAGGCCTCAGAAGAAACACCTGCTGCCTGTCTCTTGGCACTGCCACCCTATAGCATCTCCTTCCTGAGGGACTTTACTTTGTCCGATAGTAGCGTTGGCCCTGTAGTGAGGCTTGGATAGTAGGTTTGGGCCTGAAAAGAGAGGAAATATTTTCTGGGAGAAGTTAAAAGGCAGAAGCAGGGAAGTGTATCTATGAAGTTTGAGATGTCCTGATTGTAATGGACATGAATACTACCGAGGACAAAGAGAAAGGAGGCAAGGACAGAAATTTACAATGCCTGTGTCTCATATTGTCTCCATGTGCATGTGTGTACAGGCATGTTGCGGTCAACTAGATATCAGCACACCACCACTCCCAGTCCTGCTTCGGGTTCATGCTTCAGCACTGTGAAGGGAGTAGTCTATTCTGGTGGTTGGAAAATTGTATCAGAGCCCAGGACAGAGGTCATAGGCTGAGCTTTGCTTCCTCAGAACCACCACGTAGGGGAGGCCTCACCCAGCAGCCCCAGCCCCTAGGAGCTATGTGGGAAATGCTCAGGGAAACATCTGCTCCAATTCCAGGCAGGTTTCAGTGGCTGGTGAAGAAGACCAAGTTCTGAAGGAGAGGTCTGATGCAAACCAGATTTGCTGGGGGAAAGGTTCAGTAACTAGAACTGGCTCCCCCAATGTTCTGGGTGAAGTTGCAAATGCAAATTGCGCACTTAAGCACACATTTAGACATTAAGCCAGAGCTGTCCAGGCTCAACAATTTGAGAGAGAGAGAGAGATTCCACACTTAGACCCATAGGGATCCTTTAGGGATGAAGCTTGGAGGACAAAGCCTCATGTCGGCCATTTTTCATTTCGTTACATTAGGAATCTTCCTAGAAGCCAAAATGACTAAGTTGAGGCTACTGTATTCAGTCATAACATGTCTAATAAGAAAAGACAATAATGCTTAGTAGAGTGGGAGGCAGTAACAAAAGAAGACTGCACTGCAGGGGATAGACTCAGTTTAAGGAAGACAAAGGCCTGGGTTTGCAGGGCCTGATCAGGACATTGGGGACAAGGGGCCTCTCCTTCAAAGGATCCCCATAAGTCAAAGTCAACTTGATGGCAATTAACAATAGCAAACACTAGGACTAGAAAACATATTTGGAGAATAGTTTTTAATAGTTCTCAAATGACTGCAAATCCTGGAGAGAAGTCCAAACAGCTGGGAATATCCACAGTTTGGGATGTATTTTACGAGCACAGTTAATTCGGGGGAGGGGGGTGCAAATAATGTTAATTTATTTTTAAAAAGAGGTTTCCTGTAGAAAATGTGGTTTTCTGTGTAGAAATATTTTGTCAAATAGTCTTTGAAAACTATAGTTTTCAACAACTTTCTCACAGTAAAAGGATAAAGGGTAAAATTATTTATTCTTGCCCACAAAAATGAAATTGACCAAGATTTACACTCTACTTATATGTTTGGCATTTTTGCTTCTAATGTTGACAATATTGAGTCTAAGTCTGTTTGGAAGCTGCAGCCACTGAATGATGGAAGTACTTTCCACTGACACCTTGCATATTTCCAGGTCAAGATACTCTGCACATTTCCCTGTCATTTCCCTGTCAACTTCTGCCACTGAGTCTGGATCTGGACCTTGACATAATTTGGTTCAGATTAAGCCTTTTACAGATTATTCTATGCACATTTGCGGTCTTTAAAAAGTGATGAATACGTGCTTATTCCTGATGTACCTTCACAGTGAACAAAACCTACCAGCCAAGAACATGTCCTTGAATGCAAAACCAAGGGAACAGTCAACTATCAATCATACCTGTGAAAAAATATACAACAATCCTGGCAAGCGAGATAGGAAGAACACATTTTATATGCATAATGCTGAGCTATAGAGATGTAATGCTGAACATTGGCTATAGCCATATATGAGGAGCACATACCTAGAAAGATACATGCAAAACTAAATATATGGCATATGCCCATGCTTAGGCTCAATCAAGGATCATAAAAGCAGTGCCAACAACTTACTATTCAGATGGCTCTATGAAGCAGGATAGCTTTTTGGAGGGGAAAACTCTGCTATCTTATGAACAAATCTTTACACAAATTGGAAAAGAAGACTGGGAACTCAATCCCAATTTGCAATACCTAGCCATCATCTGCAGAAAATGAATCACATGGATGTCGCTCTGACTTTTTGCATAGAAAGATTTTTTCATCTATAGTCCTTTGGAAAAGCCAAAAAAGGTAAGGCTCAGTATAAACCAAAGTTTGGTCTGGAATAAAGTGGGGTGGGGAGTGCCTAAAAAAGAGTCAGTAGCAGTGGCAAAATCAGCTCATTGCTGACTGGACCCATCTCTGTGGCTAAGCCAATTCTGAAGCTTTGTGTTTCTCTCAAAGCAAACCCGCTTAGCCCTTAAGACATATCACACAATGACTCAGGGACTGGCTCTAGCTGGCTGTGCCAGTGGGCGAGAGGAAGACAAAACCTGGCTCTAAGGCCAGAGTTGCTCAATGATCTTGGTTTGGGGATATTCTGAGAATAGAATAGCTTGCAGGAATAGCCCTGGTTTTGGCCCATTGTTCTTTGAATCTGGAGAAAGCAAGTTTTAAAAAACAACCCAGTCCAAGCAGGTCAAGAAGCCAAAAACACTATACTGCCCAAACACCAGCTTTCAGAAGCATGTATGTAAACATCGCACAGCCCATAAACACAGGTGCTGATTTGTTTTCAGAAATTCAAGCATGTGGGCTTGATTGCTTTTATGCACATATAAAATAGTATACACACACACCCCTGATAACAGCAGAATGGTAACAACACAACATGCTTTGGTTTGTCTTCCTTTTAAAATAGATCTAAAGCAGAGATGGGCCACACTCATAGGTCTGGAGTCCAGTTTTCAGCTCTTTGGATCTTCTGTTGACTGCATAGACCAGGGGTCCCCAAACTAAGGCCAATGGACTGGATGCGGCCCTTCAAGGTCATTTGCCTGCCCCCCGCCCTAAACTTTAGACTTAGAGTCATCCAAAGTATGAAATGACTTGAAAGCACACAAGAAAAATCCTAATTAACATGACATCAGCCAAAAGGAGCCCCACACTTCCAGTTAAAATAGTGGTAAGTTTTTTGTTTATTAAAATTGTTCTTCATTTTAAATATTGTATTGTTCTTTCATGGGTTTTTTTTACAACAAATATTTATTTATTTACAACATTTATATTCTGCTCTTCTCACCCCAAAAGGGACTCAGGGCAGAACACAATACAGTAGAGTCTCACTTATCCAACATTCGCTTATCCAACGTTCTGCCTCCCGCCCAGATCCAAGGCTCTTTCTTTAGGCAGCAAGGACTAAAAGTTTTACGGATTTAATTTTCAACAATGTTGTTACTGTAAGTTCATTTTATGCAATTCTATCTTTTTTTGTAGTCAATTTGTTAGTAAATATTTTTGTAGTCAACGTTTTCAATACATTGCAATGTTTTGGTGCTAAATTTGTAAATACATACTACATAATGTTACTGTGTATTGAGCTGCTTTCTCTGTCGATTTGTTGTAAAACATGGTGCTTAATTTGTAAAATCATAACGTAATTTGACATTTAATAGGCTTTTTCCTTAATCCCTCCTTATTATCCAACATTTTTGCTTATCTAATGTTCTTTGGCCCTTTAATATTGGATAAGTGAGACTCTACTGTATATATACAGCAAGCACTCCATGCTGGGACATAAAATAATTATAAATATACTGTACACAAACATTAAAATCTATTTTAAAACCAGCTATTTAAACCAACTCAGGACACCAAATAAAGTATGTACAATGGACATTCATTAATGTGTTTTTCAAACTATAGTCCAGCCTGAGGAACCATGAACTGGCTCTCTGTTTAAAAAGTTTGAGGACCTTTGGCATAGATTGCCAAATTTCCCTGCAAATGGAAATTACCAGAAATCCTCTTCTGCTTTTGAAAATTTTCTGATGTTAAACAATGAAACTGATTTAAAAGTATAACTGCAGGTTCCAGAGGAAGCAATTCAACCTCATCTTTGGGTGGGAGAATTAGAAAAAAACAAGTGGTCCCTATGATCCATAGTAGATGTAAGTTACAGCATGTACTTTGAAGCCTTTACTTTGCCTACCTCTAATGTAACTGAGGCAGAGGTTCTGAACATATGAGAGATGAGAAAATACATTACACATGTACACAAAAACATAGACTGTGAGATGGAAAATGCAGACATTCTGCAGGTCTGCTTATGTGGTAGAGAGGTTACTAAAATCCTGGCAGCTGAAGACTTTTAAGTGGATATGAGTTCTTAATCCTTTGTTTAAAAATAAATAAAGTGATGCTTCAACCAATCATTAGAAGATAAGATGCACTCCAAAGACTTAAAATCCATTTGGGGGAAAACATGTAAGATTACTCTTGTTTGAATCGTACATCTTTTAGTCATCAGCAGATTTAACTACTTGGGAGAGATCACTTGGATCTGTACTTTCATTATAAATTATCCTTGATGGAATCTACCTTGGCTCAAAAATGAGGCCATGAGGCCCAGAGGTAGACTGCCTGTGAAATATGACCAGGTTTAGACCATGAACAGGCCTGAAAACTCTAGTGACAAAATTCAGTAAATTCATATTACCAGCTGGAAATAATGGGTAGGTTCTACATGGAAATAAAATTGGAATGGTCAAAGTTGCACAGCAAATAAATGGGGTCTGAGTTTGGAAAGCGACTACAGTTTCCAGAATCCCCCAAGCAGCATGGGGGACCTTGGGCATTGTAGTTAAAAAGCCACCACCCCAATGCTGGGGACTTGATCCAGTACTTCACTTTGCATCCTCCTGACATGTCTCAGCATCTGGATGCCCAAGTGCTCTGCATGAATGCCCAACCAGCTGTTGTGTGCCCAACTCTAGATTATGCAGCCAGCCCCCAATTTGTGTGAAAAGCCTTTCAAAGCAAGCAAAGCATAAAGATTCCCTGGGAACAATCCTACCCACTCAGTTCAAAAAACAGTTTGATGTTGTTGTTTATTTGTTCAGTCGCTTCCGACTCTGTGACCTCATGGACTAGCCCACACCAGAGCTCCCTGTTGGCTGTGGCCACCGTTAGTTCTTTCAAGGTCAAGCCAGTCACTTCAAGGATGCCATCCATCCATCTTGCCCTTGGCCAGCTCCTATTCCTTTTTCCTTCCATTTTCCCCAGCATCAGTATCTTCTCCAAGCTTTCCTGTCTTCTCATTATGTGGCTATTGTACTTCATCTTTGTCTTTAATATATTTTCCTCCAGTGAGCAGTCAGGCATTATTTCCTGGAGGATGGACTAGTTGGATCTTCTTGCGGTCCAAGGCACTCTCAGAATTTTCCTCCAACTCCACAGTTCAAATGCGTCTATCTTCCTTTGCTCAGCCTTCCTTATGGTCCAGCTCTTGCATCCAAAAAACATTTACTCAGTAGAAACTCTCTCTGTGTATACTCATAGTACTGAAAGGCAGCACCTGAGTGCAATATGAACACACTCTGTACAGTTATATCCATTTTTCTTCTGTCTAAACATCTTTCCCTCTGCCTGACCTTCACCTCCCCAGCCTGCAAATCTTATCAGAGGGTGCCTGAGTGAGGCCCATAATCAACACCCAGCCCTAATCAGCATTAGGGGTCTCCAGTTGTTTTGTTGTCACTTTAAGGGAATCAGGAATCAGGAAATCAAGTTGAACAAACTTGTCTGATTTAGCTTTGAGTATTCGCATTTTTAAAAGATGGAGAATGTTTTCAAAGAAAAAGGGGAGAAAAAACACCCAAAATGAAGAAGGAATAAGCGTAGAAATTGTGGAGAGGTGGGTAACAGGATCAGCAGAATGGCAAAAAGGTTTTTTTTTATTGTGTCAGAAATGACTTGAGAACATACTGCAAGTCACTTCTGGTGTGAGAAAATTGGCCATTGCCAGGGGATGCCTGGTTATGTTACTGGGAGGGTTCTCTCATGTCCCCGCAAGCTAGAGTTGTCAGATGGGAGTTCATTTCGTCTCATGGATTCGAACCGGCAACTTTCAGGTCAGCAGTCCAGCCAGCACAAGGGTTTAACCCACTGCACCACTGTGGCGCATATGGCAAAAAGTAACTTTGGGAGATTTTTTTTTTTTGCAAATCTCTAAAGTTCAATGTTTGTAAACTTTGTTTCACAAACAAAGCTATTAAAAATATTGTGTATGAAATTGCCTTCAGATTATTTTATTAAGTGTATAAGAAACGTAAATGTTTAGACTTGATCCCTCCTCCACATTATCTTATGATGCACATATAAGTAAATACAGATATTTCAAAATTTTAAAAAGCTGAAATTCAATGCTCTCAAACATTTTGGATGAGTGATCCCCAGCTTATAAAAATTCCACATTAGCAGAATACAGTTCTAGACTGATCAGAATATTTCTGGATCAAATTTAATTTTCAAAACTTTTCCCCTTCTTGCTAAATATCATTATCTTTCTTAAGGCTTTTATCCAACTGACATTATTCAGCCAGGAAAATAAAGAAGCTTTCCAAGCAAGGGGAACAGTGGTCCACATGGCCTGGCACCTTGATTCCCTCAGTCTTCTTATATATATATATGAGAAGACACACACACACAGTCCAGTGAGGAGTCCTCAAAAGGCTATATACTTTTAAGCCACATAAAAATGAAAGAAACTTGGCAGCTTTGTGGGGGAAAGGCTGGTAGTGGGATGAGATCCTGTGTCTTTTTACAATCACGTAAGAGGTAGAAATTCACCACTGTGATTTCTTCTCTTTATGGAGATACAACAGTGAGGATGAAAACTTCTCACAAGTTTTTCAGGTGTCAAAGGCTCTTTTGTGGTGATAGAAGCTGGGGGAGCAGTGTTAACAAAGTCACCTAGCACCAAAGCAAGCTCTTTCACAGGTCACCGACCTTTTCGCCATGCTTTTCCCATACCACTCATAGCTGTACTTCCACGCACTGCTCTTCCTCCTCCAAACTGCGTGAGCTTTCCAACCTCTTCCACTTCCTTAATTAAGGTGAAGATATAGCCTTCTGGGTAGGGAGACCACCAACAAATACCAGGTGCTGTAGGCTGTATTTCAGAAGAAGGAATTGGCAAAACCACCTCAGAGTATTTCTTGCCTAAGAAAACTTTTGTGAACTTCATGGGATTGTCATATGTCAACAGATGGTTTGAAGGCACACACACCACCACACACACACATAATTTCCACCATCTCTCTTGAATACTCTTGCAAAGACTGACACTACTAACTCAGACAGGAATCATTGCCTCTCTTTGGTAACCTCCACCCTATGGCCGGCCTGGCTTGTCCTGCATTTCCATCAGCTCCTACATCCAGGCGGCCAGAAAAGCCTCTCTTCCTGGCCAGGTCCATGATCCCTAGAGCAGGTTCCTCCCTCACAAATGCAATGTTCCCTGGATGAGTCATTCCATTGGGGGGGCGGGGGGGGGGGGGAACAGACGGGAACCAGACAGTAGGGAAGAGGTGACAAAGCTATAGGGAGCAAAGGCAAAAAGAACACTGTGCCAGTATTTGAAGGAGGGTGGGTCAGGGGAGTAGTGGCTGAGCATAGAGCCTTTGGCCAGAGTCTCTTTTTCTCTCTCTCAGTTTTTCCCAGATTTCATCATAAAGACAACTCCGAAGCCAGGAATGAGATGTTTAGCTGGCTCATATGGAAAGTGGCTATCTGGGCAAAGGCTTGATGCATTCAATACAGATGTTCTATTTTATGTACAAAAATCCTGTAATTAAATGGTTGACATCTGCTGGCTTTGCCTGGAATGGACTGAGCTGTGACAGATAACTAGCCATTTCACTTGGCAGTGGCAGTGGAGGACATGGCCGAGAGCAGCTTGAAGAAACCAAGCTTTCAGCCATTTAAGGCCTTGCACAAAAAGGCAGACAACATAGCGTTGAGAGTGAAACTATGTGCACAAGAAACAGAGTCTGGAAAACTTACTTTTCTCATACAACCCGCAGAACATCCCACCCAATGTCTAGCCACTCAGAACTGGTAAGGAGATTCTGGGAAAGGTAGTACAAGAAGGAACATTTCTAAGGTCCGGAAAGATCCAGGTATCAAATCCCAGCTTGACCAGAAATTTTTCTAGGCAGTCCTGGGGAATATTGTTTTCCTTGATTACTTTAGGCCTACAGCAGTTTTGCACATTTCAACAGAAAATAACATTTTTGTGTGCCAGCTAAAGCTAACATCTGAATACTATATACGTATATCATTTTAGCAAAGTTGCCAGTTCTCTGCAAAGAACCACAAAACGCTTTGGCTAGTGTTTTATGGTGTACCTGGTGTGTGTGTGTTTTGCGGCTGCTGCTGCTGTTTTAAATGTGCATATGCTCCAAACATTGTGGTTTTACCTGTTATACAGTGTGAGGGTGTAATATGTACCTGTTACAATGACAGTGCGTGAAGTCTGCCAAAGTGAGACATGGATTTGCAGAGCTTTCTCAGAAGTGAAAAATATCCCAGAGGGGATGCATAACAATCCTGGAGATCCTTCTATGCACATCCTGCTAAGGAGAACAAGAGCTTGCATGAACCTAGTACTGGTTGGTGCTCTCCAGCTCACATTAATTTCAGTGGCACTTGGTCAGAAACAGATAATATCAGACAGATGTCTCTTCAGTCCCCTGTCTCTTTAATCAGTGCATGTGGATATATTTGGCTTTGCAGAGCAAGTGTATCAACAAAGCCGTATTTAACAACAATAACATGGAAATTGGGAAACAGGACGTTTGTAATTTCAACACTTTCTAGTTTTGTACCAATTTGAATTGTTCATCTTATATGAAGTATAGGAAAAAAAACTGTGTATAGTATGACCCCAATATTCATGAGAAATACGTTTCCAGACTTAGCGTAGATACATGAGACGACGGATAATAGTGAAACCTATTATTTTAAATGGGACAAATGACAGAGGTATTGAGAAGAAGGTGTAGCTTATACAGACGGCCCTAAGTGAATAAATGGAACTGTGGATATGGGAAAACATGTATATATGAGTTCCATAGGAACAGATGTTATACTTTTATTTATCTTTCTCAATCTAATTTTTGGATCATGTATTTTACTATTAATGGAAAGACCAAGGGCACTGAAATTTCACTCCTAGCATTCAAAATGAAAGACCAAATACTTAACTGCCTACTCCTCTCAAAGCTGAAAGAAAAAAAGTTGTGAACAATACAGTTAATGCAATATACCATATACTGAAATTTACTGAATTCAAGACCTCGAGAAGCCTGGTGATTATTTGCAAAATTCTCACTGGTCACACAGATACCTGAGGCTTTGTACTTCAAGTTTCACAGGCACCCATATATTTAAATAAGAAATTTAAGCAGAAGCGGTTAAGAGACAGATGCCATCAATGAAATGACTGAGAAGTAATGATTTCAAACATTTATTTTCTTGGCTGTTAACAAGCGGAAGCATATTTCATACATTTAATTCTTCACTAATGATATAGTTGTTTCCCCAATTTTGTCCACAGAACAGTGGCCTCCACCACCTGCAAAAGACTAGTTTTTATTTTATGTAAAGTATAATTAAAAATTTGAAGGTTGAATCAAGCTAAAGCTGCTTAACTTTTGGAAATCACAATGCTGCATATTTATTGCACTTAATCCTGTCGATAGCAAATGCCAGATAACATTGAGAATAAGTGTCTTGGCTCAAAGTGATACTGAGGTACCGAACCTGCATCTGGATTGGATCACTTCAGACTGCGGATGCAGCCTCCCACAATGTAATACTTCTTTATATAAAATGTAACTAAATCCAGGTTTTTAAAAAGTTACTTTTTAACACTACAATTTTGAAAGTCCCCCAGTCAGCAGGTTTCAGAAGTTGTGGATCAAAAAGGTAACTTTTCAAAGATCCATGTACACATAGAAAAGAAGAACATTGGAGAGAAGGTTAGGTCATAACTGTTCCATCTAAAACCTAATTTTCCATCTAGGGCCCTTTTACTTTACCATATAATCCAGATTATCTGCTTTGAACTGGATTATATGACTCTACACTGTCATGTAATCAAGTTCAAAGCAGATAGTCTGGATTATATATGGAAGTGTAGAAGGGGCCTAGAAGGTTTGTTTAATGGAGGATCATTACACCAATGTGCAGATTCAGGTGACGTACATTACTGTGGTGTGTAATTGAGAAATATTAGATTTGGAATCAAGACATGCAATATAAAAATAAAATAAAACACCCCAGAGACAAGTTTGCTATCTCACTGAGAAGTAGATCTCACTCGGAGGTCACTATTCTTCAATAAAATCAATGAAAAGAACAGCTCTCCACGTTAGTCTTGGAATAGGTATTTGCTTCCTTACTAAAGAATGAAGAGGAAGACCCCATCAAACACTTAATCCTCCTTAATTCTTCCATTTCCTTTCTTGAAATCTGTGTATATTATTTTCTTCCCAAGGTCCCAATTAGACCATTTGAACAGGACACCCTTGCAGGACTGAATTAGTGGTACCAAAGAATTTGGCCTTGAGCAAGAATGCAGAATCCCTCCTTCCCTCCCTCCTTCCTTCCTTCCTTCCCCCATTTCTGCCAGTAATGGCTACAAAGCAGCCTTGACTATATAATAAGCAATTTGTAAATGGACAAAATTTCCAGAGCCAAAGGAGAATGGGATAACAGTATGGTGCTTCAGAATCCCAAGTGTGTCTTTGCCCCCCCCCCCCCCCCCCCAAATAGCCAGCGAGGCTCACTGTGTAAAATAAGTGCATCTGTGAAGAGGTGCTTGATTTGCACAGGCAAAGAGGATGTGGCATACACAACCTTGGATGTAAATGCTGCATGACTACTGCAGCAGAACATGATGACCATACACTATATGTTGTGGATATCAAATGTGAGGAAATGCTGGTTGAAGAGCCAGCATTGGAGCTGGAGCCCAGCAGTTCCCTCAGCCAAGTTTAAAAGAAGAGCACATGGAGGTTGCAACCACTTCTCAGCCTGCAGAGTAAGTACAAGTAAGCTCCTCTGAGCAGGCAGAAGGGTTGTGCACCAGCTTTTGTGGATCAGCAAAGGGAAAAAGGCTCAACTTTGCAGTTCTCTTAGATTAGCAGAGAAATGAGCCAGCAACAAGTAACTAGTTGAGAACGAGTATATAAGAAGCTTGTTGCTAGCAGCAATGTCAGTGTTTGGAGCTGTAACAGCACACTGTTGCTATCTTGGATTCACAATCTTTGGACTTACTCTTGGCCTCTGACTTCTGGATTTTGGGTTGACATTTGACACCAGACTCTCCTGGATTTGGCTTTGAACCATGGAATGGACTAGATTTTCCTGGTGTGTTACCCTCCTGTTGTTGCCTCTCAATTGGACTATTTGGCTTGAACTTGGACCGTTTGTCAACTTCCTGCTTGTAAATGGGATCAAGACTCATGACACTATAATTGGCAAGTATAAAAGAAAAAAACAGGAATATGTCATAGGTTACTGCTCTTCCATGTAGTAGTAGTAATGCATATCAAAATCTGCATTCCAACAGTACTGTTTTAGTAAAGTAAAGGTAAAGGTTCCCCCTGACGTTAAGTCCAGTCATGACCGACTCTGGGGGTTGGTGCTCATCTCCATTTCTAAGCTGAAGAGCCAGCGTTGTCCATAGACACCTCCAAGGTCACGTGGCTGGCATGACTGCATGGAGTGCTGTTACCTTCCCGCCAGAGCGGTATCTATTGATCTACTCACATTTGCATGTTTTCGAACTACTAGGTTGGCAGGAGCTGGGGCTAACAGCGGGCGCTCATTCTGCTCCCGGGATTTGAACCTGGGACCTTTCGGTCCGCAAGTTCAGCAGCTCAGCGCTTTCACACTGTGCCACCAGGGGCCCAAGTTAGGTACTGTTTTACAACCCAGTAAACACTTAGTTGGTGTGAAACCCATCTCATGCATCAATTATTATTTTTAAGGAAGAATTTGTCATTTCCAAAGTTTGGGGGGATTGAAAATGCGATATAAAATATTAATCAAGATTCAGAATGCTCCCCAGGATCTGAAACATCAATGTATTCTATTTTCCTATTGTTAGCACCCTTGCCCACTGGATTGTTCAGTTTTTCTTTTCCATCAGTTGTATCACTGACATCAACCCAGGCTTTGAAACTAAACTGGAAAAGAAAAAGTGAAAAATCACAAATGTGGATTATATCTTGCTGTTATGTTTTAGTTTGCTAATTGTTTCAAGATTCGGATTTTATTTGTGCTTTTTAAATAAGAGTTCACAGTCCCAGTAATAACCTGTGTTGCCAAATCAAGATGCTTCTGGAATGTAACATTCCTGCCTAAGACTTGAGATCTGCTTTAGCATTTGACATTGCCTCTACACTGTAGAATGAAGGCAGTCTGACACCACTTGAACTGCCATGGCTCAATGTTATGGAATCCTGGGAGTTGTATCTTGGTGAAGCACCAGCAAGCACTCTTTGGCCGATAAAGCTAAAGACATTCTAAAACCACAACTCCTGTGATCCAATAGCATTGAGCCATGGCAGTTAAAGCAATGTCAAACTGCTTTCTCTATAGGGCTCCAGAAAAAGAATTTAGAGAAACTTACTTCGTTGACTATAACCTGGCTATGTTGGCTCTGGATTCAAAAAGTTGTTGTACAAAAAAGATTAACTTTCCTGAGCTCTGGACTAGATGCTAACAACTGATTAATTCTGGGCTTGTTTCGTGTTTTAATAATGAATGTTTAAAATTCAGTTTCTGTCTCCCACATCATGCACGTTTTACACATTGTTCTCTGGTCAAAAGAAAGTGCATGTGTGTGTGAGAGAGTATAAGAACTAAATGAAAATGGCAATGACTCAATTCACTGTTAAGACAAGAGATCTAATCAGGGGATATATCACTGCAAATAAAATGCTGGGTAAATCACATTGGAAATAAAAAAAATTATACGTAATTAACTACTCGTCTTCAAAAAGGGGAGCAACCACAACTTCAATGTTAGGGAAAGTGGCTCATTTCTACAGCATTCAAAGACAATAACATTATATTTTATGCAGACAATCCCTTTAAAAATTTGGCCCTAAAAGTGTGAAATGGCCTGCAGCAAAAACAGCAATCTGGCAGCTCCCTTTTGCAAACTGTTTAGCAGGTGCAGTTATAAGAATGGAAAAGCCAACAGTTACAAATTAACACCCAAATAGCATTGTGAGACAGGCTAAAAAGCCCCCTTCTCTCTATCACTCACATACACACACTTGTTGGGTATTTTCAGGTATTCTCTTATAAGTAGCATTGCCTTTACTGGATGTAATTTTAACCTGTCTTGATAATCAATCAGCCTGACCTACATAATCTATTGACATATCAGAGAAATACCCACTTCATCAGTTTATGCAAATAGAGACCATCTCTCCAAATCTTTATAGCAAAATGTTGCTATAAATATTTCCCAATTTATAGAAAAATAATGATGGAAACAGCAATGAGTAGGAGGATGGTTGCAATCATTATAATCATAAAAAAGTATGGAGCAGCAAGAGGTGGGTGAGAGGAGCAAGGCATTACTGTGTGTCCATATATGTGAAAAAGGGAATGAGATTGGGAAAAATCTCAGTTAGTGACTGAAAAATAAATTGTAACTAAAATCGAAAAGAAATCTTCTGATAATTCCTTTGTGATAAATGTGAGTTAACCAGCTGGAGACAATGAAAGATCATCAAAAAGTGTGGCTAGGGAGAAAGAGATGGAAATCTTCACTCAATCCCATCCCACTTGGAAAGGTAAGTTTACACCATTTGAATTTTGCTTACCCAATTTTAGGTAGCTCATATAAATGTCCAGAATGAGTAGCCTATGCTGCAGAGCTATGTTTTCCGATGGGACAACTTTTGTATTTTTAAGGAGTTTCACATTCATTCTTTTCTTCACCCAATAGTCAACTTGGGTCAAGTGACCACCGCTGGTGTATGTAGCTAACTGTGACACCCTTTTCTGAAAGTAAGTGTTAGCTATGGCCAAGATATGAACTTCCACACACTCCAGTATTCTTTGTCCATCTATGTTTTGGGTACCAAGGCCATTTCCTCCATGATATTGTGCATAGCCATCCCGCTCTTGTCCTACATGGCCATTTAAGATACTTTCAGGGGTGGAATTAGCTGCAATCAGGCATCCAACTTGTTCCAAAATTCATCTTTTTCAGTATTAGTGTAGCTAGTCTGTGGTGCATAGCATGAGATGATATGGGTAGTTGTGTTGTCAGATGTTACTTTTCATAGTCATTATGTGATCATTCAACCTGTTGACTTCATTGACTTTGTTGCATAGGTGTGTGTTTGCAATTATAGCCACTCCATTTCTTTTTGTGTCAGTGCCATGATACCCTGTTTCCCCTAAAATAAGACATCCCCAGAAAATAAGACCTAGTAGAGGTTTTGCTGAATTGCTAAATATAAGGCCTCCCCCGAAAGTAAGACCTAGCAAAGTTTTTGTTTGGAAGCATGCCCGCCAAACAGAACACCAGAAATGTACGTACCATAAAGTGTTGTACATGGAAATATTGGTAGTAACAAGAAATTCTTGATAGGATTCATTTTGTCTGGTTATGCTGGTTTATGATGGCAACTACTGTACAGTATATAATAAACGTTCATTTTTTTGTTCAACAATAAATGTGAAATTTTCTTCATGGAAAAATAAGACATCCCCTGAAAATAAGACCTAGCACATCTTCGGGAGCAAAAATTAATATAAGACACTGTCTTATTTTAGGGGAAACACAGTAGTATAACTTGTATCCTTTGCCAATGTCCCTGGCTTGACTTCCTTTCCAGTTTGTCTCTTGGAGACAAGCCAGGTCAACTTTGTGACATTTTAAGGCATTTGCTAATTCATGGGTTCATCCAGTTAGTGTTTCTATGTTTAAGGTTGCTAAATGTAATGGGACTAGCATCTTTAGCCTATCTCGTCAATGGTGCATGTTGCCTGAGGGGGATGCCTTAATTGTATTCAGGATTCATGGTTTTGACACTTTCATGGCTGATGCAACTGTTTGTACTGTAGCCGGCGCGTTTATTTATTTATTTAATTTATATACCGCTCTTCTCCCCCAGGGGGACCCAGAGCGGTCTTACATATTGGCAGAATGCCACATATAATACAACATGTAGAAAAACCAACATAAAACACAAATGAAAGCCGGTATCCAAATCAAATTAAAACAATTAAAACCATGTGACCATTACAAAAGGGAAATTTCAAGCCAAAGTCAGAGCCAGTCTGTGTTCGAATTAATATTAATCCATCTGGTCATATCAGATCATATCTTAGGATGGGCCAAATGCTTGGTCCCACAGCCAGGTCTTCAGCTGCTTCCTGAAAGATATGAGTGAGGGGGCTTCCCTAATCTCCCTTGGCAAGGAGTTCCACAGCCGCGGAGCCACCACCGAAAAAGCTCTGTCTCTTGTTCCCGCCAACCACACCTGTGACGGCGGTGGGACCGAGAGCAGGGCTTCACTCGAAGATCTTAATCTGCGAGATGGCTCATAGGGAGTGATACGTTCGGAGAGGTACGTTGGACCAGAGCCATTTAAGGTTTTGTAGGTCAAAGCCAGCACTTTGAATTGTGCCTGAAGCTAACAGGCAGCCAGTGAAGCTGCTTCAACAGAGGAGTTGTATGCTTCCTGAATGGTGCTCCAGTTAGTAACCTGGCTGCGGAAGTTGGACTAATTCCAGCTTCCGAACAGTCTTCAAAGGCAATCCCACACAGAGTGCATTGCAATAGTCCAAACGAGATGTAACAAGAGCGTGAACCACCATGGCCAAGTCAGGCTTCCCAAGGTACAGGCACAGTTGGCGCACAAGTTTGAGTTGTGTGAAGGCCCCCTGGCCACTGCCGAAACCTGGGGTTCCAAACTCAGCGATGAGTCCAGAAGGACTCCCAAACTGCAAACCTGTGCCTTTAGAGGGAGTGTGACCCCATCCAACACAGGTTGTAACCCTATGCCCTATTCGGTCTTGCGACTGACCAGGAGGACCTCTGTCTTGTCTGGATTCAACTTTGATTTGAAGTTGCACCACCTATCACTGCAGACCGTTGCCCCATTGTTTGGTTATCCAGCCGGCACCGCTAGGTAGGGTCAGGTTTTTGTAGGTGTAACATAGTGCTACAGTCAATTGCAACTACCGAATTGTTTCTTAATATTATATTTAAACTCTGCTTTCCATGTCACAGTAAATGCCCAAAGCAGCTTACATTGAAAATCCACTGAAAGATACATACAACATAAGTAGCCGGTAGGGTTCAGGAAGAGGAACAGGAGATGTTTACAGATTAGTATGCCTGTATGAATGAAACCATACATGGGTTTACAAACAGACATGTCACATTCACTCTACACTGTCAAGTACAACAACCTTGTAAAGTCTTAAGTGCATGCTATGACAAGCTAGGAATTGAGATGGACCCTTTTCATCCCAGGGTGTCTTCACAAGAAATCTGAATTAACACGTACACCTCAAATCATGGGTGAAGAGAAGGAGTAAAAACAGAGGGCCCAGATACTCAGACATAGTCTCAGACTATGGAAGGAAAATGACATTTAGGCAAACAGAGAAGGGAAGAAGGTCAGTTCACTTGTTCAGTATCTTTCCTTCTCCATCATCCCTGCCTTTTAGATTTACTGGCATGAAATCTAGATTAATCTACTTTCCTAGTGTGATATCTATTTGTTAGAATCTCTAGAAAGAAAAAAACCTCATACATTTCTCAACTATCCTAATCCATTGTTCTCAACAGAAGAGTTGCCAGAGTGAAAACTGGAGAGAGTTTCTATGTCTTGCTAGTTGTAGAGAAAAGAGAATTGAAGGAAATGTTACCTGACAAGCACTACCTAGATGTGTTGACTTTTGACGCTTACCACCCTACAAAATATGACAAATGACATTGCTGACTGGTTCAGATGGAAGTTATAGTCCAAGATATTTAGAGGGCATGAACTGAAGACTGCTAATCCAAACCAATAATGAAACTCATATAACCCATTATGTTTCTGCTTCCTCACTCCATGCCCAACCAGATACACATCATAATGCATAGTACCACAATGTAAACAATTCTGTCTTTGGTATAAGACAGTTACCAGAATTTTTTTGGTGTATACTCCCAGAAAAAAGGGCCACAGAACTGTTTAGATATGTTTAACTTGTTTAGAAGGTAGCCAGGGACAATTCTGAGGAATCAGAAAGTATTTTGGATGATCTCTCCAGCTTGCATAGCCTATACCTTTCCCACATATATCTCAGTGGCTACCAAGTAAATATGTGGTAGATACTCTGTGTGTGTACAGCTTCAATCCGTTCTGAGTTACGATGACTCCAAGAGGAACCTATCATAAGGTTTTATTGGCAAGATTTATTCAAAGGTGGTTTGCCATTGCCTTTCTCTGAGGCTGAGGTAGCGTGACTGGCCAAAGCAATCCAGAAGGTTTCCATTTCTGATTGAGGAATGCCTCCTGGAGTCCTGATCCAACACTCAAACCGTTACAGTTTCTCACGTCGCTCCTGACACGAACCCCCCCCCCCCCCCCAAAAAAAAACCCCACACTGGATCATACTAGGAGCACACTAGTTTGCCTGAGAGAGTGTGTCTCCTGAGAATTCTCTAATGACCCCACATGGCAGGTCAAAGAATTGCATGAATGGGGGAGTTTAGTTAACCCTATCAGAGAATATTTAAATAAGACTTCTGTATGAAAACAAAGTTTATGACAAGGACCCAGAATTGGGAATACAGAAAGGTGTCTTACATTACATTTTGGAATGATGTGCTTTCCAATAGCTTTTGGTTTACATCAATCCTAATGCAGTTTATTCTGGACGGTTTTTTGGTAAAATTTGGTCAGAGAATTTATTGTTGCATTCCTCTGAGGATGGCAGAGTCTGATTTGCTTTAAGACCAGTCAGTGGTTTTCCATGGCTAAGTAGGGATTCAAACCCTGCATCCCAAAATTATAATGCACCACTCATACAACTATATCACACTGGGTCTAGAGGTCATATAGCTATAGGGAAAGCATAATGTTGCTCTTGGAGATAAAGGAAATGACTTGCCCAAAGGTCCTGTCCCAAAGTGGGTTTCCATGGCTGAGTGGGAATTTGAAAGCTAATTTCCCAAAGTCCTAGGCCAACTTACGCTCATCCTACAATGCATCACATGTATGAGCATCATGCAGTGCCCCTAGATGTCAGCAGATTGCAACTCCCACCAGCCTCCTCCATCAATATTATTAATACTGAAGATAGATGGAAGCTGCAAATTGGCAAAATTGGCAAATTGCCCAACTCTTATTATATCAAAGCTCTCATCTATCATGCAACTCATCATTCTGAATTGCAGGGGCTCTCTGAGGTCTCAAACCAGAGGCCTTGCCCATCACCTGCTAGTTTCTGATCAGGAACTGAATCTGGGACCTTCTGGATACAAATGTGTGCCCTACCACTCAGTCAGGGTCTCGCCCCAACTTGGTAGAGAAAATGCCAACCCTTAATTATTGGGCTTAGCATAAGACTTTTAAATGTAAGCTTAAAAAATAATTTCAGAGCTTTTTTTCTCAAATCCTGAACATCTGGGCATATCTGAACTCTAGATACTTCTGTCTTTATGACCAACTTCCCACCCCACCACTGTCCCTTCTTGTATTCTTCTACTTGGAAGGATACCGTCTCTGTATTCATGAAATGGCCTTCAGGTATACATTTTAACATCTTAGTATCTTGGTATCTGAAGGGTTAAAATGACTGGCTAAAATTATCTCTTAATTAATTAGGTCAACCCTGAAGTTTTGTCTGATGAAATCAGTTGCCATTCTAAGCCAAGAAGCCATCTCTAACTGTGGCAAGACTCCATGCTTCAGGGAAAGGTGTTGCCATTATAGAGTTGCTAATTAATTAATTTATTTATTGATTATGAAATATTTATCTTGCCTGCTTACCCATGCAGATGGATAACAAGATACACAGCAGAAATAAAAATATTAATCTAATCATTATATAATCCACTTCAGGTACAATTAATGACTTAATCTTGCCAGTTTTTGCAAATTCATGTTCAATAAATTTCTGGGTTTCTTTACAACTTGAAGCCAGAACCACATTCTGTGGCAGAAGAACCCAAGCTAATGTACTGAGGGAATGGGCAGGCCCTACCATTAGGAAGTGGAGGGAGTATGTCAAAGTCATGGCAAGGGAACAGCAGCAAGATGTTAGAAAGAAAAAGCAGGGTGCTACCTCACCCCTGGCTTTGTCTCTCTCTAAGCTACACCGTTACCCCCAGGTGCAATGAAAAACATTATTGGTATTGTATCAGATCCAGGTGTCAGTTTGGTTGACGTCTGCTTACTGAAAGGGGGAAGTGGGCAGAGATGCCATCTTGTGCTTTGTTTTCAGTAGCAAAATGTCTGAGGCTAGCCATTGAAAACATCAAGCATATCTCTTGCAACTTCATAAAACCTACTAGTTTCCAATATAATCCTGTGCCAGATTATAGTTTTGTCCCCTGCCTCATTGCTCTCTCTTTCTCTCCTGTTTTTTTAAAAGTAAGCAAGCCGGCTCTTCGGCCCGCTGCCCACAGTTTAGTCTTTCCAGCTCTCATTCCAACACCTTCTCAATTTTTCTGGCATATTTCCTGTGCAGAAAAGGATTCTCAGAGAACACGTCACTTAAATCCTTGTGGGAAAGAGAAGACTGGGAGAGGAGAAGGAAAAGGAGGACAGAAGCTAACACAAACCAAGTTGCAAATACAGACATACACCCACCTGGAAGCCCTGATCCCTGGTATGGCCTTCATTGTAACTCTTCATTGGAAGAGAGAAATGCTCTGTATATACTCAAAGACCTCTTCTTTCTTTCTTTCTTTCTTTCTTTCTTTCTTTCTTTCTTTCTTTCTTTCTTTCTTTCTTTCTTTCTTTCTTTCTTTGTTTGTTTTCTTCCTTCTTTCCTTCCTTCTTCCTTTCTTCCTTCCTCCCCTCCCTCTTTTTCTTTTTCCTTCTTTTTGCCCTGGTCATAGTTTTAAAGACACACTTTTAAATCAGGTCAGCAAGGTATGGGCCTTCAGTTATTACTGTACTATGGTTCCCCCATCATTCCTCACCATTGGTGACAGTGGCTAAGGGATAATGGGAGTAATTGTTCAAAAAGGTGGACTTTACCCACCCCATTTTAAAGCTTCCCACTAGTTCAAATTTAGGCCCTGCTATAGCTTATATGTAGTTGAAACCACTAAAACATCTGGGCTACTTGTCGTCCTCCAGATGTTCCTGGTCTGCAACTCCCATTAGCTCTGGCCAATTGTGACAGATGAGGAGAGATATGGTTTAAAAACTGGAGCCCCAGAAATTCCCCATCTGTAGCGTAAAAGAAAGCTTGGCAACTCCCCTCTCCCCCAAAAATGTCAAGACAGCAACTGTTTGGTGACATCCTCTGTAAATAAGATGCAGCAGAAGAGAAAGGTCCTGAATAAAGTTGCTTCTGACCCACAGGCCCTTTGACATAAGCAGGCAGTGATGCTAGATAGAAATCCCCACCCACCACAGAGCAAGCAAGGGAAGCTGCTGGCTGGCAACTTGACCCTGCAGTTGGGTTTGCAGCACAGGGACCAATTTGCTGCACCCACTGGGGATATCCCTTCAATAGGGGCTCTTGTCCCCAATACACACACACACAATGCAGAGGACAAGTTCACCAGCTCCTTTAATGAATGGACCGCTACAAGTAGGAATGAGCTAGGATCATAATCCTTCGAGTGACTCGCTGGCAGAACACATGGTTAGCTCCTACTCCCACTCCCTGATCTCCCAGCTGGATTTCTGGTTCCTTTCACTGACAATTATCACAACTTGTTAGGATGACAAGGCTACGTACAATTCTAAAGCCTCCTCAAAGGACAGTTCCTGCCACTCCTGTCTCCAAAGGTGCTTGTATCCATTTCAGGAATGGATTACTTCTGACCGTGTTTTGAACAGATATTTATACGCTCTGTGTACAGACTCTGAGGAATTGTTCTGATTTTCACTATAATTACATGGGGTTTGCTTGGCACCTGGCCAGGAAAGTGCCTTCAGCCACTGCCTCTCTTCTTAAAATAGATCCCCAGAGAGGATTCGGGAGAGTCAGAAACCCTCCCCTGGAGCCCTGATCTCCTCTGGTGTCATTTTGCCATTCCCACTGGAACCCAAGAGATGGAATTTCAAGACACAAGTTTATCTCACTGGGTGGGACAGTTCCTTAAAATATGAATGAAGGTATTATCAGATATTCAGAACATCTTCTCATTATAACAGGTTTCCTAAATTATTTTTCCCCCCTTTGCATACTAACCCAAACTAATGTGGCCCTGTCTGTGAATTGTTGCTTTACGTCTTCCCGGATCCCGGCAAAATAAAGTACGTAAGACTTGGGAAGCCTTAAGGAATTAATCAATGAACCACAGAGGTCTGTGTTATCTGATGACTATAAGGTCATTAAGCATTGTGTTACAAAAATAGTTTTGCATGGAATTATCAGACACTGGACTCTATTCAGACATGGCACTGAACTGTAGGAGTGGTTAGTATGACAACTAAGAATTGTAACAAGCCTCATGTTAATGCACTCCCTTTTCCAGCATGGCCAAGAGGAAGAATACAGAAGCTTTTGCTTTTAGTTTAGATTAACCACCAATGGTTAAACCCTTTCTTACCACATGGTTGTAGCACTATGATTCCACTTTAATTGTGATAGATCTGTGCATGGAATTCTGGGAAAGGTCATTTAGGGAGGGAAATTTCAATTCTCACCCAAAGAGTTCTAATGGCTCATTCAACTACACACCTCAGGATTTCATAGAATATTGCCACAGCAGTAGAAGTAGAATATACTACTATAATAATGTCCCATGAATTTATATCATCCACATCCAACAAAACTATATTGTCAACCTTGCCAAAATGAGTTCTGAAAATATGAATAAATAAAATAAAAGAATGGGTGAAGCTTCATCTACATAAATTAACAAAATATTTAGATTATCTACAATGATTGGATAAAGAGGATGTGTGGTTTTCTTTCTCTCTTATTTTGTTCTAATTTGTGTTTGGGAGGAGCGCCCTGAAACCAGAGCACAAGCCAAGATCATTTGCTAAAGGATTCCACTGCCAGTTCATGAACTGTACTTCCTCTATGTCCTATTGCTGGGACATTGTACTAAAGCAATACGAAAACAAGGTGATTGTGGCTGTAGGGTTTAAATATGACAAGAGGTTTTACAACAATGACAACCTTGATTGCTATAGGTTTATATCAATGGGTGCCAGAAACATCCCATTTGTGAGTGTATGTGAGCCTGTGCACACATGTATATGAGCATGTTTATCAGTGGATATTCCAAGCTGCTTCCTGCCACATCAAATTCACAGCGTGAAGCAGGACATAATTTCTCAACCAGTCACTGTACAACCTGGATGGTGGTTTGCTACTGCCTTGTCCTTGACTGCAATTTAAAAAGGCAGACCACAAAAGTGAAAGGCTTACTTTTACTTACTTTCTGTTTTACAACCAGAAATGCTGCACGTATGATTAATAAATACATGTCATTTTCTTCTTGTTCATCTCAATCCCATCTGTGCTTTTAAGGGGGTTGGAAAGGGGGGAGTGGATGGGTTGGTTGTTGTTTTTGTTTCCTGTCAGGACCTCATTTTAAAATATTTGGCAAATAGGAAATAAGTGTAACAGAATTCTCCCTGTATTATAATTTAAGATTAATCCATATTGTTATGGCCCCAAATAAATGTTGTAATATTGAAATGCAGTTCAAATTAGCTTGACAGAGTGCCAGAAGCACAATTAAAATGTTATCCAATGGGTAATCACAACCTAGTCTGTACGTTATAAGTGCCACTTGCAATCTGCCGGCTTTTGACAGAGAGAAAAGGGGGAGAGGGAGAGAAAGGGAGGGAATGCAAAACAGATATCTGATCGATGCCAATGGTTAAAAGCTCCAAGTAGATCCTGAACTCCTTTGGCAACTCAACTACACAGTGCTCTTAGGAGGTCGGTAGGAGAAAAATATTAAAGAGTGTACATAATTCTGACTGCTATCCACTAAAAACAGCCCCCCACCAGTGCTGAAACTGGTATGAAACAAACATCATTGCCCATCATGCTTACTGAATTTCCCCATATTAATGATAGGCCACAAAATGCCATCACTCCAAGCAAATTGGTCAATAGCTGAGAATGATGGATACCATCTATACATATAAAAATGTTCTGATAGTTTTCCCCTTAACTTAAACAACAAAAGTACACAACCAAAGCACACCAAATTTGGCCACAAAATACATGGTCATCCGGACTGTGTTTTTAAATTTAAAAAAAAAACAAGAAAAATAAAGTCCTAATTAGAGGGATAGGAATAACTGTTTATTTCCCATTGCTCAAACACAAATGACCTCCTATATATACAATTGAAAATGAATCAGTTCAGTAAATAATATATCTGGCAAATTAATATACTGTTTAAATTCACAGTAATATCGAACACCATCAAATGGATTGTCCCATATACATAGAAATGCAGTCGGCGTTAAATTTACAGTAATAACAAGCAGCCTCAAATGGATAGTCCAATATACATTGAAGTGCAATCGGCGTTGTATATTCTATTGCCGAGAAGAGTAAGTTCGCCACGACCGGTTTCGGCCCTGCATCAGGCCTTCCTCTGGTGGTCTGAAAATAGTTACGTACACTAACATAAGTAACAAAATATATCCATAAAACATCATCCATTGCCTAATACTAACATGGTTCCAAACTTAACACTTGTTCTCTTTAGAGATACATGTCATTTACATTATGAAATGTATATCAAAGACACCAATAGTTACATACACAAAATATAAGTAACTACCTATCCATTGAGTAATAACTATAAACAACATTACAATATACTTACATAGTTCCAAATTTAACACTTGTTCTCCTTAGAGATACCTGTTTTTTACAGTGGAATCTAGGTCAAAGGAACAAGGAGTGGCCATAAGCATTAAAGAGTTACAAACATCCAAACATTTGTTTTTAAACAAATTGTATATTTCTAAAACAGTATATACTCACGGGATACTCTGCTGTGTGTTAGGTTCTAATTGCGAGTATGAAAAGCATCAAGGGGTTGCCTCAATTTAAAGGGGAAGATGTTAAAGAAACAGAAAGGTTTATATGCAGATATAGAAGAAATACCACCAGATGGTGCTATGAGTACCCTTATTGTATTGGGTGTATTCAATTAGGGATTTATAGTATGCTAAGGTTCTATATATAACAACTGTATGAATTTTGTTCATTTAAGCCCTGTGGATGTTCTGTCCGTAATCTGAAAATCCAATATGTTTCCCTTTGCAAAAGTTTATTATTGAAGTCCATATGTTTGGATTGTGATACTACTTCTAGTATGTGGTATTTGAATGATTCAGGACTATGCTGTAGATCACAGAAATGTTTGTACAGTATGGATTCTCTGACATGATTTCGTATTTTGCTCCTGTGCTCTATAATTCTGCTCTTAATTTCTCGACGAGTCTGCCCCACATATGATAAATTACAATCACAAATTATCATGTAAATAACCCCTTTGGTTGTACAGGTGGCAAAATGGGGAAATTTAAATTCGAATGATAGATGTTGGTGTGTCAAGATTTTGGTCTCTATCAATTGGCTGCATACTGAACAATGATGGCAGCGATAGTTGCCCACCAGATTAGATTTTACAGTCCGGGGCCTATTGGTTATGTTTGAATGTACCAATATATCCCCAATATTCCTTGTTCTTTTATATGCTACCAAAGGGGGTCTATCACATCCAGGGATGTCTCTTATTAAGTTCCAGTACTTTTTAACAGTTTTGATGGCTAGATTGGACAAACTTGTAAGTGTGAGTGGCCATATCAATCTGTCTACTCCTGGTCTAATTTTGTCCTCTAGGAGTTTAGATCTAGGAATACTGGCAACCTTCGAGTAGGCTGATTGTATTATGGACTCTGGGTAACCTCGATTTCTGAACCTGCTTTTTGTCTCTTCCATTTCCTGATTGAAGTCCTGTAGGGTAGAGGAGTTGCGTTTAATCCTGAGCATCTGTGTAAAGGGTAAATTATTTTTTAATGCCCAATGATGGTAACTGTTGTAATGTAACAAGGAGTTTCTATCAGTGGTTTTTCGGTGGTTACTCACTTTCAATCGATCATTTTCCTTTGTAACCACGACATCTAGAAAAATCAAGGATGTAGAACTGATGTTTCCTGTAAATTTAATTTTGAGGTGAATTGTATTGATCCAGGATAATAACGTTACTGCCTCCTGATGTGAATTAACAATGATAAAGATATCATCAATAAATCTACAATATTTGATAATGCCATCCGCTACAGGGTTCTTTGTGTGATTCAAGATAGTTTCATTCTCCAAATTATCCATGAATAAATTGGCTATCGCTGGCGCGACAGGACTGCCCATGGCTACACCTTGTATTTGGAAATAGTATTTTTCATCAAACTTGAAGTAATTTTTTTCAAGAATAATATCAAGAAGATCCAACAAAAAAAAGGTGGGAGGGTGGTAAAATCTAATCTGGTGGGCAACTATCGCTGCCATCATTGTTCAGTATGCAGCCAATTGATAGAGACCAAAATCTTGACACACCAACATCTATCATTCGAATTTAAATTTCCCCATTTTGCCACCTGTACAACCAAAGGGGTTATTTACATGATAATTTGTGATTGTAATTTATCATATGTGGGGCAGACTCGTCGAGAAATTAAGAGCAGAATTATAGAGCACAGGAGCAAAATACGAAATCATGTCAGAGAATCCATACTGTACAAACATTTCTGTGATCTACAGCATAGTCCTGAATCATTCAAATACCACATACTAGAAGTAGTATCACAATCCAAACATATGGACTTCAATAATAAACTTTTGCAAAGGGAAACATATTGGATTTTCAGATTACGGACAGAACATCCACAGGGCTTAAATGAACAAAATTCATACAGTTGTTATATATAGAACCTTAGCATACTATAAATCCCTAATTGAATACACCCAATACAATAAGGGTACTCATAGCACCATCTGGTGGTATTTCTTCTATATCTGCATATAAACCTTTCTGTTTCTTTAACATCTTCCCCTTTAAATTGAGGCAACCCCTTGATGCTTTTCATACTCGCAATTAGAACCTAACACACAGCAGAGTATCCCGTGAGTATATACTGTTTTAGAAATATACAATTTGTTTAAAAACAAATGTTTGGATGTTTGTAACTCTTTAATGCTTATGGCCACTCCTTGTTCCTTTGACCTAGATTCCACTGTAAAAAACAGGTATCTCTAAGGAGAACAAGTGTTAAATTTGGAACTATGTAAGTATATTGTAATGTTGTTTATAGTTATTACTCAATGGATAGGTAGTTACTTATATTTTGTGTATGTAACTATTGGTGTCTTTGATATACATTTCATAATGTAAATGACATGTATCTCTAAAGAGAACAAGTGTTAAGTTTGGAACCATGTTAGTATTAGGCAATGGATGATGTTTTATGGATATATTTTGTTACTTATGTTAGTGTACGTAACTATTTTCAGACCACCAGAGGAAGGCCTGATGCAGGGCCGAAACCGGTCGTGGCGAACTTACTCTTCTCGGCAATAGAATATACAACGCCGATTGCACTTCAATGTATATTGGACTATCCATTTGAGGCTGCTTGTTATTACTGTAAATTTAACGCCGACTGCATTTCTATGTATATGGGACAATCCATTTGATGGTGTTCGATATTACTGTGAATTTAAACAGTATATTAATTTGCCAGATATATTATTTACTGAACTGATTCATTTTCAATTGTATATATAGGAGGTCATTTGTGTTTGAGTTGACTCAGGAACCCATTTAGAGTGTTATTTCCCATTGCTGCCAGTTAGAAGGCTAAGCTCCGCCCACTTTGTCTCCTAGCAACCCACTCAGCCATTTAATGGCGCGCAGGGCCTCTTCAATCAGGCCTCTTCCACACTGCCTATAAATTACAGATTATCTGATTTGAACTGGATTATATGGTAGTGTAGACTCAAGGCCCTTCCACACAGCTATATTACCCATTTATAATATATTATCTGCTTTGAACTGGATTATCTTGAGTCCACACTGCCATATAATCCACTTCAGTGTGCATTTTATACAGCTGTGTAGAAGGAGCCTCATATAATCCAGTTCTAAGCAGATAATATAAGATTATAAATATACAGTATAGTCTCACGTATCCAACATAAACACCCCGACAGAACGTTGGATACGCGAATATGTTGACTAATAAGAAGGGATTATGAAAAAGTCTACTGAACATCAAATTACGTTATGATTTTACAAATTAAGCACCAAAACATCATGTTATACAACAAATTTGACAGAAAAAGTAGTTCAATGCATGGTAATGCTATGTAATAATTACTGTATTTACGAATTTAGCACCAAAACATCACAATGTATTGAAAACATTGACTACTAAAAGGCTGATTGCGTTGGATAATCCAGAACATTGGATAAGTGAATGTTGGATACGTGAGACTCTACTGTAATATGAAATATTTACTGTGGTATAATAATAGAGAACAATATAATCTCTAAAACCAGGACAGTAAATAAAGAGCAACACTCTGAAAGCAGGGAAATTGGGAATTCCAGAAAGGAAACAATTGGGGCCAGCTAATACTTCCCAACAAAGGATTCTCCCAGGCAGGAAGCAAACAGGCTTTGAAGCTGCAAGGCCATTAAATGCTAATCAAGGTGGCTAATTGCAGCATTCATACCTGCCACACTAACACTATTAATTGCTATTCAACCTGGCCAACCAAGGATTCCACAAGGTAGAAAGCGGCCAGGCTTGCAAGCAGCAAGGCTATTCAGTGCTATTCAACCTGGCCAACCAAGATTTCCCCTAGATAGAAAACCCCCAAGCTCTGAAGCCACAAGGCTACTCTGTCCCATACAACCAGGTCTAGAAAGGATGCCCTATGTAGAAAGCGGACAGGCTTTTAAGCTGCAAGACTATTCAGTGCAGTTCAAGCTGGCCAAACAAGGATTCCCCTACTAAGGAAGTAGCCAGGCTTCAAAGCGGCTCTTTGATTGAAGGTGCTACTCCAGCTAGTCCAGAAAATGGCCAGACTTTAAGGCTGCAAGGCTATTCACTCCTATTCCACCTGGCCATCAAATGATTCCCATAAGCCACAGCGACACGTGGCCAGGCAAAGCTAGTAATCTTATATACATGTATGACTCCATCCTAGTCAGGCCTACAATCATATTTCTATCTTTCTATGCCACCGCCTGGAAAGTTACAATTCATTGTGTAATTTGTGCAGAGGACCACAACGTGGAGATGGTGCCTACAGTTACATTCACACATATTTCAATATCTCATTATAGTTATCAAGTGCTAATTACAAAACACAGATATAAAAAGGTATGAAATAGCATTAAAAATGACAGTGTCCCTGATGAGTAACTTGTTACCTTTTTAGCTTCATCAGATTAAAAACACTTGTTGTTTTTCAGAAGGGACATCTTTACACCCTTGTTACTCCCAAAGTAACAGGCTATAGGTAACATGGTTACTGTTAGAACTACTTTAAAGTTTTCTTTGTACATTTTTGTGTTGTTTCAAAAAACCTGTTTGACATGAGATTACAACCAGGTAAACATGTATAAGCATAGTCAATATGTAATACTAAATAATCTCTTTAAAACTACCCTCTGACGTCTGCCTAGGGCAAGGGACTTTGTCTACTTAATAAAAAATCATGGCAGCATTCCCCAATTTGATTCAAATTCATGCCCAGAAATGGAAAGGGGAGATTCAACTCTGAGAGAGCTGCAAAGCTGCTTCTGTCTGTCATTAATATATAACTCTTTATTGAAACAGTATTGCTGTCTATTTGTTCATCCCTGGATTCAACAGCATGGAACCATGGCAGTTAAAGTAGGATCAAACTGTTATACTTAAGTCTGTTGTGTGGATCCACACAGTAACACCCCTGACAAGATCTCACTATACATGTTATAAAATGGTTCTCTGGATGGACACGAATCCCTTGTAACTTTCATGCATCACCCCTACAAAAGCACAGAGATAAGACCATTGTCTGTACTGCCGACCTTATCATAGTTGGTGCAATCTTGGGAGTCACAGGACACTGCAAAAACCACAAAGAAAAAAAGCCCTTCCAATGCCATTATAGTAACGTGCATATCCAGGGTTTGTGTTGCTGAAGATTACGGAATGGTATTTGCAGAATAGAACTACTGGGAAGATCAGCAGCATCTTTACAGCTCCTTTACCACTAATAGTATTAGTTCAGATATGATTAGAGGATGAAAGAATACAAAGGTTTATGTTCCCTTACATTTATCTTCATCCTGTATGATTAGCTAGGAGGATGCAATGTTTTACTTCACAGATGCCACATAAAGACAATTGCAAAAGAGGTGATTAATATTAAAAGGGAATCACAACATACAGGAATGAAGTTTGCCATAAGATTGTCATGACAAAGATATGAAGTAGCCATGTAACAGTTCATATATAGCTGAATCCCAAATACACTGTGTATGCCATCATGCATTTGAAAAATTGAATTATAATCTGCAAAAAGGCATGCCAAAATACATCTGTTAGTCCTAATGGTGTCATAATTTCTTTCCCCCTCATTTTATGCTAATCTTTACATTGGTTGATCAGTACCTTACTTTCCTAGGTTTCTCAAAATAAGTAAGGGAAACAGTATCTGGCTTGGGACCATACCTCCAACTGAGCAATAGAACTAATTATATTAACAGAACAAATTCAGTGGGAACTGATGAGAGAAGAAAATGCTCAGGAGATACTGCAACGATACAGATTTCAAAATATCAAGCTTTAGAAAAGCAATATGCAAAAAGGTATGCAGTGCCTGCCAATTGATTTTGCAAAGCTCTGGATTAGAAATCAGGGCTTCCAGTAGTTGATGTTCTGAAATATGCCCCCTGGGAAGAAGATGGGTGGTTCAAGGATCAAAGACTGAAGTCAGTGAGTGCTTCTCTGCAGAAGATCCTTGTCTACAAGAAGCTTGGGAACCACTGCTACTGAAAGCCAAGAAACTTAAGAGCTAATATACCTGAGTAAGAAAGAACTGCTCTATTCCAGAAGATGAATAATTACAGAAGAGTATATGAGTCTAGCACAAGCCAGTCAAGCAAACTCTCTTATGACCTCTTGGATTTGGCCAAGGACTTAAAAAGGACTCAATACTTGCTATGACTTAACACATAATCCAAAGTATATATGTGGTCAGATGTGTTGATGGGTAATCTTTATGTTGTCATTTCACATTTGCTCCTATTTAATGATGCTCTATACCAGAGATGTCAAACCTGTGGCTCTTCAGAAGTTTGGGCCTCCAACTCCCAGAAGCTCTAGCTGGTTCGTCCAATGACCAAGAATTCTGGGAGCTGAAGTTCAAAACACCTGGAGGGCCACAGATTTGACACCACTGCTCTACATCAATTTACTGCAGCAGGAACAGGCTACCAGTTATTGTCAGACTACACCTTCCTTGCCACTACTGTCAGTGGAAAAGGATTATGTGATTTGTAATACATTAACACTTGGAGAACCACAAGTTCCCATTGCTACACTAGTGCATTATTTCATAGTGACTTTTGAGGCTGCCACTGGTCATGGTTTGCTCTTTTGACTTACAAGAAATATGACTGTGGTGGATTCTACTCATGGACACTCTGCACTCTCTCTTGTCTCAGTTGCAACAATGGCTAAAATGCAACTTGATTCAGAAGATATAAACTGACTCAATGGCCATCAAGTTTTCTTTTAGTAAAAGCTGAAATAAAGGTGTTTTTTTTATCTTAAAGGAGCCTTTTTATACCAAAGGGGAAGGGAAATGTATCACTTTACTTTATCTTCATCAACTGCTTCATGGCTGACGAAGGGAGTGGCATTCCACCTGAACTAAACCCTCCTTTAACATCTCGGGAAATATGCAGTTTTGTGACTCACCATCATTATATATTCCCCCAATATGAAGTTTAACATCTATGTCTGATGAAGAAACCTGTAAATTTCAAAAGCTTGCACAATGTATGTTAATCTTTAGTTTGGCGTAATAAAGACATCATTATGTTTAGCTTACACTGTTACTCCTGGTTATCTTATAGATTTTCCCATAAAGGCATTCTTCTAGACTCTGGTTTGTTCTCATAACTGTTTTTTAATTCATAAATACATGCACGTATCTACAAGTGTTTGGATGTACATGAATGCACATATTACTAATTTATATGAATATAGAACTATATTCTAAGACTAGTTCTATATACACTATGAACAGAAATTACCTCTCAATAGTCAATAGGTGCTCTGTTATCTTAGCTAAGGTTAACGTTTGCCTGTTCTGATGCACAATATTATAAATAATCATGCAGATGTGTGACCAATCCTTCTTAACTATGCCTTGCAGTGGTATCTTATTAGGCAATGATATCTGGAGGAGAGCTGGTTCCTATCACATCTGTGTAGCTTCTTACGTCAACTTCAGCTTGTGATTGTTCCCTCTTCACTCTGGGTGGTGTAATTCACACTCCAGAAAACCAAGTGTAAAACCGCTGTTACTGTGATGTTGAGAAGTTTCACACCTCCATAGCAGCAATGTGAACTAGAATATCTAGGGACAGAAGAGTTTTAGAGCTTGTGATCCTAATTTTTGTTCTGGACCTCACTTGGCATCAGTATTTATGACAAAACCCGACTTTCCCCCATATACGTTAGTAAATGTTGAAGGGTAGGCAACTCTTCAAATGTTCTGGATAACAATTGTCACCATCTACAATATTTGGGACTTGTCATCTAAAACATCTGGAAGATGCCATGTTAAGTATCCTACTTCCTCCTTTACCAATGGTTCTCAACTTGGGATCCCCAGATGTTTTTGGCCTTTAACTCCCGGAAATCCTAACAGCTGGTAAACTGCCGGGATTTCTGAGAGCTGTGGGCCAAAAATCGAGTCTCTTACCAGAGAACAGCATGAAAACATCACCATAGCTAGCATCACGTCATTGCTCAATGCATGACATGTAGCCTAGAAACATTTAAGGCAGGCCATCAAAGACTTGATAAAACTCTTCTGTGGTAGTAATAATAGTAACAACAACAATAATAACAAAATATTATTATTTCTATCGCATCTTTCTTTCAGTGAAGGGCTAACAGCTTATTAAAAAACAATCACCATAAATGTGTTGTGGAAGGCTTTCATGGCCAGAATCACAGGATTCTTGTGTGTTTTTCGGGCTGTATGGTCATGTTCCAGAATGGCCACTTCTGGAACATGGCCATACAGCCCGAAAAACATACAACAACCCCAATCACCATAAAGGTTGGAAACTTACTTTTTCAAATGAGAACTCTCTAAATTTTCTAAGGGAATTATTTCACTGTCTAATTAGAGATCGACATTAGCTTTCTGGGAAGCACAAGTCACAAGACATCCTGTATTAAAACAAGCTACTGAACTTCTTTTTTTTTTTTTTACATAAGGGAAAAGAAACACTTAGCCCAAGGTTTGCAGCCTGCCTTTGCCCTCTGCCCCGGCTAGATAAATAAGAACCTCTCTGAATGCTGGAAGTGAGATACTTCTAATGGCTGAGAATTGGTAACTTCTGTGAAAGTGTTTCAAAGAAATAAGACTCCTGCAAAAAGCTACTTAAATCTAGTGGGTTGTTGGATTTTCCCCCCTTTTCACTCAGGCTTCACATGAGAGAAAAAGGGGTGGGAGAAAAAGAATTACCAAAACAAGCTGCATGCAATAAAGTAAAATTTATAGATGTGTGCCTTCCAACCACGGGTAAGATAAATATTGGTTTTATTCTGTGAATCCCACTTCAGCTTTAAGAGGAGGGCTTCTTCTTTGCTCTGTTATTAGATTATGTACAGGTACATGAATAAAAAGCAAAACTTAACTTAACAAAATGGAACCAAATTTGTAATAGTGAGGTTACATTGAGAAAGATAAAGATGCAAGTTCGGAAAGAGACAGATGCAAGTGTCTCAGACGGGAATATTGCTTACAGAGAAAGGAATGGCTGAAAAGGAAAGAAGCTCTCATTTCTGAGCCTGGGTCAACAGAAATTGATTTCCTTTTCCCAAAATATATATAAAGAAACATATTTTTAATTATTTGGAAAATCATGCACACTTTGTCCAAACCATTATTTCCAGTCTGGATAATTTGGCCACTATTAATCAGCTTCTTAGGCTGAGGGCTTTGGTTCACTCCGGCTGCATGTCCAAAAATAAAGTTGCTATTTCTCATAATCTATCTGAAATTTAGCATCTGAGCTCCAATGAAAGTGACCGCAGACAGCCAGCAGAAGAGTTATGTGTAGAAATCAGAGGTTATATAGCACTAGTTAGAGTCTAAATAGCACAAAGACACAAGATCCAATCTGATTTTGGAAACTAAGTAGTGTCAGCCCGGTCAGTACTTGGATGGAAGAACACTAGTGAATGGTAGGTGCTATAGGCCCCCAGGGCTACTAAAAACGTGTTGAATGTTTTACTTCCCTTTCCCCTCTTTGTGCTTTTGCCTTCAAATCACCAGTTAATTTATGGTGCCTTCGTGAATTTCACAGGATTTTCTTAGGTCTATTCAGTTAGTTTGCTCTAAAGTACAGCCTACACCCTAGCCAGTTTACCTGCTGTTAGGATTTATGGGACTTGAAAGTCAAAAACATCTGGGGATCTCAGGTTGAGAACCACTGCACTACAGCATCAGGTATTCCTTGGCAGTCCCCCATCTATGTATGCTCCAGATCTGATCCTACACAGCTTCCACATGTACTTTTAAGAGTTCAGCTCAAACATGGGATAAACAGGACTAGCCTCCCAACTCTCTAATCAATGAACCATGTAATATCTGTTTTGTAAAGATTAAGAGTACAAAATGGAAGCAATCATAATTGGAACTTGTGATGTCCCTTTCATTCTAAGTTGGCTTGGAGCAGACACTTTATTTTCTTTATTAAGCAAGATTTATAACTGGCTTTGGAAGAGTGTGAGCTTTGAGCTACCTGCAGATTTGGCAGAATAGAAAGGAACAGAAAACAATGTGTTCCCTCTGGAATTAAAAAAATGGAGAAGAAAGCAAGCTGAGAACCAAGAAACAGATCTTGGGCAACAACTCACAGAGCCAATGGGCAAGTCCACACCATTACTTGCCTCTTCCCCTTGCTTTATTTTCTTTCACAGAATGCATGAAAAACAAGATTACCTATTAAAGAGATCTTTAACATTTCCCAAAAGTTTACTAGCCCATCTGACAATACATCATAATTTCAAATCATATTTGGCATCGCAACATGTTGAACGGGAAAATATCTCCTCCAAGTAACGAAACTGACCTCACTGAGAAATCAGTCCTTAGGTCAAGACCAATGGGTGGCTGTCAGCAAATCGACATGAAAGTACAGTAGTTCTCATAGATGTGTGGGTGATAATCTATATTTGTTTAATAAAAAAAACGTATCCATTTATAAGTCATTCTACTAGCTTTATCCTATTTATGTTTAGTAAGATGTTAGGGTCACTGCATTCTGTTGAAATTATTCTTAGGCTTCAACCCCAAATTTTGGCAATTAAAAAGAAAAAGAGCTCAGGGAAACGCATTCAGCCACCAAATGCTGTTCCCCATTATAATTCTCAAATATACTACAGCTCTTGTAAACAAACGTGTTGATTGAAATATATTTGCATCCCTTTTTATTCTATGTAAAATATTGAGAGTCACTCAAATGCAGCAGTTTTTCAGTACTTTATGCCATGAGGGGCTCTCGCATGGATATCAAAGCACTGGGCTGACAGGCATCCTATTCCCCAGAGGTCTATATTTAGTTTGGGGACATTTCTTGAGCTGAACTCGGTTTACCTATACCCCCTCTTCTCAACTCCATGGCCAATGATGGTGGTCATCTGATAGAAAGGAACAGGGTAATATACAGTACACTTTCCATTTTTTGTGGAAGTTAAAAAGCTTCCCATCTAGTCTTCAGTACCATGACCAACTGGATGCATATGAGGACCCTCCAAGCAGGGCAATTAGGCATCTGTACCCCACAACTGGTGCTCACAGAACTATGCTTCCTCGAAGGGTTCAGATAATGTAAAGCTATCATGCTGACAGGAAGACCTACACTACAGAATTGTGGCACTAAGATTCCACTTTCACGGTCATGGTTCCATCCTATGGAATTCTGGAATTGATAAGGTCCCTTGAATATCCCCCTATGGACCTCAAATGCCATATACAGTTCACCAAACTACAAATCCCTAAGGTCCATAGAATTATTATTTCTTATTATTTATTATTTACAAAAATTTTACCCTACCTTTCTCCACCCCGGAGGGGACTCAAGGCGCCTTTACAATAGCCAACTATTCAATGCCTTAAAACAAACCATATAAATAAATAAATCTATATACAGTAGAGTCTCACTTATCCAACATAAACGGGCCGGAAGAATGTTGGATAAGCGAATATGTTGGATAATAAGGAAAGATTAAGGGAAAGCCTATTAAACATCAAATTAGGTTATGATTTTACAAATTAAGCACCAAAACATCATGTTATACATTCAAATTTGACAGAAAAAGTAGTTCAATACGCAGTAATGCTATGTAGTAACTACTGTATTTACGAATTTAGCACCAAAATATCACGATGTATTGAAAACATTGACTACAAAAATGCGTTGGATAATCCAGAACGTTGGATAAGTGAGGCTTGGATAAGTGAGACTCTACTGTATATAAAAGAGTGATGGAATCCCGGCGACCAACAAAACAACAAAACTAAACACTCCACAACCTCGAAAATTGACAGCACAACCCCTCATCCACGCCTCTAGGTTGATACAACAAAAAGAAAAGAAGAATAAAGTCCTAATTAGAGGGAGAGGAAGATTGTTTTTATCCAATTACTGCAAGTTAGAAGGCTAAGCTCTTCCCACTTGGTCTCCTAGTACCCCAATCAGCCCAGGGGACAGACAGAGTTAGGTCTCACTTAGGCCTCTAAGGAAACAATCAGGGCCAGCTAACACCTCCCAACAAAAAAAATTCACTCAGGGAGGAAACAGCCAGGCTTTAAAGCTGCAAGGCCATTACATGCTAATCATTTTCTCCAATTGCAGCCTTCATACTTGCCTCCAACAGGCAAAAAAAATGTATATTCACAACCTTTAGGAAATAATATGCCCTGATGTGTTGAAGTGTGTGTTAAAGTGCTGAGCTGCTGAATTTCTCGACCGAAAGGTCGCAGGTTTGAATTGGAGGAGCGGAGAGAGCCCCCATTGTTAGCCCCAGCTTCTGCCAACCCTAAACTTCAAAAACATGCAAATGAGAGTAGATGAATAGGTACTTCTCCGGCGGGAAGGTAACGGCGCTCCATGCAGTCATGCCACATGGCCTTGGAGGAATCTACGGACAACACCAGCTCTTCGGCTTAGAAATGGAGATGAGCACCAACCCCCAAAGTCAGACACGACTGAACTTAATGTCAGGGGAAAACCTTTACCCTTTACCTTACCTACCACCAATTCCTCAATACTTTATTTCCCATACCACCATACTTTGCCACAGCAACGCGTGGCCGGGCATAGCTAGTAGAATTATAAAATACATTAAAACAATTAAATGGAATGCAACCATGACAATTAAAGAGGAATCAAGCCACTACAATTTTGCAGTATGGATACACCAAGGTGGTGTAAATAGAGCCCTATGGGATTCCCAGCAGTAAGACAGTAAAAGATTCACCACCTAGGCTAAAGCAAACACCAGCACATTCCTAATTAAAGCCCTTTTCAGCCAATATACATTACACATGAATCTGTTCCTCCCAGAAAGAAGAAACTCAGAAAGCCAGCAGTGGCACCAGCAGAATTTTTCAGGGGCCGCTTTTCCTATCTCTTTTCCCTACACAGATTGAGGGAGATCTGCCTGCCAAAGATGAGTTCACCCCTTTCCGGGAGACAGCTGAGTCAGAGCTGAGCTGACATGAATATGCATCTGAAAGGTACATTGTAAAAAATGCTGTAATATCAGGATGTTTTGCATTTTAGTTATGATACCACTACATTGCACATGGCTCTCTTTCTCTGTGTCTCCGTGTATGTCACACACACACACTACATAAAAAGCACATGATTTTACACTGAATGCTAGCAATGCACTTATGAAGTTAGAAAGAGACGGCAAGCGGATATTCCCAGCAAGTGTGCAGAGCAGATGTTTCTTGACCAATGCAGCTGCCCTTTTCACACTCTTCTGGAGTTTGTGGAGTCCTAAAGCATCCCTGTAGGGGAACAATCCACTAGCTCTCTTTTCTCCATGATCAAGCATAACTCTGTGGCATTTGTCAGGACAAAGCAATCTTTTTCATAAAAAGCTTTTGTTGTTAGGCAAGTAACAATGTAATGACTTCGTAGGAATATTCTTCCTCTTATGAACCTCAAGGCATTCCCATGGCCAGGTGTGCAACTTCTTTGGATCCAAACATAATGTAGAAAACAGCCTTTGGATCACAAGATTTGCTTAAAATTAATGAAAGAAGAGGCTTCTTTCATTGCTACATGAAATCTTTGAAAGCCACAATCCTTTCCAGTGTAACCCTGGGCTTCATTTGGACTATGAACTTTACAAACCCCCATAGAAGGAAGAGCTGCATTGCTAGATAGAACAAAATATCGATATGTTCCTACATTCTCTTTCAACAGTGGCCAACCACCATGAAGAAACCCATCCCTTGAGCTCCCAATATCTATTACAAATATATTGCCTCAGATTTATTTATTTTTTTATGTCAGGAGCAACTTGAGAAACTGCAAATTGCTTCTGGTGTGAGAGAATTGGCCATCTGCAAGAATGTTGCCCACAGGACACCCAGATGTTTTGATTTTTTTACTATCCTCGTGGATAGGCATGTAGCGGGGGAGGGGCTTGAGGGAGTTCAGCCCCCCCCCCCCAAAAAAATGGTCAGGATGGTCCACGTGAAGGCCTTACATTTATTATTTAAACTGTTATGTTTATTCATATCATGATCTGATGACTATGCTCAATATATCCCATATGCATGGGGTATTGGGATAACAATACAAAACGTTTGCTAGGGTAGATCCTTTCTCACTCAAGACTCAGCACCCCCAAACCAAAATCCCAGCCCCCCCCCCCCCAATCAAAATCCTGGCTACAGGCCTGGTGGAAGGCTTCTCTCATGTCCCCGCATGGAGCTGGAGCTGATAGAGACAGCTCATCCACACTTTCCCTGGGTTGGATTTAAACCAGTAACCTTCAGGTCAGCAACTGAACCTGCAAGTCAGCAGTCCTGCCGGCACAAGGGTTTAATCTACTGTACCACTGGGGGCTCCTACTGCCTCTGATAACTGTGGTAATTTGTGCACGCATGACCATTTATTTCAGTCCTTAAAACAAGATTTTAGAAATGGAGGCATGGCTGTCATTGGATTGAGAAGAACACTGCCTACTATTCTGCATCTCATGACAGATCGGGAGCTGACCGTGCTGAGTGAGCCCTTTGGTATTTCTGGACACTAAGTTATGACCCTGCTTGAAAAATTACTTTCTTGGACTATAGTTTCTACCTTTGGTAGTTTGAGGATGCTATAGTTGAAAATGTGACTTTGCCAAGCTCTGTTTAGGACTAGCCATTTAACATTTCCATATTTTGTACTGGTTGTGACCTATAAAGCCCTATATGGCTCAGGTCCAGGATATTTGGAAGGTTGTGTCTCCTAGTACGAACCTACCCAGACTCAGAGATCCTCAAGAAAGTTCCTCCTCTCAGTTCGATCACCATGGAAAGCTCGGTGGCTGTCCCTCAACTCTAGAACTTCCTTCGCTGGGCGACCAAACACTCCTCTCCTTGCTGTCCTTCTGCCAGCAAGCTAAAACCTCTCTATTCGGACAGGCTTTTAAAGAGGAAAGATTTAAAGAATGAGCTAGAGTACAGCATAGGGTCTTAATTATTTTAACAGTTTTAATGACTTTAGATAAAGGTAAAGTCTTTTCCAACTCTGTGGGTTGGTTCTCATCTCCATTTCTAAGCCAAAGGGCCGGTATTGTCCATAGACACCTCCAATGTCATATGGCCAGCATGACTACATGGAGCGCTGCTACCTTCCTGCCAGAGCGGTATCTATTGATCTACTCACATTTGCATGTTTCAAGCTGCTAGGTTGGCAGAAGCTGGGGCTAACAGCAGGAGCTCACCCTGCTCCCTGGATTCAAACTGCTGACTTTTCAGTCAGCAAGTTCAGCAGCTCAGTGGTTTTAATCCGCTGTGCCACCGGGGGTTCCTAAGTGACTTTATGTGATTTTAACTATTTGTTTTTAACAGTTTCATGTTTAATTCAATTTTAATGTTTATATGTTATAGGTTTTAAATTGTAATTTGCATTGTTTTCAGTGTTGTGATGAGCTTTGGTGTCTCATCTAAGGAAAACTCTAGTCTAAGAGAGGAAAGAGGGATAAAAATATTAATAATAAAAATAACAATAAGTTTCCTCTACCTAACCTTCAATCATTTCCTCAGCCCTAGTACAGAACCCCAAACCCGTCCCATTTAAATGAATGCACAGGTGAAGCAAGTAGTAGGCTTTACTCACAAGTAAACCACACCAGTACTTTGTTTTTGCACCAATTATCACAATGATTTCAGCTAAATCATCAGTGCCAGCCCTCTATTTGCATTCCGTATTCTGACCTGCGCCTTTTATTTCACTAGAAAGTCATCACTTGCCAAAGAGGCTACATGCATTTCAATATATTTATTATTAAATAAAGAATTGCTTAACACAAAATCCTCATCATATGTGGCCAGTTCAGCTTCATTCGCAACCACACACAGAGAGTGTTTAAATTTACACCTCTGACTTTCACCATGATAACTGACAATGTAATGACAAGATCTCAGTATATCAGAGAGAGGGCTGTTACCAAACCTTCTTGCAAAGTCCCAGTCCAACCAGTCTCAGATCTCTCTCTCCCACCTAATTTTGGGATAAAGTGATTGGTTGGCCAGAGTCCCTTATCATTCAAAGACGGCTACTTGAATCATGCCCCACAGTTCGTCCAACCCTAATCCATTGGTTTTTCACAGATGCAAGCAGACAAACGGCATCTCTGGGAAAATCCAAATAATAAAACTAATGAACAGATGAAACCACTCAGCTGTAATTCTGCAAGATTTTGGTTTTTTCAGGATTCTGCTTTCTTTCTGCCTGACACATGTGTCTTTACCTCCCTCCACCCCCACCCCCCGCCCTGTCCTCTCTAATCTTCAGAAGGACTGCCACTAATAAGGAGTAGACAAGTTAATCTCAAAATCTGTTTTAACTTTGACACACACTTTTATTTTCTTTCTTTTTTAAGGGGGAAAATATACAATTCATGTTCTTGGGAGCCTACTGAAGCATGAAGAGGAGGGGAAATAGGAGCAAGGGGAAGAGGGAAAAGACAGACTGGTATGGTCTTGGGAGGGGGGTTATCTCCTGCCAGGATGATAAATAGCTAAATGAAACTTGGGGAAATCTTCAAGCTTGCTCCATAAAAGATGACGGGTTATCATCTCGCACTGCAACTGGCTGGCTGTAACTGGGGGTGTGCCTGTGTGTTCTCGACCCATGCTTCTCTAATGACCGAGATGAAATCTTAAAGTAATTTTTTTAGAAGAAGAAGAAGAAGTTTCAAGGCAGCTTGCCTCAAGTTCTATTCACTCCCACCTGGGGCTGCTTTTGTTCTTTTCTGCCACGCTCAGTGGACATGCAATGGAGACACAGCTGCATAGCAATGTGTGAGAGAGATCAAGGGATCCTGTCTCTCTGAGCCACCAATCTCCAGCGACAGGGCTCTTCCTGCTTTCCAAGGTCTTAGAAAACTGGAAGCAACAACTCTCTCCCTGAAAAATTTAAAGCAGTACACACAATTCCACCTGTTTTGAGCCCATCACTTTCTCGGTAATGCCATACTTTCCCCTCTCAGTTAAAAAACAACAGCAACCTAGCTTCTGATTCCAGTTTGGAATTCAATCCTCTGAGACAGCTGTAAGGAAGGAAGGAGAGACAATTGGAACTTTGGCACTGAATGCAACCATCTGATAGGCAAAAGAAATAAACAATTTACCAAGAAGACTTAGCCCAGAGAGAACTGAGGCTGCCTTCTTTCCATTCAGCCATTTGCTGACACCCAAGAGATTGCACACACAGAACGCCTACTGTTTCTTACGCAAACTCTTTCTCCCCAAAACAATTTGCAGCACCATCATCCCCAAGTATTATTTAGTGAATTATGCTGAGCAGAAAACCTTACTGCAATACACAGAATGACCGTGTTCGGTATTATATACATCAGCTTTTCATTTATCCACACAGTCTGGGGGACGTCCAAATTGTATGGATAATCAGAGACTTGGATACATGAGTGCGCTATTTACATACAGGATTGAGTTAACATGGAGTTACATAGCCCCACAGCAGGTTTTGATAGTTGTAAGATTCAACTAATCAAAGCTTGGGATGAAAATTGAGTTTCTATCATATTTACCATTGTAATCGATGTCCCATTTTGAGCCATTGTACAATATTAAATTTGCAGGACACATCAGTCCTAAGTTCCCCAACCATAACTTGGTCTATTTCATTTTATGTATTTATCCAAAGCACTGAAATGACATTCCAGAGCAAACAAAATGGTACAGACTCCACTCATAAGAGGACCAAAGGGAAACCAGAGTAAATTTTACTAATTTACCTTGCCTAAAACTTAGCGCCCTCAAGGTTTCTTCCTTCATGATATTCTTCCAGCTACAAGGCGACTACAGTTCTGTCGTAATAGCCCCTTTAACACTTGAGATAATATTAATTGCTCAAAGGGTTTAGTACCATTATATGTTATTAATTATGACACTCTTAATTAGACTTTTCAGCTATTTCACCTACTTTAGAAGAACAATCAAGAATTGACCTTTGAGTTCTGGAGGCACAAAAATACATTGTTAGTTTTGAGATTTCTCCTTTTTAAAAAAAAAAACAGGAAGAAAGAACAATAATAAATAATCAGAATTACAGGTGCTATATGCATCAAGTACAATACTGAAAGCATGTTTAAGGTTAGGGGATATATGTTTGATACATGCATTGTCCACAAAAAGAGCAACTATAACATGTGAATGAAAAGGTTTTTGATGCATTTGTTTTCTCCATCTCAACACCATATTTGTACCTGAAAATTTTCTTGCCCAACCCACTGTCCTAAGGTCCAACTGATGGAGGGCTCTTTTATTTTGTAGAGGCCTCATTCAGCTGTAGGAAAAGGAGGTAGTTTCACCAAGTCCCGAACCACTGTTGCCCCTCCGATCTATTGCACGTCCAGAGATTTGGAGGGAGAAGCTTGGAGGGTAGAGATTAATAAAATCACCAAAAATAAAAAAAATATGTTTCTCCCCACCCAGTTCAAAATACTGAAGTCTGAATTAGATCAAAGGGACACCAATTGGTTACAATTCTGGTGATATTTTTGTATCCATTGAATATATTTTATGATAATGGATCTAAATAGACCAACATTAATGGATATTTCTGAGAAATTACACAAATCAATAAACCACAAACAGGGCGATATATTACATGTATATGTGTGTGCGTGTATTAAATTAGAGAATTAAAAACCCTTTGAACCATAGAAGATTTGTTCACGTTTTTGTTTTGTTCTCAATGTATTAAAATGTTTGCAAAGGCGGAATCATATTTTACAGGAGAGTTTGATACGTTATTGCTGACTTTACCTCTGCTTTGATTCAATATAGATCACTAGACAAAAGTGGCTTTACTATGTGCATTTGTATCTTGTACATCTGGAAACAGAGATTTTCATGAAAATCTTCCAAAGGCACAAAGAGCTTTACAAAGAAAATCCAGGTTCTGATTTAGAGGTCAATATGTACTTCAGATCCATTCATGAATATTACCAAGGGAACAGAAATCCAAGATGATTCTAGAAAAAGGCCCACTTGCAAACTAAGTTGTAATGGCCCATGGCTTTAAGCATAAACATGGCCAAAAACAAAAATTAGCACCTCCCAAATAGTTTGTATGACTTAGTTTTCTGTCCAAACAAGAGATACTGGAAAGAAATGCTTTCACACAACAGGATTTTTCATAGATCTCCTTTTCTTGCATATTCTCCAAATCTGTTCTGCGAGATCTATTTGCTGTCTGAAGCAGATGTGGGAAGAGTGTACATGGATACTATAGAAAGTTAAAGAGATTTCACTTTATCAGCCTTTTACATTGCACTGGTGGACAGCTTATGCTACAACCACTTGCAGGTTTTACTTGCACAAGAAACATGTATAGCAACAAGAAAGGACAATGTGAAATTATATTTAAAAAACAGATAGGTCTTGCCACTTCTTTTCATTTTGGCCTATAGGGTTTCCTTTGTACAATTCTGATTTTAAAAGTCTTAACTGATCAAGAGTTACAAACCGCAAATTATCAGAATATAGTTGACCAACACTGCAAAAGGAACTGGCCCAAAAAGAGTGAGTTTATCTCCTATGGCAAAATGTATTAATTCTCCCAATCACAAACACATACACACTATGAATTACCATGAAAGTCCTTTCTGATGTTCGCCCGTAAGTCAAAACTAACTGATGGTTTTATTTTATTATTTATTGAGAATGATTGGTGTTAATTAGCTTGGTCTAATTAATTATTACATGCTGTACTTTAAATGCCAGTTCCCCCTACACATTATACACACACACTCCCTCCTAGTTTTGCACACGCCAGCCAAACAGTGAAATGAATGCAATGGTGCTATAAGGGAAAGCCGAAATGAAAGGGAAGCAGTTTTCATAGCTCACAGGTCTTTCTCCCTCTCTCACACACATACTTACAAGGGATGGAGCAGCTTGCCACATTTATTATTCTTAATATGTTCCTGGTTTAAAAGCACTCTGTTCGGAAAGTCGGTCCTTAAAGAGCAAGAAGAGAGGGGAGCCAGAAATATTGGGATTTTTGGCTCGGAAGACCTCCAGTTTAATGGGTAAAAGGCTCTTTTGTGAGTGGGTAGCGCATGGAGAATTGAAGGGTAGAGAGAAGAGCTGTGCTTTCACATTATTTATGCGTGCAGTCTGCACTAATGGCATATGCAAGTTGACAGCATACATCCTATCAACTTGCTGAAGTGTATCTTGATTGTTCAAACACACTCTTAAAGGTGCCCGATCATTTATCAAATTAAAATAACTGTGCTGTGTTTCAAAGGGCTCTGAATATCTAAATTGTGTTCTAGCATTCCTAATACCCCCTGCATTTCGACATCTCCTGAAGTCTCCTCCTACGTTTCCAAGCATTCAAGATGCAAAAGGAAGGGGGCTGTAGGGGAAGAAAAAGAGAGAGAGAGAGAGAGAGAGAGAGAGAGAGAGAGCACTAGGGAGAGAACAAGGCTCCCCCGCCCACCCCAACCCCTTTGCATGTTCACCCAGAAATATGCTATTTCATGATTCTCTCCCTCCCTCCTCCTCCTCCTCCTTTTTTTGTTCTCTGCTATGTCACAAACTCCAATACAAATCTACTAATCCAGCAGGAAATGATGGACTCCAGAAGCCTGACCAATTAAATTTAGACTCATGAAAAGCTTGGTGGCTAGTAAATTATAATTTTTATTAGCTTGAACAATGTTCCTGTTAAGAAAAAGTGGAGTCTCTCCCATGAATGGTTCCTGTATAATTTATTTAACTTTGCGAGCCTTGCCAAAGCCTTGAATATTTTTAGATCTTTCTGTTCTGGGGTTTGGCATTTTTCTTCATATATGAGTATGTGTGTATATGTGTGAGTGTGAAATTGTGCATTTCTGGAAATATATTTGTAGGCTTCTGCCTGTTATTCTAAACAACTTTCTGTGAAATTCAACTCCTATATATTGAACAGCATTTGCTCTAGACTTAAGCCTATTTTGAAGAAGCAGCCATGTAAGATTTTTGTGCACAGAAATATTGTGTTACGTCTAGTGTAATATCACAGTCAGTTAGTCTCTCTCCCACACACAGATACACACACACACACACAGCCTAGTTACTCCTGTGGAAAAAGAAATCCACCTCTTATATGAATAATTAGATATGATCATGGTGCAACTCCCAGTGGGATAATGTACATTTCAAATTTGAAATTTAATTTGTGTGTGTGTTGCGTGAGCATACGCATGCATGCTAGCATACAACTGCCATGCACAACCACGTGCGCCTTGCAGTACTTGTGCAAAAGATCAACGTTGGCAGTTCCTAGCTGTTATCTCTGCATTGCCTTTGATGTCTCATGCTACTTGTCATTTATAAGTAAAGATGGTTAGAGTCTTTAAAACATGCCTTTGAACAGTAACTCCTTTAGCACCTATTTAATGCTAGTTACTGTGTTGCAGAAACATCTACTGGTGTCATATAGTTAATGAGATATTCACTAAAATGTATTTTCTTTAAAGGGGGACACCAGAGGAGAAAGCAACGGAGGGGGTCTGTACGAAGTCCATCTTGCCAGGAATGTATTGTTTCCCTCTCTCAATATATTTAATGATAACTAAATATGTACCAAACTCTTTTACTCCAATAAATGTTCAAGCTTAGTACTACTGCAACAGCCTCTGTTCAAAAGCAGTGTCAGTTCTGAGACCTTTTGTGATATCTGCTGGAGATATCCATCCCTGATGGCTATCCTTTTCTTTTCATTTTAATTAGATATGCTTGGCCTACTTGTTTTATAAATGTACGCACTTGCATACATTAATTCAACTTATTATTTTACAGAAAAATATCAGACAACATGCAACCACCTTGCTTGGTTATAGGAGGAGTATTTAAGCGTCCTTTGCTTCAGTCCTCTTGGTAAGATTCCCTCTTGCATACTAAATAGGAGTCAACATCAATGAGAAAACCCAAACAGCTCCAGGCAGGAGTAATGATGACTAATGCTACTAATATTCTCTTTTCTTTCTTTCTTTCTTTCTTTCTTTCTTTCTTTCTTTCTTTCTTTCTTTCTTTCTTTCTTTCTTTCTTTCTTTCCCTCTCTCCTTTTTTTCATAATTTTCACAGCTTTGACTTTGGACCATCTGCATTAGAAGTGCACTCGCATACATACAAATCTAATGCTGCACAAAAAAAATAATGAGACAAAACATTTTAAATGCACCTTTTGTGACAAGGTTACTATAACAGTGCTTTGCCATAAAAATTCTACAGCAGGATTATAAAACTATCAACACTCTGCTTTAAGAAAAACAATTTGTTAAATAGTAAATGCTGACTTCAAACATCCAACGGTTCTGTGGCCAGCTTTAAAAAAAGAATTGTAGGAGGGAAGGAATAAGGAGAGTATACAAGATATCTCCAGAGAGAAAGAATTCCAGTGAGGTGGGAGTGTTAGAATACATGCTTGATCAATGAATGCATGCCTTGTAGAATTTTCTCCAAGTGGATGCAAAAATCAGGCACTTTCTTGCAAAGCTCTTCATGTTCCAGTCTATTCTTAGTAGGTTTTCCTTTGTATCCTGCCTTTTGGCATTCTGCATTTAATTTTTATTTTTGCCACAGCTGCCTTATTTTTTTAAATGGCTTCAGATATCCAGGATGTGGGCTTAAAGCTTAAAACATACTCTCCAAGTCTGGCCTTTTAACAGGTAAGCTTCCATGGATGTGGGATACTGGGATGTTCTCCAGCATGGCTCCATTAAATGATCGGGTGTTACTTGATAGCATAAACATTTTGCTTGTCCAAAGCATAAAAGCAGGAGACAATGTTAGATGGGCATTACTGTTCTTTACAGAATACTACTATTATTAGTATCACACTACTACTGCTACTTAAATAATAATGCCAGTGGCTAAGATCCATTACAGCCCAGTCTGTAGATGCACATATTGTAACCCCTGGTTCTGGAGAGGTCTTTCCCTTGTATTATAATTGTGCTTCAGTGTCAAGATTCTATCAATAATTTATTCTACAGGAATTGTCAGTTTGCTTCTTGAATACAAAATAAAAAGATGCACACAACTCAACGTGCTAAGGATGAATTCAACAGAATAAACAGAGGGAACAAAATTTCTTCCCAAAGATATTTCTAATTATGAGCTTAATCAAAATTCCCATTCAAAACACACACACACACACACACAAATAGAAGAAAAAGGCGAAATAAAAGAGATCAACAGAAGGATTTCATATAGCTTGGAAGCAGGACAGGGGGTATTGAATCCAGGCGGTAGAAGAAAAGCACAATGATTGACACACATCATACTCCCCTTCCAATTTGCCTAGGTTTGCATTTTAAAGTACCTTCTTCATATTGCTGAAACTGAATCGTTTTTGAAAGACTTCATTCCAATGAGCTGCTTTTATTTTATATATATACAGGACGAAAAAGAAGAAGGGAAATTCTACAAAAATCTTGAGCGAACTCCAATCAGCTATTATTCAGTCCTCCCAAATAAAACTGAAATAAATGTTCAGAGCTTGTTGTATTTGTTACCATTTTAAAAATCTCATCATACTAAAGGCTCATTACTAATTATGCATATGTATGTCCACATGCACTTTAAAAAAAAAGGAATGGTTGCAATCCTAGTTGATCATTTTTACTCTTTTGAATCTATCTCATGCCATCCGTTTTAATCCATGTACTAATTGTAATCCCATTAAATTAGATATAATTTTCTTAGTATTCACAGTTCACCAAGTTAGCAATAATGGCTGTTACTGCTGAGTTTAGAAAAAAAACAAATACTGCAGCACATTTATTTGCTCTGATATTTAAAGTAACTTGTAAACAAATTTAAGTTGCTTTCTGTGCTTTTGTAAATTCCTACTTCAATATATACAGTATACACACACATATAGTTTCTGTATATTTAGTGTTCACTTTCTTTTTGTGCATAGATTGTGTATGTGCATATATATATATACACACACACACACACACACACACACATAATCCATAAGCATCAAATGAAGTTGCATGTTAAATATACAGAAACTATGACAGGGTCTCAAAATCAGGGGAGGGGAGAATCCTTGAAGCCAGAAATATAGTATATATATAGACTTTAGATAAAAATAGAGCCTGGTTAGGTTACACTAAAAAAAATTAAAACATAAAAGTCATATTCACAGTGGAAACATTTCTAACTGAGCCACTTATTCCAGATAGGACCCTGTTTTAAAATGTCCAAAAATAAATGCAGGGAAGCGGAAATCAATGCCTTTGAAAACAGAACAAGTCTATATAATATTCAGAAACAAAAGCAAAATATTAAAAAGCCATATCCTCTTACTCAGCCGTATCCCCTTACTCAGCACTTCCTTACTCAGGAAAATACTCATCAAGGGGAGGTTTTGCATTCCAGCCTCTGTGGCTGTTGTTTTGGCCTTTTTCTCCCCACTCCTATATATAAAGGTCTTAATGAAGACAGCCAGTATAGATCCTGCCTCTAATGAGTTTCTGCATTTGGGAGAGGGACTGCATACAAAGGCAGTCCAAGGCTGTGTGTGCGTGTTTGGTAATGTCCAGCAATGTAACTAGTAGATACCTAGGAGTCCTCCGACCTCCCTCCCGGATCCCAAACAATTAATTGATTAGAAGGGATGCCATCAGACAATTGCCAAAGAACCTGGCCCTGGCAGCCACCCTGATTTTTCTTGCCAAACTTTGTGTCTTTAGCAGGATACCACAAGCACTTGTTAAAGCTAACACATGCAACTGCAAACCCATTCTCACCCTGACACTTCAGGGCTTTATATAGAAACAGGATTTTCTAGTCTTACACAGCCTGCCCGCTCTGTGAACACTAACCCTGCACATTCGTGCTACCCTGGCCTGAAAGAGCAGAGCCGGCTCCTTCAGAGCTCTCCTGTCCCTGGCAAAGAACAGCCTTTGTGTTCAGACAGAAAGTGCCTTCTTGTTCAGGCAACCCAATGTCTTAAGGATGTTAATGCAGGAAAAGCTCCCCCCTACCTCTTCTGTGGGATTTATTTTCTCTCCGTTCCAGCAAGGAAGGGGTGGGAGGTTCCAGTAGGAGGGGGTGAGGGGAGAAAACTCTTCCTTGCCAGTCCACATTAAAACATAACATAAAACAAAGGCTCCACGAGGAAGGATATCTGGTGGACTGGGGGTTAGGAGAGTACGCCTACAGCTCCTTATCAGCCTGGTCCATCCAGATTTCCTGGGGAAAATACAGCCTTTCTCACTCATACATCCGCTAGACCCAACTGCACGTGTGCCCCCAACATTATTGAGTTATTAGCCAGAGGCAAAAGGGCCTATTGCCCCCTCCCAGCTGTTCAGGACCCAGTTGCGCTCACAGATACACATACATACATACATACATACATACATGCTTCTCCTCCTCCCTCACCCCTGAATTATATGGAAGAGCTGCTTCTTCTGAACCTTTCCTTACACTTCAGGCCACTAAGGAAAGGTGAAAGAGGCGGCTTCTTACAAAATAAAGGGCATTGTCTTGGAAAATGTGGTTGCCCATGACATAGCCATGGACACCCACTGGTGTCAAGGCAGCCAGACAAAAAGCAAAGAGCAGCCCTCCTTCCAGGATCAATGGAGAGAGGGCTCTCTGTCTGGAAGGCAACTGGACGGAGTCTATCTCTGAGTTGCACAGAATTCCCAAACACTTCAAAATTGTCCACAGGACTGGCTGAGATTGTGACGTCTTTGCTTTGTGTTCAGTGTACACACGCTTGGTTTCACGCCAAAAAGAAAATGACAAAATTATTGTGGATCAATTTCCCTTCAGGCTATGTGTGTAAGATGTATATGACACATATATGGATTTCATGTTTAGACTTGGGTCTCATCTCCACTGAGCACAAATACAAGCACTCCTCAATCTGAAAAAGAAACCAAAATCCAAAATACTGCTGGTCCCAACCTTTGGGAGAAGGGACACTGAACCTGCATAGATCCAGATATCTAAATACAGCAGATTTTCAATTAACTGGAATTCCAGCAATTGGAACTCTCAAGCAATGAAAAAAAACCCAAAAAACAAAACCCTCAATAATTCAAAAAGCTGTTTTTATAATAAGGTAAAACTGTGTTGCATTTAGTTAAGTTTGTCTTTATTTGCCTTTACTTTTAATGGCTGTATTTTAATATTAATATCAAGTCCATACATACATATGTGTGTGTGTGTGTGTGTGTATAGAGAGAGAGCAAATATATATAAAGTATGATATTGTGTGGGATATAGTCCTATTTTTAGTAGTAGTTTTTTTAGCAACCTGAAACTATGTTGATCTGGCATCTACAAATCTCCAGGGGTGCTGCTTAAGTAAGAGTCTGCTGTACCTCAAAATCTGGAGAGAAAAAACTTGGAATCCAAAATTCTTTGGGTCCTAACCGTTTGGGATAAGGGATACTCAAGTTGTGTAACCCTATCTCTAAATACATTTATCTATGAGCACGATCGCACACCAAAACAGCTCTGGCTCCAAGCATTGGAGAAAGGGATACTCGACCTGTACCTCTCTCTCTATATATACATATACATATAGAATAAACATAGCATAGAATAAACATAAATACACATAGCACATACAGAAAAAAAAACCCAGACATCCAAACGACTTTTCAGATACTTCAAACTATGCGCCCTTCTCCACAGCCCTATATCCCAGAATATCAAGGCAGAAAATCCCACATTATCTGAGTGTGGACTCAGATAACCCAGTTCAAAGCAGATATTGTGGGATTTTCTGCCTTGATATTCTGGGATATAGGCCTGTGTGGAAGGGCCCGATGCTGTCAAATGCTTTTATGGCCGGAATCATTGGGTGGCTGTGAGTTTTCCGGGCCGTATGGCCATGTTCCAGAATGCTTCTGGAACATGGCCATACGGCCCGGAAAATTCACAGAAACCCACTCCAAATTGTGTTTCTGAGGGCGTCCCAAAAAACGCAGCAGACACAGGGACGACGGGAAATGGTAGCCAAATGTACCTTTATTGACAAAACCTTCAGCACGAAATGTTGACAAAATATTCTCTCCGTGTTGGCCTCCTCTTTCTACACACGCTATTTTTTCCCCGCTCTGTAAGGCGACTTTTGGGACGCCCTGTATCTGTGTGTGTGTGTATGCGCGCGCGCACACACACCGCGAGCCCTTCCAATGCAAAGGGCGCGAGGATCGATCACCTTGGCAACCGCGGAGGGGGTGGGGGGGCTGTTCCCACTGTGCCCCCTCCCTCCCTCCCTCGCTCGCTCCCTCTGCCGTTCCCTCCTCCCGGCTCCCCGCCCCGGGTCCGGCGCGGCGCTGACCTGCGTGGGCGGCCATGGAGAGGGGCCCCGGGAAGTACTTGGCGGGCGCCGGGAAGGGCGCTCCGTGCTGCGCGGCGGCGGCGGCGGCGTTGGGCCCGGAAGCGGAAGCAGCGGCGAGGCGGCTGGAGCCGTGGCTTCGGTGGCCCCGCTCGGCCAAGAGGTGCGGCGGCGGTGCGAACTCCCGGCCATCCATGCCGGCCTCGGCGGGAGAGGAGGAGGAGACCCCGCGGCGGCAGCGGCGAAGGCCAGAGAGTTGGCGAGGAGGCCGCCCTCTCTCCCTCTCTTCCTTCCTCCCGTCTCCCTCTCAGCTCCTTCCACCGGCGTCCCTCCGCTCCTCCACGCAGCCGGGCTCCGGCCTCATCCTCTGCAAGGAAAGGGAGAGAAGAGACAGATGAGAAAGAAAGCCAGCTTCACCGGACATCCCCCTTCCCCCAAAGGCAGCCCACGGCACAAACAAGGGACGCAGAGAGCAACGCAGAATTCGTATCGTTGTTCAATGTGTTGTCGAAGGCTTTCATGGCCGGAATCGCTAGGTCTCTGTGAGTTTTCCGAGAGAAAATGCTTCTGGAACATAGCCATACAGCCCGAAAAACTCACAGCAACCCATTGTTGTAAGTTGCTATGAGTTTTCCGGGCTGCCATGTTCCAGAAGCATTATTTCCTCACGTTTTGCCCACATCTATAGAAGGCATCCTCAGAGGTTGTGAGGTCTGTTGGAAACGAGGCAAGTGGGGTTTATGTATCTGGAATAATGTCCAGGGTGGGAGAAAAAACTCTTGTCTGTTTGAGGCAGGTGTGAATGTTTCAATTAATAACCTTGATTAGCATTTAATGGCCTTGCAGTTTCAAGGCCTGGCTGGTTGCTGCCTGGGGGAATCCTTTGTTGGGAGGTGTTAACTGGGCCTGACAGATTCCTGTCTGGAATTCTTCCGTTTTTTTAGTGTTGTTCTTTATTTACTGCCCTGATTTAAAAATACCGGTAGCCAGATTTTTTTTTCATTTTTTATAGTTTTCCGTTTCTGTTGAAATTATCCACATGGATTTCAGTGGCTTCTCTGTGTAGTGTGACGTGGTGGTTAGAGTGGTCCAGCATTTTTGTGTTCTCATATAATATGTGGCGTCCAGGTTGGTTCATCAAGTGCTCTGCTATGGCTGACTTCTCTGGTTGTTGTTATTATTGACTCCTTTCCCCCAGAAGCAGCCACAGCGGAGTGTTTGGATAACCGGAGACAAAAGATGGTACAAATGCGCCACCCAAGTCGAGATCCGGATCCAACGGAGGGCCAAAATGATCCAGGAGGTGGCTTTGGAACATTCAAACATCGCGGAGGGGTTTCTCCTTGGGGAGAAACAGACGCGGCGTTATATTCTGGGAGGAAGAAGTATTGAGGAGACTGAAGGGCCCTGCAAACAAGTACCCGGCCTTCGCCCGCCTGGCTCCCCGAAGGCGGCCCCGGCTCGAAGCAGAAGGAAGCAAGGAATGAAGGCCCGGCCTCGTCGCCTCCTGCCCGGGATGGAATTCCTATCCCTCGGGCCTCCGGGGCTTCAACCCTATGGCTCTCTTTAAGAAAACGGTCCTTCCTACCCATTCACATGTCAAAGGAAGGGTTGGCGACGAGAAGAGCATCAAGAAAAGGGAAAGAATAGATCAGTAACAGAAGTACATGGCCATACAGCCCGGAAAACCCATAGCAACCCAGTCATTACGGCCATGAAAGCCTTCGACAACACAACAGATTTTTTTTCTCCCCCTTTTAATCTTTTTAAAATGACCAAGCATCGCAGACCTTGCCTCGGAAGATGGGCCCTGGCTTCTAGCTACCAAAACGCTCCTCATAAACAAAGGCTCAATGGAGAAAAGACTCCATTCCTGCGTCGAAGGCTCGTTTTTGCATCCGGATCCGGCAGGTATTCATTCAAGCGGCTCGCTAAACGCACGTCTTTCCCGAAACCCTGACTTACAGTGTCGAAACGTGTTCTTCCTTTTATCCCCAAAAAGGAAAAAGACGCGGATAGTATTTGTTCACATCAGGGCCCTTCCACATAGCCCTATAACCCAGAATATCAAGGCAGAAAAATCCCACAACATCCGCTTTGAACTGAGTTATGTGAGTCCACACTGCCATATATTCCAGATCAAAGCAGAAAATGAGGGATTTTATTCAGCTGTGTGGAAAGAGCCTCAGAAGAGAGGGGAAGGGGGTTTTGTTTTGGCGTTTGAACTGCAGTCTATCAATGCAGAGCACTGAACGGAATGATATGATGCCAGTCTCACGCAGTTCAAACTGCATTACATTGGCAGTGTAGATCTGGCCCAAAATACCAGTGTATTTACAAAATAAATAATAAAACGTTGCATTAATTATTTCCCGCTTGAAATGTTGCTTTAATTTACCAGCAGGGAAAAAAAAACACGTCGCTTTACATTTCCCCGCCTGCCTTATTCAAGGGCCGGATCCCATCCGTCCAGCCCTGAACAACACTATTTGGCGTTTGATTTAATCTATAAGGGAAAACAAAATGTATTAAGTGACTACATATTTGCACAGCTGATAAGCCCCGTGTGTTAGTGAATGAGAGAGAGAGAGAGAGCAAAAAAGAGCGAGCAAGAGAAATACATATACTGGCATTTTTGCATTGTAAATAAAGGCAATCCCGGAGTAAGCAAAAGAAGGGTTTCTCTCTTGAAAAACAACCGACTTCAATGTGTTAACACTCTGATTCTAGGGTTGTTTTTTTTTAAAAAAAAAATAAGAAATCCTACTGATCAATGAGATATTGTTCCCTCTTTTAAACAATCAATGAAAATCCATTTTCAAAACCAAACAAAACAAAAAGGCCCGGAAGGAAATAAAGGCAAACGGAGGAGGCTTCGAAAACAAAAGCTGAATCAGCAGCTTCGGCAAGTTTGGACTTCGAGAGAAACCCAGTGTGAAGGGAAACGTCGCCTTCCTCTTCCTCAGATGATGATGATGATGATAATAGAGGCATTTTTTAAAAAATCCAACAAGCTGAAAAAACCTATGGCACACCCGGATTGCAGATCGGAGGATGGGGAGTTGGAGATGAATATTCAGGAAGGGCCTCGGAGTCGAAGGCAGAGCACAGAAGCCATTCAAGAGGTGGGAAGAAGCCCCGATCGTGGAAGAGAAAGGCAAAGGCGCGCGTGTCTTTGTGCTTGAGTGGGTGGAGGAGGTCTTTCGCTCTTTCCCAAGGCGAAAAAGGCGACCCTGGAGCAGAGATGGCAAAAGAAATCACCCCCAACGCGAATCGGGGAATGGGGACAAAGGGAGGCTGCGAATTTCAGTGCCAGGGAGGGACGCCCCTCCCTTGTTTTTCCCCCAAATGGGGGGGAGGGGAAGCGGGGAGGCGGAATCATCCCGCTTTCAAGAGCTTCGGCGCTGAAAGCAAGCAGAGAGAGGCAGAGGGAGAGGAAGAGAGCGAGGGAAGGAGGAGGATCCGGCGTGGTTTGCGAAGGCCTCTCCGGAAGCCGAAGCGAGGAAGGAAGTCTGGGCGGCGAAAGGGGCCTCTCCGCTGTGACCTGACCCAGAAACCCGGGAGCGAGTCCCCGGAAACCGGCCTCTTTCCTCCGGAGTCTCCCTCCTCGGCTTCCCCCCTTTTTTCCTCCTCGATTTTTAAACGCAAGTTAGACCTGCCTCAAGCAGACAAGAGTTCTTTCTCCCACCCTGCACCTTCCACAGATTCATAAACCCCACTTGCCTAGTTTCCAACAGACCTCACAACCTCTGAGGATGCCTGCCATAGATGTGGGAGAAAGGTTAGGAGAGAATGCTTCTGGAACATCGACATACAGCCCGGGAAACTCCCAGCAACCCAGTGATTCCGACCATGAAAGCCTTCGACAACACGTTTCGAAACGCTTCTCTTAAATGGGTTAAAAAGTCGCCCGGGCCTTTTTATAATAATAATCATAATAATAATAGACCCAATGATCAGACACACAAATATATATATTTAAGAGCGAAGGCGTGGAATGGAGACGTAAGAGACAAAGCACCCTTTTTTTCCAGGCGGTTTCTTCTTCTCGTCTCAACGAGCTGGACCTAAATAAAAGCTGCCTTCCTACCTCTGGATCTATACTGGCAAATAATGCAGGTATTACTGCATGAGATGAGTCTACACTAACCATATTCTTCGAACTGCATGATATTATTATAATAATGGTAATAAAATATAGGTCTAGGCTGACTATATGCTGTAACTCAAAATGTATCCTTTGCCAATGTAGATCCAGCCTACTGGTCTCCCGGCGGCGTCTTTCTCTCCCTGCGTTAAAATCAGAACACGTCTACTCTGCATCCGGAGACATACATGAAATCTCCCCTCCGGGCTGCTGTGGGTTTTCCGGGCTGTATGGCCATGTTCCAGAAGCATTTTCTCCTAGAACATAAGCATTTTCTCCTGACGTTTCAGGAGAGAATGTTTCTGGAACATGGCCACACAGCCCGGAAAACTCACAGCAACCCAGTGATTCCGACCGTGAAAGCCCTCGGCAATCTCTCCTCCTTTTTCTTTTTCCATTTTCTTTGTAATTCGCAACATGCACCAAGCAGCCTGCGGATTTTTCAACACCAATCCTTCAACCAGCTATTTTGATTTAATTTTTTGTCAAGGTTAGAAATTTGCATGTATTTTTTCATTTTTAAAAAAAGACTACAATATCTGCATTTGTTTTTCTTGCATGGCACCCATTCATGCCTCTATATTTTCCCCTTAAAGAGCAACTAGAATTTCAATAAGAAAGAAACGAACAATCGCCGGCTTTGTTAGTTAAGGCGAGCCGAAGTCCCCATTAAAATATTAAAATGCACATTCCTCGCCATTTCCTTTCCTATAGAAACAATATACATGCACACACACATACATCCTCTCCCAAAATGTCTTCTTTTTTTTTGAGATGGGTGAAGAGGTTGTATCAATTACAATGGATACAACGATTCTATATTTCAAGCCGTAGATGCTTGGATCGAATTTTCAAAATATTTTTTCTCGCAAATTTTTCGGGCACGCTAATAATAATAATATTAATAATGAGTATATTTGATTTTCATATCATAATAAATAATATTAATTGAAAAACAAGCAATAAATAAATTCCATTTACTTACTGGAGGGAGGGGTGTTCCTTTGCACAGGAGGGGAGGCAAAAAATAAAAGGCAATTAAATCAGTGAGTGGGGCTTGCTTGTATTCCTATTGGTATTTGCACTGTGCAGACTGTTGCACTGTTAAATGCACTGGCTGGCGGCGGCTGGCTGTTGCTGCTGCTGCTTGCAGGGAGGAAGGAAGGGAGGAAGGAAGGAAGGGGGGGAAAAGAAGACCCCGCCGCCGCCGCGGACTCCAGCTTCCCCCAACCTCCTCGCTCGCTCGCCGCTCGGTCCTGCGAGCCACTCTCCCTGCATACTAATAAGCTCGTGCCACTCACTCAGGGCCAGCGCGCGCGCTGATTGGACCGCGGGCCCTCCCCGGTCCCCAGCTCGTGCCACTCTCCTTGCGTAAACAGGCCTCCCCATTGGCTGGCGCGCGGCCAGGGAGCTGCCAATCAGAGAGCGGCAGGGCTACTACTCAGCCCAATGGCGCCGAATTCAAGTCCCTCCAGCGGCGCAGTTGGCCGCGCGCGCGGCTTCGCCTTTTCCCCTTTTGCAGAGAGCGATGAATGAATGAATGGGGAGACGCGGCAAAGCCAAAGAGGGAGAACCGGGACACGGGTTTTTCGGGGGCGGGGGACGGGTGATGCTCTCGTCAAGGCATCTGAAACGTGCTCAGGAAAGTCCCTTCGCCGTGTTCCCTCTCTCTCCCTCTCTCTCTCTCTGAGCCAAACTCCCAGGGAGTTCTATTTATTTCTCCCCACCCACGCTTCGCATCATCATGCTCCACCGACGCTTAAAGGAAAGCTTCTTCCAACGGCGGAGAAAAGATATGGACTGCCATGGAAGCATGGGAGTTGTAGTTTGGCAAGGTCTGTAGCCTCTGCCAAAAGAGTGCCAGAGCCTCACCAGACTGCACATCCCAGGATTCCATAGCATTGAGCCATGGCAGTTAAAAGTGGGGTCGAACTGCATTCATTCTACAGACATGCACCCACTGAGGCCAGCATTAGAAACACTCTTTTCCTAGCATATCAATTGGTGTCTATGGGTTGCTGTGAGTTTTCCGGGCTGTAAGGCCATGTACCAGAAACATTATCTCCTGCGTTTCGCCAATATCTATGGCAAGCATCCTCAGAGGTTGTGAGGTCTGTGGAAAACTAGACAACAGGGGTTTATATATCTGTGGAAGGTCCAGGGTGGGAGAATGAGTTTTAGAGTTTTTAAATACAATTTCAACAAAAGGAGGAAACTATGAAAATGAACAAAACCTGGCTACCAGTATATTAAAGACTCTAAAATAAAGACAGTAAGTAAAGAAAACTCTGAAAACAGGGTAATTCCAGACAGGAAACAATCAGGGCCAGCTAACACCTCCCAACAAAGGATTCACCCAGGCAGGAAACAACCAGTCTTTGAAGCTGCCAAGCTATAAAATGCTAATCAAGTTGACCAATTACAACATTCATACTTGCCTCAGGTAGACAAGAGTTCATTCTCCCACCCTGGACCTTCCACAGATGTAAAAACCCCTGTTGTCTAGTTTTCCACAGACCTCCCTACCTCTGAGGATCCTTGCCATAGATATGGGCGAAACGCCAGAAGAGAACGTTTCTGATACATGGCCATGAATCAATCAGGGCCAGCTAACACCTCCCAACTAAGGATTCCACCAGACAGGAAGCACCCAGGCTTTGGACCTACAAGGCTATTCAGTGCTAATCAAGGTGGCCTATTCACACTTGCCTCAAACAGACAAGAGTTCTTCCTCCCACCCTGGACCTTCCACAGATATATAAACAACCCCACTTGCCTAGTTTCCAACAGACCTCACAACCTCTGAGGATGCCTGCCATAGATGTAGACGAAACGCCAGGAGAAAAATGCTTCTGAAACATAGCCATACAGCCCGGAAAACTCACAGCAACCCTTTGATTCCGGCCATGAAAGCCTTCAACAACAAATTGGTGTCTAATTGAAGTCCACACGGGTACTTTAATTTTAATAGGCACTGGGCTGATTATGTAATATTATGCATCCTGCCCCGTCAAGCTACAACTTCCAGGATCCCATAGCATTGGGCCATGGCGGCTAAAGTGTTAATTCCACACCGGCATAAGCTTATCTCTGCTCCTGGAATTCTGTGAGGAAGGCAGTAAACACAAACCATTCTGCGCCCAGCCCACAATCCCACTGATTTTGCTCCGGCAACGAAGGGGTCAACCTTGGCTTCCCCTCCGGCGCTGCCCCCTCCCTTCAGCTCCCCTCCCCGCTCTGCTGGCTCTCCTGTCCGTCTTCCCTCCCTCCCTCCCCCACTTCCAGGCGGCGCCTCTGATTGGTTGGCCCTGCCCCAGCCCGCTGTCCATCACCCAGTGTAAACAAGGCGCTGATTGGCTGCTCGCCAGTCCGCACTGGGCTGCCTGAAAAAAGCAATTACTGGCCCCGCGGTTTGCAGGGGGCCCGGGGCTGGTTTGATGAAAGGAGATAAGCCGGGGACTGTTTCCAGCACACACACACACACACAAGGAGAAAGAGCCCCCTCCCCTCGAGGCAGAGCCCACCGTCCCTGGAGCCCCAAAAGGAGGTCAAAGAGTGGAGAGGATCAAAAGGAAACGCGGGGGAGAGCGGAGGGAGGGAGGGGAGGAGGGGGAGGCGCGCGCACGTGAGGGGGTCTGCGCGCTCGCGCGGGGAATCCTTGCTGGGATGATGTTTTGGAGGGAGGCCCAAAGAGAAAGAAATTAAAGCCCCCCTCATCGACTGGAAAGCGCAAGGTAAATCAAAACAGATAGTAGATGACAAAGCCGATATTCATTTCAGCGGAGGGGCGAAATCGAATGATATTGGGAGAGAGGAGAGGCGGAAGGTGGAGCCCTCTCTACACTGACCATTTAATGCGGTTTCCAAGCGGTATTGGAGTAAATGGTTTCGCTGTGCAAACGATTGCAGAGAACCGCCTTGAGGCCCGGGTGGTGATGGCACAATCCACAGAGAATAGATGCGCATTAAATGCTTTCTTTCTTTCTTTCTTTCTTTCTTTCTTTCTTTCTTTCTTTCTTTCTTTCTTTCTTTCTTTCTTTCTTTCTTTCTTTCTTTCTTTCTCCCGCGTTGGTGAGAGTCTGTTGTCTGGCCGCAAGTTTCGAACAGTACTAAATGATCAGTGTAGAGGGGTCCAAAGCTGCCGAGAAAGGAGAGATTCTGTTCCTTGAACCAGCGGTGACGATCCCCCCCCCCCCCGCCCAAAGTTTTGATTTTGGGTAGTGAATGCTTTAGGGATTATAGTGTAAAAAGGCCTGATCTTTCATAATAATAATCAAAATGATTATTATTATGAATGAAACAGTGATAAATGTTCCCCTTTCTATTTCAACAGAAAGGGGGGAAACCATGAAAATGAAAAAAATCTGGCTACCAGTATTATCAGGACAATAAATAAAGAACAACACTCTGAAAACTGTGGAATTCCAGACATAAGACAATCAGGGCCAGTTAACACCTTCCAACAAAGGATTTCCCCAGGCAGGAATCAGCCAGACCTTGAAGCTGCAAGGCTTTTAAATGCTAATCAAGGTGATTAATTGCAACATTCACAGTAGCATCCAACAGAGAAGAGTTCTTTCTCCCAATCCTGAATCTTCCACAGATACATAAAGTTCCCCTTGCCTAGTTTCCAAGAAACTTCAAAACCTCTGAGGATGCCTGCCATAGATGCGGGCGAAATGTCAGGAGAGATGCTTCTGGAACATGGCCATACAGCCCGGAAAACTCACAGCAACCAAGTGATTCCGGCCATGAAAGCCTTCCAGAACACATTATCGGCCTCTCTTTAAGCCTAGTGAGTGTAGACACAATGAAACTGGCGCAGTCAGAGAGAGAAATGCCCGCCCAGGCCCCGTCTATACTGACCTTTTATTGCAGTTCGAGGCTAAACCACCGACCCCCCCCCCCCCCCCCCATACACACACACCCAAAAGCACGCTAAAGAAAGCCCTTAATGCGCATCATTGTTCTGTGGTTTGTGCCATACCACCTGTACCTTAAACTGGTTCCAGGATTTCCTATCTAATCGCTCTTATACTATATTATAACTTCCATCTGCATGGCGAAACTACTTTCTTCGGTTCCGGTTTAAAACTGCATTAAAGAGTCAATGTAGATGTGATTCCAGAAGAGACAGCGTCTATCCCCGGGTGACTTCACAGGAGAGGGACAAACACACCTCATAACAATGGGTATATCAAAAAGAAAATACAAATGTTTCAGGTTTTTTTAAATATAAGAAGAAAATTAGGAGAGAAACTGGGGGCCCTTCTACACAGCCATATCCAGGCAGAAAATCCCACAATATCTGCTTTGACCTGGGATATTTAAATCCACGCAGCCATATATTCCAGTTCAAAGCAGATAATGTGGGATTTTATTCAGCTGTGTGGAAGGGGCCTGGGATCCATCGTAGTAAGGGAGGGAGGGATTCCTCGAAGCCTGAGTCCGGCCTGCCTCTTGGGCAGATAATGCCTTGGGCTGCATCATACGCCTGGTGTAGAACCATGTAATGCAGTTGGAACTCCTTTGAACCGTATTACATGGTTCTACGCTGGCCATACAAAGCAGTGCAGACGGTGTTGTTTTGGGCGGTGTAGAACCAGCCTCGAATGGCTCTTGCAAAGGGGGCCAAGCAAGGAGAAAGGAGGACTAAAGGCGGGGAAGGCGAAGGAAGAGAAAAGCTGCATCCTGGGATCTCCAAAGGGGCGCCTTTCTTCCTCTTCCCCTTGCTCCGAATTCAGCCAGGAAGAAAGAGAGCCAGCTCCAGGAAGACCCGCTTCTCGGGGCAGGAGAGAAGAACATGGCGGGGACATTTGAACACTGAACTGCGAGGAAAGAGGCAGGGTCTGTCCATCCCTCGGTCTGTCTCGCCCATCCTTCCGAAATCAAGGACGAGCAAGCAAGAAAGAGAGTTTTGAAAAAGCAGCTGGCGTTTCCCACCTCGTCGTTGTAATTCCCATCGCTGGGACTTCCCTGCTGCCTGCCCTTAAAACGCCTCTTCCCAGAACACGCCAGCTCCATTTCACCGAGGCTCCCTGCAAAGGAAAGCCGAAACGCCCCTCTGTTTTCCCCCCTTGAATGGGGTCTCCACTCGAAATGCTAGCCAGGCGACGCTGCTCCCAAACTCTCGCTGTTTCTCGAGTGCTCAAGGCCTTTCCTTTTCCCAGCTGCCCAGAGGAGCAAGGACAGGGGCTAGCCCCAGTTTTCCTATCTTGCAAGGGGAGGACTGAAACACTGGGCACTAACGAGCACGTGTGAACAAGGCTTGATATTAAACACATTTTATTTACTTGGGAATAAAACTCCCCGGTTCGACTGGAATCCTATAAATCCACAAGCATGTGGACCATTTCAACAGAAAGGAGGAAACCATGGAAATGAACAAAATCTGTATGAAAAGAACTCTAAAATCAGGACATCAAATAAAGAACAACACTCTGAAAACAGGGCAATTCCAGACATAAAACAAGCAGGGCTAGCTAACACCTCCCAACAAAGGATTCCCTCAAGCAGGAAACAGCCAGGCTTTGAAGCTGCAAGGCCATTCAATGCTAATCAACATTCACACTTCCCTGCAACAGTCAAGAGTTCTTTCTCCCACCCTGGACCTTCCACAGATATATAAACCCCACTTGACTAGTTTCCAAAAGAACTCACAACCTCTGAGGATGCCTGCCATAGACGAGGGTGAAAAGTCAGGAGAGAATGCTTTTAGAACATGGCCACACAACCCGGAAAACTCACAGCAACCCAATTTGTAGTAATTCTTCGAAGAAACTACAGTGGTCTTGAATTTTCCCAACTTTGGGCGAAGCAAAAAGGGCCCTGAAATACTCAGAAGGAAAACTCATTCAAACCCACTTCCAAGTAGGAAGGTGTGCCAACTGGGGTTGGGAGTATCAGAAAGGGGACACTTTTTGAGCAGAATTCCCCCAGAAGAACTCCCTCTTTGGCTTGGATGGGATCCTGGAAGGCATCAACACTGTAAAACGGTGGAAAACTCGAATTGCCGAGATCCAATGCTATGGAGTGGTGGGAGTTGTACTTTGAGGGGGCCTTCTTTGCCAAAGAGCACTTCTAGGACCCCATAGCGTGGAGCCCTGGCGGTTGAAGAGGTGTCACACTTCGTTCATGTTAAACCCCTAAAGATCCTCCTCCTCCTAACTGGAATGGGCCCCTTTGCCAAATGTGGCCCTGGGTGGAAATCAAAACAAGGATGCCAGGGAGATGCATATTGAAAATATGACAAAACGCCAGCATTAGCGGATGGATAGCAGTTGAAAGTCTCTCTTCTCTAACTTGGGGGGGGGGGGGGGAGGGGGTTGGAGGGAAGGTTGGATGCCCCTTCCTTCGTTCAGGTGGCGTTTTGTGCTGAACCCCTGGTTGGAGGGAAGGGAAGGGTCATTAATGCTTCTCGAAGGCCGAGGGGATTGTCCCCGGTCACCCAAGCGGTGCGTGACTGACACTGGCCCCGCCATTCATCGCCATTCATCACCGCAGGCTCAGGCCAAGGGTCGCCAGGCCTTGTCTTTGGGGAGATGTGTGTGTGTGTATTCCATATACATATAGACACAAACATGTGTGTGTCTATGTATGCATGTGTATGGGTGTGTATACACACATGCATACACATACAAATACTTCCATTCATAGACGTATAAACACAAACGTACATTCTATGTATATGTATGTATATGTGTGCATACACATACAAATACATTCATTCATAGAGTTATACACACATACATTCTATCTATTGTCTATGCATGTCTATGTGTGTATACATACACGTATACACATACAAATACCTACCCAACATTCTGGACTATCCAACGCATTTTTGTAGTCAATGTTTTCAATACATTGTGATATTTTGGTGCTAAATTTGTAAATACAGTAATTACTACATAGCATTACTGCGTATTGAACTACCTTTTCTGTCAAATTTGTTGTATAACATGATGTTTTGGTGCTTAATTTGTAAAATCTTAACCTAATTTGATGTTCCTTAATCCCTCCTTATTATCCAACATATTCGCTTATCCAATGTTCTGGCCCATAAGTGAAACTCTACTGTACATACATTCATAGATGTATACTATACACATACATTCTATCTATTGTTTATGCATGTATGCATGTGTATGTGTGGATGCATATACACACATACAAATACAAATATTTCCGTTCATAGAGATATAAACACAAACGTACATAGGCATACACATACAAATACATGCATTCATAGACGTGTACATACAAACCTACATTCTATCTATATCTATGTATGCATGTATACGTGTGTGTACACATAAGCATACACATACAAATACATACATTCATAAAGGTATTCACACAAACATACATTCTATCTACATCTATGTATGCATGTGTGTGTATGCACACATACACATAGGCATACACATACAAATGTACATTCATAGACATATATACACACAAGCATACATTCTATGTCTATGTATGTATGTGTATACACACATACACATACAAATGCATACATTCATAGACATGTACACACACAAGCATATATTCTATGTCTATGTATGTATGTGTATACACACATACACATACAAATGCACACATTCATAGACATTCACACAAACGTATATTCTATGTTTATGTATGTATGTATTGTGTGTGTATAAACACGCATGCACATACAAATACATAAATTCATAGACGTATACACACAAATATACAATCTATGTCTATGTATGTGTACACACGGATACACACGCAAATACATGCATTCATAGATGTGTACACACAAACCCACATTCTATATATGTCTATGTATGCATGTATGTATGTGTGTACACATAAGCATACACATACAAATACATACATTCATAGAGGTACACAGACAAGCATACATTCTCATGAGAAACACGAGCCCCCCCCCCCCCCCCATTGCTACAGGCTGGAGAGTGGGCGCCCCATGACCTGTGCCCGGAGGCCCCCTCTATATCCTCGCAGGGACGAGGAATCACACCGAAGGGCTTCACAGGCGAGCCCGGCCTCCCTTCCACTATTGAGGGGAGAGGGAAGCCTCCCGAGCAGCCACTGGAGGCGAGGCGCTGGCCGGTCGGGGGAAAGAAAGACCAAGCGCGGCTTCAGAAACGAAACTGACCCCGGCCAGGCCCCTCCTTGGCTGCGTTCAAAAGAAGCCCGAACCGCCCGTTTCGAAGCAGCGCCTAGTTGGATTCACCACCCTCCGTTTCCAATCAGAACCATTTTAAGAGTTGCCGTCTGTGAATTTTGAGGGAAAAGGAATAAAAGGCAGCTTTCCTTCCCTCCAACGCACACTCTCGGACTTTTATTTTTTTTAAAAAAGGATATTAAAGGTCCCTCTCCCCGCCCCTAATCGATCTCTTTGCAAAGCAGACTTCAGAGCCCCCTCCTCACCTCTCCCTTCCTCGAGTTCCCTTCTTAAAGGCGAGTAGGAGAGGCTTTGTTGTTCCTTGTTGTGCTGTGTGTGCGGGTGTGTGTGTGAGAGAGAGAGGAAGGGGGTTTCCTGGTTGTTCTTTTTATTGTTTCAAAACAGTTGTTCCAGCAAATAACTTCAGACAGGACTGGTGTATAAACCAGAGGTCTGCTGGCAAATTACCAGGACGCTCGTCGTCTGCCTGCTCACTTACACAAGGTTGGCCCGGGTTGTGTGTGTCTCCCTCTGTGTGTGTATGTGTGTGTGTATGTGTGAAAGATCATTTTGTCTTCCTCGCGAAGGGAGGCGGGGGGGGGGGGAGGCCATTTCGCCTTTGGATCCTCAGCAGAAGTTACAGCCTAGGCTTCATTTTAAAAAAATCTGTCCAAAGCTAACAAATGTTTTTAATTTAAACAGGAGCAGCGCCTCGGTATCTCTGAGACTTCCTCCACACACACACACACACACACACACACAAAGAAAAGAAAAGGAGGGAAAGATAATGCATGGAGAAATAAATATTTAGAGTCGACTTGGGGAAGATCGCCAGAAGGAAAGGCTCCTTCCACGGAAACAACAATAGGAAGCACAACAACTTATTTGCAGGGCTAGTTATTTAGAGGCGTCAAGGTCCGAAGGGGGGAAATAGGGGGCGGAATGGGGGGAAGTAAAGGTAGAGAGGAGCTGCTTTCCAGTCTAGATAGTGGACGCATAATAATAATAGTAATAATAATAATAGTAATAGTAATAATAATAATAATAATAATAAATATTAAGAATTATCAATAATAATAATAATAAATAATAAACCAGACTTTGAAGCTGCAAGGCCATTCAATGCTAATCAAGCTGGCCAGTTGAACCATTCACACTTGCCAGCTAATACCTTCCAACAAAGGATTCCCCCAAGCAGGAAGCAGCCAGGCCTTGAAGCTGGAAGGCTTTGCAATGCTAATTAAGATGATTAATTGCAACATTCACACCTGACTCCAACACACAAGAATTCTCGCTCCCATTCTGGACCTTTCACAGATATATAAACCCCGCTTGCATAGTTTTCCAACAGACCTCACAACCTCTGAGGATGCCTGCCATAGATGCAGGCGAAAAGTCAGGAGAAAATGCTTCTGGAAGACAGCCTGGAAAACTCACAGTAACCCAGTGATTCCATGAAAACTTTCCACATAATAATAATAGTAGTAATAATATCATCATCACTGGTCAACAGACATTTTGGTGCCTCACATGTTAGTCCTATTTCTGGGTATACTTGACATGCCGATTCCAAACGTGGTACCAGTTTCCCCCTATCAGCTTTAGTTTTATCGTTGCAGAACATATGCCATCTACCATCTATCTGTTTGCCCATGATAACCATATCTAAGAAACGAGAGCTGATGCGGTCTATCCAAGACAATTTTCTGAATCAGCTCCCCAAACAATCCCAGGAACAGGCCGAAAAACAAGTCACCAAGTCATGGGCTGTGTAATAACAACAACAACAATAATACTTTTCCAAGTGTTCAAAGCGTCCCATTGACACTACCGTACAGCACCCATGTAGGCTTCCTCGGGAGTAAAATGGGCGCCGCCTCTCCGCCTGGCCACGAAGTTCATCTCGCTCTTGGAGAGAATTAAGCTCGTTTATCTCGGAACACTTTAAGAAGATTTGGTTCACATTGAAAAGCCACGCTGCCGCCCCCCCCCCCTTGCCTTTTAGGTCCGGTCCACGGAAACCGGGCTCAACTCTCGAGGAAGCAGTTGCAAACAACGCATACAAGAACTACAAATAAACTTTTTTGAAAAACCCCACGCCTCCCCAAGCAGCTTGGTCTGCAGCAAAGCCCACGTCTTTCGGAAGACTAGAGCAAATCTGAAGTACAATGACCTGGAGCAGGAGGGGAAGCGGTCTGCCTCGAAAGCAAAATGAAATCGGCGTCATTTTCTCTTTCTCTCCCTTTGGCCAACTCACCCGAAGGGCGAGTTCAGGATCGGGCGACCAAAGTGGAGTTTTAGGCAAGCAGCTGAACTCTCTATTCAGTTCTGTTTACATGAATGAGACTGATTTTACACACAGGGATATTTGGATGGGCTTTTCTAAACCACTGGTAGATGCACCCTTACTCATTTCATGGAGGAGCAGGCTTCAGAGAAGAGCTGGCTGCTGGACAATTTGCGCCAAAAGGGGCTCTTTTGAAATGATTGGTAACGGGTCGCAGACTGGATCCTGAACCCCTATATGTGTGGGAATATATAAAAATATATATATGGTGTAGATACATACATGTAGTGTATATATATGGTGTAGATGCATATATATATATATATATATATATATATATATATATATGCGTGTGTATATATAAATGTTGTGTAGAGATGCATATATATAGTGTACCTGAATATGGTGTGTGTATATACATAGTGTGTGTGTGTGTGTGTGTGTGTGTGTGTGTGTATATATATATATATATATATTGTAAAGATAAAGGTTTCCCCTGACATTAAGTCCAGTCATGTCTGCCTTTGGGGGTTGGTGCTCATCTCCATTTCTAAGCCGAAGAGCCGGCGTTGTCCGTAGACACCTCCAAGGTCATGTGGCTGGCATGACTGCATGGAGCGCCGTTACCTTCCCGCCGGAGCGGTACCTATTGATCTACTCACATTTGCATGTTTTCGAACTGCTAAGTTGGCAGGAGCTGGAGCTAACAGCGGGCGCTCAAGCCGCTCCCGGGATTTGAACCTGGGACCTTTTGGTCTGCAAGTTCAGCAGCTCAGCGCTTTAACGCACTTCGCCACCGGAGCTCCTGTATATATATATGTATATACACACACACACACACACACACACACACATATATATATATATACACACACACACACACACACACATACATACACACACACATTCATCTCATATATATAGGAGATGCATGTATATATATATGTATATAGTGTAGATGTGTGTGTGTGGAGATATATATATATATATATATATATATATATATATATATATATAGTGTGTGTATATACATGGTGTAGATGCTGTACATATATGTGTGTGTGTGTGTTGTAGATGCATATATACAATGTAGATGCATATATACACACATCTGTACCATATATCCACACTCTTTGGAAGGCAAGGCTAAAGATTTTGAACCCTGGCTGTTAAAGTTGTGTCAAGCACTCTTATTTCTATGGTGTAGATGCACACACACACCATATATATTTGCATCTACACCATGGAAGTAAGACAACTCGACACCACTTTAAGGGCCAAGGCTCAAAATCTTTATCCCGGTCTTCCAAAGAGTGTGGATGCCTCACCAAAGGACAAAGGGTTACATAGTTTTGAGCCAGGGCACCGAAAGTTGCTCAAACCGCATTCATTCTCCAGTGTAGATGCTCCCTCTTGGATGTTCCCCCTGAGGGCAGCACACATTGTAGACAATGTGCATATTCTGAACGCAGAATGAGACCGCCCTTCCACTGCAACCTCCTCGGGGCAGGGATCCCGGGGGCTCTTTTTGTCCTATCTTTGGGGCGCCTGGTCTGCTTCGAGTGTGCTTGGCTGTTGTTGTTGTTTATGGATCGTCCCCCTCCAGTGTTTTCAGATGGAGGCCACGCTCCGGCTTCCTGTTTGGCCGGGGATTTGGGCCAACGGGCACCCCCCTTGGCCCTCCCATTCTTTGTCCCTGAGCCATCTTCCTTCACCTCAAGCCTGGGTCTGCGCCGGAGGAAATGGCCGATTTCCCTCCCCGCCTTGGCCCCAAGGAAGCCAACACGCCAACATCCCAATGAATATGCAGCCCTTTTAAATTCTCAGACCCTGGCTAACCTTCTTACTCTGGGGAAAAGTGTTAAAATATTGCAATTTAATCTCTTCCCATCTGGAAAAAGAGAGAGGGGGAGAGCAAGGAATAAAGAAAGGAAGGAGGGGGCAAAGCCCAACCCCCTCCCCAGAAACCCCACTTCCAGGATGTTCAATAAAATTATGGATTAACGCAGCACGCTCAATAATTGCCTAATAAGGGCTGGGAGAGGCCAGGCTTCACATTGGGGCAAATTGGACGTCGCCGGTTCAACACGCAATTGTTTTGGGCCCCCATCCATTGTTCGGATAAGGAGCGATTTGGAAACTCGGTTGCTGTGAATTTTCGGGGCCACGTTCCAGAAGCATTCTCTCCTGAAGTTTCGCCTGCATCTATAGCAGGCATCCTCAAAGGATGTGAGGTCTGTTGGAAACTGGGCACGTGGGGTTTATATATCTGTGCAATTTTCAGGGTGGGAGAAAGAACTCTTGTCTGTTGGAAGCAAGTGTGAATCCTGCAATTAACCACCTTGATTAGCATTGAAAAGCCTTGCAGCTTCAAGGCCTAGCCGCTTCCTGCCTGGGGGAATCCTTTGTTGGGAGGTGTTAGCTGGCCCTGATTGTTTCATGTCTGGGATTCCCCTGTTTTCAGAGTGTTGTTCTTTATTTACTGTTCTGATTTTTGAGTTTTCTTAATACTGGATGAATAATAATTTATATTAGTAATAACAATAATATTAATAATATTAACATTAATATTATTAATAATACTAATAATGATGAATGATATTGCAGTTCTGTGAGAGATGGAAGATGATCATTGTATGTGCAAGTGAGAGACTTGTCCACGAAAGAGTTTGTTCATGAAGATGAACAAAATCTGGAGACCAGTATTTAAAAACCTCTAAAATCAGGACAGTAAATAAAGAACACTCTGAAAACAGGGGAATCCCAGACTTGAAACAACCAGGGGCAGCTAACACCTCCCAACAAAGGATTCCCCCAGGCTGGAAGCAGCTAGACCTTGAAGCTGCAAGGCTTTTCAAGGTGATTAATTGCAGAATTCACACTTGCCTCCAACAGACAAAGAGTTCTTTCTCCCACCCTGAAAATTGCACAGATATATAAACCTCACTTGTCCAGTTTCCAACAGACCTCACAACCTCTGAGGCTACCTGCTATAGATGCAGGCGAAACTTCAGGAAAGAATGCTTCTGGAACATGGCCATACAGCCCCGAAAATTCACAGCAATCCAATGATTCCGGCCATGAAAGCCTTCGACAACAAATTGGGAACCATTTCTGGGAGAGTTGCTCTTGGACTTCTTCGGGGCAGAGGGACACACTTAGCAACCTCTCAAAAAAAAATTAAACAAAAATAGGAAAGGAAGGAGCTGAGCCCAGACTCACACCTCTCTCCCTTTCTGTCTCTTGAGTTCTGTGAACAACAACAACAACCACCACAAAGACTCGGAGCCAAAAGTTGCGCCTGGTCTGCGGAGGCCAAAGGCAAAACGATCCGGACAGTGAAGGGAGGAAAGCGAGGCGGAGTGGGGGGGGGGGTGTCCCGGCCTGTCCGCCTTTATTTGTTCCAAGAGGCCGCCCAGACCTGGTTAAAGCCCCCCCCCCCGCGACCCTTCTCCTGCGTGGGGAGGGGGAGCGAGCACGTGCTGCGCCTTGGCTGCCAATCGCCCCGCGCGGAACATGCCCTGTTTTATATTACTTGTTAAAAAACAGACTACTGGAGGATTACAAAGGGGGGAGAGGGAGAAAAGAAGAAGAAGAGGAGGAGGAGGAAGAAGAAGAAACAACACAGGAGAAGAAAAGAAACCACACACCAAACCCAAGCCCCCGACTCCCCTCCCCCCACCCGGGTTTGGTAGGCGGGGGGAGGGGAAAGGGGAATAATCCATGTGCTCCTCTCTGCAGGGACCTGGATGGAAAGCCCTCCAAGGATCCCACTTGGGCGGCGAGTCCGAGCCAGGCCTGGCCCAGTTTGGAGGGAGGCGGCGTTTTGTAATCAGGAGCCCCCCTTTTCCTCTCTTCTCTAAGCCGGGATCCTGGTTCTGGGTGGCTCTTTTGTGTGGAGGTGCTTCATAGCGGAACCCCACCTGGCTTAAAGGAAAGCCGGGGAGTGGATGGCTTAACATTCTCTTCAAAACACCTCTTTGAGCAAAAGCTTTCATGGCCGGAATCACTGGGTTGCTGTGAGTTTTCCTGGCCATGTTCCAGAAGCATTCTCTTCTGACATTTCGCCCGCATCTATGGCAGGCATCCTCAGAGGTTTTGAGGTCTGTTCAAAACTAAGCAAGAGGGGTTTATCTATATCTGTAGCATGTCCAGGGTGGGAGAAAGAACTCTTGTCTGTTGGTGTGTGAATGCTGCAATTGATCACCTTGATTAGCATTGAAAAGTCTTGCAGCTTCAAAGCCTGGCTGATTCCTGCTTGGGGGCATCCTTTGTTGGGAGGTGTTAACTGGCCCTGATTGTTTCCTGTCTGGAATCCCGTTTTTTGAGTGTTGAACTTTATTTACTGTCCTGATTTTAGAGTTTCTTCATACTGGTAGCCAGGTATTGTTCACGTTCATGGTTTCCTCCTTCCTGTTGAAATTGTCCACATGCTTGTGGATTTTAATGGCTTCTCTGTATAGTCTGACATGGCGGTTGTGAGAGTTGGTCCAGCATTTCTGTGTCCTCAAACGCAGCATTGCCCAAACTCAAATCAAGGAACATGAAAGGCACTTAACCAGAGAAGTCAGCAGAGCACTTGATGAAGCAACCTGGACACAGCATATTATTTTAGAACACAGAAATGCTGGATCACTTTATCAAAAACCATGTCAGACTACACAGAGAAACCATTGAAATCCACAAGCATGTGAACAATTTCGACAGAGAGGGGGAAACCATGAAAATCATTAAAATTGGCTACCAATATTAAAAAAAATCTAAAATCGGGACAATAAATAAAGAACAACACTCAGAAAACAGGGGAATTCCAGACATGAAACAATCTGGGTCAGCTAACACCTCCCAACAAAGTATTCCCCCAGGTAGGAATCTGCCAGGAATTGAAGCTACAAGGCTTTTCAATAGTAATCAAGGTGATACATTGCAGCATTCACACATGCCTCCAACAGACAAGAGATCTTTTTCCCACCCTCGACCTTTCAGAGAGATATAAAACGCCCTTGCCTAGTTTCCAACAAACCTCACACCTCTTGAGTATGCCTGCTATAGATGCAGGCGAAACTTCAGGAGATAATGCTCCTGGAACGTGGCCATACAGTTCGGAAAATTCACAGCAACGCAGTGATTCCGGCCATGAAAGCCTTCGACAAGACCTATTTGAGCCCTTTCCCGCCCTTCAGGCGAAAGGAAGACTGAAGCGTCCTTCCAGAATAGAAGGGAACTGGGGATGGGTGGGAGAGGAAACAGGGAGACTCCAAGCCATTCCCTCTCGGGGCAGAAAGAAGGCGACCGAAACCCCCTCTTCTTTTTCCTCCTCCCTCTCTTCTTCCTTTTCCTCTTCCTCCTTCTCCTCCTCCTCCTGGAAAGCGTCCAAGGCGTGGAGAATCCCTTTCGCCCTCTTTCGCGGGGAGGAGAGAGAGGGGGAAGAGGGAAAGAAAGGTCGCCTTCCTTCTGAGGTCTGCGCCTCATTCCCCTCTGAGGACGGGAAGCGCGTCTTCCGAAGAGAAACAGGCCCAGAGGACCAAGCTAAAGAGTCCTGATCTGAGAGATATTTCTCTTTTCCTTCTTCCAATCCAACCAGAGCCAGGAATCATCTACCTTCGGACATGATGAGGGAAAGAGGGGCAGAATCAGAGGAAGAGGGGGGAGACGCATTTATATGTCTTTCCACCGAGCTGCAGCCGAAAGCAAGGCTTCTAACCTCAATCTTTGTACAGTATATAAAACTGACACACAGGTTCATCCGTGAGGAGAGAGTGGATGGCGGGAGAGAGGCCGAAATGGTCAAGGCACTTTGGCAATCTCCAAAGAACCCTTGCGACTCTGGGGTTTGGGGCTGTGTGGGGGGTTGCATAGAGCAAAGAGGGATTATTTTCTCCCCCCTTTGAATAAATAAAGGGGGCGATCTTTGCTCAACAAGAACTGTAATGCTCTGCGCCGAGAAGCGTAATGGCTCGCCCGTTGCACATACACAAGATGTTAGCCTCCACTTGGGCACCTCTAGGGCCTGTATTCAAACGCGCACGAAAGAGCTTTGCCATCCCAGGCGGCCTTCTCCAATACAGACTCACAATGAACACTCACAGGAACGTTTCCAAAATACAGTACATGTGTCTTGGGGGGGGGGGGGGGGAGTTAGGAACCTTGCATTGGCCTTCACAGAAGGATCCCAAAGCAGCGAAAACCTCTTTGTTAGAGTAGGTTGTTGTTGTTCTTTTTCATTTCAGAGTCCCAAATCTTTAGATATAATTTCTTGCTAAATATATCCTCCTGTGTTGTGGAAGGCTTTCATGGCCGGAATCACTGGGTTGCTGGGAATTTTCCAGGCTCTAAGACCATGTTCCAGAAGCATTATCTCCTGATGTTTCACCTACATCTAGGGCAGGCATCCTCAGAGATTGTGAGATCTGTTGGAAACTAGGCAAGGGAGGTTTCTATATCTGTGGAATGTCCAGGGTGGGAGAAAGAATGCCCAGGTGTGAATGTTGCAATTGGCCACCTTGATTAGCATTAAATAGTTTTTCAGCTTCAAGGTCTGGCCGCTTACTGCCTGGGGGCTCCTTTGTTGGGAGGTGTTAGCTGGTCCTGATTCGTTCGTGTCTGGAATTCCTGTTTTCTGAGTGGTGTTCATTATTTACTATCCTGATTTTAGAGTTTTTTAATACTAGTAGCCAGACCCTTTTGGTGTGTTCACACACTGAAAGTATAAGAGGTTATGGTCAAGAATGGGCCCATCTGGGTTACATGAGGGTGAGTTGAATAAAAGGGACCCAGAGCTCCCTCTTGCCCTATTTCATATATACTCCAGTATAAGCCAAGTTTTCAACCCCTTTTAGGGCCGAACCCCCCCCCCCCCCTTATACTTGAGTGAGAGTCCTGGCTGGCTTATATTCAGGTAGTCTTATACTCGAGTATATAGGTAATCAGAGTTTGACAGTCTTATCTTATTCAAGTCTTATTATCTTAATTTATAATTTTGTGTAAATATTCAAAAATATTTAATCTACTGATGCCTCAATTAATGTAATTTTATTGGTATCAATTTTTATTTTTATTTCTGAAATTTACCAGTAACTGCTGCATTACCCACCCTTCTCTTATACTGGAGTCCATAAGTTTTCAGTTTTTTTTGTAGTAAAATTAGGTGCCTCTGCTTATAGTGGAGTTGGCTTATACTCTAGTATATACGGGTAATTATGGGACCAAAAGACAGACCTACAGACAGACCATTCTGTACAAAGGGGAAGATATCATGATAAACCTGGAGCTTGGGCAGGCGGCAAGGTGACCAGATTTGCGGAGGCATTCATGGAAAGGGTGGTACATGTTATTTCAAAAAGTGAAATAAATGGCCCCAGACGGCATCACTGCGTCTCGGTGCCAAGGCTGCATTTTGGCAGAGAAGATCCCAAGATCCCAGGGACCTTTCCTGTGCCCAGCGCTTCCTGTGCCCGCTAGCACTAGCTGCAAATATAGAAATAATATTGCTCCCCATCAGGGTTGTCACCCACCCTTTTCCAGGCGAGACAAGATAATCCAAGCAAGATTTGGGGAAAGGTGCAAGGAGGGGTGGGGGACACATGACAGAGAGAGACACGTTCCCGCAAACATGTTGTGACACGTCCAAAGGGGGCCTGTTTGGAGTAACACCTCCTTAAGATTGGTGCCAGGAGGGGAGAGAGGGAGGGAGACTCAAGGGAGAGATACCAGCAATGCACTTTTGGGGGAACACCAGACACCCCTCTTCTCAGGCTTTGGGATGAAGTGGGGAGTGGGGGGGGAAGGTGCCCCCCTTCCCAGGCATGCTCACAGACAAGCACAAAAGAGGGGCGATGGAGAAGGGAGAGGAGTGATCCTCTTTGGGGAGCAGAAAAGGGCCTCCTTTGGGGGAGAAAGAGGCAGATGCTCTGCTGCTGAACTACTTTTATTGTCCTGTAAAGGGAAGGCCCTGAGGGGGAGAGACACACACACAGAGAATGAGATCAAGATTGTGATTGTATGTGTGTTTGAGAGAGAGAATGAAAGATATCCCTGATTTGTGGAAAAGCAAATATCCCACAAATATTCTGGATTGTGACTGTATGAGAGAGAGAAAGGGGGAGTGTGTCATTCTGTGTGTGCGTGAGAGAGAAGGACTGATATTGCAAGGGTGTGCAAGAGAGATGAAGATTGAGAATGTGTGTGTGAGAGTAAGTATTGTGATTGTGGGAAAATAAATATGGTGCATGTGTGAGTGTGTGTGTGTGTGTGTGTGAGAGAGAAGTACAGTAGAGTCTCACTTATCCAACACTCGCTTATCCAACGTTCTGGATTATCCAACCCATTTTTGTAGTCAATGTTTTCAATACATCGTGATATTTTGGTGCTAAATTCGTAAATACAGTAATTACTACATAGCATTACTGTGTATTGAACTACTTTTTCTGTCAAATTTGTTGTATAACATGATGTTTTGGTGCTTAATTTGTAAAATCATAACCTAATTTGATGTTTAATAGGCTTTTCCTTAATCTCTCCTTATTATCCAACATATTTGCTTATCCAACGTTCTGCCGGCCCATTTATGTTGGATAAGCGAGACTCTACTGTAATAGTATTGTGGTTTGTGTGTGAGAAAATGAGATTGTGGTTTTGTGTGAAAGAAAATGAGATTGTGGTTGTGTGTGAAAGAAATATTAATATTCTCTGTGTGTGCAAGAGGGAATGCAGGATATTGTAATTGCACTAAGAGAAAAATTAAGGTGTGTGGGAGAGAAAGAATCAATGGTGTGGTGGCTGTGAGAGAAAATGAGGGAGAGATTGTGTGTGTGTGTGTGTGTGTGTGTGTGTGAGAGAGAGAGAGAGAGAGAGAGAGAGAATGAAATATATTGTAGTTGTGTGCCAGAGAAGATGAGAGGCTGTGACTGTGTGAGATAAAGACAAAGATTGTGTGAGAGACAGAAAGAGAGAATGGAGGATATTGCAACTGTATGTAAGAGAGAAATATTGTGAATGCCTATGAGAGAAAACGAATCAATGATATTGTGATTCTGTGTGAGAGAACTGATGGTATGTGTGTGTGAGAGAGAATATGGAAGATAACATGATCGCCTATGAGAGAGTGGGAAAGATCAGAATTGTACATCATGTGCGAGAGAATGAATGATTGGGTTGCTGCGAGTTTTCCAGGCTGTATGGCCATGTTCTAGAAGCATTCTCTCCTGAGGTTTCACCCACAACTATGGCAGGCATCCTCAAAGATTTGAGTTGTTGGAAACTAGGAAAGTGGGGTTTATACATCTGTAGAAATTCCAGGTTGGGAAATATGATTTCTGGGGGAATCCTTTGTTGGGAGGTGTTAACTGGCCCTGATTGTTTCATATCTGGAATTCCCATTTTTAGAGTGTTGTTCTTGATTTACTGTTCTGATTCAGAGTTTTTAAAATACTGAATGAATAATAATTCATATTAATAACAATAATACTAGTGAATGATATTGTAGTTCTATGAGAGACAGAAGATGATGATTGCATTTGTGTGAGAGAGAGACTAAAGGACTGATTGTGCTTGTGAGAGAATGAGAAAGTGTCCAGAGAGGCAGAAGAGTGTGAGGAGGAAGGGATTGTGTGTGTGGCCCCGTCTACACTGCCATATAATGCAGATTCAGAGTGCAGGTTAATATGGCAATGTAGACTCATATAATCTAGTTCAGGGCAATTCATCTACATTATATGGCCCTGTGGATGGGGCTTGAGAAAGACAGAGAAGAAAAGAGAGGACCCAACTAGTGGCCCTGTGAAAACTCCCAGAAAACCCATTTCACTCTTACTGAGAAGCTGGAAACTCTTTTCAGAAAGGAAGCCTTACTTCACGGCTCTGTAATAATAATAAAAAAACACCGGCGAGGGTTTGCTCCAAATTGCTGGTGAAAGACGAACACACCCTGTGTCTGTGTGTCTGCGAGAAAGAGAGAGGCCAAGGCATGCGCGCAGCCCGACGTGTTATTTGCATGATTCCTGTGAAGGATCAATGGATTCCCATTGGAAAGGCAGGATATCTTTTTTCCCCTTGGAAAAGGAGTGCTCTTTTCCTCTTTCCAAAACGCTTCCACGCCCCACATGCGGGCAAAATTCCCCCCCCCCGCCCCCATCTACATCGCCATATAATGCACTGGACTGGACTGCGTTAGACGAATCTACGCTGCAATATCATGCACTCTGCATTCTGAAACTGCATTACATGGCAGTGTAGATGGGGCCTTTCTCTCTCTCACACACACACACATATCAGTATTGTAACTGGGGAAATTGGACCAGGCACACATTTCATTTCGGTGATTTTATACATATACTGGAGCATGAATAGATGTGAATAGATGATTAGATCTAGGTGTATATGTGTATTGCACGTTTCTTCTATTTCCCAGCGAGGGCGTTCTGTGAAGCCCCTTCCACACAGCTGAATAAAATCCCACATCTTCTGCTTTGAACTGGAATATATGGCAGTGTGGATTCAGATAACCCAGTTCAAAGCAGATATTGTGGGATTTTCTGCCACTTCTGGAAGGGCCCTAAGAACGAAAGCCTTTTTTGGGGGGGGTGGGGGGGGTGGACCCTTCCTTCCCTCCAAGCTCTCCTTTCCGGCCTTGAAGGAGAGTCCATCCCACGGAGGTAGGTGCCCTTGGAAGTAGAGTCCCTGGCAGGGGACAAAGAGGAGCCCTTCGGTCCAAAGGGAGTCCCAAAGAAAGAGAAAAGTGGGATAAACAAAGGAACAGCCGGGAGAAAGCAAGCCTGGCCTTCCTTTCACGCCCGCTTACTCCCTGAAAAGAGGCAGAAGGCGAAGCCGGGCTGTGGAGCTCCTCGGCTGCCTTTTGTGCCGCGGCTCCCGGCGCCTTCTCAGACCAAACCCCCGCTCTGGCTTCGATGCGCAGGGCACGGAGGAGGCGAAACGAGGGCTTGGCGGGGCCCAGGAGCTCTCTTTCCCTTTCTCTCTCGCCTCCTGGGGGAACCCAGGGCTTCCCTTCCGAGGCGGAGAGAAAGAAGCCCACGTTTCAAGTCAGAGAAGCTTTGTCTCAGGGCAGGAGACGAAACGAGGGTTTGGAGAGGCTCAGAAGCTCTCTTTCCTTTTCTCTGCCGCTTCCTGAAGGAACCCAGGGCTTCCCTTCTGAGGCGGAGAGTAAGGGCCCTTCCACACAGCCATATATCCCAGAATATCAAGACAGAAAATCCCACATTATCTGAGTATAGACTCAATATCAAAGCAGATATTGTGGGATTTTCTGCCTTGATATTCTGAGATATAGGGCTGTGTGGAAGGGCCCAAAGAAACCCACGTTTCAAGTCAGAGAAGCCCTGTCCCAGGATACGAGACGAAAAGAAGGTTTGGAGGGACCCCGGGGCTCTCTTTCCCTTTCTCTCCCGCCTCCTGGAGGAACCCAGGGCTTCCCTTCCGAGGCGGAGAGAAAGAAGCCCACGTTTCAAGGCAGAGAAGCCGTGTCTATCCCAGGATACGGGACGAAACGAGGGTTCGGAGGGACCCAAAGCCCTTCCACTCAGCCCTATATCTCAGAATATCAAGGCAGAAAATCCTACAATATCTGCTTTGATGTTGAGTCCATACTCAGATAATGTGGGATTCTCTGCCTTGATATTCTGAGATATAGGACTGTGTGGAAGGGTCCTCAATAGCTCTCTTTCCCTTTCTCTCCCGCCTCCTGGAGGAACCCAGGGCTTCCCTTCCGAGACGGAGAGAAAGAAGCCCACGTTTCAAGCCAGAGAAGCCCTGTCCCCTTGGCCGGGGAGGCGCCATCTTCCCGGTCTCCTTCCCTTCCTCCCTTTCCTCTCCTCCTGATCCCGGGGCCAGACTCGTCGTGGAAAGCGTGGCCTCGCTTGCCTTGGAAACCAAGCCTCGCTCCTCTGCTGGCTGGATGCATTGTGAAACGGGGAAAGGAGAAGGCGACGAATAATAATAATAAAATAGCCCTTTCCACCATTTTTGACCTAAACAGGAGGCGAGGAAAGGGAAGGGGGGCTGTCCAAGGGGAGAAATACCCCTCTGATTCTCTTCCCAGGACGAAAGCAGATCCCACCGGGGACGGAAAGGGATCTCACAGCGGAGCGAGACAAAAGGGGCGCCTGGATCGGAGGACGGCTCCCTCTTCCTCCTCCTCCTCTTCGCCGCTCCCTCCTCGCCAGCCGGGCTCTTCGTTCCCTCTTTTGTTAACAGGAAAGTCAATCCCTTTAATTAAAAATCGTTGGACAAATCTATCTCCTTCCCTAGCAGGAATATACTTTCTGTGCCGAATTTGTGAAGCTATCGATAGATAGAAGCTCGAGCGGCGGGGTCCTGGAGTAATGTGATTTGAAGAAAGGAAGGAAAAGAGGAGGAGGGATTGTATATTGCATTATATACATAATATACAAACCAGAGGGATTGTATATTGCTATCTATCTATCTACACACACACGCACGCACATATCTATATATATTCTCTGGGTAAGAATGTCTCAAGCCCTGCTTGTTTACAAGATTTTCCACATCCCCCTTTCTCCCTCCATTTGTTTTGGCAGAGCCAGGAAAGGCCCGTTTCCTCAGGAGTCCGGCCCCCATTTTAAATAAATTGGTAATTGTAACGTGAATCTGGCCACACCGTTCCTCAATCCCAATGAAGTTACTTCTGAGAAAGGACTCGCGTCATTGTTAACGGCTCTTTCTGGCTTCCAGAGGGAAACAAAGCTAGGCCCCAAACAAAGCAGTGGATTTTCCCGAGGAGGAAAGGAGCCGGCCTTGAAAACAGGCCTGGAAAAATAACAATAAAAACAACAAGCTAGCATTGCAGCAATCAAAGAGGGTTTTTTTAAAAGGGTTTTTCCAAGTAAATTTAAAACTGGGTTCCTTATTTTCCAAAAAGAACGTGCGAAGGCGAGATTTAGAGGCAACTTTTCCACACAGTCTTTCGCCAAAACGACGGAAAAGCCTCCTTTCATACTGCCTCTCCCTTTCTTTTCCTTTCCTTTCCTGTTTGAGCCCGAAATCTCTTTCTCGAGGCTGCCTCCCCAAATCGATGCGCCCAGGAATAAAACCAAACGAGAATATATTGGGATTTATTTCCCGAGGAGGTTCAAGAAGGTTAGTAAGATTCACAGCAGGAAAGCCAGCGTTGGAGCAAAGTCTCTCACCGGAAAAGACAAAATATATTTTAAGGAAGAAGGGGGGAAAACTCCCAACAACACCCTTCCTTCTAAAATGCATCTTGTTCTAGATCTGCTTTGATGGGCATTCTTTTTGCTTGTTTTTCAACTCTAACCAAGGGCATGTTTCCTAACCTTCAAGGCCTCCTGGGGCCCTTCCACACAGCCATATAACCCAGAATATCAAGGCAGAAAATCCCACAAGGTCTGCTTTGGATATCTGAGTCCACACTGCCATATATTCCAGTTGACAGCAAAAAATGTTTGGTTTTGTTCAGCTGTGTGGAAGGAGCCCTGGAAAACGGTGGGAGACCCTCGAGCAGCCAAGTCCCAAAGAGCAACAGACCAAAAGATATCTCAGCGCGGCGCCGACTGGGTTTTCTAAAAGAAGGATCTGTGGGGCCTCGGTTCTTTTTCTTTCCAAGGTTTCACGGCCCGGGTACAGAAGACCTTTTAATCTTTTCCAAACATGGAGCTTGAACTGGGGGGCGAAGACATTGTTGATTTACCCGCCTTGAGTCAAAGTTTCTGGGGATAATCGCGCCTGGAAGGAGTTGCGTTTTGGAAGGAGTTTTGCTCCGCTCTAAAATAAATCCACGTCTCCTGGAGAAGAGGCTTTTGGTTGGGGGTTTCCAGGAGAATAATCTGCAAGGAGGGTTTGTTTTTTTTAAATTACAGGGATGGAGGAGAAGTGGGTCTGGACGCCGGGGGCGGGGGGGAGGGAAAGGGAAATGATTCGTGGGTCGGGGAAGGAAGGCCCAATAGTGCAGTCTATAGACCTGTGCCCACAGCTGAATAAAATCCCACATTATCTGCTTTGAATTGGAATATTTGGCAGTGTGGACTCCGATATTCCAGTTCAAAGCAGATCTTGGAGGATTTTCTGCCGATATTCTGGGTTATATGGTTGTGTGGTCTCCACTGCCCAGATAATGCAGTTCGGGCTGCATTATTGGCCAGTGTAGATCCATTTGCTTGGCCTTGGAATGAAATCTCCCCGAAGAAGGCGGCCATTCAGGGGAAGGGACGCGGAGGAGGAGGAGGACGCGCCGAAGGAGAGGCGAAGGCGAGGGAGAGAGAGAGAGGCTCCACAAAGACAAACAATGAGAGCAAATCGAGACAAAACAATTACTTACAGATCGCCGCTTTCCTGGGTCAAAGTTCTGTTTAACAAACCGCAGAAACAAAACGCCGAAAAGGAGGGGGAAGGAGGGGGGAATATCCACTTCGCTGCAGAAAATGTGGGGCAGCGGGGAGAGAGGCTCCAATCCAGGGTTGGGAAAAAGGCTTCTCTCGGAAGACAGGTGGGAGGTTTCTCTCTTTCTCTGGCAATTCCCCCTTTAATATAGACGTGCTCGCTCTCCTTTCACTGGAGTTCCCTTTCTCTCCCTACCAGGCGGAAACGGGAGGATTTGGTGTGTGTGCGTGTGTGTGTGGCAGAGACCCCCAACTCTTCCGCCCTTCTTCCTCCTCCTCCTCCTGCTGCTGCTGCTGCTACTCGGCGCCGGCGTGGGCCCTGCCTTGGCTCCGGCTCCGCGGCCCCTCTCTCCCCGACCTGCCCGCGCGGAGTAAATCCATTCAATTAGGGCACCAGGACGGAGCTGGAGGCTCTATAATCTCAAATTTATGGCCGGATGACGTGCCTCCCTCTCCCACAATGGAGACCAGTGACATTAAACAGAAAATTGATGAGAGAGAAGCGAAATCTAATCTCTTTTCCCCACTTCTTCTGCTGCTGCTGCTGCCGAGCCATGGCTGTTGCTGCTGCTGCTTTGTGCCCCCCCCTTTCTTTCCAAGAGAGAGAAAGAGAAGGCGGGGAGGGGAGGGCGAAGAAAGGGCTCTCTCTTTCTCTCTCTGGTCTTTGGCTACGGTGGGTGTGTTGGACTGAGCCTCGCGAGGCGAATCCGAAGCATTTACTCCTGGTCCTCTTTTTGCATTCCTGGAGCAGCTCAGGTAGGTGTCAGGCCGAGATGGGGTGGGGGGTGAGGGCTGCCTTTAGAAATAATTAAAACAATATATGTCACCCCACTTCTTTCTTTCTTTCCCTATGTCTTTGGATTCCCTCTCTTTTTGGAACTGGGCTCTAGCCTAGGGACTTACCTGGCTGAGCTCGGGCTTTGCGGCGCCCCGTTGCATCGCCTCCTTTTCTTTGGGGAGGGGAACCTCGAGGAGAGGCTCTCCCGGGGAGGAAACCTTCGTAAGCAACACGGGAAGTTTGAGACTCGCATTTCCACGCGCCTACATTCCGCTGTGGCGCTGGATGCGTCTTCAAAGTAAGGGGGGGTGTATGTGAGTGAGTGAGCGTGTGTGTGTGTATGTGTGTGAGAGAGATAGCTCTGGCAAGGGATAAAGACCAAACAACGTCCCTGTTTGCATCTGAAATCTCCAACTGTGGAAGAAAGGGGGTGTAAGAGGAAATCCCAGCTCCTCCACCTTCCAAACAAGAAGAGGAAACTCAACGGGTTGCTCTGAGTTTTCCAGGTCATATGGCCATGTTCCAGAAGCATTCTCTCCTGATGTTTCACCCACATCTATGGCAGGCACCCTCAGAGGTTGTGAGGTTGTTGGAAACTAGGCAAGTGGGGTTTATATTTCTGTGGAATGCCCAGGTGGGAGAACGAATTCTTGTATATTTGAGGAAAGTGTGAATGTTGCAATTGATTGACTAGCATGGAAAGGCCTCGCAGCTTCAAGGCCTCGCTGCTTCCTGCCGGGGGAATCCTTTGTTGGGAGGTGATTAGCTGCCCCTGATTGTTTCTTGTCTGGAATTCCCCTGTTTTCTGACTGTTGTTCTTATTTACTGTCCTGATTTTAGAGTTTTATAATACTGGTAGCCAGGTATTGTTTATTTTCATGGTATCCTCCTTTCTGTTGAAGTTGTCCACATGCTTGTGGGTTTCAATGGCTTCTCTGTGTAGCCTGACATGGTGGTTGTTAGGGTGGCCCAGCATCTCTGTGTGCTCAAATAATATGCTGTGTCCAGGATGGTTTAGCAAGTGCTCTACTATGGCAGACTTCTCTGGTTAATTTGCAGTTCCTTTCTTGTTCCCTGATTCCTGTTTGGGCCATGCTGCGTTTGGTGGTCCCTATGTAGACTTGTTCATAGCTGCATGGTATAGGGTAGATTCCTGCAGAGGTGAGAAGATCCCTTTTGTCCTTTGCTGAACATAGCATTTGCCGCCTTCCCAGACAGGAAGCATCCAGGCCTTGAAGCTGAGAAGCCATTCAATGCTTATCAAGGTAGCCAATTGCATCATTCACACTTGCCTCCAACATACAAGAGTTCTTTCTCCCACCCTGGAAATTCTACAGATATATAAACCCCACTTGCTTAGTTTCCAACAGCCCTCACAACCTCTGAGATTGCCTGCCATAGATGTGGGTGAAACGTCAGGAAAGAATGCATCTGGAACATGGCCATACATCCCGGATCTCTCCCTGTGAGTGTGCTTTGCAATCCCAGCCACACAAACGCGGGGGGAGACTCTCCCCCTGCCCAGAAGCCCTTCTCCACGGAATGCAAAGCAATGTAAAACATTTCAGAAGTGCTGCAAGGGGGGAGGGAGGCTGTTGAGGGAGGAAAAGAGCCGTGAGGATGTTGCTCAGAGAAGTTCCTCTGACTCCCAAGTGCCTCTCCCTCCCTTAACACCGTCCTCGTCTGGGATGAGTTTACAACTCGGCGGCTAGAGGAGGGGAAGGCAGCCACAACAACCAGGATCTGCGGGATCTTGCAGCCTCCGGGCAGAGTTTGCAAAGGGCCACCCGGCAGCTCTGGCTCTGGCTTTGGTCTCCTTTCGCCTGGAAGGTGGCTGGCAACACAAAGCCTCAAGGATTTCGCCCTGCTCCGCCGCCAGCCCTTTTCAGCGCCTCTGCCCCAGTTTGATTTCACTGGATCACTCAAAATCACCACACCTTCCCAGATCCTGGTGACACAGAAGCAGAGCATCCATTCCCATTATTACACAGGGAGGGCCAACCGAATAGGAACCTGCCTTCTCCTCCTGCATTCATTCATTTATAATTATCATCCTGTCTATATGTCCTTCTTTAGCATCTCAGGGGATATGGTTTCAAAGCCCATGGAGAAAGGGGCAGGCATTGGCATCCTTTCTATCTCCCTTTTCCACACTGGGAGGGAAATTGGATATGCATTAAATAAATCGGGGGGGGGGGGGGGACTTGTGAGGCAATCCAGGAAATGGTGGATGGCAACTTCACATACTTTTGGGGAGGGCCCTATCTGGAGGGCCTCCTGCATCCCCCTCCCATACTACAAATCTCTATGGGGTGACTTGATATATTTCTGCTCTTCTGCGCTCGACAACCCTATCAAAATGAATTTGATCTGTTTCCCAAGGACTGGAAACCCAGGCACACTTTCAGATTTCTTCCGAGGAAAGTAGAAAGCAAGTCTACACAGTGCCTGAACAGAATCAAGGAACAGGAAAGGCACTGCAGACGAACTCAATCAGAGAAGTCAGCTATAGCAGAGCACTTGATGAACCAATATGGACACAGCATATTATTTGAGAACACAGAAATGCTGGACCACTCTAACAACCACTATGTCAGACTACACAGAGAAGCCATTGAAATCTACAAGCAGGTGGACAATTTCAACAGAAAAGAGGAAAAAATGAGAACACTCTAAAAACAAGGGAATTCCAGACATGAAACAATCAGGGGTAGCTAATGCCTCTTAACAAACAATTCCTCCAGGCAGGAATCAGCCAGGCTTTGAAGCTGCAAGTCCATTCAATGCTAATCAAGGTGATTAATTGCAACTTTCTCACTTGCCTCCAACAGACAAGAGTTCTTTCTCCCATCTTGGACCTTCCACAGATATATAAACCTCACTTGCTTAGTTTCCAACAAACCTGGCAACTTTTGAGGATGCCTGCCACAGATGTGGGCGAGACATCAGGAGAGAATGCTTCTCGAACATGTCCATACAGCCCAGAAAACTCACAGCAACCCAGAAAGCAATGTGATTTTGAAAGAAAGAAAGACAAAAAAAAGAAGGATTCAGCATGGAGAACAGGGTAAATACATTCCCAAGCCAGAGCCTTCACAGATTTGGGACTCTAGATAAGTTCTTGCTCCAGTGCACAAAGAATGTTTCTTTATCCATCCTCCCTCTTTTAAGGCCTAAAACTGTGCTCATGTTTCAGAGTGGGTGAGTCCTCTATTTTCCCTCTCTTTTTCTGACATGAAATCAGAATGAGTTTGACCACTCCTGCTCTAAACGTTTTCTTTGTATAGATAGGACTGGCTCAGAAATGTTATCTAAGGGTGCCTCTACACTGTAGAATTAATGCATTTTGACACCACTTCAACTATCATGACTCAGTGCTGTAGAATCCTGTGAGCTGTAGTTTGTTTAAGCACCTTTTAAACTACAACTCCCAGGACTCCATACCATTGGGGCAGGGCAGTTCAAGTGGTGTCAAACTGCATTAATTTTACAGTGTAAATGTACCCATAATCCTGGGTCTAAGCGTTAGACTCCATTCTTATTCACTTGCTTGGCTACAAAAACTGGAAGCCAGGGCCAGCCTAAGAGAACTGACTCTCTGAAGCAGAACACAGATAGCTTCCAAACTGTTTTGGCATCTGAAACAGAAACTCCTTAAATATTTTCTCATTTCCCCTGGTTGGGAAAAAGGTAATCAAGTAAATGGCTTAACTATTTGCTGCTCTTTCACTGGAAACAGTGGCTTCGTTCTGCATTATAATAGAGCCTGCCTTGTTGGAAGCCAGGGAACTGTTCTGCCAACACAACAAATGACCCATCAAGCCAAAGAAGGTTTCACCAGCCTTTTATGGCATCAGCCCCTGCCTGGGTTTATGCTTGTCAAGGGCTATTTGAACAGTAGGTCGCCAAACATCTGCAAGGCGCTCAAATACAGTACACAGCACCCACTGCAATCCAAAAACCTCTGAAGGGCTGAATTTTGTCAGTCTCTGCCTTCATGTATAGATAGGTTCAGGTGAGGCTGTTCTGGAGCCCTTAGGGTCACAGTGCCCCATTTCGGCATCCTCTGGAGTTCTGATAGACTGCATTATGACTGCAGCTGCTATTTTATTTATTTAAGTGATGTATTTATCACCTCTCAACACATTGGGCCCTCAAGGCAATGCACAATTTTGCATTGACCAGAAGAGACATCATGCCAGTGGCTTTTGGGGGTTTCCCCCCTAATGGGCGGAGACTAAAATAACTAAAACATTTTATAGGATATTTGCAATCTGTTTGGGGGTCTGTTTCAAGGTGAGATACATGGGAGGTTTTAGATGGGGATGGAAATGGCATTGGGAGCCTTGGTGGGCATTATTAGCAGTCCAAAGTGATGCACTGGGCCCCTTTAAAGCATTCCCATTCCTGTTGCTGATAACTAGATAGGCCTAATGTAGCTATTTAAGCCAAACGTCAGCAGGATATATTAACATGGGGTTTCTATTTGTTATTGAGTTTTTAAAGACCTGAATCTACCTAAGCAAAATGTCCCTCTGTGTATTTATCTGTTATGCCCCAGCATTTCACTAGCCTCCAATGGTGGCAAAGTAACAATGTTTAGCTTAGTTTAATAGTTGAAGACCAGAAAGACTGTCCCCTGCACAAAGCAGAAAGCAAAGATCATTGAGGGAAGTGCCCCAGAGTTCATTGCCTGAGAAATGCAGCTTGAATATCTTATCTACTTGAAGAAGAATGTGGGTATTTAATTGGATTCAGAAGTACTATATGCTCTACATTGCAACCTGGGGCAAAAAAAAAGGTGAATGGAGTTTTCTCTTGTGCAACTTAATCTGGATAAGGACCACATGCTCCTTTGCCGGTCTTTATCTGGGAACACCCTTTGTGCTGCTGTGTCTCTCCCTGCGTTTTCTTTCCCCAAAAAGCTCTCTTTCCAGATCTCCTATTAGGCAGAATGAGACATCTTTCTGGCACATTGGTAAACTTGTGTATGATAAATGGGTCACCCTGTTGCTGCCCTTCCGTGAAGTAGAGGACTTTCTCCCTTGAAGTAATATTTAGCTGATTTCAATATGTGGAACTGGGGGCAGTTATTTCTCTCAGGCAGCAAAACATATTGGGCTACATGTGGACAATTTCAACAGAAAGGAAGAAACCATGAAAATGAACAAAATCTGGCTACTGGTATTAAAAAACACTAAAATCAGAAGAGTAAATAAGGAACAACACCCAGAAGACAGAAAAATTCCAGACAAGAAACAATCAGGGCCAGTTAACACCTCCCAGCAAAGGAGCCCCTCAGGCAGTAAGCAGGCTTTGAAGCTGTCAGGCCATTCAATGCTAATCACGCTGGCCAATTGCAACATTCACACTTGCTTCAGGCAGACAAGAGTTCTTTCTCCCACCCTGAACATTCCACAGATATATAAACCCCATTTGTCTAGTTTCCAACCCCTCACAACCTCTGCGGATGACTGCCATAGATGTGAGTGAAACATCAGGAGAAAATGCTTCTGGAACATTGCCATACAGCCCGGAAAACTCACAGCAACCCATATTGGGCTACTTTTAGTTATCTGCATTTTATCTCTTTGGAAATGCCACTCTGAGCCCTTGGGGAGATAGGGCAGGATACAAATAAAGTATTATTATTTTTGAAGACATTTTTACAAGCAGATGGGCCCATATATCTTTTTGTAGACTAACATAACTTTAGAGGAGATCTTTCTGCCTTAATTAGATCAAATGCAGACTATGATAATGTAGGTTACATTAGATTGTTTTGTTGTTGTTATTTGCCATGAAATTAATTTTGATTTCTGGTGAATTTATGAATGTGAAGCATACATGAGCCCTTCTCCTCGAAAGTTCAGGTCCTGTACATTCAGGACTGTGGCTTTCTTTACTTAATGAATTCATCCATCATGTGGCTTTTTTTTTTTAGTTCTACTGCCTTCAATGTTTTCTAGCATTATTGTCTTTTACATTGAACCATGTCATCCGATGATATGTCCAAAATATGATAGCCTTAATTTTAGCTTCTGCAAGGTCTTAAACTCTCAGTAGTTCTAACTAGACCCTACAAAATAACTTATTGAATTGCGAGGAAACATTTAAGTAAACTTTGTTGATTGATTGGATCTAATCTAGATGGGACTAAGAACAGGATTCAGGCTCAAGGAATAAACTTCATTAGATGCAGATGAGACTTCCTTCTCAGCAAATATGCACAGGATTGCTCTGTTAAGCAGCTTTCATACCTCCCACTTGCTTCTGTTTAATCTAGACATGTCCTGAATCAATCTAGATATGCCTAAGATTGCTCTGGGAACCTGCCAAAACAAAAGAAAAATGAACCTGGAGTGGCTGTCTAAAGCCACAGTCAGTGGGGAGGGATAGTGTGTGATACTAAGCCAAAGCCAAGCACATGGGAAGACATTCTTGTTTGGGTAGTTATTTTTGGTTTAGCGTTATGGTAAAACATATGAGAAGACAGATTGATTCAGGAACATCAGAAAAGCTCAGAAAGTGTGTGGGTGGCATGATGTGGGGGGCAGAAGAGCCAGAAAAAATGAAATCTTCTACAGATTATTTATAGCATTCTGTTTTAAAAGCGGCAAAACATTTCCCCCTGCTTTCTATGTTTCTGGTGCTCATCTTGGAAGCAGATGTGTTGCTGTCCTTAGATGAAGGAGATCTGGGATCAAATCCATGCACTGATGTCAAGGTAAATGGCCCTGGGATCATCACACTCAACTCAGATGCTGGTATTATAGATAAATGGTAACTTTTCAAAGCCAGAATATAACCTTCAGTATTTTTCATAAACTTAGTAAGAAACATGTTTTTTTCTTACAAGTAATATTAAAAATCAGAGTCGGAATCAGTAATTCTGTGTGAAAGTGCAAGAAATCAGGTGCCATTTTGGGTTTTGCCTATCTGGAATATATTTCTGTTTGATTTTAAACCGGTTTACTCCATTATTGTTATGTGATTTCAGCTTCCTCAAGAACTACGGGTTCAGAGCTCGGTGTGTTAAGTTTCCAAAAATCCAGATGTGACACATACGGGTTGAAGGCAAAACCAGAGGCTTTATTCTCAGTGACCAATGAGGATGTCAGCACAGAGCGCACTCCAAAAAACTGACATACCGCAATTGCCATACATAGGTATATTTATTGTATTTTGACAGCTATTCAAGAGGACCACACTAGAAATGGGATTTAGAAACTTGGTGGGCTTATATCAGAATATATAATTAATGACTTTATCAATCAAAGGAAAAACAAATATACAATTAGCCAAAAAAACCCAAGACTGGTTCAGGAAATGGTTTGTGCTAATTGACAAAATAGATGGAGACAACAGATACAGCACCTTGAAACAGGCTTTCTACATGGTTAAACTGATGCAATGACAATATTTAGAATTGCTGTTCTAGGGGGGTGGGGGGAATGAGGGGAGGGCAGGGGTAGTGGGTGATACATATCTATGGAACGTTTAAAATGTCATTTAAGGAATATTTACTTTTGGAATAATGTATAATGAAATAAGTCCCATGTGGCAAAAGTTTGTTAAAAGTCGGGATGTATCAAATAAAATTTATAAAAAAAGAAGAAGACCACACTAGCTCCTGATTGGTCCTGAAGTGTCTGGCTAGGATCTACTCCATGTTTGGTCTAGGGCTTCATCCAGTGTCATTGCTGATCAGCTCCACAGTGGTGGGAAACTTGAATAAATTGTCATTGAATTATTTAGAAAAGTGTGTCCATTTATTGACCCGCTCCTGAGAGGAAGGACACAATCAGAAAGTAATGTGGTGGAGGCAGTGATAATGTGCTGAAATGGGTCTGGTTTGCTCCAGTTAATATAATGGTGCCAGGCCAAATAAACAAAAGGGTGCTTTAGGATGTTGGCCATTTCAATGGGAGCCTCAAGAATGGGTATGGTTTGGTGACTCAAACAAGGAAGTGTTTCCAGGGATAAATCCAATCGTATCAGGGGAAACAGAAAAAGATCCAAAGATTACATTAACCCATTGTTTGTTCCCTGAGTTTTCTCTGGCATTGTGAGAAGATAATTGGGGGATTACATCCTGAAGTGCGAGGTGTAGTAGGGCAACATTCCAGAGCAATTCACTAAAAGGTTGCTACAGGACAAATGGAAAAGGCAATGCAGGCTCACTGTCCCAATGGAGCCACATCTCCTAATTCATAATTCTGGGATCTAATTTTCAAAATCAATAGAGCACCAAAACAATTATTTGGTTGACAATCAGATTAATTTTGGTAAGGTCAGTTTCTGTTCTGGACAAGTTATTAGAAAAGAGCACATATTTAAAAGACTTTTAAGATGTGTAATTGCCCCTATCTCTCCCTCTGGAAAAGAAGAATAAGAATGCAAAAGAGGCCGTGATCCATACTGGAAAGCTCACAGCAGGTTCAGAAGCCTGTATGTTCTAGAATGATCCAAATGGCATCTAAAGATATGAGCTGGAATCAGAGACCACAAATCAGGAATCTGATCCAGAATTAACAAATCCGGATTAAGGCCGCTACATTCATTAGACATCAGCAGATGCATTTGGTTTTCCTGGGATGATTCTGGTTAGATTGAGAGAGTTGGCACAAGGACTCAAGTACAATGGTCAGTCATTATGTTCTTTATTATAAGTGAGTTGAAAGTCCCTGATGAACTGAAAAGATTTCCAAAATGTGGTGACTATTTTGCAGATCTTCAATACAGTTTTTTTCCATTTTGAATATAGTTTCCTTCCACAGCAATAGTAAGAGTAAAATGCTGGCAGTCTACCATACACAGGAAAACCCGAGACAAGAGAACATTCTGCTCCTCAGGCTCATTTCAGATTTGCCCAAGGTGTATTTACACTGTGGAATTAATGCAATTTGAAATCACTTTAAATCAGCCATGGCCCAACACTATGGAATTCTGGGAGTCACAGTTTGGTGAAGCATCAGCACTCTTTCACAGAGGAGGCCAATGATCTTGTAAAATTGCAACTCTCACTATTTTATGGCATTCAGCCATGACAGTTAAAATGGTGCCAAACTGCATTAATTCTACCATGTAGATGTGCCCCAGAGAGGGCTTGAGTCTTATTAAAAATGTAAAGCTTCTTTCTAGGGCAAAACCCCAGAAAAAAATCAACTTATGTAAGTCTTTTCTCAGACACCAAAGTCTATATATCCATTACTGTCGTGGAACATATCTTCCATTCACAGATCTTCAGATTCAGCCCTTACAATTTTGTCATGCTGGTTGGAACTAATGGGAACTGGCTTTCATCAGTAATGTTAGTTCCGCCATTTTTCTGCTCTTACTTCAGATAACGTTAGTAGATTTTCTTTGGCTACTTAAACATATTCCAATGAGATTCCAAAAAGTATATTAAGATCAATTTGAAAAAAAATGCTTTACAGGATAATGTTTTGAACCTGAAAAACTGAATTTGTTATTTTGCTCTGTTTGGAAACTGAAATTCAACATTGAACTACAGCTAGCTTTTAGCTTCTTGCAGGGGTTATCTCACCTTATTTTTAACATGAAAATAAGCTAAAGACTTCCAAGTAAATCTGTTTGAGTATTCATGTGGATGTTTGTTTTCATTATCTGGCTCTGGGGCTACTGTGGGAAGTAGAATTTTGGATTCGTGATTGAAGTGATTTGCTCTTCTTATGGGCTCAATTGTCTTATAGATAAGTGGAGAATCTGCCCTAGAGCATCCCTGGATTCTGCATGCTTCTGTAGAATCTGGAACCATTGTTTAGACAGCCCAGGAGCACATCCACTCTGCTGGAGCGACCTTTATCTCACCTCCGCAATGTTGCAGCTGCCACTATTCCTAGTTAGCCATGCAGCTCCCACCAAGCTCCTGGGTGCTGTGAGCACCTCTATTGATGTCAGAAAAGGGCTCCATGTGGCCAGCAAAAAAGAGGGGTGATCCAAGCTCCTCTTTGCTGGTCATGTGATTAATGTGTATTTTACAGAAATGCTGTGATATGTATCTTTTATGGAACTGCATTTTAATATGTGTGTTCATAGAATTTTTATAGTATTTGTGTGCTTTTGATTGTGCTGTGACCCGCCTCGAGCCATGGGAAGAGGCAGGTAAGAAATAAAATTGTTGTTGTTGTTGTTTGAACACCTCTTTCAGTAGAGGCACCCATGATGGAGCTCCACAACTAGCCAGGACAAGTGGTGGCAGCACCGTGAGCACATTCTTTCCCCTTTCCTGGTGCTAATCAGGGCACAGAAAGGATGATAGCATGTGTCTCGTCTGGACAGTGAATTGGTCTGAATCGGATATGATCATACTGTTCAGACTATCCTAAAGACAAAGGATACTCCACAGTTTCCATCAAACTCCAGAGTATCCCCTAATTTGTAAAAAAAATAATGAAAATCAATTTCAAGCAAAACAAAAAACTCCACTCCTATCAAAACCCTGCAATATCTACCAGAAGCTGCTGTGGGTCATGGGTACAGCTAGTGGGCCATTCAGGATGAGTCCAGGGATTTAGTCTGAATAGACCAGGGGTCATCTAATTTTTTAAGCAGAGGGCCGGTTCATGGGCCCTCAGACTATAGTTTGAAAGAAAAAACCATGACACAGGACTAGTTTGGGGACCCCTGGTTTACACAAATTCTAGGGTTTGAATTCCCATTGAGACATGCAAGCCTACTAATGACTTTAAGTAAGTTACACATTCTAATAATAATAAGAAGATGAAGAAGAAGAAGAAGATATACTGCTAGCATTATAAATTGGACACAGGCAGAACTGGACAACTTGGACAGAAAAACAAGAACACTCATGACCATTCACCATTCACTGCACCCTCGCAGTGATGTTGACTGGCTATATCTGCCTAGAAGATCAGGGGACAGAGGACTCTTACAAGTAAAACAAGCAGTCAAAGAAGAACATGCCCTGGCAGAATACGTAAAGCAAAGTGAAGAACCTGCTTTGATTGAAGTCAAAAATCAGAAACTCCTCAAAACACAGCAGACAAAAAACCAGTACAAGAAAACCGCACTACAAACTAGAGCTGACATCCGGCACAACAAAACATTGCATGGAAAGTTCCTTGACAAAATTGAAGGAAAAGCTGATAAGGAGAAGACCTGGCTATGGCTCACAAATGGGACCCTGAAGAAGGAGACAGAAGGCCTGATCCTTGCAGCCCAGGAGCAAGCCATCAGGACAAATGCAATTAAGGCCAAGATCGAAAAATCAGCTGATGACCCAAAATGCAGACTCTGCAAGGAAACCAATGAAACCATTGATCATATCCTCAGCTGCTGTAAGAAAATCACACAGACAGACTACAAACAGAGGCACAACTATGTGGCCCAAATGATTCATTGGAATTTATGCCTCAAGTACCACCTCCTAGCAGCAAAGAACTGGTGGGATCACAAACCTGCAAAAGTATTGGAAAATGAACACGCAAAGATTCCGAATCCAGACTGACAAAGTTCTGGAACACAACACACCAGACATCACAGTTGTGGAAAGGAAAAAGGTTTGGATCATTGATGTTGCAATCCCAGGTGACAGTCGCATTGACGAAAAACAACAGGAAAAACTCAGCTGCTATCAGGACCTCAAGATTGAACTTCAAAGACTCTGGCAGAAACCAGTGCAGGTGGTCCTGGTGGTGATGGGCACACTGGGTGCCGTGCAAAAAGATCTCAGCTGGCATTTGGCAACAATAGACATTGACAAAATTACGATCTGTCAACTGCAAAAGGCCACCCTACTGGGAGCTGCACAAATCATCCGAAAATACATCACACAGTCCTAGACACTTGGGAAGTGTTCAACTTGTGATTTTGTGAAACGAAATCCAGCATATCTATCTAGTTTGCTGTGTCATACAATATAATAATAATAATAATAATAATAATAATAATAATAATAATACTTTATTTCTATCCTGCCCTCTCTCCCCAGGGCTACTAAGGCGTTTAATTGAAAGGCTCATGACAACAAACAGCAAATGTTGAATTTTGCATAAAATACATGTTCCTTGATGATATATAATTTTGTGAACAATGTAATGTATTGTGAACAGCATACAGACCCGTGATAATAATCGAGTTGGTCCCCTTTAGGCAATGATATACAGGAAATGTCTCATGAATTAAGGCGGCACTTTTCTTTCCTCATTCAACTGGAGCCTTGCATGTAGAACAGGATGAAATGTTGTCCCCAGACTGTATTCAGGATATATCCTGCAGTTGTGGTTTACAGGCTGTGTGGTTGACAAGGATGAACTGACACCAGAGGAGTAAGCCATGGTGTTTTTGACACATAATAGAAGCCCCCTCTCCCTGATTTTGGAATGCAAGCTTTTGATCTTTTGGAGTTGCATCTTTTCCTTTCATCCACGTTTATGTCACTGGAAATCTGTTCCCTGACAAGGAATTTGATTTCTTGAAGCAAAGTTGGAATTTCTGCCAGAGAGATCACTGAAGACACGGCTACTATGCTCTGCATAGCTTTCTCCCTTCCGCCAACTGCCCTTTGCCACCCTGTTCCCACACCTCTCTCTACGCAGCCTGTGTCTGCCTCCATATTTACTTTCCATCAACACAGCCTTGTCATAATATTGGAATTCTGCAAAAATCCAAACATTGCAATCAGATAGAATTAGGCAAGTCACACTCCCACTGTTTCAACTTCCCCACTGTAAAATAGGGGGGAAGAAGAAAGATCTACCTCAAAAGGTATTTGGAAGAGAAATGATTCAAAGGAATAAAAAGCATCTGAGGCCCCTTCCATACAGCCATATAAACCAGAATATCAAGGCAGATAATCCACAATATCTTCTTTGAACTGGGTTATCTGAGTCCGCACTGCCATATAATCCAGTTCAATGTGGATTTTATACAGCTGTGTGGAAGGGGCCTGAGGCTGCTGTTCCTATACATACTTCAGAGTAGGATCCAATTAAGATACTAGGACTTACGGTACATTTGAGTAAATCTACCTAGCATTATGTGGTAAGGCTGTGTAACTCTAATTATCTTCATAGGATAGAGCTACATTTTTATGCATGTTCACTTGAAAGCAATGAAATCAAAGGGTTTTACTTCCATGGTTGTGCACTCACAGGATCAGATTGCTAACATGTTACATAAATTTTTCATACAGTAAATAATTATATCAACATTGGCTGCACTCCTGTACACAGTGAGGCTGCTTAACTCCCACTGAATGCAATGCAATTTTAAGTGGCTGAACTGTGCACAGGTCTACAGCCCATATCCATAATTCACCCTGAACACAGAATGTGCTTTCTGTGTTTTTATTAATCATGCAGATTTGCTTTCTGTGTGATCAGAGCTTTCCATATTACACATGACAGTAAAATGACCCTTGTTGCAAGGAAGAGCCTCACCCCCATTTTACAGATGGAAGCCTGGAGAGCAATTTGCCCAGGGGAACAAAGTGGAGCCTGCAGCGAAGCAAGGAGAGAGTAATCGCCTGCCCCTCGGTGTATGTGTCCTAAGCCACTGGCCTATCTTTGTGCTCACCATCGTGATTAAGTATTTCCCGCTGACACACACACGTAGATTTTGGCAGCGTCTGTGATTTCTGTTTTGGAACAAGGGCTGTGGCCCTGAGAGGGGGAAAGAAAAAGAGCCAACTTAACTCCTATTAGCCACTGCCATTGTATCAGATGTGTTAATAATCGGGTTTGCTAATGCAATTGCTACCACGATGCGAAAATCCGACTGGAAAATGTATTAGAGCAATTATCCCTCTTACTACCTCAGCCTGGTGTAGCATTAATATTCAATTTTGATGTGGAAGTCCTATTATGTTAATGACTTTTGTGACAAAAGTCGTTAATGTAAGACTTTTTTTTAACGGCACAGCATTAGCTGGGTTGAATACCAACGTGACATCGGGTAAGTCTAACAAGATAAAACAGAAACTTGCCATCGCTGCACCGTGCAGTTCCTTAACATATTCTGAGTGTGTTAGCGAGAGCTGCCATTACCTCCCTACAATGGAGAATGATATACACTACAAAGTCAATAATTCGACAAGACCCAGCCTTGTCTAGCGAGAGCTCTAGTTCTTCAAAACCGCAGCCTGCTATTAGAATCTCAAATAAAAGCCTGTGGCAAAGGCAGTTTGCTGCAGCTCTATGATTATAGAAGCATCTGTCCAGCTGCAATAGTGGGCTGTTTAATTCGGAGTCCCTTGGAGCAAAATTCACAAAAATCCCTTGTTGCAAGGCACATGCTCATGTTTTTTCCAAAACCCAGATTTCTGATGGTTCTACATTAACTCCACCATTTGCTGTTCTAAATAACAGGTGTTCAAAAAGCCGAATCAGGAATGGAAAACACAGATAGAAAACTTTGTAGATCACTCTGAACCACAGTGCATTGAGCTGATGCATTAGCAGGAAGCTGCAATTCACCATACTATTGGGGCTCCAACCTCTGAAATGGACCCTGCCCCATCTGATCTTGATAGGATGGGTCGGCTGTTCCTGCTGCTTTTCAAAAATTGTTGCTGAGAAGGATCAGTGTGATAGTGTGGCTAAGTGGGGAATATCATTTTCCCACCTCAAAGATGTATCCTTGAAGATGTCCCATAAATGTTATTTAAGTGTCAAATGATACTCCTTAGAAGGGCAACACATCTGGGACCTCCAAACTTCCTTCTTGGTTTCTGTTGCATTTGGAAGCAACTGATGTGGGCAAGATGCATTGTTCCTACGCTTTTCCTCTGTACATTTTAACAAGGTCTGAGCAGCAGCATCAACAGCTGAACTGAGGTCTGTGTTAGCTGATAGGAGGACATTTTGAAGTTGCACTTCAGGTCTTGAGCCCTGACTTCAAAGCTGCCATAGCAGCCTCCCCATGGACTAGTATCCCACTGCTCTGTACATGAAATTCAGAGCTCAGCACGTGGGACATTCTTGATGGAGTTAAAGAGAGGAAGAATAAAACTGCACTGGAGGATTAAATGGTATATAAGAAAAACAGGTGTGAGAAGAATTGAGACCCTTTAGCTACAGACTGCTAATCAGAGATTCCTACAGAGCAGGCCATGGAAAATATAGCCTGCAGTCTCATTTTAGGAGCCTCAAAGAACTCAGGACACCCTCAAAAGCCTCTGCCATCTAATTTTTTTTTTGTGTGTGTGGGGGGGTTGTTCTAAAATAGCCCTTAACTGCTCCAGAATACAGTAAAGTCTCACTTATCCAAACCTCGCTTATCCAAGCTTCTGGATTATCCGAGCCATTTTTGTAGTCAATGTTTGCAATATATTGTGATATTTTGGTGCTAAATTCGTAAATACAGTAATTACAACATAACATTACTGCGTATTGAACTACTTTTTCTGTCAAATTTGTTGCATAACATGATGTTTTGGTGCTTAATTTGTAAAATCACAACCTAATTTGATGTTTAATAGGCTTCTCCTTAATCCCTTCTTATTATCCAACATATTCGCTTATCCAAGCTTCTACCGGCCCGTTTAGCTTGGATAAGTGAGACTCTACTGTAGTTTTAAAGTGTGGCAGTTTTTGTAGATCTAATTTCCCTCATCTTAAGTAAAGATAAAGGTTTCCCCCTGACGTTAAGTCCAGTCATGTTCAACTCTGGGGGTTGGTGCTCATCTCCATTTCTAAGCCGATGAGCCAGCGTTGTCCGTAGACACCTCCAAGGTCATGTGGCCAGCATGACTGCATGGAGCACTGTTATCTTCCTGCCAGAGTGGTACCTATTGCTAGGTTGGCAGAAGCTGGGGCTAACAGTGGGACCTCACCCCACTCCCCGGAATCAAACCACTGACCTTTCAGCCAACCATCTTACAACCATCCAAATGCATTTTCTTATGGGTTATTTTTGACCAAAAATGAAACCAAAGTGCTACAACATGACCTATGGTTTGTTAGCGATGCTCTGGGTGGCCTGCCCGGAGAAGAACAAAAGCTGGCCCAGGTGCCCACCCTTCCCTATGGAAGCAATAGTGGATGGATGGAGGGGGAGTGAAATTAAAGGCCTCAGTTTGGACCACCAGTAGTGTTAAAGCGATGGTTTCATTTTCAACTGTAATGAAATGGAGAACAAATGAACGTGGCATCTCTTCCTCCCCGCACCCCACCGCCCCTGCTTTCCCTCACTGCCTTGCTATCTTGCTTGTAGCATGCCTCACTGTGCATCTTTGCCAGACATTTTAAAGGTCAGTGTCATCCATGCAGGTCTGGGAAAGTTCGGAGCAGTGTGGCAGAGCGAGGAAAATGTCCCCAATTCATTATTCTGACTCAGGCCCTTTTCATTTCTGCACTGAATCACCACTCCATCTCCCCCACCCCACCCGGCATGAGCCCTACCTTCTCATCTTTCCTTTTCTTCTTCCCCACCTTAAGAAACAAAACAGATATGTAAGGTTGGCAAGATGAAGTGCTCTCTGCTAATGTCTGCCTGTGATTCAGCCCAAAGGGCTTGGCAAAGAGACTGCATGGAAGATGCTGTGAAGCAAAAGAACACCAATGAGTTTAAGAGACACCTTGATTTATTTCTGGAGTGGAGGCACAAGGGGAGCTGGGGACTGGGAGCTTAGGTACTTGGTGGGAGGTTGAAATTTGGGAGAGAGGGAGGTTGAATATTTTGGGGGAGGCATTTTAGAGATGTGCAGACAGTGACATTTTCTTTTCCCAGAAATGTATGCTCTTAAAGATTATGGGAGGGGGATAGGAGCAGTAAAACACCACGCCACTATTTATAAGCATCCCTTGACCTAGCTGGGCTTGTGTCTTTATCTCTTTGTTTGCCTGTCTTGTTTTTCACAAATTATCCCAAGATAATACCCATCTAGTGGGGCCAATCGGCTCTGCAGACCACTCCCCGCTTTTCGTTGCTGCTGGGATTTACTTCCGCTCCAGCTGCAGAAAGGTCAGTCAGCAAATAGGCAATAGGGTGTCCTGAAGTGAATGCATGCCTTTTCTCTTCTGGCCAACAGTACAAATGCATTTGACACGGCCCATTTCTGTGGTCTGCAAAATGCCCTTGGGTATGGAAGAACCATGCTCCATCTTGGAAGGCGTGTGGAAGAGGCAGGCCAAAGGAAGCTATACTGCTCCCCTCCATTTAATCACCATATGATAATTCTCCAGTGACACCTATTTTTCTGACCAGCCCGCATTTTTGCCTATTGAGTATTCACTGTCATTTAACAGTTCCTTGGCTTTTACTGACTTGGTGTGCATGCCAAAGGAACAAATCCTTTGGCTTATTTAAAAAGAGTGGGACTGTCAGGGTCGGCCTACCTTGACAACATTTCTTATTATTTTTAATGAGGCTTCAGAAAGTAGCCACGACCCATGCTCATAAAACCTATAGCTTCATGCAACTTAATTTTGCTTTTGAGCAATAAAAAGTTTTGGAACTTGCTGAGAATCTTGGCTCTCTTCGACAGAAATGACCTTAGGCAGCAGATGCTAGAGGGTGTGGAGCAGTGACGTGGTGTGAAAAGGACAGGATTTCGCAGGCCAAGAAGCCCTTCTTGGGACCCCTGTGTTAGCTTGCAGCCCTCAGAAGAATTTTCTTCAATCTGTACTGTTTAAATAAGATTTAATTGCTCATCTTAAAGCAGGTTAAAAAGGTGTAATTTTATCCTTTGCCCAGACAGCAAAAATCTTTGCTTTGGCTCTACTGTACTAAAATCTTTTTGTTATTCGCAATTATTTGAGTGTGTGGGGGGGAGGGGGGATTGGACAAAAAACTGAAATCTGTGTCAAAGCCAACCAGTATTCTGTATTGGCAGCAGCTAACCTGTTTGCATTTAGGAATGAGCCAAAATCAGGAATAAGAAAAGAGACAGTCTGAATGCTAAATTGTACAACAAAATAACAGTGTTTGTTTGGGACTGAAAACAACAGTTCTCTTGCAGCCGCTATACTACCATTGTTCCCATTCTCCCCCAAACACCTGCCTCTGGGCCTAACATGCTTCAACATATATACTGATAGCTTGTCGCTTTGGTGCGGCTCTGGCAACACTTCTGTGGCCTGTGATGTCAACAGAGTCTCAGCACAACAGCTTGACTTGCAGAGGAAAAAATGGTGGGCACAGGCTGGTTTTTCTCTGGACATTTTTACTCCAGCATTAATAACAAAGAAGCTGGAAGATGAAAGGGACATGATATTAAGGTGTTGTAATGCTGACTTGTGATTGAATTGCTGCTGTAATTGAGTCATAATCCCAAGAGAAGAGCTTCCTGCATTTCTTCATCAAACAGGGAAGAGGCGTGGGAGATAATTTTCATACCCTTTCCCCTTTAGTGCTCTATTTCCTTCCATATTGTTTGCAAATAACTACCAATGGATAAATAAACATCCCCAAAAGATCCTAAATTGCACAAATGAGTTATCTAGATGTACCCGTTGGAAAGGGATGCTTTAAAAACAAAAACAAATAAAGCCATCAATGAAATAAGAGGTATCAAACCAACACAGAGACAGATATAAGTATGTGAGTTTTACCAGTCTTGCTATTCAGAATATCGTGTTCTTGCTCACTAATAAAAAAAAGAGATAACACAAGAGAACACACAAGAGAACCCTGACTAGAATGGGATCAGCTTTTAATTTCAATAGCAGATTATGAACCAGGTTCTCTATTTCTCTCTCTCTCCCTCTCTCCTTCTCTCTCTCTCTCTCACATACACACACACACATTTAATTTCAAGAATTTAGATTCCCATTTCCCTCTACCTTGCTTAAACTAGTATCAGTGCTGCAGAAGCATTTCCGATTTGAAAATATTTTCTCCTCTCTACTGTCCTGATTTTTGTTTGTTCTTGTGATCTGTGGGGACCATATATTCTAAGGCCTAGCTTTACTAGTTTTCTTCCTCCATTTCTTTTGCTATGCTAACCCGAAGTGGGTGTATACGCATGCAAATGTGCTAGGGCTGTACAGTGCTACAGGAAAGAAAGTGTAATATGTAGAAGTCCAGAATTTGGGTGAGATTTACTGCTAATTTAATTCAAGATAATATTTTCCAAAGGAATATTCTGTTTATATACATTTGCAGCCATCTCTTGTACATCTCAACTCGGAATTAAGTTCCAATGGTCACCAGGAGTTGGACTTATTTCTACCAAAATGTGTACAGGATTGCAACCTGATTTGTTCTAAAAGGCCATTGGAAGGAATTGATTTTTTTGGTGTGGCAATCGCCCCCCCGCCCCCGCCCCCGCCCCCCAGCAACTACATACCTTTCTTAACTGATTTCATTCCACTTATCTCATGGAGCTAAAAGCATTGTATATCATTCTCTATCCACCCACTCACCCTTTCCAGATGCTGAAAGACTATGATCGGCTCAGGCTGACCACATGAAGGGGAGCTGAGATTGGATCTAATATATAATGTGCAGGTGGGTAAGCACACAGAGCTCATGCAGTGACATGGCCATAAGAAAAAAAGTTGATTCTTGAGAAGAGTCTAACAAAGGTGTTTTGATATTGCAATTATGTTATGCAGAAGATTGTATTTTATTGATTTTTCTTCTCCTAAGGTTTTCTTAAACTCAGTACAAAAATGTTGAGGCTTCTTTGCTTAAAACAGAAGCTTTGTGTGTTCTTTCTCATTAATTATAACGTTTGCCCTCTTTTTGGCTGGCCACATCCTTTTGGCCACACACTGATGTTGTCTGGCCACACATGCCCTGCTCTGCATCTGCGAAATGTTGGAAAGTATGAATTCACTGTATTTATGTGGAATAGGGGCAAAGGAGAGGAGGTTGAACTTTGCCCCAGGCAGCTTAGCATCATCTGCCAACCCTAATGGAGAGAATGGGGCTCACAAAATGATTCTTGTTAGGAGAATATGGACACACACTACAAGCCTAGAACATTTTACAGCCTGAGGCAGAGCAGGAAAGTATTCCTCCTCCCCCATGCCAAGATATATGCTACCCAAAGCTCATAAAGTTATTTGAGCACCCGAGGCAGAAAATCCCACAAAAACCTCTGTCCCTTTTCTGCCAATAAACATACCCTAAGAATAAAATTACTAGGGCAGGCAGCTTGGGTGGCAGATTGCTTCTAGGTTACTTGGTAGAAATGCGCATGAGGGCAATAAGGCCAGGATTTGGGAAAAACCAGGGATGGAATAGGGCAGCTCAATTAAGGCAGAGATTGGGTATTTTTCAACAACATCAAAACCTTCTTCTCCAGTGCTGCTTCAGTTTGCCTCCCCAACTGTAGATCTAGAGAAGCATAGCAATTTCCTGAAGCTCTGCTCAATAGAAGTATCATAAGGTAAAGGTTTCCCCCTGACATTGTCCAGTCGTGTCCAACTCTGGGGCATGGTGCTCATCTCTATTACTAAGTAGAAGAGCTGGCGTTGTCCATAGAAACTCCAAGGTCATGTGACCAGCGTGACCGCATGGAGCATCCTTACCTTCCCACTGGTGTGGCAGCTATTGAGCTACTCTCACATTTGCATGTTTTTGAACTGCTAGGTTGGCAGAAGCTGGGGCTAACAGCAGGAGCTCACTCCACTCCCTGGTTATTTATGTCTTATTGTATGCAATATTTTAATCGATCATTTTATTTGACTGCTGTATCTTTGTTCTTAGTTTTTGACATGTGTTTTTAAACTGTTTATACTTTGTTTCTGTTTTGGGCTGCGCTCCCATGTTAGCCGTCCTGAGTCCCTTTGGGGAGATGGTGGCGGGATAGAAAAATAAAGTATAATAATAATAATAATAATAATAATAATAATAATAATAATAATAATTGAACTGCTGACCTTTTGGTCAGCAAGTTCAGCAGCTCAGCAGTTTAACCCGCTGTGCCGCCAGGGTCTCATATATCATATAATGTGTTAGATAAAAATCTGGTGCTATGCTCCCAGCTCATGTCTGTAAACAAAATGATAGGCTGCGGTCTTTGGGATTTCTGGAGCAGAATGGGCCCATAAGATGTGTGTGGGGAGATAATGTGGAAGACACCTGGGCCTTGAGCTGCTTCCTACGTTATTGCACCAATTAAGCATAATTACCCTAAAGGCACCACATCCCATCAGATCTTGGGTCAGCCCTGGTTAGTGCAGTACAGTACTTGGATGGGAGACCGCCAATGAATACCAGGTGCTGCAGGCTATATTCCAGAGGAAGAAACTGGAAAAACCACCTCTGAGCATCTCTTGCCTAAGAATACCCTGTGAAATTTGTGGGGGTCACCATAAGTTGACAGGCAACTTGAAGGCATATCCACACACAGGGTAATATATTCATTCTTTTATTTGCATAGATATTGTAAATGTGAGTCATAGGAAAGCTAAATTGCAGATGATAAAATATGAATCAGAATTAAAAAGTGGAATGGACTGAAAAAATTTATCAACTCATAGATGGCTATTATTATTATTATTATTATTATTATTATTATTATTATTATTATTATTTTATTGTATGACACAGCAAACAAGATAGACATGCTGGATTTCGTATCACAAAATCACAAGTCGAACATTTCCCAAGTGTCTAGGACTGTGTGATGTATTTTCGGATTATTCATGCAGATCCCAGTAGGGTGACCTTTTGCAGTTGGCAGATTGTGATTTTGTCAAAGTCTATTATTTCCAAATGCTGGCTGAGATCTTTTGGCACGGCATCCAGTGTGCCCATCACCACTGGGACCACCTGCATTGGTTTCTGCCAGAGTCTTTGAAGTTCAATCTTGAGGTCCTGATAGCGGCTGAGTTTTTCCTGTTGTTTTTCATCAATCCTACTGTCACCTGGGATGGCGACATCAATGATTCAAACCTTTTTCTTTTCCACAACTGTGATGTCTGGTGTGTTGTGTTCCAGAACTTTGTCAGTCTGGATTCGGAAGTCCCACAGTATCTTTGCGTGTTCATTTTCCACGACCTTTGCAGGTTTGTGATCCCACCAGTTCTTTACTGCTGGGAGGTGATACTTGAGGCATAAGTTCCAATGAATCATTTGGGCCACATAGTTGTGCCTCTGTTTGTAGTCTGTCTGTGCGATTTTCTTACAGCAGCTGAAGATATGATCAATGGTTTCGTTGGTTTCCTTGCAGAGTCTGCATTTTGGGTCATCAGCTGATTTTTCGATCTTGGCCTTAATTGCATTTGTCCTGATGGCTTGCTCCTGGGCTGCAAGGATCAGGCCTTCTGTCTCCTTCTTCAGGGTCCCATTCGTGAGCCATAGCCAGGTCTTCTCCTTATCAGCTTTTCCTTCAATTTTGTCAAGGAACTTTCCATGCAATGTTTTGTTGTGCCAGCTGTCAGCTCTAGTTTGTAGTGCGGTTTTCTTGTACTGGTTTTTTGTCTGCTGTGTTTTGAGGAGTTTCTGATTTTTGACTTCAATCAAAGCAGGTTCTTCACTTTGCTTTACATATTCTGCCAGGGCATGTTCTTCTTCTTTGACTGCTTGTTTTACTTGTAAGAGTCCTCTGCTCCCTGATCTTCTAGGCAGATATAGCTAGTCAACATCACTGCGAGGGTGCAGTGAATGATGAATGGTTACGAATTTTCTTGTTTTTCTGTCCAAATTGTCCAGTTCCACCTGTGTCCAGTTTATGATGCCAGCAGTATATCTTATGACAGGAATGGCCCAGATGTTTATGGCCTTGATGGTGTTGCCTCCATTGAGCTTGCTTTTGAGAATTTTTCTGACCCTTTGTGTGTATTCTTTGCTGACCACAGTTTTCACATGTTCATGCTTGATGTTGTCCAGCTGTAATATGCCCAAATATTTATAGGCCTCTGGCTGGTGACACTTTATTGTTTGGCCATTGGGCATATTTATGCCCTCACTTTCAATGATTTTTCCCTTCTTCAATGCCACTGTAGAACATTTGTCCAAACCAAACTCCATGCTAATATCAGTGCTAAAAATTCGGACAGTGTTGGTCAGAGACTGGATTTCAGTTTCCGTTTTCCCATATAGCTTCAGGTCATCCATGTACATCAGATGTGAAATTTTGTGAGAATTCTTAGATGTTTGATAGCCGAGATTTGTTTTTTGTAAGATTGTTGACAGAGGGATCATGGAAATAATGAAAAACAGAGGGGACAACGAATCTCCCTGGAAAATTCCTCTTCTGATGTTGACAAGTCCATAGCTTTCATTTCCAACAAACAGTTCAGTTTTCCAGTGCTCCATCATGTTTTCAATGAAGGTGCCAACGTTTTTACAAATCCCGATGGCGTTCAGGCACTTGATGATCCAGCTGTGTGGGAGTGAGTCAACGGCCTTTTTGTAGTCAATCCACGTCATGTGAAGATTAGCTTTTCGGCTCTTACAGTTCTCCAGAATCATTTTGTCAATCAATAACTGATATTTTGTGCCCCTGCTTTTCTGTTTGTTGCCTTTCTATTCATCTGGCAAGATGTTTTTTCCTTCAAGATAGTCTTGAATTCTGTCAGCTATGATGCCAGTCAGTAGTTTAAACATAGTGGGCAGACACGTTATTGGCCTGTAGTTTCCTGGTGCTGCTCCTTTTGCTGGATCCTTTTGTATCAGGTAAGTTCTTCCAGTTGTTAGCCATTCACTGATACTTCCTTTCTGCAGCATCTCATTGAATTGTTGGGCCATTTTTCCATGTAAAATAATCAGATGTTTGAGCCAAAATCCATGAAGTTGATCACTACCAGGCGATGTCCTGTTTTTGACTCTTTGCACTCGTTTACTGATAATTTCAGTTGTTATTTCCATCTGTTCCATTTTGTTCTGTGAGAATTTTCCTTCAAACTCCTTTATCCACCCAGCGTTTTTGTTGTAGTTCTTATTATTTTCCCAAAGTTCTTTTCAGAACTTTGTTGTTGCAGTTTTCTCTGGCTTTATGGTTACTGTGCTTGTTGTTTGGTTCAGACTCTGGTAGAACCGTCTTTGGTCTGATTGAAATAGTTGATTTTGTCTGTACTGGATGATTCTGGCTTCATATCTTTCAATTTTTCTGTAATTGCTGTAATTTGTTCTTTCATGATTTCCAAAGTTTTTTCAATTTTTCTGGTGTTCAGCCAGTACTTTCGGATCAGGTATTGCTTGATTTTGTCATTCTTCAGTTTCTTCTCTTTCATATTTTTCAGGTTACTTGCATCTGATCTAAGCTTTTTGATTTTCAACTCTAGCCTGACCTTCCACTTTGGTTTACCAGTTGATTTTCTTTGGGGCTGCCTTGGTTGTAGGAGCCCAAGCTCTTCTGTTACTATCACTGCTGCACTGTAGGCATACTGGTTTGTTAGTTCAATTGATGTTATTTGGACAGTGTGTATTCACATCTTTCATGGGAGGTGCCAGGTGTCTCTTGGGCACTGTTTTTAGAGTTGGGAGCCGCTTTCTTATTGCATTTGCTGCAGCATGAGCCATGATCTTATCCTTGAGCTCTTGTTGTCTTGCTGTCAAGGTTCCTGGTGGTTCAACAGGTGTTTCAAGTGCTGGTTCTTCAAATTCTTGCAAAAGCTCCACACTTTCTTCTGGTTCAATCTGTTCCACCATTCCAAGTGTTGCTGGAGTCTCTGCTGCTGTCTGTGCTGTGGTCTGATGGTAATTTACTTTGCAAATTTTCTGGATTTCTTTGAGTTCAACTTCACTGAACACTTTGTTTCTGATTATGAATCTTCGTTGTTCAGCCAGTCGGGGTTCTGTTATCTGTGAGTCAGGGTACTCTTGTTTCCACAGTTGATGCATCCTTTTTTGGTAGCCACGCCTTTGAGGTTCAGATTTGTAGTAGCATTTCATAATTGTGTGGTTTTATGGCATTGTATATTTTTGCCACTTCTGTGACTGTTCATTTGTATTTTGATTCCTTAGCCCACTTGTCGATGGATGTCCAGAATCAGCAGCATCCACCGCGGTCCTTTTTATCCTGGGCGACGACCGAGCCAGTATAGACTTCGTTTGGGTTTGATTCTCCATAATGCTAATGGGTTAGGTGCTCTTGGTTCTGCTCCTCAGCTGAGGCCTCTCTGGCTTGGTTGGACCTGCCGGTAGTTACACTACCGCCAGCACAGCCCTCAGTCATCATTGGAGTGGTTAAGCCTCCCCACCACGTCAAGGTGGCACCTAATAATAATAATAATAATAATAATAATAATAATAATAATAATTATTATTATGCCACGCAACATCCTCCCACCCCACCAACACTCCTGAGGAACAATTTGAAATAACAAAGCAAAATTAAGCAAGGAAAATGTATCAAGGAGGACCATTTTTGAGCCATTTCTATTGTCTGAGAAGTTAACTTGGAAATCAGAGCATTTTTGAGAATTGATTGTGAACCGCTTGAGGCAGAGCTGTTGCTCTGAATTCCCATTGCTCTGTATCACATGCTACCATTCACATCTGCCTGAGACAGCACTCATAAAATAATGTTCTGTAAGGAAACACAGCTGCATCATTGTACTTTGTTGCATAAGGATAAATGACAAACACATCACAAGGACCAGGGCAAAATTAACATCCTTATCTTTCTCTAAATCTGAGAAAATCACTCATTCTGATCATGGGAATTTTTTTTCCAACCAGGATTGTCTTAGAGATGACTGATTCACTGGCCTTAAATAGAATTTGCCTTAAGAGTCTGCACACAAGGCAACAGATTAAATACCATAAATTGTACTATTTAACAGAAACTTGCTCTAGTCTAGATGTTGTTAAGTTCCATCAGCTGCAGCCAGCATAGTTGTGTGTTTTAAAATGCATTTTAATTGTATTTATTATATTTTAATTATATTTTAACCTAATACACACAGTACTGTTTACGGTAATTGTTTTTAAATTTTTGCATTTGTTTTGTTTTAAATTGATCAAAGTATGTGATTGTTAGCCACCTTGAGTTCCCTCGGGGAGAAAGGTGGGGTACACATAAAGTAAATAAGTAAAATAAATAATAATTATTACTGCTTAATGATGGGACTTGTACCACCCTCCCTCCGCCAAATATTTTGAGGGCCATACGTTGCTTTTCCTTGTAGAGCTTGCTAGGAAAAGAAATGAAAACTTGCATTTTCTGAAATTCCTGCTACAGTAGAGTCTCACTTATCCAAGCCTCACTTATCCAAGCCTCTGGATAATCCAAGCCATTTTTGTAGTCAATGTTTTCAATATATTGTGATATTTTGGCACTAAATTTGTAAATATAGTAATTACAACATAACATTACTGCGTATTGAACTACTTTTTCTGTCAAATTTGTTGTATAACATGATGTTTTGGTGCTTAATTTGTAAAATCATAACCTAATTTGATATTTAATAGGCTTTTCCTTAATCCCTCCTTATTATCCAAGATATTCGCTTATCCAAGCTTCTGCCGGCCCGTTTAGCTTGGATAAGTGAGACTCTACTGTAATTAAAAAATGAATGATCATATGTCCCAATTTACAGAGGACAGCCCTCTATTTGAATGGTTGTCCAATAAGTAAAATAGCCATTCTCCAGAATTATTTTTGATGATAGTGTTGTCGACCGCGTTTTAGGGGATCGGGCCCTTAAGGAGAGACCCGATCCGGTCCTGAGAGAACGGACCTTGGCGAAGCCAAAAGGAGAATTACGAGCCGCAATACAACCTGAAGCCGAAATGAAGAAGGTCTGCCAAAGTTGAAGGAAAATCCGCCAAGGAGTCTTTATTGAGCAATTCAGCTGAAGAGGACTCTAGTAGCGATCATTCGGTCTACTAGGGTACCATACAATCAAAATAAAGCCATACTTATACAAAATTTCAGTCTGACAACCCTTTGAATTTCCCGCCCTGCTTCCCCGCCCATCTGATCGTTGATAGGCTAGAAGGTTGAACGAGGCGGGCTTTCGTTTCCTGCCTTGCTCCGTTGGCCCAATAGGAAGCTGCCTTTTGTCTCTACTCAGGCCAATCAGGAAAGAGAAGGCGGGAGTTATCGAAACAATGAGGTGACGAGACAGGAACTAGCGGATTAAGTCCTGCTAGACCGATTTCTAAAGGGTGCTTAATTTATTAATGGCAGCAATCAAGGGTGTCCGGGTTTCTGTCACGTATACAGATTTTAGATATGCCTTGGGGTGTCAGAGATGGAAGCAAAGATGGATGGTGATGAGCCATATTGACAGGCTCTGCAGGGCGCCTTCCTGAGGTGTCCTGGTTTTTCCTTTGGGTGAGATATGACAATGTTTGCCTTGGGGCGAATCACCTTTAGGTCAGCAAACTCCGAATTCGGCGACTCAAGCCCTATATTGTCCATGCAATTTGAATTTGATTGGATTTAGCGGTGGCAGATTATCCTTTTGTTTTTGGGAAAGGAAGCCTGGGTCATAGGAAATGGGATAAGTTCTGGGGTTCAGGTTGAGTTCAAAATATTTCCTATTTGATTTCATGATTTGACAATTATATGAAATAAAATGAAAAATAAAATAAAGTTGGAATATAAACCATGCTGGGAAAAATACATATTTTCCAGGGATCCCAAAGAGTACAAATACATATAGGCAGATAGATAGATTTCATGGAAATAAGGGAGAATCCATAAAAGTGAGTTACATTGCATAAAGGGGAATCATGAATGATATAAACAATTGAAAATATTTGATAAGAACGAAGTTCATAACATCTGGAGAACCCAGCATGGAAATTCATAAAAGTGGAGTTTTAGCAGCATGATTTTACAATTCATGAAGTTGTTATCTCTTGCCTCAGAGTGCAGAGTTTTAGTAAACCACAGTGAACTCCAGTAAAAAGTCTCAATCACCTTCTACTATAAATATATGGAATATAGAACATAAAGTCTTGATTTTTGAACTATCTTTTACAAAGTCCTGGGGGTGGGGGGTGGGGGGGGTGGTCACCTTGATCACAATAGTGGCTGAACAGCTGCAATGAAGGAGTTAGGAGCCACATGTGGGGCCCTTTTGTGTGATACAATGGTTTCACTTGGTTGCATGGCAACATCCCATGGAATCCTGGGATTTCTAGGGTTGTTTTGGTGAGGGTTGAGAATACCCAGCCAGATGGATTGAACTGGATTATATGGCAGTGTAAACTCACATCATCCAGTTCAAAGCTGATAATCTAGATGCCGAACCAGATTATATGGCAATATAGAGCCCAAGAAGGTCCTTTCCCTCAGTTCAGACAATGAGGAGGCCCAGAGAAGACTCTTGGAAGATGGCACAGTTAGGCTAATAGAGCTTGCATCTTGCTGTCCCAAGTTCTTTTGCGGTAAGAAACTGTAGTATCGACCTGCAGTCAGAGGTATCTGTAAGTGATTCTGGAGGAAAAAATGTTCTTTGGATTCTAACTCCCAGAATTCCCTAAAAATTAATTGAGTTTTTCAGTTCTACCAGGTTATTTTATTTCCAATTTTTTTAAAACATGCAGATCTAAAGCACCAGTGCTGAAGTTACATTACTAGACAGTGCAAGGAGTATTGGGCCAACGGTGAGGTGTCCTTGAGAAATCTAGTGGGTCTCTTCTGTTAGTGAGTCCTCATGTTTAACCCTGGTAACAGAGGCATTGGTGGAATAGGTTGGGAGACACTTTGTAAAATGTCCCACAATGCCCAAAACTTCTTTCCTCAATCTGGTATCCACCAGAGGTTTTGGACTACAACTCCCATCATAACAATTGACCATGCTGGTTGCAGATGATGACAGTTATTGGTTATCTATAGACCATTGATATGGCGATTTGAGGGTTGAACTATGATTCTGGACACTGGGGTTTCAATCTCCGCTTAGCCACCGAAACCTACTGCATGACCTTTGACAATTCACACTCTCTCAGCCTCAAAGGAAGGCAAAGACAAACTCCTCGACAATTGCTGAAAGATGCCAGATACTGACAGCCGTCCTGAAAATAAAGATCTACTATGTATACAGACGTCTGTGCATATATGCAGTTCTAATTGTGTCACTCATCGCAAATTTCATTACTTCAAATTGCCAATAGATACTTGTGAGACTTCTTCAACCACATTCCACACACCAGTAAGAATAACAATGCATAATTTATCTGTGGGAAGTTCACATTTTCCCAGCTACAAAGAAGTCAGGCACGAAGCATTCATAAGGGGCAATCACTTCAGTAGAGAAAAGTAACAACCAGAGATGCTTTTTGGGATGTGGGAACAGCTTTTTAATAGCTTACATCTCCCTCCCCCCCCCCCCAAAAAAGAGAAAAGTACACGTAAGGGCAAAGCTACATGCCACAGAGCAAACCATGTTTGCTTGGAACACTAATTGAAGAGGATTCTACGTAGTTTTGTTCAGAGCAGAATTATCAAGCCAAAAAGGAAGCTTAACTCATCTTGTTTCTTGCTGAACCTTTCCTACAAATGCCCCCCAGCACATTTTTACTGTCTTTTCCCACACTAGCCAAGCTCTGAGGGCCATTCACACTACACTATTATAACACTACGGTATTATTTTACTTTAACTATTGTGGTTTCATCTTGGAACTGGTAGCCTTGACAAGTCTAAATGGCCCCAACTATACCTTGAATCCCAGGACTTCAAAGGATCAGACCATGAGTGGAGTGAATGTGCCTTCATTCAGAAATGTGAATGGGCCCTGAGAGCAGAAAAATCATAACGGGAGAGGTAAGTGGTTATTTGGGGAGTAAATTACAAAGGAGGTTTCAAGGATAAAGCTTCTCACTTGCTGATCTCCTCCTACCTGCTGGAAATGCCCCTCCCTGCATGTACACAAACCAGAAGGCATGTGTTTTAGAAATATGTTGGTTGTATATCCAAAAATGTAAATGCTGAATGTGACAAATGTCAGAAAACCTCTGTACTGTATACATAAACAGCCAGAAGGACTAGCTTGACCGCAGGTCACAGCAGAATGCATTCTTGGTGGCAGACCTTGGTATTTGCAATCGAGTGAAATAGCCATAACAAATGCTGATTATTTATTATGCCGTAAGCAGAACATTAAGAAAGAATAATAGAATCATAGAGTTGGAAGAGACCGCATGTGCCATCCAGTCCAAGAAACAGGAAAATCACATTCAAAGTACTCCTGACAGATGGCCATCCAGCCTCTGCTTAAAAGCTTCCAAAGAAGGAGCCTCCACCATAATCCGGGGGAGTTCCACTGCCAAACAGCTCTCACAGTGAGGAAGTTCTTCCTGATGTTCAGGTGGAATCTCCTTTCCTGTAGTTTAAAGCCATTCTTCTGCGTCCTAGTCTCCAGGGCAGCAGAAAACAAGCTTGCTCCCTCCTCCCTATGACTTCCCCTCACATACATGGCTAGCATGTCTCCTCTCAGAATTCTCTTCTGCAGGCTAAACATGCTCTGCTCTCTAAACCGCTCCTCATAGGGCTTGTTCTCCAGACCCTTAATAATTTTAATCGCCCTCCTCTGGACACTTTCCAGCTTGTCAACATCTCCCTTCAATTGCGGTGCCCAGAATTGGACACAGTATTCCAGGTGTGGTCTGACCAAGGCAGAATAGAGGGGGAGCATGACTTCCCTGGATCTAGACACTATACTCCTATTGATGCAGGCCAAAATCCCATTGGCTTTTTTGCCGCTGCATCACATTGTTGGATCATGTTTAACTTGTTGTCCACAAGGACTCCAAGATCTTTTTCACACATACTGCTGTCGAGCCAGACGTCCCCCATTCTGTATCTTTGCATTTCATTTTTTCTACCTAAGTGGAGTATCTTGCATTTGTCCCTGTTGAACTTCATTTTGTTAATTTTGGCCCATCTCTCTAATCTGTTAAGATCATTTTGAATTTGGCTCCTGTCTTCTGGAGTGTTAGCTATCCCTCCCAGTTTGGTGTCATCTGCAAACTTGATGATCATGCCTTCTAACCCTAAGTCATTAATAAAGTGTATCTTAGTGTATCTTACTACCGTGTTTCCCCGAAAATAAGACAGTGTCTTATATTAATTTTTGCTCCCAAAGATGCTCTAGGTCTTATTTTCAGGGGATGTCTTATTTTTCCATGAAGAAGAATTCACATTTATTGTTGAACAAAAAAAATGAATATTTATTATATACTGTACAGTAGTTATCATCACAAACCAGCATAACCAGACAAACTGTGAATTCTATCAAGAATTTCTTATTACTACCACTATTTCCATGTACAACACTCTATGGTACGTACATTTCCCAGTCCTGCATGCTCTGGTGTTCTGTTTGGCAGGCATGCTTCCAAACAAAAACTTTGCTAGGTCTTACTTTTCAGGGAGGCCTTATATTTAGCAATTCAGCAAAACCTCTACTAGGTCTTATTTTCTGGAGATGTCTTATTTTAGGGGAAACAGGGTATATATATTCATGTAATAGCCAACTTCATGGATAAGTTGAATGCAAATAGTAAGGCCAATATTATAGATGCTGATATGACCTGAAGATAAGTTGGGAGTCATTCTATAGAGAGGGGAAAGCACCAATCCCAACTCAGGGGGCTAATTGCCACCATTTCCCCACCAGGCATTCAAAACATGGCGCCACACAGGAGAGAGGAGAGGGGGCTGGTGCTTCTTTTAGGTTCTCCTGAAGCAGATTAAGGTCTTGAGTTCAGAGAAGGGAATAGTTTCATTTTAAAAATAAGACTTAAGGTACAGTAGTTGCACAGACCCGTGTGGATAAGTCAGAATGGGACTTTAGAGTTTATTTTTTGACTAAAATTTCTAGACATACATATTTATATATGGTACTTTGCCTACAGTGGTTTAGTAACAGTTGTTCCAGGTCTTCTTTCTAAAAACTTTGTCAATATCTAACACTTATCTCCCTAACAGCTCTCTATCCATTTTGCCACTGTTTCTCTTTGAGGTCAAGCGAAGCCTATTTCTTTGGCCCTTTCTCATAGGAACCTTTATTTTTTTATCTAGGCTCTTCATCATCTTTGTAGTTATCCTCTGAAGCCTTTCCAGCCTGTCAACACCCTTCTTGAGTTTAGGGTCCCTGCAGACTTCGCCAGGAGCTCTTTATTTGAAGCTAATGGAATCCCCTCCCCACTCCAAGTCCTTTCAAAGAGTTATGCTCATGCGGCATCGGAACATCCCAAAGTAGGAGACTGTTTCAGACAGTAAATAATGGGAGCTTTAAAAATACATGCTCCATGGAAGGCTGACTGTAATAGATTTCCTCCACTCCCAGTTAATGTTCCCAGATTTCAGGACCTAGACCAGGGTTGGGCAAAGTGTAGCCCATGGTGCACACAAAGCTTTTGGAAGCTGTACATGTGAACCACAGGATCTCCAAAAGCCCTTCAACAACCCCAGACTCCCCCCCCCCCCCCATTTTAATTGGGGAAAATTTTCAGTGTTTTTTTTTTCTTGAAAAGTGCAGACATCTACAAAAACCATTTTAAATGCAGCAGTTTGTTGATTTCTAAAGGTTTTGGAGATCTCTAAAACTATCTCCAAAGGCTCTCTCACAAAATTAAAATAAAATAGAACAATATGACTGAAAATGATAGTTGGAAGTGACATTGGGGCAACAAACCATTATGGTGTAGCTTGCTGAATGGGTGCAGGGAACGGAAATGGCCTTGCTCTGTGTGCAGTTGCTGTTTTCAGGGCAAGTGGAAGGAATCTGAGGGCAAGAATGAAAATTATGTGATAAGTTCAGGGTTAAAATGAAGGCACTAGAGGCCCATCTGGACAGTGAATTCGACCTGATTCCATTGTCCTGAATGCCCTGAAACTATGAGATACTCTAGAGTTTCCAGCAAGCTATGGCATATCCCCTGACTTTGTCCAAAGCAGGGCAAAGTCAGTTTAACCCTAAAGAAATCCATGATATTCCACCAGAAAGCAGCAAACATCATGGTGACAAGCAGCAGTGTATTCAAATCCAGGTTTTCATGCCTGTATAGACCTGCCCAAAGACAGGAATTTATGTTCCTTTAAAATTAGGCTTGCTTTTATGCCAAAGATTGGTTTTTTTTTCCCCAAGGGCATTTTTTAAAATAAGAATGAATGAAATTACGTTGTCAATGTCAATAATTTGTATCACAAATGTACCCCTATTCCCAGGGAAAGGCATTTTGTGGGAGGGATTATGTATTACCTCAGGCCTCATCTACAGTGCCCTATAATACAGTTTGAAACTGCATTATATGGTCAGTGTAGACTTATATCTTTTATTTATTTATTTAAACCATTTATATTCTGCCCGTCTCACAACATATATAGGGCAAGCAGAGCACAACATATATAGGGCAAGCATTCCACGATGGGACATAAAATGACTAGGTAAAGGGTTTCCCCTGACATTAAGTCATGTCCGACTTTGCAGTGCCTTCCCAGTGGAGCAGTACCTAGTGATCTACTCACATTTGCATGTTTTTAAACTTCTAGGTTGGCAGAAGCTGGGGCTAACAGCAGGAGCTCACTCTGCTCCCCTGATTCGAACAAGCAACCTTTTGGTCAGCAAGTTCAGCAGCTCAGCAGTTTAACCTGCTGCACTACTGGTGACTATAAATATACAGAAACATTAAAATCAGTTAGATCTACTTTAAATTCAGCTATTTATACCCAATTCAATGCACCATGCTGGCTGGTGCACACAGGACAATGCAATTTTTTGCTGTTAAATGGCATTATATGAGCCTACACTGACCATATAATACAGCTGCAAATTGCAATATAGATCAGTGAAGATGGGCCCCCAGTCTTGTCAAGTAACCTGCTGCAGATGGAGAAAAGCAACTGCTAAGTCGTGGAGATGCGCACTGGCCCTTGACGGACCACAAAGGGCTTGCATGAAACATTTTTGTGAACTCAGAATGCTCCCCTTCATCCCCTGGCCTATGTTTAGCTTGGGACTTGAGATTCACTTCCTCATTAAATGAAGCAACCCCGCCCCCCCCAGCCCCAAACAATCTGGGATGTGGGATCCAAAGTATGATGAATTTACTCTCCATGCTTCTAATGTAGTTGAAATGTTGAAGAGGTATGTATAGGGAGAAGATAAGAGGATTCTTGTGGGTGGACAGTTGGTGGTAATATAAATATTGAAATTGGCATATCAATGTCAAGAGCTCAAATTGTCCAAAAAATAAAAGAAGGAGGAAGAAAGAAGGGAAAAGGATAATTGCCCGACCTGTGCTGTGAATACTATGTGAAAACATAATCATTATAATATATAAATATACTCAACAAATTCCTGCGAACAGGTTGCTTGTGTTTCACCATTTTTAATCCAAAACACATACCTCAATGACTTTTAACCTATTGCTATAAATTCCAACACATTGCTGTAAAAATGCCATGCCTGGACTTGTACTGAATGTAGCAGTACACCCCATCTACACTGCCATATAATTCAGTTTGAAATTGCATTACATGGTCAGTGTCGACTCATATAATTCAGTTTAACTGTATTGAATGGCTCTACATTATATGACTCTACATTGATCATATGATGCAATTTCAAACTTAATTATATGGCAACGTACACGGGGCTGTATTTCCCTAAGATCAGCTGATAGTAGCATCTAAACAGGATCAGCTTATAATTGGATCACCCATGGATCCCTTTCACACTACACAGTTATAGCACAGCGTTATGTTATAGTTTGCCTTGGCTGCATTTGGTGGAATTCTAGTTTTTGGAGCTTGGTCAGAGTCATTATACATCTCTAACGGGAAATTCTTAAATACCTCACAAAACAACAAATCCTCAGGATTCAATAGGATAAATTTAAAATAGTATCAAAGCACTAAAATTGTGTATTGTGAAGGAGGCCTTTGTTAGATAATCAGCTTTGTCCAATCACACTTGGAATTGAATCACTATTGTTCTCTGAGGTGCTACCATCTTACAGCCTCTTGGGAAGCTTATATGTACCCTATTCATGACCTATAATATTATAATTGGTTTCATAACTCATTAAACTTGACTTATTTGCATGTTTTAGGATTTGCACTAAAAGACAACAGGGATTTTATGACTTAATAATGGTGTGGCGGGCAGAAATTGTACAGGTCAAGCATTTTCTAGTAGGGAAATCCAACTATGAGGGAAATTTTAACAGTTAGTGTTCTGTCTGCTAGGCATTTTATTACTTACTAGCTTGGGTACCCGGCAATGCCCAGGTTATTTGAAAAGGGCCTTGTTTGTTTTTGGATGTTAGGTAATATCAGTTTGGTCATATGTTACACTATTTATTAGAAAAACACTCATTATTTGCTTTGTTTTTTATGAATGCTCCCATTAGAAAATGCATAGTCAGTTCAACTGCTGATCAATTCCTCCATTTGCTATGTGCCAGAGGAAAGGGTAGGAAAGTGTTAAGAGAGAGGCAGTGAGTGGGGTCATGCAAATGGAGAGAGAAAGGAACTCTGGGATGTGCTCGCTGTAACCTGCAATGTCCTGTGAGGGAGGGACTTGGTGGCTCCTCAGCACTGGGAACCAGAGCCGTTCTTAGGTAATTTTCAGGAGTAGGCAAACAGAATTTTGGTGCCCCCCCCCCCCCCCCGCAGCACGGGAGGCAGGGCCACGTGGTGTGGGAGGCGGGGCCTAGGTCTAGGTCCCTGGCCGCCTTTGCTCCCTTCCCTCTCTCCCTCCTCGCCCCCTCACCTGCTTCCCAGGAGGCGGAACCACGGTGAGGCCCCACGCACCAAGGGTTGGCGTTTTCCTCTTGGGACAACAGGAGGGAGGCAGCTGCGGTCCACTCGCTAAGGCAACCGGTCTATGAACCCCCAATTCCTCCATGGCCCAAGCCTTTCCCTCCCTCTTCCCACAAGTCGGCAGCGCCAGACAAAGGCCAAACCCCTCCTCCTCCCCTCCCTCCCTCCTTCGCGAAGGCCTATCCTGCCAAGAAAAGTGCCCCGTCCTTTCCATTCCCTTCCCTGTGCTCAGAGGAGATTCTACCTTGCAGAAGCCGGCTGCCTCTCGTGCCCAGAGGCTAAGGAAGGGCGCGCAGTTCGCGCAAAGCTCCAGAGTCCAGCCACTTCCGCTCTTGCCAGGCTGCGCAGCATGGGAGGCGGGGCCAGGCCGCACGGGCCACATGGCAGCAAGGCCCAGGCCATGGCGGGAAGGCCCGTCCTGAAGGTGAAGGAGGCAGGGGTGGTGCCACCCTCCTGGGGGCCTCGATGGTGCCCCCGGGACGATGGCGCCACAGGCAAATGCCTAGATTGCCTGGTGGTTGGACCGCCTCTTCTGGGAACTATAGCCTGTTTGCGGATAGAAGATATAGATATTGGCTGATTTTTTCCCCCAACTCAATGGCCAATATGTAGTTCTCACCCTTTTCTGAAACTTACCCAAACACAGGGGTCCAAAGTGTCACCTGGCTGACTGTTCCAGGCCTCCAGTTGTGTTATCAAACCATAGTTATTTACATCTATACTTATAAAAATTTGTATAAAGGTAGGTGTCCATCTCTGCAATTGTGTCAAGAGTTTTCAATTCATTTACCATGTACCATCCCCAGAAAATCCTCTTGGCAACCCTATTGAGACACGTGGAATCTTTCAAAAGTGATAAGTAGATGGATGGCCGAAAGTGCAAATGTTGATGGGAAATTGTAGGTGAATAGATTTTAGAGATAAATGTTTTTCTCTGCTATCCAAATGGCTCTTCCCTTGCCAGTGGATGGCAAACACTATTTGCTTTGCAAATTGGGGAAGTTAGAGGGAAGCTGTTCTGGAAGACCAGAATAAAAATAGATGAGAGAACAACGGTTGTGCTGTGGTTAGCTTGCCTGAATTTCTATGATTAGTTGGAGAGAGCCTGTGGTTTAGGCACTTGACTGGTTAGACCTCTCCCAGGGGGTTGGGGGTTGTGGGGGGGACTATTGCACATTTGTGGAGCTGGCTTTCTGAAACGCCTACAAACTGAAAAGTCGCCTATGAGTGACATTAGAGATGTTTAAAAAGAAACACCAGTTGGATTAGGAACAAAATAAAAACAGCACGGCAATTTAAAGTTTAATCTTTGTCCAGTTTGGTGACTTTGGTCAGGTTCTTTCTGTTTCTTTTCTTTTGCAAGAGGACAGATATCTCTGTCTGCTGTCTTAGATCTACACAGCCTCAGATGCCCTTTCTACCTAAATGCTTTCTAGCTACATGAAAGCAAATTCCCAACATACCACCCCAGTCATATGTCACAGTCAAAGGTGACCAAGAAATAAATGTAGAGCTGTGCTATGGCCATCAGCTGAAATGCCTTAGAGCTCAGTGGATGGAGTCACAGAAGTCTCCAGAGCAGAATGGCAAGCATAATTGGAGCCCACCTCAGTGGTACCTTTAAGACCATCCTTTGACTTTATCCCATGGAAATGAATTATAGTCAATTATATTTTGTTATTGTTGCATGCCTTCAAGTCATTTCTGACTTATGGTGACCCTAAGAGAACCCCAACAAGTTGTTATCTTGGCAAGAATAGTAACGTGGGGGGGGCAGGGGGGGCATTGTCTTCATCTGAGGCTGAGAGAGAGAGAGAGACTTCCTAAGGTCACCAAGTGGCCTTCCATGGCAGATGGGGATTCTAAGCCTAGTCTTTCCTCCCCTTTCCCTCTCCCTAGTCTGGCAAAGCCCTAGTCCTACATTCAAATAACCATGATGGCTTTTGGTCAAATACAATTTTTTACTCTTAAAGACACTGGTTTAAAATTAATATCTTTGCCCAATTTTGTCATGAGTTGTGGAATAAAGCTCATTGTAAGATGCTTGCCATATACAACTCTTGCATTTCATGCACAGGGACATAGAGTATGTGTATAAAGGCACACACCACTCATCATAATGATAGGCATCTCTGTTAGTTGATTAGAATGACCCCAACACAATGGGGACCAGATTGTTAGTTCCAGATAGAAAAAAAATGAATAGTTACTAGTATGACCTATGAAGAAGATGAGTTACATAATCTTTTTTCTTTTGGGCTATAGAGAAGCTACAGGAGACTTTAAACCATAGATCCTTATCTGTTAAGAAAAGTGTGAAGTAGGGAAGGGTAGGTTTTCATTATGAAAATGTAGTGCTGTATACTTGAGCTGGGAAAATATGTTCTCCTCCAGGTGTTGTTTGATTAAGCTCCCATCATCCCTGGCCATAGAAGAGAGAATAGTGAAGGCTAATGGGAGTTGCAGCCTGGCAATATCTATCTAGAGATGGGAAACCTGTTTCCCATCCAAGGAAATCTTTGATTTCAGTTAACAGGATTTCTCAAGCAACCTAAGGCTCTTTGTAGCACTTTAAGAGCATAATTTGCAAAGCATGCAGGGTACAAAGCCACTTTGCAGAAAAGGAACCTGATATACATGAACTCAGACTCTAGACAAGGGAGGCTGTACATTCCAGGTACGGTTGCGGGGAGGTGGAGAACAATTTAAGGTGCCAAATGAAAAGGACCTAAAGCAAAATCCATACAACAACAGGAGGTAAACATTGTTTGTTTTAGTAAAGGTAAAGGTTTCCCCTGACGTTAAGTCCAGTCGTGACCGACTCTGGGGGTTGGTGCTCATCTCCATTTCTAAGCCGAAGAGCCGGTGTTGTCCATAGACATCTCCAAGGCCGGCATGACTGCATGGAGCACTGTTACCTTCCCGCCGGAGCGGTACCTATTGATCTACTCACATTGGCATGTTTTCAAACTGCTAGGTTGGGAGGAGCTGGAGCTAACAGCGGCTGCTCACTCCGCTCCCGGGGTTTGAACCTGGGACCTTTCGGTCTCCAGCTCAGTGCTTTAACGCACTTCGCCAATGGGGCTCCTGTTTGTTTTACCAAAGTTTAAAACCACAAGTTGCAAAACCTGGCTTTTAGTTTCCACTCTGTGTCAAGAAAAAGAGAAGAGATAAAAATGGAGTCTCACTCCACTTACTAGACCTTGTGATACTAATTCTTGATCAAAATAGAAACACCCATGGAACAGAGAAGGACTCTGGTTGTGCTTCCTGAATGCTTCTGAATCGTTAAGAGAGGAATATCAATGACTACCATTTCTGGTTGGGATCATCAAATCATCATACTAAAAACCTCTTCATGAATAAACTGTGATATTCTTAAAGTCTATACTAATCAAACCAACATCTTGTGCTCCATTGGATCAGACTTGCCAAGTTACATTTTGCAAAGCATTTAGCCCCCATTACACATGACAGCATGAGAAAAGAAAACTAGTTTCTGTTACTCATATTGCAAAGCTCCATTGCTACTTTATATACAGTGTTCATGTTACTTTTTCTGTTTCTTCTGTTTCTTGTGACAACTTTCAAGTTCTGCATTAGGTTTTCAAACTTTTGCTTATAATCATGTTGGCAGAAGCTAAACAAAAACTTGGGATGGATTTTCAGGTGTGCATTATGCTGACGTTCCTTTGCTGGTTGCCCTGATAGGTCCCTTAGAAATCCTTAGAAATGAACATTTTCCAAGGAAGTATCCAATCACCAACAGAGAGAACAGGCAGACTATACAAATACCATTTTCTTGTGAAGAAAAGAAGAAATCTGGATTGTTGGCACAATCTATTTTGCTCCAAAACACTGGGCCAAAAAGAGGTAAGAGCACCCAGAAAGTACAGTAGATAACAGGAACCAGACCACAGGAGAAGAGCGCAGAGCAGCAGGGATTGCTTCTGTCTGGAGGAGAAGAAATGCTGATGCAGGGAAGGGCTGTCATGGGAAGGGAAATGGGGGGACTGTGTCAGAGGAATGTGGCCTGAGTGGTTGCTCCAGTGGGTGGGATCCCCCCCCCCCTTAGCTGCTGGACTCCTGATACTGTTGTCTCCTTCTCCAGCTGCATTTATTACATCACAGACATTTGTGACATTAATTATCTTCTCCAACATCAAAAGCTTTCCCACTTGTTGATCGGCTAAACAGAAGACCTTTTCTTCCCATTGCTCCAGGGCAATTCCTCCCTCCTTCCTAATCTCAAGGGCAGTTTTTGTGTCTCCCCTCCTCCTCTTTGGGGACATGGAAAGTGCTGACACAAGGCCTTTGTCTTTCCCCTTCCTTTCAATGGCCCACACTCTATCCTTTCCACTCATCTGAGTGCCCCCCTGCACACTCACCCACCCCATCGTCTTCCTTAATAGCACAAACTGCAGAGTCTACTAACCAGCAGTGTACTGTTCACAAGGCTGGGTTGAGTTGCTTATGAGATATTATTTAGGTAAACTGGCAGACTCCCTCTATCACTGCTCTCTTTTGTCTGGAAGAGCAAAGAATACATTTCCCTTCAAAAAGAACACAGGAAGTCCCTGTCCCTAGAGGTCCCCTCACTTTATTTCTTCCTTTTTCATTCAACTCTGCCTTACATCTGAGCACAACTTCAACTCTCCCTACTGCATAAACTATCCCTGAATGGGGCAGATATAGGAACTACCTGAGGACTGCATAACGTGGTCATTATAAAGAGGTCTACCTGATCCATAGTTCCTAGAAGGGTCAAGCAAAACACACATGCAAGTCACAAGTGCAAAGGCATCCTCCAAGTAATGTTCCTGAAAACCAATTTACAGAAGCATGCTGCCTTTTGATATCAAAAGCAATATATAGCTGTTGATAACCTTATCTTGTAATTCCCCTTTAAAGCCAACCAGGTTTTCACTAAATTTTGTGAATTCTCCACTTTAGCAATATCCTGTGTGAAGAATTATCTGTCCTAAATCTTTTCCCATTCTGCTTCTAGAGATAATTATGGCCTCTAATACAATGGGAAAGGGAAGAAACCCGCTCCCTATTCATTAAAAAAAACTTGTTATGTGCTGTCAGGTTGGTCCTGATGTATGGTGACCCTATGAATGGGAGACCTCCAGGAGCTTCAGTCATCAGCAGGTCTTGCAAATGCTGAGGCTGGGGCTTCTTTGAGTAAATCAATCCACCTTTAATGTACTCTTCCTCTTTTCCTACTGCTTCACCTTTTCTTAACATCACCATCTTTTCCAATGCATCATGTGGTTGGCTGTCCAAAGTACAATAGCCTCAGTTTAGTCATGCTAATACCTTCTTCACACTGTGCACACCATCTACACATATACTACATCTTCCCAGACTCCCACTTTTTTGTGCTAAGGTCTGAATTATCAAGCCCACCCAAAGAGTCCTGCAATATTCACAGAAATATCCTTGGCTATGAATTCTTTGTGGTTGCTGGACGAAGGCCATTTGCCTCTCTGCTATTTGAAATGTATGTGCTCCCCCACACATAACTGGAAGTTACTTAGGTGAAATATTTGTATGATCTCAGTTCCTGATGAATAAGCTTTACTTAACTAATTCTATGTTTCATATTATTTTAAGAAGCAACTAAGCATTTCTGAAACTCTTTCCGCTAGGTGCTTAAATAAATATATTCACTTGGAAACTGGAGCTGATTAAGATATTTTGCCTTGCCTGAGGTTGGTCTTACTCATGTCTTGAACTGCTTGGCATCCATGGTTAACCTAGTTTTCACAAAGATTAAAAGAAGCTCTATAGTAGCAGCCTCTCCTTCTCCATAAGTGTAGGCAATAAATCTGAATGGTCCACCTGCTTGGGCTAAGTGTTATTAGCGTTGATGGCTATGAGAGTACCTGGGACTATGAAACACATAGTGCCAGGAATGTCTTCTACTTCACAAGACTGGGATTGCTCACCCCTATTTATCAGAGACATGTCTGGGGCACTTTCATAAAACACAACTATAATCGTATGATTCCACTTTAACTGGCATGACTGTGCTGTAGGAGCTTGTTGTTGTTGTTTATTCATTCAGTCACTTCCAACTCTTTGAGACCTCATGGACCAGCCCACACCAGAGCTTCCTGTTGACTGTGGCTACCCCCAGCTCCTTCAAGGTCAAGCCAGTCACTTCAAGGATACCATCCGTCCATCTTGCCCTTGGTCAGTCCCTCTTTCTTTTTCCTTCCATTTCTCCCAGTATTATTCTCTTCTCCAAGCTTTCCTGCCTTCTCATTATGTGACCAAAGTACTTCATCATTGCCTCTAATATCCTTCCCTCCAGTGAGCAGCAGGAAATTATTTCCCGGAATATGGACTGGTTAGATCTTCTTGCGGCCCAAGGCCCTCTCAGAATTTTCCTCCAACACCACAGTTCAGAAATGTTTATCTTCCTTCGCTCAGCCTTCCTTATGGTCCAGCTCTCGCATCTATAGGTTACTATGGGGAATATCATTGCTTTAACTATGTGGACCTTCATTGCCAGTGTGATGTCTCTACCCTTCACTATTTTATTGAGATTGGTCATTGCTCTCCTCCCAAGAAGTAAAAGTTTTCTGATTTCCTGGCTGCAGTCTGCGTCTACAATAATCTTTGTGCCTAAAAATACAAAGTTTGTCACTGCCTCCATGTTTTCTCCCTCTATTTGCCAGTTATTCATCAGTCTGGTTACCATAATCTTGGTTTTTGATGTAGAAGCTGGCTTGGTTAAAGTTGGAGCTGAGAATGCTGGGAGTTGAACAACATCTCGAGGGGTATAACAATCCAACCCTTGCCATAAATGTTACCACCTAATTGGCCACTGATGATATGATTAGAAATAAGAAAATAAAAGTTACCAACCAGGACTTTATCTAAGTTGGGGCCTGAGAAAATTTCTGGCCCCATTACATTTGCAAAAGAGAAGAATGCCTGCATTCAGACCAGCTACCTCTTGACACATTGAAGTCTTCTTGTCTTACACAGTGCTACAAATCCCAGTATTTCATAGGGTAAGTTATGGTAATTACTACCAAAGCACACTAACTATGTAATATAACAACGCTGGGAACATTGCCAATCCTGCCTACCTACCGGTACTTGCTCCCTATTCCACATTTTACAAAACTCAAGTGACTGTGGCAAAAAAAAAAAACCTCCTCTAAAACTTTGCAGGTGAAAAGAATGAGAATGCAAGTTTAAGCATCCCTGTATTATACCATATATCTTACTCAATCCTTAGCTTGTAAGAATGGTGGGCATATGAAATTCTTGCTAGCAGAGAGGCAAACTCTCTCTTACTCTTCATCCCTCTGTGTCTCCTTCCCTCTTTCTTCCAACCTTTCTCAGGTCCTGAATTGTTTGCACCATAAATAAGTTTGGGATGCTTTTGATTTCTTTTGCTTTACTTACTTTCACCTTGAAGTTAGTGCAAACCCATTTAATTTTGCACTGAGTTCGCAGTTGTGCCGTCTGTGCTAGCTTCCTACTCACACTCACACTCCAAGATGAAATTTGTATCTTGAAAACTGATCAAATGAATTAGCCCTTTGATCAAAAAGCAGCAAGTGCTTATATGGCAGACAGAGACGAAGAACCATTTATGTGAGGTGAGATGCCAGGAAGTGAGAGAAATCTACCCCTTGGAAGGGAAGTTCACTCCTGGAAGAGTTATCATGGGAAAAGGTGTCTCTACTGAGGATTTCTTGTTTCTACTACAAGCCAAAACTTTCAAAATCCAATTCTCACAGGGACAAAAAGTGAGGTGAAATCTTCTGAACAGGGACACAGAGAGCAAACCAAACACCACAGGGGTGCTAACCCTTCTCAATGCAACCCAAAGCATATCTATGAATCTGAACTCTAGGTAATTTTTGGTTAATCGTACATTTGAATAGTTTCAAGCCGAGGATCTATTTTTTATTTAACAATAAACATGCATCTGAAGACAATTTCTTAATTATTTTAACTGTATGTTAACATGGTGTCAGTGGTTCTGTTATAGCTCACTTTAGATCAAAGTACAGCTGAAGAATGGGTCTTGATCCATCTGCTAAAGAAGCAATTTTTGGAGAATTCACATTTACAGCAGAGGGAAACAGCAGCTACCTGGTCCCCCGTTCTGTCTGTCTTTGAAGTTCATTACACTGAAAGCCCCTTCCATCTCCTGCTGCTGTGTTTTACACCTGAATTACAATGATGGCATTCCCCAATTACCGAAGTCTCTGTGGTATGAATATCTTTTTTTACAGTAGCTTGCTGTGCACATTATACACTGCAATGGGATCACAATTGACTCTGAGGCTGAGCCATACGTGAAAGCTTGGATAAGTGCATGTAACTACCAAAGTGTGGTGCACAGGCTTTTGCTGAACAGCCATTGCATTGTGGTAGGTGGCACAGAATGTGTTTGCTGATGTAAAGCAATTATTGCCTCCTTCCCAATTTGCCATCATGTGTGCAGACTTCATAATATAGTTTATGTTTAGAATTAGTAGACTAAATTTACTTGTTAGTAATGAGAGGAGACCTACTGAATCCATTAAAACTTAGTGAGTCAACACTTTTGTACATTTCATTGATTCTGTGGGTCTATTCTAGTTGGAACCAACAATTTGATTGAGGTCTATGCATGCATGTGTATATTTCTTTCTCTCTCTCTGACACACACAGAAACACACACTTTCTTTTCTTTCGAGTATATTATATGTATGCTGTAATAATAAGGCCAGAAAACTTTCTATGGACTTTATCACTTCAGGCTGGATATGGACGAGGATGTTTAAAGAACAACCAACCAAGCAAGCAAACCTACACACTTACCTTCCTGTAAGGAACTAGGCGTCAGATAGCAGGATTATATTTATGAACAAACTATCAAAATGGAAAAAAAATACATTTGGACCAGTCCTCCTGATATCATGTGGAGAGATCTTCTTAGTGATATTGCACACACTTGAAGTTCACTTTGTAGGGATTTTGAACAAGGCACTTAGCATAGTGGTACTCACTATATGTGGAAGAAACAAAAGTCCAAATTGCTGACCCATGTTACTTTCCCAGCACAGCTTTATAATATTTTTGTGCATAACATAAACATGATGCTTTTATTTTATATATTTTTGCCCATTTTAAGTTTGTTAGCTGTCACAGTGCTTTGAAATTTCCAAATATATACTGTTTAATGTGTTGGCGAAGGTTTTCATGGCCAGAATCACTGGGTTGCTGTGAGTTTTCTGGGCTGTATGGCCATGTTCCTGAAGCATTCTCTCCTGACGTTTCACCTACATCTATGGCAGGCATCCTCAGAGATTGTGAGGTCTGTTGGAATATAGGCAAGTGAGGTTTATAGATCTGTGGAATGTCTAAGGTGGGAGAAAGAACTCTTGTCTACTTGAGACAAGTGAGAGTGTTGCAGTTGGCCACCTTGATTAGCACTGAATGGCTTTGCAGCTTCAAAGTTTATTTGTTTTTAAACAAATACACAAACAAAGCATTTAGTATAGCCTTCTCCTTAGCATGCTTCCTATATGCAGGGGACCTTTGAAAATGTGATTCTCAAATGGCAGGTTGAATTAATACAGCCCTGGAAATTGTATACAGTACATTCATGCCCCACCTCTCCAAATTTCTGAGTGATTATATTCAAAGCCTAGAATTAAATACTAGGCGTGTCAGTCGTAACATATCACTATCCATCATTCATTGCAGAGCTATATACAAATGTATAGATAATATTGTGAGTTTACTCTGTTTATTGAGAAACAGGAATTGTGAGGAAATGCAGTAGCTATAGATTGTATAACAATGGTGGGGATTGTATATTGTACATTATGCTTTACTGGTTCCCATGGGGCATGGGAAAAGAAAGAGCAATATCACAATTTGCCATGATGATCCATGACAGGTCCGTAGCCAGGATTTTGATTCGGGGGGGGGGGGGGGGGGCTGGGATTTTGGTTGGGGCGGTGGGGGGCTGAGTCTGGATGAGAGCGCATCTACCCTAGCAAAACTTTTGTATCATTATCCTAGTACCCCCATGCATATGGGATATATTGAGCATGGTGATCAGATCATGATAGGAATAAACATCAGTTTAGATAATAAATGTAAGGCCTTTTCGCAGACCACCCTGAGAATTTTGGGGAGGGGGGGGCTGAAGCCCCTCAAGCTACATGCCTGATCCATGACTACTACAGAGTTCAGAAGGTCTCTTTTATCGGGCTACTGTCTGTTGGAAAAGAAGTATGCAGGCTGCACAGAACTCTTTAATCTGTCCAATGAGGTGTGTGTAAATGTGTAAATCTGTGAGCATCTGTAAAAGCTTATCAGTTCTTTAATAAAGAAATAAGTCAATTGAAAACAGTATAGCATCCCCACAAAATTTCTATTTCAATAGATTTTTTTAAAAATAGCATTTACTTTGCTGATTTTTTGGAGACATACATACCTGAGCAGAACTGAAACCATCATAAGATTTTCCAGGGGTTCTTGGGTTGCAATGATCCTCAGCCCAACCAGCACAGCAAGTATTGAAGAAGGATGGGACATGCAGTCTGGCAACATTTGGAGGCCCTGTTGCAGGAGGAGTGGTAGGAACTCGTATAAACAGTTTAACTTGGACAGAGAAGCCACAGTATGGAGTAAGGGTCATTTCACACATTACATGCCTTTGCTGTGCCCCTCAGTGGGTTCAATAATTGCATACTGAAAACCAAACCATGTGAAAATGACAAATGTTGGATTGGGAAAATATAGAACTCACCAGGTAAAGGGATGATTTGCTCTGGCTCCCATTTGAGTATGCACACACTTAATGGAAAACCAAATTTGGGCCTGTGCAATACATGAGATGCAAAGACTGGAAAAGTTAATGAGAAGTTACATGTTGATGGCAGGGTTCTGGGAGCTGCAGTCCAAAATAATATTTTCAAGCTGTGATGGGCTTATATGGACACATGTTGGATGCTGACGCTGGGCTGGCGCACAAGTGTGTGTGTGTGTGTGTGTGTATTTAAACCTGCCTGTCATGAGCACAGCCTTCGGGGAAAATTAAGACAGGAAAGCCACTTGTCATTCTCTGTGGAGCTGTCCAGAAGCTCTTCTGGGTCTGGCTTAAAGGAAGTGACCCTTACGTGGATCAGGAAGCCCTGTCCCTCTGGAAGCAGATTTCCATACATGACTGGGAGTTGGCAGACGGAGGCTGAGCTCTCAGTTTGACAAACAGACCATTCCGGTGCTCTGAAGGGGATTTGAAAAGTCAAACACAGGAGTCAGACGTCGCCTGTAATGGCAAAAATTACATTGCCCTTCACCTTTTTAGCAAAGGACTCATTTCAAACAGCAGTAACTTACAGGGTCTATTCTACAGAGAATTATTTCATATATTAGCTTTGCTTTAGACACGCTACAGTGATAGGCAGCTGCGTGGAGTGAGCAGCCACTCAGGGGACTCTTGCTCAGGTTATAGCATTTGGGCTGCAGCACGTTTTGCCAACAGGAAGCCTCCATAAGAGAAGCCATGGAAATAAATTCACAGAGCCAACATGGTAAAGAGGGGAAAGCGGGAGGGAGGGAAGCGGGTATTAATTCCTCGGAGTTGGATGGGAGGAAGGCTGTACTGGGGCTTAATGGTGTTAAGGTAGCCACTGCTTGGTAAAAAAGCCTGTCGGTTTCACAGATATTTTATGCTTTAAAATATTACAATATTAATTCAAGACTCGCAATTAAAAAGGAAAATAAAGCTTCTAAGGCCCCCTGTTGAATCCCAGCATGTTCAGTGAAGGATGTCAGGTTGAGTTATTCAGGGTTGTTTCCCCCCTTTCAACTGCATTCCTATTCCTTTACATTAACCCAGCACAAATAATTTGAACAGATGAGGGTTTTTCTGGCATATTTTATTAACTGATTAATTAAAATATTAATATTCTATGTAGTATCCATAGATTGAAAGGAAAAGTCAACTTCCTTATAATGAATTACACAATGTAACACGATTTTTGTTCCTGGGTTATAAATGTCATTTCCTAATCAGGTTGATCATGAAAACATGGAAAATGTTTATTAAACTGCAGAAACTTTATTTTTGCAGGACACCCTGCAGCACATTTTGCTATAGTTTTTCAATGAATATCTGAGAGAGTCTCAACCAATTCAACAGTTTTTTGGCAGCCACAAAAATGAAGTTTCTGGAGTAAAAATCTGTTCCTGGTTTGAAAGTGTTATTTCCTGTTTAATTGTGTGGTACTTACTTTGAAAATAAGTACCACACAATTAAACAGGAAATAACACTTTCAAACCAGGAACAGATTTTTTTCCCCCCCAAATTTTGTTACATAGTGTTAAAGGCTGAGTATTATGTGGAATTCTGAAACCTGAAATGCTACAAAATTCAAAATTGTTCACATGGGTGGTAAGAATAATGACTCCTTTGTTTCTTTGTGGTAACACAAACTTTGTTTCATACACAAAATATTGCATATCAAATTACCTTCAGACTATGTGTACAAAGTGCATTATGAAACATACGGTAACTGGATTTCATATTTGGACATGGGTCCCATCTTCTGGATATTTAATTATATACACATATGCAAATACAGGTACAGTAGAGTCTCGATTATCCAACAGAAACGGGTCGGCAGAACGTTGGATAAGCAAAAATGTTGGATAATAAGGAGGGAATAAGGAAAAGCCTATTAAATGTCAAATTACGTTATGATTTTACAAATTGACAGAATAAGCAGTTCAATACACGGTAACTTTATGTAGTTATTACTGTATTTACAAATACAAATTTAACACCAAAATATTGCAATGTATTGAAAAGATTAAGGAGCCGCAGTGGCGAAGTGTATTAAAGCACTGAGCTGCTGAACTTGCAGACTGAAAGGTCCCAGGTTCAAACCCCGGGAGTGGCGTGAGCGGCCGCTGCTAGCTCCAGCTTCTGCCAACCTAGCAGTTTGAAAACATGCCAATGTGAGTAGATCAATAGATACCGTTCCGGCGGGAAGGTAATGGCGCTCCATGCAGTCATGCTGGCCACATGACCTTGGAGGTGTCTATGGACAACACTGGCTCTTCGGCTTAGAAATGGAGATGAGCACCAACCCCCAGAGTCAGACATGACTGGACTTAACGTCAGGGGAAACATTTACCTTTTATTGAAAAAATTAACTACAAAAGCACTGACTACTAAAAGGTAGACTGTGTTGGATAATACAGAATGTTGGATAAGTGAAGGTTGGATAAGTGAGACTCTGCTGTATTTCGAAATTTTAAAAAATCCAAACTTCTGGTCCCAAGCATTTCAGATAATAATATTCAACTTGTGTTGTCGAAGGCTTTCATGGCCAGGATCACAGGGTTGTATGTTTTCTGGGCTGTATGGTCATGTTCTCTTCTGACGTTTCGCCCAAATCTATGGCAGGCATCCTCACAACTTCACAACCTCTGAGGATGCCTGCCATGATGCGGGCAAAATGTCAGGAGAGAATACTTCTGGAACATGACCATACAGCCCGGAAAAATACAACAACCCAATATTCAACTTGTACTTTGTTCAAAGAAAGTGGGAATCCTAATGTTGGTTAATTGGATTGGGAAGCACATTTCAAAGAGTTTAAACTTCACCTGAGCCTGGAGAGCCATGTTTCCCATCCCAAACTATTAACTTTATTATGTCAAGGGGGAATAGGGTTATATTATACACCAGGGATCCCTGATCTCCAAGGTCATTTATCCTGCCCTCTCCCTAAACTTTAGGCTTAGGGTCTCCCAAAGTCTGAAATGACTTGAAGGCATACAACAACAACAACAACGACAACCCTAATCAATTTCACTATCTCATCAGCTAAAAACAGGCCCACACTTCCCACTGAAATACTGGTAAGTTTATGTTGGCTAAATTGTTCTTTATTTGAAAAAGTGTATTGTTCTTTCTCTTTTTTGCACTACAAATAGGATATGTGCAGTGTGCATAGGAATTTGTTCATGATTTTTTCAAACTATAGTCTGGCTCCCTAACAGTCTGAAGGACTGTGAACTGGTCCTCTGCTAAACAAGTCTGAGGACACCTGTTATACAAGATCATGTTTAAGGAAGATATGAAGATCATGAGACAATATGAGAGGGCACAAGGAGATATAGAATATAGAAGAAGACCTAGTTGTAATAATGATAAGTTTGTAAAAGAACTCCCCATACCCCAATAGCCCCCACTCTCTTTGTTTTTTCCTTGTGACATACTAGATATTTGTAAAGAGGCAACTAACCAATAACAAAGTTATTATCTCCTATTTTTTTCCTTCTCTTTTTCCTCATCCCCCACTCTCCTAGTATGAATGTTATTTTTACTTTTATTTGGAAATGTTTCATAAAAATTATTTGAAGGAAAAAATAGATAACGCTTAAGGGTATTTATTTATTTCTCTGTATCTGCGGGTCTGTTGTCTAGATTGTGTAAGATTTGCTAGAGCAAATCACAGAGACAGTATTAGACTACAACAGGCAACATTCTGAACGAAGTTCGTACATAGAGATATGTGTTTCCCTTTTGTGAAATACTCTCTCAGGAACTATCAATCCCAGATTTCCTTATGTGTAAGCAGGAAAGAAGGACAACTTGTGATAGGAATCCAGGCACCATAACCAGACATGTTGGTATCAGAGACCATGAGAACCCCTGCCTCTGATTTACAGGCCTCAACTACGTATGAGTAAATATCCTACTGCCTTGTCTTGTTATAAATTTACACCAAGTAGAAAGAAATGTTAGAAAACTGTGAATTTGCAAGAGAAATTGTCTTCAGGGAGATAACCCATGATTTTGTAATGAAAAATGCTCTGAAGCTTTAAATTGCATTGGTCTGTTTACAATGTTTTGTATCTACCCACATCCAATGGAATTTTTTTAAAAATATGAAAAGATCGGCAGGATACCACTGTAATTTGGATAAAGTAAAATGTTCAAAATGTTCAACAAGTGTTTAAAGCTCAGTTATTATATTAAACAAAATTAGCAAAAAGTATTAATATGTCTGGGTACATATCAGGAAAATTCCAATATGGGCCATGTGTAATTTCAGAAATGAACTAAAATGTAAATCATTAGAATTCAAATGTAAAGCATTGTGCTCATGATTTCTCTTTAGAATAACAACCTCATCAGATGCGGCTGTTTTCGGCAGCATACACCGAGTTTGCTGTAGTTTAGCCACAGAGCGCACCGACCCTCATCCTATAATGCACAGCTACTTCTGGAGGGCCTTCATGGCTAAACTACAGCAGAGCCGGTATATGCTGCCACAGCAGCAACACAGGAAGCTTTCTGTGTTGCACCAGCAACAATGGAGGGAAGCAGAGCAGCAGACACTTCCCCTCATGGGATGAGATTTTGAGTAAATTGGGTGTGGGGCAACGGGTTCCCCATGTTGTCCCCCTAATGGGCATCACCAGATTCACCACGATCCATGGCGATTCTGGTGGTTAATATGATGAGGTCCAAGACAGACGCAACAGAACAGGATGGTATTTGGTCTCACACATCGTGCTAAACTATAGCACAAACTTTTATTTGTTTATTTCTTTGTTCACTTACTGTCTTATACCCCACCCTTCTCACCCACAAAGGGGTACTCAGGACGGCTTGCAAACTATGGCAATAATTCAATACCAGATTCAGACAATAACAATAACAGTAAAACACAATGTTATAAATCTGTAAAAACATATACATAATCAATTACAAATAATTTTTCAGATGATAAAACATATCAAAGGTCTAGAACCAGAAAGTCGCCAAAGGTGTGTAACAAAATCATAACATTATTGATTCTTTTACATATTGAGCAAAAGTGGATAGATAAAAGAGGCAAACATCAGCCTGAGATCCAGATTCCAAAATAATACCTCTAGAACTTCTATAGAAATTAGATTTAATTATTTTTCTGCTGAGTTCTTTCTCCTGATTTCCTTTTTTTAACCTGGGAGGAATCATAAAGTTTGGAATGGTTGTAACATTTAGTTTGGTTTAAAAACTGCAGATGTCATTTGAAGCTCATGGAAGATTCCAAAGACACTCCTGCACTATATACACAAATACTGCAGCAAATAGTGTCTTGATTTTTTAAGAAAATGCTTTAAGGTAGAGAAAAAAATGATTTATTTTTTGGGGTTTCCAGTAGGAAAAACAGAGCAGTGGAAACTGCAAGAAAATAGGAACTGTGATAGAGGGTGCTTCTACACAACTCATTAATCTGGAGCAGAATGTGGATTATAGAGATCTGGTTCACTTCTGAATGCCTACATAAGCATCCCAGGAACCAGCTGGAAGTTTTAACAGAGTCCGCACAGATCCACTGACTGCAAAGAAATCCAAACCCAGGATTATTTTCTTTCCTCCTGCCTTTGCAGAGATGTGCTTATAAAACACAGCTTTCCAGGGCTTGACTGAAACTAGGGCAAGGCAAGGCAAGACAGTGAAATCGAGCATTCCCATGAGACTGCTGTATTTGCTTTGCTGGGCTTGGAAGGTAGTATCCTTGTTTATCTTCTGGATGGGCTGTGTATCTGCTTTCTTACTTCAACTGCTCCAGATTTAGCGCTGTTCACATGAGTGCTCCCGCATTTGGCGTTCAGTTTCTTCCTATGTAATGGTTATATACAGGAGGGCTTCAGCAGATTTTATGGCTTGATTTCAAATTTATGATGAGTTTTTTTTTATTATGCTGTTTCTGGCTAGATTTATACTGGAGATTGCATTGAGGGAACATTTTCTAGATACCCTGACCTCGAGATTTTAGTGCCTGTGTAGAAGGGCCCAGAACCTACCATATAAATATCCTGGAAAAGTTAAATCTTAGACTACAGCTCTCAAGATTCCCCACCTACTATGTTGGGGGTTGGTGCTGGGCCATGCAGACCAAAACAGTAAAGTCTAAGATTTGGTTTCTATTGCTAATGTAGGAATTGAATGTCAAAACATTTTTGAGTATTCCTAAGCTAAGAAAACTGTATGAAATTTATGGGGTCGCCATAAGTCAACACACACACAAAGTAAAGTAATTACTGAGAAAAGGGCATCTGCTATGACTTGAAATCTACCATGGAGCAGGCTTATCCAATTATGGATGGCACAAGGGTTCACTGAAGACACTGTTACCATCAAGAGCTAACACCACTTGATCATTCCCTGACCTTGCCAAATACTAAGTTCTCTCTTTACCAGGTAAACAGCTAGCTTGTTCCATCTTCTGGAATTGATTAAATGGACTGTTTGCCCCAAACAATGTGTCATCTTTCATTGGATGCTTTGAACAAAGCTCCCTCCCATTCATTCATGCCTGCCTGAAGCAAGCTTTGGCTTGGCTTGAAAGCCCCAAGAGTTCATCACTGTGCCATCACTGCTGTGTTTACTCCACCCGTCTCCATCAGTGGGCAGGCAATCATGAGCTGACGCCATGGCCCTAGACCTGCAATATTTCCTTAATGACACCTTGTGAGGCCGTCAATACAGAAATGGAAAGATATGTTTTTAATGAGATGCAACGTCATGCTGGGTCATAGGTCACCTCCCTTGGGGTTGACCCAGCCAGGCTGCCTTTCATTGTCAAACATGTCAAAGGAGTGTCATGGACTTAACCTCCTCAGATAAGGAGGTCAGACCCCAAGGCATGCCATTGGGTCCCCTTTCTTTCTGGTCAGTAGCAGGGCGTCCCATTATCAGTTCCAGTGGCCACCAAATGTAGCAGCAGCAGTACTGGTGGCAGCATAATGGTACATTTGCAGCATCCATGCTTCTCTTTTTCATGAAGACTCAATCATGTTTCTTTATGGAGTGGCAAACTACAAGAAGAAACTACTTCTCATACTCTCTTCCTCACTTCCTTGGCTTTTTAATCCTGCCTCCTGCTCAAAGCAGACTTTTTTTTAAAGGAAACTATCTCACACCTAGCCATTTTAAGAATCTAGCACTAAGAAAGTGACTGGGGACTCAGAAACATTGCTACTCTGAGAAACAAACAGCTAATTGGATGGCATCGGAAGAGTGCCATCCCATTAATAGCCAATGGGATGGCACCTTTTTCTAAGGCCCTTTGCTGAAGTTCAGACTTAGTTGGCTACTGCCAAAATTCAGGTGGGTCAGCTTTTGCAATTTGGTTGTTAGCACTGGTCATCCTTGCCCACAATCCCTTCAACCTCCTTCCATGCCCTTAGTGGGATCCAGCTCTTCATTCTTAGCTACTGCTTTTGGTATTAAAACAGCCAGAATTAAGTTTTCTGGGTGTAAGGGCCTTGGCTGTCCCTCCTCCCCCTGGGGAGGGTATCTTTTGTTAGTTGGATTATTACTACATACTCTGATTACATACAGTAGAGTCTCACTTATCCAAGCCTCGCTTATCCAAGCCTCTGGATAATCCAAGCCATTTTTGTAGTCAATGTTTTCAATACATCATGATATTTTGGTGCTAAATTCATAAATACAGTAATTACAACATAACATTGCTGCATATTGAACTACTTTTTCTGTCAAATTTGTTGTATAACATGAAGTTTTGGTGCTTAATTTGTAAAATCATAACCTAATTTGATGTTTAATAGGCTTTTCCTTAATCCCTCCTTATTATCCAAGATATTCGCTTATCCAAGCTTCTACCGGCCCATTTAGCTTGGATAAGTGAGACTCTACTGTATTTGGACTACATACTCTGATCAGCTCTTTTGTGAACTCTTAATGTATCTAAGTTATTTACATTACAAGATCCACCCCTTATGAGATCACTAGGGGCTGCCCTATGACCTCTTTAAGGTCTGTTTCTTGGTCTCAGGGTTTCATCCTGAAATCTCAGGGAATAGTATTAGCCAGGCAATCTTAGTCAGAGATCCTGGCTCGCATCTGCACGAACTGACAATACAAGAAGGACTTGAGCTCTGAAGTGTCAAACTGCCTCTAAAAATCATGAGTGATTTTAAAGGCCCTAAAGCATACATTCTTATATTGCCAGCCAAGAAACCTGGATGATCTGTCTTGACTATGGGACATTTGAAACAAGAGGGCCTCTGTAATCAGCAATTGGAGACCCTGGTTAATGCATATCTAGTCTCCTGATAACTGAATGTAGGTTCGATAGATATATCGTGGGCCAAAAAACTACTGTCTATATTCACACCCATATAGAATAACATATTTTGCCTATGTGTATGAGTGTAATTTTTATTGACTTTAATGCAGACAATCTATTTCACAACCAAGATAGAAATCATTCAAAGACAAAGAAAGACATAGAAGGGAGGAAACACACACACACACATGCACATACATATACATACAAATAGAATTGGCACTCTATATCAATAGATTCTGCTTCCACAGATTCAACCATTCACATGTTGATTCCAGGACCCCCATGACACCAAAATCCATGGATGCTTCAGTCCCATGATATATAGTAGTGCAGTAAAATGGTGTCTCGTTTGCTTTTTTGGGGCAGTGGCAATATTTTCAAGCCATGGATGGTTGAATCAATGAATGTAGAATCCATGGATACAGAGAGCCAACTGTACTTTTACTTTTTCTTACCAAATTAGGCATGTCACCCAAATCCTTTCACGGCCTTCCAGTTTCAAAAGCATCTCATCTCTGAGCAATAGCCAAACACACAAAACCGTCCTTATGGTCCAATCTAACAGACCATTCCTCTCTTTAACATCATATAATATTGAAAAATCTATTTTGTTTTCTCGCCTGCCAGGTAGATCTTGAAATTTCTTTCTGCCAATGCCAAAGAATATTTCAATCCTTAAAACAGGAATGGTTTGGAAATACAATAGACGTCTTGGCAAACATTTGACTTTATTGCTCCAATTTTCCCCACCAGTGATAGAGCTCGTCCCCCCCCCCCCAAAAAAAAATCCCTTTCATTTCTTTCCACACTTTTTCTTAATTATTTTGAAATAATATTGATTACAACTTCCAGATAATTTGTACTTTTCTGTTTCAAAATTGGAAAGAGCAATCAATTCATTTCCCTTTTCAAGAATCATATTTCTAATGAATGGTTTATATTTTCCCAAAGTTCATTCTCTATAAAACTTGAAAGACATAATTCCAAGAAATATTATCAAAGCTGAGAAAAAGAGTGACCTTTGCCAAATCAGACAGTAAAATTATCAAGCAGAATTGGGTGCCTCTCATTTGCATACAAACGTGAGCTGGCCCAAGACTATCTTACTTACTGAGGCATAAATAAGGTTTCATCGCCACCAATCCATGTACAAAGGTTGACTGGGACTGAGACAATTGACTTTCCTAACAATGACTATGAACAGCCTTCTCTATTGCTTCTGAAGGTAGCAGACTGGCTTAGAAAGTGCAGGCCAGTTCTGCCAAGGGACAGTTGAAACTCGAACTATCCGAGACCTACTTGCCTTTCGGAAAGCCTGCAAAACCTTGCTCTTCCGACAAGCTTTCAATGGGTGAAAAACTCGGGGCTATGTCTGTTTTTATTGTTGCTTTTATTGTTGCTTTTATTGTTTTTATTGTTATTTTAAAGCTAAGTGTATTGTTTTAATCTATTTCTGTAAATTGCTCCGAGCCAAACTGGGAGTAGTGGTATACAAGTCAAATAAATAAACAAATAAATAAATAAATAAATAGGGGTCTGCTCTGCCAGTACCATAATTACCCATTACCACCATTTGTCTAATGATAGAACTAATGGTTTCAGACAAAGAATTCTGAACATTTAAAACATCCAACAGAAATGTGCAAGTTATATATGGCTGCCTGTCATTTAAAGCATGATGATTGACCATTTTTCTTTTGTTCAGCCAACAAATCAGTTAACAAACATACATATGCATATAGAAATCCTATGCACACTTACCTGTTAGTAAGCTCCACTGAAACATATTTAAATAAATGTGCATGTAGATGCCTTTTTTGGGGGGGGGGGGACAGAGGGGGCTGCAAGATACTTTGCAACTTAATTTAAAATGTCTACTGCCTTTTATTAGACGGACAGGCTGTCAGTAATATTTTTTCTAGGATTCGGTGCTACAGCATCGCATCAGAGCCAGAACAAAATCAAGCAAAACCTAGGCATGCTTTCAACCCACAGCCTCGGTGCTTAAAATTCCCTCGGCTGATTAATCAATTAAAGCTTTAGTTGTGCATTTTACCATCTAAAAATGTTTCAAAAACATTATTTCTTTTAAAAAGCTGCTTTTTTGCAACAAGTTTAAGCATTTGGTTTATATATTGTTATGGGCCTCTTTGATCTCATTTTCAGCAGTTGAACCTGATGACATTGGATCCCTTTCAGGCTCCAAGATGAAAAACAGTGACAATTTCATTTGGGTGAATATGCCCCCCTTTGACAAATGAGTCTCGGCCAGGCGCTTCCATTTTCTGAAGCATGCTACTGCTCTGTCTGTGTGGTAGCCAGGGGTTTTCTGCCATGTGCAGTGTGGTCAGGTTGTTAAAGTCACAGGGAGCTGTAGCAGCAAGGAGCACTGCTACAGCAGGTGGCACGTTGCCATGGCTGGAGGCGGTTTGGATGTCACAGCAATTGTGGTGGCTGCTGAAGGGTGTGGTGGATTGTGGGGCTTGTGATGTGGTGTTGGCATGCAGGCTGGGCTGCAGCAAGAGGGCTGGGGACGGCCTCTGCGTCTGGCTACGGCTGCTTCTGCTACTGCCGGCTGGCTGCTCAGCGGAATACTGAAGACTCCTTTGCCGCTTGCTGCCAATGGGAACAAGCCACTCATTTCATTTTCGGAGTGTCAGTGTCTGGGGAGGATCGATGGGAACACTGTGTTACAAGTGGAGTGGAAGGGGCCAGTTGTCAACCATTGTAAATCTCTGCTCCACTTGCACAGATCATTTGTGAGCAGGAATGGCACTCAGCGTGCAGCAGGGAGAATCAATGCAACCAAACAAGATGTCAGCAGAACACTTAGAGGCTGGCTAGATTTCTTTTCTCTTTCTAAATAGGACTTGGCCACTGAGGCTCACTTTGGAGGACTGTTCTACCTGCTTTGGAAATAGGCTCTTCCTGCAATGAATACCATGCTAGATCAACCCTAGTTCAATGTCTTTACTTGGGAAACAAGGTCTGATGTACTAGCTGAACTACAGATACCTTGGGTAGCAGTGTCTCTATTTACTCAAGGCAGAAAATTCAGTACATCTTCTCTAAGAGTACAAGTTGAGTAGGCATTATAGAGAGATACTGCAAAGGGCATATAAGATGCCCATTGTTATTTTTCCATTGTTCAAAATGTTGTTGTTGTTGCTGCTGCTGCTGTTGTATGCTTTCAGGACATCTTCAGCTTATGGCAACTGTAACACAGACCTACTGCAAGCATTTTTTGGGAAGATTTGTTCAGAGGGAATTTGACATTGCCTTTCTCTGATGCTTTGATGCTAAGAGAGTATAACTTCCCCAAAGCCACACAGAGGGTTTTCTTCTCTGAGTCAGGATTTGAACTCTGGTTCCTAGCCATTATTCAAATGATAGCATATAACTACGGATTCAGTTAGAAAAAAAATTAATTATTCTCTTGTATGAATAAAAATGCAAGGGTAGGTCCACAGAGGTGGTACTGGTGGTAGTGACAGTTCAGGTACACTTGATTTCCAGAAAACATGTGGCTGCAATGTTGGTCTTTGTGTTGATTCCTTGTGATATAGTCAGCACACTAATATTATTGGGGAACTGTTAGCTCAAACGAGAGAATCACTGCAGAAAATTCAATATAATATTGGTGACTTTTGGAGTGTAAGGAGTCATCTGTCATGGCAGTCTTCTAACAACATCCTCACTCCCAGAAAATTTTAAAAAATGCACGTAGATGTCTTGGCACATATCAGCAAACTAGCAGTTTTGAGCTCAATTAGCAGCAGGTTGTTTTGTAAAACTAATGGAGTTCAATTGTCAATTCTAGACCAAGCCACCTGAAAATATTTTGCGTTACAGCAAGTACAGTATTTTATTTGGACAAGTAAGATGAGGCTATGTACATTCCACTGCAACACTGACAAAAAAATAATGCAAGATGGTATTCCCTGTTGGAAGATGGAAGTCGTTATTCTTTTTGCCTTTCTGCTTCTATACTGTAACATTAGACTGATAATAGAGGCCTTGATCGATACATATAACAAATGTCAAGCGCAAGAAACACATGAATTCCACTGATATCTACAGATCCGTTATGCTGAGAACTATCCGGTTTTCAAGAGTACTGATTGCTATGCTAAAATGCGATTCCATTTGGGGCAAGTATGAATTCTTGACATTCACTCTTCTGCTTCATTTTTTGATTATAGGCCAAACAATTTGGGGTCTCCTCTGTTTCTGTTGCACTTCAATTGCCTATGGTTTTGAACTCATTTAGTTTGAGTGTGTGATCTATTTTCCCATAGACATAATTAGAAAATCTTTCAATTTTTTCATCTTCTGCTTCTGTAGGTGGACCATAAACTTGGATTATAATTATATCGTTAAGTTTTCCATGAGGTGTTTATTGAAATTATTTGACCAGACTTTATAGCGTATTATATCACCTGACTGCTCTTCTATACCTTGCCTCACTTTAAATAAAATTCTATTTGTTCTTAGACTGGGTTGTTGTGAGTTTTCCAGGCTTCATGGCCATGCTCCAGAAGCATTCTTTCCTGACGTTTCGCCCACATCTATGGCAGGCCTCCTTATAGGTTGTGAGGCATATTGGAAAAGCTAAGCAAGGAAGGTTTATATATCTGTGGAAGGTCCAGGGTTGGAGAAAGAACTCTTGTTTGTTGAAGGCCAGTGTGAATGTTGTATGTAATTAATCATCTTGATTAGCATTAATGGCCTTGCCAACTTCATGTCCTAACTTCTTCCTGCCTGGGGGAATCCTCTGTTTGGAGATGTTAGCGGCCTCTGATTCAGGTCTGGAATTCTTCTGATTTCAGAGTGTTGTTTCTTATTTACTGTTCTGATTTTAGAGTTTTTTAATACTGGTAGCCAGATTTCTTAGTGTCATTTCCAAAACAAAACCTGTGTAATTATCTGAGAATGTTCCATTCCTGTCACGTAGCTTAGTCACCCCAAGTATTGCAATGTTTTATGCTCCATTATTTGTATTCAGTTTCTATCTTTCTTCAATTCATTATTCTCATGTTCCATGTTCCTATCATATCCACAGTCCAGATTCAGAATTTCCATTTCTCCAGAAAGGGAACACAAGGGATTGCAGTAACCATTGGAGCACTGGAAGTAATCTTTCATGCAAAGAAGCAGATGCTACAGATTTTAAAATAAAGATTTCCACCATCTATAGAGTAAGAATTGCAAAAAAACAAAAAACAAAAAAACCCCAAACCCTAAGTAATATTCAGAAGAGGAAGCAAGGCTAAACATCATACTGCAATGATGCACTGGCTAATAGAGTGCATCAAAACATAAGTTCACTATGAGTTTAAGTCAACTTGACAGAAAATAACAATAAAAGGTATTTTGAAAAATGGGTGCATCAAACAATGGTTAAGGGTCCTTCCAAACAGCCATATAACCCAGAATATCAAGACAGAAAATCCCACAATATCTGCTTTGAACTGGGTTATCTGAGTCCAAATCAAGAAATAGTTTTCTAAGATCTACAGAGATACTCGCAGGAACACCCCAGCAAGCAAGAGTCCAAAAGTGGCAGGCTAAAACCCAGAACCGCAATCAGTGGCTGACGCCAGATGAGAGACTCCCTCCTGGGTACACAGAAGACTGGGTGACTTAGAAGGTGCTGAACAGACTGCATTCTAGCACCGCGAGATGCAGAGCCAACCATATCAAATGGGGCCACAAAGTGGAGTCCACCACATGCGAGTGCGGAGAAGAGCAAACCAGAGACCACCTATTACAATGCAGCCTGAGCCATGCCACATGCACAATAGAGAACCTTCTTATAGCAACACCAGAGGCACTCCAAGTGGCCAGCTAATGGTCAAAGGACAATTAGTATACAGTAATGACAAGTTTTTTTAAAACTTTGTTTGCGTTTTCAAATACATTACAACTTGTACCTTCGGTTCACTTCTGACACAATAAATAAATCTGAGTCCATGACCATATAATCCAGCGCAAATAAATAATGTGGGATTTTATTCAGCTGCGTGGAAGGGGCTTAAGGTGGTTGAATTTTCCACCAATCTTCCTTAGATTAATCAAGTATCTTTTGGATCTTGGAACATACTTCTGTCCAGTGTCAGAGCGTTCTACATGCTAAATTTACCGCACAGGACAAAAAGGTGTTTCTTTGTTAGAACACAGCCATCTTTACCATTCAATCATACTCCCGTGCTACAAAACAGAAAGAAATAGTTCCTGATCTGCTTTCTTGATACCATTCATTATTTTACAGACCTTTAGCCTTGCCACTTTTAATCGTCTAGTCTTTAAAGTAAACAATCCAAATCTTTCAAATCTCTCTCTTTGCAGGAGAGCTTCTCCTGGTCCTTAATCATTTTTGTGGCTCTCCTTTGAACATTCTCCAATTTGACAATATCCTTTCGGAGATGAGTCGTCTAAGTACATACAGTATTTCAGATGAGGGAGAACTCTCTGTTTGGATAATCGCATATAAAACACTTCCATCTGACAGGGTGAAGTTTCTATTGCATATCTTCTGTTAGCTTAGGCTCCATCACCTCCTTGCAATTTGTCCCTCAAATTTAAGATAGCTGGGACTGGCACAGAGACCCAGTGAGAGGGGAGATGAAGAGAATAACTATACCACAGCCCTTATATAAATTGTATGTATTCAGTAATAGAAATTTGGGGCTGTTCTCCTTGTGTTAACAACCACTGAAAAATTAAGACAGAAAATGTGAAATAATGACTTTTCTGAGAAATATTACTAATATTCTCAAATATTTATGTATACAGTAAACTAGCTGTGGTAAATGCTTGGCCCAAATATTTGTAAAGAAACTTAATGTACCGATGACAAAATGTTAGCATTAAAAAGCATCCAAAACACATCTTATATATTAACTAGGATGCAAGGTAAAAGGTAAAGGTTTTCCCCTGACGTTAAGTCCAGTCATGTCTGACTCTGGGGTGTGGTGCTCATCTCCATTTCTAAGCCAAAGAGCCGGCGTTGTCCGTAGACACCTCCAAGGTCATGTGGCCAGCATGACTGCATGGAGTGCCGTTACCTTCCTGCCGGAGCGGTACCGATTGATCTACTCACATTGGCATGTTTTCAAACTGCTAGGTTGGCAGGAGCTGGAGCTAACAGCGGCCGCTCACACCGCTCCCGGGGTTTGAACCTGGGACCTTTCGGTCTGCAGCTCAGTGCTTTAATGCACTTTGCCACTGGAACTCCAACTAGGATGCAAATAGAACCTCATATAAGGGATTGTCATCATCTGCTGCAACTGGGATACCATGTGAAATGAGAGAAAGTAGCTCATCCAAGACCAAGACCATTGAGTGAACCTTTAGTAGATCTGAGATAGAGGCCCATAGCTCAGACTACACTATCTTTTTGTGTAGTTGTTGGAACTGCATGTGTGTAGTATATGTGTATTTGTGGATCAAGATGGTTTCATTTCCAGGTTATGGATTTTACATATAATTCATTTTGGGTCATAATAACTATTATTTCCAGTACCAAAAGTACTGTGATGGCACTCCCAAGTCTTTGAGAAAAACTATAGTGTCTGGCTTTACTCGGGAGCTGTCTGTATATCTTCTGTTAAGATCAAGACCCTTAACATACAGAGGCACTTTAGGCAAGGTGAAAAGATAACCAAAATGAGTTTACTGAAAACATGATGAATAAAGAGTTAACTTCACCCGGGACTATTATAAGATAACTTTTTTTTTTCGTGTCAGGAGCAACCGGAGTTGCTTCTGGAGTGAGAGAATTGGCCGTCTGCAAGGACGTTGCCCAGGGAACGCCCGGATGTTTTGATGTTTTACCATCCTTGTGGGAGGCTTCTCTCATGTCCCCGCAATAAGATAACTTAGGATAATACATTTCAAAAGGAGATTTTGCTGGTTGCAGTCATCTCTCTGGAGTCCTTGAAAGTCATCTGCCTCAGATGCAAAGCAATGGTTTACAAACTGGTGCTCATAAGCTGTCTCAATCTTCTTCCTTGTGAAGCTTAAGCTGGTCAAAAGCTTCTGTTGTCTCTGGGACTGGTGGTATATGAATACTGGCTGAATGCAGGTGCTAAGGATCCCTGTTTTGGATTGCTTGGACCTAGGATTACCAGACAATGCCCAAGCCTCCGGTCACTGTAGCTCTGCTGCAGAAAGAGGAGTCTAGCAAGAGAGCTCCGTACATGCAAATGGCATAGACCAACTAAGGCTGGCCTCTAGGGAGTTTTTTTTATGCTCCACCCAAAACTAATACAAAGGGAGGTATCTACCTATAAACAGGGGGAACTAAAGCAAAGGAGAGGAAGAGGCAGAGCTAAGACTTCACAACTACCAAATATTTTTATAATACTTCCATACATACATCTAGAAAATCCTTTTTAAAATTTAATAACAACAACAACAACAACTTTATTCTTATATACAGCCCCATCTCCCTGAAGGGACTCGGGGCGGCTTACATGGGGACGAATCCCAGTAAAACAGCATTAAAATAAGTTAGCATAAAATACATTGCAGTTACAATGAATTAACATGTAAAACATAAAACATCATAAAACATAATTCAACAACAACAAATAACCAATAGCCGGATGTAACGGGCATATTCAGAGCTGAAGGTAGGGCAATAATTGTGTAAAATACTATTTCATTTTTTCTAGTGTATGAAATCTTCAGAAAGCGAATGAAGTACATCACTTCTTTCCTGCTTTCGAAAACAATATAGGAATTCCCAGATGGGGAAAATCTAATAAGGCTCTTTTCCTTTTGGCTTATTAGTATACTCTTCCCTAGTTGTTTGTGCCTTCAAGTCCTAATGTGAACCTATTTTGGGGTTTTCTTGGGGGGATTTGTTCAGAGGCCTTCCTCTTCCCTTAGGAAATAGTATTATGGTATCCAGATGCAAAACAGAGCAGGACTCTGACGTTTAAAAGTTATGCAGCAGAGTTCAATTGAACGGCAAACTACACCTGCTGAAGCTTCCTCTTCCTGCTTAAATTCCATCTGTTATGCTGCTCATAAAAGGGCAGAACATCTTTGCCATATTTCTGACAACAAAGTAACTAGGCATTTGTGCAGCAAAATAGGTGCCCGATCTGAGTGATGTGCTATCCAGTGGTATCCTAAGGATATTAAGGCTTCAATTCTCTACAGAGTTAAGTACAATTACCTCCAATTGATTTTAATGAGGAAAGGGGAACAGGATGGCCTTAATTTTGTGAGGTCCAGCTAAGAGGAAATGGGCCTTTCAGTAATTCAACCTGTTAGCTGGGTTGCTGGGAGAGAAGGAAGGGAAAGGTAGAAAGAAATGCAGCATGTGGATGAACTGACTATGTGAAACCTTGGCCTGCACGCCATGGTTTTCTGACTTTGCTGAGATGGAACAGCAAGACTGCAAGAAACCATGCTAAAGAGCTGCTAGGGATCCTATTCAGTGGCAACTGGATAGTAATGGAAGGGTTAGAAGTTAAAGCGGCACAGGGGAATTTCACAAGGGCCAGCCAAGAAGGGCGGCAATGCATATGTGGAAATAATTTTTATCTTTTACTTGTTTTTGTGTGCCTTTGTGTCCACAGGGCAAGATTTATTCAGAGGGGGTTTATCCTTGCCTTCCTCTAAGGCTGAAAAAAATACTACTTATCTAAGGTCACTTTTCTATGCTAGAGTGAGAATGTGAACCCTCATGCCTGAGATTGAAGTTTCCTACTTAGCATGGGACCACACTGGCTCTCGTTGTTCTGTGTCCTCAAGTCCTTTTGATGGGGGACCTTAGGTGCCTTGTCAGAGGGTTTTCTTGGCGTTATCTGTTCAGAGGCATTTCTGTCCTTGCCTTCCTCTGAGGCTGAGAGAATGTGAGAGAGGCCACACAATGGGTCTCCATGGCCAAGCAGGGGTTCAAGCCACAGTCTCAGTGTTCTATAGATCAGCACATAAACCATGATAGCATCTTGGCTCTCCCACATTTCCTCCAGTGAACTCAAGGTGCTGTATAGGATGACCAGGGGGTGCACTGTAGAATCAGTGCAATGTGACAGTACTGTAATGGCCAGGGATCATGATAGCTGTAGTTTTTTTCAAGATCTTTAGTTTTCTCTTCCAAACTTTATAGTTGTATAATTTATATTTATATAACTGTGTCATGTTATGACATAACATTTGGTGCCTCCCCAAACTACAACTCACATGGGCCCCTGGCAGAGAACGAGGTGCCAAAGTGCGTTAATCCTGCAGAGTGTAGAACCAGCCCAAGTCGCACACTCTCAGCTCCCCTCTACACTGTCCTATAGCCCAGGTTCTGATCCCAGATTACATGGCAGTGGAGACTCATAGAATCCAGTTCAAAGCAGATAATCTGGGATCAGATCCCATGATATAGGGCATTGTATATCCAGCCTCACCCTTTGAGGAAGACAGTGGTAAACGATTTCTGACATTTTGCCCCCATTTGTGGCAGGCATCCTCAGAGGTTGTGAGGTATGTTGGAAACTATGCAAGTGGGGTTTATATATCTGTGGAATAATATCCAGGGTGGGAAAAAGAACTCTTGTCTCTTTGAGGCAGGTGTGAATGTTTCAACTGGCCACCTTGATTAGCATTGAATAGCATTTTGGTTTTAAGGTCTGGCTTATTCCTGCCAGGGGAATCCTTCATTGGGTTCTGATTGATCCTTGTTTGGAATTCTTCTGCTTTCAGAGTATTATTCTTTATTTACTGTCCTGATGTTAGAGTTTTTTTAATCCTGGTAACCAGATTTTGTTCATTTTCATGGTTTCCTCCTTTCTGTTGAAATTTCCCACATGCCACAACCTCTGAGGATGCCTGCCATGGATGCGGGAGAAACGTCAGGAGAAAATGCTTCTGGAACATGGACATACCGCCCGGAAAACTCACAGCAACCCAGTGATTCCGGCCATGAAAGCCTTTGACAACACACTGTCAAAGAAATCTTGCCAGGAAATCCCAGGATAGCGTCACCTGAGGTCGGAAAGGGCTTGAAGGCCCCCACAAGAAACGACAATGCCTGAAGCGGAAGCCCCTTCTCCCAAGTGCCTTTAATGCTCCGCAAACAAGGCAGGAGGATCCCCTTGTGGCCCCCGCGCCTTCCTTTGGGCCGCTGCTCCGCCCTCTGGGTGCCTCCGCCTTGGGGCCGAGAGGGTGCCCCTCTTTGGGGCGGCGCGGCTGGGCTTCCCTTCCCTCCCCTCCCCTCCCCTGGCCTCCCCTCCGCGCCCGATCCGCTCCCTTCCACGCGCGGCAGGCCTGCTTGCTTGCCTCCCGGGAAGCGGCTCTCCTCCTGGCTGCGAGTTGGCAAATATTGACCCTCGGCGAGAGGACACGCCGCCGCCGCCGCCACGCCTTGCTTGGCTGGGAAGTCTCTCCTTGGCCAAGAAGTCCGGGAGGAAGGGAGGGAGAGAGAGAAGGTGTCTATCAATAAAGCCCAGTGTCTACGTTTTACCCAGGAGTTTCTTCCCCGCCAGGACTCCTCGTTGGCGGGGCGGGAGAGGCACGACTTGTTTGCTTCCCTCCCTCCCTGGCTTTCTCTCTGAACTGGTGCCAAAGAGGGCAGGCGGACACTCTCCGGGCGAAGCCGCCTGCGGTGATGTTGGCAGGAAGCCGGCCTTGACAGTCGGCTGGGGCCCCTTTCAAGTCCTGGCGACGAAGGCCGCCAACCCACGGGAAGGAGCGCTGGGTGGGTGCTGAGGCGGCCCCACCAGGCAGGGAGAGCTCCTCCAGGCCTGGCTGGCATAGGAAGCGCGGTTAACCCGCCCAACCCATCCCCAGGACCACCTTGGCAGCCCCAAGGACACCCTTCTCCAGGGCCACCTTCACAGGCCCCAACAGCCCTGCAATCCCTGAAGGCCCCATCACCCTCTCCCACAGCACTTACTTTACTCTCAGCTCAAGAACAGAAATCGGAGGTTTAAAGATGGGCCTAAAGCTAATGTGACATAAACACCTGAGCCTTCTAACTGGAGGTCAGCTATTACCAACAATACTGTGGAGGGTTTTTTAAAATCATGTCAGACTTGAGAATATACTGCAAGTCACTTCTGGCGTGAGAGAATTGACCATCTATAGCAGTGATTCCCAAAGTGGGCGCTACCGCCCCCTGGTGGGCACTGGAGCGATCCAGGGGGGCGGTGATGGCACCTATTAGGAGACAGGGGTGGGGCCTCTTCCCAAGTGCTGGAGACAGGGCTGAGCACCTGAGGCGCCTGTTAGGACACACAGGGGGCGGAGCTAGAGGAGTGGGTGTGGCTTCTTCCCAAGAGCCTGAGACAGGGCTGAGAATCTATACCTCTCCTGAGGTGCTTGTTGGGACACAGAGGGTGGAGCTAGGGAAGTGGGAGGGGCCTCCTTCCAAAAGCCAGAGACAGGGCTGAGCCTCTATCTCTTTACTGAGAGGGCTTTTAGGACTAAAGGGCGGGGCTATGGCCAGGGATGGGGCCTCTTCCCAAGAGTGCGAGACAGGGCTGAGCCTCTGTATACATCCCCTGAGGCGCTTGTTTGAACACGCGGGTGGGGTATAGAGGTTCAGCCCTGTCAGGCACTTGGGAAGAGGCCCCACCCCCTTCTCTAGCCCCGCCCCCAGTGTCCTAGGAGGCACCCCAGGACAGGGATAGAAGCTCAGCCTGCCTCAGAGCGCGTAACTCTGCCCATCCCAGTCCTGGCTGCCCATTTGTGGCCCCGCCCACCTCCCTCTCCCAGCCCTACATCTTGGACTAGGGGAGAAGCTCAGCCCTGCCCTCTTGAGCAGGAACCACGCCCACCCCTCTAAGCCACGCCCCCTTTTCAGGGGGCACTGAGTAATTTTTTTTTTTAAAGGGGGCGGTAGGCCAAATAAGTTTGAGAACCACTGATCTACAGAGACGTTGTCCAGGGGATGCCCAGATATGTTACCATCCTGCTGGGTGGCTTCTCTCATGTCCCCACAAACTAGAGCTGACAGATGAGCGCTCACCCCGTCTCACAGATTCAAACCGGCAACCTTCAGGTCAGTAACCCAACCTTCAGGTCAGCAGTCCAGCTGGCACAAAGGTTTAACCCATTGTGCCACCGCAGCTGCAGATTTGAAGAGGGAGAAATGCATGCTAAGCAAATGCTAGTCGGGACCACCTTCCATCTGGAAATATATGTCTTCATTGTGAAAGATAATGTGGATCTAGAACAATTCTCTACAGTCACTTATGGACCCATCACCAAGATTCCACCCTTGGAAGACAATCATCCTCAACCATGAAGGACCGCCTACAATGACAAGCAAGCCCCGAGGAAATCCTTTGCTAGGACCACATTGGCAGCCCCCAAAGAACATTTCATCCATTGCAGGGAATGTCTCTTACTGGTCTCCTCCTCTCTTCTTGGCACATTGACACTAGGAACATAGCCTTCATGGAACTCGGACACTGTTCTGTCTATTTTGTAGTTGTACACCTTGGAATGAGAAAAACAGGGACTTGACCAAGACCATGCAAGGAACCCATGGAGGAGGTAGGGTTGGAAGCCATCACTAGCCTTGGCGTTGTTGAGTGCCTTCAAGTGATTTCTGACTTACCAAAACCGTCTCTGTCTCTATGTTCATATGGCATTGAATGTTTGCCTTGTATGTGTACAATGTGATCTGCCCTAAGTCCCCTTCAGGGTGAGAAGGGCAGAATATAAATACTAAATAAATAAATAAACAAATAAAACATGGGTTTCTTGGCAAGATTTGTTGAGAGGAGACTTTTCTTTGCTTTCCTTTGGGACCTAGACAGTATGGCTTGTCCAAGGTCAACCAATGGGTTTTCACGGCTGATTGGGAATTCAAACCTTGGCCTCCAGAGTCAAGAGTCTAGTACTAATTGGTAGTGCTAGGATCTCTTTGTCCGAAAGCAGCTCAAGGAGGAGAGATATGCTTGGTAACTTTGTGTCCAGGTGGCATTTGTTCTGAGGAAGAACGTTCTCTGTGAAGAACTTCCAACTCTAAACTGCTTGCTTGCAAACCATTGATAGGAAATGGAGCAGCTGCTGGATCCCATGTGTTGATATGTGCCTCTATAACCCTTTCCTCTTCCAACTGTTTCCAGCTGCTTTACCCACAGCTGCTACAGCCAGACATTTTGGAATGAGGATTACACTCTTCTCCTCTGTAACCATCTGCAGAATGTCATGTCACTGGGAGCCCCCCACACCCTTTTGCAGAGAGGCTGGCCCTAAACAATAAGAGGGGCTTCTCCTGAAGTGCAGGGACACAAGGATGGTAAAACATCAAACATCCGGCCATCTCCTGGGCAATGTCTTTGCAGGTGGCCAATTCTCTCACATCAGAAGCGACTTGCAGTTTCTCAAGTTGCTCCTGACATGAAAAAAAATCAGTGAAAAAACAAAAGACCACAGAAAGTAGTCTTAAAAGTTACCTACATGCTTAATCCCATTCCTGTTTACTCTCTACTTTGAGACTAGAGCACCTGAGGAACCAGTCCTCTAAAAATGCATCTGATCAGCCCTCAATTATTATGTGAAATATCTATCTATCTATCTATCTATCTTACTAAAATACATTTGGTTTTCATGAATTCATCTCTGTCCAGTTACTTTTTGTACCAACTTGCTTATTTACTGAACATTTGTGACATAAAAATAAGCAGGGAAGCTATTGGTCCCCATCAGCGATGTTTTGTATGGAAAGACTCCCCCCTCCCAATAACTTAAGGCCCTTGATATTTTAGTAAAAGCAACAACACCCCATGAAGCAATTGCTACCTACAGAAAAAAGAGAAATCCTGCAATGGCCTTTTTGAGTGACTAATGTGATAAAGTAAACATATCCTGTTACGAGTAAGCATGGGTACATGTGTTGGCCATCCAGCAAAATTCAACAGCATCCAAATCCACAAAAGATTTCACTTCTGTGCGCAAAGGATGCACTATAGTACTAAGCTGGTAAATATCACTCTCCCCAATACAGAGTTTATATACAGAACTTGCTTATGGTAGTAGCCAGTGGGTGAAGCGACCAGTTCTTATGAAGAACTGAGATCCTGATGCACTTGCCAACAGGGAATTTAGAGTGTCTGAAGACAGAAAAGTGAAGACACATATCCAGATTTCAATTTGGTGGGCTTAACCAACACTCAAGAAGAGGCTATTCCAGCCTGTAGAGCTAAATGTCTTGCCATGATTAATCAATGCAGACGTTTTGGCAGACATATATGCCTAGGCCATATGAAGGCAGCTGGAAACCAGCTTAAGAGGAAAATGAAAGAGCTAACCAAGCCATAAAGATGAAAAGATATCATTAGGAAATTGCAACAGCTGAAATGATATCACATTGATTGTGTGAAAGTATAGATACTGGAAGATGACTCTTTAAGGGCGGGTGGGGGGGGGGGGGGTCAAGCAGTCCTCCAGATGTTGTTGGATTGGAACACCAAACATTTCTCATCATTGTCTCTGCCAGCTAGGGCTGCTGGGATTTGTGGACTTGGAGGTCCACGCGATTCTCACACTGCTCTAGTTGGGAAAATGGCAATGTGTATATCTGGACCAACGGTAGAAAGGCTTAATTTTCATTATAGATGTTAGTCTATTACATGTAGTGGTCTGAGAGTAGTCTAGGTGATGGAAATCCATTGGGTGGCCTTCATGATGTAATAGTCTCTCCGTTTCCTCTGAATAATCTTGCCAAGAAAACCCTAGACAGTGGTTTTCAACTTGTGGGTCCCCAAATGTTTTGGCCTTCAACTCTCAGAAATCCTAACAGCTAGTAAACTGGCTGGAATTTCAGGAATTGTAGGCCAAAACACTTGGGGACCCACAGGTTGAGAACCGCTGCCCTAGGACATGGTTGCCATCCATTAGAATTAATGTGAAGGCACATAATAACAACAGCGGTGATGGCCTACAGCTGTCACTCTTAACATCACTGCTAACAGAAACTCGAAAAAAGCAAACCATCTTGGGGCTGCTTTGGGAGAAAGACAGCATACAAATAAATAACATACACAATTTGGTTGACATTCTGTATTTCATTATTTTATTTAGAGGTCTTTGATTTTACAATGGATGTCAGAAACAGTAGACAAGTGATGGTTTTACTGGGAAAGACAAAAGAATAAGCAACATACTTCCAGATCAATAGGCCCTAGTAATTTGTACCAGCCATCCTGTTAGGCCTTGAGAATTTATTCTCCTTGCATTTTTTGAAGATGCCAAACTCTTGTACATGGTCAAATTGAGAACTTGTACACCTGTTAAATAAACAATAAAAAGGTGTCTGTTGGAAGGTTATTTTACTCTCAGTTGAGGAAATCATTACGTTCTGCCTTTTGAACCCCAGCAAGCTCAGAGACTGCACCCAGCAAAAAGTCAGAAATGATTTGGCTGGCATTTGATGTCTTGTGCAGACCAAGAGCATTACAAAAACCCATTCCTGACCAAATCTCACTGGATTGTCTATGGCAGCGTCTTTCAACCTGGGGGTCAGGACCCTGCGTGTGTCGCAAGGGGGGTGTCAGAGGGGTCGTCAAAGACCATCAGAAAACAAATATTTCTGATAGTCTTAGGAACCCCTTTGGCAGAGAGGGTTGAAGATTTTCCGCCTGTCCTTCTCTTCCTTTTTGGAAACAGACTACGAATCCTCCCATCAAAAGCCCTCCTCCTCTGTGATTGGCTGGCCTCTCAGCTAAGGGGAGGACTGTTCCTGAGACTCCATGCGGGGAGGGGAGAGTAGGCATGCTTGGCACTTGGTAGCATGGTGTGCATGAGCAGGTGAAGGAGAGCACGCAAGGCTTGAGGGAGGCTCGTGCAGGCAAGTCCCTTCAAGGCAAGGACGAAAGTGCCCAAGCGACGTGGGACTGAGAGTGGCCCAGCAGCATCAGGAGGAGGAGCAGAAGCAGCAGCAGCAGCAGAAGCAGCTTAGGTAATTTGTAACACTATTTATCAAAAAAAAGTCAGTCTTTCATTTTGTTTTTTTAATGCTCCCATTAGAAAATGCATAAGGACTACAACTCCAAAACTCAAGGTCAATGCCCATCAAACCCTTCCAGCATTTTCATGGGAGTTCTGTTTGCCAAGTTTGGTTCAATTCCATCATTGGTGAATTTCAGAATGCTCTTTTATTGTAGGTGAACTATAAATCCCAGCAACAAAAACTCCCAAATGACAAAACCAATGCCCCGCAACCTCACCAGTATTCAAATTTGGGCGTATCGGGTATTTGTGCCAAATTTGGTCAAGTGAATGAAAATGCATCCTGCATATCAGATATTTACATTACGATTCATAACTGTAGCAAAATTACAGTTATGAAGTAGCAACAAAAATAATGTTATGGTTGGGGGTTACCAGAACATGAGGAACTGTTTTAAGGGGTCATGTCATTAGGAAGGTTGAAAACCACTGGTCTATGGAATCTTCATTGTAGGGTGACAATAGGGATCTGACCGTGTTAAGGACCAAAAGGGGGGAGTTCATAGAATCGTAGAGTTGGAAGAGACCTCATGGGCCATCCAGTTCAACCACCTGCAAGCATCAGGAAAATCTCATTCAAAGCACCCCCGACAGCTGGCCATCCAGCCTCTGCTTAAAAGCCTCCAAGGAAGGAGCCTCCACCACAGTCCGGGGCAGAGAATTCCACTGCCGAACAGCTCTCACAATGAGGAAGTTCTTCCTTATGTTCAGGTGGAATCTCCTTTCCTGTAGTGTGAAGCCATTGTTCCGCATCCTAGTCTCCAGGGCAGCACAGAACAAGCTTGTCAACATCTCCCTTCAACTGCGGTGTCCAGAATTGGAGACAGTATTCTGGTTCCTTTTCCTTATCTTTTCATTCCAGCCCATATTTTGCTGCCAAGGTGCAGAAACTGAGTACTGTTTCCTTGTGGGCTCAGGGCTCAGCCTGGTGAGGATTTCATAAAAAGCCAATTCACTTTGACCCAGGAGGTTCAACCCCATTAAGCCTAGTGCTTGGAAACAGGGTGGTGGGGGTTATTTGTCAGAGGAGAAGAACCCAAATATCATGGGTAGAAGAAAGACTTTCATGGAGAAAGTGAGGCCACTGTTCTTTGATTCTGTCATTCTCCTTCCCCCTTCCATTCCTGGCCTCCATTTCTGTTTGACTGATCAAAGGGTCTGATTGTGTGAGAACAGCCTCCCTTTGCAGCTTGCTCAGGGTGGGAGGAAGGATGCCAGAATGGGGGCAGGAAGTGGACAACATAGAGGGAACTGTGCAACAGCTGATCTCATATGAGGAAGCAAGGGAGGATAATTGAAGAATGGGCGTACTACTTACTTATTATCCATGGTGTGCCATCACAGGCCTATCTATCTGCCTATCTAACATCCATCTTTGTCCTCAGTGTTGAGATACAATATATAGCTTCCAGTATCTTGTGGGAAATACCTAGTATTAACTTCTTTGAGATTCCAGGCAAATGATGTTACTTCCATTTTACAGATCGGGGAATTACAATGGTGCAGAGAGAGAGGGATTTGACAGAGTGAAATATTTTTTTTTATTTCTGGCATATTTTAACTTCCCTACTCCAGTTGATTCTAGGTCAGGCGTCAACAGGTGCACTGCAGCTTCTAAAGAAATGTTTTCAGGCTGGACTGAGTTCAAAGGAAAAGGCACTGGAGAAATGGTTGTGGACTTGGAATGAGTGATTTTTGAAGAAAACTGGCAGGAAATCTTAGAGAATAAAAGGCTGAAGTAGGATGTCATACGTCTTTGTTCTTTTCTCAATTACTTTTAGAACAACAGCTGTATTATTATTAATCAGTTCTTTTCAAAGAACCCAGATATCTTTCTTCAAATAAAAAGAATAGACTTCTAGAGTTAGGAGGCATCTCATAAGATCATCTCGACTAGTGGTTCCCAATCTTTTTTTGACCAGGGACCACTTTGACCAGGGACCACTCTCCAACATTACTGCCAAAAGGATTATGAATCAGTTTTTGGTCAACTTTAGATTTGGTTTGGTTATTTGTGGTGCTGATTCAGAAAACTGCATTGGTTAGACAACATCAGCTCTAGTTTCTGATACAGAACATATGCCATTCAGTAGTCACTATCTGCTTGCCCACAGAAAACCATATTTAATAATCTAGAGCTGATGTAGTCTATCAAATGCAGTTTTCTGAATCAGCACCCCAAATAACTCCAAGACAAACAGGAGCCCCCCGCTTCCAGGTGCCACATGAAATGGCTCTGCTCAGAGGAGGGAGGAGGAGGAGAAGCAGCAGTCAGGAGGCTTGTTGTCCCGCCTTTTGTGGGTAGTCAGCTTTTCCCCTCCCAACATTCCCATTGCCTCGGCACTATAAGAGGGGTTGCAAGACCAGTCGCTCTTGTTGCAACTGTTTAGTAATGGCAAGACCATATTTTAGTTCGTGGGGACCACAGGTTGGGAACCACTGATCTGGACAAATCCTTGCCAATGTATCCTGCAGTTCCTCTGAAAGGTATCCATGTAGTCTCTGCTTTAAACTCTCAAATGAAGAGATTACTAACTTTTGAAGTAGTCTTTCCACTGTTAACATCTTGCACCATCAAGAGGTTCTGTCTAATATTTGATTAAAATCTTTGGGGGAAAGAGGTTTAATTTTAATAAATTACTCCAAGGCCTTTCTTTCTGGAACAACAGTAACAGCAGCAAGAACAGTAACATCAAACCCACACCACTCCCAGTTTTGCTCCATCCTTTACATGACAGCTTTCACATTTTTGAAGAGGGCTATCAGATGAACTTTTAATAGTTTCTTCTCCGTTACAAACATGCCTGTGCTTACAAATTTTCATCATAGGACTTAGCTTCTGTGGGCCTCATCACACTTGAGCATTTATCTACTTTCATCCACTTTAAATGCTGTGACTGCCTCTTGCAGATTTCTGGGATTTGTAGTTTAGTGAGGCCCAGGACTTCTCTTTGGGAAGTAACAGCATATACGGCCACTGCTTATATGTCTGTTACCTTTTTTTAACTAACTAGTGGGAAAAGGCTGAGGGAAAAATTTTAGAGGCTAAGTATTGTTAAACCTTTTCACGGAATATGCTTTTGCACAGCAGAAACATAAGAAGCCTGTTGTCTGTAAACTGTGTGTAGTTTTCCAGAGATATTTTAGAAGCACTGGAAATAGAATGCCAGGCATGGTATGTTCCATCAAGGATTTTATCCATTATTCTTCTGTTCATTTGTTATTTTTGTACTCACATTGCCATGATTTTGCACACAAAAATGTTGTTTCCTCAATTTTTAAATCTACTTTTGGAAAGCTGTGCCTTCCATCCCTGTTGTTCATACCACCAGCAGATGTGGCTAAATACAAGCCTGCAGCCAGAAAAAAATGGGGAGGTGATACGTTTTATTATTTTTTTAGCGAATCATGAAAAGTAGGTCCATAACACAAAATTATTTAAATTCTATTATTCATTCTATATTTCTATATAGACTTAATTTAATCAAATTTCTATTTTAGCTACAAAGTTTAACGTCTAAAAAACCTGAAAAGGACTCTTAATTGGCAATTTAGTGATTACAAGAGAATACCAAAACACCTGTTGGAAACACTTGAAAACTGTATCAATTCACTTTAACAGAAATCAGGCTCCATCGGTAACTATTGGTGAACACTCAAGAGTGCAAGTCCAGTCAATCTAACTTATCCCATTGTGCTTCTTATGTATGTTTTAAAACATTTAAGAGTTGAAAACAACCTGGCTGTTGACACTGGCAATGTTGCAGAAATCAGAAGAAGTTTCATCACAAATAGGAGCCCCCGGTGGCACAATGGGTTAAACCCTTGTGCTGAGAGGACTATGACTTAAGGTAGGGTTGCTGACCTGAAAGTTGCCAGTTCGACTCCAACCTGGGGAGAGTGTGGATGAGCTCCCTCTATCAGCTCCAGCTCCATGCGGGGACACAAGAGAAGCCTCCCACAAGGATGGTAAAAACATCAAAAACATCTGGACGTCCCCTGGACAACGTCCTTGCAGATGGCCAATTCTCTCACACCAGAAGTGATTTACAGTTTTTCAAGTCGCTTCTGACATGAAAAAAAATTGAAAAAAAACCTGTCTATCACAGACAAGATATGCTTCCAGTGCATTTGATGGTTTTTCTGCAGGTGTAATCTTTTTCCATTTTCTACATCACAGGTCAAAGTTTTTGATAGCATGTTAGTGTCTTGAAGGAATTCATTGTAAAGTTCTCTGCACTTGTTCAAGTTGGGTTTTAAAAGGCCACAATTAATAGGGAAGAACATTTGCAGTTCCTGAACTACTTCTCTGTGCCTTGTAAACCTTTCTTGAAGCTGGCTGCAAAAAAAAATAATAATCCAGAAATGGGATGTACAAATTTAGCCTATAATATTCAGTTGGTGTTGGTGTCTCACAGTCTCACAGTTGTATAGAGGACTCTCTTTTAGTTCTTCAAGTGTTCTCATCACCACACTGCACGGTTCAACAAAACATAAAACTGCACCATGCCTTTTAATCCAATGGATTTCACAAAGCGCAAAAGATAGTTTGCTCTTGGTTCAGGAAAACAGTCTCATTTTTTTTCCAGTTCCAGTCTGATGGTTGATGCTCTGAGGAAATTGCACAGAGATTATATTGATCCTTGGAAGTTTCCTTGGCAGGTGGGATGCTGCAAGTCTTTCATAAGGCTAGATTTAGTGAGTGAACTCTGCAGTGGATATAGACAACCATTGGATACTTCTGTGACAACTTCCTGTGCACCTCTAATATGACCACTCATATTAGCAGCTCCATCATGACCTGTCCACACAAATTTTGCAAGTTCAGCCCAATTTTTCAAGTTTTTTCAAAATAATGCCAGCAAGTTCTCCACCTGTCATATCACTTATCTTCACAAAGCCTATAAAATCTTCTCTTATTCCTGCAGCTTCAAGGTACCTTACCAAGAGCAATAACTTTTTTGAGGAACTCACATCCAAAGTTTCATCTGCCAAAACAGAGAAACACCATGATACACTGTATCTTTCAATGATTTTTGGACTCAGTCTTGTCACCTCAAATGTCTATTAGTTCATTCTGTATTTGAGGACTAGTACACTGGGCATTAATAACTGCAGTTTCAAGATGACTTTTCATGTCAGTGTCTCCTGATCTGGCATGAGATCTCAACAAAGCCCTGAAATTACCATCATTCTGCAAAGGTTCTTCACAGGTAATACGTCCTGAATCATTGCTCCCTCTTAAAGCCAGTTTTTGCTGGCTACAAAGGACAATAGTTTCCATAATTGGCAGAAGTTTCTATCTGGTTTTTTTTTTTTTGCTTTCTTCTTATTTCATTTATCATGATGATGGGTTACATTAAGATCTTTTCCACTGTGAACTAGGAAGAAGTTTTCAGCCAAGCACAAGTTGCTCTGATGGTACTCTGTTTTTTGGTGTGCATTGAAGACTTGTATTGTATCTTTCCATCACACAGATGGTTTTGCAACCAATGCAGCAAGCTTCTGATGACCACCTTTACCCCCAACTTCTCATCCAAACACCACACAGTACTTACAGAGTGCATCTTGTACTTGAAATGAGTAGGCTAACCAGGGAAATCTGTTGAACCATTTGGGTTGAAAACTTAGATGCCTCTTCTTATCCACAGGAAATACATATCCTAGCAATGGAGTTTGTGGATTTTGCACTAATTGAGCTTTCTCTTGGCCATCAGAAACAGATAAAGTCCAAGGTCTAACAATAACAGAGCTTATTGTCTTTGCTGCTGTTACATGGTTCTTTACATGGGCTTGGATTAGATGAACCTGTGGTAGACCCCTCCGTTTCCACAGTTTCCTCAGTTTTCACCTGCAGTCCAGGTGTGCATGTTCTGGTGTCTTAATCAATACCAGCTGTTGCAATAGTTCTCACCTTGCTGCCTTATTGGTCTTCAACATTTGTTTTTTGTTTGTTTTTTTGCCATGAACTCAAACATTTTCAATTGCTTTGATAGACACTTAGGCATCTTCTGGAGTCAGGTGGATGAAAGGCAACACTAACAGCAACTAACCAGGCTTTAAGTCTCAGAGCAGCAACTCAAGATAGCAGACAACTGCACAGTAAGACAGGTGTGTTTGGAAGGAAGGACTCACAGTTGCTTTCATACTTCTGCTTTCATACTTACCTTTTATACCCCAGTAGGAGAAGTAAGAAGGCAGATGTAAGAGAGAGGGGGAGGAGCAAAAGAGCAGTGACATGACTGCTTTCGGGTGTTTTAAAAAATAATATTTCAAAAACTATTAAAGATAATTACATGGGGTAAAAAAATGAAGCTACACAATAAAATCTATAATTGTGTTCAAATTTCACAAATTTTTGATTAGAATCAGAAACACAGCAATTTGAAAGATCTCATATTTTTCACTTAAAATTGGAATATTTAAAAATGAAGATCTATAATCCACACATATTATTACATTTTTAAAAACTACATAAAATACTTTTAAACTAGTACCTAGTTATTCAAAAATATTTGATAGCTTAGGAGAAATTAAAGTATAAACATTTAAAGCAAGCACATATTATCATAATTGTTATATAGCTGTATTTAAACTTTACGTTTTACTAATGGAGTTTAGCCTGGGGAGTCCAGTTCTGATGCCAGTGGTTTTGGAATACATAGTCTTCATGTCAAAAATGTTGATTAAGCATCCACAATGTCAAAACTTGGTCGCTTCCACTCTGTCGGCTATTGCAACTATTGGCGGAAAGGTAGGTACGGATAGTGTGAACAAATTATCAAAATTTGGTTGAGATAGTGCTTGCAGTTTTGGAGGAACTCTAGTTTTTGCTTCTCATAGACTTAGCATGGGGATTTGTTTAACCAGTTAAAACCAGTTAAAATTCATGGGTAAACCAGTTTTTTTAATCTGAAAAAAATTAGATGATTTATTTTTTGCTAGATATAATGTCTCCATATATCAAGTAAGCTGGTGTTGTACTATCTAGTGATTTCTGACTTATGGCAACCCTACAGTGAACCTATCAAAGGATTTCCTTGGCCTGATTTGTTCAGAGAGGGATTACTATTGGTTTCCTGTGAGGCTGAGAGTGTGTGATGTGCCTATGGTCACCCAATGGTTTTTCCTAGCTTTGAACCCTGGTCCTCCAGAGCCATAGTCAATTCAAACCACTACACCTCTCTGTCTCTTATCCGGCAAGTCAAAGGGCTCCATTCCCCATTCATCTGAACAAATACACATTATAGCTGTCAGACTGGCATAAATTACCAGGTTTTTATGTCACTCAATTATTTACTCAGTCACTCACCTTTGCAAGTGAGGTAGTAGAGGTCGGAGCTTGAAACAATTACTTTTTGTAAACACCAGTTTCCAGAATTCTCCAAGTGCTGGTATTAAAACCCATCAACTTGACAGCCCCCACCTAGTTCTGGCTGGCCACTACTAGGAATGGACTCCCAAATTAGGCTGTCCTTCCTTTGATTCAGTTTTGTGGAAAGCGTTGTTGTTGTTGTTGTTTAGTCAGGGATTCTGGGAAATGGGTAAGCAGAAAGAAAACCAGTACTCCCTGTTTTCATTTATGCATCCTATTTACAACTATCTTTTTTCTCAGAGGTTGCCTTTATCGCTGAAATAAGGCAATTGCTGAATATTCTGAAGATCTGTCTGTGTTTTGCTATCTGTTGAGAATGTGACCCAGGGCTTCACTGCCATTCATCAGACAAAGAATGTTCCTGCTGGAAATTTTCCGAAGCAGAGAATCAGGTATAAGGCATCTTCTATTTTCATTAGCTTTCTCTGAAGAGTGACTCTTCTGTGTTATACGGAAATGGAGTGCACAAAAGATGCTGAGCAGGTCTCTCAGTATTGGTGGTATTAAGAGGAGAGATATGTTAGTGCCGTTCTAGTGCTGTGTATCTGCTTGTCATTGGCTCAAGTATGGAGTGTGATAGGAAATAAACTAAGACTTTTAGTCTGCAGATTTGTACCTGGGCATAAGTCTCATTCAACTCACATCTGAATGGATACGGTAGGATTGTGCTGTGAGGTCTTACTATAAAGAATGTAACCTATAGGTAAATGCCAGTCTTGACTACAGCTGTTTGTTCAAATTGCTCAGGGTTTAATGGAATGCATTCAATTGTAGCATTTGTGTAAGGCAGGAGAGAGTACCTTTCATGTTCTGAGACCAGCTACTTTCTTGTTGGTACTTGCTGTGAGATGCATCCTTCTCTTGTCAGGGCACGCCACTGAAATTAGGAAGTAACCACAAATTTATTTCTGATATAAATAATCATCACTATAATTTTTGCTTGTTTAAAATTTTCCATGAAACAGATTTTTTTAAATCACACTATGTGGCAAAGGAATATCTTTGTTTTTAGTCAATTTTTAATAAATTAAGATAGCAGTTGTGGTGCTCTTGGTAGGTTCTCTAGGTAAGGTTTCCCCCTGACGTTAAGTCTAGTTGTGACCGACTCTGGGGGTTGGTGCTCATCTCCATTTCTAAGCTGAAGAGCCGGCGTTGTCTGTAGACACCTTCAAGGTCATGTGGCTGGCATGACTGCATGGAGCACCGTTATCTTCCTGCCAGAGCAGTACCTATTTATCTACTCACACTTGCATGTTTTTGAACTGCTAGGTTGGCAGGTGCTGGGGCTAACAGCAGGCGCTCATTCCGCTTCCGGGATTTGAACCTGGGACCTTTTGGTCTGCAAGTTCAGCAGCTCAACGCTTTAACACACTGCGCCATCACCAGGGGCTCTACAGCTGTAATAAAAGATGGGAAGGGTTGCAAGCCTCCTCTGGATTGCAGGTTCCCTAGCCCACTTGCAACAGAAACTGTAGTGCCATTGGGAGATGGAAATTAACACACATTCTTCAACTTTATGACCAAAATCAGCTTCTTGCAGAGGTACTTTTGCTTCTAGCATGAAGATGGAAAAAATGATGGGTTGTGCCACAGGTGGAAACAAATAAACATCCTCTGGTCAGATGTCTCCCATATGTTCTGCAAATTGATACCTTCATGTGACAGTGATTCTGAAGAAGGAGAAAATTATAGACTACTATTTGATAAAAATCCACATTCGTTCTTAGTTCTGGCAAAGAGAATAGTTTGTGTTTAAAGTTGTTTGGTTTCAGTAGATGCAAAACATTTATAGAGCATTTGCAAAAATTGTGGCTTTATAGGGTTTAAACAAAAAGTACAAATGGTCCCTCCCTGATAGCAAACAAAGTCACATCAGATGCTAGCCCAGAATCCTTCTTCTCCTTTCCAATTGGCAACTGCAGAGACAAAAGAGGCTTTTGTGGAGCACAAATGCCAGCCAAGACCTTCTGCGTGCCCCTCTGATGCTGAAAGAGTTAACCTGGCACCGTCCCCAGTTCTCTACCAGGCAGTAGCTCCGTTAATTGGCTCGGCCACTCTTGTGTGATCCATCACTGAAAGGGAAACACGGGATGGATGGGGGTAATAACAACAAAGTCTCTGCTAATTTGGGAAAATTGCTCTGATTTGGGAAAATGGCAGTGTTTCCCCCCTAGGTGATTGACGAGCTTTGGAAAAGGGAGGCTTTTTGGGCCCAGTGCCTGTTTGTGTGGCATTGCGTTGCCGGCTGCGCTCTGCTCCGCTGCCTCCCTCTGCTCCAAGTTGGCAGGGGCAAAGGCTGGGCCATGCGGAAGCCAAGGAGACGTTGACATCATCTTTGGAAAAGTCTCCCTCCAAGTGCTGCTCAGGTTGTGCTTTCCCACCTGCTGATAGGCTTCCTACCTCTGGCCTCAGACTTTCTTCGGAAAGATGAACATCCTTTCCTTCCCTCCCTGAGGTGTCAGAAACTAACTGCGGTGGAATAGAAACAGGCCTGTTTAGTCTAAAGAAAGAGTTTGGAACGATTAATTGGTAGCCAAGTGTTTGGCCCAGGCATCGTGGCTGGATCTGGAACACCTGCCTCATATCTACTCTTATATGTGCAGAACTTGCAAATGTTACAATCTGGAACAATCATTCCAAGAGTTTCCACAGCCAGCACAGTTCATGCTGACTAGTGAATTCTGAAACTTTAAGTCAAAAAGCAAAACAGCACCGCCGGCCCCACATCAACAAGCTGTTTGTTGTTTAAATCTTATTTATGTCGACTTCAACTTGTGATTACTCTATGAATGAGAGCTTTCTAAGTCTTCTCCCTATTATGAACAGCCTTGCTTCTTAATCGCACCTTCTCAAAATCTGGCCATTTTTTCTAAATATTGTTTTAATTATGCAAATTATTCAAATATGTAATCTAATTCTGAAAATTCAGCACATTAATTGTTGCATTTCTCCTACAGTACTGCAACCTCCTCCCCCGCCCCCATAGGTCCCTCTCTTTCTTCTTGTACTGCAACTCTCAAATCTTTTTTCCCTCTAATTCACATTGTGTGCTCACAGACCATTCCTCCATTGCTTTGTTCATTCCATCACTCGCAATGTCCACTTTTCCTTCTCTCCTTCTCCTTTCATCACTTCATCTCACACCAATGGCATCCTGCCCTTGTTTCTTGCAACCTTTTATTGCAGTTCTCAGCCATATCCCGTCCACATTCCAAGGTGGCACAATGGGTCAAACTGTTGTGCTGCTGAACCTGCTGACCTGAAGGTTGGCAGAACTGCTGAACTGAGGGTTGGCATTCGATTCTGCAAGACAGCGTGAGCTTCCATATGTCAGCTCCAGCTCTTGCCAAACTAGCAGTTCGAAAACATGCAAATGTGAGTAGACAAATAGGTACTGCTTCAGCGGGAAAAGGCAAAGAGATTCTCCAAACAATCTTGCCGGCCATATGACCAGGAGGTGACAACACAGGCTCTTTGGCTTGAAAATGGAGGAAAGCACCTCCCCAGAGCCAGAGATGAGTACCGCCTCCAGAAGCCGGAAATGAAAAGAGAAGCCTTTGCCTTTGTTTGTGTTTGTGTGTCTCATTGTATATGATTGTAAAGGCATTGAATATTTGCCTATATATATAAAATTTGTAATTTGCTCTGAGTCCCCTAGGGGAGAAGGCTGTGGTGGAATATAAATAAAGTGTATTATTATTGTTGTTGTTGTTGTTGTTGTTATATTTCCCCTCCCGGGCCTCAGTTGTGTCTTTCTTCTTGTATGTTGCCATTTACATCAGACATTTGACCTTTCCCTCATCTCCTGCCAATCCACCACTTACCCTGCTTACTCTCCCTTCCCTCCTGCTCTTAATCTTACCTCACCTTGTAATTCACACTTCTCTTACTTCTTGCATTTTGCCACTCATACTGATCTCTCTCCCTTCCCTCTTATTTCTCCCTCACCTGACAATGCTCCCTTGCAGTGGACCCTCACTTGCTTCTTGTGTTCCCACTCACCTTTCCCTCCTATTCCCTTCCTTCACTATTTGCTCTCACAGAGTATCCACTCCTGCTTTGTACACTCTGCTGCTTCTATCCCTCACTTGCTCTTCCTTGCACCTGAAAGACTAGGGCAAAATGCTTTATTCACAACAATTTCAAAGAAGAGTGTCTCCACATTATGTTCCATATTTTGGCTCCCATAAGGACTAGAAACTTACTAAAATGAAAGCTTTAAAATTTGATGCAAAAATCAGTCACAAGGCCGAACAGGACATAGGGTTACAGCCTATGTTGGACTGGGTCACACTCCCCCGAAGACACAAGTTCGCAGCTTGGGGGTTCTCCTGGATTCATAGTTGAGCCTGGAACCCCAAGTCTCAGTGGTGGCCAGGGGAACTTTGCACAATTAAAACTTGTGTGCCAGTTGCTCCCGTACTTTGGGAAGTCTGACTTGGCCACGGTAGTCCATGCTCTGGTTACATCCCAAATAGATTACTGCAACATGCTCTACATGGAGTTACCTTTGAAGACTGTTCGGAATCTGCAACTGGTCCAACGGGCCACAGCCAGATTACTCACCAGAGCTGTGTACAGGGCTGTTACGCCAGCTCCACTATCGAGCACAATTCAAAGGCTATCGAGCCTATAAAGCCCTAAATGGTTCTGGCCCAATTTACTTCTCCGAACGTATCTCCTATCAATCATCTAGGAGTTTAAGATCATCTGGGGAGGCTCTGCTCTCAGTCCTGCCTGCCTCACAGGCACAGCAGGCGGGAACAAGAGACAGGGCCTTCTTGGTGGTGGCCCCACAACTATGGAACTCCCTCCTCGGGGAGATCAGATCAGCTCCCTCCCTCTTGATCTTCCGCAAGAAAGTAAAGACATGGGTCTTCGACCAAGCTTTTGAAAACCTGGTGCAGCAATAGACATAAAAGACTCGGAATTTGACCAACGGAATGGCCGGGACCTTGCTTTTCGATCACGTGCTATTAATGATTTTAACTGTGTTTTATTGTAATTTAATATATATTTTTAAATGACTTTTCTGTAATTGCTTTGTAATTGTTTTAAATGGCACTGAATTATTGGCCATGTTGTTAAGTCTCCCTGAGTCCCCTCTGAGTTGAGAAGGGCGGGGTAAAAGTATAGTAAATAAATAAATAAATAAATCATCTTTGGTGGCTAAAACGTGATAGGGTGTGATGGTTTCATCTTGGGTCCCTCCATTCCTTGTGTGTCCTGGCAAAACTGCAAGAATGTAAGCAATAGGAATGTGGACAGTTGTGATTGACCCTCAGATCATTCCATGCCAGGGAAGAAATTTGCACTGGCTGATGTCCTCTCAGCCCACAGCTGGCATGTTTAACCCCTCCCATGTATCAGAACTTTTAAGGACAAGGTGACACAGTGCCATTTCTTCTCAGAAGCTTGGAATCTGGGCCAGACAATGACCCAAACCAGTGTCATGTAATATATCTAGAATCTGGGTAAAATCTGGCCAGAACACTGGTGAGAAAACCTATCCCTCTCTCCTACAGCTTCTATGGCAGAGTTAGGAATTTGTCCAGATGTTATTGAACTTTAACACCCAGTAACCACCATAGCCAATTGAGATGTTTGCTGCAGCTCAGTAACATTTGGAGGGCCACACAATTCCCTGCCTGACGGGATGGACTGTTTTATAATTCTAACACCACTCTACAGTGCTCAAAAACACGGAAGCAGGCAATTGGAATGCATTATTAGACTCACCTTTTCAAATTCTCCTGCAGCCTGTTGCCAATCTGTCACACTCAGTAAATGTCCAAAGGCCAGTTCTTGGCTACTTTCAAAGTTAAATAGTAAGAGGAATATTTATTTTAGGCGCATTTGTGCAAAAATATTTTGCCTGTGCCTGCAATGCAGCAAGGTAAGTACAAAAATTTCATTTAGACTGGTCAAGTTTGCCATGCCAGTCAAAGGGGGAACATGAAAATGTTTGCTGTCTATAATTTCTGCCTTTTTCTGAGCTCAAGATGTAAGAACGTGGAAAGATTAGGGCCAGGTCTACTATTAGGCTAAGTGAGGCAACTGCTGGGAGGAGGTCCTTTGAGCCATTACAGATACAATCACCTTTAACATTTCCCCTGATCACTCCCAGCCAATCCTCTGTTGGAGGACAGAGCTATAAATAGCACATGGTCTGTCTTATAACTAGCTTGCTGCCCTTAGGTATGTGTTTGTAATCTTATTTTACCAGTGTTGAATGTGGATTCTTCCACCAATCCAGTTGCCTTCTGTGCATTGTAATAAGGAAGGAGTGCCATCTGGTCCTTTCCCCAGGTAGCAAAATGTCTTATCCAGCCCTGTTCAACATAGCAGTGTCATAAGGTTGGACCCCCAAACACCAGCAGAGTTTGGTCAACATCTGAAAGTCCAACAGAGATGCAAACCTTAGCAGGATACACAACAGAAATGCCGAATGTCTGTTCCAGGATCATAAGCCAAATACCAGGGAGTCCTTTCCTATTGCCTCCTTCCTGATCTCAATTTAAATGGAGATGTTGGAGAGGTATCATGGAACCATATGAATGGAAAGGAAGCCACTTGGACTATGATAACTTTATCTAAAAAGACAGCCCATATCCACATCTATCTGCCAGGCATGAATTGTTTGGTTTTTTAAAAAAAATTAGGGGAGAATTCAGTCATGCAATGCCCTCCCCTGCCTCAGTCCCTCAACTCGCAAACTAATATCCCGTTTTTCAATGCCTTATCTGGAGGAAGGGTTAAGCATTTTAAGAGGAGAGTTAGGTTGGTGAGGTGAGATGCTGGCTTTGATAAAAAGGACAACTGGAAAAAGGACTGAGTTTAGTGGTACAAACCTATACACATTTCCTCAGAAATCAATCTCAAAGAGATCCCTTCAGATGACTGAGTGCACTTTGAATAAACTGCAGAACAATACAGACTGAATCTAGGACTAGTGGCAGGACTGGAGAGATCCCTATTTTCTGGTATTCTCTGAAAGAAGCCAGCCAGGCTGAGCCACAACAGAAAATAATTTCTTTACAGTGTTTCAGACCATTTTCCAAACCTCTGGCCAGCTTACAGAATAAGCAGTGAAAAACACTATATATATATAGCACAGCATTCGTCTGAAAAGGTTAAAAGGAGTAGCTGGCAAAACCAAAGGCCAAATGGAAAAGATGTGCCTTGAAATGTCTCCTAAAAGTTGGGATGGTGGGGGCACAAAGCACCTTAGGAAGTAGGTGGGGAGGGAAACCATTTTTCAGCAGTGGAACAAATTATGTAAAGGCTTTACTTCTAGCTGTGCTTGCTTCATGAAGAATTGAAACATGAAGCAGGCTTGAATGAAAGGACTAAGGTTGATGACTGAGGGATAAAAAAGGGAGATGAAGTTGAATTATGAAGGCCCAGCCAGACTATAAATGCCTTTATAGCAGGGCTAGGGAAACTGTGCCTTTGTACTATATTCCATACCCTTCAATATTTTATGGATGAAAACTGGGGAAAGTGTTGAAAAGCATCTTCAGAGTGTGGTTTTTGATGAGGAAAAACAAAAAGGTAAGAGGGGCTTTAGCTTTTTTACTTTTGCCTGAGTTTACTGGGAACATGGTGAAATTCTGGCCTTCCTTTTTTCAACTGTCGCCCCTGCAGGGTGATTTGAATGCAAACTACTTCTGCATTTTGAACTCACTTTGCACTAGTTGAAGTCAGCTGAGGAAAAAAGGCTGAAGGGGGAGAAGGGAAAAGAATTTGGAATAGCAAAATTGGGACAATTGGGTAAACCCCATCAATCCAAGGGTGGAAATTGTACGGTTTCCAAATGGGTTTGAACTGTTAGCCCAAGTAGTCTTAGCCAGTATATCCAATGCCATTAAATGCTCAGAACTGCAATCTAGTCAAATCTGAAGGATTGCAAGATTACCAACCCTACATTCATCGTTCATGGAAGTTACAAAAATGTGAACCAGCATTAGCTGTCAATATTCTGAATTGATTGTTCCTTATTTGTGCATTGGCTAATGTTTGATCAAGACAGCATGGTAGTTTTAACATTGGAGTGATAAAACTGCAACTCCAGGAGACCAGGGTTCAAATCCCCACTCCGCCATGGAAACCCAACTTGGGGAAGTCACACCTTCTTCGCCGCAGAGGAAGGCAGGGGCATATCTCCCCAGTTGAAAGCTTGCTAAAACCCCACGAAAGAGTTGCCATATGTTAGAGTTGACTTGAACATGTTTGGGGCTCTGAAGAAGAAGACAGAATCCAGGATGCCCAGTTTTCTTTATTATTTTCAGGAGTTAACGCTAAAATTATCTTTTCTGCTTCTCCTTTCTCCCATATAGTCTCCTTTCCACCTTTTCCCACCTTCCACTTTGAGTTCTTACTCCATTTGCCACTGAAATTCTCTTCAGGAAATTATGGCCTTTGCATCAGGAATCCATGGAGAGCTGGTGAGCTCCCTCTGTCAGCTCCAGCCCCATGCCTCCCATAAGGATGGTAAAACATCAAACATCCGGACGTCCCCTGGGCAATGTCTTTGCAGACGGTCAATTCTCTCACACCAGAAACAACTTGCAGTTTCTCAAGTTGCTCCTGATATGGAAAAAAAAAAATCAGAAATGCTTCTCATGTTGGAGAAAACCTTGAGCTCCTATCCATGTGCTGAGAAATGGTATAGGGGATAAGATAATGTCAATCTTTGTGGTCAGGTCTAAAGGTTGCCCAGAAATGAAACAGCAATTCCAAATACTGTATAAGGTAACAGAAGTGGCCTCCCGCAAAAAATTGGACAGATTGGGGAATCATGTTTGACAGACAGCGATCCATGAACTAAGCTGCAAAATCTATGTTGAGAAGCAACTCTTTCTTCTCCTTTTCAGCGAAACTAGGAGAACAGTAGCAGCAATAGCTAAGAAGAACACAAAAAATGTGAAACAGTAGGGAGACCTCAATATATTTAAGAATACAAACTTCTCACTAAGTCCAAATACACTTCTAGCATAGTATACATATTTTCCAGTGTTGCTAGTCTGGATCTCACAGTTGTGCAACTGGATGTGAAACGGGCCTTGAACTTCTCTGTTGTGAAGTGGATGAAAAATGTGTGTGTGAAAGATAGTTCTCTGTGTATGTGCGTTTCTGCATGTGTGCACATACTTGTGGAATAACTTAACACACTACAGTCCTTACTTATGCAGCCCATGAGAAAGCCAAACTATGCGTGCAACTATTTTTACCCTATCACAGGACTGAATCAAGTTCCTGGCCTCTACATTTTAATATATGCTGCCCTTCCACTTTGTTACCCAGTATTGCCATTCATCTAGAGATTTGTTTCCATTTGTCCAGCTGTCATGGATTAATTAGGTCTGCATTTCCTCACTTAGACCAGCTTCTCCATAGCCAAAGCTTCCTCTCCCTCTTCCTTTCAGCTTTCCAAAGGATTTATGTCTCAGGGTGTTCTTCTTCAGGCCTATAAAAACTCTGCCAGTGTCAGGACTTTCAGAGCCCAATCCATGGGGCTGCCTCAGACCCACATACACAGCCAAATTATAGGCTGGGAAGCCAGTTCTGAGACTTTCCCAAAGAAAGCAGTATTCTTGTATTTTTTGGACTATTAATCATCATTAATCATCATGTTATGGTCGTTTTTGCTCATGTCTGCTTAAATAGCCTTAAAATAGCCTAAGAGAATAGCGACTGCAAATATTTTAATTTTTATTAGTGTACCAGGTGATGCAGCTATTCCTGGAGTCCATTATTCCATCACATAAAAAACACCTCAGTCTTACAAAATAACCAAGGACTCATAGAGTTGGAAGGGATTCCAAAGATCATCTAGCTGAACTCACTGTCATTATAGGAACATCCCTGACAGATGGCCACTCAATTGCCATTTCAAAACCTCCCATGAAGATGAATTCAGCAGCTATTCCCCTTAGTAGGGGAAATGACTGCTTTAAAAATTCCCCCTGGTTTGCCAGATTGTATGTACTGTATCGAGACTGTTTTATGTGGAATATTCAATATTTCATATCCCACTTATATGAACTGTCTAGTAACTAATAAACGGTCTTGCTTAGCAACTGATACTTAGGACACATTCTCCTCTAGAAATGAAGAAAGCTGCTTTCACCACAGTTGTGGTGGATCTGAAAACCTGGTTGTTCCAGCAAGAATTTGAGAACGATTAGTCCCTAGTTATAAATGCCCATTCCCTAGGTTGCCAGACAGTATTCTTTTCTCTGCACCTCATTCATTTCCCCAGCCCTATCCTACGTTGTTTTACACTATCCCATGTCCAACCCTTTTATAGGCTGGTCATGCCCATTTTAGTGATTATGTTTTTTGTTGAATATGGTCCAAGGAGCCTCGGTGAGGCTGGGTTTTTTTCTATGTTTAATTGTGTTTATATGGATTGTTGTATTTTACGATGTTTTTATTTTTAGAGGTGGTTTTGTTTTAATGGATTGTTTGCTGTTTGCTTTTGTGTCTGTTGGGCTTTTTGTCCCATGTGTACGCTGCCCCGAGCCCCTTCGGGGAGATGGTGGTATGGTATAAAAATAAAGTTATTATTATGTGGCCTCTAGATGCTGTTGGGCAACAACTTGCACCAGCCCTTCCAGCACAGCCAGGATGGAGAATTGCATTCCAACAATGTCTAGGAGGCTAATTGCCACTCACCCTGCCTGATATGATGCCAAATGTTTTGTATACTGAGACCAGCATTGTTTGCTACTGATTGTCTGGGGCTTCAGGAACATGGTCTTTTGTACCATCTATTTGCTGCCTGAAAACTGGTTGTGCTAGGGATTGAAACTGGAATATTTTGGATATAAAGCATGTATGCTGCCATTGAGTAATGAGTTTTCCTCACCAGGGATGCATTAATTCATTTTAGTATGTGTGTGTGTGTGTGTGTGTGTGGGGGGGGGGGGGGGTTCTATGAGATTATCTTGTTATTCAGTGCTGGAAACAGATCTTTTGATCATGGTGCAGGCAAGCCTTCTGGAAGAAAGTGAGTGCCAGATCAAGCCCTGTTAAACTCCTATACTCTTTGACCTCTTTTGTGATGTTCAGTAGTAAGATCTATGGACCGCCGGAAGTTGTTGGACTTTAGTTCAGATCTGATCCAGCTAGCACAGCCAATATACATGGATGAGGAGAGCTATTCTCCTATCATTTCGAAGAGGCAAAAGGTTCCAGAGTTACAGAATAGCAAGCCAGTGGCATTTATCACATGCATGGAAACACCCCCCTTTCCTAAGCTGTGGTTTAAGCAAAATCATGGTATCAAAGCTAAAATCAGTGTTTGTTGTTGTATGATTTCAAATTGTTTCTGACTTATGTCAACTGTAAGACAATCCTATCACAGGGTTTTTTTGGTTTTTTTTAGCAATATCTGTTCTGAAAATGTTTGCCATCACCTTTCTCCTGATGCTGAGAGAATGTGACTTACCAAAGGACACTTAGTGGGCTTCATGGCTAAGTGGGGATTTGAATTATTGTCTCCAGAGTTGTAGCCCAACACTCAAAGGATTTCACAATGCTGCAATACAGGAGGCCTGCTATGTGACAAGCATCGCCTGCTGAAATGTATTCTTCTCCACAATCAAGGGACAGGAGCAAGCTCCAGTTTTAAACCTGGCACCCCTAGTTCCCTTTTGTGGGAGACCTAAGCACACAATTTTTGATCAAGACAATGTATCCATTTTCTGTCCAAAGAGGTTAAATCACGGTGTGGAGAATGTTGGTTACTAGTACAATTGTTCTACTCTTAGAGGATGGAGCTTGGTCTCTTCTTGGGATTACTGCTCCCACAATAATCCAGACAGAATAGCCATTGGCTGTGGCATCAGAGGTTATAATGTGGGGAGGGAATAAATATTTCCAATCTGTGCCTAGGAATAGAAGCTAGCATCATAGGAGGCACAGGAGCACAACCTGCCTTGTACTGAGTAAGGCTATTAGACTTGACCTAGCTCAAGGTTGCTTACACAGGCAGCTCTCCAGAGCTTTGGGCAAGTCTTTTTCAGCCTTACCTGGAAATGCCAGAGACAGAAAATTAGGCCTTTTTGGCTGCCTACAAAACATGTACTCTCCCACTGAGCTAGTTAGTCTTTCCATTGTGAGAGCTGACTTGTGGGTATCAGTTACTTTGAGGAAAAGAAGAGAGAGAGAGAGCTTCCCAGTCACATGTAACCATATTTATTTAGCCCAATGTGTTGTGGAGATAAATCCTTCTTTGGGAAATTATACAACAAAAGTACAGCTACATTATACATTATACTATTAATATATGGTGAGCAGCAAACTCAAAGAATATCATTTTCATAAAAGGCATTTGGTGTATTCCCAGTGATGTTTTCTGTCCCTGATTTACCATGTCTGATATTCAAAAACACCTCTGTATTGAAGCAGCTTTATGTGTGCAGTTGATTTTCCTTGCCTGTCTATTCTCTCCTGTCCTGTGCAAGAAGGATATCAAGTACAGTACTGCATCAAAAATGGATTGGATCTGCTGTGTCCTAAACTAACCCTTCCAGACTGCATCCTTCAGAAGATGTGAATGACTTTATATGAGCTGGCCTGAGCTTTAAGATCTCTGGGGGAGGGTTTCCTCTTTGTTCCACACATTTGGTGAGGGCACAGGAGGGATCCTTCTCAATGGCTGCTCCTAGGCTGAAGGACTCTCTCCCATTGAAGGTTTGCCCCCTCTCTGCTATTTTCCACCTGCAAACATTTTTTTATTTAGGCACACCTTTAGCTCTGAATTCATATTGCAAAATGGGATTTTGATGGGGTTGCAGTGTTTTTATCTTTTTATTATGTTTTAAATGCATTTAAAGTGTTTTGTGTGATTTTAATAGAATTGTTTCTTGATTATAAGAATTTTTGTACTAATATATTTTAGCTGTATTTTGCTTTAATTTGATATAAACCACCTTGAGTCCTCTGCTAGGATATAAATTAAATTGAATGGACACTCAATTAAGGTACTGATTATTTTTTTTCCATATACGGTTCCCCAGAACCGGCACAGAATCATTTTCTACTTAGGCAAGACAAGAGGGTACAGGCTCCTCATTCCATGTTCAAAATCCAACTGGACTGGCAGCTCAATTTTGCTTCAAGACTGGTAAGAGAACTGTGTTCTCCACAACAGCCGAATCCAGCAGGTTAGTCTGGATGACCCAGCACAGGTTGTGTAACACAGACAATAGTGTCCTTCAATAGAGAGATATAACTGACTACTCTAGGGCAGAGCTTTCCAAACTGTGTGTCACAACACATTAGTGTGTTGGCTTTATTGTGTAGATTTGTCACACAAACATCATGAGAACCATAGAATCATAGAGTTGGAAGATACCATATAGGCCATCTAGTCCAACCCCATGCTATGCAGGAAAAGCACAATAAAAATATCCCTCCAAATCTCTGTAAAAGGTGCAGTAAATCATATATTTGAAATATATAAATGAAAGGTTTTGATGCTGTGTACCTATACATGTTGTTATTCCAATTTATCTATGTATTTGTATCTCTTGGAAAGGGTTTGTTTCACCTCTAGTTTGCTAGTAAAATTGAATTGCTGTGTTGTGAAATGATGCATGTCTAAAAGGTGTGTCACCAACATGAAATGTTTGGAAAACTCTGCTCTAGGGAAACCACAATCTTTCTTTAGAACAGTGGTTCTCAACCTGTGGGTCCCCAGATGTTTTGGCCTTCAACTCCCAGAAATCCTAACATCCTGTAAACTGGCTGGGATTTCTGGGAGTCATAGGCCAAAACACCTGGGCACTCACAGGTTGAGAACCACTCCTCTAGAACCCTCTTCCTTACATTCCTCCCATGTTGGAGTGCATTGAAGAAGACTTCAAATTCCCCCAGTGTAACCATCACACAAGCTGTCTGTTGGCACTCTCGGAGATCATCTACACCAGGTAGTTCACCCCAGTGTAAATATACCCTGGAGTATTCCCTTGCATAGACAGCCCAGAAGCACATCTACTTATCTGGGGCAGCTCACATATCACTCCTCCATTCTCCCACTGCTGCCACTTCTAGCTGTTCACAGAGGTCCAAAGGGGCTCCCATCCCGGATGTCTGTGCTGATGTCAAAATGGGGTACCCACATGACCAGCAAGGAGGGGAGTGATATCCTTGCTGATTTTATGGGCATTATGTGCTAACATGGAGCGGTGGCAACATGGGCAGAATCCACTCATTTTCCCTGCACTGATGAGCACAGGAAAAGCATGATGGCACCAGTGTGGACAGCAGATTGGTCTGAATGAAACCTGATCCCAACACCCCAGATACTCTGGATTTTCCAATAAAGTCCAAGCTATCTCCCAACTGCCCAAAATGGGGCAAGATCAGTTTAAAGAAAAGAATTTCATGATTGGATGCTGCTGTTAGTCTTGGGCTCAGCCTGTGGTTCATTTGTAGTGTGTACAGGGTTATTTGCCAGTGTAGAAAAGTCCCCAGGCTTCAGGAACTCTTATCTGTCATCACAGTAAATTTCTGTACTTCCTCTGAAACAATTCAGCATCTTTTCCATGATTAGGACCCTGCAAGGATAAACATTTTAAGCTGAAAATGCATTAAGTAAATGCAGTGTTAGAAATTATTCAGGAAAAGGATTAATAATAACAAGGTAAGCCTCATAATGCCAGCATGCAAACCTGTGTTGTGCTGTGGACACACTGAGAATAGTGCTCACTTCTGCATATCACATTTCAAAAGGGGTGATGCAGAACTGAAAATAGCTCAGAAAAAGGTGTGCTTGCTTCTCTGATAAAGCCAACAGCCAGATTGTGTCCAGTCAGCCCAGCACAATATACTCCAATCTGGAGCATTTTTGATGAGGGAAAAAAGGTAGCAATTTCTGTCAGAGCAGCTTTGAACAAAAATGGAATAACCTTTATTTGGGTTTCCCAGAATATACGCTAGATTTGATGGAGTCATTTGCTTGCACATATAACCCCAAACATAGCTCTTGAGCCCATTGGCAATCCCAGTACATGTGGACAAATTAACCGTGTACTTTGCATCCCTTCCAATATGGGCGGTGCTTTAAAAATATCTATATGAATTTCAAAATATTGTAAGTCAGTATTTGTCATGGACTCTATTTTTTGCCTAAGCAGTGCATGAAAGCAGTTTCAAATGAATATAAAGTTTAGTCAGACCTGGTGCCATGCAGCTGCATTGTTTTCCAGCCTTATTGTAACTCCCACAGTCCCTCAATCAGTACGGCCTTTATGATTCAAAGCAAAACTTTAGCATTGTTCCCAAATTCCCATTTTGCTTTTGATACTTACCCCACAGAGCATCCTTCCCAACCAAATGCCCTCAAGCAGTGATAAAAACTTAGGCCACAGACCATTTAATGCAGTTTGAAACTAGCTTCAAACTGCAGTAGTCAGACATAAAACTCCCACAAAAGCACAAGAAAGAAAGTATTTCATGGTTATTGGTCCTCTCCAATTCGTGTAATCACCATTTGGGCCTCAAACTGGTTCCAGGACTTCCTATGTAATTTTTTGCACAGCAAAACTACCTTCTTCAATACTGGTTTGAAACCACATCAAATGGTCAGTGCAGATAGGGCTTTACTTACTGAAGATATCTGCATTCAGAAAATTATATCTATATTATAGAATTGATATTTTGACACCACTTTAACTGCCATGGCTCAATGCTATGCTACAGAATCCTGGGAGCAGGGCCGGCCCAAGGTAATTTTCAAGTGTAGGCAAACAGAATTTTGGCACCCCCCCCCCCAAACCAATCACTGAAAAATAAAAGCGTTGGATAAGTGAAAATGTTGGATAATAAGGAGGGATTAAGGAAAAGCCTAAATAACGAACAACACTCTGAAAATAGGGGAAATCCAGACAGGAAACAATCAGGGCCAGCTAACACCTCCCAAGCAAGGATGCCCCCAGGGAGGAAGCAGCCAAGCTTTTAATCTGCAAGGCCATTAAATGTTAATCAAGCTGGCCAATTTCAACATTCACACTAGCCTCAAACAGACAAGAGCTCTTTCTCCCAATCTGGACATTATTGCACAGATATACAAACCCCACTTGCCAACTTTCCAACAGACCTCACAACCTCTGAGGATGCCTGACGTAGATGTGGGCAAAACGTCACGAGAGAATGCTTCTGGAATGGTCAGACAGCCTGGAAAACTCACAGCAACCCAATTCCAATTAAATCCATAAAACATATAAAACAATTTGTATACCACCAGCATCCAGGACAGAGAGCATCATAGGAGGAAGTGGGCCTTAGAGGACCTACAAATTGCTAGAGGAAACATTTTAGGTGGGTCCACGCTGGCTGGAAGGCCCAGACTGGCCCGAAGGCTCTGCAAAGCACCCAACGCCTTCCTGGCGAAAAGGAAGACGTTCTCCGCTTTGCAGAGCAGAGAAGTGCTGCTTCTCTGCTCTGCAAAGTGGCGACCTCCTTCCTTGTGGAGGCAGGTGCGGCGGCGGAGGAAGGAGTTGCCTCAATGTTGCCCCCTACAGGATGGCACCACAGGCAACTGCCTAGTTTGCCTGGTGGTTGAACCGCCCCTGCCTGGGAGTTGTAGTTCGATGGACACCAACACTTTTTGGCAGACAAATCTAAAAACCTTGTAAAACTGCAACTCACATGATGCCATATAACTGAGTAATGGCACTTCATTATTTCTACATTTTAGATGGCACCCCTAGATTCACCTGGCTGGTCAGTATAGGGCAAGCTTGAAAATGTTCCTAGTTTTACACTCCATCTCACAGAATCTTTCTGCCTGTACAGCATCTGGCAGAGTCTGGGAGTTGCTGTAAAAAGTGAGACCGTTTCCAAGCTCTGGCTGCTGGAAACAAAATGCTGGCCTGCATGACTCTTGGCCTGACACAACAGCAAAGAGTTCTTGCCTCCTGAAGTAAGACAGCGCTGTCCTTGTGTCAGACCTAGCCTGAGGCATGGCTGGGCGCAGCAGTGAGTCTGTGAGGAATGAAAGCCAGGCAGGGCAGGGCAGGGCTGAATGTGCAACTAAAGGGAAAAGCCAAGCCAGGAGCCATGTCTTCCTTTGGTCAGAAGCCGAGAGATCAGAATCAGAGACGGAAAGCCAAAGTAGCTGTAAATCAAACCGAGGTTAGGGGAAGAGCCAGGAACAGAGTGAAGGCTGGGGAGGGAAGACGCCTGGAAGGAAGAATGAGGCAAGGAACAGGAAGAAATGCACAAGACCACACGTGGAGCAGATGTTCTGTAGCTTTCACACTCAAAACCTGAAGAAGCCCTGCGTTCGCTAAGCAATTTTCCCCCCTTGTTGTCTTATACAATGACTGGCCTTGGGTAAATTGATATTGCAAAAGCATACTACAATTGGGATGTTGCATCTGTCTGGTAATGAGCCCAGCAGCGGTCAAAATAGTAGTGCAATTTGGATTTATGTTTTAATGACCCTGTTGTGGTGTTGGTTCTTTTAAAAACAAAACACACACATATTTTCTTTTCTTTTTTAAAATGAGTGTTACCATTTATCATCACTTTGCCTGTTGTGAATGCTCCACTTATTTGTTCCATATTTTGCTGAACTAAAGTTGCTCCCAAAGACAGCTGCCTGCAGAAAGTCTTTAAGGTCCCATTGAAAAAGTTCAGAAGGGCAAGTATGTCCCAAATTGAGTTTGAATTTAGAATTTTAAACCAAACATAGCCCTCCTCCCTGAAAAGCTGACAAGGTGGGTGGATTATTCAGAAACTATCTGCATAATTATGCCAATAACGTGCCCAACTTGTTGAATACGCTTCAAATGGTCTCCTAAAACTGCCCTAATATCTGAGAGGGAAGGCTCTACTAGCTCCATTTAAAAGCTCCCTCACACACAATTTGCAAGCTTGTGGGCATCACAGAAAGTAGCTACCTGGAGGCAAAAACAGATGTTGGAACACAACAGTCTTCCCTGACTCATGAAAGCCGGAGAAATAACCTATTTGGGGTTTTTGTTTCCAAAATGAATTGATAACCTTGGTCTCAATGAGGTATTGGTCAGCCTTAAACTATATTTACCTGTAAATAAACTCCATAAAATTCAAGACAGATTGGTGAACACATATAGCCACACCAAAAAGAAGGAAAAGAGACACGGGTTTGCTCGTTATTGCACTTCAGACATACTATATCATTCAGCCACAAAGTTTAACAAGCCTTGGCTGAAAACCATAAACAGGGTTAGAAAAGGGTAAGGAAGATTCATCGAGGGGAAGAAAAAGAACATGAGCAAAGAAACAAGGCTGGCTTTGCTGTATAGGTGAAGGTGTCCCCAGAACTGGAAGCAAAAGTACAATGTTGGTGCTGGGAAAGGCCAATGGCCATGCTGGCTAGAAGATTTGGGGATCTACAACTAAAAAATTAACTTCAAGCTTTGGTCTGATATATGTAAAGACAAGCTGCCAGTAGAAAAGCATTTGAATTTTTCTCTCACTTGTAATGAAGACCAAGAAAGAGGTAAAGAGAGACTGTGTAGATTTTTTTTTATTTACACACTAAAACATACTCATATTACAGGTGTAGAAAATGTAAAGTTGTGCAGAAAACAGCCAATATACCCAGAGGTGAATAAAGTTCAGAACCAGCTCCTACACCCCTAAAATTCTTGAATAGGCTTCCTTATGGAATCACAGAGCTGGAAAAGATTCCAAGGGCCCTCTAGTCCAACCCCATTGTGTCATGCAGGAACAAACCATGAACGCCCTCCTGACAGATGGCCATCCAGCCTCTATTTAAAACCCTCCATGTTCTGAGGCATATAATGTTTATAGGGAATCATTTTTCTAACAATTTGAATCCATTGCTCCATGTTCTTGAGCAGCAGAAAAAAAAAAAGGTTTGCACTCTCCTCAATGTGAAAACCTCTCAAATATTTAAACATTGCTATCAAGTTGCCTCAGACTTCTCCTTTCCAAGCTAAACATACCCAGCTCCCTAGGTCATTCCTCATAGGGCTTAGTTTCAAAACGTTTGAATCATTTGGGTCAACCTTCATGTTCTAGCTGGTCAATAGCCTTCTTGAATTGTCTTGACCAGAACCGGACATAATATTCCAGCTGAAGTCTGACCAAGGCAAGATAGAGTGGGTCTTTGCCTTCCCTTGATCTAGACACTATGCTCCTATTGATGCAACCTAGATCCTTGATCCTTCACTCTTCAGATAAGTAAAATCCAGACATTGCTGAGAGATGATTATTCACACACAATAAACAGGTTGGGGGAAAACTGCTCTAATTATCACAATTATGCACAATAGTCGTCTAATGTTTGCATCTGTTGTTTTAAATTGTTAATTGCTTTTAATTGTTGTTGTTGTTCGGGCATGGACTAATGCCAATCATGTAAACCGCCCTGAGTCCCCTTCGGAGTGAGAAGGGCAGGATATAAATGTGGTAAATAATAAATAATAATTATCACAAGACACAGGGCTCTTTCCTATAGATTAGGGATGCCACTACCAATAGTGTAAGGCAAGCACTGCTTGAACAAGCAGGATAAATTATTATCCAAACCAGCCCTGAGAATGAACCGTTTTTTTTTAAAGGATGACTTGGTTACTATGTTGTGTACTTACATACATTTCCTGAGGCATCTGGATCTTGCCACTGTCAGAGATATGATACCGGGCTTAGTGGCCTCTTGGGCTGACTCAGTGCAGCTGTTCATTTGCTCTGAACAACCCCCTCCCACCCTAGATTTAACAAAGGTGAGGGTGGAGTTTGTCAAACAGGATCTTTTTAATTGCTTTTAAGATTCATTTCAATGCAAATAGGTTAGGTTGGGTTGGGTCTAAAGAGCTCTTACTCAACCCAAAGATTGCAACATGATTGTAGCAGTGCATGGAAATGAGGAAAGAAAGAAAGAAAAATGAAAGAAAACTGAACTGGAATAGGCTGCTTTTTAAAAAAAAAATCAAGTCTCTTGACATAGATATGCAGAATAAAAGCTGAGCAGCAAATTACTGCATTTAAAATGTATTCATTTTCAATCTCTCAGGACAATATTAGGAAGTCAAACAAAGTACTTGCTTTATTTTAAATAAATAAAAAGCCAACCCATTAGAATTTGCTCAGATTGGAAATGTTTTTGTTTGCTTGTAAAATTAAAACTGAAAGCCACTGAGTAAGGGGAAAATATTATGGGATATTTCAGATGGCTGGCTTGCTTTGGTAACTTTTTCTGAAGGGCCCATTAAATCAGTCCTGAAAATACATAACTGGAATGAGAGGAGACGTTTAAAATTAAATGACATGTGTCAAAGGAGGTATGTGAATGTCTCATTCATACTGAAGAGCACCTATGATCTCAAAGAGTCAGGAAGTATGCATTAACCTGCTGTCAAAGTTAGGAAAAGTTGCTTTTGGGGACCACAGCTCCTAGAATATCTACAAAAATCTTCATTGAACAGTCCAAATATATAATTTCCCCAGGCTTTTCTTTTTCCTAAACTACATTAATAATTGTGCAATTGTATTTTTCCTAACTTTCCCCAGTTTCTCCCAATTGTGTTCTAACACTTTAGGAAGGCACCAAGTCAAAAATAACCCTCTTCTTTCCTCCTTCTTAGAGGGAAACTGGGAGATAGGACTGCTGTCTTAAACGGTGACAGAGTTGCCAGTGCTCTGTTTTAGGGAGTAGAAGCCCAAGCAGTTTGAAGGGCTGGGAAAATATTTCAGATTCCAAGCAGTGAGCACCAAATATTTAAGGACAAACCCTGTGCAGAACTAAAAAAATATTTAAATACTCAGGCACCCTCGACCAATAGTTAAGCTCCTGAGTGACCAAGTGTCTGGATTTGTTTTCCCAGTCCCAGTGCTTCATTGCTAAAATAAGAGGCAGCTGCTATGTGGATTTTAGGATGTACAGCCAACAATATCTGGTGTGTATTTCGCACATATAAGGCAACACTGGAACTCTGCAGCAGATGTTAAGCAAATGTACTCAGAAACAACCCAAGGTATTTCAGTGCCTGAGGCAAAAAATGTAAGTAAGTATCTGCTCTGCAGAATACCCCAACAACAACAAATGCACAATAACTGACAATTTCAGTTTCAGTTATCTCCACTACCACCCCTCACGTGCTGAATTTGCTCCTTAAGGCAAACCATTATCCCTCGCCAGTCACTAGGCATGGTGTCCCCAGTTTGTGTGAATGTCCCATACTGTGGGTATTGGTCTGGATTAACACCGAGAGATCACAACACCATGACCCAATTCCCTTCTACCCAAAGTGCTCAGAATAAAAGCTTTCTGAAATGTGTGGTTGACTTCCTCACATCACATGGCCCACATTTGCTCCCAGGGTGAATTCCACAGTGCCTTACCCAAGGAAAAATCTGAATCAGGAATTATTACCCCAAGAGAATGCTTGGAAAGGCAATAAGTACAGTCATGTGAATGGATTTAAGGAAGGTGGTCCCCAATGCTGCTTATTGACAGATGACAACACTGAGTCAATTTCACTCCGCAACATCAAACCTGTCTTTTCTTTGTTACTCTGAAAAAGATGCACGCAGGAAGTAGGTCTTGGAATGGCTGGAAGACCTGCTTCTGGGGATCATTAAAAAGCAAAATCCAGCACTGATTAAAAATGATTGCATGGAATGTTTCAATATACTCTTTTTTTGCAACTCCCACTCTCTGCTGAAGTTTTTATCACACAGAAATTACATTGGGAAATCTACTATTCAAAAAAGCAGTGCAGTCCTATACATGTCCATTCAAAAATAAATTCTACTAAATTTAATAGGGTTGAGTTCCATGGATGTTTGAACAATATGCATTGGAGAGCTATCCAAACACGTTTACCTATAATCCCCTTTTGATCACAATCATAGGACCCATTGTTGCTGTTAGTTTAAATAACATTTTGGCATTCACCCAAATCAGTATGAGGATTTCAAGTAAAATCAGGACAGAAATCACATGCTTTATTTAATTTATTTTTTTGAAAAAATATTATTTTGTCTGTTTGCCATCAACATACCAGTTTTAAATTAGGAATTTAAAATTTACAATCTGGTTTTAAGGAACAAGATGTTCCTAATACTAATTTTATTTAACAATGTGATGTTTAAAAGTCATATGACCTTTACACATTATTTACTGGCATAGACTGCTAAATGTATGCTGTTTGTCTCAAACAGAAGAGGACAGAAGATTATTTAAGATTGTTTTCTGAACTCATCTCCTCTAGAATTAAGCTGCCTTGGGTGGTAGGACACATATCTCTTAAAACTAGTGAATAAACATGCTTAAGTGTCAGAAAAAGCAAGCCCTACATTTTCTACAATTTTGTCTCCTGTGAATGTATATTTTGTAGACTCTGTATTTAAAGAAAACCAGTGTAAAATGTAATGACGAAAGAAAATAAGTGAACACTGTTCATTTACTGACATTTCATTCAATAAACAAGCCGGCGTACAATGAATGCTGGTCTTCCTCAAAGCGATTGGGTGCTTCAACTGATTTCTCAAAACATGACTACTATAAAGTTTTCACTCCTCTGTACAGAATTTTTTTTAAAGACTGAAGCTACAATGTGTTGTCAAATCACTGGGTCACTGTAAGTTTTCTTGGCTGTATGGCCATGTTCCAGGAGCATTGTCTCCTGACATCAGTGAAACATCAGAAAACAATGCTTCTGGAACATGGCAACATAAACCAGAAAACTGACAGCAACCCTGAGGCTACAGTACTACCCAGGGTTGCTTGTGAGTAAACCCCACTGTGCTCAGGCCTTAATTCTGCTCAAACAATTAAAAGTTCTGTAATTGAACTAGTAATACATTAAGAGCAAAAGAGCTGATAGACTTTTATAATCTCACTTACTAGTTTGAGTGCCCTAATTTGGAATCAACAACCACAAACAGCTCCCAGAACAGACAGAGAAGTTGATACATGCTTGTTCTTGGATGGCATTGGTCTGGAAAATTAAAGAAAGAGGAAGAGAGGTGATATATTTTTATTTTCCTCTCCTTCCAAGCAAGGAATAAGCCTGTAGGCCTTGGCAGGCCACCCTGCAGGAGACCTGGTTCAACCTTGTATGGACTTGATAGTGAGGCCTCTTTATCTTTTTTAGTTTCTAAAAGAGACAGGCATTTGAAATACCAAACAGACTGGCTCTTTCCTCGAAGCCCTGCCCCAACTTAGGCCTCTTCCACACAGTTGAAGAAAATCCCACATTATCTGCTTTGAACTGGAATATTTATTTATTTATGTACTTATTATACTTTTGCTCCTAACCGGAGGTGACTCAGAATATATGGCAGTGTGGACTCAGATAACCCAGTCCAATCAGATAATGTGGGATTTTCTGCCTTGATATTCTGGGTTATATGGCTGTGTGGAAGGGCCCAGAGCCCACACTGCTACATAATCCAGTTCAAAGCAGATAATGTGGGATTTTCTTCCTTGATATTCTGGGTTATATGGCTGTGTGGAAGGGCCCAGAGTCCACACTACTATATAATCCAGTTCAAAGCAGATAATGTGGGATTTTCCGCCTTGATATCCTGGGTTATATGGCTGTGTGGAAGTTCCCTGAGGCCCTTTCCACACAGCTGAATAAAATTATCTGCTTTGAATTGGGTTATATGGCTGTGTGGAAGTTCCCTGAGGCCCTTTCCACACAGCTGAATAAAATTATCTGCTTTGAATTGGGTTATATGGCAGTGTGGAGTCAGATATCCCAGTTCAAAGCAGATATTGTGGGATTTTCTGCCTTGATATTTTGGGATATAGAGCTATGTAAAAGGACCCTGAATCCACACTGCCACATGACCCAGTTCATAGCAGATAATGTGGCATTTCCCCCTTTGATATTCTGAGTTCTATGGTTGTGTGGAAGGGCACTTAATTGCCCCAGAAGACGCTGGATCTACACTGCCTTACAATGTACGTTGGAGCGGCATTGTACGGTCAGGGCAGAGCCATAGAATGCCGTGTGACTGCCTTGAGCTGCATTGTATGGCAGTGCAGGTCCAGAGGAGGCCGAGGGGACCGGGGGAGGGGGCCAGGAGGAAGAAACAAAGGCGCGGTGGCGGTTTCTTCTCAGCAACGCTCCGAGAAGGGCTTCCCCGGCTTCGGAACCAGCCTGGGCCCAGGACGGGCGCTGATTGGCTCAGGCACCGCCACCAACAGCTGCTCCAGAAGGAGGGGGGGGGGGGAGAGAGAGAGAGAGAGACTCCTCCGCAAACAAAGAGCGAGAGCCATTCAAGCGAGGCCAAGCGCGGCGCTGATTGGCCGAGAGGGAGTCAGAGAACGAGAGAGGTCCGGAGGGGGGAATTAAGGTGCTCCTGATTCCGAAGCGGAGGAAAGTGGCGCTGGGAAGGGCGACAACCCGTTCCACCTTAAGAGAGGCGCAGCGGCACCGCCATTGATTAAACCGAGGCGGGAGCAAGAGGGGGGGAGGGGAGGCTGAGCGGCGGCTGCTTCTCGCCCAGGCCCCCCTCCTTCCCTCTCTCCCGCCTTCCCCCCTTCTCCCGCCCCAGGCGCTCCTCTTCCTCCAGCGCCGGCTCCGCGCCTCTCCTTCCGCGCCGTCCCTGGGGCTGAGACCTCAAGCAGAGCCGGAGCCGCTCTCTCCCTCCGAAGCAGGGCTTCCCGGCTCCTTTGCAGAAGGAGCGCCGAGCCCAAGCAAGGAAGGAAACAAGCAAGGAAGGAAGGGCAGCGGGGAAGAAGAAGAAGAGGAGGAGGAGGAGGGGCTCCGCCGCGGGGCAAGCCTGCAGCCACTGTAACCGCCGAGGCTCGGGTGGAAGGAGACACCATTTGGTGGAAGAGGAAGAAGAGGCGGCATTGGAGAAGGGAGGGGAGGGGGAGCCAGTGGGGTTCCTGAGGGGAAGGAGCCTGGGGGGAACTTTGGAAAGGCCTCTCTCTCTCTTTGCGTGAAATGGCGAACCTTGAAGAGGAGAATATGGCTGCCCCTTTGGAGGACTTACCAGCGCTTTCTTCAGGAGTCTAGCTCCGGCCCAGAGACCCCTTTTCTCCCAGGGATCGCGTTGTCTCGTTGTGGGAACTAGAAAGCGAGGAGAACGCCCCCCCCCCCCCCCAATCAAGAAAGGCGCGGGAAACACGGAAGACAAGGACCCGGATGTGCCACGGCTGGGGACTGTTTTTGTTTAACCTGGGGGTGGGGGTCGCCTGTAATTCCCTTCTCCCTTCCCTGAAGCCGAGCCTGGGAGGTGTTTTGGCCGATGGCAGTCGCTCCTGCCTGCCTCGCTTGCTTGTTGCCCAGGAAATCCTCTCCTTCCTTGGGTCTGGGCGGGTGGGAGGAAAGCAGCTCCCCTTCTGATCTACCTATTAATTATCCTTCTCTGAGAAAGGGAAGGGCCTGGATCCTGGATCTGCAGGTAGGTCGAGTCTATGTACATAATATATCTTTCAAATGATCTTCTGATTGCCCTCCCCGGATCAGAATCAACATAGAATATTTCCGTGGAGAAAATAATAATAATAAAAAAATTATTTCTACCCCGCCACCATCTCCCAGAACAAAATACAGTGAAGTGCCACATATAGATAATACCTAAATCTGAAACGATAAAAAACGCAGAAAATAGCTCCTCATACGTGGCATAATAATAATGATGATAATATTTGTACAGTGACTTACAAAAGCCACTGTAAGGAAAAATTACATCTTTGGGAGGGGAAAGACTCCACAACCCCCGCCACTCCACATTATATTCACCTATAAATGATTTGGAGGGTGCCTACAGGCTTCCTAATAAGACCCCGCAACTTTTGAGGATGCCTGCCATAGATGTGGGCGAAACGTCCGGAGAGAATGCTTCTGGAACATGGCTATGCAGCCCGGAAAACTCACAGCAACCCAGATATTCTAATACTAATAAATTCCGGTTGGAGGGAAATCGTGGCAACTCCTGAGAAATTAGCGACGCTTTTCTTGCGTTTGAGGTTATCTCGTGTTAAGCGCCATTTTATTTCGAATTAGTGTTGTGTTTTTATTAATTTCTCAGCTTCCATCGTCGGGAGCATTTAAAGCACTTATTAAAATGCCGCCTCCCTAAGCGAGGAAGCCCCCAAATCCAATTGTAGGGAAGGCTACCTGGCCCTTGACATAATTTTTCCTCAGCAAGGCCAATAATATTGCTTAATTAGATTGCCTTAACCTTAATGAGATCTAAATAAGCGCTGTAGTGAACCGGGGTGGCCTTACTTTCTTCAGCTTTTTGGATTAAAAATAAAATAAAAGAAGGAAATAGCTTGTGCCCTTGATAAAACAGGACATTTTAATTTACTTTTTAAGATGAACCAGATGGAAAAACGTTTCTTGAGCCTGAAAACCTATTTTCCTGGGAGTCCTTTCCATTCAGCTCAGTGGGGTTTGCTCCTGAGTAAACCTCACTAGGGTTTAAATCAAATGAGGTTTAGCGACACTGTTAATCGGAAAGGAAAATAATGTATTCTAATTTCGGATAAGAAACGTTTTCTTTAAATTAAACAAATAAACCCCCTTTATTTAATAAATATGAGGAGGTCCTTCCACACAGCCATATAACCCAGAATATCAAGGCAGAAAATCCCACGATACCTGCTTTGAACTGGGTGTTCTGAGTCCACACTGCCATATATTGCAATTCAAAGTAGATATTGTGAGATTTTTCTGCCTTGATATTCTGGGTTATATAGCTGTATGGAAGGGCCCAGGGAGAAGAGTCAAGAAATCCCACTTCTTGAATTTTAAAAGGAAGGGCAGGCTGGAAACGATACCACTAATGAAAAAAATTAACTATTTTGTCCATAATAGCGCAAACAAAGGAACAGGAATTTTGTGGAGATGCTACCTTTTTGCCTTCGAAAATTTAAAATATTTAATATGTGATTCCTCAGACAAAGGGAGATCCTAATTTCTTTCAAACTGAGCATGATCCCCTAGTTTCAATATTAATGTTAACAGTATGCCGAATAAAGGAAGACAGCTTTGCAAGCCACTTCGTATTATTTTTATCCTAGCCTTTTAAAGGAATATTTCTACCTAAAGGCGTGGGAAATTTCGCCCTGAATATATTCGAAATGAATAAATATTTTGCATTAATATTTACATACAATCCTTATGAGGAAGCTGGTTAAAACGCTGGAATTTGTACTAACTCTAATATGAAAATAGGAAATATTTTGATGATTTAAAAACAAATAAACATGTCTTTAAAAATAATAATTTAGTAGTCATTACTACAGAGTTTACTAATCGTCTGCTTTCTCTATTTAGAAACATGATTTCTTCAGGGGAGGGGACACAAATAAACAGACGCTCAGTGTTTGATTGTAGATTTGTTTGCAAGAATTATAACATCTATAAAATTATTTCTATGGTTTATAGATGTCGCAAATTTCTTGTCTTTTCTCCTTGAGGCACTTAAAATTATTTACTCCATGAAGATTGCGGCTGCAATCCTCCCTCTAGTTGCCGGAGAGTAAACCGCGTTGATTGGACCGTTAGGCTTTTGCTCTCATGGCGTTTACTTGGGAGTAAATCCCATTGCAACCCACGGGGTTTCACTGCAAGCCTTCCTAGGAAGACCAGGGAGATTTGGGACCAAGAAAGGATAGATTAGTGTTTGTTTTTTTCGCCGAGGAAAATTTGAATCTTTGGATCAATAAAAATGAAAGTTTAACAGTCCCCCCCTACTTTCTTATTTTGAGTTTGTGCAGAATATAAAGTATTTTATGTATTAATATTACAGCGTAGGTTTCCTCCCTTTTCTCCTTGGGTTTTGTCTCATTGCCTTTAACTGTAGATAAAAGAAATAGAAATCCTTGTGTAGTCGTCATTCAGAAGCACTAATGGCATTAATGCTGGATCTACACTCACCATATTGTGCAGTTCAGGCTGCATTGTTTTGCCAGTGTAGATTCATCCTGACTTGTCCTGTAGACACAAATTCGGATTTAATTGGAGTAAGAATACATGGGGGAAATAACTGAATCGTTTTTACGACGGCATGTTGTCATTTACATGCAAAATAATTATATTTTCAGTATCTTTTAAGATGCCCACCCCATCTTTGCTGCATGTTGATGCTCCGTTTTAATTAATTTCTTTACATCCAGTTTTATTCTTGTATTCAATGCTCCTTCCAGTTCATTCTTGCAATCATGATTTTGATGAGCAGCCTTCCCTCACCCTCAAGAAATGTTGTGTGGGGATTTGGTTGGAGAAACCCCAGTGAACTTTCCGAAGGAAGCTGTGGCCCTTTCAAACAGCTCTATATCCCAGAATATCAAGGCAGAAAATCCCACAATATCTGCTTTGAAATGGGTTATCTGAGTCCACACAGTCATATATTCCAATTAAAAGTAGGTAATCTGGATTTTATTTAGCTGTGTGAAAGGGGCCTGGGATTGGGGCGTCGAGGTTTTCAGCGCCAAATCTATTTTGCAGGGTTCATTTCCCAAGGTTTCTTCCCCCCTCCCTTTTTAAGGCTGAAGTTGGAAGTGGCAGGGAAAGAAATAATCAGATGGAAATAAAAGATTAGACTAGGAAATCGGGCAGGGCTTTAGGAGGATATCACACAGGGGTATTAGCCACACATTAATAAATCTTTCTCCCAAGATCTGACAAAAGCTGCGTCCTACAGAACAGCACCCCCCCCCTCCACACACACACACACACACATTTTCACCCACTTTCTCCCCTTAATAAGTTCAACTTTGGGCCTGGTTTGCAATGGGTTTTGCCTCTGTAATAAAAGCCTTGATTTTATTATGGGTAGATTTTTCAATAGGTTAAAAAAGAGCTAGATACATTGGGATCTACGTTGCCAAATACTGCAGTTTGATCTGCATAATATAGTCAGTGAACTGCACTGAATTGCACATTATAAAGAAGTCTGGGTCCAGCAGGGTCTCTTTTTTCCAGAAAGAGAGTTCTTTTGAATGGGATGAAACGAACTTCCCAGGGCCTTTCCACACAGCCCTATATTCCAGAATATCAAGGCAGAAAATCCCACAATATCTGCTTTGAAGTGGGTTATCTGAGTCCACACTCAGATAATGTGGGATTTTCTGCCTTGATATTCTAGGACATAGAGCTGTGTGGAAGGGCCCCCAATATAAAAATCTGGGTTGTGTTTTTTCCCGGGCTCCTTTCTATTTAGCTTAAGATTTTCGGTTGGATGTTAACATTTCCTCGGCCTTTGTGTTGTCGAAGGTTTTCATGGCTGGAATCACAGGGTTGTTATGTGTTTTTCGGGCTGTAGGGCCATGTTCTTTTGGAGCATGGCCATACAGCCCGGAAAACACCCAACAACCCTATTTCCTTGGACAGTGCTTAGCCCGATCAGTCTTAAAATCCAGGGCCTTCCACGCAGTTCCATATCCCAGAATATCTGCTTTGAACTGAGTTATCTGAGTCCACACTGCCATGTATTTCCAGTTCAAAGCAGAAAATGGGATTTTATTCAGCTGGGTGGAAGGGCCCCCAGAGTTTTTCACGATTGGATCTACATGCCGAACTAAACGCCGTTTTGACCCAACTCTCGACTTAAGGTCGAGCTGCCTTTGTTGTGGGTAGAAAGAGAGATAGGATATTATTTTTGTTTCGTTGGAAATGAATCAGAGGGCGAGCCCCTGTTTGCCAGAGTGGCCGGGGTAATTTTGTGCGCCTTCTTCTTTTCCCGGTTTGTTGTTGTTGCCGCTTTATGACCTCTCCATGCTGTTAAAAGGGACGTCTTGCCACATTTAATTTCGTTTCCAATGAGATATGGAAAAAAGGGGGGAGCCCGGCGTTTCGAAGTAATTTGATAAGCCATCAAGTAGCAAATCCGAACGAGGAGGGGAGAGGAAGGGGAAAAAAGAGGGGGGGGGGGAGAAGAGAGAGAGGTCTAAATTGTGACTGCTCCAGGTAGAGTTTTCTTTATAACCTGAATTTACAATGAAAGCATTCTCCTTTATGGATATAATAGATTAGATTTCACAACTTAATTCAGCGGAATGGTAGCGTTTAAGGATCTCCGACTGATTTTATTACACTGAGCCAAATTGGATGCTTGTGCTTTTAAAAGCAAAACGGTTGTGACATGAAGATATATAATTTTGAAAGCAAGAAGGGGGGGGGGGAAAGAGATGGGGGAGGATTGCTTACTAGCTAGCCAGGGCGCAAAGAGCTCCCAGGAAGAGCCCTTTCCATGCAAAAGCCTGAAAGAAAGCCAAGGGTTTGTTACCCCATGTGGTGGTTTTTTTTGTTTTTTGGTTTTTTTTGAGACCAGCCATTTCTGTCCTAGAAGGAAACCCCAGTGCCTCCTTCGCCGAGCTCATAGGGTGTGCTTGGGCTCGCCTCGTTTCCATCTCGGCTCCTGATCTCCAGGAGGTTTAATCGCACGTTTCAGACGCCGCTGTGGTGCGTTAACTTGGGGCCAGCTCCTTTGATATTCTCGAGCCGCTTTACCTCCGAAGGGGAAGGGTTTTATTTATTTTTTATTTTTCCGAAGCGTTAAGAAATGACCAAGCCCTCTCTTTGTAATGAAATCTTCTGAACAGGGGCACACACACAGCAAAACAAACATTGTGGGGGTGTTAACCCTTCCCTATGCCATCCAAAACCAAACAAATCCATTTTTGGCTGGAGTTACACTTAAAAAATGTACCTGTTCCAACTTAATTTAAGAACCTATCTTGTTTGTAACCCTGTATATGTTTCTAGCAGAAGTGGAAAATTCTCAACTGCAAGAAAAACCTTGTGAGCTATGTTTCACACCATGCTTAGATGTTTGATAAAGTTTGATATGGTAAATCTTTCTATCAAGGAATAGTTAAAATGCTGGTTAATGAGTTATTGAAGATCATTTTGAGTTATTGATGATTATCAAGATCATTTTCAGGGACTTTGTAGCCCTGGGAAAAGACCACGTTTTCATGAAGGTTAATTTGGGGGGAAGAAGGGACACATAAATATAATTTTTTTCATGACTCTTTAGGCATGTGAAGTCACGTTGTTATAAACTAGTTGATCCATGGCTATAATACATTCAAAACACATTGAATTTTGCATTCAGTGCAAAAATTCTACATTTAATGTGAGGCACTGAATTTTGCCATCTGCTCTGGTAAACAGCTTTGATGAGAAAAGCGGTATAGAAATGTAAGAAACAAATAAATAATAGCAAATGCAACTCGCTCTCTTCCCCACCCCCTCCATTTCCAGCTTCCCATTTAGACTAGGGCGGTATCTCCTTTAAAAGTATAAAAATAAAACCCGGACTTCTTTCCCTATAATTGCAAGTCCTACAATACAAAAGATCTCCTATTGGGGTTGGCGGTTAAACCTTTTGGGGCTCTTTGTTCTGAGCCGCCCTGCACTTTAATCTCTCTCGCAGTGCTTCGTGAGGCTTTCCCGGATGGCTCTCTTTCTCCTCCTCCTCCGCTTCTTCTCTCCACCGTCCCCATCTGGGCTGGCCCTTTAAGGCAATTCAAACCGAGCGGCCGGACAACAAACTCCCACAAAAGCGAGCCCCTTTCCTCACGCGCATCAGGGCTCTGTTCCATCGTCATCCGGAATTCGATCGAGGATTTCCTATGGAATTATCTGCACAGCAAGACCGGTTGGAAACAACATTAAATGGCCAGTGTAGATAGGACCTCAGAGGCTCAGGAGAAGGAGGGCACCAAGAGAGGCCTTTCCCGGCCTCTCTTGGTGCCACCGTTTGTCTGCCTGCCGCAGTGTTTCCCTTGCTGAGCCGGAATCCTCGGCAACCCTCCTGACCCTCAGCGGCTTCTGTAGGAAACAAGACCAAAAGCAGCGAGCCCGGGAAACAGCCCTGCTTCTTCTTCGCCTCCGGAGGAAAGGGCCCGGCGGCGGCGGCGTGGAGGAGGGAGGGCGCCCCGCGGAGGTGCACATACATGCATGCACCTACCCTCGGAAACATGCACACAAAACATACGTATATACACCAGTAAGGACGGGATTTTTCTCCCACCTGCACACACACGGTAGGATTCGCCCCCATTTGCCTCGCCTATGGACCGTAGTATGAATGCAGTTTGCCCCCATAAAATGACCCCACTGCATATTATTTGAGAACACAGACATGATGGACCACTCTCACAACCACCATCCCAGGCTACACAGAGAAGCCACTGAAATCCACAAGCAGGTGGACAATTTCGACAGAAAGGAGGAAACCATGAAGATGAACAAAATCTGGCTACCAATATAAAAAAACTCTAAATAAAGAACATCACTCTGAAAACGGGAATTCCGGACATGAAACAACCAGGGCCAGTTAACACCTTCCAACAAAGGATGGGAACAGCCAAGCTTTGAAGTTGTCAGGCTATTCAAGGGGGCCAATTGCAACATTCATACCTGCCTTAAGCAGAGGAGAGTTCTTTCTCCCACCCTGGATATTATTCTACAGATATATAAACCCCACTTGCCTAGTTTCCAACTGCCTTTACAATCTTTGAGGATGCCTGCCATAGATGCAGGCGAAATGTCAGGAAAGAATGCTTCTGGAACATGGCCAGACCGCCCGGAAAACACAAAGCAACCCAGTTTGACGCCATTTTAAAAGTTGCCTTGGCGCAATACGATGGGACCCTGGGAGATGCAGTTTTACCCAAGTCCTTAGCCTTCTCTGCCAAATACAGGTCGTCCCAACTCCCAGGATTCCATGGCATTGAGGCAAAGCTGTCAGAATGGGTTGAAGCCGCAGTCGTTCTCCAGCGGAGATGCGACCTAGTCTCCTTTCACTGGGTTCGCCAGTGTCCAGAACTAGGACTGTCGGTCTAAAACAGATTGGACGGAGACAGACATGGGATGAAAATCCCATAGGATATTAGAGCATTAGATGCTCCTGAGATTGGCTGGGCACACCAGGCAGCACCATTTGCCCTGACACCGAAGTGCAGCCAAACAAAGCCTCCTGGCTATGGGGCCATGTTTTAAAAAAACCAACCAGCCATCGAGAGAGGAGCCTATGGGGGGGTCTGAGAAGGATTTGGCTGGCTTTGGATGAGTGCCCTCGCCTCAAGCCGCCAAATGCCTGGGCGCTTCGGCCAAGAGGTTTTCCTTCCTAAAAAGTTTAAGACTTAAGACTGAGGCCCCTTCTACAATACTGAAGGCAGTTCAATGGCATGTCCAGGATAGGGGAAAAACTCTTGTCTGTTTGAGGCAAGTGTGAATGTTGCAGTTGGCTAGCTTGATTAGTATTGAATAAAAGCCTTGCAACTTCAAAGCCTAGCTACTTCCTGCCTGGGGGATCCTTTGTTAGGAGGTGTTAGCAGCCTGCCATAGATGTGGGATAAACGTCTAGGAGAGAATGCTTCTGGAACATGGCCATCCAGCCCGGATATCTCACCAGCTAACACCTCCCAACAAAGAATTCCACTTGGCAGGAAGCAGCCAGACTTTGCAGCTGCAAGGCTATTTAATACCAATCAAGCTGGCCAACGGCCACATTCAGACTTGCTTCAGACAAATAAGAGTTCTTTCTCCCACCCTGGATCTTTCACAGATAACCCCCACTTGCTTAATTTCCAGCAGACCTCACAACCTCTGAGGATGCGGGCGAAACGTCAGGAGAGAATGCTTCTGGAAAATGGCTATTCAGCCCGGAAAACTCACAGCAACCCAGTGATTCCGGCCATGAAAGCGTTCGACAACACATTCAAAAGAAAGCCCTTCAAGTGCACCAGGACTGTGGTTTGTATCATCACCATCTGGGCCTCACAAACTGATTCCAACACCTCATCTGCTCAGTGAAATCGCTTCCTTCAATACCAGTTTGAAACTGCACTAAATGATCAGTGTAGATGGGGCCTGAGGCAGCCAGTAGGTCCTGCCTAGCTCTGCGTTGCGCGTTTGGAGCCCAAGGGACACCCAAGGCCCGCGCTTCAGACGCGCCCTGGAGGCGAAGCGTCCGCACCGCCCGCCCGCTGTGTCTCGCTTCCGAAGGGGCGTCGCTACTCCCGCGCTCGGCCCCTCCCTGCCGTCCGTCCTGCTTGCCGAAGGAGGCGGCATTTTGAGCTAGGCTCCCGACGAGCCGAAGTACAAACAACCCCATAAACCTGGTGCATCTGGATCTTTTTAAAAAGAGATCTCCTCTGGATTGCTTCCTCGCTCAAGATTGGCAGGCCGCGGAGATAAAAGGGGGGGGGGGGGAGAGAGGGAGGAGTGGGAAATGCGGGGGTTCGCTTCACGAGGGGATTCTATTTAGGATTGTTTTTCAAAAATTAAATCCTGATGTCGGACGTGGACAGTTCGGTGCAGCGCGTGTGTTGCGGGGGACTAAAGAGGCGGCTCGTTTGCATTTCGGACAGGAGCTTCGGCAGCTCTGGGGGCGGGGGAGAGGGACGGAGGGGCTTCTCCTTCTGCCCTCTTCCAGAAGAGCCTCCTCTGGGACACTGGACACAGGCCATTGTTGCTTGTTGCCACCCCCCCCCCCGTGTCCCCATTCTTGTGTGTGGCAGAAAGCGAGACTAGGGGGGAGGGGAAGGTCCTTTCTGGCGCTTCTGGCCACTCGAGGTTGTGCCTCTCTCCTCTGGCCAGAGACAAACAAAGCCTTCCCCCCACACCCAATCCAGCCCTTTTTGCAACGCCCACCCCGCCCACCCCCCAAGTCTTCTCAGGGACAAATCCTGAGCTGCGAAGGCACATAAAGGGAGAGAGGAAAGGGCCACCCCACCCACGCCACTCTTCTCCCTTTCCTCCTTCGGCAGGAAATCCAGCCTCCCCCCCTCAATTCCTCCAAGGCCACAGGGATATCTCTTTAGGCTTCAAGCATTCCTCTTGTCAGTGTCAGGATGCCTCGCTCCCCATGCCTCCAAAACCTCGCCCTTGTGTCGCCTTGGCCAAGGAGGAAGCCAATGGAGCTCCTTATCTATCAATCAAATGCAAATTAACATTTTTTTAAAAAAGAATACTTGAAATCCCTCTTCTCCGTGTTGGCTCTCTTCCCCTCCCCTTCACTCCTTGACCTGCATCCCAGTTTAGCAGGCCAGAATGAGACGCCTTCTTCATGGGAAAAAATCTGATTAAGCACTTTTATTGATTTTTTTTTAAAAAAATGAAACTCGAAAAAATGTTTTCAAACATGAGAATCAGTAGGGAAGAGGTCCCAGATCTTTTGAAAGTCATGTTTGGCTCTATAACAATATGTAACACGATTTTTATTCCCAGCTTATAAATGTCATTTCCTAATTGGTTCTATCATCAAAACACGAGAAAAGGGTATTAAACTGCAAAACTTTGTTTTTGCAGGATATCCTGCAGCAGATTTTGCTATACTTTTCCAATGAATGTCTCATGGAGTCTCGACCAATTCGAGACAGTTTGTGGCAGCCACAGAAACAAAGTTTATGGAGAATAACCTCTACTTTCAAAGTAAGGACTGTACAATTAAACAGTGTGTTAAAGCTCAGTATGTTAAAGCACTGAGCTGCTGAACTTGCAGACCGAAAGGTCCTAGGTTCAAACCCGGGGAGCGGAGTGAGCGCCCGCTGTTAGCTCCAGGTAATGTAGGGATTACCTCCAGGGAAGGTAATGGCATCCATGCAGTCATGCCGGCCACATGACCTTGGAGGTGTCTACAGACAACGCTGGCTCTTTGGCTTAGAAATGGAGTTGAGCACCAACCCCCAGAGTCGGATACGACTGGACTTAGTGTCAGGGGAAACCTTTACCTTTATCTAATACTTTCAAACCAGGAACCAGTTTTTTTTCAAATTTTGTTACATAGTGTAATAAATGGATTCTGAATGTGTACAGGATCAATTCCATTTTGATCACCCAGTTTGCCAGCCTACTCCCTAAAATGGCTTGCTTTTTGAGGAGGGGATCCCCTTTGAAAACAGGAATGGAGGTAACCAGATGTTCAAACTTCAAATGAAGCCTTTACCCTCTAGAACAGTGCTTTTCAACCTGTGGTCCATGGACCACCAGTGGTCCTCAAGAACTAAAATATGGTCCACAGCCTCAACATTACTTACACTGTTGCAACGAGAGCCACTGGTCTATTGAAACTCTCTTATAGTGCTGAGAGGCAATGAGGATCTTGGGAGGGGAGAAGCTGACTACCCACAAAAGGCAAGACAACAAGCCTCCTGACTGCTGCTTCTCCTCCTCCCTCCTCCAGAGTGGAGCTGTTTCATGTGGCACCTGGAAGCGGGAGCACCTTGGTGTCTTCATTTTTAGTCCTGTTCCTGGGGTTATTTGGGGTGCTAATTCAGAAAATTGCATTGGATAGACCACATCAGCTCTAGATTATTAAAGATGGTTTTCTGTGGGTGACCAGATAGCTACTACTAGATGGCATATGTTCCATATCAGAAATTAGAGCTGATGTGCTCTATCCAATTCAGTTTTCTGAATCAGCATCCCAATAACCAAACCGAATCTGAAGTTGACCAAAAACTGATTCATAACCCTTTTGGTACTGATCTTGGAGAGTGGTCCCTGGTCAAGTGGTCTCTGGTCAAAGTGATCCCTTATCAAAGTGGTCCCTATTCAAGTGGTCCCTGGTCAAAAAAAAAAAAAGCTGGGAACTACTGATCTAGAAGCATGTATGGTCCATCTTCCTTGTTATTTCTTCAAATCAAGTTACTGTCACATTGTGGTCTGTTTTCTAGCCCCTACTGTGTTCTTTCCAGTCCCAAAGAAATTTCATAAGCAGTTGCATTTTCTTGCCATTTAGACGTGAAATAGAGAATTTTGTCCTCTGTATGAATTTCATTATCACTTCAATATATAGGTATCAGGGCCATAGCCAGAAAAAATTTTTGGGAGGGGTTTTGAAATTTGGGGGGGGGGGGTTCAGACCTATCAATATCTGCTTGAGATAGTGCCTGGAGGGACTCTTAATGTTTTACATCTCATAGACTTAGCATGGGGATTTGGTTAACCAGTTAAAATTTATGAGTAAACCAGTTTTTTTTTAACCTGAAAAATTTCGGAGGGGGGGGGGTTGAACCCCTAAACACCCCCCCTCGCTACAGGCTTGATAGGTATCAAAATAAAGGGATGGTATGAATACTGCTGTTGATCCCAATGCCTCATTTTTGCTCAACTGAAGACACCCAGAGAAGGAGACCCCTTCACCTCATTAGGTGATTGGTTCCACTACTGAATTGCCTTATTGCCCGCAAGAAGTTCCTTCTAATGTTCAATTGAAATCTGCCTTCTTGTAACTTCAAACCATTATTCCTGGTCCTATCTTTGGGGCAGCAGAGAACAAGCCTGCCCCATTTACTCTGTGACAGCCCTTGAAATATTTAAAGACTGAAATTATGTCACACTTCGATTTTTTTCATTCATTTGGAGACGTTCACAGAGCAGTACATTTCACAGCCAGAGTGGCTAGTTATCAAAATCCTGCAGACATAGAGATGCTTGTCAGGGCCCAAAATAAATATTTTGAGGTAGCAATGAGCAAACCCCAGATGAAGTCCCTGGTTTACAAAGCCTTGATTCAAATTCTGACACCTCCATGAATTCAAGTTCTAGGCAATAGGAGTCAAAATGATCTATATTCAAGGATACATCAATGTGTGTGTGTGTGTCTGTGTCTGTGTGTGTGATATTTCCATTTTTTTTCAACACACATACAAGGAGAAAAGATTTAAAAGTCAGGTAAGAAAGAAAGATGGAAGATAGGGATAGTGGAGTTATTGTTAGCAAATTAGGTAAAGGTAAAGGCTTCCCAGGGGCCCCTGGTGGCACAGTGTGTTAAAGCGCTGAGCTGCTGAACTTGCAGACCAAAAGGTCCCAGGTTCAAATCCCGGGAGCGGAATGAGCGCCCGCTGTTAGCCCCAGCTCCTGCCAACCTATAAACTGCCAACCTAGCAGTTTGAAAACATGCTAATGTGAGTAGATCAATAGGTACCGCTCCGGCGGGAAGGTAATGGTGTTCCATGCAGTCATGGCGGCCACATGACCTTGGAGGTGTCTATGGACAACACCGGCTCTTCAGCTTAGAAATGGAGATGAGCACCAACCCCCTGAGTCGGTCACGACTGGACTTAACGTCAGGGGAAACCTTTACCTTTACTAAAGGTTTCCCCTGACATTAAGTATAGTCGTGTCTGACTTTGGGAGTTGGTACTCATCTCAATTTCTAGACCAAAGAGCCAGCATTATTCATAGACACCTCCAAGGTCATGTGGCCAGCATGACTGCGTGGAATGCTGTCACTTTCCCACTTGCATGGTACCCATTGATCTACTCAGATTTGCATGTTGTCGAACTGCTAGTTTGGCAGAAGCTGGGGCTAACTGCGGGACTTATCCTGCTCCTTTCGGTCAGCAAGTTCAGTAGCTCAGTAGTTTAACCCATTGCGCCATTGGGGGCAGCAAATTAAGTCTTGGCCAATATCTAATATTGGTTCAGGAAACTTCAGGAGAAAATGATTTTGGAACATAGCCATTCAGCCTGAAAAACTCACAGCAACCCAGTGATTCCGGCCATGAAAGCCTTTGACAACACAATATCTAATATTTCACAAGGGGTGGGGTGTGAGGAGATAGGAAAAAAGGAAATGTACACAGTTAGGGATACATCACTTTAAAAGTTCATTACAGATCAGATGCAAAGAAATTGATATTATAATAACTACACTCACACTAGCACATTGGAAAAGACTTGCCACTGCTTTGCTGATGTCTATGGGATTTCTAAATCAATGTTTTTAGAACAAGCTCTTAAAGTGTTAAAACAGATTTCTCCAAAAAGAGTTGTGGAGGGAGGGAGTCTTCATTCTAGACAAGGCATTGCACAGCAAACAAGAGGAACACACCAATATTATAAACTTACTTAGCTTTTATTTGCCTAAGCACGTTGAACCTCTCTACAATTTGTCTACTTATGAGATAAACTTTGCAGAAAACAATTTGATTTTATTTTTGGCAGGAGACTGACAATTTTATTTAAGAGAGCTGAAAGTTATTTGAGACAGGCAGTGCTCCCACCATGTGTACAATATGCAACCGGGTCATGCACCCAGCCTGCCTTTTCCAGTTGCTTCTGAACAGTCAGGTTGGGCTGGATCTGGAAACCACTGAGACACCTCCCAAATCAATGTTTAGAGCAGTGGTTTCCAACCTTTGGTCCTCTGGGTCTTTGGGACTTCAGTTCCTAGAAGTCCCAGGTAGCTTGGCAAACTATTAGAAATGCTGGGAGCTGAAGTTCAAAACACCTGGAGGACCAAAGTTTGGGAATTACTGCTTTAGAGGCAACAGGGTATTGAGCATACACATCACAAGCAGTGATTCACAGTGGGAAGAAAACAGCACAGTTGCCTGCATCCAAAATTGTCACCTTAATGCCCACAACATAAGATTTCAGTTCTGATCTACTGGAACTATTGAATGTAACCATGACTGATTATATAGAATATCTTGATTGTCCTTTCCATTCAGTATTTATTGCCCAGAGATCTAGGAGGGATTGTTTTAGCAGATTGAATGGGTCAATAAAAATGTAATTTTGGAAGGAAGAAAAATAACCTCAAATATGATCTTAAAGTTTAAACTAGAATAATACATTATGGATGTCTAATTAAGACCAACAGAATGTTGTTGGGTTTGAAGAACACTGCCAGATAGCTCCTTTCTCTATGCAAGGTCCAAACAGCAGCCTTGTCTCCATACTGTTCAGTATGGGAAAGGTTCTGAAGTCTGGCTAAACCAAGCTGTAGTGACACAGAAGTAGAAGCCAAGAAAATTTCCTGTTTGAGGTTAAGAAACTTAATTTGTTTAGAATCATAAAATCATAGAGCTGGAAGAGACATGTGGAACATTCAGACGAACCTCCTGCCAAGCAGGAATCGCACAAGCAAAGCACCCCCGCAAGATGGACATCCAGCTCAGTTTAAAAGCTTTTACCACACTCCGAGGCAGTGAGTTCCACTTTTGAACAGCTTTTATTGTCAGGAAGTTCTTCCTAATCTTCAGATGGAATCTCTTTTTCTTGTAATTTGATTTTTTAATATATTAGATATAAGTGCACCACACCTTTTCTCCAATAAGCTCCAGGTAACATGATGATGATGATGATGATGATGATGATGATGATAATAATTTTATTTCTTACCTGCCCCTCCTCATGGCTCGAGGCATATAAGGTTTTCCTCCCAATTTTTATCTTCACAACAGCCGTGTAAACTAGGACAAGCTGAGAGAAACTGCCTGGCTGCTTGATACCTTTAGACCTCTTTGGAACCAAGAACCTAGATTCCCTCAACTTCCAGTCTGATGCTATAACAATTGTACTACATAACCTGGATACCTCCTGTTGAATTGTAGTGCAACGCTGGTAGAAAAATAAAGTTTTCATGACATCTGAAGTTTACTGGGAAACTTAGGAGATACAGGATAGACCATGTGACATACACAACTTTGTCTTCGGAGATCTTGCCTGGCTCTTTGAGCTCCGGCATCTACTTGCTTCATTCTGCCTAAAATTTGGACCATCGCTGATTTTTAGCCTGTCCTTCTAAAAGGTATTTTTGGGAAACATCTTTGACCATCCTCTGATTTGGTAGTGGGATTACTCCTGTGGAAAAATGGGCCTGAATTTAATGTAGGAGACAAGATTCCCAGACCACCAGATGAATGAAACAATAGCATTCACCTCAGCAACAATAAAAAATGGCTTAGAGGGAAAGCAGCTTAAGGCCTTCTAATTGTCCTTTGCTTAATCCATTGGACATGATTCTGGGGCAGCAGGGAGGGTGTGAGACAGAAGCTGCAGCTGTTTTGAGAGAAATGTTATTGCTGGACAGCCTCAATCCATCCATTCTCTGGTATGCCTTTTACTGCATCTAGGAGCACCTTAACATTATATCATACTGTCTTCCATTTCAAGTTTGTGTTTGTATTTGTATTTAGAAAGAATCTGCCACTGAGCTGATACCACTTTCTTCTTCTTATGATTCTTGAGACAGGAAAAATGCAAACTAAATGTCTCCCCTCTGATGATATGAAAGAACAGCAAATTACTTGCTGCTTCTGTATAGAACCCTGAAAAATCTTAGCTAAGCTCGCCTCTGCTCTAACAAAGGACCGACCCTCATGTGTTCCTTGAGAATTGCCAGCATTTGTACTGAGCTGCAGTTATACTTGGATATTCATTCATCCAACCACTTAATCCACAGTGCCTTTTTCATGGTAGTGGGGTAATCTTGCTGGTTTAATTGGGCAGGGATACCCATAAGGTTGATGGGAGCCCTTTCTAGCCTCAAGTCCTCCATATGTCCCATAATACAATTCCCATTATACTGAGCCAACTGGCTGGGGATGTTGGGGGTTGTAATCTAGCACACCTAGAGGGCAAGACAGTGGGAGAATAAATTGATTTGTGGACACTGAGGCAGATGTGATGCTGGGAACCTTTCTTTGGCCCCTTATAAGGAGACCTATGCAGTGAATAATTTGGCAAGTCTGGGGGCAGGGCTGAGGCAGAGGTCTCATTGCTTTGCAAGGCTTTGCAACAAAACTTTAATTCCCAACCCAGATTCCCAGTTTTAGGATGGAGTTAAATTCAACAGTTAGTCCCAACCAGAAGAGATCTACTAAATCAGTGGTTCTCACCCTGTGGATCCCCAGATGTTTTTGGCCTTCAACTCCCAGAAATCTCAACAGCAGGTAAACTGGCTGAGATTTCTGGGAGTTGTAGGCTAAAACCATCTGGGGACCCCAGGTTGAGAACCACTGTACTAAATCAAGGGGAATTACATGAGCTTTGATTGGTTTTGTCAAATTCTCATTGATTCAATGGTGGCTCTCGAGATGGGACTGTCACTTTGAGTTAGGCCTTGAGCTAAATTTCCCAAATTGCTCCAGCCTTCCAGAGAAGCATCAATGATAACTGGGGAATTTGGTAGTCCAAAAAGTAGCCTTCTCGGGCTCTTCCCTTACTCATTATAATTGAAGCAGCTTTCTTAATAGGATTTCTATGGGCAATAACATATCAGTGAAGATTTGAAATCCATGGTTTTTGGGACACCACCTATAAAGATGATCTCCCAACTAATTACAGTGGAGCTTGTGTCTATGGCAAGAAAGGTGTTTCCAGTAAGGATGAGCCACTGTTTGATGGAAATGACGGGTAGGACTCAATATCGGCATTCTCAAAATCTGATCACATGTCATCTAAGGCACAAGACAGGGGACAGGATTACTTTCCCCACCTCTATACATAAAGGGCACCCTGTTGGTTAATATAATTCACAGTCCAGAAGCTTTCCGTGTAAATATTACATAAAGCAGTAGACAGGTGCTGACAACTGATGGACAGATATGTGTGTGTATGTGCAGAGATGTGCAGGGAGAGAATGAAAAGACTGGATCAGCAGTTTTCAAACTTCCTCTTAGCACTGAGCCATCCTTGAGAAGGTAAAAAAAAAAAAAAAAAAGTTTGACCGCCCCCAAGGACATGTCTGACCCATACAGCAGCTGCATGTGTTGCCAGCTAGGCACTGAAGTGTCACACCAAAACAGGTGTGGGAAAACAGGTACCTCCTGCCTTCACCCCAGCTGTCCCCTATACTCCCTTGGGCTGCTAATAGGAGCCAGAGATATGTGCAGTAATGAAAAGCATAAAGAAAAGATGGAAGAAAATAGGGGATAAACTCTGCTATTGGATAGAACAGTGTGGTTGTCTTGAGGAAGATTAAGGGTAAAGTATATGGACAGCTAATTTGAAAATTAGAAGGTGAGGGATATCGTTTGGATTCATTTAGAAAGAGAAGAGCATCATTGGATTTTCTGCCCCAGTTTCAGTGGTATTGGACTGGAACCTGGGGTAATGGAGAGATGGATAAAATGAATACAGGACCTTTCAACAATGCATTCTGGATTTATGTTAGTGTTTTAAAAAACAAGAGATGGGAATTCAAAAATCAAGCTACAATATAAATACAGCTTGCCAAATAAGCAAACAGCAAAAAAGCTTAAGGAAATTAAAGCCAATTATATTCCCCTGGTGCTCAGAAGGTAGTAATGGCAGCAGGAACTCGACACCGAGAAAGCAGGTTCATCATGAGGGTTCGGGCTGTGGCGCAGGCTGGAGAGCAGCTGCAATGAATCACTGCAATGAATCACTCTGACCAGGAGGTCATGAGTTCGAGGCCCGCTCGGAGCCTATGTTTGTTTGTCTTCGTTCTATGTTAAAAGGCATTGAATGTTTGCCTATATGTGTAATGTGATTTGCCCTGAGTCCCCTTCGGGGTGAGAAGGGCAGAATATAAATGCTGTAAATAAATAAATAAATAGTAATGGCAGCAGGAACTCGACACCGAGAAAGCAGGTTCATCATGAGATGTCACAATCATGAATACTGTCTTGAAGATTGCAACTGTAACACAAACTTGTATTTTGTCTTGCTTTCCTCCTTCATCCATTTCTTTCCTCCTAATCTGGTGTCCCTGTGGCATCAAACTTTACAGCATAAGTTATTCGGTGTAGGGATCCCTCCCTTTCATTCTGTAAAGTGCCATGTACCCTAATGTCTGGCGATGATAGTTGTACCTACAGGATATGCCAAGATAACCCACAGACACTCATTATTTCTTTTTTCATTCAATCTGTGCAGCTGTTTCTTCTGCACTGCTCCATATGCAAACATGATCATGCAGTTTAACTGTTCTGTTTTGTCCCCAAAACTATTTAACATTTATACGAAACTGCTGCAAGCAGTTGTCTCAAATTTGAGGGGGTTTAGTGTTTAATGATGACTTCCAATTGTCTCTCCACTTTCCACCAAACTCCAAGGGAACTGTTTCCGTTCTAAAACAACATCTATTGTCAGCATGAAGGAGAACAAATGGAAGCTTAATTCAGACAAGACAGAGGTGCTCCTGGCCAGCTGAAAGGCAGATCAGGGAACAGCAATGCAGCCCCTGGTTGGTGGAGTTATTTTCCCATGAAGACAATTTGCAGTTTGGGTGTACAGTCAGACCTCCACATTCACAGGTCTAAGGGGCATAAGACTCCTTTTTAAAAGGCAATAAAGAAATTGCTATTTTTTACCCGAGATAACACCTAGAGGATCTATAGAGTCCTAGAGATAACATTTTAATCCAATATATGAATAATCAAATCCTATCTTGTGTGTTTTTCTTCAATCATAACTTTTGCCATTTGGACCACACTAAGATTTCTCTTGGCCACATTTGTCCCAGTTTTCACCTGGCAACAAATTCTAACATCTTTAGTTCTTCTTTCAGCCTGGGAACCTGGGAGAGGGCCCTCTTGGTGCTTGCTATCCAGGTCTTGAAACATCCTTCCTAGGGGTGATAGGGTGACTCCCACTTTGCTCTCCTTCAGTCAGCAAGGGAAACTTCTCTGTTCCAACCAGCTTTTAGGTACTGACTGCAAGAGCTTTTAATAGTGTTCTGTTCTATTGATTTCTTTATATCGGGCCTTTTAATGGATTTGCTTTAAACAGTTTTAATGTTATTAGCAATGTAATTACATTAAAGCAATAACTTTTTGTATGGTTTTACTTACATCTTTGTATATGCATTGATCTTTGTTTAAATTTTTATAAACTGTCCTGATTCCCAATTTTGGGAAGAAAACGGGAGGTAAATGAATTAGCAACTCTTTTTCCTTGCCCCTGTGATGCTAAACCTTATGCAAGGGTTCCATTTTTAATGGCTTCCAGCTTTTGCCTTTAATAGGATCCTGACATGCAGATATTAACCATACATGATTCTCTTCATCTCTTTATCCCATAGCAGGAAAATCTTAATTTTGCCTTGTCAGGTGACAACAGGCAGAACTGAGATCTCTGTGTGTGTTCTTTACTGTCTGTCTGTCCGTTTATCTTGCCTATTTGTCTATCTGTCTATCTGATGGCTGATGAGTTGGTAACTGATCTAGCTCTTCTGGGGCATAAGTTTGTAATCTTTCATGTGCCCATTTTTTTCATTTCATACAAAATTGTTTATCAAATAAAGTCTTCTTCGGCTAATAAAAAGTAGAAGCATCACCATTTTATGCTTCAATCACCAAACAATTGTATGTGTTGTTGAAGGCTTTCATGGCTGGAATGGAGTCCCCATGGTACAATGGGTTAAATCCTTCTGCAGACAGGACTGCTAACTTGAAGGCTGGGTTGCTGACCTGAAGATTGCCAGTTCGAATCCAACCTGAGGAGAGTGCAGATGAGCTCTCTCTGTCAGCTCCAGTTCCATGCAGTGACATGAAAGAAACCTCCCACAAGGATGGTAAAACATCAAAACATCCAGGTGTCTTCTGGGCAACGTTCTTGCAGGTAGCCAATTCTCTTACACCAGAAGTGATTTGGAGTTTCTCAAGTCACTCCTGACATGAAAAAAATGGCTGGAATCACTGGGTTGCTGTGAGTTTTCCAGTCTGTATGGCCATGCTCCAGAAGCATTCTCTCCTGACATTTTGCCTACATCTATGGCAGGAATTCTCAGAAGTTGTGAGGTCTGTTGGAAACTAGACAAGTGGGGTTTATATATCTGTGGAGTAATGTCCAAGGTGGGAGAAAGAACTCTTGTCTGTTGGAGGCAAGTGTGAATGTTGCAATTAGCCACCTGTAAGGCTATGCAATGCTAATCAAGGTGGTCAATTACACATTCACACTTGCCTCCAATGGACAAGAGTTCTTTCTCCTACCCTGGACATTATTCCACAGATATATAAACCTTACTTGCCTAGTTTCCAACAGACCTTACAACCTCTAAGGATGCCTTCCATAGATGTGAATGAAATGTCAGGAGATAATGCTTCTCATGTGAAGGCTAGAAATACATGTTTTCTAAAATGTGAGAATATGACACAAGGTACATCTCCAAAGTAGAATTAATGTACATTGATATTACTTGAATTGCCATTGCTCAATGTTATGGAACCCTGGGAGGTGTAGTTTTGCAAGGTCTTTAGCCATCTCTGCCAAAGAGTGTTGATGCTTCACCAAACTACCACTTCCAGGATTCTATAGCATTGAGCCATGGCAGTTAAAATGGTATTGTTAGACAATTTATCTCAAAAAGGAGTTCTGCATTAATTCCACCCACCAGTGAAAGGTGCAAGGCACCAAAAAGATTTGGACAATTTTAAAAGAAAGGTTTCCTCTACAAAAAATAAAAATAAAATTCTGGCAATGAACAAGAAATGTGATTGCTTAGCATTTATAGCAGCTTCCCCCTAATTTGTTGCCTTGTACCAAATTTTGGACTATGGTTACTATCATCTTCAACCAGAATGTTCAATTTTCTATGCTGTTTGGGAATAAAGAGAGTTGTAGTCCACCGCATCTGAAAAGGCACTAGGTTGGTGAATTCTAATTAATCAAAGACCCTTTCATACTGCACAATTATAGCACAGTGATTCCGCTTTAACTCAGCTTCACAGGTACATGGATTATTTAGCAGCGTACTACCCTGGTATCCACAGGGAATATGGCTTTGAATTTACTATGCAATAGAAAATGGTGGATAATAGCAAACCCTATTGAAATGAATGACTTTCACCAGATTTTGCTATAGAGTTGTACTGGAGGTCCTAGAAAATTCCTTGAGAGATATCATTTCTCGAAATTTGCTAGGTCCTCTACAGTAATGTTTGGTGGAAGCATTCCTAGAGATAACATATGTTGTTGGATGTGAGTAGGTGCAACTGTGGGTTCTGGTCCCATGGGTGCAGGAACCATGCTGTAGTGTCTTTCAGAGAGCTCTTGCATTTCTCAAAACTACAAAGACACAACCATGGCAGTTCAAATAGAACTCAGGTGCTATAATTGTATCATGTGAAAGGGCCCCAGGGTGCTTTAGGATGATGCACTTAACCTTCATTTGGTCCCTAACTCTTACAAACCCAGTAAAGTAGGTCGGGACAATCGTCCTGATACTGCACATCTGGAGGGTCCTGCAAAACAGGATCTTGCTGAAGACCACTTAACAAGTTCACGACTGGGATGAGATCTGATTGAAGGGTTTCTGAGCAGAATCAGTCACTCTGTGACCCTGGTTCCCAGATGATCAGAGGAAAAAATTAAAAGTTGTGTGCGCTGTTCAGATTTTCATTTCTTTTCATCACTGGAGGGTCAGTATGAATCACTGGATAAATTGTGGCCCCGTGAGACTCTAGTTCAAGGGAAAGTACATGAAAATTAAAGATGTCTGTTGTCTACCTAATGATTAAGCAAATTTAAAATTAGCCATATGACAATCCGAAGGACTGATCTAACACATGTCCTAGATGGAGCTGCAAATGGAAGCGGCATCTGCCACTGTGGTTAAAGCTCTCTGCTTCTAAAATGGGAAATTCTCCCTTCTGCTAGAAATATCACCAGGCTGCTGCCTCATGCTATTATTCCAAGTGGCACTTCTACATTCTAATCATATATAAAGATGGTCTGCTTCCAAATTCCAATCTTACACATAGCCCCGTATGAAATATGCGCATTTTAACACACACAAAATCCTTTTGCCACCAATTTTTGGAAAATATTGTATAATGTAATGATTGTATAGTCTACAATGTCAACAGTGTGGTCAACTGTTATTCCCATTTTACAGAAGTGAGATGGACAAGTACCTGTCACGCCTGAACCTCAAAGCTTAACATTAACGTGTTACATTTAATGCTATTACAATTTTTCCAAGAGTCTGAGGGCATAGTGATTTCTTTAAAAATCCAGTACAGTACAAGAATCAGTAAAATTAGTCCCTTTTATATTAAAGGAGTAGCCTTTAGTCATTGATTTAAAATGTGCTTTCTGGTGGTGACTGGGGGTGGGTGGGGTTGGGGCCCTTTTTTATTTGAACATGTATTTTGTCCAAAAGAATGAAGTCATAAAGAAGTAATGCATTATTAATATATAGTCAGCCCTCCACATTTGCTGGGATTAAGGACACAGAACCACTGTGAAAATGAAAAACTACAAATAAATTGCTAATTTTTTTTACTGGAGAGAACACCTCTCTAGGAATCTCTGAGTCCTCAATCATGACTCTATGAAAAACATAAAGATTCGGAGAACATTGTAATCAAATCTATGAATAATCAAATCTGCAAAAGTGGAATCTGCAAAAATGGGGGATGGCTGTATTGGAAACTCGATATTCATCAAATAACAGGTGCAAAATTATTTATTAAAAAATTAGCAAAAGCTCAGATTACCCAGTGCAATTGATCTATGGGTATCTCATTGAGTCAAGTGTAAGGAATGAGATAAAGGGTTTTTTTCCCCACCAACGCCATCAGAAAAAAAAGTATGCAGTAGTATATGTGATTTAGTCTACCTGTAGTTACATGCTTCTTCATAGTATATTGAAAGGAGGTTGTGACAGCCTTTGTGCTTTGAGGTGTGGATAAGCAGGAACACCCCAACCCCCATTTATACAGTATTTTCAGGTGTTCATGCAATTTCCAGTCTATTTTTTCAATCTATATATATAAAAGTGATGGCATCACGGCGACCCACAAAACAACAAAACTACAGGCCCCCCAACCTCGAAATTTGACAACACAACCCATCATCCACGCCTCTAAGTTGATACAACAAAAAGAAAAGAAAAATAAAGTCCTAATTAGAGAGAGAGGAATAATTGCTTTTATCCAATTGCTGCCAGTTTGAAGGCTAAGCTCCTCCAACTTGGTCTCCTAGCAACCCAAAAAAATAAAATAAAAAACACTAAAAAATTAATACAATAAAATACTATAATAACAGAAAATAACTAAAAAATAATACAAGAAAATAATAAAATATAATAAATAAAAATATAACTTACAATAAAATTAATAAAAAATGCAAATAACGTCAAATAAAAATTACACAACAATTTTTAACCAATACCACCACCACTTTGCCACAGCAACGCGTGGCCGGGCATAGCTAGTAGCTCTATAAATAAGTCATTTTCCCCAACCTCCGATCAGGGTTGGCTTGATGCGCCTTCCTCTTGACACGTTTCTCCCTTTCGCTCTCCATTCATGCATCTTCAAATTCCACAGCACTGCTGGTCACAGCTGACCTCCGGTTCAAAGTAGATAATGTGGGATTTTATACAACTGTGTGGAAGGGGCCTGAGAGAAGTGTCTATTGCAGGTCTAGAAAGAGATACATAGAGAAATGCAATCTTTCAAATCACAAGAAGTAATATTACTCTCCTCATTTGTTTTGACTAGACTATACCTGGTGTTCTGTGCCAATTCTGGGCAAACCAGTTGAAGAAGGATACCAATAACCTGGAATGTATCCAGAAGAAAATGTCAAAGATGATGACAGGGCTATTAACAAGCTAAGCAAAAGTTGCAGAAGGTGGAAAAGTACAGCTTGGAGAAGATACATTTGAAAGGCAATAGGTTATCAATTGAAGAAAACAAACAAAACAGAACAGCTATTATATATTTTCCAGAGCAAAATTATTCTCTTATTACTCTAGAGGGCAAGACTTAAATTAATGTTTTGTTTTTGGTAACTTTTGTATTTGCTTCTTTTGATCTATTGCACACTGCTAGGAAATTTCTGTGATTGGTTTATGTATTGTATAAATGAGTTGAGATAACAATAACACGACTTTAATCAAGCATTAAGAAAAATGTCTTGATTGCACAAGTTGCTTTGGATAGTTTGTAGCAGAGGCTGGATGGCCACTGCAGAGGGATGCAAAAACCATGGATTTCCTGCAGCCAGAAGCAGTTTAGACTGCACAGCCTTTGAGGACTCTTCCTTAGCTGTGGGAGTCTAAATGTTTTGGCGCAGTCTCACAGCCACTGTGCTACATCACTTCTTCACTACTCATATATTCTGTTACTGTTGTTATTGTTGTTTTAAACAAGCACTACAGCATCATTGAAGAAATGTGCAGCACCTTCGGTGAACTAAGCAAACTTATTTACAAAAGACTCTGAAATTGTGGGGCTACTGTGAGGTTTGGAGAAAGATAGAAAGAAAAAACAAGTCTGTTTTCATGATGTTCTGATTATTATTATTTTTTTTAAAAATGTGCAGATGAACTCCTGTGAGTGGGTGTTCAGCCTCGAAAGTAGTGGAATCAAAATTGCATATATGAATTTTTAAAACAGTCACACGCAGGCATCACTCCCAACTTTTGATGTCACAATCCGTATGCAAGGGAACCCATGTGCTTGCTATCCATCTGTGTTGTGTGTAGGAGAGGGGATTTGAATCTTCTGAGCCCTGAGAAAATGTGATAGCTTTGTAACTAAATTGGTATCTCAGGGCTAGACATCTGGATCCCTTGTTAAATGTGATGGAGAACATGCTAGTTTCTCAGATTCCTTTGGTTGCCTGGGAAGACCTCAGATAGGTCTGCTTGGAGTAGGGCCGGAGGAGTAGAACTGCCTTCGTTGTCCTGTGGGAAGAGAGATGGGAAGGAGGAGAAGTGTGACCGTGTTTGTTTTCTTGGCTGTTTTTTTGTGGCTTTTGGCACCATCAAATATGGTATTTGATCAGGAGGTGTTTCAGGTTCTCCACAGTTTAAGCACAGCAGTGTTAATACCTTCACTCACCACCTTGCTCGAAGACTTCAAAATGAATAAAGTTAAATCCAGGACTGTTTTTTGTGTGGTAGAAAATTGAGAGCCCAGCTGTAGTACTGAAAATGTAGAGGCATCCCATTCTTCAGTGCCAAGCAGATTAGGACCTTCCTGCCATTAATTTGGCTCTGGTGTCTTGCTGGCAGATGTTGCCATACTTCTTAGGACACGTATACTGAAAGCAGCATTGCATAGTCTTTTAAGATACAAAGCAAGCATTTTTGCCTCATATCTTAAAAGATGCTAGGAGAGTAAAGTATATGAATGGTATGGGTTTGGGTATACCAGCTGAGATTGTGCAGGATTGTGTGAACTGTTCAAATTCTGCACACAGGATATAATAATAGTAATAATAATAATAATAATAATAATAATAATAATAATAATAACAACAACAACAACAACAACAACAACAACAACAACAACAACTTTATTTTTGTATTCTCCCTCATCTCCCCGAAGGGACTCAGGGCAGCTCACATGGGGACCAAGCCCAGTAATACACAATAAAATACAACATAGATACATTTAAAATATGTAAACATATAAAATCATAAAGCATGTAAAATACAATAAAAACATACTCAGAACCGATACCAATAGCTAGGGACAGTGGCATATTCAAAATTGGGGCTAGGCAATAAAATTTATATATGTGCAATATCTTGCAACTCTGAGAATGGGCCAAAAAAGTGCAGTAGCTGGGTATAGGTGGAAGTAGAAACTCGGTCAATTTATGTCAAATTCATGCCAATTAATCAAACGCAGATTGGAATAATCAGGAATAATTATGGTCACAGTTGGCGCACCAACTTTAACTCTGCAAAGGCCCTCCCGGCCATTGGGCTTCAAGTGTCAGTGCCGAGTCCAGGAGGACACCCAAATTGTGTGTAAGGGACTACGAACGTCTAAGGCTCTTTTAGGAAGGGGAAATCTTTTTATCCCACCACTGCCACCAATTTGTAAAGATGCAACCACCAAAGACGCAGGGAGATGTTTACTTTTTCTTTAAAGGGTAGCGTACCTTTGTTTAGAATATATGCGACAGAGGCTTGGATGTTGAAAGAACAATAACCAGTTTATTCAGGCACAAGCTTGGTGGTTACAAAAAATGGTTCACTTAGATGCATTCTTATTAACAGTTACAATACTAGAATGAGATGAATCAAACTTTCTAAAGTATCACTTCTTTTACTTAAAGTAGTTAAAATCTATTCCTCTGCTCCTTTCTAACTGTTACTTCAATGGTCTCTGTGAGTCCAGCTGTGATTGGTTCCCAAAGACTGAAACTTGGACTATCCAGTGACTTCAAACCACAGTCACCCCTGTGATACACTATCACAGATTCTCTGTGCCTTTCCAGGACACAGACTACATTAAATAAGTCACCAAACTTATTTAAAACAAACTCAAAATTAACAATTGAGTCTCCTTGATCCCATCAACCTGGAATCAATCTTCTCTGTGCCTCATCAGAGCACAGACTGACATTTGAACTTCCCTGGTTCTAACCACCTCAGAACCAGTCTTTCCCTGTGATTCCTCCGATCACCGACTGAGATTTGAACTTCCCTGGTTTCCCTAAACCTGGAACCAGTCTATTCCCTGTGACTCTCAGATCACAGACTGAGATTTGAACTTCCCTGGTTTCCCTAAACCTGGAACCAGTCTATTCCCTGTGACTCTCAGATGACAGACTGAACTCTTTTTAAAACATTCCCTCCTTTTTCATCCAGCTAACTTCACCCCTTTCTTGCTAGCTTCGAAATAGTTACATTTCTATGAGCCGCCCCGCAGATTAAGATCTTCCAGTGAGGCCCTGCTCTCGGTCCCCGCCGCCGTCACAGGTGCATTTGGCTGGGACGAGAGACAGGGCTTTTTCGGTGGTGGCTCCGCGGCTGTGGAACTCCTTGCCAAGGGAGATTAGGGGAGCCCCCTCACTCATGTCTTTTAGGAAGCAGCTGAAGACCTGGATGTGGGACCACGCTTTTGGCCCATCCTAAGATACGGTTGATATAATCTGATGCATTTATTGGATTAATGTGAAATTGAATACAGACTGGCTCTGACTTTTGGCCCAATGCTACTGGCCCTGTTGTAATGGTCACACAGTGTTTTACTGTTTTAAATGGGGTATGATATTGGTTTTTAAGTGTGTTTTTACGATCGTTTATTTTTACTATATTTTGTATTATATGTGGCATTAATCTTGCCATTATGTAAGACCGCTCTGGGTCCCCCTGGGGGAGAAGAGCGGTATATAAATTAAATAAATAAATAAATAATAATAAATTTTTACAGAAGCAGCTACATTTCTATGGCAACCTGCCTCAGAATGCTGAGCTGGCTACCATCCCCCATGCACTGGTAAATCTAATACCCATTCCAAACATATACCTATAATTAAATATAACATCTGTAAATGAAAATTCATACTTCATTACACTGTGGACCTGAGACTTCAGGGAGAGCGTAACTCCATCGGGCGCAGTTTGCCACCCAATACCCTGATCGATCATGCGACTGACCAGGAGGACCTCTGTCTTGTCTGGATTAAGTTTCAGTTTGTTAGCCCTCATCCAGTCCTGCACAGTGGCCAGGCACTGGCCTAGGACGTGAGGGGCTTCCTTGAGTTAGGTGGAAAGGAGTAGTAGAGTTTCATCTGCATAGAGGTGGCACCCAACTACAAAACTCCAGATGACCTCACCCAGCAGTTTCATGTACATGTTAAAAGGCATGGGAGATAGAATGGAATCTTGCAGGACCCCACAGATCAAAGGCCAGGGGTCAGAGCAGATGTCTCCCAGCTTCACCAACTGGGTGTGGCTCTCCAAGAAGGAGTGGAGACACTGCAAAGCAGTGCCCCCAATGCCCATTCTGGAGAGCCGCCCCAGAAGGATACCATGGTCAATCATATTGAAAGCTGCTGAGATGTCCAGGAGAACCAACAGGGACACACTCCTCCTGTCAAGTTCTCTGCGGAGGTCACCTACCAAGGCAACCAAAGCCATCTCCATGCCATGACCAGTATTCCACTACAGTTCTCTTGTCATTACCCAGGTCTGTATTATTGTAAGATCTCCCTCTGCAATTCATTATGTGGCTTTTGGAGAGCAGAGAAAGGCAAGTCAGGAGTTGGAGAAACATCTGGCCATCTTCCCATGTTGTTGTTGTGTGCCAGAGGGGGATTGCCTTTGGCTTCCTCTGATGGTGAAAGAATATGATTATTTGAGGCAGGCATGGGCAAATTTCGGCCCTCCAGGTGTTTTGGACTTCAACTCCCACAATTCCTAACAGCTGGTAGGCTGTTATCCACCTTAGACCATGCATATGCCATCCACCTTAGACCATGGATGGGCACGTTTCGGTTCTCTGGGTGTTTTGGACTTCAACTCCCACAATTCCTAACAGCTGGTAGGCTGTTAGGAATTGTGGGAAATGGAGTCCAAAATACCCGGAAAACTGAAATTTGCCCATGCATGGTCTAAGGTGGATTTCCATAGCTTCAGCGGTCTAGAGAAATTGATGTCCTTGGTCTGCATCCAGCAATGGGGGCATATCCACATGCTTCTCTGCAATGGTATTACTAGGGCAGGCATCACCCAGTGTAGAGACACATAGTTCTCCCCCACAGACCTCCTCCCATTCCAGACCAAACCACACTTTTGTGGCTAAATCGTCCTATAAAATCAGCAACTATAAACAACTAGCAGCAATGAAAACAATAGCATGTGGACTTTTAAAACCACATGATTCAAAGTATTACTGGGGAATAATGACTAATTGGCTTGAAGCACTTGTGCTTTGGAAGGTTCAAAAATTAAATTAACATAGAGTTTTAGCCTCATAGGTATATTGCTACAATGCATGTAAGCTGGATAGATGAAAAATGTCTTTGTGGTTATATCTAGCTACACAGATTTTTTTTAAACATTAAAAATAATACATTTCTGCACCAAAAAATATAGACAAGTCATTTGAGTGTCAGTCTCTCTGAGGGTATCACGTATTGCAATCTGCACTCCTGCAACACTCTGAACCTCACCTCTCACTCTTTTCTAGCAACATAATCGCTGTTGCTACTGGCTATTGCCACAGCACAGTGAGGGAGTTGGGAGGCTTTGCACCTAATTTTACCACAAAAAATGGGAAAACTCCTTGACTTGAGTATAAGCCGAAGGCGGGAAATGCAGCAGCTACTGGTAAATTTTAAAATAAAAATAAATAGCTATAAAATTACATGAATTGAGGAATCAGTAGATTAAATGTTTTTGAATATGTATCGTATTTCAATGAAAAACAGTAAACTAGCACTGTAAGTGGAAAAGAAGGGTCAACAAAAACAATATGATATCAACAATAACTTAATAATAATGATAATAATAATAATAATAAAAACTTCATTTGTATCCCACCCTATCTCTCCATGGGAATTCAGGCCGACTTCCAACATTGTAACAGGCAAACATTCAATGCCTATATAAATAATGCAGAGCTAGATATAGATCTATAATTATATATACTAATTTCACATATGCATTTTCCCCTGAAATGTTTGCAAATCCTCTCTCTATATATGTGCTTTCCCCTCCCTCAATATTTGCAAGCCCTATATATCTATGCTTATATCTATCTAGACTTTTGGCTATATATGTGTGTGTATGCGCGTGTACACTTCACCTGCAATATTTGGAAGCCCTATACATCTATATTCATATCTATCTAGACATGTCTAAATATATTTGTGTGTGCATCCCCCCACCCCGTAATATTTGCAAGCCCTATATATCTACATTCATATACCATAGATATATTCACATTTGGTTTGAACAGATACGAAGTCACACACATGCCACAATTCCATTACTGCAAAATTTACCACAGCAAGCAGAGAGTAGCAGCAACTACATTTAAAAAAAAAGAATATTATGGATGATGTTTCAGATTTCACTGGTGACAAGGTTTAAAGGCAGCCACCAATTCTTCTTCGCACTGCCATGTTGACCCTGGGTACAAGGCTAGCTTTGGAATATGCATTCTCCCTCCCCATCTTATGGCCATCCTGTTTTATGCTCTGCTAACTGAAGCTGAATCAAGGTGTGTTCACTGTGCCAATGTTTGTTGTGGCTACACACTTTATACACAGCAGTATTATCAACACACATCAAACAATTACCTTCTTTAAAAAATTACAAGCAGAGTGATATATGTCTTTGGCATGAGTTTACATTCTCATTTAACAGCACACAGAATTAGTCATTGTGTAGAATCACTGCCTGGTCAAAAAAAAAGAAGAAAAAAAGACATGCTGTTAAAGAATAGCTGCATGCGCCTAAAACAGTTAGGGTAGAAATAGAAATTAACTGGTTAAATCAATTAAAGTATCAATCAAGGTCCAAATTTTCACACACAACAGGGAAAAATAATTAAACATGCATGCATTAAGTTATAATTTTAGCATTGACCTCAGTCCAAAATATGGTATTAAATAATAAAATGAGATATTATGATGACCAATGTTACTATTCATTATTGCTCTTTACTAAAGGAAAAATCTCTTGGGTTTTTGTTAAGCTTTTTCTTGGTTTTTGCTGGTCTCTGAGTGGGCAACTGCAAAGTTTAGGTCGTAAGATCTAAGCTACTTAACATTAGCTGATGCTTAGAATATTATAGTTTACTTCAAGGTTAAACGATTTCAAACCAACATGTAATAAGAGCAAAGTGGAAGGGGGTTATTTAAATTACTGTTATTTGTACCAAGACAATTGTCATGCATCTTGCTTCAAGCAACACGCACAAGGACCTCATGTGTGCCAGAAAACTGATTTTCAAAGCTCTTAACCCTGGAACTTTTATTAGGATCCATGTGGGAACCAGTAAGCCAAGGAATTGGAGTATGGGGGTAAGGAGAAGAAATTACTGAGAGGCAATAAACAAGAGAAGGCTTTCAGTTGGAGTGCATTAAAAACTGGATTTCCCAAAAATCTCTAGAGCTATTTTCCTTCTTTCCCAAGTTCAAACCCAGGACAAAGAAGCAGGGAGAGTAAAATAATGGACTTCAACTTCTTTCTGGCAAGCTTTTTAATGCAGGCATTTAATTTAACTTTTAATTTAGCATAAACCTATTAGTAACATCTTTCCTTCTTCTAACAAATGCAACTGAATTAGATTGTTCAGCTTGTTAATGACTAACTAAATACATTAACCCTTCTTTACCAGCTTTTAATTTTTAGTTAGATACAGGACAAAGTGAATGCCAAACAGGATCCTTCCCTGTCAGATACATTCCTACCATTAGGCAAAGTACAACAGATTGATTGATTGACTGACTGACTGACTGATTGAATGAATGAATATATACCCCATCTTTCTCCAAAAATGGGATTCAGGGCAGCTTGTTTTGTGCCTTCAAGTCATTTCCAACTTATGATGACTCACAGGTGACCTTATGACAGGATTTTTCTGTCAAGATTTGTCTTTGTTTTCCTCTGAGGCCGAGAGAGTTTGATTTGCCCAAGAACACCCATAGGGTTTCTATGGCCAAGCAGGGATTTGAACCCTGGTTTCCAGAGTCCTGGTCCAATTCGGAAACCACTATACCAGCTCTCCTAAAGCAATGAATTTTCAAAGATGAAGATAAATATTAGTGTATAAAAATTAACAATGAATTAAATAACAATATTATTTTTTAAAAATTGATTTAAACAGTTAAAGCAATGAAACATAATTTCTAATAAAAGATTAAAATGCAGCTACACACACATACTACTGCTCCAGAATTAAAATGGAAAGGCCTGCCCAAATAAAAAGATTTTCACCTGCCAGTAGAAAGAGGGGAAGGAGGAAGCCAACCAGACTTCTTGTAGAAGGGTAACAAAAGCAGCTAATTTCAGGTGTCATCAAAGGGCAATAGATTATACAAGTTATTTTTGTTATTATTATTCTGTTTGTACTTGAAAGAAAGATGTGGCACTTGTGGGATATTCTGCCACCAGTGCCAGAATTTTACTGACCTGGAATATTTAATTTATTCATTTGTTACAATTATATCCCATCTTAATGAGTTTTTTTTGTGTTAGGAGCGACTTGAAAAACTGCAAGTTGCTTCTGGTGTGAGAGAATTGGCTATCTGCAAGGATGTTGCCCAGCGGACGCCCGGATATTTTTTAAAATGCTTTTACCATCCTTGTGGGAGACTTCTCTCATGTCTCTGCATGGAGCTGGAGCTGATAGACAGAGCTCATTTGCGCTTTCTCCAGGTTGGATTCGAACCCGCAACCTTCAGGTCAGCAACCCAGCCTTCAAGTCATCAGTCCTGCTAGCACAAGAGTTTAACCCACTGTGACATCGGGGGCTCCTACCTTAATGAGATCAACCCAACATATCTCAACAACTCTTTAAGGAAGCCCAGTTGGAGCTGAGACAAATTGTATCTGGTCCAAGATCATCTGCTGGTTTTCATGGCTCATTGGGGACTCGAGTCATCATCAAGGGCTCTTAAGAACGACATCTGGACTTGTTGTCTGGGTATAAAAAGCACTTTGACTGGGTGGGAGGCATAATTTGCTACTCCATCTCTAGCAACTATCAGTGTATGTTGAATCCAATACAATTCCTCTATAAATATTTACCTGGCCTTTGTATATTCCATCAAGATTAAAATTGCTCCGCTGTGTAATAAATTTGAAGCTATCTTCCAGGCAGGGCCAGTTTTATTTTGCTTTTGCAACCTGGTGGTTTCCTTTGAAGATCAACCTCAGTGTTAAGGAATGAGCTGCTTTCACACAGAGTAAAGTCCAATTAAGGCACATATCCACTGAAGTAATAATTTAGAGCAACCTTCCCCAATTGGCATCGCCTCCAGATGTGGTGAAACTTTTGGGACAAAGCCAACTGTAGGACTCTGAGAGTTATGTACACAAAGGGCATCATGTTGAGAAAGGATGATACAGAGTTGTTTGGTGATGGCTCTTCAATAAGCAGCTACTTCAAACCAGCAGGACAGGGTGTTGTGGAAATTCATAAATAAATCTGTTTCTAAAGGGAGCAAAGCCACTCTTGCCATTTTTTTTTCCTGATGCCAGGTGGACCTGGCTGGCTGCTCTTCCAGAATGCCTTTGGAAGTTTGCCTCCCCACCCCCAAAAAGTGAATTGTTATTTCTAAAAGACAGATAGGGACCCATCATTGGTGTTTTAAGATCAGTTTCAAGTCGGAGGTGGTGGTGAGGTAGAGTTTGAAGTCCTGTGGTTTTCTTTATCCTCCCCCTACACACACAGACACACACACACACACATTTCCAAACAGCAATCAGAACTTCGTTAAAAATTAAACAAGGCAGCCAGCTTAGCTGGGGCTGGTATTCTATGGAGAGCAGAGATAACAGGGCTTTGCAGTTACCATTTCAGCAGCTCAGCTCCTCTAGCAAAGAAGGGCCTCTTTGTTTTGATGTTAAACATTACAGGACTTACCCCCTTTGTGGGAGAATCTCTGAAGAGGCAAGGTCTCTGGCTTCCCTTTATGTTGACATTTCTAAGCGCAGAGGGCAGGGGTGTGTGTGCCCATCCTGCCGGAGAAAAATGAGGGACACTTTTGCTCCCCCCACTTTGGTTTATCACACACACCCTATTTGGGATCCGGGATACATCTGCATATCTTGAGATGTGTATTTTCATGTGAGAAAGCATGAATGGAAATATGGTTCACTTGTTCTCTTTTTTAAAAAATATTGCATTCCAAAGTTGCATTATGGCCTCATTGCCCGGTTTTCTCATTGTAGGGAATGTGGGGTGGGATGAGGTGCTGGGTGTTGAGGGAAAGCAAGCATTCCTATTATTCTGTCTCAGGTTTCAGGCTTTATCATAAAAACCACAAAACCTCAAGGCCATCCGTGATCACATTAGGTCAGTCAGCAACACCAAGGGACTGCTGCTTTCTTTTTAAAAATCAGTTGTAGGATTACAGATAGAGATCAACCATTTTGTGAGTAGGAGATTGGTTTTCCTTGGAGGCCACATGTAGTTAGTAGGGGCACTGCGAGCTCCCCCAATCTCTCTGACTGAGCATCTTTATGGGGCCAGAAGAAAGAGTAGCAGCTCATCCTCAGGCTCAGTGCTATCACTAAAATGTAGGAAGGCTACAGCACGGCAGCCTATTGTCCAAATTCTCCATGTTGAAAGAGATCAAGCAAGCAAGGCTGGGAAGTGATTTGAAAACAAGGGTAAGCAAAATAGAGCCCTCCAGATGTTATTGAATTGTACTTTCCATCATGCCTCAATTTTGGCAGTGCTGGCTTTAGCACTGGTGTGAATTGTAGTCCAATAACATCTGAAGGACACATTTTTCCAAGATTACAAAGTATTTGAAATTACTGTATTAACATCCATAAGAGAAGTTGGTTATCACTATGGTGTATGTGTACGTGTGTGTGTGTATATACATACACACACACATACATATAGTATATATATTCCCAAAGTAACTATACTATTCTAGTTACTTTTAAAGGAACTGGGAAATCATATATAGGTAGCAATAGAGATAGGGTAACAAGAATAGTGTAATAATAATAATAATAATAATAATAATAATAATAATAATAATAATAATAATTTATTTACAACTGTCCTATCTCCCCAAGGGGACTTAGTAGTGTAGTTACTTTGGGATTGCATCAACATATCTGAGTGTAAGAAGCTGCAGGCTTCTCAATAACTGTCTACCTTTCAGATATCCCATCATCTAAAGCAGAGCCCAAGGCAGTACTTGATCCATGTAATATTCCTCCTCCACATTCAATGAGGCTGCATCCTTGCAACTTTGGTCAGAACTTGCTTGGGGATTTACCTCTTCATAAGTGGATTTATGTCTGTGGAAAACAGAATTTTGAAGTTCCACAATGTCCATATTCAGCGAGGGGTGTGCAATGTTATTGCACCTGGGAGCCAATGAAGTGACTGTTGCCCAAGGGAACCAAAGCATAATGGGACAGATGCACAATGAGTAGTGATGTGCATTCAGGACCCCAATGGACATCAGGATAGTCTTGTGGAATCGTGATGTGCGTCTTGCAATTCACTAGGAGGGTTCCGTAGTGCCTCTGTTTATGCACCCAAGTATACATAAAATTATGTAATGTAGAGTATGATTAAGAATAACCAGGAATCACCTAGGAGACCTAAACGAGTTCAGATCTGCTATGCTAAACAAACTGCACCCAAAGTACTGAAGTAATTTGCTGATGTACTCTCTGAACCCTTTGTCATTATGTTTGAAAAATCTTGAGAAAACAGCTGAGGTGCCAAAAGACTAAAGAAGGGCAAACATTTCCCTTCTCTTTTTTTAAAAAAGGAAAATAATATTCCAAGAAACTAGAGACCATTCAACCTAATCTCAATACCAAGAAAGGCGTTAGAACAGATTCTGCAGGAATCTGTCTGCAAGTAACTTGACAATGTAATGATCAGTGGGAGCCAGCATGGATTAGTCAAGAACTTATATGTTTTTCAGGAGGTCACTGGTTTAGTAGATGGTGCGAATGCTGTGGATGTCATTTATCTGGAATTCACAAAGCATTTGCTAAAGCCCCCCATAATGTTTTGATGGGAACACTGTCAGAGGGATCCATAATTAGTTGGGAAAACATGTTTAAAGAGTCATTGAACAAAATCTTAAGCGGAGTGCCTCAGGGTTTGGTCGTAGGATCATTACCCTTAGTAGATCTGCATGTAAAAAGGATTTTGTTGATCATAAGTTGAGCACTGTGTGAACATGAGCCCACAGTGTGATTCTGAAGCAAAAAAAGCAAATGCTGTTTTAGCCTGCATTAATAGAAGTATAATTTTCAAGCTGAGGGAAATAATAGTTTTGCTACATTCTATGCTGAGCAGAACTCATCAGGAACTCATCTGGGCATTTTATTTTAAGCAAAATATAGATATGTGGGAACAGTTTCGGAAAAGGAAGTGGGCCTGTTCAACTTAGAGAATAGAAGACTAAGAGATGACAGGATTGTATGCTTTATTTCAAGGGCTGCCATAGAAAGGAGGGGGCAGGCCTGTTATCTGCTGTCCCAGAAGGTAGAACCAGGTGTAATGACTTGAAACTACAGGTTTCAATTGGGTATTAGAAGGAACATCTTGACAGTAAGAGAAGTTCCGCAATGGAACCAGTTGGTTAAACTGGTAAATCTCCTTGTCTGGACATCTTCAAAAAGAGCCTGGACAGCTACCTGCTGGGGATGCTTCAGTTGGAGATCCTGCATTGAGTAGTGAATTGAACTAAATGACCCATGAGATCCCTTCTAACATTATTATTCTATGATTTTATTGCCTAGACAATTAATTATAAATATTAAAAGTAATTTGCTATATTAAAGGAGTCCCCCATTTATTTATAGATATAATGCGTATTTTTAATATTTTGTTTATTATTTGCTTATTGCTATCCTATCTCTTTTCCTATATAGGATTGGTGAGGGAATGTTACTCGGAAAACATAACTATGAACGAGGGCCCCAGTAGTGCAATGGGTAAACCCTTTTGCCGGCAGGACTGCTGACCCACAGGTTGGCAGTTCGAATATGGGGAGAGCGGGTGAACTCCCTCTGTCAGCTCTAGCTCCCCATCCGTGGACATGAGAGAAGCCTCCCAAAAGGATTGAAATCTGGGCATCCCCTGGGCAATGTCCTTGCAGATGGGCAATTTTCTCACACCAGAAGTGACTTGCAGTTTCTCAAGTTGCTCCTGACATGAAAAACAAAACAAAAAAATAACAACAACTGTGAACTACTGGTTCCTTTTAACTAGATACTTCCAGTTATTGGTATGTTTGTGAACAGTTTCAACAGTGCTAAAAGATTCCATAATTCACTAATGCTACTCTCCTTGATTGTGAGCTTCCAGAAAATGTGATCACATTGCAAAGACAGGATTTCAAGCTGCCTCATAGGCCATCCTCTGTCAGGAAGACATCTTGTGTAGCATCACACATAATGTGCTATATTGAAGGTAATTGGTCTAACGTAACGGTCCCCAAACTAAAGCCCATGGGCCGGATGCGGCCCTCCAAGGTCATTTATCTGGTACCTATCCTAAACTTTAGACTTAGGGTTGACCTAAGTCTGAAACAAGTTGAAGGCATACAGCAATAACAATCCTAATTTTGGATGATTTCATCATAGTCCGGGCCCCCAACAGTTTGAGGGACTGTGAACCGGCCCTCCACTTAAAAAGTTTGAGGACCCCTGGTCTAGCGTAGTAATGTTGAATATATTGGACATAATGTACTGGGCATAAAGCTGAACATGCAGTAGAATGGGCATGTACATTGTTAGGAGTCTAATGCACTTTGTGTATTTTATTATGTTGATTAGACATGCTGCATTGCAAACATGTCTCTGCCTTAGACAACAAAACAGAAACTGGTGCGAACTCTCCAGCAATAATGATATTAGGTTGGCTATCCTCATTGGTTAAGGTTTTTTAAATGTATCCCTACAGGCAATTAGCATTGTTTACTAACATACAGCAGGGGCATCAATGGAAGGAGGCCTGCCCAATTTGACACTACAGGCTGGTCCTGGAATGAGAGGAATGCAAGATAGGAGAGAGTTTGTGCTGTTTCTCTTGTCTAAGGTTGGCTTGCTAACACAAACCTCGTCTCCCCTTCAGGCAGTAAAGCACCAGCCAAGACATTTGCAGTTCCAAGCAAGTGTACCACCCAGTCCTGTAGGGAGAAGGTAGATCAGGATATGCTTCTGGTGGATCACTGACTGATTTGCAGGAAATCAGCAGGGATATATGATTCCCAGGGTGCAAGCACAGTTTGATACCATGTTCACTGGCATGGTTCAATGTCATGGAATCATGGGATTTGCAGTTTGTTGAGGCATCGGCACTCTTTTGCAGAAAAGGTTAAAGACCTTGTAAAGCTAGGGCTCTCACAATTTCATAGCATTGAATCATGGCAGTTAAAGTGGTGTCAAATTGCACTTATTCTTCTGTGCAGATGCTCTCCTGGTTGTTTTTAATATTAGCAACAACAAAAATCACACATATATATGCCCACACACATATAAGTCCTGATATTATGAAAGCTTGGAATAAGTAACCAGGTGATGCTTTTAGTGTGGAAGGGTTGAGAAATAGAAACAAATTCTTCTGCTCATGTACGAACTGTTCGTAGTGTTGGTTGGGGACTTGGGTGTTCCTTGCTCTTGTTATCACTAGATTATCTTACTTGAGCCAATCATGTTTTCAGAATATTCTGCTTCAAATGTTTGTTATGAGGACAAAATAAGGAAGAACATGAATGCATTGGAAGATTTGTGTAATATAACAAACAAAGAAATATTGGTCAAATTTTAGTGTAGATCTATTCTTCTTGGCTTCCAATGATGGATTGCAGACTTCTCATAAGACAGAAATTTGATACCACAATCCCAAAATCTTTATCTTCATTTTTTTTTTGGTGGGAGGTAACAGAGCAATCATTTATGTGCCTACTGAGATGCCCCATGAGTTCAGCAAAGCTCAGTCTCAGGCAGCTGATTTTAAGATTACAGCCCAAGAGGAGGAGATATAATAGAGCAGTGCTTTCCAACCTGTGGGTCCCCAGATGTTTTGGCCTTCAGCTCCCAGAAGTCCTAACAGCTGGTAAACTGGATTTCTGGGAGTTGTAGGCCAAAAATACCTGGGGACCCACAGGTTGAGAACCACTGTGATAGAGGTTTATAATATTACTGGCAGAAGTATTTTGGCTTCATACAGTTTAGATTCCTTCTCATTGCCATTCCTCTCCCTAGATCCTGGAGTTCACTGAAATCTGTCTCTCCAAAATCTCTTTCTCTCACCTTACCAGACATTCGGTAATGTCTGCCTCTCTCTCAGGGTTGTCATATTCTAGTTCCCCCAATACAGGCAGCAGGATCTACATAATACAAATATTATCACGTGTGTGCAATGCTTTGATATCATCTCACTGTGAACAAGATGGGTTTCACAGTATCATTCTCTCATTGTCTAGTTCTGGGTGGTTTCAATATGTTACCATCCTCTGCCCTATTGCAGGGGATTTGAGGAGAGCTTGGAAACATTAGCATTTGGACTGCAGCTCCCCAAATCTCCCAACTTGCAGAATTCTGGGAGTAGCAGTTCAAAATATAATTTCCCCAAGAGCTGGATTTGAGAGAAATCCCAAGAGGAGGAGATATGATAGAGCAGTGCTTCTCAGCCTGGGGTCTCCAGATGTTTTTGGCCTTCAACTCCCAGAAATCTAACAGAAGGTTAACTGGCTGGGATTTCTGGGAGTTGTAGGCCAAAACATCTGGAGACCCCAGGTAGAGAACCACTGTTTTAGGGAAAAGTGCCACCATTGGATCTTTACATGATTTTAAAGATGGTGCTCCTCCTCCTTCTTTCTAAATAGTTGTTATCAAATGGAGTTTGGTAAATGGGACGGGAAACACATTCAGGTTTTTTCTGTTCTGGCTACACTGTCCTAAATTTATCTAGCAATTCCTTATAAGAATTTCAGTTCCTCAAGATGGAGTTCATGTGCTCATCTTCAATATCTCAAGTAGATCACATTGTTATAAAAGGGTTTCTGGCACCATTGCTTTTATTTCCAGGAGTTTTTTTCCCCTGTGCTGGTTAACCACCTTTTTGTATAAATAGAAGGGATAAATAGATCCCCTTCTCTCCCATTTTCCTAATAGTAACCATAAATTTATTTACATTTCCAATATGCCAAGAACGTGACACATTGCATCTTTCTGGTGCACGCTGAAGATATGAATTGAACTTTAGTCTCTGAGCAATTAAGGCCGCCTGAAACTGCACTTCATTAATGGTTGTTATGCAATAAAAACGATAAAGCAGCCCTTATTTGTGATATAAAAATGCAATTTGTTTTAATTTATGTTGGAAAAATCCTCACCGAGTTTCTTCATTGGACTGTGCCAGGCATCTGCCTGACGCCAGGAGGGTTTTGCATCTAGCAGAAGGAGAAGAAAAGTGGAGCAAAATTACAACAAATTTGCATAGCCTACTCATTCCTTTCTATGGGTCTTTCTTATCATGTTCGGAGATGAAGATTTTACTCAGTGTCGGCAGGAAAATACAGCCTCCTGCTTTGCTACATGTCTTCCTAGGAAACAAGGCAGAATGCAAGATCATGCTAAAACACACATTCATGATGGGAAGTCTTGAAACCCTCCTATCCCTCATGATGAAGAGGTGGGTGGGGAGAGAAGGAGAATTATAGGCTCACATAAGTAGCTTGTGATAGCTCACATAAAGTTTCAACATCTTTTGTTCAAAATGTGGTCACCATCTCATGGAAAACTGCCTTTGAAACTCGTATCAGTTTTAGAAACAGGCAGGCTTGCAACAGCAAGTGAATTTGTACAGAATTTCCACTGTTTGAGGAAAAACAAATCCAAAATTTTCCGGTCTACTTCTGGCTTGAGGTGTTTAAACACTGACCTGGTTTCATTCTGAGTTTCATCTGCTTCTCTTCTACCATAGAGCAGGGCAGTTGCTAAATCTGTGTTCAAGATCCAGTGTTTGGAAAAGTTACTTTTGGGAGCTACTATTCACAATTTCCTTTGGGAAGTATGACTGCTAGACACACTTTCTAAAAGCTCTGTAAAATCAGGGATATTCTGGAAGTTCAGTGCTGCTAACAAAATATATTTCTTGCATTGTATGATAGTATGTGCTGAGCTGGGGAAAAAACTGTGCCTGCCAAAACTGAGATTCTGGTCTAAAGTAATAATTCATGATAACATCACAAAATTTTGGATTGATTTAAAAGGTGACAATTACTGGGCCAGAATGAATGTTTCTGAGAAATATTTGAGTATGACATGATGGATATAGACAACTTATAGTGATTATTCCCAAAATGGCTGTTGCTTTTGGTCTAAAACTATTTACAGTAGAGTATCACCTATCCAACACTTGCTTATCCAACATTCTGGATTATCCAACGCATTTTTGTAGTCAATGTTTTCAATATATCATATTTTGGTGCTAAATTCGTAAATATAGCAATTACTATATAGCATTACTGTGTATTGAACTACTTTTTCTGTCAAATTTGTTGTATAACATGATGTTTTGGTGCTTAATTTGTAAAATCATAACCTAATTTGATGTTTAATAGGCTTCTTCTTAATCTCTCCTTATTATCCAACATATTCGCTTATCCAACGTTCTGCTGGCCCGTTTACGTTGGATAAGCGAGACTCTACTGTACTTGCAAGTGATCCCTTTTTATCAGTTTTAAACATATTTATTATGCAATGCTTTTGACACAAAATAATAATCTGGCAACCCTATGGCCTAAATCTAATTGCCAGTCTCAACTAGTAAAGATACATTCAATCAATTACTGAATAGTGAACTAACACTTATCCAAATCTCATTTATTTAACAGGTCAACACTATTTGGGACTAACAGGTGAATTTTCAGCCTAAACCTTAAATATATCTAGGTTGCCGTACATTTTATTTGACTATGGATGTAAACACATGGTTCATGGGGGGGGGGGGGGGCGCAGGTGGAAGGGGGGAGGGTCTAACTTGTCTGGTAACAGAAAACTCTGCCACTGCTGCTGCTCCAAAAGGGATGCAGTCTCAGGAAAGGTTGAGGACAGATCAGTGATGGCTTTGGATCCCAAATTCCTTGCTCCCTGAAAAACAGGAGGAAAACTACCAGCACTGAAGATGCTCAAGTTGTTTTCATCACAACTGAGACCAGCTGGATGTAAAGTAAATAAAAAAGATGAACTGGTTAGAACAAATACTTTCTAAAAATCCAGAACACCAACTCCCTTCTGTCTGCTAATCATGTGTGCCTTAGTCAGAGCTTGAAGAACATATTCTGAATGTAATAATCAGGGCTGTAGCCAAGGGGGAGGGATTAGGTGTTCAACCCCCCCATTTTTCAAGTTGTTTTTTTTAAAACCTGGTTTACTCATGAATTTTAACTGGTTAACCAAATCCGCATGAGTGTCCACTGAAGTTAATCTTCATGATTGTCCACTAAAGTTTATCGATGGAGCCTGATTTCTAAATTATTTTGTGTTATGAAACTATTCTTCATGATTTGCTAAAAAAAATGTTTCACCCCCCCCCCCATTTTTTTTCTGGCTATGGTCCTGGGTACAATATACTACAGGTGTAACTCATCGAGGGATCACTTTGCTAGTTTGTACTGCAATTATATTAGTTTAAACTTACTTTTTGGGAGAGCAAGTTCTCAGTTAAAGATTGAAGAATGTTGGGGTATTTGGGATAAATGCTGCCCCCCCTTTTTAGGATAGGGCAATTGGAGGAGCCACTTTATAGAAAGGAGAAAAGGTAGAAACATTCTTTATGTCAAAGTCCTTACAAAAAGCACTTCCCCTTTCCTACCTGCGACCCCAGCAGCTTCTCTCTCTAGGCTATTTTCTCCAATATCAAATCCATACTATTACTAACATTTCAAAGACCACTGGGATAACTTCCTTCACCCCATTGTCCTCAGACAGTTAGAGATTTCAAGGCACTGTTTTGCATTTCAGTTTTGCACAGACATATCTGTTTATTTTTGCTCAGCCACAGTTTGTCTCAACAATCGACTGTGGTCTCTCCTTCGGCATAATCCTTTTTCTGAACTTTTGATAGTATTCTAACTTTAAACTTGCAAAAAAAGTCTGGGAATTTGTAGCCCTCCAGATAATAAAAGGGTGACAGGGGTTGTAGTCCAAGAACATCTAAGGGGTCACAGGCTACCTATCCTTACTTTCTACAGATTTGTTATACCTGTAAACAGAGGCATAACCAAGTAAAATACACTGCTCAAAAACATCTGAAACTTCAAGGCAGGCAGCTTCCTAACAGAAAACACCACAGCATTTGCTTAGCTGCTGCCCCCCCTCCAATAACACCAAGTGGATAACAAGAAAGGATAAAACCCATCTGCTTTCATGATTCAAAGGAAAGCACAAAAGAGAAACCACAATAATCTGAAAGAATAAATAGGTACCAAGTTTTGCAAGAGTATGTTCTGAGTTCTCTACGAGCGTATTCACACATGCAGCACTTTGATTTCCCTTCAACTGCCATGGTTCCATCCTGTGAAATCCTGGGATTTGGTAGTTTAAAGAGGGGTCTTTGGAATTCTCAGCCAGGCAGCTCCACTGGTGGTCCTTGCAAAACTATAAACCCCGGGATTCCATAGGAGGCAGCCATGACAGTTAAAATGGAATCATAGCACTATAACTGTGCAGTGTGAAAGGGGTCCATGAGCAAGATTTAAGCCAGTGTGGGTTACTTCACAGGGGCTGGGAGCCAATTTTCATCCTAGAATACTGTGGATTCCCTGTCCAAGTGATAAAAATATAAAGAGGAAGAACAATCAGGATGAAATCAGAGGCATCCTCAAATCCTCATCTGGTTTTAAAAATATATATAAAGTCAGCTTCTACTTTTGCTGGGATTATGGGTACAGAGGTCCCGTGGAAATGAAAAACTGCAAATAAGAAAAATGCTTTTTTTCCCCCCTGAGATAATATTTTTCTAAGAATTTCTAGGTCTTCCAGCATGACTCGATGATTAACTTTCTCTGGAAACTGAGAGGACTGAGAGATTTCTATAGAGGTGTTCTCTCTTGATCCTCCAACATGACTGAAGGAAGCTGGTCATAAAGTCACTTAGAGATTCCAGGAGAGAACATTTTCAATCAATTCCATGAAATCAAATCCACAAATTAAAATTCGCAAACGTATAGGGAAGACTATAATCCTTTTTTTAATACTGAAGAGTGGAGAGGCTTTGCAATATCTTTAAAAGACAAATAGCTATTGTTGGGAGTCTACACCTCTCTTTCTATATTGATGAGCTCCAAGAGTCTGGAAGAGTCAGGAAAAATTGGCCTTGGGGCTGCACGCAGCTGTAAGGCCACCCTTGGCATGAACAGAAGAACAGAAAAGGGGAAATAGAAAATACCCCAAGGCATTTGATACCTGGATGAAATACTGTATATTTTACTACAAGAGGCTATTATACGGAGTATTACAGTAAGCAAGAGGGTGAGGTTTTGCACCATGTTTCCCAGCCCACTCATTAGCTTGCCCTGGCAACTGTCCCTGCTTCCTTGTGAAGTCCTGCCTAATGCTTCCAAGAATTGCTGCCCTCGAGAGCCAAGGGGAAATAAAAAGAAACAGTGCAATCCAAACTGAACAGACGGAGTAGACATTCTCCGATGACGTCTGCAGACACCTTGATACAAGTGCTAAATTACAAAGGAGCCTCCCTCCTACGCACTCCATGGCCCAACCCCTTTTAATGTGCCACTCATAAATCTATCAGATCTCATAACTAATCCCAGGATCTTTATGTCTGACAATCTGGCACAGAGCTCTCACCACCTGGATGATGGGGAAATCGCAAGCCCAACTTCCCCGAAACCCTGAATGACATGTGTAGCAAAGGAAGAGGATGATAACAGCAATCTGAGAAAATGACGTTCCCAAGCCAACAAGATCAGAGGCACAAGGGCCATTTCTGAGATAAATGAGCCAACCCTTCTCTCACTTGGATTGGTCTTGCCCTGACTTGGAAAGTTCTCATGGCTTCCAGAGAAGAGAGAAAGACATGTTCCCATTTCTTGTACTTAAATTGAGATGGGGAGATCGCTTAGTGGGGGCTGCTCACCTGTCCCTACAGCCAATGTCTTCACTTCAGAGACCCTCCCTGTTTCCTAAGGTGAAGGAGAGTTAAGGTGAAAGACAAGGGAATACATGGTCTGTTCTGAAGGACTATCATAAATGATGGTGATTCTGAAAGGCCCACTTTGAAGATGGAAGGTGGTAGATTTGTTTCACCTCTGTTCCTCTTCAACTCAAAATTAATATTTCTGGTTCTTCTTCCCTACCCCCTCATCTATCCACAAACAGGGCTTGGCCTTTTAAACTTTCCTTTCAAGGTAAAGGTAAAAATTTTCCCCTGACATTAAGTCTAGTCGTATCCGACTCTATGGGTTGGTGCTCATCTCCATTTCTAAGCCGAAGAGCTGGCATTGTCCATAGACACCTCAAAGGTAACGTGGCTGGTATGACTGCATGGAGTCCCATTACCTTCCCACCAGAGTGGTACCTATTGATCTACTCACATTTGCATGTTTTTGAACTGCAAGGTTAGCAGAAGCCGGGGCTAACAGCAGGAGCTCACCCCACTCCCCGAATTTGAACCACCAACCTTTCAGTCAGCAAGTTCAGCAGCTCAGCGGTTTAACCCGCTGTGCCAACAGGGGCTCCTAAACTTTCCTTTTAACATCTGCATAAGCACAGATACAAAAAGATTGTTAACATTTAAGTCATATACAGCTTGACCTTCCCTTATCTGAGATTCCCAAATCAGAAATATGTAAAAATTAAAAAATTGTTCCTATGATGGCTAAGATAGTGACATCTTTGCTTTTTGTTGGTTCAAGTGTATGCAAACTTGGTTTCACACACAAAATTCTTTAAAATATTGCATGCAATTATTTTCAGACTGTATAATACGTATACGAAACATAAATTAATTTTATGTTTAGATTTGGGTTCTGTCTCCAGCTTAACTTATTTCTCACATATATGCAAATTACTCACGTATATGCAGTTGGCCCTCTATATCAGCCGTGGGCAAATTTTGGCCCTCCAGGTATTTTGGACTTCAACTCCCACAACTCCCTGAGGGGGAAAAGGAAAGGGCCCGAGGCTGTTAGGAATTGTGGGAATTGAAGTACAAAATACCTGGAGGGCTGAAGTTTGTCCATGCCTGTTCTATATCAATGGATTTTGTATCCACAGATTCAACCACCCACAGTTTGAAATATTAAAAAACATAAAATGCCAAAAAGGCACTTTGATTTTGCCATTTTAAATAAGGATACCATTTTATTATTCCATTGTATACAATGGACTTGAGCATCCACTTGGAGAGTGGGGTTGTCCAAACCCCAAGGACCCGATGTATAATGTAACCAATAGGTCCCAGGTGAGAATATCCGGAAATCAGAACAATCCCTTTTTCATTGGAATTTGTATCCTTTTCATTGAAATTCTAGGAGGAAGTAAGTCCTCCCACATCTTCTAAAATAAACATTTAGTTTTTGAAAACACTTGCAAGATATAAGTGAAGGAATTCCACATATAGCATAGGCGTGATATTAATTTTAAGTGTGTAACCTATCCCACAGGCTCAGCTTTAGTCTGCCTAAATCTCTACATGTTGTGCAATTTCTTTTATCAGCTTACTTACATTAAATTAAATCATCTGAGATGGGTATCTAGGGGAAATTATGCCCAAATAAGTAATGGAATTTGGGCAATATTGAAACAGCCCCTAAGGGAGTCTGCTGGCATAATGATGCATGATGTCCTGGCACCAGTGTTGAAGCAAAGTTTAAATGCCCATGAAAGAGGAAAAAAACTCCTCTTCTATTCTTTCGTCGGTTGTTGCTGTTCTGGCACTTTAAGTATACAGTTGCGATTATGATTAGCAAAACAATCTTCTTTTTATATCTAGCCATTTCACAATTTTATCAAGCTTTTTTTTTAAGGCCCTCAGCATTTTGAAGGAGGCCATGAGCTGCACACTCCTAGTACTTTTTTTGACCTGGATTTCAGACAAGGTCTTATCAATTTCAGTTTTCTGACTTAAGATATGGAGAAATGACAAAGTGCCTCAACAAGGCATCCCCTCTGATCCCCACATTGTGCTCCATGATGCATCAAGAGGAAATTGCAGTAAGATTGTTGAAAGTGAGAGGTGGGGGGTGGGGGCTGGGGGGACGTGGGAAGGGAGAATGGCAGTCCCAGCTTTGCTTTGCAGGATCCCCTCTTGATAAATCCACAAGCATGTGGACAATTGCAACATAAAGGAGGAAAGCATGAAACTGAACAAAATCTGGCTATCAGTATTGAAAAACTCTAAAATCAGGACAGTGAATAAAGAACAACACTAAAAACGGGAATTCCAGACATGAAACAATCAGGGCCAGCTAATCACATCCCAACAAAGAATTCTCCCAGGCAGGAATCAGCCAGGCCTTGAAACTGCAAGGCCAAGGTGATTAATTACAACATTCACACTTGCCTCCAACAGACAAGAGGGTTTTCTCCCACCTTGGACCTTCCACAGATATATAAACCTCCCTTGCTTAGTTTCCAATATACCTCACAACCTCTGAAGATGCTTGCCATAGATGTGGGCGAAATGTCAGGAGAGAATGTTTCTGGAACATGGCCATACAGCCCAGAAAACTCACAGCAACCCTTTCAACTCTCCCAGAAGCAGTAACCTTACAGATCCTCCAGGTAGCAAGCAATCTTGAAATAAGTGCCAAATGGACATTGCATACATATTTTACACTACTTTCAAAGTATCCTATTCTGACTAACAGCCAGGCAGTCCATTGTGTCCCCCAAACATTCATCCAGAACTTTTAAAATAAACTTCATTAAGAGAAACGGCTCTCTCTTAAGATGCACTCTTGATATTAAAACGTCTTGTACTAAGTGGGCGAGATGTTTTAAGAAAGGTGCTGGTAGTATTTCTACTTTGAAAGAAATGTCACTTGTTCTCTGAACTGCAGTTGGCTCTCCATAAATTATGTACCCATACATTCAAATGCTTGAAAATGTTTTTTTTTAATCCTGTAAGTTTGATTTTGCCATTTTATATAAGAGGCACCATTTTATTATGTGATTGTAAAGTATATAATGGGGCTTGAGCATCTGTGGATTTGATATCCATGTAGGATCCTGAAACTAAACACCGTTGTATGTTAGTTTGCTCTTCAGCTTTTGTGGGGGTTGAACTGGGAATTTATCAGTCTGGGTGGGTTTAGGTTGGTGCAAACCTGAGAACAGGGAAGCCAGGATGGGAAGGAAAGGTGCGGAGCAGGGAGAACATTAAGGGAACATAATCTTAAGGAAGGTGAAGTGTAAAATCATGCTTTGGGAGACAGCAGAACGGAGTCTGAAGGCTAGAAGTGTAGAAAGAGCCAATGTGATATAGTGGTCTAAGTGTTGGATTATGTCTCTGGGAGACCAGACTTCGAAATCCTGTTTGGCCGTGAAACCCACTGGGTCACTGTGAGCCTGTCACATTCTTTCAGCCTCAGAGGAAAGCAGTGGGAAATCTTTTCTGGATTTAAGGTCAGAAACAACTTGGAGACACACAACAACAATATGTAACTCACAAAGTAGCCCTGTTTGCTCTATCTGCAAAAAAGATCAGAAAGAGAGAATTAGATAAAATTGCCATCAACTGCCGAGGAGATTCAAAGGATTAAGTGGACTCACAATATGCATCTATATGTGAACTCTTTCGCAATTTTTTAAAATTACTGTTAAATGGCATTGTTTTAACTCCTTACGGGAGCACGATTATGGCTTCTGCTCAGTATCATTGGAGTCTATTGCTCCGAGGGTACTATTGTGTGCATGCGTTGCTTTTTGTCATGGCCTTGGGCCCGTACAATAAACTATTTTTTTGACTATAATGATTTATAAAAAAAATAAAAATAAAATAAACAACAATAACTACAACAATAAAGGCTAGAGTGGAAAGGAAACTCCTTTGGTCTGACAGATTATTTTCCATAATGTATTTTTAGTATACTGATTTTTAATTTTAGTTAAAATGATTTATATTGTATTTATTTAATTGCTTACAAATATGTTTGCTTGAATCCAGTACCTTGGAAGGAAGGTATTGTCCTCACAGAGTTGTCAGATTCTGTACTTACAACAGTTAGATAGTAGTAGTTTGCTCTTTCCCTTCTTGCTCCTAATCCTGTTTATTTTTGTGTCAAGCCTGTTAAGTTGTTAGCCTGAGGACAGGCACTACCTTATCATTTATATGTGTAGGCCACCCATGGATCTTTCTTTAGCTTTTTATTTTCATATCAGGCATGACTTGAGAAACTGCAAGTTGCTTCTGGAGTGAGAGCATTGGCTGTCTGCAAGGATATTGCCAGATGTTTAATGTTTTACATTGGGTTATTGCCAGATGTTTAATGTTTTACATTGTGGGAGGCTTCTCTCATGTCCCCGCATGGGGAGCTGGAGCTGGAGCTGACAGAAGCAGCTCATAAGTGCTCTCCCTGGATTCGAACCAGCAACTTTCATGTCAGCAACCCAACCTTTAAGTCAGCAGTCCTGTCGCCACAAGGGTTTAACCCATTGTGCCACTGGGGGCACCTTTCTTTAGCTGAAGAGTAGGACAAAAAAGGTTTTAAAATATAAAATAAATATTGACAAAGGAATTTTGTCTGTTGTTTTGTCTACTGTCATTTCAACATAATTATATTATACACCTAAATGGGTAAGGAGGGTCAAAAAGTGGCATGGGGAGGGGGTAAACATTTAGCACATTGTTAGTACAGTGCTAACTCATATCCTCCAACATTTAATAGAGGAGAACCAGGACACGGGTGGCTGAGCCACATCAAAGCTCAGTCAAAAATGGCCAGGAAACAAGACGGCAATAATTAGCAACAAGGAAGAACACACAAAGTTAGCGTTTTGAGCAGAGAAATCCTGGTGCATCTTCCTTGTTAAAGTTAACTCAAGTATATTTGGTATACAAGCCAAAACTAATAACAAAGCAGAGTTCATCATTCAATATGCATTCTTTCCGGAAAGGGGATTACATCCTTAAACTGGAAGTCAGACTCTAATGTGAAAATTGTATAGCTTAATATTAAACATTCATATTTGGAGTCCTTCTGATTTCTCAGTGATTTCAATGGGACTTGCTTCCAAGTATACTACACTTAGGATTACATCTGTTTGAGAATTAGCCAATATTTCTGGATCTGCAGTGTTGTTCAAACTTTGTTCTCAGGAAGCCATGGCTCTGGGATTAATTAGGTTGGTGGAAATGTACTCACATGGAAAGAAACCATTCTAGTGTTATGAAGGCGTGTGTGTTCATGTATTTCCAAGATGCCAAATAGGGATGTTGTCATGGAGATGGACGAGGAGTGATATGCACAAGTTAGTTAGTGGAGGTAACCCTGTATAGTTAGCTCTGAATAGTACTGGCTGAATATCAATTTATGTGGGATTCAATGGTGCAGCAGGCTGAAGACAGACATATCTCAAAGACTATAGTAGTCTTGTCCCCCAGAAACTGCAGAGCCCTGCCAGAGAGCCACGCAATCCCGTCTACCTGATCTGTTTGCCAGGCCAATGTCATGGTACCCTAGAAGTCTCCATGTCACTTTCTGAAACTGGGCAACCTTCCCCAAGCCCTAAATATTGTGTTTAGACCATTCTGTCTTGGCATCCTAATGATTTAGGGTCATTAAATATATCTGTGTAGGTGTACTATATGGAATTTTTTTCTGCCATTCCCTCCACCCCATCTCTTCTTATGTAGCTGCTGTGGGGAAGATGGTTTAATGGGTATCAGGGAGTGAGGAAAATCTTTTTCACATTATGAAATTAGCTTTGCATTAGCTTGACCCTGATTCTATGGAAGGTATGTGATGCAAGGTCTTCCTAGCAGTCACCGTTCAATGATTGCTGAGTCCATTCTTTCACTACAAAAAAGATAGAAAAGTTAATTATTTTGTCAATAGCTCCCTGTATCTTTCAAACTTCAAAAATTAGTATCCACTTGTCTGTTATGTGTCTTATTTTTTTCTGATCATGAAACAATTCTGATGACTCGGGTTGGAAAACGGATTTCATGACCATGTAGGCATGAATTTCATCAGTGCTTTCCATCCATGTTGTCTATAAAGAGGAGTTATGTGAGGTCATTGAAGTTATTTATTCTGTAGTCAATCTCTTCTAGTGTTTCTTCTTTTTTTGAGAGAAGTAGATCACAAAAGATCTGGAGTAGTTTTAAAAAAGGTACCTTGAGCTTATAGAACTTGGTATTGTTGTATATCTTAAAGTTCTTTTTGACTTACAGTGAATCTTAGGTGAAGTTACCATGTGGTAATTTTCTAGGACTGAAAGTGTATGACACACTCAAGGTCACCTAGTGCCTTCCACCTTAAAAAGAGACAAGCATCTCAAGATCTGAGGATTACCTGGGAAGGAGTCCCACTGGAGCACTGCAGCACACCAAAATACTTGGAAGTTACCCTGGACCGTGCTCTGACCTACAAGAAGCACTGCTTGAATGTCAAGCAAAAAGTGGATGCTAGAAACAATATCATATGAAAGCCAGCTGGCACAACCTGGGGATCACAGCCAGACACAGTGAAGACATCTGCCCTTGCACTTTGCTACTCTGCTGCTGAGTACACATGCCCAGTATGGAACACATCTCACGACGTTAAAACATTGGATGTGGCTCTTAATGAGACATTCCACATTATCACAGGATGTCTGCACCCTACAACACCTGAGAAATTATACTGTTAGCCATTATTGCACCACCTGACATCCGCCGGGAAGTAGCAGCCAGTAATGAAAGAACCAAGGCAGTGACATCTCTGGCCCATCCCGTTTGGACATCTGCCAGCACACCAATGCCTTAAATCAAGAAATAGTTTTCTGAACTCTACAGAGACACCCACAGGAACATCTCAGCAAACAAGAGTCCAAAAGTGGCAGGCTAAAACCCAGACCCCGAGCCATGGTTGATATCGAATGAGAGACTCCCCCCTGGGCACACAGAAGACTGGGTGACTTGGATGGCGCTGAATAGACTGCATTCTAGCACCACTAGATGCAGAGCCAACCTTAAGAAATGGGGCCACATAGTGGAGTCTAGGACATGCGAGTATGGAGAAGAGCAAACCACAGACCACCTATTACAATGCAGCCTGAGCCCTGCCACATGCACAATGGAGGACCTTCCTACAGCAACACCAGAGGCACTCCAAGTACAAAGGGCATTTAGAATGATATACGCAAAAAACTGGCGGGAAAAAAGCAGGCCAGAGATAAAAATATGGTACAACAAAATTTTAGATATTATGAATATGGATAAACTAACGTATTTATTGTCACAAAACCAAGGTAAACCAAAAAACCAAACAAATTGGGAACAAATTAAAAACTATCTAAAAAAAGAAAATTGCAAAATAATCATATGATAATCAAGGACTGAGAAGAAAAAAAATTGCCTCAGACAAAGCTGCGCAGGTGGCCGAAACAATTTTTAAGAAAAACAAGATAGGAGACGGAAACATAATCAAAGAACATTATTCACAACATCATACAATAGATGGAAGTCATTTTTATCTTTATTATTATTATTTTCTTTCTGCCTCTTTTTTTTTTCTTCTTCTTTTCTTTTCCTCTGTCGGGGGTAGGGTAAATATACCTTAGGTTGGATCGTCCTCTCACTCTAAGCAAATTTCCCTATTTGATTGGAGTTGATGTCTCTTTCCCCACCCTAATCCCATCCCATACAGTGTATGTATCATCCTTTTCCCGGTCCCTACCTACTTTCTTTCTGTGTAATCTCAGAGACGGGTTTATGTTCTATGGTTTGGGGGGGGGGGTTGTTGTTGTTTTTGTTTCTGTCTTATTTTGTTGATGTTGTTGTTGTGTCAATTGTTTTTAAAAAATAAAAATTTATTATCAAGAAAAAAGGGCATTTAGTAGAATGACAAGTTTTTAACTTTGTGTATTTAAATACATTTCAATTGTACCTCAGTTTGCTTCTGATATGATAAATAAATAACCTAGTGCCTTTCCATGGCTGAGAGAGGAATTGAGTTCTGGTCTCCAAGGTCATAGTTCAATATTCAAACCACTATACTATACTGGCTTTCTCTTGTAAGGTAAGTTAGAGTAATCTTCTGTTTGACTTTATTCATTTGTCTTTTAATGAGTCTATACATTTTGCATATTCTACTAAGCAAGAAAGATGGAAGCAATCAAACTCTTAGGTTTTCCTCTAGTAATAATAACTATTTGCAGGTAACTGAGCATCATGAATAATCCAGGAAGAGGAGGACTCACAGAACATCCCGATTACTGTTCCCTGCTATCTTTCCCTACCATGATTGTGTCTTCCTGTATGCCAGGGGGTCAAACTGGATGGACCTTGTGATCTCTTTAATTCTATGATTTGGTGATTCTATGATCTTCCAGACCAGTGTGATCCAGTGACTTCAGAAGATATAAAACACTTTCTTATTCTTTAGCTTTTGATCTAGCAAACAGAGTGTTTTCTGAACATTTCTATGAATGCGATGACCTAGGTGGGGACAAAGAAGATGAGGAACTGACAGCAGCAACATCTATTCTAGTCCTATGGGGCTCCTCCCTCTTATCTCTTCCCAGGAGCCCCAGTCTGTTCCAATTTGTGGAATGCCATTGGGTTTGGCCTCACCCCACCCTAACCCTGGGTTCACCGCACCACTCCTCCATCCCCCTCCTCCTGCCTTTGGCTCTCTGATGCCTTGCACATTTCAAAAGCATCCTTACCGAAACTTAATTGCTGAACTTTCCCAGAAGGAAGCTTGAGTGATTGTGATGAGGTGCACAACAGGCTCTCCTCTCATTATTAATCAGAGCCAGCCAAGAAGAAGCTGTTTGTCAGGGAATGTGGCAAAAAAGTCACATGCAGAAGAGGCAAAAGGTGAGCAGCTGGGCACAGTGTGTGGACATGTTGCAATACCTAGCCTCAAAATGCAGCATGCAATATCCAGAGATTGGAAAAGTCACCTTTTTTGGATTCTAATGTCTAGAAACAACCTAACACTAAGAATTGTCACCCAAACAAGCAACTTTACCAAAGCCCTGGACAGTTTGAAGGAGAAGCAACAATGGTACTGCACAAGCCAATCTGCCCTTCATCAGCTAAGCAGGAGAACATCTGCTACCTGTATTGTGACATGGAATGCATTCACACGGTACAATTGCAGCAGTTTGATAGCACCTTAACTGCCTATTCCATGGAATTCTGCGTTTTGTAGTTTAGGAAAGTATTTAGAACTCTCTACAGAGAGTACTAGTCCACTACCCTGAGTAGCTGAAACTACTTTCTAAGGCTCCATCAACACTGCCATTATAATGTAGATAGACTGCATTATATGGACAGTGTAGACTCCTATAATCCAGTTCAATCAAGTTGAACTGGATTATATGAGTCATGCAGTCCAATCTGCATTATAATTGTACTGTAGATGGGACCTAAAAGAGAACTCTATCTACCTCATCAAAGCAGGATCCCAGTATTTCATAGGCTGGCACCATGGCAGTTAAAGTGGTATCAAACATAGATACACCCATATGGAAGCTCTGCAGAGTTTCTCAAACTGTGCTCCTCCAGATATTTTGGACTTTAGCTCCCATAATTCCTAACAGCTGGTAAAATGGCTAGGATTTCTGGCAGCTGAAGTCCAAAAAACCTGGAGGAGCAGAGTGTGAGAACACACTGCTCTAAAAGAACAATTGGGGGACCTGGGTCCTTGCTTGATTGGACCTATACCCATGTTGTTTACGCTCCAAGGCAGCTTGCTGCAACTATTTGATACCACTGTGTATATGGTTTATTGAATCAGAACTCTCAGCATCAACTCCAGAACCTTTCAAATATTAGGGATCATCTCTTCATCCCTGGAAGAGATGAATGAAGGGCAGCCAGTGTTTCTACTATTATGGGAATAGCAAATCCACTGTAGATTTTACTGCAGTTGCGCTTATGGTTGCTGCAAGATGAATGGGAGCTCTCCCTGTTCTAGACCAAATTTTGGTCATGGCTTATCTCTTCTTCAACTCAGTTGCCCCTGGATAGAGTGAAAATAGAATGCATCTGACAATGTGCAAGGAACATTATCTATAGTCACTGCAGAGTTACAGCCACTCTGTACCTACCTGTCAGGTACTACAGCATAGCTTCACCTGAAGTTCATAAGCTACTGACAGTTTTTACATAGAGGTGTGTCCACAATTCGGACACGCTTCTGTTTTCAAAATGAGCACTGGAGGCTACAACTTTGACCTGTTATGTGATGGCTATCCAAAACTAATATTACATTTTAAAGTACCGGCTCTCCAATGAATCACCTGCCCCAGTTTCAAAGTCAATGGTTGCTTCACCCCTGCTGTGTTTCAGACTACTAGATCTCTGCGTCAGATCACTCTGGCTTGAATTTGCTTGGTAAGGTATGCAAATGCCAACAGGAGCTATGCAAATATGTTTTTTTTACACCATTTCACAAGGAGATATCAATTGCTTCCTAGCACAATGGGTTTCTGCAACAACAGCAAAATGGATGCTCCATGAATCTCCACCACTCAGCCCAAATGGCTGGCCATGGGGATCACCTACTGCCCTCCCAGCAGCTCTCAAAGAAAGGGTCAGAGCCAGAACCAAAGGAAGAAAGGGCTAGTGAGAAAACTGTTTCTCTTTCTTCTATAATCCTCAAACTGGCTCATCCAATGAAATGGACTTTTAGAACATATTAATTTATGGATTTTGTTTCCTTGAGATGTGTTGATAGTGGCTACATATTAGACAAATTCACTGGTATGGGAGGAAAGTAGCATGAGTGTTTGAATTTCAGTTACCGTAGTTGTAACGGCTAAACAAAGATGATTCCATCTTTGGGGATATTAAACCATTGAATACCAATAGGTGGAGGTGAACAGCAGAAGAGAACTATTGTATTCAGAGCTTGATCGAGTGATCTCATTGGATACTGACAGAATCAGAGTGTTACACCTTTGGTCTGATCCCAGCAAGTAGTTCTTTTTTTAACTAAAACTGAACTATATGGAGGGAAGAAGCTTGCTGAAAACCACTTTTCCTGATCTTGTTGTTCTCCTCTTTAGGGGAAAAACATCCTGGGAAGAAGATTATTTGAGAAAGTTATCTTTTTGAACCACGGCTTTCATATCTCTAGCTGGGGGAATTGTGGGAGTTACAGTCCATAAATTCTGCAGGTTTCCAGAAAGCAAGCTCCATTTCACACTGCACCATAGCCATGAAGATTTCTGAAATCATGGCTATTGGGGAAAACAAAAGCTTATACAGTTCATTAAAAGACAGTAACCCTTCAACTGTTTTTAAACTTTAGGGTTCAGCATTGGCAGGCAGATTGCTATAAATTTTGCCTGCTTACATGTCTTTGCAGGGGGAGAATAAATAAGTCCCCCCTCCCATTATTATTTAAGCATCCTTAAATATGAGTACTTGCAAGCACAATGTGTACATACAGAAGTGCCTTCCATGTGCTCCACAAAGCTTTCTTGCAAGAAAATGTGTCAGAATGGATGGCAGGCAGCCTTTATTATTCCTCACAGGGCTTGTTCCTTCACTACTCTTTTGATTGATAACTCCTGATGATTCAATTTTGCCTAGTCCTGGGAGATCTTCAGCTTCCTTGCTATCTCCCAGTTCCACAGCCAATGCTGTTTGAAAATGGGACATCTTATTTGGCGGTGATTGGAGCAATCATTAAAATCCTAAAGGCATCCAATCCCATTTGTTCTTGGAAGCTTAGTAGGATCAGCTGTGATGGGGGACTGCCAACAAATACAAGATGCTGTAGCATATATTTCAGAAGAGGGAACTAGCAAAATCATATCTGAGTCTTCCTTGCCTGAGAAAGCCTTATGGAAATCATAGGGTCACTATAACCGACAGGGAACTTGAAAGCACATACACACAGCCATGCCATGGAAGGAGAATGTTGGTTTAGGTTTTCTTTGGGGGATGCATGAGTTGGTTGAAAATTGGTTCATTACTTTTTTCCATTTTCAGTCTCTCCCCCTTCCCAAATAGCTTCCTATCAACTGCCCAGAGAGAGAGAGATTTTTCATCCCACCCTCGGCCCTTTTCCCACCAGAAACCAAGCTCACCACCCCATTCCTCCCCTGTCCTCCTCCCCATACCTCCAGCTGGGAGCCTTCAACCTTTGTGAAAACCTCCCATTGCTCCTGCTGACCTCAGCAAGGCTTCTCTGGGAGAGACTCATCTCACTAAAGGTGGGGGGAGTCTCTCTAAAATTTGAGTATGGGGGAGGAGGAAGGGCTCCCTAGTTATTGGACATCTACCTGCCAACAAGATGAATGCCTAAAGTGAAAAATATCTGCCGTGGGAATGAAATCAATTGTTGGCCGAGAGAACTGGTCTGGACATGAATCCTAAACTCCAGCGATTGGGTTCAACAGACCAAACACAAATCAAGTTGTTCTTTTTCCCCAGGAAGAGTGTTACAAATTAAAATTCCAAACCCACCTTTATTTCCTAAACTGCCATGCCTTTTTTTATATCGCCCTTTTTAAAACACACACATGGGTGCAGGCACAAAAACCCTATTAAGCCGTTTGAGACAAAAGGACAGTTGTCAGAGGAAGATTTGTAATCAGTTCACATTCATTACGCGGTAGATCTCCTGTTGGCACTCCTTCCCACTTGTATTTTCATAAAATAGACTGAATCCCAGGGACTCTCTAAGGCCACCTTTTCTAATTAAAATAATTACAACCTCCCAGCATCACTTTGGGGCATATTTATTCACTTTAGCTCTCAAAAGCCAACTCAAAAGAATCTGGAATTTCAAGCATAACTGGAGCAGTTGCTTCTTTTCTATGAAGGGCTGGATTTTTGCTCAGTCCTTCTCACATTTTTGAACAAGAAATGGTCCTTATATTAATTTTCTGTCCTCTCTTTCTTAAATATTTACATAAGTTGCACAAAAATATTATAGAACTTACATTATTTAAAAAGGTAAGCCCTATTGTTAAGCTCAGTGCCACCAACTCTATATTATTATTAATAATAATAATATCCCGCTTTTTATCTCTACAAAGGAGACTCAAAACAGCTTACACTGAAAGCATTTCAATACAATTTAAAATTCAAAAATATACAAATATTAAAATAGAATTAAACATAAATATATTAATTAAAATTAATTATTAAAATCCTTTTAAACTCTTATTCTGACAGCAAATGTAGTGTCTCTCCAAATGCTATCATAATTCCCTATCATGCCCTAGAGCAGGAGTATCATATGGTACTCCAGATATTCCCAGACTACAACTCCCAGACAGCATAGTCAATGGTGAAAAGTGCTAGGTGTTACAATAGCTGTGTGAATCCAACCCTTGCCCCATATAAATGAGATCTATCTATCTATCTATCTATCTATCTATCTATCTATCTATCTATCTATCTATCTATCTATCAAGGGTATTATAGGAGGAACATTAAGATTGCTGATCCAGGCTGCTGTACTGATCTCAGTTCTCTTGCTAGAGTGTAAAAAACATTTGCAAATTACATTTTGAATTTGCCCCATTGTCACGACCCATAGTAGCTGATGTGTTTTGGGAACTATAGTAATTTCTTTCCCTAAACTCTGATTCCTGCCTACTGTTATCAGCAAGTAATCAATTCAAGAGGATATGACCTAGATCCCTCAACCCAGGAGTTGCCCCTAGATAGTAGAACTGGGATTTAATTTGAATTAGGGCTCATTGTGTCATGTACTTTTAGCTCTGCAGAGCCACAGGTTTGGGGTTCCCATGTGCTGAGGCTCCAAAGGATCAAATCAGACACAAGCAGGATAAAGGCAAGGAACAGAAGTTTATTCACTTCTGCCAAAAGTGAATGTTGGAGAGAAAGCACTCTCAGATCAGATACAAAGCAATGGAAGAATACAGAGCCATTTATAGAGACCTGAAAGCAATTCAAAGAATGGACATTTACTGCTCCGGCCACTGCAAGTTCTAATGGGAGATGCGCCATCTGATGCTGCAGCTGGTTGGTGCCCTGATCTGGCAGGAATTTGAATAAACTATCATTGCTCAGTTTGAAGCTTGTGACTGTATTCTGTATCTTCCTCCTTTGGGTGCTTAAGGAAAGAAAAGTGGGCAAGGTCCAGGGCTGATGGGTTTTAATGGCATTAATTCTGTCACCTAGGATTTCATAATGTTCATTGTTGGCTAGGAAGGATGGTCACCCGGTGATTGTGTCAGTCACCCGGAGGAATAATGAGATTATCCCTGCCTCTCCCCTCTGAGTGCTTGTGTAACTGTGTATATGGAGGAAAAGTAATCGGTCAGCAGGACTCTTTGTGGCCATCTGATCGGACTTCCCCTGGTTGCAGATTTTGAGGTCCTGGGTTTCAACAACAATAGGAACTTCACTCTGATAGCACAGCTCAGGCCTGGACTTTCTGAAAAGAAAAGGTGTAGATTGCATAGGAAAAATTCACATATACATGTACACTCATGCTCCATATAATGTGAAGAAGCACTCAGTGACTTCTAGTTGACCCAAGGGGAGAAATAATTCCATCTGAAGCAACCACAGACATTATGGAGAGTTCTGCTTGTGGTTTCTATTTCCACAGACCATTGGCATTGCAGGCAGATGTTGCTTGAATGAGAAGTTGTGTTCACATGAACTCATGCCTGTTAACCATAATTAGCACCAATTTCTGAATACTTGATATTATCAAAATGAAATGCTTTAGCATTTTAACTGTAATTTCTCATTAAAAAAAATACATGTGATTGGATGAGGGTGGGAGAGGGACCTGATACAGTTCAAGAGGGGGCCTAGATGCAAACCACTTGTATAAAGTACAATCAAAACAAAAATAAAATCATAACTCTCAATACTTCGAGGCTGTTTTGTTGAGCCCTGATTTGAAAGAAAAATAGTAGACCATGGTACTTACACTGATCTCACTTACTCTTCTGCTGAACAGGTTTTAGCATGTTATACCATTGCAAAAACCTGTGTAGCACCTTGACCAAAGATGACGGATTATAGCGGCACTCCTGAGGGTAGGGTGGGGCTAGCTGTGAGGAAGGACAGAATTTTTCCACTTCTCTTATTTGGCAAGAAGAAAGAATTGGCAAACAGAACCACATCAAAGTAATCTATGAATGAGAAAATGGCTCTTGAAGAAAAAGCACCACCTTATTTATACATAAACATCCATATTTCAGGAACCGGGCCATCAATGTATTTTAGGAACTGGAACACATGTTTAATACCAAGTCCTTAGGGCTTGACCCACCTTTCATGTGTGTTGAAGTACTGTATTGTCTGTCTCTCCCGCTCTTTCTCCCTCCTTGTCTGAATTACCGTATACACTCGAGTATAAGCCGACCTGAATATAAGCCGAGGCACCTAATTTTACCACAAAAAAACTGGGAAAACATTGACTCCAATATAAGCCAAGAGTGATACATTTCAGAAATAAAAATAGATACCAATAAAATTACATTAATTGAGGCATCACTAGGTTCAATGTTTTTGAATATTTACATCAAGCTCAAATTTAAGATAAGACTGTTCAACTCTGATCAAATCATTATTCTCATCTTCTTCAATGTCAATGTGCTTATGTATCCTTTTAATAATAATAGAGTAAAATAATACATGTAATAATAATAATAATAATAATAATAATAAAGGAAAATAATACATGTAACAATAGAGTAAAATAAATGCAATAATACAATAATAATAATAATAATAATAATATCAGAGTGAAATAATAAATGTATTAATAATAATAAAAATAGAGTAAAATAAATATAATAGTAGCAACAATGATAGAGAAAAATAATAAATATAATAATACCAATAATAATAGAGAAAAATAATAAATGTACCATATATTCTCGAGTATAAGCTGACCCAAATATAAGCCAACCAGGATCCTCACCCAAGTATAAGCCGAAGGGGGCTTTTTCAGTCTTAAAACAGGGCTGAAAAACTAGGCTTATACTCGAGTATATACAGTATTTTCTCAGAGGTAAAAGAATTAAGCAACCTGGGATGGTGATGGCACAATCCATATTAAGTTAGTGCAAGAACTCAGTTGCCAGTCCTGATCCACTTGTGTAGTAAAGGAGGTTGGTGGCTTCTGATGTAGTTTATTATGGTATTATGTTTAACTTTGTTGTATCGTGTCTTTTATGTTTATGTTGGAAACTCCCCTGAGTCCTCTCAAGGAGATGGAGCGGTATATAAATAAAGATGATGATGATGATGATGATAATGATGATAATGATGATGATGATGATTTTGTATTGTTGATGTCAATCCACTCTGGATTTTAGTCTGAAATGTAAAAGATCTATCCAAAAAACAAAAATCAGAGCAAATTCATTGACACAAGCCACCTGTAGCATACATTAGTAAAGTCTCAGGACCCCCCATATTCCCATGAGATTATGCTTCATTGTTGGTAGACCCAGGAAGTTTATAATGTGACAGTTGAAAACTATTCTCACACTGCTACATTCATTCACAATTCTGAGGCTTCTGTAGAATATGAAGCACAGTTTTAAGGCAGGGATGTGGAATGTGTGGCTTTGTAGAGATTATTGGGCTGCAACTCCCATTATTCTTCACCATTGGCTGGCTATGCTGCTGGACTGCTGCCAGTTTAACAATATCTTGGGGGCTAAAGCTTGCCTACTCCTGCTTTAAGGAACTGTCTGGTTTCCGCTTTGAAATGTCTCTGATGCAGTAGTGTCATGGAACCAAGTCCCAGGGCTGAATTTCCAAGCCCTGGACTTGGAGTCATAACATAAATAATCCTGGAAGCACCTGGCAGAAGAAGATAGAATGAGCCTGGGAACTCGGGGTTGAAAGTATAAACAATTATAATTGGTATAGTGTGTGGGAATAGTAGAAATGTGATACAAGGGGTGGGGTTTGATGATGATATTTGCGTGTGGTGTTACGTGGCATCAGAGGTGATAAAAATGATTGTATGTAAACATTAGGTCATTCTCGACTTTTCCAAAGTCATGTATTCTTCAATAAAGATTGGATTTGAGAGCAGCTATCTTTGATCTGCGTTCAGACTGGTCCTTTGAAGTGAGCCTGACATTTAAGTCGAGAATCCCATTCTCACCCTCCTGCGGATTCGCAGTGAAGTGATAATGAATGAAGAAGGAGATCAAAGCCCAAATGGAGCAGGGAGGCCTTCGCCAGGGGCCCGGCCGTTGGGGGAAGAGACGCTGCAAGCCATAGCTTCCTCTACGGGGTACCCCAGGCCGAACGGCGTGACCCAGAGGATTCCCAGAGGAGGAAGAGGCGTCTCTGCGGCTGCAGAAACCAGTTGGGGATCTGGAGGAAGCATGCCGGAGACCGTGGCCCTGCGGTTATCCATCCTGGAAACTAATTTATCCAGGCTGTCGGAAACCGTGGGGAGGTTGGTGCCACTATTGGAAGAGAATCTCCAAAAGGAGCCCACCCGATATGGGGCCGAGAGAGAGCCAAGTAAAGAAGGAGATTGGAGCCAGAGGGGCCAGCGCGCCTCAACGCAGAGCCCCGTGGCGGCGAGGAGCGAGGGGGATGAGGAATACTGGCAGGAACTGGAGTTCCGAGACAGAATGGCGCGCGAAGTGGAGCGCCAGCAAGCTCTGGGAACTCTGAGGCCGCCAACTCCAACAGAACTTCCAACCCCCCGAATGGGCGTCGGGGTGGAAAGACCACTGGGGCCAGGGATCGGGTCCAGTGGATTAGCGGACGAAGGCGGAGAGGAGCCGGAGATCCAGGAAGAGGAGGAGGATGTGCCGTACGATGAGGGAAGGCGAGGTGCGGGGGCTACAGCGAGGCCCGCATTCGGATGGGTGGAAGGGCCGACAGCAGCGGCAGAATTTCGGGAGCCGCGCAGAACGACCGCCGGAGTGGGGCGCGGCGTGTTCAAAGGGGCCGTCCAAGGAAACCCGATGCAACCCTTCCCCATGCCTCCCAGACAGCATCAACGGGCCGCAGAATGGATGCAAAGGAGGGAAGATATCAAACTGGAATACGGAGGGGAATCATCTGAACTGAACTTTTTCCTCATTAGCATCAGAGGATATATGGAAGACAATGCACACACATTCCCCTCCGAAGCAAGCATGGTTCGGGCCATCGGCAACACACTAAAGAGAGGAGCGGCCAGCTGGTATGTGCAACTACATGCCAGACGCGACCCATGCCTGAGGTCAGTGCCCCGCTTCCTCGCCGCACTGGAAAACCGGTTCAGAGACCGGCTAGAGCAATTGAGGGCTCGAGACCAGCTTAAAGGAATAAAGCAGAGGGACAAAACGGTGCCCGAGTACGCAGAGGAATTCCTCCATCTCGCGGAAAGGGTACCAGAGTGGTCTGAAGTGACCAAAGTGGAGATATTTAAAGAGGGACTACGCCCCGAGGTTTTTAGTTGGGCAGTGCACAGAGACGACCCAGAAACACTCCAGGGCTGGATACAACTAGCGGGGCGCGTCGAATCCACCCTGGCCCAAGAAAAGCGTTTCAGGGGCGGCGGCGGCCAGCAAAGACCGGTGGCGAGAGGTCGAGGAGAAACGAGGAAGCAGGAAAGGCCCGGAGGGAGGCCGGGGATCCCCTTCAAAGGAGATGACAACAAACCCAAGCCGGGATGCTTTGTATGTGGGAAGACGGGCCATCGAGCAGCAGAATGTTGGGCCCGGAAGGGGGAGCCGCCAAAACCCTCAAAGCCCAAGCCAGCAACCGGGAGGCGAGCGGAGGAGGAGGTGCGAGCCCCAGAATCTCCGGAAAGGCTGGTGAGTCGAGACAAACGCATGCTAGTAGTGCCAATCTGCCTATCGGGGCTAGAGAATCGGGCCACCTGCAGGGCATTCGTGGATTGCGGTTGTTCTAGGAACATTATAACTCCGGAACTAGCAGGAGCGCTGAAATGCCAGCAGACGTTGCTTGACTCCCCAATTGCATTTTCGCAGCTAGATGGATCAGTTGCTGCTGGGGAAGTATCTACAAAGGAAATACGGGGGGTCCCATGTAAAATAGGCAAATGGGAAGGAAGAATATCCTTTGTGATAGCCCCTATTGCCACATACCACGTAATACTAGGGATCCCATGGCTCGAACAGGCAAATCCTGAAGTAGATTGGAGAGGAAAGAGCCTAGCATTTAAAGAACAACAGATGCAATGGGAGATAAGCAAAATAGCAGGAGAGGAGGACGAGGGAGATGAAGCAGGTGAAATAGACCCACAGCTATTGCCACCTGAATACAGAGACTTTGTGGATGTTTTCAATCAGAAAGAGGCAAGTAAATTACCTCCCAAGAGGAATATAGAAGTAGAAATTGAAATAACCCCAGGAGCAAACTTACCAAAACCGAAAGTGTATCCCATGTCTGTTCAGGAGAAGGAGGAATTGAGGAAATATATTGATAAGAACCTGGCGCGAGGCTTCATTAAGCCATCCAATTCTCCTCTCGGAGCCCCAGTGTTATTTAGGAGAAAGAAAGACAACTCCCTAAGATTGTGCATTGACTATCGAAATTTAAATGCAATTACTAAGGACAATAAATACCCTATGCCCTTAGTAAAGGATTTAATTACCGTATTGAAGAAAGGGAGCATATTTACTAAACTTGATTTAATTGAAGCATATCATAAATTAAGAATCAAACCTGAGGATACTTGGAAAACTGCATTTTCCTGCGCATTCGGCCATTTTGAATATAAAATTTTGCCATTTGGGTTAAAAAATGGCGGCAGTTGCTTTATGCAGCTTATAAATGAAATACTGCACCCATTGTTGTACCGAGGGGTATTCATATTCCTTGATGATATCTTGATCGTGAGCGAAGATAAAGAAAAGCATGTGGAATTGGTCCGGGAAGTTTTGCAGAGACTAAGGGAAGCAAAGCTGTATGCAAAACTGTCCAAATGTGAATTTAATAAAACTCAAATTGACTTTCTGGGGTATCGGATATCTCCAGAAGGGTTAGCTATGGACCCGTCTAAAGTATCAGACGTAAAAGAATGGGGAGTACCCCAAACAAGGAGGCAATTGCAATCATTTCTGGGGTTTGCAAATTTTTATAGATCGTTCATAAAAGGCTTTGCACAAATAACCGCACCCCTTACTGAACTTTTAAAAACAAAAGGGAAAGGGGAGACAGCAAAAGTGAAAGCTCCTGGCGCCAAACTGAGTTGGACGCCAGAATGCCAAAAGGCATTTGAAACCCTAAAAGGATGCTTCACAGAAGAACCCGTCCTAAAACACCCCGATATCCGGAGCCCTTTCATAATCCATTGCGATGCTTCAGACTGTGCATACGGAGCAGTACTATTGCAAAAGGATCAAAATGGGAACTTAAAACCTTGTGGATATTTGTCCCGGAAGTTCAGTGAAACTGAAAAATGTTGGCCCATATGGGAAAAAGAGGCATTAGCCATATTAAAAGCCTTAGAATGCTGGCGACACTTCCTCGAAGGGAGCGGAATCCCATTTGAAATTTGGTCTGACCATAAGAACCTCCAGTATTTAAAATCTCCTCGAAAATTGTCCCCCAAACAAATTAGATGGGCACAATACTTCAGCAGGTTCGATTTCCAATTAAAGTTTTTCCAAGGGAAACAGAATGTCTTGGCAGATGCTCTTTCACGCATGCCTCAACACGAAGGCATAACCACAGCAAAAGAGGGAACAATATTCTCTGATAAACAATGGGGCTTAGCTGTCAGGACAAGAGCGCAAACCCAAAGAGAGAACACTGCTATTATTGAATTCGACGGGGAAAATAGTTGGGGAAAAGAACTGAAACAGTCATACGAAGGAGATCAGTGGATCGCATCCAACGCAGAAAAGGGGGAGCAGAAGGGGGGATTTTGGTTTGTGAACAAGAAACTGTATATCCCAGCAATATTAAGGATTAAGATTTTGCATCGTTTTCACAATAACCAGAGCGCTGGTCATACAGGAATTACAAAAACAACAAAGGCAATAGCAAAACATTGTTGGTGGCCAGGAATGAGGAAGGACATAAAGAATCATGTTGTTCAATGTGATGATTGTGCCAGAAATAAATCGAGAGGAGGGAAGCCAATGGGATTATTACAAACAGTAGCGGAACCTACCAGGCCTTGGGAATGTGTAGCTATGGACTTTGTGGGGGAACTGCCGGTTAGCAAAGGACATCGTTATATTTGGACAGTATTAGACCTGTTTTCTAAACAGGCCCACTTTATAGCACTGACGAAATTACCATCGGCAGAGAAACTAGCTGAATTATACATAAACCATATTTACAAACTTCATGGATGTCCCAGTAGAGTGGTCAGTGACAGAGGGGTTCAATTCACAGCAAAATTTTGGGAAAAATTCTTGGAAATGCTAGGAGCAGAAAAGAGTCTAAGTTCTGCTTTTCACCCCATGACAAACGGGGCAGTAGAACGTACTCAACAGACACTTGGGCAGTTCCTTCGAATGTACTCTAACATGAGACAAAATGACTGGTCTAAGTGGCTGGCTTTCGCAGAACTAGCTTTTAATTCGACTATACATTCAGCAACAAATAAAACTCCCTTTGAAGTAGTTTACGGGTATGAAATACAGCCTCTGCCCCAGTTGCCAAAATGGACAGAGAATGAAGAAACAGGGGCAGGGAAATGGAAAACTCAAATGCTAGAATGCTGGAGTCAAGTGACTGCATCCTTAAAGGAAGCACACAAAAAGTATAAAACATTCGCAGACAGAAAAAGGGTGGAAGGCGATAAATTGGAGAAAGGAGATTTAGTGTGGTTAAGTACCCAAAACATCAAATTGGGGCTACCTTCGAGAAAATTGGGCCCCAAATATATTGGACCATTCAGAATACAGGGTGTTATCAACGAAGTGACTTTCCAGTTGGCATTGCCAAAAAGTTTAGGGAAAATACACCCAGTATTCCATCGCAGCTTACTGAAAAAGTATATGGGTACTTTGGACAAAATGGACACATAGAGTTATTGTTTGATTTATTTCAGGATTGTGATGAAAGAAGAAAGAAGATGAAAGAAGGAGGACGAAGAAAAAGAGGGCGCCATGTCATGGAACCAAGTCCCAGGGCTGAATTTCCAAGCCCTGGACTTGGAGTCATAACATAAATAATCCTGGAAGCACCTGGCAGAAGAAGATAGAATGAGCCTGGGAACTCGGGGTTGAAAGTATAAACAATTATAATTGGTATAGTGTGTGGGAATAGTAGAAATGTGATACAAGGGGTGGGGTTTGATGATGATATTTGCGTGTGGTGTTACGTGGCATCAGAGGTGATAAAAATGATTGTATGTAAACATTAGGTCATTCTCGACTTTTCCAAAGTCATGTATTCTTCAATAAAGATTGGATTTGAGAGCAGCTACCTTTGATCTGCGTTCAGACTGGTCCTTTGAAGTGAGCCTGACACAGTAGCCTCCCATTCCCCATCCTGATGCTTTACAGACAAGATGGTCTCCCATTACAGTTCAATCCACTTCTATGTGTGCATGCTGAAGCAAGTGAATGGCTCAAAAACAATAGTCATTGAATGGTAGATTTGAAAGCAACCTCAAGGGGCTGATGCTGAAGAGAAACATCAGGAGAGCCATCAAGAGGTAGACATCCAGCTCCTGCTTAAAAATCTCCAGTGCAGGTGAGTCTGAGGTAGGCTCTTCCACTGGTAAGCAGATCTTATTGTAAGGACATTATTTCCTTAATTAGAATTCACATTTTTTATCGTGACAGAAGTGACTTGAGAACATACTGCAAGTCGCTTCTGATGTGAGAGAATTGGCCGTCTACAGAGACGTTGCCCAGGGGACGTCCAGATGTGTTACCATCCTGCTGGGAGGTAATGTTCTCTCATGTCCCTGCCAGCTAAAGCTGACAGACAAGAGCTCACCCAGTCTCTCGGATTCAAACCAGCAACCTTCAGGTCAGCAACCCAAGCTCAGGTCAGCAGTTTAGCCAGCACAAGGTTTTACCCATTTCACCACCGCGGCTCCATATTTGAATCCACTGGTTCCAATCATCTGGGGCAGCTGAAAACAAGCTTGATCCATCTGCTTTGTGACAGCCCCTCAGGCCTTCATTCCATCTCCCAATTGTCTCTTCTCCAGTCTAAACATACCCAAATCCCACAGCTCTTCCTTATAGGACTTGGTCTGTAGTCTCTTTGCACTCTTTGCCATTCTCAAAGTTCCATCTTGTCAATATTTACCTTTACAGTGTAGTGCCCAGCAAGATTTAAACACCGCTATTCAGTTACATTTTCCATGGGCTTGTCCCAGCAAAAAAAAAAAGCATCTCTCAACTCACCTATCTCTGTTACATACTCAAGGGAGAGCAGACCTATTAGGCCTTTGAATTCCTCCAACCCACAGGCAGCAAAGAAGGCAGGATAATCACTGCCCTAGAGGTGACATTTTCCCTCTTTCCCCAGAGTTCCACTTGGTTTCTTTTAAAGGACTAATAACATATATTAACAATCAGCAAAGGCAGGACTTTAAGGCAGATTTTAAATTAACAGAAGATTAAAGCGGACTAATTACACTTCATATCTGTGCACTAAAGTAGCAATGGGGGCAGGCAGTCTGGGAAATGATGCAAGTATTACTATCCATGTACTCAGAACATCATGGAGGTTTTTCCATTGTTAAATTCTAGGGTAGAGGACAATAAAATGGACAGCATATGTTCCTCGACATCATTGGAACATACCTCATAGTACTCTTGCACACACACACACACCATGCCACAAAGCAATACAATTCCTTCCCTAGAATCCCTGCACAACTGTCAATTGATAATGAATTTGTGAGTCCCAAAATATCAGCTAGCATTACAATAGAAAAATACCTTATTAGCTATTCTATATCACTGAAATAAGTCACATTAAAAGCTAAAATGTTCTCTAGATATGAATGAAGGATATTCTCTCTATATATAAACACCTGCTTATTGTAATCTTAGGAGAAGAATGTGTCTGTATGTGCACAAATACAAATGAGCAAATGTAGCTGGGTTAAAATAAATCACAGTTTGGGAAAATGCAGTAACTTCTTCAGTATCAGCTGCAGGTATTACAGACCATAATACCTAGAAATTTATTATAATCCCAGTCCTCTTGCTTTAAAAGGAAGACGTTAAACAAAAGGCACATGGAAATACATCCTTGTGTACTTTCAAGTGATTTCAAAAATGACTTGAACGCAAACAACAAGGTCAACCTATCATGGCGTCTCCTTGACAGATTTCTTCAAGATTTCTTTGCCCTTGCTTTCCTCTAAGACTGAGAGAGTGTGTCTTCCTCAGTGTCATCATTTAGGTCTCCATGGCTGAGATGCAATTTGAAGCCCAAACTCTCAGTATCCTAATCCAATGTGCAAACAACGTCATAATACTAGTTCTCACATAGCACATGGTGGCAGATAAACAATGTACATTGAGGACACACATTGCTGTATGTTTTTTTTTTTGGATTTTTTTCCAGTTTTAGGAAAATATGTTTCTGAATGTGTATAACAATGTACATTGAGGACACACATTGCTGTATGTTTTTTTTGGAAATTTTTCCAGTTTTAGGAAAATATGTTTCTGAATGTGTATAACAACCGTGTCTTAAAACAGGGATTGGGACGGGGGAGGGGGAGAATCAACACAGAGAAAAATTACTCCTTTTACACAAGGTGAATTTCAAAACATTGTCTTTCCAAATGGGAAAAAATGTTCTTTTCTCCGTTCTTTGTAATTTGTTCTAAAAACAATCCTACATAGCTGCAAGTAACTCAAGGACCTATTTCCAATTACTATTTGGAATATTATAAAGTAAGGATGATACATTTTGGACATCTCCTTCCCCACATGTTTATGCTTTGAATTGTGTATTGGAAATAAAAGAACCAACTAGGCATATTATTTCTTTTGTGTCAGATGACTGTTGTGTTCTAAACACCTGTGTTTGCTCTTCGACTATTGTGAGGAGAACATTTAACCCATTTTCTCTCTTATACAACTCTCAGGATTCCATAGCATTGACTCAGGGCAGTTAAAGTGGTGTTAAACTGCATTAAATCTATAGTGCAGATATACCCTAGATCACCCTCAACCATGCCTCACTTGTCATGTTCAGCAGCAGATCTTTAGCAATAAAGCTAAACCTTTTTAATGTTAATAGAAGCATGGATGGCATTCAAAATATTTGTTAATTAATTTCCATTTGCATATGTTTACATTTATATTGGGGACATATCTTAAATTGAAATGTAATTCCCTTTAAGAGACATCAATCCTGCCTTCTTCTTTCTTTCTTCACATTTTAAAGCTATCCTATCCTGTCTTTTCTTATTAAAACAACCTGGTGTTTTTCACTTCTATTCATCAAACAGTCTCTGGAAAGTAGGTGAGATTTTGCCAAGCATCTGATACAATGAGGGGTGTTCCAGAGGTATGAATAGGAAATGCAGTTAAGTCAGCAGCAACTCAAAAGATGTTTCTTCCCCCAAAGCAGTTATTTAAATGTATAGCCTGTCAATTCAAAGTAGTTTACAGCATTTAAATAATCAAATAACAACCTGTGATAGCAAATGTAGCTAAAGGGTCATTCAACTAGTAGTTTTATGCATATTTTCCTGGGAGTAAAATTAAGCCTACTTCTGAGTAAATAGACTGTATTATTATGCATTGTCAATTTAGCTCTCCCATGAACAAGCATTATCACTTGAGTAAGATGGCATCGCCACAGTATTTTTCTCATCTTGATGTGGTTATAGGCCACAGTATGTGCTATAATCAGAAACAACTGCAGCCTGTCCACCTCTTAGCACTACAAAGCCTGTCCAAATGGCAAGATGCTATTTAGTTGCAACTGGGACTTTGCACAGCCGAGTTTACCACTTTGCATTCCCAAAACCTGTAGATGTTCTCCAGTGTCCCTTGAGCACTGACCTATTTTGCAAACCCTTGCTTGACCTTTGTCAGTCCTTCACTTTGATGCCATTGTCCATGAAGCAGTAGAAAAGAACAGGATTTGTGTATGTGTGTGTGGGGGATTTATATGGAAACTTTCCTTGGGAGACAAGGTGTTAAAAGTACTGTAGTTTTCATTCCAGGTGCTGTTGTTTTTGGTTTCCCACTTGGTGCAATGGGGGTAGACTCCTGACACCTAGCTGTATTAGTCTGGAATATCAGTATATAAAAGAACTTGAAGTACCTTGGAAACCAAGAGAATGGAGTTAGTAGCATAAACTTCCATCAACTGTCTGAAGTTATAATGTAAAATTAATGCAGTTTGACACCATTTTAACTGTCATGGCTGAATACTATAGGATCCAGGGGTTTGTGTTTTGGTGGGGCACCAGCACTCTTTAGCACAAAAAGCTAAAGACCTTGTAAAGTTACAATTCCCATAATTTCATCGCATTGAGAAATATGAGTTAAAGTGTTGTCAAACCGCATTAATTATATAATGTAGATGCTCCCTTAGTCGACGAAAGGCTATGCTGCCAACTTTATTTTCTCACTCTCTACAGTGCTACAAGATCCCCTAGCATGTTATATAAAATGGTTGGCTAGACTGGGATGGCCTTGAAAATGTTGTCAGACTGCGACTTTCATCAGCATGGTCAATAGTAAGAAAGCTGCCATTTTAGCTTGGTTTTGGAATGGAAATTGCCTGAGGCTACAGCCCTGAATACATTTACCAGGCAGTTGTTTGTTGAGATTTGCCATCAAACTGACATCAGCTTATGAGGAACCTATGGACAGAAGACCCTATGTAAGCTTTGAGCTGCAATCATCAATAGTTGTTGTGTACCTTCAAGTCATTTCCAACTTATGGTGACACGCAAGTAAACCTATTATGAAGGTTTCTTGACAAGACTTGTTCAGAGGACTTTGCGTTTTCCCTCCTCTGAGGTTGAGAGAGTGACATCAGGTGGATTTTCATAGCCATAAAGGGATACACCCCCTGGTCTCCAGAATTCAGCACTCAAATTCCTACATTAGGCTGAGTTTCTCCCGCTCAGTAAGTCCTGTCAGATGCAATGAGACTTCTCAGTAACCACAGAATAATGTCTTGAATGTCCTGGCTTCCATGGGGACATAATGTGCTCTCCTTCTGACTAGATTTGGGTTGGGGGACACTTTGTTTTCATTGCTTTACTTCTTGTTTGGTCAATTTCAGAAGCTGATGCTGGACTACTGCTGTTCTATCCTTCCCATGTGAACGGTACAATGCCCCATTTGTATGGTAGCTTCAGTTGCACAGACGAACCCCAGTGGTGCAGTGGGTTAAACCCATGTGCTGGCAGGACTGATGACTTGAAGATTGGGTTGCTGACCTGAAGGTTGCCAGTTTTAATCCATGCAGGGACATGAGAGAAGGATGGTAAAAACATCAAAACATCAGTGCAACTCCTGGGCAAAGTCCTTTCAGATGGCCAATTCTCTCACACCAGAAGCGACTTGCAGTTTCTCAAGTCGCTCCTGACATTTAAAAAAGTTGCACAAACTTTACGTATTTGTTGCACAAACTTTACATGAACAGAGAAATCTCAGCCTTATTTTATCTTTGAGATCCATCCTACAAGTTAGCCTTATTGCCTAATTAAAGTGTGCGTATTGAGAATGGCTGTCATTTCGGAGTCTTTGTAAAAGTGGATGGCTTTCCACAACAACAATCTGAAAGCAGAGTGGTGAGGTTGTTTTATTAGTTGAATAGTAATGACTGAAAAATAATTAATTTTTATTGTTTGTTTTCTAATGCATTCAGAGGTGCTGGTTGTAACCTTGAATGCCCTCACACAGCCATAGCCTGATTTTCCTTCAAAGGATATCTTGCTCAGTTTCCCAGAAGGAATTAGGTTAGTAAAAAAGTTGAGGACTCAGGCCTGTTCTGAAGTTGTGCCTTTGGATTTTCCTCCCTAGAGAACTCTGCCAAGAAAGCTTTGTCCTCATCTGATTCCACAAGTCAATTCTTTGAGTTTCACCAGTCACTCAGAGAATCAGGGGGATTCTTCTGTTCTGTAGTATTTTATAATATTGTTGTATCGTATCCCTAGATAGAGTTGGGGGGGGGGGGGCGGTCTGAATCCTTCACAACCATGAAGTCATGTCCTGCATGAAGAAATAATGACTGTTCAATTAGTTTAATGCTTCAGCTGTATGCACTTACCTGCACTATCACTGTATACACCATACAGGCACACAAAATCTCTTCCCTGCTTCCTCTTGCAATCTGTTGTCCAACCTTTAATTTAGGGGCTTGTAAATCAAATGCTCCTTTCATGTGGGTGATATGGCAACAGACAGATATGAATGCACACACGCACATACACAGACACATTTCTGCATTATCAGAGAAATCTGGGTGCCTCCACAGGTAGGAGATTTGACAAGATGAGGCACGTAGGAGTGAAGGTCTGGCTGCTAATAAGGATGGCCAGGGATGCAGCCTCCCCCCTTCCTCTTTTTTTAGTGTCTGTGTCAAATGGAGAACAGGTTATCTCTTGCTCAGGTCTTCAAGCAAACTCTAATGTGGAAAGAGGAGGGGGGAGAGTGAAGTTGTGAAAGGAGAAAATCAGGCATGCACCCCCTATCCAACAAACGCACACACATTTCATAAAATGCCCGTACCCCATGATATATAGCAAGCGCCTTTCATCTGAGAAGTTGAAAGAACAATTGAATGAAGTCTGTTCTTTTAGTCGGGTATAACCAATATAGAATAGGAAACCTGCTTCAACAGAATAGAGGATTATTCCTGATCAGCACACAGAGATCTAACAATGGCAGGAAATAGGATCTCTGAGGTCAAATGTTTCCTGTTGGAAGTCAATGGCCATTAAAAAAAACAATACCATACTGGACAAAGAACAACTACTGATAGGTCAAATTGCCTTCTTGTCTCTGAGTTGGTATGCACATTTCTTTATCTATACCTGTCTGATCCATCTCTAACTAGATAAATAAGATGGTTATATGCAAAGGCATCATTTCAGTTGAAAGAGTGGATGGACAATGCATGGTAAAATTCAAAGGTATTCAGTGACAGCACAAGAAGCCTATTTCAAGGACAATTGTTGCGGATACTTTTGACAACTAATAATAACTGTGGCAAGGTCACCCCTAGGATTTTATGTGTGTGCTTGTTTATAAAAGTATTCTCCAACTCAGTTGCTCTGTTGATATCTTCTCCATCATCCACCAGATAGCATGGTTGATGCTGGCCAGGCCAGGGATAATGGTTACTGTAATCTAACATGTTTACAAGGTGCCTGTTGTGTTGTGGAAACCTTGTTTATTACTAGAGTCAGTCAGTGTGCTAGCTATACAGCCACAGATTTAGTGCTTCTGATGAAAAATAACCAGGAATATTGTAACACCTTAAGCAAGTTTATTATGGCATAAACCTTCTGATGAAGTGGACTCCAGTTCATGAATGATTATGCCATAATATACTTGTAAGTGTTTAAAATACTTCAAGGTTATTTGGTGAGTTTTTCCCACAGTGTACATCTTATTGAGCTCAGTGAGATTTACACGTAAATGTGCATGAGATTAAATTGTAAGAACACCAAAGCAGCAATGCTAAGATGGCTTTCTTGTGTGTAAAATAGAATACATGCTATGGAGTTTCTTCTTCCTGCAATTATGGTATCAGATTGCAAGCCAAGCTCAATAAGAAAGACAGGAGTGAAGGATGGTGGAAGGAAGAGTCATCCTGCAGTTAATGGGGTTGTGTGGACATATAACAACAAAGTTCTGCAACTGTTGATCTTGTGGTGTGCCTACCAGATATCACTTTGCTTTAAGAAAAGATTACAACTAGTGCATGAGTTGGTTTACGATAACATCTAAGGATTTTCTTTATTTTTCTTATTTAAGATGCCTACCTGGCATTTGCATGCTATTCATAAGTTCAGCTCTAAAGCAGGAAAGGGAGTAGAGTTAGCTTCATAAATGAAAGGCCATACCTTTGCTGGGTGAGAATATGATTTAGCCAGAGCAAGGAATGTACCACTGCAGAGACCAGGCATGGTGTCATGCTTAGTTTTGTTCACAAGAAGTCCAGGGAAAATACAGAGAATGTGAAAGAGGTAACACAGCTACATGTAACTGAGGCAAGTGTCAACCAACATGTAACTACAGCTGTAAGGCAAATATCTGTAGTTCTTTAGAGACAAGTAACCTGAGGAAAACCCATCTGGTGGCACCTTGGGGGAATAAGCCAGTATTCTTAAGGCAGGGATTCCAATGGATTCATTGATCTCCAAGCTGATATCTCAGGTTGTCTGCAGACTCAGAAAAACACCAGACTTCCCCTAGAATTTTCTGTGCCTCTGGCAACAAGATAAAGACATGTAGAGCACCCAGCATGTTTGATGCAATCAGATTATGTGACTGACACATTCCTAGAGCAGGGGATGACCTAGCACTACCCCCTCCCAGTTACTAGAAGCTGCTGAAACTGTTTGTTCCAGTAGCATATTGGAAATTGGGGCTTGGGGTGGGCGAGGTCACTCTTATGGAAGGCCTTGGATTGCTCAAGCAGAAAGGAATGCCTTTTCCCAATATTGTGCCTGGTTTGCCTGATAGCACCTCTTGGATAACAGAACATCAGGGAGAAATACTAGGGCTGCAACATTTGAGGAAGAGAATCAAAAGAAAGAAAGGAGTGACCTTCCTTTCTGTTGGGTGTTTGATTGATTCCTGCATAGCAGTGAGTTGATCTGGATGGTCCTTCTTCTCTCATCCAAATCTGTAATTCTATGATTCTATGTAATGGTCATATGAATCTGTAGAGCATATGAAATATAAATGTTACATGGTCCTAGCATTCTGTTGAACATACTATAAAGGACTTAGAAGTAATATTCAAATGTAAAGATATATTTATGATTAAATACCTGCATCAGAGTAGCCATGCCATCATATTTCCAGTAGGGTTGTTGATAACTAGGCAACTGGAGAAGAGTGCTATTGATACTAAGAACGAGAGCAGTGGTTCTCAACCTGTGGGTCCCCAGATGTTTTGGCCTTCAACTCTCAGAAATCCTAACAGCTGGTAAACTGGCTGGGATTTCTGGGAGTTGTAGGTTAAAACACTTGGGGACCCACAGGTTGAGAACCACTGCTATAGATGGATTGATTCAATCCACAGCCCTGAGTTTGTAAGACCAAAAAAGAGCAGTTAATATCAGCCATCTCTTGGAGGTCTCTAAGGTCTCCATAAGTTGTAGCTGACTTAAAAATGAACAACAAGCCATTAAAAAGAGGAAGGTGGCTTTCTCAGAAGGCAGATGGTAGGAAATAGAAGTAAAAGAGCTATGACCTTAGAACAGGCATGGACAAATTTGGCCCTCCAGGTGTTTGAACTTCAACTCCAGTTATTTCTAGCAGCCGATAGGCTGTTAGGAATTGTGGGAGTTGAAGTCCAAAACACCTGGAGGGCCAAAGTTTGTCCATGCCTGCCCTAGAATGCAGTATATACATCAAAGTAAAATATTTCTTCCCAATAGTAAACTGGCACATTAGCCAGCAGGCATAGTAACTTGAATTAGCCATAATCAGGAATTGTCAACCCATTTCCCAAACAACTACTGTATAATGGCCAGCACTACTTCTTGAGTGGATACCTCCCAACTGTCTTGTAATCTACCACCTTGCAAATCTTTGTATTAGCTTAATTTAAATTGTTACAAAGTGTATTTATTCACAGAAATTCTCTAAATAGTATCATTGGCAATTGGGTTAAGCAAAGCTAAGCAAAATAAAGGTTGCAAGAACTCAATGGTTAAACTAAAGGATACCTCTTCACAAGAGCTTGGCTTCTCTGTGGGTGAACTAACAGAATATATTTAATGTAACCAGGAAAAGCTTTACAATTTAGTTTGGACTTAAAATACATTTCTTTTCTTTTAGCGTTCCAAGAAAAAAATGTTACAAGACGCTTCTAATGTTACTTAGCACACTGAACTCAAATAACAAAAATTCTGAGTGAGTTTCACTTTTCTCAAAAGTCAAGCGATAGGGTTATTTTGGGCACAGAAAACTACACAATTTACTTTGTTTTGCACTTTCAAATGTTAGCAAGTATTTTAGCATGAGATTTTAAAAGAAATATATGCATTTACTTTGTGGGCTGCCTCTGCAGTTATACGAACTTCTAGAAGTCTCTTTTACTGGGGTTCAGTAATGCTTAAACTGAAAGCAAACGATGTATTTTTTAAAATGGATTAAGTATTAATGGTTATTAAGCACATAGAATCATAGAATAGTAGAGTTGGAAGAGACCACATGGGCCATCTAGTCCAACCCCCTGCTAAGAAGCAGGAAATCGCATTCAAAGCACCCCCGACAGATGGCCATCCAGCCTCTGCTTAAAAGCCTCCAAGGAAGGAGCCTCCACCACGGCCCCGGGGAGAGAGTTCCACTGTCGAACAGCTCTCACAGTGAGGAAGTTCTTCCTGATGTTCAGGTGGAATCTCCTTTCCTGTAGTTTGTTTTTTTTTTTTTTAAATATTTTATTTATGAATTAGACATGTACACCAGATTATGAGAACAAATAATTACAGAAGTAGAAGAAACAAAAACAGAAAGAAAAAAAAGTAGTTTGAAGCCATTGTTCCGTGTCCTAGTCTGCAGGGCAGCAGAAAACAAGCTTGCTCCCTCCTCCCTATGACTTCCCTTCACGTATTTGTACATGGCTATCATGTCTCCTCTCAGCCTTCTCTTCTGCAGGCTAAACATGCCCAGCTCTTTAAGCCGCTCCTCATAGGGCTTGTTCTCCAGACCCTTAATCATTTTAGTCGCCCTCCTCTGGACGCTTTCCAGCTTGTCAACATCTCCCTTCAACTGTGGTGCCCAAAACTGGACACAGTATTCCAGGTGTGGTCTGACCAGGGCAGAATAGAGGGGGAGCATAACTTCCCTGGATCTAGACGCTATTCCCCTATTGATGCAGGCCAGAATCCCATTGGCTTTTTTAGCAGCCGCATCACATTGTAGGCTCACGTTTAACTTGTTGTCCACGAGGACTCCAAGGTCTTTTTCGCACACACTGCTGTCAAGCCAGGCGTCCCCCATTCTGTATCTTTGATTTCCATTTTTTCTGCCGAAGTGAAGTATCTTGCATTTGTCCCTGTTGAACTTCATTTTGTTAGTTTTGGCCCATCTCTCTAGTCTGTCAAGATCGTTTTGAATTCTGCTCCTGTCTTCTGGAGTGTTAGCTATCCCTCCCAGTTTTGTGTCGTCTGCAAACTTGATGATCGTGCCTTCTAACCCTTTATCTAAGTCGTTAATAAAGATGTTGAACAGAACCGGGCCCAGGACGGAGCCCTGCGGCACTCCACTTGTCACTTCTTTCCATGATGAAGACGACGCATTGGTGAGCACCCTTTGGGTTCGTTCGCTTAGCCAATTACAGATCCACCTAACCGTAGTTTTGTCTAGCCCACATTTTACTAGTTTGTTTGCCAGAAGGTCGTGGGGGACTTTGTCGAAGGCCTTACTGAAATCCAGGTACGCTACATCCACAGCATTCCCTGTATCGACATCATGTCTTGCAGACCCAGGCTTTGTATAGCTAACCTTCATATATACAATAGACTTTGCCTTCTTTCTACTTTCAGAGATGGTTCACATTCCATTTTTTCATGCAATGCTGAAACCTTGTAGTTGTCACAGCAGCAGGTTCCAGATGTATGAACATATGACCAAAGAGATATCTGAACAAGACTCATACATTACTCTCTGCACCTATGTAGAACAATGTTTGGGAGACAGTTCTGAGTGCAATTCAAGTAACAACAACAAAACTGGGGAACAATTACACAAGTTACAAAGAGCACAAAGAAGGAAGCAATGGATGTGCACCAGCAGTGTAGTGAGATCTTACTTGTTAATGTATTAATTTGTTAGGATAGTCATATCTGACCTTATAACTTGAGAACTTAGGGTGGCATACACAAATAATTTAAAACAGATGTTGGCAAGTTAAAAGCAGTTTAAAAGAGTTTAAAGCCAAAATGCACAAGACAACATAGTACCTATGTTCACAGGACTATCTGTAGTTTCATTCATCCACATCCTGCAAAATGTATACTTTCCAGGCATTTTATAGGTTCTTCAGCTTCACTTTATGCTATTCTTGGGCCAAAAATCTTTCATTTCAATAGGGCTGTCTATTATTCATGATTTCAGATATCCAGACAAAGTCTGGGAAAGTATCCTACACAAGAACAGAACTGTACACATGTTTTTAATAATGACACGAAGGCAGTTAAATCTGGCAGAGGTTCCAGCATGGTATAATGTTTGAGTTTGGATTTGGACTCTGAAAGATCAGGGTGACCTTGGGCAAAGCACACTCTCAGCCTCAGAGGAAGGCAATGGCAAAAGTCCTCTAAACAAACAGCTACAGCTCAGTTTCCAAACATTTCTTCTTGATGACACAGCTTTTTTTGACATGGATCATTTTTTGACACAGTAATTCAGGATATGCTAGCAAACTAGAGGATAAACCAATCCGCCATGTAAGATACACACACACACACACACACATGTATGGGAAGACAATATATTTTATGAAAGCCTCTCATTTATATTTTTAATTTAATGTATTATTTTATTTAACACAGACTCAGAGTTCTCTCATTAGGTTCATGCAACATACCTGCACACTGCAGCCAACAGGCTAACGGGTCACAACACAGTTTGGAAGTGCTGATCTTCAAGAAGGAGCTATTAGAGGCTGTGTTGTCAAAGTCTTTCATGGCTGGAATCACTGGGTTGCTGTGAGTTTTCTGGGCTGTATGGCCATGCTCCAGAAACATTCTCTCCTGATGTTTCACCCACATCTATGGCAGGCATCCTCAGAGGTTGTGAGGTCTGTTGGAAACTAGTCGAGTGGGGTTTATATATCTGTGGAATGTCTAGGGTGGGAGAAAGAACTCTTGTTCTGTTGGCGGCAAATGTGAATGTTGCAACTGGCCACCTTGATTAGCATCGAATGGCCTTGTAGCTTCAAAGCATGGCTACTTCCTGCCCGGTGGAATCCTATTAGAGGACTGTAGCACAGTTGTGATGGACTGCATTGTATGCCTGCCATATATCAGGCTTGCTTTAGGCATCAACAAAGCCATTTTTTCTTTCAAGTGAAGTTGCGTAAAACACAACTCTGGGGTCTGTTGGAAACTAGGAAAGTGAGTTTTATATATCTGTAGCAGGGGTCCTCAAACTTTTAAAGCAGAGGGCTGGTCCGCAATCCTTCAGACTGTTGAGGGGCCGAATTATCATTTGGGGGGGGGGAATGAACAAATTCCTATGCACACTGCACATATCTTATTTGTAGTGCAAAACAACAATAACAATGAAAGAACAATACAATATTTAAAAATGAAAATAATTTTAACATAAACCTATCAGGATTTCAATAGGAAGTGTGGGCCTGCTTCTGGCCAATGAGATAGTCAGGTTAATTAGGATTGTTGTTGTTGTGAGTCTTCAAGTCATTTCAGACTTTGGGCGAGCTTAAGTCCAAAATTATTTATGTATTCATTTACTATATTTATTTACTACATTTATATCCCACCCTTCTCACCCTGAAGGGAACTCAGAGCAGCTGTATGGACATACAGTATATTATATTATTAGCATAGCACAATATTAGCATTATATATTACTATATTGAACTATACCACTATACTGTAATATTATATGTAATATATAACATATAATTAATATATGGTATTATTATTAGTAGTATTATATTGTATAAAATGATAATATTATTATCAATATCATATGTATATACAATATATTATATTATTAGAACGGATATAAAAATATTATATTATAAATGAGGGCGGGGGCCAGGTAAATGACCTTGTAAATGAAACTAGGGAAGTGAGTTTTATATATCTGTGGGATAATATTGAGGGTGGGAGAAAGAACTCTTGAGTCAAGTGTGAATGTTGCAATTGGCCACCTTGATTCGCCTTGAATGGCCTTGCAGCTTCAAAGCCTGGCTGCTTCCTGCCTGGGTGAATGCTTGTCTTTCTGCTTTTTTTCAATTTGTATTTAAGAGTAGTTGGATGAGGGCTTTCCTTCCCACTGTCACTTGTGTCTAATGACATTGACTGTGTTCACAAAAGCTCTCACCATAATAACACAGGTTAGCCTTTAGGGTGCCCCCCCCAAAAAAAAAGACTCCTGGCTGATTTTCCTGTCACCTTAGTCTCCCACTGGCAGTGGGTGGAAACACAGAAGTATTGGAGGCATGCTACTATGAAAATGTACCAGGAAACAAACAAAAAAAAGTAGACAGAAATAAGGGCAATCCATAAAGCAGAAAGACAAGCATTCACCCAGGCAGGAAGCAGCCAGGCTTTGAAGCTGCAAGGCCATTCAAGGCGAATCAAGGTGGCCAATTGCAACATTCACACTTGACTCAAGAGTTCTTTCTCCCACCCTCAATATTATCCCACAGATATATAAAACTCACTTCCCTAGTTTCCAACAGACCCCACAACCTCTGAGGATGCCTGCAATAGATGTGGCCGAAATATCAGGAGAGAATGCTTCTGGAACATGGCCATGCAGCCTGCAAAACTCACAGCAATCCAAAGACAGGGTTATATTGCAATCCAGACCAAGTCCTTTGGATTGTTGTTGGCCAACACAAGATCTAAAGGAACTCTTTCACAGAGACTTGGACTAAGATATATTGGGCAAGTTGACACCACCAAGTTTTGTCTTGTATGTTGGCTGTATGTTTTCCACCAGGGCCTTTCAAATGATCTCCCTGCATCTGAGTGGGGAAGGGAAGGCTTGCTTAAGGAAGAGGGGGTCCTTCACCCCATATTTGGCTCTTCCGGTCCTTCAAGGGTCTCAGCACGCCCTCTAGTGGATTTTCAACACACTTGCCCGGAATGGGATCTAGAGCTGTGCTTCTTTGCTATCTGATATGGGTTACTGGGAATGTTTTTTTCTTTGAGTATGCCAAGGACTGATACTGTATTTGTGCCCATTGGCTACAATGGTTTCATTCTTTTCTGGAAATGCTAAAGGGACCACCAGCAACCTGGGCCACCATATTAAGCAGCACTAGTCAAATGGAGAAATTTTAGGTATCTCATGGGCTACAAATGCATACAAAACACTATGCAAATTAAATTCTGCCACCATCATGTACAACTCAAAAGGCTTTCGCTCCACTTCTCACCATGCCACACTCCTTCCATTTCACCGGCTGTAAAAAGAAAGCAAAAATGATGCCAACTCAGGCCTAATCTACACTGACCATTTAATGCAGTTTGAAGCTTGCTTCAAATTGGAGCGACCAAACAATTTTTAAAAAGCCTTTAATCTGCATCAGTGCTCTCTGGTTTGTGTCATCACCACCAGACCTCAAACTGGCTCCAAGGTTTCCTGTACAATCATCTGCACAGCGAAACCGTTTTCTTCAATACTAGTTTCAAACTGCATTAAATAGTCAGTATATCTGGAGTCTCAGGCATGGACTTCTGAGCTTAAAAGATGAAGCTGGTTTCTGAAATTCATCCTTTTGGGGACCTTGAGTTTTAGAGGTTCCCACAAAGAGGAGAAAAATGTGTTGTCAAAGGCTTTTATGGCTGGAATCACTGGGTTGCTGTGAGTTTTCCAGGCTGTATGGCCATGCTCCAGAAGCATTCTCTCCTGATGTTTCACCCACATCTATAGCAGGCATCCTCAGAGGTTGTGAGGTGAGGAGGAAAATGACTGTGCATACAGCGCATTTCTGGAGTTCTCCAGAGCACTCAAGATAGTCAGGAAAGAGCCTGCAGTCCTTGTATTGTGCCACTCGCATTTAGACCTATTTTAAACTACTGAATTGATACCAATATTTTTAGGTGTTATTTTCTTTTCAGAGAATGAACATGAGATTATTTAAGGGAGCTTTACAAACTGTGAAAGATGGAAGAGCCTACGTTAGAATGGCTTGTTTACATTCAGAATAAATAGGCTTTATGGATCACTGGCCACTGAGTTGTGATTAGATAAGTCAGGATTAACAACAATTGTTCGGAGGCATGATTTTAAATATTCATCATCCCTCATTCTAGGGATGGGCAATATCCATATTCTAATCGTGGATCAGAGGCTTGAAGCCACCTACTCCATTATAGATCCAGAGTGGCCAGACTGCACCAGAAAGGTACTACTGAAGTTTGGAATACATGCCATACATCTTTTAATTTTCTTTTCATTGTGAGTGAAACTGGAATTATTTCTAAAGTTTTGTCTATTCTGTATAATGACATATGAGACCTAAGGCTCTGCAAAATTTAATTACTAAAATGTATATTACATAACATTTAGTAAAAGGGGTGGAGGGCTGGACTTAGAGGTCTTTCATAAGCTGAGGCCCTAAACTGTTGTATCCTTTGTATGTTAATCATGCCCTGGTTTTTTAAACAAAAACACATTTCAAGATTCTGAAAAATATCTAGGAACTGATAATGTAATATGCAATCGAAAAGAACAAAGATCGGAAGCAAACCCCCCCCCCCCCTCCCTAAGGTGTTTTTCCCTTTCACTTCCCTTAGCCGCCACACACCCTGTTCCCTACTCCCCAATCTACCTGTGTATCATATCCCACTCCCCTTTAATCCCAAGTTGTCTGTGTTTTGTGTTGATATTGTGTGTGTGTGTGTGTATATATATATATATATATATATATATATATATATATTCTTCAATAAAAATATTTTTTTAAAAGATTCTGAAAAATATCATATTTACATTCCAAATAAAGCCAATTTAATTCCCTAGCATTTCTTAAATTTCTTAAAATGTTTTATTACAAAAAAAAATCCCCAACAAATCAATACAGCCAGAAAAGCAAAGCAAAATATAGCAAAATACAAAAACAAAGTAGAATGATATAGTCAACCAAGTATCACAAACATTAATTTTAAATTAGCTCGGCCCCCAAATTGTTACAGGATATCTCTCTAAGAGCATAATGAGAGCCAAAATGTTGGCTATGTGAGGGTGGGCCACACAACAATTCTTGCTAAGCCATTGGTGAAATAAAAGGTGACAAATAGTTACTCTTATCTTGACTGAAATGTCTGAGGGATAACGGGTAAGAGTATTAGGGCCCTTCCACACAGCCATACAACCCAGAACATCAAGGCAGAAAATCCCACAATATCTGCTTTGAGCTGGGCTATCTGAGGTTACACTGCCATATATTCCAGTTCAAATCAGAAAATGTGGGATTTTTTTCAGCTGTGTGGAAGGGCCTTAGCCAGTCAAGTTATTATTTAAATCAGAGCTTTCCAAAAATTTTGTGTTGGTGACACACCTTTTTAGACATGCATGATTTTGTGACACAGTAATTCAGTTTTACTAGCAAGCCAGAGGTTAAATCAACCCCCTTTAAGAGATACAGAAATGTACATAAATTTTAATAACAAAATGTATAGGGACGCAACATATCTCATGAGAACCTTTCATTGATATTTTTAAAAATATACGATTTATTGGTTATTTCACATAGACTCAGAGGTATCTCGTAAGATTCGCATGACACATCTACACACTGCAGCTGAAATACTAATGCGTAACGACACACAGTTTCAAAAGCTGTGGTATAAATGCTCTGTGTGTATGTGTCCACCTGGCTGGGACAACAATCAGAATTTCAGACAAAAGAACTAAGGACTTCATCAGATTACACTGGGAAGTGCTCAGAAGGGTTCAGAAGAAGCAAGTTCAGTCTAACTCCATTCCGTAATAAAAAGGAGTTTTTTCCTACTTTGAGATCACACTGTTCAGTGCACTCAGTTGTCTTGCCTATTTTTCAATAAAGAGGTTTCCACACTGCAGACATTTGTCTCCGCCACCATCCCTCTCTATGCTTTTTGGTACTTCAACTCCCACAATTCCCAAAAGCAGAGAGGGAGAAAAAGGGTGGGAGGGAGGGAATCCCATTTGGAACGGCAACAGCACTAGCCCTCCCAACACAGGACACAGACAAATTATGGAAGGAACGAAAAAGATATCCTAAAAGACTTCTTCTTTTTTTTTCTTTGCAAAGTAGAAGCATTATGGGGTAGCTTACAACCAAACCTTCCTGCTTGGGGAACAAAAGGAAATGCCGGAAATTGTCCCAAAAAGTTTATTTTGACTCCTCCCCCAATTTATCCTCCCACAAATTGGGTGATGCTAACCTGAGAGCAACGAGGGCTACTTCATTCGAAATTTGGCAAAACATCCGGAGTTTTGAGAAAAATCCATTTCCTTACCTCCTCCTGATACGTTGGAGAAAAAAAATGCTGCCCTCCACGTTTAAAAGACTCAAAAGCTGCACTTTAACCAAAACAAATGTAGTGGACCCACAGAACACCAGATTTTAAGTGTAGAACTCAGTGGAATTGAAGTTATATGATGAAGTGGTAAGGTGGCAAGTTTACCTTGGCAGGAAAGTTAGTGTTTTGTTTAAAAAGGATCATTTTCAATTGGTACAGATGCAGGATGGGGACTAAAGACTTGTCTATGTCCTGTGTTCTGTTTTTCCCATAGTGGTGGAACCAAAACCTATGAGAAGCTCACTGGCAGGATGTGAGTGCAACCGTGTGTGTGTGTGTGTGTGTGTGTGTGTTCATGCATGGAGGGATCTTTTCAACCTTGCTTTCCTGCATGGCTCCACTCTCTATCCTGTAGCACTCCCCATGCAAAACAGGACAATAAATTGCCAGATGTTTGAAATCAGCACTTGGCAACCTTATTCATAAAGGCCCAGGTGAAATTACATTATTGTGGGCTGCCAGCTGGACATATTTGTGTTATACAATGTGAAGAGTCAATAGAGGCAGGGATTCTTCCTCAGTAGTGAGGCACAGTTAGGTAGCAAAGCCACATAGAAATGTTGCCCCTATTGCCTCTCTTTGCTGATGGCAGGTTTTATTATTCGTGGCCCCCCTCTAGTGGGGGTTGGAAGCCAAAAACATTGCTCCTGAACTATCACCTTTCCTGGGTTTAAGCATGGCTAACCCATAACATGCACCAGCCAAGATAATATGATCAAAAGGCAGTGAGTTTAACTATTAGTGAGATCACAAGTTACTTAAAGGCACACTCCCTAAATCCCAGTATATCAAACTGTTTTTGTTGTGTGTCTTGAAGTGAGGTTTCTTGGGGCAACCCTATCACAGGGTTTTCTTGGCAAGATTTGTTCATAGAGGGTTCACAGTTTCCTTCCTCTGAGGCTAGGGTGCAACTACACTGTAGAATTAGTGCAGTTTGAAACTACTTTAACTGCCATGCCTCAGTACTATGGAATCCTGTGATTTACAGTTTGATAAGGTGCCAGTAGTCTTTGGCAGATAAGGTTGCAGACCTTGTAAAATTACACCTCTCTTGATTCCAGAGCATTGAGCCATGGCTGTTCAAGTGGGATCAAACTGCATTAATTCTACAGTATAGATGCATCTAAGAATGTGTGACTTTATCAAGATCATCCAGTAGGTTTTTATGGCCAAGCAAGGATTCAAATTCTGGTCTCCAGAGTCGTAGTTCAGCCAGCACTCATACCACTTCTGCAACATGACCATACAGCCTAGAAAACTCACAGCAATCTAGTGATTCTGGACAAGAAAGCCTTTGACAACACCCTCATACCACTATCACCACACTCGCTCTCAAGGCTTTTCCATCTTGGGTATATTTAAATTTTCAGTTCAATGTTTATGTGGATTTCAGACACTAAGGCCCCTTCTACACTGCCATATAATCCAGATTATCAAAGCAGATAATTCAATTATTTGCTTTGAACTGGATTATATGAGTCTACATTGCCATGCAATCCAGTTCAAAGCAGATAATGTGGATTTTACATGGCAGTGTACAAAGGGCCCGAGACAGCATTTTTTAGTCCAAATACATGCAACTGAAAGCCATTTGCTGCTATAGAGTGTGCATGAAAAATGATATATCTGGTCTGGATGGTCCTATTAGTAATTTATTTCTTCTGTTTTTAGGTGTTACGGCTGTGAATATACCCTTGAAACATTGAGCCAGATTTATTTATTGAATTTATATCCCACTTTCTTCTAGAATAAGATTCATGGTGGATTGCGATAATTTAAAGGATGTAGCTAAAACACTGACAAATGTTAAGACAGAATTAAATATCCCTTTTATTAAAAACATGCTTAAAGACCATTAAAAAGGGCTTAACACGTATTTAAAGCAGTTTCAATAAAAGACTAAAAAAAACAGCACACCACTTACGCACACACTACAGCTCCATAATTAAAATTCAAAATTCAGAAGCGTAGCTAAATAAAAACAGATGGACATACCAGTCTGAACCTGCCTGCAGCCAGAAATGTTGGTCTGCTAATGAAATTGTGAAACAAAAATGGGGGTCCCTTTTTCTGTTTGGGCCTCTGATTTTTATGATTTTGGAAAGTGCTGCTTTGCTTCTCACAAATGGGCTTGGGAGAAATGTGGTTTAGGCCAGGGAAGGGATGGGTGGAGAGGCACAACCTTGAGCCTTGTGAAATATGTGCTGGGGAGATTATATGGGGAAAGTGTATGGAAGAGTTGAAGAGCCCTTTGTCTAGGAGACAGATTGACCTTTCTCTTCAGCTGTGTATAACAAAAAGGACCCCTCCCCTCCCCAGGGGCCCTTGAATCATCCTTTCTCATAGCTTGGGCCTGAGATGAAAGGCATTTGCATGGAAACACAAAAGCATCCAGTCAATTGCTTTTATTTCACCTACAGGGCAAGAATCAATAGCGATGGACTTCCCTTAGTCAGGTAATGAATGCCTCCACCCCTTCTTGCCCAAGCAAAAGGGCGTTCCTTCCAAACAAGAAAAGAATGGGAGAGAAAACCAATCAGAGGTGAGGGGAGATTCGGAGAGCAAGACCTCTCTTTCAGCTCGAATCAGGGCAGCGCCGCTCAAGCAAGCAACCTGGAACGCCAGCTTTTGCCAAACCAACTAAAATTAATCCTTCCCTATTGAGCCACACTAAAATGAACTTTGCTGCAGCCAAATGATTTCAAAGCGCTCCCACCACATTTATCCTGCCCTCTCACAACCTTCACCAAACTGAGTCACTTTAGCTACCTGGAAACTAAATGTATTTTAGGTATCTTGGGCCAAATTGTTGTTGGAACTCAAGAACAAAAGGCCTATTCACACTTAACAACAATAGCCATACGACTGCGTTTTCACTGTCACGGTTCCATTTTATGGAATCCTGGGATTTACCATTTGGAAAGGGGATAATGTGGGCCCACTATAAGGTAAAGGTAAAGCAATGGTATTCCCCGTAGTCACCTATGGATGCGAGAGCTGGACCATAAGGAAGGCTGTGCAAAGGAAGATAGACGCTTTTGAACTGTGGTGCTCAAGGAAAATCCTGAGAGTGCCTTGGACCGCAAGAAGATCCAACCAGTCCATCCTCCAGGAAATAATGCCCAACCGCTCACTGGAGGGAAGGATACTAGAGGCAAAGATAAAGTACTTTGGTCACATAATGAGAAGACAGGAAAGCTTGGAAAAGATCATGATGCTGGGGAAAATTGAAGGAAAAAGGAAGAGAGGCCGACTAAGGGCAAGATGGATGGATGGTATCCTTGAAGTGACTGGCTTGACCTTGAAGGAGCTGTGGGCGGCAACAGCCGACAGGAAGTTCTGGTTTGGGCTGGTCCATGAAGTCACGAAGAGTTGGAAGCGACTGAACGAATAAACAACAACAAAGGTTCCCCCCTGACATTTAGTTTACCTTCACGCCAGAGCGGTACCTATTGATCTACTCATATTTGCATGTTTTCAAACTACTAGGTTGGCAGAAGCTGAGGCTAACAGTGAGTGCTCATTTCGCTCCCTGGATTTGAACCGCTGACCTTTTGGTCAGCAAGTTAAGCAGCTCAGCGGTTTAACCCGCTGCGCCACCGGGGGGGCGGGCTGGGCCCACTATATTCACAGGAATTCAGTTCAATGTCCAGTGAGGAGTGGCTCATAGAGTTGGTCATGTTCAGCCTAAAGAGAGAGGGCTAAAAGGGGACATGACAGCTACATGAAAGAACATCATGTTAAAGATGGAGCAAGCTTGTTTTCTGCTGTTCCAGGGATTAGGACACAATGGATTCAAACTACATAAAAAAGTGATTTCACAAACATTAGGAGGAATCTCCTGACAATAAGAGATGTCTGACCATGAAATATCCTGCCTCAAAGTGTGGCTGAGTCTCCTTCTATGGATTTTAAACAGAGACTGGATGGCCATCTGTCAGAAGTGTTTTGATTATGTATTTCTGTATGCCAGAAGTGGGTTGGTTTGGATGGTCTTGTGGTCTCTTCCAAATTTATGATTCTGTGAACCTTGACAGATATGAAAGAAAGTGGATGCTCACATGGTCCCAGTTTTATCTGTGAAAAGTTGGAGAATATGCAGGTGCTCTTCAAGCAGTCCATTGCAGCCAACATGGAAGTAAATAATTGTCAGAACCCTGGCAGCAGAGCACCAATAACCTTACACAGAGGCCAGTCTCTATCTAATATCTTTATTAAAGAAATATATAAAATCAATAAAAACAAGTGAAGAATATAGTTCAGAAGCAGACCTTTCAAATGAGGTCAAATATAGTCCAAAAATGTATTGTCCAATAAATGATATTAGAGTTCAAAGTTTTAATCCACTTGACCGAAACACACACTTTGCCAAGCAATAGTGTGGGGAAATAACAGAGTCCTAGAGTCCAATGAAGCTTGACAACAAGGCTGGAAATAAACTTGATTCTTGACTAGATCCGTGACTGGAGACAAGGCAAAACATGAAGCATGAAGCAGGGTTCGTGGTAAAACCGCGAGGCAGGGCAAGGCTTGAAGCTTGATCCGGGAAGCAAGGAACTGGGATTACGAAGTCCACACACGATCTCTCTCCTGAAGCTGATCAATTGACTCCGCAAATAATCCCTCGCGCCAAACACCTATATTGGGTCTCGTTTTCCCGCCAACAGAACTCTTTCCCTAGAGAACGAGAAGCGAAACCCAACTCTGTCCAGATGTGTGACTCCTTAGAATTTCCCAAGGGAAGCAGGCCTAATCAGCCATTTGTTTGGCAGCGATGCGTAAACTCCTCCGTTGAGCTTCTCTGACTCCCCTTTCTCTGGAATAAGATTCTTTTCTGGGAAACGGAGGGGAGTTCTGCCCAAGGCCTGTTTGGCTGAATTCTTGAGGGCAAACATCAACATCCTGCAGGTGAAGGGACTCCGGCTCTTGCTGAACTGGCGAAAACCCCATGTTTTCCTCTTCGTCTGCCACAATAGTACTAGGAACAGGACTACAAGGCCCATGAGTCCTCACAATAATAATAATAATAATAATAAAAAAACTTTATTTATACCCCGCCACCATCTCCCCAACGGGGACTCGGGGCGGCTTACATGGGGCCATGCCCAAGACAATACAATAAACCATAACATAATACAATTAAATAATACATTACATAAAATAAACAGTACAACATAAGATCAAAACAGCAATATAACACGAGCGGGCCGCATGAATACTACATTTAAAAACTAGATTAAAAATTAAAACTCTGGGTGAGAAAGGGATCAGAATAAAACCTCGAGGGACGGGACATCAGATAGTGAACCAGTCTAGAGGATAAATATCGGGGGGGAGTAGCATAGAACATTTACTCTCCGAAAGCACACCGGAAGAGCCATGTTTTTAAATCTTTCCTGAAGGCTAAAAGGGTGGGGGCTTGCCTGATTTCAATGGGCAGCGAGTTCCACAAGCGAGGGGCCACCGCAGAGAAGGCCCTCTCCCTTGTTCCTACAAGGCGAGCCTGAGATATAGGTAGTGGCGACAGGAGGGCCTCCCCTGATGATCGGAGAGGTCGGGCAGGTTTATGATAGGAGATACAATAATGTAACTTACCCACAAGGGAGGGAGAAGGATCATTATTTGAAAAAAGGATACAAAGAAAATTCTGCTTAAATGTTGTTTAATCTAAGATGGGCAGTAGTAGGAAAGCCAAGGAAAAATTACGATTTTCAAACTGATCTATGCCTGCCTTGCTTGTCTCTCTATATCTTTTATTTCTTTGTAGGCATGTCCTGAAAGTGCTCCAGGAAAATATCTGCTCTTTTTTCTTGCTTGTTTCTACTGCCTGACTCTGTTGGGACACATCATGTGGCTCAAGTGGGCAGGAAAGATTCAACACTGAATATCACCAGGAAATGATGATGGTGCTGATGGCTCTAAATAACTTTGGTCACAATCTCAGCCAAAAACAAAAGAAAAACAGAGGGAAATGTCATGTTTTCCAGGAGAACTAGCTCTGGCCCTTCCAACATATAGCCCTTGGGAGGTCACCCAATGTTGAATGGGTCTCTTGACCCTGACGAAAATTGCTCACCCTTCTGTAAAAATGGGTTGCAACCCAGAAGAAAGAAGAATATAGTTGTTGTCAAAGGATTTCATGGCCTGAATCACTGGATTGCTGTGAGTTTTCTGGGCTGTATGGCCATGTTCCAGAAGCATTCTCACCTGGCATTATGCCCACATCTATGGCAGGCATTTTCAGAGGTTGTGAGGTCTGTTGGAAACTAGGCAAGTGGGGTTTATATATCTGTTTAATGCCCAGGATGGGAGAAAGAACTCTTTAATGCTTGAGGCAAGTGTGAATGGTGCAATTGCCCACCTTGATTAGCATTGAATGGCCTTGCAGCTTCAAGGTCTGGGTGCTTACTCCCTGGGGGAGTCCTTTTTTGGGAGGTGGTAGCTGGCCCTGATTGTTTCATGTCTGGAATTCCCCTATCCCCAGGCATTTGAGCACGAGTAACAGCAAAAATGAGATATGAATATATGACCTACTGACAGACCCCACCTGGACATGGAAAGTGCCTTAAATGTATATTTAAATGTATAATTATGTATATTTTAATGTATATTCTTAATTTTATTGTAATTTTTAATCTTGATGGATTTTTAAATTTGATAAAAATTGTTTTTTGATATGTATGTTTATATTGTAAGCCGCCCTGAGTCCCCTGATGGGTGAGAAGGGCAGGGTAGAACTGATGTAATAAATAAAATAAATAAATATCTTCTGAGTGTTGTTCTTTATTTACTCTCCTGATTTTAGTTTTTAAATACTGGTAGCCAGATTTTTTTTCTCCTTTTCATGGTTTCCTCCTTTCAACAAAATGAACAAAATCTGGCTACTAGTATTAAAAAGCTCTAAAACTCTGGACCTTCCACAGATATATAAAAACCACTTGCATTGTTTTCCAACAGACCACATAACCTCTGAGGATGCCTGCCATAGATGTGGGTGAAACATCAGGAGAGAATGCTTCTGGAATATGGCCATACAGCCCGGAAAACTCACAGCAACCCAAGAATATAATCCTTCAGGTTTAGAACAGGCTACATAGGTACTGCCAGAAGAGGCTAGATTTCCGTGCCTGTAAGGAAGCAGAAAGAGCAAGCATTAGGCCACACCTGAGAAAGACTTGGGGAGAGTTTGAGGTTATTTGGCAGAAGCCTGAAGTCGGAAACAACTTGAAGGCACACAATAACAACAATGGAGAATAAGATTAAGATGACTTAATCCAGTGGCAGATGGAGACAACAGCCCAAAGGTAAGTACAAAGGCAAGCAGGAAAGGTAAAAAAAAAAAAAGTACTTGCCACAGAAGGGGTGGAGGGGCTGTGGCTGAGCACACTTCAAATAGCAGGTGAGACATTGGAGTAGAAACACCAGTGCTTTCAATGCCTATTCAGTGATATGAAAAGAAGAGTGTGGGAAGTAAACAAAATGAGATTGAATGCCTAGTACAGAGAGGTAAATACAGCTTGCTTAGACAGAACTGAGGCTGGGTGGGATAACACCCATGACTGGAATGTAGCAACTGAAAGTTATAATTTGTTCAAAAAGAATAGATGCCTCAGTATGGGGAGGTGAATAGCATTCCAAGACAAAAAAAAGTGTCCACCTGCACGTAAACCCAAGAGAGCAAACACAGCAGTCCTGGAGAGAACATCTGGTTAGAAAGTAATAGACAATGGAATAAGAACAACTCTATGGTCAGATAGCCCCTAAACTGAGAAGAATATACAGAGGAGGCATTTGGGAAACAAATGTTTCAAGAAAGCCTGAATTAGTTCAAAAGGGACACTTCTACTACCTTGATACTTACTGAAAGATAATCTGTGCTAAGAATGGAATACACAAAAGAAATTCTGAAAAAAGTTCAGCCAGTGAGAACCTTATGGAAAGTGACCATGTAATGCTGGCATTCATTACATGATGTCTTTTTTTAATTGTGTCAGAAGCGACTTGATAACATAATGTAAGTCGCTTCTGGTATGAGAGAACTGACCATCTACATAGACGTTGCCCAGGTAATGCCTGATGTGTTACCATCCTGCTGGGAGGTATATCTCATGTCCCTGCAAGCTAGAGCTGGCAGATGGGAACTCATCTCATCTCGCAGATTCGAACTGGCAACTTTCAGATCAGCAACCCAACCTTCAGGTCAGCAGTCCAGCCGGCACAAGGGTTTAACCCATTGCGCCACTGCAGCTCCTATCTGATGTAGTCAAACATAGACCTTGGGTTTCAATAAAGCTCATCTTAATAAACGTGGAGAAATGCTAATCAGGATTCCGTGGCTGGAGAGGTTAATAAAGGAAAGAGCCCCTAAATATTCCAACTTTGTTGTGGGTCAACACATTTTGCCATGGTTTATTCCTTGCTCATTAAAAATTATTGCATGGTGACAACAACCCTGTCTCCACCCCTTAACCACTGTAACTTACAGTGGTAACTGTAAGTAACTGTAACTGTAGCTTACTGAGAAGGTCTTTACTAACATGTTACCAACAGACATGTCTGCAGCTATACCTAGTGTTTTCTCAGTAATAGGTCTACTTTTGTGAATTTATAAAGACATACATGAAACTTCTGCTCTGAAGCCTTTTTGCCAGTCACATTAGGCTTCTAAACAATGTCCTATCAAGATATTGACCTGTAAACAGACAGCATTAGGCTTAAAACCTCCCATGAGTGACATTGGAAAATACACATTTCCCTGGAAGGACCCAGCCTCCTTTATGTAGTTTAGGCATAAGAAATCTTAACTCCTATACCAGTGGTTCCCAAACTTATTTGACCTACCGCCCCCTTTCCAGAAAAAATACTACCCAGCGCCCCCTGGAGAGGGGGTGTGGCTTAGAGGGATGGGCGTGGCTCCTGCTCAAGAGGGCGGGGCTGAGCCTCTCCCCTAGTCCAAGATGCAGGGCTGCGAGGGGAAGTGGGTGGGGCCACAAATGGGCGGCCACGACTGGGATGGGCGGAGTTAGGAGCTCTGAGGCAGGGTTGAGCTTCTATCCCTATCCTGCAGCGCCTGCCAGGACACAGGAGGCAGGGCTAGAGGAGGAGGCGGGGCCTCTTATTTATTTATTTATTTATTTATTTTATTTCCGATATTTCTACCCCGCCCTTCTCCCTGAGGGGACTCAGGGCGGCTTACACAACTGGCAGGATCACTACCAGTATATCATAATACAATAAAATAATACAACAATTAAAATAGTTAAATAACATAGTAAAATACAATATATAAAAGATTTAAAACAGTGCAACGCTGAATATATATGCCAGTCATCCATCAGACCTTGTGCAAGAGCCTCTTCCCAAGTGCCTGACGGGGCTGAACCTCTATACCCCACCCCCATGTTCTAACAAGCACCTCAGGGGAAGTATACAGAGCCTCAGCCCTGTCTCGCGCTCTTGGAAGGAGGCCCCGCCTCCTTCCCTAGCTCTGCCCTCTCTGTCCCAACAAGCGCCTCAGGAGAGGTATAGATTCTCAGCCCTGTCTCGGGCTCTTGGGAAGAAGCCACGCCCACTCCTCTAGCTCCGCCCCCTGTGTGTCCGAACAGGTGCCTCAGGTGCTCAGCCCTGTCTCCAGCACTTGGGAAGAGGCCCCGCCCCTCCTCTGGCCCCGCCCCCATGTCCTAATAGGTGCCATCACCGTCTCCCTGGATCGCTCCAGCACTCACCGGGGGGCGGTATCGCCCACTTTGGGAATCACTGTCCTATACAATCAAAAAGAGGAGCTGCAGCGCGAACACTGAGAACCAACACGGAGGCCAATAAACAATTAATATCTTTATTAAAGCAATAAAAGTTTCAAACAAAAATAAGCAGAATAGATAGTCAAGCAGTTGACCTTTTAGAAAAGATCAAAATTAGTCCAAAGAATGAAAGTCTTATGTCCAATATTAGAGTCCAAAGTCCAAAATGCAATAACTGAAACACACTCAAACTTATTGGAAGTTTGAGTGGGGAAAGGAGCAAAGTTCCTCAGGAAAGTACTTGAAGTAATAGTCTAGAACAAGGTTTCAAGGCAAGGCTAAGGCTGTTCGTGGTGGATCTGAAACGCAGTCCAAACTTGGCAAAGGACGAGCCACAACACCCGGTCTACTTGAGAGTAAGCGCACCAACGGGCCGCTTGGAGCTCAGGATCAAGAGACGATGTATTCTTCAATCAGAAGTTCAGTTGACACAGCGACAGATATTCTCTGCGTAGAACTTTTATTGAAGTCCAAGAGCTCCCCCGAAGCAGGTGCATGACTCCCCAAATCTTCCCAAGAGAACTGAGCTGCTAACAACGAGATGGCAGATGCCTGCCTTCCCAATTCTTCCCAAGAGAACTGACTTAGCCACAATCTCCTCACTCTGCTAATCTCACACTTCTCCTTAAACTTTGTCTTCGAGAGCGATCTGTTTGGAAAGTAGCCCTTCTATCAAACTCTAAACTCTCCGGAGATCCGGGAAGAGCCGGCAACATTTCAAGGGCATTCCTAATTGGCTCTGGCTTGGCAATGTCAACAGGAGACATCTGGAAAGGGATTGAATCTTGCTGAGGTGGGAAAAAACCCAAATCCTCTTCAGTTTGATCAGCAATGATGCGGGATCAGGGGCCAAAGGTGCCTGAGACATCACAGGGTGGTGGAAACATGATGGAGCTGCAGGAAGACTCTGATCATGAAATACTGTATTTACCCGAATTTAACGTTCATTTTTGGGCTAAATTACCATACTTTCCCCAAATTAGGATGCACATTAGATTCGTGTTATATAGTAATCTTAGTTCTGAGCCACAGCAAAAGGGGAGGCTACTTCAGGAGCACCTGGAGCTCCTATTTGAAGGATGTCATCTCTAATTTTATGGCCATGGCTCAATACTATGCAATTTTGGGATTTGTAGTTTGATGAGTCACCAGCACTTTTTGGCAAAGAAAGTTTAAGACTTTGTAAATCTACATAATTTCATACGACTGAGCCAGGGCAGTTAAAATGGATGCATTCTACAGCAAATATGCATCCCAAGGTTTTCTTTTCCATTGCTGGAAACTTTGGTGTTCTAACAGCTTTGTTTTTAAAGAAGGAATTGTAAGCATGCAGCCACTCTTTAGCCAAATTGCGGAGAGCGCACTTTTTGCCGCTGCCCATTACATTCGCCTGCAGATACTTTTTCGGTTTTGGTTTTAGTTTGAAAATTGAGGTGCCCATTAGATTCAATAGCGCATTAGACTTGAGTAAACATGGTACTGTAGTTAAATTGTATTGTAGCTAAAGCTGGAAATATCTATGTGGTTTTGTTGTTGTATGCTGCCATGTGGACATCAGTATATAGTGATGCTATGAACATGATTAACAAGATACTGTTATTAACAGCCTTGGTCTGGTTTTGCAAACACAAAGACATGGCTGTCTCAACTGCATAAAACTCACTTATACTCTAGTATTCTCCTTTTATTCATGCAGTCAGCTTTCCCTGACATTGTTGTCATTTCTAGAGGTCATATTTTCATGTGATATGTCCAAAATATAATAGTCTCTGTTTAGTTATTTTGGTTTCTATCAAGAGTTAAGTTTGGTTTTCTCATCTTGTTCTGTGCCTTCAAGTAGTTTCCAACTTATGGTAATCCTAAAATGAAGTTATGATGGGGTTTTCCTAGCACAGCTTCAAAGGTTTATTTTCCTCTATGAGTGAGAGAGTGGGTTTCCATAGCTGAGTGGGGATTTCAACCCTGATCTTCCAGAGTCATACCACCTCATCACATGTAGAAAAATCAGTGTCCTTGCAATGCTGCCAAGATGCTTCCTCCTCGGAGACTGCCGGATGACATCACACAACATCAGGCAACTTCTGGCAGGGCTACGTGGAGGAAGCAGCATCCTGTTAGAATTTCTGGGAGTTGAAGGCCAAAAACATCTGGGGACCCCAGGTTGAGAACCAGTGCTCTAGGCCCTAGAATAGGCCTGCATAACCTGCAGCCCTCCAGATGTTTTGGGCTTCAGCTCCCAGAATTCCTGAGTATTGGAACAGCTGGCTAGGGCTTCTGGGAGTTGGAGGACCAAACATCTGGAGGGCCGCAGGTTGTGCAGGCCTGCTCTAGAGGATCTTTGATTCTCAATTTCCTCATATATCTCTAAGTTCTTACCTATGTGCCTTTTCAAGCCTTAGTCTTCAAATTTTTTTTACTATAACCTCCATACTGACAAATGACTAATCTGAGCTATAAAACATATTTAAAAGTTTTAATGTCTTCTTTATCTGCTAAAAACCTATATGCAGCCAATTGCTTTGTGTTTTTAAAATTATTTCCATTAACGTAAGGCAGAAACTCTCTTAGGAAGCCATAGACAACAAATGTCTGAATATGCTGTGATATTTTGCACCTTTCCCAAGTGTTCCCAAGTGTGCTTGATGTGAAAATGCTCAGAATTTCAAATTTCTAGAAGATGTACAGGGGTTAAATATTCATGCATAATAGAAATTGGAAATTCCACATCAACTTATATAAAGCTTACGCTGGAAGCATAATAACCAAATATAATCATTAAACTAGAAAGTATTACACTTTTTCATATCAGGAACGACCTGAGAAACTGAATGTATTACACTACATATTCATAGCAGCAAGAATAGCATACACACAGTTCTGGAAGAAGGCAGACTTCCCAGCAATAGAAGAATGGATAGTTAAAATCTTTAAAATAGTGGAAATTGACAAATTAGCAATGATGAACACAGAAAAAAATACAAAAAAACCTTTATCAACGACTGGGAACTATTTCTAAACTATGTAAAAAAAAAAAAAAAAGAAGAAGGAAAAGTTTTGTAGAAGGGTTCATAATTCAACCTGTTAGAGTCTATGGATGGAATCTAGAAATAATAAATATCAGGCCAGAAGGAAGAATAGAAAAGCAATATAATAGGAAGGAAGAACAGAATTATATATAAATATCTCCAACCCAAGGGACAGGAAGTCACTAAATTGGGAGGGTCAGGAGAAGGGGAGAGCATTTTTTTCGTGTCAGGAGCGACTTGAGAAACTGCAAGCCACTTCTGGTGTGAGAGAATTGGCCATCTGCGAGGACGTTGCTCAGCAGAGAACCAGATGTTTGATGTTTTTACCATCCTTGTGGGAGGCTTCTCTCCTGTCTGCGCATGGGGAGCTGGAGCTAACAGAAAGAGCTCATCCACGCTCTCCTCGGATTTGAACTGGCAACCTTCAGGTCAGTAACCCAACCTTCAAGTTAGCAGTCCTGCTGGCACAAGGGTTTAACCCATTTGCAACACGGGAGGAGGGGGGGTTCAATATTACATAGATGTTAGGGAGTATTGTATTGGTTCATGCATATATACATGTATTTAGATTTGTTTCACTATTTTATGAATATGTAAATTGAAAATAAAAATATATTAATAATAAAGCTTATGCTGGAAGACTCTCACAGAAGTCATCCAACTGGATTGTCGTGAAGGTTCTTCAGACACTTTAACTGGGGCAGAACATGACCAGTGAAGTCTCTGATGAGACTGTCTATTCAGCACCAACGGCACGGGTTGCCAGTGCATTCCCACGCCTAAGTCAGTGTGCTGGCTTTAACAGCTACAATCAATTTAGGTCTAGGTTATATGCACAATTGACTTTTTGGACAGGTAGGGTATTCCTCTCCCTGTACACATTAACTTACACAATACTTAATAGTCTGTTTCCCACAGTTTTGAACTCTAGCCCCCTTCACCCCCTTCAGATCTACCAGACCAGTTTTGCTCATTTCCAGCTGACTGATGTCTGCGACAAACATTCTTTTTACAATAGTTAATTTATGATTTTATGAACTTGTCATATTGATGTAGAACTACTTAGTTTATCATGTCAGCTGTGATGGGAAGACTGTAGTCTTGCAAGGCAGCTAAGACACGTATAAAATAATGAGACCAAGGCAATTTAAAGAGCACAATAGGATTTTGGCCATGTGATACTTCTTTAGACTTGCATAATCAGCTAGGGCAAATAAGGCTCCCGAACTGAACTGATACAGAAAGGGATGCCGAGCTTGAGCCTCACAGTGGTTGAAAGATCGCTTGGGCTCTGGAAAACTTTGGGCTGGTTCACAGATGCAGGTGTATCACCTGATATCTCATCACTCAGTGGCTTTCAGGTGATTGGATGACTGATTCTAAAGAGGTGATGTCAGGTGGTAAAAAAGCACTCTGACTGTGAGGATGGTCCCTGGTGCCTGGGTCATTGCTTGATGTTGCTATTGCTGAGTGATGAATCAGCATGTGTGAGCTCATCTGAAGAGGAAAGCAGCCTTAGCAACATTGTGCTGGTGTCACTCTTGGATCACAGATATTTCTTTTTAGAGAACAGCCTGATGTCAGCTGCTTCTCATCTATCAATTCTTAATCTGCAGATTTCTAAACAAGATTGTTCTGCAAAGCTTCCTGAGAATGCAGAAACATAAGAAGGACCTTGCTTGATCAGACCAAAGACACATCCAGTCCAGCATCTTGTTTCCCACAGCCGTCATTCAAATGCCTACAGGAATCCTACAAAAGCAGAACATGGAGGATATGAGCTGCCCTCCCCTGCCACTATTGTTCACTGTTGCACACCTGCAATTCTGAAATCCAAATTCTTCCAAATTGTCCACATGGATGGCTGAGATACTGATACCTTTGCTTTCTGATGCTTCAATGGTCACAAACGTTTCATGCACAGAACGATTGAAAATACTGTGTATAAAATTATCTTCAGGCTATGTATATAAGGTGTATATGAAATATAAATGAATTATGTGTCTTACCATGGTATCTTACTGTATATGTTGTGAATGAGTCTTCTGAGGCTGTGAGTGATAATGGAGGGATCAGGAGAGGAAGGAAGAACCCTCGTGAGGAGGGCTCCTTGGAAGATTTATACAGGAAGAGAATCACGGAGATTGATGAGGAGTCTTCTGAGGAAGGTTCATGTGGGGACTTGGGAGGGGATGTTGAGCTGGAAATGGATGCTGAGGAACCCGTGGTGACGGAGGAAGTTGGCATAGATTGGGCACGGGCTCCGGAGGATCTTGGGGAGAAATCTGGGTCCATGGATGCTGTAAATGCTGGAGAGACTTGGGTATCTTCAGAAGCAGATCCCACATGGTCTGCCTGGAGGAATGAGGGTAGTTCCACAGGGTGTGGGCAGGATGATCTTGATTCTGATGAGGAGTTTGGGACACCTGATCCAAGGGCGTTGGCTGTTTGGAGCTCAGATTCTGATGAGGAGTTTGGGACACCTGATCCAAGGGCGTCAGAGGTTTGGACACCCAAGGAAACCTAAATAAATTGGGGATGTTGGGTCACTATGCTTTGCGTGTGGCAAGGTGGTGCTGGGCGCCATTGGGTTTCCTGTACGTGATTCTGAAGACTGGCTTGGGACTTTGCAACAGATGTAAGTTTGATCTGGGTTATTCTGCAACAGAGGGCAGGAATTGTGTGGGTTTCCCTGGACTGCACTGTTATTACTATTTTGCATTAGCTGCTGTTCGCCTCCGTTGTCTTGGCTCTTTGTGCCATTCCATGACGTGGACCTTCTTGTGATGACTTCATTCCTTGGACCTTGGACTGGAACTCAACTCGGCTTATCTTTTCGCTCCCAAACTCGTCTTGGCATCGTTCCTGTCTTTGTGGCTGTCTACTGTTGCTGACTACTGGCTTTGTTTCCGACCCTGACGCATTCTCCTTATCCCGACTTCGGACCAGCTTGACTACATTACAGCGTTTTGCTCCTTTAACTCCTGGCTCGAAGTTTATCTCTGCAGCAGTTTGCCGCTAACTCTTCAGCGTCTTCCAGTTTCGCTTGTTTTTGCCGCTCACAGCAAAGAGCTTTTTAGCCCGGTTTGGGTTCCTGTTTCAGTTTGGAATCGCTGTTGTACTTCTGGGTTTTGGGAAAGTTTTTGGGGCTTCATAACTGTTTGCCTTTGTTTGTTTTGTCATTTTAAGCCCGTTTTGAGCTTTTGGGCTGAGTTCACGTACTCTATGTTAAATCTGGATTATATCTCTGGTTAATCCAGATGCCAATTAATGCTTTTGGCATTTTTCCTGCTTTGACTGCCTAATAACACTGGAGATTAAGTGTTTCAAGTCTCTGTTAATTTACTGAACTATTTTTGGACTTTTACTTTAATAAACTATATTTTGGCTCTCAGTTGGCATCTGACCTTTGACAGTGTACATACAGTAGAGTCTCACTTATGCAACATAAATGGGCTGGCAGAATGTTGGATAAGCGAATATGTTGGATAATAAGGAGGGATTAAGGAAAAGCCTATTAAACATCAAATTAGGTTATGATTTTATAAATTAGGCACCAAAATATCATGTTATACAACAAATTTGACAGAAAAAGTAGTTCAATGAGTAGTAATGCTATATAGTAATTACTGTATTTACGTATTTAACACCAAAATATCACAATGTATTGATAACATTGACTACAAAAACATTGACTACTAAAAGGCAGACTGCGTTGGATAATACAGAACATTGGATAAGCGAATTTTGGATAAGTGAGACTCTACTGTATTTGCAAATATAGGTATTCTAAAAAAATTTAAAATTCAAAACACTTCTGGCCCCGGGCATTTTTGATAAGATGTGCTTAACCTGAATTCAGGTCAGTTCTTTCCATGTCTGATCATCTAGGTAACATACTGCCATCATGACTACTAGAGAATGATAATTTTAACCTCCATAATTTTATCTAATCCTCTGTTAAGTCATGTAGATTGGCAGCCATCATATACTGTAGAAGTAAATCTCACTGTTGAGATGCCCTATGTGAAACTTCATTTTATATGTCCTGAATTTCCCAGCTTTTACTTGCATTGGATGACCCTGAGTTCAAATATAAAGCAGGGGGATAAAAGCTTCCTCTGATGTATACAGTACTTGGCATAACAAATATAATTGTATATATATTTACCATGTTTTTTCTTGTACCTCACCTTTTCACTTATTTTTCTAATTCAAAAATAATCCAACATTGCAACAAATTGTACTAGATTGGACCTCTACTACCAAGCAGATGGTCTTTGCAATCCTTGTTAGCATCTTGGCCAAACATTAATAGCTGCCCTGTGCAGAGAAAGAGTCCATTTATATCAGTGTTCTTGTTTGATAGTTTTTACATTCGTTTGGCAGTTTGAGGCTGTGAAATGATATGAAAGCTGGAAATGGATTAGGGAAGTAAATTTTCCTCCATTGCTAACCTGTTTATATAGTTATCATAGCTATGGGAGGGAAATGGATTATGCTTTCACTTTGGTTTTGCTTTATATAATCCTTGCAACTCCATTTTCCATCAGCTTCAACTTAGTGGGGTGCACCCCAGCCCAGGTGCCACATGTGTCATCAATGGGGACTCAATTGATTGCATAGCTTGGGTAGGATTAGTTTTGGGATCCAGTTCTACCATTGGATGGGATGAGATGCTGAACCCCATCAGCAAAAGGGATGGGATATCTCTGTGCTGTGAAGCATGCGCTGCATCACTTTTCACCAATAAAATCTATGTTATAGCAGTAACACGTGGCAATGTTCAGCGTGGAAATATTTTAGGAGGCCTGGAACTACAATCCAATTCCTGAATAAAGACCTTTTTATAGTAAGACAGTACCTTCATCCATTCAATAGCTTTCTTTCACCAGCAGCATCTATTTTGCGTTCTAATGTCCAATATTCTTTCTGAGCTATATAAAAAAGAATAGTCCAGAATAGAGGTCTATTTGTATAATGTCTACAATTTGCATAAAGACCTAATCAGAGGAGATTTATATTTGTAATACACCAAACTGAGACTCGATGTGACTTCTAAAAATTAACACAAAATTTTTTTTAAATGTAAAAACATACCCAAAAAGTTGCCAAAATGTAATTAAAATATCAGTAGTATTAATTTTTTTACAATACACTTTTTGGATTAGTTTTCACTAATTGAAGTCAGCTCCATGGAAGGCCCTCTCCTCACCAGAAATGCCCATGGGATTGGAAGGAGGAGCAGATTTTAAACCATTATTTCTCCTAACAATAATTAACAAAGGAAATTTCTTTTTTCACAGCTGCAGCACCCTGGGTCAAAATGTTAGCGGAATTATTCACCACAGACAGAAGGCTCACGTCCTGGTCAGCCACTGAAATCCTGAAAATGAGGTATAGGATAACACATGGTTATACCAGTACAAGTATTTTTGCAGCCATTCTGGAAGTTTGTGAAGCACCGGGGTCCTTAGTGTAACTCTTTCCACCTGGCTTCTATATTTTGTTCTTTGCCCCCTTCCTTATGCGCCCAAGGACAAAAAGGCAGCCTCCTTCCTTGTTTAAGGGATGGTGGCTACTTCTGTGCACTTAGGAAAAGAGTACAAGCCCTCAAACATGCCTCCTTCCCCACCACCACAGGCATCATTATGCTGGTGAAGCATTATGCTCCCTCAACGTAATTATCTGATCTCAGTCTTAGAACGCAGGAGTGAAACTTGGTAAAAATATATAAAATCTCAGTGTTAGTTTATGCCAATTCATATCACCCACAGGCTTCCATCTGACATATGAAATATGACTTGCAAATGGGAATAATGATCAAGTGGAACTAACAACCTACTCCTTTGAACAAGTTTCAACAGTGGTAGGAGGTGGGGAAACTTAAGCTTCAGAATGTGACCATCTTGTGAATTACAGAATAAATCTATTTCTATGTATTGTTGAAGGCTTTCACAGCTGGAATCACTGGAGTATTGTGTGTTTTCTGGGCTGTATGACCATGTTCTTGCAGCATTTTCTCCTGATGTTTCACTTGCATCTGTGAAACATCTTCAGAGGATCTGTGTATCTGTGACATTAGGTCAAAGTAATATCTATTATTAAAACAATAGAGGTGAGATATATTACATATGTAGTGATAACTAGCTACAATTCTGGTAACTATAATAGGAAACTATTGGTTGAGCAATACAGGATGTCCAACTGGTTCATGGAATTGTGTAAAAGAGAAGCATTTAGGGAGAGAATGAATTCTCTTTTCCACTATCGATGAAGAGATTCCACTTGCCTAATTTCCAACAGACCTCACAACCTCTGAGGATGCCTGCCATAGATGTGGGTGAAACATCAGGAGAGAATGTTTCTGGAACATGGCCATACAGCCCAGAAAACTCACAGAAACCAGATGAAGAGATCCTTTTTGAGTCTCTTTGCTCTTGTTATTTCCCTGATTTCCTGGCCAATTTTCTCATGTGATTCTCAGAAATTACACCGCAAAAAGAATGATATCAAAATGTGTGCTCACTCACAGCCGATTATATGCTGACATCATTGACAGTAAATGCCACATTTTTCTCAAAAGAAAAGAGGGATATCAACTGAATAGAATGACTAGATGGACGAGAAATGGATGAAGCTGTTTTCAGGAAATGTTTCTTTCCTTTTTCAAACGTGGCCTATCTCAGTATGTTCCCTGGAAGGCTGCACAAAGAGGTCTACTTTTTGATGCTGAAGACCACATTGGTGAAAGATGTCCTTCTTTAAACTCAGCCATCCTGTTCTCCATGTTCTTTTGAGAAAGATCTTTACTGCAACTCTAAGTAGGGTTGTGGTTATGGAGGTAAGGAAAATAACAATGGTTTACAAGATGCTGAGAAAGTGCCAGGCCAAAAGAAAAAAAAAATCTTTCTGTGCATGCTAACATGCATTTAAAACAGGATTGGACAACTGCTGGTCCTCTAGATGTTGTGAGCATACAACTCCTATGAGCCTCAGCCATGTAGCATTGGCCAGGGCTGGTGGAGGTTATCATCCAATGGCATCTGGGAGGAATACAAGTTGACCACTCTGGGTTTAAAACAATTGTGTAGGCTGGGATAGATGATTTCCAGAGGTTTCTCCCTTGCAGCATTTTTGTTTTCACTATGAAAGGTTACTCCCCTGCATTCTCTATGCAGGGATGATTTTGCCACACTTTCACCCACCCACAAATGTTTAAACTTAGCAGGGGGGCTTTTACCCCAGCCGAACATTACTGGATATCATACTTCAGGTCAGAAGTGGAGTGCCCCTGGATGTTGGTGAATTGCAGCTGCAAGCTTTTCTCATTATTGCCTATGCTGTATGTAGCTGCTGGGAATTCCAGGTCCACAATAGTTGGAAGCCTACACATGGTAACGCAATGGGTTAAACCCTTGTGCCAGCAGGACTGCTGATTTGAAGGTTGGGTTGCTAACTTGAAGGTTGCTGGTTCAAATCTGGGGTGAGCATAGATGAGTTCCTTTTGTCAGCTCCAGCTGAAGCCTCCCACAAGGATGGTAAAATATCCAACATCCGGGCGTCCCCTGGGTAACATCCTAGCAGACGGCCAATTCTCTCACACCAGAAGTGACTTGCAGTTTCTCAAGTCGCTCCTGACATTAAAAAAGCACCCCCACAAGTAGATACTTAGAGCAAGATTTCTCAGGCTGCCTAATGTGAGGGACAAACATTTCCCCTTGCAATTGTGCCAGGAACTGGTGCAATATTTCTATCAATTGAGTACAGTTGTTTCTTTTTTCCTTTCCATTTATCTGGACTGGCAACCAATGGCCCAGGGTCAATGCCTCTGAGAGAAACTTTGCAAGGCGGAACAAAGCTGTTTTTTTGGGCCCTAGTAACAGTGCTGAGAGGGGAGTCTCTCAAAATTGAAACTTAAGGTCCAAATGAGGGACTCTAAGAAACCTTCCTGGTTACAGTGTCCATCTGAATAAGAAAATATATAAAAGGTTGAATGTTTGCTAACCTTTGTAAAATATTGCAATGGAGGGAGGCTGTGTGGAGTTTGTTTATTTATTTTTGTGAGGGGTCCATCAGAAATTCAAGGATCCCTCCTTAGCTCTCTGTCCCCCAGACTGATGAACTGGCCAAACCCGGCTTTACAGCCTCTGCTCAGGGACCACCATTTTGAGCAGTACTAAGCTAGAGTATCAGTCATGAAATGAACTATGTAAGATCTAATAGGTACATAATAAGGCCTCAATTGACTGGACTAATTGATTACATTGTGTTGAGCAACTAAGCACCCTTCACCTCACAATGAATTTGTCAACAGACTTACATTTTCAAATTTTTAATGCAAGTGCTTGTAAAAAAAATAGATGGGAAGCAATATATTAAGAAAACCATCTCACTTTCTTACACTGAAATAGAAAACAAGAGTATGTCTATTTTTGTGTGATTGCTTTTTGTTATACACATATTTGGTCAATTTATCAACCCAAACTCATACTATCAGTCAATCAACTACTATTCCCTTCTTTGTCTGACAGCACAAATAAATAAATGGACCACAATTTGAAGGATGTGAATTCATCATTGGCAGAAGGGAACTGTATAAATAATAGAAATGAGTTAACAATGTGGCAACTTACCCAGAAAGAAAGACTGTTGTCAGAAGTTCACCACCTTGGTCAGGCATGCCATAACTGGGAGTCTCAGCCTTTCCCAGAATACTGGGAAGGTCAACCAGCCCTCCCACTGCAGCCTTCTGCTCCTTTCCAAGAGCCCAGCAACTCCCTGCTGCTAAGTCATCCCCACCCCTCCCAAACAGGGAGCTGCATTTGAAAGAAGAGTGCATACAGTATGCGTCACAGGACATATATAAAAAAGACTGATCAGGCCCAGTGAGTTATGGAATGGTTTGTTGGTGCTCCAAGAAATTCTATGCTAAGAAAGAGCAAGGAAATAGCTGCCTATACATATTCAAGGCAAGACTTTCACCAGTTGGGGCAGAGAAATCATAAGAGAGGAAATTGAGACATTCAGGGCAGGAAAATCATTAGGGCTCTTGTAATGCTGAAGGCCATTTATTGGATGGATGAAATATTTGATTCAGGGAACATCCATGAAGAAGATGCTCAGTAAGGCAATTTTCCAAGTTAACTAGGATGTGTTTGAAGTTTCCTGGTGCTTGAGACAACATTTAAAGTCCTAAATAGCTTGGGAACCTCATTACTCCCCGAGATATGCTGGGGGTGACTTCTTCCATGCCCCACCAATGAGGTCAATCAACAGTATTGGGACACGGGAGAAGGGTTTCTTAGCTGTGTCACCCCAATTCTGGAATGTCCATCCCTTGGAGACCCAATTGGTACCAATACTCATTTCATTTAGACACACAATGAAAACCTAGCTGTTTATCGATGTCTTTGGGCCTCATCAATTCATTTCAAATACTGATGTACATAGTTTTAAACAAACTTTTAAAATCCTTTAAATCAGTTCAATTTAAGATATTTCAGCATATATAAAATATTTTGTATTGTTTTAATCTTTTTATCTTGTTGTAATACCATTTGTAAGTGGCCCTGAGATCTTTCTGATATCATGCAGAAAACCACAGTGGGGAAGAAATGAAAGAGAGAGAGAGAAAGTGCCGTGGAGTGAGCAAAACCCTGGTTCTCTTCATCTTTACACATTTAATAGAGTGATTCCCAAACCTGGGTCACCAGATGTGGAATTTCAGGCCCCGAAGCACCAGCAAGCATGAGTAACGGTGAGGGATTGTGATAGTTATAGCCTGAGGCTACCTAGGAACATCACACATAGGGATTGGGAACCATGGCAGACATGCAACTTCTCAGTTGACTCTGAATCCCCTTTTAACTCCATATGTTTTCAACTTGGCTTTTTTACTTTCATGCTTCTTGGATATTAATTTTCTTCAAAACTTTTTAGAAAGGTCTATCCCCCTCCCCTTAAAAATGTAAAGCCAGATTTAAAAAGGGGATATATCTTGGAGATTGACAAGGACCCTAACTGATAGCAGAGTATGCAGCTCTCTTCTGGAAATCAGAGAATCAGATAGTTGTAGTTAGAAAGCATCTCAAGAATCATTTAGTCTAACCACCTGTCAGTTTAGGAAGTCATAGCTAATGCTCCGCCTCTGTTTAAATATCCCAGTGAAGAACTTCCCAAGATCTTTGGTTAAATATGTGAAAAGTTTTTGATCTAATCTTCCTACTATTTAGTACAAACCATCTTTCTTGGAACTGGAATACTCCATCTTCCATGTGACAGCCGTCCAGATATTTTAAGTTAGCTAACATATAATCTCTCCATCTTTTCTCCTTCTTGCTAAATAGACTCTTTTAACTGTTTACAGACCCTCTACCATCCTCTTGTCCTTCTTTTGGCATGTTCCATACTGTTGGGCCCCTGGTGGCTTAGTGCATTAAAGCACTGAGTTGCTGAACTTGCGGACCAAAAGGTCCCAGGTTCAAATCCAGGGAACAGAATGAGCGCCCGCTGTTAGCCCCAGCTCCGGCCAACCTAGCAGTTTGAAAACATGCAAATGTGAGTAGATCAATAGGTACTGCTCTGGCAGGAAGGTAACGGCACTCCATGCAGTCATGCCAGCCACATGACCTGGAGTTGTCTATGGACAACGCCGACTCTTCGGCTTAGAAATGGAGATGAGCACCAACCCCCAGAGTCGGTCACGACTGGACTTAACATCAGGGGAAACCTTTACCTTTACCTATACTGTTGATATCCTGCTTGAACTGTAATGCCCAGAACTGGACACAGTACTTTAAGTGAAGTCTGACCAAAGCAGAACAGATTGGTTCCACCACTTTCTCTTTATTTGGATGCAATATTTCTGTTGATGCAGCTATTAATTCTATTGGTGCAGCTACTATTTCTATTAGTAGTTGTTGGCCTTTTTTCCCTTTTTTCTTTTTCTAATCACTTCTTCCTAGCATTAACTCATGTTTAGCTTGTGGTCTACAAAGACCTTTTCACAGCGATTGCTGTCAAGCCAAGTGTCACCCATCATATATTTGTGTTTTTCCTGCTGAAATGTGGAACCTTACATTTATCCCTGCCAACACTCATTTTGTTAGTTGTTGCTCCTATGAACTCTTGAGGTCATCTTGAATCCTGATTCTGGTTTCTGAGGTATTAGCTACCCTTCTCGGTTTTATGTCATCCAAAATTTGATGAGCATACTCTCTATTCCTTTCTTCGACAAATTTATACAGGTGTTGAATACTGCCAGGTTAGCCATAACTCTGCAGAGCCATTAGTCATATCTGTTCAGGATGATGAACTTTTTTTGGGAGCTTTGCCCACTACCAAATATATATATACATGTGCCAGTTGGATAATCTGCCTCTCATTTTACTAACATATTTGCAAAAAGGTATGGGCAGTATTACATTCATAACAGTCCTCAATCAACCAGTAAACGCTTATCATAAAGGAGAAAGAAAAAGAGAGAAAGGGGATTGGTCTGGCATGAATTAGTCTTGAGAACCCATGCAAGCTCTGGTATGGCATTCATTTCTAAATGCTCTCAGAGTGGAAGTTTATAGCATCTTTCTTGATATTGATTTCAAATTTACTGGTTTGTAGTGGCCTAGGTCCTCTCCCCACTCTGCTCTGCGATGAGGAATTCTCATAGACAGAGGATCTCTGTAAGTTCCTTACTGTCCTCAGGTGCAATTCATCCAGAATTGGAAACCCAAATTCATTTCAGTAGCTAGATGTTCTTTACCTGCTTTGGACTGCAGCCTCTTAAATGTATTATTTGTCACATTTTTACCAAGCTGAGTTCTATTTTCCTTCTAGGAGAAAATACAATAGAGATAGAAAATGAGCAGTTCCATGTTCTCTTTCTCACTCAATAGTTTTCCTCCTCCTCCTCCTCCTCCTCCTCCTCCTCCTCCTCCTCCTCCTCCTCCTCCATACAATGGATCCATTGGTTTACTGTTCTTCTTCTTGCTTCGAACATAACTAAAATACTTCCTTTGGCTATTTTTAACAACTTGAGCTCTTTTTGAGTTTTGGTCCTCTTGACTTTATCCCTGCAAATATCACTTGCCATGCTTGTTTTTTTGGCTTTCTTTACCATTTCTCATCCATTTGTTGATTCCCGTTCCATTGCCCCAATTGCTCTAACTAATAGACATCATTGTCTAAAATATTGCATCCTCATTTTAAAATCCTCCTGCTCAGATTTGTGACACCCTAGCAAGCATGTCCTTACCAGAAGCCCTTTTTTATGGAATTGTAGAATATAGTCCAAGAAGTCATTCCCCCCACCCCCCATAACTTCATCTTTGCAGGCAGTTTTTCACTCAGGTAAATATTATCTTCCTTCCTGGAGCATGACTTTAAAGAGGAAAGAGAAGGACGAAGGTTCTTTTGATTGACACAATAGCTAGCCAACCCATCCTGTTTACAATCAACTTGCAGTCTGATCTATAGAAGAGATAATCTATAGAAGAGGATGAACTGAATAGAATGCGTATGTTTCAGCCCACCAAAAAATTTAACTTTGTAATGCAGTACTTTGCAGCTGTAGTTTGTTTCAATTTGTTGTGAGCCTTCATATATCCTGTGACAGGAGAAAATGTATGTTTGGATGGATTTGTGCATACATTGTGTATACACTATTTTCAGATGTTTTCAGATATGAAGAGTGAGTTAGACACTGATTAATCAATACTAATGCTAAAATTCAGAGCATTTTTAACAGCCTGTTCTCATTTTTTTATCCTAAAAACAAACCAACACAAAACATCAGATTTCCTCATCATTCACCTCCAGTCCTTTAGTCTGACAGAGAAAAGAGATGGAAGAAGATGGCAACACTTGTACCGAGTAGGGATGATATCAGAATTGGAGCCAACTAAGACTGCAAATGAAACAAATGGGGTGGGCAGCAATAAAGGAATGGGCAAAAATGACCAGACCTAAAGAGAAGGTGGGGGCACAGAGCCATGCAGGGTACCAAGAGAAGGATAGTCCTGATATATCTGTCTGTCTGTCTGTCTGTCTGTCTTTCTCCTGGTTTTGATTAGAATTGAGCAGCATGAAATGGTGGCTGATATTTGCTAGGATCCCTCCATTGATTGTCCTTAATCTCCTTTCCTAGTGATCCTCTGGAGGGCATGGCTGCACATTCTCAACCAGCAGAAATGCTGAAGAAGCCTTGGTGCTCCCTAACATTTCAAAGCTTTCAATTATTTTAATCCATTGGAAGCTCCCCTAGAGATTTCCTGTCAGCACGAAAGATGGGATAAGTGAGAGTCTGCCTTTGTGTTATGAGATTATGGAACTGTTTATCCCATTTTCAAGTTAATTTTAATAGCAATTATCTCAGTACCTCAGATGCTTCAGGGAGCCTGAGTGGTCCCAGAAGATCTTTGTTGGATTGTCAAAAGGCAAGGTCCGGTTTCCCTCTCACCACTTCTGTTGAGTTTCTCCCTTTAGAGAGGACAGGAGAAAACTTTACCTCTCGGACAGAAAGGGTTTTTTTGGTCAAGGACTGCATTTTTTCTGGGAGAAATTTGTTGAGATTATATGCCACAAAGTGGTATGGGCTGAAGCAAGAGGTGAGTGGGACCAGAATCAACACTGTGTCTCTGTGCATTTCTGCCACCTTTCCTGCTCTCAATTCTTTTCTCCTTTTCCTGCCACTTTCTAGTGGATCGGGACCTAACTGAACACTGAAGGTTTTTTTATATTAATCTATTTAAAAAAAATTAATTTGAGGTACTCAACATGCTGGAAGACATACATGTGATCTCAGGGGCATTGGTCGTCCAGCCCCTGTTTTAGGAGCACAGCACCTTGCACCTACTTTGCTCAGATGAGGCTGGCCACCTGCTATCCACCTCTTTAATATAGTGGATACTGTTTAGTTGAACAGAGTGTGTAACCCCAATATTTTGGAAAGATCTTAGGACAAACTAGTAAATAAACTGATCCTACATCCTGCACAAAGCTCTTCTCTTTTGTGTTGTCCACTTGTTTGGGACTTTCAAGTCATAGACTTAACCCAAGACCTTTAAGGTGAGGCCCCTTCTACACTGCCATATAAAATTTAGATTATCTGCTTTAAACTGGATTATATGGCAACGTAAACTCATATAATCCAGTTCAAAGCAGATAACGTGGATTATCTGATTTGATACTCTGGATTATGTGGCAGCTTAGAAGGGGCCTAAGATGAAGCTGGAACTTGCAAGAGACACTTAGAGTTGTCAATGGCTTTCATGGCCGGAATCACAGGATTGTTGTGTGTTTTCCAGGCTGTATGTCCATGTTCCAGAACATGGACATACAGCCCAGAAAACACACAACAACCCGGCACTTGGAGTTATTTGTTCTGCCACAGGCGCAGGGAAACTGTATCCAACAAAAGTTACATATTGGATTCCACCCTCTATCAGCCCCAGCTTTGAAGGTTTGAAGATGAGAGGGTCTTAGTTTATTAGTATCTGGTGGCCCAGAGATTAGTCACTGCAGTACTTCAGTGATTTTCAGAAGGGACAGTTGTTTTGCCATGTGATTTTATCAAGGTGGGGAGGTATGCTCTTGACAGAATGGGGTTGACTTGTGATTGGCTAAAGAGTTTCCAAAGGCAAGGCCTGGACTCAATGATCTGCACTTTTGATTTACCTAATGGTTATTTTAGCACTCTCCCCCCTCCATACTAACTGTGTCACTCCCTTCCCAAACAAGACAGTCCACTCTTGCCAGCAATGTGTTTCCAATCACTGCCTCCTAAATCTCACTGAAATGCAAACCACGTGCCATGAGTTCACCTGCAACTCATCAGCCCCGAGCTACTGTATAAACACAGCCCATGCTTCAGCCTGTGCTGCGCTCACCTAACCCGCTCCAGTGGAGGCTCAACACCCCAACCCCACTCATCGCATTTCTGCTGAGTGTCAGACACTGGCAGCTCCAGTGCAGCATGGAAGGAGGCCCACGGTTATACTTGGCAGGGAGAACCTGCCCTAAAATCCAGCTCAGGGAAAGGGGCTTTCTGAAAAACAAAACAGGCTGCCTCCCAAGTAAAGCAGATGTTAGCGCCTTCCATCATGGGAAATAGTTGCCTGTCACAAAGGGAAATATGACACAAGAGTTGGCCCTACGTACAGCTGCTAACCATCCAGTATTTTATAGCCTGACCAGTAAAACTGTGCTGTGTAAGTTAGCCAATGGGAAAGTCTAAAAAAGTCAGCAGGCTCCACAGCCTGGCAGGGGCCATCTCTAACTTTTAAAAAATAAAATCATGATATGCCTATCTTTAAGCATAGATTGGATTGCATAGATATCTACTTATCTACCCCACTCTTTTAAAATGGTGAAATGTGAATTGAATTGGACTGTTTTACACATCAAAATGTGATGGAGCAGTCAGATGATCAGCCATGGCAAGTTGCACAACGCAGTATGACCCTCTTATCCACAATTTCAGTATCCATGTTTTCACTTCATACAGTCTCCAAAAAAAGATCTCCCTACCCCTCTGGAAGTGTTTCAGGCCTCTCTAGTTCTTCTAGTGCATATCTATCATACGCTTCCAGTCCAAGTATAGTTAAAATATTAAGATTTGTTATTATTCAGTTCCAGGTATCAATGGGATGGGTTCTTGGACCATTTCCTCTTGGATATGGGGATTGTACTATACACTATGTACTATTCCCTCAGTGGCGTGTTGGGTTAAATGACTGAGCTGCTGAACTTGCTGACCGAAAGGTCAGCAGTTCAAATCCGGGAAGCAGGGTAAGCTCCCATTGTTAGCCCCAGTTTCTGCCAACCTAGCAGTTCGAAAACATGCAAATGTAAGTAGATCAATAGGTACCACTCCGGCGGGAAGGTAACGCCGCTACATGCAGTCATGCCGGCCACATGACCTTGGAGGTGTCTATGGACAACGCCGGTTCTTCAGCTTAGAAATGGAGATGAGCACCACCCTCCAGAGTTGGACACAACTAGACTTAATGTCAAGGGGAAAGCTTTACCTTTACTATACACTTTTGGAAGTGCTGCTCAGCCAGTGCACTGTGATCAGAGGGGTGCAGCAACCTTTGACCTAAATAATCTTAGTATATATTGAGCAATAAACGTACTGGTAATACAGGGATATCTGGGGGGGGGGGCACAAACTCCCCATCCCTGATGTAGTAGATGCCAAGCAGAATAGCTAGTGCTAGACTGGATGGTCAGATAGGCTGAAATCCTGTGGCTCACTACACTAGTTCAACTAGAGAGGTTATATTAAGGGATCTACTTTTTCTTTGACCTGCATAAGTAATTATTGGATAACTCCATATACAAGTGGTTGGTAGTGCCTACAGTGCTCAGCTCTGCTCACCCCAACCCAAACTAATTGGTCACCGGGTATGCTGGAAATGTTTCCTCAGTCCATTGCCAGGATTGTTGCCTACATCCTCCTTCCATGCACTCCTGCACTCTGCATAAGTATATTGGCAGAACTTTATGATCTGCCCGCTATATGTCAGAACACAGCCAGAGGTGGCTTGATGCTGGGCAGCTTCTGATGTCTGGTTTATGGCCAATATCAAGTTTATGGATGTCAATTAATTTAATGGTGTTTTATTCTCCTCCTCTGAAAGCCTTCCCAGACTTATATGCTGCCCCAAAATCACTCTCTGACTTCTAAAGTGGGGTTTGGGAGGATACAGGGCTCTTTAAGATAAAACCTCATGGCTCTACTTACAGCAGCTGTTCTATCAATAAAGTTGCCAGATATCTGAGTGCTGACTGAACCTCAGAGAATTGCTATACATCCCCAGGTCTCCAGGCAAACAAGCAGGCAGACCTCAGAGAGATCCTATGATAGAGAAGAAGAGTCCTATTTTTGTGTGTGAAAGAGTAATTTTAAAGATCTGACAGTCACCTCTGCGCATTCTTAGCTTACCCCATGGATCTCTGGCTCAGTGCAAAGATATTGTACCTGTGGAAAGTCAGTGTAGCTACAAGGCAGGAGCAAGGAGAAAGGAAGGGGGGGGGGGACAAGAGTGTGTGTCAAAGGTCAGACGTCAACTGAGAGCCAAAATATAGTTTAATAAAGTAATAGTCCCAAAATAGTTCAGTAAATTAACAAAGACTTGAAACACTTAATCTTCAGTGTTATTAGGCAGTCAAAGTAGGAAAAACGCCAAAAGCATTAATTGGCATATAATCCGGATTAACCAGAGATATAATCCGGATTTAACATAGAATACTTGAACTCAGCCCAAAAGCTCAAAACAGGCTTAAAATGGCAAAACAAACAAAGGCAAACAGTTATGAAGCCCCAAAAACTTTCCCAAAACCCAGAAGTACAACAGCGATTTCAAACTGAAACAAGAACCCAAACCCGGCTAAAAAGCTCCTTGCTGTGAGCAGCAAAAGCAAGTGAAACTGGAAGACGCTGAAGAGTTAGCGGCAAACCACTGCAGAGACAAACGCCGAGCCAGGAGTTAAAGGAGCAGAATGCTGAAACGTAGTCAAGCCGGTCCGAAGTCGGGATAAGGAGAATGCGTCAGGGTCGGAAACAAAGCCAGTAGTCAGCAACAGTAGACAGCCACAAAGACAGGAACGACGCCAAGCCGATTTTGGGAGCGAAGAGATAAGCCGAGTTGAGTTCCAGTCCAAGGTCCAAGGGGTGAAGTCATCACAAGAAGGTCCACGTCATGGAATGGCACAAAGAGCCAAGACAACGGAGGCGAACAGCAGCTAATGCAAAATAGTAATAACAGTGCAGTCCAGGGAAACCCACACAATTCCAGCCCTCCGTTGCAGAATAACCCGGATTAAATTTACATCTGTTGCAAAGTCCCAAGCCAGTCTTCAGAATCACATACAGGAAACCCAATGATGTCCAGCAACACCTTGCCACACGCAAAGCATAGTGACCCAACATCCCCAATTTATTTAGGTTTCCTTGGGCGTCCAAACCTCTAACGCCCTTGGATCAGCCGTCCCAAACTCCTCATCAGAGTCAAGATCATCCTGCCCACACCCAACTCTATCCATACCTGTGGAACTACCCTCATTCCTCCAGGCAGACCATGTGGGATCTGCATTTATAGCATCCATGGACCCAGATTCCTCCCCCAAGATCCTCCGAAGCCCGTGCCCAATCTATGCCAACTTCCTCTGACACCACTGGTTCCTCAGCATCCATTTCCAGTTCAAAGTCCCCACATGAATCTTCCTCAAAAGACTCCTCATCAATCTCCCTGATTCTCTTCCTGTATAAATCTTCCAGCAAGCCCTCCTCGCGAGGGTTCTTCCTTCCTCTCTTGATCCATCCATTATCACTCACAGCCTCAGAAGACTCATTCACAACAGTGTGTGTGTACACTTGAGTCTTTGGTCCCACTTGAAGCAAGTCAGAGAGTGCCAGTTTTCTGACTCACAAGCTTTTTTATTGTACAACTTCTGGCTGCAGTAATGCAAGACCTGGAGAAAAACCAGCAAGCTTTCGACAATCTCCAACACTAGCAATGGACTTGGGAAAACATCTATGTGTCATGTATGCACCTCTGTACGGCACACACATGGGAATCAAGACCTAGTAGTAGCTGATGCATTTTCTGAATGCATTTCACCATCTTCATAACTATAAAAATAATTTTTAAAGCTATGGGTTTTTTCTCCCTGGCCATGGGTTGCTATATCATACTATGACCCCCTTATCCATGAACTCAATATTCACCATTTCACTAACCTATATTTCCAAAAAGACCATCCCAAAGTGTTTGTGAGCCTTTCTAGGTCCTATAATATAATTCTATAGTGTTCTTCCAATTCAAACATTCCCCAGAATAGCACTGGGGAACCTAGAGAGGCCCACAAACGGAAGTGTTTGTGGGCTTTTCTAGCTTCTCTGGTGCTATTCTTGGGACAAAAAAGGTTGCAAGTGGAAACATTTAAGAAGCCCTGGTCTAGGGAGCCTGGAGGGCTGCAAAACCAATAATCTTGAACCCCAGGGCTACATTTTCAAATTTCTTCTTTTCTGCCTCTGCAGTTGGTGCATAAACCTGGGTTATGACTGTAGTGTTTTCCTTAGAGTCTTACCAATATTATTCAGTCATACTTTTCATTGTATCCTTTAACTGCTTTTGTTATATCACTGCTAACTATGAATACCCCATTTCTTCATAGATTTTCATTGCTTGAATAAAAGACTGTAATTATCTAACTCAAACTGTCCCATTCTGAATTAGAGCAATATAAAGGGGTCATGGATAGTGAGATGGGGACAGTGGATAGCGAAATCCATGGCAAGGATACCGAGATCTGTTAAGTGGATAACCGCTACTGGCTGTGATCTGTGCCTGGTGAGACTATTCTCTCAAACCAGAGGCGACTTGCAGTTTCTCAAGTTGCTCCTGATATGGAAAAAAACCCCAAATAACCAAGATATCAGGGAGGATGTTGTTTTGCCCTGTGTTTTTCTTTATAAAATAGTACATCGACATCCAACTCTTTCCATGTCAAGAGGCATACTCATCTGCCAGAAGTGCTGTGATTGTGTTGGACTGGATGGCCCTTGTGATCTCTTTCAACTCTATGAATTTACTTCTAGGTTCTTTTGTTTCCTCAGAGCACAATCCCAAACCATTCTTGTTCAATCTGGTGTCCTCAAGTTGGCTTGGTGTTGATAGGAATTGTATTTAAATAAGTCTGGGACACATCAGATTGGAAAAAGCTGCCAAAAGCCAAGAAGTGAGCTACTTTGGTGCTGACTCTCTTTGAACTAGCACCAGGGTGGTCAGGCTCTTTGAAATAGCTGAACATCAACCTGGGATCAATCCCTCCAATGCATTCCAATGAAATGCAAAGAAGCCTACATTTCCTCCAATAAATAACTTTGTGTTAGTTAATGGTTGTGGAGTTGGATGTAAAAATGATGCAGAGTGGGTTGGGCTGGGTTGGGCTGGAAGTGGTGAAATGATGTTTGGGGAAGCTTTTGAAAGTATAATTGAGCTAATGGAAGCTCAGCAAGTGCTTCATTTTGGGGAGGGGGAGTAATTGGCCCCGGTTTTTGTCACTTGCGTCCATTTAAAAACTTAGCTTTTCTCTTCTTTATTGATTTTTCCCTTAACAAAGTGAGGCACTTAAAGGCAATTTCTGAAAGCCCCAAATGATTAATAAAACCCCATTTCCCTCTCTCATTAAAACAAAGGAATTAGAAGCCACCACTTGATTTGTTTAACAATCCTGCAAAAACTTCACCGGAAGCTGTTAACAATGTCTGATTTCTTGTTGTGAAGTAATGGATCAAGAAATTTGAAATACACACACAGAGAGAGCCTTCAGAATGAGAAGTATCTGGTGTATTGAGTCAACATATCTTCTACCCTAAAGGATCCTGTATGATAGTTTCTTATTAGGAATGTCAGTGTCCTATTTTACAGAGGTCATTGCTATATTTGAAGGTGTCTGTTTGTCCAGCGTTAGCATTTCCAGTTCCTATGTATAGAGGTGAGAGCTGGACAGTGAAGCTGATAGAAAGAAAAACTACTCATTTGAAAAGTGATACTGTAGGAGAGCGAGTTCTATGGATACCATGGATTGCTAACAAGACAAATAAATGGGCCCTTATTATCCACCGGGGTTTGGTTCCAGGTCCCCACATGTCACTTTTATATACTTGCATAGTTAAATAGTGTCCCTTATATAAAAAAGAAAAATAAAGTATTGCTTTTTGGGAATTTTTAATATATATATTTTAAAGTCAATGGTAGATCTGTGGATACAAAGAGCAGGCTGTACCATGAGCTTTTGTTTTCGTGTCAGGAGCGACTTGAGAAACTGCAAGTTGCTTCTGGTGTGAGAGAATTGGCTGTCTGCAAGGATGTTGCCCAGGAGATGCCCGGATGTTTGATGTTTTACTATCCTTGTGGGAGGTTTCTCTCATGTCCCTGCATGGAGCTGGAGCTGACAGAGGGAGCTTATCTGTGCTCTCCACGGATTCAAACCTTCTGGTCAGCAACTTAACCTTCAAGTCAGCAGTCCTGCCAGCACAAGGGTTTAACTCATTTGTGCCACCGGGGGCTCCTTACTTGGGGATGAAAAATTAACTCATTCACTACATCCTCCCTTATACAATGTATTTGGAATATCTCTTATCCAAATTCTGACCCATTTTTGAGGTTGCTGTTACAAGTAGCCCAGGGCCATATTTTTGTGGTGCGTTTACCCTGTAATTTAATGCAATTTGACACCAATTTACCTGCCATGGCACAATGCTATAGAATCAGGGGATTTGTAATTTGGTGAGGCATCAACACTATGTGGCAAAGAAGGCTAAAGACCTTGTAAAACAACAACTCCAATAATCTATAGCATTGAGCTCTGGCAATTAAAGTGGTGCCAAACTGCATTAGCTTGACAGGGTAGATGCACCCATGGACACTATTGTGTTGGCTCACAGTATGTTGGCATATTATTCTAGAGAGAGGTAGCCACAATGAGTGAGGATTAAGAGAGGATTGTTGTAGCTGACGAGCAAAAAGGTTGGAGGCCAAGAAGATTCATATGGAAGATGGTTTGCTCCCTAGGTTACACGAATGCAGGTATCAACTGATTTGGATGAAAAGATGCAAATAAACCCATGTTCAAAGGATCAGATTAAGTAACCGTCTCCTTGTATGTAATTGCCTTTGAAAGTTTATCAGGTCTGTGATGGGAAACGTGTGAGAGAATGGGAAGGTCAGAGGAGGATGGAAGGAGAATCTGAGGCCTCTTCTACACTGCCATATAAAATCCAGATTGTCTGCTTTTAACTGGATTATCTGGCAGTAGAGACTCATATACTCTAGTTCAAAGCAGATAATCTGGGATCAGATCCAAGGATATAGGGCAGTGTTAGAAGGGGCCTGAGAAAACTGAGATCTGGAAGGGTTAAAGAATTTAAAATATAAGGAGGCGTGGGAAGAAAACAGACTCTTTGGCCTTTGGATGAGAAAAATAGACATGCCCATCCAAATTAAGAATCACTTTAGTGCACTTTAGGTGAGCGGTTTATGATCTTCCAACAACTTCCATCATGTCCAACTATTTTGCAGTTTTGTTTCTGGGGCTGATGGAATGTGGAGTCCAACAGGATCCCAAGGCATATGACCATCTAATCCAGCATCCCTTTGTCAGCAGGAACTAGTTGGACATCAGTACAGATATCACAAGACAGACACAAATTTGGTGACCTTTTCCAGCACCCAGTATTTAAGGAATGCTCTCCCTGTAAACGAAGGTTCCACTAAACATGGAGGCTGGAAGCTGACTCATCTGGTCTGTTTTTATACCTGTGATGGCAATGATGGGGTGAGGGAAAGGAGAAGCGTTTCACAGTATTTTAGCTGGCAAAATGGATATGCTGGCAGAACATTTTGTCATTGTAGCTGCCTCTGTACAAATGTCGGAAATGTATTAAAGAAAAGTTTACAATGAATTAATTTTAGTAAGCTTAAAATATTGACTGCATTTAAATTGAAAGAGGGACATTTTAAACAATTACATTAAGTTTAGATTTGATTTTTAATGTATATTACATTGCTATATAAGAAGCCTTACCAAAGTCAAGGTGAAAAATCCAACCCCATTTGTTACTGGTTTGAGATTTGGAGAAAAGGAAACATCTGCTTGAAGTTTATCTTGCTTTTCCTTCCTCTCCTTGTAATCCCATCTCGTGAATCTCCCCCTTTCTTGAGTTTATTCATTCCCCCTTGAATTTTAGTAAAAGTCCGGGGATAAGAGATTCAAAATTCAATTTTCCTGGCGCAGATAATGAAATACTAAGTTATATTGGTGTGGAAATCCAGAAGACCAAACATACATAAAGACCACACCTCTTCTAGGCTTTCATTGTCATTTGTTAGCTTAACATCTTTTCATATTGAAAATAACTAAGATACCATTCTCCAGTCATCAATGAAGATAAGTTCTTTCCATTTGATAAATTTTATAATTAGGCACACAAGCTTTGTGATTTTTAATGGAATCTATATTTTAAATCCCCTTTTGGATGGAGTGGGTTATATTTGGAATTATTGCACTGAATTCCTTTTAAGGTTCTTTGCCAGATAAAATCTTTGTATAAATGCACCTATAATTGTATTAGTTACCGTACTTTTTAGTGTATTACTTTGCTTGCATTGCAAAGGGCTCAAGGTAACTTGTGTCACTCTGCATTCAATTACTGAGATTGCTAATACCAAAACCATACTAATCCAGTTGATCCTACATGATCTACTTTTGAGTAAGGGCCCTTTCAGGCAGGCCCCAAAATGTGGGGCCTGTCACACTTTTACCAGAGACGTCTGAACGTCTGGTTTCCTTGATTTCTTCTGAATTAATTAGATATCTGGTAAGACTGGATCTTAGGTAAGATCTGGGCCTTACCAGGTGTGGGTCCAATCCACATAGCCATCTTGGAGTCCAGAAAACCAGGAGGGCACCCAACCCACCTCCAAACTTGAAAAATAAACCATTAAAATTTAAAACAATGTACCTGGCCGCTATCAAGGTACCTTGGAGTCCTCCTGGCATGTAGAAATGGTGCGCCAGGGGACATACACACACCGGTCTCCTGATGCATAATTTTATGAGCCAGAAGAACGCCAAGAGTATCTTAATGGCGGCCAAGTATGTTTTAAAAAATTTTAAGGGCTTATCTTGGGGGGCTTCTGGGTGTCTAGAAAGCCCAGGTTTGGGGGCTCTTGTGGGGACAGAAACCCATGCCAAAACAGGTTTTAAAAACCCGCTTCGACTGGGTTTTTACCCCTGTCTGGAAGCGCTCTCAATGTTTGAATCTTGTGACTGTAGCTGTGTACTTCCTCAATCCTGAGGGGCAAACCAGGTGAGTAGTGTAAGATTTGTTGGTTGTTTGGTACCTTATTTAATATTCTTTAATAACTTAGTATGAGTCATTAGGTTGTTTTAGGGCATGAATTATGTGTATAATGCGCTTAAAGCTTTTTGAAAAGTTTATAATATGTCTATGCTTATATATCATATGCAGGGCTGTAGCCGGGAAGGGGGAGGTTAGGGGTTCAACACTCCCCCCCCCAGTAACACCATCCCAGTTTACCCCAGTAAACCTGGTTTACTCGTGAATTTTAACTGCTTAACCATATCCCCATGAGTGTCCACTGAAGTTTAATAAAGTTTCATCAGTATTATAGGAGGGAAGTGTGTAAGTGACTGTCGCAAAGTCACCCATTAACAGAAATTGCTGAAGTGAGGATCCAAAGCCACTCTAAATCTAGTATTCCGCCTCCTAAATTAACCCCAGCTCTCAATTGGTCATGCTCTAAAGATATTATTATGACTTGCAAGATCCAACTTAGGTCAGACCACATGAATGCAATACACGTATACAAAATAGACCTCTTTTCCTGACAGCAGGAAATCTATATACAAAACTTTATTACAGTCCATAGACCCACAGCTGTTGAATAAATAGCATACAGGAAATCTATATTGTACAAAGCTGGCCTACTATTGGGCAGGGTGAGGCAGCCACCTCAGACAGATGACACTGAGCAAGGTGTTTACGGAGAGAACTGTCAGTCGTGGGGTCCCTAAACTTGCTTAATGGTCTCAATGGCACGTGTTGCCTTTATTCCAAGTTTTAAGAAGGATTCGCTTCCAAGGGGATGCCCTCTTTGTCTCAGACAACATCATGGCTCAGGTCAGTTCTGGCCCTGGGCAAGGAGTTTGGCCAAAATGACAAATATTAAGTGGAATGTAGAGATATAAACCGGACTTAAACATGAATATTTGTGGAACTTTCCTTCTCATTAGTAGGATGATCTGGCCTTCAGGATTGATTGGTTTGATATTTTATTGCAGATTTGTCAATAGGAGATGCTGGAATTAATTTGTCCACCCAAATGACATCATGCAAAAGCTAAGTTTGGCTCCATGGTAGAGAGTGTGGGATAGTGAACAGCAGGCCCTGGGTCAAATCCCAGGTCAACAGAGAACACACTGGGCAGCCTTGAGTAATTTACTACCTCTTAGCCTCCATTTCCTATCTATAAAGTGGGGAGGGATAATGACCTGCCTCCTCTCAAGAATTGTGAGGACACACAAGATAAATATGGTAAGGCACACTGTGCATTAAGTGTGTGCTATATAAATGATAAATTGCAACATGCCCTGGGCCATGTGACACCCACTAACCAATCTCAAATTACAGAATTATTGATTATTGGACAGCATATATCACATGAAACAAAAATAGGCAGATGTGATTGTTCCAGGGTATCATTTTCACCACTTTGAATATCTATTCCATCCTTAATCATAGGCCTGCCATCCTCATGGAACATAATATCAAAGCCAGCGTGGTGTAGTGGTTTGAGTGTTGGACTAGCACTCTGGAGACCAGAGTGCTACTCAGTCATAGAAACTCACTTGTCCTTTGGCAAGTCATGCTATCTCAGCCTCAGAGGAAAGCAATGGCAAACCTCCTCTGAATAAAATAAATTTGTCCAAGAAAACACTAGGATAGGGTTACCGTCAACCAAAGTCACACTGAAGACATATAACAGCATGTATGTTTGCACCTATGCAGATGCAGAAGGATCAGTTGTGCCCCCTCAGCCACTTGCTCCTCAATTCAGGTAGCAATATGTCAGTCCCTTCCTTAATTTGGATTATCTGGAGCCCAGAGGGTGCCTTTTGCATTGAGGCCCCTGAATTCTCCATGCAGGAAGAATTAGCAGCAAAGGCTAGAGGGTATGCACATGAATCCCATTTATTCAATCTGTGTTATGCACAACTGTTCACATTTTGAGGGACACCACAAGGGCACGGCTCAGATGACGTTCCCTTAATACTGAAAAGAGCTAAACAGCCAGAAATATAAACAGACAATGATCCAGCTTTGTGCAACCATTCTCACCTTCTGGCAAACAGCTTGAGGGAGAAATAGAATGAGCCAAAGTTCTTTTTTGCAGCTTTCAAAGCTGCAAAAAGGGAGCAGTTGTGTTAAATAAGTGGTATCTACTAGTGTTCCTTTAAAGAGCCAGATTGTTGTAGTGGCTTGAGTGTCACACTACAATTTTGGAGACCCAGGCTCAAATCCCCACTCAACCATGAAAACCCACCGAGTGGCCATGGGCAAATCATACTAATTGGATTTGTGCGATTTACGTGCATACCCTCTAGTCTTTACTGAAAATGCCCCCTGTAGGTATCTTGTATGGAGAACTCAGGTTGCAAAAGCTACTCTTTTACAATCCATCATCCTTCACAGCTCAGTTTTCTATCTGTCCTACATAAGAAATACTTCTCCCCCTCCCCCCTCCCGCCGCCCACCCTGAATCTCTTTTTCTTCTTCTGACACTATTCACTGATGTTTATTTATGTAATTTTCCTGTGTTCACTTCTGCACTATATAACCACTGGGCATCTCTTTTCTATCAGCTTTGTTTATGCACTTGTAGAGCTGCCAAAGTGAAAATTGTACCTTTACTGGGTCTGTTTCATGACATGCTCCAGAATCTTTCCTGGTATTGATGTCAGGCAGACTGGGTGGTAATTGTTTGGGTCCTATTTTTCCTCCTTATTTAAAATGGGGAAAACATTTGCCTTCTACCAATCTGATGGAACTTCTCTTGTTCTCCAAGAATTCTCAAATGTGATTGCCATTGGTTCTGAAATTACTTCTGCCAGTTCTTTTAATACCCCTGAATGTAGTTCATCTGGCCCTGAAGTCTTGAGTTCATTTAGATTAGTCAGGTATCCCTGTACTACCTCTTTCCCTGTTCTGTGCTGCACTTCCCCTACTGCATCCTCTGCTTCATCCTCCCTAAGTTGAGCACTGTTAACCTTTTTGGAGAAGACTGAGGCAAAGAAGGTATCAAGTTGTTCTGCCTTTTCTCTGTCATATTAGCATTTCATCATGCAGCAGCCCTACCATTTCCTTGTTCTTCCTTTTGCAACAGACATGACCAAAAAGCTTAAACTCATTATGAACTTTGGCTTTTGTAACTTTATTCCTATGGCTATTGCTTTGAATTTCTTTGTGGTCATTCCATTTTTTTGTACATATCCCTTTAAAATCTTAGCTCAATTGAAAGTTCCTTAGACATCCATTCTGGTTTCTTTAGACATCTATTTTTCCTCCTCATTGGAACCGTTTGAAACTGAGCCTCCAATATCTCACTTTTCTGAAACCCACATCTATCATGAACTCCTTTATTATTTTAATATTCCTGACGATAAACTCATACCCAGATTTTCTCTAAGTTTATTGAAGTCAGCTTTCTTAAAATCTAGTCTCCAAGGCAAGTGAGGAATTTGTTGGAACTGATATTCTTGACAGAGTTTGTTACGATATGTAAGAAACCAGTGAGTGTATGTCAACTGCAAAATAAGATGCATGAAGCTGATTGGTTGAGCCATGTCTGGAGAGCTGGTTAAGTCTGGGAGTTTTTGATACTGTTGCATTTTTGTTCAGGCTTGAGCTAAGCAGGTACAGAGAGAGTTTGAAGAGAGAAGCAGAGAGAAAGAGAGATAGATTTTGAAGTGTGCTCTTGCTTCATGGACTGCTGAAGGAATTTATCCACATGGACAAAGGAAAGACTGTTTTAGATCTCTCATGAAAGGATATTATGTGAGTTAGTGCAACTGATCACATTGTAGATATGTTGTACTAGATTTAAGGAGAATAAATTACTTGTTCTTTATTGTTCACCTGCGTGGCACATGTCTTCTTTCTCTGGCAAAGCGGTGTGCGGACTACACATTTTGATTTTTCATTCTGTCACAGACTTTGTCTTCCAACAAACATCAGGATAGTTAAAATCTCCCATTAGTATGGCATCTCTCCTTTCTGAAGGTGTGGTCATCTCTTCTTTGAAGTCATCAATTAGGTCTTCAGTCTGGCTTGGAGTTTTGTTGTAAACACCCACAATAGCATCCCTGTTATTTCTTTCCCCCTTTTTACCCAGATACTGTCAGCCTGACTCCCAGGTTTTACATCATGGATCTCCTTATACTTGGTCTACCAGTGGTTCTTAACCTGGGATCCCCAGATGTTTATGGCCCTAGAAATCCCAGCTAGTTTATCAGCTGTTAGGATTTCTGGGAGTTGAAGGCCAAAAACATCTGGGGACCCCAGGTTGAGAACCACTGTGGTATACAATGCTACTCCTCCTCCTTTTCTGAATGGTCTATTTTTCAGAAATAGGCTATGCAACCAGGTATCAAACAATACCTGTGTCAATCCCTGCTTCTCCATAACCATTAAAGGCTCAGGAGCCATCTCCAGTTTTTGCTCTCACATCCCAGAGATAATCTGGACAGTTAGTTTTTTAGTTCCCCAAGTTCTCCCATTGCCAATTCTACCATCAGTGAGTCAAATGCTTCCCTGCCATAGATCCCCTGTTGCATTGATAACCAGCAGTATAGCTCTATCTTAGTAGTGTGTGTTGTGCTGAATGCTAAACAAGGATGGAAGACACCGGAATTAGACTAGATTCAGATGAGCCAGCTCTTTCCCAAACTGTTACATTCCTGCTTTCTCAGGATCATTTTAGATCTAATAAAAGTGCTAACTTATAATGGTTTTAGATGCCTCCGTTACAATTGTAGCACAATCCACGTGAGATAGAAATGCTCCTGGCATTCATCTAGATTTGAGGCATGACTTGTAATGTACTTACATAACTTCATCCTTCTCCATTACCAGATCACACCATTACTGGCTTCAGAATGCTGTCCCTTTGCTATGGAATCCTAGAACAGAAACCACAGAGTTGCATTACAATTTCAAGGATAGAAAAAAGAATTAGAATGGAGTGAGAACGCTGAGAACATTTGATGTCAAAGTTTTTTGCCCTGAAAATGCAGGGTATTACAGAAGTGGGGCTTAAACATTGAATTCAATGGATAGTGAGGTCAAATTTAGATTAGGATTGTGGATATTGAAGGCCCGTGCCTGGGAAGCATTACACTAAAAGCCCAAAATTTCAGATCAGGTGAAGACAGGTGACAGAGGTTTATTCAATCTGGCCAGAAAGGACATATGTATGACTGATGCCAAAATGTACAAGCATAAACATGAATACAGACAGCATGGATTTTTAAGCAGTTCCATTTCCATTCAAGTTTCCTGCTCTCTCCCCGGGTTGGCTGAGGGAAGAGGCCAACCTGGGCCTGCTCTCTTATTGGCTGGGTTCCGCTGATGTCACTGGTTCCAGCTGGGGATTCTCTCTCAGTTGGGAGGAGATGGCTGAGGTTGGTTTCTGACAGCCTGATCACCTGTAGGAGGTGCCCTTTTGGGAGGGGGCGACCCCAGGAAGTTCTTGTGACCATATTTGGAGGGCTTAGGGGGCTTCTGACTAACATAATAGTCCAACTTTGGATGATAAAGATGGGGCTATGATAGTCAAGTGTCCGGGAAACCTGAAACAAATGGTGGTGATTGCTATCAGGGTCCAGACTTGGATGTATATTGTGAATCCTCATCTTTATAGTTGGCAATCTCTTAGCCCAAGTGGGACATTTGATTACACAAATATCGGCTGGCACTTATCAGATCGGTAGCGGAAACCATCTGTTGATTCACATGTGCACACAATGGGTCCTGATTGTCATCTTTGTCTGGGGCAGCCAGAGGATGTGCCCAATCCCATCTTGTCCAGGAAATTCCTCGGTGGGGTCAGCAGCAAGGTGAAGACCCTTGCGGCTTGCTTTGGCAGAAATCTTATAGCCTATATATATATATATACACACACACACACACAGGAACAGGACAGGGAGCAAAGGATATAAAGTAGACAGAAAGTTATAAGAAAAGATACATATTATTGGAGAGTTAGGAACAATAGAATCTTTGAGGGGGAGTTGCTGTTCTGCTCCATATATGTGCTGATACATATCAGCACATACCTGCAAACTAAAAATAGAAAGATTTTTTTAAAGGAGAGTTGCCTCTGGTCTATCTGCCAATATTGTTATTTGCTGGAATTGTGGAAGCTCAGTGAAGAAAAGAAAAAAATATCTTATTTTGGTTCAGTGTCCCTGTAAAACTATAAATCACAGGGGTGAGTGTGCTGTGTTCAACAACAATAGTGCTACACTTCTGGAAATATCATTGATCAATAGGTCTAGTCTACCTGGAAAACCCACTATGATGATCAAGATTTGTAATTGTCATAGTCATTTCTACTTTTAAATTTAAAAATATGTATTTTGTAGTGAGACAGCCAATATGGCAGGAGTCCTCAAACTTTGGCCCTCCAGCCACCAACTCTCAGAATTCTAGACCATTGATCAATCTGGTTAGCGCTTCTGGGAGTTGGAGGCCCAAACAGCTGGAGGGCCGCAGTTTGCCTGCAATATGGTATAGTGGTTTACATGCTGCAGTAGCACTAAAGGAAATCAAGATTCAAATCCACACTCAGCCACAGGAACCTACTAAGTGACTTTGGGTAAGTCACACTCTCTCAGCTTCAGAGGAAGGCAATGAGAAACCACTTCTGAACACATTTCGCCAAGAAAACCCAATTTTAATGTTAAAAGGTGAAAAAGGTGGCAAAATGCACAGGGAAAGGGATGGATAGTCAAAGTTTTAGGGTTAGTGAATGCATCAGTCAGAAAGGGAAGGAAATATAAACTTTCTGGAGCATACCTGTTCCTTCTGAGGAAAGTTATCTATTGTACAGGGACTCCACATGGCCCCATTAGCACTGAATTGCTGCTGCCTATTGAACAATTAGCACTACATCAGAGGCATGTTTATATATCTTACAAGAGAAGACCAGAACACATGTTTGCATCATGTTCTGGAAGCAATGTGTGTGCATGCACTCTTAGCTTGTGAATGCATCGCATCAAGCTGATTCTCATGTATTGAGGGGGGAGGGCACTAAACACCTAATTTTTATGCTGAAGAGCACTCTGTTGCCATTATTTTTACATTTATTTTAGATTGTAAGCTGTTTTGGCAGGCACTTATCTTGTTTTTATTTCTTGTATCGTACGTCATACAATTTTAAGCACTTAACAAATAAAATACCTTTGCTGAAGAAAGACCAAAGAAACAGTGCTGCTTGTCTTCTGGGAGGGATAAAGGTAAATGAACATATGCTGTCTTTGACCCCTCTGGAATGGAAGGGAAATGGCTTAACTGAAGTCCCAAATATTTTGGGAAAATCTCAGTTTATTAATCCTGTTGTGGCCAAAATAAAATCACCACCTAACAGCACCAAGACAGAATTCCTAACTATATTTTAAACGTTGCTTTATTTAATTTGTTGTTGCATGACTTCAAGTCATTTCCGTCTTATGGGAACCTGAAGGTGACTGTATCACAGGCCTTTTTCTGGGACTGACAATGTATGACTCACCCAAAACCATCTAGTATATTTCCATGGCCAAGTGACCAATCGAATCTTGATTTCAGAATTGTAGCTGCTCATTCCATTATACCATGCTTGAGAAACTGTCTTTATTCCTAATCTTATTTTAACACTTATCTGCTATGAGGTCTTCTCAGCATTGTCCAGACAACAATTTTGATTGGAGTTGTCATCCTAGTGGGACTTCAAGTGAGCAAGGGACAGCTTATTCTTGTTCATGGATCTGGGCTGTAATGCTTTTCTTTCCTGTTTCCTATTTTCCATTGAATTCGATGGGAAGGAAATCACTTTGTAGACTGCAGATAAGAGGATCCATGCCTGGTGAGTGTATGCTAAACTGAAAAGGCCAGGACAGAACAACAACTCACCAGGTTGAACACAAGCCAAAAGAATGCAAGTACAGCAATTTGCTTCAAAATGTAAAAGCATAAACAGAGAAATACAAGACATCTTATACAGTTCTGACAGGTATTCAGACTTTTTGCGCCCTCCCCTGATTGGCTGAAAAAAGGATAGGATCTGTGCCGGGATTGACTGTGAAGGACCAATCAGCTGCAGAGATGTCCCCTGGGAGGGAACAGTCTGGAGAAAACAAATGGTAAAGATATGTTGATGGGCTTTCGATGAATTCAGATGTCCAGTTCTGTGCCAAACAAAGATATGGATCTTAGGAAACAAAGGTGCAAGACTCAAGGGACAAAGGTGCTGATCATGGGTAATTAAGGGCTTGACTCTCGATAAAAGAGATTTAACAAATGCACATCACCTGAGTTTCTGTTTCTGCGGGCAGCAACCTCTCAGCCTCAAGTGAACCATATAGTTAGACAAACAGTTTTGGGTTTATCTGTGCTGACACAGGAAGTCACCTATCATTGCCTACACATAAACAATGGGCCCGGTGATTACCTGGCTTGGGAAACAGCCAGAGGAGTTTGACCAGTCTTCCTGTTCTCAGGGGATTATCTTTGCCAGGTCATGGAGAGTTGACTGTCTCTGGGTTATGTCTTGATACATTTTATATGGCAGTTTATACATTTTATATACAAGATATAGATACAGTACACAGAAAGATACAAGTTACCCAAAAGTCATGAAGCATAGATACAATTTATTAAAGGGTCAGAAACATAAAGTTTAGGGGTTTACAGCTGCTAGTGGTTCTGTCTCGATCTTCTAATTATTTGAACTTGCACAAGTCGAGAAAGGGTCTTTTTTTTTTAAAAGGAGAAATCAAATATTTATTTCTGAGCCCCTGGTGAACTAAAAATCTTTGCCGGGGGGGGGGGGGGGGGGCGGGGAGGTATTGTGGCTTTCCCTACCTCCTAGTCATGTCATTGAGGGAGGCATGAATGAGGGTTTTTATCTCCTGTTTCTCTTCCTTTCTCCTGTCACCTGGTCTGGCTGCTCCCACAGTGAAAGTTGGCCATAGAGTCACACTGGAGGACCTAGAGATTCTTAGAGAGAACATTTTAATTAAATCCACAATAATCAAATCCACAAATATGAAGTGTCAATTTTATAACCTTCATTTCCTCAGTCATTGTAAATGAAATACAGACATGTACTCTTTTTTTAAAGTCTTATTCTTTAAATATACATCTCTTTTGCTATTTTCATTCCTTCTCGATTGAGCAAAAATCATATTAAGATTAAAAACCAAGAAATTAAAAAGAAATAAAAACCAACTTAATGAAGAAGAATAAGCCTGCATATAATAAACTGAAAGTACACCAGCTAGAAACTATCTATTCAAAAACATTTTGAAAAGATGAACAGATATCTAAACATGCACATTCTTTATAGATGAATTCTATGTTCTGTACCTTCAAATGTTGAAATGTCCTTCATCCGTTGAATAATAGTGTGTGCATTTGTCTTTCCAGTGCTGCAATATATAACTTTTTAACTATTGAAAGGGCATGGAGAATCCATTTAATTGACTAAATGTCAATTTCTAAGATGTGGGCAAATAGTTCAAGAGCATGCATCTAGCCACAAAATTTTAAGATTGCAAGAAAACAAAATTAATGTGACCGATAAAATTTTTCCCAAAGGAGACCACCGTGGAGTATAACCAGACCACATCTTTAAAAGATACATGAGGATAATTATGGCAGCAATAGCAATTAGCAATATTTAAATCAGACGTATTTAAATCTTTGCCAACTAAATACCATGGAATTCAGTATAAATGAAACCAGAATCTCTATAATGTCAGTTGGAGCTTAAAAGCCAGACATTTTCAGGTATGAAATTAGCTGTAATCTACTGGTTTATGCAAAGTGGGACTGTCTACCTTGCCATTGCATTTGTTCTTAATGTCACAAAAGTGAGTTTTGTAACCTAACAGATTGGTCAAAATGAGCAAAAACAAGCAAAACAAGGAATGGATAAAAAACTTTCTGTAGCAGAAAGAGGTAAACATTTTGTAAGGTCCAACATGAGACAAAGAGATATACCTTATGTACTCTGACAGGTTGTTTACCTCACCTAAGCAATCAGAGAAAGATTAACCAATCAAAGCACATCTCCTTGTTTTGAGATATTAGATATTTCTTAAATAAGGTTAAGGAAATAGATTTTAGGATGAAACTATGATAGAAGCCACAGACTGCTACAAAGCTACATCATGCCATTTGTTTCACATATGTGTTTGTTTTGCTCCATCTGTTTTCATGTGTAGATAGGTTACTGAACATCTTATGGAAACACTTTACTTCAAGGTTGTTATTCTTGCTTGGTCAGTAAAAGCAACCAATTTTTCATGGTCTTTTCAAAACAAACACAAACCAAAGTATCTAAACCTTGAAAAACCAGCATCCTGGCATTGTCTTTCAATGTAATGGTGAAATTTGGTGCCATCCAAATGGATTTCTCCTAATGCAGTGAGGCCTTTATTTTTTCCACTCTTCCCTAGATAACTACAGAGCCTCTCAATATTTTCTGGATAGTCTCTATGTTTGATGAAACACGTCAGTGATACACATGTTAGGTGTAGGAATGTGGAGCAATTATATTCTCCTCGTTCTACCAATATAAGCTTATACCAGATTGGACCAAGACATGTTGCTGTCTAACTGTACGTGCTGTTCCAGTGACAAGATGGAATGAATCAAGAGCAGTCATTTTGGCCCCTGAGGCATCGGGATCCACGAGCATCTTTCCCCATCCCTGACTCTAAATATACACAGTCAGCAAGGTAAATACACAAAACCTGCCAATGGAAGCAGCAACCTCTATTTAATTGTTGATGGGAAGCTTCCACTGGAAATCATCTATTGGACAGATGGCAAGCTACAGACGTCACACTCAACCCCTGGAACGATTCCATCAGCGTAGCCTCCGAAAAATCCTACAACTCTCTTGGGAAAACAGGCAAACAAATGGCAGCGTGCTAGAAGAAGCAAAGACAAGGATGAGGGAGAGGGCCTTCTCCGTGGTGGTCCCTCAGCTCTGAAACTCCCTCCCCAGGGAGATCAGGCAAGCACCCACCCTGGCAACCTTTAAGAAAGACTTGAAAACCTGGCTCTTCCAGTGTGCTTTCAACAACTGGTCACAAGAATAACCTCCACAGTAAGGACTATTACTGGGCCTGATGTACTGTTTTCTTGCCCTTATTTGGTAATTACTCTCCTCGTTTATCCTACCCCAAATTCCCCTCATATAGTACAGAACTTTATCTACCTCATCAGGTTTTATTCATGCACTCCTTGTACCACTGCCCAGCCTTCTACTATTTTAACTATGGTATTGCTTTAACTTGGCAGTTTTATTTGCCATTATGTTATCGTTTAAAATGGTGGTTCAATTTGTGTTGAATGTCAATTGATGTTTGTTTTTATTGTGAATTGTATTTTATCTTGGCCCTATGTTAGCCGCCCCGAGTCCCTGCGGGGAGATGGAGGTGGGGTACAAAAATAAAGTTATTATTATTATAAGTTATTAAAGACCACAAGCATTGAAGTGATGCTCCTACGCCATCAACTCTGCTGGACTGGCCATGTTGTCTGAATGCCCAATCATCATCTCTCAAAGAAGTTACTATACTCCCAACTCAGGAATGGAAAACAGAATGTTGGTGGACAGAAAAAGAGATTTAAAGATGGGCTTAAAGCTAACCTTAAAAACTGTGGCATAGACACTGAGAACTGGGAAACTCTGGCCCTTGAGCGCTCTAGATGAAGGTCAGCTGTGACCAGCAATGCTGTGGAATTTGAAAAGGCACGAATGGAGGGTGAAAGGCAGAAACATGCCAAGAGGAATGCACGTCAAGCCAACCCTGATAGGGACCACCTTCTAACTGGAAACTGATGTCCTCACTGTGGAAGAACATGCAGGTCAAGAACAGGGATCCACAGGTACCTACATACCCACCGCCAAGACACTACACTTGGAAGGCCATCATACTCAGACAATGAGGGATCGCTTAAGTAAGGATCAACCCTCTTTCATACCATATTCTTATGCAACTTATCAGCTGTCTAAACATATCTTTATCTGGATAAATGATGCTGACCACTGATTCATAGATTCTTTATAAATATGGTTATAATACTTTAAAATACAGTCATGTTCTTATATCTGTGCGTTTTGCAGATTTAATTATTCATGATTTGATTAAAATGTTCTCTCTAGGAATCTCTAGGTACCTCCATGGCAGCTCCTATGGCAAATTTCCTCCAGAATCAAGTTGGAGGGCATAGAAATTCCAATAGATGTTTTTAAAAGTCCCTTTTTCATTCACAGTTTTCACTTTCACTTGAGCCCTGTGTTTCTAACCACAGTGAATGTGGAGGGCTGACTGTAGAACCTGGGAACCTGTTGAAGTGTAAAGTTCTGTCAGGGTGCTTGTGTGGAGATCTGGATAGCAGGGTGAGGAAATAAAAGTAGAAAGCTGGGTGGTAACCTAAGGGAGCTTTGCGAACCCATAGTCAATCTATGGTTGTGTAGGTTCAGGGCAGAAGTCACCTCTGGGTGCCAGCTGAGAGAGACTGCACTGCCAGATATAATTAACATCTAAGGAAATATTGGGTGCAATAACTCATTACACAACAGTAAAAAAGCAGATCTACATGTATATGCTTGCATAAAGCTTCCCAGTAAATATATTTGATGGCTGACATCCTATATTGTGATTGTATAGTGTAAATTTACACTCATGTAGCAACACAATATTTGTACTGTACTATTCTGCTCAACACTACCATTATACAACCAATTCTGTTAGCTGCCAGTGTTCTAATTTATTGTGACATCATGCAATGGAGAATGCACAGTATCTTTTTCTGCAGTCTGAGTAAATAAATTGGTCCATTGAAGGCACTGATGAAAGAGATTACCTGTAACCGTGTTTCTCCGAGTGGTCACGTGTGAAATTTGTACATATGGTATCCCTCAGCCTATGCTGACAGCTTATGGAATCTTCTAGAGCTATCTTACACATTTTTGGCGGAAGCCTCGCCCACTCTCCTCTTCATGTATATATAACCAATGTGAGGGCTGCCGCCTCAGTTCCCTGCCGCGATGGCAGCAAGGTAAGAGGCATGACAACAGCAAGGAGGATGGGCGGGGATGTGCGAATTTCACAGGTGACCACTCAGAGAAACATGATTACAGGTAAGCAACCTCCAACGTAGTCAACTGTGAAATATGCACATATGATAGATTAGTGAGTTACTAACCTTGGCTTGTGGGCGTCATGCCACCGAAGAAAAAAGTATTGCTCTCCCAAACTCAGCATCCTTCTGAGATGCCTCATCGACCTTGTAGTGCTTGACAAACGTCAATGGAGTGGACCACGCAGCCACGCGGCAAACAACATCCAAGGGCAAGCCCCTCATGAAGGCCGTAGAGGTCAACATAGATCTTGTAGAGTGACCTCTCACGTGTTCTGGCAAGTCCCAGCCCGCTGACTTATAGGCAAGGCAAATTGCGGCAACAATCCAAGATGATAACCGCTGAGTAGAAACAGGAAACCCCTAGCATCCTTGCGGTATTTTAGAAAAGGTCTTGGAGATTTACAAAATTCAGAAGTCCTATCAACATAAAAGGACAGCGCCCTACAAACATCCAACATGTGAAGGGCCTTTTCTAATGAAGAAGATGGATTCTGGAAAAAAGCTGGAAGGATTATTTCTTGAGAAGTATGAAACCTAGATGCCACCTTTGGGAGAAATGCGATATCTGTGTGTAAAACCACCTTATCTTTATGAAAACGCATATAAGGCGCGTCCGAATGAAGAGAACACAACTCACTTGCACGTCGAGTGGAAGTGATTGCAACTAAAAATGCAGTTTTCCACAAGAGGCAGGACAAGTTCGTAGAAGAAAGTGGTTCAAATGGCAGCTTGGTCAAAGTCGAAAGAACTAACTCTAAACTCCAGGATGGGACCACGGGTGCAATTGATGGTCTCAAATTCTTAAAGCTCTGAAGAAAAAGAGCAACCAAAGGATCGGCAAAACAAGATGGAAGACCAGCCTTCCTTCTATACCAGGATATCGCCACGAGGTAACATTTCAACAATGAAAATGACAATCCCGTATCAGCAAGCAAACCTAAAAAGTCCAGAACTACAGGAGACGGGGCAGATTCGGGCAATACCCCCTTACATTGCCCAAATGATGAAAAACGTGACTATTTATAAGTGTATGATCGCTTTGTAGATGCCCTGTGAGCTGCAGCCAAGATCTTTTGCACTGACGAAGATAATGAAGAAGTTATTGTGGTGGACGGATTCGCCACGCTGTTAAGGCAATGCGTGTCCGGGTGCAGAACCATACCCCCTTGGGACGTTAGCAGATTGGGGCGATCCAGTAAACAGAAGTACTCCTCCTTGGACAGCTGTAGCAGTGGTGAGAACCACGGCTGATGAGGCCACCACGGAGTGAGAAGAATACAGTCTGAAAATCTATTAAATTTCATTAAACAGCCCATTCCTTGATTCGATCTTTAAAGCTTTCTTCTTTAAAAGTCTATCTGAATAGAGAGGGTATAGCTTGCCTCTAGAAGGACAGCAGGAAGGGGCCACTCTGGCTTCCCTGGGAAGAAGGGAGTTCCGGAGCTGAGGGGCAGCCACCGAGAAGGAAGGCTCACTCTCTCATTCACACCAACAGTTCTTGTGATGCTGATGGGACCAAGAGAAGGACCTCTCCTAAGGGTCTTGGAGCCTGTGAAGGTTCGTACCAGGAGATAACATCTGCCAAATAGCCTGGACCTGAGCCTCATGTGTGTCAACTCCAACCTCAGAAAGGATTCTTTTTGGACTACAGTCTCCAGATTCCTCTAGATTTCATGGGGTCCCCCAGATTGAATTTTCCCAATGCTGCCTCAACCTGTCTGTGTGGTTGTCTTTGAAAAAGCAGGATCCGCTGCTCAAGGTAAATTGGCACCAGGCAAATGCGCAACAGCAGAAGCCAAATGGACTCCTGTGCCAATTGAGGTCAGTCAATTGCACAGGAAAGAGGGATGAGGTTAGGGAGATGCTCAGCAGTTCCAGCGGGTGGGGAAGAGACGAAAATGAAAGAAAAGCTGTCTAACTGTCTGCTGACAGGATCACTGGTCTTCATCTGTTTTATTGTTAGACTGGCTGCTACAGCTGTGCTGGGTACAATCCCTTGTGAAGGAGGAGGCTTGTTAAATGCCTGGCTTCTCTTGGCCTCCATTGGGGGGGAGAGAATGGGACTCCCCTCTTTTTGTGGGCTTCCCCACATGGTTTTTGCAGACAAGGCACTGGATTCTAGGGGAAAGCAGGTGCTGATCGCATTGTCCATCTATTCCCTTGGCAGGTCAATTTTCTCTTGTGTTTTACAAGGACATTTTTTTCCCTCTCTGGCGCACAGGAAATTTGATCTCATGGCTGATTTATTCACTTACCTGGTCTTTGTTTAAAAGGGATGTTGTGCCTCTTTGTGGCTCCGCCTGGACATGAAGAAAGTGTCCTATTTCAAGGGGTCTCCTGACTTGGGAGGTCTGATGGGGAGAAAGATTTCCGCAGGAGTGCAGAGATTTGGATTTCCACTCTGTGATCTCTCTTCACTTGTTTTTGTGTTATGAACCCTGGAAAGTCAGTATGAAAAGGGGATGTACATAGAGTGGGAAGAAAAATGAACGCTGCTTAAGTCAAGGGTAAGAAAGACTCATCCAGCCACATCTCAAGGGATTGCAACACGTATCAACATGAGGCAGCACAGCTCAAGTTGAGGGATGGTGGGAGATGCAGTCCACTTAGAGGACTAAAGACACCCATGTTCTAAGCTGAATGCTTCGGGAACCTATATCCACATAGCACAGTGCTTTATCTCACACCTCACCTTTTACTGATGGGGTGGCAGCTGCTTTGTCTGTATGTGCTCTTACCTGTACATGTATCTTTTTCATGGAGAACAGGGGGGAAATATGAGGTGTTGTTCCACAGCATTCCTCCTAATATTTCATAGGTGTACAAGTGTGGCCAAGCAACAGAGTGTGGTCAAAATGGTCAAAGGTTTTAAATAGGAAAAATGTCCAGGCTAGAAAAGGTTTCAGTAGTTTGCTTTTGCCTGAGCCTACTGGGAAGGACAGGATTCCTCCAACACCTCCATTCTACTCCCATTGCATTAATTAAACACAAACTATCTTTGGCACTTGAAACTCAGTTTGCAGCAATTAAGCTAAGCTGAGAAAGCAAGTTGTAGGAGGCAGAGAAACCCAGACATTTTAAATGCAGTTGGAAAAGTGAGAAGAAGGGTTTGGATGCAACTCCCAGCATTTCTCAGCTGGCAGGACACAGAATTTGCATCCCCCACTTGAGGAGCACCGAACTTTCCCTCTAGCTGTGCAGGATGTTAATCTTCCTTGTGAAGAAACTGACCAAGATTCTGTCACAGCTACTGAAAACAATAACGCTCAAAAGGCGTAAGAATGAGGATCTCTGGATTTACTTATAACATGTAGTGTAGTGTAATAGGTATATTTCTGACCTAAAACAAAATTTTGCAGAGTGAGGTACAGTACTCCTGTGCAGGACAGCAGCCTACCATGCCACAGTCTTCTCTGGTATAGTCCATTCTATATCCCATGCCACCATTTTTCTCCTCACTTTATCTGCTATACAGAGAATTGAACATGGGTTGGCTTTTAAAATGTTTTCTTTATTTATCTTATATCTGAACTTTCTTCTTATACAGGAGCCTACACACACACACCTCATATATAGTGTGGAGTAGTGTTGTTTAGGGCTGTGGAATCACTCTATTCTATTCTCTCTTCTTGCCCCTTCCCTCCTATTCTCTCTCTCTCTCTCTCTCTCTCTCTCGCTCGCTCTCTCTCTCGCTCTCTCCCCCCCCCCCCCCCCCCCAGTAAACTGGCATTCTATACCCACCCATCACCCACTGGGAAACTGGGCTCTCACTGGATTGTGGAAGTGGCTAGAGAAGTGAGCACATTAATGCAGGGTTGAACAACTGCAACTGGAATAGGGGAAAATTTTCCTCACTATGCACATACAGCTGAAAAAGACATCTTGGAAGTGATTAGAGATGTGTAATTTCTTGGAGTTTAGGATTTTAAGCAACATTTGCAATATACAGTGAGCTAAAGAGGTTGAGGTTGTTTTGTGCCTTAGGACCCTGATAAACTAAGACATGACACCATGCTAGATGGCATTTGGGGCCATAGTGGTCCATGCCCTACATGCTAGATGGCATTTGGGGCCATAGTGGTCAATGCCCTACATGCATACATGGATCCATACATGTGATCCCCACCCTTCCTACGTCTGCCTGCTGCCAAGCTCAGGGTGCCACACTGCTGTCCCTTGTCGGTAAATAAGAAAGGGAGTGGGGAAGTGATGCAGACCATAGAGAGGCAGTTGATCTCAACTTTCAGGGTAGAGGAAAGAAATGAGGCATGACCTCCAACAAAGGACACCCACCTTTTCCTTCCCACATAATCCCACAGCAATTGGAACTTTGTGGTACGAATTGGATCTCCCCTCCTTCCTTTTCCCTCTAGTAAAAAGTTGTAGCAGCAGTCCTTCCTGGGCTTGACATCTGTTGGGTGTGGGAGGATTTTTAATGGAGTGCGGGGACAGAAGGTGAGCCTTATGTGTCCTGTCCAGAAGCAGACCTCTGCCTGCATAAGCTGCACTTTCATGCACATAGGTCACTTACAGAATGTTGGCCAATATAGTCCATTTTTCATCCTTTTTCACAATTGCAGGTCTGGTGATGTTCGGACCAAAAAGAGGTCTCTCTTTTCATGCAACCCACAGGCCACATTTCCTCCCTCTATGCTCTTCTGTTTAATCCAGCTATGCTAGTTTTATTGATGCCTCTATTACTTTGTATAAGCACTTCTCACTCTATTGCTTTAAAAATAGCTCCTGGAGGTGATCCAGAAGCCGATCTATCTATACAACAGAATTGTTCTTTGGGTTCTTTTTATATCTCTGTGTCCTTTTCCAACCGTTCCACATATCCCAAACGTCCCAATATCTTCCTCTTGTGTATGGATGATGCTATCTGGATTAGATACATTGCAAACACTTGAGGAAAAAACTTAGAAACTAAAGTCTTATAAGGAATTATCATGGGAACTGGGCACATATCACCAAGAGAGGAAAAGACTTCCAGGTGAAATATCTGAAAGGGTGTCATGTAGAAGATGGAGTGAGGTCCCATCTACACTGCTAGATAAAATCCAGATGATCTGCTTTGAACTGAATTATCTGGCAGTGTAAAAGTAAAGGTAAAGGTTTCTCCTCAACATTAAGTCTAGTCGATTCCGACTCTGGGAAGTGGTGCTGATTTTCATTTCTAAGCCAAAGAGCCGGCATTGTCCGTAGACACCTCCAAGGTCATGTGGATGGCATGATTGCATGGCGTGCCGTTACTTTCCCCCCTGGAGCGGTATCTATCAATCTGCTCACATTTGCATGTTTTCAAACTGCTAGGTTGGCAGAAGTTGGGCTATCAATGGGAGCTCACACCATCTCACAGATTCGAACTGCTGACTTTCTGGTCAACAAGTTCAGCAACTCAGCGGTTTAACCTGCTGCAGCACCGTGGCAGTGTAGACTTATATAATCCAGTTCAAAACAGATAATATGGATTATATGTCAGTGTAGAAGGGGGCTGAGTTTGCAGCTGCTTCAGAAACATAGGGGCACTTCTATACTGATTACTTAGCTCCGTTTGTAACTGGTATAGAAGAAAGCTCTTTTCAGTGTAGGGATGATTAGATTGGAAACCCTGGAACAAATTCAGGGGCTGGATGGTGCTTACCTGCACCATAGAGATTGCCCTTGAACTGGTTTCAGGGTCTGCAGCATCTGCAATATGACAGCTGCAGAGAATGCAGAGGGGTTTTTAAAAACTATACCCACAATCAGTGTGAGTGCCTCAGGTTGCTGCACAGGGATTCACATTCTGAGAAGTAAATTTTGCCTGCGATGTAGTTTATAGTAGTGCATGCTAGTATAAGGGCTTTGCTTATATTGGTTTAAAACCCTTCAAGTGTGCTTTCTCAGCATGCATTATATAGCTGCTGTGCTTTCAAGCTGACTTCAAGCTACATTAAATGGTCAGTGTGGATGTGCCCTAGGACACAAACCAATTGATTCAAATTATAAGAAAAGAGATTCTACGTAAGATATTTCACCTTAGCTTCCAGACAATGAGACCATTTGTCAGTGGAGTAGCCTACCTCAATAGTCAGGGATTTCCTTCACTGGAGGTTTCCTAAGCAGAGGTTAGATGGCCCCTTTTCGAAAATACTTCAGCAGTAGATTTTAGCGGGAGGTTGTTTAGATGGTCCTTGGAGTCCCTTTCAACTCTAAAATCTGAGTTCAGTGTCTATAAAATTTCTCTTTTCATATTTGAATTAAAACCCTCACATCTGCATAAAGCTAGTATTCATCCAATGATAAACCTTGAGCAATATCAATGCAATATTCTGGATGCCTGAAAGATGTGCTTAACACGGTAGGACATGCATAGAGTATTAACAGGATTAATTGATGCCTTGTCATTCATCCTTAGGTGCTAGCAATCTACATTTCCAGGACTCCCTTGGCATAACAACACATGCCCTTGTCAACCAAGTCTATCAGCATTCTGTTCTTACACAAGTTGAACTGTCATGGATTTCCACAATAAATTTGGCAGGCTTTAGTGTTACAAAGGAATTGAGAAGTCGGTGATCAAAATCCTTCAGCTGTATTGGGCATCTACTCAACCCCCAAAAGAGGGGATATATATTTGGGGAGAGACCAAACTCAAGATGAAAGAAGGGATAAATTTACATAACATCTATATGCTCTTAAGTACATTTGCAACTTTGGATGGGATCCCTATCCTTTCATTGATAATACAATGCCAAAATCCATGGGTGTTCAACTCCCATTATATACAGTAGCATAGCAAAATTATAAAAAATGACAAACTCAGAGTTTGCTTTTTGGAATTTGGATGGCTGAACCTGTGGACTGATGGAAAACTAAGAAAATCAACAATATCAAAATGAACAGCTACTGATTGAACTGATCATCAGTTCATTCTGATACAGTTGATTTTTTCATTCTTCTTTCAATGGGCAGATTATTTTGTTTTGAAGTCCAGTTTTATTGGTGTCTGTTATCAATATATCTTATGGCACTAAGTTACAACAACCAATTACGCTGAGTAGACCAAAAGGATCTTAATTGTAATATGTGTCTTCTAGGGCAAATTCACAGGCCACAAAAGTGGGAGGCTGGAAAGGGAACTAGGGGTCTTTATACATGGTAGAATTAATGTGACACTGCAACTACCATGACTCAGTGCTATGGAATCCTGGGAGCTGTAGTTTAGTTTTTAATCTCTGTCAAGAGTGCAAGCTATCTTCAAACTGCATTAAATGGTCAGTGTAGATGGGGCCTCAGATTAGGGATATTCAACTTGTAGTTGCCACCAGGTGAGGTTCATGTATGGTTGATTGAAAAATGTGATTGTGGTGCATAAATGATTGGTCTTGCAAAATTCAGCCAGTCTCTTTCTTTCTTCATTTCTTGATCCTAGGATACCTTCTCCGCTCTGTGTGTGTGTGTGTGTGTGTGTGTGTGTGTGTGTGTGTAGCAATGTTCTCTGGTTTGTTGTATTAACCTGACTGGTTCAGCCCATTTGCCTTCATTCTCATTTTCATAATCAGCTGGCCCCAAATAAATGTTGATCTTCCAACTTTTGCTTCCTGCTCTATGATATGACACTGTACTAACCCTATTAAAACTTTTTTCTCTGTCGTGCTACTGTTGGATTACAGCCAGACCTCAACCTCAGCAGGCCTGCATGTTAATGTAAGTGCTTAGACACCATTTCCCAAAATATCATGACCTTTCTCTTCCCCTTATAGTTACCTATCCAAATCATAAAGGTTGCCAAATGTTTTCTGACTTACTGCTATTTTATAAGCATAGGATTTTATAAGGTCCTTTCTAAGATTAAATATTTTACTGGAGATGTGTTTTCTAAACAAATGTTTATGGTTGCTGAACACCACCCCCTGGTTTAATGGCTTCCAGTCATGATACGATAGAGTAGGTGACCAGAATGATAGGGAAAGAGACTGGAGTAAAGATCTTTGCATAATATGAAAATGGAAGAGCTTGGAAGAGTCCCTTTTTGAACTATGCCAGAATTTCCAGTCAGCATGCTTGCTAGGGGTGGCAAGGGTAGTAGTTTAAACAGAGGAACCCTTCCAATCCTTGCTATTAGTAATACATTCTTGGATTCCCTACATGAATTCATAAGGAGACACAATGGCATGATTTGCAAACAAGAGGAAGGCTCTCAGTAGATATGGGCAAATTGTTATGTTTGTGAAGGTACCAAGGGAAGAAAGAATCACTTTGGATGGGGAGAATCTTAGGATGCAAGTGAATTTCAAAACCGTCCACGTAAGAGTTGCTGTGAGTTTTCCGGGCTGTATGGCCATGTTCCAGAAGCATTCTCCCCTGACGTTTCACCCACATGCTTCTGGAACATGGCCATACAACCCGGAAAACTTATAGCAACCCAGTGATTCTGGCTATGAATGCTTTTGACAACACAGCCCACATAAGACTGGTTGGCTGACTGGAATAGCGGCCACCTGGGTTGCAACGTTTTGCATGGACAGATTTCCCTCCACAAAAGGTTGGGTGACAGGACCTTGGCATGACCAGCAACACCAGAGGAGTTCAAAGTGAAGGGCCCGGTCTCTGCTCTCTATGTGCACCCACACATGCATGCCTCGGCTGGAAAAGACTTCAAATAGAGAAACAGATGAACTCTCTTAAGGACCGCAGATGCTGTTTTCTGGCAAAGCATCTTTCTGAATTGAGCAGAAAGGAAAGCATCACAAGCAGATGAAGATGTTCAGGCTCTGAGAGTGGGAGGCAAGCAGCAAGGTGCCCCAAGGATCTGCACCAGGGAGTAAATTGTTTTGTGAAGATTTCATGTACTGATGTAGAAAAGAGGCAAAACAATCAATACTAAAGTAGACAGCAAAAAAGGACATTTTTAAAGTAGCTGAAAAAGTGGGAAGACAGAGGATTATTTGAAATTGTCCCTGCTAAATCAGGACTCTTGAAGGATTCGTATGATTGGAATATACATATGATTAGAATACGGGAAAGGACAACATATCCCTGGAGACTCAAACTAGTGGGTTCTGGGAGTACACCTCTGTTATAGCTAAAGTTAAGTTGCTTGAAAACTTGTTTGTAACCAGTAGTAATATTTCGTCAATATAGAAAGAGAAGTACGTTTAGTCATCTTGCCCTGAGCATAACATCAACTTTCAATGGAGTTTGTTAAAGTAACATTAGAGTACCAACAAGATCATGCAACCAAAAATAGGGTAACCAAGTAACAAAGGTAATGTAGAGTGAAAATGGGGTGAAAAATAAAACATTCTTTTTTAAAAATCATGGTACTTGCTAAATAGATCAGTTCATGAAGCTGAGATTTAAAAGTAACTAGAAAGTGCAACTTTTTACATATGTACTCAATGGGGCTTACTTCAGAAGGAGGGCTGTGCCAGGATTGGAGCCTAAAAATATCACGTCACCCCTGCTCCAGTGGACTGCCAGGGTTCTGAAAGAGAGAAACATATGCAAAGGATCTGAGGTCAGTGTACTACCTGCTGTGGTTTCTTTATTTTTCCAACCACATTCCTGAGCAACAGCTGGGATGGAAAAGGAAGGAAAAAAGGGGGAGGCAAACAGATTCTGGAGCTTCGAAATCACATCTCACTAAATGACAGCAGTTTTGACTACAGTCCACACTATCCTTAGGCAGCATGGCATGCCAACCTGGTTGGGGATGATGGAGTTCAAAGGAATGTCACATTGGGAAGGAATTAGTACCAAATACCTAGCCAAAAGAAAAGATAGGCAAGGTAATGGCGGGAAACACAGACAACTGCTGCACTACTTTGTTGTATTCTAACAGACAAGCCACAGGCTCCCTTAAGAGTCATGCGGAAGGCAAAGGAAAGTTCTTTTACCAATTAAGTTAGTATTAGCATCTGCTCATCTTTGCTTTCAGATGTCTGAATCTTTGAGTAATAGTCCATCATTTCACTTCCAAATTTCCAGACCACCAGCATTGTTAGTAATTTCTTAATGCAATCTTTACTCTTTGATGGCTGATCTCTCATGTGGAGGGTCTTGAGACTGATATGCTGGGAAGGCAGTCTCAAAAGACAGCTCTTCCTTCCAGGTTAACAGACTGTGCTATGCTTGTTTTCTTGCAATTACATTTCATAGTGTCCAGTAGAGTTTGCACCCAGGTTAAAGCACACCCTTCAAACTGCCCCTATTAGGCAGACACTGTCCTAATTAATCTTCTGTCATCCCACTTTCTCAACTACTTTAAAAATGCCCCATGTTCCCTTTCCTCCTTCCACTTTTCCCCCATTGCCTTCAGATTACTTCTGCTGCAGCAAATTGAATTCAAAACACAAATGTAGTTTGCACTGAAATAACTCACCAGGAGAAGGGAGGGGGCTGAAACTTATACTTCCCAACAGAGTCTGGCTATAGCAAACTGTAGCACCCTCACTTAGACTATGTGTTTTTCCCCATTTAATAACTTATGTCTTCTTAAGCACATTCTGATGTTGCTCAGGCTGGATCCACGCTGCCAAATAATGCAATTTGACCTGCATTATATGGTCATTGTAAATCCATATAATGCAGTTTGAGCTGCATTGAACTGCATTAGATGAATCTATACTGACCATATAATTGCAATTCCAGCTGCATTATTTGGCAGTGCAGATACAATCTTTATTTAGTTTTCATTTGTGAAATGCTGGACAGTATGTAAATGTACAAATGATTACAGTAATCAATGGAGACAAATTAAGATGCATTCAGGCCATGTAACTATAGCATTAAAACTTCTCCCCCTATTGTTTTATTCTAATAGATCTAAGGATAAGGGCAATTTTGTTGTTATTGTTTAGTATTTAAAGCCCCTGGGCACACATAATCTGAGGACCAATGCTGAAGGTTGCTTAACATCTAGCACTGGATGGAGAACTTGCAGCCTTTCCTTGATAAATCAGCATCATACAAAAAGAGAAAACAATGCATGTACAACCAGGTGGGGAATGCTTTTGCTTGAACCAATGAAATGCCACAGAAGAATCTCCTTGTTCTCCTACTGAACCTGATGGCAAGTTCTGGAGAATTCATACACTTTTAGATAGTATATGTTTGTTGTTGTTTCAACATTGTAGCTAACCAAGGCCAGATCAACACATCTTGCTCTTAAGGCAGGGCAGTTAAACTTTAAGTCCTGCTTAAATCCAGCCAAGTTATTTTAATACTTGAAGGAGAAAATCCCACATGTACTTCTTGTCTCCAACAGTAAAAATACCATAGCAACAAATGAAATAATCAACCACATGCTGCCTCTTTCAAGACACCCAGAATCTGCCATCTGAGGCATGCACCTCATTTGTCTAATGGTAGAGCTGGAGCACTTCTCAGTCCTACTGGAGGGTCGTCCTCATTTCTGATCCTTGATTTGCATTCAGCAAGTGGAGGCAACACCCTACTAGGAGCTCTAAAAGTGATCCTAAATTGATGAAGAGATGGTGGTGACTTTTACATGTATCATTCCCTTTTGGATGCTGCTCAGCGCTTATCTGGTTTTTTCCCCCTCTGGTGCACAAGACTACACAAGGGACAAATCACACTTTATGAATGTAACACGCATGTCTCCTGTGTCTCACTGTGGGCGGGAATATTTTGGATCAGGTTGTGATCTCTGGGCTTGAAGCCATTGCCAAGAGTCATTGAGTCCTGCATCTGTTGGAGTCAGGGGGACGGAGGCCACCCGCTTGCTCTTTGTGTGGGGATCGGCAGCGCCACTGCCTCCCTCTCTCTTTCTTTCTTGCCCAGCTGTTTGGATCCCCTTTATTATGTGGCTCTGACAGCATCTGTCTGACCTGCAGCTGGAGAGCTACAAAAGGACTTTGTCAGTTCCTTTCAAACACATTGCAGAGGCATGTCCCTGTAGGCTTCAGGAGCCAGCTATTGTTCCAGAGGCGAGGCAGGGAGAGGCGGGTGGTGCCGTTTTATGTGATTGGTTCCAGACGGAGGATTTTGCACTTACCATGGGGACTGGGATTGTGCGGAGGTGCAGGGTGGAGTGGGAGAAAAGAAAGAACATAATGAAGCACTGAGGTCAAAAGGGATACTGGCTGAATGTCCAACCTTTCTTCTCATCAGAGGGGACTCCTCAAATGAGGAGCCGGAATAGCTTCCAGGGAGGCTGCTGTTAGCTTTCTGCAAAAACAGCTGGCCTTGTAGTCAGCAAATATTTACAGCCAAGCATACCAGCAATAGCCATGTACTCTGCACAGCTCAGTGTACTAAAGAGTGGGTCCTTATCTCTCTAAAGTGTGTGTGCATAGTACGTACATCTTCCGGTAGCTCCATACCTATTTGTCATTATTAGCAACATACATTGTCCATAATGGGCCACATGTTTGCAAAGAGGGTTGGTATTATTGCAGGCATTTCATGGCTGTGTAGAGAGTATCTTCCTCTCTGACACTCCCAACATAATTCAATTCTTCTCCACATTCCACTACTTAAAAAGCTCACTATGGAGAACTGAAATGAATGGATCCTCTCCTCTAGGATATTCCTGCTTGCATTTTTCTCTCCTTTCTCTGCTATCTCTTCTGTGATGGATTTTAGATTGCAGCTTCCTCGGGGCAGGGACTTGTCTACTTATAGTTAGTAAAGCATCAGATTCACAATGGAACTATAGAGCTAAAATTCATCATAGCTGTCATCTGCATCTTTCACATATATGCAAGAAGGCTGCTTTCAGTGATGAACCGATGCCTTAAACCCTCACGGGGAGAAAGATGAGGTATAAATAAAAATAATATTAACAACAACAACAACAATAACAATTTTGTTGTGCCTTTTTGTTTTGTTTTGTTTTGTTTTGGCACAACAAAACATTGCATGGAAAGTTCCTTGACAAAATTGAAGGAAAAGCTGACAAGGAGAAGACCTGGCTATGGCTCACGAATGGGACCCTGAAGAAGGAGACAGAAGGCCTGATCCTTGCAGCCCAGGAGCAAGTCATCAGAACAAATGCAATTAAGGCCAAGATTGAAAAATCAGCTGATGACCCAAAATGCAGACTCTGCAAGGAAACCGACAAAACCATTGATCATATCCTCAGCTGCTGTAAGAAAATCGCACAGACAGACTACAAACAGAGACACAACTATGTGGCCTAAATGATTCATTGGAACTTATTCCTCAAATACCACCTCCCAGCAGCAAAGAACTGCTGGGATCACAAACCTGCAAAAGTATTGGAAAATAAGCACGCAAAGATACTGTGGGACTTCCAAATCCAGACTGACAAAGTTCTGGAACACAACACACCAGACATCACAGTTGTGGAAAAGAAAAAGGTTTGGATCATTGATGTTGCCATCCCAGGTAACAGACGCATTGACGAAAAACAACAGGAAAAACTCAGCCGCTATCAGGACCTCAAGATTGAACTTCAAAGACTCTGGCAGAAACCAGTGCAGGTGGTCCCAGTGGAGATGGGCACACTGGATGCCATGCCAAAAGATCTCAGCCGGCATTTGGAAACAATAGACATTGACAAAATTACGATCTGTCAACTGCAAAAGGCCACCCTACTGGGATCTGCACGCATCATCCGAAAATACATCACACAGTCCTAGACACTTGGGAAGTGTTCGACTTGTGATTTTGTGAAATGAAATCCAGCATATCTATCTTGTTTGCTGTGTCATACAATAATAATAATAGATGTAAAGGACTGGAGATTATGACATGTCTGATTCCCTGCAGCATGACTTCCAGGTGAAGGGGCTGTTTGTTTGTCTTGGGGAATCTGAGATGTTAGACTCAAAATAACACTCAGTTGGGGTGATTCCATCATAAATACCCAATTTCCCCAAAAATAAGACAGGATCTTATATTAACTGTTGCTCTAAAAGATTAGTTAGGGCTTGTTTTCAGGGGCAGTCTTATTTTTTCAAATAGACTTTTTAAATGAACTGTATCTAGGGCTTATTTTTGAAATAGGGCTTATATTTTGAGCAAGGTTGAAGGCTGAAAAATCATGATAGGTCTTATTTTCGGGGTAGGTCTTATTTTGGGGAAAACAGGATATAGCAGAATATCAGAAGTAAACTCCTTAACCAGCAGAAACTTATGTGTGGTAAGCTAGGAAAAGCTTCCATTCATCAGGATGGTTTAGGATTGCAGTCAGAACTTTAGATTCAAAAATATTTATTGAAGTAAAAGACATACATTATTGATAGAAAAGGTCTTGGAGCTAACTAGGTTATTAAGTCTCATCTTCTAAGAGAGGTAACAAAAGGTAAAAATTCAAAAGAAAAAATCCATACAGCTACATTTTGCCTACAGAGAGCAAAATGTGTCCTTACTAGAAGGAAGAAAAGGCAGAAAAACAATGGCGAATGGTGTGGACCACATGGCTAGCCCAGGGCAATAAAAATACCTTTCAAAAGGAAGTTATCTCACAGATTCCATTGCTACATCTTCAAAGGGGAAGAGATAGTGGTAAGCAGGAGGAGGAAAGGCAAAGCCCTTTCTGGGAAAGCATGCATAGGAATGTGGGGGGGGGGGGGAGGAATCTCTCAGCCTCGTCTTATCTTTAGTCTAGCTACTCATTGAGGTCTGGAAACATGATGACACAAGAGACTTGTGCAGTCCAGGGATGAAAAAACCCAACAGTTTGCCCTGATGAATGAATGTCAGCCATTCATTTCTGTAGGAGACCAAATTAAGGAATGTACATAGAAACAAGACAGAGTGGAATTGAGTGAAAGGTATTTCCAGTCCTTCGTAACCCCATTGATTTCTGGTTCCTTCAGATAATTTGTATCCCAGATTATCTTCCACCTTCCTTCACAAGCTTCATTTTGGTTGAAAATAGGAGAAGACATAATTCTTCAAAGCATGGATCTCACCTCAGCACCAACATCACCAAACAATCCTCATTTTGGAATAAAAAGAAAAAAATGTCCTTGTATTTGGATATTCACATCAAGTGTCCAATTGTCTGCATGGAAGAGTTATCAGTGATCAACTACAGTGTCACCCCCAACAAATGACCATTCACATACTGAGCTAAACTTTCTCAAGTGCACATATGGACCAGCCTTTCTTGCAGTGGGGTCAAAAACTGAGCAAATTTAATGATCTACAGTGAGAACAAATATAAGAAAACTTTTCAAAGCTCTAGTCTAACATTCTAGTATCTGGGCAAAAGGAGTTCAGTGCCAAGGTATGGAAGAAATAAGCAACAAAGAAAGAATAGAGGAAAAACCACCTTCCAGGTGTAGAGCCATTGTCCAAGATACTTTGCAGCCTGAGGTGATAGAGGAGACTGTGTTTCCCACTCCAAATTGACACAGAGATGTCAACTACATCCATAGCTGAAGTTTTCTTCAGTGCTAAAAATCAATGGAATGGCATCCTTGGCTGTACCTGAGGCTATTGAGAGGGCCCAGACCAAGTATACAAGTCTCTCTTCCAACAGAGAGTAACAGCCAGATTTTGGGGGAGGGAGGGGGGGGGATGAGGACCAAGTGATATTTCTGCCCCCAGTATCAGCTGCCCGAGGCTGCTACCTCAGTCTGCCACTTCTATGGCTGAGCCTTGTCACACTGACTTTTTAATTAGACCAATGTCTTAGAGAGAATGGAGACACTAGTTATCCAAGTTTTCTGGCTGAAAAGACACAGATGCACAACGATCTGCTTCAAAAGCTGTGCAGCCTCAAAATAATCCCCTTGGGCAACAGTAAAACAGCAGACTATCAGAAGGAGTGGGAGTGAACAGTCAGAGCGGGATTATGCAGAGAGAGTCATGTATGTCTCCAAACTTCACCACCACCCACGCAATAATTCCCAGATTGAGTGGATCTAACAGATTAGATTAATCTATTGCAGAGATTTGTGTACTACATGATCTTGGTAGGACACCTCTCCTATTCCCAAACCCAAGGTAACTAGCTCCCAGTCTCATATGGCTGTGCAGGAATATTCTCTTCAAGTTGACAAATCTATAAGCTAACAAGATGTGTGGGGAATGGGATGCATGCAAAACATGTATTTGCATTGGCCTGATATTAAGTGGGGAGCGGCAGAGAAAGGCTTAGGTTTATAACAAAGAGAGTCCACAAAGGGGGTGATTGCCTCACCTACTGTAGTTTTGAAGCAGTCCTGCCCAGAGCTCAGTTCCAGTTAACAAAGATGAGCAAGGCAGCGAGGAGCAAGCTGAATGGTGAGAAGCAGGAAGTATTACTGCTCTGTTTGCTCCATTTTGAGTAAAGATGGTACCCCCCCCCACACACACACACACACAAACATATGAAATAATAGCATGCATTTTAATATACAGTATATGTGGTTGCCCAGCACATCTAGGATGCTTCCAGAGAGCTGGTTCCTAGCAACACCAGTCAGAAGTCAGGGTGAAGCTCTTCCATCATGTCTCAGAAAATTGTTTATGGTAAACAAATAAAAAATACACAAGAAGTGGAGAGAAAACTTAAGAGGATTACAAAGAGAAAATGCTAGACTTTTCATAAAATTCTATGTTTGAAGCAGAACAATTGCCCAGTAATAAATGTCTAGTAACAGCCTCCCCCAACAATTTCCCCCTCAGCTGCCAGTTGCTAAGGCATTCTGGCCCCTGAATGCATTGTCTTAAATCCTTCTGTTTCAAAGCGGAATTCTGTTACTGAAAATGGGCGACAGCAGTCAAGCCAAGGCTGTGAAATGTGCAGCCCTTCAGAAGTCAATACACTACACCTCCCATCATGCTTCACCTTTGACCAGACTAACTGGAATTGATGGGAAACTGAGGTTCAAAACATCTGGCAGACTACGGATTCTCCTAGGCTTGGATTAAATGATATTCCTCTTGAAGTAATCATCACTGTAGCATTAAAAAGGTCTACCTCAGAAGCCCTCTTTGGGGACAGAAAACAACAGAACTGGAAACCCACCTGATCAACAAATAATGTCCCCAAATAATCACCAAGCTGGGATAGATGCATCACCTCATTGCAAATAGCTGAGCAAGAATGTTTCTGTACTGATTCTGGCCATCTGTCGGGGGGGGGGGGGGTACTTTGAATGTCATCTTCCTGCTTCTTGGCAGGGGGTTGGACTGGATGGCCAATGAGGTCTCTTCCAACTCTATGATTCTATGATTAAAGAAAGGAATTGGCATGATGTTCACAGTATTAGTGTGTGAGAGCAACTGTTCTGAAATACTACTTATGTATGTGTGTGCATGCAGAAGCTAGCCACTATAGTTTAGAATTGTGCCCTGCCTAACATAATTTCCCTAATTTCATTAAGAAAATAGAATTAAGAATTTGACCTGAATTTGCCATTATTTGTCAATTCTGACATTTTTCTGCCTCCTGAACTCAATCAGATCTAAGTGTGATCTTATCTCCCTTCTTCTCATGGTTTCTTGAATCTTCCTTGTCCTACAGCCTCCTCTTTCTTTGACAGTTTCTGCTGTCTCTCATTGACCCCTCATGGGTGCTTTCTGATAGGAAGCTTTTGCAGCCAGATACTCAACTGCTTCAATCTGAAAATGTGTTGCATCCCAAACCATCAGTTCTGGTACCTAAACTCCATATGTGGCCGCGGTATCCAGATTTCAGATTCTGGAAGCTAAATTGTGCTTTTATGGCTCTGCCTGGCTCTTATCCAAAGCCAAATGTAGAGCCCTAGTATTTAGGACATTTAGGATAGAGAAAATATGACAGTTTGAGGAGTGGGGCTTAGAAGGCAGCTCACAAAACTGTCTTTAATAAACCTGGGCTTAATGCCATTGTCCCTGGAGGGCTCAAAATCATGAGGTTGGTTTAACAATTGTAGAAGTTCAAGCGTTCCTTGGGTTCATTCCGTCTGCGCTCTCTGGTTTCCCAATTCTTGGGGTCATGTTGCAATTATTCCAAAATGTACTGTGAAGTCAGGAGGTTTGGAAACTTCCCTTTTGAAAGGCCACTTTTATACCTCTTCTCTTTCCTGAATTTGCAAAGACGTGGCGGGTTGGGGAGAAGAATAATTTCCCTGTTGCCTTTCTAGCAGAAATAAAACAAATAAAATGAGAAACTTCATACAGAATGGACTAACCTCAAGCACGTTTTGATTAGCTGTTTCAATCCTGTTTTCCTTCCCTGAATTTCCAATGAAGATGGTTAGACAGCTCTCATAGATGTAGGCCCCTGGAAATGCAATGGCTTGTATGTTAAGCCCAAATACTGGAAGGAGAGAGGTCGCATATCTATCTTCTCAGAAGAAGGCCATTCCTCAATCTGAAGACACCATCTGTTTCAAGAGTGGGCGGACAGTCAACATCAGCGAGGCTAGATTATAGGACTCAGGATCCTAAAGAGACACCCCTTCCCACCCACTTTTTGTATTTGTGCAAGCAACCCTTTTGGAGGGCCAGGGTGGCACTGCAGTAGCTCAGACTTGGCAATGCTGCCAAGCAGCTGCCTCCTGAGGTCCCTTTCGATCACAAGGGAGGAGCACTCTTTTGTCCCAGCTGACATGACTGCCACAGTAGTAGTGTCCCCAACGTAACATAAGCATTCTCATTCCCTCTGAGGCTGAAAGATTCAAATAGGATGGTGAGAAATGCTGCTACCTTTGGGGGAGTGGGGAAGAAAGGTTTATGAGCTCCCTATCACCAAGGTACAGGATGTGCCTATGTGTGTATGTTTATGTGCTCACACACCTGTGCATGTGCATGTATAGTGCTAGCAACAGCACAGGGTTCTTAATCTCAGAAGTCCTTGGAGTATTTGTTCCAATTGCATCATTGGAAATGTAGCCTTGGCCCTCAACCTAACTACCTGCAGCCTTTGTCCTAAGTTGAAAAGCCTTCTGCAAGCAACTGGGACTTCTGCAAAGGGAACAATTACTTCCCCAAGGCCTACAAGTGTCATGCAAGAGACAAAAAAGAAAAGGGTGGCAAGGAAGGGAGGGAAAGAATGGGCCATCTTCTTCGTTCTCCTCCTTCCTGGCCCCTGAGAGATTACCTTTGAAGATCTGGGGCCCTTGGGAGAGGGACAGGGTTGTCCAAGTCTTCTCTCTGTGAAAGATATCTAATCAAAGCCTGTTTTAAAAGATAAGAACCTTCAAAATGGAGATCGGCAAAAGTTTTGATGCTAGCAGCCATGTCATGTATTTATTTTTATTTGTTTATAAAATAGTTTGATTTTTGTTTTTAAAAATGCCTCTAGCCTGCAGTCACAGTGTTAGTCAGTAGGTGGCAGACTTCTCAAACCTCCCCTAAAGGCAAAATTATGATTGGAGCCAGAATATGTGAAGTTACTGCTTGGGATACAGAGATCCTTCTACAGAACTCTGAAATAGTTAATCGGAAGAGGAAATGGTAGGGAGTGAGCAGTGGGAAAGGTTAAAGCAACATTGGGGTGAAGGAGAAACCAGTGGGAAATGGAAAGTGAGGTGCACCAGAATAAATACAGTAGGGTCTCACTTATCCAACACTTGCTTATCCAACGTTCTGGATTATCCAACGCATTTTTGTAGTCAATGTTTTCAATACATCGTGATATTTTGGTGCTAAATTCATAAATACAGTAATTACTACATATCATTACTGTGTATTGAACTACTTTTTCTGTCAAATTTGTTGTATATCATGATGTTTTGGTGCTTAATTTGTAAAATCATAACTTAATTTGATGTTTAATAGGCTTTTCCTTAATCTCTCCTTATTATCCAACATATTCGCTTATCCAACGTTCTGCCGGCCCGTTTATGTTGGATAAGTGAGACTCTACTGTAATAAAAAAAAAAGTAGGAGCAAAGGGAGGGTGTCATGGAGCCAAATCCCAGGGCTGGATTTCCAAGCCCTGAATCTGGCTTCATAACATAAAACAACCCTGCAAGCACCTGGCGGGAGAAGATAAAATGAGCCTGGGAACTCAGGGTTGAAAGTATAAACAATTATAATTGATGTAGTGTGTGGGAATGGTAGTAATGTGATCCGGAGGGTGGGGTTTGATGATGATATTTGCGTGTGCTATTACGTTGCATCAGAAGTGATAAAATTGAATGTATGTAAACATTAGGTCATTCTCGACTTTTCCAAAGTCATGTATTCTTCAATAAAGATTGGATTTGAGAGCAGCTATCTTTGATCTGCGTTCAGACTGGTCCTTTGAAGTGAGCCTGACAATTAAGTCGAGAATCCCGTTCTCACCCTCCTGCGGAATTCGCAGTGAAGTGATAATGAGTGGAGAAGGAGATCAAAGCCCAAATGGAGCAGGGAGGCCTTTGCAAGGGGCCCGGCCGTTGGGAGAAGAGACGCTGCAAGCCATAGCTTCCTCTACGGGGTACCCCAGGCCGGACGGCGTGACCCAGAGGATTCCCAGGGGAGGAAGAGGCGTCTCTGCGGCTGCGGAAACCAGTTGGGGATCTGGAGGAAGCATGCCGGAGACCGTGGCCCTGCGGTTATCCATCCTGGAAACAAATTTATCCAGGCTGTCGGAAACCGTAGGGAGGTTGGTGCCACTATTGGAAGAGAATCTCCAAAAGGAGCCCATCCGATATGGCGCCGAGAGAGAGCCAAGTAAAGAAGGAGATTGGAGCCAGAGGGGCCAGCGAGCATCAACGCAGAGTCCCGTGGCCGCGAGGGGCGAGGGAGATGAGGAATATTGGCAGGAGCTGGAGTTCCGAGACAGAATGGCACGCGAAGTGGAGCGCCAGCGAGCTCTGGGAACTCTGAGGCCGCCATCTCCAACAGAGCTCCCAACCCCCCGAATGGGCGCCGGGGTGGAAAGACCACTGGGGCCAGGGATCGGGTCCAGTGGATTAGCAGACGAAGGCGGAGAGGAGCAGGAGATCCAGGAAGAGGAGGAGAATGTGCTGTACGACGAGGGAAGACGAGATGCGGGGGCTACAGCGAGGCCCGTATGCGGATGGGTGGAAGGGCCGACAGCGGCGGCAGAATTTCGGGAGCCGCGCAGAATGACTACCGGAGTGGGGCGCGGCGTGTTCAGAGGGGCCGTCCAAGGAAACCCGATGCAACCCTTCCCCCTGCCTCCCAGACAGCACCAACGGGCCGCAGAATGGATGCCAAGGAGGGAAGATCTCAAACTAGAATACGGAGGGGACAATGCACACACATTCCCCTCCGAAGCAAGCAGGGTTCGAGCCATCGGCAACACACTAAAGAGAGGAGCTGCAAGCTGGTATGTGCAACTACATGCCAGACGCGACCCATGCCTGAGGTCAGTGCCCCGCTTCCTCGCCGCACTGGAAAACCGGTTCAGAGACCGGCTAGAGCAATTGAGGGCTCGAGACCAGCTTAAAGGAATAAAGCAGAGGGACAAAACGGTGCCCGAGTACGCAGAGGAATTCCTCCACCTCGCGGAAAGGGTACCAGAGTGGTCTGAAGTGACCAAAGTGGAAATATTTAAAGAGGGACTACGCCCCGAGGTTTTCAGCTGGGCAGCGCACAGAGATGACCCCGAAACGCTCCAGGGATGGATTCAACTAGCGGGGCGCGTTGAGTCCACCCTGGCCCAAGTGAAGCGCTTCAGGAGCAGCGGCGGCCAGCAAAGACCGGTGGCAAGAGGCCGAGGAGAAACGAGGAAGCAGGAAAGGTCCGGAGGGAGGCCGGGGATTCCCTCCAGAGGAGACGACAACAAACCTAAACCGGGATGCTTTGTGTGTGGGAAGACGGGCCATCGAGCAGCAGAATGTTGGGCACGGAAGGGGGAGCCGCCAAAACCCTCAAAACCCAAGCCAGCAACCGGGAGGCGTGCGGAGGAGGAGGTGCAAGCCCCAGAATCTCCGGAAAGATTGGTGAGTCGGGACAAACGCATGATAGTAGTGCCAATCTGCATCTCGGGGCTAGAGAATCGGGCCACCTGCAAGGCATTTGTGGATTGTGGTTGTTCTAGGAACATTATAACTCCGGAACTAGCAGGAGCGCTGAAATGCCAGCAGATGGTGCTTGACTCCCCAATTGCATTTTCGCAGCTAGATGGATCAGTTGCTGCTGGGGAAGTATCTACAAAGGAAATACGGGAGGTCCCATGTAAAATAGGCAAATGGGAAGGAAGAATATCCTTTGTGATAGCCCCTATTGCCACATACCACGTAATATTAGGGATACCATGGCTCGAACAGGCAAATCCTGACGTAGATTGGAGAGGAAAGAGCCTAGCATTTAAAGAACAGCAGACGCAATGGGAGATAAGCAAAATTGCAGAAGAGGAAGACGAGGGAGATGAATCAGGTGAAATAGACCCACAGCTATTGCCACCTGAATACAGAGACTTTGTGGATGTTTTCAATCAGAAAGAGGCAAGTAAATTACCTCCCAAAAGGAATATAGAAGTAGAAATTGAAATAACCCCAGGAGCAAACTTACCAAAACCAAAAGTATATCCCATGTCTGTGCAAGAGAAGGAGGAATTGAGGAAGTATATTGATAAAAACCTGGCGCGAGACTTCATTAAACCATCCAATTCTCCTCTCGGGGCCCCAGTGTTATTTAGGAGAAAGAAAGACAACTCCCTAAGATTGTGCATTGATTATCGTAATTTAAATGCAATTACTAAGGACAATAAATACCCTATGCCCTTAGTAAAGGATTTAATTACCGTATTGAAGAAAGGGAGCATATTTACTAAACTGGATTTAATTGAAGCATATCATAAATTAAGAATCAAACCGGAGGATACTTGGAAAACTGCATTTTCCTGTGCATTCGGCCATTTTGAATATAAAATTTTGCCTTTCGGACTAAAAAACGGAGGCGGTTGCTTTATGCAGCTTATAAATGAAATATTACACCCCTTGTTGTACAGAGGGGTATTTATATTTCTTGATGATATCTTGATTGTGAGTGAAGATAAGGAAAAGCACGTGAAATTGGTCCGGGAAGTGTTGCAGAGACTAAGAGAAGCAAAGCTGTACGCAAAACTGTCCAAATGTGAATTTAATAAAACTCAAATTGACTTTCTGGGGTATCGGATATCTCCAGAAGGATTAGCTATGGACCCAGCTAAAGTATCAGATGTAAAAGAATGGGGAGTACCTCAAACAAGGAGGCAATTGCAATCATTTCTGGGGTTTGCAAATTTTTATAGATCCTTCATAAAAGGCTTCGCGCAAATAACCGCACCCCTTACTGAACTTTTAAAAACAAAAGGGAAAGGGGAGACAGCAAAAGTAAAAGCTCCTGGCGCCAAACTGAGTTGGACGCCAGAATGCCAAAAGGCATTTGAAACCCTAAAAGAATGCTTCACAGAAGGACCCATCCTAAAACATCCAGATATCAGAAGCCCTTTCATAATCCATTGCGATGCCTCAGACTGTGCGTACGGGGCAGTACTATTGCAAAAAGATCAAAATGGGAACTTAAAACCCTGTGGATATTTGTCCCGGAAGTTCAGCGAAACTGAAAAATGTTGGCCAATATGGGAAAAAGAGGCATTAGCCATATTAAAAGCCTTGGAATGCTGGCGACACTTCCTCGAAGGAAGCGGTATCCCATTTGAAATTTGGTCTGACCATAAGAATCTCCAGTATTTAAAGTCTCCTCGAAAATTGTCCCCCAAACAAATTAGATGGGCGCAATACTTCAGCAGGTTCGATTTCCAATTAAAATTTTTTCAAGGGAAGCAGAATGTCTTGGCAGATGCTCTTTCACGCATGCCTCAACACGAAGGCATAACCACAGCAAAAGAGGGGACAATATTCTCTGATAAACAATGGGGCTTAGCTGTCAGGACAAGAGCGCAAACCCAAAAGGAGAACACGGCTATTGTTGAACTCGACGGGGAAGATAATTGGGGAAACGAATTGAAACAGTCTTATGAAGGAGATCAGTGGATCGCATCCAATGCAGAAAAGGGGGAGCAGAAGGGGGGATTTTGGTTTGTTAACAAGAAACTGTATATCCCAGCAATATTAAGGATTAAGATTTTGCATCGTTTTCACAATAACCAGAGCGCTGGTCATACAGGAATTACAAAAACAACGAAGGCAATAGCAAAACATTGTTGGTGGCCAGGAATGAGGAAGGACATAAAGAATCATGTTGTTCAATGTGATGATTGTGCCAGAAATAAATCGAGAGGAGGGAAGCCTATGGGATTATTACAAACAGTAGCGGAACCTACCAGACCTTGGGAATGTGTAGCTATGGACTTTGTGGGGGAACTGCCGGTTAGCAAAGGACATCGTTATATTTGGACAGTATTAGACCTGTTTTCTAAACAGGCCCACTTTATAGCACTGACGAAACTACCATCGGCCGAGAAACTAGCTGAATTGTACATAAACCATATTTACAAACTGCATGGATGTCCCAGTAGAGTGGTCAGTGACAGAGGAGTACAATTCACAGCAAAATTTTGGGAAAAATTCTTGGAAATGCTAGGAGCAGAAAGGAGTCTAAGTTCTGCTTTTCACCCCATGACAAACGGGGCAGTAGAACGTACTCAGCAGACACTTGGGCAGTTCCTTCGAATGTACTCTAACATGAGACAAAATGACTGGTCTAGGTGGTTGGCTTTTGCAGAACTAGCTTTTAATTCGACTATACATTCAGCAACAAATAAAACTCCCTTTGAAGTGGTTTACGGGTATGAAATACAGCCTTTGCCCCAGTTACCAAGATGGACAGAGAATGAGGAAACAGAGGTAGGGAAATGGAAAACACAAATGCTAGAATGCTGGAGTCAAGTGACTGCATCCTTAAAGGAAGCACACAAAAAGTATAAAGCGTTCGCAGACAGAAAGAGGGTGGAAGGTGATAAATTGGATAAAGGAGATCTAGTGTGGTTAAGTACCCAAAACATCAAATTGGGGCTACCTTCGAGAAAATTGGGCCCCAAATATATTGGACCATTCAGAATACAGGGTGTTATCAATGAAGTAACTTTTCAGTTGGCATTGCCAAAAAGTTTAGGGAAAATACACCCAGTATTCCATCGCAGCTTACTGAAAAAGTATATGGGGACTTTGGACAAAATGGACACATAGAGTTGTTGTTTGATTTGTTTCAGGACTATGATGAAAAAAGAACCGAAGAGGAGGATGAAGAAAACGAGGGCGCCATGTCATGGAGCCAAATCCCAGGGCTGGATTTCCAAGCCCTGAATCTGGCTTCATAACATAAAACAACCCTGCAAGCACCTGGCGGGAGAAGATAAAATGAGCCTGGGAACTCAGGGTTGAAAGTATAAACAATTATAATTGATGTAGTGTGTGGGAATGGTAGTAATGTGATCCGGAGGGTGGGGTTTGATGATGATATTTGCGTGTGCTATTACGTTGCATCAGAAGTGATAAAATTGAATGTATGTAAACATTAGGTCATTCTCGACTTTTCCAAAGTCATGTATTCTTCAATAAAGATTGGATTTGAGAGCAGCTATCTTTGATCTGCGTTCAGACTGGTCCTTTGAAGTGAGCCTGACAGGAGGGTGTCAGAAAAGGAGGACTAAGCATCCTTTACAAAATTAGGTACTTCCTAAAGTGGCAGCAACAATAGCAATAGCAAAAAATCCAGTAATAGTGCTAGTAATAATGTATCAACAATTAGACCAAGCCCTGGATGTTACTTATTCTATCATTGTAGAGTTGGGCCCCAGCAACTAAAAGCTCTGAGGGTTTCACTCTGGCTAATTTAGAAAAGCAACTTCTTCTCTAGTAAGTTAACAGTTCAATGTGTGAAGTCAGTGAGTCACACACTGTATAAATTACTTTAGCCTCCTGAACAACCGCCACTGGATATTCTGCCTTAGGATGATGAGAATTGAAGGCCAACACATCAGAATTGTGGGAGTAGTTGGAGGATGCTGTGGCTTCTGGAATACTACATCTTTCCTGTCCCCAGCAATGCATCAGTTGGTTTGCACAGGCCAACTTCTGACTTCAAACCTTTGTAGAGTTGCCAATGTTTTTAGTGGCTTAGCTGCTGTCACTATGCTTTTAATAATATTCTGTCATGGAATCACACCACAGGAGACTCTTTTCCTGGTGCTGATTGAAAGTGCTGGGAAAACCATCACATTAGTCAGGCCTGCTATAGGGCTATGAGAGAAGGTACTAAATTGTTGAGAATTCAAAGCTTGAGAGAAAGCGCTGAAATCATGGGACTGGGAGGGATCACTATTCCAAAAAAGATATGCAAAAGGCCAGCCCAGGACATCAGAGCTCATGAAGTCTGAAGCACAGAGCCAACCAGCTTGGCTTATAGGATCAAAAGCAAAGGCAGCGCTGAAGTGACGGGGGATTTTTAAGATTAAAGGTTTCAAAGAGACTTTGGCCAAAAATAAAATAAACAGTCCATCAACCACGATGTGTCAGAAGAACCTACTCAGACCACACTAACTGGGAAGGGCTTTGCGGTGACCCTCCAGAGGCAGTCTTTGATTCACACTACACTCTTCATACTAGTACAGGATCATATCAAACCATTCCCATGGAAATGCCTCCTCCTCCTCCCCGATTTTGTGTCATTTTCTGAGTGGCTCAAGATTGGCTTCTGTGTCAGATTTGTTTCAGTGAGTGTGGATCTCAGAGAAAAGTTCAATTGGCAAGGCTGAACTCTAAGAAACAAGAGAAGCTGGGCTTGGGGCATCTTACCTGTCTTCTGAACATGGCCAGTCAGTAGAAAACCAAGGAAGAAACTGAAAGACTCAGATCAGGGGAGCATACTGGGAGGCTCTGGAAACCGTAGTAGTAAAAAGCAACTTTCCCAATATATGCTGGGATGGGCTTCAGGCCTCTGGGTGTGTATGTACAAAACCTACCCTCTCCCATCCCTCTCTTGCTGCCTCATCACACTAGAACATGAATCCACTTTAAATCCGGTTTTTGCCTCCTGCAGAATTCTGGGGTTTGTAGTTTGGTAAGGCCCAGGACCTATCTGGTTGTGCTGTTTAAAGCCCCCTTCCTAAAGTGGATTTGAAGTGGATCCAAACTCTAGTGTGATGAGGTCCTTGATGTACATTTGTCCTCAACTGTGGCATACTGATATGTCAAAATTTTGATTCAGCTTGGCTCACATTCATTGTTCTCTAGAGGTGATGGTTTGAGCTGCATGTGCTGGATTGCCTGCTAACCAGTTCTTCCCTATCTTTGCCACTGCAACAACTGCCCAGAAAGGGAGAAGAAAAGGGTAGCAGCTGGATTCCCATAAACACGTACATATAAGTACGGTACAAATGTGAGGAGGGCTCCCCCTTCCACATCATCCCCTTTGCCAAATGTACGTGCACAAATATTACAATGGATATGAAATAGGAAGCAGAACACAGTGGTTAGTTCTGAGTGTCATAGAAGGGTTGTAAATTGTTAGCCTCTTACTTTGCTGTTACTGGACTATCACTGTCAGGGATTAGAAAAAATGTTTGTTGGAGTTTTATATTTTAAGGGGCAAAGTAACTTGGCTGCCCTAAGGCGCTGGGCCCTTTAGCTTTGAAATACTTTTTCTAAGAGGCTTGTGAGTGAAGTATAAGAACAATGTGACTCCCCTTTTGCCCTTTCTGTGCATGCATATGTGCCTTCAAGTCTCCTGCCAGTGGTGACCCTGTTAAATTCCTAGAGTATTCCCAGGAATATTCATAGGTAGTTTTACCATTTTCTTCCTCTGAAATAGTCTATAACACCTCTCATTCTTTAGTGTTGTCCAACCCAAATACTAACCAAGGCTGACTCTGCTTAGCTTCTAAAATCAGATGGGATCTGCTGCCTTTAGGCCAATTGCCTCCTCTTCCTGGGTAGTCTTGCCACTGGGTCTCTGACTGTGGAGACCTATTCTGGATCAACATGGTCTGTCACACCAAGAACATAGATATCCAGGTGGAAGGCAGTCACGGCAAGGGTTTGCTTGACATGCCTTACTCTTGGTACATTTCTCCCTTTTGTTCTCTGTTCTTGTCTCTTCATAATCCACAGCACTGTTGGTAACAGCTGACCTCCAGTTCAGTGCTCGAGGGCAAGGGCTTACCAATTCTCAATTTTTATTCCACATGTTTTAAGGTTTGTTTTAAAGTTTGCTTTAAGCCCATCTTTAAATCTCTTTTCCTGTCCACTGACATTCTATTTTCTGTTCTTGAGCTGAGAGTAAAGTCACTGCTTTGGGAGATGGTGATCGGGCATTCGGACAACATGGCCAATCCATTTGTGTGCATGCACGCACATGGTGATAAGAAATGTGAGTGCAGGCCAAATCTAGCTCTTTGCCACACTTCACATGCTCCCTGTTCCTATTTATGAAATATATGAAGCCCCAGTTCACATTTATGAAATGTCCCATTAGCCAGCCTGATGCCTCTCTTAGTCAAGTTCAGCTTGATCCCAGTCAGCTCCAGAGGCAGAGAGGTCAGCGTATCCTATCTAACAAGAGATGACTGCATTATTTATTATTATGGTCATTATTGTCAACTTTTCTATGGGCAAAGATTCTTGCCTCCAAGTAAAAACAGAGCCAAAAATGCCAGTCTCTATAAGAAAGAATTTGGGGTATTTTTTCTACTTTGTTAATATTGTAATTGAAATCATTTCAAACAAACTGACATGACATTATAAGAATACTACAACAATAAAATCAGTTGATTTTCTGATTTTTTCTGATGAGATATTTTTCAACAGCTACTAGATTTCTCTATTTTGAAAAAAATTACATCTTAATTTTTGTACTACACCACACACACCTAAATGTCAAAGCACATCCATTTCTGCCCTTTGCGTTGCCGTAGTGCACTAGGAACTAGCTGAAATTAGCAAAAAAGGTAGTGTATATAGTGGGCAGCATATGAGTTGAGGTTGGCACAAGGTGCATTCCAACTCCCCAACAAATCTTTAAACAAATAAAAAAATGCAATCCCCATAGTGAGTAGCCATCCAGACATTGCTGGGTTTCAACTCCTATGATTCTTTACTATTGGCAGATGGAAAGGGCAGTCGCATCACATCTGGAAATGTACCTGTCCTCCTTCCATAAAACATGCTACAGAATATTCTGCAAAATGCAGAATCTCCTTAACAGATGTCAAATGGGAGGGCAGAAAGTTTGCAAGCTAGCGTGGTATAGCACTGCATACCAAGTATCAATATGGCTACCTCTTAAATACTCTTCCTCCAGAATAGTTATCTAATACAGTAGCGTTCTGAAATCAGGCCTTATTCAGCATCCAGTAGAGGTATTAAATATGAGAAAATATCTGAGGAATCAGGTAATGCCAAGGGCATCCTTTAACATCTGGAGCCATTATCACTGACCATGAGCCATGAGGTGTGTGAGGATATCTGGAGTGATCTAGATGTTCATATACACACACCTCACGGTCCATGGTCAGCAATTATGAGAGCTATAGTCCAAAATATTTGGAGAGACCCAGGACTATCCCTTAAACAAGAGAAGAGCTGGAATCCATCAGATGCACCAAAGAGGGGAACATGCTCTCACCAAGCCAATCCTATGGGTTAACCAACATCTCCTATCAATGTTCAGAATGAAGAAGAAAATATGAGACTTAATGTTAATTTTTCAGCTTGAAAAGGTTCAGCATCCCTTAAAACAAGAGGTAAAGGTAAGCAAAATCAAATTTGGAGGATCCCCTTCCACACACATTTTTAGTAACTGTATGGCAAATTGCAAAGGCAGAAATGTTCACCTATGCAAAGTAAGGACAAGAAGTATTGCCCTCACTCTGGCTTTATCTACATTGTTGAATGAATGTCATTTGGCACCATTTTAATTGGCATGGAATGTTATGGAATGTGGAGAGTTGTAGTTTTACAAGGCCTTCAGCCTTCTCCACCAAAGAGTGCTGGTGCCTCATCAAACTACAACTCCCATGACCACAGCAATAAAGCCATGGCATCTAAAGCAGTGCCAAATTGCATCAATTTTGCAGTGCAGATGCAGGCTGTGTCTTGGATTTCATAAACCTTCATGAGGTTAAATCTGATTGAAGTTTTCTGATGACACACTGTCTAATTTGGATTTGCAGCATCATGATGTCGCCAAACCTGAGTCTCTGTATACTGACGTGGTGCCACCATTTGGCAATGCGGGTTGTGGCTTACTATGATCGTTGTGAAAGCTTTTTTGTTAAATGTGCCAATGATGTTGGGCAGAGACCCAAATATGGTTGATAACAAGCAGCTAGCATATGAACAAAATAAGGAGGCATGGAAAAACCTAAAGGGACATTTGCTCTCAGCTCCCTTCACCCACAGCCTCCTTTCACATTCACCCTGATAGTTGAAAAGGATGAAAATTTTGTGCAGTCTCAAATTTAAAAAAGAAAGTACAAGGTGGGTTGCTGTGAGTTTTCTGGGCTGTATGGCCATGTTCCAGAAGCATTCTCTTCTGTTGTTTCTCCCACTTCTATGGCAGGCAACCTCAGAGGTTGTAAGATATATTGGAAACTAGGCAAGGGAGGTTTATATATCTGTTAAAGGTCCAGGGAGGGAGAAAGAACTCTTGTCTGTGTGAATGCTGCAATTAATCACCTTGATTAGCATTAAAAGCCTTGTAGCTTCAAGGCCTGTCTAATTCCTGCCTGGGTGAATCCTTTCTTGGGAAGTGTTAGCTGGCCCTGATTGTTTCATGTCTGGAATTCAGGGTCAACTAACAACTCCCAACAAGGAATTCCCCAGGCAGGAAGCAACCAGGCCTTGAAGCTGTAAGGCTTTCCAATGCTAATCAAGGTGGCCAATTGCACTATTTACACTTGCCTCAAACAGACAAGAGTTTTTTCTTCCTGGACTTTCCACAGATATATAAACCCCACTTGCATAGTTTCTAACAGACCTCACAATCTCTGAGGATGCCTGCCATAGACGTGGGCGAAACATCAACAGAAACATGGTCATACAGCCTGGAAAACTCACAGATTGGAAGATGGTGGATTCCAAGGCCCCAGAAGTATCTCAGCCAACATACACAAGGACAGAATGTAGAAATGCCTCTACATCTTAGGGAACATTATTTCACTGTTTACTGGAGGTCAATGTTAAACCTACCTGAATAAAAATGTATTTTTAATACAGTCGGGAGTACATATTACCATCAAATCCAAATACAGGGCCTCCATGAACACAGCCTTTGAAATCAAGTATACAATTATGAATCTTAAGGGTGCACCTACACTGAAGAAACAATGAGTTTAACACCACTTGAACAGCCATAGCTCGGTGTTACACAATCCTGGGATTTGTAGTATAAGGCACCAGCACTCCGCCAGAGAAGGCTGAAGTGCTTGGAAAACTACAACTCATGATTTCATAGCAGTGATTTCATTACAGTGACAGAGAATCCACCTAAGCATTAGGAAAGACTTCCTGAGATGACTTCTTTGGCAATGGAATATGTTCGGCATGTGGACAATTTCAACAGAAAGGAGGAAACAATGAAAAGGAACAAAATCTGGCTACTAGTATTTAAAAAAACTCTCAAATCAGGACAGTAAATAAAGAACCACACTCAGAAAAGAGAGGAATTTCTGACATGAATCTATCAGGGGCAGCTGACACCTCAGAACAAAGGATTCTCCCAGGCAGGAAGCAGCCAGGCTTTGAAGCTGCAAGGATATTTAATGCTAATCAAGGTGGCCAATTGAAACATTTGCACCTGTCTTAAACAGACAAGAGTTCTTTCTCCCACTCTGGACATTATTCCACGGATATATAAACCCCATTTGCCTAGTTTCTAACAGACCTCACCACCTCTGAGGATGTCTGCCAGAGATGTGGGTGAAACGTCAGGAGAGAATGCTTCTGGAACATGGCAACACAGCCCGGAAAACTCACAGCAACCTAGTCTGACACTACTTGAACAGCCATGGCTCGGTGTTACACAATCCTGGAATTTGTAGTATGAGTCACCAGCACTCTTCAGCTTGGAAAACTACAATCCATGATTCCATAGCAAAAAGCCATTGCAGTGATAGAAAATCCACCGAAGCGTTAGGAAAGACTTCCTGATAAGACTTTTTCGGCAATTGAATGTTTCCTTGGATTGTGATGGAGGTATTAAGGCAGGGGCAGGATGGCCATTTACTGGGAGGGCTTTGTTGGTGTGTTCCTGCGTGGCAGAATGCGGCTGAACCAGATGGCCCTTGGGAGTTTCCTCCAACCCTCAGATGCTATGGAAGCGGTTGCTGGGAGGGAGCCCCCGCCTCCTTCTCGGCGGAGATCCACGCTCACTCCTCCACATACACACACATCCATAGACACGCAACGAGGTCCCTGCGCCTTTAAATATCCCGAGCCCCGGCTAAGCAGGCACCTTCTCCAAACATTTAGGCCCATTAACATTGTTAAGCAGTGAGTTAGGGAGTGTCAGCAATGTGCTATTTTCGCGCGCGGGCTGATTGATGAAGGGCGACGCGCGCAGGGCCCCCGCTTGGCAGCCAGACAGCGTTGAACAATGAGGGGGCCCCCAGCCAGCCAATAAATACCAGCCTCTAATCTCGTCTCTCCCCCCAGCCCCCACGTGGGGACAGACGGGCAGCGCCAGCGCCCCGGACATTGGCCCAGCCGCAGCCAACCAGAGGGCGCCAAATTGGAGCTCCGCGCTCCCATTGGCTCTCCGCGTTCCCTTTTGTTCTCGCCATTCCTGGCGGAGTTTAACCCTTTCCTCGCCCGCCCAGGAAGGAGGCAGGAAGGCTAAAGAGGCGCAGGCGGCGCGAGGAAGGAAGGTCTGGAAGTCTCGGTGGGAAGGGAGGGAGAAGGATTCCCCGTGTAGCTCTTCACACGTACTCGCATTTAGTCACCCCAAGAAATACTGCTCCAGGAGAATGACTGCTGTAACTCTGGGTTGCTGTGAGTTTTCCGGGCTGTGTGGCCATGTTCCAGAAGCATTCTCTCCTGACGTTTCACCTGTATCTATGGCAGGCATCCTCAAAGCTTGTGAGGTCTGGGGGTTTATATATCTGTGGATAGTTCAGGGTAGGAGAAAGAGCTCCTGTCTCTTTGAATATTGCAATTGAGCACTTTGATCACCCTGTCAGGGGTACTTTGGATGAGATATTCCTGCTTCTTAGCAGGGGGTTGGACTGGATGGCCCGTGAGGTCTCTTCCAACTCTGTGATTCTATGATTAGCATTGAAAATCCTTGCAGCTTCAAGGCCCAGCTGCTTCCTGCCCTGGGGGAATCCTTTGTCGGGAGGTGTTAGCTGGCCCTGATTGTTTCATGGCTGGAATTCCCCGGTTTTCTGAGTGTTGATCTTTATTTATTTATTTATGGTAGCCAGATTTCTCCCATCCTGGACCTTCAACAGATATATAAACTTCACTAGCCTAGTTTCCAATATACCTCACAACCTCTGAGGATGCCTGCCATAGATGTGGGCGAAACGTCAGGAGAGAATGCTTCTGGAGCATGGCCCTACTGCTTGGAAAACTCACAGCAATCCAGTGGTTCTGGCCATGAAATCCTTCAACAACACAATCTTCGGGTGACTTGAAGGCATATTCAGACACCTATTGGGCAGCTTCATCTGACCCATGGCTTTTCTTTCTGTGAGGTTTGCAAACTCAGGCTGCAAGTGTTTGGAGGTGGCATCTCGAGAGAGAGAGAAAGCTGCCCCTCACCTGCACCCGACAAGCCCCTTTCCAAAGCGGCCAGGCAGGATGGGAGGCTGCTGAACCCCAGCCCACCTTGAGAGAAGGGGCGAAGGGGGCCCAGTCCTGTCCTCTTCCAAGAGCCCCAACCGGGCACCCTCCCCCTCCTTTGCCTTCTTTTGAAGCTGAATCAGGACAAGGATGGAAGGAGTTGTGCGAGCAAGGCACCCCAGAATAGGGGCCCCAAGGATAGAATGGCTCTGTTCAGCACAGGAAAGGTCTGAGCTATTGAAAAATATATCTGCCAAGCAGTTGGTTGGTAGATGCACCCACTTCTGCCCCTCACCCACCAAGGATGCTCTGAAAAAAGTCAAATCTTTGTCAGTTGAATCTGACCAAATGGAACTTATCCCTTCCTGTTGCTGTGGGGCCTATAGAAGAGGACTTGATGGGTCCAGGGAGCAAAATGCGGGGAAGGCAATGGAACTGGGGGGGAGGCTTTGTGGTGAGCATGAAAATGAACAAAATCTGTCTACCGGTATTCTAAAAAACTCTAAAATCGGGACAGTAAATAAGGAACACTCTAAAATGGGAATTCCAGACATGAAACAATCAGGGCCAGCTAACATCTCCCAACAAAGTATTCCCACAGGTAGGAATCAGCCAGATCTTGAAGGTACATGGCTTTTCAATGCTAATCAAGGTGATACATTACAACATTTACACTTGCTTCCAACAGACAAGAGTTCTTTCTCCCACCCTGGACCTTCCACAGATATATAAACCTTCCTTGTCCTATTTTCCAATATGCCTCACAACCTCTGAGGATGCCTGCCATAGATGTGGGTGAAACATCAGGAGAGAACGCTTCTGGAACATGGCCATACAGCCCCGAAACCTCACAGCCAACCCAGTGATTCTGGCCATGAAAATCTTCGACAACATATTGCATTCAAGTTGTTTCTAAGTTACAGAGACCTCGGCAAGCGTTATTCAAGGGGTTTTGCCTTTGCCTCCCCCTGAGGCAAAGTGAATGGGGCTTGCTCAAGGTCAAGGGAGATTTGGACCTTGGTCTCCAGAGTCTATCCAATGTTCAAATCAGGACACCATGCTGCAATCTGGAGAATCAGTGGCCTGCATCAATTACATTGATCTGCCGCCCACCACTTGCCTGGAGCTCATGGAGCCAGTTCTGTTTGCCGAACACTAAGGAGGCCAATAGAGCAGAGGGCAAGGCTGCTAAAATGTCAAGGATCAAAGCAGAGCTTGGAAAGCTATCTTTTTGGACTACAGCTCCCAGAATCCCCCAATACACTCCTTGAGGGAGGGTTGAAGCTGGAGCCCAGTCTCTTTCCTAAGCTACAGCTTCCTTAATGGAGGATGCAAATATGGATAAGTGGGATCTAAAATATGGTAGCTGGGAACTTGAGACTCAACGATGGAGTAAAGCATGGAAGGGAGATAGCTGGGATTTCAGCTTCTAGAAGTTCCAGCCAACCAGAGGGCCACTTGTTAAGGGATTGTTGACATTGTTGTCCAAAACATCCCCAATACAGGAGAGGTGTAGTCATCCCAAGATTTGTTGCCATGGCTAGCACGCCTTGCAGTTTTGTCACATTTAGGTGCACCATGGATGGGGAAGCGGCTTCTTCCTCCACGCAGTCCCCATCATTCCTCACTACTGGCAATGCCAGCTAACATTGATGGGAGCAGCATCCCAACAACCTCTAAGGGTGATAGATCCCCATCCCTGGTGTGCACCCATAGCAAAAGAGATTTACATTCCCCTGCATGTGTTCAGGGCAGACGGCATCTGTTGTATCAGCTTTAGACCATTTCCCAAAATTCAAGCACCTCACCTCTCAGTTTCCATGCCCTCACCTACTATTTGAGTGTGAGGATGGCAAGAGGAATATGTTTTACCACCAGAAGTTTTTGAGGGCTTCTGTGAACCAATAAGCAGTCCCTGGCTCCATATTTCAATGACGCTGGCATTGGTGAATCCATGCAGTGGTTTGAAGGTGAAGTAATCCAGTTTGACACCCTTAACTGCCATTAATCAACGCTATGGAGCCAGGGGGGTTGTAGTTTTCTCACAAGGCGTTTATTTAGCCTTCTCCTCCCCAGGAGATGCCTACAGGTTAATGCCTACAGCCAGCTTCCCAAGGTCCAGGGGCATATTTCCAGGGGATGGGGAAACACATACAACCCACCTGTGAATAAGTCTCCCACCCAAACCCCACAACAGTCAGCTACATCTCACCCTTGGAGAGAGACACCAATTGCAATTCAGATTCTGGGATTCTTCTTGCCAGCTTTGGAAGAGTTAAGTCTCCCTCCTCGCCGCCCAGCCCCCCCCCCCCCCCCAAATCTGTGGAATAGCAGCCTAGCAGGGATCCCTTCCAACGCCAGGATCTAAGAAGTCACCAGCTAAGCAAGTTAACAAGTGAACAATCAAATGCAGCCAATTTGGCTAGAGCTGTACTGTGAGGGATGCCAATAGAGAGAGGGTTTTTAAAAAAAGAGGAGAAAAAAAGGAGTGAAATCTGGCACTGGCAGGCAGCTTTAGTTACCGCCTGGGTAAGGATAGGACACACGTTGGCAAATGTCCACCAGCACCTTCTCTCCTCCTCCTCCTCCTCCCCCCTCCCAGCTTTGGGCTCCAAGCTGCTCTTCCTGGGAGTTCCCTTTCTTGGAACTTCTCACTGGCTGCTCAAGGCCATTGCCTCTGCTGGACGGCTCAGAAGGGAGTCCTTTTGGTTTCATTGTGCTTGCTTCACGAGTTTGCAACTTCAATGTTGGGTGTCGGTGTGAACTGCCATAGCTGCTGGCCTCTTCTTTATTTTGGGAACAAATCTGGTCCAAACTTGGAGCCAAGTTCTCTGCTGTTTCCAAATCGCAGCAGATTTTATCAGGAGTGACCATCAAATTACCACGGTTTGGACGTTCTTAGGCTGCCCACCAGAATCTAGGTGGGCTACCAAAACTCAAATGCTTTAGCCAAGGAAGGATGACAGAGCTTTTTGTGCCATTTTGCAGGATCATAGAATCCTAGAGTTGGAAGGGTCAACCAGTCAAATCCCTCCCTGCCAAGCAGGAACACACAAATCACTCCCAACAGATAGTCATCCTGCCTCTGCTTAAACATCTCCAGAGGTCTTTTCCTTCTCTCTTCGTATGTCAAAGGTTTTCATTGCTGGAATCACTGTGTTGTGAGTTTTCTGGGCTGTATGGCCATGTTCCAGAAGCATTCCAGAAGCATTTCGCCCACATCTATGGCAGGCATCCTCAGAGGTTGTATACACAGCTCTCTTATACGCATTTGGATCCCATAATCTGCCAATGTTTCCCTATTTTGGACTTCATCTCTCAGCACAGGACTGGTTTGTATTGATTTGGATTTTGCGGTTGTAGTCCAACCATAGCTAGAGGCTTTGAATTTCAGCAATGTTATTGTTGTTATTGTCATCACCCCCACTACTCATTACAATCCAGTATTAAGCACATTTGATCGGAGGCTCCTCTGTATTCAGCATACTTAAGATTGCCACTGAAGTCCCAGATGCCACATGCAGCTACAAACAAACCGGCTTCTTCTACAATCAGCCACCTACAAGGACACCGTCAAGAAGAAAAGCAATTTCGTTTCTGCCCACTCAGGAACATTTTGTGTGCCTGTTGTGGAGACATTGAGTCAGAGGGATCCTTGAATGCATATGTAAGATCAAAACCTCTCGCTCTTGCATAAAAAATCAAATGCACTCACCATTCTCTCAAGTTCTGCATCCACCATCATGAATGCTATTAAAAATCTGGCTGCATTCATGGAGAGAAAGTGCAGGTGTGTTCAAAACTGGGGGAGATCCACTCTTTTGTCCTCCTTTGAGACGTCTAAGTTGTCAGGTGTTTTACTTTGCAAGGCATGCCTGTTATGTATTTGTATGTGTTGAAGTTATTCATGAATTAATTGGTGATTTTGAATTCTTGAACACACCTATGTTCTAGGCCATTGATACTAATCTTTGATCACAACTTTTGTCAAAGAGTCCCAAAATGTTCATGGCTAAATTCTGCCTTGATTGTAACCTTCTAATGAAGAATCTGGTGGTTTTTTGGGGTACTCATATGTGGAAAAATTGTTCATCATTGTTGCAGGCATGGACTGTGCTGCTTGGAATTAAAAAAGATAAGATCCAGTAATCATAGAGGATGTGGATGTGCTTTTTTCTTCTGCTCTGAGCAAATCAGATTTGACTTCACAACCTTCCTTCTTTGTATTTTTTGGTGTCCGTTAGCATCACAGTGCCCCATGGAGTCTTCCCATCTTTCCCTATCTCACCTCAGAATCTCTCTTCTAAAATCATAGGGAAACCCCAACATTTACAACCCAGAGCAAGCAGACATATATAATTTCCATCTTGTATCCAATCAAAATAATTGTGCTTTCTAGACATTTTTAAAGCAAAGGCCCCCCTGGCTTTGAGCTCCTTAGAGCACAATTTGCCAAAGGCAGACTCCTACATCTATAACCACATCTCCATGGCAGCCAGCTGCTAATTTATTACATTTATGTATATTGTGGTTGCCACCTCTTCAAGAGAACAGGGGAGGGGAGGTCGTCATGGGGGGAGAGAACCACACTCATTTGTATATGTTAATCCAGTAAAAATGGATGCAAACTTATTGTCTTACACTGAGGCTAAGCTTCTGAAAAATTGAGAGGGGGAACGGAACAAGAAGGAAAGAACACAGGTCTAACCAGTATATAAAACTATTCAGGTGGCAATCTTCATGCAAATTTAAAACACAACATTAAGATGGTACTAAAATACCCATCAGGTGGTAGCCTTCATAACAACTAAGCCTATGGAAAATAATGATTATAGCGTCTCCATCTGTCATCTAATGGGTGTGTGACGGGGGGGGGGGGGGGGGGGGAGGTGCTTGAAGGCTTTCTTGGTATGGAGAAAGGATAGTAAAATGTGCCCATACCCAGATGTTGTACTGCAAGTCCTAGCAGATCTCACCACTGTATATGCTGGCTAGGACTGCTAGGAACTGTAATTGGATCCCATTTGGGCAATCCACATCCCTGCTGTATAAACTCAGAGTCAAACAGAGACCCTAAGGGCTCTCAGAATATTCATGTCCTGCATTCTCCCTGTGGCAGGTAGAGCACATGTCAGAACCTGTCTGCAAAAGAATGAAAAAGGACAGAGGACTTTTCAGATCTCTCACACACCATGTGGACATGCCAGTCAGTCCTCTTCTTCACCAGCTCTGGCTGATTGGAGATTCTCAGTGTATTTCAAAAACCTATACCCAGCAAAGGAATCGGCCATATTTGCACATATTACCGCCATCAACACAAGCCCCAGTGCCTTCTATTTTAGCAGATGGCTCTCACTGCCTGCATACCTTTGAGCCTAAGGTTGGAGGCAGAACAAGCTAAAGACATTTATTTCACACTACTTGAAGTGGAAGTAAGACTCCTTTCCCAACACATAGTAAAGGTAAAGGTTTTCCCCTGACATTAAGTCTAGTCATGTCCAACTCTGTGGGTTGGTGGTGCTCATCTCCATTTCTAAGCCCAAGAGACAGCATTGTCCGTAAACACCTCCAAGGTCATGTGGCCGACATAACTGCATGGTGTGCCATTACTTACCTATTGATCTACTCACATTTGCATGTTTTTGTACTTCAAGGTTGGCAGAAGCTGGGGCTAACAGCGGGAGCTCACTCCGCTCCCTAGATTCGAACCACCGATCTTTTGGTCAGCAAGTTCAGCAACTCAGTGGTTTAACCTGCTGTGCCATCAGGTGCTCCTTCATAGCATATCGGATGACCAAATTTGTTTTTGAAATTTACTTTTAACACAGAACCAACCCAAAATACTTAGCTGTCTGCGGTAGAACAGCAAATGGCACTCACTCACCAACTAAAGGCCCCATGTTATTTTGGCACATTATGCAGAAAACCCCATAAGTAACTTTGCTCTTCTCTGGCAGTACAAATGCAAAAAGAACAAAGTAATCATTTGCTCTCCTTTCATGACTTCCCAGATCCACTTCCCTAGCTGCCACTCTTGGTTGTGTACACCCTGGTCCAATGCAGGTGATGAGAAGGCAACCTTCACTACATCTAAGGGCCACAAACTAGCTTCTGGATTCAGGGTAGATGCCTGGTACACACATCTTTTGGTTTATGTTAATTTTATCAATATTTGTATCTATGTATTTTTATCTTTTACAATTTAGCTTGTAAATCGCCTAGAGCATCTTGGATGGAGGGTGATTAATAAGTAATTAAATGATGATGATCTTTCTCACCCCAACACCTTGCTGCTATTTTCACCTCTTAGGCCCTTTCCACACAGTTGTACAAAATCCATATTGAACTGGATTATATGGCAGTGTGTACTCAAATAATCCAATTCAAAGTAGATATTATGGATTATCTGCTTTGATTTTCTGGGTTATATGGCTGTGTGGAAGGGCCCTTAGCTTCTTCTGCCTGGTTGGAAAATGAACATAAAGCCTCATTTACCTAATGGTAGAGGCAATCCTTTCTGGAAGAATGCATTGCAGACTGATGCCTAGCTAGATTTTCAGTCCTTTTTAAAAATCTGTCCACCTCCTGAAGTTTCCTATGGGTGCTAGGTTGCAGCAGTGACCAATTGTCAGAATAGATCTGCTGCCCAGACATGAAATGCAGTTGAGGTGTGTCATCTCATGCTCCATTGCTTTCATAGTCCATCTAGCAATACATGGCTAATCAGAGGCTAATCCGACACCAAAGAAAATTTCCTCTGAAAACTACACATTTTTACAATCAGAGTACGCCTGGCTAGCCAGCCACTCCCAAGCACTAAATGCCAGCCACTCAATTATATTTCTTATTAGCAAGCTGCCTTAGATCAAGTTGGATCACTTGGCTTCATCTAGTTCAGTATGGTCCCAAAGCTTTAGACATGGTCTATCTGCACCTGGCCTATTATTAGTACAGTATAGCTCAGGCTGTCTTCTCTGTGGCACTTAGTAGAGTTTGTGTAAGTATTTATAGAATTGTATTGTTAGGTTCTCCAGATGAACAATAACTCCCATCATCCCCACCCAACATGCTGGCTGGCAATAACAAGAGTTGGCAATCAAACTTGACTACAAGGCACTAGGCTTCCGAAGGCTGTCTTAGGTTATATACTTTTCACCTTTATTATGAATGTGAGTTGGAGCCTAAACAATTACAGTGCAATGGAAAATAATCCCAGTTTCAACCCCAGTCGTATTCATTTATCTGCAAAATGACAGCCCCATAATATGAAGCTTTCTACTCGCACTTTCCTGATAAGCACAATTGCAGTCGCATTTTCAACAGTGTTCTGTCATGAACGGATTTGCTCCCATGATCTTTCCAGTACTGTATATTTATTTAAATGTCCCTCATTTCTCCAGGTTGTATAATCCACAATCCCCATATTTGTATCCCCCCCTTCTGTGTTATATCTGTGATAGGTGAGTGTCTGACTTAAGTTTGAACATATCACTGCTGTGTGTTATTGCACAATGTGATTTGGGACGGAGAGGATCCCAGAGTGAAGCAGATTCTTGGGGGCGACTTTGAGAGTCCCTTGGGCAACTCTGCCTCTTCCTCCATCAGCAGACTTTCCTTCTCTGCCCAGCTAGTTGCAGCTGCTGCCCCTCTGTCTGCTCCAGCTTTGTACGTTAATCACTTCACTCCACAGCCAGGGTATGTTTACCCATTATTAATAAGACCTGTCATCTCACTTCTTTCACCCAGGCCACCTCTGTGCCAAGGAGAGCTTGGACTCGGGGCTTTTTATTCTTTAAAGGGACAGCAGCTTCACGGTGCTCTCAGAATAATAAAATGTAGTGAATGGATCTGGGCATTCCTTCACTTTGCTCTTGAGCTTCAAACTCATGACATAGGTAATTATGTGTTCCTTCAAGCTCGAGCCATTCTGCTTACACTCTTCTTCATCTAAACTTGGCTTCTACAGCCATTGGCAGTAACATTGTTTATTTCAGGGAAGAGGCATGCTTTTCAGTCCAAGGGACATAAGAATTTGAGGAAGTCCCTTCACTGGGTCAACACTCCCAAAATTCCTCAGCCATCATGATCAGTGACATGTCAGGAGAGGGATTTAGAGATTTTTGCCCCCCCCCCCAGTTTTGCTAGCTGTAGGCAAATAGGGGTTTCAGACCCAAGTTGAACCTCCACCTTGAGAAATGGTCCCCAAGGCCACAGCTTAGTCACTACCCTGTTCTATCTTCCTTCCTTGATGTGGCCCTTCACAGGTCACATGAGGCAGGCCAGTGAGGAGAAGCTAACCTCTTGAGCTATAATTCTCCATCTCTATATTACTCCACTTCTATGCAACTCACTGATCCACCTAGCCTAGTATTATTTAGTCTATAAGGACAGCATAGAAGAAAATAATACAGGCTCTGCATTTGTATAGTTCAGATTTGGCTACCCAGTTCCCCAACTTTGTCAGTATGCTAGAACTGAGACTGGAATATTCCATTTATTTGTATTTATTTCCCTCTCAAGGTTGGGAAAATCTCTCCCTCTCTTCTCCCCATTTACCAATCTTGATTGTGAGTACCAAAGAGTTAATGAGTATCAAGGCAGGGCTAATCAGTATTAAGTGATCTTCAGCACACATCCTGGAAGTAGCCAGCTGCAAATTCTTCAACAGCCAAAGAATTCCAGCGCAAACAGGGAAATCACGATACCATCCTTTCAGTTCCTGTCATGTCACAGTATTTGTCGGTTTGAAATTGGTCCCATTTTATCCAAACACTTCAATCTGGCCTGCTTCCTGCCTGGTTCATGACCCAGTGGCATCAGAGTCCATAGAGTCAGGCAGGGCAAATGCACTGAGAACCCTGGAAAGAGTAAAAAGGGATCTAGGATTAAATATTAGTCCAGCCACAGACTCTCAGTGTGGTTTTCACCAAGGCAATATTTTTCCCAGCCTCGGAGAATAAATTACACACCTTTTGGACATGAAGAAGCCATTTTTTGTGCAACAAGACTCTTTTGCATTTTATATATAGGCATGGGATTTCAGTCTAACTTACATGGGAGTCTCAGCAAATTGTGCAAAACTGACCTTAGTAAAAGTTCTTCTGTTTGTATGTATTTTGGCAGGGTTCAATTCCATATTGTTTGAAATCCTCTGCAATGGACCTGCTTACAACATGAGTCCCTATATCATAATTAAAATAAAGTAAATAAATATATCATGATCCTAGAGCTATCTATTCAGAAGTGCATTCTGCTGAGCTGATTGAGACTTCCATGTAGTTGTATTTGGAATGGCATCTCTTGTAACCAGAGGGGGAGGGAGTATGCTGCTGTTTGTATTTTGCTGTTTTAAAATGTGGCTGCAATGTATATTTTGCAAGGAAATATCAAACAAACAACATTACTGCCCCTCAAAGCATCAGACAGCATTTGTGATGAGGGGCTGTTCTTATTTATCATCTCTGCACCTGGAACTGGATGAGATTTTCTGAATTGAAAGGGAACGGCTTTAATCCAACATCTTCTAGATATGAATCCTTGACTCGCCTCACCTTCAGCATGTCAGTGGACGATAATTCACATCTGGAGGGTGCCAGATTGGGAAACGTTGGAGGAGATAATAGAGAGCACTGTTTTGTTTTTTAAAAAACTAACACTTAAAAGAAAACCTCCTTACACAATGACACAGGCATTTGGGAGGAGATGTGTTGTCACTCAACATATCTCGCATGAAGTCCCCAATACTTGCAGAACCACATTCCTTATTGAGATTAAAATGGCAATCGATGCATTTATCTGCAGGATGAGCTACATTTTCCCTGGGGCAAAATATCCAGCACTGTGAAAATGTCATGCCTCTGGAATGATAGGAGCAGAACCTGACAGATGCACGTACTGGACTACATGCAGCAAATGGGTAGTGCAAGAATATGAATGTCACACCCCAAACTGCTTGTATTTGGAAAGACTTTAAGAACCACAAATCACTATGCAGGATAATTTGAATTTTGCTTGATAAAGAAATCATTAGTACTAATGACTGGCCAAACCCAAGAAGGTGTCTGCTGTTTTGGCTGCTGACCCAAATTGGCCTGTTTCCCTCTTTTTAAAAAACAGGGGGGAAAGGGGAAATGCAACTATCCAAAGAGGCTTTCACCCCTTCCATGCCAAAGAGACTTAGGGTGTCAAAATGAGAGGCCATTGCTTCTTTAACTTCCTGCTTCTGACTTTTCTTGGTTCCCCTTAGCTGGAGTCCTCAGACTTTTCAGTAATGATGCACAAAGGCTGCCCATGGCAGCTAATGAGAGTGGAGATGGTATGGAGGTCAGAAGAGGTTTCAAATGATACTCACCCTCTATGTGGCTTTGCTGCCCCTCGTACAGGGTGAGTTAAAACTGGCAACACAATCTACTACTGATCAATGGCTCCCATGTGGGCCTCCCTCTCTCTTTCTCAGTCTCACTTACACACACATCCATTGCAGCAGTGCCATATTGCCCTCTAGTGTTCATCTACAACATCAAAACTATGCTTCACACGGGTTGCATATTCCTTATCCAAATACCTAAAACCAGAAGTGTTTTGGATTTTGGATCCCTCACCCCCCACTCCAGATTTTGCAGTACCTGTATTTGCTATGTATTATATTTGAGATGGGACCCAAGTCTAAACACAAAATCAGTTTATATTTCATATAAACCTTATACACATGGCCTGAAGGTCATTTTTAACACTAAGCTTATAATAACTTTCTGCATGTAACAAAGTTTGTCCACCTTAATCCACCAGAAAGCAAAAGTGTCACACTCTCAGCCATCTGTATGGGCAATTTCAGATTTTGGGGTATTTGTGAATTCTGGATAAGTGATGTTCAACCTGTATTAAGAGTTGAACACTGTTAGTTGACTGTATAAATTTGGACAGTCTTAGGATGGCAAAAGTGGCATCACTTTCTCCAATTTGGATCAGATCAAATGATCCCGCCATTCTTTTCTATCCTTGAAGAATTGCAAGAGATAGACAAAATTTGAGCTCAGGATTTGCTTTTTTTTTTTTAAGAATGAAGAAATATCCATGCACTATTTGCATTCAGAAAATCCAGACCAGAAATCCTTCCTCAAAAAGGCATCAACTTGGCTATGTCATCAGTCCAATAGACAACCTGGTTATGAAGAGACTTAGAGAGATTTAAGCTGTTTCACGCCAGTCAAGCTCAGCTGAATCTTGCTCTTAAGGTCCACCATGTGTTCAGTTTTTCATAATCACTATGAAGGGAAGAGAACAAGGAAAGAGAAAGGCTTCAAAGAAATAAAATGAAATCCAAAATCCACAAAAGATCAATACCTTTATTGGTCAGCCAAAATGCACAAAATACATCAAGCAAGCTTTCAACTCCACTTGCTTCTTCATCAGGCAAAAGATGTTTTTAAAATCATATAGGAGAAAAGTGATAATTTTAGGATCACACACTTGAGTGATTTTTTTATCATTCAGTTCATTTGGAAGGATCTATGATTTGGGTGGAGATGTGGATTTTCAGTTCTACGATTCTGTGATTGTTTCTGCAAGTAGAAGGTGACTATTTGAGTAGCATCATCCAGATGTGTTCGACTATAACTACCATTATTCCAACCAAAAACTCTATTAGCATGCCGGTTGAAGATCATAGAGGTTCTAATCAAATTATAGATGAAAAGCTTCAGCTGCTGAGGGGGTTGTGGTTGTTGTTGACGTTATGTGCCTTCAAGTCATTTCTGCCTTATGGCAACTCTAAGGTGAAACTCAGCTTTTCGCAGCTGAGAGCATGTGACGTATCCAGGATCACCTAGTGGGCTTTCATGGCTAAATGGAGTCTCCAGAATAGCAAATACCTGTGGAAAGCATGGGTTTAGGACTGCTCGCTCATTTTTCTAGCCACTTGGCAACTCTACCAAGATGCCCCTTCTCCTTTGAATATCACCAAACACTCCTTCCTCTCTCCAACACTGTATATCTCCTGAAATGCTTTTCAAAGTTTCCATAGTTTTAAAAGTCAGTAGGCATGCAAGGAGGTTGCTGGTCTGGAAACATAACTCTTGGCCCCAAGAAAGTTAACAGAACAGCAATTCACTATCTTTGCAATGTGTCCACCCAAGATCAGTTAACACTTATGAGTAACCCCTAAATGTATACTATTTGCTTACTGTACATATTGGCTAATTTCCCTGTTTCTTTACAATCTCCCAGTGAACCCTTATGAGCAGAGTAGGGTTTCTAATAAGCAATTAGAAAATTGGGAGCGACTCCAGGAGGTGAAGTGACTGGTAGTCATCATGGCACAAACATCTAGTGTGACAGAGTACAGTGACAAAGAGATCCTTCCAGGGTTTGGGTGAATGTAACACATGCTATACCTTGGTCTTCTCTATTGTGTGCTTCAATCAATTTCTGATGCATCGTGACTCTCAGACACCATAATCTGGAAAGAACTTCTCATAGGATTTTCTTAGTAAAATGTTTGTTCAGAAGATGTCTCCCTTTGCTTTCATCTGAAGCTGTGTCTATATGACTTGCCCAAGATCACCAAGTGGGTTTCCATTGTTGAGTGAGGTTCAAAACCTTATCTCGTAGGATCATTTCCAGTGCTCAGAGCATGTTGTTTCCTTCTCATTTATAGTAGTCCAAGAACTTCCATTCCAATACATTATTTGTGGTCCTTCCATAAAATAAAACATAAGGCAGATTCAGTGGCAACTGCCCAGTGGATGTTTCTGCCCTGAGGACCCTGAGCTTGTGATGTGCCTTCTATCAATCACTGACAACATGTCAAGCTGGTGGCATTTGTGATCTGTTTAGGATGAACCCCTCCCGGACCAGCTACATACACAGGTGACATCATTCTCTTCAGTTCCTTGTGCACTGCACAATGTATCATATATCTATGATGAGTAGCTTGCCATCTCTTTCTCCATATCAATCCATCATTTAGTCATCTCTCTTGATGAAGGGAGTTGGGGGAAGTTCAAAAAGTTTTATTGCAGGAAGTCTTTTTTAGCAAGAAGAGGAAGGGTGGGGAAAATCTATCCAAGGCCATCAATACAGGCTAAATCAAAAGACCTGGGTGATTATCATAGGGAACAACCAGAGGACATGGAGGGGGCAGGGCTTTGGGGTCCCTCTTCATCCCTCTTTGCTCCCTGGGGAACATGAGAGCCCTTTCTGTTGTAGCGATGATGGCACTATTGGCAGAGTTTTACAGAACCAGGCCATTAAGATATAGGGGCAGGCTCCTGTTCTGAATGCAGAAGCTATTTCAAACCCCCAAAGCAAGCCCCCAAAACTTCCAAAAATATCCAGAAATTGCAACCACAAGTGACTTCTGCTTGTCATTTCCGGACTGCCAGCAGGAAATAGCTCTGTCTGCCAGGATTCAGCATGCGGGGGGTGGGGGGGGGGTGGAGTCACAGCGGTCTATCGTGATTCCATCCCTCTGATCAGGTTCCCTATCCCACAGACAATGTGTTTACCTAAAGGTGGGTAGCCAGGACAGAAAAGGGAGCCTGTTGGTGTATCTCCAACCCCGCTGTTCAGCAGTCTCCCTTCCTAAGCTAGTCGGGGTTGCCTCAGGTTGGTGTTGGAGTCTCAGTGATTAATAGTGCTGAGAGACTTCAACATCCATGCTGAGTCCACCCTGTAGGGAGTGGCTCAGGACTTCATGGCCTCCATGACAACTTGGGTCTGTCCCAAGTGGTGTCTTGCCCTACTCATGCTGCTGGACACACTTTGGACCTTGTTTTCTGTGCAGTATGAGATGATGGTGATTGTGGTATGGAGGAACTTGTCACAATTCTGTTGCCATGGACTGATCACTACCTGGTCAGGTTTAGACTCGCTGGGACTCCAAACCTCCACAGGGGTGGAGGACCAATTAAGATGGTCCATCCCAAGAAGCTTGTGGAGCCAGATGGATTCCTGATGGCTGTTGGGAGTTTTCCTGTCACCTTGGCAGGTGATTCTGTCAAAGCTCTGGCTGAGCTCTGGAATGAGGAAATGGCCAGTCGCTCTTGAATGTCCTCTCTTATGGACAAGGAGTTGGTGACGATGAAGCCAGTGAGACGGAGACTAGAGCAAAGTTGTCAGAAAACCTGAAAATCCGACTGAGCATGGGTTAGAACATCTTTGAAAGCCTTCTCCGCTGCAATGGAGGGAGCAGAGAAATCACTTATTTCTGCCACCATTGCATTTGCAAGGAACTGCCCAGTGGAGCTGTTGCAAATGGTCAGAGGGCTATTATAAACTGGTCGTCATAGAAAGAATTTTTGCCATTTTAAAGCCTGCTGTGAAGAATTTGTGTGACACTGCAGATAAAGTCGCACAGATTTGTTCCGACTTAGATGATGTTATTGATACAGTTATCGTGGATGTAACTCTGGCTCTTGTTTGTCCAGTGTTGATGGATACCTTTCCATTTTTGCAGTGGACAGGATCCTTGGAGAGGTGAGAGCTACCACATGTATTCTAGATCCTTGCCCTTCCTGGCTGATCAAACAGATCAGAGGGGGACTGGCAGAGTGGGTGAAGGTGATGGTCAATGCCTCCTTGGAAAAAGGCAAAGTTCCAACTTTACTAAAGGAGACAGTTGTGAGACCTCTATTTTAAAAAGCCATCCCTTAAACCCTCTATAATGGACAACTATCGGCCAGTGTCCAATCTTATGTTTTTGAGCAAGATCTTGAAGTGTGTAGCAGCCTCCCAACTCCAGGGATTTCTGGATGAAATTGATTATCTAGATTCATTTCAATCTGGTTTCAGGGCTACATACGGAGCAGAGACAGTTTTGGTAACCTTGGTGGATGACCTACAAAGAGAGCTAGACAGGGGGAGTGTGTCCCTGTTAGTTCTCCTGGATCTCTCAGCAGCTTGTGATACCATTGACCATGGTATCCTTCTGGGTTGTCTCTCTGGGACGGGGCTGGGAGGCACTGTCTTACTGTGGCTCTGGTCCCCCCCTGCTGGGGGACTCCTGTTCAAACCCCTAGCCATTGTCCTGTGTGATTCCTCAGAGTTTCATTTTGTGCTCCATTCTCTTTTAACATATACATGAAACCACTGGGAGGGGTAATCCAGAGTTTTGGAGTACGGTGCCAACTATATGCAGGCGACACCCAGCTCTACTATTCCTTTCCACCTAATGCCAAGAAAGTTGTCCTGACCCTAAACCAGTGTCTGTCATCAGTAATGTATTGGATGAGGTCAAACAAATTGAAACTTAATCCAGACAAGATAGAGGGGCTACTGGTCAGTTGGAAGGCAGATCAGAGAATAGGAATCAAGCTTATGCTGGATGGGATTGCACTCCCCCTGAAGACACAGATCCACAGTTTGGGGGTCCTCCTACTCAGTGCTGAACCTGAAGGCCCAGTTATCGGCGGTAACTGAGAGGGCCTTTCACACAATTAAAACTTGTGCACCAACTGCGCCCGTTCCTTGAGAAGCCAGATCTGGCCATGGTGGTACATGCCTTCTTTCTCAATGGATGCCCCTTGACTATGGAACTCCTTTTTTTCCCAGGGAAGCCGGAATGGCCCCCCTCACTGTTGTCCTTCCAGTGGCAGGCTAAAAACTTTTTTTTTATTCAGGCAGTCTTTTTAAAGAAGGGGTTTTAAAAATCAAGTCAGGGGCTGCTCTGGTTTTTAGTTTTCAATATGTTTTTATGTATTTTAACTGAATTTTTAAAATTTCAATGATATTTAATTCTGTTTTAATGTTTGTATATCTGTAGATTTTAAATTGTATTGAAATGCCTTTAATGTAAGCTGCTTTGAGTCTCCCTCTGGAGAGAAAAAGCAGGGTATAAATAAACAAAATAGTAATTTAGAAGATCACCAAAATTATTTATATGGAAGTATGGTAGTAGCTATTTTGTTTTTCCTATTGCCAGTGGTGAATGAGCTTCAAAGCATATTGAAAGAGGCGACAATTACTGCACTTTCCACAAAGAAAGATCTGCATCACTGCAGCACATTCGTTATCTATGCAGCGAATTCCACAAACTGACAAACTGCTTCTGAGAATGCGTAGGGGGGAGGGGTTGTGGTGGTTAAAGTAAATATGCTCCAGTTTAACCATTTGAGAGAAAATAAATAAAATGTAGGTTTTTAAAAAAGGTTTGGAGGTTTCAGAAGAGCTCAGAAGAGCTTAGCTGTACAAAAAGATCCCATCCAGGCATTAGAAGTTTCGCAACTGAAGACAACGAGGGCCTCCATCTTGTTTCTTCATGATCATTCCGGAGCTCATCTGATTTTGGAAGGTAAGTGGGTTTAATATCTGGATCAAAGACTGCCAGGGAGCAGCAAAAATCTCCAGGGAGGGCTAGGAAAGGACCTGAAACCCGCAAGATCTACTGCTGGCCTGAATGTCAGAGACAGAATTGCTGGCCTAGATGGACCAATGATCGGACTCAACATAGCCCTCCTTTGGTAGAGCATATCTATAAGGGTTTCCAGATTTCAGGGCCTGTTACTCAGTCTACAGTTTTCATGGATCATCTCCAAGCATCTTTGGTTTTGGGAGGGCCCAGCTCTGGGCAAGAGAGGGCCACGTAGAAATCTCCAGATCCAACAGATCAGCTGCCTGCTACAGTTTGTAAGATTTCATTGTTTTGGGGGGTTTTTTTACTGCAATTTCCAACAACTCTCCAGGAGATATTTACTTTTCTTCCTCCTCCCTTCCTAGTCATTGTAATGCCAGGATTCACTTTCGATTCTGAACCCATTCACTTTTGGATAGGACACAAACAGGCCAGATTCAATGTTCCTTATCTTATCTCCTTAATTAAATGAGAAGGAATAACAACCCCCTTCCCCACATTTTACATTGATTTTGAAATTACCCCTGCAGATAATATTTCTGTCTTGATTAAAAATGTGCTTGAATGACAAGCACCTGTGGTTGGTGTCTAATGCATGATGCTAAATGACATCACCAGGGGGCTTTCCCTAGGTTTAGGTCCAGAAACCTTAAGGCCTAGGGTGATCCTGAACTGACAATCTTGGTATTTATTACCATCTATGAAACCTCACCAAGTCCTCTACCGAAGGAGTGAACTTCCAAGTTCCCTAAGACATGTTGAGGTGGGGCAATTCTTTCATTTTCGTGGCTTTCTCTTTTCTGCCCTATCCACCCACTGATCAGGTTGCACTTCCTAACAAGCTCAGAGAAAGGACCTTTCCATGGAAAGAGGAAGAGGAATAAGAATGTTATTTTCTAATTTTCTAATAAGCAGAGAATTTTCTCAGAATTCTTTTTTTTTATACATCTACTGGTAATTCCTTCAGATTTTGTTCCTTCCTTCAGCTCCTGCCTCAAACCCACCTTGTATCCTGCTGTTTCCACAGCAGCCTAAGCCAACTGATAACCTGCACAAAAGCACACTGTTAAGGCCAGATTACAAATGTATAAAACCATCATTCCAAATAATTAAAACCATAAGTGAAAAACATCCAATGAAATCAACCATATAAACAAACATGCCCCCGAAAACTTTATTCCTTGGAAAACTTGCAATAAATGGATGTTTTTAACTAAGATATTAAACGTGTTTTGAAAGGGGAAATATTCCTGTCCATCCTTTGTATCTGTGGCCTGTCTGCTCTTTGCCTGTATCTTTAGTTCCTCCTGAGCAAATATTTAAACCCGAAGAAAAGAGAAGGGGAGCATGGTTACCCATTCTCTGCGACATCTTTCTAAAACTATGTATATTTCAGATCTTTCCAATAGTAACAAATGCTTCCCTCCCTTGGCTACTGAGAGAAATTTGGAACGTGGGTAGCAAGTCAACATCTGAAACAAAAGGAACATTTTATGCCACCGCCTGGGTGTTCATATGCATTCCTTGGGAGGAGGTTTCCTGCAAATTGTCTCAAAGTCTCTTCTTTTAAAATGACATGTAATGTTTAAGGAGTTGTTAATAGTTTGGGGGAGGGAGTCACAGCCTTTTCAATGTTAGAATTTTACTCTCCATGGAAACAGACAGCCCTGTCTTCAGGATATAGAGACAGGTTGAGTTCAACTGAGTTAAATGGAATTTGTTCCCAGATAAGTGAGTGAAGGATTGCAGTGGGATAGAGAATGGGGGTGGCCTCAAACAAATAACTCTTAATTCCAAAATGATTCCTTCCCATCCAGTTTTTTTTCCAAAGGAAGATGTAACTTCTTCAGACTTAGAAACAAACATTAGCCAGAAAATAGCAGCAACAAGAAAGGACTTTGAAGCAGATGTGAAGTACTACTTCTTGACATTGTCCATATTCCAGAAATCAGTGACTTCAACCTAGAATCAGACATCTTCATATATTCTAATTTTAAACATTATTTTTAAAGGGTTGTTGTGTGTCTTTCGGGCTGTGTGGCCATGTTCCAGAAGCATTCTCTCCTGACGTTTCGCCCAACAACCCTGTGATCCTGGCCATGAAAACCTCCAACAACACATTATTTTTAAAGATAAGAAATACAACATGAAGAAATTCATTGGGTTGTTGTGAGTTTTCCGGGCTGTATGGCCATGTTCCAGAAACATTCTCTCCTGACATCTCACCCACATCTATGTCAGGCATCCTCAGAGGTTGAGGGACTTGCTGGAAACTAAGTAAGTGAGGTTTATATATCTGCGGAAGGTCCAGGGTGGGAGAAAGAACTCTTGTCTGCTTGAGGTATGTGTGAATGCTGCAATTTGCCACCTTGATTAGCATGTCAATGCCTGGCTGGTAGCTGCCTGAGGAAATCCTTTGTTGGGAGGTGTTAGCTGGCCCTGATTGATTCTTGTCTGGAATTCCCCTGCTTTTTGAGTCTTGCTCTTTATTTACTGTTCTGATTTTAGAGGGTTTTTTAATACTCATAGCCAGGTTTTGTTCATTTTCATGGTTTCCACCTTTCTGTTGAAAATTGTCCACATGCTTGTGGATTTCAGTGGCTTCTCTGTGTAGCCTGACATGATGGTTGTTAGAGTAGTCCAGCATTTCTGTGTTCTCAATATGCTGTGTCCAGGTTGGTTCATCAAGTGCTCTGCTATGGCTGACTTCTCTGGCTGAATTAGTTTGCAGTGCCTTTCATGTTCCTTGATTCGTGTTTGGGCAATGCTGTGTTTAGTAGTCCTAGCAGCTACCAGCTAGGCCTTGAAACTGCGGGCCATTAAAATGCTAATCAAGGTGGCAAATTACACCTAACTCAAACAGACAAGAATTCTTTTCCCCACCCTGGACATCCCACAGATATATAAACCCCACTTGCCTAATTTCCAACAGACCCCTCAACCTCTGAGGATGCCTGCCATAGATGTAAGAGAGAATGCTTCTGAAACATGGCTGTACAGCCCGGAAAACTCACAATAACCCAGTGATTCCAGCCATGAAAGCCTTCAAAAACACAAGAAATTCATTGTTTGCAAACAATTCTAGATAGCATGCCACAATTATTAGTTCATAGTTAGAAGGGATTTCTCCAAAAATTAATCATTCATCTTACAGGTCCATAACCCATTTCAAGTCTGAAGGTAAAATTAATAAAGTGCTACCAAGGCATGTGTCTGGAACAGATGAAGAAAGCTAGCAACAAAGATGGATGAGGATGAATGATTTAAAAAGCAGCCTTGAAAATTGCACCTTCTGTTCGCACCCACCCACCTCCAGGGGCTGCGTACAATCCATCCATTGCCATGTTTCTGAGCTATTCTGAAATGCCATTTGCAAAAGAGCTGAGCAAAGAGGACTTTCAGGGAAGAATTAATGCCTGAAAAGAGATGCTGGTCTCAAGCTAGGAACTATGCATGTCCTCCAAGCAGAAAGCTCCATTATCTAAGTCCAGTTGTGTGTGTGCTATTCCGAGGAGAATACCACAGAGCGAAAATAAGCCCCACGCATGAGTCCTGGCCAAATATGGTATTTTGTTCTCCAAAATATTTTTTGAAATATTTTAAACCAAGGCTTGTGATGGTCTTAAATGAGGTTCTATTGAAGTTATTGAAAATGCTCAGTTGAAGCTAACACCATAGGGCTGGGTAAAACCGCCAGCTATAGAAGATCCTGCCGACCGGAAGCTTGGCAGTTCAAGTCTGGGTTGGGGTGAGCGTCAGCCCAGCTTCTACTCACCTAGCTGTTAGAAAACAACAATGTAAGTAGATAAATGGTACCGCTTTGGCGGAAAGGTAAAAGGCGCCTGAAAAACAGGCCGGCAAAAATCCAACCAGGAAAGGAGTCCATGGAAGACAGGGTCCTTGGTGTGGACAATGAAACAACAGCACCACCCCATGGCTGAGTTGAGCACAGCCGGATGCCGGAGATTAAAAGAGGGAAGCCTTGCCTCTGTTTATGTACTGTCTGTCTTTGTCAATTGTATAACTGCATTGAATGTTTACCTGTAATCCGATCTGAGTCCCCTCAGGGAGATAGAGCAGAATATAAATAAAGTATATTATATTATTATTTTCTTGGTTATAGGCAAGTCACCTATGTCACTCTAGAAATAGAAATGACATCTCCATCCCTAACTCCATCACACCCCCCCCCCAAAAAAAAAATCACTACCAGTATCCTAATGTTCAGAAATTGCTTTGGTTCAACAATATGTTCTCTGCCACCCAGGTTTTTGAGTAACACTGTTAGCTCCACCTTGAGGACGGGAATAAGTCCCAGCGTAAAGGACTCACTGCCATTGCATCCTGCTGAGAGCTCCATTTTCCCATAGGAAATTAACAATATAGAACACCACATGGGGGCACTGTGTCCAAGTCATCCTGGGAGAACAATGCACCACTTTAGAAGAATATTCTAGACCCTAATAAGAGCAACTGTTAAGTGGTAAGGAAAGAGGGAACCCATACATCTCGACCTCCTTTAAAATAGTCATGGCTCTGGAGACTGGAGTTCTATGACACGGCTCTTCAGCAAGATGACTTAGTATTTATTACCAAAATTATGTTGCGATAATTAATTGTGTGAAAGAGTTGTGACTAGCAAATCATGTCTATGGTTAGGTGAACCCACCGCACACATGTGGAGGACACAGAAGTCATGGATCATGGAGCCAGACTGTTCTGGAACAATTCAGCATTTTGAGCTTCTCCCTTTGAACTTAGCTGGAAGCCCTAATCCAGGAACCATCTTAGGGTGCTTCCAGACACCGCCAAAACACGGGTTTAAGAAGAGGGACAAACAAACCCGGGACTTCAGAGCAGCTAAGCAGTAAGCTAATTACCACATACATTATAATTGTGTTCAATCCCTGTGGTTCAGTTTAAGCTGTGTGTTTTTTATCTATTATGTTTCCCAAAGCACATTGTAATTGTTTTGGTTTGGACTGTAAACTGCTCTAAGGTGAAAAGATGTGATGCAGATATCCATTAAGATGGAGAGGGAAGTTTCTTAGAAAACAATAGAGAGGGAATCTGGCCCAAACTCCTAAAATAAGGATGGAGATCATTAATTTATTTATCGTGTCAGAAGCAAATTGAGGATACTGTTATAATGTGTTTTTTAAAAAAACTCACAAAGTTTGGCATTATACTAGATTTCCTTTGAACAGAAGCAGGCTACTCGGAGTGCCTCTGGTGTCACTGTAAGAAGGTCCTCCATTGTGTATGTGGCAGGGCTCAGGCTGCATTGTAGTAAGTGGTCTGTGGTTTGCTCTTCTTCACACACGCATGTCGGGGACTCCACTTTGTAGCCCCATTTCTTAAGATTGGCTCTGCATCTCGTGGTGCCAGAGCGTAGTCTGTTCAGCTCCTTCCAAGTTGCACAGTCTTCTGTGTGCCCAGGAGGAAATCATGTCACCTTACAAAATATTGAAAGAAGGCAAGTTTCGGCATGTATCACCATTGGCTATGCTGACTAGGACTGTTGGCATTAGCAGTCCATCATCTGTAGGGCAACAGAATTTGCAGTCTTGGTCAAACGTTTTCCATGAACAAAACAAAGTAGATCCAATCTAACAAGGAAAATGTTTCTATTTACACTAGTGGCATGGGCTGTGGCATATATACATCACAAAAATTGTCTTAGTCTCTAAAGAATAATTTGAAAGGTGCTTCCTTAAGAATTTGAACATGCTCAGTGAGTGGGATTTTCTTCTCTCTTTGAACGACAGATCTTACAACCCCAGTGCCAAATCACCATTTTTTAAAAAGCCTCTTCATCTTCAAAAGTAGTTTTTCAGCATGTGGTCCTGAGAAATGATTCCAGACTGCAACCCCGGAGAATGCAGATCTGCAGTTATAATCATTTTCCTATCTCCCAATGTGTTTTGAAGCTTGTTCACCAGTGGCAATTAGGAAAGCAAAACTAATAGAGAAGTCAGCTCTAGCCACAGTGGTACATGCCTTACTTACATCCTATCTGGATTACTGTAACACACTCTACGTGGGTGGGGCTGCCTCTGAAGAGTGCTTGAAAACTTCAGCTGGTCCAAACTTCACCTGGTCACTGGGGCTGACTACAGGGAGCGGACAACCCCCCTGTAGCAGCAGCTCCACTGGCTGCCAGTCTGTTACCAGGAACAATTGGCCACTGTGATGGACTGGATGAGGGCTAACAAATTGAAGCTTAATCCAGACAAGACAGATGTCCTCCTGGTCAGTCGTGTGGCCGATAGGGGTATAAGGGGGCAACCTGTGCTTGATGGGGGTTACACTTCCCCTGAGAACACAGGTCCACAGTCTGGAGTTCCTCCTGGACTCAACGTTGACGCTTGATTCTCAGGTGTCAGCGGTGGCTGGAAGAGCCTTTGCACATTTAAAACTTGTGTCCCAGCTGCAACTGTACCTAGAGAGGTCTGACTTGCCCATGGTGGTCCATGTCTTAGTTACATCCAGGTTGGATTACTGCAATGCATTCTACGTGGGGCTGCCTTTGAAGTCGGCCTAGAAAGTACAACTTGTGCAAAGATCAGCAACCAGGTTGCTAACTGGAGCTAATTATAAGGAGCGAATGATGCTCCTATTGAAACAGCTCACTGGCTGCCAATAAGTTTACGGTCCCAATTCAAAGTGCAGGTAATCACCTATAAAGTCCTAAACAGTTCGGGCCCTGCCTATCTTTGTGTCAGGAGGAGCATCTATGTACCTGAGTAAGCGTTAACATCTACTGGGGAGGCCCTCCTCGGGGTCCCGCCATTGTCACAGGCACGGTTGGAGAGGACGAGGGAGAGGGCCTTCTTGGTGGTGGCCCCCCAGTTTTGGAATGCCCTCCCCAGAGAGATTAGGCAGGCCCCCACCCTATCCTCCTTCTGGAGAGAATAGAAGACTTGGATGTTTAGACAAGCCTTTGAGAATGTCTAACCCAATGGTCTGCAATTATGATAAAGCACAGCACTTTCATCCCATGCCCTTATTCCTTAGCTACAACTTACATTATCCCTTTTCCTTCTTCTTGTTTGCAGTTGGCTATGTTTTTACAACAGTTCACACTATAAGTCATCGGGCGCTGTTCTGAGTCCAAATTGTTGTTTTAATACTACTGGTTTTATTTTGTATTGTACTGTGTGTTTATTTTATGCGTTGTTTTAGGCACTTTGTGCCATAAGTAAGTCACCTCAAGTCCCTTTGGAGAGATGGAGACGGCATACAAAAATAAAGTTATTATTATTATTATAACTCAAAATACTGGTAATGACCTTTAAAGCTCTAGACAGTTCAGGTCCAAGCTATTTGGCCGACCTTATCCCCTGGTACAAAACTGCCCGGGCCATGAGATCTTCAGAAGAGTCCTTCTCTTGGTCCCACCTTCATGTCAAGCCGGGTTAATGGGAAGGACAGAGCAGGACTTCCTTCTCGGTGGCTGCCCCTCAACTCCGGAACTCCCTTCTTCCCAGGGAAGCCAGAATGGCCCCCTCCCTGGTATTCTTCCGGTGGCAGGCATTTAAAGAAGAAGGTTTTTAAGATCGTCAGGGGCTACTGTGCTTTTGTAGTGTGGTTTTATATGTTTTTACAATTTTAACTTGGATTGTTTTAAATTTTTTCCATATCAGGAGTGACTTGAGAAACTGCAAATCACTTCTGGTGTGAGAGAATTGGCCATCTACAAGGATATTGCCCAGGGGACACCTGGATATTTTACCATCCTGTGGGAGGCTTCTCTCATGTCTCCACATGAGAAGCTGGAGCTGACAGATGGGAGCTCACTCTACTCCCTGGATTCGAACCACTGACCTTTCAGTCAGCAGTCCTGCCGGCACAAGGGTTTAACCCATTGTGCCACCGGGGGCTCCAAATTATTTCAGTATGTTGCTTAATACTGTTTTAATATTTGTATATTTGTATATTTTAAGTTGTACTGCAATGCTTTTAATTGTGAGCCACTTTGAGTCTCTTTATAGAGAGAAAAAGCAGGATATTAATAATAATAATAATAATAATAATAATAATAATAATAATAATAATAATAATAATATCATTTTTCCATGTGAATCATTTAATGACCTCCCAAATACCGTTTCACAGGAAAACCATTTATAAGCCAAAGTTTCCTCCCACTATGTTTCTATATGACAGTGATGCATTTCTCCTCAATTTGCCATCATATAGGGTTTTTATTAATTATGAACTAGCCCTTAGATTTTATTTATTTTTTTGCTACATCGTGTACCTACGTCATTACTGGGGAACATGCTGACTGTTTTTATAATCAAGGATCTAGCCCCAAGGTGAATCAGGGCAGGAAACCAATGGTGGAAAGGTGAATCAGGCTGTCAGGCTCACGATGATTTCTGTGTCACCCAAGGTTAACCTGAGTCAAGCAGTTATGAAACATGTAGATAGGTGGGTACAGAGTTCATAATGAGTGGTGGAAAGGAGCCGAGTCTGAGTGAATGATAACAAATGATGAGAAGGCTTAGTACTGCTGGAATGCTGAAGCAAAAAAGAAAACCACTGTACCCCAATCCCTTTCACACTGTACAGTTGTGGCTCTTGGTACCACTTTAACTGTGATGGCTGCATCTTATGGAATCTTGGGATCTGTCGTGTGCTAAGCACACAGTATCTGAAATATTTTACTAAACTATAGATTCCAGGATTCCACAGGATGCCACCCTAGCAGCTAAAGTGGTTTCAAAGTGCTTTAAGTGCGTAGTGAGAACAAGACTTGGGATTATATGGAAGTTAACATTGCTCCCTCTTTGGGAAAATGAAGAAAATAAGATAACGCCATAGAAAAATGTCAGATCTCATTTATTTTGCAGATATTGTCAACAAATTGGTTTGAGTCATTTGAAAGGGAGGGCAGAAGGTATCTTTCCACATAGAGTATATGTATATGCCCAAATCACATTAATTGGGGGGGGGGGGGGTTAAGTCCCTTATTATTTTTGTCCATTTCTGATATGTAGCAAGCAATAGGGGATATGTGACTATTATTGGACCATTTCTCTTTAAAGTGGGGCCAAGATTCTTGTCATGCAAGGGAAGGGACTGAGTGCCCTTGCCCCTCTAAGAATGGTTCTACACTTTAGAATGAATGCAGCTTGATACCACTTTAACTGCAATGACTCCATGCTATGGAATCCTGGGAGTTGTAGTTTGATGAGGCACCAGGACTCTTGGACAGAGAAAGCTAAATACTTCTGAGCCATAGCAGTTAGTGTCCAACTACATTTATTCTACAGATATTAATGAACTGCAGTATCCATCACCTTCCACAATTGACTGTGTTATCTAGGACTGATGGGAACAGTAGTTGAAACGTCTGGAGGACCACACTTCTTCATCCTTGTCCTCATAACTCATGGGAATCCTTGTGCATCATATCATTTTTAAGTTCAGGATTGGCAGTTGAGGACCCCATGTCAAATTCAATGGGTGTTATTTTAAGCTGTGGAAGGAGCAGTGATTGTAATAACAAGATTTACAACAGGGCTGGTCTCACATGCGATTTTCAAAGTGGTCCCTTAGCTGCCGATCAGGGGCAACAAGCCAATTCTCACATGCAAGAACATGACTTAATTTCCGGTTATTTCGTGACTCAGGAGCTGAAAGCGTGAACTCATTCCACTGAAAAAACTTGGGCTTCAAGGTTGGGCGAGCGCCTATAAAGTCCCATCTGTGGTCTTTGAAGAGTGATGACTCAGTTCAACTGTGGAAGCAATTATAATTTTAAATAAACAAATTGGGGAGAGAGGAGTTTGTGAAATACTTGAGAAAATAGGTGATCTGTATTTTCCAAAACACTTAAAAATAAACAGGATTAAAAATAAACAACAAAACTTTGCCGGAAAATTTGAAATCTAAATAAACAAGTCTTTGGTTAATGCTGCAGCAATGGTCACTGCTGTGTAACTCCATTTAGTATAACAAGGAGCCGCGGTAGCACAGTGTGTTAAACCGCTAGCTGCAGGAAATCTGCTGACTGGAGGATTGGCAGTTCGAAGCCATGGGTTAGGGTGAGCTCCCACTGTCAGCACTAGCTTCTGCCAACCTAGCAGTTCGAAAGCATGCAATGCGAGTAGATCAATAGGTACCGCCTCAGCGGGAAAGATAAAAAAAGTGCCCCATGCAGGCATGTAAACATGGTGGTGATATGATCGGAGATGTCAGACAACAGTTTCCTCAGCAAGGAAAAACAGAACAAGAGCACCTCCCCATGGCTGGAGCTGAGCATCGTCTCCAGACACTGGAATGAAAGGGGAGGTCTTACCTTTGTCTGTGCATTGTATGTTGCTGTTCACTGTATAAAAGGCATTGAATGTTTGCCTTATATGAGTCCCGCCGGGGAGATAAAGTGGAATATAAATCAAGTGTATTATTATTATTAATTAAAAGGGGAACCTTCCTTCTGTTTCTTCACATATTTTGATTTGGAGTTACTAGAAGGAAAGTCACAACTATCAGTGAACTATTAGCCAGTTTTTCATTGTGGATAGGATCCTTACAAAGAATACCTGGACTTAGTGCAGAAAGGTCTGTTGAGGAGTATTTAACTTAGGTACTAAATAAACATTATTGAACTGGGCAAAAAAGCATAGTTCATTTTTAAAGACTGGAAAAAGCAAATCCAGACAGCCTCTCTTTTGGAGCACAATCGAAATTAAGGTAGCCATTTGAGGAAGGAAGGCTCAGGTTAGGACAGGATTACAGAACTCCCATATAAGCACCTCAGAGAATGGTAAATCTTTTGGGTGCAGATCCATCTCCCCCTTATTTTATTGACTACAGGACTACTACTAAGTGCATTCCAATCATCTTTGCACTGCTTTAAGATGTACAAATCTGAGATTCATAAATGTACCCAATTATAATAGTTCTGGTAAGTTTCAAGCAATCAGCCATAAACATATGTCATACTATTTCATTTTGATAAATTGGCCAAAAAAAATTTTAAAATGTGGAGATTTTTAAGGATTTTGCTATTTTCAAACACACATGCATTAATAAACCTAGGCATGTTTATAGAGAACTAGCATGGTGTATTTCTTAGACTAAGACCCTGTGAGATCAGGATTTGAATTCCTACCCAGACATGAAAACTGACTGGGTGCCCTAGCAAAGCCACACTCAAGATGCAGCAGCACTGTAGGGTTAATTCAGCTGCCACGGCCCTGGAATCTTGGGATTTGTAGTTTGGTCAGAGGCACAAGCACTTTGGCACAGAAGGCTATAAAACCGCAATTCCTATTATTCCATAGCATTGGGCCATGGCAATTAAAAGTAGGGTCAAAATTGCTTTAGTTCTAAATGTTACTTTGATTGTGTGTTTCTGCATAGCCAAGGGTTGGAATGATGGCCTTTGTGGTTCCTTCTAACTATATGATATGTGGTTTTTAATAATTGGTTTTAATGTTTATATGTTTTTTTAAAAATTTATGCTCTTAATCTATATGTTTATTTTATTATATGTCTGTTTTATGTGGCATCGAATCTTTGTCTATTGTAAGGCTGCTCTGAGTCCCTTTTGGAGTAACAAGAGCAGGGTATAATTACAGAAAATACAAAATAAATAAATGATATTGAATTCTAAGCTGAAGAAAATAGTACCACTGGCCTCTCTACAATTACAGAAGGACATCTAAGTACTGGCAAGGATTCAGAAATCCATGGGCACTGTGAGCTCAGATCCTGTGGAGAGGGCATCTTCTACTTCTGTGCCTCTGAAAGCAAATCTGCCATTAAGGGACAGAGCAGGAATGCACAACCTGTGACTCTCCAGATGTCCTTGGCCTAAACATCCCATCATTCTTCATCACTGATAGGAGTTGCAGCCCAACATCTGGAAGATCACAGCTGGTCCATCCCAGGAATAGGAGAATGCTGCTATAGATTTAAATAATGGGAGCATTGAGATGGAAGACTCTGTTTGTTTGCTCCCTGATAGCCACAGGGATGTGTTTCAAGTGTATACCTAAAACTGCAGATAGTACTGAACCCTATACCTGTTTTTCCTAGACATGCATAGGTAAAGGTAAAGATTTTCCCCTGACATTAAGTCTAGTCATGTTCAACTCTGGGGGTTAGTGCTCATTTCCATTTCTAGAGCCAGCGTTTTCCATAGACATCTCCAGGATCATGTGGCCGGCATGACTGCATGGAGTGTTGTTACCTTTCTGCCGGAGCGGTACCTATTGATCTACTCACATTTGCATGTTTTTGTACTGCTAGGTTGGCAGAAGTTGGGGCTAATAGCGGCAGCTTACCCCACTTCCCGGATTCGAAGCACCAGTCTTTCGGTCAGCAAGTTCAGCAGCTCAGCGGTTTAACCCTCTGTGCCACCAGGGGCTCCTATGCATATCTATACTAAAGTTTAATTTATAAATTAGACACAATACCAATAACACTAGGTAGGAGCCCCTGATGGCACAGTGGGTTAAACCTTTGTGCTGGCAGGACTGATGACTTAAAAGTTAGGTTGCTGACCTGAAGGTTGCTGGTTCAAATCCAACGTGGGGAGAGCGTGGATGAGCTCCCTCTATCAGCTCCAGCTCCATACAAGAGCATCCCATAAGGATGGTAAAAACATCAAAACATCCAGGTGTTCCCTGGGCAATATCCTTATAGGCAGCCAATTCTCTCACACCAGAAACAACTTGCAATTTCTCAAGCACTCCTGACACGAAGAAAAAAATAACACTAGGTAACAATTTTTGTTCCTGGGTTATAAAAGTCATTTCCTAATTGGTTCTATAATAAAAACACGTAATAAGTTTATTAGACTGGAAATCCTTTGTAATGGTCTGCACACTGAAAGGTTAAAAATAGCATATTTTCATTAAGGAAAATTACAAATGATGTGCCTAGACTGAAGGAAATAATAGTACTATTCTCAGCCACAAAAACAAAGTTTCTGGAGTATAACTACATCCAAAGTTAGCAGAGCACAATTACACAGAAAATAACACTTTCAAACCAGGAACAGAACATTTTTCAAATTTTGTTACATAGTGTACTGATACACTGATACACTAAAACAATTATAAGAAATACTCAGTAATAAAAATTATGTGATCTCATTCTCTCACTATCGATCTCTCAAAAGTATCTTATTGTTACTGAAACTATGGAAAGAGAAACCACAGTTGGATGGCTTACTACTATACTTCCTATTTCTTCACAGATGGAACAGTACTTTCCTCATGGGTGCACGCTGCAGAATAAATGCAGTTTGACTTTGCTTTAACTTCCATGGCTCAATGCTTTGGAATCTGAGAGTCAAAATTTTACAATATTTTTTTCTGCCAAAGAGTGTTGGTGCCTCATCAAATGACAATTCTATAGCATTGAACCACGACAGTTAAAGTGGTGTCAAACTGAATTTATTCTACAGTGTAGAGCCATCCATAGTTAGAACACTTCTTACAGATAAGGCAACATTTTTCATCTTCTCAGAGTTTGACAGCAATAGAGAAGAAATAGTTTTGAGCCAGATAATTGGAAGAGGTGAGAGAGATGCAAAATTTGCTCTGCACCCACAACTGTAAGCAGCATGGGCACATGTTATTAAGAATTATACATATCTAAAGCAAGGATAACCCAGTTTGTGGCACTAGTAGGGTGTGCTCCCCCCCCCCAGAAAAAAAATATTGAGGGCTTCCCCCTTCACTCAACAGTGTTGCTGCTAAAATTCATTGGCCACAGTAGACAAGACAAAGTTGATGGGTAAGGCCATGAAGCACTTCCAAAACCTAAACCCATTTTGTGTGCATGTGTGGGTTATTACGGAAACAGTGGCATAGAAATTCATTAAATAAGTGAATAAATAATTAATAGAATTCAAAATGCAATGAAGAGCAACACAAACCTTCAAGTATGAAAGTATTTTTGGCACTGCAACTTCAATGAGACATGCAGCCTAATTCCATATACTTTTACTCAATTACTCAGCCAGCTTCCAAATATTTGGTGACAGCAGAAAGATCAAGAGATCCAAGAAATGACTGAAAGAGAAATGGAAGCAAGCTCCATTTTTCCCTGTTTCTTTCATCCCTGGGAGCCTAAACAGAAAGGTATGTGCATGCTCCTCCAGACTTATGATGACCTCATTAATTTCATAAGATTTTCTTAGGCAAGGAATATTCAGAGGTGGTTTTGCCAGTGTCATCTCTTGAAATATAGCCTACATCAGCTGGTACTCAGTGCTAGTCTCCCATCCAAATGTTATCCAGGGCTGACCCTACTTAGCTTCCACTTTCAAGTTGCCCGTTAAGGTATGCTAAGTGGTGCAGTGGATTAAACCCTTGTGCCAGCAGGACTGCTGACCTGAAGGCTGGGTTGCTGATTTGAAGGCTGATGATTCGAATCTAGGGATGAGTTCCCTCTGTCAGCTCCAGCTCCCCATGCGGGGACACGAGAGAAGCCTCCCACAAGGATAGTAAAACATCAAAAAAGCATCCAGGTGTCCCCTGGACAACGTCCTTGCAGACAGCCAATTCTCTCACACCAGAAGTGACTTGTAGTTTCTCAAGTCACTCCTGACATGGAAAAAAATCAGGTATGTTTCTCATGTCAGAGAAAACCTTGAGCTCCTGAGAAATGGTATAGGCGTCAAGATAAAGTCAATTCTTGGGGTCAGGTAAAGGCTGCCCAGAAATGAAACAGCAATTCAAAATACTGTGTAAGACAACGTCCTTGCAGACAGCCAATTCTCTCACACCAGAAGTGACTTGCAGTTTCTCAAGTCACTGCTGACATGGGGAAAAAAAACTTATGCTGCCCCTATGAATGTCTTTGGGTTTTCTTAGGCAACAAATGCTCAGAGATGGTTTTGCCAGTTCCTTCCCTTGAAATACAGCCTATAGCAGCTGCCATTTGTTGGTAGTCTCCCATCCAAGTATTAACCATGGTGGCACCAGCTTAGCTTCAAGAATCAGGATCTGGTGATTTTAAGGCACCAGTGAGGACCATGGAGTCATTGCATCAAGCAAACCTTTCGTAATTTGGTCCTGATGGCAGCAGTACGGTAGAACAAGAAGTTGCCAGTGCATACTTCCATATCACATAGCAATGTGTTGCATGGTTGTGTTGCTATAGGAAGGAATGAAAACCAGTGTGGGAGGAAAGCCCCATAATTTTGCTAACATTTTGCTGACAATTTCAGAGCCTAGATTAGAGGGTGCAAAAGCTGGCCATGGGAGCTGTAAGTTGTTCACAGGTTGTCCTGATACGATAGATTTATCACCTGCTTTTCCAGGGGGTGATCCCCCTCATATATTGTCTGCTTTTATCACCCAAAACCAGCCATGATCAGGATAGAAGATCTTTTGCTGGATTGTAAGAGGGCTGGAAGAAAACTGGGAGCAAACCAACAATTCCAATAGCCACAGGGGAGAGGGGGATTTATTAGCCTGGCCTCTCTGATGCTTAGTACGTGACATCTGGCTGCCAAATCCCCCAGGACGAGGGTCTCTTTATCCCCAGACAAAGGAGTTCAAGGGGCTGGAATGCAGGGAGAGGGTGGAGAAAGAGCCTTGAATCAAGAGAACAGCGGGAGGCCCCGTCCAGAGCTGGCAGCAGCAACGCACCCTCCCGTTAATCACATTACTCAGCAGCTTATCCACACACAGTTTAGCATATTGGCTTCCCCCTTGGTGACCTCTGTTCCTAACCATTACTACCCAGCCTTTCTTTCTCTCCCACCCCCCATACACACTTTTTTTTTTTGCACTGGCTAATCAAGTGCAAGGGACAGATTGGAACCTACCTGCAGAGTGTTGTCAAGGCTTCGGCAACGCATTTCAGGACATGGTTCAGTGCCAAGAATTCGCAGCCAATTACAGGATGTTGTATCTGTCAACCTCTCACTGGTTATGTTAGTTGCACAAGCCCTCTGGGTGTGGCTGCTTTATTTGATATTATCCTTATGAGCAAGCGGTGACTAAAACACAAATGTTGAATTTGGCACCGCTAGCAGCGGACCATCATTTCCTTTCCATTTCCCCCCGCTGAAGAAGGCCTGGGGCTTTTGGCTTCAGCCTGACATGCAAAGCACTACAAGTTTATCGCACAACAGTGACATTGTGCAAATGGCATAAACGGCCTTGGAGATGAGCAACCTGCAGGGATGTTCCTAGCCGAACAAGCAAAACATCTGGAAAGCTCTCAGCTCGCCCCAGTTTGTCTTCTGGAATATTTTCATAAATAGCTGAAGGAATACATATCAAGAAAGATGCTATCCATAATAAGATGGATCACAGATGTCTACAAAAGGGGCCTATGCGCGGTATCTTACTTATGAAAGGAAGACCAAGGGTGCATCTTCACTGACCATTTAATGCAGTTTCAAACAGGTATTGAAATGATTCACTGTGCAAATGATTACTTAATACATTCTAGAACCTGCTTGTGAACCTGTTTAGTGATGACAGAAACCATACAGTACAAATGCCTATTAAGCACTTTCTTTCATGCATTGAGTTTGTGTCTGGCTGCTGCTGTTTGAAGCTAGTTTTGAATTGCATTCAATGGTCGTTGTGTAGATGGGACTTCAAGGTGTATCTACACTGTAGAATTAATGTGTTAACTGCATGGCTCAACGTCATGTAATCCTGATATTTGTAGTTTCATGAGGCACTAATCCACTTTGGCAGAAAATGATAAAAACCTTATGAAATTACAACTTCCAGAATTGAATAACTTTGCGCGATTGCAATTAAAGCTGTGCCAAATTGCATTAATACTACAATGTAGGTGTACCCTAGGTTATCCAGTGAAAGTCTGTGCTATACTTCCAGACCAAATGTAGTCAAAATATTGGGTTTACTATTATCCACGGTTTCAGGTACCCATGGCTGTCAGTTTAGGTGTCTTAGAACATACTCTCCCTCTCTCGTGATGGAGGGATCATACTGTGTTATCCTTAAAAGCAGGTCAGGAATGGACAAATATAGGGCAAATGGGGCCAATTTATCCCTCCTGGTGATCTACCTCCTTATATCCAGATACATACTGGGTTGCTCTCTTTGGAGTCATTGCCACTCCAAAAAAGAAAAAAGACAAAAAGAAAAGGCAAGGGCTTATTTGTGGTTGGTTTAGCATGACTGTCAGATAGAAAACGACCCTCAAATTGTGCCACTTTTTTTAGAAAATGAGATCTGGATCAACAGACTGGTTCAAGATTGGGAAAGGAGTACGGCAGGGCTGTATACTATCGCCCTACCTATTCAACTTGTACTCAGAACACATCATGTGACGTGCGGGGCTTGACGAATCCAAGGTTCGAGTTAAAATTTCTGGAAGAAACATTAACAACCTTAGGTATGCAGATGATACCACTCTGATGGCTGAAAGTGAGGAAGAGCTGAGGAGCCTTATCACCAAGGTGAAAGAAGAAAGTGCCAAAGCCAGGCTGCAGTTAAACATCAAGAAAACCAAGATCATGGCAACCAGACCGATTGACAACTGGCAAATAGAGGGAGAAAACGTGGAGGCAGTGACAGACTTTATATTTCTAGGCGCGAAGATCACTGCAGATGCAGACTGCAGCCAGGAAATCAGAAGACGTTTACTTCTTGGGAGGAGAGCAATGGCCAACCTTGACAAAATAGTGAAGAGCAGAGACATCACACTGGCCACGAAGGTCCGCATTGTCAAAGCAATGGTATTCACCATAGTAACCTATGGATGCGAGAGCTGGACCATAAGGAAGGCTGATCAAAGGAAGATAGACGCTTTTGAACTCTGGTGCTGGAGGAAAATCCTGAGACTGCCTTGGACCGCAAGAAGATCCAACCAGTCCATCCTCCAGGAAATAATGCCTGGCTGCTCACTGGAGGGAAGGATAATAGAGGCAAAGATTAAATATTTTGGCCACATCATGAGAAGACAGGAAAGCTTGGAGAAGATCATGATGCTGGGGGAAATGGAAGGAAAAAGGAAGAGAGGCCGACCAAGGGCGAGATGGATGGACGGTATCCTTGAAGTGACTGGCTCGTCCTTGAAGGAACTGGAGGCGGCAACGGCCAACAGGGAGCTCTGGCGTGGACTGGTCCATGAGGTCACGAAGAGTCGAAAACAACTGAACGAGTGAGACGACGAGGAGATCTGGATTGTCCACAAAAGTGGTGTTCAGAGGAGGCATTCAACCCACAAGCTGTATTTTCTCCACATTTGGAGTGGGGACTTGAGCAGTGGACAAGAGGAAATATTGTTAACATGAAGTAAATGTATGGGGATTCGCTAGAAATCCCCTATGGGAAGCAATTCAACAATGGCCATTAAAAAGATAAAACTGAAAAGTAATACATTTTTAAAATGTTATAGACCACAATTAAAAAATAATAAAAACAGAATTAAAAGGCTCATCTGAGTAAATGCCATGCAGCACATTACATAAGGCTCTGATTTTGGACGGCAGCTCCCAACTTTCATCCCAATCCTGGCTAAGGCGAGAGAGAGCTACATTGTAACAAAAGAACCACAAGCTGCCTACTCTTACTATACTGTATAGAACTTGTCTATTAAAATTATATCATTCCTGGCCTCACTTTCAGGAGTTGTGCCATATTATAGGATGGTGCTGAAGTAAATATTATTAAGGAAAAAAATGTCTTCATCCAGAAGACTCAAAAGAGCACTAGCCATTCACAAAGCATAGTTTGTTAAAACAAGTTTGAAATTTTTGCAACTGGGGGAGGTTGAAAACAACAGGGCAGACATTGTTCAAGGCTCAGGGCTTGAAGACGAAAGCCTCAGAAAACATGTTTTTATGACTCCTTCTCTGTGATTTCTCTTTTATCTAATGTTTTCTTTTTCCATGTTGCTACTCATTCTGACTCACAGGTTATATGCTGAGTATACCAAAGGCCATCCAAAGTATCCCTATCTATATATACAGTAGAGTCTCACTTATCCAAGACTCGCTTATCCAAGGTTCTGGATAATCCAAGCCATTTTTGTAGTCAATGTTTTCAATATATCATGATATTTTGGTGCTAAATTCATAAATACAGTAATTACAACATAACATTACTGCGTATTGAACTACTTTTTCTGTCAAATTTGTTGTATAACATGATGTTTTGGTGCTTAATTTGTAAAATCATAACCCAATTTGATGTTTAATAGGGTTATCCTTAATCCCTCATTATCCAAGATATTCGCTTATCCAAGGTTCTGCCGGCCCGTTTAGCTTGGATAAGTGAGACATCTATATATATAAAAGGGTAATGAAATTTCGGCCTAGGACAAAACAACAAAACTACACATCCCAGAAACACTAAACTTGGCAGCACAACCCCTCATCCATGCCTCTGCATTCATAAAACAAAAAGAAAAGAAAAATAAAGTCCTAATTAGAGGGAGATGAATAATTGTTTTTATCCAATTGCTGCCAGTTAGAAGGCTAAACTCCACCCACTTGGTCTCCTAGCAACCCACTCAGCCCAGGGGACAGGCACAGTTAGGCCTCACTTAGGCCTCTTCCCCATTGCCTATAAACTACAGATTAGCATATTTGAACTGGATTATATGGCAGTGTAGACTCAAGGCCTTTCCACACAGCTATATAACCCATTTATAATCTTATATTATCTGCTTTGAACTGGATTAATTTGACTCCACACTGTCATATAATCCACTTCAGTGTGCATTTTATCCAGCTGTGTAGAAGAGCCCTCATATAATCCAGTTCTAAGCAGATAATATAAGATTATAAATATACAGTAGAGTCTCACTCATCCAACATAAACAGGCCGGCAGAACGTTGGATAAGTGAATATGTTGGATAATAAGAAGGGATTCAGGAAAAGCCGATTAAACATCAAATTAGGTCATCATTATACAAATTAAGCACCAAAACATCATGTTATACAACAAATTTGACAGAAAAACTAGTTCCATGCGCAGTAATGCTATGTAGTAATTACTGTATTTACAAATTTACCACCAAAATATCACAATGAATTTAAAACACTGACTACAAAAACATTGACTACTAAAAGGCAGACTGCGTTGGATAATCCAGAACATTGGATAAGTGAATGTTGGATAAGTGAGATTTTACTCTACAGAGGAAAACCTTTACCCTTTACCTTAACTACCACCAGTTCCTCTATACTTTATTTCCCATACCACCATACTTCGCCACAGAAACGCGTGGCCGGGCACAGCTAGTTACTGTATATAAATGTAATGTTCGTTTTACTATGGAGTAAACAACAAAACCACAGAACCCAATCACACCAAATTTGGCCACAAAAGACATAGTCATCCAAAATATGTCTTTCAACCCAAAAAACCTATAAAAATATTACAAATTACAGAGGATGAGGAAGAGTTTTTCTCCCCTTAACTGCCAGTTAGAAAAGTAGGCTCTGCTGCCTTTAGCCCCCCCCCCCCCGCTGCCTTTAGGCCCCGCCCCCTTCGTGTCCTAGCAACACCCTCAGCCAAGATGGTGCCCAGGGAAGAGGCAGTTTATTTTATTTGAACTGGATTACATGGCAGTGTAGACTCAAGGCCCTTCCACACAACTATATTACCCAGAATGCCAAGGCAGGATAATCCACAGTATCTCCTTTGAACTGGATTATCTTGAGTTCACACTGCCATATAATCCAGTTCAATGTGGATTTTATACAGCTGTGTAGAAGGGGCCTCATATAATCCACTTCTAAGCATATAATATAAGATTATAAATATAATATGTAATAATTACTGTGGTATAATAATACAGAACAATATAATCTCTAAAACCAGGACAGTAAATAACAAGCAACACTCTGAAAACAGGGAAATTGGGAATTCCAGAAAGGAAACAATCATGGCCAGGTAACACCTCCCAACAAAGGATTCCCCCAGGCAGGAAGCAGACAGGCTTTGAAGGTGCAAGGCTATTAAATGCTAAGCAAGGTGGCTAATTGTAGCATTCATACCTGCCACACCAGGACTATTAATTGCTATTCAAACTGGCCAACCAAGGATTCCACAAGGTAGAAAGCGGCCAGGCTTGCAAGCAGCAAGGCTATTCAGTGCTGTTCAACCTGGCCAAACAAGATTTCCCCTAGGTGAAAAATCCCCAGGCTTTGAAGCCATGAGACTTCTCCGTCCCATTCAACCTGGCCTAGCAAGCATGCCCCTGTATAGAAAGTGGCCAGGCCTTTAAGCTGCAAGACTATTCAGTGCAATTCCAGCTGGCCAAACAAGGATTCCCCTACTAAGGAAGTAGCCAGGCTTCATCTTTGATTGAGGGTGCTACTCCAGCTCGCCAAACAGGGATTCCTATAGTTATAACATAGTCAGGCATTGAAGCCGTAAAGCTCAGTGCAATTCAACCAGACCAACAAAGGATTAACCTTGGTAGAAGGCAGCCAGGCTTTGAAGCAGCGATACTACTCTGTGCTCCTGAAGCTCACCAACCAAAGAGTTCCCTAGGTAGCAAGCAGCTAGGCTTTGAAGTAGTGAGGCTATTGGTTGCAATTCTAGCAGCCCAAAAAACAATTCCCCTAGAACGCAAGTACCCAGCCTTCCAAGCAGCAAGCCTATTCTGTTGCATTCCAGCTCACCAAACAAGGATTCTCATAAGAAGAAAATGGCCAGGCTTTGAGGCTGCAAGGCTATTCACTGCTATTCCACCAGGCCAACAAATGATTCCCATGAGCCACAGCAACGCGTGGCTGGGCAAAGCTAGTTTCCTTATAAAATCCTTGCTTGTTCTAAACCATTTCTCCTTAATTACTAGATATGTGTTATTCCTAGGAATCTGAATTATCTACTTCATTATGCTAGAAGTATAGCACATTATTTTAGGTAAATCGTATGTAGTACATAAAATGATGCTTTTAAAAAGAGCAGCCACCAAACTGTTGTTTTCAGATAAATTTTGCACTTTAAATGCTGTGGTGCCCAACTGCTCGTTATGCTGGCTAAGATGAGCAGTAGTGTAAAACCGTGTTATTGGGCCGATGGGAAGGACCAACATTTTTCCCAAGTGAATCAGGAATCTGTACTGCATTCTTGGCAAGATTTATTCAGAAGGGATTTGCCATTACCTTTCTCTGACGCTGAGTGTGATTCACCCAAGGTCACCCAGTGGGTTTCCATGACTGCATGGGGATTTGAACCCTCCTCTTCTGATACGCAAACCACAATACCATACTGGCGTGATGGTTGGAAGTAAATCTCAGCTGTGGTTCAGCAGGGCTTAAAGCCTTCTGTGTGTGTGTAAGGTTGTAAAGGTTTTCCATTGACATTAAGTCTAGTTGTGTCCAACTCTGGGCATTTGTGCTCATCTCCATTTCTAAGCCGAAGAGCAGGTGTTGTCCATAGACACCTCCAAGGTCATGTGGCTGGCATGACTGCATGGAGTGCTGTTACCTTCCCGCCAAAGTGATACCTATTGATCTACTCATATTTGCATGCTTTTGAACTGCTAGATTGACAAGCTGTGGCTAACAGAGGGAGCTCACCCTGCTCCTCAGATTCGAACCACCAATCTTTCGGTCAGCAAGTTCAGCAGCTGAGCAGTTTAACCTGCTGCACCACGGGGGCTCTCTCTCTCTATGTGTGTGTGTATGTATATTACATCCAATCCATCCATCATTCACCTCTAGCTGAAATCCCACTTTTAGTCATTTAGTCAAATATGTATATCCAATTATATAGGATCTTGGGATGATGCCCAAATTCAAAAAGAACTTAAAAGCATGGACAGGCAAAAGTGGCTCTCTTAATTTTCTTTTTCACTTCAAATCAAATAATGCTTCACCATTGGCTATGCTAACTGGGGCTGTTGAAAGAACTGTAGCACTAAAACGAAAAAAGGTTTGAAGACCCAATTGCCTACTCCTGCCTTAGGGCAAGCCCTGCTCTCAGCTGCAGCTGAATAAGCAGCTTAGTTTGACCTAGTTGACAGGAATGCAGTTGAAGGGAGGGGCTGTTGGCAGTCATCACAGGCCAACTTTTCCCAGTCAAGAAACCCTCAATGTTAACATCATCCCTATTGTTAGCTAGGGAGGATGGGTGTAGTCTTAACACATGTGGATCAAAAGGTAAGAGTGGTGCAAACAATACTGAGTTAAGGGGCAACTCTTTGAGAGCCTAAGGAGTTCTCTCCGTACATTGCAGATGGGTTTTTATTCAATGTTTTTTTTAAAAATATTTCTAGTCTTTACATTAAGAGGGAACTTTAACCTTTGAGGCAACTTTGGTAAGGAATCAAACTGAATTCTGAATAGCCTAGTTTAGAGGGAATAATACTTACACTACTTATTAAACAGCTCCCACTTGCTCCTCTACACCACCCAAAGTGGTAATTTAATGAGGGCCCTGTGCCTTAATTCCCCCATTTCATCCCCATTTAAGTCCTGCCATTCTACCCCCCCCCCTTGTTTTTTATCCTTGAAAGTGGCTTGAATTACAAATGAGTACAAAAGACAGAGGCAAAGGGTCAGGGCAGGGTTTTGGTGAAAAGATCAAAATCCAGTGAAACAATGCTTTCAAATACTGAACCTTTCCTTTAGGTTAGGATGAAGTTATCATTTGGTTATACTCTTCTTGAAACGTAGCTTCCAAATCCATCCACTATTAAAATCTTGTATTTCCAAAAGCATGACCAATAGTTTATTTGCCTTTCTCATTTTTCTTTGTGACTATTAACCAACTAGCAATGCATTTCTTTGCCAGCTAAATTATGCATCTAGAATTAGTTTCAAGGAGAGCTTTTTATTCTTGGGAGTGATTCTTGCAGTATCTCACAGGGCTAGGAAAGTTACATCTCCTACAATATACAAATGCTCGGATAGCAATTTAAGACTAAGACTTTTGTAGATAACACAAGCGAGCATCTGCCAACTTAAATTTCCCCAACAGATCATACCAATTTAGTCTGACATGTTGGGAATCTCAGAAACAGAGTAAATTGTTTCTTACAAAAAAGCAAAATGCCTTCATGCCAGACCGATTTAAGATACTCAAGGAATAAGAGGTCATCCTGAAGACAACTCTCAAATTTTGGGAATAAAACATGGCAGGAACAAATTGTGCATGGAATATATTAGCAAAATGAAACTCCACCCCCAGTGGAGAAAGTTCCAACAAGAAACTTGAAAATATGTGAAATCCTTTTAGAACAAAGACCCACCCAAATCTGCAGGAATGTTTATTATCCCTATACATTTTTCTCTTCCCCATCTCATACCAAAGCAATTTAAAACAGAAAACTATGAAGCTGTCTCTTAGTGGCATCTCATGTGCTATGTGGAGTATTTCTCTGCTCTGAGATACATCATTAAAGTGATACACCTCTCTGAATCTTGCATTCTATAAATGGAAGAGATCATTCAGTTTACTCAAATATACTCTTTAGTCTTTTGTCTGAACTCACCATTCAAGTCAACGTTGCAGATTCCAGTGGAATACATTCAAGAAAAAAAACCATTGTTTTATAGTTTCAGCTCATTATATACTTTGCTCAATGATTGAACACTGCCTAAAGGACTAACCTTGGATTTAGTACAGCCATCTTGAATAGCATGCCCTCCTGTCTATTTGGGTATTTCGTATGACCTAACCCTACATATTAGTGTACAAGAATAAGCAATATACAGGAAAGGGCATTCATAGTCATAAATGTAATGTTTGTTTTCTAGAACATCAGAGCAAATAGATCAAATCAAAATAAATTTTAACTAGCTTAAGTGACATTTTCTGGAGATCCGATTTTAGAATTGAGCCACCTTAAAAATGCTCAACAGCAAGCATTGCCTGTCTTATGCAAGCTACTTTGATTTAAACTGGTAATTGGTTTGAAGTCTAAACTTATCATTAAAATGTTTCACCACCATGTAAAACACCTGAAAAAAACATTTGGTCAAATTAAACAGGCATCCAATATTTCTTCCCCCCACTAAACAAACTAAGTGTCGATTTCATTTACTGCAGCGCTTTATTTTCCTTTCACAATGACGTGTTGGGCATTACAATTCTGAACTTCAGGATGACTTACAAATTTTGGTTTTCTACTGTCATATGACAACATTAAGGCAACGTACAAAAATCTTACATAAATTAAACCTGATGATTAAATTTACAGGTGTCAAATGCAAACATTGGAGCAACTTAAGTCGAGCAACGTATTTGCCCTGTGATGTCTTGCTGGGATACAGATGTGCAAGGAAAGAAAAACAGGTTCATAAGGCTTGGATGAGATATGTTTCCAGCCCTGTAAGGAACAGTGGCAAGACAAAAAATGGCCATCCTTTTCACAAACTCTTGCCAGCCTCAACCATAGTGATCTGAAATTCCTAGCGCTTTGTGTAGTGGAAAGTCTGGTCTTCTGTTACCCTGTACAAATCTAGCCTCCAACTCCATTGTTACACCGCTGGTTACACCGAGACCATTGTCCCAGGCAGTTACAGACACAAGTTAAACCTTTGTATTGTATACATGCCATCAGCACTAGGTCCTAGGCCAGATGTGTATAGGGTACAGTTATACTGCTATGTACAAAGGGAACAGTTAACTTGTACAGGTCATATCAGCAACAAGGTAGACATCCTCACAGGATTATTGGAGACAGACTTCCCAATGAAAATGTTTTGAAGAGAAGGCTTATTCCAGTTTCATGAGGCTAGCATGAGGTGTATATATTTGCCCAGGCAAATTTATACTGGTGAAAAAACTCATGCAGCAAATGCTGCACATCTGCCAATAGTCCATTTAGAAGCATTTACGGTGGACAATGGATGGGCCAGATTCATCGTATTCCTGCTTGCTGATCCACATTTGCTGGAAGGTAGAGAGAGATGCGAGAATGGACCCACCAATCCAGACTGAGTATTTGCGCTCAGGAGGAGCAATGATCTAAAAAGAAAAGAGTAGAAAACAAGAGTTAGGAATACTCTGCATTTGTTTTCGTTACCAATCTTTCAGAAAAAGGCCAAGAGCTTCCAAATGCAGTTATGCTCTCACCTTGATCTTCATTGTACTGGGAGCCAATGCTGTGATCTCCTTCTGCATTCTGTCTGCAATTCCTGGGTACATTGTGGTACCACCAGACAATACTGTGTTGGCATACAGGTCCTTCCTGATATCTACATCACACTTCATGATGGAGTTGAAAGTGGTCTCATGAATGCCACAAGACTCCATACCTAAGAGGAGAGGAAGAAAAAGATCTGTAAACATGCTACCCAACCATTCTATTAGATTATTTACTGCACAAGCCATTGTATGCACACAAGAAAGCATACTTCTGCAATCTTAGAGCATGTTAATTATTTCTTCTTGTTACGAGTACATGCTTACCTAGGAAAGAGGGCTGGAAGAGAGCTTCTGGACACCTAAACCTCTCGTTTCCAATGGTAATCACCTGGCCATCAGGCAATTCATAGCTCTTCTCCAAGGAGGAAGAGGAAGCAGCTGTGGCCATCTCCTGCTCGAAGTCCAAGGCAACGTAGCACAACTTCTCCTTGATGTCACGCACAATTTCCCTTTCGGCTGTGGTGGTGAAGCTGTAGCCTCTTTCTGTCAGGATCTTCATGAGGTAGTCTGTAAGGTCACGGCCAGCCAGATCCAGTCGCAGGATAGCATGGGGAAGGGCATAACCCTCATAGATGGGCACAGTGTGCGTCACACCATCTCCAGAGTCCATTACAATACCGGTGGTACGGCCAGAGGCATACAGAGACAGCACAGCCTGAATGGCCACATACATGGCTGGAGTGTTGAATGTCTCAAACATGATCTGAAGAAAAAAACAGAAAATTGTAAATAAAGAGACACTCCCCCAAGGACACACACCCATGCAGGCATGCAAAGTATCAGATGAGTTGGAAACCAAAAGAAAAACAGGCAGAAATACAACAGAAACCTGAGACTTCAAGAAGGAAATGCCAGGACAGCACAGAGCCCTAAAAGTAAGAGAAGAGACACTGTAACTGGAAAGAAAAATGGTGGGTGAAATGGGTGAAAATAAAGGACAGCAGTTCCAGCACCATACCTGTGTCATCTTCTCTCTGTTGGCTTTGGGATTCAATGGCGCCTCTGTAAGCAGCACAGGGTGTTCCTCGGGAGCAACACGGAGCTCATTGTAGAAAGTGTGATGCCAGATTTTCTCCATGTCATCCCAGTTGGTGACGATGCCATGTTCAATAGGGTACTTCAGAGTCAGGATCCCTCTCTTACTTTGAGCCTCATCTCCTACATAGCTATCTTTCTGGCCCATACCAACCATGACACCCTATAGAAGAGGTAAAGAAAAAAAGCTCAGCTTGTGCTTCTAGGTGGAAATAGCCTAACTTCAACCACACAGACAGAACCCTTCAACAGTTGCTTGGCCATTACCTGGTGGCGAGGGCGCCCAACAATTGAGGGAAACACAGCACGAGGAGCATCATCTCCAGCGAAGCCTGCTTTGCACATACCAGATCCATTGTCAATGACAAGTGCTGCAATTTCTTCTTCCATTTTTAGATCTGCTTTCAAGAAATGAAAAAAAAAACCATTAAGGAAAACTTAACATCACTCCACGCCCAGCATTCTGGCACTGTGCCCTCTTCCTCAGGCACTGCAGCATCTGGCCACTAGAGGCTGCTCTGGCAGCCTGCCAGCCAATCTGAGGACCCCACCCTCTTGGGCTGCTTTTCCAACAAGCCCTGGAAATTGTCATTCATTTCCTCCCTCCACATACCAACAGCAGGCATTCAAATCTCTGCCTTCACAATACACCTTGAAGATTAGTAGCACAACTTTCCACTCAATAGCCCTGCTAGATTCAATTGCCTTTTTTGACGTCAGGAAAGACTTGAGAAAATGCAAGCCACGTCTGATGCAAGAATTGGCCGTCTGCAAAGAAGTTGCCCAGGGGGACGCTTGGATGTTTGATGTTTTTACCATCCTGTGGAGGCTTCTTTCATGTCTTTGCATGGGGAGCTTGGGGTGAGAGGGGAGCTCACCTACTCTCCCTGGATTCGAACTGCCAACCTGACAGTCAGCAGTCCTCCAAACACAAGGGTTTAGCCCATTGCGCCACCAGGGGCGCAATGGGTGTTCGTCTCAGATAAAGAACACCACAAATCAAGCCTAGATGGCAGCAGATGTGCTATGCTACTGGCCCTAGCTATTGAAAATTTGGCTGAAACAGGCCCATCCTGCTACCACCCAAAAGGGGGCCTCATCTCATCATGCTGCTTTGTTCAAGGAAGACACATTTTTCACTATACATGCCTGTCTCCAGAACTTAAGGAGAAAAGAATCAATGACACAACAGCACACCTTTATGAGTGAAAATTTTGGATCCACCCAGGACACGAAATGACACTTTTAGACTCCATCTTCTCCTCCAAGCCTCGCCCAGTGGTCTTTAAGCAGGCAGCCCCCTAGAAGGCTCTTTAAATGAAGGAATATTGCAGGACAGGGGCAAAAAACCACAACTCAACTCTCCAAGCCCCTCCTTTTATTTTGCTGCCATCCCACCCTCCCTAGTTTTGGTCGACACCAACACCCTTACCTCGGGTCCGTCTACAACAGGCATAGGCAAACTTGGGCCCGCCAGGTGTTTTAGACTACAACTCCCACAATTCCCAAAAGCCTTTCCTTTCCCCCCTCAGCCGCTTAAGCGGTTAGGAATGGCAGGGAGTTGGAAGTCCAAAATATCTGGAGGGCCCAAGTTTGCCCATGCCTGCTCTACACTGTAGAATTCAGGCACCTTGACAGCACTTTAACAGTCATGGCTCCCCCTTTGGCAACGCACTAAAATCCATAGTGTTACAACTCCAGCATCGAACTATGGCAGTAAAAGTGCATGCATTCGATAGTGTCGCTGCATCCCTGCCAGCACAAATACACCCACCACCTCCTCTTTCTAGCAGAAAGTAATACATTTTAGAAACCCTATATTCTTTCTCCCTTCCCGCCCAGTGACGTCAGCGCCCGCGTCCGGCCAATCCGGCGCCAGCTGCCCTCGGCCCTACCCAATCAGGCAGGAGAACCGTTGTGGGCGCGAGTTAAGTCGCGCGAGCCAAAGCCGGGCGCGAGGAAACTGCCTTCCTGACGCTCGGCCTTTTCAAGGCGCACCTCGCGCGCCGTTACTGACACAGGGGACGAAGACAACAAGAAAAGAAAAACACCCGGTTTACACACTATTTAAATCAAAATCGTTTTCATATCAATATAAGGGCACACGCGTATAGAATCTAGAAATTATAAACGATACGTTTCACATCCTTTTTGACAAAACCAGTCCAACTAAAACAAGAAGAAACACCAAGGCGTGAGGGAGTGAGTAAAGAGGGGGAAATTACCTACCTGCAAGGAGGCGGAAGCTTCAAAAAGTCAAGAGACAAGAGAGGAGCCGATGATGCTAGATCCGCTGCCGCCGGCTGAGTGAGACCGAGCGAACGCCAGCCCCACCCCTTTTATACCCAGGGGGGCGGCGGCCCCCGCCTGGCCGGCCGAGAACATCGCCATATATGGAGATCTTTCAGAAACACGCGCTCCCATTGGCTGGCCGGGGCCGGGCCACGTGGGGCAGGCGAAAGCGACCCGGCCACGCCCCCTCCGCCTCCGAAGCCCCGGAACCTGGATGCGCGCAACGAGAGCGAGCGAGAGTGGGGGAGGAGAGGTGCGAAGGGGCTGCCCCCCTTCTCATTCCTCTCTCTCGGGGGTCGCTTCCATAAGCAGGACTTCGAAGTCCTCCTCACCCACTCCGCCAATACTGTCTAAAGCACGCCTGTACTCTGTGATAGGGACTAGGGCCCTGTGTGTGGGGGAAACCCCTTCCGAGGGCCACGCTCAGGCCTCCTATTGTAGGGGTCGCTTTCCTGTGCCCTGCAGCCGCCATTTTGTAACCAAGGCGCACGAGGCCTGGCTACAAGTTGGGCCGTTGAGGGGGAAGGGTGCCATGCCCCGTCCATCCAGCAGGAAGGATAAAAGCCTGGTCCCAAGATGGCCACAGACCTGCCCTTGGTCTGAAACTACAATTCCCAGGGCCCCATAGCATTGAGCCATGACAGTGAAAGCGGTGTCAGACCGCAATCATTCCACATTCAAGGACCCCATTCCTGATCCACATAGCAAGGGTTGCATCTATGCCAGGCGTGGGCAAACCTCGGCCCTCCAGGTGTTTGGGACTTCAACACCCACAATTCCTAACAGCCTACCTCAGGCCACTTCCTTTTCCCGCTCAGACCGAAGTTTGCCCTTGCTGGAACGAATGCGGTTTGACACTCCTTTCACCACCATGGCTCAATTCTAATGGGAGTCATAGTTTGGTGGGGTGACAGTGCTCTTTGTCATAATGTGAAAGACTTTGTAAAATTACAGAACCCAGGAATCCTTGGGAGTGGTGTCAAACCGCGTTAATTCTACAGTGTGGATGTACTTTGTTACATAGGGATCCGGTTTGCATCTCAGTGCCCATAATCCCTATTCAGAATCCTAGAGTTGGAAGAGACCTCATAGGCCATCCAGTCCCACCCCTTCTTCTGCCAAGAAGCAGGAAAATTGCATTCAAAGCACCCCCGACAGATGGCCATCCAGCCTCTGCTTTAAAGCCTCCAAAGAAGGAGCGTCCACCACAGCCCAGGGCAGAGAGTTCCACTGCCAAACAGCTCTCACAGTGAGGAAGTCCATCCTCATGTTCAGGCGGAATCTCCTTTCCTATAGTTTGAAGCCATCGTTCCACGCCCCAGTCTCCAGGTCAGCAGAAAACGAGCTTGCTCCCTCCTCCCTATGACTTCCCCTCACATATTTATATATGGCCATCATGTCTCAGGCTAAACATGCCCAGCTCTTTAAGCCGCTCCTCGTAGGGCTTGTTCTAGGGACCCTTGATCCAGGGCCGTAGCCAGAAAAAAAAATTTGGGAGGGGTTTTGAAAATTGGGGGGGGGGGGGGTTGAACCCCTAGCACCCCCTCCCCCGGCTACAGACCTGTCAATATCTGCTTGAGATAGTGCCTGGAGGGACTCTTAATGTTTTGCTTCTCATAGACTTAGCATGTGGATTTGGTTAACCAGTTAAAATTCATGATTAAACCAGGTTTTTTTAACCTGAAAAATTGGGGGGGGGGGGTTGAAACCCCACCCCCACCCCCCTTGCTACAGGCCTGCCTTGATCATTTCAGTCACCCTCCTCTGGACTCATTATGGGAGGAGGCAAGGGGTGATGGCGGTTGTAGTCCATGGCACCCCAGCCCTGCTCCACTAGGAAATGTTGAATTGATGCAGCAGCCTTTCCACAGTATAGGGCAGACTTGGTGTCTCTCTCCTGAAGTACCTATAATTTGCAGCCTTGAGTCTCCGCAGGGGAACCCGATGGCCTTTCACCTTCCCAAGGAAAGGCCCAAGGCCTACACCCCATTCCAGACATGATGCCCCTTTATCCTTGAGTCGTCACACCTTGTGTTCTGGGTTGAAATATTGCCCTATATGGTCCTTGCATTGCCATGCTTTTTCACCTGTGCCACCACCATGTTGTATCTGCCTGCCTCTGCAGTGCTGAATGCCACACCTTTCTATTCAACTTGCTATGCTTAAGTGAAGGGTAGAGGACTATTATGTTGCTATAGTCACAGCAGCATTGTGTTTTCTGTAGGGAAAGATACCGACGCAGATTGACACGCTGCAATTCAGGAATGCTTTAGTGGACTTCTAGGAGAGCTATAAGGACTTTTACATGACTGCTCTCCCAGGAGCCAGCAAATATTACGAAAATCAGTATGCCCTTCATTTAAATGGGTTCACAAGCAGTTAAAGAGAAAAATCATAATGTGGTTTTTAAAAGCAAACAATATGCTATACAGAGCTTTGATGAACAGTGGTCTCACAAAACACTGCCTATAGCCTGTGGGATGCATACACTGTAGAATTAATGCAGTTTGACATCGCTTTAACTGTCTTGACTCAGGGGATTTGTGAAACACTCCTTGGCTAAAGACCTTGCAAAACTCTAGCTCCAATGATTCCAGAGCATTAAGCCATGGCAGTTAAGAGTGCTGCCAAACTGCATTTGTTCTACAATGTAGATATATCCTAGGGCACAATGCATTAAACCAATGTTTCTCAAACTGTGCTCTTCCAGGTGTTTTGGACCTCACCTCCCAGAAATCCCAGCCAGCTTACCAGCTGTTAGGAATTGTGGGAGCTGAAGTCCAAAACAGCTGGGGGGAGCACAGTTTGAGAAACTCTGCAAACTGTATACAAATCAGGAAGTGGGTTATTTATAGAAGCCTTCCCCACATATTCTCCAAGTATTAGTCTACAATTCCCATCATTCCCAGCCAATATTAGGGAAGGTTGCTTTGAAGCATCTTATTCATGATTGGGCTCACAACATCTCTCTAGGATTCAGGATTTAAGAAAGATGCAATGCCCTTCTGCCACTGGTTCCAAGGAAACTGGGTAATCCAGCCTGCAAAGATGACCATGCAATTACTATTCAAATAAGGGAGACCACGATGCACCACGATGCATCAGGCCTTTAAGAAACTTTGGATCAGAAAGTGATGCACAAAGGTGTTTCTGTTGAATGAGGCAGAGCACAATCCACTGGCCCCAGGCAACCCTTGTGGTCCAAGCTGCCCCAGGTTTTTTCTCCTTTTAAAGTGATAGATTTGGAAATTGAAGAAGCCTGCTCAATATATGAAAAGAGTAGCCATGCCCTTGGCTGCAAAGTCTCTTTCAAGATTTGCAGAGCATCAGGAAACCTCACTATGTATGAATCGTTGCCCTTCTGGGTTCTGCCTAACAACAGAAACCGCTTTTTGTAGCATTAGCAATTGCTTATTCTCTGTATGAAAGTGGGGGGTGGGGATTGGACCTGCCATGCAGTTAGCCAAAAAATACAGCCTTTTGCTTTGCATTTCATTTCCCCCCTAAGCAGGCATCTTAGCTGTTGACAGCAATCAGCTGTATCAAAGCCTAGAGAAAAGAGGGTGACACCTCTTTTTGGAAAACTCCAAATCCAAACACAGGTAAAACAGCTGAGCCCTGCCCATCCCTGTTCTCTGCACACACCTAGGAAAATAACCAGGCCTCGCCTATGAGCAGGTGACTAAGCTCTTCCTTCCCACGGAAGCCTTACTCTCTTGTCTTCCTAATTTGGGAAGCAGCCTGCCAAGTCAACTGAGAGTTAAGCTACCAATAGCAGAAGGCTGCAATATGAGTAACAACCAGCGCATCAGTGGAAATCAGACACATCATAGAACCGCAAAGAGATGATTCGTTTGGTATCGACTGCTCCACTCCAAGGGAATATTTGCAGGATTATTTGGGGATCCTTAGATTTTGGGAAATGGTTGCGTAAGAGGATAAGCCAAGCCATGGTGGAACAGGTCCAGCTTTCTGTTCTCATAGTGGCCCATTGTGTGCTTACGGGAAGCATATTGACAGGAGAGATGCGAAAAAACACTCCCATTTCCAGTTCTGTACCCATCATCATAGGTACTGATCAGATTAAAATGCCAATTTTACATAAGCAAACATCACATGTGGTAGGGGCCCGAGAGTATTATCTTACACATTATCTTATATACTCTTACACAGGTAGTCATTGACACTTCCAATTTGCCTTCCTTATATGGCAGTACCAATATGTCAGTACAACGTATCAAACAACCATATAATAGGCTTTCAAGTAACCTTGAAGGGTGGAGAATATTTGAATAGGGCACAGCCTTCCCCCCACCCCTTGTTTATTTGGTCTTTATGTTCTGCCCTACCTATTAGTACTTTAATCATGTTTAGTCTGAGCTTTTTTAAAAAAAAAAAACCAAAACAAAACAGAACATTTACAGGAAGGGAAAGTATAAGAACAAAAGATTTATGCATTTCATGACTTTCTGAATTCGTCTGCAACATAAAATTGAGAATTCACTCAGATTTTTTGCCATACATTTGTCACCAATTATTTGCTAAGGATACACAATGGGGAGAAGATAAAAACGAGAAAGTAAGGAAGGCACTCCCGCAAGTGACAATATAATATTTATAGCCAATTCCTTTCTGGCCACTGAAACACAAAGCATGGTTAGTGGAGGAAGACCCAACAGCTACTCTCTCAAGGTCAGCGGGTCCTGCTTCCTTCCATGGTTTGGAAATCTTTTGTGATTTCAACACCCCTTGTTTTTCTTGCTCTTTCCTCCATTTCCAACCACAGATGCCATGTTGAATTGCGAAGTAACACATCATTGCAGGAGGAAGAAGTGGCACGCGCAGCATAACTCTTGTGCGCTTGATGAGGCAGGTTTTATTTCTAGTTTCTTTACTGCAGGGGTGGGGGGAAAGTAAAGCTGAAAAATGCTCCAAACCCTGGCATTTTTGTCCTCCAGGTCTTTCCAATGGTGTGTGTGCATGCTCCAATGTGAGGCTCTTTCCTTGCAAGCATGTGCATTCCTTCCGGATTCTTTTGTGCTGAAGAGGAGGGTGTGTTTCCTTTGGAGCAGCCAAGAGAGAGAGAAGTCTGCTGCTGCTCTGATTCTTATGAGAGGGGAATATTCAGAGCTGAACGGAAAGCGACAATGGAGAGAATCCGGCTCCTCTTCCACATGGGTGGTGTGCCAAGGCAGAGGGGCCCCACCCAACCACGCAGGGAAAAGGGGAGGGCGCTTCATGCTCAGTCCCCACAGACTGCTCTTTTATCATGCTGCTGCTCCCCGGCTGCCCCCCCCCCCCCAGCCATCCCTGGAGGAGGGGGAGGAGGAGGAGACTGCCATTTAGTGGTCTGCAGCAGACAATGGCTGTGAGCATGGAAGTGAGGCACAACCTTTCCCCGGAACCTGTATAAAGAGATCCTGTAGTAGTGATGAGTCAGAACTATCAACTCTGGCAAGACTAGAACCCACAACCTTTGAATGACTCCCCTGACGTTGATCCAAAAGTCCACCGGGCCATAGAGCTTGCCTTTAATGGTGTGGAATCAGCGTAGCAAAGTGGCTCCTTCCATTGATAACCATGATAACCATTTAATGCAGTTTCAAACCATTATTGAAGGAAGTGCTTTTGCTGTGCAAGTGATTACACAGGAAATCCTGGGACCAGTTGGATGGTGATGACACAATACACAGATGCACATTAAAGGTTTTCTTTTCACCAATTATTTGGAGGAGCTTTGCTTAGTTGCCACAGTTGGAAACTAGTTTTAAACTGCATTAAATAATCAATGTAGACAGGGCCTTGCCTGCTTGGCACCCCGCCCTCCCAAAGCATGTGGGGTGGCTGCGTTTGTCTGGATGGACAAAGGTGACTGATCTGTGGCCAAGTATAGAACAGCAAGGAACAGCAAACCCCTCCGGGGCTGAGAGCAACGCAGCCTAGCTACGACCTCTCTCTGAAGAGTTGGCATGTGTGCCTCTCTGGCGTCATCAAAATGCAGCAAAAAAAAAAAAAAATCAAGCTGGAAAGAAGGTGCTTGCAGTGCTCAGGGAAGGCGAGTAAAGCCAGCACTGGCTTCCAAAGGCCTGCTGGGTGTGCATTTCTAACCAACAAGGGTCAACTTTCCCGTTTTTGTGCCTGTGATGCACGCAGGAGAGGGCCAAGGGGCAGTTTCAGGCTCAGGATGTGGCCTGATTTTCTCTTCCTTGCAGAATGTGCTGCCTCTCTTCTTTGAAACCTTCCTGCTTCTCCACAGAGAGAAAGGCTCACACACACCATATGCCTCTCCCTCCTCCTGCGACGTGGGTTACAGCGTCCTTGTCATCTTGCCATCCCACTAGAGGTTTGGGTGCCAAGCATGGTAAGGAAAGCCCTGGGGCTCCCCGATTGGAGCTCTCCAAAAGTCACGCCTTGCTTTGATAAAAGGAAAGCCAAGTGGCATTGAATGGGAACCATTTCCATCATTTAGTATGGGGGGTGGTGGGGGAGAAAAAGGACTTGTGGGTTAGTATGGAGGAACAGAGAAGTCATTTAAGACAAAAAGTTAGCAGGAGGATTGTAATATTTTTGACGTATATATTTTAAGGTGAGAAGTTCACTTTAACTTTTTAATGTTTTATTTTATGATTACTATTTTTCGGTGGGGAGTTAGTGTTCATGGGTATCTTTGTGGTAGAAATGATATGTTAGAAAACAACTCACTTTACAAATTGTACAATGATATTTATTTATTTTGGGTATTTGTACCCACAAAGAGAGCCACAAAGGCTCTCAGAGCAGCTTAGGTAAAGGTAAAGTTTTCCCCCTGACATTAAGTCTAGTTGTGTCCGAATCTGGGAGTTGATGCTCATCTCAATTTCTAAGCCGAAGATCTGGCGTTGTCCCTAGACACCTCTAAGGTCATGTGGCTGGCATGACTATATGGAGCACCGTTACCTTTCTGCTGATACCTATTGATCTACTCACATTTGCATGTTTCCAAATTGCTAGGTTGGCAGAAGCTGGGGCTAACAGCAGGAGCTCACCCCACTCCCCAAATTCAAACTGCCGACCTTTCAGTCAGCTAGTTCAGCAGCTCTGCGGTTTAACCCGCTGCATCACTGGGGGCTCCTCAGAGCAGCTTACAAATGATTAATTTGCCCCCTGGCTTACAATCTAATATTTATATTGCGCTCTCTCTCTCTCTCTCTCTCTCTCTCTCTCTCTCTATATATATATATATATATATATATATATATATATATATATATATAATTTCTTTTAAAAAGAAGCTTATGCTTTATCCATAAGGAAACTTTCCCTGTCCCAATTGGCAGGAGGGCAGGCAAGTGGGCAAAGCTTTCTGCACATATCCAGTGGAACTCTTGAATCTTTCTTCTGAAGGAGCCCCAGGTTCGATGCCTTCCAGGGTGTGTCTACACTGTAGATTGGATGCAGTTTACACCCGTTGAACTGCCATGGCTCAATACTATGAAATTCTGGGAGTTGTAATTTTACGAGGTCTGTAGCCTTCTGTGCCAAAGAGAGCATGTGCCTCACCATATTACTACTCCCATGATTTCAATAGCATTGAGCCCTCGCAGTGAAAGTAATGTCAACCTGCATCCATCCTACAGTGTAGATGTACCCCCAGTTTCAAAGGAATTCCTGGCCTATGAACTCAAGAGGTGGCTAGAGTTCATAGGCCAGCAGCCTCTTCCACACATTCAGGAAGCGAAGAGACGACCGAAACCCCGTGGGAGGAAGGCTGGGGCAAGGCGGTGTCCCGGTGGTGGCCCAGGTGGCCCAGCTGGTCCCTCACATGCCTATATTTGGCCAAAGCAGGCCTCCCTCCTGCTCAGGACCCGCCCCGCAGAAGGGAAGGCACTGCTTCTGGCATTTCAAGGGAGTTTCCTCCTTGGGCTGAGAAAAAAAGAGGGGGAAGGGAGGCTGCATCCGGCATTTTTCTGATTCCTCAAACCAGTTCCCCTCTCAGCTCTCCTTTCCATATCTTCCTTGCCTCCAGGTGCATCTGCTAATCTACACTGTAGAAGGAATGCATATTGACTCTTTAATTCCCATGGCTGAACGCTATGCTATGGAATCCTGGAAGTTGTCGTTTTTGTAAGAACATTAGCCTTCTCTGCCTAAGAGTGCTGGTGCCTCCCCAAACTACAACTCCCAGGTTTCCATAGTACTATGCCATGGCAATGAAAGTGGTGCCAAGCTGCATTAATTCTACAATGTAAATCTTGGCAGTGCCAGCCCATAGCAGTTCCATCTTGTATGGATTTTTTGGGAAATAATGCCATTGGGAGCAATGGAACATGTACTCAGGAAAATAGGATGGCAACCTCCAGTTGGAAGGAGAAATTGCAAATATGAACCCATTGAGCATAGGACTAAGGGTACATCTGCACTGTTGAATGAATGCAAGTGGACTCCACTTTTAATTGCCATGGCTCAATGCTATGGAATCACAGGCGTTGTAGCTTTACGAGGTCTTTAGCCTTCTCTGCCAAAGATATGTGGTCACCTCACCAAACCACAACTCCCAGGATTCCATGACATTGAGCTATAGCAGTTAAAGTGGTGCCAAGCGGCATTCATTTAATAGCATAGGTGCACACTGTGACTGGAGACCAGGATTCAAATTATTGCTCGGCCATGAAACCCTATAGGAGTGATCCTGGACAAGTCACACACTCTCAGCTCCAGAAATCCCTATGATGGGTTCAAGATAGGTGTGTAACAACTTGAAGGGACACGACAACAATGATATATCCAGCAGGAACTATCCCCACCAATAATTACTACACAATCATGTATCATATAGTCTTGTGCACAAATGCATGGAAATAAATTGCACAGAACTCCGTGCCCTTGCTTCTGAGAAAACGTGTCCAGCACTGGGCTGCTTTGAAAACGTGCCTAGCATTGGGTTGCATTAGTAATAATCAACCTCAGGGCCTTTTCAAATGTGAATGTTCTCACTTCTGCAGAGGGATTATCGAACGTCTGCCATATGTACTGCTTACATGCCTTGCGGGGAGCATACACACAATTTACCCAGTGGGTGTTTTGTAATGCCTTGAGGAAGTTTCGCCCACCACAGGACTTAGAAGTTTGAACCACTAGTCATTTGCCACCATTCCTTGGGATCAGGCCAGGCAGCAGGAGTATAGGATCCTGAAATAGTTTTTAGGAGATGGGGACCCTAGATGGGCATTGGAACAGGATATATATCATATTATATACACCCAATTTTTCCAGAGTAGGGTTCTTTCTCTCACTCCTTCCTGAGCCAATTGCAGCCCCATTGGTTATGATACCCCAAATGCATTTGCCTAATTTTACCCCATTCATTAAGATAAGGGAGGTAGCATGAAAAACCCTTGGGGGACTTTGCAGAGTTAGATAGAAAGATGTCACAGTTTTGAGGAGCCAACCTAGCAATTCAAAAACATGCACATGTGAGTAGATTAATAGATATTGCTTTGATAGGAAGGTAACGGTGCTCCATGCAGTTATGCCGGCCACATGACCTAGGAGGCGTCTACGGACAATGCCGGCTCTTCGGCTGAGAAATTGAGATGAGAACCACTCCCCAGTAAAAGGGAAACCTTTACCTTTACTTTACTGCTATTCTTATATGTACATAACATCACAGCACACATGCATATTATGTCCAAGTGTCTGGAATTCGTCTCTAAATATCGGGCTCTTCCCAAGGGCCTAGGATATTAGAGGTATTTTTTAGAATATGCACAAAGCACTTGAAAAGCCTTAATTTGGACAGAACATCAATCCACATGCTGCAGAAAGCAGCATTTCTCGGAACTGCACACATTCTATTATCTTCTTCTTCTTCTTCTTCTTCTTCTTCTTCTTATTATTATTATTATTATTATTATTATTATTATTATTATTAAAATACATAGCATAAAATACATCAAAACAACACCAGCACAAAATACATAGTGTAAGGATTAAGATACAAGTACAGACCTACCTCAAAGTCCTCAGTATTGTATTAGAAGTTATAAATATACATCTTCCATTGAAACTAAAGAAAACAAGGGGACAGGAAATAATTGTACATAGAAAGGTCATTGTTAAGACACAGGATGAAAAACAAGGGATCACATAATCCCTAATTGTTTTAAAGATGTAGTTGGCACATTCTCATCATCACAATCGAAATAGCAGGAACATATAAACAGCTGAGATTGCAATGGGAGAAGGACATGGATGATGGATGAATCACATATTACCAGAAATGCAATGTTGTGGTTTGATTGATGGTGTCATTCAGTTTCCTCTCCTTGGAGAGAAATTGCACTGGACAGGAAAATGTCATATGGATGCTGTGCATTATTTAGCAACTATAATCTGTGTACATGTTCTGTTTGTTTTAAGACCTTTCAAGAGAAGGGGTGGAAATAGTGCAACTCCCATCAACTGTAGCCGGCAAAGCCAATGTTGAGGAGTGCTGAAAAGTGTAATCCACTGACATTTGGAAGGGTCTGTGATTCCTGTCCCTATTTCAAGCACTTTCAAAAAGGATGGGGGACTAAGTAGATTGTAGATACAGTCAGTCCTCTGTATCTATGCAGCCATCCATGGCTTCATAATACATACAGAAAAATCCATAAAGCAAACAATTATGTTTCAGTGGATTACTGTGAATTTTCCAGGCTGTATGGCCATGTTCCAGAAGCAATGCTTCTGGAACATGGCCATACAGCCGGGAAAACTCACAGCAACCCAGTGATTCCGGCCATGAAAGCCTGCATCAGCACAATTATGTTTCAATATTATATATGGGATATTGTTATACTATATAATTGTATATAATGAGACTTCAGTATCATGGGTTTTAGTATCTACTGGGGGGATTGGAAACAAAGTACCTTTGCAATACAAACATTTGTGGCACAGAAAGGCATGATTGAGCTGGTCAGGAAAATCCATGAAGGTGTATCTGCACCTTTAAGAGACTGGTTAGTTCCAGTGGACTCAGAACACTTAATAAGCAAACAAAGGTTAATCTAAATGGAAGAGAGAGAAAATAAGCAAACTGCCTGCTGAGCAAACTCAGTCTCACACCCTCCGCCATATTGGCATCTTATCTCATTTGTGCTGACTTCACACTTTACATCATAAATCCTTAGATACTTCCATATAGGGTCAATGTGGGATTGGTTTCATGATGCGTAACAATGCCCTGCAGAGCAAAGGTGAAACTGCCAGGGAATGTATTTCTCAAATTGGCTTCCCCTATCTTTCCAAGGCTGAGCACAGCATCAGCAGCATCTCTGTTCTAGAAAGCATGGGGACACTGGCAGGAAGGGGAGGCTGATGGAAGGATTTCCTTGGGTGGACTCCGTTGCTCCTGGGCCTCCGCAGGATATGCCCCAGACCACTTCCTTAAGAGATGCAGGACAGTTTCTTGTTTTGCAGTAGATGTCAGCATTGCACACACCCCCCTCAATCACAGTCCCAACTGCTGTGGATTGTTAGTTGTCTTGAGCCCCCACAAGGAGAAAGGCAGGGCATAAATAAAGTTAATTATCTATATAAAAATGTTCTGACCATTTCTGCCTTAAAGTAAACAGCGAAACTAAACATCCAAAACCCACGAAACTTGGCCACAAAAAACATGGTCATCCCCGCTGTGTTTAGACATCTAAAAAACAAGAAAAATAAAGTCCTAATTAGAGAGAGAGGAATAATGGTTTTTTCCCCATTGCTGCCAGTTAGAAGGCTAAGCTCCGCCCACTTTGTCTCCTAGCAACTCGCTCAGTCATTTAATGGCGCCCAGGGCCGTTTCAATCAGGCCTCTTCCACACTGCCTATAAAATACAGATTATCTGATTCGAATGGGATTATATGGCAGTGTAGACTCAAGTCTCTTCCACACAGCTATATTACCCATTTATAATCTTATATTATCTGCTTTGAATTGGATTATCTTTAGTCCACACTGCCATATAATCCACTTCAGTGTGCATTTTATACAGCTGTGTAGAAGGAGCCTCATATAATCCAGTTCTAAGCAGATCATATAAGATTATAAATATACAGTAGAGTCTCACTTATCCAACATAAACACCCCGGCAGAACGTTGGATAAGTGAATATATTGGATAATAAGAAGAGATTAAGGAAAAGTCTATTAAATGTCAAATTATGTTATGATTTTACAAATTAAGCACCAAAACATAATTTTATACAACAAATTTGACAGAAAAAAGTAGTTCAATGCGCGGTGATGCTATGTGGTAATTACTGTATTTACGAATTTATCACCAAAACATCACAATGTATTGAAAACAATCACAAAACATCACAATGTATTGAAGACTACAAAAACACTGACTACTAAAGGCCGACTGCGTTGGATAATCCAGAACATTGGATAAGCGAATGTTGGATAAGTGAGACTCTACTGTAATATGAAATAATTACTGTGGTATAATAATACAGAACAATATAATCTCTAAAACCAGGACAGTAAATAAAGAGCAGCACTCTGAAAGTGGGAATTCCAGAAAGCAAACAATCAGGGCCAGCTAACACTTCCCAACAAAGGATTCTCCCAGACAGGAAGCAAACAGGCTTTGAAGCTGCAAGGCCATTACATGCTAATCAAGGTGGCTAATTGCAGCATTCATACATGCCACACTGAAACTATTAATTGCTATTCAAACTGGCCAACCAAGGATTCCGCAAGGTAGAAAGTGGCCAGGCTTGCAAGCAGCAAGGCTATTCAGTGCTATTCAACCTGGCTAACCGAGATTTCCCCTAGATAGAAAACCCCCAAGCTACTCTGTCCCATACAACCAGGCCTAGAAAGGATGCCTTGTGTAGAAAGCGGACTTCCGAATCCAGACTGACAAAGTTCTGGAACACAACACACCAGTCATCACAGTTGGGGGGGAAAAAAAAGCTTTGAATTATTGATGTCGCCATACCAGGTGACAGTTGAATTGATGAAAAACAACAGGAAAAACTCAGCCGCTATCAGGACCTCAAGATCGAACTTCAAAGACTCTGGCAGAAACCAGTACAGGTGGTCCCGGTGGTGATCGGCACATTGGGTGCCATGCCAAAAGATCTCAGCTGGCATTTGGAAACAATAGACATTGACAAAATCACGATCTGTCAACTGCAAAAGGCCACCCTACTGGGATCTGCACGCATCATCCAAAAATACATCACACAGTCCTAGACACTTGGGAAGTGTTCAACTTGTGATTTTGTGATACGAAATCCAGCATATCTATCTTGTTTGCTGTGTCATAATAAAATAATAATAATAATAATAGTAAAGGTAAAGGTTTTCCCCTGACGTTAAGTCTAGTCATGTCTGACTCTGGGGGTTGGTGCTCATCTCCATTTCTAAGCCAAAGAGCCAGCGTTGTCCGTAGACACCTCCAAGGTCATGTGGCCGGCATGACTGCATGGAGCACTGAGTTTCCAGCTCAGTGCTTTAATGCACTTTGCCACTGAGGCTCCTAAAAATAAAAATAATAACACAGCTGCTCACCAGCTGTGGTGCAAGCTGGTGAGCAGCCAGCTGAGACCAATCACTCTGACCAAGAGGTCATGAGTTCGAGGCCAGCTCGGAGCCTGTGTTTGTCTTTGTCTTTGTTTTATGTCAAGGCATTGAATGTTTGCCTTATATGTGTAATGTGATCCACCCTGAGTCCCCTTCGGGGTGAGAAGGGCGGAATATAAATACTGTAAATAAAAAAATAAAAAATAATAATACAGTGTCGAATTAATTTGGTTTGACATGAATTTAATGGTTTGATGCTATGAAATACAGTAATGGGATTTGTAGTTGTACAAAGACTTTAGTAGTACTGGTGCCTTACCAGACTACAAATCTCGGGATTTCACAGTACTGGACTGCATTAATTCTACAGTGTAGTAGATGAACTCTAGGATTGTTTTCATGCTACACACTTAGCTGTAGCCAAAAACATATTTGCACAGCCAACTAGCTGTGGCAGTTCTCTTGGCCATGTTTCCCAACATTTCTGCCTTGGGGAGGGATCCTTGGCAGCCTTTTGATTCATGTTCTTCTATCACAAGACTCCCTTTATGCCCCGAACCCCAAGCTGGTAAAAACAACCAAGAGACCTGAGACAGAACTTTCATTATCACAGAAAACCATGGACTACAGCCCATGGCATCATATGTAATATACTTTTACTTAGTGCTATCCAGAATTTCAGGTATATATAAGTATGCATGGCTGGGCATGGGATTCTGCACAATGAGTTCAGAGAGAATTTAAGTATTGAAAATACTGACATGACAATTATGTTAATTGTCTATAATTATGTTAATTGTCTTGTGCAGTCTCAATCACCCCCCAAATTCTGGACGATGCTTAGTATAATGAATAAAATGGAGTATAGTTCATGGAAGCTCATACTCTCAATAAATAATTTTGTTGCACAGCTACTCCTTTGGGATTACAGTAGGGAAACCCAGAGATTTCTAGAGAGAGGGAGCATCCACTTAGATCCATTCAGATGAAATATCAATACGCTGGGGAATCAGGCAAGACATCTTAAATTTTGGTGGAGGGAGATGGGAAAGGAGCTGATATAAACAGCTAAAGGTCCACTGATTCGGAAAAATAGAAACAAACTAGATAAAAGAAATTGGGGGGAAATTACAATGCGTCTTCAACCCAATGAGTTGCATATGGTTGAGTGGAGAGTCCTCACCATATGATGTGAGTGAAATACTGTAGGCCTTCTTTTGTGGGGTTGGGGGAGCAGGACTCACTTGACAGTAGGAAAACGTGAATTTTTGAAAATGCTACTTTTAGAGAATACTTCTCTAGGAATTGTTAGGTCCTTCAGGATAGCTCTACTCAACTTCCTCCAGAAGTTGACCACAGAATTACATTGGATGACCTAGAGATCCATAGAGAAAACATATTATGGTGTTTAAATCCATAAATAATAAAAACTGCAAAAGTTAAACTCAAACATGAAGGCCTCTGCATTATCTCATTTCAAGATTCCATATATTTTAAGATGCTTGCCAATGGCTGGCTTAGCTCCCTTGCCCCAAAAGGGGTAGAGGCAATGAAAGTACCAACTCCTTGACTCTGCAGTTATTCAATTTGTGTGTCTACATTCCAGTACATTAAATAATAATTAACTGATACTGAATTCATTATTCAAAGTATATTTATAGTGAACCTTTCCCAGATCTCAGTTGAATATCATGCTTTGCAGGACAGGTTAGACAGACACCCTGCAAGAGCATACCACTCCCAGTACTTCCTAGACATATAATATTTTCAGAAACGTTGAAGCCATGTGACGAAATCAAATATTTTCATTTTTTTCCAGAAAAAAGCAGAGATTGTGAGGATGAAGAATGTATTTAAAATCACGTTTTTTACTTTAGGGACCTAAAACACATCACTGTATATATAACTTCATTAGGCAGAAAATCATCATGTTCAATATAGTAGAAATACTTAAAGCTTATTCAAAAATAATCACAATGTTCATTTTAAATATTATTTTATTTTTTGTTACCAGTTTTAATTGTAAGGTCCTGAAGTGTAAGGAACTCTTTTGGTTTATGAGAAGTAAGCAAAAAGTCCCCAGTCAAAACAAAAAATAACAGAATGATTATTTTGTCTCTCCTCGTTCCCCTTTATCTAAAGAAGACACTGCAAAAAGAACCGAAAAATGAAGGAAGGACAGGAATTATAATAATCTGATGCCAGTGACACAGTGGGTTAAACCGCTGAGCTGCTGAACTTGCTGACCAAAAGATCAGCGGTTCAAATCTGGGGAGCGGGGTGAGCTCCTACTGTTAGCCCCAGCTTCTGTCACCCTAGAAGTTTGAAAACACGCAAATGTGAGTAGATCAATAGGTACCACTCCAGCAGGAAGGCAATGGCACTCCATGCAGTCACGCCAGCCACATGACCTTGGAGGCGTCTACGGACAATGCCGGCTCTTCGGCTTAGTAATAGAGATGAGAACCAACCCCCAGAGTTGGACACAACTAGACTTAATATCAGGGAAAACCTTTACCTGTACCTATACATTGACCTACATAAAAGCCTTGTTCTTACAAAGTTTTAAGAAATGTTTTTTGGGGAGGCCATTAAATGCGTCGAAGTTTATCTTAAACATTTCTTCATCATAAGGTAAAGGTAAAGGTAAAGGTAAAGGTTTTTGCCTGACATTAAGTCTAGTCATGTCCAACTCTATGGGTTTTTCTTCATCTCCATTCCTAAGACGAACAGCCGACATTGTCTGTAGACACCTCCAAGGTCATGTGGCTGGCATGACTGCATAGAGCGCTATTTCCTTCCCGCCGAAGCAGTACTTATTGATCTACTCACATTTGCATGTTCATCATTATCATTTCTTCAACATTCTAAAAGAAAATACAGTAGAGTCTCACTTATCCAACACTCGCTTATCCAACGTTCTGGATTATCCAACGCATTTTTCTAGTCAATGTTTTCAATATATCGTGATATTTTGGTGCTAAATTCATAAATACAGTAATTACTACATAGCATTACTGCGTATTGAACTACTTTTTCTGCCAAATTTGTTGTCTAACATGATGTTTTGGTGCTTCATTCGTAAAATCATAACCTAATTTGATGTTTAATAGGCTTTTCCTTAATGCCGCCTTATTATCCAACATATTCGCTTATCCAACATTCTGCCCGCCCGTTTATGTTGGCTAAGTGAGACTCTAACGGACTTAATATTTCACTTTTTATACTTTTTCTGGAAAAAACTAGAAAATACAGTTTCTATTTAATTTTTTCTGCATTTACAGCCAGGACTTCATATCTGTACTCTTGTTCTGATTCAGCTGTGAGGACAAGGCAGAATAAATATTTTTCTGATAGGCAGCTGAAAGTAATGGTGGAGTGGAGCTCAGGGTTAGATCTCCCAAATGTCTTCATCAGCAAGGGCCATGGATGAGTATCCTTGTGGAGAGAAAAAGAAGGGTATAAATAATAATAATAATAATAATCATCATCATCATCATCATCATCATCCTCCTCCTCCTCCTCCTCCTGTTGTTGTTGCTGCTGCTACTGCTGCTGCTCCTCTCCATCTCTCCATTCCTTCTTTGGTTATCTTCAATCCCTACAGTAGCTATGGGGTAAATGAATTTATCGGAAGACTCTTGGATAGACTTGGTCTAGAGTAGATAAGATCCTTCATCTTAACAAAAACCTGTTCCTAGTTGAGCTGAAACTATTTTTATTAAACAGAGAGACTCTCTTATATGGTGCTGTAGTCTGAATATTGGACTACAAGTCTAGAGACCAGGGTTTGATTAAATCCATTGCACACTATCTCGCTGCCTATTTTCTCATCATCAGAAGAAGGTAATGGCAAACCTCTTCTGAACAAGTCTTGCCAAGAAAACCCTATGGTCCCCAAAGTCAGAAATGCCTTGAAGGCATACAGTAACAAGAAATTGCATAGAGACCTAAATACCTTAAAACGGCCAAATTCCATCTGATCTTGGAAGCTAAGCACGATCAGCCCTGGTTAGTACTTGGATAGGAGACTGCCATCAAATACCAGTGCGGTAGACTATATTTCAGAGGAAAGAATAGGTAAAAATACCTCCCAGTATTTCTTGTATGAAAAATCTCTATGAAATTCATGGGGTCATCCTAAGCCAACAGGTGACTGAAAAGCACATATGCATTGCTATAGGAACTATCACAAGGATGACAGGCAGCTGGTACTCTTCCATAGAATAGGCAATGCAAATGTATCCTGATCTGAAATTATTACAAATCGTAAAATGCTGTGTGTGTGTTGGAATGAATGCAGTGCAGTACACTTGGCTTGGTTTCTTGCTGCGCACCAACAGCAGGGTTTAAGACCTCCGTGACATAAAACCTAGGGAATTAACACCGCCAGGGATAATATAAGAGAGGTCCTCAGAGGCTGATCTTGAGTCATAGGCTGTCATTCTCTACAAGGGCAGCAGCTACTGCTAGAAGCATGCCTCGCTGCTCTGAATAACACATTTCACATGCAGAGTTTGAAAGCACCAGGAAGTGACTTCTCTTAGAGGGGAACGGATTTCAGAGTTATGGGGGCTGGGAGAATGGATGGCTGTGGAGAAATATATCCCCAGCTTGCAAGCAAATCGAACCCAAACCAATCCCAATCATAAACAGACTCTCTTGGGAAGGACTAGAAGTCATTCCCTTCCTGCGCTTTGGTTCAGCAATCGCCTCCCTGGAGAGATCACATTTCTCTTATAAAAGCAGGAAGCTCATTGTTTGATGCACTATTTGCCCAGCAAAGTTTCCCCTCCCCAATCTGTTTCCTGTGGCTTCTTACCACAAAGGAGGATGTTTTTTGTTCAGTTTCCACGCTTGTTTCTGAGCAGAAAAGAAAAGCTTGTTTGGGATATAACCGAACTGTTAAATGATAATGCAGGCTGATTTAGACGCAACTGAAGTGTATTTTTTCATAGCCTTGTTTAGCAGCAAAGCAGCAAATTGGCTCTGTACACTGTTTTATAGCACGTCAAATTATAGCCATTTAGGTCACTACCGCCTGCTCCACAGTGGTACTCCAGGGTCTTTCATTTTGCAGTACTTATTACAGGATCATATTCACTAGATAGGTTGGCCTGAAATACCATCAAGACACCAGATCTGACCTTGGGGGCTAAGCAGGGTCAGCCCTGGTTAGTACTTGGATGGGAGGCCACCGATGAATACTATGTAGGATATATTTTTAAAAACTTTCAAAAAGTTTTCCTTGGGAATGAATTCTCAGAGGTGGTTCTGTCAGTTCTTTCCTCTGAAATATAGCTTACAGCACATGATATTCACTGGCAGTTTTCCATCTAAGTATGTAATAAAGGAGCCCTGGTGGCGAAGTGTGTTAAAGCACTGAGCTGCTGTGCTTGCAGACTGAAAGGTCCCAGGTTCAAATCCTGGAAGCGGAGTGAGCGCCTGCTCTTGCTCCAGCTTCTGCCAACCTAGCAGTTTGAAAACATGCCAATGTGAGTAGATCAATAGGTACCGCTCCGGCGGGAAGGTAACGGCGCTCCATGCAGTCATGCCGGCCACATGACCTTGGAGGTGTCTACGGACAACGCCGGCTCTTCGGCTTAGAAATGGAGATGAGCACCAACCCCCAGAGTCAGACATGACTGGACCTAAAGTCAGGGGAAACCTTTACCTTTTATGTAATAACGAGGGCTCGCTGTGCTTAGTTTCCAGGATTTGGTGCATTTAGGCATATTTAGGCTGTAACAAATGGCTACATATTGTGTTTTACATATGTCTAGGCTTCAATAAAGACTCCTTTCTACACTATACAAAGACTTACATTTGGGCAGTGTAGGTGCAGTACATGATCTGGTCAGTGATCACAGCAGCAATTTCACTGTAGTGCTCCCTGGTGAGGAAAACAATGGCCAAAAGAAGACCCAAAGAAATTTCTGCAAATCCCTCAGTCAACATGGAACAAATTGCCACAATTTATAAGAACAATCATTTGCTGTTAAGTTTTCAACAAGAACTAGGTTATGGGACATGGTTTGGCAGAGGGTTTGAAAGGCCATTGTCCCATGGGCTAACTTGCAATTCTCCAAACATTTGTTTTGTTGTTTCTTTAAATAATTAATCTATGAAACCATGTGGCTGTGATCTCAGAATCTCCTCTGGCAGGAAGCTCAAAGATAAAGAGATGTAGGAGTTAAATCTAGATAATAGCCAGCTTTGTTCTGTTGTCATTTTTAATGAGGTTTAAAAGTTGTAAAATGCAAGAGAGAGTAGGGATTTTGCACCTTTTAAAGTATTGTTTGTAGGGGATTTAGTTGAAAGATTTCTTTCCCCCTTTCTTGCAGCACTGGGCTGTGAGAACCTGCATCAGCTGATGTGTTCCTCTGTATTATAAGGAAATGCACAGGCTACCGGCAAATTGTTATTTACTTTGGCAAATGGTGGCTGTAGCCACTCAAGAAGGGGATTTTCACTTCACAGCAAGATCATCTTCCAGATAAGCTAAACATTCCCTATGGAAGAATCAGCATGCCTTCCAACCACTAGCCATCCCTATCTCATTTGGCTTCTATTGACTTTGTACCTACTACTAGAAATAATTTCCTGTTTTGCTTATATATAGGTCACTAAGTTATATTTTCCTCTCCTCTTTTTGTCTCCCAAAGAAATCTGTGTGTTTGGAGCTGTCCTAAAGAGATAACTGGATAACTTTTGGCCATTTACACTTTCCAGGAGAAAACAAGACCTACTATTTTGTCCTTGCAGCCTTTGGCAGAATTTAAATGACTTTTGCAGGAAGCTAACGCTGGATGCAAAAGCTGGACCATAAGGAAGGCTGAGCGAAGGAAGATCGACGCTTTTGAACTGTGGTGGTGGAGGAAACTTTTGAGAGTGCCTTGGACCACAAGAAGATCCAACCAGTCCATACTCCAGGAAATAAATCCCACCTGCTCACTGGAGGGAAGGATATTAAAGGCAAAGATTAAATACTTTGGCCACATAATGAGAAGACAGGATAGCTTAAAGAAGAGAATGATGCTGGGGAAAATGGAAGGACAAAGGAAAAGGGGGTGACCAAGGACAAGATGAATGGATGTTATCCTTGAAGTGACTGGCTTGACCTTGATATTGCTGGAGGTAGCTATGGCCAACAGGGAGCTCTGGCATGGACTGGTCCATGAGGTCACAAAGAGTCAGGAAACAACTGAATGAATAAACAAACAAACTCTGGCTAACACTTCTCTATTTTTGTTTTAGGACCATCACAATTTTGCTGCTTTGTGGGATTGGTATTTTTCCTCACCTCACTTTTTATTCTGATTTTTGAAATAAGACATTGGATGAGATGAAGGACTTGAAAGCTCTTTGAAAGAATTCCCAAATTAATCTGTGCCAATAAAAACAACAGAGTAAAAACAAATTTATGGTAACTTAAGCTATAATAGATTATACTTCACTTTATCAGATGCACCTGGTGAAGTGGGCTGTAGCGCCCCAGATCTATGCTGCAATACATTTCTTAGTCCAGGGTAGGGATCCTAGATCGTCCAGATGTTTTTGGACTGCACTGTATTCTCCAGCATATTTTGCTGACTTGTAAAGTTATTTTGCTGCCAAATATTGGTACATGTTACTGTTATAGCATAAGCTTTATTGGTGGCCAACGATGAAGCAGATGGTACAAAGTGGATGAGATGATGGAGACTCAGCCAATGGTAGATCTGGGATCTTTAGTCAATTCCACCAAGAGTATCCCTCCATCAGCAATCAAACTTAGTCCCTGTTGTATGATATGTGAGACCCCTAGATTGTAATGGACTCCTCTATTCCCATGCAAAGGATGGAAGATGGGCTTCCAAGGGATATACACTGAAGAAGCTAACAAAGAAAATGAAGTGTGCGAGCAAGACCCACCTTTCCTTTCCCACAGCTAAGAGAACAGCGGGTTAACAACAGTTAACAATCACTCTCCCAATCTACACGGACCTACATGGTTTTGGTCCAGGATACTTGAGACATTGTACCCTACCATAAAGGCTGGGTAGATTATTAAAATCAAGTAGTGAAATGCTCCTATCCGCTCAGTTTAGGGACAGCTGTCATTTAAAATTGGCTAGAGATGGCACATTCTCGGGTGCGGCACCAAAACTTTGGAATGCTTTGCCAGAAGCAATAAGAACAACGCCCACCTTCTTGGCCTTTAGGAAAAACTTGAAAACTTTCTTATGTGTAATAGCTTTTAACTAAGGTGACAGAAGCCTAGTGCTTGCACATTATAATTATATTTTACCTTTCTGGGCATTTTAGAGTGCTTTTAATCATTTTTGATAGTTTTATGTCCAACAAGGACTGACGAGATTTTTTAATTGGTTATTTATACTGTTATGTTTTATCTATTGTTGTAAACCACCTTGAGTCCTTGGAGAAAGGCAATATAAAAATGCCATAAATAAATAAATAAATAAATAAATAAATAAATAAATAAATAAATAAATAAATCTGTTCTCAATCTTCATGTCTTTTTCCAACTTCAAAGGCATTTTTTTAAAAACCAACAAGGTTTCTAATACAAAGCAACCCTTTCATGCCACTCAATAACTCTCAGTTTTTGCCTGTGACAGGATCAAGGCCTCCCAAACTCACCAGCCTGGTAGGAAAAGTCAAGGTACATTTCCCTATTGGCTGCACTGTCTTGGGCTGCTGTTCAACAACATCTGGAGTCTACATGATCCCAACCCCCTCCTTTTAGATGACACAGGACAACATTTGTGAACTTTTTAATTAAAAAAGCTTTATAAAGGTATTTCCTACCATTGTTCTAGAAAGTTTCCAAATGAAACAAGGCTGCTGCCTGAAATTCCTGGGTTGGTCCTAGCCCAGTGGTACTCAATCTATGGGTCCCCAGATATTTTGGCCTTCAACTCCCCGTAATCCTAACAGCTGGTAAACTGGCTGAGATTTCTAGGAGTTGTAGGCCAAAACACCTAGGAACCCACAGGTTGAGAACCACTGTCCTAGCCCATGACACAGTAAGATGGCCACCTTGGGTAGCCAAGGCCAGGTGGCAAAAACATGTAGGAAGTTGTGCAAGGACATAGCTGGGCATACTGTGCAGCAAGCCCTGAGCTCTCATATCTACTGCCTGCTGGAGTATACTGTCCCAACAGTGTTTTGAAGTCAAGGGTAGTCCTGTCATTAGGATGGGCTAACAATCACAGGCAACAGACCTTGGGTGCCAGTTATTTAAACAGCAATTCTTACAATTTTTACTATCAGAGATGGGTTCACATCCTTGGTTTTGGATTTTCCTCCCATGTCAAAATAACATAGTTGACTACATCTCCCCTGCGTTGAGCTGAGTACAAATGGATGCTGTGCTTAAGAAAGCAAAAATGTCTTAGGGTTGATCCTCTCATTTGCTCAGTCAGCTTCTGTAACAACAACAACAACAACAACAACAACAACATTATTTTTGTATCCCACCCCATCTCCCCAGAGGGACTCGGGGCGGCTCACATGGGGAAGAAGCCCAGTATATCATAAAATACAGTATCAAATGCATTTAAAACAAGAACATATAAAACAAGCATATAAACAATAAAACATAATGAACAGTAGACAAGGCACTGTTAGGGTATTTGATGGGATCAGGAGATAAAATATATATATGTGAAGTCATTCCAATCTCTGGAGCTGGGCCAAATAAAGTGCAGTAGATGGGGATGGGGACATTGGAGAGGGATAGCGTCAGTATGCCAGTTCAGTCGAACGCACGCTGAAATAGCAGGTTTTCAACCCTTTTCGGAATGTGGCCAGAGTTGGGGCTGATCTAATTTCCCTCAGAAGGAGTTCCAGAGCTGGGGGGCTGCCGAAAATAAGGCCCTTTCCCTAGTCCCCACTAGCCGTGTTGAGACAGCGGCGGGAGCGAGAGGAGGGCCTCCCTGGCAGGCCTCACTGCTCTTGCAGTTTGGTAGTAAGACATGCAATCACAAAGATAAGCCGGACCCGAACCATTTACGGTTTTATAGGTGATGGCCAGTACCTTAAATTGGGCCTGGAAGGTTATCGGCAGCCAGCTGGAGCTGTTTCAATAGGACGGTTGACTTTTCTGGAGTATTTATAAATGCATTCACAAGAATGGTCAGAGAGTGAAGAGAGGGTGGAATTTCCACACCTTTAACAGGTATGTAAAAGAAGGAATTTCAGCAGGTGTAGCTGCTGTTATGAAGGTCCACTCCTTTTTCCATTTACCCACCCTTTTCAGAAATAGACAGCAGTGTATAGTGATTTGAGGATTTAACTGGCAATACATCTAACTCTAGAATAATAATATAACAATAAGTTTATTTTCATACCCCATCAGCCGTCTCCCGTAAGGGACCCGGGGCGGCTTACAAGTGGGACCAAGCCCAAGACATACAACAGAAATCATCAGTTAAAAACACAGTTAAAACATCATAAGATATCCCAGACCAAATAAACACAATTAAAAACAACAAAATATATAGGCAGCATTAAAACTATATTAACCAATTCAACAGCCAGCATCCAGGAATGCGAAAATGGGCATGATCAGGATAGAGAGGGCTGGGCATGGACTTGTGCAAAAACCAGACTGTGAGGTTGGGTGAGGGGTAAAGTGCTGAGTACAAACTTATTAGTAAATTAGAATTAGGGTGTTTCCAGACAGCACCTATAATTCAGGAGAGAACGGGTTAAGGGGGGGGGGGTAGATGATATTTGTGCTAAATGTATGCTCAATCACAGCAACGGAGGGAAAACCAAATTCAAAAAGATCCTCTTTTATTCCAGTTCTGGGCGAAAAAAGTGGATTTTCCCATGACTGTGTGGCCTTACAGTCATGTAAAGTTCGGGATTTCCCTCTTTACCCCCTTTAGAGACTGCTTCCCAGGGCTCGTGCTGGTTTTTAAAGGCTCGAAACAGCTGGTCAGCTGTTTGTGCCCCCATGGAGACAGAGCTGATTTCTAGCTGGTTTAAAGAAAGTAGAAGCAGAGAACCATTAGAGGTCTCTAAAAGTGTTTATTTTAAACTTTGCAATATTAAATAGATTGTGAATAAGCAATTGGGGAAAGAAGGAAATCCAGTGGCATTTTTTTAAAAATCCCACCGTTATGCGCTGATGCGTCTATGCGCACTTAAGAATTTCTCCATATTTGTATTAGGATATTCACATGTGCGCATAGACGCATCAACGCATAATTGAGTGGTTATTTGTTTTAAAAAAACCTTATGGGGGATGTCTCCCACCTGCCCTCCATTTTATCCCAAGACACAGAAGGACTGTGAAGATGGCGGGAGAAGAAAGTCCGGGACCAGCAGGTCTGTGTGGGGACCTGCTCTGAGGTCCCGAGTTTGTTTGTCCCTCTTCTTAAACTGACGTTTTGGCGCTGTCAGGAAGCATCCGTAATGCATTATAGATGTACTGGTATTTTTGCAAGGCTTTTAGCCAAAGAGTGCTGGTGCCTCATCAAACCACAAATCCCAGGATCCCATAGCATTGAACCATCACTGCTGATCTCGTGTAGAACTGCTTTAATGCTACAGTATAGATAAGGCCTGCACAACATACGGCCCACAAGCCACATGCAGCCCACAAAGGGCTTTCCTGCAGCCCTTGGGAGGCAGGTAGGGGAAGGACTGATCAGTGAGGGGAAGCCCATCCCCAGTCTCACACTGGCAAAAAGGGAATGGAAGGGGGTGGGGCAAACTCGTAGTCACATGATAACTTGCAGGCACAGAGAAAGGGAGAAGGAGTTGCCTGCTGACCTTTTTTAATAGCCCTTTGCAACTGCCAAGTTGTGGAGGCCTATAGGCGCACCCAGAGGTGATCCAACATTGAGGCGAATTAAGCGGTTGCCTGTGGCGCAGACCATGTGGGGGCACTGTTGAGGCGGCGGCGGCGGTGGCAGCAGAAGGCCCAGCCACCCTTCTGCGTGGCCTCCCTCCTGCTCTCCCTCAGACTCCGAGGACTCTTCGCCCGCCGCCCAGCCGTCGATGGGCCTGCGCGTATGCACAGGCCGATCACCCAAAAAGCATGGTCGATCGGCCTGCGCGCATGAGCAGGCCTTCCAATCGACCATGCAGTTGATTGGAAGGCCTGCGCACGCAAGCAGGCCGATCGACCATGCTTTTTGGGTGATCAGCCTGCGCACACGTGTAGGCCCATCGATGGGCAGGCGGCGGGTGAGGAGTACTCAGAGTCCGAGGGAGAGTAGGAGGGGAGCCGCATGGACAGGTAGCTGGGCCTTCCGCCGCCGCTGCCAACGCCTCCACACCGGTATTTATCAGCAAATTGTTTGGGGGGGGGCACCAAAATTTGGGAGGGGCGCCAAAATTCCGGCTGCCTACTCCCAAAAATTTCCTCGGGACGGCTCTGGACGCAGCCTAGGATTCTAGGTGATTTGAATCGCCATTTAGCCATGGAAACTCTCTGGGTGAACTGTCTCATCCTCAGAGCAAGGGCAAACCCCCTCTAATGAAATTTTGCCACGAAAACCCTGGGATAGGGTCACTGTAAATCAAAGTTGATTTGAAGCACATAACAACACCAATCCTTTCTTAGGGATAATGCTGCTGGAGTTGGCTACTACTGTTTGGAAAATGCTGCTTAAAACTAGTGCACTTACGCAAGTAGCTGCCAAAGGTGTGGCAAAAGGTTCTTGTGGCATTATGCTCTATAGGTTGGGCTCCAAAATGTCCCTTTTTCTCTCCCAAACTGAATTCAGAGAAAACTGGTTTTGCAGAGTTGCAGCCGGGGCCAGGTGTGCACAGTCCTGATTAGCTGGAACTGGTGACCTTACAAATCTCCATCTTTCTTGGGCACTTTTTCAGGTCTTTTTAAAATGGATTATGTGATTATGTTTTTTTCAAAATGTATATGGATCGCTTTAAGAATAAAAGAAGCAGACTGTCCACCTAAAGCATGAGGAGAGGAGCAAGATAATTGACAGATCAGTTCACCGATTAACAGTCTTTTCTCCCTGCACGTCAGAGCAACGATTGTCCTCCCTCACAAGCTACACTGCTTGGGCTTTGTGACACACCTCTGTGTACCCTTAGGTGGGGTCGCATGGCTCTGGAATATTCCTCATGTTCTGTAGACCTAAGGATGAATTAAAGATATGCCTCCTTCAACATAAATAACATCTGCATGCCAGGTGCTGCAGGCTATATTTCAGAGGAAGGAACTGGCAAAACCACTTCTGAGTGAGTATTCCCTGCCTAAGAAAAAAACTATGAAATTTGTGGAGTCATCATAAGGCAACAGGTAAATTGGAGGTACATCTACACACAGTCTTGCTCAGCGCTCTAAGCATTCAGTGTTTCAGTATGGCTGCTGGGCTGCATACTACCTCAAACTTGCACCATGCAGAAGCACCAGACTACAATACCCACTACCACCCATCATGGCATGCTGACTGGGATTGATTGGGTATGTAGTCCAACATACCTGAAGGATGCCAGGTTACTTTCAGGCTCTTTCCTGTACACTGTGGTCATTCAATCTGTGGTCTGCTGGTCTGCTAATATTGTGTGTGTGTGTGTGTGTGTGTGTGTCTATGTGTCTGTGTCTGTGTTATAGTTATAGTTAAAGTTAGTTATAGTTATATATAAATCCTGGTTAAATCCTGGTACTTGCTGGAGTTTGATTCTAGAACCCCTAAGGATACCAAAATCTGTGCATGGTCAAGTCCCATTATATACAAAGGCATAGTCAAATATTTTCACTTACATAAAACGGCAAACCAAGCGTTGCTTTTTGACCCCCCCCCCCCCCCCCCCACACACACACACACACACAATATTTTGAAGCCACGGTTGGTTGAATCCATGGATTGGATACCAAGAGCTGGCTGTATCTTGTTTGACTTTGGCTGTTGTCCTGATGAGAATGTACTCTTCAAGCTTCATCACCCTGACAAATTCAGACAGCATTTCAGTGGCTTCCCTGAGAGTCCAACATCGTTTCTGCACCTATTTAAAAAGAAGAAAACCTCCTTCATGATTCCATAAGGAAGCTCATTGGTAAAACTCTCTCACCACAGACATCATGACTGTGAGCTGTGGGTGTTGCTGGCTGCACCCTTGTGCCTTCCCTGTTCCAATGTTTTTGTTGGGGCCCTGTAAAATATATGTCTTCCTGTTATGTAAGAGATTGGAATTACATCATAATGTAAAGGTTGGGAAAATAAAGAAAGTGAATCTAGGAGAATGAGAGGCAACAAAGTCCTTCCCAAAGGAGAGGCACAGTTGACATGTATACACCCTCACCTGTGTTTGTACTGACACACAGAAATTCATACTGGAGATTGGAGACTGGAGACAGGGGATATCCCCTCTGAGACTAGCTACCTAAGTGGCTGCTCATCACTCCAAAGTAAGGCCAGTTTTGGTGGAGCCAGTCGGATGGAGATGCAATTAGACCTGCCTTATGACTAAAGTCCAATTTTCTTTGCTTGATCATGGTGCCATCTGAACTCTTGAGAATAACTCTATAAAGTCCTCTGCCTTCACCCTCTCCTCCCACACTGGTGAACTCTTGTGATGGAAGGCACTTTTCAAGTATTCCAAGCATGTCTCCTACATATCACCAATCACCAGAGAGTGAATGAGTGAGTGAGTAAGTGTGTGAGAGCAAAAGTTTTCCACGGAGCCTTTGATTTCACCTGGGATTGGGTTCCAGGATCCTGTGTGTATACCAAAGGCCATAGGTGCTTGAGTCCCATGATACATAGTGGTATAGTAGAACTGTGCGTCCCTTATACAAAATGGCAAAATCAAGTCTTGCTCTTTGGAATATTAGGAGTGGAAATATTTTCAAGCAGTGGATAGTGTAATTACTTATGTTGGTACCTGTGCTTGAATGGGGAAAAGGGCTTTGGGACTGGAAGGAACTGGCCCATAGGTACCTTTCAAGGAGCCCTGCCTCTTGACTTTCTTACCAGGCAATTTTTTCCTTTCTTTTGTACAAGAAGATCAGAATTATTCCCTTCTCACTGCATGCATAGTTCCTTCGCCCCTCCACGTCACCCTTCTTTTCAAGAGAAGAGCCTTGCAGCCAGGCAAACAAGATGCTTCCGTCATGGCCTGTGTTCCTCAATTGCAACAACTATCCATTTAACCTGTGTGAGCAATATGTTCCCAGAAAATGAGCCCTGCCTAGAATCTATAACACTGTGTGTCTCTGGACTTCCTGGTGAGGTATGTAAACTCCAGGGACCCATTGACACCTTATCGCTCTAATGCTCCATTAACTGCCAAGGCTCTGTCCTATGCAGAGCCGGCCCTAGGTATTTTTCAAGTGTAGGCGAACAGAATTTTGGCGCGCCCCCCCCCCCCCCAAAACCAATCACTGAAAAATAAAAGCGTTGGATAAGCGAAAATGTTTGATAATAAGGAGGGATTATGGAAAAGCCTTTTAAACATCTAATTACATTATGATTTTACAAATTAAGCACGAAAACATCATGTTTTACAACAAATCAACAGAAAAAGCAGTTCAATACCTTGCGGAGGTAGGCCGCAGGAGACAGCAGTTGCCTCAATGGCGCCCCCAACAAGATGGCGCTACAGGCAACTGCCTAGTTGGCCTGGTGGTTGAACCGCCTCTGGTCCTATGAAATCCTGGCACTGATTGTTTAGGGAAATATATTTAAAGATGTTAGCTAGGGAATTCCAGTTCCACACCTAACAACAAATCCCTGGATTCCATAGGATTTTTTGTGTGTCAGGAGTGACTTGAGAAACTGCAAGTCACTTCTGGTGTGAGAGAATTGGCTGTCTGCAAGGACATTGCTCAGGGGACGCCCAGATGTTGATGTTTACCATCCTTGTGGGAAGCTTCTCTCATGTCCCCGCATGGGGAGCTGGAGCTGGTAGAGGGAGCTCACCCGCTCCCTGGATTTGAACCGCTGACCTGTCGGTCAGCAGTCCTGCCAGCACAAGGGTTTTACCCATTGCGCCACTGGGGCTATTACATAGAATGGAACCATGGGAGTTAAAGTTGAACAATAGTGTTATAATTCTGTAATTTGAACGGGGAGACTGTTGCTCTTTTTGGTGTCATATTTTGCCTGTTAAGAGACTGAGTAATAGCTGCTGCCTACATCTTGCTCCCATTCCCCAGGGGCTGTGGTCAGAAAGCAGATGGCCTCTGCCAGTGGAAAAAATAGCATTGCAGTAGGACAATGGGAAGAAGAAATAATAATCTAAACCTGAGTCACAAGACTGGGCATTGTTGGAAACAGTTTTGAGGAAACACCACCCTGTCACTATCCAATAGTTGGGAATGCAGTAGCAGACAAGGAGGTGGAATGAGTGTCAAGCTGCAGGTGCGTTCCCCCTCCTCCACTGCCAGAACCAGCCCTATTTTCTTGCATCTCTTCCTGCATTTTCTTGCCTGGGCAAATTATTTCAGGCTAGCCTGGCACTGACCAGTAAGAGAGCATGGAGATTTTGTCTCTGCTTCAGGAGTTACATCCTCACTCTATCAATAAAGAGGAGCTCTGGCGTGGACTGGTCCATGAGGTCACGAAGAGTCAGAAACGACTATGCGACTGAGAGAGAGAGATCAATAAAAAGCTAGAAACTAACTGTGGTAAGTTGTAAAAGAGTGCCTCTGTACTTGTGGGCGTGCATGGGGGGATTAACATTGAGAGCTGCCACCCTTCCTTGCACTCACCTTTGTCTTCCAAAGGCTACCTGATTTGCCTGCATTTCCCTTGCAATTTTTTGTCTTCTCTTCTGCTTGTTCTCAGGCTCCAGAAAGTCTGGATGCCCCAGAAGGACGGAGGGGGAAAAGCCGATCCCCTTCTTTTGGATGGAAAATGTCTCTTCAGGGATGCCTTCTGAGAAGGATGGGAATATAAATCTATTACTGCGGAGCATGCATTCACTATAACTTTTCCAATGGCCGTTGTTCTGCCGCTCTTACTTTTAATTGGTCAGTTAATTAGAACTTTTAATTAAAAACACTCTTCTGGGTATAAGCTTTTAATAACATTTATTTCATAACTAAATATAATTTATGTATTTATTTAGAACATTTATATCCTGCCTTCAACCAAAAAGGCTCTCAGAGCAACTTATAAATTGCTAATTTGACAATTCCTTTTTCTCAGGCTTGCAGTCCAAAAAGACATGAAATGGATAAGGAAGAGGGGATAGCAGTGGGAAACAGGATTATGGTAAGTCTACAGATACTGTCTGTGGACTCAAAACATCCACCGTGCCATAACACAGAATGTGTTTTTGTCTATTTTTTAAAGCTTGAGACAGCATTTTAATTTTTAGGAAGTGACACAGTGCACTCAAAAGGATATATTGTTTACTGAGATTCAAACAGATGCACAGCGGGCCCTGGAAAGCAGGGTCTTTTGCCTGTATAAGCAGTTGTTGACTGTCTCAGAACATGTGTAAATTGCTTCAGGCTCAAGCAAAATGTTCATGTTCTTCTGATAGGCTTTGGACAAATTATTTTGTTTATTGGATAAGTATATGTAGATGCACAAACTCTGACCAACAAGTTCATAACCTCACAGGAATCTATTCTTGTCTCAGGAAAAAAGTAGTGAGCCAGTGTGGTGTAGTGGTTTGGGCATTGGGTGACAGGTTTGGAGAGCAAGGTTCAAGTTTCTGCTTGGCCATGAAAACCCACTGGGCAGCAAGTCATGCTCCCAAAGGCTTTGAACAGGACAAAGGCAAACCCTCTCTGAACAAATTTAGTCAAGAAAACCCTGTGATGGCTTTCCCTTAGAGTTGCTATAAACTGGAAATGACACAACAATGGAGAAAGCAAGCAGGGTTGTACTTTCTTGAGTATCCCTAAACTGTGACAAAACTGAAGTAGACTAGAAAATGTGATGTCTTTTTCAATAACTGATAGCAATGGATATGAGGAAAGTTCCTCCGTTCAGAGGGCAAATGCTTGCATGCCACATATGGTCTGGGAAACTGACTGATACTATTGGTGATTTGAGCCAATGGGAGCACTCCTTGAGTTGGCTTCTTGTTCTCGGTTAGGCTACAAGACAAGATGTTGCTCTGATCGATGCTCCAGGGATAGCCCTAGACAGTCAGGGGACTGATAATGACCAGCATCTCATTAATTCTTTCAAAACATTGAAACCCATTTTGCACTTATTAAAAGACTTGTGCTCTGATCTAGGCTGTCAAAAATTAACCTTCAGATTGGCGCTGGAAAATAGGCTTGATTAAACATTTCCCACCAGGGCTCCCTGAGCTGGTTCAACTAGACATGGCAACCTCCCTGTTTGGCTATGATTTCTATCTTAATTTCCAGTCAGAGAAGTATTTTCTCCTGTGTTAGACTATTTAAAAATTCAATAAACTACTCTGAGCACCTGGGATTGATTTTTAATGGATCATGCAACTTAATGACATCTACAGGATATATCCCATGACACCACCGGGTCATGCTGGGATGCTCTCCACCTGGTTACCATGAGAGCAAAATGTGGGCCAGCCCCCCAAGTCATGTTGCTGTCTAAAATGAAATAGCAAAGGAAGCTTCCTGAAACCCGCAGTGTTACCCAATTCTGAGCTCCAAAAGCAGAACATGCCAGAAATACTCTACACCAGTTGAAGTCTCAGAAAATTGTGCTTTCCTGAGTCTTTTGATTAGATGATAAATCTCCAGAATAGTGATGCCAGAAGAAGAAAGTCTGCTTTTTGTGTATGAGAGGGATTTCAACTGGGCATCCACTTCAGAAAGGGTTCAATGCCAAGGTGTTTGCATTTGTGTTGCACTGATGCACCAGCAAGGCTGAAGTACTTTGACCACATAATGAGAAGACAGGAAAGCTTGGAGAGGACAATGATGCTGGGGAAAATGGAAGGAAAAAAGGAAGATGACCACGGGCAAAGTGGATGGATGGTATCCTTGAAGTGACTGGATTGACCTTGAAGGAACTGGGGGCAGCGCTGGCCGACAGGGAGCTCTGGCGTGGGCTGGTCCATGAGGTCACGAAGAGTCAAAAGCGACTGAACAAATAAACAACAACCAGCAAGCCAGAGGGAAAGGAAGTGATTGGAGAAAGAATCAGGATATTTTCAAAGCAACTGAAACAGAAGATAATCGAAACCAAACTGAGACAGTTAAAGGATATATTTTAACCTCTGGGTGTCTTACAATTTCCAAAACCTTTTCCCACGCACTGACCATGCTAAATAGGGCTTCTGGGATTGGCAGTCTAATATCTCTGAATGGCTAAAGGTCCCTGCATTTGTGCCTTCAACTTATAATAAAAGCACATTTTCAGGCACAAGTTATTCTGAGTGGGAAAGGGTACACCGATCCTTTACCCTCACTGGCAACATCCCCATTCTTCAAGGCCCTCTTCTTTCACAGGTTAATGTTAGAATATGTTTATGAAAACCTGTTGTGAGATTTTTTTTAAAAGTTCTCCTGAAGCAACCTCAGAAATAGATGATGGGCTTTCTCGTTTTAAGTGTTCTCTTCTTTTGAATGTGTCCCTGAATGACATTGTTAGAAATTACTGAACAGAGTAGGAGGAGTTTCATGCTGATTTCAGCTCCTCATTGGCCAGATTTGCTCCTGAGTTGGCTGTTAGTTTGCTGCATTTGATGGCCTCTGTCCATTTCCTGGAAAAGCGAACATATTTGAACAGTTTTTTTTTAGTTTTCTGAAGCTCTCAGCCACATACATACACATTTCACTGTATATCTTTGAGTCACAGATTCAAACCTGATATTTTCCTTGTGAAGAAACCATCCAGGAAAGTGGCAAACCCATTGCTTCTGAGAATACTAGTGAAATGATAAATTCCCTGAATTTCAGTTAACAAATGGATAGCCCTGGCTGTGCTCCTAGTACAAATGCATCTTTCCACCCACACTGCTCTGGCAACATGTTTTAATCCAGGTTCCACCATCTCTGTCTCTAGGGATCAGACATGGCAACCCTTTTCAGTGCAAGCCCATTCATCACTCTATGCCAAACATTAGAAGTAAATCAAGCAAACTGTATCCTCCTTCACCCAGACCAGTCAAGCAGCCCCTAGCACTACAGCTAGGGAATGATTCAGCACACAAAAAGGTTGCATTACTAACAAAATTTGGCTCATAATTCTACAAAGGACTTTGCAGGCATTTTACCTCAATTCTCCTGGAACAAAAATCTCCTTGACTTAATTGTTGATGAATATGCCTCTGTAAAACTTAGAGATGGCGTTTAAAAATTGAAACACATCAATCACGTTACTCACAGAATATAATTGCTACTTTGGGCCAAGTCTGCGGCTCTTTTGCTTGCCTGTCTGTTGGGACATGAAAAGAAAGTTTAATTGGAACCTTTCTCACAAAGTGCATCAGGTTTCATCTTCAGCACTGCACTTTGCCTCTTTATGGGAATCCTGGAAGGCAGGACTCAAAAGGGTAGACATCATAGATGGTGGAAACCTTGGTCCTGACCATAAAAATGGAATTTATTCCCCACTTTAGCCATTGGGCTCAAATGACACACCCACATGTCAGCTCACCACAGCCGCTCCTGAATGAACACACGAGACTCTCTGTGGTATCACCAGGAACTTTTACTGTAGGAAACATGAACATCAGAAAAGCCAAGAATGGGAGGCTCCGGCCAACCCTCCTTTATATACCCTCCCCCTCATTTGAACAGTCTCTTCCCGCTCAGTAAAACCCCGCGCAAATTCCCCGCCAAGTCCAGCAGCCGTTTCTCCTCCGAGTCCTGGGACGCAGGTGTCTTATCAATGTCAGTGACCCTGAAACTCAGAGCCACATCCAGGCTCTAGTAGCAGGGTTCTGACATGGCGTCCTCCTCCCCTTCGTCCTGGAAGGAAAAGATTAAACACAACTATTGTTCTCCGCTGTCCAGAGTTCCTTTATACTTTTTTAACAGGCTGCAATGGAATACCGGGTGTACTTTTCCTAGGTCCTTTGGTAGCCTCAGCTCATAGGTCACTTCGTTTATTCTTTTTGCTACCCTGAATGGCCCTATATAGCGTGGAGCCAATTTCTTGGATGGGAACCCCAATTTCAGGTTTTTTGTGCTCAGCCAAACCAGATCTCCTTCGCCCAATTTGTCCCCCTCTCGGCGCCTACGATCCGCAAAGAGCTTGTACTTCTTTTGTGTTTCCCGCAATGCCTCTACCACGGTTTGCCACCCTTGCTTGATTTTGGCCGGCCATTCCTCGTCGGTCTGGCCCTCCCCTTCCTTCCACTCGGGTAGCCTGGGGAAAGGTGCCACCTCCTGTCCGTATACTATTTCGAATGGGGCACGACCTGTGGCCGAATGTACGGCCCCGTTAAAAGCCATCTCAGCAAACGGAAGAAGGTCCGCCCAATCATCCTGTCTATAATTGGTGTACATCCTTAAGAATTGGCACAGTGTCTGTTGGGTACGTTCGACCCCCCCGTTGGTCGCGGGATGAAAGGCCGAGCTCAGGTTCCTTTCTGCTCCTAACAGCTGTAAGAATTTTCCCCAAAATTTTGCAGTAAATTGGACTCCCCGGTCACTAATTATCTTGTCGGGACACCCATGTAGGCGATATACATGCTTCACATACAAATCAGCAAGTTTTTCAGCTGAAGGGAGTTTTGGCAGGGCCACAAAGTGTGCCTGTTTTGAGAATAGGTCCAATATTGTCCAAATGTATCTGTGGCCTCTGCTGGGGGGTAGTTCGCCTACAAAATCCATGGCTACGCATTCCCATGGCCTCATGGGCTCCACCACCTTCTGCAATAGCCCCTGGGGCTTCCCCGGTGGTGTTTTTCCCTCTGCACATAATTCACACTGCGTGACGTACCCCCTGGCATCTTTCCTCATTCCGGGCCACCAGCATTGTTTGGCCAACAGTTTAATAGTCCTGGTGGGGCCTAGATGACCCGCACCCTTGTTATCATGGTACTTCCTTAACATTTCTCGTCTTAAACATTCAGGAATATACAATTTCTTATTTACAAACACCAAATCCCCACACAATTCTCCCTTTTCTTTGTTAGTTTGTAACCATTTGTCCATTCCATACGCTCGCTTCAACTCTTCCTCCCATATTTCTCCTCCCCCCGTGGAAATGGCAGTACGTTTGTTTTCTTTGGCCGCTTGTGCTCGAGTTAGTACTGCCAGGCCCCATTGCTTATCAAGAAAAATACTCCCTTCAGATTCCTGAATTCCTCCCCCGTGCTGAGGCATCCGAGAGAGAGCGTCAGCGAGTATGTTATGTTTCCCCTGGAAGAATCTGAGTCTGAAATCAAAACGGCTGAAATATTGGGCCCATCTAATTTGCTTCGCTGATAGTTTACGAGGGGATCTTAGATACTGTAAATTTCTATGGTCAGTCCACACCTCAAACGGTGTTCCACTTCCTTCCAGAAAGTGTCTCCAGCACTCTAGTGCTTTTAGAATCGCTAAGGCTTCTCTCTCCCAAATCGGCCAGTTTTTTTCTGTATCGCTAAACTTTTTTGACAGATAGCCACATGGCTTCAGGTTCCCCCCCTCGTCTTTCTGTAGCAGAACTGCCCCATATGCCCGGTCTGACGCATCGCAATGTAATACAAAGGCTTTAGACATATCAGGGTGCTGTAGGACAGGCTCCTCAGTAAAACGCTTTTTAAGGGCTTCGAAAGCTTCCTGGCATTCTATTGTCCAGGTCAGTTTGGCCCCTGGGGCCTTCACTTTGGCTGTTTCTCCCCTGCCTTTAGTCTTTAACAAATCCGTTAATGGCAAAGTGAGGCGCGCAAAGTCCTTGATAAATGTTCTATAGAAGTTTGCGAACCCTAGGAAGGATTGCAGCTGCTTCCGTGTTTTGGGGGCTTCCCACCCCCTCACGTCTTCTACCTTCGCAGGGTCCATCGCCACTCCCTGGGAGGAAATCCTATACCCCAGAAAGTCTATCTGGTCTTTATTGAACTCGCACTTGGCAAGCTTCGCATACAGTTTTGCTTCTCTCAACTTTTGCAGGACTTCCCTGACTAGTTCTATGTGTTGCTCCTTAGTCCGAGATACTAACAATATGTCATCTAAAAAAACAAAGACTCCCTTGTACAACAATGGATGCAACACTTCGTTGATTAATTGCATGAACACGGCGCCTCCGCCGCACAAACCGAAAGGGAGCACACGATAATTGAATAATCCGAATGCACAGGAGAAGGCCGTCTTCCACCTGTCCTCTGGTTTAATCTGCAATTTATGGTACGCTTCAATTAAGTCCAATTTAGTGAATATCTGTCCCTCCGATAACTGGGCGATCAAGTCCTTCACTAAAGGTAGGGGGTATTTATTTACAGAACTGATTGCATTCAGGCCCCTGTAGTCAATGCAGAGCCTCAGCGTTTGGTCCTTTTTGCGCCTGAACAGCACAGGCGCCCCTAGAGGGGAATTTGAAGGCTCTATGAAACCCCTCGCTAGGTTTTTATCAATGTATTTTCTCAGTTCCTCCTTTTCCCTAGCCGACATTGGGTATATTTTTGCCTTAGGAAGCTCTGCTCCTGGGACTAGCTCTATCTTCACTTCAACTCTCCGCTTCGGTGGGAAACTGTCTGCTTCCTTCTCATCAAATACGTCCACAAAATCCCGATACTCTGGGGGTAATTTATCTGCCAGTTCTGCTATCCTGATAGAGTCTTCCTCCCCCCTTTTCCCCGGCTCCCTCTCCACTTCCTGGCTCCCTCCTTCCAACTTCATCCTGAAGATCATGCTCTTATCCTCCCAGTTGATTTGCGGGTTGGCCTGCCCCAGCCATGGCATGCCTAGTATAACATTATAGCTGGCTATTTGTGATATCACAAATGACACCTTTCCTTCCCAACTCCCTATCTTACACTTTACATCTTCGGCACTGTACTTAGCTAATGATCCCGATGCTGTGGATCCGTCCAACTGCGAAAAAGCTATTGGGGATTCTAGGTTCGTTCTTTCGCATCCCAATCCCTCGGCTAATTCAGGGGAGATGATGTTCCTGGAACATCCACAATCCACAAATGCTTTGCAGGTTGCTTGTTTGCTGCCACTTTCCAGCTGAATGGGGACCACTATCATGGCTTTGTCCTGACTTACCAACCCCCCCGAGTGGTGCCTCATCGGTGGTTCTTCCTCGGCGCGTTTCCCTGCCACGGCTCTTGGTTTGGGCGGGCCTCCGCCTTCCCCTTTTCTCTGCCAGCACTCGGCAGCCCTGTGGCCCAAACGGCCGCACACGAAGCAGCCCCTCCTGCTGGTGCTCACGTTCCCTGTCGGCTCCGTTCTCCTCCCGGCTGGGGTTGATCCCTCCTTCCGGCTCCCCTCTTTCATCTGCGGCCGCTGCTGTAGCCCTCCTCGGTGCCTCCTCGCCTGGGCCAGCGATGTCTCGATGCGCCCCGCCAGCTGAATCCATCCGCGCAGTGTGTCAGGCTCATCACGATGCACCGCCCAGGAGAGGATCTCCCGCCTGAGCCCCTCTTTGAAGAGTTCTATCTTTGTCACTGCAGACCATTCCGGCACCTTTTCAGCGAGGCATTGGAACTCCTCCGCATACTCCGATACCGATCTCTGCCCCTGGGAGACGGTCTTCAACTTCTCCCTCGCCCGGATCTGCTCCAGTGGATCTCGGAAACGGGTCTCCAGGGCCCCCATAAAGCGTCGGAGTGACCCCAGACATGGGTCGCGCCGCGCGTGCAGTTGAACGTACCAGCTGGCCGCTCCCCTCTTCAACACTGCACCAATGGCCCGTACCCGGCTGGATTCCGTTCTAAAAGTGTGAGCATTGTCCTCCATATAGCCCCTCACCGTGGTCAGGAAAAAATCCAGTTCAGAGGACTCTCCCCCAAACTCGATCCTTAGTTCCTCTCGTCTCGGTAGGGGTCCCTGTGGTGGCAATCCCCAATTCTCCGCCCGTCGCAAGCCCCCTTGCGGGCCAGTGGGCCCCGCTGCTGCTTCCCTTTGTCCTGTGCCACGCCCGGCATTCGCCAGGGGCACCAGGGTCTCAGTTGGGAGCGTAGCCGGGATTCTCGGAGGCTTTTCCCCTTCGTCGTCACTCTCCTCCACCCGCGTCAGGCTCGTTTGGATCTTGGGCCGGGCACCGGGCTCCTTTCGCATTTCCCTTCCCTTCGGTGCTGGGAGGTCTGCAAAGCCCTGGCTGCTTCCCATGCTCACGTCCCACATTGAGCTAGCCCGAAGTTCCCTTCCTCGCTCCGGCTCCGCCAAAAACGCCAGGCGCTCCATCGCCCTCGACATCACTGCCAGGGTGGTCTCCATCGCCGACATCCTCTCCTCCAGAAACACCATCTTTTGCGGGCCTGGGGAAGGTGAACCTTCCTCTCCTCCGGTGCTATCTCCCCGCACCACTCCGCGCCTCTGGGTTACCCCATTTGGCTGGGCATAAGCGGTGGATGACGCCAGGGCCGCCAGCTGGTGGAACTCAGCGTCCGGCTCGGGAGTGGCCCTTTCCGACCTTCCTCCTCCGGCGCCCAAGAGCTCTTCATCCTCCACTTGCATGTTACACCTCACCGCTACAGCGGGATGGTGTCCGTATTCTTGGCTTAGTGTCAGCTCACCACAGCCGCTCCTGAATGAACACACGAGACTCTCTGTGGTATCACCAGGAACTTTTACTGTAGGAAACATGAACATCAGAAAAGCCAAGAATGGGAGGCTCCGGCCAACCCTCCTTTATATACCCTCCCCCTCATTTGAACAGTCTCTTCCCGCTCAGTAAAACCCCGCGCAAATTCCCCGCCAAGTCCAGCAGCCGTTTCTCCTCCGAGTCCTGGGACGCAGGTGTCTTATCAATGTCAGTGACCCTGAAACTCAGAGCCACATCCAGGCTCTAGTAGCAGGGTTCTGACACCCACAGGTTTAGCTATACCAGGCATGGGCAAACTTCGGCCCTCCAGGTGTTTGGACTTCAACTCCCACAATCCCTAACAGTTTAGTGACTGTTAGGAATTGTGGGAGTTGAAGTACAAAACACCTGGAGGGCTGAAGTTTGCCCATGCCTGATCTATACAATGGGCATATTATTTGCCTACCTTATATATAATTGTCGCAAACCACAAGGCCACAAAATTGTTTGAAAGTGTAATCATCATCAGCACCATCACCAAGCTGTTGGTCATTTCTTGCTATGTATTGCTATTATTGCCTTCAGCATTGTCTCCGGAAATTCTTTCCATGGTCACTTCTGAGGCTGTGGAGATTTGCCAACCGCCTTTTGTTTGCTGCTTGGGCGTTCAGGTGCTGTTGTTGCTTATGCCATCCACCAGGTGGGTCCATGGGCTGACACAGCTCCAAGTCCAGGTTCTTCAGTCTCTCCGGTGGAAGGCATCTCAACGGCAGACCAGCCCGTATTACACAGCCCCACATGACCTTACCAAGCGCCTAAGAAGGGAGAGAAAAGGCAGGTTCGCATTCCATCTCTGAAAAGGGAACTTAAATGACCCCGAGTCAGCTCAGTGAGGACAGAAGCCAACCAAATGGGACAGGAAGGCAGAGACACTGTGCGCTATAGGGAATCATTGGAATCCGCACATGCATCTCCTTGCAAAGAGTGTTCCTGGGAAAAATGGGGCAAAATGGGGAGGGGCTGAGTGAAAACCTTCATAAATCAACAGTGTAATGCCACGCATGTCTACTCAAAAGTAGGCCCTAGTAGTGGGTTCAGAAGGCCTTATTCTCAGGAAAGTGTTATGCTCACTTCTAGGTATAAGTCCCATTAGACTCAGTGGGACTTACAGTAGACTCTCACTTATCCAAGCTAAACGGGCCAGCAGAAGCTTGGATAAGCGAATATCTTGGATAATAAAGAGGGATTAAGGAAAAGCCTATTAAACATCAAATTAGGTTATGATTTTACAAATTAAGCACCAAAACATCATGTTATACAACAAATTTGACAGAAAAAGTAGTTCAATACGCAGTAATGTTATGTTGTAATTACTGTATTTACGAATTTAGCACCAAAATATCACGATATATTGAAAACATTGACTACAAAAATGGCTTGGATTATCCAGAGGCTTGGATAAGCGAGGCTTGGATTAGTGAGACTCTACTGTACTTCTAAGCAGAGATGGGAAGCAGAGTTATAGGGTGCTGCCTGTTCCAGTTACAGATAGAGAATCCCTTATCTAGAATTCCACAATCTGAAATACTCCAGAATCTAAAACGGTCCACATGGATAGCTAAGATAGCGATGCCTTTGCTTTCTAGTGGTTCAATGTACACAAACTTTGTCTTGTGCACAAAATTGTTTACAAATATTGTATGGAATTACACATTTGCTCAAGTCGGTATTGTTCCATTACCTAGGCCGAGGCCACAAGGGGGCATAGACAGAGAAGGACAGTCTATTTGATAGGGGGAGGGGGGTTAAATAAGATAAACTATTTTTCCTGTTTTCCTGTTATTTCTCCCCACTCATGTTGCCGTCATCGAAACAACCATCTTTTATGACATAGGAGAGGGGAAAATCCAGACAAAACAGGAAAAAGCATCTTCCTCCTTCAACTCTCCCCTATCCCAAAATTGACTATCCTTCTCTTTCTATGCCCCTTTTTGGAGTCCGCCCGGATAATGGGACAGTATCCTCAAGTCTAATGTTCATCTGTTTTGGTTAAATTACATTGAGATGTGCATTAGATTTGAGAGCATGTTAGAATCTGCACATAAGCCCACCTGCGTGAAAGGCCTGGAGGAACCCGGGAGGCATTGCACATGCTTCACATTGGCCTTTGAGGCTGTGGTGCATGGTACCATTGTTGTAGGGTTCCTGCTGTATATGGGCAAGATGGTGGCCAATGGAGCACTGCACAGGAAGGGTTTGGTGGTGCTGGGCAGGGCTGTAGCCGGGGGTGCGTAGGGGTTCACCCCCCCCTCCCGAAATTTTTCAGGTTTAAAAAAACCCTGGTTTACTCATTTCGTTTGGGAGGGCACCTATGGAACGCCCTCCCAAACAAAATTAGACAGGCTCCCTCCCTCCTGTCTTTCTGAACGAGAACAAAAACGTGGTTATGGGATCAGGCATTTGAGCATGAATAGCAGCAGAATCACAATATGAATATATGACTCACTGACAGACCCCCCACCTGGACATGAAAAGCGCCTTAAATGTATATTTAAATGTACAATTATGCAGGTTTTTAATGTATATTTTAATTTTTATTGTAATTTTTTAATTTTGAAAGACTTTTAAATCTGATGTAAATTGTTTTTCTGATGTATATGTTTATATTGTAAGCCGCCCTGAGTCCCCTGATGGGTGAGAAGGGCGGGGTAGAAGTAATGTAATAAATAAATAAATAAATTTTAACTGGTGAACCAAATCCCCATGAATGTCCACTGAAATTTATCTGTCTTCAGTGTCAATTGAGGTTTATCAATGGAGCCTGATTTCTAAATTGTTTTCCGTTATGGAACTACTCTTCATGGTTAGCTAAAAAAAGTTTCACCCCCCCCCCCCGAATTTTTTTTTCTGGCTATGGCCCTGGTTCTGGAGCATGTGTGGCTATGTCTTGCTGCCAGTGCTGCTAGCGGTGGATGAGGGGAGACAGCACTAGGTGGGCCTGGGAGTGGGCGCACCAGCCAGCAGTGTATGCTGGGCTTTTTGCCTGGCCAGGCAAAACAGTGAGAAGGGAGGGAGTGTGTTTGCTGCTCTTCAGAACTTAATGGTTCTGTCTTACATACAAATTCCACTTAAGAACAAACTTACAGAAGCTGTCTTGTTCATAACCCAGGGACTGCCTGTATAGTGAATTGCACTTCACAAGTGAATGTTGTTGTTTTTTAAGGAAAGAGAGCAGAAAAGAAGCAGAAGAGGCAAAATATGCCAACCTACTTCCTGATAAGATTCCTTTTATCCTTTCTTGTGGCTCAGAAATGTTTTAATATGCAGTTGTTTAGAGAATTGGAAGGAGAAGGAGACTTACCCACAATAAGATAATAACTCGGTGGCAGAGAGGCAGCCCCTCTATTTCGCCATCACTGTTAACTCACGACAGCACTATTGTAAGAAATGAGATGGGGGAGGTCCAAATGTGACACCCAACCCAGTGCCTGTTGCTCCGTGCATGCCTGAAAAAAATAATCCATGGGCTGTGTATCCATTACAGTGCTCACTTAGCTGCATTAAGTGTTACAAGAAGCTGTTACACTAAACCCCACAGCACTTCTGCCCAGGTAACCTACACCTACTTGGAGGGAGGAGATCAGCCAGACCCAGGCGATTGAAAACAGAGACTGGGAAGAAAGAGAATGCTCTCAAGCATGAAAAAATTATTAGGCAACCAATCCTTGGGACCTATTTTCAGCGACAATGCTCTCTGCTGGGTAGCAATGAAATTTGAACTACCCCTCCAGGGAGAAATCAGAGCCCAGGCCTATCTGAATGCCCACCTCAGGAGAGCAACCCACACGGAGGAAGCAAAGGACCCTGGTGCCATCACAGATTCGTTTCTGTGGACACAATTTTTTGCTGCCCACACAGGGTCTGTCTTACTGCTTTTTTGTATCAGCGGTTTGGCTCTGAAATGAGTGTCATCAGATTCAAAGTACATACAAACAGCGCCATCAGATTTTGCCCAGGACACAAGCTAACAGATGGCATCCATTTTGCTAGTGGGCGTCTGTTAAAAGATATCAGATGGCTCTAATTTAAAAGGCAAATATTTCAGAACCTTCCAAATAAATAGGAATAAAGGAAACTAGAAAATAAGTACAAGGACAGAAATATGTCTTGGGCATACACACACATTTGCTATCTTAGAGATAAAAGCAGATTTGCAGAAAAAGGTGCTAGTCCACATACACATGTAATAGTCATTTGAGGCATCTTGACATTCTATGTGCAAACCAATCTCTTCCACCTTACAATTGCTTTACAACCTAGGGATTTTTTACTCTCTGAGAGAAAAGTATGGCTATTCCATGCCTCATATGCAGAGGGTGGCATAGTGGCTCATTATACTGCTTGCAGCATATTTGTCCCTTCCCTATAACTTATTTTTCCTGGGTGCCAGATCAAAGCTAATGTCAGAGAAGAGGGGTACTGTGTGCAGTATGATGACTGCAGGACTACAGCAGAGAGCCCCATGTCAAAACTGTGTGGCCTGTTGTTGTTTCATACAAGAGGGACTTTTAGCAAATAATGCTGGTGATCAAGATCCACTAAACTTTGCTCTACTAGGTTGTTGTATGTCTTTCGGGCTGTGTGGCCACGTTCCAGAAGTATTCTCTCCTGACTTCTGCAACATGGCCACACAGCCCAAAAGACATACAACAACCCTTTGATCCTGGCCATGAAAGCCTTCGACAACACTTTGCTCTACTATATCTCAGCTGAAGATGCAGGAACGTTTCCCCCTTTGTAGCTGACCATCCTCTACCAGAGGTCAAAGATGAGCCTTAGGCAAAGCTTGTGTCATCCTTTCAGAGCATTTTTGTCCTACAAATTATTTTTCAAGGACTTGGTATTGAATCAGGGATTTCAGGACTCTTGTTTATACCTAGACATGCTCCTAGTGGGGAGGAAGATTGCCAGAACAGATATATTGATGGGGATTTGAGGCTTTCCCTGTGTGACTGCAGGGATTTTTAGTTTGAGTTCCTGAAGTTACTCCTTCAGTCTTGACTAAAAATCAGGATTAGGTAACCCAAGGTCTTCAAGATCTCACAGGACTACAATTCTTATAATTCAGCACCCTGATCTACGGCGGATGGGAGTTTCAATCTCATTACATCAAGAAGGTCGTACATTTTCCAAGCCTGATGTTCTATAAAATAAATACCTTGCCAAAAAAAATGGAATGAACCCATTCCCAGATTCGGTTGCAGACTATTAGTTTCTGACCAGAATACAGGTGGGGAGCAGACTTCTTCAACATCAGAAAAATTTATTATTGAAGCAGAGAATATGTGCCTTTGTGCTGAACACGGATTTGGCTCCCATTGACTTCCTACCCATTTTTCGAAGTAAGGAAAAGGCAGATGGGGAAAAGCTTTCCACGTGTTCATTGCTATTGATTTTTTAAAAGACAACATAGAAGGGACAGCTTCTAAACGGTCTGACTTTGCTTGATAGTGAAAGAAAGATATCCTATTAAGAGACGGAAACAGGCAATGCTAGCGGAAATATCTGTGGTTTCCTTCAAACTCTATCACTTTCATCCGAACAAAGGCCATCCAGCATCTACAGCTGAATGATTTCGGGAATACTAGCGTCACATTTGTACAAGGAATGCCTTCCTGTTTGTCGCAGTAAGGGAGAGCATGAATAAATGCTTTGGATAGTCTCTCCTTAGGTAGCTGAAAAGTATTCTGATACTGGTAAGGGTTGATTTCTCAGTCTTTTTATCATCAGGTGGAATAAAATATTTGGGTTTTTTTAGCAGAATATGAACAACAATAGAAGAACTGGACAAGCTTTGTGAAGGTTAAGAGCAAACTGGTTGGAGGATGCTGGACCTTATGTGAGTGTAAACATCTTTCTTTGTCTCCATACATTAACTGTCCCATAGGGTAGAGTCAAAATAGGAACCCACTTCCACAAGATGGTTGACTTCTTGCAAAAGGAAATGTTTCAGGGACAACTGAAAAATGGGAAAATGTCACCTCTGTGACAGGAATGTGTCCAGCACTTTGCTTTCACCACCTTTCTTGACAAAAAAAAGTGCCAGCTGTAGAATTCTTTGCAACCTAGATTTCGGCCAATCCCCCCTTCCCCCTGAATGACGTTAACAGTTTGGTGACATTCGCTTTGTGTTGAGGACTTGGTAATTGAAAACTAAAAAAACAACAACAAAAGAAATGAAACAAAAAAGGGATATACTGTCTGTTTTTATGTGTTGTATGTCTAATAATGGCATTGAATGTTTGCCATGTATATGTGCATTGTGATCTGCCCTGAGTCCCCTTCGGAGTCAGGAGGGCGGAATATAAATACTGTAAATAAATATAAGAGCTGACTCACAAAAGAACTCAAAAGCTAAAACAAGGAGTCAGAGAATAAATAAAATAAAAATAAAATAAATGCAAGTATTAAAAAGTTATGCTAACTTGACTTGCCTCAGCCTTAATCTGATAGGACAAGATAAAGGATTGTAAGAATTTAGATAGAAATGCCTGTTATCCTTTTTTATTGAAGGCTTCTTTAGATCCATGATCACCAGTTTCCCTTCTGTGAAACATCCATAGCCAATGAACCCTCACAGCGATTGCTACTAAAATAATTTTGAAGACCTGACCTATAATTAGTTGTAGTGGGGGCTTCATGTTGCCTGTTGGCTTATGGGAACCCTGTGAATTTCATAGGATTTTTTAAGGCAATTAATACTCAGGTATGTTGTTGAAGTCTTACATGGCTGGAATCACTGGGTTGCTGTGAGTTTTCCGGGCTGTATGGCCATGTTCCAGAAGCATTCTCTCCTGAGGGTGAAACATCAGGATGCGGGCGAAATGTCAGGAGAGAATACTTCTAGAACATGGCCATACAGCCCGGAAAACTCACAGCAACCCAATACTCAAGTAGTTTGCTGTTACCTTCTTCTGAAATTTGGCATTCAGCACTTGGTAGTCCTTGGTGGTCTCCCATCCAAGTACTAACCAGAGCAGACTCCTGCTAACTTCCAGGTCTAGGTGTCAATCTACACCAATGGTTCTCAACCTGGGTCCCCAGGTGTTTTTGGCCTTCAACTCCCAGGAATCCTAACAGCTGGTAAACTGGCTGGGATTTCTGGGAGTTGGAGGCCAAAAACATCTGGGGACCCACAAGTTGAGAACCACTGATCTACACTAAAGAGTATCTTAAGTCTGTCCTGAATCGACCTCTGTTTTAGTTTTGATTTGGTTGTGCCCCTCACAGAACACACAGAAATGTTTTAGGCTGACTCTGAACAAGGCTTCAAAGCCACATGGATTTCTTTCAACTGTAAATTCAGAATAAGGAGATAGCCTGTGTGAGGAGCCCATGCATCTGATGAAGTACACTCAGTCCATGAAAGCTTATCTACAAACTTCTTTCTCTGGTTTCAAAGGTGCTACAAGATCCCTTTGCATACTGATCCAGATTAACGTGGCTAGGCTTTGAAGCATATTATACTCTGCAATTGTCCTAGTTTGGCAGGGATAGCCTGAGTTTATCAATTGCTCTTCCACTTTTTCAGCTGCTTTTCAAATGTCCCAGTTTCTCTATCCCTCACTTTCCTTCTTTAACTTTGGCCTACTTTCAGTGCTGTAAAGTGAGCTCAAAAAGGAAAGAAAAGTAGTTTGTGCTTGTGTTGTCAAAGGCTTTCATGGCCGGAATCACTGGATTGCCGTGAGTTTTCTGGGCTGTATGGCCATGTTCCAGAAGCATTCTCTCCTGACGCTTCCCCACATCTATGGCAGGCATCCTCAGAGGTTGTGAGGTCTGTTGGAAACTCGGCAAGTGAGGTTTATATATCTGTGGAGGGTCCAGGGTGGGAGAAAGAACTCTTGTCTGTTTGAGGCAGGTATGAATGTTGCAATTGGCCATCTTGATTAGCATTGAATGGCTTTGCAGCTTCAGAGACTGGCTGCTTCCTGCCTGGGTGGGATCCTTTGTTGGGAGATTCAAGACAGGAAACAATTGGGGCCTGCTAAGACCTCCCAACAAAGGATCCCCCAGGCTGGAAGCAGCCAGGCTTTGAAGCTGCAAGGCCATTCAATGCTAATTAAAGTGGCCAATTGCAACATTCACATTGAAACATTCAACGTCAGGAGATAATGCTTCTGGAATATGGCCATACAGTCCAGAAAACTCACAACAACCCAATTTGTACTTGATTAAGCAACAGAAGAGAAGAGCGTACTCTCCCCATTAAGCTCTTCTTTTTCTTTTAAGGTTAGTACATAAATTCCAGGGTTTCCTTACTAAAAATAGCTTTGCGCATTCTTCCTCACAAATAACTGTCCACACCCTTTCAATTACACTTTTATGTTGCTTGGTCATATCCTATTTTTCATCTGTAAAATGTTGGAAGGTCTTGTATTGCAAACGTATGGCAATTTCTTCCCAGTGTCATTGTTGTTGTGTACCTTCAAGTCCGGTTTATGGCAATAGGGTTTCCTTGCCAAGATTTGTTCAGAGGGGATTTGCTATTGCCTCCCTCTGAAGCTGAGAGAGCGTGACCTATCTAAAGTCATCAGATGCTTTTCTATGGCTAAGTAGGCATTTAAACCCTGATCTCCAGAGTTGTAATCCAATGGCCAAACTATTACCCCACTTTCCCCCAAAGAATCCTGGTTTGCTAAAGTTGTGGTACAGGGTTTGCTAGAGATCTCAGCCTTCTTCCATAGAACTGGAACACTTAAAGGCTCAGTGAATTATGGAATCAGTTAGTGCCACCAATATGTTTACACAGAATGTGTCTGTAACTTCAGCAGACCGAGGAACAGCAGCCATGCAAACATATCCCGCTGCAGTCCTCAAAAAGACTTTTTGTTCTACTCAGTTCAAAGCTGGATAACTATTACAGGCAGAGGTGAAGGGAAAGTGATGGATTATTCAAAGAGGAATGTATTCTCCCTGCTTTGTTCTGCCTCTGAGCTCTTAAAGTGACAAGTACAGTATAATATGTTCTCTTTGGACATGCCCGGCTTGGAAACCGGGGTGGGATTGGACCTGCTCGCTCTGCCATTGATGTATATGCACAATTACCCATGAAAGAGCATGTTGCATACCAGAAGGCATTTTAGCAAATGCTTTTTGCTATGACATAATATGGGGGAGAGAAAAAGGCCTACAGTTCAAACCCTGCTCTTGTGTGCAGTCAGTTTGTGTTGAAAGGTTATTAGCCCACCTGCGCAAATAGATGTGACACTGGAGATGTATGTGACTTTGAGAAATTAGAGGTGGCTGAAGATTAACCGAGTGGAGGCCGCACCGCTATGTGTGCAATGGGGATATTTACTCTTTCTCTCATTGTGTGTTGTTCATGAGGAATACTCCTCACTGAAATATATTCCCTGTTATCCCCAGTGGGAGGGAAAAGAAGACACAATGCAAACTAATTTCAAGCACATTTAAAGAAGAAGAAGTCAGGAGCCCAGATCAAAGCTAGATCTCTCACATCGTGTCTATTTTCATAGAATCATAGAATCATAGAATAGTAGAGTTGGAAGAGACCACATGGGCCATCTAGTCCAACCCCCTGCTAAGAAGCAGGAAATCGCATTCAAAGCACCCCCGACAGATGGCCATCCAGCCTCTGCTTAAAAGCCTCCAAGGAAGGAGCCTCCACCACAGTCCGGGGGAGAGAGTTCCACTGCCGAACAGCTCTCACAGTGAGGAAGTTCTTCCTGATGTTCAGGTGGAATCTCCTTTCCTGTAGTTTGAAGCCATTGTTCCGTGTCCTAGTCTGCAGGGCAGCAGAAAATAAGCTTGCTCCCTCTTCCCTATGACTTCCCTTCACGTATTTGTACATGGCTATCATGTCTCCTCTCAGCCTTCTCTTCTGCAGGCTAAACATGCCCAGCTCTTTAAGCCGCTCCTCATAGGGCTTGTTCTCCAGACCCTTAATCATTTTAGTCGCCCTCCTCTGGACGCTTTCCAGCTTGTCAACATCTCCCTTCAACTGTGGTGCCCAAAATTGGACACAGTATTCCAGGTGTGGTCTGACCAAGGCAGAATAGAGGGGGAGCATAACTTCCCTGGATCTAGACGCTATGCCCCTATTGATGCAGGCCAGAATCCCGTTGGCTTTTTTAGCAGCCGCATCACATTGTTGGCTCATGTTTAACTTGTTGTCCACGAGGACTCCAAGGTCTTTTTCGCACACACTGCTGTCAAGCCAGGCGTCCCCCATTCTGTATCTTTGATTTCCATTTTTTCTGCCGAAGTGAAGTATCTTGCATTTGTCCCTGTTGAACTTCATTTTGTTAGTTTTGGCCCATCTCTCTAGTCTGTCAAGATCGTTTTGAATTCTGCTCCTGTCTTCTGGAGTGTTAGCTATCCCTCCCAGTTTTGTGTCGTCTGCAAACTTGATGATCGTGCCTTCTAACCCTTCGTCTAAGTCGTTAATAAAGATGTTGAACAGAACCGGGCCCAGGACGGAGCCCTGCGGCACTCCACTTGTCACTTCTTTCCATGATGAAGACGACGCATTGGTGAGCACCCTTTGGGTTCGTTCGCTTAGCCAATTACAGATCCACCTAACCGTAGTTTTGTCTAGCCCACATTTTACTAGTTTGTTTGCCAGAAGGTCGTGGGGGACTTTGTCGAAGGCCTTACTGAAATCCAGGTACGCTACATCCACAGCATTCCCTGTATCGACCCAACTCGTAACTCTATCGAAAAAAGAGATCAGATTAGTCTGGCATGACTTGTTTTTGGTAAATCCGTGTTGACTATTAGCAATGACCGCATTTGTTTCTAAGTGTTCGCAGACCACTTCCTTAATGATCTTTTCCAGAATTTTGCCTGGTATTGATGTGAGGCTGACCGGACGGTAATTGTTTGGGTCGTTCTTTTTTCCCTTCTTGAAGATAGGGACCACATTCGCCCTCCTCCAATCTGCTGGGACTTCTCCCGTTCTCCAAGAACTCTCGAAGATAATTGCCAGTGGTTCTGAAATAACTTCCGCTAGTTCCTTCAGTACTCTTGGGTGTAGCTGATCTGGCCCTGGGGACTTGAATTCGTTTAGAGAGGCCAAGTGTTCCTGGACAACTTGTTTCCCTATTTGGGGTTGGATTTCCCCCAATCCTTCGTCCATTCCGTGTTGCTGAGGTTGAAGATGGCTTTCTTTTTCTGAGAAGACCGAGGCAAAGAAGGCATTAAGTAGTTCTGCCTTTTCCCTGTCCCCTGTCGCCATCACCCCGTCTTCTCCTTGCAATGGCCCTATCGCCTCCTTTTTCTTCCTTTTTCTACCAATGTAAGCAAAAAAGCCTTTTTTGTTGTTTTTTATGTCCCTGGCAAGCCTGAGCTCATTTTGCGCTTTAGCCTTGCGAACCTTTTCCCTACAGGTGTTGGCTATACGTTTGAATTCTTCTTTGGTGATTTCTCCCCTTTTCCACTTCTTGTGCATGTCACTTTTGAGCTTTAGCTCAGTTAGAAGTTCTTTGGACATCCATTCTGGCTTCTTTGCACTTGTCTTATTTTTCTTCTTTGTTGGCACTGTTTGCATTTGCGCCTTGAGTATTTCACTTTTGAAAAACTCCCATCCATCCTTAACTCCCTTGTTTTTTAATATCGGCGTCCATGGAATGCCGCTCAGTAATTCCTTCATTTTTTGGAAGTCAGCTCTCTTAAAGTCCAGAATGCGTGTTTGACTTGTCTTAGTTTCAGCATTCCTTTGTATTGCAAACTGCAGGAGCACATGGTCACTTGCCCCTAAGGATCCAACCACTTCAACTGTATTGATCAGGTCTTCCACATTTGTTAAGATTAGATCAAGAGTTGCTGATCCCCTTGTTGCCTCTTCTACCTTCTGGACCATAAAATTATCTGCAAGGCAAGTGAGGAATTTGTTGGACTTTGTACTCTTGGCTGAGTTTGTTTTCCAGCAGATATCGGGATAATTGAAATCGCCCATGACTACTATATCTCTTCTTTGTGCCTGTTTGGTCAGCTGTTGACAGAAGGCTTCATCAAGTCCTTCATCCTGACTCGGAGGTCTGTAATGGACACCCACGACAAGATCTTTTTGAGTCCCGGTTCCCTTGATTCTTATCCAGATGCTTTCAAGCTGGTTTCCCGGATTACAGTCTTGCATTTCTTCTGCAACGTAACTGTTTTTGACATATAAAGCTACTCCCCCTCCTCTCCCCTTTGTTCTATTTCTGTGAAAGAGGTTATAGCCCTCAATGGTTAAATTCCAGTGATGGGAGTCATCCCACCAGGTTTCAGTGATGCCTATGACATCGTATGTGTGGTGCTGTGCTAGGAGTTGGAGTTCGTCTTGCTTATTTCCCATGCTCTGAGCATTAGTGTAAAGACATGTAAGCCCCTGTGACCTCCCCTTGAACTGTTTATTTGGGATTATTGTGCTCTCTGTACTTGGTCCTTGCTGTGTTTGTGCAGCCCTCCGTTTAGCCTTTCGGCGGTTCCCTGTGGTCGTGGGTAATATAGTGTTCGCCAGGCTGTTGTTCCCCTCCCCCAGTGGATCTAGTTTAAAGTGCGCCTGATGAGGTTTGTGAGTCTGTGTGCAAAAAGATGTTTTCCTACTTGTGTGAGATGCACCCCATCGCTTGCCAGTAGTCCATCCTCTTGGAAGAGTAGACCATGGTCAAGGAAGCCAAAATGCTCCTCTTGACACCATTTTCTGAGCCAGTTATTGACCTGTACTATTTTTCCGGCCCTTGTAGAGCCGTGTCCTACAACAGGGAGGAGGGATGAAAAGATCACATGTACATTATACAGTTTTAGCTTTGTTCCCAGAGCTCGAAAATCATTTGTGATCTTTTGAAAAGTATGCCTAGCGGTGTCATTGGTACCTACATGAATCAACATAAGGTGGGGAGGGTGATGGGGCTTTAGGAGCCTGCTGAGCCTCTGAGTGATGTGGTGTATTTTTGCCCCGGGAGGCAGCATGTTTCTCGAGCCATCCCATCCGGTCTGGAAATGATGGCTTCCGTTCCTCTAAGGAGGGAGTCACCTACTACCAAGACCTGTTTCCTTTGAGGATTGACAGGGTCCCTTTTGTGCAAGACAGTGTGTATGTCCCCTGAAGAGTGTTCCTGTTGAAGTGAATCATGTAGGTGTAAAGTGTTGTCATCCTCCTCAACATCCCCAGTGCATTCATCAATGACAATCCATTGAGATACATCCGAGAGCCCATTACTCTCCCAAGGATGTTCCTGTTGCTCCTGGTCTATGATTGGGGATGGAGCATTTGCATGATTACATAAGTGTGACTGTGGTGATGCACTGTCCCCGTCAGGGCTATCCCCTGCGCATTGATCCAGGGTGGTCCACTGAGTGGTATCTAAGAAACTGTGGTCCTCCACAAGATGTGTTTCCTGATTGTATGTTAATGATGTAAGAATTTCAAATCTGTTGTGTAAATGCAGCTGAGCAGAGGAGTTCTGCGGAGGCTGCCTGGTCCTGCGTCTCCTTCTATGGGTGGTTACTAGTGAGTCATTTGCCATATAATAATGGCTTCAAGGCAGAAATTCCACACACAAAAACAAAAGCATCTCGCCATAGGTTACAAGAGAATAGACATACTGGTACAGTCATGAAAACAAGGATTGCTCTGTATTGTTCACTGCATTTGCAGTCCATCTTACAAAGTTGTGGTATATGCCCCGCATCATTCAGAATATAAAGCAGATGTTCCCCCACCCCTCTATCTTTACTGACTCATTAACTGAAAGTGTTCTTTAATATTTTTTTTAACCACTTCATTTTGTCATTTCACTGTTAGCTTTCTTTAGCAATAGCTAGGAGTGTGATTTCTATGTAAGTACTCAAAATTTTGGAGCCCCCGTGGCACAGCAGGTTAAACTGCTGAGCTGCTGAACTTGCTGACTGAAAGCTCGGCAGTTCGAATCTGGGGAGCAGGGTGAGCTCCCGCTGTTAGCCCCAGCTTCTGCCAACCTAGCAGTTCGAAAACATGCAAATGTATGAAGATCAATAGGTACCGTTCTGATGGGAAGGTAACGGCACTCCATGCAGTCATGCCGGCCACATGAGCTTGGAGGTGTCTACGGACAATGCCAGCTCTTCGGCTTAGAAATGGAGATGAGCACCAACCCCCAGAGTCGGACATGACTGGACTTAATGTCAGGGGAAAACCTTTACCTTTACTGCTCAAAATTTGAGGAATGCAAGATTTTGTTACGAAAGGAGCAGGATGCCTCTTGCTGTGATATTGGGATCTTTTCCCCTGACCTCTGTCTTTCCAAAATATGTCCAGATAGCTCTTCATGGCATGTACCTTTGATTGGGTGCGTTGACACTGTGGAGAATGAAAGCAGTTTGGAATCACTTTAACTGTCATGGCTCAATGTTATGGAATTGTGGGACTTGTAGTTCGGTGAAACACCAGCCTTCTTTGCCAGAGAAGACTAAAGAACTTGTAAAATCACAACTACTATGGTTCTATAGTACTGAGCCATGGCAGTTAAAGTGGTGTCAAACTGCACTCATTCTACAGTGCAGACACACCTTATGGGGTTTGCCTCTTTCAGTGTAGCTGTTACTACAGCCTCTGTAATGAAGTGAATCCTTGGTGAGATGAAGAACAACAGCTGACCAGACTGGAGGCAGCCGCCTCTCAAAGCACAGGGGGGGAACTGTGGAAGACTATATAGAGCTGCACTGGAGATCTGTATTACCCGAAAAGAAAAGTGATCCCAGGAGGTTCTAGGGAAGCGTATGTGGCTCGCAGACTGGATTTTGCCCACCCCTGTCTTCAAGAGTAAGCTCAGGATGATATTTCACTTTTAGCTTTGAGCTTGCTGTGAAAATCCATGGGCTCCCTACATTTTGGTCAGACGTGCCATCATCTCTCCTGTCCTGAATTTGAGCAAGACAAAGGAAGGGGTATTATTTCTGTAACTTTGAAAAGCAACACTAATGGTCTAGACCAGTGATTCCCAAAGTGGGCACTACTGCCCCCCGGTGGGTGCTGGAGCGATCCAGGGGGGCGGTGATGGCACCTATTAGGGCACGGGGGTGGGGCCAGGGGAGGGGCGGGGCCTCTTCCCAAGTGCCGGAGACAGGGCTGAGCACCTGAGGCGCCTGTTCGGACACAGGGAGCGGAGCTATAGGAGTGGGCGTGGCTTCTTCCCAAGAGCCCAAGACAGGGCTGAGAATCTATACCTCTCCTGAGGCGCTTTTTGGGACAAAGAGGGCGGAGCTAGGGAAAGGGGCGGGGCCTCCTTTCAAGAGCCCAAGGCAGGGCTGAGCCTCTATACCTCTCCTGAGAGGCCTTTTAGGACTAAAGGGCAGGGCTAGGGGTGGGGGCAGGGCCTCTTTACAAGAGCGTGAGACAGGGCTGAGCCTCTGTATACCTCCCCTGAGGTGCTTTTTAGGTAGAGAGGTTCAGCCCCATCAGGCACTTGGGAAGAGGCCCCACCCCCTCCTCTAGCCCCGCCCCCTGCATCCAGGACAGGGATAGAAGCTCAGCCCTGCCTCAGAGCTCGTAACTCCACCCATCCCAGGCCTGGCCTCCCATTTGTGGCCCTGCCCACCTCCACCTCCCCCTCCCAGCCCTGCATCTTAGACAAGGGGAGAGGCTCAGCCCCACCCTCTTGAGCAGGAGCCACACCCACCCCTCTAAGCCATACACCTCTTTCCAAGGGGCGCTGAGTAATATTTTTTCTTGAAAGGGGGCGGTAGGCTAAATAAGTTTGGGAACCACTGGTCTAGACTTTGTTTATAGTCACAGAGCCCATTCCCTATTCCTCTCAAACCATTTGGGGGGGTATTTTAAAATTAATTGTTAAGCCACATAACCAAGCTGTAGCTTTTCTTCATTCAAGATCAGAAACCGAAAAGATGATGCATGTGTTTTGCAATACAAGGGTAAAGAGTTGTCTACTCATTTTTTTCCTGACAGGGAAGTATGAAGAAATGAAACATCTAGGCTGTTCCAGCACAGTGCAATCTTTCCCAAAATATAAAACATTTTTCAATGAGGTATTGAAGAAAGGTTTGATTAGATGCATGGGATAGGAAGCAGACTCCTCACTTGAAGCACAAGAAAGTGAGGAAAGAGGTAACCCACAGTTGATTTTTATGATGTATATACTCTAAGTTCTTCCAGGACAGACAAAGCTCTTGCTTTTCACTAGTACTTACATCAGTGGTTCTCAAACTGTGGGTCCCCAGATGTTTTGGCCTTCAACTCCCAGAAATCCTAACAGCTGGGAAACTGGCTGGTATTTCTGGGAGTTGTAGGCCAAAACACCTGGGGACCCACAGGTTCAGAACCACTGACTTACATAGACCTGTGAATAAATCAATCCAGGTTTTGGTAGTTGATTTTGGTACTGTTCCATTATCCGGGCGGAGGCCTAAAGAGGGCGCTAGACAGAGAAGGATAGTCCATTTTATTATTTGGGGCGGGGGGGGGGGGAGAGTAAAAGGAGTAAAACCATTTCCCCCTGTTTTCGCTGCTTATTCCCCCTCCCCACTTCCTATTTCATAAGGGAGGGTTGTTTCCACGATGGAGACATGGATGGGGAGAATAATAGGAAAACAGGGGGAAATTGTTCTTCAAGCCCCCCTTCCCCCCATAAAATGAACTACAGTAGAGTCTCACTTATCCAACATAAACGGGCCGGCAGAACGTTGGATAAGCGAATATGTTGGATAATAAGGAGGGATTAAGGATAAGCCTATTAAACATCAAATGAAGTTATGATTTCACAAATTAAGGACCAAAACATCATGTTAGACAACAAATTTGGAAGAAAAAGTAGTTCAATACACAGTAATTCTATGTAGAAATTACTGTATTTATGAATTTAGCACCAAAATATCATGATATATTGAAAGCATTGACTACAAAAATGCGTTGGATAATCCAGAACGTTGGATAAGCGAGTGTTGGATAAGTGAGACTCTACTGTATCCTCCTTCCTAGAGCCCCCTTTTGGCCTCCACCTGCATAATGGAACAGTACCTTGATTTTTAAACTAAAATGTATAGATTTATCTTTCTATATAAAAGTCAACGTATATATGTATATATATTTTGTACCACAAAGGCTGTTGATAGGTGAAGTGGCCCTCTGGGATGTCACTAAATTGGCTGTTGCTAGGTAAAGTGCTCCACTTGTCATGCCACTGGAAAGAAAAGTGGCATGTGTACAGGGAGAAGGGATGAAGGAAGGAAAGAGCCACAAAGAAAGACTTGCCATGGAGACATTGTGAGGAAGGCTTTCTCAAAGCTGGAAAAGGGAGAAAGTAGGCAGGCAGACAATGACACCCAGACAACAGCATATACACTAGTCAATATATACACAGTATGTCCTTCAAATAGTGAGGGCAGCTCACCTCAAGCACATGCTGACATTCACCTCTTCAGGTCCCGTCCCTCCCACCCCGTCTTCAAGTTATCTCCCTTCAACCCAAACTTAAAATGACGGCACCTGAGCAAGTTGCATATCTCTTTTCTTGGAATGGGGGGAAAACATCTAGAACACAGACCAAAATGCAAAGAATGACTTGGAGCTCAATTTAATCTCCCGAAATTGGTGGGACTTGTCAGAGTAACTTAAGTTCCATCGGTGCTAATGCTTCTGCTCAAAGTATAGCGAGTCTTGAATCTCGTCCACTATTTATAGTAAAAATGTTTACTTGTGTACAATGCTCGGAGTAAAGAAAGGAAGCTTCTGCCTAAATCAGTTTGCAAGTCCCCGCTACAGTAGGTGCATTTAAGGGATGATGTTTACCTAAATGTGGTCTTACAGTGGGTGTGGTGGGTATTTTCTCGCTGAGCCTAGCAATTGGATTTAGGTCTTAAGATCAAAGCTCCACGTATACTGTGGCTATCTCACAAACTAGACATGAAAGCAGGGAAATAGCGTATAGATCAGTGGTTCTCAACCTGTGGGTCCCCAGGTGTTTTGGCCTACAATTCCCAGAAATCCCAGCCAGTTACCAGCTGTTAGGATTTCTGGGAGTTGAAGGCCAAAACATCTTTGGACCCACAAGTTGAGAACCACTAGTATAGATGGAAAAGTATTATAATAGATCCAATTCATCCTGTTCCCTCTCTCATCTCTTTCATAACCATTAGACCTTTGCAGTCTGCTGGCACGTTTCCCCCAGCACTGTTTTTGCTTGCTGCCAACTGTGGCTTCACCAGCCAAACTCTCTTACATGTTAGCCTCTTGGGCTTAATGGTGCCCAGACAGAGATCCTAAAAATGTCTTTTTTGAATGCCTTTTTCTGCCTCCAGGGGAAGAGAGAAGAGACTATTTAGTGTGGCCTCCATTTTTTCATATCCTAATTTCTTCTTCATCGGATCCTCAGTTTTAATCCACCCCAATTTCTTCAAGAAAAGTGTACCCAAGCGGTGGCAACTTCAAGCACAGGCCGACTCCTTTTCCCTGTTGGCCCTCCCTGGCTTGATTCTTGGCCAGGCTATTTCATGGGCTTTGAGGGACCAGGCAATTATCCTTTTTAATAGAGCTGTGGCTTTGGGGCTGCAGGACAGATGGAGGCAAAGGGGGCCAAAGGAGGATCAAAGATTTACACTAATAGAAATGCCCAGCTAATTGTTAAGGAGATTAGAGGCTCGATGGAGGAGGCATGCAGCTCAGAGGTGACCTACCGCATGGTCTCAAAGAATCCTGTAACATTACCCAGGTGTAAGGAGGAAGAAATCCTCCACTGGGGGAATCAGAAGGAGAAGCTGACAGATTGGGTTGCCAGGCATGTTTCCCGCCTTAAACATTGAGGGATATGAGGGAGTTTGGGAATTTGTCAAGCATCCGAAAGAGGAGGTCAAATAAGGCGGCCACGCAAAAGGAGACATAGATACAGTGTGGAGCACAGCTAACATGGGGAGCAGGCTTGCACTGAAGAATGGGGCCTTATCAAAAGGCCATTGTGTAGCCTGTCAAACCTCCGTTCTTTGTGGCTTATGCAGAAGCCCCACTATTGGTTACAGAAGGCCGGCAGCTCACTGAAAGCTTTGTAATCCTAGCTCTGCTAATTAAGCAAGACTGTGGGGCCGCCTAAGCATGTCCTTTTTCCTGAGTGTTTGGCCCCCACCACACTGGAGAAGGCAAGGAGGAGGAGGAGGAGGAGGAGGAGGAAGGGGTCACTCTGAGGCATGCAAGAGGCAGCAGTGCTGCCAGCAGGGGGGAAGAGACAGCCAAATGAGATTGGCTTTATGGGCTGCAGCAACAGCAGCAGATTAAATGAAGGGAGAGCTGGCGCTGAGAGACCAGGAACTGGGGCACTTGCACGTCACGGTGGCTTTGACTGAAGTGTAAGGTTCGTTTGTGGTAATCCAGATTGCTCGATTGTGAGGTTGGGCGTATGTCCGCACACGTTTTTGTACCATAGGAAGGACAGGGAAAAAACCTAGCCTTTGCCCCCTGTTCTTAGGGCTGCTTGCTCTCCAGACAGAAGATGCCAACAAATGGGATCCACCAGGTCTTGAAGATCCAGTTTGGCTTAATCAATTCTGATAACCGGTACCTGACGGCAGAGAGCTTTGGCTATAAGGTGAATGCTTCTGCACTTAGCCTGAAAAGAAAGCAAATATGGACCCTGGAGCAGGACGGAGACAGTTCTGTGGTCTTCTTGAAGAGCCACCTAGGTAGGTACTTATCTGCTGACAAGGATGGCAAGGTCTCCTGCGAGGCCGAGAAGCCAGGAAGTGATGGGCGTTTTGTAATTGTCACTCAGTCAGATGGGCGCTGGGCTCTCCAGTCAGAACCGTACAAGCGTTTCTTTGGTGGCTCTGAAGATCGGTTGTCCTGCTTTGCCCAATCCATCACTGAAGTGGAGCTCTGGGCTGTACACTTGGCCATCCACCCACAAGCAAATCTTCTGAGTGTTAGCAGGAGAAGATATGCGCACCTCAGTGCCCAAGAGGATGAGATCTCCACCGACAGCAACATCCCCTGGGGGGTGGACTCCCTCATCACGCTTACCTTCCAAAACAAGAAGTACTGCTTGCGAACCTGTGATAACCGCTACCTGCGTAATGATGGCACCCTGGTCAAGGAGCCTGACTCTCGTGCAGGCTACACCCTGGAATTCAAGGCAGGCAAGCTGGCCTTCAAGGATTGTGATGGGAAGTACCTGGCACCCATGGGACCTACTGGCACTCTAAAATCGGGCAGGAGCTCCAAGCCGGGCAAAGACGAACTCTTCGATCTGGAAGAGAGCCACCCACAAGTAGTATTCATGGCCTCCAATGGCAGATATGTCTCCATCAGGCAAGGTAAATCCATATTGCTCTTCATTGGTAGCCCTTCTGTCTCAATCACTAGAATGCACATGTCTAGTTGTTTGCCTGTCTTCTGGAATGGAAAGAGGCAGGTGCTGACTGAGTGCATATAGGAGGGGCAGGGAAGAGGTGGTAGCAATTATCATCATCCATTTCCTTCCTCTCTCTCTCTCTCTCTCTCTCTCTCTCTCTCTCTCTCTCTGAATCAATCAATTTTGCATTTGGTTTGGAGATCCTGTCTGCAGCTGTCTTCCTGATACTCATGGGTACCTCCAGAGGTGGTCAGGAAGGGACGGATGCAGCTTATTTCATGAAGTGTACAATGCAGCTTCTTGTTTCGCTCATATCAGCTCTCTGTCAGAGCAGATTACTGCTTCAGGGACTGCTGTACAGGTGGGCAATTAGCAACAATTGATACTGTGGATGGAAGAGGGGTTCAGAATCTAAGAGCCAAGGACAAGTGTAGTGATGGGCAACAGCAGCAAATCTGCTTTCTCTTTTCATAGCTTTGCTGCACCCTTTATGGCTTTGTGCCAAAGTGGAGAGGTCTCGCATCCACAGGACAGTCAGCTATAATCTCAGGAGCTTCTCAGAATCAGAGACACCTTATACTACAAATTAAGGTATAGAGACAGCCAGCAACAGTCCCTGAGGATGAGAAGCAGAAAGATACAGAACCCATTCTCCTTTCATTTGAGTAAACCTGGTGGCTCTTTAACAAAACAGACACTTGCTAACCGGCTTCTCTTTCTACATATGCAGAGGACAGACTGGCCCATAAAGAAAGCAAGCAAACAAGGAATTCCTGGTTCCCATCCCCACTTCATTGTGAATCTCTTCTGCATAAATCCAGCTAAAATGAATGGGATTTGCAAGAGTGCACCCTGGTGGCACATGGACAGATGATTTGCTCATTGCATTTAACTTTCTTCTGTGCCATTAAGCAATGGCACTTAGATAATATCTTCTGATCTAGGGAGGGAAAGGGGAGGGGGAGAGAGAGAGACAGACAGAGACTATGCCTTTACCAGCCAATGCAACCTTCTATCTTTCATTTTTCCCAGCTTGTTTTCAGTGGGTCCAGAGGTATTCATCAGCACAGAACATCTGCAGTTGTCATTTTTGCACAACTGCAAAGCAACAATGTGGTGTTCATTTTGTACTCTGTGCCAATTAATCAAATTCATTCCTTTTCCAGACATTGTTGGCCAATATGGAGATAGAGAGAGAGAGAGAGAGAGAGAGAGAGAGAGAGAGAGAGAGAGAGAGATAGATATATATATATATATATATATATATATATATATATATATATATATAAAAATAAATAAAAAGAAGGAAGATACTGGGAAAGTATTTTAGGGATACACAGACATTTCCATTTGCAAGTACAAAACATGACAACCTATTTAGATATTATCTGCCCAGCCTCATCAACAAAGAGTAAAATATAGGATAGGTATGCAGTGGCTGAGATCCTACCTTGGGAATGGATACATAAATATTCACATGTGAAGTTACATGTGCTATGCAACCCTTGTTCTGAATGACAACCTCACACAACTTGGTGCTCACCTAAATGTGCAATAATACACCCAAAGGTACATGTGTTTCTGCCTGTGCCTCATGTCTCCATATATATAGCTCCGCTTCCACAACTTTGAACTCAATAGGCATGTTCAAATCAGACAAAAATGCCTATTTGCTGCCATAGGGGTGCTTATACATGCATGAGTCACCAGCTGGATTGCAGCCACTGTCTTTTGTTTGCTAGCTCTGGGAGCCCTGTATCTGGAAGCTATCCACCAGCTTCAGAAATTTTGCTTTTAAAAAGTAACCAGCCACCAATATAGTGCAAAAGCTCAAATGTAGCTAGCTGCAATTAAAAGGTGACTTGTCACACACAGTTACATTTATAACATAATTTTTTCCCTTTCCCTTTCTCAAAAGTACCGTAAGTGGATGTTTAAAAAGTTATCAATATTCTTCCCCAACTACATACACCTGTGACTTCGCATACAGAACACACTCTCCTCCTGTCCATCTCATCTTAGGCTCAACATCCACATCACAGTATAAGTCAGCAATGCATGCCAGCATTTGAACCACGTGATCGTTCTGTAGGGGGTCTGTCTGTGTTTCTGACAAATACTGAAGTAAAAAAGTTATAGCAATTACAGCATGAAAAGAGTTGTTTTCCCCCTTTATGTTATAGTCATAATACAATGCAGTTTGTTTTTGGGGAAATGAACTAATTCCAAATAACTATTTATTTATAACTAGTTGCTTCCTAGTTCTATTGTATTGGGGTGCTGTTTCAAAAGCACAGAAGTAGAATGGAATGCAGCCCCATCTCAATGTCCAACATTGTTTAGAATCACAAACCCTCCTGTATAAAGAAGCATTTGAAGAATATTGGGGAAAGAAACCAGTCTTTCACTAGTATTTAATGGCTGCCTGCATGAAATGGGTGGGTAACAAATGCTCTTGCCTTTAATAGCTTATTTGACTTGTTTCTATACAATAGCATGTGTGTCCTGTCTCACTGTGATTGTTTTCCTAGTTTCCCCAAAGCACCATATGGAACAGAGTGGAGAGGAAATAATAATAACAACAACAACAACAACAACAACAACTTTATATACTGCCCTATCTCCTCAGAGGATTCAGGGCGGTTTCCAACATGATAAAAACAATACAATACAAGTGCTATTTGCATATCACAATTCCATTACATATATGAAGATTTATATTTCCCATTGCAGAACATGGAGAATGCACTAGCAAAAACTTGAAGTGCAATCTGAAAATATTAAAGTCATACAAGAAATCTTGAGCCAAACCAAAAAAGAACCTGGTCAACTGGTGTCTTTACACTCCTTCCCTCCAGAGAAAAGTAAACTAAATATAAGCCATTATTCTTTTTAATGCTGTTTTCAGAGTCCAAGCTCCATAGGATGATGATGGCAGCCCATTTCTTTTCTACTGTTCTGTCCACTGTGAAAACTGTGCTAAAAGCCTCATTTCTGCATCCATAACACAGGCATATAGAACTGCCAACATCTAAGGCAGCCCCTGTAGCTCTGCTTTTCACAGCAGCTGTCTGTCAGTTTAAAAGGACTGATGTTTAGTTCTCTCCCAGGAAAAAAAGGTTTGTCTGCCCCTATCTGTGTATGAAATCTTTATTAAAGGTTCAAAAGCAGAACAGATGTGTTTTATCAGTGGCTGGCTATGTTGCCATAACTAAATTTTGATTATTAGGATTATTTTGATTATTATTACAAATTACTTCATGTATTTCATTCTGGTTGCCTTTCCTCAATATATGACATATACATGGGGAAGATTAGAGGAGATTCAGGAGGATCAGTATGGATATAAATATAGAAAGATAAGGGACATAAGCAACGTGTTTGTCCCACCATGTCATGACCAGAGACCAAGCCTTAATTTGTTTTCCAAAACCACAGCACATAATGTCCATATGTTTAATATGTTCACTTGTGGAAGTTTCTGGTGTGAGAGAATTGGCCGTCTGCAAGGACACTGCCCAGGGGATGCCCGGATGTTTTGATGTTTTACCATCCTTGTGGGAGGCTTCTCTCGTGTCCCCGCATGGGCAGCTGAAGCTGACAAAGGGAGCTCATCTACGGTCTCCCCGGGTTGGAATCACACCAGAAGTGACTTACAATTTCTCAAGTCACTCCTGACACACAGAAAAACTTGTGGAAGCATAATGGTTCCCCTTTGCTATTAAAACTTGAGGAAAAACAAAGAGAGATCAAAAGGAATGGTTCTAGAGATCGATGGGTATCTACACTGTAGAATTAATGTGGTTTGACACCTCTTTAATTGTTATGGCTTAACGGGTTAGAATCATGTGAGTTGTAGTTTTACAAGGTATTTAACCTTCTCTGCTAAAAAGTGCTTATGTCTCACCAAGTTACAACTCCCAGGATTCTACAGCATTGAGCCATAGCTGTTAAAATGATGTAAAACTATTCAATTACTGTAATTCTACAGAGTAAATACAGTTATTCTACAGTGTAGTTGCGCCCTTAGATTTGCATAGTGTGATAAGACTCTGGCAAACTTGGAGATTTACAAAGCACAAAATATAGATGAGTGTTTATGTTTCTTTAGTTTGCATATCTGTAGATGTCTTTTCCATGATTGCAACAGAGTTTCTGAGAATCAAATGTGCTGTCATCAGCTCAGTACTCATTGCTTTTATTATTTCAAATCTCCATCTTCTACAGAGTCCAACCAGTGTTTTTTAAAATGTAAATTGCCACCTGCAAATGGGATTTCCCCACTAGACAAAATACCTCTCTACGGTCTCCAGCACAGCTTGATTGGGTGGTGTATCAACTGGGCAAAGTGTTGTGTTAAATTACCTTCCTTCCCCCCAATCCCAACCTAGTGATTCACTAACATAGCCTTTCCCGACCTGATGCCCTCTAAATCTTTGGGATTATCACTCCCATCAACTAATCAGGCCAGTGACATAGATGATGGAATTGGTCATCCAAAACAAATAGGAGCTGAGTAAGTGACTGGTGGAACTAGAAATGCCACACTGCTGGCCCACTATATGGCTCTAGGACATTTTCAGGACAGAGGCAGGCTACCTAGATTTGGCTAAAAAAACAAGTGAAATGGGCTGTTCCAGATTTACTCAATCGTTCAGAGTCAAGTAGAGTCCTAGGGCAAGGGGTCCTCACACCAGATGTACCCACAGAGACCTGGGAGTAGAAGTCAAGACCATGGGCTAGGGAAAAAAAATGAATTTATTGCCTGCAATGTACTTGGACAGCCTTGAGCAAGTCAGTATTGTTTCAGGCCTAAATTCACCTCTTGTTTCTGTTATGTGTGGATAATAACAAAACCATTAGGCTATTTTACAAGTGGTAGGAAGGATTATTGAGACAATGCCTGAGAAGTGCTAGCAGTAGTTCTCAATGTGTGGATCCCCAAATGTTTTTGGCCTTCAGCTCCCAGAAATCCTAACAGCTGGTATACTGGCTGGGATTTCTGGGAGTTGTAGACCAAAACACCTGGAGACCCACAGATTGAGAACCACTGTGCTAGAGGGAAGACCAGAAAACCATGGGATTACAGTATGAACTCCTTATCCATAGACTTGATATCCACGGTTTTACTTACCCACAGAAATATCTACCCCACAAAGTGTTTTTGGAAATCTTTATGTCCACCAGTGCAATTCTATCGTATACTTCCAGCACAAGTATAGCCAAAATATAGGGTTTGTTGTTATCCATAGTTTCAAGTATTCACAGGCAGACTTCGAACATGGATACAGGGATTGTACTGTTCTAGCAAATTGGTTCTGGTGAGGGGTCGACCTGTGCCACCTCTAAATCTGGGTATTCTCTGATACTTCTCCAATGATATCCCCTCCAGATTATTTGGATTGGAATTCCCATTCTTCCCAAAGAGTATGCCGATCGTAGTTTAATATGATGATATCTTATTTGAAAAAGAATGAAGCTTACTATGAAGAGCCGAAAAATAAAGATCTCAGAGTGGGGATGCCCAACTATTGTTCGTCTCTGTGAAAAAAAGTTCTTCCCATAGCTTCCCATGTGCCCTGCTTGTCTTGAATGCACCATGTCTCCAACCATGTTCACTGTCACAGGTTGTGGTGGTGGGTACTGGTTTAAGGGCATTCAACATATTAGTCACAGATAACAGCCATTCTCCCTGCCAGCTGGTTGTTTTCTCCTTGGTCGTATGTCATCCCATTATTACTGAACATGTTAAATCCTTTATGGAGCCCTTAGTGGCACAGTGGGTTAAATCCTTGTGCCAGCAGGACTGATGACTTGAAGGTTGAGTTACTGACCTGAAGGTTGCTGGTTCGAATCCAAGCGTGGATGAGCTTCCCTCTATCAGCTCCAGCTCCCCATGCAGGGACATGAGAGAAGTCTCCTACAAGGATGGTAAAAACATCAAACATCCAGGTGTCCCCTGGACAACGTCCTTGCAGACAGCCAATGCTCTCACACCAGAAGTACTTTGCAGTTTCTCAGGTCGCTCCTGACATGAAAAAAAAATCCTTTATGGGTCCTTTATGAGTTTTTAAAGGTTTGAGTTTTTTTATTTTATAATTCTGAAAAACTTGGGGTTCCTCTAAGCCAGGGGTCCCCAAACTAAGGCCCGGGGGCCGGATGCGGCCCATCGAAGCCATTTATCCGGCCCCCACGGCACAAGGGCAGAAGGGGGTTGGACTAAATGACCCAAGGGTCTCTTTTTCTCTTAAAGCTATTATTATTATTATTATTATTATTATTATTATTATTATTATTATTAGAAACACAACAAGATGAGTCCACAGCAGACACTCTGCTGGTTGTATTGGATCATACGTCGGACACTTCCCAAGTGTCTAGGACTGTGTGATGTATCGGCGAATAACAAGTGCAGATCCCAGTAAGGTGGCCTTCTGTAGCTGGCAGATGGTAATTTTGTTAGTGCCGATTGTGTTTAAGTGCAGGCCAATGTCTTTAGGCACTGCACCCAGTGTGCCGATCACCACTGGGACCACCTTGACTGGCTTGTGCCAGAGTCTTTGTAATTCAATCTTTAAATCCTCATACGTGTCAGCTTTTACAGTTGTTTCTCCTCAATCCTTCTGTCACCTAGGATTGAAACATCGACAATCCATACTTTGTTTTTTAACACAATTGTGAGGTCAGGAGTATTGTGTTCCAAAACCCTGTATTATTATTATTATTATTATTATTATTATTATTATTATTAATAATAATAATATTGAGGCTGGGTGGCCATCTGTCAGGGGTGCTGTGCTTGTGCTTTCAGTGCATAAAGGCAGAAGGGGGTTGGACTAAATGGCCCAAGGGGTCTCTTCCAACCCTCTTTATTGCTGTTGTTGTTGTTGTTGTTGTTGTTATTTATTATTATTATTGCTCGGTGGCCAACTATAGTCCGGCCCTCCAACGGTCCGAAGGATCGTGAACTGGCCCCCTGTTTAAAATGTTTGGGGACCCCTGCTCTAAGCAGACTGTTTTTTCTTCATGAGAAATAGCACACATAACCTGGATTGTGTGTATACAGAAAGGCATTTTTTTCCAAATGAAGAGAATACAATAATTACAAATCTACTGTGTATCACAACAACCGCCATACTATCTGAGAAGCTTTGACTCCAAAATGCTTACTTTTTAAATGTAAGAGCCCTTGTTAACATTATAGTACTTAGGCCAAAAATAATTAGCTACCATTACAGATTTTTTTTTAAAGTACATCAACTTACTTTTTTAGATTCTTGTTTCCCAAAAAATAACTGAAACAGGCCCTTTGCAGCTTAACCTTTTAGATTGTTTCCTGAAAATAACTAAAATAGGTACTTTGCATTATTTTTATTACACAAGTATTTAATTTGTGGTGTAAAACGTCCTACCATCCACCTAGTTGCTGCCTATTTGTCACTTTTTTAAAGTTCAACAGTAGTCTATTTTATGCTGGTGAAATTTAGCTAGCAAGCAAGCAGGAAAAAGAAAGTTCTCAGTGCTGCAGAGATGTTAGGAAGTCCTGCTCTTCTGCTTGGGTCATTATCATCTTATCCAAGTCGCACCATCTCATTCGCACTGGCACTGGAGTCACCAGTGGTGCAGTGGGTTAGACCCTTGTGCCAGCAGGACTGCTGACCAAAAGGTCGGCGGTTCAAATTTGGGGAGTGGGGTGAGCTCCTATCTGTCAGCTCTAGCTCACCATGGGGGGACATGAGAGAAGTCTTCCACAGGATGGTAACGCATCAAACATCTGGGCACCCCTTGGACAGAGTCCTTGCAGACAGCCAATTCTCACACCAGAAGCAACTTGCAGTTTTTCAAGTTGCTCCTGACACACAAAAAAAGCTCAGCTGGCCCAGCACATATGAATCCTCACCTCAGTCCTCCCTCATGTCCTTGCTAGACCTCTCATTCTGACCTACTGGGGTTGTGGGATACCAGAAATACCAACACATTGGCAAGAGCTTTCTTTTGTTGGCAGTGAGCAACAGTCAGGAGGACAGTGCCGGGCAGGACTTCTTTGCTTGCTTCAAGCCACTTAGGAACTGGAGAGTTATTAATAGGAGGCTTGTGTGTCAGCCAGATGGAAACAACAGCAATCAGATTAATGAGGCCAATTAAAGCAATTGTTTCAGGATTTTCTGGTAATGGAGCGATGGGGGAAGAGGATGCCCACAGATCAATGGTAAAGGAAGGGGTCTGATGGGCAACTACTGAAGACTCTGATGTGGGGGTAATGTCAAAGGGATAGCAGGGAGGGTCACATCCTTCTCCATCTGGAGGATTATCCAGCTCCTTCCTAAACTGCAACCTGCCAGCTGTATGGATTCAATTGAATCCACCTCCGCAATGTGTGTGGTCTTTTCTGATTATATGCAACGGAACAATCCAATTAAACGAGCTTGTCTAAAGGAAGGATGCACTCAGATATATTTAGGAAATTTAGCTTACCTGCTAAGACCCAGGTATATGGGAGCAGCTGAAAAATAAAGGAAACTTTTCAGATAAACCTAGCCAGCCATACCATAACCGAACTATGTGAAGTAACTGCTTCAGGCAGTAAATTCTAAGGGAGCTTCCAGTCTTCATTTGCTATTTGTTAATAAAATAACAAAAGGGAGCACGATCTGTTGTGGAGCCCATTGTACAGCTCAAACAATTAAGCTCATGGAAGATCTGAATCATATAAAAATTATGTACTGGTCACTTTAGAGCTGATTAAATCTCAGGTGAGCTTGAGGAATTTTCCATGTGGCTTTAGAAAGCCATGCATTTAAAATAGGTTGATTTGACACAGTGTGCATCTACATTGGATAGTTATAACAGATAATACCATTGGCTTTATCCTACGGAATCCTTGGATTTGTTACTTGGTATGATACTTGGAATTATCTGTTGGAGACTCAGAGAAATCCACTAGAGTTAACTCTCCTGACTATAATTCCTATACTTCTGCCATGGCAGTTAGACTGATATAAAATTGGCATAATTTTGTAGAACAGGTACATGCCAGGAGCATTTTTAGTAAACTGGAGGATTCCTAGCCTCAAAGGTTTTTTTATCATCCCTTTCTTCCAAAAAGCTCAAGGTAGCTAACAACAGAGCTACACCATCTAAATCAGAAATAGAGAACTGTGGTACAGCTAGGGACTGTATTCAGGCATCAGGAGATATTGTAGGTGGCAGATCTCTTTTGATTTTTTAATTAAAACATTTTAATTAAAATTAAATTTAGTAATTTAAAAAGTAATCACTTCTAAGCTGAGACTGGAAGGAGTGAGGGGGATGGAAGGAGGGGATGAGAGTGTTTGCAAGAGGCAAGATTTTAATACGGGACTGGAGTGTGGGGGATGAAAGGGGGAAGCATTTGCAAGAGATGAGATTTTAAACTGGGACTGGTGCCAGTGGGATGGTAGGAGAGAATGGGACCATTTGCACATTTGGTTGCCACAGCAAACCCAGACTCATCCTAGGCAAGATGTGGCAAGCATTATTAGTGGTTATAGTACTAGTGTCTCTCTACTATGCACAGGGGAGAGGGAGGATTGCACCTTTTGGCCCTGTATGTCACCTACTGTCTGCAGGTCACTCCTGATTCAAATACTTGACAGTCTAACACTAAAACAGCAGGAGATCATACCAGAATGTGTTAGATATGTAAACACTTTACCACTCAGAGAAAACTAAAATAAGTTTCACAAATCAGCAGCTTTTCCAAGAGTAGAGAAAGGTAAAGGTAAAGGTTTTCCCCTGACATTAAGTCATGGCCAACTCGGGGGTTGGTGCTCATCTCCATTTCTAAGCCAAAGAACCTGTGTTGTCTGTAAACACCTCTAATGTCATGTGGCCTGCATGACTGCATGGAGTGTCATTACCTTCCCACCGGAGCGGTACCTATTGATCTACTCACATTTGCATGTTTTCGAACTGCTAGGTTGGCAGAAGCTGGGCTAACAGCGGAAGCTCACTCTACTTCCCGGATACAAACCACTTACCTTTCGGTTGACAAGTTCAGCAGCTCAGCAGTTTAATTTTTTGTACATTGCAAAAAATTAAGGACGATGAGATGGGCACCCCTCAAAAAAAGGAGTCCCATAATATTCTAGTTGCTTGCTACTGAAAACATACAAAACATCACCAGCGTGATGCCTGAGGGCCGTTTTGTGCACACAAAATGCCCAGTGTATGCTGTGTTGAATAGACATGATCCTGTTGCTTGCCTGGGATAAACTGAGTCTTAGATTTTATAAAAGAACAAAAGAAATCTTGGACAAGCTGTTCGTACAACATACTTCTGGCAATTAGGGCTCTGATTGCTTCCCCCGTTTATGATGAAAAGCTGCTGTTGCTCCAATCCCATGCAAGCAAAATTGCCTCCTGGGTAGGGAAAGGACTAAATATCCACACACTAGCCAGCCTTTTACAATGAAAATGGGAGACATGATAAATATGCATGCATGTGAATACGCATTCACACATACATGGTTACACACCCGTCTGTTCCTGAAGTGTCCTACTGTTGCTGAATTTGTCTTATGTCCATTTGTATATATTACACAGATGAAATGATGCAACATGTAGGAAACCTACAATCATGCCTTGTGAGATTTTGCTTTAACTTTGAAGCATCCAAGGGAAGCTTATAATAATAATAATAATAAAACTTTATTTATACCCCGCCACCATCTCCCCAACAGGGACTCGGGGCGGCTTACATGGGGCCATGCCCAAGACAATACAATAAACCATAACATAATACAATTAAATAATACATTACATAAAATAAACAGTACAACATAAGATCAAAACAGCAATATAACACGAGCGGGCCGCATGAATACTACATTTAAAAACTAGATTAAAAATTAAAACTCTGGGTGAGAAAGGGATCAGAATAAAACCTCGAGGGACGGGACATCAGATAGTGAACCAGTCTAGAGGATAAATATCGGGGGGGAGTAGCATAGAACATTTACTCTCCGAAAGCACACCGGAAGAGCCATGTTTTTAAATCTTTCCTGAAGGCTAAAAGGGTGGGGGCTTGCCTGATTTCAATGGGCAGCGAGTTCCACAAGCGAGGGGCCACCGCAGAGAAGGCCCTCTCCCTTGTTCCTACAAGGCGAGCCTGAGATATAGGTAGTGGCGACAGGAGGGCCTCCCCTGATGATCGGAGAGGTCGGGCAGGTTTATGATAGGAGATACGGTCACGAAGGTAGGCGGGTCCCAAACCGTTTAGGGCTTTATAAATGATGGTCTGCACCTTGAATTGGGACCGGAAGATGAACGGCAGCCAGTGGAGCTCCTTAAACAGGGGAGTAGATCTCTCCCTGTAACTCGCCCCCGTTATTAGTCTGGCGGCCGAACGTTGGACCAGCTGTAACTTCCGGGCCGTCTTCAAGGGAAGCCCCACGTAGAGCGCATTACAGTAGTCCAGTCTAGAGGTAACTAATGCATGCACCACCGTGGTCAAGTCAGACTTCACGAGGTATGGTCGCAGTTGGCGCACAAGTTTGAGTTGTGCAAAAGCCCTCCCGGCCACCGCCGACACCTGTGCTTCAAGCGTCAGCGCTGAATCCAGGAGGATCCCCAAACTGCGGACCTGTGATTTCAGGGGGAGTGCAACCCCGTCCAGCACAGGTTGCCACCCAATACCCCGATCCGACTTGCGACTGACCTCGAGGACCTCTGTCTTGTCAGGATTGATCCTCAGCTTGTTCCTCCTCATCCAGTCCGCCACAGCGGCCAGGCACTGGTTCAGCACCCGAGGGGCTTCCTTGGAGTCAGGTGGGAACGGGTAGTGGATTTGTGTGTCATCTGCGTAGAGATGGCAACACCCTCCAAAACTCCGGATGACCTCTCCCAGCGGTTTCATGTAGATGTTAAAAAGCATGGGGGATAAAATAGACCCTTGCGGGACCCCACAGGTCAAAGGCCAGGGGTCCGAGCAGGTGTCCCCCAGCTTCACCATCTGGGAACGGCCCTCCAGGAAGGACTGGAGCCACTGCAAAACAGTGCCACCGAGTCCCATCCCGGAGAGCCTCCCCAGAAGGATACCATGGTCGATGGTATCGAAAGCCGCAGAGATGTCCAGGAGAACCAGCAGGGTCACACTCCCCCTGTCCAGTTCCCTGCGGAGGTCATCCACCAAGGCGACCAAAGCCGTCTCAGTGCTGTGCCCAGGCCTGAAGCCAGACTGCGAGCGGTCCAGAAAATCAGTGTCATCGAGGAACTCCTGGAGCTGCGTGGCCACCACCCGCTCCAGAACCTTGCCCAAAAACGGGAGGTTGGAAATTGGTCTGTAGTTGTTACATACAGATGGGTCTAGCGAGGTCTTTTTTAGTAACGGTTTTACCACCGCTTGCTTAAAACAAGATGGAAATGACCCCTGACCCAGGGAGGCATTTATTATAGCCACAAACCAATCCAACAACCCCTCTTTGGCCTGCTTAACCAGCCAAGAGGGACAAGGATCCAGAGCACAAGTGGTCGCCCTCACAGACCCAAGAATCCCCTCCACGTCATCCGGAAGAACAAGCCGGAAAGAATCCCACAAAATCGGACAGACAGGTGCCTCGGTTACCTCCGCTGGAACTACAATTAAGCTGGAGTCCAACTCATGGCGTATCTGAGCAACTTTGCCTGCAAAGTGGTGCGCAAAATCGCTGCACCTAGTTGCCAAGTCATCAGGAAGCCCCTGGGTCTCAGGAGGCCGCAGGAGCTCCCCAACAACTCGGAACAACTCCGATGGCCTGTTGGCCGCAGACGCTATGCGGGCAGTCGTGAAAGCTTTCCTGGCTGCTCGCAGAGCCACGGAGTAAGCCTTAATAGCGGCTTTAGCCCGTGCTTGGTCAGACACATCCCGAGATTTCCTCCAGATGCACTCTAGTCCCCTCCTCGCACGCTTCATCACAGCCAGCTCCTCAGTGAACCAAGGAGTCGACATGACTCTACGCAGCGAAAGAGGACGTTCGGGAGCGATCGTGTCAAGTGCCCTTGTCAGCTCACTATTATAGCGATCAGCCAGGACATCGACAGGATCGCCAGTCTCCAGAACAGGAAGGTCCCCAAGAGACCTCAGGAGTCCATCCGGATCCATCAGCCTCCTGGGGCGGACCATCTTAATGGGTCCACCACCCCTGCGGAGGTTAGAAGACACGGCGAAACTCAAACAGATCAGATGATGGTCAGACCATGACAATGGAAGAATATTTTGCTCTTCCACTCTGACTGTCCCACCGTCCACAATGAAGACGAGGTCCAGCGTGTGTCCCGCCTGATGTGTGGGCCCAGATATAACTTGAGTCAGCCCCATGGTCGTCATGGCAACCATGAAATCCTGAGCTGCACCTGTCAAAGAGGTCTCGGCATGAATATTAAAGTCCCCCAAAACTATGAGTTGTTGGGAGACCAGGGCCGAATTGGAGACCACTTCTGCTAGCTCGGACAGAGAGACTGCTGGGTCGCGGGGTGGACGGTACACCAGCAGAATCCCCAAGCTGTCTCGGGCTCCCACCTTCAGGAAGACACACTCAAACCTCGAAGATCATACAGGGGGAGGTTATTTAATGCTCTGTTTGTTGTGCAACAGTATTTATTTATTTCCAATATTTCTATCCCGCCCTTCTCACCCGAAGGGACTCAGGGCGGCGTACAATTGGCAACAATTCAATGCCGACACATCATTAAAACAAACAGCATATAAAATCTATTACAAATAGTTAAATACAGTATAAAATATGCCCCATAGAGCTAACAGCAGATTTGGGAGGCAATTAGATGCAAACTGGCAAGTGGTGAAATGTTAAACATATAGATCCCATGACTGTTGCACTGATAAAAATTGGAGTCACATGAAGCCTCTTTAATTAAGCATGAAAACACTGGAAGATCCAGTTATGGATGCCCTATAGCACAAGTAGTTTCAGCCAGAGAGTGGACGTGGGAATGGGACAGAGGAAAATAAAATGTAATGAATAGCGTCCAGTCAGTCTTTGGTGGCTTGAGTGGCCAGTGGTGGAAGCCCAAAGTTCATAAAACCCAAGTGGGTATGGGTATACTCTGTGGACCAGATGTCAGAATGGGTAATTGATGGGGATGGTCAGTCAGTGTATTGGGATGAGAGCAATGTAATTAATTGTAAAGTTCCTACTTCTACATCTTCAATTAGATGAACAAAAGAGCTCTTTGGGTTTGTTCATATATTTCTGCAACCCTGGAAATGGCCCACTCCTGGCTTCTTTCTATGGCAGTAGGGCTAGATATATGAAACTTGTGGAAATTTGATCCAAATGGTTTCTTTTCATCTAAACTTGTGAATGCAATATACAGATGGGGGAAAGTTATACCTTCTTGGCTAGTTATCTGGACACCTTAAGTAAAAAAAGAACTAGATAATGAAGAACTTAAGTGTTGCTTAAAAGATGGAACAATTGGAGCCTGCAACAAAATATCAGAATATAGAGTCCTTCTATTCAGGAGCTAAGTATCCCTTTTCCAATGTATTCATTCCATTCCACCCTTAATAACATACACCATTTCATTGTATCCAAAGACATACCACCCAAACCTGGGACAAATATGGCCAAGCCACATTACAGCATGGCAAAGATGGCAAACACTGTTAATGAGGGAGTGCATACAAGCAGCAGTTTGCTTTTGTTTGAACAGATTTGTTATAATATGAGCAGAGCTATTAGTCCTCAAATACTCGTACATGGTATATGATCTTAATATTATACGCCATACATTTAAGAAGTGACTTGTATGCTATGAAAACTTGTGCTGTAATAAATCTATCAGTCATAGAATTGTAGAATCTTAGAATTGGAAAAGACCAGAAGGTCCAACCCCCTTCTGCCATGCAGGAACACAATATCAAAGCACTCCCATCAGATAGCCATCCAGTCTCTGCTTAAAAACCTCCAAGGAAGGAGCTTCCACTACATTCTGAGGCAGCAGCATATTCCACTGTTGAACAGCTTTTACTGTCAGAAAGTTTTTCCTAACGTTTAGGTGGAATTTTTTTCCTGAATTTGAATCTAGCTCCATAACAGAGCAGCAGAAAATATGTTTACCTCCTCCTCAATACAACATTCACTCAGATGTTTAAACATGTCTATCATGCTCTCTCTCAGCCTTCTTTTCCCCAAGCTAAACATACCCAGCTCCCTCAGCCGCTTTTCATAGGGCTTGGTTTCCAGACCTTTGGTTGTTTTGGTCACATTTCTCTGCTTGTTCCAGCTTGTCAACATTCTTCTTGAATTGTAGTGTCCAGAACTAGACATAGTATTCTAGTTGAGGTCTGACCAAAGTCCTCTAGACTCTGTACTCGGATGCAACCTAGAATGGCACTGGCCTTTTTAGCAGCCACATCACACTGTTGATTCATGTTCAGCTTGAGTCAAAGACTCCTAGATCCCTTTCACATGGACTGTTTTCAAGCCAGGTGTTATCCATCCTATATCTGTGCATTTCATTTTTGTTTTTCAAACATAGTACTGTACATTTCTCCCTGGTGAAATTAATTTTGTTAGTTTTGACCCTGCTCTCTAACTTGTTAAGGTGATTTTGGATTTTGATCCTGTCTTCTGGAGTATTAATCTCGCCCCATTTGGTGTCATCTGCAAATTTCAAAAGCCTGCCTTTTACTCCATCATCCAAGTCATTGATAAAGATGCTAAATACCACTGGACATCCCACTGGTCTCTAGGATGAGGAGGAGCCATTGGTTTGGGTGATTAACCCGTCCATGTAACCGTAGCATTATCTAGCCCACAGTTTATTAACTTCTTAGTGAGAATGTCATGGGGAACCTTGTCAAAGGACTAAATGAAATTGAGATATGCTACATCCATAGCATCCCCTTCATCTACCAAACTTGTAATTCTATGGAAAAAAAGAGAAATAAGGTTCATCTGGCATTATTTGTTTTTGAGAATCCCTTGTTGGCTTTATATAAGTATGGCATTCCTTCTAAGTGCACACAGATTGCCTGTTTAATGATCTCTTCCAGAATCTTTCTTGGTATTGATGTCAGGCTGACTGGGTGGTAATTGTTTGGGTCCTCTTTTTCCCTTCTTCAAGATGAGGACAACATTGGCCTTCTGGACTGATTTATGGCTAAAGCATGAGGATCTTGGATGAACAGATTTAATCATATGTCTTATATTTTTATATTGTATTTAATTGTTCTTAATGGATTTTATATATTGTTATGATTTTAACTATGTGTCGGCATAAAATTGTTGCCAATTGTGTAAGCCGCCCTGAGTCCCTTCAGATGAGACGGGCAGGATAGAACTGTTGGAAATAAATAAATAATTCTTCCAGTCTGCTATTCTTGCCTTGTTTTTCTTCTTGTCCTGTTCTCCAGGAATTCTCAAAGATGATTGCTAGTGGTTCTGAAATGACTTCTGCCAGTTCTTTTAATACTTTTGGAATGGAGTTCATCTGCGGTAAATGTGCCCAAAGACTTTTGGTTGCATTGCTGCAATGGACTAACATATTTTTTACTTAGAATAGCATTGCATAGGATGTTTGTCCTCGATTCAAGACTACTATTCTAGACTCTCAAATGGCTTGGAGGGAAGCACTACATCTTATCCCACCCATCACATGGGGATGAGAGTGACTCACATCACTGGATCTCTGGGAGGGTGAATGAGATAAAGCCAGCGGATCTGTGTGTAATAGCTTTAGTCCTAGTAAACATGTGACGTGATGGACAGAAGCATTATGAGGCAGGGGGGATGGAGAGTCAGATGGACAGGTTTTGGAGTTTGTGAGAGTCAAATGAAACATGACACCATTCACATGGTTTTACTTAAAATGTGGGGTTCTTGTCAGGGAAGAAGGATTTAACCCTTTGCTTCACACTGTGGTTTGGATTCAGCTCAATGGCCCTGAATCTATGATTAATTTAGCTTACTTCTTAAAGCAGGGATACAATTGCTCACCCTTAGGATGAGAATGTAAAGAACAATACAGTAAGAGCATTTCCTCCTGGGCCTCATTAGTCAATATTAATCTTTTATTTACAGTTTTAAGAGGTTTTTGTATCAGTAAAAATTATGCAACTATTCTTTAATCATCACCTCTGTGTAGCTGTTCTCATGTGTCTGGTCTAAAAAGCACTCTTTCTACCTGAACCCTTTTTTGTAGGTCCTGACAGTGACTTTCAGAGGCCTTAACAAGGATGAAGGAAGGATGTAGTAGCAAATCTAAATGATATGAAAGGATGTCCTTCCTTCTAGGTGTCAACGTCTCAGCCAATCAGGATGAAGAGACACACCATGAAACCTTCCAGATGCAGATTGACAAAGAAACCAAGAAGTGTATCTTCCATTCCAACACAGGCAACTATTGGACTTTGGTGTCACACGGGGGGATTCAAGCTATAGCTACTGAAGTGTAAGTTGGGCAATGCCCACCTTGTTTCTTTGGCAGGGCCCAAAAGTATTCAAGGAAACAGTATGATGCAGAGGGCTGGATATTGAGTTATAGTTTTGGAGACCAGGGTTTGAATCCTTGCTTGATTATGCAAATCACTAGATAACTCTCTCAGCCTTTGCAAAGGCAAAAGTAACCCGTCTTCTGAACAAATGTCACACAGAAAAACCTTGGATAGATTTACCTTATGGTCAATATAAGTCAGAATAATTTTGATGTGTCAGGAGCTACTTGAGAAACTGCAAGCTGTTTCTGGTATGAGAGAATTGGCCATCTGCAAGGACGTTGCTTAGGAGACGCCCAGATATTTTGGCAAATATGGTAAACTCTCCCCCATGCATCCTAGAAGGCATTTGGGGCAAAAGAATGTTTGATAACATTTTCAAAAAAATTGTAAAAAAAAATACAACTTAGGGTCACAAAATATCCCTTGGGGCCACCTAGAGCTTTGCTCATTGCCCACCTATGCAGTCTATGCAGTCAAGCATACTAGTCCAGAATGACCGAGTAAAGAGACATGAAGGCAACGGCATTATTGTTTCCTGCTGCTGGTACAGAAATAGATTGTTCTTCTGATACAGGAGGTAACAGAGAACCAGCAGAGGGAGCAGCCATCCACAATCCTCTCTGCTAAGAACAGTCCTAATCCTTTTTAAAACCATCTAGATCAGTGGCTATCTCTCCATCTTCTAATAGCCAATTTCCTAGTTTGTGTACCATGGGAAAAAACACTTCTTTGTGCCTGTCTTCAAGGAAAGAGAGAATATAATTTGCATAGCTTTACCAGATGTATATTTTTTCATATATTTGCTAGAATCTAGGACCAAGGCATGTAGTAGAAAATTATTTAAACAAATTAAAATAAGTAAGGCTTGCTTAATACACCTCTTGTTTTTGTATCCCTTGTTTGTGGAATATCCTCTGGTAGCTGCAGTTTCTGGATTAGCAGTCTGACTTTTCAGACCAGGGATCTGCCCTTTGGAAGTAATGTACATTAAGGGAACTACTTCCATATATATATATATATATATATATATATATATATATATATATATATACACACACACACACACACACACACACACACACACACACACACACACCAAGCATTTGCACAGTGATAGTGTTATAATCCACCTGGAATTCCAGCTGGGTCCAAGTGAGGGTTATACCCACCAGCTGAAGTTTTAAGGTGCTAGATCAATAGTGGTTTGGGGTACTAGACTGTGACACTGGAGACCATGGTTCAACTCCCTGCTTGGCCGTGAAAATCCACTGGCTGACCTGGGCATAACACACACTCTCAGATCAGGACAACCCTGTGTTTGGTTCACCTTTGGGTCACCATAAATTGGAAATGACTTGAAGATACATACAAAACAGCAACAACACACCATCATGACCTCAACCTCAGTTAATTTGTCCCCTCTGCGAAGCTGTTTCAACTAAGAGTAATTTAGCATTCTTTCAAACCATGGGTGATCCTATCACAGGTCTCCTATTATTCATTTCGTTGTTCCTTTATTTTGCCATTAATGTATAGCAAAGCTTGCCTTTTGTTTTAAACAGGCAATCTGGAAATACTTATGCACACTTTAATCAAAAACAAACAAACAAACAAACAAAAACAAAGGCTGGAGGTTAAACTTGAACAAATTCAGAATAAAGCAGCAGGAATGTATTTAACCGAGAGGGTAAAGATGGCACAGAAAAGTTGCTTTATCCAAATGAACTTCAGTACATTTCATCTGCAACACAGAAAAAAAGGAAGGGGGTTGGACTGAGCTTTCTGATTAGATAATAATAATAATAATAATAATAATAATAATAATAATAATAATAACAACAACAACTTTATTTTTGTACCCCGCCCCATCTCCTCGGAGGGACTCGGGGCGGCTTACATGGGGCCATGCCCAGGCGAAACAGACAGTATCAAACTCAAAAATATAAAAGCAGATTGATAAAAACAAATAAGATCACATATACAAAAAAACATACTTTGATAAAATCCTGGGTTGACTCCTAAAACGAACTGGGCCAAAAAAGTGTGAGTAGTGCAAGCTATAAGAGGTAGGTACCCGGAACAGTAGATGAGACTCTGGGATATACTCTGTTCTTAATGGGAAGTAATCTGGACTAATACAAATCTGAATAAATTTCAACCCAGTGAAACAAAGCTTTATAGATATTGCCCCCCCCCCCCCATTCTGCGCTATTGGTTCAAGTTTATGAAGAAGTAAATTGAACTGATCACTATACACCTGGTTCCTGTGGTCGCTATGTGCAGCATTGCAGCCTCTGTACCTAAGAAAGAAGTCACAGCAGTATTTGTGGGTGAGGGCATCAACTTTTTTCCTTTTCTGGTTCTCACCTTGAATGCTTCTCTGCCTTGGTCCTCTAGATCTGCCAGCACTATGTTTGACATTGAGTGGCGTGGCCGCCGCATAGCCCTCAAAGCTGGCAATGGCAAATATATCTGCACCAAGAAGAATGGACAACTGGCAGCAGTCAGTGACGCAATCGGTAAGTCTTACAACCAGACATGCTGTTGTCAAGCAGAACTTGTGACCCTCCATATTTTGCTGGACACTATACAATCTCCATCACTGGCCATGCTGAGACTAATGGAAGTTCAACAAATCCTATCAGGTAACCACTATTCAAATCATATTATAAAACACAATACAAAGTAAGGTTTTTAAACTTTATTTGTTTGCTACTACTTTCTTATTGATAAAGGAGAAGAAAAGTCCTAGCCATAAACACCAGAGACAGGGAATGTGTGGCCTTCTGGTTGGCTATGGACCAGGCTGTGGCGCAGCTGGTTAGTAGCCATCTGCAATAAATCACTACTGCCTGAGGTCATGAGTTCGAAGCCAGCCCAGGTCAGAGTGAGCTCCCGACCATTAATAGTCTAGCTTGCTGTTGACCTGTGCAGCCCTAAAAACAGTTGCATCTGTCAAGTAGGAAGTTTAGGTACCGCTTTATGCGGGGAGGCTAATTTAACTAATTTACGACACCATAATAACCTTCCAGCAGTATGCGGAAGAGTGAGGAAGTACTCCATCAAGGACTCGGTGTCACAAGTGGACGGTGAAGCGGCAGCTCCCCCTGTGGCTGGAATTGAGCATACCCTCATGAAGCTGGAAGCTGGAATGTTAAATTGCCTCTGTGTCTGTCTACATATGTTGTATGTTTAATGGCATTGAACGTTTGCCATCTATATGTGCATTGTGATCAGCCCTGAGTCCCCTTCGGAGTGAGAAGGGTGGAATATAAATACTGTAAATAAATAAGAAATAATACATATTCCAGCATCTCTCACCATTGTTGAGTATGACTAAGGTTGGTGAAAGGCACAGCTTCATAATAAGTGGAAGGCCACACTCTTGATAGCTACCTAGAGGGGAGAAAGCTGTGAAATGCAACCAGCCCAAGGGACCTAAAAAGGGAGTGGAGAAAGACAAGTGGAGATCTAGAAGATCTATTGGGTGACTGAAGGAAAGCTCTATGGAGAACAGATGAAATTGAGAGTTTGCAGAAGTTACCCTTTTGCTAGAGAAATTGATTGTGAAGTCATAGGCCAACCAAGACTGAAATAAAAAAACAGAGAAGGGCACAGTGACATGCAAGACAAGATAGTCCTAAGATACACAATTATTGGGATTTCCTCCAATTTGCTCTGAAGGTGAGGAGAACAGATGATTATAAGCATCTTCCAGGATGACTGTGATGTCTCAGACTGATAAGAGTTGCAGTCCAAGCACACCTTTTCCCATCAAAGAAATATCAGTTTCAAAATAATAGTTACTCCTGGGGTTCAAATTGCCCCAGAATGGCAAGGAGCCAGGCTCTTAAGCATTTATAGGCTGCAGCCTTTAGACTGAAAAATGATGGGCAGATTGCCAAAGTTAATATCTTAAACTTATGGCTCTCTCTGGATTGAATAAACTAAAGATAGATTGGTATTCCATGCACCTATTAACTGAAATACAAACATGTGAGCTTGAAGACAGCAAATGGTTAGTCCTGAAAGTTTCTATGAGACTGGGAGAGTAATCTGGTACTCTAATCCAAATGCATTCACAACCACACATTTTGCATCTCTTCCCACTCCCAGCCAATAATATTGGACTCTTGATTTTACTGACCAGCACTTCTTTGAATGCAGGGGAGGATGAGGAATTTGTTCTCAAGCTGATTAACCGGCCCATCCTTGTACTTCGTGGGACCCATGGCTTTGTGTGCTACCATCGCAACTCCAACTTGTTGGATGCCAACCGTTCTGTCTATGATGTCTTCCATATCATCTTCAATGATGGTGCTTATCAGATCAAAGGTAACTGGCAGCAAAAAAAAAAAGTGGGGAAGCAGTGGGAGGTGAGGATTATTCTGTCATTCTTAACATCATGGAGTAATTTGGGACCATATATCAAATAAATGCTGAAACATATTTATTTTCCAGATATGGACACAGTTGTGGAGTCCCTCTATAGAGGTCAGAAACACTATTCTGTATCTCTAACCTCTATGGAAACTTCTCACATTGCTTCCGACTTCCCTTTCACACTCAATATGTTTTAGATCTTCATTAGCAGTGCAGTCTAAGGCCAAGAGCCATCCAGAAATGCAAGCAGCTATGTTGAACTGTAACAACCAATTCGTTCTAGCAGTTTTCCTATCCTAGAAGCAAATATTTTATAAAGATAAGAGCTTTAATTGTCCATGCATGGCCAGCCCAACCCAAACTACATTGCATTAGAACAGGGATAACCCATAACACGATAGTGAAAATTTCCAGTCCTAGTCCCACAGCTAAATTTAGAGGAAATAAGGGGAGCCAGAACAGGGTGAGACACAGTGTCAGCAGACTTCCTGATAGGAAGACTTCCAGCCCTCCACTACATCACTACTTGCTGTTCCTCATAGATGGATCAACTTTGACTGCAGGCTTGTCAAGCAATCTTATATGTTTTATATGCTGTACTATACTTCAAAATCTAGAAAACTCATTTCCATAGGTTTAAATTATTTTATCCTTCAAATGATGAAAATCATTCAAACCATCTAAGGAGCCTGGGATTAATTTAATCTCAGAAAGCTACCATGTTGTTTTTTGCATATGTGGATTGGATCTTGGTAACCGTTTATGTAGAAATAATATGGAGCAAAGCCTCCCATTAGACCCCCCCCCCCCCCCAAAATACAGCTTTCCATAAAATCTACACATGTTACATTAATCAGATATTGTAGAGGCAAATTTGGAAATCACTACTGGAATGTTAATAGATACTACACTTGATCTTAGCCAAAAGGCTGAGAAGCAATACTGGAATGTTAATAGACATACAACATGTTCACCATAGTAGTGAAGAAGATTAATTTCAGTCAGATAGTTTAGGTGTTGTCTGTGATCTGGGTGTTAACTGTTGATAGGCATCTTCAAGGATGCTTCCTGCTCTTCTTTTTGGGGCTCCCTGATCTTATCTTGAGCTGAGACTACAGAACTGTTAAAATAGAAGATAGGGCAGGGAATGTAGCCACTGTACTTGTCAGTGAGATTTTCAAGGAGGTGGATAGCTTGTTTTATCTTCTTTGTTGGCTTCCTTTTGCCATAGAGAGCGGCTTGGTCTCTGTGATGGTTCCATCCATCAGTCCTGCTCTATGATACCATTGGTGAACAATAAAAGAAGTGAGGATATAGCTATAGGATGGGGATGGGAAAGAAGTCAGTGCCTCACAAATCATAATTCTATGCCCCTCCCATAAAATGTTTCTTCTGTCTCCAAATTTCTAGCACTGCAGTAACTTAAAACCTGAGTAGAGCATTTAGAAATACAGTTTCAGCATCCAAAGAAACAGAGTAGGCATAGTTACTCTGGGGAGATAGGGCGGAATATAAATAAAATTTTATTATTACATAGGGAATGCAAACACATCAATAATAAGAGTTGGAAAGGAGAATGATTTTCATTGTCTTACTCTGCAATGCTAGATATTTGGGGATTAAAAGAAAATTCTGTTGAACGGCAAAATTATTCATTGGAGGGGCATTGCCCATATTATTTTGCTCCATACACATCTGGAAACAGCAATGGGCAGGGAAGCCCTACACATGGTTTTATTCCTCATTCCCTATAGCACCCTTCCCAGAAATAAAGACACCAATTCACACAGCTTTAAAACCAGTCTCTGCTACTCCTAATTTCCATCATCTGTTAGTGAGACTAAAGTTCTCTTCAATTCAACATACTTATTTCTGTGCATTCCTCACTATGAGGGAAATGCCAAATTAGCTTCTAAGCCAAGGAGGGGAGGGGAACCTACCTGGATCATCTGTATTAATTTATATGCACCACATTGACTCCAGCCTCTTGGGTGCTTTTAGGCCTTGGCGGCAGGTTCTGGTATGTGGCCAGCAATGGCACAGTGTGCAGCGATGGCGAGATGTCCGAGGATTTCTTTTTCGAGTTCCGCGAGTGCAGCCGTGTGGCCATTAAAGGGAAGAATGGCAAATACCTCAGAGGAGACCAAGCTGGAACCCTCCGTGCAGATGCTGAGACCTTGCACCGCGCCACGCTCTGGGAGTACTGAGCCCCTGCCTACCACGCCTGCCACGTAGCACCTTAGAAATGCTCTAGGGCCCCGCTCATGGGGGGCCAAGACAGATCACGGTGGACAGAGGGATGGAGTAGAGGGGACATGTAGTGCTCCCCACATGGACTCCATAATGGTTTATAATATTCCCAGCACCCCCATACGGTTGGGGAGACCTGGGCTATTCCCTTTTGCCCTGTTCCCTTTAGTCATTTATCTCTAGCTTTAGAAGCTGTTTCCAAATAAAACTTCATGGGAGGGAGACAACTGTCAGGATTAAAGCATTAGAAACCCCATGTCAGAGCCAACACAATATGCCTACGGCTAGCTTCTCTGCTCCCACCACTTTGCCCATCCTCGTCTCCTGGAAGTGTCATGTGTTACGAAGCTGCCAGTTTCCTCCTTGATGCTGTTGAAACTCCAGATAATTTGCTGTGACACATAGGTGTCATCTGCCCTGCATCTCAGGCTAGGGAGGCTGGGGTGGGGGAGGAGGACACTTACAGGTTCCTGGAGGTGTTGTCAGTGTGGGAATCCAACTTGTGCTGGTCTTCAGGATTTGCTTCAGAGCCTGTCTAAAGGTGCAAAAGAAGAAGTGGCAAACATCAGGGAGCACCAACAGAATCCACAGGGAAGGGGCGGTGTGTGTGTGTGGGATATATCTCCAAGTTCTCAATGGATGGCTGTTTTTAATTTGGAAAAGGCCTTGCTGGCCTTCACACACAGCCCAAATTTGTTGACTGCTCTTAAGAGTAATAAACACCTTATTCCCTCACCTGCACATTCTCTATCGCTTCCACAAATAACCTAAAGTGGAGGAAGGAAGCTGCCTCAATAGAGTTTCCTGTTCTATGTGCTCCCTCCCCCCTCCCTGCTATAGACATAATTTCCCATATTGAATATCCTCCAATGGTCCCAATTTGGCACAGACAATCCCAATTAATCCTGCTCTGTCCCACTTTTTTTGTCCTCAGCTCGCTTCAACTGCTGCAAACAGAATTCATAATACAAAAGCAATTTGTACTCGCATAACTCTGTAGAAGGGAGAGGAAATGAGGGGTCAGAAACCTGTCCTCCCTGGTCATTCCTGACAAAAGCAAAACTACTGCAGCTTCTTCTCCTGGTGTGTGTATTCTTCCTCATTAATATTTTGCCATCATTACCACACTCTAATATGGCTCGGCCACACGTGCACTGTTTTCATCTACTTGAATGTTGGGGGGTGCCTGATCTTCCTTTTCTCACAGTCCTGGCAAGAGAGAAATCTTGGTTCCAGGATGATGGGCCTGAACAAGCAAAGCACTGCGAACATTTGCAAACTTGTTTTTAGATTTCTGCGCATTGTGCACAGTTTGCTTTCTAGAAGGCACCTCCAGTCTAAATATTCCTCTTGATATTAAAGTGGTGCTAGCCCTGATCTAGTACCAAAGCTACATGTCCTCCCATAGAATACCTTGGAGGCAGGACAACTTTCTTGGGATAGGCAGGGAGGCTTTTATCATATTTTTAATTTAATGTATTAAATATTTAATATGACTGTGACTATGATCATCATTAAAAATAAGAGATATACACACAGACTCCTGTTCTGGTGTGGGAGAACTCATAGCTTTCAAATATAAATGGTTGATATTCTAGTGTTCCACAAATACAAGGAAAACAACAGTCTCATAGGCCTTTGGCACTTCCACCCAAGAACAGAGCTTGAAGAGAGAGAGAGAAGGGGGGAGGGAGGGAGGGAGATTGAAGCAAAACTGCATACTGAGGTAGTCTGTGAAAATATCCATATAACTGGATCACATCTGCACTTTACACATTACTGCTGTAGTTGTCACAGTGACCATAAAGTAGAATGCTTGGGTAAATCACACATAGAGGCTTTTATTGTATTGAATATTTGACTTTTGTATATGCTGCTCTGAAATTGGGGTGGATTTTTTTGGATGATGGCACAGTGTATAATGTTTTAAAATAAATAAATTAAGAAAATAGATAGAGCTTTACAGTGCACAGGTTCTTGAAAAGCTTTGGGGAATACCTTGTTTACCATGCTATCATCCAGCACAAGATGGTAGAGCTTCTCTCCTAGGCAGTTAGTTCTTATGGGACCTTAACAAAGTTTTGGATTTCCAGTGTGAGCACCAGTATCAGCCCTTTAAGCCTAACAACAACAGCAAACAACAACAACAATTTCTTACTGATCTCTCTTCGATAAAGTCAAAGTTCTCCTAGGCTTCGAAGATATGATCAGAGAGCCTGCTGAGGCAGGAACACTTGTTATAAAATCATCTGCCTCACTTGAATGTCCATGGGGAATTGTGATGTGGCTCATAAATGGAACTTTGAAAGAGGAGACCAAGGGCCTGGTTCTTGCAGCCAAGAACAAGCCATTAGAACAAATGCCATCAAAGCCAGAATTGAAAAGTCGAGGACAGATCCCAAGTGTAGACTCTGCAAGGAAGCAGATGAAATGATGGTTCAGATCCTCAGCTGCTGCAAGAAGATTGTGCAGACAAACTACAAGCAGAGGCATAATACCATTGCTCAAATGATCAATCAGAACTTGTGCCACAAATACCACCGACCTGTGACAAAGAACTGGTGAGATCACAAGCCTGAAAAGGTTACAGAAAATGACAATGCCAAACTACTCTGGGACTTCCAAATTCAGACTGACAGAGTTTTGGAGCACAATACTCCCGACTTCACGATCGTGTTAAAAATGAAGTATGGATCGTCAATTTTGCAATCCCATGCACAGCAAGATTGATGAGAAGCAACTGGAAAAGCTTACACAATACAAGGATTTAAAGATGGAACTGCAAAGACTCTGGCACAAGCCAGTAAAGGTGGTCCCAGTGGTGATCAGCACACTGGGTGCAGTGCCTAAAGACCTTGGCTTGCATTTAAACACAATCAGTGCTGACAAAATTATCATCTGCCAGCTGCAGAAGGCCACCCTACTCGGATCTGCACGCATTATTTGCCGATACATCACACAGTCCTAGACCCTTGGAAAGTGTCCGACGTGTGATCCAGTACAACAGCCAGCATGGTGATCTTGTTTGCTGTGTACTAATCTTGTTGTGTATCAAATAATAAATAAGAATATTTTCTTACCAACCTCTTCTCGATAGAGCCAAGGTTCTCCTAGGCTCCGAAGATATGAATAGAGAGCTTGCTGAGGCAGGACCACGTGTTTTTAAATCCACTGCCTTGCTTGGATATCCATGGGGAATTAATTCTTTGCACCAAATTTGGTGGGGCTGGTGTCAACCCAAACCAGAGTCAAGTGTGGCCACCATTTTAGTGTCTTCCACGCCATATTTTGGCTTCTCTGTCAGTGCTTATTTGCCAGGGATTTATTCCATCAACATAATCATTTGCCATTTGGATGAGCATTGTGCATTCCAGCAACATACACCCTCTAAATCTTATAACCTACAGTCCTAGAAACCATAGACCCTAAAAAATTGCCTTACAGGTCCCATTAATCCCAACAAGCATGATGAAGTGTAAGAGACTGTGGGAATTGCAATCTAATCTGTAACTATAGGGTGGAGGATTAAATTCTATTTCAGAGCTACAATTTCTGTCTGGCAGATTTTCTAATTGTTCAGGTTTCCTTACAAGGTATGGACTGGAGGAAGCAGTGATCAGATAGTAGAGTTGTGTGATGCCAGATTAAAGCAGGGTGGGGGAAGTCTTCCAAGCAGTTGGTTGGAGACCCATGGAGTTTACCCACCACTGCCATTGTTGTCACTGGGACCTCCATCCTCTTCTGACCTAAGGGAAAGGCCTACCAGAGAGGGTGGTCAGGATTGTGTCCTGTCACAAAACCTGTCTTGTTGTGGAACTGATCTTACTGATGAACCTTGGCTTCTGCTGGGTATTTACTGGGTATTCAAAGCGAGAGCTGCTACAGCAATCAGTGGTACAAAATACAATGGCTCCTTGGAATGCGCTAGGGTTTGGTTCCAGAGCCTCCCGACCTTGAGTGCTCAAGTCTTATTATATACAATGCCATTGTAAATTGGCATCCCTTGTATAAATGGCAAAATCAAGGTTTGCTTTTAAGAGTTTTAGGATCCCCCTAATATTTTCAAGTAGTGGGTGCAGAATCTGTGGATACAGAGGGCTGACTGTAGTCAGATGGTAAATGAGTTCTTTTTCTTGCTTTGCAAAATATGATAAATGATTGAGGTAAGACCTGGTTAGCATTTGGACAGGAGATCACCAGAGAACACCAGGGCTGTAGGTTATCATCAGAGGGAGACAATTGTAACCACATTTGAATATTTCTTGCATGGGAAAACTCAATGAAATTAATGGGTTGTCAATAGGCAGCTTGAAAGCATACAGGAGCAGAAGTGAATTAACTACTGCCTCTTTTGTCCTGTATATGAATGGGACTTGCACTGGATGGCTCTTATGGTCTCTTCCAAGTCTTATGATAAAAGACACCAGATCCTGTCTGATCTTGGAAGCTAAGCTGGGTCAGCCCTGGTTAGTATTTCAATAAGAAATACCTGGCACTGTCTATATTTTGGTAAAGGAACTGGCAAAACTACCTCTGAATAGTCCATGTCTAAGAAGACCAAGCTATTCGTGAGATCGCCATAAGCTGATGGGACTTGAAGGCACACACAGAGAGTGAATGAACATGCCTGAGCACAGCCTCTAGACTAAGGCAGCTTCATTACAGAGACCTGGGCTCAGAGGGGGCAATCCTTGTGGCCACTGGCCCAGTCAGCCCAAGCCCATATAAAGGCAACTCTGGGGGAGTTCTCAGAAAGAAAGGGAAACGGCACTAAGCTCAGGCAGGGCCATATATGGAGAAACAAACTAGTGACAGCACCGACAGAGCATTAGTCACCAAGACCAGGAACCCTGACCAAGCAACCACTTTCCCCCCCAAACAGAAGAATCCTAGTAGGAAGCACAACTTTATGCTGAAGTGTGCAGATCTAATAATAGACTCCTGTCAAAAAGAAAGGTCTGCATTTCTGGGGGACACAAGTGGCAAACTCTTAAGTAAATAATACCTGGGATCAGCCAGCTTGTGCTTGTGAGTTGCAGGAAGGGCGGGGTGGGGGAATAACTGGGCTATCACACGGCCAGGTGGAACGGAAACCAGGTGCCTTCAGATTCCAGAGTTGCAACTGCTGCATGTGGAGTGGGAAGGAAGAGTTGCTGGCAATCATGAAGAGACCCCTGTGCTGAGAACATCTTTGATCGCAAACATAAAAGCTCTCTCCTTCTTTAAATGTTCTCTGCTGGCCAAAACCTGAAGCTGATTCCACCAAGGGGAAGATCAATGCTACAGCAAGCAGTTCTCCATTCACTGCATCTTCTCAGAGTGGCAAAAAGAAGCAACAGCTCCCTCAAGAGGTAGTTGGCACACACTGGCAGTGGCAGAGATGTCTCCAGTGTATAGTAACTCCCATCCTAACACACTCACCCCTGGACCAGCAACTGAAGCAGCATTCAAGAACGGCACTCCTCTTTAGTAGCTGCCTCCCCTCCCCCCTCCCCGCGCCATTGGTCGCTACTATCCTGACTGTGTTCCTATGGAATTTAATGGATTTTGCACTTCAGATCCTCTGAAGATGCCAGCCACAGATGCAGGAGAAAATGCTGCTAGGACACAGCCATACAGCTCGGAAACCACACAACACCCCAGATTTTGCATTTATTTTACTTACTGTGGGTCATTTGTTGACAGAAATGAGGAATTACATGGCCTTTAAGAGGTTGCAATGCCCACCATCCATCAGCATCGCCTGTGTCAGCTTGCAGACTGACAGGCACTGTAGCCAAAGTTTCTTGGATCACATATTTCCAATTTCCATGTCTAGTAGCATCACTATTAGAATGGGCAGCACACTCAACATTGCTTTCATATACACATTTAAACCATATCTCATTCTTCCAGAAAAGCAGGACAAAGGTTATGCCTGCTTGGACAATAGGAGTCCCCCAGTTTCCTGATAAAGCTACCATGGTACCTACTCAGTATGGACAGTTTCAGAGGCTCATAGAAACCATGAAAACAGCTTCAGATCTAAACAGATTCAACAGCAGGAGTAACTATACTTTTCCCTACCTTTTAAAAACAATGTTAAAACTCCAAAATATTTTAACTCATGCTCCATGTATGTGGGCTGGAGCATTATCCAATGGACATCAAAAACACCTGATACTTATTATTCTGTCTCAAACTCAGAATGGGGTGGGGGAATGGGGCCCAGATCGGTGGTGAAGCAAACCACCTTGGTGCCAGAGACAAATGATGCCACCCTCCAATTCAACATACAGAAACCCAATCTGGACTATCAGCACTACCATCCCAACTTCTATCATACATTGCTATCCCACTGAGGGCTATCAGTTACCTTAGAGGGTGCAAGGCAGGTCCTATAGCACATATAGAGTACAACCTTCTTCTCCATGGTTTCACTTACCAGTTCTCCAAAAAAAAAAAAAATCCTCTCTGAAAGTATTGTGGGCTCTCTAGATTCTCCAGTGTAATTCTATGATATGCTTCTGGTACAGTTATAGCCAAGATATAGGATTTGCTATTATTCAGTGTTTCAGGAATGCAAATGGCATATAAAAGGTAATGGTTTCCCCTTGACATTAAGTCTAGCCATGTCCGATTCTGGGGGTTGGTGCTCATCTCCATTTCTAAGCCAAAGAGCCAACATTATCTGTAGACACCTCCAAGGTCATGTGGCTGGCATGACTGCATGGAGCGCTGTTGCCTTCCCGCCAGAGCGGTACCTATTGATCTACTCAGTGCATTTGCATGTTTTCGAACTGCTAAGTTGGCAGAAGCTGGGGCTTACAGCAGGAGCTCAGCCCGCTCCCTGGATTCAAACCACTGACCTTTCAGTCAGCAAGTTCAGCAGTTCAGCGGTTTAATCCGCTGGGTCACCGGGGGCTCCCAAATGGCAAATATGTGTTTTGAAAAATATTACCTGCAGATATGGGAACCATACTGTGTTCTTTTCTCGATTCTCATGCTTCCTCTTCTTGTTCCTCACCTTGACCTCCCTGATGATAGGCCAGATCTGGTCCAGCTGTCTCCCAGCCGTAACTTTGTTTTATCCTCATCATTATCAACAACAAATTAGTTAAGAGCGACAAATTTTGCACAATTGCACAATGCCTGTGAAGCATCATGGATACCTAAATACAAATTGATTTGCATACAACACTTTGTTACACTTTCAAAGACTCTGCAAAGCAGAACATCGAGGAGGAGGAGGAGGAGGAGGAGGAGACGGCAACTCTAGCTATGACACAAAACTCTCAATTGCTATCATGCCTCACTGGAGCTTATATAAAGCAAAGGCTACATTAAGGACAGAGGCCTACACTGCAGAATTATTTCAGTTTGAAACCACTGTAACTTCAATACTCTGGAATCCTGGGAGTTGTAGTTTAATGAGGCACCACCACTCTTTAGCAGAGAAAGCTAAAGCTCTTGTAAAACACCCACTCATTCCATACAACTGAACCATGGCAGTGTTAGTAGTGTCAAGCTGTTTTAATTCTACAGTGTAGATTCGCCAATAGTCTTCGTTTGAATGAAGTGAGCCTACTTAGAACTGTGGTGCAAACAACCTCAAGCTCAGACTGTGGACTATATACAGCCCAGCAGTTTGGGTTTAAATAGTAGAAACGCTGCAACTTGTTGCAGATTTGAGCAGTGTTACATAGACAAATTACTACAGGCCACTTGGCCAATGCCGAGACTCCACCAGACTGAAAAAGGAAAACAAAGCAGAGAGGGCAAAAGTACTGTTGACAACGAAAGTTCAATGATATGGTTGCTTTTTCCACGACTTGAAACATCCCTGCAAAAATCATGACATAGCATCTGTAACATCTATTGAAAATATGTCCCGGAAAGCATTAGTAATTTAGCTTTTGGAGTTCAAAAGCATTGGTTTCACACTTGTCTGATGTTGACAGCAGAGTTCCTTTCATGATACTTGCAGGAAAGAAGAGATAGAACAAATATAGAAATCATGCAACTCCTCAGGAGTTTTTAAATTATGATTTCCAGAACTCCTCGTCCATGGTGATGCTTGTTAGTATTTCTGGGAACTGCAATCTTACATCTGAAGGTCACACAATTGGTGCATCTGCAATGTATAATTAACACAGTTGGACACCATTTAAACTGCTTTGGAATCCTGGGAATTGTAGTTTTACAAGGTCTTTTGCCTTGTTTGCCAGAGTGCTGGTGCCTCACCAAACTGCAACTATAATGATTTCATAACATTAAGCCAGGGCAGTTAAAGTTAAAGTTGAATTAATTCTACACCTCAATGTCCATCTTGGGATACAGCAAGCTTAAAATGTGTGTGCAAGAAAAGCTGACTCCCTGTATGAATGGATTCTGCATTCATGGATTGAACCACAACTTGAAAAATATCTTCAAAAATTACATTCCCAAAAGTTTTGATTTTGTCCTTTTGTGTGACACCATTTTATTACACCATTGTATATAAAGGGACATGAGCAGTGCACCCACAGATTCAGGTATCCACAAGGGATCCTTAAAGCAAACTTTAATGGATGAGAATCATTTTGGTGGTATGATGACCCCTACTGCACAAAACAGGATGGTGCAACCATTCAGAGCCATAGCACAGTGATTTACACAGGGCTGCTTTCTTTCCATTCTTGTAAAAATCTAGGCAAGGCAAAGTGGTGGTGGTGGTGAACAGGTGCTTTTCTGGCCAAATCCCTCATGATCTGAAAGGCTGCATTGGTTGTGGACTTACCATGGAGCAACATTGACCCTCGAGGCTCAAATTGGCAGCAGTTGCCTTAGCAGGCAGCAGTGTTCGACCAATTTGTTTATCATTAGCTTAAGGAGAAATTTCATGAACGTAAAGTGAGACAGTGGCTAGGTTGCACACACACTTGAGATCCTGTTCCCAGCAGCAAGACTGACATTAGGCTACATAGGTTAGAAAACATATCTTAGAATGTTACTTTTAAAGAACGACACTGGCCAACACACATTTTGGTGCCTCAAATGTTAGCCCGGTCCCTGGGTATATTTAACTTGCTGATTCCAAAAATAGCACAAGTTTTCCCCTCCTGGCTCTAGTTTTTGAGATATATATATATATGCCATTTACCAGTTGTAATCTGCTCATCCATGATGATCTAAGAATGATCTAAGAAATTCCCAGTTAATGGTTTTTAACTGGGAATTTAATAATGCTATTTATATTTAATCCTTTGTTAACGTTTGCATACTTGTATATTTTAAATTGTATGCTGATATTTTTTGTTAAGCCGCTTTGAGTCTCCTTATTTATTATTATTATTAATAATAATAGAACTGATTTGGTCTATACAACATTTTCTGAATCAGCACCCCAAATAACCCCAGGAATAGGCCTAAAAACCATGACACCAAGAAAAAAAATCTTTTTTGTTGGGCTGCGTAGTAAAGTGAACCTTGACGATTCCCAGAATGCAGCTGCTGGCTGGTCCACCAAAATCAGTACTTCCAAGTTGGGTTGGCTGGCCAGTGCCTCTGGACTGGAATCCCTCCTTCTTTGGCCAGAACAGTCCCACGTATAGAACAGCCTTGGAAAGCTACTCCTTCCAATGTGGACAGGGGCCCCTTGCAACTTCTGAAAGAAGGGTCCTGATGGCTGTCTGCTGCATTGAGCCTCCCAACTTTATTACTCTCCTGCTCTGGAAAAGGTTTGTCTCCAGAGAAACAATCCACCTTCTATGAGGAGCATGGGATGGAGGGAGGCAGTAGGAACGTATCTGAAAAAAAGCTTTTCTTGCTCCTGGTGGAGACATCTCCCACCAATCACAGAGGCAGCCAGGCTTGGGCTCTCTGTACGCACTCACTTCTGAGTGGCGGTTGGCTGGAATCCAAATAGGTTAGCCCTGCAGGGCGGCTGAGGAGACCCAAAGACCCAGATCTGTCAGTTCCTCCATTCAAGACGCGCTGAGCAGGAGAGGGAGGTGGGCAGGCAGCGGGCGCGCTGGAGTGCGTAATCCCAACCGACACCAACCACCAGCAGCCACCTAAGCCTTAACCTCCCCAAATCCACACAGGAGATGCTGCCCCCCCCCACACACACACACCACCTCCCTCCCACTTTGCTCCCTCCTTTTCCTAGCAGTGGGGCAAAACCTGCCAGCTCCTTCCTTCTTCAGCTTCCACAGAACAATACAGCCAGGGCCCTTTGGCTCACAGCAGGCAGAGGGTAAGACAATGACATTCTGGGACCTTCCGGTAGGGACAGCTCCATTTCTATCCCTGCTGATGTCCATATATATTAAGAGAAGGAAGAAAGAAAAGGGAGGAACGGAAGAGGCAAAAGGTCTCCCTCACTTCAGCTCACTACACTGCATGGGAGTGTGAGCATGTGCATGGATGGACACACACACAGGTCCCTCACGTCACCCTCTCTTTCCATGGCCATGTCTCAGGGCCACACCATTGCAGACGCTGATGTGGTTCATGTGTAGTCCTTACAAAAGGGGACTGAGTAGCACTGAGGAAATTAGAGAGACAAGGATTAGGAGCATCACACACTCCCAACTCTGACAGGTGGACTGTTGTTGCTGCTGCTCTATAAGATTAAAAGTGAAGGTCTGCAGAAGGCAAAGGAGAAACACTCTTCTTTTGGTGCCATCTCTATTTTCTTTCCATCCCCAGATTCCCATTTGCAGGCTGACCTATCAGTGGTTTCTAGAGGGATTTGGGGAGTGGGATGGAAAGCACCCCCTTCTGCCTGCAAACAGACTCTGAGGCTCAAGGTGAAGAGTCTGCTGGGGGTCAGAGGGCAAATGCAACATCAATTATTCCAGATCAAGCAACCGAAGAGTGCCCCCATCTTTCACCCCTGAGTGTTGGAGCATTTCCTAATGGCCTTTAGTGCTGGCCAGCAAGCGCACTGAATGGCTTTTCAATTATTCATCAGGAGCAGGCAGCTTTTAAAGTGGATGCGGCAGCATTAGCTCAGCGGGGAGGCTGCAGCCAAGGCCCTCGAGCTCCCAAGGACCTGCCGGTAGACGGAAAGCGAAAGGAGATGCTGACAGTCGGCATGGCAAGGGCAGCCTCTCACGGCAGCCAAGGGCTTGACAAAATACCGGGATTTTCTTGTTAGATTTGTGTTCTCTTGAGAAGGAAGGAAGGAAGTTAAACACACACACACAAGGGAGAGGGGAGGAAGAAAACAACACACAACCTTGTAGGAGTCTCCACCATGGAAACAAACAAGCACATTGTTTATAGAAAGGACAAATACTGGAAAAAGGAGCAATGCGCCCCATTAGAAAAAGGGGTACTGTACTAATAGCACCCCTCTGTTACTTTGTGTGTGTGTGACATCAGGTGTGTTTTTCCACAGTGTTTCCGAAAATATATGACACAGCTAGAGGCATAGCCCTTTTCTGCTGTTGTTGCTGTCTGGAGTGAATAAAAAGTGGTTACATTTCCACTTGAACCTGCCCCCTCCCCTTCACACATACAGTTCACCAGACTCTGGCCTGCCACAGCTAAGCAACCACCACCAAAAGCAAAAGAAGTTAAAACTAACAACGTCAAGTGCGATCCACAACACGCCACCCACACCCACTACAGCACCTTGCCGGCCGTCCAAGCAACACACATGTACATACAAATGCTTGACACGCACTTGCACACAGGCTATCTGCCCAGACTCTTTGCCTGTGTGCTAGACTGCCACAAAGCACCAATCAAACCCGCCAAGAATAGGCAAGCATTCAGGAGCTCGGGGTGGGGTGGGGGGTGGCAGGGAGAAAGTACCACATTAAAGGTGGGGAGTGAATGGGAAAAGCAAGGGACAAAAGGAAAGGCTGAGCCCCAGGCCTTTCATCCTTCAGAACTGACCCATTGGGACCCTAATTTTGCCCATCTTAATCCCCTCCCCCCAGCTATGCCTCTGCATCAGCCCTCAAGTCAGTTCACAAGGTGTACAGCCAGCTGTTCCCTTTCATCCCACACTGGCACCAAGCAGAAATGGCAGTGAAATCATCCAAGCTCCGTCTTGAAGATGGGTAAGCAGCCACAGCTTGGTGCTCACAAGACAATGAGGCTGGGGTTGCGCAGCTGCCGATAAACATGAAGGAGCTTCTCCACCGTTGCATCTGAATCGTTGTCCAAGCACAGCTGATCACGCAGGGACTGGGCCTCCTTTAGCAGCATCTGGAGGAGAGAAGCGGCTCTGTCAGAGGGCACTATCCTACCGAGCTGTACACAAATAGTTCAGGATACTCTTAAGTAATATGCTGCTTTTGGTTTCCTCCTCCATGGTTTACAGTCCTCATCTTTGAGCTTCCAACTTTCCCCTTTCCCATCTGGCCTTTTCTCATTCTCCCCTTGCCACATTATGCAAGCACCAAAGCACTGACATACATTAATGCAGAGTCTGGAAGGCACCTCTCCCTGCTGCTCAATTGGATGGACAGGGAGCGGAAAGAGGGAAAGACCAAAAGGCAGCCCTTAAGTGAAAACCTTAGCACCAAAAAGGGTTACATTCCCAGTTCCTGCGATCATATGGAATGCATTATACAAATGTCTGCTGTAAACCCTCGGCTGTGGGGGGAGAGGAGTGAGAAAGGGGTTACTAATCAAGTTATGGAAAGCGTAAACAGAATGAACACAGCTGCTGCCAGATTGGGTCAACCCAACTGCCTGTCTCAGCCCAGCAATTACAGAACAAGCCATAAATCCATTCCCTGTCATTTACTCTGTCAAACCAGATTCCAGGGGAAAGGTGGTACAGCTTGGCTTGACAGAGCTGAAGGGCCTTTCAAGGCAGGTGGGGAGCTCAAAACCCCCTGCGCTGGCAGGTGAAACCCCAATAGCAAGAGGTTGTGGATGCAGACACTTTATTTCACCTCCTCCCTTATGCCCCCCCCCCCCCACACACACACACAAACACAATCCACACACATTCTCCTTTAAACTATCCAGGCACAAAAACAGGGCAGGTTATTTGTTCCTACAGCAAGTGGAGGGAGCCCCAGTTGCTCCAAGGCAGCTGACCTCATGGTTGGCTTGGATCTGCTGGAGGTACTGCACACGGATATCTGGGGGAGAAGAATCCTGGGCTGCTTGCTCCAAAACTAGAGCCTGTGTGAAAGAAAACACAATGAGACACCACCTGGTTAAAAGCCAAAAAAAGTCAAGCTAACTGGGGCATTCTGTTTGTTTTTCTCGGCCTTTGACAATGAACTGCTTTTTTCCAGAAGGTATTTCATTTATTATTTTTATTACTGTATTTCTTCAATTCTAAGGCACAATTTTTTCCCTATGTAAACATGTCTAAATGTGGGGAGGGTCTTAGAAGCATAGGTGTATCTTATGTATTTTTGGTACTGAAATTAGGGTGCATCTTACAACTGATGGCATCTTACAATTGAATAAATACTGTATCATTTACTGGGTTGTTGTATGTATTCCAGGCAGTATGGCCATGTTCCAGAAGTATTCTCTCCTGACGTTTTGGCCACATCTATGGCAGGCATCCTCAGAGGTTGCCTGCCATAGATGTGGGCAAACATCAGGAGAGAATACTTCTGGAACATGGCCATACAGCCTGGAAAACATACAACAACACTGTGATCCCAGCCATGAAAGCCTTCGATAACACATTGAACATCTCTACGGGGAGAAATTGTATCATTTACTATTTTTAATGTTTAATTTGATTGCTTGAGTTCTGTGATTTCTGAATCATTTTGTTGCTTCAACTGCATTTTGTTTCAACTTATATTATGAGGCATTTTGGGAGTACAAAGATACAGGAATAAATACATAAATAAATAAATAAATAAATAAATATAATAAACTTTATTTATATCCTGCCACCATCTCCTCGAAGGGACTCGGGGCAGCTTACAAGAGCACTCTAGAGTGCAGCATATAACATAAAACAGTACATGAGTATAAAAAACAATAACACATAAAATTATAGCAATAACCACTATCAACATTGCAGAAAATAAAATTGTTCAATTTTAAAAACACAGAACACCTGTAGGTAAAAACTGGCTGCCATCAATTAACCAACTAAAGTGCCAGTGGGTCAATCTTATATGAACCTATTTCAGCCTACTCAAGGTCAAAGGCCCATTTAGAAATTCATGTTTTTAGGCTGGTTCGAAAGGATTGGAGGGTGGGGGATAACTTAATCCCTCTTGGGAGAGTATTCCACAGTCAGGGAAATGTGGGTTATAAATAAAATAAATAAAATAAAGATACAAATAAAAAATGGCTCTTTGTTGTTTAATCAAAACACCTGAATATTCCACATAGGATGGAATGTCTCTGGGTGTCTCCTGTCATTTCCCCCCTTTCTCTCAAGTCCAATAAGGAGAGTGTTAAGTTACAAGCCAAAATGTGCATGGTTCTCAACTGTGAAAAAGAAAGGCGGAAGGAACTAGTTACGTTCAGAGATGGTGATGGGAGTAACCTGTAGCAGCGAGAGTACACAAGGAGAGAAAGAAAAGGGAAAAATCACCTGCTCCTCACACATTCTTCTCCATAGAAACCAACTCCTTTGGGACCTCAGACCATAACTGTTTTCTGGTATGAGAAGTAATGTTCTCTGCTGCTTCCAGAAATAATGGATGGAAAGATGATGTGAGAGCGGGGAAGGGATGTGTTTCAAAGACTGGCCTATGGGGCAAGGGGCTAAACTCCGTTTTGTGTATCAATCCCAATTTACAGAGGATGGGGTTCAAGAGAGATATTGCATATCCCCTCTTCACCCATCCTGCTGGATCAGAGCTGATGCTGCCTCTGGTCTACCCTTTGTTCCCAGTCAGACATACATTCATGGGAGGCCCATAGGCAGAGCATGGGGCAACAGCACCGCCCACTCATGTTCCCCAACAGCTGGTATTGAGATGCACAGGTCTCTACTACTGGAGGATGTTGTCATCACAACTAGCACCTATCAATACTCTCATCTTCCATGCATTTGTTCCATTTACTTTTAAAGCTGTCCAAGTTGGTGGCCATCATAAATCTTGTGGTTCCATATGGCCAACCTGCTGTATAAAACAGTAATTCCCTTGCCTGTCCTGATTTTTCCTCCACTCAGTTTCACTGGATAGTTCTAGTATAAGAAAGACTGATAAATTGTACTGAGACATACAACTTTTTCCATGAGACTCAAATGTCCACAAGCTGTTGGATGGACGCGAAGTGTTCTTCTCCCCACCTCCTTCCACCCCCCTCAAGAATCGCATATACAAACCTGAATCCGCCTGACTACTGCATGGTGCAGCTGGCACATGTTGGCCAATGGGGAGCTCTGGATTACAATCTCGACAGCTTGGAGGGGCCCTGCTGTGTTCATGTCACTGACAGCCACCTGGGGTTGGACAACAAGACATAATTACCACACACTCTGCTGAATGGTGAAAATTAAAAAGCAAGTGTCCCAATCTTTCTCTCTGAAGCGTCTAATTTACATAATTTCATAATTTAATTTTATTTACATTCTACATGCGAGTGATAACTAAGTCCACCAAGTGTGCCTATAACTAAATAAAAAGTAGGTAAAGGTTTCCGTCTGACATTAAGTCCAGTCGTGCCCAACTCTGGGGGTTGGTGCTCATCTCCATTTCTAAGCCGAAGAGCCGGCGTTGTCCTTAGACACCTCCAAGTTCATGTGGCTGCTGGAGCGGTACCTATTGATCTACTCACATTTGCATGTTTTGAACTGCTAGGTTAGCAGAAGCTGGGGCTAATAGCAAGCACTCACACCGCTCCCCGAATTCGAACCTGCGACCTTTCGGTCCGCATGTTCAGCAGCTCAGCGTTTTAACACACTGCGCCACCGGGGGCTCCTATGACTAAACTGGGATTTAATTCCCAAGAAACTTTCTTGGCCAGTTCTACAGATTGTTAGAATCAATCGTCATACTTTCAGCATTTAGAAGTCGGAAAATATGCAATAGGGAACTGATAAGCATTTTTTGAAATACCAATCTTACCAAGGTATTTGATTAGTTTTTGTCACTTTATTTTGGAACAATTCTCTGTGTTTAACAGAGTATTTAAAAATATTAGAGATCTCAGTTTGGCCAAATAGCTTGCTGCATACGAAAATATGCAACAGCATGTTTTTGTATGTAACATTTTCCTGTTTTTCTGCTCCAATATATTTTTCTTGCAATCTCAGTGCTTCCAAATGTGCTTTAGGACACTTACACACACACAGCCTTTATTGGAATACAACAACAAAATCACAACACAGGTATACAACAAGAGAAAGTCACAGATAAAAAGAAAACATACCCATAGGTTCCTAATCTCAAGAATAAAATTTGCAACAGTATCACAAAATAATGCATCAAAGTTGTTCAGAAGATATGGATTTTATAATACCCTTGCCATTGAGAACACTGTGAAAAAATGGAATTCCTGTATTATCGTATCTGGGGCAAACAAAGAATGGTGAAGTGTTTCAACAGAGACTAAGTCACAAGAATATACTCTTTTGGAATATTCCATTTTTATATCTCCCATCCAAAAGAGCTGATGACAAAACATCTATCTTGCAGCTGGCAAAACTCTCATCTGGGTGGGATTAATCAAAATGTGAACATAAGCTGCCATGACTCCACACTTGCATGGAGTTAATGATGTGGTAGGGGAACAAGTTTCCTTTGCTGTGAGAATCAGATTATGAAAGTCTAGATCCAAAAGTCTGCTCTTAGGTGATGTGCAGGCTTCCACATTTGTGAGCATTAAGAGTGCTTCCAATGACAGGTCAATTGCTTCAATCTTCCTAAGAATTTTTTTTTGTGTCAGAAGCGACTTGAGAAACTGCAAGTTGCTTCTGGTGTGAGAGAACTGGTTGTCGGCAAGGACGTTGCCCAGAGAACGCCTGGATGTTTGATTTTTTAGCATCCTGTGGGAGGTTTTTCTCATGTCTGACAGCTGACAGGCGGGAGCTCACCCCACTCCCTGGATTCGAACTGCCGACCTTTCGGTCAGCAGTCCTGCCGGCATAAGATTTTAGCCCACTGCGCTACCGGAGGCTCCTGAGAATAAAAGAATACCATTCTGATAATAAACAAATACTACTGAAACAAAATGATCTGATAACAAAGAAGAAATATAACTATTGGGGTCTTCTTGAAAATGTATATGCAGCCAGAATTTTATAGCTCGTATCCATGTCAAAGTTTCAAGAGTGGCTTGACCCATCTCAATGCATAGCACGGCGTAAGGCACATATCTAGGAAGCCCCATTCCGGAGAAACTTGGACTGTAGTGTTTTAAATGATTTGTTGATTGCAGAAATCCAAATAGGAGAGTCATACAGTAATAGAGGACCAATCCTAGCCTCAAAAACTTTGAGGGCAGCAGGTATATATTGATTACCCTTAGTGTGTGTGTGTGTGTGTGTGTGTGTGTGTGTGTGTGTGTGTATATATATATATATATATATATATATATATATATAGCTGCAATGTTGGTATGTGCAGAAGCCATTACTATTTGTTGCTGTGAGACCCACGACAGGTTATATCTATAGAAATATCCAAGGCATCAAAAGTATTTGTGCAGAGGAAAAATGCCTGGAGATGCATGTGTGAATTTGGAACAAGGAAAGGGTTAATTGTTCCCATCTGGATAAAATCAAAGGTGAGAACAGAATTTTTGCCCTTGAGCTTCCTAGCCTATGGAAAATTGCATTTTACAGCAAACAAATGCATATGCTCTGCACATTTTTTTTTCAATTTCTGTAACATTTTTTCAGATGTATTTTGTACCTTTTGGAAACAAACTCCATAAATGAAGACTGTAGTCAAGAAATCTGAAGATTATTGAAAATGCAGCTATGAAGGAAATAAAGATCCTCAAACACAAAGACATACCATTAAATACCTGTCACTCATTCAGGCCTTAACAATTCTGATTTTTATGTATGACTAGCTTGGGAACCCGGCGATGCCCGGGTTATTTGAAAAAGGCATTATTTGTATTTGAATGTTAGGTCTTCTCAGTTTGGAGTCGGTGACCTACAATTCCCAGGATTGTGGGTCAATCCTCCCCAAACCCTGCCAGTATTCAAAGGTAGCCATTTTGGATCTGTGTACCAAGTGTGGTCCAGATCTGTCGTTGGCTGATCATCGCCTGGCTGCAGTGCTCTATGGATGAGGGTTAAACTACTACAACTCCCAGACTTCCAGGGCAATTGTCCCGAAACATCTGTCAGTATCTACAGCAGGCAATGTTCAGTCTGTGTGCCAAGTTTGGTCCAGATCCATTGTTGGCTGAGTTCAGTGCTCTTTGGATGCAGGTACATCTCCCAAAATCAAGGCCCATTCCCACAAACCCCTGTATATGTTTAGTTAGTCATGAGGCTTCTATGTGTGAAGTTTGGTCCCGATCCATTGTCAGTGGGGGTCACTGTTTCTCTGGATGCAGGTGAACTATAACTCCCTTTCCCCCAAACTTGTCCACTATGTTCTTTTGGTTATGGGGGCTCTGTGTGCAAAGTTTGGTCCTGGTCCATCATCGGTGGGGTTCGGAGTGCTCATTCATTACAGGTGAACTATAAATCCCAGTACCTACTACTCCCAAATGTCCAGGCCAATTCCCCTCAAAACCCACCAGTATTCAAATCTGGGCATATCGGGTATTCATGGCAAGTTTGGTCCAGACCCATCATTGTTTGGGTTCATAGTGTTCTGGGTGTAGGTGAACTACAACTCCTCTAAATTCACCAGTAGGAGTCACAGTGCTCTGACTTGATGCAAGGTGAACTACAACTTCCACCATGTGGATTCAATCCCCCAAACTTCTCCAGTAAGTGTAGTTACTGCTCAGTTCTGCTGTGTGTGATATGCAGACAGATTTGAAAGGGAAGGGCAGTAGGCAGGGTCATGCAAATTCCACACCAATGGAGAACCCGGGGATGCCTGCCTGTGGTGGAGAAAAATGCAACATCTAGGATGAAACTGTCCCCAAATGAAAGCATTCCTTGGGTGGTGGGCCATAGCTTTTGGGAAGGACATTAGCAGGGGTTAGGCTACATGTTCATGAAGCTCGCTGTAACCACAATGTCAGTGGACAGGAGTAACTTGGTGGCTCCACAGCACTGGCCTGTTTGTGGAGGCCGGAGGTAGTCTGTGTGAGCAGACACCCGTGCCACATACACACATACGGGTTTTCACTTTTATTATGAATATAGATATATAGATATAGATATATAGATATAGAGAAAGTCAGATAGTGAAGAGAGCTGACTGGAAGACTATCAACACATTTGAAAAATAATACTGGAAGAGTATTCAGGGCATACAGTGGAGTGCTAAAAGGCCCCTACAGCAAATCAAGCCTGACTTTCCCTAAGGAGCCAAGATGACTGAACTGAAGTTCTTGTACTTTGGACACATCAGGAGAAGACATGAATGCAGAGGAAATGAAGACAACACTTGGTAAATGGAAGACAGGATGCAACGAGGAGGATTCAATGAAGGATACTACAACCCTAAATTTGCAAGACCTAAGCAGAGCAACTGATGACCAGAGTCTTGGAGGTCTCTCATTCATAGAGTTGAAGCTAACTTGCCATATACCAATTTGGGTGTAGTTTTATATAACAGATGAGAGTATGGTGGCGGTTTTTTTGTTAATATTTGTATTATGTTAAAATTACACTAAGCTACCTACTGTAAGGAGTAGAAAAGTAGAAAAATAACAGTTTGAGTTTAAGGATGTTTGTTAGCAACCCTGGGTGTTGTTTTTAATAGAAAAGCTGGACAAAAAAGTAATAAACAATATAAGGTAATCACGCTAAACTCCTCACCCCAGATAAAGACCCAGAACTACCAGTAGCAAGCTTTCTGGACCTGAATAAGAAGGCTACCACATTCAGAAATGCATCTTCTCTTTCCTCAGCTATGACAATCTATGATGGTCTAGGCTCCTTCTATCCTTGAAGTCTCAGATCCCAAATAAATGCCAGTATATTTCATTAATATATTTAGAAATTTGCTCTTTGTACCTTCCCTAAATTTACCAGGATTAAGGCTTGCCAAAAGCATTAGACTTAAGATCTGAATTGGTGACCTAGAGGCTGGTTTAAACACTAGGACAACAGCGCTTGCACTCTGCAGAAATGAGGTGCCTTCTTGATCAAGCCCCAATGAGATGTGCTTTCCCTGCATGAACTTCATCTAGAAAGTTTAGCGAGAACCAAATTAGCATGGCCTCTAATCACACTGGCACTATTAACGCTTTCTTGTGCATAGCCAGAAGAACTCACTTGCTGCCAGCGTTCAGTTGCTCCAATTTCGGGAGGGTTAACCAGCCACAGCAGAAGCAGCAGCTAACAATTAACATTGAAATTGGTTGCTCCAACAGGATTAAAAGACTGTACAACTCCAGCCTCACTAGCCTTCCCTTTGCATAGAAGAATGGATAGAAATGCAGCAAGGCTGGCAAGCAAAAAAAGCCAGTCAGTTACAGCTAGATGCCCAGTATCTAGAGCCACATGGCACTAATGGTTCAGCCTCCACAACTAGGAAGACTCACCAAAGGTATGGCCAGGATGTGGATAACAGAAGCAATGAGGCTGAAAGCTCTTGCATGCTATGTATTTTTGTCCAAAATTCACAAAGCAATGGTACCTTTACTAGGTCAAGCAAAAGGTACAAAAAGAGGCAGTTACTTTTGCACAGAGAGAGACTGCCTGGATCTCAAGTGAAAATATTTGGCTGCTGCTGGATTTGAAATTTCATTGCCAGAATTCTGGTAGTTGAAATTCAAAACACTTGGAGGGCTGAGGTTTGCCCATGCCTGCTCCAGACCATCTTAACTGGCACCAGAAGTATCATCTGTTGACTCTAGGATTGTCACCTTTCTTCTCCTGAATGATTTCCCCATCTTTTCTGATAAAGAAGCCAGTGAAGCATTGACAGCTTGCATGATGGATTTTGTGCCATTTGGATGGTCCAATAAATGTATTGTTATTTGTGGATTTTGCTACATTTTGCTTCACAGCCAATATGGCTACCCCTAAATATGTGCCTTTGCGTTATCTGCCCCCAGAGAAATGGCCATGGATCCTTTGAGTACACTGCAGAACCACTTTGACTTCTAAGACAATAAAGCAGTTGTTCTCAACCTGTAGGCTCCCAAGTGTTTTGGCCTACAACTCCCAGAAATCCCAGCCAGTTTACCAGCTGTTAGGATTTCTGAGAATTGAAGGCCAAAACATCTGGGGACCCACAGGTTGAGAACCACTGCAATAAAGGCTTCACTCAGTTTGGACCCTTGCTGGCGAATGAAGCATCCATGAAGGGAAGAATAAGGGCTGGAGCCAGAAACTGAAGAAATTGTCCCTGGTAGTATCCATGCCCTTGTTTTGTTTAAGAGAAATGGTCCGATTCTCATTTCCCTCAAATACTGAGGATGGAAATCCAGGTATATAGGCTGGATTCAGCCCCCATGGAGTTCTCCAGCTGGCTTGCAAGATTCTTGTGCTGTTATCTCAGGAAAAGTAATGCCAGTCTTTTAACTCTTCAGAAAACATTTTCAGAATTAAGTTGCATATCAGAAAGCTCCTGCACTGAGGTTCATCCTCAATAGATTTGTACAGAATTGGGCTATGCTTTATCATGGTTCATGTACAAGTCTTTATTTATCCCTTATAATTGACTATGTCTACTTCGCAGCCCTGACTGATTAGAACTGTAACTGTGTCCATTTTAATTGAACTATTTTTACTGTTGTCTTATGATGTTGTTTTTATTATGTTTGTTATGTTCATGCTGCTGTATGTTTTTGACTATTGACTGTTTTTTGCACACGTTGGAAACCGCCTGAGTCCTCTCAAGGAGATGGAGTGGTATATAAATAAAGGTTTATTAATTTATTTATTTACTATAGGATGAAAATGCCAAAATAGGTAGGACCTTGAACTCACCTACTTTGGACTGCACTTGGATTAGCAGAATATGATCCTTCTCCTGCAGCCACAAGTACGGGATCAAAAAGGTCCTTTGCATTCCTCTTAAAGCTACAGTATTTAGTGAGGACCACTTTCAGCCAATCTTTATTCAGTGAGATCCAGTTATTTCACTAAGCATGCAGAGACTACAGTACACACAGTTTTCCAGTTATCTTTCTACAACCTATGGTCTTTTATCTGCATATGCAATGGCAATTTTCCAAGTCTGAAAATAGGTCATGCTCAGAGGCTACAGAAAACTATGGATCACTCCTTGTCCATCAGCCCAGCTCTTCAATGCATAACACCTAAGAGAAAAGAAATGTCTGAGGCCTCATTTACACTACCATATAATACAGTTTCATAACACAGTTTAACTGCATTGAACTGCATTATATGAGTCCACACTGCCAGATAATGCAGTTCAATGCAGTTAAACTGCATTATGAAACTGTATTATATGACAGTGTAGATGGTCCTTTATTCAGTTACGGAATGATTGGAGAGAAGGCTCTACTGCTCCAACTCAGATATTCTAAGATAGTGGTTCCCAAATTTGGTTATCCAGATGTTTTGGATTTCAGCTCCCAGAATTCCTTATTGTTAGTCAAGCTGGTCAAGGCTTCTGGGAGATCAAGGTTTGGGAACCAGTGTTCTAGGGCATTTTTCTCTTGTCAGGTTAGGATATGTAAGCCTGAATCCTGTTGTTATTCCAAACTATAGTAGATCCACTGAAAATTAATCAAAATTGATTCAGAGAGTCCACTTTAGTAGCAAAAGGATTTATGCCCCATACTCACTATAAAATTAGGAGGACTGCAGTCATACAGACTTTGTGAGATAAGAAGCAGTACCACTTTTTCATATTCAGCTCCAGACAAAAGTCTAACTCCATTAGCAGGGCAGGGCAGAATTTGCCAAGTGGATTGTTTAAAGTTGAAACAAGCCCACTCCAGATTCTGGCTGGAGGACCTCAACCCCACCCTTCTGTAACTCATGCCTTGCCTCTCGGATGTTCAGCTGCACTTCTCCTCCATCTGGAGCCAGGCCCCACACTTCCATTCTTTCTTGGCTCCGAAGGGCATCCGCCTCAACGTTTTCTGCCAACAGCCACCGGAGCACGGCACAGCACAGCGGCACATCTGAGCAACAACAATAAAAGAGAGGGAGACATCATAACCAGGACCATTGGGGCTGGTGGATTAGCTTTTACTGTCCCTGCCATTTACACAAAACTGACTGAGAGGGTATTAACCATGTACAATGGGGGTTCCCAACCTTTGGTACTCCAGGTGTTTTGAACTTTAGCTCCCACAGTTCTTAACAGCTGGTAAACTGGCTGGGATTTATGGAAGTTGACGTCCAAAACACCTGGAGGCCTAAAGGTTGGGAACCACTGATGTACTGGATTGAGGAGGCTGGGGCATAAGGTTGCTCTGATGGGAGTTTGATACCCTAGCTGGGTGGAAGAAGTGGCATCATACAGCATGCACCATGTTGGGGAACCCTTGACCACAGGATAGGACATTTCTGGACATGGGCAAGAAGTGGCTATATTATTACAGTTTTAATGGAGCTGCTTGTCTATGGGGTGGAATTGGGCAGGACATATTGCCTTTTCAGGAAATCCCCTTCATGATGCTGTTGCTACTTTGACTCAAGAGCTTCCTTGTATTTGGGAGGAAATGAAAACTAGGAAGTACCTGATATAATCAGCAGAAAACAAGAAACATGTTTCAAGATGTTTGATTATGAATGGTTTATTAATATGCTTGAGTCTATGTATGCTCTCAAAGGACTTTATTCATCTTTTTGTCCAGCAAATGGTATGTGAGTTTCAGTTCCAGAAATTTCTGAAGTTAATTTTCAAACAACCCCTGAAGAGGGCCTCTAAAAGTATATATAGTCCAAAATGCACTGGGCTTTTCATTAACAAATCATTTATTGAGCATCTGTTTTGGGCTTTTGAAAATCACTTGTTTAGTTGAAGGTGCTGGTGAGCAATAAAAATAGACTGCCTGGTCCCTTGCTGTGGCTTCCTGTAGCCCCTGAAAATATTCTGAATTAATTTTGTCAACAATGTTAAAATGATTTTTTTTAAAGTGCAACTGAAGAACTCCCATGCTAGGGGTCCTTTGGTTAGCTGCCTTCCTATGTGTAAAATAGCTGTTTTGGGCCTTGCAAGAAGACTAAGCACTGACAGAGGAATCCAATTCCAATTCATGTACTGAATGCAACAAAAGAAATGTTTTCCCATTCTCATAGAGACACCTTGACAAGATACCTCAATCGATATCAGATTCCCATGGAGTATCACCAAACATTTTTACCCAGGCAAAACAATTGGAAATACATTTCAAAAAAAAAGGATTCAGATATGATTACACAACATTTAAGGGGATGAGAAGTGTGGATACAAACCCACATTTTTCTCTCCAGAAAATGGGTTCTTAGAGGTGGGATTGAGAAGATAATGAGCTTATAAAAATCAGTTTGAAGCAACTTCCATTTGGACTGTGGCTCAGAGACTATATGGGAGCAAAGACTGACTTGAGAAGTTTGATTTTCATCAGTGACAAGAGGGGGGAAATCGGGAGTGAGAACAATTGGCAAAGTAGCTCCAGCCCAGTATGATAGTACATGGTGACAGAGCAGACACCACAGAGGAGCATACAGAATCTATATGAAGCACTTTAGAGGAAGAAAAGGATGTAAATGTGAATAAACAAAAACAAAACACCACCCAGCTGAACTGCTCAGATTGAGGCTTCTCAAGAATGAGATAAAGTAGCCCGCTGACAAGTCAAACTTCTTCTTCGTCCCACTCCTACCACTACCCTGTAACAGCCTTTTCAGTAAATGAAGAGCATGGCCTCTCCCAGTATGTGCCAAATAGCCAGAACTTGGCAAGGTACCTTTGGGGACCCCAACTCCCAGAATCCCCCCAAATGGATTTGTAGTCTTAAAAAGGATTTTTTTCCAAGATCTGTAAACATCATCTGAAAATTATCAGTGAAAAGACAGTCTGCCAATGCTACGACTAGAATGGGCTGCTGTGGCAGATCCAGGGGCACATTTGTTGTTTCTAGGGATGGCACTGGCGGCCCTAATCTGGATTTAAAAAAAAATAGTTCTTTATATCAAACAGTGCAACCCTGCAACCTATCTAACCTATCTAAAAAATGAATGGATTCTCCTGGATCCTTTTAGGAAAGGCCATTCAGCATCCACTTCGTTGGGTCAGAAAGAAAAAAAACAACACTCTAGAGATGTCTGCAAAAAAAAAAAGAGATCTGGCTACAAAAAACAGTCAGGGCAGGAGAAGATTTGTAAATCTTTCGCTACAAAGTAAAAGTACAGAATTCACCTCCATTTGTCTGAATTCCGCACCTGCACAGAAGTCCTTGAGGGCAGTTCTCAGCAGTTCGGAGGACACTTTGATAGAAGCTACCGAAGGGGTCAAGTAATCCTCTCCCAGAGTGTTCAGCGCTCTTGGAACTACCTCATCACTCCTTTCTATGCCATCAAGGTCAGACCGCATCTGGGACAATTTCAGGAAGGTGTCAAGGGGGTCCCCAGGGAGAGGCATGGCAGCTGCAGGTGGGCCGCCATCAGATGTACTGCTGCCATTTTTCAAGCGAAGGCACTGCAGGAGATCGATGGTTGCTTCCTTCAAGGGCAGGCAGATGCCTTCTCTGTCTGGACAAAGCCCTGGAGAATCGTCAGAAAACAGGTCATCCAGCAGCTCGGTGGACTCTGAGACAGTGCCCAGGATTTCCTGTAGGCTGTAGTAGAGAGAACAGGAGACGATGAAAGGCAGCTCTAGTTTGGTGCCTTCTGTAGGACCCAGTGGGAGGGTCACCTCTGTCTTGTTTCCAGGAAGCAGTTGATCTATGGGAAAAGTATAAGTGGTGGCAGAATCTGAGGAACCTTCATCAAAGTCACAGGAGCCAGCAAACAGTTGGACGCAGAAGGTCCAGCCTCGCTCCAGGCTACACTCACTCAAGTTCTCCAAGATGCAGGAGACTGTCAAGGTATCCTGAACCAAGATGTGGCTCCAGTGGACAGTAATGGTGCAGGTGATGGGCTTTTGCCCATTCTGGCTTGACAGCAAAGCAGCACTCACACTCATCACCTGGTTCAGGCATGTCAAGGCTTGGTTCTTCTGATCCACTGCCTTCTTTAATGATGACACCCTGCAGAAATCAGGACAGAAAACAATGTTGAGTTGTGCCAATTCTTATTTATCATAAGAAAAATTGTCAAATTATGGCTTGACTATTAAATCGAAGACGTGAGAAGAAACATAGATCCAACAGGTGTCATCCAACAAATATTTAATTTCTGTGTCAAAACACTGGACAGTCAACTTCACCAGTCTTTCCCCTCTTGCCTCCCTTGAACCTACACATCCAAGGACACAGCTTCTGACATCAGGGGTGCCTTAACTTTATGCTATACAGAGATATCCACGCTAATCTGGTCACATCAATATACCGTAATGCACACACAGGAAAAAAATACACATAAGAGTAGTCTCCAAATCATTCTTCGCATTGCCAGTTTCACATGTACAAGAGATGAAAAGTGGTGTATATGGACATGCATGCACATGCACATAGACAGTGCATCATAGATCTAAGACACATCCCTTCTCCACATTAGATCCTAAAACAAATGGACACATAGATTTTTAACTTCAATACTGTCATCTGTTCACTCAGGCCCACTCTAATGCCCAGGAAAGTTAAAGCAAAACTAAGCATCTCAACTCAGTTGAATGATATTATGATGCCTGAGCATGCCACATTTCTGCAGGCATTCCTACACACACATACACAAACATACTGTATTTCTTCAATTCTAAGACACATTTTCCCCCTATATAAGCATCTCTAAAAATGGGGTGTGTCTTAGAATTACAAGTCTATCATGTATTTTTGTTGGTGGTGGTACTAAAATTAGGGTGCATCTTATAATCAGTGGTGTCCTAAAACTGAAGAAATATGGTAAATGCACATGGCCAAGAATAAACAGATATTACCTTTCAGAGACATGGCCAATTCCAGACAACAATTCTTTGATCCTCTGCCCTGCTTTATCAGGGTTCATTTTTACAGGCTGTGTATCATCTGGACTGCACAAGCCACAGGTCATGAGGCGACCCTTAGCAGATAAAGCCAGAAGCTCAGATTCACCTGCGGAGACCAATATGAATCAGACAAAGAGCAGAGAGTGGGCACAGGAAAACCGGGGTTCTCCTTCCATATATTGTCACCCTTCCCCACTCTTGTACAATTGAAAGGTTTTCTACCCACAGTATAAGCATTAAAAGATGTTCCAAGAGAGTAGGTTAGTTTTGTATGAATGATTCTACCATTTTGCTGACTTAGTATTTACGCACACTACATTCTAACAAGCAAGATAATGTAGCAAAACAGTGTAAGACTTTCTCATGAGTCCCTCTCTACTTTGTCTTGTCAAGGGAAAATGATGGTGTAACTGGCATTGGGAGGTACTGTGGAAAGAGATGGAGGGAAGGATGTCGACAACCGCTGCAGGATCCATCATATCAAGAGGTGCATAGACTCGCCTATGAATGGGTTCAAGAGCAAGCAGGGTAAATGGTGTCCACTTGGATGTTGCTTGCTATACCATTGTCTATGCTGGTGAAGGTTAATGGGACCTAAAGTCTAAAAGGCCATATATTTACCACCCCCATTTATACTATAGTTGGTTCATTTAGGTGAGCTACACGTCAACTACTCCTTACTTGTGTAATTTCTCAGTCCAATTTCTAGGACTGATGGAAAATGCCATTCTACAGAGAGACCAATACCATGGACTGCAGTTAGACTGAGAAGTGACACAAACAGGCAGCTACTTGATGGAGTCTCTGGGCCAACATGCTTTTCGGAACAGTATACCTTTTTTACTAGATCCTATGTTTTTCTACGCAGTAACCTGGATTACAGGGGTGAACTGGTTGGGACAGCTGAAGATCCTGCTCCTGTGTAGGGCATTAGACCGGATAGTAATTCAGAATGGGGATATAAATCACGGGTAAACAACATTATGAACGGCAGTTCTCATTGCTGAACAGCAGTGCTTAAAAGTTTTAGTTGGCATATAGTCAGTGGTGACAGATAATGAAAGATACAGTCTAGCAAGATCTGGAGGTTGACATTTCCCCTGTATCTACTTTGAAGGAAAGTGATTATAAAAGAAGCTTCATAGAAGGTGCTCAGCAACGAAGATCTGAGCATCTCTCTGGAGTGCTTTAGTCACATATTCCTGCATGGCAGGGGTTTGGACTAGATGGCCCTTGAGAGGGCTTCCAATTATATAATTCTAGGAGCAATGTGATAAACATAGGGTCTTGGAACAGATCATATGGCTGCAGTAGTCCCAAAAGAAATAATATCTGTAAGAGAGACTGTGCCAATTTGTCCATTTTAGACCTATGGGTGCATTTTTGGGGCTATTCCACTTCTAACCCACCTAACTGCATCTTGAAAAAAAGCTACTTCAAAAGCTGCCCTTCTTTCAAAACTGCAGATCGAAAAGTGGCACATTACACATACACAATCGATGGCACAAGGCGGCTGCCCACTGAGAGACTGGAAAAGATGCACAGCAGTCAGTCCTGGACGCCATACAGAGAAAAGGAAGCAAAAGAAATTGCAGCTCCTTCACTACAAAGCAAGCTCCCCACTCTTTGCTGCCCGGCACACCACGGGCATGAAGCAGGGGTTCTATTTGCTTCTCCCCCTGCAGAAGATCACAGTCGGGAGGAATGCAGAAAAACATCAGCCAGCAAACCAAGTGTGCAAGGTGTAAGGAGGGTATGGTAAAACACCTTTCAAATAGCACTTTGCAACACCCAGGAAAAGAGGGGTGAATGTGCACAGTGGTGGTCTGTCTTAAGACTGTGCCTTAAATGCGGTTAATCCATTTGGTCACTTTTTCATAATGTACTTCTCAGAATTCCCAGGTGACACAACTGATGGCCATGTAAGTTGGGGAATTTGAGAAGTGGTCTCTCCATAAAGTGACCCTCTCAACCTCTGGCTCATTTGGCCTTTGCTGTACTTCATTTTCATTCTGTCATGGAGACCAGTTTCCTGCTTGTGAGGCCTTGTGGTCAGACAACAGGTGCTGAAGCTAAAGAAAGCACCCAGAAGAAGGGTGAAGTATGGATGATCAAAGGGGCAATGTCCAGGATTAGATCAGAGCCTGGCTCCCTGCGTTTTTCTAAATTGTGTAGGTTACCCTCACACTGCCTTTTCTGCAAACAAAAAATAAAGTGTCATAAAATGGTGTGCATTTTTGTCATGTTTTCAGAACCCGCTGGGCCATTTAAGCAAAGAGGACCTTTTTGCCCACTCATCCCATTTTCTCAAGGCCTCTCCTGGGCTGAAAATGGCTCAATTAGGGTCAACCCCCCACCGCATCCCCAATACCACCACAGAGGGTAGTTGGGGACATTCTGGATTAAAAAAAAACTGTTATGCACATCCCTGTGATAAAGGCTCAGAAACCAAACACCACTATAAGTCATAATCTCAGACTTTCATTGCTTTAGGTCCTTGTCCCACTATCACTGCTGTCTGTTTCTGCAACCACACCATTCCCCCAACTGCTTTCCCCTGCTGATGACTTCACTACTCAGTGTAAAGGCATTTTTAGTTTGACAGAAACCCAGCTTGTGAAAACCAATTGTTTCAGTGTTCTTGCTGGTTGCTCCAAGGCTTTTGGAACTACCTCTCCATGAAGGCTAGGCTGGCTCCCTCCGTCCTTTCCTTTTGCCAGCAAATAGAAGGGTTTTATTCCCCCAAGGTTTCTAGGAACTGGCTACAATGAACTTTTAATGGTGTGCTGTTTTCTTCCATCTTTTAATTGATCTGAAATATAGTTTTAATTTTATAGTAAGTTCAACAGCATTTTAAATATCATTTTTATTATTTTTATGCATTTGGAGATATTTTAATCTGTATTTATTTTAGTTTTTGTAAGCAGTCTTGAGGCCAAGTATTTGGAAAAAGATAAAATATGAATGGATAAATGAATATATGAATCACGAATTGGGGAAGGAATTACCAAAGGATTTTATCACAAAAACCCACTATTCCACTATAGTCGTGTTATTCACTGATAGTGAATGTACACCACATTGAGTGCTCTCCATACTACTGTGATTATGTCAATTCACCAATCAATTGTCCTGTGATTGTAATTCTACCCGCCCTTGTAACCTCACCTTTCTGCACTAATACTGTTCCATAATTTTTGTTAGTTTTGTTTTTAGTGCAATTGCACAATTCTAAAGTTTTTTAAAGGTAAATGTAAGTATAAAACATAAAATAAAAGGAAAGCAAATTGGGAGTAGTGAAGGAGACAGGGAGAAACTCACTCCCTGATGTAACTTTACTGAGAGCATGCCAGCAGAGGAATGGAGAGGACCCAGAGCACAAAGGCAGGTGAAGGGAACATCGCAGAATTGGAAGCTATTTATGGACTTCACCTGTTAATAACTAGAGAGGGGAGAATCACAGGCAAGGGTAGCAGAATGCAGATGGCATTATGCAATACATCATGCAATAAAGTCCTTAGGCCAGCCCCTTCTAAAGCATCAGTGAAATGAGCTAGCAATAAGCGAGCTGTTAGGAAGAGGCAGTACAAAGAACCCCTATGTTCCTAATCCTCACCTTTCAATTTGCAAGGTGCCACTGCCCTCCTCTTTTCCTAAAAAGGCAGAGAGAAATGGGAATCCTGCCTTCCTGAGTGTGTGCTGCTTCTTGCTGGGGAAAAAGGCAGGGTTTTGGGGGTTTTTTGTTTTTGTTTTTTTTGCACACAGGTTATAATAATGCCTCTCACATGGCAAGCAAGCAGAATGCAGCTGTTCTATGCAAGAAAAGAAGAGGCTCTGAATAGCTATACACACAGCTAGGATCTCAGCATTATGGAACCATTTTGCCAGAGGGAGGCAGCACTCCTCAGCTACTATTCAATGCCCTCTTTTTTCTTCAATGCCTGGCCTTGATCTGTGCTGGTTTCAAGTCACCCTCTGTGCAGGATTCAGAGCTGTGGCACCATCAAGCCAGCACACAATGGACATGGTTTGGTACAAAACAGTCAGCTCTGCTTAAAGAAGAAAGCAAGAGGAGACAAAGACAGGGCAAGGGACCACCTGACTCTTCAGATATTGTTGGGACTGCTATTCCCATCACCCCTTTGCACCATGACCATGCTGAGGGATGATAGAGACTGTGATGAAACTATACCTGGATGTCCAGGTATTCCTTGGGCTACGAAATGCACAGAAACATGCATGCTTACCTTTGGTGTGACAAAATAAAGGCAGGTGGTTTAAAATGGATAAAATCTATTTGGATTTGTAACAAAAAAGCTTGAACCTGAAACTGTTCTAGACTCTGGAGACTATCATTTGATTGCCAAGCTGTATAAAATGTTAAAACATGAAATGGAAGAGGAACAGTCGAAGGATTGTATGGTTAAGTGGGCGCAAAACATTGGTAAACAAATATAGGTGGAACAATGGGAAAAGGTCTAGATATAGAGTTTGAAATTTTATTGAGTAATGACTTGAAAGAATGGTTTCATAAGATGATGTACAGATGGTAGTTAACACCAGAAAGACTTTCTAAGATGGATAAAACAGCTCTAATGATTATTGGAAATGTGGGGAAAATGTTGGAACATTTTATCATATGGGGTAATTGTGTAAAAAGGCCCAAAAATACTAGACACAAATACATCTGGTTGTAGAACAGATTGTTAAAAGTTAAATTTGTGATGAAACCTGGACTCTATTTGCTAGGGATGTTAGACGATCAATGCGAAAGAAAATGTGGAAGGGTAATGTTATATATGATCATGGCAGCAAGAATCATCTATGCTCAAACATGAAAAGAGTCAACCACCCAGTCACAAGAAGATTGGCTTACGAAGATGTGTGAACTAGCAGAAATGGACAAAATCACGATTTTGATTAAGGAGAAATCTCTAATCAATTTCATGAAAGACTGCAACTTATTTATTACATTTTTTTCAGCAAAGATGGTGTCTACCCTTCACTATTTTTTTACTATTAAAAGTGTGCCATTATACAGAGAAAGGACAATGGTTTTTCTTCTTTTAATGGGCGTGGAAAATTGAGGGAATAAAACCACCAGGCAGAGAATGCTAAGAGCTTAGATTTATATTAGAAAAATTAATTTCTACTTTTTTGTCTTTGTATTTTATCTTATGGTTTGTATTCTTGTTTTTAGGTCTGTTTGCAGATTTTGTGCTTGCTTTTTCTAAATATAAATTATCAAAAGAAAAAAAAACACAGGGAGGCTCAAGAGATTCTTTATCCTAAAACAAATTATTCACCCCTTTAACTCTCTGTTTGGTGGGCTTGGCACAAATAAGTCGCAGGAACTACAGAGGGGAAGATGTAAGTTTTAACAAGAGAAAGTGAGATAGGAAAGGGGAAGGGCTTTGGAGAGATTCTGAAAACCCCACCAAGAGCTCACTCACAAATGCTACAAGTCCTCAAATCAACTGTGATCTCTTTCAGAGCCAAATGTCATTCTCAAGTCAAAGTTTACATTACACCTGCTGCCAAAAATGAAGATAGGGAGAAATCTGCTCCCTGGGTCAGCAACCCAAATTTCCATTGTGTATATAAACCTGGCCCTCCCTCCCTTGAAGATCCACTACTTCCAAAATGCACATCCCCACTAGGAAAACAAGCAAAGCAAGGATGTAACCACTCTCTGTCAACCACTCTCTACTGGATGAGCAAGTACTGTGACTCAGTCCCAGTTGGGACTCATCCAGGCCAGAAGGCTGGGTTCTGTTTCTTTTCCCTGCCCAGAGAGGAGCAAAGGAGGGCACAGTCAGGGCTCTCAGGGGGGCTGGCAGGTGCCTATTCTTTAAGGTAGTGAGCCAAGAGGTTTTTCATTCTCCTTTGCTCTTCTAGTCACTCTCTGAAAAACTTCCAAGCGCTGACTGGGATCTGGCCACAGATCTTGCCAGGCCAGCTGAGAGGGCTTTCCTCTTCCTGCCCTTTCCCATTGCCAGGGAAGAGAAAGCTGGTTTCTCTTCTGAATTTCTTTGGTTAGGGTACCCAATGACATTGGCGGTGGCCACTTCTCCTGACATTACATCTCTCGAATGGATTTAGGGTGGTGATTTCACTCTCCACACAATTTGTTAGGAAACCATTCTCCAGGGCCAAAACAATTGTCAGGGGAGTTTCTGTGATCTGTGCTGTGGCCAATAGCAGTGACACACTTTTCTACAGTTGCACCCACCCTTTTAAATGGTCTCCCTTCTGCAGAATGTCAGGTTTTGATGCTAACATCTTTTAGGAGGTTACTAAAATCGTATCTTTTCAACTTGGGTTTTTCCATACCATAAACATGACATTTCTCCTGTGCTGAAAACATCATGCTTTTCCCCCATCTCTGCAAGAATAACAGAGGAGCTGGTGGGATATATCTATCAGGGTCAGCTTTGGAGCAGTAGATGGTAGTCCAAAGCAAAAAGGCTTTCAGCATTGCTTGAACCACTTTTGAAAGCAAAATAATTTCTGTTTACTCTGTGCAGCCATGTCACAGTCTAATACAAATGTGATAAACAAAGTGGGTAGGTCTAAAACAAGCATGTATGATCCCTGGCTAAAGCACATAGTGGCCAAAGCAATTCCCCCTGATAGCTCCTCAGTTTTTCTTCTCAATTTACAAGTGGCAGTTTTGAGGACTCCATTCACGTACATGCCACCAAATCCCATATCCAGATTTTCTCCCCCAATTAGTAATTTTAGCCTACATCTTCATACCTTCTGACTCCCGGGAAGATAAAGAAAGTGCCACCACGCTGCAAATACTCAAGCTGGCAGGAGACAAGGCCGAAGGAAGGGTCCCAGGTGCATCCTCCACTTTCTCAGCCTCAGGGGTGCTGCTGTCCAAGTCAACAGCATAGATGTCAGAATGGGTGCTGTAGTACATGCGGCTCCCCCCGCTGCATGCCGCACATAAAACCGGTCCCTGCAAATAATATTCTCTGAGCTCTGGGACCTTGACCTCTTCTCCTGTAGCTGCCTTGATGGCCACCATTTTCCCATAGTGACCCAAAGCCATGACACAGTCACAACCCAAGTCCCCATAGGCCGGCAGCTCCTCTGCATCCAGAGACTTCCGCTCTGTCCTCAAGGCCCCGATGAAGACAACTGGCTCTTCCAAATGATGAAGAATCTTGACAGGTGAGTCTTCACGGCTGCAGTTGTCAGGAGACCTCAGGGCCTTCAATGGCACGGAACACAGCTGCCCATCTGGGAAGCCACAGAGGATCATGGGAGAATCCAGCATGGCAGCATCTACACCAAAGAGGAGGCTAAAAAGGGGCTCCTCCAGCACAAAGCCCCCTGAGTGGCGAAGATCCTCCTTGTGGTCACTGGCATCTGGAGAAGATGCACAGCACAGAACCGGAAGGAAGTTGGCTAAGGATATGTCCCCATCGCTGCTGGTGCTGGTGGTGATGTCCACATGGCAGATTGGTTGGCGTGGCACGTTCTCCTGGTCCTCGGGGCCTGGGAGCTCATGGAGATTCATGCACCACTTCCCCTGGACTTGGGAGAGGGTGACGAGGACGTCACTGAGCAGTGTGAAGGTGCAAAGTGAGGCATCAGGAAAGGTGCAAGCGCTGGAGCCCATGGGGAGAATGCACGAGAAGCAGTCATTTTCTTCCCCGTCTGCTCGCTTCGCTAGCCTTCAAAGCAAACAAGGAAAAGCTCTCAGGGTAGCCACAGGGAAATGCTCAGAAGCGAAGTCAGAAAATCAGAATATTTAGCATTCAGGAGCAACCAGCTGTATAAAGTGAAGGGAAGCTGCCGCTCTAAAGGGAGGTTCCAACACTTAACCCTTGTGCTACTTTACAAGATTCACACAACTTTTCAGAAAGGAGCTTGGGAAAGAGGTAACAAGAGAAATACAAGGCAAATCTTTGCACAAAGCAGCTGAGAGGGCAAGAAGAAAAGGATTGGGCTGGGGCTATTGGCCAGGGGAAGGGCCTTTACACTTTTTCTACACTTGCACCATTTCTCAAATAACAATCACCGGTGCATAGACACATATAACAGCTATTTTCACCATGGAGAAACGTGGTTTGCCACACAGTGATCAAGCAATTTGAATGGGCAAAATGGTGTGATGGCAACAGGGAAGAATAGATTCTAACCCACCATTCCCAGTCAGATTTGCTTCTACAGTAGAGTCTCACTAATCCAGCCTCGCTTATCCAAGCCTCTGGATAATCCAAGCCATTTTTGTAGTCAATGTTTTCAATATATCGTGATATTTTGGTGCTAAATTCGTAAATACAGTAATTACTATGTAGCATTACTGCGTATTGAACTGCTTTTTCTGTCAAATTTGTTATATAACATGAAGTTTTGGTGCTTAATTTGTAAAATCATAACCTAATTTGATGTTTAATAGGCTTTTTCTTAATCTCTCCTTATTATCCAAGATATTCGCTTATCCAAGCTTCTGCCGGCCTGTTTAGCTTGGATAAGTGAGACTCTACTGTATATCCAAATGCTAGAAACAATTTAAAAATCATCCAAGGTGTTCAGGAAAGGAAGGCCATGGTGTGTGATTGGTATGGTTAAACCTGTGGGCTGCAGCCCAGCAGTGGGCCACAAGAACGAAAATCTGGTCCACGAACCTCCTTCCTCTTTATTTATTTATTTATTTTTATTTCAGCTCCTTTCCACATAACTGACCATTGCATTGGATAGACCACATTAGCTCTAGATTATTTATTTACCTTATTTCTACCCCACCTTTCTCTACCCCGAAGGGGACTCAAGGTGGTTTATATGGCAACTATTAGATGCCTTAAAATATATAAGGCAGAGACTAAAAATCGATTAAAATTTGAAATTGATACATATTAAACATTTTAAAAACATCACATTCAATATTAAAATCATCCGAAAATCATAATCCAAGGCCGTTCCATCGTCAATTATACATTATTCCAAGTCTATTGTTGCAATATACTAATTACCAAAAGCCTGATCCCAAAATCATGTTTTTATTTTCTTTCTGAAGGCTAGAAGGGAGGGGGCTCATCTGATGTCGCTGGGGAGTTCCACAGCCGAGGGGCCACCACTGAGAAGGCCCTGTCCCCGCCAGCCGTGCTTGCGAGGCAGGTGGGACTGAGAGCAGGGCCTCCCCAGATGATCTTAATCTCTGAGGTGGTTGGTTTTCTATGGGAGAGCAGATGGCAACTACTGGATGGCATATGTTCTGTATCAGAAACTAAAGCTGATGTGGTCTATCTAATGAAATTTTCTGAATCACCAGCCAAAATAACCAAATCGAATCTAAAGTTGACCAAAAACTGATTTGTAACCCTTTAGTACTAATGTTGGAAAGTGGTCCCTAGTCAAAGTGGTCCCTGGTCAAAGGGGGGCCGGGTCAAAAAAAGGTTGGGATTCACTGATATGGGGGGGGGGGGGACTACTAGGCATCTGATTTCCATCTACCTTTCTTTGATATTTACAATATACTAAGAAAGCAACATCACACATGTTTGACATGCACAAGATCCCATGTTCACCTTCAGGTAAGATCTGAAGCCCAGGGGAGGGGGAATTGTTGTGAGATCCTGGATTCAAAGCTAGATTGACCCAAACTGCTCCTATGGTGCCATAGCAGAGTCCAAAATCCCAAATCGGATAAGCCCAATTTCTCACCTGCTTGGGTAGTCCAAGGACACACAGTAAATACCGACTCCAGCACAAAGGATATAAAGCTGTTGGTGAATGGGCAAGAGTTCAACATGCCAAACTTGGTCAGGAAATCGGTAAATGGCCTGGGAATAAAACAAGAGAACTTAGAAGGCACACATGAAAGGAGGAACTGCAATACACCACATGCAACACATTTACTCTTGCCTGATTTTGTACGCTTAGCAGGGTCAGGGTGCTTATCCTTGAATGTGAGACAGCCAGGGAATGCTAGGGATCTCCAAGCAGGACTAACAAAAAGTCCTGCCTAAAACCCAGGAGAACCATGGCTACTTGCACCAACAGTCTCACCCACTCTGGGTGTAAAAATAATGCAGCTTGATATCAATTTGCCATGGCTCAATGCTGTGGAATCATGGGAGTTGTACTATCAGAAGGCCTTTACCCTTCTCTTCCAATGAGTGGCAGCACCTCACCAAACTACAACTTCCATAATTCCATAGCATCTCATCCATGCAGTCCCCTATCAAACATGCTCATTCCATACCTCACAACCTCTGAGGATGCCTGCCATAGATGTGGGCGAAACGTCAGGAGAGAATATTTCTGGAACATGGCCACACAGCCCAAAAGACATACAACAACCCTATGCTCATTATACATTTATTTATTTGCCGTATTTATATTCCGCCCTTCTCACCATGAAAGGGACTCCGAGTGAATCACAGAACAAATATGCGCCAAACATTCAATACTGATTATAACAATGACAAGATAGACAACAGATAGAGGTATAAATAGCTCTGCCCATCTTTCGGCATCTTTGGAGGCTATGCTCGGTTCTGGCCACTGAGGGTGTTGTCGCTCCATCTCCCTGCCAAAGAGCTTTCTTTATTCATAAACTTCCTCATTTTTATGATCAAAATGCCTAACCTAAATACTTCCCCGCTTTAATGCAGTTCCTATTTACCTACTCACATTTGTTTTTGAACTGCTAGGTAGGCAGAAGCTGGGCTAAAAGTCAGGAACTCACCCTGACCCGGGCTTTGAACTCTCAACCTTCCGGTTGGCAAGATTTATTGCACTTTGGTGATTAACCTACAGTGCTAAAGCAGGTTAATCACCAATTATTATTACATTTGCATTATTATTACATTTCTTCCCCTGGCCTGCTTTAGTACCATTTAAAGTAGCCAGCATGGTGAAAGGCAGTGACTGAAACCTTTCCTGGTATAAAAATAGGAGAATTTCCACCCTAATATATCCATGCAATATGGCTCACAGAAGAATGGACTGCAATGGCACTAAAAAGCTGGTGACCAAGCTTACACATATATTGCCTGGTATGTTTGGTGTTTTAAACCGGGAGAGGGGGGTTTCTCACCCTGAAATGCTGTAGCCACATATGAGAGGAAAGAGCCAGCTAGCAGAAGAGCATTTGTTACCTCCTGCACATTTTACATCTGGCCAGACATAACCTCCTCCGGGTATCATTTCATACTCCCGAAGGCATGTAGTCAGAAGCCATTATGTCTGAACACACTTTGATTTAACGCAAGCTCTGGTCTCATAAATCAACTGGCTCTTCTTTTCCCCCCTCTCTGAATGAGGATGTACAACTTATGCTTTTCTTGCTGAAAAGCATGCACTGCAGTCAGCAATCTTGACGTTACCCAGCAGTTTACAGGCGATTCTTCATTTTTAAGCTCTAAGAAATTGCCTCTGCTGCTGCACTATGCCGATGAACAAGTGACATCTTTTATCCAAGATGGGGCTCCATTTCAGAAAAGGCAATAACCCACATATCTGTGTTTGCAGCAAAACCTACAATAGGAATTTGTGTGCTGAGAAACGAGCATGCTTTCACAGCATAAGAAAGCCAGCAAAAACTAGATTTTTAGACTCACGTGTCATCTAAAGGATCAGCAATATGTATTTCTTTTTTTAAAAAAAATGTTTACCCATTTGTGACCTACTTCTCTGCCTGAAATATATGCAAGAGGCTGATCCAGATACTACCATAATAGGTTCCTTAGAAACAATCAAGGGCATAAATTTAAGGGATCCATTCAGCATCATGCTAAGGCTTGTTGTGCAAATTATATGGAGGCTGTATGAAAAAGGGCTTTTCACCATGTCAGCTCACAGACACTGAACAAAGCCAGAAAAGCACCATTTAATTAACCATTCCAAAGCCTTTTACCGCACTACTCAAGAAAGGGAAGGCATATTTGTAAGTGACAGACATGAGATATCAAAAAAAATCCTTTATAGACAAATGCCAAGAACTGGATTCAATGTGCTGGCTGATTGTGAGGCACCGACAACCAACCTGAAATAAAATGGTGTTGTAGTGAAAGAAAGCATAAAGGTCAGCAGAATATCTAATTAAACACTCAAAGGACTGTCAGGTCTCCACATGGGGTAGGCCTGTCTATCAATTTCCCAAAAGCCACAAACATCCAAAAATCAAAGGGTGTTATGCTAAGCTAAAGTTTCCAACAAACTGCTCTGTAGCATTCAGCCACAAATTATTTATTGTGGAGCCCTTATCTGCTCATTCTGTTAGAGGGATTTTGTATATTTAACTGAACCTTCTATTTGCCAGTGGAAATCAGGGAAGTGGTTAAATACAAGACTGACATATGCACATCTTTGTGTGGTTTCAAAACAAACACAGAGTTAGACAAAGAAAAAACAAGTCAGGTCATGACCCTGAGCCTGAAGAGGATGTATAGAAGCCATCATTCACTCCTTAGAACACTAAGGGTGCATCTAAATTATCTGACTAATGTAGATTGACCCAAATTTTAAGTGCCATGGCTCAATGCTATGAAATCCTGGGATTTGTAGTTTGGTCAGGTGATAGCACTCTGGCAGAGAAGACTAAACATCTTGTAAAACTACAATTCCCATGATTCCATAGCATTGAGGCATGGCAGTAAAATAGTGTCAAACTGCATTAATTCTACAATGAAGAGTCAAAATTCCCTTTGTATGGTTAGGCCCCTGAAAATGTAAGATCTGTGCTGGTAAAACTGAATTATCTACTGTTTCTCTATAGCTATTCCTCTGAACACATCTGTAGCAAACAGATAATCAAAGTTCTACTGAAAAGACACTCATTGGTGCATGCAAATTAGTTCATTTATATAATTTAAGAACGACTTGTAGGGGGTTACCTTAACAACTAAATGTGGAAAAGTGAACAAGCTGAGAACGTGCCTAGAATCTGTTCTCTCGCTTGTGCATAGAAGCATTTAGCAACAGTTCCACCAGCTACTGTGACTCAATATGTGATAAAGAAAAGCCTATTGCAGAGAGACTGCTGGGACTGTATTTCATTTTTGGATTTGGCTTTCTTTTGCTGGGAAACTGAACCACTGAGCAAGTAAAGGCACCTCTCCAATACAGTTCCTTCTTGCCTTGATCACTTCTCGCCTTCCCTACATATCAGTAGTCCCATTTTGGGTGCTTTCTTTCTTTCTTTCTTTCTTTCTTTCTTTTTTTGCACACTCACAGGTGATTAATTTAAAATTTTCCATGCATGACAGAGAAGGCAAGCACAACTGCACATTAATAAATGCAGCAGACAAATGTGCAAGAGACATCTTGAGTACCTCTAGGGATGCATCTAGCGTTGTAGAACGAATGCAGATTGACACCACTTCAACTTGCCATGGCTCAGTACCAAGATATCTGAGGAGCTGTAGTTTCACAAGGCCTTTAGACTTCTCTCCCAAAAAGCTGTGGTGCCTCATCAAACTATAGCTCCCACGATTCCCTAGTACTGAACCATGCAGTCAAAGTGGCGTCAAGCCGCATTAATTCTACACGGTAGATGCACTCTAAAAAGGGAGAAGAATAAGACAGGCTTTCTTGGGTACCAGTGTCAAAAAGAACCTGTATCACCCTATCTGACTTCTCCCACTAGCTCTAGGACCGCCCCATGTTTTCTCTCCTAAGTTTGGAGGGTGATGATGATATCCTGCTTTCTTCTCTGAAGTGAGAGATGCCTCAACCTGAGGAACCAATATGGGGACCTCAGCATCCTTTGTCTACTCTCCTGTACACCCCCCAAATTGGTCCTAAATGTGGACCTATTATTATTATTATTAGTAGTAGTAGTATTTCCTGCTTCCATCCCTTCAAGGGACCCATCTACACTGTCAAATCACGCAATATGAAGCGGCATTACATGATCAGGGCAGGTTCCTAAAATGCAATTTGGCTGTGTTGTCGAAGGCTTTCATGGCCGGAATCACTGGGTCGCTGTGAGTTTTCCGGACTGTGTGGCCATGTTCCAGAAGCATTCTCTCCTGACATTTTGCCTCCATATATGGCAGGTATTCTCAGAGGTTGTGAGGTTTGTTGGAAACTAGACAAGTGGGTTTATATATCTGTGAAATAATGTCCAGGATGGGAGAAAGAACTCTTGTCTGTCGGGGGCAAGTGTGAATGTTTCATTTGGCCTCCTTGACTAGCATTGAATAGCCTTGCAGCTTCAAGGCCTGGCTGCTTCCTGCCTGGGGAAAAAATCTTTGTTAGGAAGTGATTAGCTGGCCCTGATTGTTTCTTGCCTAGAATTCCCATTTTTAGGTGTTGTTCTTTATTTTAATGTCCTGATTTTAGAGGGGTTTTTTAAATACTGGTAGCCAGATTTTGTTCATTTTCATGGTTTCCTCCTTTCTGATGCTTGTGAATTTCACCGGCTTCTCTGTGTAGCCTGACATGGTGGTTGTCAGAGTGGTCCAGCATGTCTGTGTTCTCCAATAATATGCTGTGTCCAGGTTGGTTCATCAGGGACTCTGCTATGGCTGACTTCTCTGGTTGAGTTAGTCTGCTGCTGTGCCTTTCGTGTTCCTTGATTCGTGTTTGGGCATTTTTGTGTTTGGTGGTCCCTATGTTGACCTGTCCAGCTGCAAGGCCATTCAATACTAATGAAGCTGGCCAATTGCAACATTCACACTTGCCTCAGGCAGGCAAGAGTTCTTTCTCCCAACCTGAACCTTCCTCAGATATATAAACCCCACTTGCCTAGTCTCCAACAGACCTCACAATCTCTGAGGATGCAGGCGGAACGTCTGGAGAGAATGCTTCTGGAACATGGCCATTCAGCTCGGAAAACTCACAGCAACCCTGCAATTCGGCTGTATTGAACTGCACTAGATGATTCTACACTGACATATCAGGCAGGCAGTCCTTAAAACCTCAACCTGGGGTCCTCAGCACCCTTGGCCTCCTCCCTTCCTGGCCTTACCTTCATGAACCTGCTCTCCTGGTCGTAGACGTAGACGTACTCGGTGCCGTTGGAGAGGTAGATCTGGCTCCCGTGGCACAGGACCCGGGGCTTCCCCGCCGCCAGGCCCCCCACGGGGCAGCAGAAGCCCGCCAGGTAGTCCACCCGGTGCCCCACCTGCGCCATGGCTGGATCCCACCCGGGGCCCCCACCCGCGGCCACGGAGGGAACAAAGAGGGCGACGCGGGTGGGCAGAGCAGAGCAGAGCAGAGCGGGGAGCCACCAATCCCTCCCTTCTGAGTAGAATGAATGCAAACCCTAAACCCCGCCCAATGCAACCAATGACATCTGCTTCAGCCAATCCCGCCCCTTCTCCCGGCAAGGGGCTGGGCTACAGCGTCGATCCCGCCTCCACCAAGTCTCCCCTAGTGAGTAAAATGCAAACCACAGACCCGCCCAAAGCAATCAATGACGTCCGCTCTGGCCAATCCTGCCTTCCTCTCCCCAACAAAGGGCGGAGCCAACACACTGGCCCCACCTCCTCCTCGGCCTCTCTGCTGGCGCCTTTTCTTCAGGGTTCTCTGTCTTTCTCGCCCTTTCCCCACAGCTGAAGAAAATCCCACATTTTCTGCTTTGAACTGGGATATATGGCAGTGTGGACTCAGATAACCCAATTAAAGCAGATATTGTGGGATTTTCTGCCTTGATATTCTGGGTTATAGAGCTGTGTGGAAGGGCCCTCGCGGAAGAAGCCGGCAAGGTGAGTAGGCGGGGTTTACGACCAGAGCCGTAAAGCAACCGCGCTCTTTCAGGGCAGTCTTCGCTGCTGTTCTGGCGAGTGGCGGTTGCCATGGAGAAGAAGGGGGGCACGTGCCCACCTCTGGAATGGAAGTGGCGGGGGAGTGAATCCAACGGCTCGCAGTGTTAGGCAAGATTTGCGAGAATTGTGGGCTCCCCCCCCCAGTCCATATCGAAGAAGGCATTATATTACCCCCCCCCCCCCCCAGCCATTACTCAGACTGGAGATGGTAGTCAAGACAGACATGAGGTGTATCTACATTGTAGAATTGATGCGGTTTGACGCCACTTGAACTGCCATGGCTCGAAGTGATGGTTTCATAGGAGTTGTAGCTTCACAAGGTCTTCCTCCGCCTTTGCCAAAGAGTGCTGGTGGCTCACCAAGTTAAAACTCCCGGGTCTCCATAGCATTGAGCCATGGCAGTTCAAGTGGAGTCAAAGCAGCATTATTGATACAGTATAGATCAGGCCCGCAGTGGCACAGCAGGTTACACTGCTGAGCTGCCGACCGAAAGGTTGGCGGTTTGAATCCGGGAAGCAGAGTGAGCTCCCGCTGTTAGCCCCAGCTTCTGCCAACCTAGCAGTTCAAAAACATGCAAATGTGGGTAGATCAATAGGTACGGTTCCGGTGTGAAGGTAACTCTCCATGCAGTCATGCCGGCCACATGACCTTGGAGGTGTCTACAGACAACTCCGGCTCTTCGGCTTAGAAATGGAGATGAGCACCAACCCCCAGACTTGGAAACAACTGGACTTAATGTCAGGGGAAAACCTTTACCTTTACTATAGATCAGGCATGGGCAAATTTTGGCCCTCCATGTGTGATCGAGGTGACCCCCCCCCAGGACTTTGTAAAAGATAGTTCAAAAATCAAGACTTTATGTTCTATATTCCATATATTTATAGTAGAAGGTGATTGAGACTTTTTACTGGAGTTTACTGTGGTTTACTAAAACTCTGCACTCTGAGGCAAGAGATAACAACTTCATGAATTGTAAAATCATGCTGATAAAACTCCACTTTTATGAATTTCCATGCTGGGTTCTCCAGATGTTATGAACTTCATTCTTATCAAATATTTTCAATTGTTTATATCATTCATGATTCCCCTTTATGCAATGTAACTCACTTTTATGGATTCTCCCTTATTTCCATGAAATCTATCTATCTGCCTATCTGTATTTGTACTCTTTGGGATCCCCGGAAAATATGTATTTTTCCCAGCATGGTTTATATTCCAACTTTATTTTATTTTTCATTTTATTTCATATAATTGTCAAATCATGAAATCAAATAGGAAATATTTTGAACTCAACATGAACCCCATTTCCTATGACCCAGGCTTCCTTTCCCAAAAACAAAAGGATAATCTGCCACCGCTAAATCCAATCAAATTCAAATTGCATGGACAATATAGGGCTTGAGTCGCCGAATTCGGAGTTTGCTGACCTAAAGCTGATTCGCCCCAAGGCAAACATTGTCATATCTCACCCAAAGGAAAAACCAGGACACCTCAGGAAGGCGCCCTGCAGAGCCTGTCAATATGGCTCACCACCACCCATCTTTGCTTCCATCTCTGACACCCCAAGGCATATCTAAGATCTGTATACGTGACAGGAACCCGGACATCCTTGATTGCTGCCATTAATAAAATAAGCACCCTTTAGAAATCAATCTAGCAGGACTTAATCCTCTGGTTCCTGTCCCCGTCACCTCATTGTTTCACTAATTCCCGCCTTCTCTCTCCTGATTGGACCTAGTAGAGACGTAAGGCAGCTTCCTATTGGGCCAACGAAGCGAGGCGGGAAACGAAAGCCCGCCTCGTTCAACCTTCTAGCCTATCAACGATCAGATAGGCGGGGAAGCAGGGCGGGAAATTCAAAGGGCTGTCAGACTAAAATTTTGTATAAATATGGCTTTATTTTGATTGTATGGTACTACTAGTAGACCGAATGATCGCTACTAGAGTCCTCTTCAGCTGAATTGCTCAATAAAGACTCCTTGGCGGATTTTCCTTCAACTTTGGCGGACCTTCTTCATTTCGGCTTCAGGTTGTATTGCGGCTCATATTTTCCTATTGGCTCCGCCAAGGTCCGTTCTCTCAGGACCGGATCGGGTCTCTCCTCAAGGGCCCCGATCCCCTAAAACGCGGTCGACAACACATGTGTTTTGGGCTTCAACTCCCACAATTTCTAACATCCAGTAGCCTTGAAGGTGGTCAGTTGCAACATTCACACCTGCCTCAAACAGACAAGAGTTCTTTCTCCCACCCTGGACCTTCCACAGATATAGATAAACCCCACTCGCCTAGTTTCCAACAGACCTCACAACCTCTGAGGATGCCTGCCATAGATGCGGGGAAAATATTAGGAGAGAATGTTTCTGGGACATGGCCATACAACCGGAAATCTCACAGCAACCCAGGCATTTAAACTGGTGGGAATCACACAATTCTCTGATAGGCCTATTTTCCTTCCCTGGGTGTCCAAAAGCCAGGATGTTATCCATTTTGGCCCAAGACTATTACATTAAAATGCCTTTCCCTGTGGCTGAAATAAACCGATGCAAGGCAGAGGGGTCGCAAGGAGAGGAGAAACTGATCAGCGTGTAGGAGAAGAACAGAAACAAGGCATTGCATGATGGGATGGGGTCAGTGCTTTGTGTTGTTCTGCTGCCCTCATGAAATCTCGCTGCAGAAGAAGAAAAATACACCCTGAAACGAAATGCAATCCTGCACTTGCAGTCTTAGGATGAACTAAAATCCCACAAGATGTTGCAAGCTGAGTTCCTCAAGAATTCATATTTGATTGAATTCTTTTTAAAAAGCAGTATAAGTGTGTGTGTGTGTGTTTGTATGTGTGTGTGTGTGTGTGTGTGTGTGTGTGTCTATATATATATATATATATATGAATGAATGAATGACATAAATGTCGCAAATAAAAATAAGTCCCCATCTCCCCCAGAATGTCCTTCCTACAGTTTTAATGATTACATTGAGTCCCCAAATAGGTTTCAGAGTCAGGTTTCATATCCCACCTAGCAATGATGACTGGGATGGAGAGAAATGTTTAAGAAAGCCTAAGGCTGGCTACCTCTCAGCTTAGGCCGGTCTCTTGAGGAAAACCAGAGATAGCTGGAGAGCCAATGGGGAGAGGATCACAAGGGACAGACTATTTCTGAATCCGAGCTGCTAGGGACAAGCAGACAACGGAGCACTATTGCTTCCATGGGGCTTTTTGTTGCTAAGCCAGATAGTCCTTTGTAGTAATTCTGCATGTTTTTGATCAATGATATTTGCTTAAAAATCATGACAAGAGGTCTTTCCATTTCCAGAGCTGCAGCAGGCATGTTCCAAATACAGCAGCTAAGAATAGTATGCATCTTGGATTCTTTTGTGTAAAAGGGAGGAAAACATTGCCATGCTTCCAGAACCAGTAGATGGCATCGCTGCTTACAGTGGGGTAGGGATATATTTGAGAAAAAAACTATGCTGTGTGTAGAAAGAATGAGCAGAGGCAAAAATCACAAATCAGATGGCTATAGGTGTGAGCAAAAGGCTGACTTACAGCATAGTCTTGCTCACTAAAATCAGTCTTATTTGGCCTCACCCCACTATCTGCCTCAGGTTTCTTTGCACTCCGGTCATTTCTTTTTCAGCTTCTTGGTAAAATGTAAAAGGAGAAAGAAAAATCTTCACTTATTCTTCACAAAACTGCATAGCAAGGATGTACTGCACAGACTACAGGTACTTTAGTGATGATTTTGCGAATCTTGTAGACTAGAGTTGTTTTGTAGAGGTCAAGGCAGCTGCGTGGAAGTTGTTATGAAAGGCAAAGACATATGCTGGTGAAAATGTTTACACACACATATACAAGCATATACATCGAGTGAAAAATATGGAAAAACTACTGAATCATTCTCAGTTTCTACCTATCAATTTTAGAAAGTCCATAAACTATAGCTGTATATGCATAAATAAGACACTTCTAGACATATAGTTACCATATAGTAAAGATAGATTACTATGTCCTTCAAGCTATGATATAAACATTAAAGTGAAATAAAGATGGGAAGTGCTTGTGGGGACATCTCTATCAGTGTTTTTGCTGCATTTTCTCAGACTTTGCTCACTTGGCAGTATTAATATGTTTGTGTAAAGGCTAGACTGGTTAGTCATTTCGCTGCAAAATGCTCATGTGCTGTGGCAAATTGTAAACTCATCAGTAAAATAACTTTAGAACAGCATGTGGCCCTTTCTGCCTTTTAACACACAGCTAAAGAGATGGTGTCTACTAGCAACCATTGCATAGTATCAGAAAAAGAAATGCCTATGAGCTCCCAGGGGAATGGGAAGTATTATATAAAACTCCATTACTCATACTCTGGCTCAAGATTAGCTGTGATATTTGGCCATGTGGCAATTTGGCTGGACATTTCCCATTTCCAAGAAAGGTCTTTGGCTGGCAAAAGAAGCAGGGAAAGAATGAAGATGTGTTTTGGTTGCAACTCATTCCTCCTTACTTTTTCAAGATACTGGGTAGAAACTGGGGAAAGAGAGACTGTCCTTTTTCTTTTTATAAAAACCCAAACATCGCAAATAGAAGTCAGGAGAGTCAACTACTTCATTCAAATCACTTTCAATAAATGACTTTAGTTTCAACTCAAGGTGTCACTAATGTGCAAAATGCCAGCAATTTTCAAATCCTCGGCTCACAGGCTTGCTGCCCCAGAATATTGTTCTCAACATGGATTTTCTGCTGCTGATGGCTAAAACTTAACTCTGGTGTATTATTGTGTTTGTCACTAATATGTCTGGATGTATGGCAACTACAGTTTCTGTTAGGTCAGGGGTGTCAAGGCCACTTTCACCAAGGGCCACTTCAGCCTTACAGTTGCCTTCAAAGGGCCATCTGCAATTGTGAGACTGTATAAATGTGGCATTGGGAGCCTTGCGGGCCACAGAAAATGGCGTGGTGGGCAGATTTGGCCTGCAGGTCTTGCGCTTGACACATGTATGTTAGGAAAATTGAACTATTGATTAGTATGCATACACATATACTTCTATATTTACGGGTCTCTTTTGCAATATCCACAGGCACAGTTCCTTTATAGTTTATTGACTGCCTTCATTTGCCTCTACTAGCATAAAAGGAAAACAATTGTGGCTATTCATCAGGTACATTAAGTATTGCTAGAGGCTGTATACATTAATGCTTGAATGAATTCCTACACATAGTGTCTTAAAAGATAAGAAACTATGCATTAGCATCCTACATGAGATTCCCACCTGCTGAAGACCAATGACCTTCCTGCTTCTTGGAATGAAATGTATAGATTATCAAACAGTCTACATCTATAAGGAACAGATTCATGGGCAGAGCCGACTTACTACAGCTGTTACTTGTGATTAAGATAGTGAGCACAGCCAGTTCATCCGGTGGGGCGGGCTGGTAAGTACTGTCTCCCTACAAAATTTATTGCTGTTATGGGAATTTGTAAAGCAAAAAATTAAAGCAATTCTGAAAGACGCTCATCCAACCTCTGTTTAAGAATCTCCAAGGATGGAGAGTCATCCACCTTCCAAGGTGGAACTCCTCTTGGTCAGACCTCACCTGGAATATTGTGTCCAGTATTCAAGAAGGATACTGACAAAGCTGGAACATGTCTAGAGATCGGTAGGGGTCTGCAGACCACAATCTCTGGGGAGCAGCTTGGGGGGCTGGACGTGGTTAGCATGGAGAAGAGAAGGTTAAGAGGGGCCATGATGACCATGTTTAAATGTTACGTTGAAGATGGTGCTCCAGAGACTAAAAACAAGAAAATATTCCACTACAACAATATGAAGATTTTCCTGATGGGAAGAGGCATTCAACTGGGAAATATGTTGCCTCAGAGTGTGGTGGAGCCGCCTTTTCTGGAGGTTTTTACACAGAGACTGGATGGCCATTTGTCAGGAGAGCCTTGACTGAGCACTCTTGCATGGCAGGGATTTGGACTGGATGATCTTTGTGTTCTCTTTCAACTATTATCATTGCATTTTCTGAGATCCACCAGATAGTTTTGATTACTGGTAGACAGAGTACATAGTGGGCTGTGGGCCACAACTGTTCAGAGCAGGTTTGCATCTTCCCAATGAGGCTGAGCAGTGCACAGATCATTTAAGAAACAACCCCCCTGAGACTCAAATAACTTCTGTGTAACGCTTTCTTTTTGCTAAAAACCAAGCTGCTAGACTTCCATCCCCCACAGACTGTACTTTTTCAGTACTACAGAATACACAAAATGTGACTCCAGGCCCACTAGCAAAAGAAAGGATCCTATCTATTCCTCCATATTTAGATCTTTTATGCTGTAACCTCCTTCAGGAACAGTTTTAAGGGAAAAGACAAGGAAAGACAGACAGATGCATTCAGCTTCTAAAAACAATTGGGGGAGTATCCCCATGAGCTCTCTGGAATAGTTTCTATTGTGTTGAATCTCTCAGAGGCTCTGTGCGCTTCCTCCCATTCTGGACCAGGACTCTTCGGCGCTTGGCTGGCAAAGGGATGGTTGCTTTCTCTGCCTCTGGTTGGCTGACCCTGATGGGGGTTTGAGCAGCAGATTGGCTTTGGCCTTTGTTCATCTCATCCACAAAGGACTCCACGCCCTCAAAGCGTGTGGTGAGTTCTCCAAGCCGCTCTTTGAGGGCATTGAATTCCTTGTACAGGTCATCCAGGGCATCAGAAAGGGGCTTGATCCTAGGCAGAAAAAAGACAAAGAAGGAGACAAATTGTTCTGGTCTTGATCTAGTAGTGGCCTATTTTAGCAGAACATCATCTCAAAGAAGTAGAAACTCTTTTACTTCCACTCATAATGTTGGAGAAAGAAATGTTCTGGTGAAGTTCACACCTCAAGCACAGCCAACATCTTTCCATCTTGTCAAGCTGCACAGGGAGTAATCTAGACCAGGAATAGGGACTATGAGACCCTCCAGATGTAGTAGGACTTCAGTTCCCATAATCATTATTGGTTATGTTGGTTACAACTAATTGGAGGTGCAAACCAGCAACATCTGGAGAGTCAGGCTTCACTTAAGTTTATTATGCCTATCCAGCCAAAAAGTAAGAGTAATGAATTATAGTACTTTTACAAAGCAACTTTCCATATTGTGTTTGTCTACGAATTGGTCCAGTTATCTGTTCAATGAGCATTTTTATGTAGACCCTGATGAAAGCTATTAAATCTGTTGGTGAAAATAAGCTATCCATTTCAATTAAGAATAAACTAATAATCATTTGTGTTAGACACTCCAACAATGAAAGTAAGGCTACGATTTTTTCATGTTTTCACATCTTCTACCAGAAATCTGATTGTTGAATCTTTTTAGTACCATATTTACTCAAATGTAATGTGCATCTTTTTTTTTTTTGCTTAATTGTTTAGCCAAAATGGAGATGCTCATTACATTTGATGGTGTATTACAATTGCACACCAAAAGGTGCCTGTGCCACTCGGTTAGGCTGAGCCTAGTAAACTCGCCAGCTTTGGCCTGATGTTGGAGCAGCAGTTCCCTCCCCAAGACCTTTCTCCTGCCTTTCAGATGACAAAGGAGAAAGAGCGCCTCTTCCCACCCCAAGCCCTGGCGGAAGGGCTCTGCTTTTCCTTCCTTCCTTCCTTCCTTCCTTCCTTCCTTCCTTCCTTCCTTCCTTCCTTCCTTCCTTCCGCAAATCCTTTTTTTTTGTGTGTAATGCGCACCTCAACATTGAGGTGTGCATTACATTCAATGGTGCACTAGACTCAAGTAAATATGTGTAATTTTATCAGTAATTATAGATTCTAACAGTTTAATTAATGAAGACAGTTAATACTTCTGTTACTGTGCACACCTTAGAATTCCCCTGGACTTGTAATTTCTATTTGCTTTTTTTTTTGGTACTTGTTTTGTCACTTTAGAGGCAGCTCTCTGCCTCTACTGATGTATGTCATTCTCACACTGACTGTAAATCCTGGTTGTTTATACCAGAGGTCGATTTCACACTCTGCTTTCACTGATGCTCACCTTCCATAGTCAGGCAATACAGTCTGGTGATCAAAAAGGAGAAGATTCTTTATCTGAGACATAATAGCAAATTGCCAGTTGTCCAGGACAAGAGTGAGATTGGCACATCCCTTCATATTGACCTTTGCAGCTGAAAAAAAGGAGTGAATCTGATGTCTGACAATACAAAAATAATCATATTACAAAAGAGACAGCTATCCCTTAGCTACAGTATAATCAGATCGTGATATTTGCAGATTTAACTTTCATGAATTTGGTTACAATGCTCTGTCAGAGAATCACTGGGCCCTCCAGTGCAATTGTGTGGTCAACGTCTACCAGATGTTAATCATAAAATTATGCTGGAGGACCTAGAGATGACACCTCTTGAGGAATATCTGGGTCCTCAAGTGCAATTTTCTAATCAATGTCCAGTGGATGTTGCCCACAAAATCATGCTGGAGAACCTAGAGATTCCTAGAAAGGTGTTCTCTCAGGTTAGAAAAATAGCATTTTATTCATGCTTTTCCCACTTCCATGGGGATCCTGCGCGGCAACTCCCACAAATAAGGAAGATTGATTATACAGGCAGTTCCCAAGTTACAAGCATCCGACTTACAAATGATTCATAGTAAAGAACAGGGTTGAGACAGCAGGAAGTGAGAGAAATCTACCCCCAGGAAGAAAAATTCACTCCTGAAAGAGATCATGGGGAAAAGGTGCTTCCATTGAAGCCTTATCTCCAGTCTTTGTTTCCACAATGAGCCATTTTTTCAAAATCTAATTATCCCAGGGACAGAAAGAGAGATGAAATCTTCTGAACAGGGGCACAGACAGCAAAACAAACACCACTGGGGTGTTAACCCTTCCCTATGCTATCCAAAGCTAAAGAATACATACTTTCTCTTAATTCTGCCCACATGGTCTTGCCTTTTTTTTGGAAAAAAATTCCAAAGCCAATTGGATGTGGAAATTAAAGAAGATACTCCCAATAATTCTCTGTAATTAGAACTTTATAATAATTAACTGTGCTGATTGTAAACATAAAGATTGATGAAAGTAACTCTAAGGAAGATTAAATAAAAATAAAGAAGATTTAGGTACAGTATTTCTCAACTTGGTATCTCACACATTTCACATGCTTTCAGGTTAGGTAAGATTTGTGAATGTCATTCTAAAAATATTAAGTAAAAAAAATAAATTAGATTCATAATTGGCATTTTAAAACTTTGTATCCTATCCTTTCCACATGGGTTCAGGGGAGTAAGAAGCTTCTGGGGAACAAAATTACAGTATTATAGCATCAAATATATGCATTGAGAAAGTGAAGCCCCATCACCAAGGGAGCTGTTCTATTTGATGAGAAGATTGCATTTTCCAGAGTAGGAAATACACAGAGGTGTCATTTCTTGAGCATTCATCATTAGGATGGTTTCTTTGAGAAGCCTGCCTCTCTGCAGTCATGGAGACTGGGAACAGATTTATAGGTGGAAACAAAAGTGTTCAAAGAGGATTGAATTTTGGAGGATGGGAAATTTGGGGAAGCATGTTTGATGTTTATGTGTTTGCATATGCTAAAAGTAAATGTTAAGGGTTGAGACATATTCTGTGTCTTGGCAGTCATTATGAAAATTAGCATTTTACTTTTACAGGTGAAAAGCAAGTTTACAAGTATAACTGCCTAAAGTCAGGTAGCTATATAGAACCCATGTGCCCTGAGTGTTATCGCTTGCAAAGGCCGGATTTCTTTAGCAAGTGTGATCAAAGTTGGCCAGCAGAAAGCCTAACACACATGCAAACCAGCACTGGGGGAGAAGGAAATCACTTTTTAAACTATAATTCCTAGAATATCAGAACTTCCACAGTTTGGGAGCTGTAGCCCAAGAGTTACATTTCGGAAAACACATTTGTGTCCACAATTTTATTTATTTTTTAAGAAACCAACTTCCCAAGGTGCTGAGGGTGCAGCAATTTGCAACATGTTACCTTCTGATCTGTAGTCCCATTCGGATTCTGCCTGTTGCCGTTTTGGTTTGGCAGCCCAGCTGACTGCCACAAAAAGTAGGAGGGAGAAGAAACACTTCATGGTGACCCTTGCGAAGGAATGAGCAAAAAATTAATGAGCAAAAAATAGGTCTGTTCTCTCCCTATTTCCAACACTCAAACAATACACATAGAAAGAGGGGATGTTCTTCCAGCTAGGATGGTCACAAGCTCTACATTCCAAAAGGAAGACTAGAGGAAACCCAGTTGGGGTCTATGGGTCTGCACCCGTGTCAGAGCTATTTATCCACTTATCCAAGCAGGCTGGAAATGTGGCATGAAGTGATGTGAGAATCTGGTCTCTCCTTGAATTGGATCCTCACCTCCTCCAGTCAAAATACTTCTTCCACTGGTATCCACATGAACAATACTAAACTTTGCAATATGGAGTATTTGGAATAAATGTTGGGTGCTGTGGTACTGGGACAGAAGAGTTGTGCAGTTGAGCAGCCAGCCAAGCGCTAAACTGTTTAGTGAAAATTGAACCACAGGGGACTAGTAGTACACAAGAGCACAAGCAGTTCTTGCTTGGCTGTAGCCAAGCAGAACACTTGCTATACAGACCTAGATAGGACCAGCAAGCAATTTTCACCAGGCAGTTAGCTCAAAGAGTGCTGCAAGGTATACCAACCAACATGGGCAGCCTTGTCCTTCCCTTCTGCCACACCCTTCACTCTGTCTAATAGTGGTGTTGGTCATGACTGCTGGTTATCTCCTTTCACAATTTCAGAGCCATAGCAGGAGAAAATGGGAGTTTAAAGACACAGCAAGAAAGAAATGGAAATGGCTTTCCCCACAAGAAAAATAATTGTTCAAAAGAACCAAAACCACAAAAAACCTAACTCCTTGCAAAACTCTTGGTTGTGCCTGCCTGACTCCAGGTAACACCATCAGAGGGTTTTGCCTTCCTGAGGTTTGCCCAAGGTGCCCCAGGGGGCTAAGCAGGGATTCAAGCCCTGGTCCTCAGAAACCCTAGTCTCACTTTCCAGCTACTGTACTGCACAAATACAACAGCACCTTTGGAGAAAGGGAAAGATCTTCTGATGAAGTTCTGGAGCAGCCATTCTCAATGTGATGCTAACCAGATGTGCTGGGTTGCAATCCTGACTCTCTGCATTCCCAACAGCAAAGCGACAGCACGTGCAAACTGTGGATGGTGGACACTTTAGTGCAACATAGCTGCAGGGTTAAAAAAAGGCTGCTTCAGAGCAATCAATGTTCAGAACGAAGATCTGAACAAAAAAAAAGAAAAGAAACACTCACTAAATGGTGGGGGTGGGGGGTAGGCAGCCTCTTTCCTACCTGCTGAGAGGAGATCCTAGGGCGGCAAGATGCGGTGGTGGCTTTGCTCCTCTTTCTCTGGCCAAGATCGGACGACTCTTCTTCACCTTATAACAAGCTGTTCTGGACTGCCGCCAAGCCACACAGCAGCCCTCTAATTGCAAACAGATCTGCTTGGCTGATGGAGGGGTTTCCAAGCTGTGGTTTATTTCTCACAAAGGGAAGGGAGGAAGTTTGCAGGACAGCAAGGCACCTCCCATAAAACTCAAAAGTACAATTCAGGACACAAGGATTTGGAGAAAGAAGAGAGCACTCTCCTCTGCTCCTTTAAGCTATTTTTAATGCATAAGGGAGCTTTGAGATTCTGACAATCTAGCCTGGATGTACAACTAGTGTCTGGTCACTGTTTACACAGAATTCTCCAAATCTGCCCAGCACATGCTTGTTCATGGATGGAAGGATGTGGAATTTATTTAAGGGAAATAACACGCAGGCTAATTACCTTGATGGGTTTTTCAAGTGGTGGGCAGTGAATACAACTTATACCAAGAAACCAGTCTCATTGCCAATCCTAGCAAGTGCAAACAACAGGTCAGAGATCAGTAGAACCAATATGGCTGATATCATCCGTGGGCCTACAGAAATACCAACACTCCGCATAACCAGTGGGACGCATATTTTACTTCTTCCAAACTAAATGCAGCCCTTTTTGCCTCTGGTGATCCCTTGGATTTACCTATAGTGGTCTCTGCCACACCAGCCCCAGCAGGCATTAGTTGCAACTGGGTGGTACAATGCAGGACACACTAATGCAAGCTCAGTGTGCTGAGTTTTTTTCTTTTCCCCAGTGTTCTGTCAAAGCAGAGTAATCCCTAATGACAAATAGAAAGTTTTTTATTGCAGACTTGTCCCCAACTCCTTTTGATATTTACAGACTTCCTATCCTCCAGTGAGTCAAAGGCAGCATCTGTTATCCTCCTCTGCACATTAACTTCCTAACTTTGTGAGACAGGTAACAGGGAAGGAGAATGAACTGGTTGATAAACACATCCCCAGCATGCATGACAAAGTACTCAAGTGAAAAGCTCTCCAAGAAACAGCCCAAATAACCAAAGAAAATGTAAGTCACTTGAGTTAATATTGAAGCAATCTACAGGTACCTCACAACCTCTGAGGATTCCTGCCATAGATGTGGGCGAAATGTCTGGAGAGAATGCTTCTGGAACATGGCCATACAGCCCAGAAAACTCACAGCAACCCAATCTACAGGTATATTGTTTCCACAATCTATCACAGGAATAGGTCTGTGTGTTTAAGTGGAAACACACTTTGAAATGTAACTTGGTGAGCAGAAGTGCATACAGCTCTGGCTTTAACACTGACTTCATGTTTTTTAACTGCTCACTATGTATAGTAATCTCCATGTACTGGTAAAATTCTGTAATGTCATTCTCTTTACTTTCATCTGCCATGTATGAGAATTAAAGTATGAAAATGACAACATGGTTTCACAAATCTGTCAAATAGTACTTACCATTTGGAAGCTTCTCCACAACAATAATAAACATTGAAGAAATAGGTCAGGGCCCTGGAATCCTTCAAGTTCATACCTAACTACACCTTTGTTCCAAATGCTTAACCAAATCCCCATTCTTCTAAAATGAAATGGGGGGGGGGGGGTGTCTGTCTGGAAGTGAGAAACCTAGAATCTTCCTGTAACGTATAACTATTTCTTGGAAGAGAAAGGACATCAGGCTTTTTCCAAATGAGGAAACAGGGGAAGGAGACGACTGTACTTGGAGGCCTTATCTAAGCCCCCAGGTGGCCAGGAAAAGAGAGTGTTCTTGACTTTCTTGGTGGTGACTAAATAGATGGAAAATACTCATATTGACCAAGGATCCAGGAAGTTAAACATTGGATGTCCAAGGAGCTTTTGGAAGACATATTCAACTACAAGTGATCACCTATGGTGACAAAAAAGTAGAATTCCTATTGCAATTGACTGTTTTACTGCCACTTTAGTGCATGAACAGTAAAGCCAATACAATTTTTAGGGTTGCAAAACATCTCCAGAGGGTCACACTATGTTACTGCCAGCTTTTAAGCAATTTCAAAGAAGCATGAAGACAAAAGCTGTGATCTTCATCAGACTTCTGAATAGACTGAGGTATCAAAACTTTGTATAAGATTATTAGATCTTTCTTTAGACAAAAGTTCACCATCTTTAGTTGCCAATGTTTCTGAAATGCCACAAATTGCTACCTTCTGTATCAACCAAGATACATAAGAAGAATTTTAGAGAGCAGGCATGAGCATTGGCATTTGAAGTGAAGAGGGTCAATTATCAAGAAGGCTGCCCTGGAAAATAGCTGAAGTTCTGTCTGGGGAAAGATCTGTAATCGAACAATTACCCAAGCTCCAAGTTGATAGTAGAGAACCAAACATAGAGGGTCAGCACCAGTAGGAAAATAAAAGGCCCAGGAAACTGTCATTTTCAGATGCTTTAATAGACTTTTATTTGCAGGGCTGTTATTCAGTTAACTCCAGTCCAAACCCAACACACACCTCTGCAACCCACAGACAAAGAGGAATAGCAAGAGCGGCTACAGCCCAGTGAGCTCAGGAAATCTAGTCAAAATGCAAATCTATGTCACATGTCCTGTCAACAATAATTAGGACCAAAGGAAGTGTCTCCAAACACTTGACCAACCAAGCCCAAGATACTTTTGCCATGGAAGGCAGAGTGACCACACCCCTCTTGGCAGCTGTCCGGGAGCCAGGCCTACATGCCCATAATGAGAACAGGGAGCTGGGGCAGAGGCACATCATGCTGTGGCAATGAGCTTCTTAAAAATATCAAATTTGGGAAAGTTTAAAACAGAATGCCTTCTGTCCACATAAGTAAACAGAAGTCAAACATGCCATGGTTTCTTTGTAATAAAGTTGATGGATTTTTCTGGGTGATAACTGTCAGTTGTGCAGAACTACTGTTGCAAGAGGAACCACATGTGCCTTTATACTGCTGGCAGAGATGCTGAAAATGTTTGGATCATAAAAACAGATATCTTTACTGTTGGGAATTGATACTTCCAAAGAAATAAGAAACTTGAGAGCATGGCTCAGTTGTGGTTACATGAACGGTCAGCATGTTTTGTGTTCTTGAGGCGAGAGGATTTCTGGTGCTTTGGCTGCATTGTGCCTGGACAGTGACGGGGTAAGACAAAGTTTCAAATTCCCCATTTAGCTTTGCCCTGCTGAGATTATATTCAGATTTTTAACAGGTATGTGGACGGTACTTGCAAGCTTTACTTGCTCATAGTTGTGGATTTCAGAAAACAGTTTCAAGGTAAAGGGAAGATGGCAAGGGAGATCTGGGCATGTGAATAGTTGCCTGCGTAACCATGACACAGCCCAAATGATTTTGGTCAAAACAGTGTCTGCTTTCAGATTGGATAGCCAATTGTTTGCCTGTGCCCTATTCTGGATGAGAATACTCCTTTCTGTTGCACACCCTCTAGATGAGAAGCACCAGGGAACAGCAACTGACAGAGCTCTCATTATGGATGACTGGACAAAAAATGGGTCAACAGGCAACCACCGACACCCCCTTCCCTATTAAGAATTACACTCTTTTTTTTAAGCATCAAAGTGCTTTGGGGCTTAGCCTCTGGCTTTAAAGCCTTGGCATGTTCTTCATTGCAAGTTATTCAATCTGGGAACTATAATTACAGGGTGGACTGCAGTGATTCAGGCACCACCGACCCAGTGATTCTGGGGCTAAATGCAAAGCATGTCAAGAGAACAATATTAGGCAAGCTAGTGCTCGGGGAGCAAGTCGTCCCTTCAATACTGCTGCCTAGCCTCACTCACTGACTTTTTAAGGCTGGGGAAAGCTTGTGGCATGCAAGCTAACAGGGGGCATGGCCACTTCACCATGTGCCCACAGAGCTGATGAGCCACGTGGGTGACCTCAGCTCCAGGGAAACATGGCCTCTGGCTTTCTACAATACTGAGAGCAAAGAAAAGGCAAGGCAGCAGCACTGGGCAGAAGGGCTGTGTCGTCTTCTCCCACTGGAATAGCCAGTTCCAAGGGCAAGCTGCCGCCCCCTAGGTGGCGCTGTGGGCCCGCCATATGGGTCACCACCCCACTTGCCCATTCTGTCCCGCCCCTCGTGGTGCATCATCCCAGGAGGAAGAACAGTCCTGCCCGGCTTAAGGGTTTGCCTCTGTATTTTTGCCAGTTGGTCTGTGATGGCTGCCCTGAATGCCAAGCCGGACAGGGCCTAGCTGCGTGGGAGGCTACACATTTCGCAGTGATCTGTGCCTGGCTGGTTCATGAAGGTGCAGTGCTGACAGGCCCACATGGAGGAGGTTGTTGCATGTGCTGAACTGCCCACGGCACCATACTCTTGGAGTCCTGGCAATTGAACGCCAACTGTACCTAAAAAGACAATATCATACCATCAGGAGACGGTCAGAGGAATCCCAATAAGCAGGGGAATTCTCACATGCAAAAATTACTCAAAATAGACACAATATCCAATATAGTTAAGGCTGAATCTGGCTATGTATCACATATCCACAGTCTCCATCGTTCTTGCCATCTTGCCTAACTGCACAATTTCATCTACCTGTATTATATTGTAAGCACATTTTCTTCTCTGCACTATATCAGTTCACACTGCAGTATACCTTTGCCATCAATATTTCACAAACTCCTCTCTTTGGAATGTGAAATAGCATTCAGTTCCCTTCCTACATACTGAATTATCCCATAAATGACTAAGGAAGCTTCAAACCCAACTTCAACTATATGCAAACCAATGTATCTTAAACTAAATGCTCTCCAATGAGGTGCCTTAATTTCAGTTTTAAAGGAGAAATGCCTAGACATACTGCAAAGTTGTTCGATGGTGGCCCATTGTTCTGATTTCTTCCAAGTCTGTGCAAGCTCCTCATTTCGAGTCCTTACTGCATCTAGCAACAAGCTGATGCTGTCCTGAAAGAGAAGGTAGATCAGCACCATATGAGAAATATTCAAGAGGCATCCTTCCCTGCATGATTTATGCCATCTCTCAAGAACATCAATAGTTATGGTGATATATTAATAATAATTTACAGTCTACTGAGATCTACTCTTCATTTCCTCCCCACCTAACAATTTCACTGGCTTTTGAAAACCAGAATTAGAAGGACAGATTGACTTTCAAGTTCCTAATAACAGCATAGTGATATCTTCAGCATGTTCTGACCAATAAGAACCACCACATCCTGGTCACACAGCAGTTTTGGATCCTTTGCCACTACAATGGTTGCATGCATAGTGGCATCTTCTCTTCCCTTGAAGGTCTACTGGCAGAAGAGCACATGCATAGCCAATATGGCATAGGATGGTATTATGAGAAAAAGAACGGTCTTAATGAACTTTTGTAGACAATGTTCCAGAGAGCTGTGGGAGTGAGTGTAAAAGTGTCAATAGACAGATGGGCAACAGAAGGCGCCACTGCAGTCTCGCTTGATTAGCGGCAACTGTTAACTGTCACCTGCAAAAGGCAAACAGTGTGCCTGCACTAATATAACTGTTGAAAAAGCACCTAGTGCTACAAACAGCAGAGGGTGCTACACACAAGTTATGAACTGTGTGTGTGTATATGTGTGTACCTTCATGTCCTGGATGGAAATATGCAGTGTCCATATCCAAAAAACTTAAAGTGCGGGTATGTAGTATGTGCATTACCCACTACCAATCATTCACATTGTAACTTTGCCTCAAAAAACACTAAGAACATATTTTTGTTCTTTGGATCTATATTCATACTATAAATGTTATGCTCCTGTTTATAACGATAAACACACAATCAAACAAAAGGGCAGCATGAAGCAAATTTGATTGGCCCTGATCTCCAGTTGTCCACCGGCAACCCAGCTATTCTACACATGGTTTATGTTTACTATTCTTGAACCTTCTGGAAAACACATGGCTTGATTCTTATTTTTTCTTCTTTGCAGATGTTATGCTCAAGAGCCTGGTGTGCAATTTAGATCTGGCTGCTAAACCAGTAAAAGAGGGGCGTAGGCGTGAGAGGAGAAGCAAACACAGGAAGTTGCTGGCCTCTGTGAGACTGGTGACTGATGCTGCGATCATTTACAACAGGAAACTCTGATTCAGAGAATTTAAAAACACTTCCAGTTGTTGATGTCACATACAAGTTGGCTTCATCTAGGCTGAGAATGTACTGATACAAACATAATCAGCTTCCAAATGAAACACAAGGCAGCCAACATTCAAGCCCATTGAGCATCTTTGCTGCTAGCCTTAGAGAGGCCACTTCAAAAGCAAGGATGGGCTTTGGTGCCTGAGAAAAAGCTTTGCCAAATCAACTGAAGTGAGATGTTCTGGAAGCCAGAGATGATTAGCACCTTCCTCTACATGCGCTCGTGTGATGTTCCAGAATAAACTGCTTCTCATTACATACCCTTAAAGGCATCACTTCATTGGTGACCAAAAAGAGGAGCAGATGGAAATCAGAGATGATATCAAGGAACACAGAGGAGGTGTTCTGGGACAAATATGTAGCCAGGCTATGAAAGTCCTGTAAAGTTAGTGAAGACAATACATATTGTATGAATTTTAGTATTTATACAATTTCTTAAAATGTCTATTACATTCATATTTGCCAAATCCCAACATTATTTTCTACTTGCAAATAAATATAACACACTTCTCTATCTGTACATTCCTAATGTCCCTAGCCTAATCTGGCAAATGAAATTTTCTAAACTTGGCAGGCTACTGCATATATTCCAACTGTAGCCAGCACCCATGGCAGAAAATTGCAATGATGCCAGAATCCTAACAGTTTCAGGAGCATAAAAGCCAACCAAATTGAATCTTACAGGACAACATTCTCCATGACAACTGAGAAAACAGGGCAGTTTGTGTGGCACACAGAGCTCACTGCCCAACACCTCACCTCACCTCATCTATCTGACCATCAGTGTCTATCACCTAAGAGCAGTTTCCTCACTCTACTTCATGACAGTGTCCAAACTGGGCAAGTCCTAAAAGGTTCCCAAAGACAAATATAGTCAGATCTACCATTTATCATTTACATCCTATTTCTGATCAATTATTGTATGTCATTCCAAGCCTGTTTCTAAGGACTTTTCACATTGCCAACAGTTGCCAGGGCAACTGAAGTGAAAAGCCAAACTGGTCTAAAGTGTTTAGATCCAGTAGTTCATTACTAGACACACAGCAAAAACAGAAGACAAGCCAGACTCCCCCTGTCTCCTCTGAACATGATCTCTGCTTCAATTATGTACTGCACATTTTCTATACTAAGCAACTCTACAGAAAACACATACAAACATGTATGTGCAGCAGTCAGGAATATTTCTGGGATGCAAATTTTAGCATTTTTCTTTAAAAGATTACAAATTATGCTAGTGCTTATTACAAAGAAAAGTGTTTCTATTAGACATCCATGCAATCTTTGCTTTAACTTCTGATGCACACACTTCACAGTAAAAGTTCTATTTTACATGATTACGTGCAATTTGTCCTCCCAGAGCTGCTCTTCCCACACACAAATTTAGTATAAGAGCTAAGAGGAGTCTAGAAATGGGGGTTTACCATCCATCATATGCAACCCAATTTTTGTGCATGCTTGATAAACTCCAAATACTAAAATCTAACCCAGTGCAATAGTACAAAGACATCACACTAACTATTACTCACACTTACCTGAGTCTCTCCCAGCACGTCACGGTTCTCAATAGGGAATGGATTTTGAGAAATAGAAAATGTATAAACTGGATCTTTAGGAAACGTGGTAGTAATCTTTAAAAAAGAAAAGAAAAAGGGGATTTGGATGACAACTGCAAGAAACCAGATGTATGGCAGATGTACGGCAGATGAAGGCCTCAATTGAGCATCTTCAACATCTAAAGATCCAGAGGCCCAGCTGGGAAGGCCAGAGGGAGAAACTATGAAGTGAAGCTTTTCAAATGTACACACATTCTGTCTAACCCCCATGGTCTCTTTTCCCAATGAGATGCTTCACCCGGTATGACTGAACAAACAGATCACAACACGGAATCTCAGTTCAAACAATAAGGCTTGTTTGGGAATATGAAGATCTGCATGAGTTGATCAAGACTAGGCTTGCCATCTGACACAGATTCTGTCAAGTGTGCCAGGCTGAATCCTTGAGGAGCTCAAGCACCTGCTGCCTTTCTCCCATTTTAAAAAAAGGTAACTATAATAAAACAAAGATATCTTTCTTTGAAGTGGCTTGTAAGCTGTGCTAACGTGAGGTGGCTATGACTACAACAAAAATAAGAGCGTCCTTGTTGATCTCACACAAGTTGCCCAAGGTAAACCAATATTACAGGCTCTTACATTTAAAACTGAAGAATTGTCAAATCCCAACTGGGAATCTATGGAGTGGGCAATCTGATTAACAAAAGGCTTTTCAATCAGGGTACAATTTGTAACAACACCAATGCTACAGAAATAGCTCAAGTTATAAGATAATAATTTTTAAAAGCAGACAAAATGTGAAGTGAGAGGCTTCAAAAATTCAGCTTTATCTCTTTTCAGACTCCTCCTAACTGCATGCTCTGTCAATCTGTTTTCATCTTAATTATACCCCAGGTAGTCCAAAAACAGATGCCTCTGCTGCTTTGGTAATACATGTGTTTCTGGGCTGTCAACTGGGAGCAGAAAGTCTGCAGGCTCAACACAATGGTCGCTGCTATTGCAACAGGCAGCATCTCACGCCATGAATCAGGCAGCAAATGCCTACAGCCTAATTTCAACTCTGAGCAACAACATAGATATATGGAGGAGGAGGAAGAACAAGTGAAAATTTGACACCATGACCACAGACTGCTATGGTAACTCTCTTTAGATTCACCTCTAACTAATGCTACCATAATCACCATTACATCTTCTTTGTGTTCTTCCATCCTATAAAATGCCCCTCTTCCTTAATTTAGCCTAAAGCAATTTTTACAGATTATCAAGTGCCTAATATACAGTAAGATGCCATACATAGATCTTTTATACCAAAAACAAAATCATTTTCCTACAATAGAGAAGCAGTGATAACAATAATGTGTTTTCCCCTTCAGAATTGAGACCCAAAGTAGTTTGCACTTAAAAAGCAATATAATTTAAATATATAGAAGTCAAATATTTAAAATGGAATCAAACTTATACAATTATTAAAACAAATACATAAAATACAATTTAAATAAATAAATGGAGAACATTTAAAAACAATTCACTACAAAAAGGAGGAGGGCATTCTGGTCTCCCTTGAAAATTAGTCCAAAGCATAGGGACAACCACTGATGGTGGTAGGACTGAGAGAAAGGCCTCTTCTGAGGATCTCAGGGCCAGTGCCAGATCACAGAGGGAGATACAGTCTGCCAAACAGCCTGGACATGAGCCTGCGAAGGCAATGAAGATGTCACTGGCCATCAAGTCACATTTGATTCAGTGCCTGTAACAACCAGGCTGCTTAATTGCTCCTTTGAAAGTTGCCAGCAAACTCCTACGAGTGTAATCAAACAACCTCTCTGTGGAGAGTGTGGGTGTAACCATTTTATTTATCTAAAGAATATATGTCATTTCATAAAAGCAATGAGATGCTTTGAGAATGTCCAACAAAAGAAACAAAATGCTTTCCTGTATTTTCTCATAGCTGGGGCCCCAAAACAAAACTGCAACCAACAAGGAAAACATAGTAATGTCAAGCTTAGCTCTGGACTGAATATTTCCCATTTTTATTTTCCTCTGCAGTATAGAGCACAATAGATACTTACATCTATGATAAGGTACTCAACAGGAAGAGGGCGAGCTAGCTGAGTGATCTCATTGCCAAACTTGTCTCTCCCCTGAAATGAACAGCAGTGAATCGGTTAGGCAGAATGATTAATGTAGAATATCCAAACAGCAACAAATTAGAACAAATAACATCACAGTCTTCCAGGTGGGCAATGGGATACTTTCTAGTAGATTATTTAGTGCCAACTTGTTAATATCATTTTCACACTCAAAAACCTGTTTGATTCAGTGAGAAACATATATTCTAATGCAAGTAAGCAGGACAGTTTACATAAAATTTAACCATGAACTGAACCCAAACATGAACTCCTGCTTTGCAGATTTTAAACACATTTCCAATAGAACATGGGGTTACATTAAAAAAAGACAATTCAAAACAGACGTCAGTTCATCTACTCAGTCAACATTTCTGTGGAAAGTTGTAGTAATGTGAAAGAATACTATCCACAATAAGTAGTTTGACTACTATCAAGAGAAAAAAAAACAGGGATGCTGTCAGACCATCATAATTAACTTCATCTCCATATGGAGTAACACAGATGGTTCATCCAACACAGTAAATCAACTCCTACAATGGGTAGTACAAGCTAAGGACAATGGGTTGCTCGGATACTGATGACTTTACAACAGGTTTTACACATGAAAACGAAGTGCAGGGTTTTCTCCCCCACTTTCCAATCAATACCTCCTGTGTACAAGAGAATTATCAGCATGAACTGAAAGAGCACACAACCATTTCTTCCAATCCAAGTGGCAGTTGTTACAACCTCTGATATAAAAGGCATGGATATTTTGGAGGGGAATGGGAAGCTGATGGTTCATATCTGCAAACTAGCATTTAAGGGCTCTTTTTCCATCAGGTCACACAAATGATTACACCATCAATCACACCTATCAGAGAACATGGGAAGCCTCCCATACTTTGCAGCTTCTACTGTTCCAATGAAGTACTTCAATGCCTTACAACTTGGTTCATACTACTCATAACTAGCGCATAATATTTTCATTTGGAGCACAAGGAGGTCTTATGCCTCAATGAAAGAAGCCTTTCTATAGGATCCCAACATGAAAATGTCTCTTCGGCTTGGCTACAAGCTTCAGCTCTTCTCAGCCCAAGAGAAGGAGAAGATTCATCATTTTTCAACAGTGGAGGGTGCTGGCTGTACTGATATTGATGTCACATCCATTGCCTAGTATTTACTTGTTTCACAAGAGGCTTAAAAGGATGACTGTAACCTTAATAAGGCAGAGGCTATGCATCTAGACCACACATAAGAAAAGGCAAGAAGATAACTTCTGCCAGCATTATATCCCCTTGTATTGCATTTGCATCTGAAAAACTGGGGAAAAAATCTTATTGGTCCCTTTGGCACATTGCCCCTGCTGAACCTCAAAACTCTTCGCAAGCATTTATCTGAAAATCATTTTCCTATGGGACTTTAGTATCAAAAAGAGAAAACCTTAGAAATTATTGCCAACGTTTTCTTAGACCGGAGAAAAAAATCAACTCTGCTAAGTCTGAACTTGTTTCACTCTGCTGGATGAAATGAGTACAAGTTCAGTTTTGGGACGGAAATGGCTAGCACATGTTCATTAATCACAATGTGACAATTAGACCTGATTTATGTCAAACACACTGAGTTTAAACACTGCTTCAGAAATAAATTCATAAGAACAGACATTTTTTCATTAAAGATCTGCAAGTGGGGGTTGTATTTTCCAACTAAATCACCACTTAACAGGATATAAATCACTCACTCAGACCTATATAAATTATACATTTGAAATTTCCAATCAAGAGACCTTACATAAGTGTTTAAATCCTCTAAGCTTGGAAAAGCAAACGTGGTTATGAGGCAGATCCCAAGGACAAGTACTTGGACACTCCTGAAAGTGCACAGACTTGATTTACTGCAAGAAGAGCTCATATGAGAATGCAGGCAGGCAGGCAGACACAGACACACACAGTGCAATGCAAGTCACAAGGCAGGGGAGGGAAACCATCAGCCAGTCATTACTGGTGAGTGAGTACTGCTAATCAGCACTCCAACATACTGTTGGATGGATTTTTCACCTATCTTAAAAATGAAGTATTGCACACTATCTATTTCAAGGCATTAGGAGTGGGACAAAGAACTATGAGCCTTCACTGTTGCAGGCTGGTTGTAATATGACTACATAGCTTATCATCCTTGAGTTTGGTGAAAAATAAACACAGCAACAAATGGATGTCAGGACAAACAGTATTAGTGGCATCACTGACTATCTCTGCTGAAATATCCAATGCAGACGCCTGCCAATCAGACATATGCCCAAAATATGCTATGATGATTCTCCAAATAAAATGTTGATTACAAACACACATCTCATTTCTTGAACAAGATAGCCTGTTTGATATTCTTATTCTTGCAGCAACAGGCTCACACACTTGCTCATTACATTTTCTGAATTCCAGCAGAAGACAGAGAAGGAAATGCTGGTTCTAAGGCAATTTAGTATCTTAAAACCCCATTTCTTTTTATGGATATATCTTCATAGCGCTTACTCAGGGAAACTGCATTTACACAGCACAGCCAATTCTGCAATCCTCTACCAGGTTTCATTCCATAGTGATCCTCCTCATTAGGCACAATGTCATCATCGGGGAAAGAAGATAGTGGTCTTTCTTAAGAGTACTTCCCACATTTCTGGATACGCACTACAGCCCCCAGCTAGTTTCTCACAGGCTGCTATTGTGCTGGCATTCCCTTAATCTTCACAAGATGGCAAACCAAAATAAAAGTCAATGAAACCAACTTGCGGACTTGCCCATGCAAGAAACTACTTGCCACGCCAGCCATATAATTAGCCCATCTGGAACTCATCATTGAATCCAATTAGTTTCTAATATGCAGGCACATTTTTACCAGCACCTGTTCACTTGCCCTCAGGGGATTTCCACATTAAAAGACATTTTTTAAAAGTCAGGTTACTGAAATCTGAAATACACTTGCTTATTTTGTTCCTATCCGACAGAAGCTTCCATCTCAGCATTACAAAGCAGTGTATTTGTAAAACCGGCTCTTCAAGAGAAAAGCTGAAGTGAACCAGCCCTGCCCCATTCTGTTAAGCAATTACACTTTTAAAAGCCTTCAAAAATGTCAGGTTGGAGGACAAAAGAATTGAATACTCCATCAAAGCAACAAAGTTTGAACAGGTACACAAAATGAAGCATTTGATGCAGGACTCTGGGTGCATCTAAATTGTACAATTAATGTAGTTTGCCGCCACTCTAACTGCCATGGGCCAATGCTATGGAATCCTGGGTATTGTAGTTTGATGAGGCACCAGCACTCAATGGCAGAGAAGGTGAAAGACTTCATAAAATGAAAACTTCCATGATTCCATCACACTGAGCAGCATGGTGGTTAAAGTAGTGTCAAATAATAATAATAATAATAATAATAATAATAATAATAATAATAATAATAATAATTTTATTTATATCCCATCCTCTCTCCCCATGGGGACTCAAATTACAGTGTAGATCAGGTCTGCACAACTTGGCAGTAGTAAGGGGCCAAAATCAAAGCGAAACATCTTTGAGTCACAGATCCCTTGTTAGCACCTTGCTCTGGGATTTCTGAGAGAGCCTTTCCCTCAGAGCAAGCAGTGAAATGAATCAGCTTCAATCTTCTTTACCAGCTCTTTCTTCTTCTGAAACAGCTAATCTAGTGTTAAATTTGAACATAACCTCATATCGATACCAGGTAAGATTCTGGAAAAGATTGTTAAGGAAGTGGTCTGCAAACACTTAGAAAGGAATGTGGCCATCGCTAATAGTCAACACGGATTTATCAAAAACAAGTCATGCCAGACTGATCTCTTTTTTCGATAGAGTTACAAGCTGGGTAGTTGCTGGGAATGCCACAGATGTAGCATATCTGGATTCATGTAAGGCCTTCGACAAGAACCTCCATGACCTTCTGGCAAGCAAACTAGTCAAATGTGGGCTAGGCAAAGCTACGGTTAAGTGGATCTGTAATTGGTTAAGCAAATGAATCCAAAGGGTGCTCACCAATGCTTCCTCTTCACCGTGGAAAGAAGTGACAAGTGGAATGCCACAAGGTTCTGTCCTGGGCCCAGTTTGGTTTAACATTTTTATTAATGACTTAGATGAAGGGCTAGAAGGCATGATCATCAAGTTTGCAGGCGACGCCCAATAGGGAGGGACAGCCAATATTCCAGAAGACAGGAGCAGAATTCAAAACGATCTTAACAGATTAGAGAGATGGGCTGAAACTAACAAAATGAAGTTCAACAGGGACAAATGTAAGATACTCCACTTAGGCAGAAAAAATGAAATGCAAAGATACAGAATGGGGGACGCCTGGCTCAACAGCAGTACGTGTGAAAAAGATCTTGGGAGTCCTCGTGGACAACAAGTTAAACATGAGCCAACAATGTAATGCGGCAGCAAAAAAAGCCAATGAGATTTTGGCCTGCATAAATAGGAGTTTAGTGTCTAGATCCAGGGAAGTCATGCTACCCCTCTATTCTGCCTTGGTCAGACCAAACCTGGAATACTGTGTCCAATTCTGGGCACCACAATTGAAGGGAGATGTTGACAAGCTGGAATGTGTCCAGAGGAGGGCGACTAAAATGATCAAGGGTCTGGAGAACAAGCCCTATGAGGAGCGGCTTAAAGAGCTGGGCATGTTTAGCCTGCAGATGAGAAGGCTGAGAGCCATGTATAAATATGTGAGGGGAAGTCACAGAGAGGAGGGAGCAAATGTGTCTTCTGCTACCCTGGAGACTAGGACGCAGAGCAATGGCTTCAAACTACAGGAAAGGAGATTCCACCTGAACATTAGGAAGAACTTCCTCACTGTGAGAGCTGTTCAGCAGTGGAACTCTCTGGCAGGGAGTGTGGTGGAGGCTCCTTCTTTGGAGGTTTTTAAGCAGAAGCTGAATGGTCATCTGTCGGGGGCGCTTTGAATGTGATTTTTCTGCTTCTTGGCAAGGAGTTGGACTGGATGGCCCGTGAGATCTCCATTAACTCTATGATTTTATGATTGTATAGATTAATATAATGGAATTTTGGCTGCTGTTGTTATCTATTTTAGAAAAGGGTCGGAAAAGACCACATGGGTCATCCAGTCCAATTCCCTGCCATGCAGGAAAGGTTCAAAGTACTCCTGATAGATGGACATCCATCTACCACACCTTGAGGCAATGAGTTCCACTGTTAAATAGCTCTTATGGTCAGGACATTCTTCCTAACATTCAGGTGCAATCTTCTTTCCTGTAATTTGAACCCGTTGCTTCGAGTCTTAGTGTCCAGGACTTTGAATCATTTTCAATTTATGTGAACTCAAAGTTTAATCTTATCATGGGGTTTCTTTGCAAGATTTGTTCAGAGATGGTTTGCTATTGCCTTCCATTGAGGCCAAGAGAATGTGACCATGGAAGACCACCCAGTGGGCTTCCACGGCCAAGTGGGGATTTGAACTCTGATCTCCAAAGTCACAGTCCAATACTCAAACCAAGCAAGTTCACAGCCTTTTGATATCTTCCAGTATATTAATTTCCTTAATAATGCTCAAGAGAGAATTTATGTAACATATTATGATGAAAAACATTTTCTGTCCAGCTATTATTAACAGCCTTGATAAGAACAGATCAATGGTAAAACTTAAAAGTGATTAAAAATCAAAAAGCAATGCAGGCTGTACAACTAATCTGTAAATAATGTAAATTCAACCGATTATCAAATATTGGCAAGTGTAAATAACCAGTTGGAACATTTCTCATGCAAAGTACACATAGCTGATGTAGCCACATTGCAATTTCATCTTTTAACTGGAATATGTACGTAGCTCTCATTTTTATAAAGGAGGGGGGCAGTCGTAAAATCAATCCATGCTACATATTCTAATAATGTACATATTTCAATTTCCCCTGGTTTAAATGAACTATTTTCAATACTCAGAGGTACAAGAACCCCTGGATATTTCAGCTTCTAATAAGTAACAAATAATAAATAACAAATAACAGGCCAGGACTATAACGCTATTCAGATGATCAATAAGTCCCACTTATGTCTGAGTAGACATGCAAACAACTGCATGGTTACATCCTAATCTACAAGCTAACTCCATGCTAATTGTGAACATATGAACCCCAACACATTCATCCTGTATTTCAGACAAACATACAGACATGCATACATTGATAATTTCAGACATACAACAGAGTCTGGAAACAACTTGATTCTGCTGCTGTTACTGGGAAGTGAAATTTCAGCAAACCTCAGCCTTTTAAGTCAGAAGACTTGCTACTGTTGTTGTTATTATACTTATTTCTACTCCACTTTTTCCCCAATTCAAGACTCAAAGCAACTTATAACAAAATTTTAAAAATAGTTAAAAACTCACAGAATATGAAAGCTAAAACAAAATTAAACTATAAAGAATTTAAACCAGATTAAAATACATGTTAAACATATACACATACAACATGAGCAAATCAACACACAAGTACTTTATTTTTTAAGTAAAACCTGAATGGACTAGTTTGGTAAGTGAAAAAACATCAAGACCAAAGAAACTCTGGAATTTATTGTAAAACCAGAATTTCTAGCCTTCAATTTGTCAGGATCTGGCCATGGGTAATATGTGCAGGAGAGCAGGAAGACTTTCTCCTTATGCCCAAATATGTCAGAAATTGTTTCCTTCGGTGAATCGGCACAGAAGGTACTATACAAAAGTTGCACTCCTATTTCAAACTACATTTGTAGTTTTCCTACAACAATACATTAAAGGGAAATTATATCAATCTATGTCTCTCTATTGACTGTAATTTATATACATAACTTTATTACGGTCCATGGACCCACAGCTGTTAAGTGAATAACATACAAGAGTTTACAGAACAGTCAAACCGAGGAAATTGTTTAACAAACACAAACTACACAAAGTCAGGTAATACCGACTCTAGTTGTTGTTTGTAATTTGGTGCAAGAGGTATGCCAATTCCCAAGCCACTACAATGCAATACACGGTCATCCAGCCCTACCTGGAAATTATAATCTTGTTTGTAGTGCAATGACACAGCAACACGGAAACGTTTAAAGCTGACAAAACTGCCTTTTCTTGATCCAAATTAACATGCAACTGGCTAGTGCTGGTGAGAAACAAAGAACCAGACAGTAGCACTGCAGGGAAAGGTGGATAGGCAATGACAAATGGAAGATCAGTCAGCAGGGAGATTCTATTGCAAGAAAGACGTGCTAACTAAAAATAAGTATAAAGAATAGAATAGCTCCATTCTTATAGCAACACAGCCCATGGTCAGCTATTGGGTAGATTTCCACTTTCTTCTTGAAAGTAGAATGGAAATATCGAGGAAACAAAGAACAGTAACAAAAGACTATGAAGGGTTTATACTGGGGCCAGACAACTATTCGTAGCACTTCAGAACAAAAAGCAGGCTGCAGGTAGAAAGAAGATTTCTTTATAAACCAAAAGGCAAAGTGGGCATTGAAAGTTGGTGAGAACTTTCAAGGCAGGTGTTACACAAAAGCTGGATCCTACAATGGTCTGGTAGAAAAAGCCCCATGCTGCTTTCTAATAGCTCTTGGGAGGGTGGGGAGAAAAGGGGTTGTACCAGTTCTATGGTTTGCCCGGACCACAGGAAGTCTGAGCACCATGAATTATTCTTACACTGCAGCTCTGTATTTGGCACATCATGTCCCTGTCGCTAGGCAGAGAATCACAACATCAAAATATCACATTTTTCACTTCAGCTTCAGATGTTATAAACTGTCTTGACATACCAAATAGTTGCAGCTCATAAATCTGTAGGGATATTGTTTTAGAAGAGTACAATACTCCTAAATAGCTCTTAACAGAAGAGCTAGGCCCTTCCATATGGTCACTGGAACATACTGAAACCTTATATACAAGACTTTGTACGTAAACTGAAATCCTGTAGGTTTGGTTATTTAATTCAACACACCACAGAAGGCTGAAGCAGGAGCCCAAATACAAAAACCCTGTCCAGATTTTGGATTTTAAAAAATGAAATTGGGACCAAAAGTCCCTTGGTAATACATGTTGTCTTTTGTCTTTTACCAGCCCCAAGCAATTGACTAGCTGTTAGGACATCAATAAAAGCATAAGTCATTGCAAAAGATGACATTTTTGCATTCATGCTAAGATCATAGATATTTTTCTAATGACAACAAGGGAACAGAGTCTTGCAAAAGCATTAAACCTCAGCTACTTTTATTGCTTCAAAGGATCCATATAATTCAGATTCTCTTTGCTGGATTTTTTTTCTTGGCACACTGCATTTGAAGGAATGTTGAGACAACCATGAAATAAGTCTAGAGCTGGAGTCCTGTGGTGCTGCAAGCAACTTCAAGAGTGCACCACAGGCTGAGACTCACTGGGGAGCCTAATAAGATGACAGCTAGATAATGGAAAGTCAAACTTGGCAGACTAGTTGAATGCTGCTTCAAAAGGAAGAGGAAGCGTTTTAACACCCAAAATCACAAAAAAGGGAGAAATGTTTGCCATATACATACATTGCAGATGAACATATATGCCAGACTTTAAGCATTCATAGCGACTGATTATTTCAACTGATTGTGTTATGACAGTTAATACCCTTGTAAAGGTAAAGGTAAAGGTTTCCCCTGATGTTGAGTCCAGTCGTGTCTGACTCTGGGGGTTGGTGCTCATCTCCATTTCTAAGCCGAAGAGCCGGCATTGTCCGTAGACACCTCCAAGGTCATGTGGCCGGCATGACTGCATCAAGCGCCGTTACTTTCCCGCCGGAGCGGTACTTATTAATCTACTCACATTGGCATGTTTTCGAACTGCTAGGTTGACAGAAGCTGGAGCTAACAGCGGGCGCTCACTCTGCTCCCGGGATTTGAACCTGGGACTTTTCGGTCTGCAAGTTCAGCAGCTCAGTGCTTTAACACACTTCGCCACTGGGGCCCCTTGGAAAAGAACATCTAAAATTCAAAAGCAACTGACTGCTATGCTAAATGTGGACAGCCCACACTAGCCTATGCAGTTATCCCCACCTCTTTTATAAAACTTCTTTCAGCCACTGACTGATAGTTGATATACAGTGTGTTTCAAACTAATGGATGCAATTTCACAGTAGTATATTTCATGATGGCAACATATTACGATTATACAAAAAGTTTCAAATGGTTTATCAACTTTTACTAACCATTTTGAGCCAGAAACAAATCTAAAAAGTACACCATAAATGGGGAATATCTCATTTGGCCTAATGTTGCGGGATTGCTATCTTGTGAATAACTGAAGCTAGGGGATGCTTATGGACTGGAAAGGGCATCTGGTGGTAATCATTAGAAACTCCATTCCCCACCTTTTTAAGTGGGATGAGTTTCATTCATGGGCAATTGTGGTTGCAGGGATATAGCAATTTCAAATTGGGTTCATCTTTTTGAAACACCTTGTACTTTAAGTTTTTCCATACATCGACCCAATCAAAATACAGGCTGTTGGTAATCATAAAAGCATTAAAATGGGATTTTAAAGGACATCTATGAAAGAACTAGACAAAATATTGAAGTATAAAGATATATCACCGAAAACTAAAGTTAGAAGCATTCATGTCACCAAATTTCCCATTTCTATGTTCGGTTGTGGAAGCTGAGTAGTGAAGAAAGTAAAAGGAAAAGAATCAATTTATTTGAAATGTGGTGCTGGAGAAGAGTACTATAGATTCTGTTTAAAAAAGACAAACAAGTAGGTCCTCGTTTGAACTCTCTCTAGAAGTTACGGTGACAAATCTGGAGGCCGTTGTATTTTGGTCATATCATGAGCAGACATGACTCATTACAAAATACAATCATCCAGCTCTAGAATTATTTCATGGATGTCATGCGTGGCACAACTGACATCGTCGAGTTAGAAGGCAACAGGAAAAGAGCAAGGCCACAATCCAGATGGAGAGACTCAATCAAGGAAGCCATAGCCCTGAATCTAGAAGACCTGAGAAGGCTGTTGAGGATAGAATTACTTGGAGGCCTTTCATTCATAAGGTCACCATAAGCTGAAGTTGACTTGATGGTAGTTAACAGCAACAACTAGTATGATTGTTAACTATTGAGAAAGTGATGGATGCTTGCATATTCACAACTGAAAAGTGAAGAAGTATCTTAAGGCATGTGGAAACAGTACTGGCAGCAGGATACAGATATAAAGGCAGTCTTACAAGGACCGCAGGTTGGACCTCTCCTATTGCAGACTCTTCTGGGGGGATTCTGTTGGAGGTTTGGTAAGAACTGTTTGTCTTGATTCTATAATCTTAGCTCTGAAACTGTGATAAGACTCCAGCCTTTTACACCAGCTGGATTTGATAATCCAGATGAAATTAACAGCCCTACTTCCAGTGCTGACATGGCCTTTAAAGGGGCCAAGAGAAAGAGTGTGGTAAATACATAAAGAACTTGAACTGCCAGGGGGCTGGGAAAAATGCCTACTTTCATAAAACTGGAGTGAACCTGGTGTTGTTGGTTTTCCTGTTTTTGTGATATTTTGGACACAAGTAAACACGTTGTCATAAGTGGCACAGCCTCCAGCTCAGTCCCACAAGCACACACGGATGCACACCACACAATGGTGGCTTGAGAAAAAAAGAGGACTGTTATTTTCCCTTTCAGGCACCTCTTCAATCATTGTGCTCCCTGCAGCCAGTAATGCTTGCAACAATTCGTCCCAGCTGCAAGGCTCTGATCTCAATATGGGTTTCTATTTATGCAGCAATTCAGGAACTTTCTAAAAGTAAAGAAAGAGCATACCAAGTCCATATCTTATGCAACAAGCTTTGTATTGGTACTGCTACAAATGTCTCTCATTTTACATACATTACCTCCTTTCTGACTGCAGTTTAGAAAGCATCTGTTCTCCTACCCAACTAAACAACACAGGAGCTCAACAGCTTCTGTTGTATTTAAACTGCTGCTAAGACTGTGAGATAAACACACCCTGCATTACAAAAACATTGGTTTCTTCGGGTATAGCCAACAAATTTCTAAAAGCTCTTTTATATGAGAACTACTAGTGTATGCTACTTTGCAAAGTTCCCTCATGCAGAGGGTCCATTATTTTTCCTAAGAGTAGCCATACTTGTTTGTATTACACAGATACCAAGTGATCAAACTTCAAAAGCTCATTAGTCCCATACATAACTTAACCTAAGTAGCTTCTTCTGTTAACATAATATCTTTGTCTGATGAAAAAGCTAGTGAAGCTTCAAAAGCTTGCATAATGTATATTATGCTTTCGTGTTGGTCTGATAAAGGTATCACTGCTTGTGGATTTTGGATTCTGTTGTATTTACTTCACAACCAACATAGCTACCAAAGAGTATATTTAGACTCCTGGATTTCAAGAAACAAACATCCCATTTCAATATCCAAGCTTTTCAGCTGAATTCTGAATGCCCTGGAGAAAGAAGGGTTTAGGGATAGTAGGATTCTTTAGAGGTAAAATACTGCTCAGAGTGGCAATTCATTATTTTTGTTTTTTATACGGATGAGGGCTTGGAGATCCATGAAAAGGGATAGTAAGCCATATTTTACCCTTTAGCAACGATCCTTTAAGAAGCCGGATTTCAGCCATGAGTAATAAAATATTAACATTTTCCAGGCACTTTTTTACTATGATTTCCTGCAACTTAACACTGCAAATGGAAAGGAGGAAACAGCAACCTCAAATTACTAACTAAACTAAAAGTTCATGAAGTTGAAAAAGTCTAAAGTTTTCTGTTATAAAAATAGCAGAAGTAGAAGAAAGGTTAATAATGTCACTGGTGTGGTTTCTTTCTCATTCTTTATGGGCTTAGAAATAATTCAGAGAAATGACAAGATAATCAGAATTAGCATGCTTCTCCCTAGTGGCAGATAACTTTGAGTACACAATAGTCAAATTTGGGAGTCTGCATGAGAAAGAAAATGTTCAGGTTATTTGATTTATGGAATTCCTTAAAGTATTTTGCAACCTGAATGACATTAGAAACAAATAGGAAAAAATCAAGTGCAACTTTTGGACACTATATTTCATTCTCAATACAGCTGAACAATACAGAGGTAAACAGTAATGGCAACAGGAATTTTTGTGACTTAGGAAATAGCCAACACAAAACAAACAGATTTAAAATTAATTCAGATGTCAGCAAGTTTGAATTAAAAGGAGAGAGAACCTCTGATATTGTTATTCTGAATGGCAAGCCAAAGCTAGATAGATATGCAGACAATTGCAGGTCTGAAAAATGAATCCAGTACCTGATGGCATCACGTGGCACAAACAGTGAGAGTGATAAATGTAACCTCTTCAAACTCCTATTGCTAAATACTGCTATCTTTACTGCATGATAATGAATATTTTGTGTATTAATGCCAATCCGAATAACTCATTACAGCTGGGTCAGATATTGATGAACTGGGGGAAACTGTGATAATAAAAAAGCATAGTAAAGAGAGGGAGCACATTCTTTCCACTGAATTTTCAGGATTTTTTTCAACATTTTCTAGCTTAGAAACTAAACACACCACCAAGTAAAGCACAAAAAACTCTCACATTTGCTGTTCTTTGAAGGCAGATAAGCTGGTAATATTCACCATCAGATGTAATTTCCACAATGACTGTTTGCAATCACAGAAAAGGGAATTTCCTGTATCCCTAGTGGTATCTAATCTTCCAGATATATTGATTCTTTCCTTACATAGTTTTCTGTCGCCATTTAGGCATGTTTAGCCTGCAGAAGAGAAGGCTAAGAGGAGACATGATAGCCATGTACAAACACGTGAAGGGAAGTCATAGGGAGGAAGGAGCAAGCTTGTTTTCTGCTGCCCTGCAGACTAGGACACGGAACAATGGCTTCAAACTACAGGAAAGGAGATTCCACCTGAACATCAGGAAGAACTTCCTCACTGTGAGAGCTGTTCGGCAGTGGAACTCTCTCCCCCAGACTGTGGTGGAGGCTCCTTCTTTGGAGGCTTTTAAGCAGAGGCTGGATGGCCATCTGTCGAGGGTTCTTTGAATGCAATTTCATGCTTCTTGGCAGGGGGTTGGACTGGATGGCCCATGAGGTCTCTATTGCGCCAAATTGCTGTGTGTGTGTGTGTGTGTGTGTGTGTGTGTGTGTAAAGAAATCCTTGCAAGGTTGTTTGCAGGAGATCTCTGCAAAAGAGCTCAGCTTTGCAGAGGCAAAGCCATGCCTCAACGCCTCAAACAATGTATCAGTTTGCTGGCAGATGGCTGGTTTTGTCAGTTGGAAATCTGAGCTTGTAGGGAGAGCACTGAAAAGACAGGCTCTCTAGCTACGGTCAAGTAGCAGGTTTAAATATGCTATGCTGTATATATTGAATGCTGATTGATTAGTTATTGATCCTATGCAACTACAAGGACATTGTACGATTGCTGAACTGTTTATTTGACTTCAACTCAACAAGTAAAGTTTCTTTTGTTCTTTTAATTCCTCTGCTTGGTCTGAGTCTTTTGCACATGGTGTTAACTAGACGCTGCTGGTTCCGCTATACACTCACCTGGTAACAGTCTCTTCCAACTCTACTATTCTATGATTCTATGATTTCTTCCGCTTTCCCCACCACAACTGCACACCACTGACTCTCTGTCTTGAGGCTTATATTCCATTTTATCACTTTGCACTGTGCTCACCAGGAGTTTGATAAGCACATTCCTTACAGCAAAATCTATTCTCATTAGGTATTAACTCTCACTGTTGTATCATTTTGTTTCAGTGAGCATCCCACCTAATCAATTAGGGATTAAAAGTCAATTGAAGGGTGCCATACATTGTCAAACACAAGGGTATAGATAATTCAGAATGCTGGTGAGGAGACAAAAAGTAGCATATAACACACTTCCCACATAAGTTAAACAGGAGCTGGGGAGTGATATCAGTACTTCTGAGAAACAAGAAAGTGTTTCAAATATGTAGTTCCATATGTATTGCTGAACTACAGTTTGTATAATATGTGTGGAAGAACGGATATCAGAATTTCAACCACACAACTTACTCTAATGCCCCATTCAGTTTCCAAATTCAAAAGGACCTGATAAGAGGTAAATAGCAAAAATGGCAACAGTATCTTGACAGAGCTACATTTACGATGAGAAATTCCAACTCATGCAGCTTTTTAGAAGTAGGCAGTCCAATATGAAAAGAGATGACAGTGACTCAGCATCATGATTACCTTTACTTCCTTGCTTGTTTGCTTCATGTAGAGGGAAAACTCTGAGAAATTATCTTCAAAGCTAAGGTAGAAGGAGGGCAAAGGTATGCATCCCATGCAAAAGACAGAGGGATGTGCTACCTTAAACCAGAGAAAGAGAGTGAATATTAAAAAGCTAGGGCAACTGTTACTTTGAGAACTAGCATGGGCATAAGAAACCCTAATCTAGACTTTCAACATTCAATTAGGGATTTATACTTGAAGGTAAATTCACTCTTAACAGGGAAGAAGAGAACTTCAAGTATTGGAGAAATACTAGTCCACTATTTGCAATTGTTGTTTCATTCCCATCGGAATGCAAGGCAACTGTACCCCTTTGCTTATTATACTCTACAAAGGAGGGCAGCAGCAGTCCTATGCCAAAGTAGATGGAAGCGTTGGATACTTGCCTTATAGAACACATCAGGCACATATTGTTCACTGCTGGATTCTTTTGCATAGCCAAGTTCAGGAGCATCGCGGCATGGCAACAAGCATTCGTCACGTACTAGAGCCATGCACTGGTTGGATACCTGGTAGCCCTCAAAGTGTACTTGGTTATCAGGGCCACCTGGAAAAGAAGGCAGTCTCTTTAGCGGCTTTAAATATTTATATCGTAATGTATTTGTACTTAACCATAGGCCCCCAAAACGGAATCATAACTAAACCAGAAAATATAAATGAAAGGATGAGGTTAAGTGAGACATTATTCTTTTTCACAAAACAGCCAATTATTTTACAACTCTAGCAAACAAAAGTCTCCACGTAACAAAGAGCTGACAAGCACTAAAAAGTCCACTAAAATATCCCGAGATAATTAAGATAGTGAGTAGTGATCAACAAAGGGAATTTCTGTCTTAATTCTGCATACAAATGATGATGCCACGTAATGTGCAAGTTTGTCAGCTTGACTTTGTCTGTTCCAATGACAGTACATCTAGTTATCGCTCCTAAAAATATTCACAGGCAACTGAATGAAATATTAGTTCAGTGAATCTGATGAGGAGTTAATGTTTGAAAATAAATTTTCCTGGAATGATTCTTTTGATCTTAATTAATGAAAAAAAGAAACAAGAATAGTAACCTTCCTAATCTCCGCCTGCACTCCAATCAAAGATTCAGACATCCAGAAGGCAGCAATGTCTCCACTGTCAGATTTTCACAATACTGTAGCAAACCTCCAGAAACTAGCTTTTCAAGGTGAGACTGCATTGCAAGGTGGATTCCATTCATTCCGTTTCAACTTCAATCAGTATGTGAAGCACAGCGGCTCAGTTACGACAAGCAAAAAAAAAAAAAAAGGCATTGGCCTAAGAGGGTAAAAAGTGTGGCTGGATGAAGTCCAAAAGTTTGCTATGGATGCACTAAGCAGGTTCTCTAAAAATCTCCTCAGATTTCAACTCTACACCATATGTGGGTTTAAAAGAGTTAACCGCTAGTGGCCTGACTTTCTGATTGTTTTATCTGGGTAGGTGAGGCACAGAGACTATGAAGAACAGCTACTGTCTAAAGCTGGAGTGGAAAAATATTTTGCAAGTGGACAATCAAAATGGGAGAAGACAGAAAAACATATTTTCAACAGACTTGAAATTACAATGAAGAAATGTCCCTAACTGTATAAAATAATCACATCATTTACTAGGAGTCATGCCCAGAGGTTCTAGCTCAGAAATAGCAGACTACTCCTTGGCTAAAGGGCTTTGAAGAGTAAGGCTCCCTGAAGAGTAAGCAACACACTAAATCCCAAAAGATTTATCCAGACACCGAGGGACTGTTTGAGAAGTCTCACACACGTGTGGTTTCAAAGGTTCTCAGAGCAGTTAATTCACTTCCTTTTACAGTGGACTGAGAGGGACATGCATGATGCACATTAAATGAATATCTGCTGCTGTTTCTCTGCACAGTCATTACTGTTAATGTGAGCAACATCAGTACCAGCAAATTACACTTAGATATACCACATTAAAGAAGGACAGGTTGCTTACCTGTAACCATGTTTCTTCGAGTGTACTCTGTGAATTCACACTAATGGAGAGGCTGCGCCTGCGCAGGTCCCAACGGAAACTCTTCCCAAGCTGAAGTTTAAATTTTGGCGGTAGCCACGCCCCTCCGTTCCCGGAGGGCATATAAGGCAGCCCTCGGCGTCTCCTCCCCAGTTCCTACGCCGCAAAGGCAACGAGAAAGGAAGAGGGTTTGCCAGAGGGGAAGGAAGGGCGGGCTTGTGTGAATTCACAGAGTACACTCGAAGAAACATGGTTACAGGTAAGCAACCTGTCCTTTTTCTTCGTGTACTCTGTGAATGCACACTAATGGAGACTAGCAAGCTTAGGTCTCGGAGGCGGGCTAAGCAAACCCTGACAACGAGAAAACTGTCCAAACATATGTTTATTAAACATGAAAACATCAAAAAACCCTGGTCCAAGGACCCATTAAGGTATTGCATCAAACACACGCCAAACACCGAGAGCAGTTCGGTAAGGCATGACATAACCCTTTAAGAGCACATGTGAAAAAAACAGGAAAACATCATTCCCCTAAGGGGGAAGGCAGTAGCAATAAGGCACGGATCATCAGGAGAGTAGTGCAAACATGTACCAAACAGGAAAAAACAACGAGAGGGTCGCATGAGAAAAAAGCACCCACATAGAAGTCATAAATGCAGAAGGTTAGGACAAGCATGAGGATAAAACCGCCCTAGCAAAGGCGGCATCTTTCAAAGTTTTTTGGTCTAACCTGTAGTGAGACACAAATGTAAGGGGGTTAGACCAGATCGCTGCCTTGCAGATGGAGTCCAGGGAAATGCCCCTTAGGAAGGCAGTCGACGTGGAGAGACCTCTCGTCGAACGCGGGCGAACCGACGGGGGAGGAGGTCTTTTGGCTAGTTCATAGGCCAGTTCAATGGCCTGAGCAATCCAGTGTGAGAGTCTTTGAGAAGAAATAGGATTGCCCAGTTTATCTGGGGCATGGGCCACAAAAAGTTTTGGGGTCTTTCGAATGTCCTTAGTACGGTCCCGGTAGAACAGAAGTGCTCTACGCACATCAAGGAGGTGCAGTCTCCGCTCAAGGGGAGACGAGGGGTCTGGGAAGAAAGCGGGAAGGACAATGTCCTGGTTAAGGTGAAAAGCAGAGACCACCTTGGGAAGGAAGGTGATGTCCGGACGGAGAACGGCGCGGTCGTGATGAAAGCGGAGGTAGGGTTCATCGACCCGAAGGGCCGCCAGCTCCGAGGGTCTGCGCGCTGAGGTTATGGCCACCAAGAAGGCAACTTTCCAAGAAAGGAGACGTAGGTCGGTCGAAGCCAGCGGTTCAAAGGGAGAGGCAGTAAGCTGAGAAAGTACAAGCTCGAGGTTCCACCCTGGAGTAGGAGGTTGAGTCGGTGGGCAGATGTTGTTGTATCCTTTCAAGAAGGTCTTGACAAGGTGGTCGGAGAATAGAGATGGTCTACCATGTTGTTGAAAACACCAGGATAGAGCGGCCAGGTAAGATTTCATAGAAGCAAGAGAAAGTTTTTGGTCTGCCAGAGACATAAGGAAGTCCAGCACAATCGGTACCGAGGTTGGAAAAACAGTAATTCCTCGGGAGCGAAGAAAGGAGCGAAAGCGAGAGACTTTATAAGTGTAGGCCCTGGTTGTAGCCGGTTTGTGAGCTGCGCGGAGGACCTCCTGTAGGTTTTGCGGGAGGGAGGTCAGGCGAGAATCCTCCAAGCAGTGAGATGTAGAGAGGGGAGATCCGGGTGGAGGATCTGGCCGTTCTCCCTGGACAAGAGGTGTGGCAGAAGAGGTAGAGTGAAGAAGGTCGCCTTGGAGAGATGAAGAAGAGCCGGGAACCAAGATTGACGAGGCCAGGCTGGAGCTATCAGGATCGCCGACGTAGGTACCGACCGGAGTTTCTGCAGGACCTTCGGTATCAGAGGAAAGGGCGGAAAGAGATAGATCGGTTCCGCCGACCAGTCCAGAAGAAAGGCGTCTCCCAGGCAGCCTGGAGAGGAGGACGGGGGGAGTCTTGCCCCGTATCGGGGCAGCTGAGCGTTCTCGGGAGAAGCGAAAAGGTCTAGAGTGGGGAAGCCCCATTTGAGAAAAAGAGAGAGAAGAGTCTCGGGGTCGAGCATCCACTCGTGGGAGGAAGTCGTCATCCTGCTGAGGGCGTCTGCCAAGTTGTTCTGGATCCCGGGAAGGTGAATCGCCGAGATTTGGATGTTGCGGGCTATGCACCAATGCCACAGCTGGGAGGAGAGGAGCATCAGCTTCCTTGAACCCGTGCCACCCTGCTTGTTGATGTAAAAGACTGCTACCGTGTTGTCTGACTGAATGAGTACAGATGTCCGGGAGATCAGGCGTGAGAAGGCTCTCAGAGCCTTGAAGATAGCAAGGAGTTCGAGAAAGTTTATGTGATTTGCCTTCTCGGAGGGAGACCAAAGGCCCCGAACAGTGAGACCCTTCATGTGGGCTCCCCAGCCGAAGTTGGATGAGTCCGTGGTTATGGTAGTGGAGGGAGGAATTGGGTGGAACGGAAGACCCCTGCAAACGTTGGAGAGGGACTTCCACCAGAGAAGCGACCGACGAGCGTGAGGCGGGACCGAGAGAAACCTCGAGTTGGGGTGGCGGAATGGCTTGAAAGCGTCTATGAACCACCTTTGAAGAGGCCGGAGATGAAGCCTGGCGAACGGGGTCGTGAAGACTGTGGAGGCCATATGGCCGAGCAGTACCTGGATGGATCGAGCCCGAACCCTCCGGTGGGTCTCGCAGAAAATGATTTGTTGGCGAAGAGCTAGAAACCTGTCGAACGGAAGGGAGACAGTTTGAGCAATTGAGTCGAACAGGGCACCGATGAAGCAGATTTTGTTCGACGGGGTGAGGTGAGATTTGTCGTGGTTTAATTGAAGACCGAGAGATTCTAGAAGACAGAGGGTGTAGTCGACGTGACGTCGGAGAAGGGCAGGGTCGGATTCGACCAGAAGCCAATCGTCTAGATATGGAAAGACTGTGATCCCTTGGAGCCGGAGGTGGGCAGCCACGACAGCGACGACTTTGGTAAAGACCCTTGGGGCCGTAGCGAGGCCAAAGGGTAAAACGGTGAACTGGTAGGTCTGGTCGAGAACTTTGAAAGAAAGGAAGCGCCTGTGGTTTTCTCGAATCGTCACGTGGAAATAGGCGTCTCGAAGGTCTATAGACACGAAGTAGTCTCCGCGCTGAAGCATCGGGAGGATGGAGGCGATGGAGACCATCCTGAACTTGGTTGGACGTATGAAGACATTGAGCATGCGTAAGTCCAGAATTGGGCGGAGGCCCCCACCCCTCTTCGGGACCGTAAAGTATCTGGAGAAGAAGCCTTGAGGGTCCTGTACCGATGGAGAAGGCCGAATAGCCCCCTTGGCGAGAAGGGCGTCGACCTCTGCGAGAATTTCTTGAGAAGGGTTGGAGAGAAGGACTTGGCCCGTGGGCGGGAGTTCTTCGAATTCTAAGGCATAGCCTTCTTGGACAATTTTGAGAACCCAGGCATCTGAAGTAATAGATTTCCACCGGTGAAAGAAGGGAGCCAGGCGGTCTAGAAAGAGACCATGAGGTTGATTTGGTGAGAGGGAGGGGTGTGGAGGCATGAGATCTGCATCGGTACCGTAGAAAGAGTCTTTGGAAAGAGAGATGGCGTCAGGAACGCCGGAGAGGTTGAGCAGCAGTGGGGGTGGCTCGGCCGCGTTGTCTTTGTGGCTGAGCGGCCCGACGGGGTTGCTGGCGATTTTGGTTGTTTGATACCGAGGGACGCCGGAAGGATTGATGGCGGTAAGAAGGAGGCGGGAAGCGTCGAAAGCGTTGAGGAAACCACTTGGTGCGGTGAACCTGGGGTTGATCGCCGCATTTAGTGGCCAGAACTTTAAAATCGTGGTTGGTTTTTAGCTTGTCGTCGGTGCCAGAGTTAAAGAGGCCCATGGCGTCGAAGGGGAGGTCTTCGATGACCTGCCTCGAGGAGGAAGACAGACCGGAAGATCTCAGCCAGGCGTGGCGACGAATAGCAATGGCGTGGGCAATCATCTTGCCGGCCGTGTCGCCCGTATGCTTAGCCATCTGGATTTGATGATGCGCTAACGAATCGGCCTCTTGCTGGAGGGTGGACATGACGGACCGGTCTTCATCCGACAATTTAGAGAAGAAGGGCTGAGCTTTCTCCCAAAGGATCTGCTGGTATGCCCCCATACAGGCCCCATAGTTCGCCATTCTACAGAGTAGAAGAGCTCCGGAATAGAGCTTTCGACCGACCGCGTCGAACCTCTTGCCCTCTCTGTCTGCAGGGGTAGTGGATTCACGGCCGGAAGACTGAGAAGCTTTAACGACCATGGAGTTCGGGTCGGGATGGTGTTTAAGCCATTCTAAAGTGTCGTCATCTGTACGATACCAAGACTCGATTCTCTTCGAGGTAGGAGGGATCGAGGAAGGAGTCTTCCACGAAGATTGGATGACATCTAGGAGATAAGGCAAAAATGGCAACAGCGTGGCTGGAGGGGCCTGGGCTTGGACCCGTTTGAAGACTGGATCAGTAACTGCCTTGGAAGTCTGTTTGATTTCTAGACCCAGGGCGTCGGCCATTCTAATCATTTGTTCGGAGAAAGCCCGAATGTTGTCGGTAGGCGAAGGAGGGTCCACCTCATAGGCGTCATGAGGAGGAGAGAGATCAAGGCCTAAGGATACTACCGAGGCCGAGAGAGCGGAATCAGGGCGATCTATATCGATCTCATCGTCCCCAGCCCCTTGAGGGGACTGGGGGGGAGATGACAACACAGTTTCTGGTGGCGGCAAAGCCTCAAGAGCAGAAGCCATCTGTAGCCGAGTATCCTTGGAGGCCGAGGCCTGGGCCGCTCGAGCCAGGCGAGTGGTCTGTCTACCCCGTTCCGGTGTCGAGGTCGGGGGAAAAAGCTGCTGGCGAGACTGACGATGGGAGACAGCAGGTCGAGGAGATGGCACCCTGACCACTGTCTGAGTGGAGTGGTGGGGTGAGTCCTGCAACTCGCCATCAGAAAGTTGCTGAGGAGAAGTTTGGCGAGGTCGCTGAGCAGGAGCGATCGGAGAGGACCTTCTAGAAGAAGTCGCCGAAGAAAGGACGTCCATCTTGGAGGAAGCAGAAGAGGAAGAGCGTTGGGTTGCCCTCTTCTTAGCGAGTGGTTGTTTTGATGGAACCCTCAGGGATTTTCCCGGCGTGGGAGGGACCATTGCTGAGTCGGATTGGGTCCGACGAGCTTCCTCGTGAGCCCTTTTAAGGGCGATCTTCATCGCAGAGGTCGACGGAGGAGCCCCAAGATGGGATCGGGCCGAAGATACGGAAGCCACCGAGCTCGATGTCGAGGAAGGGCCGACCCGGCCAGAACGCGTCGACACCGTAGCCGTGGTGAGTGTGCACGGTGGTTTAGCGGCCTTAGACGATCTGGAGGCTCTGGACGCCTTAGACGAGACCGAAGGGGCTTTAGCTGTTGAAGCCGACATCGAACCCGGATTAAGCGGCGGCTTCGTGCCCGAAGTCGACGGAGCGGGTTCAGGGGCAAGCGATTTTTCGTAGAGCGCCGCTCTAAGCCTCGCGGCTCTATTCTTTCTAGCCTGAGCCGTTAGGGCCAGGCAGAAGCGGCAGGTACCGACGACATGTGCCTCTCCGAGGCAGTAGAGGCACTTGGCGTGGCCGTCGGAATCAGGAATTTTAGCGGCACACTGAGTGCAGCGCTTGAAGCGAGTCGTAGACATGAGAATCCGAAGTGAACCTTGCGGCGGAAAAAAAGGAACTGGGGAGGAGACGCCGAGGGCTGCCTTATATGCCCTCCGGGAACGGAGGGGCGTGGCTACCGCCAAAATTTAAACTTCAGCTTGGGAAGAGTTTCCGTTGGGACCTGCGCAGGCGCAGCCTCTCCATTAGTGTGCATTCACAGAGTACACGAAGAAAAAAATTAAGTGCCTGAATAGTTTGTAACTTGCAATCCAAGTTTTAAAAGACTGAGGAGGAAGTAGCATAAATGTGCAGAAATCAGCTATATATGTTCCTTCACGTTGCCTGTCAATTTATGTTGAGTTCACGAATTTCATAGGGTTTCCAATGGGTTTAACCAAGTTAGATTTAGGCCAAAGTACTGATCTTAGTACATAAGGATAGTTCTTAATCAAGCATACTATACACCAAAATAGGTTTGCCTTAGTGTTTTTGTGAACAAGACAGAAACATAATAAGAAAATACTTTAAGACTATTCAGCAAAAATAGCAATCTTGTTTATACAAGCACTCTCAATGGCAGAAAAATGATTTTAGCATTATCTACAGGAAGGAAATCCTGTCAGACAACCCAAATAGGCTATAACATGTATGCATATTTACCTGTAGCCACAACAGTGACAAACTTTGATCCAAAGTGACCATCTGGAGACAGGCGGCATATGTTTGGCTGCTGATTCTGAAAATACCCAGCTGTGATGCACTCTTCTGCACTTAGGAAATAACTGTCCTAGAGAAGGTGGGAAAACAATAGAAGTAAGAGTTGATCTATTATACACTGATTCTCATAATACATTCTTAAGATGAAGCATGGATTGCTGACTTCAAGTCAAGCGCAGATCACCATGATGGAAAATGAAGACATAGTGCACTATATGATCTTTTTCTATCTCTGAGCTGCTCATTTTACCACCACTAATGCGCACTGCAGCCCTATGATGCCATTTGTGAAAATACATTATTTTCTGATTGAAGAGTGGAAGCAATAATAAGGGAGATCTAGTGCTTCTTAATAAGCATATACAATCTGCTCTGTTTTAAGTCTTAGTTTTAGCAAGTAATTCTTAGTATACCAGAAAAACCAAGCTTGGAAATAAGATATTCAAAAGGACAAATAAATCAGATGTATTTATCTGGCTTCATGTTGCTGAAGCTTTAGTGTCAAGGTTTATGATCTCTCTCCAAAGCCAGGACAATTCAAAATTTACTGTTTGGGTGTTTAGATTGCTTGGAACCCAGTATGAGCCCAAAAGCTGGGAAGAAAAGTATCCAGAATGCCATATATGGTCTAAGATCTTCATGTTGCCTGACTGCTTACATCTGGTAGATATAAAGACTGGTAGGTGGCAAGACTAAGGCTGAAGGAGAATCGTGTCAATGATTTTCACAGAAAAGGTTAATTTCAGCCATGTGTTTTTCTTCCATAAAATGAAGAATGGAGTGGAATGCACTTCATTGGTAGAATACAGATGGTTTTAGGCTCTGCCTGAATCTCTCTGTTTGTGTTAAAGGTGAATGAAAAAAATAAGTTTATGCTATCTTGCTACAGACAAAGAGTAGCATCTAGTTAGGAGACATCACTATCAACTCCACTGTAAGAGCCAGCTTTCTTCAGCCATCAATGTGGAATTGGGCAGCTGCTCAAAAATTAAGGAAATTATGGAGAAGCCCTTCTATGTTTAGTGGGACACAAGGATGTCACAAAGATGTTCACCCAATGAAACATGATATGTATCAGTGAACTCTTATTTATTGAAAAAGGAAAAGATGGTGGTACATCTCTGCAAATTGCTAAGTAGCTAGACAGAATGCAAGCCTCTTTTCCACCCCCTCACTCACAACTCCATGACATGGAAACATGTTTTCCCAATTTCTTTCCAGATTACAAATTGTGGTCATTATAATAAATGAGACCTATCCCGAACAGGAAGGCTGTTCTCACAGGTTTCTTTAGAAACCTTGGTTTGGCAAAGCCTGTATATATGATGAAATAAAAATAGAAAGAAACACAAGAGGGCAAAGACTATGAAACACTTGCTTCTCACCTTATTCCGACTATACCGGACAGTTCCTTTCCGTGTGTCCTCTGAGACCAGATCTGTGAATATCCAGCCAACCTAAACACAATTTTTGATATCACTTTTCTGATGTATATTTTTAAAAAACACTCTTCCTCTACAAGTACAAAATATTTTTGGCTCAAAAGATCTGTTTGATAAAGCCTGATCAACAGTAGCCTGAAGAAAATTTAGCTGGGGATAAATGTGAGTATAATTTACACATTTGAAATGCCAGCAGGCAAAATCTGCAGTTTCATGTCCCCTTTTGGAAAGATTTCGAGGCTGCAAGTTTCCCCCACCCCACTTCACTGAACACAAGAAGGTATTTCATTTTCTGTGACCTCATTGCAGATTAAGACACAGATCGCAAAAATATTCTCAAGATATCCAATTCTTATACTACTCAATTTAAAAGCAATAATTTTACTGCTCAAATGTCTTCTTTCTTGAATCCCTTTTGATCATGGTGAAATAGTTCTCCAGAAGCCTGTCTGAAATGTAGATACATGTCCAAATACTCCTCTATTTATAGCTCAATCTTCGAACACTCAGTACTTATCCAGGAAACATTGCTATTATATTTACAGAAAAGTTATGAATTAAACCAGGTGTGCTTTTTCGTTAGAAAGGAGACTAGTGGCCATTTATATAACCAAATAACTTTAACAGAAGACTACAAGCAGGGTCATGAAACTACAGCTCATGGGTCACATGCAAACCACAACTCTTTTTCTGTAGACCCCAAGTCTCCTTAACTCCACAGCATCAGAAATAATCCTCATGGAAACCTGGAAGTTGGTAGCAATGTATGTTAGCTGTTTGCCACAAATTTGCTGATGATTTCTTTCTCTAGACCTGATCACTTATGGAATTCTAACCCCCAAATCAGTGGCTAGAAACACTAAGATTGAGGCTACCACTTCTCCTATAAGACTGGGAAAGTGCAAATAGAGGCAGATGATACCCAGTGCTTTCACTGCGCTGTCAGCTCCAGCAGTAAGCAGGTAACAGAGTAAGAAGAGGTCAGAGGAATGGCAAGAAGTCACTACTCATTGCTGGCATGTCTTTGTCTTCCCTCCTTCTCCTCCTCCAGCTGACAAAGCCTGAGCCTGCTTAGCAAACTGTAGAATTCCAAAAGACTTGTAAATGTAAACACATCTATACTTTCTTTGCATCACTGATAAAACTGGTACACTTTAATTACAGCAGCAGTTTGATGTTGACAGAACTGAATACAGTAAAACAAACAAACTTGTTCTCTTCAGAAAAGTTGTGTAAAACATGTACACAAAACCACAGACACAAGGACTGGGATTCTCAGCATTATAAATAAGATAAAGCCAAGAAGAAAAAAACTAGAACAGCTGCTGAATAGTGGGAGCATGCAGATAAGTTTTACGTCTTCCAGTCCTCTAAGGCAGAGGTTCTCAAAGTGTGCTCTGCAGGCTCCCCACCTCCCTCCCGGCTGGTTACCCTCCTTCCTTCCTTTCCTGATATATATAGCTAGCAACCATTACAGCATGCTGGCCATGTGGTCCCGGTGACCATGTGACTTCCATGTGAAGGAACCCTTAGAGCAGTGGTTCTTAACCTGGGGTTCCCAGATGTTTCTGGCCTTCAACTCCCAGAAATCCTAACAACTGATAAACTGGCTGGGATTTCTGGGAGTTGTAGGCCAAAAACATCTGGGGACCCCAGGTTGAGAACTACTGAGCTAAGGGGACCCCATTTGGGATCAGAAACCACCATTTAAGAAGCAGTGTTGTAAGGTATTTAGGGTAACCTTCACAACTGCAGATTATCAATTTTGACATTACCAACCTTTCAGGCAGTTGTAATGCAGGCTTATTTGCCACCCAGGCTAACGCTGGCTCAAGAACACACAACATGATGGGGAAACTTTGCAGAAACTACAAAAACTACAATCCAGCCCAATGATCCAAATCTACTGTTGTTTATGTCCCAACAGACTATGTCCCAAATTTTGACTGACTAGTTTAACAAGTATGATTCGGAATAATGGTGCCTAGTAACGTTTCTTCCAACATAAGTTGTTTCCAGGATATGCTGGCCTGAAGATGTTTCAATACCTTTCTTAGGCCAAGCTTGGCAGCAATTTCATCTACAACCTCTGCTTTTGAGTCTTCTAGGAGCTCCAGCGTGTTTTGTGTACCAATCTGAAAAAATGAAAGACATTACAAGGTTACTTTACAAACAGGAAAAAAAATACTTAGCATTTCGAGAAAACAAAATATTTCATGTGCAGCAATGACCTAATGGACAATCTCGCAAGAATGGGAACTGACAAGCTGGTCTCTCTGATTCACTCCAGTTACACTAATACATATAACTCCAGAAGGCAGCTAATTAACATTCTATTAAATATTTATTTTGGACCAATAACTCCCAATTGGAATAATCCATTATAGTGAAGACGCTAGTGCTTTGCTATTGATGGCGAAGTCCTCTACTGCAATGCAGAAATTAAATATTTTTTTATAAAAATAAAATCCTTTACAAAATACATTTCAGATTATTCCTTGATAAACAAATAATGTCTCAAAACATTAGTAATTTTACATTTGTCACCATAATTTGAACATTACATTCCCTTCATATAACACACACAGAATAGCACAATTCTGACACTGGGCACTTGATAATAGTTTTATGATGACTTAACATTGATCTGTAGCAATATTAACTGATATCCCAACTTTTTGCTCTTTTTAAAACCCTCATTTACTTATTTCTCACTCTTCTTCGACCTTTTTAACTCTCACCTTCCTTTTTTATCTGACTGAAAAGGCTGTATTTTCAATGGTCTTTGTATTCATTAGTTATCTGTCTTCTTCCCCATTGTGTACCACCCAATGGGAAAATGTAATATTTTATTCCTGGTAGACAGCTAAATCAGAATGTGAGGATGGTGCTAAATATATTAGAGGTAGCAGAACAAAGCACAAACAGAGACATTATTGTTTTTAGATGCATAAAAGGCATTAGATAATGTTTGGAATTTCTACAAAAAGTATTGGCAAGGTTTGGGGAGAACCCACAAGTCAAGAGGGCAGTGGGGGTTATTTACTCCCAACGAAGCGCTAGACTGACACTTAATGGCCAGCTGTGTTTTTATGATGTTTTATACGTGTTTAAGTGTTTAATGCATTGTAATGCAATGTATTTTATGGTAATATTTTTAAATTTTGTTTTACTGGGTCTGGTCCCCATGTAAGCTGGCCTAAGTCCCTTTGAGGAGATGGAGTGGGAAATAATAATAATAATAATAATAATAATAATAATAATAATAATAATAAAAAATAATATTATACAGAAGCTAATGGAGACAACCAATAAGAAGACAGGATCAGAATCCAAAATGAACTTGACAGATTAGAAAGATGGGCCGAAACTAACAAAATGAAGTTCAACAGGGACAAATGCAAGATATTTCACTTTGGCAGAAAAAATGGAATGCAAAGATACAGCATGGGGGATGCCTGGCTCAACAGCAGTACGTGTGAAAAAGACCTTGGAGTCGTTGTAGACAACAAGTTAAACATGAGCCAACAATGTGATGCAGCAGCAAAAAAAGCCAACGGGATTTTGGCCTGCATCAATAGGAGTATAGCGTCTAGATCCAGGGAAGTCATGCTACCCTTCTATTCTGCCTTGGTCAGACCAAACCTGGGATACTGTTTCCAATTCTGGGCACCGCAGTTGAAGGGAGATGTTGACAAGCTGGAAAGCGTCCAGAGGAGGGCAACTAAAATGATCACGGGTCTGGAGAACAAGCCCTATGAGGAGCGGCTTAAAGAGCTGGGCATGTTTAGCCTGCAGAAGAGAAGGCTGAGAGGAGACATGATAGCCATGTACAAATATGTGAGGGGAAGTCATAAGGAGGAGGGAGCAAGCTTGTTTTCTGCTGCCCTGGAGACTAGGACATGGAACAATGGCTTTAAACTTACTGGATCTTAGATATTAGGCAGCAGGCTTTAGTTAGTTAAAAGAATGGCTAAAATTAGCGATTCATCCTCTTCTCAACTTGAAGGGTCCCAATCTAAGATTCGGATAGCACGCCTATCTCTGGTACAAAAAATTAGCTAAACAAAGCCCATTAGAAACGATCCTAAGGCCACCATCCAAAGATGAAGTAAGATCTTATAGGGAAAACATATTTAAAGAAAAAGATCAGTGGAATCTTAAAGGAAGAGAAGGGTTAGGCATCAACGACTGATTCCTGTTTCATCAATTACACAATAGATTAATAAAAGATGCTAAAGTAGGGTTTGAGGAAAAGAAATCTAAGCTGGAGTGCATTTTCAATATGGAAAATAAGAGCAAAATCTCCATATTATACAAATACATTTTAGAGTACAATCTAGAAGACAACACAATAAAACATGTCATGATCTTTTGGGCTAGAGAAATGGGATGAACGGACTGCATTGTCTACTGTAATTGTTACTCTCTATGTATGTTATGTGTTCTGTTTATAAATGTATATCACTTTTTTCCTTTTTTTAACTAATAAAATTTATTCTTAAAGGAAAATCTAGTATTTTCTAAAAACCTGGCATTTGTTCTAATTTTAATTATGTTTTTTCTCTCCCTTTAAATATTTATTTTTATGAATACTTTACTGATAAAAATGGCAGTTAACAGAATTATAATGAATAATTTACTTTTACATATCACAAAAGAATGAGGCACAGACATGCAGGGCCATAGCCAAGGCTGTAGCTGGGGTTGGGGGGGAGGAGGTTGAAACTTTTTAAAGCAAATCATGAAGAATAGTTTCATAATGCAAAGTAATTTAGAGATCAGGCTCCATCGATAAACTTTAGTGGACATCCAAGACAAATAAACTTCAGTGGACACTCATGGGGATTTGGTTAATCAGTTCATTCGTGAACCAAGTTTTTTAAAAAAATTTGGGGGAAGTGAATCCTCCCCCCCCCCTCCCCGGCTACAGCCCTGCAGACATGGTCAAACTTAAGCAATCATGATATCTAAATTTTTCAATATAGAGATGCATAACATATGGGAAAGGACTCGGAAATAAATCTCATGTGTTAAAGATTCATGCAGAATATAATCAAATGCACTTTGAGAAGTAGAGGTTTAACTAGAAAAAGATTATTTGTAACCGCAAAATCCAAGACTTGTTTTATTCATGCAGCAGAATGAGAAAAGCTGCAATGTTTAAAATGGTTTGTTGGGAGAAGCTGGGCAGGGCTGTGGCACAGCTGGTTAGTAGCCAGCTGCAGTAAATCACTATTGACCGAGAGGTCATGAGACTGAAGCCCAGGTTGGGTTAAGCCCCCAACCATTAATAGCCTAGCTCACTGTTGACTTAAGCAGCCCAAAAGACAGTTGCATCTGTCAAGCAGGAAATTTATGTAACGCTATATGCAGGGAGGCTAATTTAACTAATTTACAACACCATAAAAAAAGCCAGCAGTGTGTGGAAAGGAATGAGGAAGTAATACCATCAAGGACTCGGTGTCACAAGTGGATGGTGAAGCGGCAGCTCCCCCTGTGACCAGAATCAAGCATACCCTCATGAAGCCAGAAGCTGGAAAATGTTAAATTGCTTCTGTGTGTGTCTATATGTCATATGTCTAATGGCACTGAATATTTGCCATGTATAGGTGCATTGTAATCTGCCCTGAGGCCCCTTCAGGGTGAGAAAGGCAGAATATAAATACTGTAAATAAATAAACAAATAAACAAACAAATAAATAAATAATAACATGGTCTGCACTCCTGCCTGTTCAGGAAAGTCAGTAAAATTAATTTTCTCCTAAAGCAATTGATTGGTTTAAAAGGGAGACACGTCCTCTGATTACTTATTGCAATAAAATCATAGAGCTGGAAGAGACAAAATGTGCCACCCATTTCAAACCCATTCTGCCATGCAGAAACTGATAACCAAAGCATCCCCAACAGATGGCTATTCAGCCTCTGTTTAAAAAACTCCAGAGAAGGAGAGTCTACCACACTCCAACACATTATATCCCACTATCATTCAGCTCTTATGGTCAGAAAAGTCTTGCTAATATTTAGTTGGGAACTCTTTTCCTTCAGTTTGAATCTACGTCTCCATGTCCTAGTTTCTACAGATGCATAAAGCCTTCAATCCTTTCAAATATTTATCATGACATTTCCCAACCTTTTCTTCTATAGACTAAACATGCCAGCTTCTTAAGCTGCTCCTCACAGAGCTTGGGTTCCTGACCTTTTGATATATTGGCCACCGTTCACTGGACAAATTTGAGTTTGTCAATATCTTTTTTGAATTATGGTGCATAGAACTGGGCAAAGTATTCCAGATGAGGTCTGATCAAATCAGAATAAAGTGGGCCTATGACTCTACTTGATCCAGGCACTAATATTGATGTAGCCTAAACTCACACTGGGTTTTTTTTAGCTACTGTATCACACTATTGACTCATGTTCAGCATGTGCTCTATTAAGATTCCTAAATCACTTTAACATGTATTGTTGTCTAGTCAGGTATCACTCATCCTGTGTCTGTACTGTTCATTGATTATGTTTGGCCTAGTACTTTACATTTCCCGCTATTGGAATTCCTTTTGGTAGTTTGGGCACTACTCTTCAACCTGTTAAAGTCATTTTGAATTCTAACCCTGTCCTTTGCCTGCTAGCTGCCCTATCTAGTATGGTGTCATCTGCAAATGTGATAAGCATGCCTTCTATTCAATCATACACATTTATAAAGATGCTGAATAGCATTGGGCCCAAGACAGAGCCTTGTGGCACCCCACTGGTCGCTTCTCTCCAGGATGAGGAGCCATTGGTGAACACCCTTTGAGTTTGGCCAACCAATTTGCAATCCACCTAATGGTCGTATTGTCTGACCAACATTTTAGTGGACTAGACAATATCTGTAGGAATATCATGGGGAATTTTGCTGATGGCCTTAATAAAAACATATGTTATATCCATAGTACCATCTGCCAAGCTCTATAAAAAAAAGAGATAAGTTTGGCTTGCTTTTGAGAAATCCATCTTGACTTTAGTGATCATTTCTTTCTAAGTGCTTTGTCTTATCATCTGCTCTAGAATATTTCCTGGTATTGATGTCAGGCTGACTGGAAGGTAATTGTTTAGGTCTTCTTCTTTTTTGGCCTTCTTTCTTTCCTTTTTGAAGATGGGGGCAATATTTGCCCTCCTCCAATCTGCTGGAACTTATTCTGTTCTTCGGGAATTCTCAAAGAATTCCTGAAATATTGCGTTTCACTTGCATTTTGAACTCAAACCATCCAATCTGCTACTTTTAAACTCTAGCACCTCATTCATCTACATATATAAATTAGGCCTCTTACCTAATGTTCTATGTTTTATCCTTTAACAAAAATGAAATTGAATCTAGTTGATTTGTGGCTGACAATGTTAAACACTTTTTAGGTGGTACATCTTTCATCTTAAGATATTTATTGGAAAAACATTAAATAATGTGTCATTCCACCTAAGGCCTAAGTTTAGTTGAAAGGGATCAAAAAGTTCCAAGTTCTACTGACCACTAAATGTTAGTCATTTGCATTTGACAGAGCCAATAGAGATATGGAAAGCTTGCAACATTTCTTGCTAATCAGAAAAATATCACTGACACAAATCCCAAATGTAATACTTCTCTTATGTCTTGGACTGAACCAAGCTTCTCACTATCTCTGATATGTCACAAAGGAGTTTGGAAACTGAAGGATAAATCCCATAGCTCTGCTTCATGGTTATTTCTATGCACAGCACTATGACACATCATGAAAACACACATGCTGGCAAGACATCACAGACCCCAATAATTAACTTCATGGTGTGCAAAGAATTTAAGGAAGCTGATGTAATTTTGCTTTGTAGCTTAACAAAAACTCATGAATCTTGTCCCTGAACAGGGTATTAGAATGAAATATTACATGCATGCATGTCTCTTGTCACATATTTTCTATATATGTGAGGGGCAGCCAACCAACAGCTGAACACACAGGGGAAAACCGCAGGAGTCTAATACATTTCTGCAAGAGCTCCCTACCAGTGCATCCAAGGTCAGTCTGTGATAAAATGGCTTTAATAAACAAAAACAAAACAAAGTCTGCCAATAGATCCTGGGGCCTATAGCTTGTCCACTTTCTTCAAAATTAAGAGGCAATAAGATATACTAATTAAGTGCTCTAAAAATCAAATGCCTTTGACCACTGCATGTCACTCTGTTAACACTGTAATGAAAAATGATTTAAATTTACTGGAAAGTAAACTAAAGTGAGAAATACTTTTATCAATAAGAATGATCAAGCATCAAAGAGATTGCTAAATTCCTTTTAACTCTCTATTACTTGTAACTGTCAAGCTCAGATCTCATCCTTTAAAGCAAATGCTCCAACTAAATGCAATTAAGTTAAATTTGAAACATCACAGCCTGAACGACAAGGGAGTGTCCAACTTGGAGTTGCGTAAATCTACCTGCCTCTTTATCAGTAACTGCCTTTTCTTTCTCCGGCAAACATCTATGTGCTTCTACCAAAATCCCTCTTTGTGGGGAACTACTTTTACTCCTTCATTCTCCAGGAAGAAAAGTAAAGGCACCAGCCTGTTGCAAAGTGGGCTTTTTCAGAAAACAAGAACAAAACAGCATTGAGAATGCTGCTTCCTGAAAGAAAAAAAACACCACATACCATTTTTTCATCTCAAAGGAAAGAAGGGGTCTTCCACATTCCTCCCTGTTCAGTTTTTGCAGGAGGCAGCAACAAGATGCTGTTGAGCCTTTCCACAAAAGCCCACTATGTAGGAACAAAGCCCTTTTCAGCCCCCTCAGACTTCTGTATTTCCCACAGAGCTGAAGAAAAGTATAGTTCATGGCACTACAAGTACAGGTTGGGTATCCCTTATCAGAAACAATCGGGACCAGAAGTGTTTTGCATTTTGGAACACCCATATTGGTGTATAGATACTTAATGAGAAATTTTGCAGCTGTGATCCCAAAATTAATTTATGTTTCGTATACATCTTCTGCATATCCCTTGAAATAAGTTTTATACATTATTTTTAATAATTTTGAGCATGAAACAAAGTTGCTACATATTAAATCATCAGAAAGAAAAAGTGTTATTATCTCAGACACCCATGTGGAAATTTCAGATGTTGAAATATTTCAGATTTTGGAATTCTAGATAAGAGATACTTAACTTGTAATGGGATTTGGCTAGTATGCCAAGCTAATATATCGCTATGCTCTTTTCTACTTCAGTCTATAAATCTAGGAATTATATAAACTTATATAAAATGTATATCGATAATTTTAATATAAAAATTATATTTAATAACAATCTCAAGTCACTGTTCTCGGTTTAATTGCACAGATATAGGAATCAGTGCCTGGTGCCATCTAGTGACTTCATGTGGTTTTACAATTTTTAAATAATTCAAATCCACTATAACCACACCTTTGGCTATGGTGATGTTGATATATATATATACACACACACACACACACACACACACACACACACACACATATACAGTATATACAGTAGAGTCTCACTCATCCAACATAAACGGGCCGGCAGAACGTTGAATAAGCGAATATGTTGGATAATAAGGAGGGATTAAGGAAAAGCCTATTGCACATCAAATTAGGTTATGCTTTTACAAATTAAGCACCAAAACATGTTATACCACAAAAAAGTATTTCAATACAGTAGTTCAATACACAGTAATGCTATGTATTAATTACTGTATTTACGAACTTGGCATCAAAATATCACGATGTATTAAAAACATTGACTACAAAAAAGCGTTGGATAATCCAGAACGTTGGATAAGCGAGTGTTGGATAAGTGAGACTCTACTGTATATATATCCCCCCAAAGTTTTAAAGGATAATGAATTTTAAAACATATAAAAAGTAAATATTAAAATTAAACTAATTTTAAACGTTCAGGTAGGAATAAAAGAATAAAAGTACAATTTTAAAAGATAAAAGCTCTTAAAACCAGTTCATTTGAAACAATGACCTCCAGCAACTTTCTGTTTTAAAAGCCTGCCTGAATCTATCCTGCTATCAAAAGGACAGGAGCCCCATCTACACTGATCATTAAATACAGTTCAAAGCTAACTGCAGCAGCCAGACAACAAACTCCCACAAAAACAAGCAAAAAAGCACTTAATGCACATCAGTGCTCTGTGGTTTGTTTCATTACCATCTGGGCCCAAAACTGGTTCCAGGATTCTCATGTAAACATCTTCTCTGTCACACCACTTTTTCAGTACTACATTAAACTACATTAAATAGTCAATGTAAATGTGTCCAAAGAGGGGGGCTTTCTGGTCTCCCTAGGAAGGGTGTTAGTGCCCAGTCAAGGAGGCCCTTTCTTGTAACCCCACCAACTGCACTTTGATGGTGATGGAACTAAGAGAACTAAGAGAAGGGCTTTTCCTGATGATCTCAGAGCCGAGGCCATCTCATGGAGCTGGATCACACAGAGCTTTATAGGCCATAACCAGTACATTGAGCAGTGACCTGGTACAAACTGGTACCAAATGAAGCTGCTGAAACAAAGGAGCTGCCAAAAAGGGGCTGAAGTATTTTGGGCCAGCTGAAGTTTCCAAATACTATTCACAGGCAGCCCCAAGTAGAATATGTTATAGTAATCCAAATGAGAACACCTTTTCATAGAATCATAGATTCTGTGTTTGCTGTGTATACTGTGTTTGTGTGGGAGAGAAAGAAAGTGAGAGAGGGTCTGTGTGTGAGAGAGATGGAAGACAAACACATAATGTGCTAGCATAGTAACAGATCTTAATGGCATCTGTTAACAGTATGCAAGAATGGCCCATGTAGGAGACAAAAACATTTTGTACTTCTGCTACATGCTCACTAGCACTGTGAATGTATAAACCTTTATCTACTGAGGCCTCACACCATGGATCTGATGAAGCTGGCTGCAGCCCCTGAAATCTTAAGCTGAAATAAACTGGTTACTGTAAAAGGAGCCAAAGGACTCTTGCTTTCCTTTCCACCCATTTTTATGCATTATACTTGTCAGAGAACTTGGACTGACTATCTCCATCACTGTACTTAGCACACAGAGAGAATGAAGCAGCATTTGATGAAACAGCCCACATTTCCTTTGCTTTACACAATGCTTAGCATTTCTACATAGTATACACTTAGTAGTCAATGCAATTTACAGATACCTTCTAAGACTTTCTAACCCACATCTGTTTATTCAACATTAATGAAAGAAAGGAAATTTACTAATTCTGACAAGTACTCTTGCCACTATGTGGTGGGTGCAGAGGCTTAAAATTATACATCGTGATTTGCTTTGGGCTTCAGAAGTTTCTGGCTCAGTAACTTTTGAACCAGGAACTTCCTATTTCACAAGTTCACCCGTATCTACCACACAATATTTACAATGCGCTGAGTTTAGATACACGAGGTAGAAAGAAAGTGCTTGGCCAAGAATTTTTTTATCCTTCTTTACACAGAAGAAAATCCATAGGAATTGAAATGTTCCCCACTGCTTCCTGACATCATAAGCACTGATACTCCCTGCAGCCCAAGGAGTGATTCTCAGATGTCGGCACACTGGGAAAAGAGACAGCAAAATACCATCTATCATTATAAGACACTGAGTAACAAGCAACCATAAAAAGAAGGGGGTCTGCAGGGTGGGAAAAGGACTGGGTTCACAGCAAACTCTTTGAATGGAATTCCTTGTCTTTCTATCTTGAAGGCTGGAGAAAACTAAATCTGTTCTGAGGAATGGCAAAAAGTTCCTGCAACTCCTTGTAGGTTCCCACTTTCATTTACAAACCAGGACGATAACAGTGCTCTTTTATCACGGAGGCTTAAGGCAGTAAATTGTAAAAATCTGTTACACAAAATGCAGTATTCAATCTTCAAGGTTGAGTAATGTCCCACTTACATCCACAATTCCAGCATTTTAATGCTGAGAAGAGTCCATAGAAATAAAACACTGGCCAGTACACCAGATGTTACAACACAGAAAATACACAAGGTAATGAATTGTTTCCATACTCCCTATGTTGTACACAAAAAGGCAACTCACAACTTCAATGCCACTTAAATTACAGTATGTAACAGTTTTTGTTCCTGAGTTATAAATGTCATTTTCTAATTGGTTACATCATAAAAACCTGGAAAAAGTCTATTAAAACTGCAAAAACTCGTATTTTTGTAAAACATTCCACAGCACATTTTGCTATAGTTTTTCAACAAATATTTCATACAGTCTTAACCAATTCAATATAGTTTGTGGTAGCCATAAAAACAAAGTTTCTGGAGTAAAACAAATACTTTCAAAGTAAGTACCACAAAATTAAACAGGAAATAATACTTTCAAACCAGGAACAGAACATTTTTCAAATTTTGTTACATAGTGTTATCATAAACCTCTCATTTGCAACTTTTGCAATAAGAACGAAGTCACTTGTAGATTATTTTGCAGTGCTTGAAGCAACCCTAAATAAGATTTCAATGCTGCTCTCTACTAAGAACTATTGATATATCTCTCAACTACTAGTGGGAGCAACTTGTTTCTGTGGGGAAAATTATTTTCTGAATTATATTAAACTTAATTTCATCTGATAGGATGTAATAATAATTATGATGATGATTCATGGGTCCAGCATTAAATATATTCCCATCATCGTAATCATCATTATTATACTTACATTTATTTCTGCTATATATGTAATGCTGGACCCTTGAATCAGTACTATATTTTAGAATGGAAAACTGCCAGGTCCCCTATGAACAGGATTATTATTGTCACAAATGACGTATAAAGAAATATTCTGTTTCCACCCTTCTAAAAGAAGCAAACCAAGATATTTTAGTACTAAGCATGCATTCACCTGGGGAGGTTCATAGATAGCAGCAACTTCAGCACGGATAGCCAAAGGGATGTCTTTGTGCTCTGTATACCTTCCATACAAATATCCAAAATGCTGGTTTCCTGTTTTTCTCCAGAAGTCCAAGAAGCGATCTGCAATAGTATGGTTCTCAAACATGATGTTATCCACATGCCTGTATTTCTGTAATTAGGGTAAAAATATAATACTATATCAGGTAACGGCCCTTGTCAGGATCAGCTACAATTGGATCAACTGTCCCAGTCCAGATAATCAATGGTGAGGCATGCTGTGAGGTTCGCACAATTCCTGACTTATTGTAAAATACCATGTAGCAGCTGTGTAGATGTTAGTTATCGTATAACTTTGCTGTGCTTCATGGGTTCCTATCTCTTTGCAAAGCAGTGGCTGGGGGAAATAAAAGTAAATCAGAAGCTTTTGCCTTTACATTCAGTTAATTGTGGGTTTTTTGATATGCCAAAACATGAAACAAGGCTAGCATTATCCATGGTTTATGGTAGAGGTTGGAAAACTACAGCTTATGGCTGTATATGAACTCACAGGACTTTTTTTGCAGCACCCCAGAACCCTATCAGAACCCTTAAAGATCACATACTGGCCCTTGCATCTGCTGTAATTAACCACCTTTAGGTTAAGGAAAAAAGGCACAACCATAGACTCCACAGTGAAACTGTCCTGTTTACTGCAGTTTACACTTATCATCAGTTGTCCTTGCTTGCATGTGTATACTATGATAATCCATAGTATGGTTTGTGGAAATCTGTCTTATTACAATGCTTAAGGCACAGTTTATTAGCCAGTCACAAATCATAATTTGAAAATATGGCTGGTTGTAGTGTTATAGTTGTAAATATAATTTGCTATGGTATTTGAATCCACAACTGTTCCGGGTCACTGATTTTCCTTTTCTAATCAGTCACCCTGAGCAGAAATTGACAAAAGGGGAAGAAGAAAAAGAAGCCACAAATGGGGAAAATAAACTGTTGTTTGTTTGTGAGGCATAATTATAATTTTGTGTCTTAAGCAACAAACAAATTACTTTATTATATGTGTGAAATTACATAGGAGTACCTGCAACTGATTGAAAATAGAGTGAAATTTTCTAATTTTGTTTTTATGATTATACCAAGAGGAAGGGAAATTCATAGGTCTGTAATTCATTTATGTAAAACTAAACATTAGCACTATATTCCAATACAGTCAGTTCGTCTTAATCTTAGAAAATGCTATCCTAGATTCCCTTTTCACTAAGCACTTACTTGCTTTATAATTCCACACTCCATTATTATTGTCTTACCGAACTACTGCACAGGTGGTTCTGAAATCCACTAAAAATCTTTCTCTTACTTCATGCACCAAGTAGTTATCTGCCAATTTTCCTTATAAATACTAGGCAAGTATATTTTTCTGTCTCCTTGTATGTAAGTTAACCAACACATGATTACCAAGCAATTGCGAAAAAAGAAAACACTTGCAAAATGAAGGTTGCTGCTCCTTTCCAAATTGAACTGAAGTTAGAAATGCCATTGCTTTCCTCAAAGCGAGTTTCTCTTAGCACTTGGTGCAGATCTTACCTGTCTATTGAGTGTGATGGCACTTGGCTGGCACTTGGTACAAATTCCCTCAGGCCACGGGGGGTGCCCCTCACATCCAGATTTAATCTTGCAGCTAATGTTTTCAAGGGCAACAAACTTCCCTCTGCACACAAAAATGGCATACTAAATGTCTGAGTATTTAAATTACACTAAATAAAATATTTCATCAGTCTTGGAGCTCTAAGAGACCAACAACAACTTGACACACATGAAAGAAAACAAGCAGAGAATCCACAGACCAACCCGTTGACCATTTAAGCTGATTTCTGCCAGAAATGCAGAAAATAATTAACCTGGACGAATCTACACTGAGGCTATAGTTAATGTGGAGAAGACTAACGTTATCTGCTAGAGCATTTAATGCTGTTATTTTCACATTGTAAAGACCATAAAATGTGCAGCTTATTATCTGTATTTCACACATTTGCATGTGCACAAAGTCTTTGCTATGGGAACAAATAGTATGTATCCGAGTGGAGTAATGTTTGATGTTATTTAATAAACAACGGGAAAAGACTATGTTTCCATGCTATTATGACAAAGGGGAGGCTTTGGAAAATACGAACAGCATGGCCACGGCTATTCAAGATCTATCAAACAAGGGAGAAAGATAAGTTCCTATCTTTACACAAATTTGCTACACTGTCTTTAAAGTTAATATTATGCCACTAGTTTGAAGCAAATTTGTTTTGTCTTATAAACAGTCTTCTAATTTTTTATATTTTATTCTCTCATCTATAATAATGAGACTCCCCTGCAGAAATGGTGCAAATTTCTTACTTGTCTGCGCCTCCGGTCAGTTTCCTGATGTAGGCATGGAATGACATATGCTTCACAGGAGGCTCCAGATGGTTTAAATAATCCTCATCAAAAGGCTGCCAAAAACCCACATACACAAAGGAAAACCAGGTCAGACACCTGCTTGATAATACATTGATCATCGAACAAATGGATGTTTTAGTCTGAACCCCTCTTGGCATTCAACGTGGAAACAATTAGAAAGCTTTGTGTTCTTCTTCCACAGCAGTTATTACTTTGACAGAAATAGCAGGGCGCTTTCTCCCAACCCCCTCATACAGTATAGAGTTTTAGTCTTGCTCGAAATGGTTACAGAAACCCAACCTGCCTCATGGGTATAATATTCTTTTTCTCCTTCTTCTTTAACTGGCAGAGCTAAAGGCTAACTGATCAAAGATAGCCAGAGAACTCTGCTACAGTTATCTGAAGAATCTGTGCAGAACTGAGAAGAATACCACAGGACCTTTATTTTACAAAGTCAAAAGATCAAAACAGAATGTAAGAATAAACAGTAAGTGTTTTTGAGAAACAGCTCTATGTGCACAGCGGGGGGAGATTCACAATTCAAGTGGGAGATACAAAATGCATATCTGTTTGTCTGAACCTTTAGTACTATATCTTGTTAAATCCATTACTGGAAAAAGCCAGATGTCAAAAACCTGATAAATTCCAGTCCTGCCCAGACAGATATATCCAGGGGACTTGTTTAGCTTCTTTTACCAGCATAGGCAAGATGCATTAATGTTTCAGCAACATCCTTTCAACAGCTGCCATTGATGCAACCACACACATATGATTTTTTTAAATAAATAAAATGTTACCATAATAGTTTTAGTTTAACTCCTTACCTCTAATGGTACACAGTGCACACATTTACCCAATGGGCTATGTCGACAACTGTGTGAAGAAGATAAACAAGCATTAGCAGCCATATTCAGCAGTAGCAATAGTAAAATACTGTTTGATGCCATTTTTCAGAGATAACAAATGTGAAAAATGAAAATATAACCTATTAAACGACCTACAAAATAAGACAACGGGGGAAGGGAACGGCTTATGCATTACCAAGCTTGCATGTGTAAGTTACATTACTATGCCAACAACCACCTTTGAAATGACCCGTACATATCTGAAACTGTACAGAACACTGTAGTATACTGCTTAAAATACGTATAAATGGGTTGGTTACTTTTGTAAGAAAGGTCCAGTCAAGCATTCTTCTACACCAGCTGTGTAAGGATGGGGAATACATAAAGCCATGTGCTGTAACTCAATGTTATCAGGTTTTATTAGTCCCACTCCCATTTAAAGTAGCCTTCTTAGATTAATTTCACTCCACTGAGGGTTCCTTCCTTCATAAATGCCAGTGTAGGATTGTTCCTGGCAATTATATTTTATTCTATTAGAATATATGCATAGAAGTTAGGTGTAACGTCTAACAAAAAAGTACAATTTTGTTTTTGATGGTTTCATAAGCACAATTTTCTCTCAGTGAACTGTCATTTTGAAAATCTGAAAATACTTCACTATTGAAAGGTTTCTACTTCTCATCTAGACTAAGGCATTGTTTCCTCTGAATGGACAGTCATACAATGGCACAAAGTAGAGCAATTACTTTTCAAAGGTGTATCATGCATTTCAAAAATTTAAGTCAGATTTATTGTTGAGTTATTATTAATAGGAATCTACGCTCAGAGATAATTTCAGAAGTAAACCAAAGGTCATCAGATGATCACAATGCCCTTTCCTAAACACATGCCAACCCCTATGCAATACTTTCCACTATACTCCATGAGACAACTACAGCTGTATGGCTTCTAGCAATGAAATATACAGCTGTCAAGAATAACTGTGAGATGGGAGTTTTGCATGAAAAATATTGAAACTTGAAACATTTCTGCAGACATGAAGCTATTTCAATTCAAAAAAGGATTAAGAACAGATATGAACATTTGTATGAAAAAATAGACAGGGGCAAGGACTCTGGAATCATGCTGCTCCATCGTCTGGATTTGGCTTCTACAGCTTCTTTAATACAACTCCTTCCACTGTCTCTGCAGGCATAAATTCATGCAACCTTTACATTATTGATCTGTACTGTTTTCTGTGCTTTGCATATAGGACATCTGAAATTGCTCTTTTAAAAAAGCACGAAGGCCTACCAGAAAATCCATACTCTTAAAACATGAACATTTGGGATATTGGGTAACTGGTCCTGGGAACCTAATATGAATTATGAATGATCCATCAGTCTTTCACTCAATCTGCTCATTATTTCTGTCTTTAACTGGTGAGAATCCATTCATCCCCAAATAATTCTTATCAAGTTCAGGACTCACTGATACTTTCAAAGAAGATACAAGGCAGGCATTAATTGTGAGGAAACAGCAGCTGAAGGGGCAACACCACGTCCAGGAAAGAAGCATTACTTCTTTTTTACAAACATTTTGAGCCGTAACTGGGGCTTATTGCTAGGACCCAATAGTTCTGATATCCAGGTATATGCTCTTTTTTGTCCGCCTGTATTATATTAGCATTGATATAGTGCTTGAAGAAGATAGCAACAACCAATCTCTAGTCTGTTGGGATACTAAAACTTCCTAATTTCCTGAAGTGATTTTACACTTCACAAGCCCCCAAAGGGTCAGGCCCTCGCTAGTCATGAACTCACAAATATCCACTCTCCCTCCATTCACATACACACCTGTCCTCAAAGGTTTGGGAAACAATGACAATGCTGAAACTATAAATGAGCAGCTCTGTATATTAATAATATAAGTTAGATTTGTAATGACACCCTTTGCTTTTCTAGGTTAACTGGACCTTTGGCTAAACTGAGAGTTTCCCTTGCATGTTCCTACAGCCATTTAGGCTTGTTACATATCAAGAACTCATTTAAAATCCTTTGTGCTCCAGAATTTTTTTGACTATAAGTCAAAAGACGAAATATCCTGGCCCCTGGCCCTAAGAACTCAACCAAGCAGGCCTGCGGAGCTGGAATCAGGGTAATAAACAAATTTGGGTAGAATTAGAAAAATGTACAATTTTAAAATAAAATAAAATACTAAATGCCCATCTGTTGCATATTTACATTCAAAGAAATTGGGCAAAGTTTTCTGGTTCAGAAACTTCAATCAAATAAATACATTTTATATTTTGACAATCTAGGCAGGCTGGTGATTCATATGGTGATAGGAAATGCCTTGTGCTACCATTTGACTACTGTCAATTTGTTAATTAAAATTTGCCATTTATGAAGGAGCTGAAATCAGACAGGAGAAAAACATAAGCACTGAAGTCAAAGGTTTTGTGTACTAACTCTACAGTCTTGCTGTTAATATACTACATGGAAAGAAATGGATGACTTAACACATTACGCAACCTATACTTAAACTATACTTAAAGCCATTGGCAGTGCCAAATATATTTCAGGTTACTACTTGATTCTACAAAGACATAAATAAATCAAGACCAAATAACTGTCAAAGTCAATAAGATCTCTTCAATAGCAATTAGAGATAAAAAAAAATTCTTGTGGAACAAGGATTGGATGTATCAAAAGCATTTAGAATACTGAGCAAATGACTCTGTGTTTATTAGTCCCCAATCACATAGCATTTGTGATTATAAATTGCTATTTTACAGCTTGGGCTACACAAAAACGAAGGTGGAGGTTCTATCACAATGGTTCTGAGGAAGAGTGCCCTTTATATGGCAATTTCTAGCAGTCTGCTCACTCTCTGTGCTGAAAGTCAACGAAGCAATTCTCTCCTTCTCAAAATTCCACCCCTTACCAGGGCACTTTGAAACACATAGCATATCAAGATATATTCTATTACCATCCTTTTCTATGATTCGTTTTCCCCTAGTTTGAATACTGAATACTGAAAAATGATCAACAAAGAATTAAATTATTTAAGTTTTTACTTAATTTTGAGGTGGGAAGTAAAGAGATGGGACATAAACATGAGATGACAGGGAGATCTTTGATAATCCACATAGAACAATTTTCAAATGCTAGATAGAAAGTTCAATGATATTTACAGTTGCTGGTCTCTATTTCTGTAAATCCTTCCATCTTGTTTCATTAGGTACTGGTCAATTTCATCCTCTACCACCTGTGGAACACCTATTTGGCGCACTCCTTGAGAACTTGAGACATCCATGTTCTCAGAAGAACAACCGGGTGGATGTGAGGGAAAGAGAAACAACATATCTCCATGCCTACAGGGAAAGACATGAATATGTGAGAAGTGTTACAGAATGAACAACATTTTCATAGGATATTACTACATCTAAGCATCTTAGTATTCAACTAAGAAATACTTATGTGAGCTAAATAGAGTTGGCAGGCTAATTCTACAACAGTTATCACATCTCATTATCCGTAGTATCATTTGTCTGTTTCACTCACAAAAGAGACTGGAAGTGAGGAGAGAAGGGGCAACTTTTGCTGATACTGCCTTCTTCTGTTGGCACCCTATGCTACCTCCCACCTGTTCTGGGAGATACCCCAATCCTCCAAAATAGTTTTACAAGGATGTGTAGGGAAAGGAGTGAAGTTCTTCCACTTTGTTTCCAAGCCCAATTCAAGGTTTTGACCTTTAAAGCCCTAAACAGTTCAGGTCTAACATATTGACCGCATCTCTTCATACCAACCGGCCCACTCTTTAAGAGGCCTTACTCTCACTTTCACCACTGTCGCAAATGGAACTGACATCGGCAAGGGAGAGGACATTCGCGGTGGCCGCTCCTACCCTGTGGAACACCCTACCAAAATAAGTTAAAATAGCTGCCTCCCTTTCTTCTTTTGAGAACCAACTAAAAGCCTTCCTTGTTTAGACATGCTTTTAGTGAAGAAAATTAATCAGGAGTGACAGGAAGTATCATACATTATGGACTGGAACAAAGTACAATATACATCTCGATATGATGCCACGTGAATGAGAATGTACATTGTAGTTATTTCTTATTTACCTATTTTATGATGCTTATATTCATTATTGATGTATTCTGATTGTTGTTTATGTGATTTTAATATATTGCAAGCTGCTTTGGGGCCCATGAGGGAGAAAAGCTATATATAAAGATATTATTATTATTTATCAGGTATAGTAATTTCACAACATGGCACACACTTTGTAGGATAGAAATGTTATTGTAAACCACAGCTAAAGTAGTTCACGCAGTTCCCCAAAGTTAGGAAAACCATGGCAAAACAAGCATCTGAACCCAAAGTCACAACCAAGAACTTTAAAGACAGCTCATCCTTCATTCTGAAAAACATACTGAAGGATTAGACAGGAGGGAAGCTCCATGATCAAATATAAAGTTTAAAGAGAAATACATAAGCTGTTATTCTGCAAACAAGATAGAGGTTCCATTGATAGTAGATTCATCTGATCAGGAGGATGCTTCTCCCAATCCCTTACAAAGAACAGGGTTGGCAACTGGGGAGTTATGATAAATCCAGCACTGTCACTGAAAGCCCAAGTGGCATCTGGAATACATCGGTGCATTTCGCCAAATGAGGCCAGTACATCAGCTGCACCTCATTCTACACAGACACAGCGGGGGCATAGTGATTCATCCTTCTGCAAACTCTAGACTGGACTATAATCATGCACTGTGTGTCTAGCCGCCTCTGGAGACTTTTCAGAAACTTCAGCTGGCACAAAAATGCAACTATTAGGTATTAACAGAGACCCTATTCCTTAGATGGCTACATTAGTTGCCAAATACATTCCTAAGCACAAGTCAAAATGTTGTTCATTATTAGTAAAACCCTAAACAGCTTGAGACTTGGATACTTGAGGGACACATCGTTTACTACGTACATCTGCAAGGGGGGGGGGGGAGAGAGAGAGAGAGACTCTGCAATCATCTGAACTGAAAGTGACGAAAAGGGGTCCTTTAAGTCATTATGGCACTTTGCTTTTGCAAAACTCATCCTGAACATTTGCTTACTACTCATTCCAATGGCTTTCCCGACCACTCATATGAAGACGTTGTCTTGCATCCAGGTATTTTGGCATTTTTGAAGGTTAATGTTTTTTTGCATAGCTACTACTATTTCTGTTTGTTTTATTCGTCTTGTTAAAAAGTGTCTCATTTTTTAAACAGTAAGACACATGGGGAAATTATGCTGAAGTATACCCATAAAATTATTAAATAAATAAAAGTCTACATTATATACCAATTGTTATTTGAAGATGGTTATTCTTATCCTGCTTATCTAATAATTTCCAAATCAACTTATCTAAATATATAAAATGATAAATCTACAAAATACCTTTTAAAACAGAGCTGTATTCAACCAGCAAAAGTAAGTTTAAAACAGTATACTGTAAACCTAGGAACACCATAGATAACACACACATGCAGCTGCATCCTGAGCACTCGATTTTTCCTTCAGGAATATATGAATGATAACATAATTCTGAGGCAGGCCTGAGAATGCGCATAGCTAAAAAGTATAAATTAACTATAAAAAATTAAGCTGCTCTTCAAGTCCATTACTTTGGTCAAGAATCCCAATTTCCTTCTCTTAAAAAAAGGAATTAACACTTTCTCAGCAATTCTATCTCTTTGCACATAAACAAGTTGTAACCTATTATAACAGGTTACTAAGTAGTAACTCAAATTTCTGTAGTATCACATACTAAATTACTTCAGCTACCCATAGGCTTAACTATGAAAGACTATGAGTAGAGTACACTGTAGTAGCTTCTTAATTATCAGACATGCTAGAGAAATATTATGCAGGCCTTCTAAGAAAATGCAAAACTTACTTTAATCGAGCAGCATTTCAACATCTTTTACCAAATACTTACTTTATTTTTAATAAATTGAGGGATTTATTGGGAGATGACGTAATCTCACCAGTCCTGTTTCTATTGATATATACTGAAAATCCATTATTTCTGAAACCAAATTCTTTTGCAACCTAGGAATAAGGAAGAAATAAGATAATATCTGGAATCTGTGCTGCAGGAAAATGAGAAGATATATGCAATAAAACTATACATAAATGAATATATGAAATTTCAGCTGTAGATCCCCTAGGATAGAGAGGGTAGTCATAAATAAAGTATTTATTTAGGTAGTTTATGAAGAGTAATTAATGACTAAGTGCCAATGGTTCAGAAATACATGCTCAAAAAATCTATAAGACAGCAGTACACATAAAGACACCACATATTGAACAGGTTGATCTTAGAAATTAAACAACAATCCTAAATTAGACTTTAAAATAATTAACGGTTAAGCTATTCACACTCTAGAAGCGAGAAGTACACAACATCATGATGAGGTTGCTTTAACCCGATTAAACAAATTCACCGCTAAAAATATCAAGATCCCACAAGAAAATGTGGAAATAGTCATTAAAATATTTCAACTCATTCCCGATTGCTAAAAGGAGACGAGAGAACACCACCAGTTGTTTAGTAATATATAGACTGAGAGAGAAAATTATTTTCTCTTGAAGCCCCAAAATGCATATAATGTTCATAATTAGAATATTCTTCTAGTTGAAAATGAAACTTTGTGTGAATGACTACCATTCTCTTGTACCCCAATGTGAATGGAGGAGAATTTCCACACATTCCTAGGCAGGGAAGCTGGACAGATATTTTGCAATTTTTCTATGATCAGGGCAGCAGCAGCAGCAACAAAGTAGTTGCCAGTGGCAAGATGGCATGTGCATTTATGGATATCAGTCAACTGGAAGGCTACCATTGGAATTTTGATGCAGAGCAAGTCAGTAAGTGAATTCTGTATTTCCTTCAGTTCCATTACAGTTTTAGGTTGTGCCTATACTGTGATTTTGGAACTGTTTTTTAAAGTTTAATTTAAGACTTAATTTTATTTTAGCATAAAATTTAAAATCAGAACTACTGCCAATTTGTTTTAATGTGGCATGTTATGGCAATTTTTTTAAAGTGCACAGATCCAGCTTAAATAACACTTACTGAGATACAGGTTTCACTGAATTCAATATGACTCAATCCCTACTATATAGGTTTAGTACTGAAGCCTGGAGATAGCTGGTTTTGCATATCAACTAAGGCAGAGGTATGAACTAGAAATACATCACCACTTTCTACTAAAAACATTTACTGGGTTATCACCAACCATAATAACCTATTAGCCCTTTTAAAAACAACCAGCATGGAAACTCTACCACATTCCTTGTAGTTTGTGAGTGCCAAGGTGTACTGAACCATCACACTTTACCTGTCACCACCAAAGGTTTAAAATAACTTGACAGAAACAGCAGCTGTGACATGTCAGTAGGGGTTAGGCCTGGATGAAGATGTCAAATGTGGGTTTATAACAAAACAGCGTTTATGTTTAATTTGGGAGAGATTAACATCCTGACAAATGTATGCTGATTTGCAAAGCCACCTTAACTCTCTTCCAATTATGTTAAACCATCATCACAGAAAGCTGCTGTGCAAATCCAACCAAATCCGAACAAGCAGATATAGGGAATGGCAATGACCAACAGCACACCAAAGTTTATACCAAACAAGAGTACCTTTTTCAGGAATGTTGCTGCAGTCTCCCGTTTTGTTGCTGTGATACGTTTCACTCCTTCCGGCGACTGGACACGGATTATCTATTAAGAATTTTAATGATTTTGGAGGAAGTTAGACAATAGAAATTGTCATGGCATAAAAGACTGACATTTGGAGCAAAAAAGATCAAACACAGAACTTGCATGAGAATGCATGAAACAGATCAGTATAACTTCTGCCTGTAATCTTTGTAATCAGAATAATTTCAGTTTTAAAATATATATTCAACAGTATGGAACTGAAAGAAAAAATACTATTAACAGGCAATTATAATTTATATTATTATTATTATATTAGAACTAAACATAAAATACTAGGACAATTTTGAAAAACATTTTCTGAATGAACGTATACCTGTTGACTTTAAGACATTACAAATCAGAGAAATTGTGCATGCGTTTATTTATTTAGATAGAATAAAATATACCTCAGGATACATCACTAACAGTCAATACCTCTTATTTTCATGGAAAATCAACATCCATTTTCAATAAATTAAGCTGTACAAATTGTGTGAAATACAAAACAAAGGAGTAAACTCCATTGTGGTTTCACTATGAAAATCATCATCTGAAGGTGAGCTGGGCCTAAATCAGTGGCTATCTTTTTTTTAACGGCGCTCCATGCAGTCATGCCGGCCACATGACCTTGGAGGTGTCTATGGACAACGCCAGCTCTTCGGCTTAGAAATGGAGATGAGCACTTAATGTCAGGGAAAACCCTTACCTTATCTTTTTTTAAATGTGCAAAAACATTCTGTACTTGCAAGCCACTACCACAATATACACACATACTGGTGGAGAGAAAATCAAACAAAGATTGCTTCAGGGCATATTAATTAAAAATACTGCCCAGATTTCATACACGAAGACATTTGGGTGGTGATATGTCCAAGAAGAACTGCCCTAAGTTTCCTTTTCTTCCTCATTGTGATAAACTGAATAATCAAGCAACTTAAGAGTAGAATAACACTCCTCGTTGCTATGTTTTTTTAAATAATAATTTTATTAAGTTTTAGATAAAAGCAACATAGAAAAAACAATAACATAAGATACAGTAAACAATACAATATTATGTGATGTTATAAGAAGAAAAAAGGGAAAAAGGAAGAAGAAGAAGAAGATGTGAAAAAAGAGGGGAAAGAAAAGAAAAAGAAGTTTGACTTCCGTTCTTCCTCCTTTTGCCCTTTGATAAACTCTTATCACTGTGAATCCAAAAATAAAGTAATTTTTTTCTCCATATAATAAATAAATCATTCATGTTTAACATTATTTCTTCTCCTTGTTTATATAGTCCTCAAAAACTGTCCAGTCTGTCATTTTCATTCCCTTTTCATTGTTCTTCTTTAACAAAAAAAAGTCAGTTTGTCCATATTCTTTATCTCCATAATCTTGTCTATCCATTGTGCCTTAGTAGGAATTAGTTCTTGTTTCCAGAATTTGGCAAAAACCATTCTAGCCGCTGTTGCACAAAAAGTAAACAGTTCGTCAATATTAGAGTTCCCAATCAAACATTCCTAAAAGGTAGAGTTCAGGTTTCAATGGGAAATCAATTTTTAACTTTTTTTACATTCATTATGTTCCATTTTCCAATAATCTCTGTTTTTTCACATGTGGTAGTATGAGCCTTCCTGTGATTTACATTTCCAATATTTATTATCAGCATTTTTATACATCATCCTTAATATTTTAGGTGTAATGTGCCAGCGATGTAACATTTTTAGCCAATTTTCCCTTAAATCTGTTGCATACGTATATTTTAAACATTTTGTCCAGATTTGTTTCCATTACTATGTTCTTTTTTAATTACCCTACATTTTGTCACATCAGATAGAATTACAGGGGGACCACTATATCTGCAGGCTCAAGAATTGTAAATGCAACCCAACATGGATTCAAATATACATAATACTGAACATTTAAATCCACAGCAGGAAACATACCAGCCACATGCTTTTGCATTTGAGGTAGTGGATTTCCTTCGCAAGACAGAAGTGGGCAGCTGGTGGGGCTTGCCACTGTCTCCATTTTTCCCTATACCATTTATAACAGGGGCTTATAAGTCTCACATTCACAGTCTTTCTGCAAACCACAAAAGGCTTACAAAGAGCACTATGAATGTGAGGATAGGCTTTTAAGTCCACATTAACAATGATGTAGAGCAGCAGTAGAGATAACAATAAGCCCCTGCTGCCAGGAGCGATTTATTGTTTGGACTCTCCTACCTTTGGGAAACTCACCCACCACTGCTGCTTTGCACCTCAAATGCAGAAGCAGGAGGCTAAAGTGCTTCCTGAAGGTGTGGGAGTTTGAGGAATGTGGTACATCTGGCAGCTGCTGCCCTATATAATTTTTAATAAAGACTTGAGCATATATGGTTTTTATTATCCTGGAACCAATTCTATGCATACACCAACCATATTTACATATTTTGTGGAGGAATATAAATAAATCCTTAGCATATGAATAAAGAAAACTTTATCACACAAGTCGCATGTCAGCATTGTTCCCTATTTTGCTTGTATTTGGAATAAAAGTCTACTCTCTAAATAACAAAAATAGTGAAATGTACCTTAAATAGCTTCTACAGAGCAGTGAGCTCCAAGTTCAACAACATGTAATAATTAAAAACAATTGATGTTTCACATATAAAAGGCAAGAAAATATCAGGCATACTTTTTCAGCTGTGCTTTTTGTGAAATCTACTGAACTAAATCAATTTGTTAGCTCTAACCAGACTCAATGAATAGTACATTCAATGTACATTTAATGGGACTTGTGAAGTCAAAATCTGTATACCAGTAACCCACTGATTCAAAGATTCTATTGCATTTAGCACTAACAACTGGATTGAGCCTCTTGGTCAAAGTTAATTTCATTAGTTTAAAAAATGTATACACATATCTAAAGTATTTACAGGAGGGTTATAACACCATATTAAAATTATAGTTCCCTAGTTCCTGTTCCTACTTTCTCTTTAAAAAATATCAGGACACAGAAGCTATCCTATATGCTTTTAACTGAAAGTAAGCTCCACTTAACTCACAAGAAATTGTATGAGATGAACCATGCAAAGCATTTAACTTAGGAGCAGCAGCAACACTGAAAATTTTCCTCTTACAATACCTTCAAGTGCTGTATACTCCCCAAAGTATTTTACCCTTGAAAGAAAACTGAATGACTAATTCTATGACCAAGTTATAGCATTATCTCCAGCAATAAGCCTTGTGAATTTTTTAAGTCTTATGTAAGAGGCCTGGTTTTTTCCACTTGAAGAATCAATTTTGAACTGGATATCTACTGCCATGCAGTCTCTATCACAGTTACAAATCCAAAGTGACTACATTGGGCAAAAACTCCTCTAAAAACAGACACTTTTCAAAAGTTTGTGCATACATTTAAAAAGGACTAAAAGGAGAACTGAAAGGTAGAAATTTCCAGATGTGGGTTAGTTGATAGTTGCCAGCTGCTGCCTCAGCAAATGCCCTAAAGTACAAGCATTACCATCCAGGAAATCTGCCAAATTAAATGTCACCTGCAAGCCAGAATCTTGTAACACTGACATGTGTTGAAATTTTCACTATCGGCAAGAGTACTCTGGTTTCTGGATGGGTACTTACTGACAATTTGGAGATAAGCAACTTAAGAACATTTCACAAGCTTTATTGGTCTGCCAGTGTTTCTAGTAATTGGAACTCCCAGAATGAAAATTATTTTTATTTATTTCTCTCTAAGGAAACTATGGTTATTGGGCAGTTCTGCTAAATAAATAAGGAAGTGTTTCATAGTAGTCTGAGTGCTTGGACTAGGGACAATGAGAGACCAGAGTTTAATTCTCACTCTAACATAGAAAACCACTGGGTAACCTTAGGCAAGTTGCTCTCTTTCAGGCTTAGGGAAAAGCAATGACAAACCTCCTCTCAACAAATTTTGCTAAAAAATCCCCCTGGTGGGTTCTCCTTAGGATTTTTAAAAGTCAGAAATTGTCTAACGACACACAACAGCAATAACAATAACAAATAGGTAAATATATATTTCTAACCATCTCTCAAAAAGGAGAACCACATACTAGCACCACGTAGTTCCTTTCAAAGCAAGTAAAAATGCTATGCTTAAACTCAGTACAGTCATTAGCAAAATGGCTGATTCAATCCTACCAAAAACAGGTTTAACTAGAACTACATTTAAGTCATAGTATACATAACCAAGTTTCTGAGTGTGAAGGCTGTGACTGCATGCCAAAAATGTGCAAACAGCCCTCTGCCTCTTTACTAGTATAGATCACTAACATTATTGATTTGCTGCCCTAGGCATATCTAGGCAACACTATCAGAAAGATAAGATGCTGGTGACATTTAAATAACTGTCCTTTTAAGCATAAATGTTATTAAAACTTGTGCTGCCCAATAAAACACTTTATTTTGAACACCTGATTGCATGGGTTCAAGCTACAGACAAAAAAAAGAATGGGAAGTATTGTACTGAATTGTTACCCATGATGTAACAATTCAATAGAATGTATTTTTTTTCCACATACAAAAGCTCTGGGAGATCTGCAACAAAAAAAACTTGACTAAAGTACAGTACAGTACAGTAAAGTACAAGGAGCCCCGGTGGCGGAGTGAGCTGAAGACCGAAAGGTCCCAGGCTCAAACCATGGGAGCGGCAGGAGCGGCCGCTGTTAGCTCCAGCTTCTGCCAACCTAGCAGTTCGAAAACATGCCAATGTGAGTAGATAAATAGGTACCAATCCAGCGGGAAGGTAACGGCGCTCCATGAAGTCATGCCGGGCACATGACCTTGGAGGTGTCTACGGACAACGCTGGCTCTTCGGCTTAGAAATGGAGATGAGCACCAACCCTCAGAGTCAGACATGACTGGACTTAATGTCAGGGGAAAACCTTTACCTTACCTTACTACAATGTGAATGCAAAATGTGGAAAGCAACAAAAGCAACTATACAGCATAATATCAACATAGCAGATCTAAAAGGTGTGTGTGTATGTGTGTTTACAGACAGTCCCCAAGTTACGAGCAAGGTAAGTGTAACTCCAGCCAAATTATACACACATACAAACACATTTTGGATAGCATAGGGACGGGTTAACACCTTTGTGGTGTTTTGCTGTATGTGCCCTTGGTCAGAAAATTTCATCTCACTTTCTCTCTCTGTGATAGTTGGATTTTGAAAAAATTGGATTATTGTGGAAACAAGGATTGGTGAGAAAGTTTCAGTGGAGACACATTTTTCCTATGATAACCCTTCCAGGAGTGAATTTCTCTTGTTAGGGGCAGATTTCTCTCACTTCCTGTTATATTACCCCTGTTCTTAACTGTGAGTCATTAGTAAGTTGGATGTTTGTAACTTGGGGACCACCTCTGTGCATGTGCATATGTATATACACACACACATATTCAAAGATTTGAGCAAAGTATAACCAGGACACTAGCATTGTATATACCCTCTTTCTTGTTTCCTGCTGCCTGAGACTTCTCCTCATTGTGCATTCATACCTATGTGATATGAACCTGTATGTACTATGGAGGCTTTGCAGATGAATATATATCACACTTAGATAGTGTTCAAATTCTCTGATAGGTTGGAAAGGGAAAGTACTTCAGCTGTAAGCACACAAAATAACCCAAGTTCAGCCATGGCACCTTAAGTTTAAAAGGAGTCAGACAACAAGCTAACCAGATGGCACCTACAAATCTGAGATCTAAAATTCTGGAAACCTGCTATGAGTGCACAATACACAATGATGGCTAGACCAATAATCTAGACATAAATCATAGAATCTGTCCTATTAAAAGTGAGCTTCCTATATTATGTGTATTCTTATCCAAATACATGAAACAAAATACACTGGAAACTTTCTTCCCTGATCACATCAGCAAGCCTCTTAGCTTTGCCTTCTTGCTGTATATATAGGGTAAGGAATAATTTCTCGCATAAAGAAAAAGATCAGAAAGGCCCCACTGGTCACTTAATACAGTCTGAAACTGTGGCAGCCAGACAACAAACTCCCACAAAAGTGTGCGAAAGAATGCCCTTAATGCGCGCATCTGTGCTTTGCAGTCTATATCATTAACACAAAAGCCTCAAACTGGTTCCAGGATTCCCATGAATTTTTCTGTACAGCGAAACTACTTTCTTCAATACAAATTAGAAGCGGCATTAAATGGCCAGTATAGATGAAGTCCATGTGTATTCATATAAACCACTTTAGTGCAAAGCAATTGTCAATAAAGTCTTACTCAGGAGCATAACACTACGCACCTCCTAGCCTTGTTAGTGCTAAGATGAAATGCTGATGAACTTTCTAAAACAAGTGGGTTCCTGTGAGTTTTCCAGGCTGTATGACCATGTTCCAGAAGCATTTTCTCCTAACATTTCACCGACATCTATGGCAAGTTTCCTCAGAGGTTGTGAGGTCTGTTGGAAACTGGGCAAGTGGGGTTCTTTATATATGTGGAATGCCCACGGTGGGAGAAAGAACTATTGTCTGTTGGAGGCAAGTGTGAATGTTGCAATTGGCCAGCTTGATTAGCATTTAATGGCCTTGCAGCTTCAAAACCTGGCTGCTTCCTGCCTGAAGGAATCCTTTGTAGGGATGTGCTAGCTGGCCCTGATTGCTTCTTGTCTGGAATTCTCTGTTTTCTGGGTGTTGTTCTTTATTTACTGTCCTGATTTTAGAGTTTTTTTAATATTGGTAACCAGATTTTGTTCATTTTCATTGTTTCCTCCTTTCTGTTGAAATTGTCCACATGCTTGTGGATTTCTATGGCTTCTCTGTGTAGTCTGACATGGTGGCATTCAAGCCTTCAACAACACATTTTCTAAAACAAGTTTACCCTCTGACAAATCTTTGGCCTTGTGCCCAAACAATTAGAACACCCTTTTAAAAAGGCATAGAATCTCCAATGTTTCTAAAGTTTTGCAGTAGAAAATAGTCTATTACACTACACTGAAGAATGCCAGTCTCATGAGGAAGTGAGTTAGAAACACATTTTGCTTTCCACTACAGTGATGAAGAAAGCAACATCAGTAATTTTACATACTGAATTCATCACATTTTTCCTACATACGATCACATACATGTGGACAAGGAGACAAAGCTCCTAGCAACACAGTCATCAGGAAGTATAACAAAGACTATAGTATTAAACCTGAACCTGGATAGAGAGAGGTTTTTATTTATTTCGTGTCAAAAGCAATGTACAACAAATACATTTCAAATAATGGAAATTTAAAAAAAAGAGAGAAGAGAAATCACAAGCAACTAAATAGTTTTGGACCAAAAGCGGGCAACAGCGGGGGGACACGGAAAGAGCCTCCCCGAAGATTGAGTGAATTCAGTCGGGCGTCCCCTGGGCAACGTTTTTTGTAAGCGGCCGATCTTTCCAAACCCAAAAGCATTGGATGATAGAGAAAGATAGAACAGTCATTAAACAGATTTGTTTTTGGGGGAGGACGGAATCAAGTGAAGTTATAATATACTACGCTCCAATGAACAGTTAAATTTAATCACCAGATTTCACATTTATCCATCACGTAGTGGTAGTCTGAAGTTAAATATAAAGTCATCCATAAAGAAACATGTTTATATACATCTGGCCGAAAACACAATTTGACAGCTGGGGGTGGGGCAACAACATTGTAGTCTTTCTACACTACAAGTTTTTTTATGAATCATAGAATCATTGAGTTGGAAGAGACCTCATGGGCCTTCCAGCCCAACCCCCTGCCAAGAAGCAAGAAAACTGCATTCAACGCACCCCCGACAGATGGCCGTCCAGCCTCTGTTTAAAAGCCTCTAAAGAAGGAGCCTCCATCACACTCCGAGGCAGACAGGTATACAGCTCTCACTGTTACGAAGTTCTTCTTAATGTTCAGCTAGAATCTCCTTTCCTGAAGTTTGAAGCCATTGTTCTGTGCCCTAGTCTTCAGAGCAGCAGAAAACAAGCGTGCTCCCTCCTACATGTGACTTCCCCTCACATATTTATACATGGCCCTCATCATGTCTCCTCTCAGCCTTCTCTTCTGCAGGCTAAACATGCTCAGATCTTTAAGCCGCTCCTCATTAGGCTTGTTCAAGACCCTTGATCATTTTAGTCGCCCTCCTCTGAACACATTCCAGCTTGTCAAAATCTCCCTTAAATTATGGTGCCCAGAACTGGACACAGTGTGATTCCAGGCGTGGTCTGACTAAGGCAGAATAGAGGGGTAGCATGACTTCCCTGGATCTAGACACTATACTCCTTATGCAGGCCAAAATCCCACTGGCTTTTTTAGCCACCACATCACATTGTTGGCTCATGTTTAACTAATAGCAACACCAGAGGCACTCATAAGTGGCCAGCTACTAGTCAAAGGACATTTAGTATCAAGCCAAGTTTTTAACTTTGTTTGTGTTTTTAAATAAACTACAACTGTACCCTCGGTTTGCTTCTGACACAATAAACGTTTAACTTGTTTTCCATGAGTACTCCAAGATCTTTTTCACACGTATTGCTGTCGAGCCAGGCGTCCCCCATTCTGTATCTTTGAATTTTATTTATTCTGTCTAAGTGGGGTATCTTGCATTTGTCCCTGTTGAACTTCATTTTGTTAGTTTCGGCCCATTTCTCTAAACTGTTAAGATCGTTCTGAATTCTGCTTGTGAGTTTTAAATTAGTTTGAGTCATAGTTCCGCCCTGATGAATTCTGGGAATCGTAGTTACCCGGTTTCACCCTTTCCGGTGTCTTTTGGGAAGAGGCAGAGTCCACCCCGAGGATATAAGTGGAAGCGGTGTTTAATATGAAGGGGAAAGGCGGATTTGGAGGGGGACACAAAGAGGACGAATCCCCCAACCTCTCTTTCTTCAAAGGGAAAGAAACCCTCTTCCTCTCCCAAAAGGAAAGGAGTCAAGGGGCGACCGTGTCAGTCAAGGTGCGGCGTCAGGAAAAGCAGGAGGAGGAAGGGGGAAAGGACGAAGCCCAAGGGGGGGTTGGGGAGCAGCCGGTCTCCCTCTGTGACAAAAGGCCCTCCAGGACTGAGCGGGGAGAGGCAGAGGTACACACAGACAGGAAGGGGCGCTTCCTCTCCCCCAGAGGCCTCAACGCCCCGCCAAGGCCTTCCCTCCCCCTCCTTCCCTGCTGCCTCTCAAGGGCCACTTACAATGGTCTCCGCCATCGCCGCTCCCGGCCCCGGCTCCACTGGCGCCGCCTTCCGCTCTCCCTGCCTGCCTGCCGCTCGTGCGCCGCCAAGACTGCCTCGTCACCGGTCCTGCCCGGGAACGCGAGCCGCAGCAACAAGGTTCCGGGGAGAAATGGTTCCGGCCCAAGAGAGGGCGCCTCCCTCGCCCCGCCCCTCCCTCCATCTTGGCCCCGCCCCCTCAAAGGATCTCCTCCTGACTCCAGGTCCGTCCTTCCCTGCATTGGGCCTTCAGCTTTTTGTTTTGTTTGACTTCATTTCCCAGAATTCCTAGCCATTAGGCAAGCTGGCTGGGGGTTCTGGGAGCTGAAGTCCAAAACTACTAGAGGGATTTTGGGGAACCCGAAAGGCACTGCAGACTAATCCGACCAGAGAAGTCAGCCATAGCAGAGTACTTGATGAAGCAACCTGGACACAGCATATTATTGGAGAACACAAAAATGCTGGACCACTCTGACAACCACCATGTGAGGCTACACAGAGAAGCCATGGAAATCTACAAGCATTTCCAACAGAAAGTAGGAAACCATGAAAATGAACAAAATCTAGCTACCAGAATTAAAAAAATCTCTAAAATCAGGACAGGAAATAAAGAACAACACTCAAAAACAGGGGAATTCCAGACAGGAAACAATCAGGGAAAACAAAGGATCCATTCAGGCTAGAATTAGCCAGGCTTTGAAGCTGCAAGGCTTTTTATTGCTAATCAAGATGGCCAGTTGCAACATTCACACATGCCTCCAACAGACAAGAGTTCTTTCTCCCACCCTCGACCTTCCATAGATATATAATCCCCGTTTGACTAGTTTCCAACAGACAGCACAACCTCTGAAGATGTTTGCCATAGATGTGGGTGAAATGTCAGGAGAGAATGCTTCTGGAAATTGGCCATACAGTCCGGAAGACTCACAGCAACCGAGTGTTTCCAGCCATGATAACCTTCCACAATACATTAAATCCAGATGGTATCTTCATTTTATCTTGTTAGGTTTTATTTCCCAAAGCCATTTATATACAGATTTACTGGTGTGAAACAGCGGAAATCCATTCTGTTTTTGATTCCGTTTTTGGGAAAATTTGGGAGCAGGGTTCAGATGTGTATTCGGCACATCCCATAATTTGGAAAGTAGCAGCCAGTAATGAAAGGACCAAGGCATTGACATCTCCGGCCCACCCTCTGTTTGGATATCAATCAGCATGCCAACATCTTAAATCAAGAAACAGCTTCCTAAGATCTACAAATACTTTCGGGAACACCTCAGCAAGCGAGAGTCCAAAAGTGGCAGACTAAAACCCGGAACCTCAAGCCATGGCTGATTTGGATGAGAGATTCCCTTCTGGGCACACAGAAGACTGCGCTCTGGCACCACAAGATCCAGAGCAAGTCTTAGGAAATGGGGCCACAAAGTGGAGTCCACGACATGCGAGTGTGGAGAAGAGCAAACCACAGACCAGCTATTACAATGCAGCCTGAGCCCTGCCACATACACAATGGAGGACCTTCTAATAGCAAGGCACTCCAAGTGGCCAGCTTCTGGTCAAAAGAAATTTAGTATCATGCCAAGTTTTTAACTTTATTTGTAGTTTTTTTAATACATTATAACTACACTCTCAATTTGCTTCTGACACAATAAATAAATGCCCTAGGTTCTGTTTTTATTTTGGTAATATTCAGTCTAATGGCACCAATGGAGAAACTTACGAGGCTCATCTTTTATGGCTATCAGAACAGAACTTGCCACATTTGTAGGATACATTTACGACGGCAAGCCTGCCAAGTTTCAAGTCATTTCACTGATCCACTGATTTTTGGGAATTTTTATAAAGTTTTAAAGTTCAAAACAGCACGCACCACAAGCGGGGAGGAGAATGGACAGAACCAGCCCTCTAATTGGCTGAGAATTGTGATGCAGCCAGTGTGGTTGCACTCACTACTGAGCTCCATTGCCCCCACCACGGAGAGATTGCTGCTTGTGCTTGCAAAACAAACAGTCAAAATACTAATGTGAAAAATAAGTCTGAACCAATGAATCTTTCCAAAAAAATTAGCCAAAAGATTAGGTGCTCCTTTTTTTTGTTCCAGGAAGGCTCCGAAGGGGTCCTTCCCAGTCCATTTCCAGCAGCTTGGGTGCCGGATCTCCGAAATCCAAATCAACCAACATAATGTTCTACACCTCTAGTTTTAATTACATACAGAATTTGAGGGAGTATGGTTTCAGGGATCCCCAAATCTATGAATATTCCAACTTTGCCCATAAAGAAACTTCTAAAATAAAGATCCAGACTTGGCCATACTGGGACCAGATTCTTATAAATGTTCATTGGCTTTAAGCGCCTTTAAGTCTACTTTGGCTTATGGCCATCTGATCCATGACCATAAGTCTTTTTTGGACTCAGATGGATTTGTCATTGCCTTCCTTTGGGGCTGAAAGAGTGTGACTCGCTCAGGTTCATTCATTGGGTTGAGTATGGTCCAAACCTTGCTTTCCTGGCCTTAATAGGACTTAAATTAGTCATTCAACAAGTCCTATTCATAAACTCCTGGTCTGTGACCATATAATACAATTCATTCAATTATGTATGTGAGTGTGTGCCTTTAAAGCCCCCTGTCAACCTATGGTGACCCCATTAATTTCATCGGGTTTTCTTTGGCAAGGAATCCTCAGAGGTGGCTTTGCCAGTCCCTTCCTCTGAAATGTAGCCTACAGCACATGGTATTTATTTGCAGTCTCCCATTCAAGTTCTAACCAGGATTGACCCTGCTTAGCTTCTAGGATCAGTCAGAATTTGGTGGCTTTGGAGTACATAGGCAATCCCTTTCATTAAATTGAATCCAGCCATTTCTTTCTATTTTGTTTTGTGCTCTAGACTCTTTTCTCAAATCTTGGAAAAAGAATATATAACTAGGCTAAGTAGTTGTATTTAAAGTATGGATTGTTTGGGCTATCAGTAATACTGCTACTTTAGTAAAGTTAATGTGTTGAGGTATGGAAAATTATCTCTGGATTGTATGAAGATCAGTTTTCATTTGAAATGCAAGATAGGCCTGTAATCAAAACAGCAACTTGGACTTCATTGTGTTGAGTCTTTAGGTAGCTAACCTGGGGAAAAACATTTCTTTACACTGTCTAACACTTTGCTTGAGGTGATGATTTTCAATGACATCACAATCTAACAGGTTTATTAGACAATTTATGACCACCACCCCTCCATGAAATTTTCCTGCAATTCCCACATTTTTAGTATTGAAAGGCAATATAATCTGGTGTGCTTTCTTTAACACTGAAGTCTAAGTAACTTAAATATTTGATATTGGCAGTCACTTTATCCTAACTCATAGCTGACTTATTTCAATAGCTGAAATATCAATATGTTAGATTTGTTTGGATTGTTTGGATGATCTGGACAAGAGGTAGATGATTTACCTGTAAATTTCGATATAAGCTCTTTGACATTTTCACTGAAGCTTTCACACTTTCCAATGTCCAAGAAACCACCATGAGTACTGCAGCAGCAATGGTAACCAATCAGAATGTATGGCATCCATTGCCTCACAATCTCCAGGGGAGAGTAAACATTTTGGATGATTATCTTGCTTTCTAGTGATGTCCTTGTAGACACCCCTTACAATATTCAGCTGATAATATATTTAGTTATTCTAAGCACAGATATGACTTTCGTGATGAGGAATGTTTTACTCAAGGCATATCACAGTAATGTCCCTATCTCTGTTTATAGATAGAGAACGAAGACTCGAGATACATATATACTGTAGAAGTAATGCAATTTGACGCCCCTTTAAGTACTATGGCTCTGTGCTACTGTGTCCTGGAATTTGTAGTTTGATGAGGCCCCAGCGCTCTTTGGCAGAGAAGGCTGAAGACCTTGTAAAACTACAATTCCCATGATTTCATAGCATTGAGCCATGGCAATTAAAATGGGCTCAAACTACATTAATTCTACAGAGCAGACACACCCTAAGGTAAAGTTAAAGGTTTTCCCCTGACATTAAGTCTAGTTGTATCTGACTCTGGGGGTTGGTGCTTATCTCCATTTCTAAGCTGAAGAGCCGGGATTGTCCGTAGGCACCTCCAAGGTCATGTGGCCGGCATGACTGCGTGGAGAGCTGTTACTTTCCCATCGGAGCGGTAACTATTGATCTACTCACATCTGCATGTTTTCAAATTGCTAGGTTGGCAGAAGCTGGGGCTAACAGCGGGAGCCCACTTTGCTCCCCGGATTCAAACCGCTGACCTTTCAGTCAGCAAGTTCAGCAGCTCAGTGGTTTAACCCACTGCGCTACCCTAAGACTTAGCAAATTCCTGTCCAAGTGAATCCTTTTCTTGGATCTAGGTCAGAATTTAGCCCTTGTCTATTGCATTTTTATCCCACTATTCAGTCAGAAAGATTCTTAGATAGGCTTCCATAAAACACAAAACAAAACAGCAAGCCACTGCTGAATTGTAGCTCATTTTGTATACCGTAAAATGCCCTCGTGATATTCATCACCCCATAAGATTTTCACCAAATAATAACACCATGAATGCGCAAGGCAAAATGAATCCAGTTTTAATCTTCTGAAAATAGCTGTCTTTCATGATCATTATGATAAGAAACAGTTATGAATTGCATTCAGTTATGTAGAGTCATTGTGAGTATGCAACCATATACAAATTACATGCATCTAGTTTCTGTGCAGTTCAATGCCCTCACAGCCAACAAGACAAAGCCATGCTCTCTAAGCTCCAAAATGTGATTTCTCACATGATACAAGTATGACTGTAAGGCTTTGCTTTAAAGTTTCCCTCCTGGTGTGGCATAAGACATCTACAATTTTTTTCTTACTTGACTCAGGGCAATGCAGATTGATTTCAAATTAACCTGAGAAATATGGCAAAGAAACTTTTCACATTTTCCAGGACTTTTTTACAAGGACTCTCTTTCCGGGACAAGAAGAAGAGAAATGATGAAACCAGTGCTTTGCTACCAAAGGTAATCACAAGGATTTAAAGTGTGCTTTTTGTTGTTGTTCCTGCCTTTTTAAATATTTGGGGGTTTTTGTCTTTGGAACTTGTCGCTTTTTCTGGAATTGCTTTCTGGTCTGTTTTTCAATGGTGAAGGGAGAGATTTGTTCTTAATCATTAATTCCAAAGACCCTTATTTGGAAGTCCCACTGACTATAATAGGGCTTACCTCTGAATAAACATACTTAGGATGGGAGAGTGCAAAGCATGAACCTCCAGGTATTCTTGAATTGCAATGTTTAGTTTTCTTGCCATTGACTGTGCTGGCAATAACTGATAGGAGTTGTGGTTTATAACATCTGGATGGTCATACTTTACCCATCACTGTTTTAGAAAGACTGTTTAGTAGCTGTCAATCTGTGAGAATCCCTTACATTACCAGATTTTTTTTTAAGTAACAACTTGATGTAATAAGATGAGTAGCTTCACATTTTTCTCATTTAATGATTAGAGTTTATTCTCTGAGGTCCTTTCTTTCCACTTATCTTCTCTGGATCTGCCTTGATTCCTTGGTGCAAGCATCAGTTTTTCTCACATCAGGCCTTTCCTTGGATATTTTAAATGCTTATTTTTCCTTCTAAGGTGATCACATAGATTTTGTCTATTCTAGTAACATTCCCCTGCAATCTTGCCTCTGGCCAACAACATCTAAATAGTAAAATGGAGTGGAACATTCTTCTGAATGATGTTAAATTAGGCAGCTAGAATGAACCTAATATACCTAAAAATAAAACTTTAATTTATTTTGTAGTCTTATTGAAGTGGCTATTCCTGGGAAGCCCTTAAATTATGAATGTAGCACTCCAGCATTACTAACATGAGCATGTCAAAAACACTTGATTGATTGATTGAAACTGCCCCATAACCATAATTCTTAAAGAAGCATGTCAAATTAAATTAAAATGAATAAACAAAATAGATCTGTTAATATAAAGCTGAGGAAAATTTTCTAATTCAAAATGTTCCAGGAAACACTTTTTATTTCATGTGTCTCCAGACTGAATCTGTCCAATAGTAAAAATCTTCATTGGGACCCAGCCCAAAGTACCCTTCTAAATACTCCCGTCAGAGGTGGGCTGCCATTGATTGCATCAAGGACAGGGCTTTATTTGGCTGTGGCACTTTGCTTGCAGTTCCTTTCTCTTTGATTCCTGCTACCCATGGTACTGGAACAGTCGAAACCAAGACCTATTCAATTCAGCAGGATTTCCTCCCAATAACTGCATGTGGGATTGCACTATCATTACAAGATAGGGTCCAGATTTTTAAAAGAAGTATCTCGGTACGTTATTTTACCACTTTTCTCTCACCAAGCCAGTTGAGGTGCAGGCCTCTTACAAAATTGGACCTACATTTTGGATCTGTATTTCTAAGCTACCAAGGCTGAAGATAGCTTCCTCCTTTCGTTTTCTAGTTTTGAGGTAAAACATAGAAACCTTTCTTTCTCAATTGATTATTGTATATATCAGCATTCTAGTCACACACTGTCTTAGTGCCTCTGTATCCATCTTATTTATGTCAGAGTCACAGTGGAATTAATCCCGACAGATATTATGTTAAGGTGTGTTGTAAGAATATTTCTGCTCTAAACATACACCGCTCTGCCCTTTTTTGTTGCTTTGCCCCTACCCTCATGAGGTTTTAAGGTATACATCAGGATATTGCATGCTCCCTTTTCATTATATTCCTTTATTTTATCAATTTTAAATTTATTTATTATGCAATGCTTTTGACACAAAATAATAAAATAAAATAAATAAATAAATAATATTCACACCTTCTCCCTTTTCTGGTTCTCTCCTTTGTTGACCAGGCAGGCAATCCAGATGCACAAGGCTCTCCTTTAAACTCCAAGGGAGAAGAAACTGATTGTCACAGCAAAGAGAAAGGGCAATGGTGTTTCAGCCAGTCTTCCCATCATCACCTGGACTCACTTAGCCGCTGTGTTAAATACCTGACCCTCGTTTGGAACCTGGCTTTCTCCATTGTGGGATTGGTCATCTTGGCTATAGGGATCTGGGGTCTTTCAGACAAGGAATCATTGGCCAATGAACAGATAACTCATTTGGGCAGTGACCCAATGCTCTTTTTTGTATTAGCAGGCCTGGCAGCCAGTGCTATGTCTCTGTTGGGTTGTACAGGAGCCCTCATCGAGAACACCTGCCTCCTGAAGATTTTCTCTGCAGGCATCATCACCTTTGTAGTCCTAGAAATTGTTGGTGGAATTATTCTTTTTTCACTAAGAAACCAAATCAAGGTCTCCTTGCAAAATTCCCTCATGGTGGCAGTGCAGCGGTACCAGGATGATCTGGACTTGCAGTTCATTATGGATGAAATTCAGACAGGCTTACAGTGCTGTGGAGTCGAGTCTTACCTAGACTGGAAAACAAATCTGTGAGTAGATACTTCTTTGGGGTGCAACTCTTGCTCTGTTCTTTCAATAGTTACGAAGGGTGGGGGAGCACTAGTACTACAGGGCTGTCATGGTAACAATTTCTGGAATTAAGCTTTTTCAAACTTTGAAATGCTGACATCAAGCTCTTGCTGGTTTTGATACTGTCCAGCCCAGTTCTTAATTCTACTTCATGGGCCCTTAATCTCAGAAACGATTTCTGTGTGGGTTTCTAAAATTAGGCCATGTTCATTTGTATTACAGATCCAATGTGAATATGCTGCTAGGCTGAATAATATTTAATCAGATGAATGATTATTCTATATAGATGGACGATTATAGAAGCAAACCTGTATATACTTAACAGTAAAGCTTATAAGCAACCATAATCAGGGTTGAACTGTACAGCTGTAATCCGGTAAATACTACAAAGGGATGGCAGAAGGTTTGTGTCTCCAGACGGAGGTCCCCAGTATGCAGCTGGAAGGCATGAAAGACGAGGCTTCCAGCAGAGAGGGAGCAAGCTGCAGAAGGTTCTGAAGTTTCATTTTATCTTTTAGCTCCCTTGTATATGTCTGTCTTTCCCTCCTTTTCTGCTCGCCCTCTATATATTTCTTAGCCTAGGCTGATTGCCCTTCATATAGGCTGATTTTCTGTCTCTGAGATTGTCTGGGAGGAAAGCAGATGCATATTGACTTGCAAAGAAAAAAAATGGCAGACAAAGAGTTCAGACTGCTACCTCAGAGCGTCTTCACCTCATATTTCTTTCCTATTTTCAACAATCTGCTGTTTTGCTGCTTGTTGGCAGCAACGTGTGTTCAAAGGCTCTGCAGTTTCCTCTGAAATTTTGTTAGCCAGGATTAAATTGTGATCCAAGAGCTGCTAACTTGAGATTTCTACATCCAACACAGACTGAGACACTTTTCTGTGAAACAAGTTAAGGGCACTTCTGTCTTGTCTGAATTAAGCTTCGGTTTGTCTGCCCTCATCCAGTCCATTACTGTCAACAGCAGGGGTCCTCAAACTTTTTAAGCAGAGGGCCAGTCCACGGTCTCTCAGAGTGTTGCGGGACCGGACTATAGTTTGAAAAAAAAAAAATGAACAAATTCCTATGCACACTGTACATGTCTTATTTGTAGTGCAAAAAAAAAAACAATGAAAGAACAATACAATATTTAAAATATTTTAAAAATAAGAACATTTTTAACCAATATAAACCAACAGGATTTGAATGGGAAGTGTGGGCCTGCTTGTGGCCAATGAGATAGTCAAGTTAATTAGGATTGTTGTTGTTGTTGTGTGCCTTCAAGTCATTTCAGACTTAGGGTGAGCCTAAGTCTAAAACTGAGGGCAGGGACCAGGTAAATAACCTTGGAGGGCTGCATACAGCCCCTGGGCCTTAGTTTGGGGACTCCTGGTCAACAGACTCTGGTTTAATACAGAAAGAGCATATTTAGTGTTAGATAGCGAAGAGTAAGATAGAGGGTGTCACCATCATACTAGTCATAGTGAACTCCAAAACCATGGATAATCTCTCCCAGTGGTTCCATGTAGGTAACAAATAGAAAATGAGGGATGGGGGGAAAAACAAGTCTCAAGGTTATCCACAGGTCAATGGCCAGGTGTAGAATAGGAGTCCCTCAGCATTCATTACCTTTTGATTTCTCCTCTCCAAAAAGGATTGGAACCATTGTGAAACAGAGTCTTCCAGTTCCATCCCAGACAGGTGGCCCAGAAAAATACTATGGCCAATGCTTTCAAAAGCAGCTGGGGCATCCAGCAGAACCAACAACACACTCCTCTTATCCAATTCACTGTGTAGGCACAAAGAAACCAAATCTGTCTCAGTCCAGGTCAGATTGAAACAGATCTAAATATTCAATTTCATCCAGGAATCCCTTAATCTGGGAGGGCATCACATGTTCCAGAACTTTGCTCCAAAATGTGATGTTGGAAGTTTTTAAAATGTCTCTCTCACAGTGATGCCTACAGCTGATCTGAAAAAGGTCAGATGCCTGTGGTGGTGGGGCTAATGTCGATCTACATTCATTTGGTATAGTCTTCATATTTCTTTGGGCTTCTCCTAGCACTACAAATCTTTTTACTTGCTGTCATTTTGGTCTCATTAAAGCCTAACTGATTTTATTTCAAATGAGACTTTTACTCAAAAAATGCTCCAATCTAGAACTGGCTAATTACTGTAACGTTAATGGAGCAAATTAGCTGTAAATAATTTTAAGCATAAGTGATTTTCCCTAGATTAGCACTGAAGTGTGCGAGATAGCTCCAGCTCTAAGGAAACTATTTTGCATGCTGTGTGCTCTGCAAATGTTGATCTGTGTTCTTCATAAAACAATGTTGTGTGCATTCAAGTCATTTCTGACTTATCGTGACCCTAAGGCAAATTTATTATGAAGTTTTCTTAGCAAAGTTTGTTCAGAGGGGCCTTTTTTCTGTCTTCCTCTGAGGCTGATGAAGTGTGACTTCTCCAAGGCCTCCAGTGGGTTTCCCTGGCCAAGCAAGGAAATGAACACTGGACTCTAAAGTTGCAGTCCTATACTCATCACACTGGCCCTTTATAATAGTATATTCACAGGATTTCTAACTTGCTTTGTTTATTCTCAATTTTCATGAATAACCAGTTTTAGCATAAGCATTCTCACTGAGAAGACAACTAGCCCAATAATTGCATATGCAGCAGCAGTAGAAGAGCACAATGTGAGAAATTGCTTCATAAAAGTGATTCATTACCATTATTCTTCATAGTATTTGGAAACCAATATGTTGCTTCTTTTTTTACATGGCTGAAAAACACCTCACTGCATTACTTGTACTCCATGTTAGTATTGTTACTTTTCTGAAAACAAATAAACTTAAAATAGGAAATCTTGAGGTGTTTGCAAATATGTGAAAGTAACCAAAAATTGATACTCTTTACATCAGTGAAACAAGTTTCTTCTTCCTATGTTACTTTTGAAATGTAACTTCAGTATGCCCTCATTATCTCCCACCACCACAAGCAGCTAGTTATGGGTGGCTGCCTTCCCTTGTAACCGCTTACTTCCAGGCTTCAAAGAAGAAACAGGATTCAATTAACTCCTATATATAGTGAACCATCTGGTGCCATCAGATTTGGGTTTTGTCATTCTGGGAGCAAGGCCATTGTTTACTCATCTCCAGGTGTATCAATCCTTTTGTTATGCAATGCTTTTGACACGAAATAAATAAATCCTTTTGTTGCTTGAACCATAGAGTTAGGAAGCACACCATGAACTACTCTAGGGCATTTTGGTAAGAATCTCTTGGCTGGTCCAGCTGTTCACTTTCTTTCTTCAGACTGAGGTTGAAATTGGCACCTTCTACCCCTCGGTTCCCATGTTCAATAGTTTCTATGGACCTAAGTCGTTACAAACACTGTTGTTGCTGTTTGTCCATTAGGTCTGTGGTGGAAAAGGTGTGTCCTTTCAGATTTTAAATGTCAGGTCTGTATGGATCATTATGCTTGCAGCTTCAGATCCTGGATGGTGGCTTTTCTTTTTGCATGTGGAGATCTCTATCAAAGCAGGAGATGCTTGCACAAAGTAGCCTTACTAGTTTAGATACCATCTTCTGTCTATATATGCATGTACCAAGAAACAAGTGGATGCTGTAAGAACCTTAGCAATGAGACTCCAGGTTGCCCAGACAAGTGAATTGATTGTTCTGATTTGTTAATTTTCAGGTATTTTAACTGCAGTTCCCCAGGTGTGCAAGCCTGCGGTGTTCCAGCTTCCTGCTGCCTGGATCCACGGGAAAATGGCACCATCCCAAATTCCCAGTGTGGCTTTGGTGCTCTGGCCCTGGAGGAGTTTGTGGCTCAGAGCACTATCTATCTTGGAGGCTGCGTTCCCCAGCTGAGCAGATGGCTTAATAATCATACGGGGGCAATTGCCTCTTATTTTGTGTTTCTGATTCTGATTGAAGTAGGAAGCTTATTACTAGCCACTAAGCTCCTGGCAGGCATTGCCTTTGCTACAACTCAGGATGACAGTAGGGGGGAGGGAACATTTTGGCTCTCTTCTGACCATAGACAAAGGGGATTTTATTACTGATCGTTTGAGCATAGCAAATCTAGAATACTGCAGAAGAAGCCCTATTACCTTATACTTATTAATTTCCTAGAGCAGGATACGGGGGACTGAATTTTTCTTGCTTTTGCCTTTATTGTCTCTGGCTAGAATTAATTCTGTTCCTTCCTTTCTGCTATTTTCTCTTTCATCAATGCTACATTTTCATTCAGTACACTGCCCCTCAGGGCTTCTGTATATAGCCACAAAGATTGGAAAGGTATTGTAGTACAGAATCTCATGACCTGGCCTTCATTGCTGGAGAATCTTTTATAGCCAAGCAGCTTCCCTACAAATCAATTTTTCATCTTTTTTTTGAAAGCCAGTTTTAGAAATAGGCATAGGAACAAATTCCAATCTTTAAGAGAAGTATCTCTCAACTGGCTTTCATCCTACACCTTCCCAATGCCCTAATGGTTAAAATAAGTTATGAAATTATTCCCCTAGGAACTGTACTGCTTTTCATCCCTGTTTGCCTTTTGGTGTGTGATACTAACCAACCTGGAGCCCCCAGTGGTGCAGCGGATTAAACTGCTGAGCTGCTGAACTTACTGACCGAAAGGTCTGTGGTTCGAATCTGGGGAGCGGGGTGAGCTCCCGCTGTTAGCCCCAGCTTCTGCCAATTTAGCAGTTCAAAAACATGCAAATGTGAGTAGATCAATTGGTGGGAAGGTAACGACGCTCCAGGTAGTCATGCCGGTCACATGATCTTGGAGGTGTCTATGGACAATGCCAGCTCTTCAGCTTAAAAATGGAGATGAGCACCCACCCCCAGAATCGGACACGACTAGACTTAATGTCAGGGAAAACCTTTACCTTTATCTTTACTAACCAACTTATTACAGCACTTATTGCAAATGCCTTTTACTATGCTTTATATTGGCATGCTGAAGTAGACTTTTTAACTTGTACTTGCATGTAAACATTTACAGTGCAGATATACCAGTGTTTTGCTCACTTGCTTTCTCTTGGTGTACTTTAGTTTTCTCATCATGTTTCATTAAATTCTAACAAGAACAATGTTGTTATTAAAATTATTATTATTATTATTATTAATTTCAAATGTATTATTTTACCATTAGAAGTTGAACAATGAAAATTACTTTGCTGACACTTGGCTGTAAGGGGTGATTTGCTCCCATATGCACCACTCCTTGATCCAATGACAATTTTTTACAATGGCCTCAGCTCCCTGATCCTTTCCAGATTTATATGCTGGCTACTCAACCAATATTGTTCAGCTCAAAGTTCCTCTTGATATGGCATTTGTTGCTATGTAGTAATAGTGCCTGCATCTTGTTGGGAATAAAACATTTCATTCTACTAAAGGGCTGCATTTTCTTCTAACACCTCCCAGAGCTTGCTCTTTTGAAGCAAATTATTTGGACAACATTTTGCATTGAAATGAAAATGGCATTATTTTACGTTCTGTGCTATCATCCTGAAAACAAGATGGGAAGAAGGCAGTTTTTCTTCCCTGCTCTTTCTAGAGTGCTAGGCTCAAAGACGGGGAGAAGACAACTTGCCTCAGAAGTAAGAGGATGTATCTTCTATCTGCCTTCACAGCTTGCTTACATGCAGCTGTATCTTTGCAATTCAGTCCCCACTCTGCTGTCCATGTTGGCTCAGAAAAAATAAACCAATGAAAAAGGGATCAGCATCAGAGAACAATAGGAGCTACATTGCACTAGTGTTGCAATAGAGGACAAAGTCTCATGAAGGACATGAGCTGAGTGCACAGAAATGCACTGCTTCATATTTTGGCTTCCTCGTGTATGGACAAAGTAGAAACATGTTGATACTGAGCAAGAATTGATCAGTGTATTCCAATTTACAGTAATGTATCTGTGTAACAAGGAGGAATTTAGATTACAATCCTCTACTAACATATTTCCAGATAGTAGAGATTTACAATTTGAATTACTTCTTGTTGGTGAGATATGTCTGTGTGAACCGGAATTCAGTTCACATTGCAGTGGAAACAACTGGTAATTCCTTTTGAATGAACATGCATGAAATAGTGCTGGCAATTTCCTACCAGTCAAAATTATCTTGTGGGTATTTTTTTAAGTAACTCTTAAAAGCTGAATGAAATTCCAAGAGAGGAAAAATATGTTTTCTTTACATATAATAGGGCTGTCTTAATACCGTATTTACTCAAATCTAATGTTCACCTTTTTCGAATAAATTACCTTCTCAAATTAGGGTGCACATTGAATTCACATAATATGTTCAATATTTTTTTGGGTTTTAGGGTTTTGAAAATTGAGGTGCGCATTAGATTTGATGGTGCATTAGACATGAGTAAATACAGTAGAGTCTCACTTATCCAACACTCGCTTATCCAATGTTCTGGATTATCCAACGCATTTTTGTAGTCAATGTTTTCAATATATCGTGATATTTTGGTGCTAAATTCATAAATATAGTAATTACTACATAGCATTACTGCGTATTGAACTACTTTTTCTACTAAATTTGTTGTCTAACATGATGTTTTGGTGCTTCATTTGTAAATCATAACCTAATTTGATGTTTAATAGGCTTTTCCTTAATGCCTCCTTATTATCCAACATATTCGGTTATCCAACATTCTGCCGGCCCATTTATGTTGGATAAGTGAGACTCTACTGTATGTGGTATTTTGAATTTTACTGTTTACCACTGCATCATTCCTATCCTATCATCCTCTGAATCTAAAGTCTTCTTATTGCTACTGCAGTCCCTCTAACTTTCACTCTGTGCCCTCCTATTTTTTTTCTAGACAAGGAATTTTAGAATAGCATAAGTTTTGTTTTTCAGGTCATAGATAAGAGGAAAAAAGATAGTTGCAGCAAATGATGAAACCATTATATATTCAAAACAGACAATTTCTCAATCTTATAGGTGTTTTTTCAAACCCTTTAACTGAAAGCTGAGGAGGGGGGTTAATTGCAGGAAATATAGTGTAAAATCAAACCTACTGCTAATTCATTTGATTTTTTTTAGTTTTTTTCCATTTCTTGAAGTTGAACTAATTCCTGTTGGGAGAGGTAATTTGCAAGGTTGTAGAAGCCACTGCCTGGCGGCCTCCATTTCTGGCCACTCTGTGGTTAGATGATCCCATATTGTGCTAGCTCGTGGAGCTCCAGGTGACTGAAGGCTTCCCATGGACAGATCACAGTGATATCTGAAAAAGAGAGGCATCAAAGCAACCCATATTGCCAAAAGTCATCAGACTGCTATGCTGGAATCCGCCCTAGACCTTTTATGACAATTGGTAATGGGAGCAATTACAGGGTATCATAACCATAAATAGAACAGATTCTGAGTAACCATTTGAGATATGTTTGTGAGAGAGCTTGCCACAAGCAGTGTATGCTCTTGTGGACACACTGGTAGTTTGACACGGCTATACAAGAGGGTCGGAGGCCAAGAAACAGCCCACAGCTAATCAAACAAGGCCATTTGGGAAAGAGACAGGCTGAGGTGAAAGGTCAACTATTTCTATGTCACTCAAGGAGCGGGAGAACAAATATTCTCTTTTGTATTTACATGGATTGAGGGTTGTCAACCAACTCGGAAGAAAGAGCAGCCTGGGTGTTCTTTAAATTTGGCATCTTTTTTACTTTGTGCAAATACCTAAGCTATATAGTGCAAGCAGCATGTCATGCTTTAGATTCAGCCCTGATGCCTATTTCATCCAGTGCTGCATGTGGGACTGTAGGATGCCTGTGTGTGGTTCCTCCATAGTTTCTTACATAAATTTTATAGGCTTTCCAACACCTGGCAAATTGGCTTGCCAGCAATACCACAGGTTTAGGTAAAATAAGCCAGTGAAACTTAGCTGTTCTATCCAGAGTGTTCATAAGGAGAAAAAAGGTTTCCTGTTTATTCAGATGTATTCTAGGGAAAAAGAATCCTGAGAGTAGGTACACAGTATGGGTATACCCACTATCAAAACACTCAACACGTGGATAGGAGGCTGAAATATCTCGAAGGTGATCAAGTTCTGGCAGTGCTGAGTGGAGTATGTCGCAAGGAATCTGCTCTTGCTAATGCTTGGTATGGCAGATTTTTCATTATTGGGATAAATCCATATACAGTTCAAGCCCCGTATCTGCAGTTTCATTTATCCAACAAAACAAGTTCCCTCTAGTCTTCTACCATGATTCTATGGCATCGAGTTTGCTATCCTCCATGGTTTTGCGTATCTGTGGACAGTCCAGGAAGGTATCACAACTGAAAACGGGAGTCGTACTGTACTAACTGTATTGATACATGATAATATTCAAAATATGGCTTTTTATTAAACCTGCAGGAATGATCGGTAATTAGTTTTATCCAAATGTGTATGTATTGTGGTTTAAATTATTTTAAATTGTTTTGTTTTCATGTTAAAATTGATTTAATATCCTTTTAGTTTTTTATATGTTTCTTTTTGAGATCCCTGGATGCAGTATGGCTTATAAATCTATATAATAAAAGTGAATGTTTGTATATGTGGATGTGTGCGGTGGTATGGTGATGTTTCTTCCAGCTTTCCTATTGGCTGCTACTTCCACAGGCCACTGTGACCCTCACAAATGATGGACCTGGACCAAACTTTCAAATAGACTGGGCATCACCGGTTACCCAAACTAGTATCTTAATAAAGAAAGAAAAATGTGTTCTGTCATACCTGTTCCCAAGCCTTCCATGCCAGGGATGTCATCACCAAATCTGCAGAGGGAGGGAGTAAGTGTGAGAATACTTGCTCTACTAAGCAGCTATACTTTTCATCTCTTGACTTCAGATCATCAAAAAGGAGAAATAAAGCCTCTGATGGAGCTCTGTATTAGTGGTTCAAATACTTGCTATATCTCTCAATACAACCACTGATAGAAGTTAACGTTGTTACATGGGAGTAGTAGAAGCTTGCATGTTGAAGAAACAAATAAAATGGTAAGAATTACCAACACGTTTGTGCTATTATAACCTCAACAAAAGTTGTGTAATGTGCCCTTAGACATTATCCATGCTAATTTCTAATTGCCTTAGTGCCAAGGTAGGTATTAGAGTACATTTCAGGAAGACCCTTAAGAAGTTCCTGTACATTGTGTCAGATCATTGACCTTTAAAATAATGCCCATAATAGTCTTAGTGCATCATTTTCGTCCAATCTTCCTCAAAAAGTAAAGTTCCCCCCCCATGTTTTTGCCTACTCCAGAGAAAAACCTCATGTAAAAAATGGGATTTCAGATTTTGTTGGCCGTAAAGGTAGATTTTGGGCCCACACTTGGTATTGGTGGACAACAGGAAAGCTGCTCTGCCACCTCCTGATTGGCTTGGGAACCAGTAACCCCTTTTCTTCCGCTGCACCGGTTCCATCTTCACCACCAGAATAGTTCTTGTCCTTCAGGTTCTCAGGGTATTTCTACAAGGATAATCTGGAATACAGTGTTGCTTACTGATGTTCTCTTTCTGGGTTCAACCGTGAGAAAAATCAGTTCCTTATTTTACAATCACACAATTTTTCTCTGAAAAAATTGTTCTTGAGATTGCAAGCATGTCGTAGGTTTATTCCTAGGAAGGAATCCAAGCTGCTGAGTGTAAAAGAACTTTTTTCTCAGCCCGGAAATCTGTTAGAAGCAGAAGGAAGGAGCCTTCCCATCCCTGCCCACAGACTGATTTGTGAATAAGCACTCCCCGCAGACAGCTGCTTCGCATGGCAGAAATTGTTATTTTCTTTGGGCCTGCAGACTTGATCACATTTTTATTTCTTCTCCTTTGTTGTGAGAACCAGCTCACAGTGGAGTCAATAATTTGGGAGGGACACAAAAATTCAGAGCTTAATATTGGAGGAAGTAGACCTGCATATGCGAATTTAGATCACAACATGCAGGTATAGCTTGTGTAGATTTTACACAAGGCAAAATCAATCAAAGAATTTCCCATCAAATCATCATAGATTTCTTTTTTATATAAAAATGGGCATTTAAGAGGGTGCTGCATTGTTTAATTGAATTGATTTTATTTACTTTTATCTGTTTCATTTGTTTTATTACTGTGAATATTGCAATGTTTGCTTTTATTTGTATTGTGCTTGTTTTAAATTATAAGGCATAATGAGTTCCAATTTTCTTTGGGTGGGAGAGTGGGATGATGATGATGATGATCATCATCATCATTACCTTTCTGCTCAGAAAAAAGATGGTAGGAAGGAGTCATTTAACAGCTGCTACCACCCCCATCAAATTGGGAGTTCAGAAATGGTATTTTCATATATAGCAAAAGCTTCTTTAGAAGTTGAACTAAAACAGCAGCTTCACCACCCCAGGAGTTTCACTTCCCATTTGTTTACCAAAATTTGTCTCTGCTTCCTATCTTCAGACCTCAGATGCAGATAGAGAAAAGAGGGCTGTTATGGGTTCAATAGCAGGACCAATAAGCACTCAGCCCCAACTCTTCTGACACCGAAGGGGAAAATAATGCGGTGGAGATTTGTAGATCCTATAAAGCTGGTTTTATATAAAGCTCTCCAGGATGGAAATGTTGCAATGAAAGAAGCTGCTGAGCTGGTAGGGATGTAACAGTGGTACATTAGAGGCATATAACTGTTTCCAGGGAAAGGTGGGACCAACACTCTTCTTGTAAGCAACACTTCATTTCTCACCCTTGGATGCCCTTCTTTGGTGGCTTGCTCTTGAACTGTCGAGTTTGCCTCTGCTTGAATTTGGCAGGTCCTTTCCTGGGGGTGACGGGCCCTCCGGTCACCTTGGTGGCTGATTTGACTTCTGGTGTTGGAGGTTCCAGGCTCATGGCTGCAACGAAGAAAAGTCTCCTTGGCAAACTGGGTCAGTTCCTTAATCTGTTGAGAAAAAAGGAAGGGAGTGGGAAATGGACCGCAGGCCTCAGAGGAATTTCTGGACTGATCATATATTCTGAAAGATATATTTCAATGTTCAGAAGAGACCGTTCATTTGAGAGAAGGCGTATCTTTGATCTCTAGATAGAGATTTTCCCTTCTAACATTGGTGTTATTTCAAAACATACACACTTTACAGTTCATTCTTAGAGATGGTCCTCCTATTAGGCTGAACTAAGCTGGGCTTCAGGTGGCAGGGACTCGGAGGTGGTCAAAAGCAGCACCAAGATTTTGGAAGGTGGAGCTCTGTGTGCAATGCAGCCTTCTGCTACACACATCTGCTGCACTTTTTTTCATGTCAGGAGCCACTTGAGAAATTGCAAGTTGCTTCTGGTGTGAGAGAATTGGCCATCTGCAAGGACGTTGCTCAGGGGACACCCGGATATTTGATGTTTTACCATCCTTTGGGAGGCTTCTCTCATGTCCCCTCATGGAGAGCTGGAGCTGATAGAGGGAGCTCACCCACTCTTTCTGGATTTGAATCACTGACCTGTCAGTCAGCAGTCTTGCCGGCTCAAGGGCTCCACTACACTCACTACAATGGACAGTCTCCTCCTCTAGGGCACAAGTAAAATTGAACTACTAGTCTAGTTTCTGTTTGTGGAAGGGTTTTGCCCTTTTCCTCAAGTGGCAAAACTGGGCAGGGTTTTTCACCATTCTTCAAAAACTACACTGCATGGTAAAATATTTTCATCATTGGTTATATTCTCCTTACCATCACCCTTTCAGAGTGTGGCACTGGTGCCATATTTGCCGGGGGTCACACACTCTTCCCCTACATCTGCTTTACACATCAAACTTGGAGAAAATACAGATTGAGAATTCCTCATCTGGAATTCTGAAAAACAAAGTCCTCCAAAATACATAGGTATCGGAGATACTGATGCCTTTGCTTTCTGATGGTTCAGTGCACACCCTCTGTTTTAGGCACAAGCAAATATTCCAAAACCAAAATATGTAACTGTGCCGTCCGCCGGACAATAAAAAACTATAAAACTGAAACGTGCTGTCCTTTATCCGGGCGAACTGCAAATCCCTATAAGCTGTCCTATAGATATTGAACGACTGAGTCTGGATAACTTCAAAAAAGGATGTTTATTCATACAAGGTTGTAAACCTGGCACAGATCTTAAAGTTGCAGAAAATGAAACAAATTTCCATAGGTTTTAGTTGCAGAATTATCCCTGGTTCCAGAAGGCAAAGGTGATTATAAAACCACTATACCCTAATCACGCTGTCTATATTAGAAGGAGAAACTCTTTCCTTCCCTATCTTTACAGCAAAGATTAGTTCTAGAAGCGATGGAATAACCCTGCTCCTCTAACTAGAATTCCTATTCCAGATCAGTATAATTCAATACTTATCTAATTTGGATAGGCTTAGATTGGCCTGGTTTTGAGGATGATTTGTCCCAGTTAGCCTTGCACAGCTCCAGCACGTTGGAAGACTATAGCCAGAATGAAACTCTAAAATGGAGACTAGACCCTGGTAAAAAGGGCGGTCCTAAGATGTTGTACTCTTTGACCAATCATTGCAAAGAAAACTGCAGCCAGCTCTTGCAGACTTCAAGCCACCTTTCCTGGGCTTTGCAGCCAGAGGCTGAAACAAAATGCAAAGGAGGGAAAACAAACAAACGACCAATAAGTAAGGCAAACCATCGTCCTGGGGGACGGAACACTCCCCGCTTAAATTCCCAGGATGTGGGAATTTACCACTCAAAAACATACAAACACCTTTGCACATATGACAATACAAACACTAGAACTTTAAACATCTCCAATAAGCAACACGAGGTCACTAATTGGTCTGTCCAAAATGGACACTTTGGCTCTGTTGCAAGTCTTTAATTGAACTTTCCTGACCTTACCGTCCGGGCAAGGAAAGGTCTTTAATACAATGCCCATGGGCCACGCATGGCGGGGCAAGTCTTTGTCCTTTAACAACACAACGTTGTTAACCTCAATGTTGTCCTGTGGGCTTTGCCAGATTCTTCTAGCTTGAAGCTGGCTTAAGTACTCAGCTTTCCACCTTTTCCAAAAGTGGTTGGCCAAGGACTGCACCTGTTTCCACAGGGCACGGTGAGTTCCGTCCGGAACTGGCAACATGATGTCCTTCCATCCTGGCACCTTTTGTGTCAAAATAAGTGCAGGAGTCAGTGGTTGTAAGTTCTCAGGGTCACTGGTAAGGGGAACCAGCGGCCGGTTGTTGATAATTGCGGTAACTTCCGCCATAAGTGTCACCAAAACATCATGCGTCAATGACCTATGACTCAAAAGCATGGCATTAAGGATTTTGCGACTAATACCAATCATCCTCTCCCAAACACCACCCATGTGGGAGGCGTGAGGAACATTGAAAGTCCACATAATTTGTTCAGTATTCGTAAAGTTCTGAACCTTTGGGTCTCTCCCAAACCTAGACACACAATTGAGTTCTTTGGTTGCACCTACAAAATTGGTGCCACAGTCCGACCGAATTGACTTAATTGGCCCTCTGAGGGCTATGAACCTTTTTAATGCGTTTAAAAATGATGAAGTGTCCATCCCTTCTATGACTTCTATATGGACAGCTCGTATTACTAAACAAGTAAACAAAACTGCCCACCTCTTGCTATTTACAACACCACCCCTGGTTTTCCTAGTGACAACCTCCCAAGGACCAAACACATCGATTCCCACATGGGAAAAGGGTGGGTCTGTCAAAGTCCTATCCTGAGGTAGTTCTGCCATCAACTGACTTTGACAGTTTCGCCTAAGGCGCCTGCATTTAACACATTTGAAAATACAACTGTTGACCAACCTTTTGGCATTAACTACCCACAGACCTTCATTTCTAAGGGCTGCCTCAGTTAGAGTTCTACCCTGATGATGGATCCTTTCATGGTGATGCCGAACGAGCAGCAATGCAGTGTGACTATTAGGGGGTATGATGATGGGGTTTTTTATGCACGCCTTGAGTTTAGCTTTGGCTAACCTTCCTCCAACTCTCAAAATACCCTCCTTGTCTAGAAATGGGTTTAACTCATTTAGAAGACTTTGATTAGGGATGTTGAGCCCTTGCTCTAGCCTAGCTATTTCCTGCTTGAAAGCAGATCTCTGTACTGACTTGAATATGACGCTCTTAGCCTTTATCATATCCTGGACCTGTAAAGGCTCACTATCTTTGCAAGCTAAACGATGTATAAGCCTAGCAACTGCTCTAAGAAGACTGTGCCACTCCGAAAAACATTCAAAACGGTGTGGTTCCAGGCAAGATCTTTGGCCCATCTTGATTTCTGTGGTCATCTTGCAAACTTTCACCTCTGCACTTCGTGAGACTTGAGCATTCATAATGTCCGAAAACCTTTGCTCATCTTTCGAGAGCGCTATGGCTTCGTCTCTCTCAGAGACTTTGAAGGTGGAGGAATACTCTGGAGTTATTCCTTGGCAGTAGACTGAGATGTGACTTAGGCAACTGCGCACAAGTGTAGGACGTCCACCTTTAAGCACCTGTGCTTGATTGGAGTCCAACGACGATGGTGGGTGCATCTTGTTTATGCACACTGGGCCTGTAACTGTCCAGCCTAGTGGTAGCAGCTGAGCAATGGGCGCCCCTGGAGGTCCCTTAACTTGGTCGTTCACATAGAACAAGTTCGGACAGTCCGCACCAAGCAGAAGGGCAATGTCCACATCTGGACGGAAAGCAGGTAAGGCGTTCTTCAGCTTTCGCAAGTGAGGATGGGCTTCCACGACTTCTCTGGTGACAATCTGCCTTTTGTTCCGGGGAATAGAGGAACACTCAATGAGGTCTGGTAACTCGAACAGTCTCTTCTGGTCACAAGAGGAGACAACAAAGCCGGATGCTATGCGACCCTGCAACTTCTTCTTCCCTACACAGGTGAACATGGTGTAGTCGACCGTCTGGGTTTTTATGTCAAACAGTTGGAAAAACTCTGGAGTCGCCAGGGAGGCGTCGCTTTGTGAATCCAAAGCCACGTAAAGTCTCTTTTTAAGCCAAGGTCTTCTGGCTGGATATACATCTGCTAGGCAGATGGGATGGCAGACTCTGAACTGGTGCACGTCAGAGCATAGTTCAGTACAGGCGACCGATGGAGCATCCTCCTGCATCCGTGACGCGGTCTGCATGTTGGTGGCTTCAGTAGATGACCCTTCTTTGGAAGACGTGTCCCCTTTGGCGCGGGAGACAGCGTCAGAGTTGTGCATCGCGGTGCAATGCTTAAGGCTGTTACACCTTGCGCATTTGACGTCCTCTTTGCAGTTGGAAGCAAAGTGAGGAGTTGCTCCACAGCACCTAAAACATATGCCCAGCTTCTGTACAATCTGTTGTCTTTCTTTATAAGGCTTCTTGCCAAATTCCCGGCAGTTGGCCAAACTGTGAGGCTTTTGGTGAATGGGGCAGAGCACCTCCTTTACTTCTGACCTGGTTTTGTCAGTCTTGTGTTGAGTTTCGACTGCCTTTACGCTGACAGGTCTATTGGCCTCTCTAGGTGGTTTCTTGTCCACTTCAGGCGCCTTCCCTGTATGGATCCCTTGATATAAGGTGGGCAGGCCCGTCTGTGGATCATTCCTTTCCCTGGCCGCTCTGGTGATGAACTGGACCAGATGGGAAAACGGTGGGTACGCCTGAGAATGGGCCTCCTTGTAGTTAAAAACCTGTTTCCCCCAGTCTTCCTGCAGGGCAAAGGGAAGTTTGTCCAGAATCTGCCGCTGGGACAGATGCTGATCGAGGCACTGCAGTCCAGGCAACTCTGGATTCTCCTTGGCCGACTCTAACTCTGCAAGAAGATCACTGAGGTCCCACAAGAGCTTGCAGTCCTTGAGCTTTAAGGTTGGGAACCTTTGCAGCTTGTCCATTAGAGATGCTTCAATCTCCGTGCTAGCTCCATACCGCTGATGTAATCTGTCCCAGGCCTTTTCCAAGGCTTTGTCGGGATCAGCTACATGGGCTGAATATATTCTCTTAACTTGAGAAGATGATGCTGGACCCAACCAGGCGCCTAGCAGGGTCAGCTCTTCTTCAGGCAACAACTTTAAGTCTCTAATTGCCCTCTTGAAGGTAACCTTCCAGAGAAGGAACTCTTCAGGCTTGTCTGAAAACTTTTCGACTCCCTTGTCCTTGAGGTCTCTTTTGGGACTTCTAAGGATCGAGACGAGTTGGGATTCTGGTGTTGACGGTGTCTTATGTGGCGTTGGCTGCTGCAGGGAGAAATCCCGTGCTCCTGGTGTCGACCTTTGACCCTTTGGAGGGAAGGCATCGTCTGTAGACGGACAGATGGTTCCTTTTGGACTTGCTTGTAGGGCCCAATTGGTGATAGGCTTTGATGGTTTGGCTGACTGCTCGGGAATCTTAGTAGGAGGCACAGGCAACCTGAGCAAAGACGAGCTCCCCGCTATGATGCTCTGAACTTTAGGCAACCCGAAGGCAACTTTAGGGCCCTGTTCTGACCGAAGAGAGAAGTCTTCATGTTCCTCGTCAGAAAGCTGGCTGTTTAAACTATTAAGGTGCACAAGCACCTTGGAGGAAGGGTCCTGCATTGGCAACTGACTTACATTTTCTTCTGTGAGTTGCCCACTTAGGACCTTGGCCAAAGTCTCAGCTTTTACCTTTTTGGCAGTAGCATCCATCCTTATTCTAAGCATTTCTATTTCACATTGCCTTTGGGCCTGTTCTATTTGGAGTCGCTGTTCCTCCTCTTTAAGGTGGAAAGTGTGGTCAGCTGCTTTTGCATCAGCTTCCGCCTCCGCAACCTTGCTCTGTAGCTCCAGACGTGCAGCCTCCTTAATGTGCAAGGCAGCTAGGGAAGAGATGGCACTCCCAGCAGCAGAAGACTTGCTAGAGTGGCTGTGTTTAGACGATGCACGCTCCCTTAGTTTAGATACCTGGCTAGACCGGTTGGACTTAAGACTAAGTGCCACAGCAGGTGATTTTAAAAGATTGGTCTCATGGCTGCATAAGGAAGCTAGGATTGCCCTCACCCTATTTTCTTTCTCATTAGTGTCAGCTAAAACACTCACTATTTCTAACTCTGAATCCTTGGCGTTAATGCGCTCGAGGACCTGGACTATCTTAGACACTAAACCCCTCCAAAGACCGAAGGTCTCTTCGAGGTCTGTCTGTAATATGGATGGCACCCTTGTAATACCCAAGCTCTCTATTCTGCCCATCAATGTTGTGATGCGCTCCCATGCCGAACCTAACCTCACATGGAGGAACTCCTTTTCGTCTATTAGATGGGCTAGCATTTTGGCTGAAGGGTGCTTTATCCTTTGGGGCCTTTCATTCCTACTTTCAGCCTCAGGAGGAGATATACCATCTGTATCATCTTGAAATTGCATAGACATTATATATTCTTAGTAGCAAGTAAATTTACAACAAAGGCAAATGCAATATACCTGCAAGTAAATTTACAATAAAAGCAAATGCAATATATAATACAATGCACAGCACTTAACCATAGCAATATATATCACTAAGTAACTATACTTTACAAAGATTGTGACCTTTGGCGCCAGACTTTGGTGGGCAAGCTGCAAAATGCCAACTGACAGCAACTTGCCACTTGATACCTCCCTTGCCCGAGTGACGTAAACTGCCAAAATGGCGACTTCGCCAAATTTTCAAGCACCTTGTGCTCCGCGGCTCGAGGCCTGCCGCCGAAGGAGCACCGAGGCTGGCTTTGGAAAGGAGGAGAGAAGAGACGCCTCCTCCCCGCTGTGAAGGGAGGTCACCATCGCAGGTCAATGAGGCAGGTCACCACCGCAGGACGATGAGGCAGGTCACCACCGCAGGACGATGAGGCAGGTCACCACCGCAGGACGATGAGGCAGGTCGAAGCCGGCCGAGTGCTCCGGCCGAACTCGCAGCAGCGTTGCCAGGCCTGTCCAGGTTCTAGCCTGGTTCTGGTGGGCTTCACGCCTCAGAGCCAGCCAAAGAACTGTCGCTGGTGCTCCGCGGCTCGAGGTCTACCGCCGAGGGAGCCCTGGACGTTGCTGGGAACTGCACAGCCTGTGCAAACCCAGAAAGCCACTGGGCCACGTGCGCACACGCGAGCCAAATAGCAAGGAAATAGAGCCCCACTATTTGACTCCTTCAGGTCTGAGAGCAGGCTCCACTGCCTCAGACGCTGGTAGAGTCTTTAGGTATGCAGACTGAGCTCAGGCGGAAAAGCTAAACTAAACTTCCTAAACTATAAAAAACTATAAGCCGTGCAAGCTAGCTCAAGCGGAAAAACCGCTGATCTACCTCAAAACTGTGCCGTCCGCCGGACAATAAAAAACTATAAAACTGAAACGTGCTGTCCTTTATCCGGGCGAACTGCAAATCCCTATAAGCTGTCCTATAGATATTGAACGACTGAGTCTGGATAACTTCAAAAAAGGATGTTTATTCATACAAGGTTGTAAACCTGGCACAGATCTTAAAGTTGCAGAAAATGAAACAAATTTCCATAGGTTTTAGTTGCAGAATTATCCCTGGTTCCAGAAGGCAAAGGTGATTATAAAACCACTATACCCTAATCACGCTGTCTATATTAGAAGGAGAAACTCTTTCCTTCCCTATCTTTACAGCAAAGATTAGTTCTAGAAGCGATGGAATAACCCTGCTCCTCTAACTAGAATTCCTATTCCAGATCAGTATAATTCAATACTTATCTAATTTGGATAGGCTTAGATTGGCCTGGTTTTGAGGATGATTTGTCCCAGTTAGCCTTGCACAGCTCCAGCACGTTGGAAGACTATAGCCAGAATGAAACTCTAAAATGGAGACTAGACCCTGGTAAAAAGGGCGGTCCTAAGATGTTGTACTCTTTGACCAATCATTGCAAAGAAAACTGCAGCCAGCTCTTGCAGACTTCAAGCCACCTTTCCTGGGCTTTGCAGCCAGAGGCTGAAACAAAATGCAAAGGAGGGAAAACAAACAAACGACCAATAAGTAAGGCAAACCATCGTCCTGGGGGACGGAACAGTAACCCTTCTGGCATTTTAGATGAGGGATATTCAACCTGAATCTGTTTCCCTCTCCCTTTTAGTCCTTCCAAAGTGCAGTTCTTTTTGCAGACCCTTTCCTTCTGTAACGCATGAATTGTTAAGTGTCCACCTTCAAAATGAGAATGAGACAAAAAGTACATACAGGGATGAGAACTCAATGCAAAATAGACATGCAAACTATTCTTACTTAGGAGCAGAAACAGGGTATAGGATCATCATGCAGCATACAGCAGACAACATAGGCACAGGGCACACAGTCTCAATGGGCAACTATCTAACAAATTTGTTCTCATGCAGACTTGCCCACAGCAGATTGGGTGCATCTGTTCCTGGCAGCAATCCAGTGAGCACACTGAGGTGCAATTTTTCCAATAAATGGAACATTGATGTGATGCAATACTGTATTCCTTTTTTTCACATTCAAGTCCTAAAACATATGTTAATCTGATTAGCATGTTCCACCTCATCACATATATTTTCCACCTCTGTGTAATGCTCACAGGATTAATATTGGAGAGGAAAGAGAAGGATTTGTTTTGTTGTTCATCAGCTATTTCCAGAGCTGAATCTCCCTTCATGAAAAGGTTTCTCTCAGACTCAGCAATGTTCATCCATGGGCTGGAATCACACAGATAGGGAATAAGACTCCACAGGCTTTCTTGCAATTGAAATAGAAACTACAGTGTTCCCTCACTTATCACGGGGGTTACGTTCCAGGAGCACCCGCAATAAGTGAAAATCCGCGAAGTAGGGACACTATATTTATTCTATGTGTGGAGGAGAGCAAACCACAGACGGCTTACTCCAATGCAGTCTGTACTTTATTTTAGCAGTTACAATATACAGTACACCGGCAGAGAAGAAGAATGGAAGCTAAATAACTCTTTTTTTATTTCCAACCCTTCCCTCCCCTCCCCCCTCTTCCTTTATTTCTCCCTCCCCCCCCTTCCAAAACCTTTTGCATGCCGCAAAAACCTGCAAAACAGTGAAAATACTGCAATAAATGTGTGCATTAATATTAACTGAAAACCCGCAAAATAGCGAGGGAGTGAAAAGTGAACCGCGAAGTAGCGAGATAACACTGTACTTTGTCCCCATAATTGTCATTTTGAGAAATGTTCCCCAAAAAATCAGGTCATTTTGAAAATCATGGCTTAGATCTATCATAAATGTAAAGATTAAACATATGCTTCAATTAATCTCATTAGAGATTATTTTAAATAACATTGTTTTCAAATCTTAAAGTATTATTATCATTTTCTCAGGTATAGATTTTTGCAGCACAAAACTAATATATATTTGGCAGGCTCATTGGATTAAGGTAGACTAGCCTAAGAAAAGCTTTCCAAGGCAGTTTCAATTAGGAGATGGTCCAGAGCAAGCTGGTATCTTTACATGGCTGAAACAATTTGTATAAAACATAGAATCCATCATACCTGAGCGTCTTCTTGGAGCTATATATACCCTTTTGGACCCATGTAAGAGTAGAAGTTAGGTAGTTTTGAATAAGCAAACTATGAACTATGAGCCTAGTAAACAAACTGCTACTTACCAGATATGGACTGTCTGTAATACAGCAGTACCTCTTAAAAGTGACCAGTGCCTCTTGCTTGCCAGAGCTCTGGAGGCTTGAAAGGGGTTGCTAGATTTATTGTGCTTTTCATAATAGGATTATGTCACTTGTTTTTAATCCTGTGTCATTTTCAATGATACCTACATTGTTTATTATCTATGTATCCAGGATAAGGGAAGGGCTTTGGGATACAAACACAGGGATAACATTTCAATATTATTGCAATTGGCTAAATATCGGCCTCTGTTCTTTCTAGAAACAAGAAAAAGCTTTAGTTTCAAATTGCCATATCATTTTCCAAACAGGAGGATGGAAAGGAGAAGTGAAAAAGTAAGATAACAACAACTTTAAGACTAACTGGTTTTTTTTTTTCTTTTAGTATGAGCTTTCATGAGTATAAAGCCACCTCTTTAAATGTAGTATACAATACAGATTGCACCTGAAGAAGTGTGTTTATTGTATCCATGAAAGCTCATGCTGAAATATAAACCAGCTAGACATGCTGCTACATGTCTTCCTTTTTTAAAGAAAAAAAGAAAAAAAGAAGAAGTCTTTATTAGTGCTTTTCTACAGTTGTGATACGCAAACATAGTGGCGTTCTTCCTTTTTACGCTACAAGAGACTAACAGGGCTACTTCTGCATGTGTGTCTTATGAAACCCTATGTATTTTTATTTGAAGGATTGGTTACTCTTGAATCCACAATTTCTAGAAGGGTAGCCATGTTAGTCAAAAACGGAAGAGTATTTCAGTCTCTGCTTGTGACCTAAAAAAAACCCCAGAAATTCTAGAATAAACTGACAAAACATGAAATCTGGTGGACAAAAATTTATTGGGAAGCTTTGTTCTTTCATCCATGGCTTGAGTTGGGTCAGCAGGTTTTTATTATATGATCAGTGACCTGGATCAGATCATCACCTGTATTAATTATTTTAGCAAGGCCAAGATGTTCGCATATCAGCACAGTAACCTGAAGGTTCCATTTCGAATCTGGGGAGAGCGCAGAGTGCTCCCTCTGTCAGCTCCAGCTCCCCATGCGGGGACATGAGAGAAGCCTCCCACAAGGATGGTAAAAACATCAAAACATCTGGGCGTCCCCTGGGCAACGTCCTTGCAGACGGCTAATTCTCTCACACCAGAAGCTACTTGCAGTTTCTCAAGTCACTCCTGCCACATAAAAAACAAAACAAAAAAAAATACAGTGATCTTCCTAGACAACAATAGGAGAGATTATGGCCAGTGGCAGAACTTCTTGAGGCATCCTAGAAGATTGTGAGATGAGCTACTCAGACACTGCTTTGATTTATCAAACAGCTATTTGCCAGTTTTTTCAACTGTTGTTTTTAGTATTCGGTCAACAAATCTTTGTACACTGTACCAGATGAAACAAACAAAAAACAAGTACCTTTTAAATGTTTCCTTCCTACACAATCATCCATGGATTTATTTAACACAAAGCTTTTATAGCTTAATCCTTTTTGCTACAGAATACATAGTTGTATTCAGTCCATACTCCAGTCCATATTCCAGGGAATAATGCCTGACTGCTCACTGGAGGGAAGGATATTAGAGGCAAAAATGAAGTACTTTGGACACATAACGAGAAGACAGGAAAGCTTGGAGAAGATAATGATACTGGGGGAAAAGGAAGGAAAAAAAGAAGAGGGGCCAACCAAGGGCAAGGTGGGTGGATGGTATCCTTGAAGTGACTGGCTTGACCTTGAAAGAGTTGAGGGTGGCCATGGGCCAAGGCAGCTCTGGCGTGGGCTAGTCCAGGAGGTCACAAAGAGTCAGAAGCGACTGAACAATAAATAACACAACATAGCTGTAATTAGTAGAAGATTCAGCACTTCCATTAAAAAGTGATCTGTGATTCGTATCTAAAAACTTGTTTAGAGCAAATGGATGTGAAGGACAAAGGCAATTATTTGCTTTTCTAGAAAGGCTTTTGCTAACTTCCTCTGAAATACAACATTTTGCTCAAGTTAGCTACCAAGCTTTTTTACAGATGCACTCATTTTAAGGGTACTGTGAATCAGTTTGACCTTGAATTTACAGTCATGTGGATGTTTCCTCCCTCTAGTCTTGACAACATTTCAAGTGGTCCTTTCAACAGCAGCATGAAGGACAAACTGGGGGATGTAAGAATGCTTCTGTGCTTTTGGTGAAAAAGAAATCACCTCCTGATTTTTGAGGATCAAACTGCTTCTAAAGCAGAAATGAGAAACACGTTTTTTAAATTGCATCTCCCACGACTGTGTGGGCTGGGATACAGTCCAGCAATATCTAGAAGGCCATGTTGTCGCCATCTTGATGATAAAGGTAAAGACCAGCCATCTTTTTTCCTGGTTTGTTGGCAAGTCTGGCACTTATGAGCTCTCCTTATGTTACACTACTCTCCTTATCCTACTCTCCTTATGTTGCACTAAAAGGATATTTCCAACATGAACATATATAAATTGTTTGGTGCATTTGAGGGTTTTTTTTTTTTGCATCTGATCTCTTTTTGGCTCGGACTGGGAAAATTATCATTGAGCAACAACTTTCACAATCCTCCAGTTGGCCACTGGCCATAGTGACTAAGGGAAACTGAAAGTTATAGTACAAACAGGACACTGTCCCAAGTTCTACTTTTAGGCTAGAGGTATACAAATAGTTGGAACTAGTTTTCTTTCGCCCACAAAAGTTAGAAAAAGAATTTCAGTTCTCTGGGGAAATATAGAGGCATTACAGTTGCCGGCACATCTGATTGTCTCTTGACCTTGTAATTAACTTCTATATCCCAGCCTTGATTCATATTATAAGACAGCATTTAGCATTACAGTACACACAATCAGTATCTGCTGGGCCTTTGTTCCAGGACCTTCCATGGATAGCAAAATTTGTAAATATTCAAGCCTCTTTTTTATATTTTGATGGCAAAATCAGTATCCTCTTGGAAACTTTTTATTTAGGGAGATATTTCTGAGCTCTGGCTGGTTGTATCCATGGATATGAAGGGGCAACTGTACTGAAATAATGCATGCTAAATGCTTTGAACAATTCAAAGCGCTATATAAATATCAGCATACATCAGTATTATAAATCCTCTGGCCAAAGAGCATTTGCAACTCTTAGTTTTTCCCATTATAATATAAAAATATTGCTAACTTTTAAAGACTTATTTGCAAATTAACAACAGGAAGCACTTTGTGCAAGTAAAGTATAATTATTTATTTTATTATAAATATTATGCAGATGTTTACAAATATAAATAGAGCCATGTTGATGGTAAGATCTATGGGACAGTCTTGTCATTTTTGCCCATGTGATAGGAAAATGTAGGATATGTAGATTCAAGTTCTATTCAGTCATGAAGCACAACTTCCTGAGGGCCCTCACGTGCCTTAGCCTGAGCTAAAGGGACTGAGCAGCTGACTCAGCTACAGTGTGATCTCTTCATACTTCCTCAGAAGTGACTGACATAGCACACATGGATTTATTCCCAAGTAGGCATACATTGAAATGTTTCTTGCTTCTATTGAATTTTACTTTTTCGTAAATGTATGAGTGTCCACCCATGTACATGTATGATCTTTAATCCTGACACTCTCCCTCATGCTTCAACTATCTAATGGGGGGGGGGGGACGACTTTACAGTATTTAAGGCGTCATCCAAGGATCTGCATGTAGAGTCAGAGTTGTTCTTTGAAGGCCCATGATACAACAATCTTCCTAAGCTGGGCATGAAATCCCACTGTCAACGCATGTTCTGCTGAGGGATACAAATCTAATTAATAATTATGCAGCACTGGAAAAGCTGACCTGACTCAAATGCATTTAAATCAGGACTCCTCAGTATCTATCAAATGCCACAGAGGAATAAAAAACACAATACAGTTGACAATAAAATCAGGAGAAACACTGTGAAACCCTTTTCAGCAAAATAGGTTGAAAATTATGTTATGACATATATCAACATCATATCAATAGGCTTCAGAATTCTAGAATTAATCAAACTTGCACCTTCTCGTTCAGAAGGACAACAGATCAAAGGAGGGAAACCCTTGCCCCTTCCAATATTTTGGACGTCAACACTGTGAAGCCCTAGCATGCACTACTGATTGCAAAAGACAATAGGGGATGTAGTGCAAAATATATAGTGGATGAAACAAGTATCTATTCTACCTTCCATAATCCTTTCCCATTGGCCATGGATTGGAGAGCTGAAGTGAGTAACATCTGGAGGATCCAAGATTCCCTCTCCCTGTTGTAAATGATCAAAATTTCCTTTCTTTGTGCATCTATTATGGCCTGAGAGCTTCAGTCTTTCTTCATGAGGAATTTGATTTCCATCTTCAAGAACATTTTTATATTCTCATCCTCTATGTGTTTCTCCACAGCTGCCAATGCCTCCTCTCCACCATCCTGGTAATGTTTCAGCAGCTCTTCTGCATATGTGATCCACACACAGTTGTGGCATCCGCTCATGCAACAAGTTGTAGGAGGAGAAAGGCTTGAAGGTACATCAGAATGAGGCTTTGGAGAAGCAGCCTTCTCCTGAGAGTCAGGCCCTTTGTCCATCAGGGAAGCAGCATTTTGGGAAACATTATCCTTGTCCTCCGTGTGGATGTGACGCTGTCCACTGTCGATGAGCATCACAGGGAGCCTCTGCACAGTCACTAACCTCTTGTGACAGGATTGGTCCAGGAGCAAGGGCATAGCAGCACTGCTGTCCTGGGGATGCTTGGAGAGACAGAAGCACTCCTAGCAAGAACAAAAACAGTGTTACATATGTTCCAGTACGATAGTCCCTCTCCAGAAGTCAAACCAGGCCAGGATCTGGTTTGTCAGATTTCATTTACACATTCCCAGAAGTTGTAGTGAAACTTTCCACACAAAGCATTGGTGATAGAGAGCAACAAAAGACAATAAAATGCAATAATAATAATAATAATAATAATAATAATAATAATAATAATAATACAGGCAGTCCCCTAGTCACAGACATCAGACTTACATACCACTCAAAGTTATAAATGTCAGGTGAGACAACAGGAAATCTACCCTTAGGAAGGGAAATCACTCCTAAAAGAGTTATCGTGGGGAAAAGGTGTCTCTGCTGAAGCTTTATCAACAATCCTTATTTCTACAACAAGCCAAAATGTTCAAAATCCAATTATCACAGGAACAGAAAGGGAGGTGAAATATTCTTAACAGGAAAACAGACAGCAAAGCAAACACCACAGGGGTGTTAGCCCTTCCCTAAGGAGTCCCCGGTGGCGCAGTGGGTTAAACCGCTGAGCTGCTGAACTTGCTGACCGAAAGGTTGGCAGTTTGAATCTGGGGAGCGAAGTGAGCTCCCGCTATTAGCCCCAGGTTCTGCCAACCTAGTAGTTCGAAAACATGCAAATGTGAGTAGATCAATAGGTATCCCTCTGGCAAGAAAGTAATGGTGCTCCATGCATCCAAGGTTACATGACCTTGGAGGTGTCTACGGACAACGCCGTCTCTTTGGCTTAGAAATGGAGATGAGTACCAAACCCCAGAGTTGGACACGACTGGACTTAATGCCAGGGGAAAACCTTTACCTTTACCTATGCTATCCAAAGCTAATATGCATACGTGTGTGTATGTACAGTAGAGTCTCACTTATCCAAGCCTCTGGATAATCCAAGCCATTTTTGTAGTCAATGTTTTCAATATATCATTATATTTTGGTGCTAAATTCATAAATACAGTAATTATAATATAACATTACTGCGTATTGAACTACTTTTTCTGTCAAATTTGTTGTATAACATGAAGTTTTGGTGCTTAATTTGTAAAATCATAACCTAATTTGATGTTTAATAGGCTTTTCCTTAATCCCTCCTTATTATCCAAGATATTTGCTTATCCAAGCTTCTGCCGGCCTGTTTAGCTTGGATAAGTGAGACTCTACTGTATATATATGTAGATAGATAGATAAGAGATATAGGGATGGAGATGCATTTTAAAAATGTACCTGTTCTGTTTTACAAACAAATTCATCTTAAGAACAAACCTACAGAACCTATGTGTTGTCGAAGGCTTTCATGGCCGGGATCACAGGGTTGTTGTATGTCTTTCGGGCTGTGTGGCCATGTTCCAGAAGCATTCTCTCCTGACGTTTCACCCACATCTATGGCAGGCATCCTCAGAGGTTGTGAGGTACCTCACAACCTCTGAGGATGCCTGCCATAGATGTGGGCGAAACGTCAGGAGAGAATGCTTCTGGAACATGGCCACACAGCCCGAAAGACATACAACAACCCTACAGAACCTATTTTATTTGTAACTTGAGGACTGTCTGTGTAATACAATACATGCTAAAATCCAGAAAGGAGTGGTGATACCTTTACTGGACAACCAAAATACTTGTTGTATTTTGTTGTATGCAAACAAGGCTACTACTCCTGAATATGCTTCCCGAACTTAAAGCAAGGTTAGAGAACTTTTGGCTCATCAGGAGCTGGCTGGGTCTTCTGAGGGATGGCATTGGAGACATCTGCAGAGTCAAAGACTCCTAGGAAATGAAATTAATCACATATATACCACATACAGACAGGTTTTAAAAACCCATTTTAAAAAAGGCTAGCATCCTAGTTTCAGCAAACTGTCTACATTCCTTGATTGCAGGCAGAGCTGGGTTCAAGTTCCACTTGTGACACTGAACCAGCTGAACTTCAGAAAGTCACTGTTTCTGCAATCCCTGAGATGGTTAAAATCTTCTTCTTGTTGTTGTTATCATTATAATCATCATCATCACCTCGTAGGGCTATTTTCTTTCATATGTATCATCTTTAAGATTCAGTGCAAAGAAGTTATTTATGGCTGAACCACCTATTAGGTAGTGGCCACTGCACAGAGAATATTCACAATTATTAATCCCACATCTCATTGATCCCAATTCACACAGACAGCCAGGCAGGAAGGCTTGTTGCTTAGCAACTGGCATTCCACATAATACCAGCACTAACCACAGGGAAGGCAAATAGCCACGGATAGTCTTATTCTCCAGGAATGTGAAAACTCCCTTTTAAACACCAATTAAAACACTTGATGCCACCATACTCTGTTGCAGCAAATTGTATCAGTTGCCTTTGTGAGTATGTCCTAGATGAGAAAAGGTTGGAAACTGTTTGAACTGTGGTTGAGGGTGGCACCAATACACCATAAGGCCATAATCAGTATCATTATCAACAATATTTTTATAGCTATGCAGTTTATAGTTGCCTTGTACAAAAATACAAATATCAAACTAAAACACAAGAGCCCTGTGCCTACAATGGCCAAAGGCAAAATCTTATCAACATCACTTTGGGTCTCAATTAAGCCCCCGGTGGCGCAATGGGTTAAACCCTTGTGCTGGCAGGACTGCTGACTGAAAGGTTGGCGGTTCGAAAAAGTGGGATATAAATAAACATCATCATCATGGAAATATTGTTTGACCATAGCCTGATTCTTATAAAGATTAACATATGACTATAGATTTTGTAATTTTTCTTATAAACCAGCATGTCTTCCTGATTTCGATTTCTTGGACAATACAAATTTAGTCATCAGGGAGAGGAATCTGTCGCCTAAAGACAAGACTTATTTTTAAAGGAATGTCATCTAATTTGACTTCAACTGACTATTTAACCTGCTAAACTTACAACCCATGCTAATACAAATTGTCTTTTAAAATAAACAAATAAATGACACAGCCTAACAAACAAAATTATTTGTGTCTTCGCTTTTGGGCATTTTTCCAGGAGTTAATTGGGATTTTTATTGTGTCAGAAGCAACTTGAGAACATACTGCAAGTTGCTTCTGGTGTGAGAGAATTGGCTGTCTACAGAAATATTGCCCAGAGGACACCCCATGTCCCCACAAGCTAGAGCTGACAAATGGGAGCTCACCCCGTCTCACAGATTCGAACAGGCAACGTTAAGATAAGCAACCCAAACTTCAGGTTAGCAGTCTAACCGGCACAAGGATTTGTGCCATCACAGCTCCAGTAGTTAATTGGTGTATCAGCTCTAGTTTTTAAGATACTGTATTATTATTGTGATCTTCTATGGATGAGCTAGTATATAGCATATGTTCTGTATCTCAAAAACTAGATATGATAGGGGAAACCTAGTACCATTTATGGAATCAGCAGGTCAAATATACCCAGAAACATTTGAGGCACCAAAATGTGTGTTGGCCAGAATCCATCGTCTATTAAGTCTTCTCTTAAAGCCCAAGATAATCTTGGTAAATGCTGTATTTTAATAATCAAAAACAGGGAAATCTTGCAGCCCTTTTTTTTTAACAGACCCATGTGTCACTTGAAAACCAGCATAGCAGCTTGGAGACTTCCTGTATATACTCAGTTATATACTGATATAGGAGCCCCTGGTGGCGCAGCAGATTAAACTGCTGAGCTGCTGATCTTGCAGACTGAAAGGTCAGCGGTTTGAATCCAGGGAATGGGATGATCTCCTGATGTTACCCCCATCTTCTGCCAACCTAGCAGTTTGAAAACATGCAAATGTGAGTAGATCAATAGGTACCACTCTGGCGGGAAGGTAATGGTGTTCTGTGCAGTCATGCCGGCCAGATGGCCTTGGAGGCGTCTACGGAGAATGCTGGCTCTTCGGCTTAGAAATGGAGATGAGCACCAACCTCCAGAGTTGGACACTAGACTTAATGTCAGGGGATAAACTTTACATTAACCTATATATTGTTATATGTATATAATCATGTATAAGATTTTTAAAGCCTTGCTTGGATTTCAGCTAATTTGAATGTTGTTGTCAGGGCTGCACCAGAACTGAGCAAAGGCTACAGAGGGTTCTCAATATCCACTGGAGCTTATTTACAGGATCCCCATGGATCCCGAAATTCATGGACGCTCAAGTCCCATTGTGTACAAGGGCATAGTAAAATAGGCCTCTTATATAAAATGGCAAAATCAAAGTTTATTTTTAGAATTTTTTATTTTAAACATATTTTCAGGGGGTGGATGGCTGAACTCATGGATACGGAGAACCAACAGAAATAACGCCTGATAAATGCTTTGAACACAAAGTGCTAAATAGATATCAGAATAATCCTGACAGCCCTACTGATGTTATGAATCCTCGTTCTGGCTTCTGCTTATAATATAAAATGGAGGGTCTGATCCATTTAGTTATATGACCATTATTCCCAGAATGCTCCATGGGTGGCAGATTCTGGGAATTGTGGTTCTCCGTGATAACCTATGAGCTGCAGTCCAGGAAGGCAGACTTTCCAAGTTTTGAGTTGCTGTGAGTATTCAGGGCTATATGGCCATTTTCCAAAAGCATTCTTTCGTGATGTTTTGCCCGCATCTATGGCAGGCATCCTCAGAGGTTGGGAGGTCTGTCGGAAACTAGGCAAGTGGGGCTTATATATCTGTGGAATAATATCCAGGGTGGGAGAAAGAACTCTTGTCTTTTTGCGACAGGTCAGAATGTTTCAATTGGCCACCTTGATTAGCATTGAATAGCCTTTCAGCTTCAAAGCCTGGCTGCTTCCTGCCTGGGGGAATCCTTTGTTGGGAGGTGTTATAATACAGTAGAGTTTCACTTATCCAAGCCTCGCTTATCCAAGTTTCTGGATTATCCAAGCCATTTTTGTAGTCAATGTTTTAAATATATTGTGATATTTTGGTGCTAAATTCGTAAATAAAGTAATTACAACATAACATTACTGTGTATTGAACTGCTTTTTCTGTCAAATTTGTTGTAAAACATGATATTTTGGTGCTTAATTTGTAAAATCATAACCTAATTTGATGTTTAATAGGCTTTTCCTTAATGCCTCCTTATTATCCAAGATATTCGCTTATCCAAGCTTCTGCTGGCCCGTTTAGCTTGGATAAGTGAGACTCTACTGTAATAATAATCATCATTTTTGTATCCCGCCTCTATATCCCTGAAGGGACTCGAGGTGGCTCACATGGGGAAATTCAATGTTAAAATGAGCATATCAGTATTCAATAAAAGCATCATAAAACAATATAAAATGACAATATAACACAGTATAAAATAACAACAACCAGCGACCTAAAATAGCAAACAATTTTTGGGTTGTTAGCTGGCCCTGACACCTCCCCCAGGCATTAAGCAGCCAGACCTTGAAGCTGCAAGGCCATTTCATACTAATCAAGGTGGCCAATTGCAACATTCACACCTGCCTCAAACAGACAAGAGTTATTTCTCCCACTCTGGACATTATTCCACAGATATATATAAACCGCACTTGCCTAGTTTCCAACAACTTCACAACCTCTGAGGATGCCTGACATAGATGTGGGAGAAATGTCAGGAGAGAATGCTTCTGGAACATGGCCATACAGCCCGAAAAACTCACAGCAACCCAGCCTTTCCAAGCTCTGCTCTTCCCCAGCCCCACAAGGAAGGTCGGTGAAGTCAGAAGGTTATGCAACTAACTCATCTGCACTGTAGAATCAATGCCGTTTGGCACCCCGTTCACTGCGGCGGCTGAGTGCTATGGAATGCGGGGAGCTGTAGTTCTTCGCGCCCGTCCGAGTCTCACCTTCCCGGCAGCCCCCAGGCCGCGGCCGCACCACCGCACGGCGCCCAAGAGCAGCATCGCGGGAAGAGCCGGCCCAGAAGCCTCCCACCCGCCTCCTAGCGAAACGGACACCTCCGTTGTCCAATAGCGACCGCGTTCTCCGAAAGAGGGGGCGTGGTCAAACAAGACGCGCCAGCGAATCATTATTGGGACCTTATTTGGGACCTGAGGAGGGCGAAGTGGAAGTCCGCGACGCGAGGGGAGTGTGACGTCATAGAGGCGGAAGTGGAGGGCTCCACGTGGGCGCGGGCGAGCAGAGCGATGGGCAAAGCGAGGAGTCCGGCGCCCACGCCGCGGGGAGGGTGAGTGCCCTATTCATGTGGCGCCTGCACCATTAGCCTCTCTAGCTTTTGACGGCGCTTTAGCTGCCATGGCTCAATGCTAGGGAACCCTGGAAGTTGTATTTTAGCAGCAACAGACAAGGAACAGTCAGGGCCAGTTAACACCTCCCAACAAAGGATTCCTCCAGGCAGGAAATAGCCAGGCTTTGAAGCTGAAAGACTATTCAATGCTAGTCAAAGTTGTCAGTTGCAACAGTCACACTTCCCTCAAACAGTCAAGAGTTCTTTCTCTCACTCTGGACCTTCCACAGATATATAAACTCCACTTGCCTATTTTCCTACAGCCCTCACAACCTTTGAGGATGCCTGCCATAGATGAGGGTGAAACGTCAGGAGAAAATGCTTCTGAAACATGGCCATATAGCCCGGAAAACTCACAGCAATCCAGAGATTCTACCCATGAAAGCTTTCAACAACACAGCAATAGCACTCTTTGGCAGAGAATGCCCATGTACGCATAAAACTACACCTCCTAGGAATCTTATCATATTGATTCATGGCAGTTAAGGTGGTGTCGAGCTGCATTCACTGTACAGTGTACGAGATGCTCCTTAAACGTCCCTCATTGAACTTCAAATCCCAGGATTCTATAGGATGCTGCCCTCCCAGTTACAATGTAATAATAGGACCATAGTGCAATGTGATAGAGCCCCCATGGACTTTGGCATCTTCAAAAGATTTCCATAATAAGGTAAATATGTGAAGTGATCTTTTGGACTCCCAGGCCCTTTCAACACAGCTGTATAAAATCCCACATATGCTGGAATACATGGCAGTGTGGACTCAGATAACGCAGTTCAAAGCAGATGTGGGATTTTCTGCCTTGATATTCTGGGATATAGGGTTGTGTGGAAGAGCCCCCAGAGTAACCTGCTCAGATTTTCCCTTCTATTCCCAGTCCAAGAAGCCAGTGTGAGGAAACCTCTTGCTCTATGCTTATGCTGAGGAAAACTTTAACTTTCTCTTTGCATGTTTGTATGTAAAAGCCATCTAATACATGTGCCATGGTAAACTCATCAACAATTAACTGTGCATGAGCAAAACATCTGGGCAAAAACATTTAAATCAACCTGTCACAGGACCATATATCAATCCATGTCGCTTGCATTTACTCACCTCATTCCTATTTCCTGGGTCTTTCTAAATGACTAAATGATATTCTGGCACTATTAGGGATGCCAGAGGCACTTGAAAGGCATAAGATCAGATTTAACAGCAGAAGAGTAGACCTTATGGCAAATTATCATTTCTCAGCCCCATTTCCCCATTCTGTTATGTAAAGCTGTTGCATGAAATGATGTTCACATTAACATTGGAAGGGTTGTATTAATGACTAAGACCAATGGAGACTACCCACATCCCTTTAACAGAAGCTGACCCTTCTCACTATGCACACTTCTAATGTCTTGCTATTGTTCCTTTGTTTTTAGACAAATGAAGAAGAAAATTGACTCAAAGCCCAAATGCTTAGATGACCAAGAAATTCCATATCGATTGCGGGAAATTATGAAGAGTCGTGAGGAATTAAAGAAACCTAAGACCAAGAAGAAAAAGAAACTGGGTAAAAAAAAATAAGCCATGTTTTCCAGTATGCCTTCCAGATTATCCCTTAGTTGTGGTTATTTATTTATGCATACAAATACATTCACGTTTTTAGTGCACAGACTTTTTGTATAAAGCATGATCGGATAGCAGAACTCCTCCAGTGTAAACTACTTCATTATGAGTTGGTTTTGCTTTGTGATGTGAACTTCAGTCATGTGCGTTTGGCAGAGTATTTCTAAACATTATCTTCTTTTAGAAGAATCACTACAATAAATATGTACATTAACCACCTGAAGTTAACAAATTCATATGTGCTGTCATCCATCCATATCCACCAATTCAACTGTACATGGCTTGAACATCTTTTTTGAAAGATCCAATAAACAAACCTTAATTTTTGCCATTGTATATAATGAGACTTGAACATTGAGGGATTTTGGTACGTACAGGAGAACCTGTTACCAAACCTCAATAGAAACCAAGAGCCTGCTGTAACTTAATATTTTATTTTTATGAATCCCTCTTAAAATGCTATTTTTGGTTTTTACAAACTTCACTGGCTGTTTATAATCTATTTGTATCCCAATAGGTCTCAGAAATTGTTTGATGCATTAGATCAGTGGTTCTCAACCTATGGGTCCCCAGGTGCTTGGCCTACAACTCCCAGAAATCCCAGCCAGTTTACCAGCTGTTGAAGGTCAAAACATCTGGGGACCCACAGGTTGAGAACCACTGCATTAGATCATTGTCAGATACCAACTATATTTTTTCAGTTAGGGATGCTGACTTTGTAAAGAGCCAAGTTAAAAAGTGGAGCAGAGCTTCATAAACTTTTTCCACTCATAATTCCTCTCCACCTGAAAAATTGTTAGATAGGTATAAAAGTGAAACATTTACTTATAACAAATCAGGATTTGCAAGGCTTGCTGAACAAGTTAATTTTCCTTGCTTTGAAGTATAGCTGAAACATCTTTTGCACAAAGTCCACTATAAACTCTGCACAACAGATTTGTGAAAATGTCTAAAACAGCTCCTAGGTGATGTTCGGAAACCTTTTACTTTTGCCAATAAAATGATTTGTAGAAAGATCAAGAAAAACCCAGAAATATGCCTACTGGACTTGTTTCAAGAGAGAAATAGTAAAGATGATGTAAATTTGTCAATATAGTTTCGTGGCTGCAAGAATCATAATAGCAAAGTCTTGGAAGGGGGGGAAATAACTACTCATTAAGGATTGGAGAAGGAAATTAGTCGAGTATATCCAAATGGCCAAGCTTTCCAGTGGCTTAAGGGGAAGAAACAATGAATAGTTTGTTAGGAAATGGAGAGTTGCCCTTGAGTACTTAAAAAAGAAGACAAACTTAAATTTTGAAATAGCCGCATGAGGAATTTATTAATGTAATGATAAGGATAAAGTTTTGTTAGATACTAGTTCCATATGGTGTGGTGTCAAAAGTCATGGGTCATGGTTCAGAGGTGGGAAGGGGGAGGTGGTGGGACTGGGGAAATAATGTGTGTATCTAAATGGTTGAATTTGAAGACTATATGTTATTATTTTTTCTTCATATAACACAATAAAAGTTTACACATGAAGAGAAACCTGTTACTGTTGCCAAATGTTTGGGCTCTCCAATACTGAGCTTAAGGGGTCCCATTTGGGGTCGGGACCCACAGCAGTGGAGTAGAGTCTGGTGGGAGGTCCTTCTGTGTCTCCTCCCCACAAGTGCTGCTGGGCTGAAGGATAATGTCCTGTGATCTTGTCTTAGTGAACAAAGAAACACCTGATGTACCAGACAGCAACATACCAGTGCCGAAATTCAGGAGAAGGAAAGGGGAGGCAGCTGCTTCCTATATGCGGCGCATGGAGCGGGAGACTCAACACGTGTGGTATCTCACCAAAAACCAGCTGCAGCGTGAACCTGAGAAAGAAGAAGTCGTCCAGAAAAAGTCTCAGAAGAAAAAAGAGTAAGCTTATGGGCGAATTGATTTACAAGACTTACCTTAAGAAGCATTGCAGTCTTAAGAGCACTTTTGAGTTGATCCCTTTAGTTGTCGAGTACAAACTGTGCTAGATACATAGATTACAGTCAACCTTTCATTTTCACAGGGGTTAGGAGCACAGGACCCCAGTGAAAGTTTTTAAAATGCAAATAAAAAACTATTTTCTTATCTGAGAGAGCACCAATCTAGGAAGCCTTAGGTTCTCCAGTTGTAATTCTGTGATCAACTTCTGGCAGAAAGTGGCCAGAGTCATACTAAAGGACCTAGCGATTTCTAGAGAGAACAATGTAACCAAACCTGCAAATAGTTCAATCTGCAAATGTCAATCCCAAAAATGTGGAGGGCCAACTTTAGTTGATGCCCTGGATGAATTCCTGAAACCAAGAAAAAATCATGGCCTAAGCAAGACTGTCAGCTAGAACTATAGGAAGCTTTTCAAGTAAAGGGAAGCATGTCGATCCCTCTGCTTCTGGGGGTCATCCGCCCTTCCTCCCCCAAAAGACGAATGAAATGTATCCAGCAGATCCGACTTGGGTGGAAATAGGCTGATTTGTGATAACAGATTTATGTTCACCATTAGCAAGGAGACTGCGGAATGATTAGTATTTGCCATAAGACCTCTGTAACCACAAAACCCCTATCTGTGGTTTCATTGACCTGTGCATGGGGAAAAATTGTCTTACAAAGAATTTGCCAAGTCATCCAACAATTGCATTGTATGTTGGTAAGTCAGGTAACTCGATGTCTGGTCATACATGGCATTTTAGGTAATTGTGATCTGACTGGGAACATATCTACATATTGGGGTTGGTGGTATGGTCTTATTGTACATCAGTGAATTTCCGGAAAGACAGTCAGTTGGAATGGGTAGAAAAGCAGAAAAGGTCAAAGAGCTGAAAAACAAGCATGGTACCAGATGTGCCAGCAGGCAACCAGTGGTGATCAGAAAAAGCTGATGGGCAGGGGAAGAATAAGGCTATTCAAATCCATTAATATATTTGGTACACTAGAGATCAAGGTTTTGGTGGCTCTTCCAGCAGGATGAAAATGTAATAAAGTGGTCAGTATAAGGAGAATCATACTTACCCCTGTCTTGTTTTCTTATAACTGGCAAATCTTTCTTCTGCCTAGAATCCACATTTTCAACTTGATCCTCTACTAGTTAGCTAATTGTAATCCCCAGAGTTTGATGGAATATATTCCCACTATATTCCCAAATACGTGTCTGTGGTTTGGCATTGAATGGTTGACTCTTGACTCATGTTATATATTTATTTATTTGCCCTTTTCATTCTGATTTGGGTTCATAATAGTTTTCCTAAAATACATGTGTGCACGTTTAACAAACTTTGTTCAACAACACTGGCTTTTTAGATTTCAACAGAAGAAGATGGATAAAATCCGTAAGCAAAAAGAAGAGAAAAAAGCAGAAATGCTGGAGAAGGAATTATTCAAAGGTAAATATTTCGACAGGGGAGGTCCTTCTCTTGGTCCCACCACCCTCTCAAGTGCGGTTGATGGGGATGAGAGAGAGGGCCTTCTCTGTGGTGGCCTCTTGGCTCTGGAATACCCTCCCAAAAGAGATTAGATCAGCCCCCACCCTTCGATCCGTTCCAACCTGAAAACATGGATGTTCAGACAGGCCTTTGACCTTGAGTAGGCTGAATGGGCCCATATGGGGAGAAGGGCGGGGTAGAAATACCGGAAATAAATAAATAAAATATATGAAGCTAACACTTGGCCCTTTGTGAATTGATGGCAGTTATCTACTGTTGTTTTAAAATTGTATTCTGATTTTATGCTTTATGTGCTGATGGGGGTTGTTATAATTTTATGTGACTGGTTTTATATTTTTGTACCGTTTTTACCTGTTGTATATGTGCACCCTGGAGTGCCTTGTAAGCCACCCCAAGTCCCTTCATGGAGATGGTGGTGGGATATAAATAAAGTGTATTATTATTATTATTATTATTTTCTCAGTGTAGGGCAATGTTTTTTACAGAGCAACAGAAACTTAAAGACTTTTATACAGTTTAAAGTCTTAGTATCTTTGTAGATGCTTCCTGCCAGGTTTCCTCCTCAGTCATGCTTTAAAGGCTTTTCTGTGTTATGGATCACGGTTAATTCAAAATCAAATAGACAAATACAAGGCTTATATAATCATAGTTTCTTAAAGAGAAGGCACATGTCATGAGATTAAGATTTTAGATACATATGTGTGTGTATAAAATTTATAAACTAACCTTCATTCCCCAGATTATTATGAGGCAATGTGCATACATATTATTAAAAATACAAATATAATAAATAATATTTTAAATTATGGAAAAGAAAACTGTTGAAACAGGAAAAAAACCCCACATATTTACAGTGTGTCAACAAATGTTTAGATTTAATGCCAAAAATGAAAACATAGTTGTCATGGGTCCATCTTCCATGGGAGGATATTAAAAAATCTGGGTGCCATTACAGAGAAAGCCTTTTCCTTTTAAAAATGTAGCACATTTCCTCCTTGAAAGTATGTGAAATCTTTGCTGGGCTGCTTGATGCATAGGCAGGATCATATGAAGAAGGCATTCGAACCTCTGCTCAGCCATGGAAATCCACTTGGACAAGTCACACTCTTTCAGCCTTGGGGAGGGGGAAGGTTAACCCCCACTCAACAAATCCTGCCAGGACAACCCTTTGGTAGGTTCATTTTAAAGTTGCTATAAGTTGGAAATGACTTGACGGCACAGAAGAAGTATACCTTCAGATATTTGGGGCCAAAGCTTTCTAGGTCTCTAAAGCAAAAACAAATGCCTTGAATTAGATGTGGTAGCAAAAATAGGGAGTTGATGTCATTTCTTACAAGTGGTGTCACATGGCTCTTCAGGTCAGAATCGCACAATGCCTTCAGATGATGAGATTCTGATTGTCCCTCCTTATGTGAGCTTACAATGTACTCTGTTTAGAAAATAATTCAGGAAAACAGGTTTTTTTTAGTTTTTAAAAGATTAAATAAAGATTAGTCCAACAAAAGTATCTTGAATAGAAATAAGATAGTTGAATACCACTAGGATTGTGTATGGATGGAAAAGCAGAGTCAGGATAATAGTATTGCCAGCTTATTTCAGCATGTTAAAATGAAGGACAGGATACAAACCCTTAGTAGACCATGAATGTATCTCAGGTAGGTACTACCAGGCGAATCATTACATATATTTATCTAGTAGAAGCAGCACCTGGATACAGGTTTCATCTTCTTTTCTAAACTCAGTGTTATTATTTTTAAACCATTGGAACTTGTTAATTGCTGTCTTATGGCAACACCGTGCATGAAGGCCCCTTCCACACAGCAGAATAAAATTCCACATTATCTACTTTGAACTGGAATATATGGCAGTATCGACTCAGATAACCCAGTTCAAAGCAGATATTGTGGGATTTTCTGCCTTGATATTCTGGGTTATATGGCTGTGTGGTAGGGCTCCAAGTCACCCTGTCCTCAACAGGCCTGTTTAGGTTTTGCAGACTCATGCCCAGGGCTTCCTTGATCAAATCCATCAATCTTGAATGTGGTCTCCTCATTTCTTACTTCCTTAGCAAGTATTTTGTCTAGTGAGTCAAGTCTTCCCTTGATACTTCCCAAGTATGACAATCAGATTGGCTTCTATTACTAGTTCAGGTCCAATTTGCTCTTGGATATTTGTATCTTTAGCAGTCCATGGCACCCACAGTACTCTAGTTCAACAATATCCCATGTAAAAGGGAAACTATAATTCTCTGTCCTTGCATTATGCAGAATTCTGCAATAACGCCAGGTGCATTTAAACTGAAGCTTAGTCACAATGTGTATGTCAAAATGCTGGTGTTCTGTTCTTCTCTTTGCTCAGCAATAGAGTTAATCTGCAGGTTCAGACTGTGTTTGCCTTGTGCCAGGCCACGGTTAAAGGGAGACTGTAATGGATTGTAAGATTTCAAGTCAGAGTCTGTTTGCATATGGATTTCTTTTAGAGTGTTTCCATCTCCTCAGTTATTTGCCTTCTCATTCCTTTCAGATTCTGTGAAGTTTGGAGACTTTGCCTTACAACCCCCAACACTTACAGCAAAACCCAAAAAGAGTAAAGACAAGGTATGTTTGTAGTACCCGAGTCTACGTGTTTTCTAAAAACTCTTCCAGTTCTTTTGCTGTTAAAGTGGAAAGGTTTTGCTCAGTGAGTAGCTAAGCACAGGAAGTTCTGACTGGTGATACCTTTAATGAGTCAGCTCAAAGACTTTGGCGTGTTAGGAATGCTGTTCTTAAAAGCTGGCCTTGTTTTTATGATCATACTCTGAGTTCATTCCATCATCCTTTCCTCCTCATGCTTTTCTCATTTTAAGCAATCTGTCTTGTCTTCCAGGCTGGCCAGAGACAGCTTCTGCTCACATCTCTTTTCAGCTCTGGTAGTAAAGCATCCACCCCAAAAACAACATATTCATCTCTTGCTCGCCAAAGGATTGTGCAAGAGGAGCGAGAGCGGGTTGTGAAAGCTTACCGGGACATAAAGAAACAGAAGCAGCAGCAGAAGTTACTGACTGACAGCAAGCTTGTTATGGACAAACTGAAGAATCCAGCTTGAGCTGTTGGACAAATACAAGGACAAAACAGCAGGAAAGACTGTTGTGGATCACAGCAGTTTCTTTTTGGTTGGCTGTACCCAACCATTGGGACAAACAGACTACTTTGTACATGATGGACAGCTGCATTGCTTATTGAACAATGCCTGTTGCTTCTGGAAGTGGAGTGGATTCCCTGTGAAGCATTTCTCTCAGCCCAGTGTGAAGACTGCACCCATTCATTTCCTTTGTGGTAATTGCCAATGGCGAGGAAGCTGAAGAGGACGATGCTGATATTTTAAAGTGTACATGTATTCTTTCTATTAAAACATATATTTAAAAAGTTATGCTTTCCAGGGTGTTTTCTGGGTCTGAAATAGCTTGGTAGGCATGGCAAAATGTCCCCAGCTTTTAAGGAATGTGAAAAAGAGTGTTTTAAGTTTTAAAATCCCATTTATTTCTCTCCCAAGAAGCTTTGGGGCTTCAAAACAGCCTGGCTTGGAGCATGGGGTATACTTTTGCCCCTTCCACTAGCAAATGGTAATTCCTACATGCAGTGCAGAAATTGATATGATGTGATCACGCTGTCCAACATCCCAAAGTATGTTTTGTTACTTGCCATGTCTTTGAAATTGATAGTGTATGTGTCGACATCCAGGTGTTTTTTTTTATTACAGCTGTCATAACTGCCACTATATAGCTAATGTGGTACAGCGGTTTGAGAGTTGGACTATAACTCTGGAGACTAGAGTTCGACATTCCCGATCAGTCATGGAAATATACTGAGTGGTCTTGGGCAAGGTCCTCTCTCTCAGCTTCAAAGGAAGGCAAAAGCAAACCTCTGAATCCATCTTATCAACGAAACCCCTATGATGGGCTTGAAAACCTAGGAGGGAAACAACTTGAAGGCACACAATAAGAATAGACCCTCACTGTGGGTTATGCTAGATAGGGCTGATGGAAATTTAGGCCAAATACAGCTGGGGAACCACTGTTGCTCACTCTTGGCTGAGAAAGGTCTCAGGAAACAGTTCTCCCCTTGAATGTTGGTACATTTCTTGGTTTGCATTTGTTTTCTTCCTTCCTGCAAGGAAGAAAGCATCAATCATCCAGCCTTTCTGAATCTGAAAGAGAAAAACAAATTTGCTGAGATCCATGCTGTATCCCTCTTTAGACTATTGTTTCTGATTTCAAAACCAGGGACAGTAAAGAAATGCTGATACCATTGGACCTTCTGTGCTTACCTCATGCAAGATAATGCTATTGTTAGCATTATCTTGCATGAGGCAAGATAATACTCCCTCTCTTCTGCTTATTAAAAAGTGATCCTTGAAAACATTCTTGTGTCTCCATTTACTTTGCTGAATGTTTTTTGGGCCAGAAGTGGCTGAAATGGAAGAATCAAGTAATAATAATAATAAACTTTATTTATAACCCGCCCTATCTCCCTGAAGGGACTCAGGGCAGTCTTCAAACATAAAAGTGGTAAATGGTCAATGCTATAATGAAAACATACCAAAACAAAACCTAAGTAAGTAAATTAAAAACAAAATAAAGTAATTAGTTACAAGGCAAAATAGAATCTCATCAAACACATTTACTTCATAATAAAATCTGACCACTAAAGTGCATAAAGTATAAAATAGTTTACAACTACCAACAGAGCCAGGGTGGGTTTCTATCATCCAACGAGGTATATTAGGATGTTCTAGTCCGTTGGTTTTCAACCTGTGGATAACCCAGCTGTTTTGGCCTTCAACTCCCAGAAATCTTAACAGCTGGTAAACTGGCTGGGATTTCTGGGAGTTGTAGGCCAAAAGACCTGGGGACCCACATGTTGAGAACCACTGTTCTAGTCCTCCTCCTCTCCATAGGCTAAAGTGCAAATATTGAGTTTTAAAAGTTTTTTAAAGGAGAGGAGAGAGGGGGCCGTTTTTATTTTTTTTGGGAAGGAGTTCCAGAGGCTAGTGGCAATCATGGAAAAGGCCCCCCTCTCGTTCCCATCAACTGCAAAAGCCTCCTCTCTCATTCCCACCAACTACGCTTGAGATGGATGGGACCAAGAACAGGTCCTCCTCTATTGGCCACAGTGTCCGGGGTGGTTTATATACGCAGATGCAGTTTGTCAAATAGCTCAAACTGTTTAGGGCTTTATAGGTAATAACCAGCACTTTGTATTCGCTTGGAAGTGGATCGGTAGCCAATGGAGCTGCTGCAGAAGGGGAGTAATTCTCTCCCTATATGGCGCTCCAGTTAATAACCTGGCTGCTGATCACTGAACTAATTGAAGCTTCCGAACTATCTTCAAAGCTGCCCCATGTAGAGAGTGTCCAGACAGGATGTGACTAAGTAAAACAAAGTAAATTAGATCTGTTTCCATTAAGATCCCTGGCCTTCCTTCGACTATTTAGGAGTCATGCTTTTTCTTTTTCCTTCCACTGGATCTGCTTTCTCTTCCCACTAAGAAAAAATAAAAGAGTCCTGACAACAGTTGTGTTGTGATGGATATCTCCAGGAATACAGATACAGTAGAGTTTCACTTATCCAACACTTGCTTATCCAACATTCTGGATTATCCAACGCATTTTTGTAGTCAATGTTTTCAATATATCGTGATATTTTGGTGCTAAATTCGTAAATACAGTAATTACTACATAGCATTACTGCGTATTGAACTACTTTTTCTGTCAAATTTGTTGTATAACATGATGTTTTGGTGCTTAATTTGTAAAATCATAAACTAATTTGATGTTTAATAGGCTTTTTCTTAATGCCTCCTTATTATCCAACATATTCGCTTATCCAACATTCTGCTGGCCCATTTATGTTGGATAAGTGAGACTCTACTGTACCTATAAATGCCTTGCCTGGGGGTGGGGGAAATGGTTCATTATATTATGGGGTGATCCCAGTGGCGAAGTGTGTTAAAGCACTGAGCTGCTGAACTTGCAGACCGAAAGGTCCCAGGTTCAAATCCTGTGAGTGGGATTTGAACCTGGTGTGAGTGCCCGCTGTTAGCTCCAGCTTCTGCCAACCTAGCAGTTCGAAAACATGCCAATGTGAGTAGATCAATAGGTACCGCTCTGGCTGGAAGGTAACGGCACTCCATGCTCCTCCACATGACCTTGGAGGTGTCTACGGACAATGCCGGCTCTTTGGCTTAGAAATGGAGATGAGCACCTACCCTCAGAGTCAGACATGACTGGACTTAACGTCAGGGGAAACCTTTACCTTTACTTTTTACCGTGTTTCTGTTTTGAAAATATTTTATTCAGACTTGGAATACAGGGCTAGTGAAGCTGTAAGCTAACCACAATGATGATTTCTCCTTCCAAATCCTGCCCCCACTGGGCGAGAACTAAAGTAAACAAGAGCCAGTATCTAGCAAAATGAGGGGGAAAGTTTTCAGAACTTCTGTGTTCAAGTCAACAGCCCCGAGTATGCCCTCTTTCTTACCATGACTTCTTCAAGATTTTCATCCTCCTTAGTCTCTGCCAAGAGTTGGTTTTAAAAGAGGAACAATTTCATTTCTTTTAGTAGAAGTGGCATTTAAAGAAAATAAATTGTAACTGGGATACGGCCCTAAGAGAGAGATGGTTGGGAATAGTTTTGGCATTGTCTTTGAACTGTTTTCACATGGATCAGTCAGTAGGTGGCACACACAAGCCAGGTTGAAGCCATGCTTAGCCATTTTTTAGCTTCAAGGATTTTTCTTCTTTTGATGTTAATGCAGTGTGATATGAGCAGCACTGTCTGAGTACTCAGAGATGTGTCTCTTCTGGGCAGCCCTAAGGTAGGATTCCGGTGATTGATGCTCTGAGATTATATCTTGGCTAAACTTTTAAATGTGGAGCAGCTATGTTCGTGTAGTCTCTCAGTTTGTGGTATGTTGTCCCTTGAGGCACTGATACTGTACTTATATGCTCCTCAGCTACTTCTGGATGAGCTTATTCTGTTTACTAGCTTCTCAGACCTTATCACTGTCGTTTCTAAAAGCACAGGTGACATCAGATTGCACCCCCCCCCCCCCCCGGTAAGTGTTATAGTACATAAAGAGACTTTAAGCAAGTAATGTGATTTTTCCCTTTTTTTATTAAAATCATTTCCGGAGATCCAAAGTTGCAAAATGCCGAAGTGCTAGAGGTTCCAGAATGGACCTGGAAGTAGTGATACTATATGAACATTATCAATTCTAAACCCTTTAATAAAATGTATCAATTCGATGAGTTTGTATCTTGTATCTTTTATATACTGTGTACTGTGCCATTTTCTTATATAAAGTGTAGAAATTGTTTCTAATATATGTATCAAAATGTAACTTGAAGGTAGCCACTTCTTCATGACCCAGTTTACATTATTCCTTGGGAAAGGGGACCGTGGCCAAGGTCCCTCCAGCCATTTCTCAAGCCAGATAACTATCAGAACCATTGTGTATATATGTAGATAGATGATCCTCTTTACCAACAAAATAAGCTCAGGATGTTTGTCCATTTAAACTGAGGCAGAGAGTCTACTAAGCCTGAGGAAGAGTGGGCTTAATAAATGTGCATTCAATAACTTTCTGTGATGGAGCCAAGTACTTGATTGTCTAAAATCACCACTGTTGTCTTTTGGATCTTGCACCTTTATCTCACATGAAACTGGACATTTGAGTTAATCAGAAACTCGTCAGCATATCTACACCATTGTTTCCTCATAGACTGTGCCTCCCAATGGATTGGTTCCTTGAACAGACCAATCCAAAGCTGTCATTTCTCCTGCCATAGGAATTCCTGTCTGAAGACTGTGACATCAAGGGAACCCACAGCCAATCTGGGCACAGATCCTAGCCAGCCTCTTTTCAAGACAATCAAAGAAGGGAGCGGGAAGTCTGAATAGCTGTCAGAACTATATAAAATTTCATGTATTTCTCTGTGTGTTTATGCTTGTACCTTTCGAAGCAAATTGTACTTTCTATTCTTTTTGGAAAATTGTAATAAGCCTCTGACTGCGTTGCTTTCAACCTGGGAGTGTGTTTCTCTGTCCTGGCTGATCTGATTTAGCGGATACTCACCAGGAACTGACCTCTTAACCACAGTCCTAGCTGAAATCACCACAGCACCACTTTAACTCCCATGCTCTATGATATAGAAATCCTGAGTGTTGTGTCAGGGTATTGTGTATTGTGAAATGTTAAAATCAATCTGGATACAGCAATCATGGAGTTAATGAGAGTCTGCTATGATTGATGTATCACAGGACCAATGGGGTCAAGTGTGTTTTGACCGGGACTTACTATCTTGGTTCCTGTGGAATGCGAGGGAGTGTGTTTCTTTCCTGTGTAGAACAGAGAACAGCGATGAGCAATGTGCTGTGTGTATGCATGGGTGCTTTCGGCAAGCACTCATGGAGGAAAGGACTGAATTGACTCTATTTGTATATAGATCATGTAAATAAAGTTTAATCAACAGTTGGACTTCATCTGCTGGAGTGAGTTTATCCAGTGCTGTTTTCCACACGGGGAAACAGTCTGGAGAGAAGGAGGTGAACCGGGATGGTGAATTTTTGGGTTTTCACTCTGCTACCCATCATCCACGCTGACATGTTGTTGTTTGGTATGGCACCACCACTCTCTGATGATTCCATAGTGCTGAGTCATGGCTCTTAAAGTGGTGTCAAACTGAATATTGGAAAATAACTACACCTAGTCTCTGGGCACATCCTTTTGGCAAATGTGAATCTCCATGAACATGTGGAGACCACCTTTTGAAAACCACTAGTCAAGAAAAGCATGACCTTGTTAGAAGTCAACCCTTTGAACAAGTGATATTGATAAGCATTTATGTAATGGCACATAGAGAACTCAGCTGTTAAACTGAAGAACCATGTCTTTAAACTGCTAAGGATACAGACACGGCACTACAAAAATATATTTGTTTAGGAGAAAATGTTTGTTTCTTTGCAGTAGTAACTGTAATTGCATTTGCTCAAAACATATACACACCCTTTATAAACCTTTTACAGTAGAGTCTCACTTATCCAACATAAACAGGCCGGCAGAACATTGGATAAGTGAATATTTTGGATAATAAAGAGGGATTAAGGAAAAGCCTATTAAACATCAAATTATGTTATGATTTTACAAATTAAGCACCAAAGCATCATGCTTTACAACAAATGGATAGAAAAAGCAGTTCAGTACACGATAACGTTATGTAATAATTACTGTATTTATGAATTTAGCTAAAATTTCACAATTTATTGAAAAATTGACTATAAAAACATTGTCTACTGAAAGGCAAACTAAGTTGGATAATACAGAACCTTGGATAAGTGGAGCTTGGATAAGCAAGACTCTACTATAGTTTAAAATATGCACTCAGAGATTTAAAAAAACCAAAGGCTTCTTAGAAAAATAACGTATCTTGTTAACTCATAAACATCTTGTATTAACTTACCATACAGGCACATTTCTTAGTAAAGTTCAGTTACAGATAGGATATAGCTTCTCTGTGTTGAATACACAAGGCATCATTCTTAAAAAAAATAGTCCATAGTCTTTAGGTATAATTGTACTTACTGTAGTCCATAAGCATACTTCTCTGTGGAAGTCCAAATAGATACATGCATCCACCTCCACTAAGGTCTGGACACATACATTTGCTTTCATTGAAGACCAAATACATACTGAATACAAAATGGAGTCCCGAGTCTGAACATGCTCAGTACAATCTCATGTCTATAGCTCCTCCCACACCAAAGAGATAGTCAAACTGGCAAATCAATATACACATATAATACAAGTTAGCAAACATATTCATTTCCAACACTGAATTATTTCTACAGTGTAGATGTACCCCAAGCCTTAATATCGAACTAGATATCAGCCTCATTCACTTCACTGGGACAAAGAAGAGAAGTGGTGGGAAACCTTTGGTATTGTAAATGCAGCTCCCAAAATCCCTTAGCATTGGCCATTTGGGGGCCAGCTAATGGGAGTTTTAAGCCAAAACATCTAGAAAGAAAAACTTTTCCCAGTCCTGAAACACATGTCAAATGTATAGCCAAAAGTAAGATTGCAGCAAAATGCTGTACATCCTTACCAAAAAGCCATGTGGTATTTAGAGAGATAGGAAGCCCTAGTAAGTGTGCTTAGGATTGGAGTCACACTAGAGTTTGGATCCACTTTAAATCCACTTTAGGGAGGGGCCATTAAATAGCTCAGCCAGACAGGCCCTGAGCCTCACCAAACTACAAACCCCAGAATTCGGCAGGAGTCAGAAACCAAATTTAAACTGCCAGATGGTGTCACAATGTTTGGAGTGGTTCTAATTGTAACATGTATTTTATCCTGACACAGTGCAAACATGAATGCTCAGCTTGTTCCAAAGAACAAGAAGACTGAAAATCGTGATGGTGATGCTTTTGAGTGGGTTGTGTTAATAGAACTCTTTAAGAAGCCTTAGACCTGCAAAGAGCTATTGTCTGAAGACAAGTTAAGCAGCCTTAAACGTCTTATCAACACTTTCCAATAAAATGTGTGCCCCTTTAACAATTTTTGAGCGGGTGCCTTTTGATTGCCACATTCTTCCAGCTGTTTGAAAAAAAAAAACCCTTTCAATCTAATTAAGTGGGTTTTAGAAGTTTTAACATTTTGTAAAGGTTTGGGATTGTTTTATTTCTGGTGTCCCCGCTCATTTTTTTATGGCTGTGGTTTCTTTTTTTCCTTTGTTGTATCTTCCTAGAGAAGTGGTATAACAAGAGCCATCTGTCAATCAGTTAAGTCAATTCTTTAGGGGATAAATCACCAAAAATTATCATGTTTGAATAATTTGTTCACAGTACCAAAGCTAATTCACCCCATCGTTTAAGAATAGATGTTCCTGTCACGACCCAGGCTACAGAGCACCAATAACCATACGCAGAGGCCAGATTCTATCTAATATCTTTATTAAGGAAATATATAAGATTAATAAAAATAAATGTAAAAGTTAGTTCAGAAGCAGACCTTTCAGGAAAGGTCAAAATTAGTCCAAAAAAGCAATGTCCAATATGAAATATTATGTTCCAAAGTTGTAATCCAATAACCGAAACACTCACTTTGCCAGGCAAAGTGAGGGGAGATGACAAGGTCCTTTAGTCCATAAACTTGAGCAAGGCTAGGAAATAACTTGATACTTGAAGCAAGGCTTAAAACGTGGAACAAGGTAACAAGGAACAAGAACAAGGTCCGTGGAATAACTTGGTAAAATCCGTGATACAAGGCAAGGTATAGTCCTGGAAAACAAGCAAGGTCCGTAGGTAAACAAAGGCTGGAAACTGGAGCGAAGGCTGGAAAGCAGGGCAAGGCTTGAGCAGGAACGAGGCTTGAAACGGAGCGCGCTGTCCAGACACAACTCGCTCCGGAGGCTGACGAATTGACTCCGCGAAGTTACTACGCGGGTAAAACACCTATATAGAGTCTAACTTTCTCGCCGAAGCAGTTCTCTGGGAACCAGAAACGAAAGCTAAACTCTGGGACCAGATGTTTGACTCCCTAAAGATTCTCACGGAAAGCAGTCTTAATTGGCTACATTCTTAGCTGCAATTCTAGCACTCCTGCGCGAAGCTGCTTCCAAACCCCTCTGTTGTTTACAAAACTCACGGCGCAAGAACACGGGAGATGTGGGCTCTGGGTTTGTTTGACATACTTCTGGGACACAACTTTCTTGCAGGTGCAAGGTTCCCAGATCTGCCTGGGAAAGATCTGGCTGAGAAGATTCCAGTTCTGACTGGGAAGGTAAAAAACCCAAGTTTTCTTCTTCATCAGGGATTACAATGTCCTGAGCAGGACTACAAGGCCCATGGGTCATCACAGTTCCTGGAGCACACAGTATATTCTTTATTCATTGGCAGCCTCAAACATCAAGGTATTATAATTTCTGGAATGCTCTTAAGATTCCAGGTGCATGGATCTGGCTTCCGCATGAATGCAATGCAATTAAAACATACACAACTCTCTCCTGGAAGCTCTCCTATTGTGCAATAGGAACTATGTAATGCCAGAGGAAAAGGCTGTCTTTGAATCCCAGAATCTAGCTACATTTATGAGTACTCTTAATTGCGGATAGCACATCTACAGTGTCATCATTTGTGCAAACAGGCTCAAATTGTTTTTAATTGAATCCCTCTGAGGCAGGGACATCTATCACATTGCCAGCAATTACAGGAAATGGAACATATGTCTAGCAGTTTTTCCTTCCTACAGGGATGGCAGAGTTGACATTGGCCTTTTCATTCCTTTTTGTAGGGAGAAATAATTCAATGTAAGGAACTGTTGAGAAGAGGAATATCCTCGGAACTTCATACTTTTGGGGCTAGTATTATTTATCCCAGTGCTGTAAGAGGGCAGATCTGATCAGGTCATTTATTAACTCACAGATATGTGGTCCTTAACTTTCCTATTTCCTATGTGTAAGTCTAGAAATTGTAATCCAAAAATCAACTGGGGTTGTCTTATCCTTGGGTTAATGGGGGCACTGCACTTTAATTTTGATCAAAAATGGAATCATCCCCGGTAGCGCAGTGGGTTAAACCCTTGTGCTGGCAGGACTGCTGACTTGAAGGTTGGGTTGCTGACCTGAAGGTTGCCGGTTCGAATGAGCTCCCTCTATCAGCTCCAGCTCCTTGTGGGGACATGGGAGAAGCCTCCCACAAGGATGGTAAAAACATCAAAACATCCAGGCGTCCCCTGGGCAACATCCTTGCAGACGAACAATTCTCTCACACCAGAAGCAACTTGCAGTTTCTCAAGTTGCTCCTGACACAAAAAAAGACTCCTTCTCTGAGTAGAGACTGAAAGGCATGAGTTTAATCCATCCTGGGAAAACCTAAAAAGAGCGCTAATCCCTTCTGTTCTCTCAGCCGTGGCCTCACTTCTGGCCTTTTGTAATGGCAATGTGGGGAAATCGTATATATAGTATACTTAATTTGACTTAAATAAGATACTGATCCTTGACAGTGAGCTAAAATGACTGTGAGTTTGACTATGCCATTGACTACATTTATTTCCCCTTTCCTCTGAATATACTGTAGTTAGGTGTGCTCTATTGAAAGGTTGGCGGTTCGAATCTGGGGAGGGGGTGAGCTCCCGCTGTTAGCTCCAGCTTCTGCCAACCTAGCAGTTCGAAAACATGCAAATGTGAGTAGATCAATACTACTAGGAAGGTAACAGCACTCCATGCAGTTATGGCAGCCACGGGACCTTGGAAGTGTCTATGGACAATGCTGGCTCTTCGGCTTAGAAATTGAGATGAGCACCAACACCCAGAGTAAGACACGACTAGACTTAATGCCTGGAGAAAACCTTTACCTTTACCACCATATTCAAATGTCAAACCATGACAGCAGTTAACAAAAATAAAAATTCTGGGTGTCCTGCAAAAAGGAAGGGGATCTTGGGCCCAATGCACCATACTGTACTTTGTAAACCTCTTTCTAAATAATAATCTCTTTAAGCAATAGCATCACTGGTTAACAAAGTGGTAATCATGGTAATGACTGTTTCAAATGTTAGCTCACAAAATAAAGATGGGAAATCTAGTCATGATTTTTTTTTAGCAGGAGCTAAAATCAGTATTCTCTAAGTGCTGGCAGTTTCCAAAATTCATCCAGGCAAGAAATTGTTGATAAAGCCTATTTCATTACAGAAACAAGCCAGCCATGTGCTGCGGTTCATCTGAGGGTACAAGAAAGACAGTACTCAGGTTTTGTTTGGATGTTGGTTCCATATTGTAGATGTAATATTTTTCTTAGATCAGGGGATTGAAAGTTATTGTTTTGAGTCAGAAATGAATTATAGACAAATATTGACCAGAAGCTCGGGATCAGAGAGCTGGTAAAGGCTGTGCTCCAGGCTAAATCCCTTTTACCTATCAGTCTCGATATCTGATCTTTCACTTCCTAGTGGGGAGAGCCCATCCATCTCATTAGAAGCAGAAAGTCTTTAGTGCCTGAAAAAATGTTTTTGAAATCAGATGTAAACCAAGCTACATGTTCTCCTTCTATCTAGTCCATGAAGTTCTTGACAATTTTCCATCTTTTAGTTAGTCAGGATTCACTTTAGTCAATTAGTAATCGCTATAATTGATTAGCATCTAGTTGTAGGGGTCTTCCCTGTCAGATCTTGCTAACAGCATAAAATACACTGTTTATATTTGCGCATACTGTTTTAGTTGTATTGTTATGCTTCATTACCGGTATATGTTATCTAATTTTGAAATTTTGGAACTATGACTTCATACAAGTTTGTATCTATATATACAATTGTGTAATAAATAATATATAATATAATATAATATAATATAATATAATAAATGAATAATGTATAATAAAGTGTATGTATATATGTGTATGTGGGCAACGATGTAAGTTTGTGACCTATTTCTTATTGGCTCCCACTTCCAGAGACCATTGAGACTTGCACCGATGATGGACCCGCACCAGAACCCTACCAAAGACTGATCTAGACCACACACAGACACCCCCCCCCCCCAATGACCAACAGATAATACTGGAAGGGTTTAGCGGGACTGACCCACCATGGGAGGAGTTGTAGTCCACCCTGCATCCAGAAAGCACTGTGAACCCCAATGACGATGAATCTGGACCAAGCTTGGCACGCATACCCAATATGATGAACTTTGAATAGTGGTGAGGTTTGGGGGGATTTACCGTGAATTTTAGGGGTTGTAGTTCACCTACATCCAGAGAGCATTATAAACTCAAACAAAGATGGATCTGGACAAAACTTGGTACTCATACCCATCATGACCAACTTCAAATACTGGTGAGGTTTGGGGGGAATTAACCTTGCATATAGGAGTTATAGTTCACTCCTATCCAAAGAGTGCTGTGAAACCAAACAACAATGGATCTGGACCAAACTTGGCCCACAGACCCAACATGACTAACTTTGAATACTAGCAGGGTTTGGAGGGAATTGACCTTGAATTTTGGGAGTTATGGCTCACCTGCAAGCAGAGAGCACTGTGAATCCAAACAACAATGGATCTTGATCAATGTATTGTCAAAGACTTTGATAGTGGGCACCACTGGAGAGTTGTATGGTTTCCAGACTGTATGGCTGTGTTCTAGCAGAATTTTCTCTTGATGTATCAAGGATCTCTGAAGATGCCAGCCACAGATGAAGGCAAAACAACAGGAGAAAATGCTGCTAGAACACTCCCATATATACCCATATTCATTTGTATGCATTTCCTAATGGATCCATTCTTAAAATCTCACAATAAATACTTTTATGTTTATCATTATAAAATACCTAATCCAGGCATTGCCTGATACCTAAAATAGTATAAATATAATGCAAACCCCTATGGTGGTCATATCACACCTGCAACTATGACTTTTTGTACTTTTTGTTCAAAACTTTTGCAACCAGTTTTTGAACAAAGAAGTAGGAACCTCAACAAACCATTGCAATGTTGCTCGTGTTCCAGGATCCGTCAGTCAACCATGCCCTTTTTCAGGACACTCTGTTCCTTGCCTCTCTCCAGCAGTATTCTGTGCCATTGGACATGCATGGCCCTCCATCTGCAAAGCATAAGATTTCCCCTTTCCTGCTGATTCCTCTCTCCAGTGTGCGTTGTTTTGGCTTCATAAGGACTGGCACTTTGACAGCGGGGCTTGAGAAATGGTTGACTGATGGGATTGTAGGGCAGGAGATCTGAAGTTTCATACGCATGGGAAGTATATCTAAAAATACATGTACATGTTAGTCTTAGCGCACATACTCTGCAGCCGTAATTGTCCACTTGAGGATCTTTCTGTGAGGCATTTTGCACCACAAATTGAAATGAATCTCTCCTGTTCTACAAGGGTTTCTATGCAGGTATTTCAATGTTAAGCTTCACCGTTTATTTTACTGCATTACTCAGCACAGGATTTCCTCAACTTGAACATTTGGAAGTCATCATTTTTAGTTCTTCTCTTCTCTTAGATATGGCTGGCCAGGTAAAACAAGTGTTTTTTTTTTCCAAGAGAGCTTTTTTCCTAGTGTGTTTTGCTTGAGTATTTGGTTTCTGGTTTATTTTCTGTTTGTACAAACCACGGAAACATTCTGCTTGCTCTCTTCCAGTCTGGCTTACCAGACTGTGGTTTTGTTTATTTGCATTAATCCTTTTCAAGGAGCATCCACTGCGTTCAGTTTCTGCTTATCCTTCTCATCTCCCTCCCTGTACTGATTTATTGCTGACTTATGATTGAGGACTATAAGAATTGTCATCATATAAGAAAACAAAAACTGCATATATTTAAATGGAAAAATAGTAGAGAAGTTGTTTTTTTTAAGTAACAAAATTGACAAATGGCATGGACAAGTAAATGAGGTTTGTTTCCTTCCTGCTTCCATGTATGTGCAATTGACACATGACTAGAGCTGTCCCACTTAAACAATAAGTAACATTTGAATTGTGATGGCTGTTCCACTGTGTGCTGTTATATGAAAGGGCAAATTGAAACTGAGGCACATCTTCAGTGTGTTTGGCAAAACTGTCACATTTTAGCATGTAAGATCATTATTTTCAAATTAAGCAACTTATAGCATGGTTGTAAGAACCTGAAGCTCCAAACAAGTGGAGACTGCAATAGAAGTTTTTCTTCTTCTCAACAGCTGCATTTAAAAGGCTGCAGTAAAAATAATGGGGTCACCATAAGTCAACAGGCAACTTGAAGGTTTATACAAACCCTCTTTATCCTTTTCAGTCCCTGGGCCCCACACCATAAGTTACCTACATGTAGGCAACACTTATCTATGCTGTTCTGTTTATTTTATGTATATATTCTTTTATACATAGGAAACTTTTGTATCTGTCTCCTGAAGTTGTATAGTCATTTTGTTGTTGTTGTTTATTTACTTTGGGAGCAGTGAAAAAAATGTTAGAAAAGCCAATTGCCTGTTTCTCAGAACTGAAGCCTGGTCTATTTTGTCCTTATATCCCAGGATCCAATCTCAGGTTATCTCCTTTGGATTATGGCCCTTTCTATACTGCCATATAATCCAGATTATCAAAGCAGCTAATCCACATTATCTGTTTTGAATTTGATTATATGAGTCTACCCTGCCATATAAACCAGTTTAAAGCAGATAATCTGGATTTTATATGGCAGTGTACAAAGGGCCTATATGAGTCTCCACTGTCAGATAATCTGGGATAAACAGATAATCTGGAATCAGATCCTGGGATAGAGGGCAGTGTAAAAGGGGCTTGAGGCTGTTTGGCTCTCGCTCTGCAAGAAATGTGATACAAGTCATGCTCCCACCTTTCTTTAACTGTGATTTGCTTGAACTGACAGTGGTCTCTGGAGATGTAAATTCTACAATGGTAGCATTGCTATTGATGCCTTATAACTGAGACTTTGCTTTCAGAAGGTGTCCATTCATGACAGATGTCAGAAGGCTTCAGAGAAGCAACATTATCTGTTAGTAACACATTCATTTTAAGTCAAAGAATCATAGAATCATAGAGTTGGAAGAGACCTTACGGGCCATCCAGTCCAACCCCCTGCCAAGAAATAAGAAAATCACACTCAAAGCACCCCTGACAGATGGCCACCCAGCCTCTGCTTAAAAGCCTTCAAAGAAGGAGCCTCCACCATACTCCGGGGCAGAGAGTTCCACTGCTGAACAGCTCTCTCTCACACAGTGAGGAAGTTCTTCCTAATGTTCAGGTGGAATCTCTTTTTCTGTAGTTTGAAGCCATTGTTCAGCATCCTAGTCTCCAAGTGTCATGCCAATTCTTGCCTTAATTTGTTATCTGTAAAACAGATACAGTGTGTTCTTAGTATCTACTTGGATTTGAATCCAGGACCCTGTGTGGATACCAACTTCCATGGATGCTTAAATCTCATTAAATATCCAACGGTATAGTAAAATGATGTCCCTTATATAAAATCACAAAATTGAATTTAAATACATACATACATACATACATACATACATACATACATACATATATGGAGCCCCAGGTGGCGCAGCGGATTAAACTGCTGAGCTGCTGAACTTGCTGACTGAAAGATTGGCTGTTTGAATCTGGGGAGTGGGGTGAGCTCCTGCTATTAGCCCCAACTTCTGCCAACCTAGCAGTTCAGAAACATGCAAATGTGAGTAGATCAATAGGTACCGTTCTGGTGGGAAGGTAACGGCGCTCCATGCAGTCATGTTGGCCACATGACCTTGGAAGTGTGTATGGACAAAGCCGGCTCTTTGGTTTAGAAATGGAGAAGAGCATAACTTCCAGAGTCGGAAACAACTTGACTTAACGTCAAAGGAAAACCTTTACCTTTTCTCTCTCTCTCTCTCTCTCTCTCTCTCTCTCTATATATATATATATATATATATATATATATATATATATATATTCAAGCCAAGGATGGTGAAATCTGTGGATACAGAATCTGAGAATCTGTGGATAGGAAGGGCTGATTACACATCATAATGATCTTCAGCAGTCAGTGCTGAAGCTTAAGTACACTGAATTAATGCCACTACTTTCTGATGGACTCTGTGTCTAAAGCAGAACTCTCAGTTTTAATTTTATTAATATTTTAAGGGCTTTATTAAAATACACCCACAGCCCAGCAGGGTCAGCCGTGGTCAACACTTGAGTGGGAGATTGCCAATGAGTACCAGGTACTGTAGGCTATATGTCCGAGGAAGGAATTACCAAACCCACCTCTTAAGTATTCCTGAAATTGTTGATACTTCAAATTCTTCTATTTGCTGGGTTTGTTTTCCTTTTTTAATGTTGCCTAACATACATAGGTTGGGTAAAGGTTTTCCCCTGACATGAAGTCTAGTCGTTTTCCGGCTCATCTCCATTTCTAAGCCGAAGAGCTGGCGCTGTCCGTAGACACCTCCAAGGTCATGTGGCCGGCATAACTGCTGGATGCCATTACCTTCCTGCCTGAGTGGTATCTATTAATCTACTCACATTTGCATGTTTTTGAACTGCTAGGTTGGCAGAAGCTGGGGCTAACAGCGGGAGCTCACCCCACGCCCCGGATTTGAACCGCCAACCTTTCAGTCAGCAAGTTCAGCAGCTACTCGGTTTAACCCACTGTGCCGGGAGCTCCAAAATACATATATACACAGGTATACACACACACACCCACACACACACACATATAATACATATAGATACACACACACACTGGAACTGTATTTCTAAATGGTCAACTTAAATGCTAAGTTCCCGTACTACTAGAAATGGGAAGACTGAAGGATAAATTTCCTTGAGGAGACAAGATTTATATTTGAAGAGGCAATGCTATTGTTTCCCCCTCTGCTGCAGCTTCATTTTGGTAAAACCATTTTTGAATATTCCTTGCCTAAGAAAAACCTATTACTTTAATGGGGTTGCCACAAGTCAGCTGATATCTTTAAAATGTGTGCATATGCATGCATGCACTCATGCACGCACGTACACACTCAGCCCAGCCATGGGAAAAGTGTTTCTGAGTATTTGCAAAGTGAATGCTCCACATCCCTGTGTTACCTTAGACATCTAGCATTCAGCAGCATGGCAACTAAAGTGATAACAAACATTCGAGTTTCTTGTTTTATAAACAGGTCTCTGTGCTCAGGCCAGGTAACAAGTGGTGCATGAGCTGCCTAATGTTAAGCACCTTTTAAACGTCCTGCCAGTGTGCACAGAACAGAATGGACTTAAATCTTTCCCACTAAAATCAATAGGGCTTGAAATCCAGCCCAGCTTAAGCATTTGTGACATGCCTAGTATTTCCTTCGGATGAAACTAGTCTATAAATAAATGCATTTTTGCTTGTGGAACACATTTCCATGGGGACGTTCAGAAGGCAGATAGCACATAGCTGGAGTTCTTTTGTGGAAGTGTTTTTGTAACAGCATCAATGCCATTTGTTATTTGAACCTGTTGCTTGCTTCATTTCCAATACGCTCATAAATTTTCTGTCGGTGTGCTTATTGTGCAATCTGTCACCGGTTAAAGTCAAGTTGATCTGCTAGAGTCTTTGTTTGCTTTCATGTGCAGCCTTCCCCTCTCCACCACTGTATTTAGAAAACAGCCCTCTGCCTGAATAGGGAATGTGATAGAGACATTTCTGTATTTTTGTGTGTGTTTGGTTTTTGTGCCACCTCCACACATCCATTGTGATGACAGAAAACCTGGAAGCAGAAGGTTGCTTGGAGCAGCGTGGTCTATCCCTGAGGGTGGTGGGTGGGGATGAGCAGATAAGTTTCCAAATGTTGTTGAATTACAACTCCCATCAGCTCTGTGCAGCCTAGTTGTAGAGATTTCATCTAGGACTGTGGATAAGGATGTCCCTGTCCAGTGAGCTTCCACGAAACCAAATCAGCCCAGATTGAGAACAAGCACGCTGGGTTGAAGGCAAAGCTACAAAGGATTATTACTATTTGGCCAAATAAAATGCAAGTACAAGCAATACACATTTGCAGAAAAATACATGACATTTTATGCAGTTCTGACAGCTATTCTGACTTCCCACTCCCTCCCCTGGATGGCAAGGCCGTCTTTGGATGCACGCCGGGATTGGCTGTGGGTTCCCCTGACATCACAGCTTGTAGGAGAAGATTCCCATGATGGGAAGAAAGACAGTTGGTAGTTGGACAGTTTGAAGATCCAACCTATTGCAGAGATGCTCCCTGGGAGTACGCAAACTGGAGGAAATGGTGATGTGGGTATGCAGATGAATTCTTCATTAACTCAAGTGTCCAGTTCCGTATGAGACAAAAGTGCAAGATTCAAAAGGCAAAAAGTGATACTTCCAAGTACATAATCAGAGTCTTGGTTGCCCATTCAGGAATTTAATGAATTCATATTTGGCGAGCCCCCTCTTCCACGGGAGTAGCATGCTCTCATCATCAATTGAACAGACAAACACCCTGAGCTCATTTTGGTGACAAAGGATATCATCTCTCATGTACACATATACAAAGATTGTGATATTATCAGACTTGGGAAATAGCTGGAGGGATCCTGGCCGTGGTCTCTGTTCTCAAGGGATTATGCAAACTGAGGGCATGGGAAGGTAGCGTGTCATTCTTTGCTCCTTGAGTTTTGATATCATGGGAACAGTTGTGACAAGATAGTGTTTTTGTCTCTAAAATCCAGTGGCATTTAAAAGGTTAACATTCACTGTCATGCATCATGAGAATTTTTTGAAAGCACGAAGAGATTTCATCAAAGGCAGGAGATGGCTTTATAAAATACAGCCTCAAGGGAAGAAACACAGAGCCTCACCCCCGCTCCCCAAGCTGTCTCACTGAAAGTTTTCTCCTAAGAAACTCTGCCTAAGAAATTCTGTGTGCTGTACAAATTAGGCATGCCAAAAACAACAGTGATGGTGCCTTCAGGCTCTTAAAACTTCTGCTTTCCATTTTCACAAAAATACTTGGCCTGCCTATTCTCCACCCCTCACCCCCACCCCATCCTAAAACCTTGACAGCTCAATGGGAACAGGATTGTCTGTCCCACTTTCCAAGTTTAATTCTCTCTTTTAAGAATTTTATTGTAATCGGGTTGAATAATCCTCCAAACCAGACCAGACTTTCCACTGTTAATTCTCCATTAAAACACGTTTCTTTACACTCATGGGAAACTTGTGGAAAGAGAAGGACTGGATGGTTTTTCTGTCGAGATTCTGCTCCCCAACACAGTGCTGTCTGTGAGAACTACGAAGGAAAGGGATGAAGCCTTAAAAGTGACTTCTTGTCTTGCCATGCTGGTCTAGTTTCTGTACTTACAGCAACAAGGGCCAAAAGCCCTTTAGTGGAATAATTATGGAGCAAATTTGATTGGTGGCTAGTAGTCAAGAGGAAACCAGTGCTTGCCCAGTCCATCATCTTTGCAATCTCATTCAAGGGCTAGGAAAGTAAATATGGGGAAACTGGAGGAAAGTTCCCGTAATAAAGAATGGAGGTAGGTTGGAAGCCACACACTGCTGTGTAAGTAGGTCAGCTTTCCTTGTACAAAGAGCCATACATTAATAGTTTTGATCTATTGGCCTTTTCACCGAAAGCCCTTTAATAAAAGACATTCCTGCCTATGTAGAGGATTTATTAGAGAATAAAACAGATCTCGTTGCTGGGTAGGTTTCACTGTTCTTTTATATGCCTGTTGGCACAACGTGTATGGAGCAAGAGAAGTGCGGTGGTCTCTTCATGAGGAAGAGGTCAGCATCCTGCCCAGGGAATGCTCCCCATCCCCCAAAAGGGCTGTTTCTCTGGGGCACCTTTTCCAGCACACTCTATCCTGGTTTCCAGGGGACAGATGGGGGCAGTTGCTGGATGTCAGTCCCTCTAAAAGTCAAATTTTATTTTCCTTTTCCCCACAGGATGACTGTTTCTGTATGGATAGAAATACATGGGCAATTTTACTTGAACTGCTGGAACATCTATTGTTCAGTTCATTGGCAGCCAATCCCAGTACCCTGATAATAGTAATTTACAGAGTGTGTTACATTAATACTTTTTGGTGCTTTATGAATCAAACTAAATTAGGGGAAGGCAACATAATACTCCCATTGGACACATTTTGCTAAGAAGATCCTGTAATAGGGCCACTATAAGTCAAAAATGACTTGAAAGCACTCAACAACAATATGCATACTAGCTTGCTTCATTCTGAGTCTCCAAACCAGTTTCATGCTAGAAGGCACTCATTATTTCTTTTCATTTCAGCATACATTGCTACTCAATAAATCTGCTTGGGGGGTTTCAAGTTTTAAATCCTGAAGCAGATTTTGAGAATGCCCAGTCAATGGAAACAGTTCTATCAGCAAAATAATACTGTTGGTTCCTATCCTATGTCTATGTATTATTTACCACAGTGGTAGACTCTGTATTAGTAAATATTACAGCAGGTCTAGAGACATAAATTGTTTTGTTTTTCTTTTCAGTATAGGAGTGTGGAGGGTGTCTAATTTTTATACACCTAAATATTTATACACCTTGATGTATTTGTTCATACTTGCAAGGGATAGAATCAAGTGTACTCACATTCCTGATTCAAACCTGCTTACTTGTGCATCTTAACCTGGTGGCTGCTGCTTAAAAGTAGTAACATCATTTCATGTGGGAAACATAGACATTTGGGGTTGATACTCTGGTGACTTGGAGATCTCTCATTCATCAGGTTGCCATAAGTCAACGTTGATGAGTTAACAACAATAACAGTGCAGAGGAAGTTGGGAGGGGCGGTTATATAATCAACTAAAATCTCCTCCAAGGCCTGGAAAAAATGTGATAACTCATTGGATTTTAAAATTATTTTAATCAATCCCAATTCCCAGAAAGACATGATTATAAATCAATGCTCTTGAGGTGATTTTCTGAACAACGAAAGGCTTAGCTATGCTTATTTGGCAAAAATATGATGTTGGTTAAATATTTTCAGAATATCGAAGCTACTAAGGCACTGAAAAATCATAAAATCTGTGACCAGATCTCACACCTGGACCTAAATTTTCATTCCACCTCAAAGTAGGAAACATAAGTGCAAATTCTCCAGTTTGAAGGGCTCATCTTTGGGAGAGATTTATGTGCAAATCTCCACCTCAGTCAGTAGAACTGCATCTTGGCTTATCATGGTTTTCTTAGATATGATTATCATGGTTGACCAGATGGCGATGAGTAGATGGCATATTTCCTATATCTGAAAAACTAGAATTGATAGGGGAAAACAGGTGCCATTTCTTGGTTAAGCAGGTCAAATATACCCAGAAACAGGGCTAATATCTGAGGCACCAAAATGTGTGTTGGCCAGTATCAATGCATAAAACTTTATGGTATTATCAGGAGCCATCCCTCGGCCATGTGTTTTGGTCTGCAAACCTCAGGACTTGGGATGATTTTGAAACAGCCCTAGTGACATTTCACAGAATTGACTCTAGTCACCATAGTTACTGGTGAGGTGATTATAGTCCAACATATGGAAAGCCACAGGAATGAAATGGTCCTGTGTCCGGTTCCTATCATGTCTAAGCTGATATCAAAACAATGTCTGATAGCAAGTCCTAAACCATCTTGAGGCATTGGGGAGTTGTTGCTTGGAACAGACCAAACAATAAGGATGGGGGACCATTTGGCGTTTCTTCCCCCATCTTTGCTTGACCATAGGCAGGGGATTATAAGAGTTTTTTGCCCAAAACATCTGGAAGGCCAACGTTCCAAATCCTTTTCATGCAGAGTTAGATGTTTAAAGAAGGATCCGTCCCAGCTCAGAGTCAGTGAGGCAGGGCTCACAGTCTGACTGAGAACAAAACAGTTTATAGCCGTTCCATAGGTTAATCCTTGCGCAGTAACCAAGGGTATCGGGTGTGCTTAAGGTCAGCTCTTTTCCCATTCCTAAGGGGCCCAGCTGGATGCAGAGACCTTTTACAACTCTTCTTTCTCCGCAGTGGACAGGCTGTAATGGCATTTGTGGAACTCTCCCGGAATTTACAGGCCAGTGCCAATGTGTTAAGTGTTAGGTGCAAGCCAGGGTCAGGTTCTTAGTAAATAAACCTGAGCTGTGGAAAGAAATAATCTCAAGGAAACAGCATGTGTCCTGGTCGCCTTCTCTGATGGGTCAGCATTTCTTGCTGGCAGGAGCTGCAGCCCATGGCTCTTGTTGTTGTTGCTCAAGGACAAAGTTCCCCAGAGCTGCAGTTGCTGCCAAGTCAGTTGGAGCCGTCTTTCAGCTAAGCCTCAGCACAGAAGGTGTTCTAGTGCAAAGTGCAGAATGCGCCAATATGGGCTACGGAGGCAGATATAAGAAGCACGCAGCAGTAGAGTTGTGTCATGCCTCCAGCAAACAGCTTGGAAAGTTTACTTTTGCAACACAGCTCCTCAAACTCCTTAGCTACCAGAGCTATAGGTATTCCAAATTCTGCTTTAACACTTCAAGGTAAATATACAGCTAAAGTTTAAGGCCCCAGTCTTTTCACTTCCCATGTCTCTCCTTGTTTCCCTATACTCACATTTATTTTATTTGCAATAGTCTTGTCACATAGGGCAATGCGAGTATTTCTACTTTCTGCCATGGATAAATTAGGGAAACTATAACTATATTATGATATATGTCCTTTCGAAGTCAGAATAAACCTCACTCGCTGTATTATACAATATAAGAGAATATGTGGGGCTTTAGCATTTGATTACAATCAGAATGCATTTCCTTTATTTAGCACATGCATGCACACCAACCAACATTTAAATTTTAGAAAGTGAATTGTTGTTCAGTTAAATCAGAGTTTGAAAACTTACTCTATTCTGGGGATGATCATTTGATTGTACAGTGTATAAGCTGTTGTTAAAATATGGAATGAAGGAAGAACAAGTGAAAGATTGTATAGTTAAATAAGTTCAAATTATAGGCACACAGATTCACTTGGAAGAATGGGGGAAGGTCTGTACAAAGAGTTAACATTTACTTTGAGTAATGATTTAAATGAAAATTTCAACATTGTGATGTAAAGGTGGTACTTGATGCCAGAAAAACCTTCAGAGATGTACAAAAGCAGTTCAAGGTTGGAAATGTGAAAAAAAATGGGGCATTTTATCATATGGGGGGGGGGTGTCTTGCAAAAAGGCCCAGAAATACTGGACTCAAATACATATGAAGCTGGAATAAATTGTTAAGGTTAAAATCATGGTGTAACCAGAATTTTATTTGTTGGTGATGCTTGATGATAAACTAGAAATGAAACATTGAAGATTGCTACAATATATTTTTACTGTAGCAAAAATCATCTATGCCCAGAGATGGTGTTGCGCCCCAGCCGTGGGTCACTCTTTCACCCAGACACCACACAGGAACAAGAGAATCCACAAAGTAAAGTTTATTAAGAAAAATATAAAAGATAAGAAAAAGCACAGTAAAAAAGAACAACCAAAAATCTAAAAGACAAAAGGTGCTGAGTATAGGTGACAATCAGCTCATTAATCAAAAAAATTCAAAAACTTGGAACTTCACTTTGAGTCAATCCAGTGAACCAAGGCAAAATCCATACACTTTATCAAAGTTATATCCAGAACTTGAGAATAAAACAGAGAATAAACCAGACCAAAAATCATGAAGACATGAACAGGAATTACAATCCAGAAATTTGAAATTTAACCAAGAAAATATGAACCAGACCCATAATCCAGAAGCTTGAAAACATGAAGCAAGGCCTTGGAACTTTAGAGTTGTTCCCACTTGAAATGCCACATTGTTCCTATAAAGAGCTGCCCACTTAAAAGCCTAAATTACCTCCCATGACATCACTCCTCATACACCTGGTTCTTTGCTGCGTATCTCTAAGCCACTGGGAAAAGCAAGGCTGTCTCTCTTTCACCCTCTCTTGGTGCAGCTGCAGCTGCTCTAACCTAGAAGACAACTGCTCAAGGTTTCAAACCCTAGTCTCCAAAGCCATAGTCCAACAATCAAACACTTTTATTAGTGCATATACATGTACATTAGGAACATGTTTTTCCAAGGTAAAAGAAAACCATTTGTTAATTTTTCATGAACAGGTCATCCCACACTACAGTAAGCCCTGGAGCCTCCCATCTTGTTCTGAGTGGATCCAAGGCTATAGCTAATGGAGGCACACTTTAATTCTTCTGTTTGCTGTTTTTTCCTCTTCAAGTTACTATTAGAAATTTGGGGACTAAAGAAAAATTTCCCGAAGAAGGCAGAATTCTTATCGGGGAAGCCATGGATTCATTTCCCCCTTCTTAACTGAAGCAAGCAATACCAGGCTCTTTTCAAAATAAATTTGCTGAAGATACTCCTAATATGTATAAACATAATCACAAAAAGGGAATTTTGAATTCAATAGAAGTATCTACTAAAAACCAGTACTGACTGTAGAAAAACTGTCGCTTCAAGTATCGGAAATATGTATCCAAAGCTGCCTTAATTGATCTTCTTGGCTCAGGAGCTTTTGTACGCAACAGCTTACTGACATCAGCGGATCATTATATCTGTCCATTTGGTTAACCACAGAAATGGAGGAAATGGATCATACTGTTCATTACCATGCAGATGGAAGACAGGGACTATAACTAAAACGAAGAGAGTTTTCATTTCATTTTTAAAGTCTGTTATTGCCCCAAGTAATGGATGTTGTAACTTGATGGCCTGTTGAGAAATTCTTGTTCCTCACAACTTCTCAGCCAGGATTACAACTCTTCAGCCAGTTTTCTTTAAATTCCCCTGTGAACTACAAAAGTGCTCTCCAAAGTGGAGACCCATGTGCTGTTGAACATGAAACACCCACCCCAATGATGTATAGTTTTCCTAAGAGCACTGAAATAAAATATGATTTTATTCTAATTTTTTCTTCCTCTCTGAACTTTTGCAACTGTGGAAGAGAAGGATATTGGCAAACAGATCAATAACCGCAACTCTCCCATGAAGTCTGTTTTTGTTTTAATTTTTTAGTTAAATGCCTGCAGATATGCACTGATACATATCAGCAAAGGTGCAAAGCAGACTGGCAGCAGCAATCCTCACACAAAGACTATATTGTTTCTAATTCCTCAATAAATGTATATTTGTCTATAACTTTCTGCATTCTTTGTATCCGCTAGAGCAGGCATGGGCAAACTTTGGCGCACCAGGTGTTTTGGACTTCAGCTCCCACAATTCCTAACAGCCGGTACATGCAGATCAACAGACAGTTTCCACCCCCAGTCTGATAAAGCCAAGCAATATTTGTTCAGCCAAAAGTCCTATTTGGGTTGAGAGATTGCCGGCTGTGGAAACAGAGACGCTAAATATGTACATTTATTATCTCTTTTATTTGAAATCCGAGGCTTGATAGAAGAAGATCATCACCTTTTGTTCCAGGGAGCCTTCATTTTCCCAGGGCACTTCCTCATCTCCAAGAACTGGACAATTAAGACATTTAAAGACTCATTAACATCGTCCTAATATGGACATGGACTTTCCGGGCTTGTCTCCTCCCAGGAGAGCTGTATCTCACAGCTGATTGGCCCTCCTCAGGCAAATCCCTATAATCTCCTCCCCTCTGCAAGGAAATTTCTGCCTGGAGATGGCAAAGTGCCGGCCAATCAGGGTTCAGGTGCAGATCAGTTTTTCTTCTGGCCAATCAGGGAGGGGAGTGGGCGGAGTGGAAGTTTGAGTAGATGTCATGTGTGGAAAACCTCATGTTACTGTATTCATGGTTATGCTTGAACTTTTTGTTGTCAGCCATACTTGAATCCTTTCTGGCCAGATCGAAATAAACCTCTATTGGTGGTTGTATTCTCTGATCTGGAACTTCAGGCAGATTAAGGAACATTTCAAAAAAGACAAAGTAGTAGGGTTTGCAGATACAAATCAATTTTGAGACAAAATCATGCAAACAAACAGAAAGGTAATAACAAAAATTTATAAACAACTATTGCAACGGGAGGCAAAAGAGGATGAAAAATCTTATATGACAATATGGAGAGAAAGTATAGGCTGGAGTATAAAAATAGAAGAATGGCAAAAAATATGGGAGAGAAAATTAAAGTAAAGCTATGCAATGGATTTAAAGGAAAATTGTTATAAGATGGCCTTTAGGTGATATATGACGCTACAAAAATTAGGAAAATATTATAAAAATGTAAGAAATAAATGCTGGAAGTGCAAAGAGCATGAAGGGTCCTTCTACCACATGTGGTGGACATGTGAAAAGGCTAAGAAATATTGGAAGAAAAAAGAGATACGTTAGAAAAAAATACTAGAAATAAAAATACCACATAAACCGGAACTACTTTTACTGGGCATATATGAGCTTAAAATTGACAAAAACAAAGACAAATTACTTTCCCTCCTAATAACAGCAGCAAGAATTGGCTATGCTAAATTTTGGAAGAAAAATGAGATACTGGACGAGAAGGAATGGTTAAATAAAGTCCAAGATATGAGAAATATGGAAAGACTTACCTTCTCATTATCTAAAAGTAAAGGCATATCTATAAATGAGATGAATTGGAGTAGAGTTACAGAATACCTAAAACAAAAAATTATAAGATATTGATATAAAAATAGAAAATATAAAAATAAATAAAGGATAAATATGAAGAAAATTTGTTAAGAAAAGTAAGAAATATATTAAAAATCAAATAAGGAGTAAAACATGAAGACATGAACCAAAGAACCAGAAACATAGAAGAAGACAGAAGAAAAAATTGAGAAATGACAGTGGATCAAGGAAAAGGACTAAAACTCTCCTAGAAGAGTCCTGGGAAGTTATCACCAAAGAAAATTTAGATCTTTCTTACTTTCTATCACTTTTATCTTGATATTTCTCGGACCCAATTTCCTCCCCCCCCCTTCCCCCCCCCCCCCGACTCCTGACTATTCTCTCTCCTGGTTACTTTACTTTTCCCTTACCCCAAACCTTCTATGATTTTATATTCTTTTCATGATTTTATATTCACTTTCTACTTTTAAATGGAAAATTGTAATAAAGATTATTTTTTTAAAAAGAAAACCTCATGTCATTGTATTCATGGTTATCCTTGAACTTTTTGTCATCAGCCATACTTGAATCCTTTCTGGCCAGATTGAAATAAATCTCTATTGCTTGTCTTCACCTGGTGGGTGTATTCTCTGATCTGGAACTTCAGGCTTTTAGCTTAACGCTCACCAGGCATGGACCTTTCTTATCCGCGGTCCTAGCCTTAAATTTTACCTCACATGGACCAGCACTGGTCTGCAAGCCAGTGGCCCATGGATGGTTTTCAGAATGAAAGAAATAATGGGCACCAATATTATACCGGTCTATGGCACATGGGGCTGAGCCAGCATGGTATATTGGTTTGGGACTAGGACTCTGGAAACAAGTGGTTTAGACATGGAAGCCCACTGGGTGACCTTGTGCAAGTCATATTCTCTCAGCCTCAGAAGAAGGCAAGGTAAAACTTACCGGAACCACTTAGCCAAGAAAACTTCATGATACATTCTCCGCAGATTTGCTGTAGTTTAGAAATAACTTGAATACATACAACAACAACCCTGGCCCAGTAGAGGGAAATTGATAGTTCCCAGCATTAGCTAGGATGAGAAGCACTGAATAATGTTTTCAAGATTCCTGGGAAGAGGGGAAGAAGTCTGGCATATGAACCTGTCCTTTAGACAGCATCTGGCTTCACCAATAACTCAAGATGAGCGATAGCTGCTCTCTGGGCTGGTCACAGGCCCAGATCTCTGCTCCTTCAGTCTCTCAAGGCAGCCGCCTTATCCCCTGCTGTCAGGCACTCAGACAAGGTTTGCTATTTTGAGAATGAGGCACCTAAAGGGGAAGGATCTGGCTAAAATTTCAACTTGGCTATAGTACTGTCCAGTACTACTTCTGTCCCCTTCAAAATGATTAGCTCCGATAAGTTCGGTGTCCACATGACCTGGTCTTATGTGTGGCATGACCCACAGAAGGTCCTTTCCCTGATCCCTCCCCAGCTTCACACAAAAGTTCCTTCAGGAAATCCCTTAATCCTTAAGACTGCATTAATTGTGAAATAAATTCAGTTCAGCTGCTGTATCAGCAATGCATTTAAAAAGAGAACCTACCATAAATTTTTAAACAAAAACATTTTGAAGCCAGGCAGTTTTCAAAGCTGGCAGGAATCACTGGTGGAGTATTTTGTGCTGGAGAAATAGAGGGCATAATAGCAGAAAAGCAGGATGAAAGAACTGAAAGAAAGAATATATTGTTCTACTATTGCAGAGCCAAGTAAAAATCTAATACAATTACTAATAACTATGCTCACAAACTATTGTATTGTTAGATTTCTTATTGTTCACAAAGTCCATAAATGATCTTTCTACAATTCAAAAATTCTTCAATTGATTTGTCTTGTTTTAATCTAAACCTTAAAGGAACTATTGAGGAATTATCCATGCCTACCTTCCAAATAGGTACAGCACCTGGGACAATTACTTTAAAGTTCAGACTGAAAACTGGAACAGATTCACCAACACAATGACTTGAAATCCACCAGCTGCTCCTCATTATTGGACTGTATCAGCATTCCTTGCTGTTGTGTATATTGCTGAGGCTGATAGGAACTACAACAACATTTGGAGACTTGCACTCATTCCACCTTGAATGCACAGAAAAAGCCTGTGGTTTGAGTGCAGCAGAATGCATTGTGAATGAAATAATGTCTGAGGAAAACAAAGAGACTTAGTACTTACTTATATGGTGGCTTCCTCACCATTCCAGTGCTCTGCTATTTCATGCCTTCAAGTTCTTTTTGACTTAGGGTAAACTTATGGAGGGTTTTTTCTTAGCAAGATTTATTCAGAGAAGGTTGCATTACTTTGAGACTGAAAGCATTGCATTACTTTGAGACTGAGAGTGTGTGGCTTATCCAATGTCACTCAGTGGGCTTCTGTGGCTGAGCAGAGATTTGGACCATGATCTCCCAGTGTTCATGTCCAACACTCATAACATTGCACCATATTGGCTCTTGTACTGGTTGTGTGACAGAGATGAATCCCTTATGATCCCACCACACAGTTACCACCAATTATAAAAATGTCTTGACGATGATTTTAATTATATTATTCTATGTTTTAACTATCTTCTTCGCTGCCACCAATGGAGGAGATGTCAGGCAGATGGCACTTATTCTTTTTATGCTTTCTTTGTTTATTTTACTTCAGATGGTGATGTTGCTTAACTTAGTATATGATTGTGACAGAGACTTAGATGGAATAAAAATCAAAACAAGTTTATTGCATGTACAGAGCTTAATGGTTTCTATAACTTTTTAAAGGCACTTAGATTAACGGTTACAATTGGATTTGAGGTGTTACAACTTTCAAAATATTTCCTTCTCTCAGGACTAAACTAAACACTGATCTCTTAGATCCACTGGGATTAATTTCCCTTCTCCACAGCCCCCACAACTAGCCCTAAACAAGTAACCTAACTTGCTTAGTCTGGCTCTACTAGAGGTCTGCCTCCCTGGTTTCCTTAACCTTAGAACCAGTTTTTCTCCTGTGACTAAAAATCACAGACTCCCTAAAATAAGTCACCTTATTTTAGAATTGACTCAAAATCCCTCATTTGAGCCACCCTGATCCTCCACTTGAGAATCAGTCCTTTCCCTGTGACTGGAAATCACAGACTCCCTAAAATAAGTCACCTTATTTTAGAATTGACTCAAATTCCCTCATTTGAGCCACCCTGATCCTCCACTTAAGAATCAGTCCTCACTGTAATTTCACCATTACAGACTCTCACTGACTGACTGGGTTTTAAAACGTTCCCTCCTTTTTCCTTCAAACAGCAGTTAGCTCCGCCCCCGTTGCTAGGGTAACCTGCCTTCTAATGCTGAGCTGGTTACCTTCTGGCACTATCAGCTCCAATACTTACCATTTTAAACTTAACTAAACCTGACTGTTTAAACAAAATCAAATAAACATATTATCCATTAATCAAAATAAAATCACACACTTCGTTACAGCTCTCATCCTTATTATTACCTAACATTAATTTAGTAAATCCTATATCTTAGTAATGTCCTCTTTCCATGTGTTGGGGGCATTGTAATTTGTCTAAGACTCTCCTAAAACTTTACGATTGAGGTTCACAGTGGGGAAATCCTTTTTCACAGCTATAATAGGTATCAACTTAAGCAGAGCCAACTTTTTGTTCCTGGATTACTCCAGAACTTGCATGGATGGTCAGTAAGCACCCAGACTATTTCTGATTTTGAAAACAACACCACCATAGGTATTTCTAATGGCAAATAGAACAGCTTGTCCCACTGCAATTGGTTTAAAAGAATCACCACTTCTGGGGGCTTCCTAAAAAGGCAATTCACACACACACTTTTTGCTAAAGAGAGTCAGAGATTGTATAAACTTCATCTTGGCCACACTAGCTAACCATTGTTTTGATGAGACCTGCATATAGAAATGGCACACACAGCAGAGAGTGTGGTGTGCCAGGCAAGAGCTGTGTTACAAGCATGCTGTTGCTGTCTCCTCCTCCTGATAGTAGAAGCAACTGCTCTGTATGATTATTAGAGCTGGCCAGATGAGAGATTATGTGAGTCATAATCCAAAAATCAATCTAGAACGTGTTCAGAGAAGGGCAACCAAAATGATCAAAGGTTTGGAAAGCAAGTCCTATGAGGAGCAACTTGGGTAGCTGGGTTGGGGACGTGATAGCCATGTTTAAATATTTGGGAGCTGCGTTGGAGACACGATAGCCATGTTTAAATATTAAGGAGAGGCAATCTTGTTTTCTGCTTCTCTGGAGACATAGAGCAATTGATTTAAATTGCAGAAGATATTCCACGTAAATATTGGGAAGAACTTCCTGACAATATGACCTGTTTGGCAATGAAATATGCTACTTCCACTCAGGGTGGTGGAGTCGCCTTCTTCAAAGGTTTTTAAGTAGAGGCTGGATGGCTATCTGTCGGGAGTGCTATCTGTTGATTCTGTTTTCCTGCATGGCAGGGGGTTGAGATGGATGACCCTGGGGGTCTTTTCCAACTCTGTGATTATATGATCAATTTTACCCTTTTTGCTTGACTTTAGCAAGAAAATGCGTGTTATTTTCTGCAAGTAAAATCATTCATTTTCTATTTAGTTATTAGGGGTGCAGATAAAAAAAAAACTTGGGAATTGTAACTTCCATGGATTTTCCACCTCTGGTGCTATTTAAAAGGACAATTACCATGAAAGAAGGCAGAACTGGGAATTATTAACAAAACTGGTTACTTTTCCCAGCTCCTGAACAAAGATTATACTGTATATAGACAATTCACTAATTTGAAAAATTCTCGTTTGGTGGTTACTGTATTTGTATATTACAAATACAGATAATTTCATTTCCTGGCAGGACTCCAGTGTTATCAGTGGCTGACACACAGTAACTGCATTTTAATTGTTAATGATACAAATGCAAGCCACTTTCAGTTGTTGTTGTGCACCTTAAAGTTATTTAAGACTAATAGCAATCCTAAGGTAAACCTATTATCATTTTCTTGACATCATTTGTTCAGTAGGCATTTGTCATTATCTTCCTCTGAGGCAGAGAGAGTGTGACTTGTGCAAGGTCACCCCATGGGTTTCCACAAGTCAGCAGGGGGTTAAACTCTGGTTGTAGCCCAATGCTCAAACCACTATACCATGCTGGATATTCCTTTTTCATTACTAAGGGCTAATTACATAGATACAAGCGCTATTTGGTTGGCATTTCAGGCAACATCTGGCTACTCTGGTTTTACTGAGCCTCAGGCTGTAAGTGCCTGTGTTTCATTAGAAAAGAGAAGTTTCTTTTCCAGCAGCTACAGCCAACAATTTGTAGACCAGCCCATAAATAAAAGTTCAAGCATAAACCACCATTTAACAGTCTCTGCTCTGGAATGCTACACCTATCAGACATTTTTTGAATTTTTAAGGGGGCATTTCTTTCCATACAAATGTGTGATCGGACCAGTTCTCCCTGGACTGCCAGTTCTTGAAAGCAAATCTCCCTTCTAGCAGAATCCTTCCTGTTTGCCTTTCTGTTCAGACCTGGTTGGCTTGACATTTTCCAGTTCCCTGGCTTTTGGTTACACTTTTAAGAAAAGAATTGTTGTAGACAAAGCATGCTCAGCAAAAAAAGTCTCTCCATGATTTATGGTGAGCAAGGAAGACAGAACTGGGCTGTTGGTTTTTTTTAAAAAAAGCCATTTAGTTTTTAAGATTCTGAAAGGAGGCCTTCATGTCACTTTTGTTTGGGATGGAGATTTTTACTTTTTGGGGTGCGGATAATAACTGGCGGTTTCTTTGATTGGAGCTTAACTATGATCAAAACACAGGAAGTACATTACAGTAGACACCGGTATAGTCCCGTTAATGAAGTTGACACATCCCTGGACATTACTTCTTCAACAGAAACTTTGGACCAGAGACAGCTATGGCATGGAATGAATGGCGATAGGTTCCTACACCATAAAACGCAAGAGCACATCACCATGTTTAGCAGACTTTTTATTCAAAGCTAATGACCTACACATATGAAATGAAACAACCTTGCATTAGTTTAAAACATTTAGTACTTTCTGGAGACCGAGGAGAGGTGTGTAAGATATACAATAATAATAATAATAATAATAATAATAATAATAATAATAATAATAATAATAATAATATCAAAACACTTCCGGGGATGATTTCTTTCTTTCACTAGCCTCACTTTTCACTTTTCTTATGATTTCCATTTTGGTGGTCAAGCAAATAGATCTGTGCTTTTTAAAACATGCTGAAGAAGCTGGTGGAGTAGACATACTTGCTTTCCCCATTTCTCTCTTTTTGGTGTTAAGTAGGGATTTTTGGATGAGGAGGGGCATGGACTTGGCTGGTTGGGACAGTCTTTCAGGAGCATGTCATTACTTATCTTTATTACTGGTTCTTTTCTGTGTCACAATTGCACTAAGCATTTTATGTTGGATTGGACTAGATTTTACTGTATATGCAGTTTATCTTAACTGGTTTTGCACAGGACACCTCATAGGATACATAGTTTTTGTTTTCCTTTTTATAAATTAAATATTCAAATTGAAGACATATCTCTTCTGACAGGCCTACCTGGACAGTTTTAATGGTGATTTTTAAACTCCACTCTATGCCTTGTTTTTTCTTTTGTGTATTTTGATACGTATTTTATGGAGGTATGTTTTGATATATGTATTTTGCAGAGTGTTTAAAATGATTATATGTTTGTTTATGTTTTAGTAATGCTGTGACTCACCTCGAGCCATGAGGCAAGGCGGGCAATAAATAAAACTATCATCATCATCATCATACATACATACATACATAATTAAATTATAAAGCGATTATGGTAGTAAAACACCTTCAGTCATGATAACAGTACCTAGTGAATCCATGGCTACAAATAAACAATCCACATATTTTATTGCTTTCCATTAATATCAAGTTTTGGATAACAGATTTCCTTTTCATCACAACAATTCCTGTGTCTAAAATGTGTTCAGACTGGTCTTCAAGTAAAAAGGATCTGGGATGTCATTCTTATCAAGTGCTTTCAAGGCAACATATATACATACAGTCCGGGGAAGAGAGAGAGTTCCACTGCCGAACAGCTCTCACAGTGAGGAAGTTCTTCTTGATGTTCAGGTGGAATTTCCTTTCCTGTAGTTTGAAGAAATACTGATCTAATTGCTTACTTTTGCATAAAAGAGAACAAAGTTAATGTTACAATTAAATCCTGAACTACTTATCCTCTTTAGGTCAGGATGTCTGGTTCAGAGCAATTGGAGAGAACTTTCTTACCCACTTGGGGATAATGAAGATGCCTAAAGAGTTTCCTCTTCTGCTTTTCAGTGGTTTTCTCTCTAAAGGGAGATGATACTTGAAGAAACATTAACTCCAATTGAGGAGAATCATTTTGCTAGGAAATAGTTTTTCAGAAGATAATGATAGTGAATTACAATGGAGTTAAAGAATACCAAAAGAGTGTAGGAAAATAAATGAACTGTTTCCCTCAATTTTAACTGCAGGAAATCCCTTTGTCTGAACTGATCTTTCTAAAAAGGTAAATTGGAGGCAAGTTAGATAGATGTTAGATAGATCTAAAATTCTATGATTTTCATATTAAAACAAATAAATCACCAGCTCCAGATGATATTTATCTTTGATTTCTCAGGGAACTTAGAGACAACTTTTTAAATTTTCTAACAAAAACGTCTGAACATAAAAAGCCTGTCTGCATGTTCCATTTCTGCATCAGAAGACTGAAGAGTAGACAATGTAACACCAATATATTGTCGAAGGCTTTCATGGCCGAAATCACTGGATTGCTGTGAGTTTTCCGCACAGTATGATCCTGTTCCAGAAGCATTCTCTCCTATGGTAGGCGTCCTCAGAGGATATATCTCACAACCTCTGAGGAGGCCTGCCATAGATGCAGGCGAAACGTCAAGAAAGAATGCTTCTGGAACATGGTCATACAGCCCGGAACATGGTCATACAGCAATCCATGTTACACCAAGTTTTTGAAAAAGTATCCAAAGTGAACCCACATATTGCAGGCTGGGTAGCCCGTCCTGGAAAGCATCCTTAAGGAGAAAATATCCAGCCTAGAGAAGGGAGAGCCCTGCTGAAAAGGAATTGGCATGGTTCTGCCAAGGTAAATCCTGTTGCATTAACGTCTTAAGAGTTTTTGAGAATGTCAACAAGCATACAGATGGGGAGACTGAAGATTACTTGGACTTCCAGAAGTCTTTGGACAAAGTCCCTAACCAAATACTCTTAGTCACAAGATAAGAGGAGGAAGTCCTTCAGTTGATTGGTAACTGATTAAAGAACAGAAAGGTAGAAATAGCTGGCTAGCCGTACAATGCAATGATGTAAACAGTTATTGTTGTATGCCTTCAGTCAGTTCTGACTTATGGTAACCCCAAGGTGACCCTATTGCAGAGTTTTCTGGGGCTAAGAGTGTGCGAGAGTAGCATCCGTCAAAGACATATATTGATAATATTTAAATTTTAACTTGTCTGGAATTGCCTTGGAGCTAGAGGTAAACAGTAAGCTATCCACAGTTGCTGAAACCACCACATTATTTAAGGAGCCTTACCAAGATAAGGTTCACCTGAGGGTTGCCATGAGTCAGAAATGGCTTGAAGGCACACAACAACAGTGCATTGCAAGCAATTCCAAAAGGTTCTCTCCTAATTAGGGGAAGTGACATTAAAATAGCAAACAAAATTTAATGTAAGCTAGCATAAAATAATGCATTTTGCGGTAAACTTTTTCCAAATAGAAAAATTCTCAATTTGGTAAGATCTCATATGGTGTAACTGACCAAGAAGATAGACTTTTGGGATTAGATTATACCTAATCTCTCTGTCCAAGCCCATAGCCAGGGTTTTGATTCGGGGGGGGGGGGGGGGCTGAGTATGAATGAGAGAGGATCTTCCCTAGCAAACCTTTTGTATCATTCTTCCAATATCCCCATGCATATGGGATATATTGAGCATGGTGATCAGATCATGATATGAATAAACATAACAGTTTAAATAATAAATGTAAGGCCTTCTTGCGGACCACCCTGAGAATGGGGGGCGGCGGGCTGAAGCCCCTCAAGCCACCCCCCCCCCCCCGCCACTACATGCCTGTCTCTGTCTCTCTAGTTTGGTTCTATCTCATTGATTTGGTTAAAGATATACCGTGTTTCCCCGAAAATAAGACAGTGTCTTATATTAATTTTTGCTCCCAAAGATGTGCTAGGTCTTATTTTCAGGGGAAGTCTTATTTTTCCATGAAGAAGAATTCACATTTATTGTTGAACAAAAAAATGAACATTTATTCTATACTGTACAGTAGTTGTCCTCACAAACCAGCATAACCAGACCAACTGAATTCTATCAAGAATTTCTTGTTACTACCATTATTTCCATGTACAACTGGTATGTACATTTACCAATCCTGCATGCTCTGGTCTTCTGTTTGGCAGGCGCTGGGCTTCCAAAAACTTTGCTAGGTCTTACTTTCGGGGGAGGCCTTATATTTAGCAATTCAGCAAAACCTCTACTAGGTCTTATTTTTCAGGGATGTCATATTTTCGGGGAAACAGGGTAGTAAAAGAATATCCTATATATAAAATGGCAAAACCAAGGTCTGCTTTTTGGATTTAAAAAATCAGACCTGTGATTGGTTGAATCTGTGAATGCAGTGCAGAATGAATGCAGTGTGACACCACTTTAACTGTCCTGGCTCAATGCTATGAACTCCTGGGAGTTCTAGTTTGGTGAGGCAGCAGCACATTTTGGCAGAGAAAACTAAAAACCTTGTAAACTTAAAAGTGTCCAGGGCACTGAACCAGGGCAGTTAAAGTGGTGTCAAACTGGAATTACTAGATCAGTGGTTCTCAAGCTGTGGGCGGTGGCACAAAAATCCAGTCTGTGAACCTCCTTCCTCTTTATTTATTTATTTTATTAATTTTTATTTCTACTCCATTCTGCAGAGCTGACCATTGCATTGGACAGACCACATCAGCTCCAGATGATTAAATATGGTTTTCTGTGGGTGAGCAGATGGTGACTACTGGACGACATATGTTCTGTATCAGAAACTAGAGCTGATGTGGTCTATCTAATGCAATTTTCTGAATCAGCACTCCAAATAACCAAACTGAATTGAAAGTTGACCAAAAACTGATTCGTAACCCTTTTGGTACGAATGTTGGAGAGTGCTCCCTGGTCAAGTGAGCGTGGGCCCTAGTTAAAAAAAAAAAAAAAAAGATTGAGAACCACTGTACTAGGTGAAAGCAGTGGGGAGTAGAATGAGGGGTGTAAAAGAATCAGCCAGAGGGTTTAGAGAAGTGTTCCCTCACTTATCACTGGGGTTAGGTTCCAGGACCACCCGCAATAAATGAAAATCCACGAAGTAGGGATGCTATATTTATTTTGATATTTATACATTATTTTAGTAGTTATACATTATTTTAAGTCTTTTCATGTGTTGATAAATCGCCTCCTTTTCCTCCCGTTGCCGCTTGGGCTCCTTTTCTCTCCCTTTGGCTTCTCCTTCCTCCCTTCCTTAGGCTGTAAATTGTATTTTTTTTATGATTTATAATAGTCTTTTAGAGTTTATTGAAAAACCGCAAAACAGCGAATCCGCGAAAAGTGAACCGCGAAGTAATGAGGGAACACTGTATGTAGAATAAATGCAGTTTGATTTCACTCTGATGGCTATGGCTCAATGCTATGCAAGAATGGGGGTTGTAGTTAAGTGAGGCATTGATCCCTGGCAGTTCAAGGGGTGTCAGCCTGCATTCATTCTACAGGCACACCCTTAGGGTAGAAAGAGGCAGGCGTGTGGCTCCGGCATCCCTGGGAATGATGCTGCCTGTACCTGGGCGGCGGAGGACAAGGGAGGGAGGGAGGCAGGGAGGGAAGGGGGAGTGCCAGGCAGGAACCCAGAGGAAAGAAGCGCTGGCGACTTGGTGGCCCAGAGAGGAGAGCCTCGGATGGAGCTGATGTCACCGTGATGTCAGGCACGTAGCTCCCGGGATCCGGCGCCTGGCGAGGAAGGAAGGAAGGAAGGAAGGAAGGAGGGAAGCCCCTGCCTGGGCGACCGCCCTCCCCTCCCCTCCCTCTTCCCTGCCTCCCTCCCTCCCTCCCGCTCGCCGTGGCACCTCCCCCCCTCCCTCCCCGCCCGCCCCGCGGCTCCACTTTCGGCTCCGGATCGGGGAAGGAGGCGCCAGGTGGAGGGAGGGAGGGAGGCTGCGAGACCGAGAGGGTCCCCTCCCCCTGAGCCCCAGGGTTGCGGGCAGAGGCCGGCGTCTTCTCCCCGAGGCAGGTAAGGCAGCACAGGGCGCTGGGTGGGCAGGGAGCGGTGCGGGGAGATCCAACACCCTTCCCCCCGCCCCATACCCTTTCGGATACCAAAGTTGATCCAAAAGTTTGGGACCCTTAGAGTGGTTTTCCCTGGTTGCATGCAATGGGACTTCGCTCATGTCTAAGAAACCTCCCCCAACTGGGTTATCGAAGGCTTTCATGGCCGGTTGCTGTGAGTTTTCCGGCTGTCTGGCCATGTTCCAGAAGCATTCTCTCCTGACGTTTCGCCCTCATCTATGGCAGGCATCCTCAGAGGTTGTGAGGGCTGTTGGAAACTAGGCAAGTGGGGTTTATATATCTGTGAAAGGTCCAGGGTGGGAGAAAGAGCTCTTGTCTGTTTGAATGTTTCAGTTGATCACCTTGATTAGCATTGAATAGCCTTGCAGACTCAAAGCCTGGTTGCTTCCTGCCTGAGGGAATCCTTTGTTGGGAGGTGTTAGCTGGCCCTGATTATTTCATGTCTGGAATAAAGAGTGTTGTTCTTTATTTACTGTCCTGATTTTAGAGTTTTTTTGGTTCCTTTTCATGGTTTCCTCCTTTCTGTTGAAATGGTCCACATGCTTCTTGTGGATTTCAGTGGCTTCTCTGTGTAGTCTGACATGGTGGTTGTTAAGAGTGGCCCAGCCCAGCATTTCTGTGTTCCCAAATTCTGTGCCTGCAAACTCCCGCGTTTAGCATTTCTCCTTCTATGCTTGGAACTCTTGAAACTAAGGTGAAGCCTTGGCCTGAATCCAACAGCTCCCATATACAGTAGAGTCTCACTTATCCAACATAAACGGGCTGGCAGAATGTTGGATAAGCGAATATGTTGGATAATAAGGAGAGATTAAGGAGAAGCCTATTAAACATCAAAATAGGTTATGATTTTACAAATTAAGCACCAAAGCATCATGTTATACAACAAATTTGACAGAAAAAGTAGTTCAATACGCAGTAATGCTATGTAGTAATTACTGTATTTACGAATTTAGCAGCAAAATATCATGATGTATTGAAAACATTGACTACAAAAATGCGTTGGATAATCCAGAACGTTGGATAAGCGAGTGTTGGATAAGTGAGACTCTACTGTACCTATGTTTGTATGAATCTAGAATAGAGCTTTTCAAATTGTGTGTTGCCAGCATTTGAGTGTAGATGTGTCGCACCTACATAATGAGAAACCTCTGGGGGCTCTTACACGCGGCCAGATAATCCAGAATAACCAGGCAGAGAATCCACAATATCTGCTTTGAACTGAGTTATCTTAGTCCACACTGTCATATAATCCAGTTCAATGTGAATTTTATACAGCTGTGTGGAAAGGGCCTGAGTCTATGTGACAAAAGCAATAAAATAATATCTCTTAAAAGATATAAATTTAAGGTTTGCATGTGATGTAGTGTATCCCCCTACAGTTTTGTTACAGTGTATGTACAGTAGAGTCTCACTTATCCAACATAAACAGGCCGGCAGAATGTGGGATATGCGAAAATGTTGGATAATAAGGAGAGATTACAGAAAAGCCTATTAAGCATCAAATTGTGTTATGATTTTACAAATTAAGCACCAAAACATTCTGTTTTACGATCAAATTGACAGAAAAAGCCGTTCAATCCACAGTGACGTTATGTAGTAATGACTGTATTTACAAATTAAGCATCAAAACATTGAAAACATTGACTACAAAAACATTAAATTTTACAAAAACTAAAAGGCAGACTGTGTTGGATAATACAGAACGTTGGATAAGCAAAGGTTGGATAAGTGAGACTCTACTGTATATGTCCATATTTCTGATAAGAGGTTGGTTTAATCTCTGGTTTGCTAGTGAAACTGAATCACTGTCTTGCGAAATGATGCATGTCTAAGGCCCCTTTTACACAGCCATAAAATCCACAATATCCTTTTTGAATTGTATTATCTGAGTCTACACTGTCATATAATCCAGTTCAAAGCAGACTGTATAGGGCATTTATGGAAATGGCCTAAGGTTGGATCTATACTACCATATAAAATCCAAATTATCTGCTTTGAGCTGAATTCTATGGCAGCGTAGACTCAGATAAAGCAATTCAAAGTAGGTAATGTGGATTATCTGTTTTGATAATCTGGATTGTATGGCAGTATAAGTCAAGCCTGAGAGATGTGTCACCAACATGACGTGTTTGGAAAGCTCTGCTTATTCATGTAAGTTTAGAAATTCTAGTCTCAAAAATCAAGCCAAAAAACCTGGGTCAACTGATTCATGGGTCAGCGTGAGAACTATTCCTTAACTCTTATTGAAAAAGGAACCATTCCCTTCCTCTGTGGGCCCTTCCACACAGCCCTATATCCCAGAATATCAAGGCAAAAAATCCCACAATACCTGTTTTGAACTGGGTTATCTGAGTCCACACTCAGATAATGTGGGATTTTCTGCCTTGATATTCTGGAATATAGGGCTGTGTGGAAGGGCCCTGTGTAAAGTGACCAAAGGCAAGAGCTTAACCCACACCAGAAGGAACTAAAATAAGCACTGATTTGCCATGACACCACACCTGGCCTTTTTAAATGTGTGGGGTAATAATGGTGGCAGCATTCGTGTTTTCCCCTCTTTGTGGACTGACCCATTACTTATCCAAAATTTGCTTTTGAATGATACACAAGGTTGACTTATACTTGAGTATATATGATCCTTACTGAATCAACGGTTATTAAATAAGTCAGCATTTATGTAAAGTTCGGTTGATTCTCTGGCTTTACTGTATTTAGAGCATTACTGCCTGTAATGCTGAATTTGATAGCACTGTTTCCCCAAAGATGCAAATAAATTATTAATCATAATGGTGCATATTAGGTTTGGATTTTCAGGCATTTCTGTTTAAAATCTTTATAAGGTTTTGAGACTTCAAAAAGTTTAGAATCTGTGGGCTTCAAAGGAGGAAAAATAGAAAACCCTGGAAAATGATTGCTGTATTATCTTTTAGAACGATGAATTGCCCTTCTCTCAAATGTTAGATTTTAGTTTTTTAAAAATGGAATAAATTGGTGGGTTTTAAGATGGGAATTCTTGAAGCAAAATAGGAAATGACCTCTCTTTTTAGACATAATTGAGATTTGAGACATGAGCAATGTTGAATTGTCCCCTCACCTTTCATTGGTATTAATAAGTGGAATATTGAAAATAAATCCGTAGTGGATTGTGAATAATGTACAGTAGTGTGGGGTTGTGTTTGGATTTAAAAAAAACCCTGAATCTAAACATGCCAACACCAAGCTCCCTGGCTTCCCAGAGCAGCTATGAAGATCCAAGAAACCAGTGTGTTGTTATGATTTGAGAGTTGGACTACAACTCTGGAGAACAGGATTTGAATCCCAGCTTGGTTATGGAAACCCACTGGAAACCAACTTTGGGCAAGTCATATACTCTCAGCCTTAGAAAACCCTGTAATAGGTTTTTCTTGGAGTCACAATGAGTCAAATGATTTGAAAGCACATAACAACTAAGGCTGATTCAAGCTATTATTTCTGCAGAGTTTGAACTCATGTCCCCCACTTGTTTCAAGTACCGAAGTCAACTAGATAGCAAGATCTTACTACAGTACTGCCAGTGGGACAAGAGCTTCTGTTACAGATGTTGACAGTAAGTTAGTTTATGGGTTATAGTAGTGCTTCTCAAACTCTGTTCCTCCAGGTGTTTTGACTTCAGCTCCCACAATTCCCAATAGCTGGTAAGCTGGCTGGGATTTCTGGAAACTGAAGTCTATAGTACCTGGAGGAGCACCATTTAAGAAACACTGGGCTACAGGACAGACAGTGAGTGGAACAGCCACACCCCTGTCCTCTTTTGCCACTTCTCTGCAATCAGATCCTTAGTTTCTGGTGACTTTGATGGCTGCCTAACAGACTCAGCCATGGAAAGATAAAATGGAATAACCTGTGGTCCAGACCAAGATCTTCTGTGTATGTGTGTGTGATAGCACTATGATGCCACTTTAGCTGCCATAGTTTTGTCCCTTGATATTGTGGAGGCAGTGTGATGTATTGGTTTGAGTGCTGGACTGTGACTCTAATAAAGGTAAAGGTTTTCCCCTGCTATTAAGTCTAGTTGTGTCCGACTCTGGGGTGCTCATTTCCATTTCTAAACCGAAGAGCCGGCATTGTCCATAGACTCTTCCAAGGTCATGTGGCCGGCATGACTGCATGGAGCACCATTACCTTCCCACTGGTACCGAACAATCTACTCACATTTGCATGTTTTTGAACTGCTAGGTTGGCAGAAGCTGGGGCTAACAGCGGGAGCTCACCCCAGTCCCCAGATTTGAACTGCCAACTTTTCAGTCACCAAGTTCAGTAGCTCAGAGGTTTAACCCGCTGCACCATCAGGAGCTCAGGGCTCTAGACCAAAATTTGATTCCTTTCTCAGCCATGGAAACCCATTGGGTGACCTTGGGCAAATCACACTCTCTCAGCCCCCAAACCCCTCAATGGGTTATCCCTGGAGTTGCCATAAGTTGAAGTGAGTTGAAGGCACACAACAATATGAAGTCACTTTAGCTTCCATGGCTGTGCCCCTGGTTTTCTGGACTTTGCTGTTTTGTCAAAGGCACCAGAGGAGCTCTTTGGCCAAATCTCCCTAAACTACCAATCCCAGGGCTCCATAGGATAGAACTATAGCACTTTAAATGGGACCATAGTGCTACAATTGTGTTGTGGTTAGTGGTGACTGGTCCTTCAGTCCTGTTGTGTGCTTTCAAGGAATTGGGTGTGTAGGGCAAAGTGGTCACTCAACACTGAAAACTACATGGACATAGTTCTTATCTTGGTTCCTGGAAGGGAAAGAATGCCCATGTGGTAACCAGATGTAGACCTCCTGGACAAGGATTAGTAACTTGTAAAAGCAGATTCTGAGCTCCTGGCACGTGGTCCAATAGTTACCCAAGCAAAACAAGAGGGTGTGGCAGACAGACCTAGAAACTTCTAAAAGATCTTTTTCTGGTTTCACCAACCATCCTATAAACTTCTGGTGGAACTAGATGATTTTTCAACACTGGATATGATGGATTTAGGGTTGCTTTTCTCCCACAGCTAGCCACACATTTAGGCATATGTATGTACTGATTTAGTTTAGCAGTTCTCTTTTCTCTCCCATTTCTGTTCCCTACTTTACAACTGCTTCTGCATTCCTGACAGTGCAAACAAAGAAACAAGGCAATTTACCAACTGAAGAAAGGCAGACAGACTATGGAAATGTGCAATTTTGCATTTTCAGATTCACTTAAGTCAGGTTGACACCATTCTGTCTATAGAGATAAAAATGGCATTTGTTACTTCAACTTTGATGCTAGAAAAACATTTCCTTTGGAATATGCACCATTTTATAGAAAGGAATTTTATACATTTCATGTCAGTGAAATGAGTATTTGTTAACAATTCACATGCTCACCTTGCCAGTCCACTAATTATAACCTAACTGATAAAAAAGGGGATGGTGTGTGACTCGGCCCAGGTGTTGATATTGGATTTGGAAACTGTTCCCATCTTTGGACTATTAATTCAGGGACCACATACCTGAAGGTATTCGGGTAACAACACTGAGGTACAGTCCCATCAGCAGCACTACTCTGAATCAGGCAAAATGAATGAATGCATAGATACACAACTCTGCTACTGTTCTATATTCAACACTGTATAATTATTACAAGCTCCATCCTTAGGTCTAGTATTCCTGGCCACTCAGAACCCTCCACATTTGCAGGTTTGACTTTTTGAGAATTTTATAATTCATGGATTTGATTAAAATATGTCTAGGAATCTCTAGGTCCTCCAGTGCAACTCTGTCGCCAACCTCTGCCACCAGTTTGAGCATAGAGTCACACTGGATGACTTAGATATTCCTAGAGAGGTGTTCTCTCAAGTAAACAATAGCAGTTTTATTATTTTGCAGGGGCCCTGTTCTCCTAACCAAGTGAGTGTAGGGGTCTGACTGTCTTCAGTGCCTTAGCCACAGAGGTCACTCAGCAGCGTTTGTCTTGGAACACGCAGAGATATTTTAAAAAAATGTTTTCACATGAAGTAAGAAAGACCTGAACCTTCTGTTTATTCTTACTTGACTGTATGTATAGATCACTGCCTTTCAAGAGCCAAGTTCTGTTCAAATTCTGGTTCTAAATTTTAGTTTTGGTTTAACTTAGGCAGGACTGGCGCAAAAACAATAAATTCAGAGTGTATGATGGGTGACGTCAAGATCTTTGATAAACCTCTTTATTATTTTCACCCCTCAAAGAAAGTTCTTAATTCAGAGGTTCCCAACCTTTGGGCTTCCAGGTATTTTGGACTTCAGTTTCTAACAGCTGGTAAGCTGGCTTGGATTTTTGGGAGTTGAAGTCCAAAACACCTGGAGTCCCAAAGACTGGAAACCACTGTCTTAAGAGACACCAAATTGGACCCTCCCTTGTATAATTGATTTGCTGTATGAGTTAGTAAGAGCCAGTGTGCCTAGTGGCTTAAGTACTGGACTATACTATTCTAGAGTTCAGGATTTGAATCACTGTTCAACCATAAAAATCCACTGGATGATCCTGTTCAAGTCACATAGCACCAGAAAACCCTTTGATAGGGTTGCCATAAAATGGAAACAACCTGAAGGCATGCAACAACATAAACAATGGAAAGGTTGAGCTATGTGTAGCCTGTTGGATGTTGTAGGATGCAGCTCCCATCAGCCTCTGGGAGTTCAGCCCATGGTGAGGGTTTGTGGGTGCTTCAAGTCTTGCAAAATCTGGGAATTCCCACTTTGTCCATCCTTTCTATATGGCCTTCAGGCACTATTTCTGTTCACATCCTCTAGCCTGCAATAGGAAGAGGTAGCCAATAGGCTGATTGTTAGGGAGTAAGTCCTTCTGACTTATTAGGAAGTCCCCCTGAACTCAGTGGTGCCTACTTATAAGAAAATGGGCATGGGTGGGATCAAGCTTTTGCTGTTTCCGAACAAGTCCCAGAGCTGGGATTCCGAACTCTGGTGGGACTGGTTGCTGGGATTGGAGAAGAAGAACTAAAGCCATTTCTTGATATTCGTATTTCAGGCATGCCAAAAGAAATATTTACTCACTGCTTCTTCCTCCCTCAATGCTATTTAACCTCCCCCCACCAGACTCTTAGGCTGAAACCATCAATTCTCTGGAGATGGCTCCAGTAACAGCCTCCCGCTACCTAAGTAATGCTTCCTTCTTCCTGAAGAGGAGTGAATCATACATGACATGACAGGACAAGCCCCTGAAGCCTTAACTGGGGCGAGAGGGGAGGTCTCCTACAATTTATCTATCCCGAGACAGACCTGAAAATATAGTAGATTTTCTTGCTTGCATTTTCTGGATCTGCTTTTCAAAAGGGCAGCACAAATTATGCTGTGGTTACTTACGTAGAATGTTTATTTCTGTTGTCTTCAAGTGTGATTGTGGAGCCTTTGGTGTGTGATATATCACTCAGTATAAACAGGACAGGAATGGGGAAGCTGAAACAGAAATGCCTGATTAAAAACAGTTTGTACTTTCTGAACTGGCATGGAAACAGGATATCAGGTTGCAAGTTTCTCATGGGCAGCTGGTTCTATTGCCCATGAGAAGTGCTCCGTCAATAAGGTACCGTGCCCATGACACATATAATTTGCATGAAACTCCTGAAAAGCCTAGGTGTGTGAAAGTGTGTGGCACTGAATCGGACTCTTTCTGCCACCTAGCCCAATGCCGTCATGTCTGGTTGGCAGAAGAACTCAAGCACAGAGCGTTTCCCATTCTTCTTCTCCAACTGGAGATTCCTGGGATCGGAGCAAGGCCTTTATGCATGCAAAGAGTGTTCTTTAGTGCTGACCTCTAGGTCAGCGCTAGACACTGTGCTAGGTTAGGTTAAACCAAAATAAATTTCTAGTCACTGCAAGGATAAACAAATACTTGATTCAGTGCTATTTCGGGCAGACTGCTCTTGTAGGACCTTATCACACTAGCCTGTTGTTTCATCACCATCATGTTGTTTAAGCAAACAGAAACAGATCATTATTGGAACAATCTATTTCATACCTCAGTGCAATTGTGTAATTCTGGTGCTTTTTTGATGCATGTCCCTGCAGTCAGATACCACACAGCCGTGCTCCATACCCATGTTTGTCATACTCATGTGTATGTGCAGATGGGTATGACATGTATGACATTCCCTGCCCCCCCTTTTTTTATTGCAACTTGCAGTTGTGCAGTTGAAGGAATCTTCCTCCCCTTTGCAATACTGGTACTGCAGCAGAAGGAGTTTTTCCTGACAATGAAAAAAATAAACGATTTATAATCCAAGCACAAGGCAACTACAGGACAGCCATGCAGTAATACCCATCAACTAGTGTTTTTTTTTTATCCTACTGTAATTGCAGCTCCTAGTGGCACAGCAGGTTAAACCGCTGAGTTGTTGAACTTACTGACCAAAAGATCAGCAGTTCGACTCCAGGGGGCGGGGTGAGCTCCCACTGTTAGCCCCAGCTTCTGCCAACCTAGCAGTTCGAAAACATGCAAATGTGAGTAGATCAATAGGTACCACTTTGGTGAGAAGGTAACAGTGTTCCATGCTGTCATGCCGGCCACATGGACATCTACGGACAACTCCGGATCTTTGGCTTAGAAATGGAGATGAGCACCAACCCCCAGAGTCAGACACAACTAGATTGAATGTCACGGGAAAACCTTTACCTTTTAATTGCACTTTAGCAGCCTTTGGTGATAAAGTCCTTATATGTGTGGGGGTGTAGTTTGGGATGGCTAAGAGAGTATTGTGGAATGTGTAGTTCCTTTGATTTTAATTACTACTATACCAAAGCCTCTTGTGGGCGGGGCATTCTGAATCTGTAAGCTCTTTACTTATTTCTACATCAATTGGCTCTTGAGGTTGGTTTATGGTTCGCATGCTCCCTCTCCATGTTAAGTTACTATATTTCTCGATTTGTGTTTTGAACATCTGTGCAAATAAGGACCTGGGAGCTAGTAATTTAAGCAGCATCTTTCTTTTTCTAGTAGCTTTGAGTCTGAATTAAGGGGACATACATGAAAGCTAAGCGGTTTTACCATCTATAGTCTGAAGAAGCTTATTAGGGTAAATTTCTAGTGAATCAGCAATAATGTTAACCCTAACCCTAATGCCTCTTCTCTGTAATAGCTCCCACTGGGGTTTCTATGGTTGGAGATGGCAGTCGTTAATGCTGATGTGATTCTGTGTGTTGGTCCATGTGAAAGGAGGGGAGAAAGTGATAAATCTTCAAACAAAAGAGGCACTAACAGCTGGGAAATTGTCAGAATTCTGTTTTATTTGGGATATTTCAATTCCACTTTTTGGCACCTCAGAAGTTAGGGGAACATATGTGGATTTCCCAAGTGGTTTCTGTGTTTGTGTGCTGTAGTGTATCAGATCTCAGGGGCACAAGATTGGGTAAAGCTGCCCCAAAGTCCTGGATAGCTTGAAAGCTTTTCTTCAACTAGTCAGTGGTGACCAACCTTTGGTCCTCCTAGAAGTCCTGAACAATGGACAAGTTGACCAGGGCTTCTGGGAGTTGGAGGCCCAAACATCTGGAGGGCCAAAGGCCGTGGACAGCACTGTCCTAGAAGGATGATTAAAGGAGGTAATAGCTTATAAAAGGACCACATTAACCCACATGGGATTTTTTTGAAGGTTGCCCTCCCTGAACACAAAATGTGGGTGCTTGGGCTGTGGGTCTCAAAAATAGCCTGGGGGAGAGGGGTGCTGGATAAAACTTATGGGCTATGCTTTCCCCATTTTAGATGTTAAAAAGATGTATTATTCTCAAGCAATGCATGTATATGCTTTAACATGAGCACATAATGAATCCCTTAGCTACATAGTGTTCATTTCTTGGATCAGGCTACTTTCTACAACACGGAGAGGTTTGGGCCAGATTCATCATTGTTTGAGTCACCTACATCTCTGGATGTAGGTGAACTACAACTCCAAAATTCAAGATCAATGCCCACCAAACCCTTCCAGTATTTTCTGTTGATCATGGGAATTCTGTGTGCCAAGTTTGGTTCCATTCCATCATTGGTGGAGTTCAGAATGCTCTTTGATTGTAGGTGAACTATAAATCCTAGCAAGTATAATTCCCAAATGACAAAATCAATTCTGCCCCAACCCCACCAATATTCAGATTTGGACGTATGGGGTATTTGTGCCAAATTTGGTCCAGTGAATGAAAATACATATCAGATATTTACTATTCATAACAGTAGCAACATTACAGTTATGAAGTAGCAACAAAAATAATTTTATGGTTGGGGGTCACCACAACATGAGGAACTGTATTAGGCATTGTGGAACCAGGAAGGTTGAGAACAACTGAAATATAACTTTTTAGCTTTGATAAGATAAATTTTGTTCTCTAAGCAGCTGAAAAGAGCTGCTCTAAAAACTGTCTTTTTATGGCAGCAGTGTATTTTGATCCTTTAACATTACAATGTTTGCTGTTCAAGATTTCTAAGCTAGTATGTAGAATGGTTAGAGTCAGCGTGGCATAACGGTTTGAGTATTGAGTGTTGGACTGTGGTTCTGGACACCACATTTGACCATGAAAACCCACAGAGTGACCCTGGGCAAGTTGTAAACTCTCATACAATCACAGAATCATAGAGTTGGAAGAGACCACATAGGCCATCTAGACCAGCCCCATTTTCCATGTAGTAATGCACAATCAAAGTACCCCTGACAGATGGCCATCCAGCCTCTGTTTAAAAGTCTCCAAAGAAGGAACTTCCACCGCACTCTGATACAGAAAGTTCCACTGTTGATCAGCTCTCACTGTCAGGAAGTTCTTCTTAATGTTCAGGTGGAAGTCCCAGAAAATCCATGAAATCTTTATCACAGCAATGTAGAAAGCTTTGTTATGAATTTAATGTTACATTTTAAGTCTGAGGCTGTAGAGTTCGGAGAACAAATAGAGTGGTAATGAAACAAGACCGAGATATTTTAATAGGAGCAGCTAAGAAGACTCTTTGGGGAAATGTTTGAATTAAACAGAGAGATTCTTCTTGGCTTTTCCACTTGGGGCGGAGGGCATGCTTGTGTGAACACTGAATGTGTTATGTTCTAGGTATGTGTGGACTGCAGGGTTTGGTATTCTGGTGCCAGTACTGGTCAAGGTAATCCAAATGGATCACTTTTCAATAGTAATCCAATCCAACCCATGTGTCTGCATTTGTGGCTTGTAATGGAGGGAGGTGCCTTCCTAAATGAAGGAAGCAGAAAACAAAACAAGCTCTCATATGCTGAAGTCTAAAGCCCCAATCCTCAGAAGCAGAGACTAGCCCCTGATCCAGGCTGCAGAACAAGGGGATTTGGAGGCCACGTGAGACAGAGATGTGGAGGGGCGAGAGAGAGCCAGAGTCATCTGGTGTCCTCTGAGCCTGGGAACTATGAAACATTGAATGGTAGCCAACATACTGTCAGATTCTCTCTCAGGGGAACGTGGTCGGTCTGGGAAATGTCTTACAGCATATACGTGCAGTTGGGGGTGGGAAGCCTGATTAGTAAATAGGTATTAATGGTACTGTATGGTTGTTTTGAGAAACAGCTTTCTTCATGAATAGTCCTTCTCACTGTTTGAGCTCTGTTTTTTTGAAAGGGAAGAAACTCCCTCCCAGCCACTTCCACTCTAGACCACAGCATGGAAAGTTCCTTCTATAAGTTCCTTTGAAAAAATAATTATAGTGCCAGTCCCCACCCACACTCCAAAATTAGTTACCATTAGGTACAGCTTTCCTGTAACAGTAATGCTTACCCAAAATAGGCATTTAAAAAAATATCCTTACAGGTCGCTGACCTGTGGTTAAGAGTGTTTTTAGTTGTTGTTTATCTTGCTGACAACCTGCATGAGAGATCATACAGCAGATCAGTGTGTGGACTATGGGACAGTTATTAAATGAAGCTCATGCAATTGTAATCATGGCATGATTTTAATGTTGAATGTAATATTTCTAAATGTTCAGTATGCATGAATGTTAATATTTTAAACTTAATGTTTGTATGCGTTTAAGGCATTGAATAATTGCCATATGTAAGCCGCCCCTTGAGTCCCCTTTTGGGGTAGAGAAAGGCGGGATACAAATAGGGTAAATAAATAATTAATTAAAAAGACTATTGCACCATAACAGGAATGATGTTATCCCTTGTTGCATTGCAGTTACCTTTGTCATTGCAGAAAGGAAGGAATTAAGTTCACGCCACTAGTTAATGGTAGCAGACTCTTACCTCTAGGATCCAATGAGCTGGCGGTGATGAGTGACTTTGGCATTAGAATTGGGAAAATGAGCGAGGCCTTTTACAATCTTACAGCATATATGTGTAGTTGGGGGTGGGGAGCCTGAATAAGTATTAGTAGTACTTTAATAGCCCAACCATGGTTGTTTTGAGAAACAGCTTTTACAGTCTCTTTCTACTCTACATTACTATTTTACTTGGATACCACTCTGACTGCTGAAGCACTACCCAGAATTGCAGTTTTGAGAGCTGTTTAGAATTCTCTGAAACAGAACTCTAGTGTCTCAGTAACCACAAATCCCAGGGTTTTGTAATGTGCAACCATGGCAATTACAGTGGTGTCAAAGGACTGTAAAGTCAGCCCTCTTCATTTGCTGGGTTTAAGAGTGCAAGGACCCAACAAATGTGAAAAACTTGAGAATTAAAAAAATGTATTGTCAAAGGCTTCCACAGCCGGAATCACTGGGGTGTTGTGCGGTTTCCAGGCTGTACGGCTGTGTTCTAGTAGCATTTGCTTCTGATGTTTTACCTGCATCTGTGGCTGGCATCTTTAGAGGATCTGAAATGTTTTATTAACCTGATGGAACACTTCTCTAGGAATCTCTAGGTTCTCCAGTCCAACAGTAGGGTCAAATTCTGTCAAAAGTTAACCATAGAGTTATCTTGGAGGATGCGAGATTCCTCAACCAAATATTTTTAATCAAATCCTCAGATAGTGAAATATGCAGAAGTCATGCCCACTAATATGGAGGGTCAACTTTAATTAAATAGTGTGAAAATTATCCAACTTTCCAGTACACCATGTACTATAGGCCCTCTCCTTTAAAGAAAACTTTAAGATAGTTTATCTACCTGAATCAGTTAACATAGGGTAATACTGCCAGTTTCTTTAAGCTTGGTGGAGCCTAGCATTGTTCAGAAAGAGGCTACAGATTAACAATGCCATTGTTATGTAGAAATGCACTGCCAAAGGAAGTAAAAAAGTAGCTGTATGCCTTCAAGTCCTTTCAGTCTTCTGAAAACCCTAAAGCAAATCCATCACAAGGTTTTCTGATGTTGAGAGTATATGATTCACCAAGGTCACCCAGCTGAAAGCTATAACATTCTGTCAAAAATGCATTGTCTTCCGTTATGCCTAGTAGATCACTTCTGAAGTCATATGACAGACTTTTCATTCTGATGATAACTGCAGCAAGAATTGAGTATGCGCGGATGTGGAAGAAACACCAAAAATAGAAGAATGGATAGTAAAAGTAGCTGAAATAGCAGAAATTGACATTTTGACAAGGTATCTTCAGATAAAAGATCCTTCAATATTCAAGAAAGATTGGGAACCCTTCAAATATTTTCTGGAAGAAAAGATTCTAACATGGAGATCTCATGTTTAAAATGTTAGTTACATTATATTTTACACATTGAACTAGATAATATGGAAATGACAAAATCCTTATGTATGGATATGTAAAAAATTGATGATATATTCCAATTTTAAAAAGGCTAAAATGCATTGTCTTATGGATCCTAACATGTTTTTTTTCTTTCTGATTTTGTTTAGTAATTTCCCAAAGCCCCAAGGAGTAATCCCCATCTTTCCAACAATGGGGTCTCCACCCAGGACAATACTGCCCTGCCTTTGGCTCCTGGCCCTTCCTGTCAAAATGTGCTTGGCTCAGGTGACTTCCCCGCCACCACCAGGGTGTGGTAAGGACTTGAAACCCATCTACTACAATCTCTGTGACTTGTCAATAGCCTGGGGTATTGTATTGGAAGCTGTGGCCACCTTTGGTGTTGTGACCAGTTTTGTGCTCACCATTGTCCTAGTGGCCAGCATGCCTTTTGTCCAGGACTACCGGAAGAAGAGCTTGGTAGGGACTCAAGCTTTCTTTCTGTTGGGCACCTTTGGGCTCTTCTGCTTGACCTTCACCTTCATCGTCAAGCAAGATTTTTCCACATGCGCCTCACGACGCTTCCTTTTTGGTGTCCTCTTTGCCATCTGCTTTTCTTGTCTGGCAGCCCATACTGTCAACCTCAATTTCCTTGCCCGGCGCAATCATGGTCCGCGAGGGTGGATCACCTTTGGCATGGCATTGGTCCTGGTCTTGGTGGAAGTCATCATTAACACCGAGTGGCTCATCATCACTATAGTACGGAGTGACAGTGCATCCAAGGACCCCTGCAGTGTCAGCAATGAAGACTTTGTCATGGCCCTCATCTACGTCATGTTCTTGCAAGCAGCTACCTTTGTGGCTGCTTGGCCGGTCTTGTGTGGCCACTACAAGCACTGGAGGAAACATGCCATATTCATTCTTCTCACAACCTCTCTCTCCATAGCCATCTGGATAGTGTGGATTGTTATGTATATTTATGGCAACCAGAAGGAAGGAGGCACAGCTTGGGATGATCCCACACTGGCGATTGCTCTTGTCGCCAATGCCTGTGTCTTCGTTTTCTTTTATGTCATCCCTGAGATTTCTCAAGTGATCAGGCCAGGACCAGAGCAGGCCTACGAGGATGACGTCTACCCCACTCGAGGTGTTGGATATGAAACAATTCTCAAGGAACAGAAGTCCCAGAGCATGTTTGTGGAGAACAAAGCCTTCTCAATGGATGAACCTTCTTCAGGTAGGCTTTGGTTGTTGGCTATAGTTGGGCCTTTATCCATGGTGTGAGAGCATGTGCAGTATAGGTAGACTGTTACATACAAAGCAGTGCTACTGGAGGGATGACATTCTGTGTTGTGGTTTTCATGGGTGAATCATGGTATTTTTCCACCATGTGTATGAAAAATAAAAAAGGCAGACATTGTATTGTAGAGTTCACAAGTGGCCAGAAATCCTAGAAATTGATCAAGCATTGGGAAGTAACCTGGAACAGTTATGAACCCGGCTATGATGTAAAGTAGACTCATGCTTAATTTTGCTACATTCTTGCTTCATAGTCTGTGTCCAGGCTCAATAGACTAGCAAGAAAAACACCCCCAAATCATGAGAAGGTTGAAGATATACTGTAATGTACACTTGAATAGCATTATCTCATAATGTTGTGGCACCCTTGCAATAAAAAATCTGCTTAGTGTTGAAATAGGCAGACCTGCTGTGTGTTCTGCTCTGAATAATGAGACACATTTGTCCTTTGTAACTGAATTTTCTGACTTTGGCTCCGTTATAATCAATTTCCCCTTCATTTAATTAGCCTTGCACAAAACTGGAAATGTGAGATCAAAGCAAAACTCTTTGTAGGGACTTGGCTGCTTGGCAAATTTGGATCAGCTTTGCTAAATATGAGCTGCCGACCTGCCTGGAATTTAAGTTTTGTAAACGTCTTGCAAATAAGATGCCTGGCTCAAAAAGTGTACATAGAATAGAAACATAACATCATCACTTTTATGCAATTTACTTTGAAGTAAGTCACACTGAACTTATTTCTGGGTGAACATATGTAGTAATGGGCTATAAACTTACTTAACTGGGCCCCATTTCAGCACTATGCCTTCACGTGGCAACTTCCAGCATATACAATTCAATACATTTTGCAAACCACCTGGAGGTCTTGATTGTCATACAAATGTAATTTTTTTAAAAAAAAATCCTTAAATGTTTATCTATGAAATGCACCACATCATGATAACCCTTCAGTAGAATCTGTCAGTAATTAAGGTATTAGGGATTACACTTAGCACAGAGGTCCCTTCCACACAGCCCTATATCCCAGAATATCAAGGCAGAAAATCCCACATTATCTGTGTGTGGACTGAGATAAACCGGTTCAAAGCAGATATTATGGGATTTTCTGCCTTGATATTTTGGGATATAGGCTGTGTGGAAGGGCCCTTAGTCATATCATAGAGTTGGAAGGCTCTCATAACCCATTTAGTCCAGCTCCCTCATTAATGTAGGATCTTCAGCTTAAGCAGGCCTGCACAATTTGGCCCTTGTAAAGGGCCAATATTACCTCCAAAACCCATTGGTGGGCCTCCCCTCTCCTCTCCCTACGGAAAGGGAAGCCCTGCTCCTTACCTACTCTTGCACCATTCCCAGGGAAATGGCAAGTGGCTGGGGAGGGACCTGGGCTGCACGAAGCCTTTGTTGGCCGCATCAGGCCTGCAGGCCATCTGTTGTACAGGGCTGGACTAGAGCATCCCCATGAGACAGCTATCCAGATTCTTTTTGGAGGGCCACCAGAAAAGAGAATCCACGACCTTTTTGGGTAATTGACTCCATTGCTGAAATGCTCTTACTATGAAGAAGTTCCTTCTAAGGTTTAATTGAAATCTACTGTCATGAACACCTGGTCTTACACTGTGTGGTGACAGAAAACAAATCTGACCTTTCTTTTTTGTGGTAGCCTTTGATATAGTATTTACAGAGCACAATCCTGTTGCTTCTCAGTCTCCTCTTCACCAAGCTGAACACGCCCAGCTCCTTCAACCTTTCTTCATAAGTTTTGTTCCCCTTACCTCTTCATCCTCATTGCCTTTCACTGACCTTGCTCCAACTTGTCTAAATCCTGTTTAAAATATGGCAACCAGAACTGAATACTGTACTTCAGATGAGATCTAAGGAAAGGTAAAGGTTTTCCTCTGACATTAAGTCTAGTAATGTCTGACTCTAAGGAGCTCCCGGTGGCACAGTGGGTTAAAGCTAGCAGGACTGCTGACTTGAAGGTTAGGTTGCTTACCTGAAGGTTGTTGGTTCAAATCCAACCCCGGGAGAGCGTGGATGAGCTCCCTCTGTCAGCTCCAGCTCCATGCGGGGACATGAGAGAAGCCTCCCACAAGGATGGTAAAACATCAAAACATCCGGGCGTTCCTTGGGCAACGTCCTTGCAGATGGCCAGTTCTCTCACTCCAGAAATGACTTGCAGTTTTTCAAATTGCTCCTGACATTAAAAAAAAAGTGTCTGACTCTGGTGGTTGGTGCTCATCTCCATTTCTAAGCCAAAGAGCCGGCGTTATCAGTAGACACTTCCAAGGTCATGTGGCTGGCATTACAGCATGGAGCACTGTTACCTTCCTGGCTGAGTTGTACCTATTGATGATGATGATGATAATAATAATAATAATAATTTATTTCTACCCTGCCACCATCTCCCCGAAGGGACTCAGGGCAGCCAACAAAATACAGCAAAGTTCCACATATAGATAATACATAAATCTGAAATGATAAAAACCACAAAATTACAACCACACACATAATTACAATGTAAAACATTAAAATTCATAAAATGCAGTTATAGATGCAGATAAAAGCAAGTTATTTCAATTGATCTACTCACATTTGCATGTTTTCGAATGGCTAGGTTGGCAGAAGCTGGGGCTAACAGCGGGAGCTTGCCCCGCTCCCTGGATTCAAACCGTCGACCTTTCAGTGTCAGCAAGTTCAGCAGTTCAGCGGTTTAACTCGTTGCACCATAAATAGTGAAACTGTTATTTCCCTCGATTTGGAAACTATTCTTCTGTTAATGCAGGCTGAAGCAATAACATTAACAATCCAGGCTACAAACTCAGGTTAGCAAAATATTTTGAGGCCAACCAGAAAATATAAATATAAACCAATATAAAGCCAATATAATACCTCATGGATGTCTATGAACAAATAAGACTTTGGATTTTGCTTGGAAGGCCTGAACTGATGGAACAAAATGTTGCTTCAGTTCTGTAGAACCTGCAAATTATGTGGCCAGGCCATCATCAAAAAGGTCTTATCCTTTTTTGCCCACCACTATAATTGCTCTTTGCTGAAACAAACCTTCTAAATCTGATCTCAACAAACAATTCCAAATTAAATGTATTATTTGTAGGGTTACCAGTTTGGGGTCATTCAACGCCCTGAGATTTCTAAGCCAAAATCTTAGACAACCCCCGATGATGTCAGTGTGCATTATGCATTAAGTACCAACCACAACTGCTCACAGCTTGTCATTCAAACACATAGAGGGAGAAAGAGAAAAGAGCATCACCACTTAGAAGATCTTAGATGTATTTGCTCACTAACCAGCATGAACAATGTCTGGGAAGTATGCAAGTTGTAGCCCAGCTCATCTGTTTTAGAGCATGGTGACACAACATTTCTTAGAAGTTTTGCTAAAAATGAGATTAGTAATTTAACTTGAATCACAGTTAATAATGCATGAATTGGTCTAATGGCTTTAGCTTAATGTTCACCATTGGCAAAACAGTTGTACAGGAGATGATGACATGAAGATTAAGAACTCAAATCCAAGTCCTTTGGATTTTCAAATGGTAGCAGTACATGTCTTTATACATTTTAGCAAAGAAAGAAGTGTTTTCCTTGCAAAGAGAAGACTTGGAGCTTGTCTCCCAAATACAGTAGAGTCTCACTTATCCAACACTCGCTTATCCAACGTTCTGGATTATCCAACGCATTTTTGTAGTCAATGTTTTCAATATATCGTGATATTTTGGTGCTAAATTCGTAAATACAGTAATTACTACATAGCATTACTGCGCATGGAACTACTTTTTCTGTCAAATTTGTTGTATAACATGATGTTTTGGTGCTTAATTTGTAAAATCATAACCTAATTTGATGTTTAATAGGCTTTTCCTTAATCTCTCCTTATTATCCAACATATTCGCTTATCCAACGTTTTGCCGGCACGTTTACGTTGGATAAGCGAGACTCTACGGTATTAAGAACTTAAAATGTGATAAATCAAGCATTCGAAATTGTTGTTTTTTTAAAAATATATATATTTGTTTCACTTTTTCCAGTAGTTTTGTAACTAGCTTGTTCCATTTAGAATGGGATTATAAACCCAAACGGATATTTTTTGGAAAATCCTTTTGGAGAGAAGAGAAACCAAATTACCTTGAGCTCTCCTCTATTCAATGGAATGTGCATTGTTTCTAAAAATATACCATTAGGGTTTATAAACCCCTTGCATCTTCTTTGTGGACTCCTTTAGCTGATTTTGGAGTTCTTTCTAAAAGGAACATAGTTTCGGTTCTTGTTTTCATTATGATGAATTAAAAATAAATTTCTGTATCCAGGCAGCTTTAAAACCTTAAACTTGAATTTGAAGTTAGTTACTTACTTATTTCATAGTTTGCTGCAAAGAGCTTTTAACGTCTCTTCATTTGTACAGTAGAGTCTCACTTATCCAAGACTCGCTTATTCAAGGTTCTGGATTATCCAATGCATTTTTGTAGTCAATGTTTTCAATATATCATGATATTTTGGTGCTAAATTTGTAAATACAGTAATTACAACATAACATTACTGCGTATTGAACTACTTTTTCTGTCAAATTTGTTATATAACATGATGTTCAGGTGCTTAATTTGTAAAATCTTTTGATGTTTAATAGGTTTTCTTAATCCCTCCTTATTATCCAAAATATTCACTTATCCAAGGTTCTGCCGGCCCGTTTAGCTTGGATAAGTTTGACTCTACTGTAATTGCACGCTTTATTATATGTATATTTTCCTTGTAGAAAACATTGTGTAGACTGCCTTGGGATTGTTTGTAGATAAAGGGCATATCCCACAACTGTCCCAATTTGGCAGGGACAATCCTGATTAATCCTCTGTCATCTCACTTTTTCAGCTGCTTTAAAACTATCCCAGCTTCTTTCTCCTCCTTCCATTCCTCCCTTTTGACTTCAGCTTACTTAAACTACCACAAATGAAGTACAAAGAGCAAATGTAGTTTGCTCTCAATTAGCTTAGCAGAGGGGAGAAGAGAAGGGATCTGGAGTTTTGCCTTTCTTAGTAGGCTCAGGCAAAAGCAAAGGCTTGTCTGGTCTTCCTCATTAATAACTTTTGCCATCTTGTTCACATTCTGGTTTTGTTTGGTCACAAGCCCCATTTTGCATATGTAAAATGTTGAAAAATGTTTAAGGATGTTTTAATACAAAATGAAAACAACTACATATTACCCGTGGAGCTTGCACTCAGTCCATGGATGCATGTTGTCATTGCAGCTCATCCTGCATCTTCATATGAGCTTCTCTGGCCCATCCAAATGAAGTTTGTATGAACCAGAGAAAAAGAAGGTATTTTCTAGACATGGGCTCGGTTACTGTTTCATCCATGTTTTTGTGCTGTTTTGTTTATTCGGAAAGCACAAAATGGTACACCCCCTCCGGTACGGAAACACCAGTGAAAGGAATGAAAAGGGGGAACGGTAACTGTTTGTTGTCTGATTTTCATGTCTGCTAGGGCTGCCCTGGTAGGCATGAAAATATTCATTTTTTTTTCAAAACTTTTCCTAAACGCCCATTTTGTACAGGCCCCCATTTTCAGAAGCAGCGCCCAAAAACGAAAATGGGGCCATATGAATGGAACACACAGATCGGATAGGAATTCCATACAAATGCACAACCCTACTATTTTCCCAGTATAAGTAAGATTAATTTCCGGTATTGCTTTCTGTACTGCTTATCACCAACCAATGATGCCTCTATTATTTGCGGTTGACCCCACATCACACATTCTACGTAAATCCCAGTGCAAATGCTATTGTAAAAGTCCGACCCATTTTGAATCTCCACAGTGTTGAAAACAGAAATACTTGCAGGTGTAACTGTGAGGAGGCAATTTTGCAGATAGATTTGTTTGCCAGCTTTTAACATTGTCTCTCTTCCTGTGCTTTTGAACAGGTGAGCAGACTTAATGGGGTTGTGTAGAGGAGTGAGCATAATTGCTTTATTTTCATGGCTGTCTGCTTTTAAAGTTCCAGGAACAACAGCCTGTCTCAAAGGTGGGAATCGTACTTGCATTCGCATAGTTAGGAAAAATGAAACATAATCTAGAGAACGGCACCTCAGCCCTATACATGTTTACTCATAAGCAAGTCCCTCTAGATTCACTCTTGTTCTCTAGTAAGTTTGTAAAGGCTGCACCACAGGTTAATTGATAGCCCATGAGAATATGAAAGAAATCTCTTTCTTGAGTCTTACCAGTGCTGTTGTATTAAGTGCAGAGGTTCAGGACACAAGGAAACAGAAACTCATTGAGACAATTCTCTTGCTGCCTCATTATACAGGGCCCTGCGTGCACTACTTCAGGTCTTCACAGTTACTTAAAAAATAAAATGCAGTTTGCTTTCTCTATTTAATAGGAAACAAAAAATCAACACAGTGCAGGATGGTGCGGAGGGGTTTCTTTCTTACTAAGAACAGAAATGGGAAATGTGCCATTCAAATACTACAGAGAAGATGAGCCGGGAAAAATCAAACCATTTTTGTAAGCACAACTCCAAAGGGTCAAGAAAAGCAGAAGCAGAGAAAGGGAAGCAGCAGCAAAAGGGATGGGTTTTAGAAGTGGATTATAGAGTTCCTAAGAAGAACCAATTTTGATGTATTTCAGAACAGGTGGACAAACACATCACAGATGAACAGGCTACTCTTTCTGGTTTTGCATTTATAGTTTGGTAGCTTTGGGATCTAGACATCTAACTTAAAATTAGATATAGGATCTTTTTTGTTGTGGTTTTCCAATGTGCTTTCAAATTGTCTTTCCTCTGCGTAAATCTCCCTCATCACGGCGGTATGTGCAAATCTGTTCTGCATATTTTCTGTTCCACATTTTGTCATTCCATTCCAGTGAAAGAATATTCTGCAACCACATTTTAGTGCTGCTGTAAAGTATGTTTTTAAAATAGGTATAATTGTAGTTCTTTCTAGGAAGGAAATCACAGCGCATTCAGTATAATAACTATATAGTAATGTAACTGAGATCGTGCTGTTCATATCCTTGTGGCAGTGAGGCTCACCATAAAAAGCCTTTGCATACAGTACTGCCTTTAGTTCATTACTCCATGATTTTTGAATGGTGCCATTGCGCTATAAGGAGCAACTTTATCTAGAAAGCTTATGTCCCTGCTCTGTTAATGTGTTCATCATGCCTTTTAAACATCAGTTACATTAAGAACGTCATGAACCCATGAACTCATGCCCTGCTTGAGTTGTGGTCACTGAACAGAAATGCTGGTGTGATCTGTCTTCTAAACTAAGTAGGAGCCCTCAGTGGTACAGCAGATTAAACCACTAAGCTGCTGAACTTGCTGACTGAAAAGTAAGCAGTTCGAACCTGGGGAGCGAGGTGAGCACCCGCTGTTAGCCCCAGCTTCTACCAACCTAGCAGTTCGAAAACATGCTATTATGAGTATATCAATAGTTACAGGTCCGGCGGGAAGGTAATGGCGCTCCATGCAACCATGCTGGCCACATGATCTTGGTGGCGTCTAAGGACAACGCCGGCTCTTCGGCTTAGAAATGGAGATGAGCACCACCCCCCAGAGTCGGACACAACTAGACTTAATGTTAAGGAGAAACCATTACTTTTTCCTTTTAAGTAGGTCATAGTTATATTCTTATGTTTACTATATACCTTTGCTTTAGGAATTTTGGATACAGTTGGCCCCCCCATATTTGCAGGTTTCACTTTTGCAGATCTGATTATTTGTAGATTATTCACAGATTTTTCTCTAGGTCACTGCTTCTTAAACTGTGGGCCCTGAAACCAAATGGGGTTCTGTCAGCTCAATGTTGGGGTCATGAAAAAACTGGAAAAGGTAAAAGATTTCTAAAGGCTACATAGACATTTACACAAATCGGTTAGCAAAAATGTGCAGAGTTTACAGTAGACTTTTCAGAAAATATTTCAGCTGTACTTCATAAAAAGGGAAATCGGCCTGTTTCGCAAGCCTTGCAAATGCTGATTTATTATCAGTAAATATAAAAATCAATCTATTTCATATACCTACCCAGGGTCGCAAAAAATAACTGAAGTGGAAAGGGGTCACGAGTGGAAACGTTTAAGAAGCCCTCCTCTAGGTCATCTAATGTGACTTATGGGCAACTTCTGCCAACTTCTAGCTGAGAGAATGCTTCTCTAGATCCTCCTCTGCCAGAAGTTGACCATGTAATCATTCTGAATGTCCGATAAATGTCTAGAGAAGTGTTCTCTCGTGTAGAATTTTTTTAATGATTTCCTTATTTTTGTGGCAGTCCTGTCCCATTAACCTCAGCAAATCTGGAGGGCTGGCTGTAGTTCTTTATTTCATAAAAAAAGTGTGGGGAAGATATCTACTTTTCTATGTCAAGTTTTAGGTTCCCAGCAGAAGCTCTGCTCTTATGCCAGAGAGCAGCTACAACAAAAAAGGATTCCTTTTCATTTTTTAATTCTTAATCTAGCATCTTCCGGAGAGCTGTGTAGGCAGATCTACTCAGCTGCCGGAGGAAACCAAAGTGATGTTTTTACTTCTGCAGAAGAGTACACAGACCAGTTGCCAAGAATGAATTGCAGCATAGGCAAAGAAGCCAGAATTGACTGTGCAAAGGTCTCCTTGTGTGAGGCTGATGGCAGTGCAACGGTGGCTGCCATTTCTCACACACTGCAAAACCTTGATTAGTTCACACTTCTTAGCAGAGAACCTGAGAGGGTAAAGCACACGCATGTGACTACCTCTCTGCCTTGGATTTTGGGACGGCAAGGGTTGCCTCTTGAGTGCCATAAACGTTAGAGGACTCCCTGATACAAGGAAGGTCCCTAAGCTCATTAAAACCTACTTTGTCTGTAGTTACCCACAAACAAAGCTTTGTTTTATGGCCGACTGAAAAAAATAAAGGCCCCAGCAGGCTTCTGATATCTGCTTTGCTTGGGTACATTGATTAGTAGAGTCTGCTTTGCTTCCAGCAGAAAGCAGCAGCGTGAAAGAAATATAGCCATCACTTCTCTCTTTTTTAAAGCTATCTGTGACCAGAGCTGTAGATCCTTTCTGTCTACTAGTGGCATATCAAATGAAGCATGATACATAATGGAGAGGAAATCTGACAGTTTAATCACTCATAAAAATTATCTATGAGAGAGAAGTTTCAGCATGTGTGTAATCTTTTTAAAAAGAGCTGAAATGTATTCCAGGCTTTTATATGATGGTTGCTCATTTAGGGTTAGATACCTCTTCTCCCTTTTGAACTACCAACTAACCTAACCAACAAACAAAAATATAAAGTTGTGAAGCTTTTAATGACACCTTTTCAATGTGAAGGAAAACTTTCAATATTAACCTTTAAAGGTAAAGCTTTTCCCTTGACGTTAAGTCTAGTCGTGTCCAACTCTGGGGGTTGGTGCTCATCTCCATTTCTAAGCTGAAGAGCCAGCGTTGTCTGTAGACACCTCCAAGGTCATGTGGCTGACATGATTGCTGTTAACTTTCTGTTGAAAGGGTGTCTATTGATCTACTCACATTTGCATGTTTTCGAACTGCTACATTGGCAGAAGCTGGGGCTAACAGCAAGAGCTCATCCTGCTCCCCTGATTCAAATCACCGACCTTTTGGTCAGCAAATGGTGTTCAAGATTCAAGAAATGTTAGTATACGAGTAGGCAAACTTATAAGTGTAGCAATAGGAGATACTGCTTTGAATCTAGAAATCTATCTAGGCATGACTATGTACTGAACAGCACACTGTAAATAATAATAATAATAATAATAATAATAATAATAATAATAATAATAATAATTTTATTTCTTACCCACCTCTCCTCATGGCTAAAAACATATAATCATCTAAAATCATCTAAAACATTTTATAAAAAACTCATATTAAAACATATTTCTACAAAATACATATTAAAATACACAGAACAGAGATTAAAACAGAACACAAGTTTAAAATTCATGATTAAAATAGGCTGGGTAGGCCTGCTGGAAGAGATAGGTCTGTAGGTTGTTTTTAAATTCTGGCAGCTCATTTAGCCATTGCTTCTCCAGCAGATCGTTCCACAGTCTTGGGGCAGCCGATGAAAAGGCCCTCTGGGTGACGGTTGCCAGCCAGGTTCTGGCTGGTTGGAGTAGCCGTAGCCCCTCTCCTCCCCGAGGACCTCAGTGTTCAAGGCGGATTGTATGGGAGAAGGCGATCCTATAGATAACCTGGACTCAAACCATGTAGGGCTTTAAAGGTCAAAACCAACACATGAATTCACATACATCCCTTTGATGTAATTTGTGCACATCTTTATTTTGTAGTACAGTGGAGTCTCACTTATCCAACATTCTGGATTATCCAACACATTTTTGTAGTCAATGTTTTCAATACATTGTGATATTTTGGTGCTAAATTCGTAAATGCAGTAATTACTACATAGCATTACTGCGTATTGAACTACTTTTTCTGTCAAATTTTCTGTATAACATGATGTTTTGGTGCTTAATTTGTAAAATCATAACCTAATTTGATGTTTAATAGGCTTTTCCTTAATCACTCCTTATTATCCAACATATTCGCTTATCCAACATTATGTCGGCCCGTTTATGTTGGATAAGTGAGACTCTACTGTATTTTTCTTTTATCCTTTTTATACTTTCTGTATTCCCCTTTTCCTTTAAAAAAATCATATATTTATCAAGTTCACCTTCTAATTAGGCTTTCTGAGCAGATGCCTTTGCTTGAAAGAAATGTACCCTGAGGCATGGATTTTGGAGATGTGTCCCTTCATGCACAGCTCTCCCAAAGCCAAAAGTACTTCCTCTGCCACCATTTAAAAGTTGAAAAGACAACTGTACTTTTCTTTAAAAGCACTGGGATGGTGAAAGATATTTGAGGTGACAGATCTGAGGTTTCACACCCTCTGAAAACTTATTTATCACACCCAGCTGCTCTTTGGCCCTCCCACTGAAGGAAATCAGCTCAGTCTCAGAAATGAGGCAGGCTGTGTGTGGACTCATACCTGCAGGAACACTAATGTGTTTTCAACTTTTTCAGCAGCACTATTGAAGTGGACAGGCCCAACCTTGTGCTTACACTGTTTTGGAGGGGCTAGAAATGTAGGATTTCCTTGTATAATTTAGTGTATCTCACATATACACCAGTGTGGGATAGCAGTTTGAGTGTTGTATAATGACTCTAAAGATCAGGGTTTGATTCTTTGCTCAGCCATGGAAACCCACTGTCTGATCTTTGATGAGCTGTACACTCTCAGCTTCAGAAAACTCTATGATTCACCTTACGGATTACCAGAAGTCAAAAACAACTTGAAGGCACTCAACAACAATACGTTGCTAGGGACCACATCTATCTCTGTCTTCCCTTTGTTGCTTTGGGTGATTTTGGAATACTGACTGATAGATAGATAGATAGATAGATAGATAGATAGATAGATAGATAGATAGATAGATAGAAGATGGGGCCCAAATCTAAACATGAAATTCATCTATGTTTCATATACACTAAGCATGAGCAAACTTCAGCCCTCCAGGTGTTTTGGACTTCAACTCCCACAATTCCTAACAGCTGGTTGGCTGGGATTTCTGGGAGTGGCAGATGATTGGTGGATTGTGGGCAGAATCTGGAGAATCTGAAGTCCAAAACACCTGGAGCATTGAAGTTTGCCTTAGACACATAGCCTCAAGATAATTCTATACATAATTTTTAAAATAATATTGTGGCATGAATAATTGAACCATCAAAACCAAACATTTTAATAATTTTGTATATATGTAGCGTGAACCATCAGAATGCAAAGATCTCACTATCTTAGCCAGCCACACGGACAATTTTGGAGGATTGTCCGGAATCTCAGCCTGTACCCCATTATACTTTGTCAAATGAAATAACGTAGTCAGTTAGATAATGAAAGCATTTATACATCAATAAAGCCCAATTTAAATGCTTTATTATACAAAATGAAGAATCATATACCAGTAAATGAATGATACGTTTTACTAAGTAACTTTTAAAATATATAATCTTCCCTGTAACAAATTAAATACCTAAGAGACAACAAAGCATGGATGCATATTAATTTCTAATTGTCTGTTAGAGCTCAGTCGTAGACTGAGCCAGAGTCAAGACATTTTGTGTAACTCAACTAATGCTCCATCTCAATAGGAAGCCTTTGGGCTCTTTCTTCACAGAGGTATTCAATGGTTGGGGTATGAACATGGGGCCAATCTAGAACTTGAAGAGTATTGTGTTGCCAGGAGGTGTTCAGTGCTGTTGTTCTAAAGCTCATTCGTGGGGAGCTGCATCAGACAAAGCAGACTGCCAGGGTAAAAACTGGGTGCAATGGGATGGTGTACCTTTAATAGTTGTGTAGAAATGGGAATTTCATCAGGTGTTGCTTGTCATCAGGCAATGCCTTTTAAAATGTCTTCTTCTACATAACCATTCAAGATACAGCCATCTCTCCAGATTTGCTAGGTCCTCTTTGTGCCTTGCCATGTACAAATATGTGAGGGGAAGTCATAGGGAGGAGGGAGCAAGCTTGTTTTCTGCTGCCCTGCAGACTAGGACGTGGAACAATGGCTTCAAACTACAGGAAAGGAGATTCCACTGAACATCAGGAAGAACTTCCTCACAGTGAGAGCTGTTTGGCAGTGGAACTCTCTCCCCCGGACTGTGGTGGAGGCTCCTTCTTTGGAGGCTTTTAAGCAGAGGCTGGATGGCCATCTGTCGGGGGTGCTTTGAATGCGATTTCCTGCTTCTTGGCAGGGGATTGGACTGGATGGCCCATGAGGTCTCTTCCAACTCTACTATTCTATGATTCTATGATTCTGTGCCCATATTCTTGAAAGTAATGGAGACAACCGCATCCTCTTCAAGGTCAGAGCCAACAGAGTTGCCATTTCTTCCTGTGGAATATTCCAGATTCTGGCAACATTGTTCAGGAAAGTTGTGTTTACATTGATCTTTTTCCTCATTTGCTTTAAAATGCCATTGTCTTGTGGCTTCTCTCTCCTTTCAGCCAAAAAGCCTGTGTCACCTTACAGCGGATACAATGGGCAGCTACTGACCAGCGTGTACCAGCCCACAGAGATGGCTCTGATGCACAAAGGACCTGTAAGTGAGTGTGTGGCGGTGCCGTCTTTTCTTATCTGACTTAACTAAAGCATACCTTTCTGTGTAGTTTCATGACAGGTGTTTTGCTTTGTTTTGAAAGACACTCTTTAAGCTAGAGATGAGGTTAAAGACCAACCTTTCTCCCTAAAGATTGCAAGTTTCCCTGCAGTGTTAAATCTACCCTGTTTCCCCGAAAATAAGACATCCCCGTAAAATAAGACCTAGTAGAAGTTTTGCTGAATTGCTAAATATAAGGCCTCCCCCGAAAGTAAGACCTAGCAAAGTTTTTCTTTGGAAGCATGCCCAGCGCCTGCCAAACAGAACACCAGAGCATGCAGGATTGTTAAATGTACATACCAGTTGTACATGGAAATAATGGTAGTAACAAGAAATTCTTGACAGGATTCATAGTTTGTCTGGTTATGTTGGTTTGTGATGACAACTACTGTACAGTATATAATAAATGTTCATTTGTTGTTCAACAATAAATGTGAATTCTTCTTCATAGAAAAATAAGACATCTCCTGAAAATAAGACCTAGCACATCTTTGGGAGCAAAAATTAATTTAAGACACTGTCTTATTTTCGGGGAAACACGGTAGGTGCTTTTTTACAGGAAGATATGACAAACAATGGCACTGTTTCTTTAGATGATGAAAACCTACAGTCTCACGTTAGATCACATATTGATTTAATTCTGCCTAAAGACCAAGACATAGTCCTCACATTAGGAGTAGAATGAGACTAATCTTCCCCGTGGTTACTTGAGTGAAAACTGGACAGTCCTCATGTACTTTTAATAGTTGTGTAGAAGAAAGCATTTCTGCAGGTTTTCCTTGTTATCTGGCTTCATGACAAGCCAAAAAATCCCTCCAGTATACAAATATTAAAGATACAGGACACATCTCAAGCCTATCTTATTAGACTGTAAGTATAGGTCTATCCTTTGATGCCTAATTTTCTGTTCACAGAAAATTTAAGCATCAAAGGATAGACCTATGCTTACAGTGTAATTTTTCTGTTCATATAAAATTTAATTTTGTCTTGTTCCATGGAGAACTGATTGGTTATGTGGCCTTCACCTACTTTATGGGATTGCATTTTTCAGAATCAGGTTTAGCCCCACATTTGTTACTAGACTTGTCCTGCTAGGAGGTGGGTTTATTTGGCTTGATCAAACCAGTTGCCCTGGATATAATTTTGGCAGGGAAAGAGGATGAGTGGGGAAAAAAGAAGATGGAAGTCATATTGTCCAGTCAGGATGCAATAAAATATCTGGAGAAGATACTAGAAAAGTTAGCAATTTTCCTAGCAACTATATGTGTCTATACAAAATTAAGCCATTCATGTTTACAGCCACTGAATTGTGGCATTGTTTTTCATTATCTTAGCTTTAGCATAACACCTGCTGTATTTGTGCTGTTTTTCAAGTGCTGATACTATGCAGTGCTGATGACATGAATGTGATGAGTTCATGCCTTCCATTAAAGGAGCCTGGTGAGAAAGAATAAATTGAGCTCTACCTGGCTATGAGTCATTCTCTTTAGACACCAAAAATAAATGGTTGAGTAATAATGACTTCCCCCTCCTTGCAAAGTGTCAGTTTGCCTTGTGTTTGCTCTGATCCTTTCTATCCTCAATTCACATCTCAAGACTATTGTATGATTTGCACATTTCTGAGTACAGCAAGCCCTCCACATTTACTGGGATTACTGGTAGAAAAGTGGGAAAATAATGAATAAAAAACCCCGCTTTATTTTTACCTGATAGAACATGTCTCTTACGTTTTACAGTGTGATTCTATGGTCAACTCCTACCAGAAATTGACTACAGAATTGTGCTGGAGGACTTAGATTCCCAGAGAGGTGTTCTATCTAGAAATCTAGGTCCTCCAGCACAACTCTGTGGTCAGCCTCTGACAGACGTTCACCATAGAAAGGTACTGGAGGAGCTAGAGCAGTGGTTCTCAACCTGTGGGTCCCCAGATGTTTTGGCCTTCAATTTCCAGAAATCCTAAAAGCTGGAATTTTGGCTGGCTAAATTGGCTGGGATTTCTGGGAGTTGTAGGCCAAAACACCTGGGGATCCACAGGTTGAGAACCATTTATCTAGAGATTCATAGAGATATTCGTAGTAGTAGTAATTATAGTAGTCTTTATATCCCACTTCTTCTCTCTCAAAAGAGCCACAGATCTGTGAACAATTAAACCCACAAATGTGGAGATGTGATTATAGTAGAAAAGTAATGAACACTGAAGATCTTTCACATAGTTTGATAAAAATATTTTAGAGAGTGGAAATACAGGTCTTCTTTAAAAAGTGTTCCCCAATGGAACAATATTTTGGCCTTTAAAAATACCTGCATTTGAGATAGACATGGACTTGGAATGTTGTGTAAAACCTTCTATATGAGTTGCTCACTTCCATTTATCACTGCGGTTGTTTTGCTTGCAGCCTGAGGGCCCCTATGATGTCATCCTCCCTCGGGCCACAGCCAACAGCCAAATGATGGCCAGTGCCAATTCCACACTTCGTGCCGAGGAGGCCTACATGTCGCAGGTAAAGCAGGCAATGGCCCAGAAGGATGGAAAGAGTGGACAGGTGTGTAGAGTGCGAAGCAACTGCATTTTACCCCAGGCTACTAGTCCCAACCACTGATGCTTTTAGTGAATCCTATGATTCTGCTATTTAGAAGGACAGTTCTCTCCCTGCCTCTATTTTAAATATAGAAACGTCACTCAAGGCTCTGCAGATGCTGCATACGGTTGTATCTCCATACTCTGGAATTTACTGATGTACACATGGCATAGTGGTTTCAGTATTGGACTCCATCTCTGGAAACAAGGATTTGAATATGTTTGGCCATGGTAGCCCATTGGGTGGCCTTGGGCAAGCCACATTCTAAGGACGAATCTACATTGTAGAATAAACCTAATTTTTCCCATATTTGGAATCATGGGAATTGTGGTTTGATGAAGCACCAGCACTATTTGGAAGAGAAGGCTAAAAACGTTATAAAACTATAATTGCCATGATTCCATATCATTGAGCCATAGCCGTTAAAGTGGTATCACTGCATTCATTCTGCAGTATAGATGCACTCTCAGCCTCAAGAGAAAGGCAAAGGCAACCCCTTTGTGACCAAATCTTGTCGAGAAAACCCTGTGATATGTTAACTTTACGTTCACCGTAAGCAGGAAACAATTTTAAGACAAATAACAACGAACACATATGACCATTGATGAGATATGTATGATGCTATTGTACATAATATGTGTTTTTAGACATATTCACAGCTTATAAAATTGCAAAACCTGAGAGAAAACCTGTCATTTGGTTATCAGTGTAATCATTTTTCATTAAGGGTACCTGTCTGCAAGGGTAGGCAGGCTTCAGCTTTGTGGGATCTGCTTTGTTGTTGTTCAGGATGAAAGGGTAGAGGCCAAGGGGAAGAAGAAAACAGATGCAAAAGACTAACCTATGGATGATGGTACCCAAATCTCTCCCTGTGCAAATACAGATATAAACCTACATTTCCATTACTGTAGATCATGAATTTTTAATATCAAAGTGTAGCCATATGTCAGAGCCATACTGATCAAACACAAACAAATGATGTTCACATTTTACTGCTGGGAAGCACGGAGGCTGAAGCTAGTGATTAGTATAAGCTAAATTTACTGACAATTTTTAAACTACCCGAAGACATAAATCCTCGGAGAGCTAATAGTAATCACTCTGATCCCTCTTCTGACCTCAAATCTTCCCTGAAGGCAAGGAACAGGTCTGCTTGTCTACCTCACATGTTGTCATGCATACTTCTTTTATTTTGTTGATCTGCCAATAATTTTTTCATGCTGTAAATAATCTAATGTCTTGATGTTGTCTTTTGATGCAGGCTTCATCACCATACAGCAAGAACAGATGGTAGATACTTCAGCAGGCCCCGTTCTTCAAGGATACCTTGCAAACTCTATCTTTAGGGAAGAGCATCAAGGCCTCAGTTTGCCTTTTGATAAGTCATCATGGAAGCTGAAATAATGCTTAACCCAAGTGCTTTGCTTGACTTTTTTCTTCTTCTTATGTGTAACCCAAATGCTCTGCCTTACTTCTGCTATAGAAAATCTGGATTATTGTACTGAGATGTACTGAGCGTATTTTTTAGCATATACTTAACAGAAGGACTTCTACTGATATTGGAAACATCAGCCAAGTTCTTCTTAGTGCCATCTCTGCAGTACAGCCAACCAACACTTTGGGACCCATCTCTTTTTTTTAACTCCATAACTTTTCATGGACCAGGTTGACTCCCTTGTGGTTTGCATTCTACTATCCCTCGCCCTCATTTGTGCTGTAAAATTACATCTTTTCTAGCACAGTGAAGATCTTGCCTAGGTTTCAGCCAAGCCTCTTGGTGGATAACTTGGTGTCTCTTCTTTTCCACCTTGTTGCCAGATCCTGCAAAGGAGCTTCAGAACCGAAACGGATGTTGTTACATGGAGGTCATAAAGATGTGGGTCCTTCTGTGGAAACTTTCTATTTGCAGAAAGAACTCAGGGACTCTAGCCAAAGTTGGGGTCAGATCTCCTGTAGTCCCCCTCCTGCCTTTGGACCAAGCCCTGGAATTGACAATGATATATTGCTCCCAGATTATTTGTTCATTTCCTGCACTCCTCCTACAACACAAGTTAAGGCAGCAAACAGACTATTTATACTTGGACTTATAAACTGCTATAATCTTAGTGGAAGAGGTTAGGGCTAGGGTGTCTTGAATGTACTTCTGCATAACATCTCAGAAGTCTAAGTCATGTGGAGCCTGTATTTTGAGTTACTGGTGTCTGACTTGATCCCATCCATTGAACATGAAAGATGCAATGAGAAATAGGCAAAGCAGTCTGGGAGTGGCTAGGTTACCAGAGAAAAGGCAGTCTCTCTGTTCAGTTGATTTTATCCATTCCAGCTGGAAATGGTCTACATCCGTTGTGAGTCTTTTCTTTTTACTGGAGCTCCTTCATCTTTTGAGCTGCAAACAATTAAGTAACATACAGTTATTCATTGCCATACCTTTCAGTTCTGACTATGATTTGTAATATCAAAAAACACACACCTATCCTTAGCTTCTGCCTTGTAGCCATAAGTGCATCTACCAGCCGAGGATGACACTTTTTGCATCTGACAAAGAGGGTTCTGGCCCACAAACTGTCTGCCATTGTAAACCTGTCAGTCTTTATAAAATACTGTCAGATTTATCATTGCTGTCACACAAATACTAGTTGTTGGGCTATGTCCTGAGCATAGTTTTTGTGCTCTGAATAAATCCTGCTGTGCCAACATTTATTCTCTCCTCACTTTAGATTGGAAAGAGTTGCAGTTCCTCTACAGAATGGAGCCAGGAACTGGTCTAGGGCCAAACTGGAGAAAAGATTGAAGAACAGGAGTGGGGAAGCACTGCCTAGCCCTAGCAATGCCTTCTCATCGATCCTCTCAAGGCCTCTGAATGGGTGTCCTCGGTGCCTTTGGCCAATAAGCCAACCTTTTCTCTTATGCTCTCTGTGTGGGGAGTCTCTATCTACAATGGGCGGAAAGGTCCACATCCTGCCTATAGGGTTCATCCTATATCTTTGTATACAGAAATACACTTATCATGGTGGGTCAAAAAGACTTGCATTGAGTCGTTATTTCTGCCCATCTTTGCTTAGAATGAAGCTGTAGACCTTGCTGTATGTAGGTATTTGCACACAGCATTTTGGTGAGACTGTCTTTATACAGATAATGACATACGATAGTATCCTTTTCTGTTTTGAAAAATAATGGTTGTGAGTGGCAGGAAGAAAAGGAGAGGGGAATGTGTGTATGTGAGAGAGAAGGCGTGAGTGGATGAGTGAGGCTATGTTTAATCCTTGTGTTATTTAAGTGGGGGAAGGAAATGTCTCCTCCTTGAACGTGGGTTTTTTTAGCCCAGACATACCTGACAAATTAAATTCATTTTTTTCCTAAATGTTGCTGTTGATTTCTTGTTTTCCTGTTTCTCATTGAGTTTGGAGTTGGAGGAGAGGGGGGATGAGGAGGTGGTGACAACATGGAAAATTAAGGACAACAAAGGATATTGTGCCACCAATTCTGATCTCATGGACTTTTAAAAATCTACAATCCATTTCTGTGAAAGCTTTATTAGGCTTCAAGGTGCCACAAAGGTTGTTATCATATTTGTTGTATAAGCAATTCTATTCCATGGAAAATAATTTAAAAATCCTTCTCCCAATCTCCTTGTTCTTTTTTGACCATTTTCTAATCCACTTGGTTTCCATGACTTGTTAATCTGGAAATTCAGCCACAGGGTCTAGGAGCTGTGGTGGTGCATTGGGCTAGACTGCTGACATGAAGGTTCTGTTGCCGGTTCAAATCCGTGATATGGGGTGAGTTCCCATCTGTCAGTTCTAGCTTGCGGGGGACATGAGATAAGCCTCCCAGCAGGATGGTAACACATCCGGACATCCCCTGGGCAATGTCTCTGTAGACAGCCAATTCTCTCACACCAGAAGCAACTTGCAGTATGTTCTCAAGTCAGTTCGGACATGATTTTTTAAAAAGCCACAGCGCCTCGCCTCAAATTTGTGACCCTTTGCTTTAAATTATCAACTCTTATAAAGACAAGGAATAGAATACAGCAGCCTTGTTTCCAGCTAAGATGACCTTGGTAGTTATTATAGACCAACTTTTGTGGGGTTGGGGGGCAAGTGGGAAAACATTTTTAAACTACTTTTTTTACTGAGAGAAAAACTTTTTAGGAATCTCTAGGTTCTCCATCACAACTTTGGTCAACTTCTGCCAAATGTTATGCTGTATGATCTACAAATGCTAGATCTAATATATAAATTAAATCAATGAATAATCAAATCTGCAAAAGCTACCTTTGCAAATGTGGAGGGTCAACTGTAAATTAGCAATGCTGCTGTTCATGAGCCTGTTTTATTTATTAAACCTTGGATGGGCAAGCTGATGACTGCAATATTGTTCTTTCTTGCAGTATGCAATAATAGCCTAATTGTTACCATAATTCTGCTCCAGATGTGAAATGAATTTTTGTATGAGTTTCTTTCATCCTACCATTCTCCCACCTCTCTCAGGAAATACGACGGGAGCTATTTCCCTGCTTCCTGTGCTACCTGGACTGCTGAGTTGAGTCTATTTTCAGGTTCTTCAGCTAAGTCAGCAGGTGAGATCAAGGGAGTCATCCCAGTCAACCTCCTATCTTAAGGTAATAAGGTCAATACATGCACATTGCAGGTGGTAGCACTGCATCCAACTACCAAATATGTTCTGTTGGGAGCGTAAAATCTTTCTATGTGGAAGATCTCAAATTTAATCTCAGCCACTTCCAGCTGAAAGGATCAGTTAGCTCCCTGTATGCTGCTTGCCTGATCTGTTGCCAATCAAAGTGGACCATGCAGAGTTAGATGAACCTGTAGTCTGACTTGATATAAAGCAGCTTTGTATATCCCGCATTCATTCCTTGCCTCCCTGGTGCCTACTTGGTTCTTGTACTTTAGGCTTGTAAGGCAAGTTGATATCTTGCAGTTGCTTTGGACTGTATTGCTCATAACTCCCAGCTATCCTAACCAGTGATCAGGGACCGTGGGAATTGTCAGCCAACCCATCTGGAGAGCCCCAGGTTTCCTACTTCTGCCATCCATGATTCATGGAACTATTCAGTTCAACTGTGTCCCACCTTATCAGTCCTAAGGTTTGGGATTTTGATTCCTTACCTTTACCTTTCCTATGAACTTTATGCATGCCTGTCTCTTCTGTTCAGGACCTGAGCAGAACTAGATGGTTGGCTGGCTGACATGGCCTACACATGAATCTGTAGTACATTAGATCAAAACAACAAAAGCAACAAGTGCTTGGAAGGTTAAGGTGGGCAGGACCTATTACTTGTACATGCTATACAGTAGCTTGTTTTTAATTTTTATATTCCAGTAACTAGCATTACTGAATGAATATGCACAATTATATTTGTTTGTTTCTTATTAAATCTTCACAGACAGACACACACACCTCATGTCATTTCTGGATCTACTTGCATTTTATCACTTGAGTAAACAAGTCCTTAGTCAACTTCTTAGGAGCCTGACCGTGGCACCAAAAGCATATTTGTTTTTATTTGCATTTCCTGCAACTATAATGCAAATACTTTTTTTTATGTTTTTAAAAACAATTATGTACTGTCTTCCCATGGGGAAAAATCTCGTGATTGAATACTTTAAAATGCATAATAGCAAAATCTATAAACCACAATGTGACAACTAAAACACCAAAATAGCAACAATGTGCTGTCAGTAGCAGCGGGGAAGTGATTCTAAGATACCCAAGTGAGCTCAAACAGAAAAGTGCTGTATAGATCATCTAAAAATAATCAGGCAAATGCATTCATGCATGATTTACAAAAACCAGGAGTGTAACTACACTATATAGTTTAATTGCCATAGTTAGTTTCATCAAATGGGATTCTGAAATGTATAGTCTGATAAGTACTTAAGATGCAGGTATAACAGATAAAATAGTATCCAATTGCCATAATTGTTTTGCTGGTTCATCTTTATACTGCACAAACTGTAGTGGGCCTTTTAAAAATGCTCAAAAAAGATTGGTGCATTCCAGGATGTTTGCCATTGTGAAACCATTTTAACAGGAGATATGCAATGATTGTTATCTCTGAAGAAGTATAAGATTACTGTGGGCCATTGGGGTTTGGTTCAAGGACCCTTTGTGGATATCAAAATCGGAATGCTCAAGACCCATTATATACAGTGGCAGAGTAAAATAACCCTTACACAAAATGCCAAAATCAAGGCTTGCTTTCTGGAATTTTGTTTACTATTTTAAAACTGGATGGTTGACTCTGTGGATACAGAATCCATGGATGCATTCTGGAAATGCATTAAAAACAGCAAGTAGATAGACAGTCAAGGTTATGCTAAGGGCAGATGGGACAAATTCTCACCAGATATCCTTTCCTTTCTGCAGCCATTTCTCCACCACTCAGGAAATGGCAGCCTGAGCAAACAGAAGGCTCATGAATTATATAGCACCTGAAATGCCTTGGTCTGTGGTTGATGGGAGCTACCTGATCTTTCTTTCTCCTTGAGATAGAACCAGGATCTCTTTGCTTGTGGGAACTAGACAGTCGAGCTTCCTCATTGGCTTTGTTTACTGAGTCTCATGCATCCTTGGATGGATTGATTGGAAATGGGTTTTCTTCTTTCGCAAAACAGACGGGGTCCTATCTGAGCTACAGTCAAAATGATCACCTGAGGTGATATTTCCCAAGTTCCTTAGGAGGCAAGTACCATCACTTCTGAGAAATGCCTGTGGCTATTCCCCATTTGTCTGTGGTTCCTTTCAGTGTGATCCCTCTCTACCTTGAGGCCTCTCTTTGGATCTTCTGAACATGGGATGCACAGAGCCTGTTTTTGAGCTGACTTTTTTGTCCTGGTTACAGTTCAACAACTTGTGGTGATAGCTTTTAAATGTCAAAATAAAAGAACCTGAAATTTCTGTAACTGAGTGAACTGACAGGCAATCACTGGCTTAATTAGGGTTTGCCACTCATTTTCCCAGCCCTGGTCTTTTTTCTTTTAAATCTGCACAAGTGAGGTAATCCCCACAATTTGCCAAGTAATTTGTACAAATAAGGCAATTCCCACAATTTGTCTCTGAGTGGAAAGGGGAAGCTTCCCCTGCTAAATATATTAGTATCTGAATGTTGGGGAAAAATAGGAGCTGTCAGGAGTAAGTCAGGATACGTTTGGATGCTTCAGGCCACTTCCAGTACACCTCCCTTGGATATATCTTTGTAATCCCTGCTTCCCCATCTCTTTACACAGCCCATGCAGTCGCTGGTGGGGACATGGGGATGGGACAGGGTTTGTTGGCACCCTGTTTCCATCAGATGGGAGAAAGGGTGGCAACACGCAGCAACGCTTGTTACCCTGCCACCCTTTCCCCCATCATATGAGGGAAGGGGAAGGAAGGTGTGGGTAGCTCCATTGCAGCTTCCTGAAAATCACTTTCCTCCCCATGGTGGAGAAGGCACCTTCTGGCGATTCCCCTCCACTTCAGGAGGAATGTGGTGCATCGGCTGATGGCGCTCGGCAGGCCCTGTCCAAGCTTGGATTAAAATGGCAAAACGGACCTATTTTGCCCTGTGTGAAGAGGTCCCTACTGGGTGACTTTGGATGTCATACTTTCAGATTTAGAGGAAGACAATGGCATACCTCTCTGAACAAATCTTACCAATAACAGCTCTTGATTGACAGCCTCATCACACTAGAGAATGAATCTACTTTAAATCCAATTTTGCCTCCTGAAGAACTCGGGTTCATAGTTTAGTGAGGCCTGGGATCTCTCTGGCTGAGCAGTTTAAAGGCCCCTCCCTAAACTACAAGCCCAAGGAGTCTGTAGAAGGTAGAAACTGGATTTAAAGTTGATTCATTCTGTAGTGTGTTCAGGTCCTGAGTTGCCTTAAAGTTGCCACAAGTCCAAAATTACTTAAAGACCCAAAACAAGAAACACCAAATTTGTCCTGTCTTTTGGAACACCTCTTGCACTATGATGACTAAATCTTGTTCATATATTTAAAGGCAATATGTATCTAAATACCAGGGTGGGTACAAATGTCAAAAGAATGCTGTTGGTATCGGTGGATAATGTGTGGGCCCCCAGAAGCTGATTTGCAGTTACCAACATTTCTCACCACTGCTTTACTTACTAGGGTTGATGAGAGCTGCAGTCCTGCAAAGGCACCTGGGGTCTGGTCTTTGCTTACTCCAGGTATATAAAGAGAGCTAGTGTGGTGTAGTGATTTGAATATTGGGCTATAAGTTGGAAGGCAAAGGCTTGAATCACTCCTCACCCATAGACAAGTCACATTCTCTCAGCCTCAGACAAAAGCAGAGCCAAAGCCCCTCTGAACAAATCATGCCATGGAAACACCATGCTAAAACCCCAGATTTTCCATACATTAAAAGTGACTTGAAGGCAAACAATAGCAACAATAAATGCAGAAACTTCTGGGATGATTATAGCAGACCATAGTTAGAAAACAGGGAAGTTCTAAAAGATACTGTTTAGAAGAAAAGCTGCAAAACTACAAAATAAGTAGGAAGTAGGTTTGATCTGGCATCTTTGTAGCATTGATCAAGCCTTTTTATACAATTCCTCCAACAATGTACTTTGGTTTGCAATAGACTTAAGTTTCCGCTCCCTAAATGGCACCATGCCTGCTGGAAACTTTCTACTTTGGGACAGTATTTGGCAAATTCCCCCAGTCCTCAAATCACTGCAAAATGCCTTCCTGCTTCCCCTGCTATTTTTTGGCATCTACAAGAAAAATGCCATTAAAAAGCAAAGAAAGACTATGAAGTTACCTGCCCAGAAATTATTTCTTCTTTGTGTGTGTCAGGAGCGACCTGAGAAGCTGCAATTATTTCAATTGACCCCTAAGGACTTGGGGCATGAGTTTGCATAACTACCTTGTGCTGCAAACTGTTCTGTGTTTGGTCCTAAACATTACAATGGCTCTTGGAGCTGCTGGAAATATTTAACCAGCTGGGCTATTGTTTGTCCAAACCACACTTAATCACTATTTTCTAGCAAGTTGATGGCTTTGTTGCTTGGACAGTTGGAGCCTGAGGCAAAATGAAGGGGACTGGCCATCTTGAACAAACTGTACATATTTACTTTCTCTCCTATGTCTTTTCTCTGAGCTGTTTCTATTGTAACAATTGCCCTTCTGTCCTGCATTCAGAATGTATATGCTACCATTCTTTGGGGAAAGGAGTTCAGATACAGGCTGCTATAGGTTAGACCAAATATTTGCAGTATGGTTAATCTTAAACCTCTATTTTGTATGCAAAAATACACTTATACATGTAGGAGACAGACTGGAATACAAAGGGCGCATTTATAGTGTAGAATTAGTGCAGTTTGGCACCACTTTAACTGCCATAGCCCAATGCTGTGTATTCTTGGGATTTGTAATTTGGTGAGGCACTAGCACTCTAGTAGAGAAGGCTAAAGATCTTGTAAAACTTCAATTCCCAGGATTCCATAGCATTGAGACATGGTAGTTTAAGTGGTGTCAAACTACATTAATTCTACAGTGTAGATGCTGCCAGCGTTGTATTCTCTGGCTAGATCTGCACTGCCATACAATGCAGTTTCAGAAGCAGCTTGACTTCATTGAACCTGGATCATAGAATCCAGTTCAATGTAGTTAATCTGCATTCTGAAACTGCATTATATGACAGTATAGATCCAGCCTCTTTGACTCTGCAATGTATTAATTATAAAAACAAGCAAGGGAGGTTTTATATCTTATGTATGCAACTCAGAGATAATCAGAAATTTCTTGAGCTCATAGACAAAAGGAAGAGGATTGGACTGGATCAGTCTCCACTTGAATCTCAGCTTGAATAGAATAGAATATCCTTATTATCATTGTACATTGTACAATGAAATTAAATGTTTTCCCCAGCACAAAAGCAACACACTCATCCCTCCATACTCCAACCTCCACCGCTCAGCCCCTAATGACATATCAATGCGAAACCATGTAGTTCAATATAGTTATAGCGTAAACTGTCTCTCTGTCTGTTTGTCTTTGTAAGTTAATTATAGGGAGATCTTGTAGACTCTTCCTCAAACCACCACTTTCAGACTGGAACATGAATTTAGTGGTAATTTGTGTAGCAGAATAACAATCACACGTAGTTCACATTTGACCAGCCGACACACCGTCTTGCCAGAGAAAAGATAGGCCACACAGATCATCTTGTTCTTGTAAAGAATCATAGAATCATAGAATAGTAGAGTTGGAAGAGACCTCATGGGCCATCCAGTCCAACCCCCTGCTAAGAAGCAGGAAATTGCATTCAAAGCACCCCCGATAGATGGCCATCCAGCCTCTGTTTAAAAGCCTCCAAAGAAGGAGCCTCTACCACGGCCTGGGGAAGAGAGTTCCACTGTCGAACAGCCCTCACAGTGAGGAAGTTCTTCCTGATGTTCAGGTGGAATCTCCTTTCCTGTAGTTTGAAGCCATTGTTCCGTGTCCTAGTCTGCAGGGCAGCAGAAAACAAGCTTGCTCCCTCCTCCCTATGACTTCCCCTCACATATTTGTACATGGCTATCATGTCTCCTCTCAGCCTTCTCTTTTGCAGGCTAAACAAGAAGTTTACTCTTCAAAATGCAGAGCAACATATATACAGTAGAGTCTCACTTATCCAACACTCGCTTATCCAACATTCTGGATTATCCAACGCATTTTTGTAGTCAATGTTTTCAATATATCATGATATTTTGGTGCTAAATTCATAAATACGGGCCGGCAGAAGCTTGGATAAGCGAATATCTTGGATTATAAGGACTGATCAAGGAAAAGCCTATTAAACATCAAATTAGGTTATGATTTTACAAATTAAGCACCAAAACTTCATGTTATACAACAAATTTGACAGAAAAAGTAGTTCAATACGCAGTAATGTTATGTTGTAATTACTGTATTTACGAATTTAGCACCAAAATATCACGATATATTGGAAACATTGACTACAAAAATGGCTTGGATTATCCAGAGGCTTGGATAAGCGAGGCTTGGATAAGTGAGACTCTACTGTACTTTCCTTTGCTCTGGTATGTGATAGGGTGCCACAGGGCCACAATAGGATCATCAACAGGAAGGTCTGCAACTGTGACATCGCTAAGACTGGTGCCACCCAGTGCGGGAACTCATGGTGGACTTCCTTCCATACCAGATCATAACACAGTATTGTAGCTCAAATGCCACAAAACTTGACAAAATCAACAACTGTAAAAATAAACCCCAAACAAATAGCAGGAATGTGTGCTTGTAGCATGTGCAGACAAAGCCATGTGATTCAAAACACTAATTGGGTAATGTTGACAGTTCTGACTTGAGTGCACTTGCATTAGACAGTTCAGCAAGTAAATTAGCAGAGAGTTTTGGTCTTGTAGGTACAGATATATAGACACGGTAGCTGTAAGCTGAACACTGGGGTTATATTTAACAATAGGGGCATATTTTTTTTGCTGAAACACTGCACAAAAATGTGTAGACAGTCTGACTATCATAGTAATTTTGACGTCACCCCCTGATGGTGTCGACTGATATGGTTCAAATCTTCTATATCTCCCTACTGCTGCCACTGGACCACAATACTGTTGGGGATTGTGGATGATAGGTAGAAGCTCTTACATGTGCCCATGAATCCAGAGTCACCCTGCAGAATGATGCACCACTCAGCTTTGCAGAACAAATAACACAGGAACTTTTACTAAGTCCAAGAGATCAATAGAACAATGGTATTTACAATAGTCCCTCTGATTGTTTCCAGAAATCTGCAGTCATAAGCAGTCCTTTCTTAGTCCAGGTATTTGCTTCAATGAAGATCAGCAGCAAACAAGGCCTTAGAAATGGCCAGGCCTCTCTGAGTACAGAGCCATCTTCTTTCCAGCCAGTACTCAGTAGCCTCACTCTTTCTCACACACACAAAAACCTGTTCAAACTGGTTCTCCAGCAGCAAGACAGCAACATTTGCAAACCGATTCCCAGATCCTTGCAAACTCAGCTAATCAGCTTCATGCATTTGATTTTCCAGTTAACACACATATAGCATCTTTGCAAACCATGACAAATACTTGGCTAGACTCTTATAGGTTTGTATACTCATTCATACAAATAGTATACTGTGCCTTATTCTATGACAGTCTCTTTGCCCATCTGCTGCATGATCATTTACTTTGAAAGGCTGTAGCTTTCTGAAATATTTGGCAAAACCTTGTCTTTCTCCAACATCTGCCTTGTTATTGGAAAGATCCCAAGATATACTCTGCATTGCACTCTGCCAATGAGTATTGCTCTTCTCCATACCTAAAACACGCACAGACATAGCTGTACAAAATGCCCATCCATTTGGCATTTGGTAACTATTATTCTATTTAGCTATGAGGTCCTTCTTGGTTCTAAGGTCTATCCTTGACAAGCAAACAACACCAAGCTTGTAAAACCTAGTAAACGTTTAATAAATACACCCAGAGCTTGGAAATGTTATTTCAGACTACTGGCTAGGGGGATTCTCAGAGTTGCAGTCCAAAGAAAGCACTCCTTCCAACCACTGGACAGACTCAAAATGCCAATTAATACAGACTAATTAACAGCAACTGCTGAACAGTTTTCTGTGCCTTGCAGAAGTCCAGTAGTGGAAAGTACCTGAACACTAATATTAGACAAGGAAGAACACAGTCCTTGGTTTGCACTGTCAGCTGCTCCATTAAAAGAGAGCGTGCCCTTCTGTTCTGCAATTGAAGGGTGCACCTTGTTGAACCTTCCTTGGAGGAGACACGTCAAGGATTGCACCCAATAGACCCCAAAGGAAGACCTACTAATTCCTGGATTTACCTGTCAATCTGGTTGCCTTACTCAGTGGAACAGGGTGTCCTTTTCCATAGGTAGCCAGATATCAATGAAAGTGGATTAACTGCAATGTATCCATCTCATTTTTGTCATTGATCACTGTGCAAATTGTTGGGTTGCTGCTCAATGTGTGTTTCCTTGAACAAGGTATTATCCTTTACTCTCCTTTTGAGTTGAGGGACAGAGTTGCCAAACTATCTGGGAAGGAACAGTGTGAGACCAAAGGAAGAACAGTAACATTCCCTGCCAGCTAATCCACCTGGACAACCAACAAGTAAACAAACAAAATGGTAGCAGAATCAAGGGTTGCCGTGTCTTGAAAGAAAAGCTTTGTTCTCTAGGAGGAGCCCAGAAGGAGCCTGTTGGTGGAGTCTTGTGATCTTTAATGGGTCTCCAGTCAAATTGCCAGAGTGAAAACTGGAGAGGGCTTCTTCGCCCTTTATGGTTGTAAGGAAGAGAGAGTGCGAGTAAGGGTTGATTATTATTTGGTTGTATGAGAGGCCACATTTGTAGAACCTGCTGAGTTTTTTGGGTGAGTGGGGGCACTTTAGCTACCTCTCCTTCCAAAGCCAACATTTATATAGGGTGTAAGGTCTTGCCCTTTTCTGCCTGTCAGTTCTAAAAGGTTGGAGAAAGAGAATGGAACAGCCAGACCACCACCTTTCAAAAGAAATCCTGACTGGTGGCAATCCTATCTCTTAGTGACAGATGGATTGTGGCAGGCTGGGTATTTGTCCTGTTTGACACTGAATTCTGGCAACGGAGGTGGCAGTCACGTGCCATTAATGGGAGAGGGTGTGAATGGTGCCCTTCATTTAGTGTTTGGCAAAGAGATAATGTCACTCGTTCTCTGAACTGAGAGGAATTCCTGCCCTGAGATTATCACCTGTAGCGATCCATACCAGGTTGATGGATCCGAGGAAGATTGAGAGCAATAGTACTGAGGGGGGGGGGGGAGGTTTTACAGCACAAAATAAATTCTACAGGGAGGGACATTCTCTTCTTGTATTTACAAATAGCAAAGAAAGAAATTGAGAACTCTGTTTGCTAATCCCAGCTGCATGATGAGAGGCCATAGATCTGTCTGCTTTCAATGGAGGATCACTCGTATAAGGAATATGCAGTATGGGCACATACATGTGTGTGTGTACAGCCCTGTGGTCCTTGGTCAGAATACTAGAAGCAAAGTCAGCTGGCTAGTTTGACCAGTGAATGTTCCTTAGCTGAACCTTAGAGGCAACCAATTTTGTATCGTCTTCTTTAATGGGGGATGAGGGTAATGCACTATCTCTGTGTTCCTTAGACTACAGAGATCAGGGTGGTGTGGTGGAGGAAAGTTCCTTTCAAAAAACGTACAGACTATTTTAGTCAGAATAAACAGACAGTGGGCAAGAGGTGACAGAATTTGGGGGGAGGGAGAGTGAATTCTGCCTTCTTATTCTGCGCAATACCAGTTCTTCAGGTGTTTGTTCACATTTGTGCTATAAAGCTACTGGAGTGCAGTTTTTGCCTGTCCTGTAAAGATAAGATTACATGTAATGATGGAATATAATACAACCCCCTTATCCACAGCTTCTGATAGCCAATTTGATGTGGTGTAACTCTGTGTATGTTTACACAGCAGCCAACTAGCTCTACGATATGCAGCAAGGCATTCTTTCCAGCACTTATTTTAAGTATTGCAGCTTGAAATAATTGAGCTTGTCCCATTTCTGGATTTTATTCCTCTTGCCTGTTCCTAGCTATCCTTGCCGGTTTACTTAGTAATAACAGTGCAAGTCTGTTTCAGTGCTTGAAGAGGGAGGGGAGTGGTTTCATCTCAGATTGGCCAAATTTAATTTGGCCTGTGATATATTCACTTTGGTGCTCAAGGTGAGAGAGGGAAGAGAGGAGGAAAGGCTGTTTTCAGCTTAGCTGGAAGTGCCCTGAATTAAAGACCCATCTCTTCCACAGGTCTACCCAGTCAATTTTAAACTATGAATTTAAATTAATATTAGTTCTGTATTTTATGTATTTTAATATTTGTATCTTATGGTAATGTGTCTTAGTATATGTAGTTTATTGTATGTATTTTATCATAATATGTTTTAGTTATGTTGTACCCTGCCTCAAGCCTTGGGGAGACAGTGATCAACAATTAACATTTATTGTTATCATCATTATTGTTATGATTATGATTGTTATCACTGAAAGCAGGCAGAATCATAAATTGACAAGGTCTGTGTAGTACATAAGAACTACCAACACCTACAGAGAAACCACTGTTGATAAAAGTTGTAAACAAAGAGCATAGCTAGTCCCTCCTATTCTGCTGGGCATTTTGTGTGTGTGTGTGTGTGCTTTGTGGGGAGGAGGGAGAAGAGAAGAGATTAAACTCCCTTGACCATCACTGCGCTCAATCCCAGCAAGAGATTGCCTTAGGACACTTCAACACGCTAATAGGAAATCCTTTGTTCAAGCAGGATAGATGAAGTCAAACTGACGCTTTGAGTGCAGGCAATAAGAGCCGTGCCTTTGTTCGGGGCCTGCCCAGTGCATTCAATCAGCTACTAATGACCCATAGGCCCAAGGGAAGGCTGAGAAGGGGATGGGCCCTGAGGGACAACCATTGTAGCGGAGGTCCTTGAAAAAACCTTCCAGGGTGACCTTGTCTGCTGTCCTTCTCCCCTTCCGAGAATGAAGGAAGTGCCCCTGAACACATTAAGCCTAATGGTAGCAGCCACCAATGGGGGTAAAGACTGGGCTACCCACCCAAGTCTGGTCCAAGACATTTTGCTGCCTGAGGGAGGTATGCAAGTCCAGCTGATATTCAAACAGAGGTGTTATCTTGGCCCAAGAGGCAGAAAACTCTCTGAAATGCCTCTCCTGATTCCTGATTATAAAATTACAACAGCAACAAACTAAGCCACATATAGGGATGTTGTATGTTTTCCGGGTTGTATGACCATGTTCCTGACGTTTCGCCCACATCTATGGCAGGCATCCTCAGAGGTTTATATATCTGTGGAAAGTCCAGGGTGAGAGAAGAACTCTTGTCAGTTGGAGGCCAGTGTGAATGTGGAAAGAGTTCTGACAAGAGTTCTTCTGAAAGTCTCACCCTAGACTTTCCACAGATATATAAAACTTCTGTGCTTAGTTTTCTCCATACCTCACAACCTCTGAGGATGCCTGCCATAGATGTGGGTGAAACGTCAGGAGTGAATACTTCTGGAACATGGCCATACAACCCGGAAAACATACAACAATCCTGTGATCCTAGCCATGAAAGCCTTCGACATACATAATTTGCTATCCTGTCATGACGCAGCTATTATCTCCTGCCTGAGGGTCCCCCTCCATCTGCCCAGTTGTAGGGCAAGTCTGGCAACCAATGTTTAGTGGAAAGAGCTGTAATTTGGTGGCAGAGGGCATGCTTTGTGTGGGAATGTTTTTAGCCTTATCCCTGATGGGAAGAGATTGTCAGCTGGAAAGCTACTCTGGCTAGTCAGTAGTTGATGGTATGTTTCCTGGCCTGATTGAGGGATGGCAGCTGTTCCTTCAACTAAATTCCTCACAGTGGGGTCAGGATGGACACAGATTTTCGCAGGGTGTTTTTTGTGCTGCTTCCAACCCTACCGCATTCCTCTGCTCTCCTGACAAAGTTGCCCAGTTAAGGAAAGTTGCAGCAGTCAACCTCTGGAACAATGCCTGGAATTTCACAAATGCAGCTACATTTGGCAAGTAGGTAATGGGCACACACAAACACTCACTCATCTGAAACCTGCCAAAGATAAGAACAGTAGCCAGAGAGATGAAACATGGATTTGGGGGGAAATGCAGTTCCCAAAAAAGCAAGAGTGGTGTTGTGATGCCATTAAAGCAGTCATTGCAAAAGGCTGTGGTAAGATATCACTCGACTGAGTAATGGTGAATTTGACATAATGTCCACAAATTTGGACCAGCTGAATGTTATTTTACATTACACAGGAATTTCCAAAAGACTATGTTTAGTGTGCTTCTGTTAGAAACAGGAGGAGGGAAAATGCCTGATAGCAGCTAAGAACAACAACAACAACAACTTTCTTTCATGTCTGACTGCTACAGATACAGTAGATGCAAAAACTACCATAAATCACATTTTGAATTCAAATAAACACTTTCAGCCTGCAATACATATTTGTACATTTTGATCAAAGCCTAGAAATTTTGCATTTTTGGATTACAGCTCCCACAATCCCGGCCAACATGCCCAGAGGATTCTCAGAGTTGTAGTCCAATCCATCCCCCAACTTTGTTCAAGAAAAACATGTCACTGCACTTCAATCATCTGAAAGAGCTTGGCTCAGGAAATGACCTTTGGGCCTAGGTGTGGCAGGGATTGTATGCTCCCACCAGTAAGTTTTTCTAAGTTGTGGAATCATTTTTATTTTATTTCATATCAAAAGCATCGCATAATAAATAAGTTTAAAACTGATAAAATAAAGGTTTCACAGGCTGCTAAATAGATTTGGACCAAAAACGGGCAACTGCGACTGCATTATCTGTAGCTTTAAACAGCTCTTCCTCTGTGCATGAGGCAGGGCATTGTGGGAATGCATACAGATGCTAAGTTGCTTGTTATGTTCCACAGTCACACAAGGTGGAGGATTTTTCTAGCTAGTGCCATTTTGCCAGGTTGTCTTTTGATCTGCCTATTCCTTCTGAGTTTGTTCAGGGATTTCCAAATTGCCCATTCTTGGTTTGCCCCTGGAGGCAGACTCTCGTGATGATCCATCTAATTGGGATTTCCTAGTTTAGCTACCCACAGGGATACTCTTGCTGCTGCTGGAGGAACATTTAGAGGGGTGGTGGTTCTCATAAAACTTTTCCTTGATTTAAGTCTACTGGGAGGAGGCTGGGAGACATGCAGTGGGTGGTTTTCACAATGTTCATCCT